>NC_090925.1:12082491-14694991 GCF_040938575.1 Ambystoma mexicanum | reverse complement strand
TCTCTCCTGCACTGCTCTCTGTGCTTGGCCTGTGAATGCTAACGCAAGAACAAAATGCCCTTTTTCTGCCACTGCCTATGTAGCCTCCTTCGCTCCTCTCTCCTGCACTGCTCTCTGTGCTTGGCCTGTGAATGCTAACGCAAGAACAAAATGCCCTTTTTCTGCCACTGCCTATGTAGCCTCCTTCGCTCCTCTCTCCTGCACTGCTCTCTGTGCTTGGCCTGTGAATGCTAACGCAAGAACAAAATGCCCTTTTTCTGCCACTGCCTATGTAGCCTCCTTCGCTCCTCTCTCCTGCACTGCTCTCTGTGCTTGGCCTGTGAATGCTAACGCAAGAACAAAATGCCCTTTTTCTGCCACTGCCTATGTAGCCTCCTTCGCTCCTCTCTCCTGCACTGCTCTCTGTGCTCTCCTCTGAATCTACAAACCTAATGCCTTTCATGTTTTAATCCAACAGGTCATTCTGTGGGAGGCATCCAGAAAACACCCGAATGCAAAGGTTTGCCGGGGAAAGCGAACGTAGAGGAGCTGAAAACAACTGAAAAGGGAACACATTCTAGAAATCACTTGTGGACCGGGAGTGGCCAAGAAGTGCGGGGAGAGACAGTGGCTCAATTTAAAAGTGACTGCACACGACTCGATCAGTTGACATTGAAGAAAGGACCCGCCCAGGTGCAGTCGTCTGAGAAGTACAAAGACTTGGAGAGGAATGCATGGCATGCAAATCTCGTTGCACATCCACCAAATGCACAGATCAATATACGGCCCTTTGCATGTACTGAATGCAACGCTTTATTCAAAACGAAGCAGGAACTTGCTGGACACCAGAAGAGTCATACAGGAGAGAGGCCTTATCAGTGTACCATCTGTGGAAGCAGCTTTAGGCTAAGACATCACCTTATCCAGCACCAGAGGACTCATACGGGGGAGAAACCATATCAATGCACTGAATGCAAGAAAAGGTTCACTCTAAAAGGCAATCTCAATATGCACTTGAGAACTCACATGGTGACGTATGAAGCGAACAAACATTGAGGCGCTCTCCGTTGGGTGCGCGCAGCTTGGACACAAACTAACAAACCTGCCTTGTCGCTGTACTTGATGCAAACATGATTTCAATATGTTTTACTTCACACTGGGAGACAAAGCAAGAAGCCCTGCCTCAAGAAAGCGATTAATTACCTTTTGTTCACATAAGAAGAAATGTTACCTAACTGGAAGCATTTGAAAAGTTGACATGGTTGTTCCGAAGAAGGCACCGGACACTGAAAGGAAGACTTGACGCTACGTTTAGAGACAAGGGCTCTCATTACAAATTTGCCGGTCTGGAAAAATGTGCCAGTAACAACGGTTACTAGCACCTTTTCCGGACAAGGTATTACCGGGATAACAGGTGGCGGAGACAGTAATGCGAGTCTGCCCGTAACCCAGCGGGTTAGCGGCAGACTCATAATGAGGGCCAATGAATGCAAATCAAGGCCGATATGCACTGAGATTATTCCTGCGCCCTTAAGGACATGAGACCGGGGAGGCATCTTAAGTCAGTTCTATGTCCATTCATCCCGTTTTTTCTTTTTTTGCCAAAATAAAATGCATCCCATTTTAATTTTTTTTATTTGGGGGTGTTCCCCGAAACCCCACCTCCCTTAATATTTATTCCTTATACCCCACTACCCCACCCCTTATATGTCGTTAACCCACCCCCCTCCCCCCTTCCTTATTTTTCGATATTTATTTTCAGCAAAATATTTTCGGCAAAAAGTGCCAGGAAAAACTAGTGATGGATGAACGTCGTACACTTAAGTCAGGGTCTGCAACCAATCACGCTCCATCAACCTTAACCTGCATAGTTGATTGACCATACAAGTCACAGTCCAAAACACCGGAGGGTGGAGGGGGGCAGCAGGTTGCAGATCCCTCTCTGAAGGCCCCCCTCACATCAGCCCCAAAACCTAGAATTCCATTGATGTCAGCTCGGTAGAACAGTCACTTCTGGTGTGTTTGACCATTTTCGTTTTCTTTTTTTTTATTATTTGTATATGGTTGATAAGTAAATCAACCTTTAACATTTAATACAAAAGTGCATTACATTAGTGTGTTATGGCTAATGATAAATGAACTAGTGAAGTCCTCTTTAAAAATGCCAAATGATGCTGAACCAGATTTATTTTTGCCAAGTTCTGGTTGCAGATTCAGCAGTGTGTAGAAAGCAGTGAACCATTGTCGCCAGAACACGAAGGGAGCACCGAGGGAGAAGGATCTGCAAACTTTGCCCCAGAGCCCCACTATTTCTGTTTCCTTTCCAGCACTAAAACCTCTACAAGGGTTTCCAAGCACTATACTAATCTCCAGGGAAAAGAAGCATTTAAACAAATGGGTCTTAAATGCTATCTGAAATGGTTGGGTATTGTCCTTCAGAGCTTCTTTGACGTTCTTGGGAACCCTAAAAGAACACCTGTCTGCCTTTTGCAGAGTGAAAGAGTCGCCTGTTCAGTATTTCGCACACCTAACAGGAAAATAAATGGACAGGGTTGGTTCCTTAGTGAGTTCCATTAGGTATTCCCCGGGGTATTCAGTGCAAAGCAACTTGATTCGAAAAGTAATGTCCATAAGAATCCTTGGGGTTAGGTTGGTGAGCTTGTGGGGGGGTGGGGAGGGGGTGAGGAGGGGGTGGGGGGTAGATGATCAGAAATGCGCAGGTTGAAAGCCGGAGTGATGCTGGGTACGGGAAAGCATGTTGCGAGAGCTGTGCCTACAGAGGCTGGGTCAGAAGCAGACGGGAAACTGTGAATATGGAGGACAGAGCAAGACAGAGACCAGCCGGTAAATGCGATTCAGCAACAATCTTTAAGTCCTCTGTCAAGGACACACCAGCATCAAGGAAAGGGTGGAGCTCACGTGCTGGGGACACTGAAAATGAAGATAAGCTACCATAGCTTGTTAGCAAGCAATCTTCACTTGCTTGTACTGCCTTATTAAAAGGCTATTGTAACCTGGAATTGTTAGTAGTCCTATTTCTGTTTTTCCAGCTGGTCATTCCTTGGAATGGTGATATGTTTAATAAAAACCCTAATTAACTGCTGATTCTTTTGGCTAAGTAAGTCCTTCCCCATGTCCATGCACTGTCTCAGTGCCTTTCCACCCTCCCTCCCTTCCTTGGAGCTTCACAGTACCACCTCCTCTGAATTCTCACCTTCCTTTCTTTGGGTTTCATGTGCAATCTATTATAAAACTTTCTAATGGAGGTGCTTGAATGAATCTGTCTGGTTCCCATGTCCTATTTCTGGACCATTCCCTATCTCTCGACCATTCCCTTTCGGGTGAACTAAATACTGTAATTTACCCCCTACATAACTGTGAATCCAAAATACTTTCACCTCCATAATCCTGAGTAGTGATGGGTCCAGGCCGCTTTCCCCCTTGGTATGATGGCACCAATCAAATGGGAAACGCTGGTTCAATATGCCACATGACCGGTAGACTCAACATTACTAACACATGGTTCACTTTTTGAATGATTTTAAATGGCCCACGGAATCTTGGTGCACATTCCGCAAAAGACCATGTGATTTTCAAATGTCTGGGGCTAACATACTTCCTGCAGCCTCACCTTTCCTATTCTTTTGCTTTCCGACCATGTATGATTGTGTCTTGTAAAGGTTTACTAGTGCATGTGCTTGTGGGACCAGTATTGATGGAACCTTGTTGGGAAACATCTAAAGGTGAAACCCAAACATGACCAAAGATGGCGTAAAGTTAATGGAACAATGTCAGATTGTTAGGAGCAAATTCTGGTCTTGGTACCCGGGAGACCCAATCATTCTATCATTGCATCATGAAGCTTCTCAAGGATTGCTCTACCTGATTAACCTGTTACCAGACAAAAACCTAGATCTAAATTGGGGCCTCCTGTCAGAAAAGAAGATCTTGGTAACCCATACAATCTCACAATTGCTTTCACAAAAATATTGGCAGTTTTTCTAATGCAATAAAATGTGCCATCTTGGTCATTCTCAACCACCACCAATGCTGTCGGTGTCATACACCCTTTAGTCTTTGGCAACTCTATTATGAAGTCCAAGTATGGTTTGCTCGTTTTAGTTAATGGACTGAACAACCCTACAGGTACTGAAATTGATGTCTTTACCCTGGCAGATATACTATATGACTGTAAATAAGTTGCGTGGCTGGAATAAAAAACGTACCATTTCTTCATATTGCATGATGGATGGGTGCCCTGCTAATAGCACAATCTGAGTGCTAGGCCTCTAGAGGACAAACTGGGTAAACACATAACTTGGTTTCTCCAAAAGCGCCACCCCTCATTCTCCTCTTGTCCAGTTCTTGGGCTATCCGGAGTTCAGTACTGACAGTCTATTTCTTTTCTCAAGATTATTTCATCAGTCATCGTTTATCTCCTCCTAGTACTGCAATGTTGGCCCCAGACAGTATCGTAGGGTCTGGATCACTGATCCTGTTCTCCCAGCCCTCCAGTCTGGAAGGCTTCTTTACCCTAGACAACCGAATAGTACAAACTGGAACCTTCAAAAAATAACATCCACCAAGTATGATGATGGTTGGAATACTTCTTGGTTCTGAGAAGCCCTATATTTTTGTAATGTTTCAAAACCTGTACTGGACCAACTGATCCTTCTAAAAAAAAATTAGAAAAGCTGCCACTGTACAGGTAAAGGAGACCTCCACCCGCACACCCTTTCAATGAGCCAGCCACTCATAACTCTCATGACATCACCATGCAAGCAGGTATGAGAAGGAAAGCAGAAAGCACAGCGCAACAAATGCCAACTCCAATGCTTTTTCCAATAAGGCAGAGAGTGTCAGAGAAATGAGTAGAGGAGCAAGAGAAGAAGGCGGCATAGTTGTGAATGGAGGATAGCAGAGGGGCAACACGCTGGAAGCAAGACCACACAGAGCAACAGAGGTTGGGATCTGCGCTTAGAAACCAAACTTGTGTACGTATTGGGTGCATTTTAAAAAAAAAACAATTAAATAAATAGTACTAGTATGGGGGTGAGCCAGGTGTAAGTAAGAAAGAGGAACTGAAGATGAAATCCAAGCAACATGTGACTAGAATGAGATTTATTACAAACAAAGTGGGCATTTTACAGTCCGATAGAGACCGGTGGATGTGAAACAGAAACAAGGAGAAAGGAAAGGTGTTAGGCAAAGTTTGTATGCAGTACCCTCTGGGAACACTACAAACAAATCTGACTACAGGTATAGGAAACCCAACCTTTGGTATACGCTTGTACTACACAGTTTTGGTAGCATGTTGGGCAGCTAGGCTTATCTCAAGAGGGGTCAATGTGATCTGTAGGGGAGTTGCACAGAGATTCACAGTGGCAAGTATTCAAATAAACTCTTACATTAATAATTGTTTATTCAAGAAACCTTGTATCAGTCAGTTAGAATAAGCCTTCTTCAGAAGGGAGCAATATAAAAGTAACACACAAATACACTTCAATACTGTACACTCTTAATATTCTTAAATCAGTAAAGACCCTTTTGGGATGGCCCACAGACACAACCTACAAACTCAGGGGACTTCAATAGCTAGGGAGCTGGGGACATTAATATCTTACTGTTGGTATTTAGAATACTCTTAGAAGTTGGTAAAAGGAAAAGGTTATTAGAACAACAAGAGGCCACAATATTCTTAAGCAGGCAAATACTTTTGGACCCCCTACGAAGAGTCATTCAGTAGAACAGACTAGGCCAAGGTCAATGGGTAAAAGTCTTATATAGGATGAAGCACTTCTGGTAGGTAAGTAGAAGAGTCTTTGCACAATGTCTTAGGAGTCTTTGAAGAAAAGAAGAATCAAATGTAGGGCCATAAGCTGATTAGACTTGTGAGCAGTAGAAGATGCAGGCAACTCTACAATGAGAGGTCAGTTCTCTCAGACTTTACAGTACCTTTGTATTAAAGAAAAAGTGCAGCACATGACTTGTGTTCCTGTGCAGCTCTGCAGATCTCACTGTTCCTGGGCCTCAGTCATGGGAACAAGAGGGAGGACTTCTGGGGACTCCCGCTCTGCAATAGGCCGGTCACCGCTCACAACCGGCAATCTTTCCAACAAGTGACACTTCAGTGTTTCAGCTCCTCGGCACTACCGCAAATAACAACACTGCAGTTTACTTTGGAGTCGATTGGTCCCACCAATTCAAGGGGAGAAGTTGTCCTTGCAGGGGCTTCTCTGTCGATACGAATTTGGAGTTTCAGCACAGCAGCAGGGCTTCACCAGGCAAACCAACGTTCCTGGAGTTGCAGAAGGTGTCCTCTTCAAGTTCTTCTTAGTCTACTTTGTCCAGTGGTCGATTCTGCCTTCCAAGCCAAAAACCTTACCTTTTATTCAGTTCTCTCCCATTCATTCCAGCCTAGCTGTCAGTCAGCCTGCCAATCACTACAGAGTGCATTTGGGTCTCCTAGGAGACTAAGCACAGGGAGGTATGGGAATCTCCCCCACTTCCTACCTACCCCAGATACCCTGGAGCCAGAGGCGGGCTTCACTCGTGAATCCTGCCAAAGGCTAAGCGAAAAATGGGACCAAAATATTGCGCGCAGAGTAAATCTCAAGAAGAATCTTTCCATAAAGAAATGGTGAAAAAAGAAGACTGGGCCATTTTGACAAAAATGGCACCCTTGGATGCTTTACTGCAGCTGTGAACGCAGCCCGCGGTAAATGCACACCACAGTAGTTAAAAAGAAACCACTGCCACCAGCCATTTAGTGAGAAAAGGGTAACATAAAATGTTTTACATGAGAAGCTAGACAAAGGGGATACTAGGAAACTCCTCCAGCACCCTATTGTAAGATTGTGTGTGCTGGGACTAGAAAGTTACAAATGTAAGTAAAGTCAATTTCACTTTACTGCTCTGGGAAACAGTAGTTTATCCAAGAGAAGGTATTTAAACCTTTGGGAAATCTGAAAGCCTTCCCTGTGCCACTGCACTGAAGATGCTGTGTGACACAATGTAAAAGATGATGCCTAAGGGGTTTGTCAGACGCCACAACCAAAAGAAACTGAGTTCATAATCACATTAAAATACATGAGAGAGTGGGAAAAAGGGTCTGTCTCTCCAAGTTAAAAAAAATCAAGTCCTCAAAATCCAGCAAAGTTGCTGGGGGTTTCTAAGGTGGTGGAAATTAGCACATTTCTGAGAATTCTCCCTAACGAAAGGTTAGATGGGTTATGAGTGCGGGACAGACCTGAAGGAGAGCGTCTATAGTAGAAGTGGACAGGGATTGAAGGAGAGGAGCAATGACGGTGAATGTATACCCAGGCACCGGAAAGAGTTTGGGGGCGGGGGGTGGTGGTTAGTGTGCCAAGCCGGAGGAGAGGGTCAGTGCAGGGCAGGCAGCAACAAAAAACAGGGGTGAGACGGAGGAAGAACACCAGAGTATAAAATAGATGAAAGTGAGGTTGGACAAAGTAGGCATTGCTAGTTTCATGCCGAACGTGCGCAACAGGAAAAAGGTGCCCTTAAATGATGCCCTTGCTTTTAACATCGACCTATTACTGTTCCTCATGGCCAGAGTCTGAAGTTTCCTGCCAAACTGGGGCATTTTCAAACGTAACATGCAGGTTTTCCGCAGTAATGATGTACACTTTCTTCCCTGTGTCTCTTTATCTGCAGAAGTTAGTGCCTTGCACAGATTCATAATCTTTATGCTATGTTGGTGTTTCCTATGGCTTTCTCCCAAACCTGTGGCCTTCTCTGTTCAGTGTTTCCTTCCATACTTGTTGTTTGTGCCTGCTGGTCAATCTGTAAGTTTAGACCAATTAATTCTGTGACTGTTGTAGAAAGATTGTCTAGGATCAATGGTCTTTGAATTTTCCCTTTAACCTTGTGTCGAATGCCATGGCTCAAAGTGTTCATCCATTGAGCTGCTGTTTGAAATTGTTGAAACTGAGCAATGTAGGTAACCAGTTCCATGGCCCCCTGTTTTAACGTTAAATGCTCTCCTTGTGTGCAGTCTGGATAACTCCTTTTTGTTCAGATTGCCATGAATTGGTCGAGGTAAGCCTTGTGACCCAAGGACCTTTGTACACACTCAGACTGAATGAAATGTTTGAGGCGTTGCTATTAAATGTAACTGTCACTGACCCAAACCACTATAAATTGTTCAAGGATGTCCTGAAAATGTTTCTGGATTAGTCGGCTTCAATCCCAGGTGTGCTTGAAGAGTAGGTTGGGTTATGTTACTACGGATGCGTCTGTGTGCCCTGTTGGGAAATCTTGCTTTTATCAATGCAATTCTATCTAGCAGCATCCCTTGCTCGGTTCTGTATTATTGTGTCTGCATTCATTTTTTTGATCTTGGAAATCTGTCACGTTGAAACTGTGTTCATATTGATTGACATTTTATTTATATCGCGCTCGTACACAAGTGTTTCAGAGCCTGACAACGCAAGGGAGGGGAACAGGGGAGAACAAAACAGCGATCTTACTAGGCCCAGTGACATTGAGAACGCGCAAGTGCATGGGGGAGGGGGAGGGGAAAAGTGCATGGAAGGAGGGAGAAGTGGAAAGTGCAAAGCAGAGGAGAAACAGATAAATAACAATAAATTAAATAATAAAGGCAACACACAGTGTTAGTGCATCCAGCAATTTGCAAGTGCTAGGTTTAAGGCCTAGACTCAGAGTCGTAGGTGCCAACCCCGTCCTTCCCCTGGGCCCAACCACCCAGAGTCGAATGTAATATCCTAGGGTCCCACTACCCAGTGGAAGACTGGGAAAGAAAACAAGGTTAGGGGAGGAACTGATTCTTCACAGGACTCTCTAGTAACAGTAAAACAAAACTAAGATTAACATCAGCAGTCTTTCCTGCCTTGTTCCTGCATGCAGATTTACTTACCAGGAGAGGGTTTGAGGCTGTATTGCCCCACTGACACCCATCAGCCCCCCCCTTAACCTTGTAGTGGCCAGTATGTTAGGTGACTTGATCAAAGACTGGACCTTGATGGAAAAACCTGTCCTTCAAGTGAAGGCTTTCAAATGATGGGGTCAAGGATAGGAAAGGACAATAATTGAGGTTGCTCATCCTCTGGGATGTGCAAGGACTGCAGAGTGTGGAATTGAGAACACTGCCAGTAATGGGAAGGCACATACCGGGGCTGGGACAGAAGCATCTGGGCTGGAGGGAGTGTGGACGGTGGGTACACAGAGTAAGAGAACCCTACAGGGGGAAACAGGATTCAGGTGGGAAATGGAGCCAAAGATCAAAACTTGAACACATACTACAGCATCAAAGGGATGCAACTTACAGACCTGGAATGCCGGCAATGAAGACAAGCTGCCATCATTTGTTGCCAAGCAATCTTCTCTTGCTTGTGCTGCTTTTTAAACAAAGAAGTGTTAGCAGTTGTTCTATTTTGTTCCATCAGCAAAATTCCAAGATGGCCCAGGAATTACCAATGTTCAATAAAAACAGTGTTTATGATTTTGGCTATGCAAGTCCGTCCCTATTTCAATCTACACCAAACATTCATCTGTGAATGTGCTGTTCTTCCTGTTGAATCACAGTGCTTCCGTCCTTTAATCCTAACTTTTCTGCTCCCTGTTTTACTGTTAATTGACCATTTGAAGGGGTGCTGATGTGTCTATAAATCTGTGTGGCAGTACTCAGTCAAGTTCATGTTTTATAACTTTGTTTGAGGTTGGTATGAGAATGTAGCTTTAAAGTCTTGTAGCATTTCTCAATTTGTTCCAATAGGACTACTCTAGAGCGTAGAGAAGATGAGGCAATTTAAAGTCTTGTAGAATTTCTCAATTCGTTCCAATAGGTCTACTCTAGAGCGTAGAGAAGATGAGGCAATGCCAATGTAGGATATGAATGTTCTCTCAAAAACCTACCAAGCATTACAAATCCAAGACGGTTCCGCTCTTTGGGAAAAACCACATTGAAGCCCTACCTACTGCGGAGAATAAGAGCTAATCGAGAACCTACATGCAACAGTGGCAGAGGGTTCCATGGGCAAGGTCTCCTGTTTGGACATCAATAACTTGAACCTGTCCACCAAGGGGAATCACCAAAGATTTCCAACAGGTTGCAGACGAGATGGCGACATGACCTGTTGGAAACCCAGAGATAAACATCCCTAAAGAATGCAGACACCAAGGAAGACAGACACACCTATTGGAGGACACCATTGGAGAATATGAATATTCTTTTTAATATCTTCACTAGTGGAACCAACCAAGAATTAGCTGAGTTACTGAGTCGAACCGCAGAAGAAAGGCATAGACAAAATCCAGACTGTAAAGCAAACGCCTATTCTATATCGACCAAGACACTACTAGATAGTGAGCATGTCTGTATACTAATATTCCAATCACACATGAAATGATCCATCTTTCAGTGGGAGGTACCATCCCTAATGGATTCTGGGTGTCATCAGAGCCCCATTCAAGCCAACCTTGTTCCTCTTTCTCTTAGAAGATCTAAGGACAAGAGAAAGATAATTTCTTGCGTGCATGGAACTTCACACGCCTATCTGGGCCTCCAAGTCCGCATCCAACGCTTCTAAGAAGTATATCCTCTTGATCTTGCCCTCATAAAAAGCAAATGATGAAAGCATCAGGCTGCTGAAGATCAAAAAAGAAGACCTGCAGGGATCGCTTCAGGGTGAGAAGGAAACGGGGGGGGGGGGGAACTTTGTGGAAAGGAGAGGGGTATATGTGAAGAAGTCCTCGTGGTCCTCGTCATTAACCGTCACATTGACATAAGAATGACATTCCCAGGTCCTCAAAGCCAGCTGTGACTAGGAGAGTTCAATTTCCAGGCCAGGACACTGCTTATTTTGAGAAACAGATCATTCAGGGACTACACCTCCCAGAATCCCCCCCTTCCCCCCCAATGTCGGAGGGAAAACCTGAAACGGATCCATAGAGGCAACTACAGATCCAGGAGGAGGACGGCTAAGGAGAAACCCTATTCCGGTCCATAAGGCCAGGAAGGACGCTGAAGAACATGACCCAAGACATTGTGAATGACTTTATATCCCATTCTTACTCTTCTACAGGGGGGATCATACTAAGTACAACCACTTACACATTTTGGGACAGAAAGACTCTGGCGAGAACCTGAGCACCCTATAGATGCTTTTAATACCCCAAAGTGGACAGTCCTGGAGAACTCTCGCCCATTTAATAGAACGACAGAAGGACATATATCCCTCATCCATGCAGCTACCTGCCATCCTTTGGGGACACCTGGAAAGGGGAAGGCTCAGGCGCAATGGAGAGTGTATCCCTTGCAGCCCCTCACCTCATACTGACACCAGACCACATGCAAGGCAAACTGTTTTCTGGACTCTCTGCGCACCTGCACACAGATGGACCAGCTGGACACAGGTAAGTGCCAAAATGAACTCCAAAGTGGTAGGGGTGCTTACTGCAACAGCGAGAGCCAAGAGAGCAGCACCTGCATCGGGGGGAGAATGTTCTGGAAAGCAATTCAAGATGGTGGCTGGCTTACTTGCAGGCCTTACCTCCACGCCGTGATACCCTTGGGTTTGGGCGTACAACAAACACAATAAATAAAAAAAGAGTTCAATGTTGAAAAACAGCAGAGAAACTGAACTGCATCAAGTCAATTAAGCCAACGAGTAACCACAGATTAGCAGAAGTTAAGTTCTCAGAGCTTTGCCAAACGTAAGGTAGTCATTCTCCTGGTGCAATGAAAGAAGTGAGTTCCAAAGGCAGGGCATGTGACCACAAACCTTTGGTCCCCAAATAAGAGTTAGATGTAAGGGAAAACGGGGATGGCCGTTGAGCTGGGCTGGGTTATACCGCTATATCCAACTCCTGTGACCCCACTCCCCAGAAGCTCGCGTCAACTAACTGCAGAAAAGATATCCCCCCTCCTTGAAGTGCCTACCCTGCAGCCCCCCTTCCCCAAGGACCCTGACACCCTCTCCACAGCAATTACCCAGGCCGTAGACGCCAGCGCTCCTCTAACTATGAGGAAAGCTAAACATTCCAACACCTGGTTCTCTCAAGAGCTGCTAGAACTACGTTCCAAGAAGAGACGTGCGCTTTCAGTTTGGAAAACAAACCCCAATGAGGTCTCAAAAAGGGCTTTTAATGTCATATCTATAGAATACAAATCCAGGATCATCAAGGCCAAAACAGCGTCCTTCAATACAAGGATAACACTAAATCGGGTACTAAAGAAATCTTCACCATCTTTAGAGAGCTGGAAAAGCCGTCCTGCCCACCTCCCACTTTCTTGAAGGATGAAAAATGGTGCAACAACATCCTATCGGCCATGCTCGACAAACTGAATGCCTTACAATCCAAAATTCTAGCCCATCAAAAGGCCCTCACTCACCTTCTCTCTGACCTTCATAGCGACCCACACAACACCACGCAAACCAAGTCACCGAACCCTTTTGAGTTTAAGGAAATTAGTGAAACTGAAGTCGCTGTCCTCCCCAAAACCATTAAACCCTCTAATTGCAAAGGTGATGCGTGTCCAGCACAGCTCATTAAAGACTGTGCCTCCACCCTGGCCCCTTTCCTCACAGCATTCATTAACACCTCTTTCCAGTCCAGCCATGTCCCAACTGGACTTAAGGAAGCCTGGGTCTGCGTGCTCCTTAAGAAACCATCCCTCGACACACTAGGCCCATCGCCACGGTCCTCTGCCTCCTGAAAATTCTGGACAAAGCAGCCTATCTGCAAGTTCAGAAATACTTTGAGGACAACTGCCTTCTGGACCTTCGGCAGTCTGGATTCCGCCCTCGCCAGGACACTGGAACGGCTCTCCTTGACTTGAAAAATCAAATGGACGACCTTAGAGACGCAGGCAAACCAGCACTCCTCCTTCTCCTTGATCTATCGGCAGCATTTGACTTGGTTGACCACAACACACTCTGTCACCACCTTGCCAAAACAGCCAATTCTCCCCTAAGGCGTGTGACTGGATCACATCGTTCCTACAAGAAAGGGCCATGAAAGTGTTCTCCGACTCAGCCTGTGCCCCCCCGAGTCATATCAAATGCGGAGTCCCACAGGGGTCCTGCATTGCACCCACCCTGTACAACCTGTTCACCAGGCCCCTGTTCAAATTACTGGACGCCCTGGGCATCACATATACTAATTATGCAGATGACACCCATGTACTTATCCCCCTGTCGGGTGACTACCAGGCCGACAGCATCACCCTCACTCAATTTACTCCAAGATCCAGTCATGGATGGCACAAAACTGGTTATGCCACAACAGTGAAAAAACTGAACTTCTGTTGATTGGGTCCCCCTCCATCCTCGACAAACTGGACAATCAATATTGCTCCTTCGCTGTCGATAACATCCCCATCGCGGTCTCCCAAACGATCAAAACACTCTGCGTCTACCTTGACTCAGACCTGACCATGGATAGACAAATCAGCGCCATTGTCTCCTCGTCTGCCTACTTCTCCAAGCTACTTAATGCAGTGAGACCCTTCCTCTCCTTGCCCAATTGCCTCACCATTACCAGGGCAATCATCGGATCAAGATTGGACTATTGCAATGGCCCTCAGGGCTGCTACTGGGATTTCCAGGAAGGATCATATCTCCGCAACAAGGAGGCAGGTGCACTGGCTGCCAGTTAAAGGAAGGATAATCTTCAAAACTCTGAAGGCGAGCGTCCCCCAGATAGCACGATCCTCCCCACAATGAGAGACAATAATGGACTCTCCCAGGATGGGAATAAGGCCAGGACAAAGTGCGGGTGAGCTTAAATGGGAGTTTATCAATCAGAATAGGGCATGCAAAGAACTCTGCAAACTCCGAGAGCGCTCTGTCTGACAATAGCGAAGACAGGCGTATATATTTACAAAAAGCGTCATAAGAACCTACATGTATAGGGGGCACACGTTCGTGGGGATTGGGTGGCGATGACTAACTATAAGTGTTGCTGTGATGTGGTTTGCCGTGGCTGGAGGATCTACTGGTTACCCTCGTGGGTTGGGATAGGCCTGGCAGGTCAGCTGGGCTCATCCGGACGGTGGTGTTGTGCCAGCCGTGACCAGTGTCAGTGATGAATGTCTTGCCTGGCTTTCTGCCCTAGGGCCACGCACACCGCAGTCATTCAACATTGCAATATTATCTTCCCTGGTAAATCTTCCAATAGGTTATTCTACAGGTTAATGCAACACAGGAGGAATGCACCTAGAGTGGGGTCTGTTGGCGATACATCAATACATGGTTACCATCGTCCTGTTGACCGGGTATCATAGGTTGCGAGGTTGGGTTTCAGGGCATGGGACAGGCGGTCCGCATTATCATGTCTTGTTAGAAGTCATTATGGATGTGTTCCTGTAGTGTTGCCATAATAATGTGTGTCCTAATTTTACAGGGGCCATTAACCTAAGGTGAGCCGGTGGGTCGTGGAGCCTAAGAAAGGGCGCCTTTGGATCTGTGTTTTTAGGCCGGGGTTTACTGCTGGGTTGTAAATAATTCAGGTGGCAGGCCGTGGCCTTGGGTGCTGCGGGGGAATGTGAATGTTTGAAGCGGCTCCAGCCGAATTGGGGGAGGTGGAGCAGGGCAGCACAGGCCTCTGCTTTTTCGTCTGGCAGGCTTCACTGGGGGGAACGGGGGAATGGCCTTGCATGTGCTCACAAAGGTATTTTCCTCGTGTGTTGCAGATTTAGGTGGAAGAGACACAAACATTCACATAATATACAATACTCATTGAGTCTTTTCAAAGCTCACGTTTTTGACATTGTTAGTGCCTTTCATATGACCAATTCAAACACATTACTTATACGCTAAGTATTTAACAACCCCAACATGTTACATGTCTATACATGTGCGGTAAGTGAGGTAGTAGTAAGGTTGGTGGAGCACGCAGGAACAACCCGCCAATAACACTGACGGCAATGGCACATGGCGAGCTTGGACATACATATGGTGCATTGTCGTGCACCCCTTACGTGAGGTCCCAATAGGGTTGCATTTGTCTTCCCTTACACTCTAGCAGCATTAGTTCAGTTGTGGCATGGGACTTTGGGGTGCAGGCTTCTTGGTAAACCACAAAACATGAAAAAAACCTGGGACACTTTTACTGTTTGCGCATAGCTACAGGGATGTGGGTGCTTCATCCCTAATGTCATATAAGCACACATTCTGCCATTTTTATGGAGGTTACAGGTTTTTAGTCAGAGAGGTCGTGGAGAGAACAGTTTCATCACATGTGGTTTGCTCATTAGTATTTGGGAACTCCGCTTTTGTCAGGGGATCATTTTACAGTTCTTTTCCACTCAGGCCCTGCTGGCCGGGTCATACTGGAAACAGCGATACACTGCGGAAGGTGAAATGTTACAGTGTTGGTATCTAACACTAGCTCATGTCCCTCTGTTCGTGGGAACGGGCTCTCAGCGGATCTGCCAGAGAGCTGCGGCCACAGGGATAATTGAAACTCTCCAAGGGTGGGGGCCGTGCTGCGGTGCACAGGGTTCAAAACATCTTTATTTCACAAAATGGTTTCCAGGGCCTAGCTACATTCAACAGGTTTGGTCGATGTCTTCAGCCAGTGGCCCACCCACCACCTGGGCCCTGGTGGCAGGGGGAACCCCTGTCGAGCCATGGACTTCACTGGGGGAGAGGATGCAGGGGAGGGGGGTCTCTCGGACCAATTCCTCCCATACATTTCCCCCCTTTCGTTACTTAAGTAACGAATACTTTAAATCCTCCAATCTCCTGCTCTCTTCCTCGTCAACTATAGCTACATCCCATGCAGGGGTGCCTTTTATGGGCATCCATGCCCTGCACACCCCTCGCAGGCTCTCTCCTCTCCTAGCATATTCATCTGGGGTGCAGGTCAGGTATATACAACCGCTCTCCCCTTCTAAGTCCACCCACACCTCCTCGTACGATTCAAGTATACGGGGCTCTTTAATTGTAGTGTGCCATAATTTATCTACTATATCCTTGTCGTGGTACCTGGGAACCATCTGGAATCTTGACGTGTCATCTGTTCCTGTTTGTACCTGTACTTCCTGCATAGTTTGTATTGTACTGCGGGCGTTGCCCATTGTCACCATCATCATTGCACCATTCGGTACTGCGTTGGCACAACATCGAAGACCCACTTGGCACAAGCAAAAAATAAAAAGGAGGAACACTACAGCCGGCATCAAAAATTTAACAGTCATTCCCAGCCACGATGGGACCCAAGAGAAGATGTTGTCTAACCATGTGCTTTCTTCTGCTCCACCTTCCATTTTCATTCTTTCTCCTAGGTTATGTACTGCTTCGATCACATGGGACAGGGAACCGTTATCTGCGTCTTCGGAAGGTACGAAAGTGCAGCAGGCGCTTCCAATTTTTCGGCAAACACCTCCGTCCATTGCTGTCAACAGGTCCAAGACATACCTATTTTGCATGGTCATTAGCTGCAGTGCTCGCAGTTCCACTTTTATGACATTAAACCCTTCTTCAGTGTTGTTTGCCAGCTGGATCAGCTCCCAGCGTGTGATTTGGAGCCACTTTGCATTTGCTCGCGCCTGGATGCTTGGGATGAGTGAGGCAAAGAAAGTTTCTGCAGAGCTGAATAATCGATATCTATCCGGGATCTGTGCCAGCAGTTCTGATGATGCTTTTGATATGTAGTTCGATGATCGTTTGTTTCGGGACAGCACCTCCTCCTTGTCCCGGAAGACAGGACATATACTTGTGATTCTGCAGTTGGCTGGGCCTCATTCTGCTGAAGTCTTTCTCGCGTTTTCTTGCTCCCATCAATGTGGCTTTCCGGGATTACCAATAGTGCGGAGTGTAGGGTGGCCAATGAGCAGCTGCCACCCCAGGATTGTGGGAGGTGTAGGTATGCCTGGTTGCCACTGTTAGGCAGAAACCTGTGCAGTTCCCTTGGGGAACACTGCAAAAGATTTAAGACTACAGGTATAGCAGTAAACCCACTTGGTAGCAGTCTGCACCACCCAGATTTACCTGGTAGCTGTGGCTGAGCAGTCAGACTTCCCTCAAGAAGAGTTAGGCAGTATGCAAAGTATACACAGTATGTACTCAGACACAATAGCACAAGCAAACACTGACCAGAGCTTGGTTTCAAAAGTATATAGTTATTTATTTTTTTAAGAACACATAAGTTGAAAACACTCTAGCAAAGTATAGTAAAAACACTTAAAACACAGTTATAATGAAAGCAGTTTCAACCCTTACTCCTATCTAGACAACTCTAAGTTAACTCCACATAATTAAAACAGAGGTGAGCGCTTAACGTTAGATGACACTCTAGTAGGTTTAAGGAAGGGGTAAAAAGAAACAGAAATGGGTTAAACACACCACTCTAAGGTTCAGAACACTTGCAATAGGCTCAAAGAAGCACAAAGTCACAGGTGAGCAAAAGTCACTAGGCAGGGCCCACTCTTAGAGTAGCCGGAGCGAAAATGTGCCCAAGATCACACTGTTATTAGGGATTCAAAGTCTTGCAAAGAGTTAGAAAGAGTTTAGAGTGGCTTTAGAAGTTTAGCCAGGGTATTCCAGGCACTCCCAGGTTCGAAAGCCGGGGGCTAAATCTACCCCGTACAGTCGGTGGCAAGGGAGGCCAGGCGGAACACGGTACCTTAAGCGGAAAGGATCCTCCAGCGGTGGCAGTTGTTCCAGGCAGTGGCAGCAAGGCTCGACGTCGGTCAGGGGAGAAGAAGTTCTCGCAGAAGAGCAGAAGAAGGAGGTCGTTGCACTGCCCGGGAAGAAACCAGCCGCGGAGTCCTCCGGTCAAAGGGTTGTACCGACTTTCGTGGTTGGGGTAAAAAGTGGTGGGGTTCCGGTTGCCGGGGTGCTTGGCACTGGCAAGGCGGCCACGAGATACCTCGAGAAGCGAAAAGAAGGCGAAAACTGGTTGTCCCCACCAGTCAAGGGAAGGAGCCACTCCGTTAAGAGTTCTCCTCGGTCGTCGGGAAAAGTGGTGAGACGGTTCAGCAGGGCTCCACCGGGTGGTGTCGTCGAAGCAGGTCGGCTCAGCTCTTCCCTCGTCGGATTCTTGGTCCTGTGGCGACTTCTAAAGTTCCAGTCCCCAAAGCCCTGCTTTTATGCAGCAAACCCCCATTCACCCAGCCTAGCTGTCACTCAAACTTGCTAAGTGGTGAGCCGGCCGGCTCACCACTTGGGCCAATCAGGACGGAGTGCGACTTGAGTTACCAAGGTAACTCAGTCCAGGGTGCCTAAATCCCCCTCCACCCCTCCTAAGTACCCCAGACAGAGTGGCACCACTTTGGAGGGCTTCTGTGGAGAAGCCCGCCAAAAGTGGGACAAAGGGCTCCACTTTGGGTCAGAGTTACAGAGGCGAACGCCAACGCCATTTTAGCATCAAGTTTTGGCAAAAGGTCCCAACCGGAGTCATAATAATAAATATATAAACCGGCGGTATGTTTAAGGCTACCGTAAATAAATAATTAAATGTGTTAGCCTAAAACAATGGGAAATCCCATAGGGAAATATTCGCGGTCGAATATAAAAAGTAGTTTCCACTGCCACCAGCCAAAACTCGATCAGGGGGGACGGAGACGTGCCCCCTCGACTAACAGACCCTGGGGCAATCGAATTACCCCAGCCAGTACGTCCACAATATGATGGTTTGTACTGGTTCTGTTCAGGATTCAAGACTAGCAAAGTCTTTGGTGACTTTACATGCCCTGGGAGACAGTAGTCAGTCCCAGGGTATGGAGTCTATGTTGGGGAGTCCCTAGGACACCCCTGGGTCACGGCACAGAGGGTGCTGTGTAACCCACATCACAAAAAGTACATGAGGCCCTATGGAGTAAAAGACCCCATAGCCCATTCAACACAAGGTTTAACCAAGAAAACACACTTTAACATGTCCAAGAGTGAGGGTAAAAGAGTCCCACTCTTGGCAGGAGAAAAAAAGAAACCCCAGAAATCCAGCAAAGCTGCTGGGGGACTCACTAGGTAGGGAAATTCAGCCTAAACAGAGAATTCTCCCTAACAGCCACATACCCAATAAGTGTCCATTAGGGCCGCTGTCCCCTTTCTCATATCTGGGATGGTGAGGGTCTTGTTGCAGTTTTTGTTTACCCCCATGATGGTTCCCCCGTCTCCCTTGAAACACAGTTCATAATTTATTTATTTCTGCAGCTTGAAGGGTTTTTCAATGGCCGTTACCCAAGTCAATTTTGAGATGTGTTCCTTCCATACTGGTGTGCAGGTCTCTTCTATCCATTGCAGTTTCTCTGGTGCCACACCTCGCAGTGCTTTAGCCTTGCACATTATCTCTTCATCTTTCCACTTATTTTCTAAAAAAAGTGTCCCTTGTATTATAAAAAATGGCTCCTCCAAACATACCACTCCTACCGCCTTGGGATAACAGGGCTTCTCATTCTGCAGCATTTTAAAAGTCACCTCATGTGCCTGGAAGGTGTTCTTAATCCTGCACAACGTGAGATGAAGGAGACATTGGGCATCGACAATAGGCAACTCTTTGGGTAACAATACTTTGGGTGTACCTGAAGCATGGGGAATGAGGGAGCAGACATAACAGCTCTCATTTGTGGTTTGCTTAGCCGTTGTACTCATGTCCGCATACCATTGATTTGTCTGGTGGGGGTGTCGTGGGTCTTCCATTTTGTCCAATCCCAACCCATAATATTCATCATATTTCCTCCTCCCCGCCTCCCTTTTCCGTCTGTTATTTCTTTTTCTAAGGTATTTCCCAGCTTCATGGGCGATGGACAGTGTGGGCCCCCCTTTCTCCCTCTCGCCCCCCTTTGCCCAATCATCATATAATACTTCATATCTCGCTGTCATTTTTTCATTCTCTTTCTTCATGCTATCTAGCAGTGTGTTTTCTGTTACGGGAGCGGGTACACTGGTGGGGGTGTTATATAACCATGATATAACAGAGTGGTTACGATCATTTAGACTACGGGCATTGTAATTAGATACTTTTGGCGGGGAAGCTGTGCTGTTTTGCATTTTTTCCTGCAAACCTTCATTTTGCGAGATAGCAACATTAGATGGTGTCGTGTAATACCCCCATACCAGTTTAGTTCCATCGCATACCAAAAAATCACCTTCTTTAGTATTTACAATTGCTGTTTCATTTGTCACATTAATCCCGTTATAACCCCCCCCCCCTCTTTCATCTCAATAGAGATGAACGCTATAAACCAATACGTGACCAGGCCAAACAGTATTGTAAAAAATAATGGGATGCATAAGACAATCCACACTCATACGAATATCTACATCTCTCAGCTAAAAATTCTCTATATCTAATAAATCTATCCGTTGCAGGCTGCCCGTTAGTTGCCATGGTAGGTCCTGTTTGAGATATAAAAGTGCATTAAGTGCATGCATGTAAACATTTTTGTTGGCACTACCAGTGCCAAGAGATCATGGAAGGGAGATGGGTTCGGGTAGGGGAGGGGTATTGGGATGTACCGAGAAGGGAGCAGACAATATACATATTCTTCACATTAATATTTAGACATAAATCGTTTTTTTTCCTTTTCAATCTTTTATCTTTATCGATAACCTATAATACAACGTTTCTCGTTAACAATTTTATCTGTCAGGTACACTTCTTCCACTCATATGTTCACGTTCACTCATCATTTTCATTAGTATTGTTTGCTGTTGTCTGTGCCTCCTCATCCACCTCTTCCTGCACACTATTATATGCCTTTCGCACATCCGTCAAATGTATCCAGTATTTGAGCCCCTTAACTTTTACAGCAGTAGGGGTACAAAATACCACTTCATATGGTCCGTGGAACCGTGGGGCATTCCACCGGCGCACAAAGCTCCTGACATAAATGAACTCTCATGGCATTAATTGTCCCTGTACTTCATGTTCTTCATGGGATCCTGTTGTGTTTCCTTCTTCCCTTGTGAATGGTGGAGAGAGCTGCTTTGAGATTGCCCGCGCTGCCCTAGTTAGCTTCTTCAGGTATTCTGTGAACTCATCTCCCAATATCGCAGCGTTTCTGTGTGCGTCTGATTGTTGTCGAAGTGGGGAATGTGCAGTGTGCATCCGTCTCCCTGTCACGATTTCGTGCGGGGACAAATGGTGGTCCTTGCTCGGCTGATTCCTCAGCTCAAACAGCGCAAGGGGCAGACAGTAGATCCAGTTTTTCTTTAATGAAAAACACAATTTGGACAGTCTCCCTTTTAACAGTCCCTTCATCTTTTCTACCACGCCATTACTTTGAGGATGATAAATCGAGCACAATTTATGTTTTATTCCCAATAATGTGGTCACTTCTTTGAAGAGCTCGTTCACAAAGTGAGTGCCGTTGTCTGAGCAAATTACGTCGCAAATTCCCCAACGCGGGAACACTTCCCTTACTAGGAACTTTGCAGCGCTTTTAGCGTCAGGTCGTGCACATGGGCCTGCTTCCACCCACCTCGAAAATGGGCATACAACCACAATCATGTAGCGTGCCCCATTACACCTTTCCCCCATATCCGCGTAGTCTATGTGCAGTTCTCTGAAGGGCCCTATCGGTTTTGGAATTGTTCCCCCTGAGTGTACGTAACGTCATTCCAGAGTTGTATATCTGGCATGTTGTGCACTCCATGGTCAATCTCGATATGTGCTCCTGGAGACAGGGCATGAACCAGTCTTCTTGTATCTCTGCTGCAATGTGTTGTTTGGTGTTGTGTGCTGGAAAGTGTAATTGCTGAAATGCTATCTCTAATAGTTTGACCGGCATTACTACTTTCCCTGAGTTATTTTGTCACCATAGTAAGTCTGTTGCCGATTGGCTGCACCCTCGTTTTTCCCACACCATCTTTTCATCACCACTTGCTCCTTCCTGCAGCTCTAGTATTTGTGATATGGGCATGGCATTGTATCCTTCTGGGAGCTCTTCGCTTGTCTTGTGCTGTAACATGTACTCACCTGTTTCATGTTTTTCAAAGTACGAGGCTTCCTTGGCAGCAGCGTCCGCTGCTGCGTTCCCCAAAGACACAACGTCTGTGTTGGACGTATGTGCTTGCCACTTCACTATTGCTACAACTGTTGGATCTTTCAGGGCCTCAATCAATTCCTTCAGTAGTTCTGCATGTTGCACTGGGGTCCCATCTTCTCTTCGAAACCCTCTCCGCCCCCATCTTGCTAGACCTCCATGTACTGTTGTCGTCATGTAAGCTGAATCTGTATATATTGTTACTGCACAACCTTTAGCTGCATGTAATGCTTCTATTAGGGCAATAAGTTCTGCTGTTTGTGCTGAGAAATGTGATGGCAGGCGATACTGTACTAGTGTCTCATACTCACCTTCTAACCTCACCACTGCCAACCCCACATGTTTGTCTCCTGTGTCCATGTCAATCGATGCTGACCCATCCACAAAGTACACCTCCCCCTCGCTCAGGGCATTCTCGCACACCGTGTCCTCCCCTGTGTAAGTCGCACAATTGTGTTCCTGCATGTCCTCCAGTGTGCATGGTTCTGTGATGAATGTTGCCGGATTTACTGTCCTGCATCGTACCACATGTCATATTGGCGCTGGACAATATTATTTCATAGGCAGTTGCTCGCTGTGTGGTCAGTGTACTTTTTGACCTTTCAAGTATCGCAAATAATGAGTGTTCCACGAACAACGTGACAGGGCACCCCATTACTATTGTGGCACTTTTCTCCATGGCGAACGCGGCGGCGGCGAGAGATTGCTCGCACGCGAAATGTCCTTGCATCACCGCATCCAAGGTGCCACTATAGTAAGCCAATGGTTTGTGTCCTAGGGAAGTCTTTTGTGTCAGTACAGCTGTCATAAGGGTTCCCTTACAGTGTGAGAACAGGTAAAATTTGCGTTCATAATCGGGATTGGAGAGTACTGGAGCACTCGAAATCAACTCTTTTAGTGACTTAAATGAGTCGGCCATCTCTTCTGACCATTCTATTTTCCTGTTCTCTTGTTGGGCCTCCTTGAGTGCTTGCAATAATGGTCTGGTGTAGGCTGCATAGTCTAATATCCATGCTCTACAGTAGTTACACATTCCCAAGAATTTCTGCATCTCCTTCACTGTTGTGGGTTCTCTCACTGACCTTATTGCTTCTACCCTGTCAGGGATTATTCTTTTTCCATCTCTTGATATCAGCTGCCCCAGGTACAGTACCTCTTTCTGACAGTATTGTAGCTTTTCCTTGTCCACTTTGTACCCTTTATTTGCCAGCAGCATCAGGAGTGTTACTGAGTCTTTTCTGCATGTTTCTTCGTTCTGCGCGCAGACGAGCAAATCGTCTACGTACTGAATGATTGTGCTTTCAACTGATAAATTACCCAGGTCTTCGTGTAGTATGCGGTTGAATATGCTTGGGCTTTCACAGTATCCCTGTGGTAATCTGCAATGTTCGTATCTCTTTCCCCCTAATGTGAATGCTGTTAGGTACCTGCTTTCTTCTGCCAAGGGGATGGAGAAGAATGCGTTTTTCAAATAGACCACTGTGAAATGTGATGCCGTTTTTGGGATACTGCATAATATTGAAGCAGGGTTCGGGACCAAAGGGAACTCTTTCTGTATGACGTCATTTAGGGGGCGTAAATCCTGGATCATCCTCCATGCCCCTCCCTTTGCTTTTTTGATCGGGTAGATACACGTGTTACATGGGGAGTTTGAAGGCACTATTATCCCCTGTGCTAATAATGCATTTATTGTCTCTTTTATCCCTTCCTCAGCTTCACGGGGCAATGGATATTGTTTCACTCGGGGCAAAATTGCCCCTTGTTTGAGCTTTATCACCACTGGTGTCACTCCATGCAACAACCCCACATCATGGGGGCCTGTTGTCCACAAATTATTTGGCACCAGTCGCATGTCATCGTCAAAAAAGGACGGTGGCGTGCCCAACACTGCCATCAACTGGACGGGAATTTGTCTAGCCTGAATCAAAATGTCACAGGGTATTGCTATTTCCATTGTTATTTCGCCATCATTTTCTGAATCAGAAAAGAGATCCTCATCAGATAAGTCCCGTAGGGCAATATTGGCGTTGATGCACAGTACAATGCGCCATTCACATCCATCTATGTCCATCCCAATCACTGTAATCCTTTTTGCTGATACCTGTACAGCATGCAGGTCTAAGGATACCACTGACCCTGGTGCTATGTCTGGGCGCACTATTGGGCGGAAGATTAATTCTGCGGGTATTCTCCACTCTAGCTTTTTTAGCTCAGGAACTACTTGGGCCAGTGTTTTTAAACCTTCAATGAACATTCTTTCATCCACTGGCAGGCCACGTATTTCCGGAGCAGTTGTTTGAGCCTGCACTACCAGCATTACACGTAATGGGCATATTCCTGGTGTCGAACACACTATTCCTCTTTCTGTGAATGATATTGTCATGTTAAGCTTGCTAAGAAGGTCCCTTCCGAGCAAGTTTATTGGCGATTGTTCATAATACAGTAAGGGAGTTTTTACCATTTTACCCCCCACTGTCACATCCAAAGCTTCTGTGTAAGGAACTTCAATTACAGCCCCAGAGAACCCCTGCGTCTCTAACTTCCGGTTAGATAACGGAAACCGGCCCTCCCTAATACATGATTTCTCCGCTCCTGAATCCACCATGAATATGAACTGCTTGTCTCCTATCTGCGCCCCTCCCAATGGTTCCTCTGCTGCATCGTAGGTTGTAGATAGAACAGGACACGCAAGTGTTCTCTGTGGGCTGTCCTATGCTGGGTGTCTCATTGCCCCCCCCCCCCCCCGGTTGAACACACTCCCTGACACTACTGATACACCGCTATAGGGGGCTGGTGCTGGGGCTTCATTTGCTGTCGTTGCGAAAGGGTTGCCTGAAGTGTAGTGCATAGTGTTGTCGTTCTGTGGGTGATTCTGTGTTCTGTAGTGGTGTCCCTGCCTTTGCTCAGGGTACCCCTGCTCTGGTTCCCTTTGTTGTTGCCCCATTGGGAGACCATATGGGCTCCCCGGGTGAGGGTGGCCATAGTGTTCTACCTCTGGAAACCCGTTGTTTGTTCTACTCCTGCACTCTCTGGAAAAGTGCCCCCACCTCCCGCAGTTCCAACAACTTCCTTGCTCACCTCTGGGACCTTGCCATCCGTTTCCTCCCATTCCCCCGTACCCTTGTCCACCCCCCCTTCGACCCCTGTACCCACCTCGTCCCCCTCGAGGGGCCCACTCTTGCCACTGCGGACCGCCACTCTGCTCCTGCTCGTTCCACTGCCGTTGCCCTGCTCCTGCCCAACTCGTTGCCATCCTCCCCTGTATTGCTATCAGCCCCTCCTCCGCCTCTTCTCCCTCCCTGCTTTGTGGGAGCGCGGCTACTGCTGCAGCGACTTTCACCAGCTTCGTTTGTACTAATTTTGCCTCGTCTGCCAATCTTTTCTGCGCTATCTCCTTTTCCCTCTCCTTTATTCGTTTACAGTGGTGAACTATTATGCTCTGTATTTCGGGCCATCCTTTTGCTTCAATATCTGCTATTTTGTCAAGTGCTTTTTGCACCTCTTTTGGGAGCCCCCTCTTTATTATGAAGTAGAATAATAATGTTGATTGATACCAGGGCGTGCCCGTTTCTGCTCTCCACATCTCTTGGATCCGAAAAATGTAATCCATAGCATCTTCCCCGTCATTCATTGTACATTGCATTACTGACTGCAAATCTGGGGTATTTGAAAACGTCTTCCGTAAGGCGTCCCATACCCTGGCAGGTACTTTGTTGAAAGAGGCGCCATCATGGCGGTTGCAGTCTGTTACTCCCGGGAAGCCAGCCTTTACCCATACTCTGTCACCTTGATCCCCAACTGCTGATACTAGCAAACTCTTCACATCGCCTATTGCTAGAGGTACCCCGGCTGTGTGTTTCTCGAAGGCATATATGCATTTGCTTGCCCCTCCTGATAGCAGGGGCAATAACTTTAACAAATTGGCCTTCTCCATCTGAGCCCAGGGTATGTAATTCGGCCTCCCTCCTCCCCTGTGTATTAGTGGGAGTTGTAACCTCCCCTTTGTCGTTGTATCTGCATTCACCTTCGTTCCTGTTTTTCCTAATAGTGCCATTTTCCCCAACCTGTTCCTTAGTCGTCCTGTCCACTCTTCATCCATGGTTCTCCCTGAACATGCGCCATCCAACCCCTCGCTTCCCCCCCATTGCCATACTTAGCCTTTCACTTTCTTCTAAATCTTCTCCTATATCACACAGTAGCTCCTCTCTACCTCCTGTAGTCCTTATCTCATCGTCAGTGCACCCTTCTCTTCCCTCTAGTTCAATTATTCGTGTCGGTTCTTCTTGTATCCTAAACAATATCTCTCCTTTTTTCCACCCTTCTTCAATTGTTTTATTCTCACTCTGCGCTCTTGATGCAGGCTCTGATCTAGCAGTATTGATTGCAGTCCGTTCACATATGCTTTTTATTCTCGAGAGCTCGTCTTTGGCTATAGAGAGCCTGGACTCTAGGTCTCCTGTTAATTTCTCTATGTTCACCATTGGTGTACTTACCTGGTCTCGCTCTCTATGACTCTCATATGGTGGGGGTGCTTTTGGCCCTTGAATGGTAGTGGTTGTCGTTGGGGGTACATATGTTGGGTCACTGTATACTTCTGCGGGCACTGGCTTATTTAGTATTGGGTACAACCTAGTTACCTCTATCAGTGGCTCCCCTTCTGGCAACCCCTTGTCATCTTTTGGTATCAGTAATGGATTGTCAGTGGTAGATGGCAGATCAGTATCTAATTCCCTTTACTTCAGCGGGGGTATTTCTTCAAACAACCTCCATAGGTCTAATATTTCTCTCCTATTATGTAGCTGCTTCCCCTTGTATTTCAAACGAATGCATGTAGCTACCATATCTAGGACACTCTTGTCAAACGATACCCCCACGGCCCATATCTGAGGTAATCCTTCTCCCTTCAACTCTGTGATCCACTGATCATGATATTTCTTAATCCGTTCAGCGTACCCAGGTAGACTCTTACAAATATGTGATAAGGGTGTTTCTGCCCCCATACTTCGTAGTGGCTCGATACTGATGTATCTCTATATATGTCTATATCTTAATATAGATGTATCACCATATGAGTCCACGTATTTATGACTTACTGAGCGTGGGGACCTACGTGTTTTCCCGCCACCTGTACAGTGTGAGAATGGCTGTGCACAGCTTCTATTCTATACACTTTAGGGGGCACATACAAGAGCAAACCATCAATAACTTCAACAATTTTACCCAACAAATCAAGGAAATAAACACTCACTTTACCACATTACACTCTTCTTTGTGATATTTCTTCTGGTCACACTTACCATAACCATACCATAATTATGCATTTCTGACCACCTTTACACACTCATCATAACAAATATGTTCTGACACATACGATGCTTACACACCCATAGGCAACACTCTATTCATAGCCCAGTTTGTCCTCCCTTTCCAGCTGTCCCTTTCCGTCTTGCTCTGATATGTATTCGTCTCCTAGTTTTGATGTAAACTTGTCTTTCTACTTAGATTATATCTTTGTTCGTACTAACCCCGTTTATTTCTTCGTAAACCCAGAGAGAAGAATAGAAAAAATAGCAGTCACTAATGTAT
The DNA here is from genome assembly GCF_040938575.1 of Ambystoma mexicanum. Classification (NCBI taxonomy): domain Eukaryota; kingdom Metazoa; phylum Chordata; class Amphibia; order Caudata; family Ambystomatidae; genus Ambystoma; species Ambystoma mexicanum. The sequence goes on along the minus strand of NC_090925.1, from coordinate 14,667,450 downwards.
TCTCCGTGTCTTCCTTTACCAGACACCTTTATCTCATTTTCCACTTCTTCATATATTCCCAGTACTAGTCAAGATAGCACTATGCGGCGCCGCCTTCCAACCCCTCGCGGAGCTAGGTTCCCGTCTCTTTATCTCTGTTCACCTCTTAGTCCTAATGGCCATATGCGAAGAAAAAGCAAAGAAAGTTTAGAGTGGTCCTTAGTAGACCCAAAGTGTCCCCTTTCAACCAGTCTCGTTCCTTGTCCTATATTTCCTCCCCTTCTCCCTTTATGGTTGCTCGCACTCAATACTCACGTGCCCGTCTTGTACCGAGAGTCTCCGAAACTGGGTACGGCCAGGCAGTGTTGCCGTACGCTCAACGGTCAGCCCCGGCTCCGGCGAGCGGTACTCAAAGGGGATTTTTCAACCGGGATCCCGTACCCTCTCTCTGTTGAGTGCGCACTTCTGAGCGTACCGGTCGCCGTTGGCGGGCAGCCTTCCGGAGCCGGCGCACTGTGCGTATCCCTTTTCGACCAGAGATTTTCGTGCCAAAGGGGACGGTAGGGATATATATGTTAGAAGAAAAATAACAATCACGCTTTCGGGGTCACCACTGAAGGCGAGCGTCCCCCAGATAGCACGATCCTCCCCACAATGAGAGACAATAATGGACTCTCCCAGGATGGGAATAAGGCCAGGACAAAGTGCGGGTGAGCTTAAATGGGAGTTTATCAAACAGAATAGGGCATGCAAAGAACTCTGCAAACTCCGAGAGTGCTCTGTCTGACAATAGCAAAGACAGGCGTATATATTTATCAAAAGCGTCATAAGAACCTACATGCTATAGGGGGCACAAGTTTGTGGGGATTGGGTGGCGACGACTAACTATAGGTGTTGCTGTGATGTGGTTTGCCGTGGCTGGAGGACGTCACTGGTTACCCTCGTGGGTTGGGCTGGGCCTGGCAGGTCAGCTGGGCTCATCCGGACGGTGTTGTTGTGCCAGCCGTGACCAGTGTCAGTGATGAATGTCTTCCCTGACTTTCTGCCCTAGGGCCACGCACACCGCAGTCATTCAACATTGCAATATTATCTTCCCTGGTAAATCTTCCAATAGGTTATTCTACAGGTTAATGCAACACAGGAGGAATGCACGTAGAGTGGGGTCTGTTGGCGATACATCAATACATGGTTACCATCGTCCTGTTGACCGGGTGTCATAGGTCGCGAGGTTGGGTTTCAGGGCATGGGACAGGCGGTCCACATTATCATGTCTTGTTAGAAGTCATTATGGATGTGTTCCTGTAGTGTTGCCATAATATTGGGTGTCCTAATTTTACAGGGGCTATTAACCTAAGGTGAGCCGGTGGGTCGTGGAGCCTAAGGAAGGGCGCCTTTGGATCTGTGTTTTTAGGCCGGGGTTTACTGCTGGGTTGTAAATAATTCAGGTGGCAGGCCGTGGCCTTGGGTGCTGCGGGGGGAATGTGAATGTTTGAAGCGGCTCCAGCCGAATTGGGGGAGGTGGAGCCTGGCAGCACAGGCCTCTGCTTTTTCATCTGGCAGGCTTCACTGGGGGGAAGGGGGAATGGCCTTGCATGTGCTCACAAAGGTATTTTCCTCGTGTGTTGCAGATTTAGGTGGAAGAGACAAACATTCACATAATATACAATACTCATTGAGTCTTTTCAAAGCTCACGTTTTTGACATTGTTAGTGCCTTTCATATGGCCAATTCGAACACATTACTTATAGGCTAAGTATTTAACAACCCCGACATGTTGTTACATGTCTATACATGCGCGGTAAGTGAGGTAGTAGTAATGTTGGTGGAGCGCGCAGGAACAACCCACCAATAACACTGACGGCAGTGGCACATGGTGAGCTTGGACATACATATGGTGCATTGTCGTGCACCCCTTACGTGAGCTCCCAATAGGGTTGCATTTGTCTTCCCTTACACTCTAGCAGCATTAGTTCAGTTATGGCATGGGACCTTGGGGTGCAGGCTTCTTGGTAAACCACAAAACATGAAAAAAAACCTGGGACACTTTTACTGTTTGCGCATAGCTACAGGGATGTGGGTGCTTCATCCCTAATGTCATATAAGCACACATTCTGCCATTTTTATGGAGGTTACAGGTTTTTAGTCTGAGAGGTCGTGGAGAGAACAGTTTCATCACATGTGGTTTGCTCATTAGTATTTGGGGACTCCGCTTTTGTCAGGGGATCATTTTACAGTTCTTTTCCACTCAGGCCCTGCTGGCCGGGTCATACTGGAAACAGCGATACACTGCGGAAGGTGAAATGTTACAGTGTTGGTATCTAACACTAGCTCATGTCCGTTTGTTCGTGGGAACGGGCTCTCAGCGGATCTGCCAGAGAGCTGCGGCCACAGGGATAATTGAAACTCTCCAAGGGTGGGGGCCGTGCTGCGGTGCACAGGGTTCAAACCATCTTTATTTCACAAAATGGTCTCCAGGGCCTAGCTAAATTCAACAGGTTTGGTCGATGTCTTCAGCCAGTGGCCCACCCACCACCTGGGCTCTGGTGGCAGGGGGAACCCCTGACGAGCCATGGACTTCACCAGGGGAGAGGATGCAGGGGAGGGGGGTCTTTCGGACCAATTCCTCCCATACAACTCTCTCACTTGCTCATAAATGCCTCCATGATCTAGCACCCCCCTACCTCGCCATCCAAATTCAGAAACTCTCCTCTCTAAGGCCTATAAGGGTGGCCTATACCAACCTGATTCCCACTCCCAAAAGTAGGAAAGTACAGGCAGGTGGCACTAGCTTCCCCTCCATTGCTGCCTCATTCTGGAATGCCCTTCCTGCGCGCCTTAGGATAATTGACTCCCATTTGCCATTCCGCAAAGCCATCAAAAGTAGGCTGTTTGTCTGAATTGTTAATCGTATGTTCCATGTGATCATTTGTTCTCTGTAACATGCCTGTAACCAAGACTGTATCACTGTAAGAACAATTATTATTATTTATTTTCGAAGAAACTTTACAAAATTACACTAAAATCACAATACAATAAAAAACACAGTATATCAAAAACACAGTATAACAAACACTGTAAATCAAATCAAGTCAGATCAAATCCATTATGACAATAAAACAGTAAAAGACTAAAACAAGTACAATCTATCATACAATAATAAAACCGAGCATTTACCAGCAATTACCAACCATTTCGTTCAGACAACCCATTAGTGCACTTTACACAATCTAAACGTTTTTTAATACTTAACCACAAATAATACATAGCGATATGGACTTTTTGGCTGTCCGTGTTGAGACAATAAGCCCAAAAATGATCACCCTTTATGTATTCCAAATTGTGAACAAATGGTCCCAGCCACTTCATATATTCTGGGCCCAATGTCCTACATTCAGTGAAAATATGTTTGGCAGTCTCTGGGCTAAGTGCACTTTGACACAAACGACAGTATCTGTCTTTTTTAAGAAGGCCCGTCTGTGGACCCATTACTGCTAGTATCTGTAGCTGATTTATCCTCAGCCTTAGCCTAAATGCCCGCATGCCCCTATTTGGGCATTGTCTAAGGTAGGCTTGAGGCTGCAGATAACTGCACAATATTTGACATACATGCGTAACTCTGTAGCGACTCTACAGGCCTATAATGTGCCACCCAATCCCACTGTCTTAACTTTTCTGAAAAAACCCTCTTCAGTGTAGCCTAGGGTGTGCCCCTGGTAAAATCAGGGAACCATCCAATGTCTTTGAACAGGTCATGGACCACCAGACCAACACTGTCTCTACCATGTACCGGGGCAGCCAGGAGACTGAGCAGTTGACATCGAGGATTTGTATGGATTTTGATGGATAACAGCCCACGTCTTCTCAACAATTCTCCTTTAAGAGAAGTCAAACCAAATTCGAGTCTTATATACTGAGTTGTTGCAGATGGCCTGAGTCTCAACATTTGCTTCCAGAAACTGCCTTCTAAGATGTCTAACCGTGATAAGTCAGCCGTGGCCAGGGCTTCCAATCCATAGAGTATTGTTGGGCTAAAAGTTTGTTTTTACAAGGCAATGATTCCCTCCAATGAATACCCTGCTGTATTCCTTACAAATTTCGAAATAGTTTAACAATTAAGCTTCCTTACATTTTCATGCAAAGCGCCTTGATGCCTGTGGGTTGTAGTGCGCTCTACAAATACACATAAATAAAATAAATACATTTCTTGTTCTAGATAAATGGGAGCCGCAACATTTACATTCTTGAAAACAAGGTAGACAGGTAGACCACCTTGCAATGTATTAGTAACAAATGAAGAGAGTGTTGAAGAGCTGTAACATGATCAAAGAAGAAAGATTAAAAATCAGTCTGACTGCCGCAGTTTGAATCTTCCGCTCCAAATGAGCTTTGATTTGCTACAATGTCAGAAGACAATTCAATTATTGTATTAATATTTATTTTTAGTAATGTAGTGAACCAGTATATTGTATAATGTGACAACAATATGTAACTTCCTTCACATTTCATACATCTCAATCGCAACTCTACATGATTTTAACACATTCTCTCACAATCATACCTAAAGCCTAATGACAGCACCTCATATACATACCATGTCACAAATAGAACACATTTGCAAGAACAGTTGTATGGGCAAACTATGCAATAAAGTACAAATGTATGTAAACAAACTACTGTAACATTCCAGTCTAATGACATGAAAACGTGCAATGTGCCTAATGATTCCATTAGCCAGTATCGCAGAACCAATCTATGCAGCTATGGCTCAATGGATGGTAGATCTTCTTATAATGGCTTCTGTAAGAAACTCATGGTGGCAACAGTAAAGACAGAAACAAGTGATCACGGTCAAGGGTGTTTACTGCAAAAGTGGGTGAGATAAACGCCTAATCTATGCCTAAATCTAAGATGGGAGCAAGCTTTGACCATCAAACAATAATAAGGCAGTCCTAGTGGCGTTGTCAATTAAAAGGGGCTATACTAAAAAAAAACTATTGCCAATCCTTACGCTAAATGCAAAAAGAAGTGTGGGATAATGTTCTTAAGAAAGAAGGAAGTGTTCACAAATAATCAAGTCCGGATACGGTACTTGGGGTCTCCCTTGCCCACGTTTTCAGCACGTGATCAGGTAGGACTTTGGAGACAGCACATGCTCGAGCTTTCCCAGCACGAGCTAATAGTTCCGGTTAAAGCAATCGGGGTTTCCGTGTAAGTCTCTTGTCTACCAAAAAGACTCTTGCTGCCATGGTCCTGATGTATTCAATCAACAAACAGAGTTCCCTTTCACATATACATTGGATGATGCTTTTCACCCCTGGATTCCCCTCTTCCGTGCATAGATCCCTTGAAGTTCCTTAATGATACCAGGACCTCCGATGGCTATGTTCTATTGCTCTCGAGGGCCTCTCAGGTTCAAAATATCAAAACAAAAGTACAACAAATATTCAAAGGCTTTCTCGCTGGTATTTTGCTTTGTTGCATTCACGGGTCGATGGGTGTTGGCTTCTCACCCTTGGATCCCACTCTTCCGTGCTTTGATCTGACTCGACTGTTCGCCTCCCTCGATCGGGTTCACTATGGCTTTCACTGCAATTTATTTGGTGACTCCACAAATCTTAATGTCTTTTTATACAGTTCACTGTGGACTTCCCTCTGCCGGGTTCACTCTTGTCAATCGCGTCTTTTCCTTTCAACTCTTACGATGTGGGATTCACTTCTCTTAGTTTTGAATCATCTGTAGTCAAGACTTTTCACTGTACAGCCTATTTTACAAGACCCCTCTATGAACCCTTTGACCCCTTCTCGCCTTTCCCAAGGCCTTCTGGTTACGGTAGTATCAACAATCAGGTAATCACCCAGAGTTTCCTTAGTGAGCACCCACGTGGTGCCGGACTCTTCTTTTGCTGATTTCCCCCCTCCCCTTTTTGATAATAACAGTTCTTTGTAACTTTCACAATTCAATTAGCTATTTGCTACTTTTAGTTCAACGCAGTTTAGTTTCTTATCAACCTCTTCCCTCGACTCACCAGCTATGATGAACCGCTTAGCTTTCTTTCTCTTTGGAGTCAAGGTTGCTACCACCTCTCCCCTCGACTCACCAGCTATGATGAACCGCTTAGCTTTCTTTCTCTTTGGAGTCAAGGTTGGTACCATGGAGACAAGCGTCTCTGTCTGGCTTGATTATCAGCAGAGGAGGGTCTTGCGTACCGTTGACATCTGCTGCAACACACGTTGGCTATTGTTTGTGGTCTTACGATTCCTTCTGCACAGGTTTCACGGGCCTCGGACGGAAAGGGAAAGTTTGTTTCTCTCCTTGTCACCTTCTCGGTTTGTGCTGTCTTTCTCCTCCTCTTGAACTGCCGTGCCGAGTTAGCTCTCACGTCGTGCGGCTTGCCTTGCTCGTATTGCGCTCTTGTGTGCCACATTTTATCCCTGTAGGGAAAGGAAAGAGCTGTCAGGTGTTTGTAGTTTTGATCAATTGCATGACTTTGCCTGACCCTGGGGTTTGGACATGTCAGGTGAACGGCTTTAGTGTTAGTCTGTTGTCTTTCGTGCCAGTAGAAAGGGTTCGGGTCAGAAAAGGTAGGGGTGACATGAGGAATGATATTTTCCATCCTACGGGTTTTGGTAAACTCAGAAGGGTGAGATTCGTAGGGTTCGTAAAACAAACGAAAATTACCAGAGTTTTTATCGTGACCTGAAAGGGGGGGGTTGGGGGAATGGCAGTGTGTTGTCTGAGCAGATTGAGAGTGTGGGAAATAACAATCAAAGGGACGGGAAGGAGAATTACTGGGAATATTCGGGTAGAAAACCACTGGGAAACAGGGATTCTGGGAGTTGTGGTTCTCGAGTGGAAAGGAGTTTGGGTTTGAAGGGGATTTGGATAAGAAAGATTCTTTAGGTGGAAGTTAGGTTGAGTTGGTATAAGCTATCAAAGTCTCAAGGACCTCATCTTCTTCATCCCTTTCTTCGGTATAATACTGTGTCTCACCTGGAGCATTCCCCCGAGCACAACCCCAGATTCTCCTACCCAGGTGATCCTTCCCCACTCGTCTTCCCATAAGGAGGGCCAGATCTTCCCTGTCCACCTGAATAAGGAATTCCCAGGATCTAGTTGGGAGAATACACTCAGGTTTCTTACAGTTCACATTTTATTTTTTTGGCATAATCTAGTTTTGGCATTGGTGTTCAAGAGGTTACAGCAAACCCAGCTGTCTTCAGGACGATATTCAATTCGGTACCTAGGTGGTGAGCTGTGAGGTCCCAATGCCGAAATCCTGCAGGAGCAGATGAATAGCCCACCAGATCCCCCAAACCGGTTCACCCAACAACTGCTGAATTGACCAGACCTGGGGAAAAGGGGAAGGGGGGAAAATAACAAACGGACAAGGTCCTTCCCGCTCCCTTCTGTCTCCAACGACTCGGAACATTGGAATCCTTAAAACATTTGCATTAATTTAATATTACCCTTGTACTTTCTCTAGCTCTGTTTTCAACAATTATTTTGTCCAACCGCCCCTTTACCTGTCTGCCTCTGCATCCTGCTGAGAGACTAATTTTGAGGCTGGTAAACTTTGCAAACTATGCTTCAGCCTTGCTTGCGGAAGACTCACTCGCTTTGTTCCTTACTCTGCTAAGCAATAACTTCTCAGCTCTTCTGATCAGCTACTGTAACTTTAAAAACAATAACTATTCAATCTTGGCATTGCTGTTCTAGTAAATGTTCTCTGTCTTTAAGTCTGTCTGCTGCTTGCACCTTGGATTACTGATTTACTTTTAATAGCTGCATGACTGTTTTGTATAACTTCCTTGCCTCTGCAGTGTACTGCTTCTCACTCTGTTTCATCCTGCTTCTCAATTTTATACGAAGTTCCTGAAAGTGACATACCTGAGACTTCTGCTTTCACAGACTGGACACGAACTGTTGAAATCCTTGTCAAACGCATATTCGCGAGCACCAGACAAGCTGCGCCCGCGTAGACAAGGAAACTTGATTCAGTTTACGAACTGCGCTCATCTGATGTTTGTATTCCTCAGCTGACTGTAATTCTTCCTGCGACACTCAGCTGGTTTCGTTTGCAAAGCGCGACCGTACGTTACCGACGCTCTGATTCACGCCGCTAGGTTCCTTTTTCTATCGTGCCTGTGTCTATTCACGATGCTAGGCTTTTAGCATCGCGATGCGTATTATTTCCGTGCACGTGCGCCGACAACTTTCTTTCTCAACTCGCGCACCTGCAAACGCCACACACTTTGAAGCTTAACTTTTACAACTTGGTCATAATTTGTTTTTTCCAAATTAGTTTCACAGTCCATTAAATTACTGACTCTCTTCTTCAGATTTTCTATTTAACGATCTCCCATTACTGATTTCCATGAAAATTTCTTTAGGCAAATTGAATTACAATTTCTTTTAAAAGGTTACTTATCTGGATTTCATTCTCTGACATCTCCAGTTAGATTATCTTCTTGTTTGAATAATTTTCTACGTGTTAACTTCAGTCTTCTAAGGAGCTCCTTAGCACTGCAACCGCTCCAAATGTGGTCTAGAGTGAAAGGCAGTTTAGAACCTCTCCAATTGTTCCAAACTGCATCATAATAGTCTTTAGCCTATCATTGTTGATCAGGAAGTTCTCCATCTTGAACTGGGAGAACGACAGCTGGCAAACATGAAGGTCAAGGAAATTATTGTGAAAATAACCTACACTCCACATAAAACTACAGAAATTGAGCCTCGGTACTCAGGAACCTGACAGTAACCCCCTCCTCAGTGCCCTGCCCCAGAGCCTGGTTTCATAGGATAACATGTATGAAATTTCTTAATCAACTGTGGAGAAAGAACATCCCGCTTGGCAACCCAGGATCTTTCTTCGGGTTCATATCCCTTCCAGTCAATTAAGTATTGTAACTTTAGTTTTAGCATCAGGGTTCAAGTGGTGAGCACAACCTACAACCAAGAGAAGCTAACATTAAAAACCCTTTCATAGATAAATGTACCAATGATTGAAAAATTGGCACGGTAGTCTCTAACCTGTTCAAATGTTTGTGAGCAAAACTCAAAAGATCATCATATCAGAATTCGCACAGACGTGCCACAGAACTGGATCAACCAACGCAGGTGGAAGGTTGAGGAGGAACCTGTAGGGATGATATAAGCGAGGGCCTTACTTGTTGCTGTCATATCCATATCTTTTCTCAGTCCTTTGGGCCAAAAAGAGGGCGAGAAACTCACCTCACACTTTGGACTCGCACGTTTATTCTTCCCTCCAGTGTAAGCTAGTCCACCATCCAATTTCCATTTATTTGGGGGCTAAAACAAGTCTGAATTCAAAAGAAGAGAAAAACTCTACTTGGGTGCATACCAATATTGGTCTATATAGACTGTGCATGAGACTGGGATAACTCGCCGCTCAGCGGTTCATGCTGAGTGAAAGAAACACTTCTCTTTCTATTACAGTCGGTACAAGTGTCACGCATAATGCGTGATTCTCAGACTGGTACCTATTTAGAGGGGCGATATGGTATGGAGGACCTTAGTGTAGTAGGTTAGAGGCACACATGGGAGTCAGCTAGTCAAGCGCTCACCCTGAAATGGTCAGCGTAGATGGCATGCGGGTGGCTTATCTGATTTAGAAACACACGCCTCATCCGGTTTATGGCATGTGAAACACCAACGTCGTGACTCGCTGGCTTCATCCTACCTTTTCTGGCAGCTACTGTCCTTTTTTGTACTCTAGCCCATGTCATCAGCGGCGTCTACAGTGTGGACAGCGTTATGCATTTGACTCATTGGTATTATTACGGAAAAGGTGGCGCCATCTTTGAATGGTTGCTCCACTTTTTCTATGTGGAGGAAAAATGCTTTACTTGTCAACAGAACCAATTATTTGTATTGGAGGTGGCCACTTTTGTTAATGTTTAGTGGAATATTGGGTCCATTTTTCCAATGCATTTAAATTAGAACCATAGTGATCCCAATTAAATTTTTCCCCCGTGTAGCTATAGCAGCTGGACGGACAGAAGGACACATCCACCCACGTTTCTAGGTAGCTGTGGGCTGAAAACTGCAGTCACTTTGCAGCAACATCTTTTTATATATATGTAGGATAGGCTATACGATCTGAGGTTAAAAAACATAGCCTGCTTGTACATTCACTTATTGATCGGTGTATGCCTTCCGAAGGTGCTTGCATGACTCTGTCTAAAGTTTTAGCCACTTATGATGTATAGAGGGCTTTATATTATCCATCCGTAGGGCACCAGGTTGCTCCTGTGTGTATACGAATATTCCAAACATTTTGTTTCTTTTTTTTGTCTGATTAAAGTCTGCCCTCCTGGGTGTTATACCTAACTTGATGAATCTAAGTCATGGATTTGACCAAGCTGGAATTTGTAAGACCACTCTCCGGGAGGTATGCAGCCTAGGAAGGAGTTAAGTCAGAATGATATTGAGTGACATCCGTCAGGTGGACCATTACCAAGGACTGTTAAATTGTCGTCCTCTATCAACCCATAACAGTTGCCCAAGGCAGATTTTCATTTAACCCATTTTTGTGTGTTCTCAATCTGAAGATCCAATCTTGCTCCAGTTTATAGAGCTGTGCAGTTCTGGAGTAGTTAAAACTATTAGGTTTAACTTGGTCCAGAAATATCCAGGTAAAGTCATCTGGCCCATGGTTTCTCATTTGGAAATGTTGTACCAGAGGGGCTGAGAGAGTACTGTTCTGAATCCTACTCCGATGTTCATTTCTTCTAACCAAAACCTTTCTTGTCGCCATTCCAATATAGAGCAACTCGCAGTTGCACTTGATTGTGTAAATTACATTTGTGGAGTTACAGTTGGTGAAATTCGGAATTCTCCATGACAAAATTCTGTGGTCCTGGTGGTCAGACACCAATTGTTGCATTTTCCACAAGGGTGGTGTCCCCAGACAGGGTCTCGTGCTGCGTCGCAAGAAGCCTGTATCGTATTCTGAGCTCGTGTCACCTGTTTCCGATTTAAGCCTTGAGTGGACCAATCGGTCTTTGATGTTTTTACCCTTTCTTAGTGCAAAAGGTGGTGGTCAGTTGGTACAGTCTGTTGCTGTTACTAAACCCCAATACTTCTTTACTAGTTACTTTATTTTGTTCGTGTGTTTCCCAAAAGTGGTCCCACAAACCAGCCTATCTGTATTCGATTCCTGTGTACCTTCAGTTAGGAGGACATCCCTATAGGGGAACCTTGCTCGTTTTGCGGCATGTTTTACCATTTTACCGGGGTACAACTCCAATCTGTCGGCCAAGATGGATACCTGGCTCTCAAAATGTTCTTTTTATAAGTACAGTTCCTGCCTAAACATAGAAATTGACCGTACTGGAGGTTGTCTCAGAGCGCTTTGGGATGTTGTCTTGAATACATGTCGAGGTGACCCTCGCGCTCGGCAATGGTCAGATCCAAAAATGGAATTGATTTTTGTTCCACATGAGATGCAAAGTTAAGGTTGCAATTCCGAAGGTTCAACCAATTCAATCATGGGACCCTGTCCAAATGAAAAAAATATCTATGTACTGGACCCACTGATTTATTCTAATGCATTAAGGGTTATTTTGATAGATGTTACCATCTTCAAAATGTGACCTATAAATGTTAGCCAGACTAGGGGCAAAGGATGGCCCAATGGCAGTCCCTTTTTGTCTGTAAAAACAAATAATTTTAGAATTCAAAGAAGTGGTTACAGAAGGTCACTTCCAAATTTCCCATTGCCTCCCTTTGAGGGATATTCATGTAAAGTGAGGGCGATGTATAATGTCACCAATAGGTTAGTCTCAGAATTATTGGGCAAACCTTTGACCATATTAATCACAGCCGTTGTATCTTTGATATGAGTGAGTTGCTGAAGCCAATGGCTGCAGAAATTAGTTAATGTATTGGCCACTCAATTCAAGGCATGATCCACAGAGTGATGCAATTGGCCAACCTGGCGGGTCATTGCAATCTTTGTGCACCTTGGGTAGTGCAAAAATTACAAGCACCCAACTTTCCCGTGGTGTAAGCAAAATTACATTGTTCTTATTAATTAAACCAATTTCAATGGCACTCGTACACAACACCAGAAGCTACCTCATTAGGCAGTCTCTAGGATCCATCTGGATTTTTTTTCAGTGTTTTGAGTTTTCTAGTACTGATGGGGCCATCCTTATGCATTTCTGTTTGTCCATTACCACAATGCCACTGCCTTTGTTGGCAGGTTTTACCACAATTTGAGCATTTGCGGCACAGACCTTTAATGTGCGTTATTCCACATTGTCCAGATTGTTAAATTGACCACGATCATTACATGTGTTTATTTATTGTTTGCTTGTTAGGTGCTTATACAATAAGAAAATACTGTTTCAAAGCGCCCGCAATGGTGGGAAATGCATTAGAAACACAATATATAAGAGCAGAGGTATGAACCTACTATGCCTTGTGAGTATTCAGAACGTGCAAGTGCAGCAAGGAAGAGGGAAGAGGGGGTAAGTGCTGCGGAGACGAGCTCATTGGTGAGCTACAGATGAAATGCTAGAAATGTTGAGTGCTACACAGACTGAGGCCGCGGGAGGTGTATGTGCGAATCTGCAGGGCAGAGTGTGTGCAGCTGCAAGTGCTGTGGATAGACAGGAGCTGGGCAGAATTGGTGTGGGAGGTCGGGCCCCGAAGATACATAAGGGCCCAGGACACCGATCGCAGCAACTTTGGGATTAGCAGAGGAGAGAAGAAGGGAAGGAGGAGGAAAATAGGAAAGTCTTAAGGAGCTTCCAGAATCTTAGTCGTCTAGAGGTAGAGTATTTAGTAGGATAAATTTGAAGATGGTGTGGTCCCCGGGTCCAGACGGCCTTGTGGATGATGCAGAGGGATTTGAATTTAATCTGTGCAGCAACTGGGAGCGAGTGAAGACATTTTAGTGCAGGAGAGATGTAGTCCCTGGGCTTAAGGCTAAGGATAAATCTCGCTGCCCCAGTCTGGATTAGCTGGAGGGGGTCTCAGAGTGGAAGATGAAAGATTCAGGTGGAGGCTATTGCAGTAGTCGAGCCTAGAGAGAACCAGGCCTTGGGTCACATTGAGCATCTAAGGTAAAATGAGAAAAGGTAAAATTCCTTTGAGAAGGAAGAGCTGAAAATGGGACTTCTTGGCAATGTCCTGAGTGTGAGTGAGGGGGGAGGGAGGGAGGAAGGGAGAGAAAGAGAGAAAGAGAAAGGGGGCAAGCAGGAAGGCCAGAGAAGAAGGAGGGAGCAGGGGTCCCAATGGGAAGGATCTCAGTTTTACAGGTGTTGAGGCAGAGATCGTTGGAGGTGCTCGAGGACTGGATGGCAGATAGGCAGTCAGGGATAGTGGAGGGGGATGGAGGAGAGGGGGTGTGGGATGGGTTGTGAGTAAGAGTAAAAAGGATGGTCAGGTTGTCCTGAGTTTTGGTGGCAAAGTGTGAGGCCAGTGCATTGCAGTGGGCCTGGGAAGGAGAAGTGAAGGAGGAAACTGTGGAAGGGTTGGCTAGTTCCCTGCAGATCTTGAAATGTTCAGCCATGTTAGATGCGCCGGAGACCTGTGCCTGTGTGTGGGCTCTTTTATTTGCACGGATGGCGAATCTGTATTGCCTTTGGAGCAGGCAGCTGGCCGGTTTGTCACAGAATGAGCTTGAGGTTAGCCACTTCCGTTCTGCCGCCCTCCACCTTTGTTTCAGGGCTGCAAGTTTGGTGTCGTACCAGGTGTTACGCGCTTAGAGGCAGGTTTCAGGCGGATCCTCATTACTGGGGCAAGAATGTCAAGAGTGTTGGTGATTGGCAGGTGGAGGTTGCTGAGGGTAGAGTCAGAGGTGGGGGGCGAGGTGGGGTGAAGGTGGAGGCAGCCACAGTCACTAGTTTCATCGGGTAGATGTTAGTGAGCGAGGTTGGTGGGACTTTAGGGGGGAGCGGTCAGGGGGCCAAAGGGACCCAGGTGGGTGGAGAGGAGAGAATGGTCTGTCTAGGAGAGAGGGTTGACTAGTGGGAGGGTGGGGGGGAGAGAGCAGACAGAGTGTAGGATCGCATCCAGAATGTGTCCAGCTGAGTGGGTTGGCCCAGAAGGGAGAATGGAGAGGGAAAGTGAGGTGCAGAGGTCAGTGAAAATAATGGATGCAGAGCCAGGGGAGTCCCGTTGAATGTTGAAGTCACCCAGGTGGAGGCGGTTAGAGGTAGATGAAAGTAAGGAAGAGCAGAAGTCGGCCCATTCAGAGAGGAGCATAGTGGTGGCGCCTGGAGGCAGTAAATGGTAGCAATGGTCAGGGTGGAGATGGTAGAGATACCAACTTGCAAACCAGGCTTTCAAAGGAAGACTAGGACTAGGTAGGTAAGATGGAAACAGGACCCACTCTGGGAAGATTGAGGCAACCCCCCCACCACCAGTGCGGTGAGGTGGAGGGTTGGAGATGATCTTGAAGCCGTCATGGAGGAGGGAGTCAAAATCAGTGACTGAGCTGGCATTGAACCAAGTCTTGGTAAGAGCGAGAATGTCAAGGTCTTCAAGAAAGAGCCAGATGTCAGCCAAGTGTTTGTTGGCTGAGTGGGCGTTAAGAGTTGCCATGTGGAGGAGATCTGTGCATTTGAAGGTTTTCTTAGGTGGAGTACAGGGGTGTGGTACACTAGTCAGAGGAGGGAGAGAGAGTGTAAATGGGGGAGATGCAGGAGAAGGAAGGAAGTTAATGAGAGAAGGCAGAATCCGGTCAAAGAGAAGGAGATTGGGTTGTGGACCCAGAACCAGGATGGTGCCAGTGTGATAGACATTAACGAAGCAACGCGCGGATGAGAAACTGGCCAAGAAGACTTCCCACTTGGTGCCACTGTTAATGGAAGAGCATGTGGAAGGAGCAAGAGTAGAGATGAGATGGGGTCAATCTGGAGAGGGGACAGAGAAAAGGATATTGGTGAAAACCTCTCTGAAGGAAGTGCTGACATAGGTGTCTGCAATAGGAAGTCCAGGGGTTGCACTCAGGATATCATTTTGTATTTTTTCAATCAGACTTTGAGAGGGGGGGTGATAGGTGATAGTGTAGGGGAGAATATAGGAGAGAGCCATAGGCTAGCCGAGGTTTAGACAAGGAATGAAGGAGGAGTGGCTGCACAGCACAGTTCTAGCTAAACTACTCAACGGGAGGCTAGTAGATGAAGTAGGAAATGAATAAGTGCAAACCAGAAGCAATAGAATTACATCAGATAAGTGGTACAGAAATGTATGAAATAAACACA
Source organism: Ambystoma mexicanum (assembly GCF_040938575.1). Classification (NCBI taxonomy): domain Eukaryota; kingdom Metazoa; phylum Chordata; class Amphibia; order Caudata; family Ambystomatidae; genus Ambystoma; species Ambystoma mexicanum. The sequence goes on along the minus strand of NC_090925.1, from coordinate 14,652,234 downwards.
CCTACATTCGATTTTGAAAACAGAGGCAACAAAAACAATACAATGTTACTCAGATGTAAAACTAAACGGGCAAAGCAGATGGTGCACAGATCTAATTCTAGACATAATTCAAAGATAGAGGGCAAATATTTTAACACAATTCTTTCAAAGGTGATAATCCCGGCTGGAAATCTCACCATCATTTGGTGGTGAAGGCGGATTTGGGTCTAAAGTCTGCATAGGCCTCTTCCACATCACATTCTTGTGGGTCAAAAAAAAAGGCTATGAGCCACACAGTCCGAAAAAATGTACGAAGGTTATGGTTATGATGAATATCCTTAGTCAGGACAACACTGAGGCCTTTGGAAAGGAGACTCATTTCAACCATCGTAGCTGTGTGTAAGATAAATTAAATATGGGGAGTTTCACTGGGACCTCTCTTCCTGGTATTGTAGATGATCTGTGCAGCCTCTGTCGACATTTCAGGGTTTCCACGTACCCCCATTAACATTGCATTAAGAATGTGGAGGACCCTGGGTTGCTGTGGCAGTTTGAATCTTCTGCAACCTAGCAAGCTGAAACATAGCAATCCGAAGGTATGGTGAATTGCGGTAATCTAACTTACAATTTATGAAGGTCCTCAACAGACTAGGGCAATGAGTCTTGTCCATATAGTTCAAGAGCTTCATTAGGAGCAGCCAGCCCTACAGATAAGGGGGTGCATCAGCCACTCTTACTCCCTACAAATTGCCAAATACCCCCCGCCCAAAAAATAGGGAGTCAAAATACTCCCAACAAAAAATAGGATAAAGATCTTATGCCTCTGGGTTCACCCTCGCAGCTCCATGGATATGTTTGGACCAGCAGTGCATGTGGTGCCACAGGAAGACACTACTATTATTACTGCCTGATTGGAAGAAGTAAACATGTATCTTTTAATGTGCATGAATAACTAAGTGCAAAGAAATAAATATTACAAAAACATTTCAGTTTTTAGTTAAAACATATTTTTACTTGCTTATAAAATGCTCTCTTTGGGAATTGGACCTACGTTTTTACTCCCAACTTGAAAAAACAGGGAGTAAAATACTCCCACTTCCAAATCCTATCTGGAGCACTGGGAGCAGCAATTTACAGAAAAGCAGATTTTATGGTCTAACTAACCTAGGTATTAATACTTAGTTAGGTTACCAGAAAACATATACATTTGGATTTTAGCAACAATATTTGATGGCAGACGAAACAGAGGATGAGGAGGACATTTGGCCATCACTGTGGTGATTTTGTTTATTGATGCCAGGAGAAAATAAGCTCAATTTTTCTGGGATTCACCTGCAAATGATTGGCGATCATCCAGTGTTCCACCTCATGGAGGCAGCTTGAAAGCATAGAAAATGTCAACTGGGACAATCAATGTTAGGATACAGTTGAGTATAATCCACATAAGACTGGAACTTCAGGCCACATTTTGCAAAGATATTGAATAGTAGGGTTGTAAATATTAAAACGCGGTGGGGAAAGCAGTGAGCCGTTTAGGGTGCCACAAATAATCACAGCCATCGCCGAGTGAAAAGGGGCCAATTTCACAAGCCAAAACATCAATCTTGGGAAGGAAGGAACCATCTATTTGTGTTTCTGAAGTACCTACTAAACAGAGGAATCTGGACAAGCGTATGTCAAAGTTTGCTGTATTTCTGTGTCATGTGGGCGGTTGGGGGTCGCTACATGGGAGGCAGGGAGGAACGTACTTGCCATGGGAGACCTTAAGATTGTCACCTGGAATGTCAGGGGACTTAATAGTTATTTAAAAAGGAATAAAGTTATGTTGTACCTCAAAAGGCAGAGGATTGACATTGCACTATTGCAAGAAACACACCTGAACCGGCACAAGTTAGAACTAGTTGAGAAAAAGTGGAGTGGCATGGTGGTGGGCTCCCCGTACTCTGCCTATGCCAGGGGAGTGCTAATCTGGGTAGCACCGCATGTTCCGTTCAGAGTCACGTGGCAGGAGGTGGACACGGAGGGCAGGCTGGTTATGCTCAGAGCCCTGGTTGAGGATAGAGAGGTTTGCATTATTAACACATACGCCCCCAATCAAAATGCTGCTGCATACTTCAGGACCCTATGCACCCGTCTGGGCACATGCGTGGGGGGAGCGATCATTTGGGGAGGGGACTTTAACTGTGTTCTCGACCCAAGGGCAGATAGGTCCGATGATAGGATTGATCGGCCCACCCCAGCGGCCAGAGTATTACAGACGTTGCTGGGCGACTTTGGGCTGGCGGATGTCTGGCGACTGAAATACCCTGATACCTCGCAGTATTCTCACTACTCTGCTCCACAGCGCCTACACACGAGATTGGATTACTTCTTTGCCACGTCAGAAGTGGTGATGGCGACCACTCAAATTGAATATAAAGCGAGGGTCCTGTCGGACCACTCGCCCTTAGTGTTGATCTGGCAGTATGGCCGCCCTCGTGCACGGATACCTACATGGCGCCTCCGTGCGGAGGCGCTTAGGGACACGGTTTTTAGGGAGGATATCAGGGAGGCGATCCAGCGGTACTTTGAGGTTAACACGGGCAGTGTAGATTCGGCTGGTACACTTTGGGAGGCATTCAAGGTTGTGTTGCGAGGTAACGCTATTTCCAAGTCGAAGGGCCTGCAGGGTGGGGTTCTGATGGAGCTAGAGAAGGCGGAGAGACAATTGGAGCGCGAATGTAGCGAGGCAGGAGGGGACGCAGACCTAGTACTTGAGCTGCAGCAGCGGTGTTCGGAGCTTTGGGAAAGGCTCTGTAACCTTAACTATAGGAAATATGTTGAGAGGCAGCATGCGGGTGGAGACAAAACTGGCCGCCTACTGGCATGGCTATATAAGAGAGAAACCCCTAGGCCCCCGATCAGAATGATAGTTAGAGAGGACGGAGAGGAGGTAGACACCCAGGAAGGAGTTAATGCAGCCTTCCTTGATTATTATAGAGCACTGTATGAGGACAAAGGGGGAGAATATCAGGCAGAGATCAGAACTACATTGGAAGACATAGAGCTGCCCAAGATTAGTGATGAAGAAAGAGAGGAGCTGGACGCACCTATTACACTAGAGGAACTGGAGGAGGTAGTGAAGGGATTGCCCACTTGTAAGACTCCGGGCACGGACGGACTCCCGAGTGAGTTTTATAAAGTGTATGGGGCAGAGATACTCCCCCCGATGCTAGAAATGTTCAATGAATCTTTCGAGAAGGGTCGGTTACCGGAAACGCTCAGAGAAGCGCTGATAGTGCCGCTCCCCAAGCCTAATAAACCCCGACAAAGCTGTGGATCGTATAGGCCGCTGTCGATGTTGAACCAGGACAGCAAGATCCTGACGGCGGTCCTGGCCAACAGGCTACGAAGGGTCATCAGTAAACTGATACACCCGGATCAGACGGGCTATGTCCCCAACAGAAACATAACTCACAATCACAGGCGACTTCACCGGGTGATTGAAGAGGGGAACAGAAGTGATGAAGAGATGGTGGTGGTGTCCCTAGATGCAGTTAAGGCATTTGATTCAGTGAGGTGGCCGTGGTTGCTGGCGGCCTTAGAGGGGTACGGGTTTGGGCCTGGCTACGTGAGGTGGGCGAAACTACTGTACAGCGAGCCACTGGCCAGGGTGCGCACGGGATCTGTGATATCCAAAAGGTGGCGACTTAGCAGAGGCACCAGACAGGGATGCCCCTGGTCCCCGATGCTGTACATATTGGCCCTGGAGCCCCTGGCGGTGTACCTCAGACAACAATATGACTTGGTTGGCATCGAGGTGGGAGGAGAGAACCATTTGATATCCCTATATGCTGACGACCTGTTGTTGTACCTGAAGTATCCGGAGGAAAACCTCCAGTACATTTTAGAGGTCATGGAAAAGTATGCGGAGCTGTCCGGCATAGCGGTTAATCCCAGTAAATCGAGCATGTTCCCGCTGGGGAGCTTCATTGGGGTCCCTCTGGAACGGTTGCCGGTGTTGCCCGTGCCCTGGGCAACTGAGTCTTTCCGTTACCTCGGAATTGATGTATATCATGCTGTGAAGGAAGAACACTTGCACAATACCGAGGCGGCGGTAAAGAAAATCCGTGATAGTATGCGGTTTTGGGAGAAGCTGCCGCTGGCAATGGTGGGCCGGGGGGCGATGCTCAAAATGGTGGTCCTGCCCAGGCTTTTGCACTTTTTCAGCAATATACCATACTTGATACCCAGGAAGTTCTTTGTCAAACTTGATAGTGTATGTAGGGACTTCCTGTGGCACGGCATCCGTAACAGGATGGCCTTGTGGAAACTGCAAAATTTCCACGATAGGGGAGGCATCAAGCTGCCGAACTTTGAGGCCTATTATGTGGCCAGCCAGCTGCAATACGTGACCAAATGGCTCTCTGATGAGGAAACTCCTGAGTCTAGGCTGGTTGGGAGGGACTGCGTCCCGTTTTATCTAAAGGAGGTCGTCTGGGTCCCTAGGTCGGACTTGCAAGGACGCCCATGTATGTTGCTGTTGGGGTGGAGAATTTGGCGCAGAATGTGTCAGTTGATTGAGAACCCGTGCCCGTGTTCCCCGCATGTGCCACTGGCCGCCCTAACTATGGGGGACAGCCAGCTCAGGAAAATTATCAGGACATATTGGGAAACGGTTGGGCTGGCCACATTGGGAGACATATGGCAGGATGGGGCCATTAGAGAATTTGTAGACCTGGGTGAAGAAACAGGGCTGCACGGGGGCCAATATGTTACATATCTAAGGCTGGTACAGATCATCCGCAAGACTTGGCCGGAGACGGTGCTAGCGGAAGATCCGGACGCACTGATCGGAACGATATATGATATATCAGAGGGCGGGCATGAGATCTCCAGATTATATGAGGTGGTGATGACCCGGGTGGGGAAGGACTTGATGGATTTGAGGCTTGATTGGGAAGCGGAAGTGGGGGCACAGATGAATGATGGGATGTGGGAACGGGCCATGGAATACCATAAGAAAGTGTCTAGGAATGCTAGATTGCAGCAAATACAGCTGTACATCACGCACAGAGCATATATGACCCCAAAGAAAATAGCCAAGTTTGCGAGCGCAGGTAGACAAGCATGCCCGAAATGCGATGAAGAAGACGCAGGTATGACACATATGTTCTGGTCCTGCCCAGTGATTGAAGGCTTTTGGGGGGAAGTGGCACAGAAATTAGCAGATAAGGGTGTTCTGCTACGCATTGACACGGCCTGGGCCTGCCTCCTGGGAGGGTTCCCTAGACCACGGAACACCAAACATCTCGGGAAACTGAGAGACCTGGCGTATGTACTTGCTAAGAGAAGGATAGCTATGAGTTGGAAGCAACGCCATGGGCCAAGAATAGAGATATGGTGGCGGGACCTGCAGAAGTGGGCGGAGGCTGAAACGGTGGTATGGCAGGAAGCGTGTGGTAATTGTGGGGAGGAAGAAGTGGGCAACCTGGCGGCTTGGAGGATGTTAATTACGGGACTGTTTGGCACGGAGATGGACCCTGCTGCTTCCGAGAGGGGCGACACCCGGCCCCACCAAGTGTACACAGAACTGTAAGGTTGATAAGCTCTTGGGGGGAGAGGGGAGGGTTTGAAGTGCAGTAACATGGCATTAATTGATGTTTACAGTGTGTAATGTATAATACTGCAAGTTTGGTTTGTAATGTTTTATTTTGAAAATAAAAAATATTTTTAAATAAAAAAGTTTGCTGTATTGAAGACCACTGATACATCCAACAAAATTCATCAAAGTGGGATGACCTCCACCAGCGGCAGCAAGTATGTCATCCCATACCATGCAAAGCTGTCTCCATGCCATGATTGGGGTTAAATCCTGATTCATTTTCATGGAGCATAGAATTGTGCTTTGGAAACTGTTGCCATCGACTGGTGACTTCTTGTTCCAACATGTTCGAGGACAACCACAGAAGATTGGAGACAGGGAAATAGTTTCTCAATAGAGATGGGGCGAGGGATGTCTTCTTTAAGAGGGAGATGCAAGAGTTTCAGGGGATCAGAAACTTTGTCTTCCCTTAAAGATTTATTGACAAAGACAGTAACAGAGGCAGCTATAATATAAGCAAAATAACCATATGGAAAGGTTGGCAAAGTAACCTCCTGGGAAATAGTAGGACAACGTTTCTTTTAAAGTGATCAGACTATAGATCACGAAACTGGATAATCTCGTATCTCAGTGAATTGATTAAGGAATGCGGGAATTTAAGGGAGAAAGTGTTACTATCGTTAGAGATTATGGACAGTTCTACTTGTTTCCTCTTGTTCCTGGTGAAGGGGGAGGAACCCTGCTAGAGTTGGGTGCATCTGCTAGAAGGTGAATAAGGCTAAATAATCTAATAAATGTGAAAAAAGTCAACTTCGCCCAAGTTGAGGTCTCCTGCAAAACACTAGTTGAGGCAGTGCCCTTTGATAGGGGTAGATGTGTCACTGTGTTGTAAGAAGCTGAGAGCTAAATGTATCCTTCAGCCGAGAAGCGCATCTATTTTCTGGGCAATTTAACCAAAGGTGAATGTAGCCGAGAAAGCTAAGATCACTTGAATTTATAGCATCACTTTCTAAAAAGGCCACCAAGCGGTCCAAAAAGGGGCCTGCAGAGCCTGCAGTCTGAGCAGAACTTTCAAAAGGTCAATCAGATCTATCATCCCTCGGAACCAAAGGGCATGAGCTAACCTTGAACAGCTGTTCATAGATTAATGCAATCCCACCACTCGGGAGACAGACAGATTACTCCATTTGGTATTATAGTGGGAGGGACTCCGTTGTGAAACAGAGGTTCGCTATCATTGGAGAACCATATCTCGGTAAACGAACCGAGGCTCAAATCATAATCTAAAATCATATTGAATATTTTAGTAGTTAGAAATGGCTGACCTGTCAGTCTAGAAAAATGGATACCTCTCATATCTGACGGCAAACGTATTTTGGTGGCCGTGGGCCAACCGTCTCATGCACGATATGATAGACATATAGGTTTCCGAGTTTACCAATGAACGACCATTTTGATGTAACAAGGATCGCCATTTTGATTTCTAACAATTGCTCCTTGCTTTCTGTTCTTATTGCTTCGCAGCACATGTTCTGCTTACACTGCTCGACTGTTAAACATTGTTGTCTGAACGTGAAAGGGCAAGGCCGCAGGGCCGCAAAGCTAACAAGAGTTCTTTGAAACACAACGTATGCAGTGCCAGGAAGGAATGCCCGGCTCCCTCACGAATGTAGCCTTGAAGCAGAGCTGCAGGGCATTTAATCATTTCACAGCTGCCAGCCAGTCTCGTTATATGGTAGAATATGCTAGAATAAAGCAGCTAAAAGCTTGAATTATGCTCTTCTTACGGTCCCCCTTTTACTGAGCCCTGTAGAGCGTGTCGGCTCCCAGGACACGAATAGCACCTCATAGATAGCAAGGTCTGGAATGTGACTCTTCCCCCGTATGTAGCTCGCTTCCAAGAACAGAAGCACTGTGTTCTGTTCAACAACTAAAAGATGCCTCCGCACTTGCAAATTGCATATTGTTACTAGAATAGATATTTGAAGGTGTCATCATTGTCCAAAGTGTCCATCATCACAACGAGTTCAAAGAAACCCAATAAAGGGGGGTGTTAAACATGTCATAGCTGATTGTATCATATGCATTTTGTATATATGTAACTGATGTACGTAATTCGCTCTCTTGCGTCCCTCGAGGTCTAGAGATGCACGTCGCGGGACGTGAGACCGAGTTGGCCAACTGAGACTATTTGCTTTGCAATAAACCCTAGCTTTGGGAATACAACCTCGTGTCTGGCGTATCTATCGTGTGTGGTGACTTGCCTTGTTTCCATAGACGTAAGGGACCCCTAGGGGCCCCTTTCAAGATGGCGCCCGAATAGGGACCCTCCCCCACTTGTTCCATCGCATACGTTGTAATTGAGTCAAGGCGGAGAATGGCAAGGACAGGACGATCGAGCCGGGATCAAGAGGTGTTCGGGGTGCCCTGTAGAAGTGATGAGAGATTCCTTTGCAGATCTGCTCACATCTGATCCCTGATCGATGTACCCAGCTAGAGAACAAGGAGGCGAGGGTCCCGAAACGAGGCAGAAGCCAAGAAACGCAGACACGGCGTCATTGGTTGCGTCAGTATACTGATGACTTGTGTCCGGAAGGACAAATTGATTTATCAGGTGAATCATTCCCGATTCAAAGTAATCCTGATATTGGTTGAGAGTTGTCTTTGCAAAATCAAACACCCTAGGTAAGGTTGATTAACCAGGGAGAAGGTTGAAACATGCCTGGGGTATTGTCCACCCTAGCAGGGTTTTTTCGCTGTGGTAGACAATCTTTGGAAGACGGCCAAATTGCACCACCTGGGGGAACGCCGGCATATGAGATGTATGCGAAGTATGGAGTGGGTGCAATAATATTCTGTGAGACTTGGCATAGGCAAACCAGAAAGCAACAAGACCATCAGTGGCCTATTAATGGTAGTTTTGAGATAGCGAGTATAGATATGTTGGAAAGGGTGTTGATAAGAAAGAAAGCGCATCCTGCAGCATTTGATATCGTTAAGGACTGGAGAAGGGAGGCAATGCTCCGATTTAGAAGTAGAGCGAAGCATACGCGCAGGCATAAATCTAAAGGTGAAGTAGCGGAAGAAAAGGAAGAGGAGGAGTGAACTGAGAGTCTAAGGAGGTCAGGTAGACGTGACCAGTTGAATATAGAAAAAATATACCCACAATGAGAATTGCACATAGCAGATGAATTGATAGAAAACATATTGATCCATATAAAACAAGGCCCAAGATCAGAAGTGAGGCCAAACACGTCAGTAACTAGTGCCCAAACCCCGCCCGGAGCTCAAACTCTCCCTCCTGTAGCTCAAGCCCTCCCACAGCCACCAACCGCGCACGTAACACTTCCTATTAGCCAACCAGGCCCACAGCAGACACTCCCCGTTTCTGTTGTCCCATCCGCACCTCCCGCCTTAGATACAGACTGGGTACCGTCCGTCACTCCCGGGGGTGAAATTGAAACCACGGGGGCGAGAGGCGGGACTGAACAAAGTAGATGCACGAGGGTAACTCGCAGTGCGATCAGCAAAGAAAGGAAGGTGGAATTGCAGCAACAGGCAGAAATGTATATAGACGGGAATGATGGGACGGCAGCATTGGCTTCGATGTATGACTTTCGAAGAAGCAACGAAAGACAGGTAGTGTTGGAATGCATGGGTGAATATTTGGTGGAGAGATGGAAACAGTTAATTGGGAAATTACCACTGCAGCGATTGTTGGATTTGAATGCATTAGCACGCTATAGGGAGATGGATGAAGAAGTGAGAGAACATGTATATGGACTTTTTGAACTTAAAAATGAATTAGATATTGATTATGCCGAAATGTTTACTGCACCTGGGTACAGGGGTAAGGATATCGGGAGACATAGGAAGGAAGCTGTAGAGCCGTATATACAACGACGACATTCAATGTCGTCAGTGCAGAGGGGCGACAAGTTGAAAGTATGTATACGAGAAGCGTTTAGATGGATGTCGGATCCCAGTATCCCCACAATGGAGATACATGAGATATTTGATGAATATTCCATGCCCATGAAAAGAAAAGCACTGCAGTCGATGGCTGAACATTTACTAGACAAAGATATAAAAAACGACAAGGCCAGCCCACCCGAAATAATGGCAGTATATAAGAGAGCACTAGAGCGAGGGACAGGAGAAACAGCCCTATCACTTGATCTGGGAATATTGTTCCACATGAGAGAAGGGGGGGACAGTAAGTGGGGCATTTCCTTTGAGAGAGGTCCCACCTACCTTTGTGCCCAAAGTAGAGGTTCCCGCAACGGGCAACGTAGTGGCACAGGTAACACCAGCCCATTATACCGCCCAATATGTACATGTCCCCTTTTCCAGACAGGAGGTGAAAAACATAAAGCAGACGATTCCCGATATAAGAAAGAATCCTGCAGGGTTCTACAAGGAAGTAGAGTCCTGCCTGCAATCATCCGTGCTTACCATGGGTGACATAGACCTGATATTCCCAGTGATCCTGCCAACAGACATATGGAAGCAAATAAGAAAGGTGGATGACATAACGACCTTTGGCGCCACATGGGCGGACTTGATAATAGAGGACAGGAATAAAGCGGTTGGAGGCACACCGGGAGCGAACCTGGTAGCATTACCAGCACGCATAGTACAGAAATTAAAATAAATTGTCCCAGAGAAAAGAATTCAATGGGACAAATTGACTGCATGTGTACAAGGCAAGGATGAGTTAGCTACAGATTATTTTAACAGGTTTGAAGAAGTTTTTACAGACTTCAGTGGGCAGGATGTGAACTCGGAAGCGGGAAAGAGGTTATTTGTTGACAAATATGTAAGGGGGTTAAAACTTCCAATCCAGAACCTAATAATGACATCAGAGAGTGCATGGCAAGCAAAAACGCTGGGCGAAGTACTACACATGGCCCAATATTATGAGAACAGAGTGACTGCGGAGAAAGAGAAAGAGGAGAAGGATAGGGTAAATCTGAAGACACGGGTGCTACTGCAGCAAGTAGCAGGACATAATAGAGGGAGAGGGAATGCACAAGGAAGGAGCAATTCGAATATGCATGGGGGAGCAGTGGGACCAAATCAGTGTGCGTATTATAAGGAGGAAGGACACTGGCGAGCGCAATGTCCACATCTGCAGAATAGAAATGGGTCTGGTCAGAGGAGACAGCATAGAGGACACCAAGGAGCGAATGGACCAAATAGGAATAGTATGCAGCAGCACCACAATAATGATGGTAATCAAAACCAAAGTGCCCCTAACAAGAGTCAGGGACAGCAAAACCAACAGTATGGGAACCAGAGTGGGGGAAATAGAGGGAAGAGTGGGAACGTTTTCGATACACAGCCAAACACGTATTACAGTAATAGTGATAGTATTATAGTAATAGTAATGATTACACATCGGACGATGTGTTATTTCCCCAATAGGACAGCCCAGGACAGGGGTCGGAACCAGTGTCTATTCCCGTGAATCAGAGAGGATCCTACGTAGAAATGAGAGTCGGGAATGAGGAGCACCGCTTCCTTGTAGATACAGGAGCGCAAAGTGTTCAATAGACCATCACTTGGTTCCGGATATACCACTGTCATGGCAAAAGAATGTTTCCGTAGGGTTCTCAGGTACACCAGTCATAAACCCAGTGTCCCAACCAGTCCCAGTTACGATAGGACCCTTCACTGAACATTGTCCTTTCCTTTTAACAAAAAATTGTGGGGAGAACCTGTTGGAATTAAAAAAGTTAGGTTCTGTTATACATTGCATAACGATTTGGCCACAAGATGCCCCTGTGTCAGAATTCATGTCTGAAACTTTACCCGGAGAACTAAGTAAAGTGCCAACCTGTATATGGGCAATGCATGATAATGATGTAGGATGCTTGAAAATAGAAACAGTAAAGATCATTTTGAAAGAGGGTGTAACACTACCACAAATTCCCCAATACAGAATTTCGACTGAAGGTGAGAAAGGATTGAAGAGTATTGCTACAGATTTGGTGAAATTAGGGGTGATTGAAGAAATTACAGGCAGTACATGCAACAGCCCGATTCTTTCAGTTTATAAAAAGGGAGGCAATGAAGTATCATACCGTTTCATAATTAATTTGCGTGCGCTAAACAAAGTAGTAGATCCACAATTTCCTTTAGTGCCAGATGTCACAACAATATTGACAATGATACCTGTCTCAGCAGAATACTTTAGTGTAGTTGATCTAAAAAAATGCGTTCTTTAGCATTCCAGTGGACAAGGACAGCAGATATTTGTTCGCGTTCACATTAGGAGGACCATCATTTACATTCACGCGGATTCTGCAAGGTTACACGGAAAGTCTGAGTATTTACAGTAGAGCATTGAAAGAGCAGCTAGACATGCTAGAATTACCAGTGGGTTGCGTACTCTTGCAATACATAGACAATCTATTGTTAGCTGCTGACACAGAGGAGATTTGTAAAGAAAGCACTGTATTACTACTATCACACCTAGCGGTACATGGCCATAAAGCTAGTTTGAAGAAATTTCAATATAATTGAAAGGAGGTAGCTTATTTGGGCTACCTACTTTCGAAAGAGGGGAGAAGACTAACGCCAGAACGCATAGAAAGTATTTCTTGTATGCCTATTCCAAAGACACAGAAAGGAGTCCGAGCCATAATAGGCATGGCTTCATATTGCCGACAATGGATCGGTAATTTTGCGTTAATTGTGAAACCGATGGTGAATTTGACTAGAAAGAATGCGGTTATGCCTCTACAGTGGGATGAGGAATGTCAGAGAGCGTTTGATCAATTGAAAACTGCATTATGTTCTGCTCCAGTTTTGGGCACACCAAATTATGACAAGGTTTTTAGACTGTTTATGTGTGAAAGTGAAGGATGTGCATTGGCGGTTTTGACACAGGAACAAGGTGGAAGAAATAGGCCGTGCAGTTATTTTTCTTCTGCGCAGGACCCTGTAGTGCGCGCACTACCACGATGTTTGCGATCTGTCGCGGCGGCTGCTGCGTCAGTGAAACCTAACGGAAGGAATGGTATTGGGGCATACTTTAATTCTGATCTGAATAGAACACAGACGCAACACCTCACCTCTGCTAGATTGACAAGATATGAGATTATCTTGTTCGCGCCCCATATCCAAATTATGAGGTGTAGCGTTTTGAATCCTGCAGAATTAATGCCACTACCCATAAAAGAAATTGGTGACAACGAATCACCCCCCCATGATTGCTTAATGGTCACTGAGCAAGAAACGAAGGGGAGAGTTGATTTAAGTGACACCCCACAGAAAGAGCCAGATGGAGAGTTGTTTTGTGACGGCTCTTGTTTTAAATTACCTGATGGCACGACAACTGCCGCCTACGCTATCACTACCCCAGAGAGCGTTGTAGAAAGCAAAAGAATCCCCTACAACTCGGCACAAGCCGCAGAGATAATAGCATTGACCAGAGCCTGCGAGATTTCAGAAAATTTGAATGTGAATATATATACTGATAGTCAGTATGCTTTTGGAGTGCTTCATAACTTTGGTCGACTCTAGGCTGAGAGAGGGTTTTTGACACCACATGGTGCCAGAATTCCACATGGCCCTTAGATTGTACGATTGCTGTCTGCACTCACGTTTCCAAAACGCCTAGCAATAGTGAAATGCGAGGCACACAAAAAGGTAACATGCAAAGTAGGAGAGGGAAACGCGTTTGCAGACAGAATTGCGAAACAAACTGCCACTGATTTGAATACTAAAATGATGACAGTCCAGACTAAGGAAGTACCCTGTATAATAGGAAATGGAATTGCCACTGTCAAAGAAATGCAGGCCGAAGCCACGGCCGATGAAATACAAGGGTGGGCAGAGGGCTCTGCTGAGTTAGATCTGCAGGGTTGTTGGGTGGACAAGGGAACTAGAAACTGGATGTTGCCAAATTCTTATGTGACTGCAATGGTCACAATGGCCCACAGCCCTACTCACATCTGTGCGAAAAAGATAATACAGCACCTATCCACAGTATGGCAGAATGTAAACATAAAGAAGAATGCACAGAGGTTGGTGCAGAACTGTATCACGTGTTTACAACACAATGTAGGAAAGGGAACATTGACTCCAATAGGCAGTTTTGGCCCGCCCTCTATGCCTTTTGAGGTAATCCATTTTGACTTTATAGAGATGGAGAGATGCCAAAACTTGAAATATGTCTTAGTGGTGATCTGTGCATTCAGCAAGTGGGTGGAGGCATATCCCTTAAAAGACTGAACAGCAATGAGCACGGCAAAAGTAATGCTTAAAGAATACTTTTCCCGTTTTGGCCTTCCCCGCGTCCTATGATAATGGTCCACATTTTGTGGGCGCAGTGGTGTTACAGATATGTGCGGGTCTTCAGATTGATAAGAGATTACATAGTTCAAGACATCCGAGTTCGGCCGGTCTTGTGGAGAGGCACAACGGGATCCTCAAGTCAAAAATAAGCAAGATATGTGCAGGAAGCAAGTTGAGTTGGGTGGATGCATTACCAATAGCGTTATTATGCATGCGTACGTCTGTACAGGCTAGAACTGGGCTCTCCCCATACGAAATCGTAATGGGGAGGCCGGCCAAAACGACTTAGATAGGTAGAACATCCTGTGCTTAGTACTTATTGTGGCCTTTTAATGCAGAAATTGCATTTGATTCATCAGCTGGTGCAGTAGGCTTTACCAGTGAGATACACCGGTCCGGGGCACGCACTAGAGCCAGGCGACTAGGTGCTGCTAAAATTTTTTGAAAGAAAGTCATCGTTAGCACCCAAGTGGCGCGGCCCCTATCAAGTACTCTTGGCAACGAAGAGGGCGATACGGGTGGATGGACGGAAGTCGTGGATCCATGCCACCCATGCTAAAAAGATTCCAACTTCACTGAAAGACTTGCCTGACCCAGACGATTGGAAAGAGACAGCAGTCCCAGAAATGAAAGAAACTGTTGCCAGTAAGCCGCCACCAAATCTGCCCGAGCGAGAAGTGAAACTCGAAACAAAGCCTGAGATGGCCAAAAAGGGGGAAGGTCAAAGAGTGCCCCAACGTTGCCCAGCAGAATCTACATCACTGTCGGCTGACACAAAATCTGCATTGCAAATACCGGCAGACATTAAACGTGTACCCCTTTGGCGCCCAACAGCACTTGCCAGCACGCCAAAGACCGAATATGCATCACTGGCGCGGCGCACACCAGCACCTGTAATAGCGCCACAGGCTGACTTTGAGCCTGGATCTGGAAGTGCACCGGCACTGTTCACGGATCACACAATACCAGGAGTGAGGCGATATGATTTACGGCCTCGAAAGACAAAGTGATCCACAGTTCTTTGGTGTTTATGTTAACCTCTGGTTCCGCTCATGGACGGAGAAGGAACTAGAGGTGTAGAGGAGAGAAGCGTGAGAATTGTGCAAGTCGGACAATTCAAGACTCGCAGCTCCTCGGTGCGATCATAAAAAGTACATGTGTCCTGAACCAGAGCGGACAAGCTGGGCGCACATAGTACTAAGGCAATAGATAACTGATCAAAAGTCCTCTGAGCAGTATGAGAAAGGACAAGTGATCTTGCCTAAAAACAAGTAAGCAAATCCAGGCTATAAAGGACTGGCAGAACTGAACTATGACAATTCAGTTGAACTTATTGACATCAGAGCAAGTGCAACGAAGAGAGATATCCACGACGAACTCTAATAAGAAAGAAAAAGGATGATGAGAAACTTGTCGGGACCGGTTTCAGCCTCCTCCTGCACCGCTGCTGAGAATGAGTTAATTGTAAAGACTGTAAGCTGAAGAAAAACGCATGGTAAAAAGAATTGTATGCTGGCACTGACAATAATTATGTGCTTTATGAGTGTGGTAGCACCAATAACGACAGCCCTAGTATTATGGTATGTGGAATCGATACACCCATTGGGAATGTTTTTTCCAATAGTTAATATATCCACTACTGAAAGCCCGGTTCAGGTGATTACTTATACCTTGTCCCCAATGGAAGAAAGACACAGGGACGGGTATGGGAACAATACGTTGTTATTGATTATGAATATGACACATGCAATTCTAAAGAAAACAAATTGCTGGGTATGTGCCCATTTACCGCAGCATGCTGGGAAAGGAATAGGTTGGTATGTACAGCCATTACCATTAAGTTCTGCATGTAGTGCATGTTTAAGTGCAATGTTCTATGGGAAATGGAATAAGAGTAGTACGGGTCAATTAGACAGAATAAACATGAATGAGTTTGAGTAAATAATTATGAAGCCTCTGGGTTGTTCCATATTCCATAAAGCACAAGTGATGACCCCAGAGCCTACGAGGAAAAGTATGCGAAAAATAACACAACAAAATAGACAAGATAGATTGTCCCCACCAGTTAAAACATCTGTGATGACGTTTCGTGTAAGAACAGACGGGAACAAAGATGCAGTTCCCCCTTCTTACACAGTGAATTATAACCCAAGAACTGTCCCTTTTTGTTTAAAAAAGAAAGGCTACTATTCAGTCGGACCATTTACTGGATGCATGAATACAGTGGTATTAAAATGGGAAATAGAACCAGTATATGTGGGAGATCTAGTTTATTTTATATGTGGAGAGAAAGCATATCCTTGGTTGCCCAGAAACTGGGGAGGTACATGTTACCTAGGTCTACTGTTCCCAGGAGTGTTCCTCCTAGAAACAGCAGACATGGCCAGACTATCCAGATCTAGAGCCAAAAGGAGTAGCGAAGGCGTTCTGATAGCGAATGACGTAGCAAAAACATTCATTCCATTTTTGTCCCAAATAGTGAACTCCTATAACATAAGGCAGCTGTCCAGAATACAAAAAAATACCATAAACACGAGGACACATGACGTTGGAAGAAAAAGGAATCAGGTTAATGACGCTGCAAAATGGAATGGCTCTCGATGTGATCCTGGTTGATCGTGGGGGAATTTGCAAGATAGTGGGATCAGTGTGTTGTGTATTTGTAGATGACTATTCCCCTACGATTTTTGAAGCGATAAAGAAAATGCATGTCCTAAGCTCCGAACTCCCTACTAGAGAAGGAGGCTGGAGAATAGAGTCCTGGTTTTGGGGAATATTGCGTTCTTGGGGATGGAAGTTGATCTCTATATTAGTAGTGGTGTTTGGAATATTCATAACGTGCTGTTGTTGCATACACTGCCTAACGTTAGTTTGCACTGAGGTAACTGAGGGATGTACGAAGGGATGTATGCATATGATGACAAGAAGAAAACAAACTTATTGTCGGGCTGACCGAGACACAAATGAGATGAAAACAGTGAAAGAATTAATGGCTATAGATATTAATGAAGATGATGATGCTTACAATAGCATGCAAAATTCAGAAATAAATACTTCAGACTTCTCGTCATCAGAGGAGGATACCATGAATGAATGAGACGTTTGGCATACGGCCAAAGGAGGGTTTGTCAATCTAGAAAAATGGATACCTCTCATATCTGACGGCAAACCTTTTTGTTGGCCGTGGGCCAACCGTCTCATGCACGATATGATAGACATATAGGTTTCCTAGTTTACCAATGAACAAACATTTTGATGTAACAAGGATCGCCATTTTGTTTTCTAACAATTGCTCATTGCTTTCTGTTCTTATTGCTTCACAGCACATTTTCTGCTTACACTGCTCGACTGTTAAAAATTGTTGTCTGAACGTGAAAGGACAAGGCCGCAGGGCCGCGAGGCTAACAAGAGTTCTTTGAAACACAACGTAGGCAGCGCCAGGAAGGAATGCCCGGTTCCCTCCCGAATGTAGCCTTGAAGCAGAGTTGCAGGGCATTTAATCATTTCACAGCTGCCAGCCAGTCTCGTTATATGGTAGAATATGCTAGAATAAAGCAGCTAAAAGCTTGAATTATGCTCTTCTTACAGCCCCCCTTTTACTGAGCCCTGTAGAGCGTGTCGGCTCCCAGGACACGAATAGCACCTCATAGATAGCAAGGTCTGGAATGTGACTCTTCCCCGTATGTAGCTCGCTTGCAAGAACAGAAGCACTGTGTTCTGTTCAACAACTAAAAGATGCCTCTGCACTTGCAAATTGCATATTGTTACTAGAATAGATATTTGAAGGTGTCATAATTGTCGAAAGTGTCCATCATCACACCGAGTTCAAAGAAACCCAATAAAGGGGGGTGTTAAACATGTCATAGCTGATTGTATGATATGCATTTTGTATATATGTAACTGATGTATGTAATTCCCTCTCTTGCGTCCCTCGAGGTCTAGAGATGCACGTCGCGGGGCTTGAGACCGAGTTGGCCAACTGAGACTATTTGCTTTGCAATAAACCCTAGCTTTGGGAATACAACCTCGTGTCTGGCGTATCTATCGTGTGTGGTGACTTGCCTTGTTTCCATAGACGTAAGGGACCCCTAGGGGCCCCTTTCAAGATGGCGCCCGAATAGGGACCCTCCCCCACTTGTTCCATCGCATACGTTGTAATTGAGTCAAGGCGGAGAATGGCAAGGACGGGACGATCGAGCCGGGATCAAGAGGTGTTCGGGGTGCCCTGTAGAAGTGATGAGAGATTCCTTTGCAGATCTGCACACATCTGATCCCTGATCGACGTACCCGGCTAGAGAACAAGGAGGCGAGGGTCCCGAAACGAGGCGGAAGCCAAGAAACGCAGACACGACGTCATTGGTTGCGTCAGTATACTGATGACTTGTGTCCGGAAGTACAAATTGATTTATCAGGTGAATCATTCCCGATTCAAAGTAATCCTGATATTGGTTGAGAGTTGTCTTTGCAAAATCAAACACCCTAGGTAAGGTTGATTAACCAGGGAGAAGGTTGAAACATGCCTGGGGTATTGTCCACCCTAGCAGGGTTTTTTCGCTGTGGTAGACAATCTTTGGAAGACGGCCAAATTGCACCACCTGGGGGAACGCCGGCATATGAGATGTATGCGAAGTATGGAGTGGGTGCAATAATATTCTGTGAGACTTGGCATAGGCAAACCAGAAAGCAACAAGACCATCAGTGGCCTATTAATGGTAGTTTTGAGATAGCGAGTATAGATATGTTGGAAAGGGTGTTGATAAGAAAGAAAGCGCGTCCTGCAGCATTTGATATCGTTAAGGACTGGAGAAGGGAGGCAATGCTCCGATTTAGAAGTAGAGCGAAGCATACGCGCAGGCATAAATCTAAAGGTGAAGTAGCGGAAGAAAAGGAAGAGGAGGAGTGGACTGAGAGTCTAAGGAGGTCAGGTAGACGTGACCAGTTGAATATAGAAAAAATATACCCACAATGAGAATTGCACATAGCAGATGAATTGATAGAAAACATATTGATCCATATAAAACAAGGCCCAAGATCAGAAGTGAGGCCAAACACGTCAGTAACTAGTGCCCAAACCCCGCCCGGAGCTCAAACTCTCCCTCCTGTAGCTCAAGCCCTCCCACAGCCACAGACCGCGCACGTAACACTTCCTATTAGCCAACCAGGCCCACAGCAGACACTCCCCGTTTCTGTTGTCCCATCCGCACCTCCCGCCTTAGATACAGACTGGGTACCGTCCGTCACTCCCGGGGGTGAAATTGAAACCACGGGGGCGAGAGGCGGGACTGAACAAAGTAGATGCACGAGGGTAACTCGCAGTGCGATCAGCAAAGAAAGGAAGGTGGAATTGCAGCAACAGGCAGAAATGTATATAGACGGGAATGATGGGATGGCAGCATTGGCTTCGATGTATGACTTCCGAAGAAGCAACGAAAGACAGGTAGTGTTGGAATGCATGGGTGAATAGTTGGTGGAGAGATGGAAACAGTTAATTGGAAAATTACCACTGCAGCGATTGTTGGATTTGAATGCATTAGCACGCTGTAGGGAGAGGGATGAAGAAGTGAGAGAACATGTATATGGACTTTTTGAACTTAAAAATGAATTAGATATTGATTATGCCGAAATGTTTACTGCACCTGGGTACAGGGGTAAGGATATCGGGAGACATAGGAAGGAAGCTGTAGAGCCGTATATACAACGATGACATTCAATGTCGTCAGTGCAGAGGGGCGACAAGTTGAAAGTATGTATACGAGAAGCGTTTAGATGGATGTCGGATCCCAGTATCCCCACAATAGAGATACATGAGATATTTGATGAATATTCCATGCCCATGAAAAGAAAAGCACTGCAGTCGATGGCTGAACATTTACTAGACAAAGATATAAAAAACGACAAGGCCAGCCCACCCGAAATAATGGCAGTATATAAGAGAGCACTAGAGCGAGGGACAGGAGAAACAGCCCTATCACTTGATCTGGGAATATTGTTCCACATGAGAGAAGGGGGGGGGGCAGTAAGTGGGGCATTTCCTTTGAGAGAGGTCCCACCTACCTTTGTGCCCAAAGTAGAGGTTTCCGCAACGGGCAACGTAGTGGCACAGGTAACACCAGCCCATTATACCGCCCAATATGTACATGTCCCCTTTTCCAGACAGGAGGTGAACAACATAAAGCAGACGATTCCCGATATAAGAAAGAATCCTGCAGGGTTTTACAAGGAAGTAGAGTCCTGCCTACAATCATTCGTGCTTACCATGGGTGATATAGACCTGATATTCCCAGTGATCCTGCCAGCAGACATATGGAAACAAATAAGGAAGGTAGATGACACAACTGCCTTTGGCGCCACATGGGCGGACTTGGTAATAGAAGACAGGAATAAAGCGGTTGGAGGAACACCGGGACCGAACCTGGTAGCATTACCAGCACGCATAGTACAGAAATTAAAATAAATTGTCCCAGAGAAAAGAATTCAATGGGACAAATTGACTGCATGTGTACAAGGCAAGGATGAGTTAGCTACAGATTATTTTAACAGGTTTGAAGAAGTTTTTACAGACTTCAGTGGGCAGGATGTGAACTCGGAAGCGGGGAAGAGGTTATTTGTTGACAAATATGTAAGGGGGTTAAAACTTCCAATCCAGAACCTAATAATGACATCAGAGAGTGCATGGCAAGCAAAAACGCTGGGCGAAGTACTACACATGGCCCAATATTATGAGAACAGAGTGACTGCGGAGAAAGAGAAAGAGGAGAAGGATAGGGTAAATCTGAAGACACGGGTGCTACTGCAGCAAGTAGCAGGACATAATAGAGGGAGAGGGAATGCACAAGGAAGGAGCAATTCGAATATGCATGGGGGAGCAGTGGGACCAAATCAGTGTGCGTACTGTAAGGAGGAAGGACACTGGCGAGCGCAATGTCCACATCTGCAGAATAGAAATGGGTCTGGCCAGAGGAGACCGCATAGAGGACACCAAGGAGCGAAAGGACCAAATAGGAATAGCATGCAGCAGCACCACAATAACAGAGGTAATCAAAACCAAGTCCAAAACCAAAGTGCCCCTAACAAGAGTCAGGGACAGCAAAACCAACAGTATGGGAACCAGAGTGGGGGAAATAGAGGGAAGAGTGGGAACGTTTTCGATACACAGCCAAACACGTATTACAGTAATAGTAATAGTATTATAGTAATAGTAATGATTACACATCGGACGATGTGTTATTTCCCCAATAGGACAGCCCAGGACAGGGGTCGGAACCAGTGTCTATTCCCGTGAATCAGAGAGGACCCTACGTAGAAATGAGAGTCGGGAATGAGGAGCACCGCTTCCTTGTAGATACAGGAGCGCAAAAGTGTTCAATAGACCATCACTTGGTTCCGGATATACCACTGTCATGGCAAAAGAATGTTTCCGTAGGGTTCGCAGGTACACCAGTCATAAACCCAGTGTCCCAACCAGTCCCAGTTACGATAGGACCATTCACTGAACATTGTCCTTTCCTTTTAACAAAAAATTGTGGGGAGAACC
The DNA here is from genome assembly GCF_040938575.1 of Ambystoma mexicanum. Taxonomy (NCBI): domain Eukaryota; kingdom Metazoa; phylum Chordata; class Amphibia; order Caudata; family Ambystomatidae; genus Ambystoma; species Ambystoma mexicanum. Next base: position 14,630,833 of record NC_090925.1, on the reverse strand, counting down.
TGTTGGAATTAAAAAAGTTAGGTTCTGTTATACATTGCATAACGATTTGGCCACAAGATGCCCCTGTGTCAGAATTCATGTCTGAAACTTTACCCGGAGAACTAAGTAAAGTGCCAACCTGTATATGGGCAATGCATGATAATGATGTAGGATGCTTGAAAATAGAGACAGTAAAGATCATTTTGAAAGAGGGTGTTAAACGACCGCAAATTCCCTAATACAGAATTTCGACTGAAGGTGAGAAAGGATTGAAGAGTATTGCTACAGATTTGGTGAAATTAGGGGTGATTGAAGAAATTACAGGCAGTACATGCAACAGCCCGATTCTTTCAGTTTATAAAAAGGGAGGCAATGAAGTACCATACCGTTTCATAATTAATTTGCGTGCGCTAAACAAAGTAGTAGATCCACAATTTCCTTTAGTGCCAGATGTCACGACAATATTGACAATGATACCTGTCTGTAACGCTCACCTGATTCTCGCAGAGGCGCCGGTCTTGACTGGGCGACTACCGTATCTTCAAAGGTGATGTGTAGCACCCGGTTGGCTCTTTGGGCTGGACCTCTGTGCACTGTATGCCTGACGTGTAGAGTAAGATGTCTGCAGATAGAAAATATGGGGTTAATGAACTGGGGTTATTGGGGTGTCCCTATCTCTTTCCTCTTCTCCTCTCCTGTAGACCCCCAAAGGTTAACGCTCTCACCTTAGGTAAGTGAATGCCGAGCTCTCCATCTGCCTCGGGGCAGGGTGCTGTAACCAGTTTCTTCACTGGATAGGTAGCGCAGGCTTCTTGACTTCAGAGGACTGCTGTCCGTCGTTTACTGCACGAACGGTAAGTTTCGAGTCATTCAAATGTCTTTAAAGTCTTTAGTAATGATGTCTCTTGTTTTGCAGGGTGCCGGCAATGGCGGATGACGGGCTGAAGTGAGTTGAAGATGGAGCCCGTGTGATGAATAGAAGCGTCTGGAAGCACGTAAGTAAGCGCTTGTTGCCTGCTTCACTATGCGCTCTAACTGTCTTTTTATTTTGCAGGTACGAGTTCGGAGCGGCTGCAGGGTGCCAGAATACCCACTGGATTAGATGTGGAAAGGAGTCATGGCACGTGAGTATTAAAGTTCCCCAATGTCTTTAAACGCACCTTGTTTTGTCTTTCAGATGCGGGATGCAGCGCCGAAGAGTAGGTAAGCCTTTGCCTTTCAGATGCCGGAATGCTAACCTGTTCTTTCTTGTCTTTATAGGTGTTGCTGAAGACTGGATTCAGGATGGTAAGCCTTTGCCTTTCAGATGCTGGAATGCTAACCTGTTCTTTCTTGTCTTTATAGGTGTTGCTGAAGACTGGATTCAGGATGGTAAGCCTTTTTCCTTAGGCCCAGGACCGGATGCAGAAGACACGATGAGCGTTCTGCTGCAGAGGTTGCAGAATAACGCAAAGCAAGATTCATCCACCGGGTGTGGTTTAAATAGCCTCCTGTAGTGCTTAGGTGTCTCCTTCCACAGCCACGCCTAAGTAAGAAAAGAGTTCCTGGTAAGAAAAGAGTTCCTGCCTTCCAGAAGAGTTCCAGTGTTCTGAATCTAGGGAGTGGCTCCAGCCCCACCCAACAGGAAAAGTAGTTCCAAACAGAAGAGGATCAGAGGCTCAACTGGCAGGCAAGTAAGCAGCATGGTCTGCTGAAGGTAAGTCCACCCAAGCATTATGAGCCCGGCGCTTCCAGCGCTGGGACTGGGCATATTTATGAGCCTGGTGCCACTGGCGCCAGGACTGGGTCCAAAAGGTCCCAATTGGGACTGGTTGGCACTCAGAACCTGGGTTATGGATCTGCTTCCAAGGGAGTTGGGAAAACCCTGACCTTTTGGAAGCAGAGATCATGACACTGTCTCAGCAGAATACTTTAGTGTAGTTGATCTAAAAAAATGCGTTCTTTAGCATTCCAGTGGACAAGGACAGCAGATATTTGTTCGCGTTCACATTAGGAGGACCATCATTTACATTCACGCGGATTCTGCAAGGTTACACGGAAAGTCTGAGTATTTACAGTAGAGCATTGAAAGAGCAGCTAGACATGCTAGAATTACCAGTGGGTTGCGTACTCTTGCAATACATAGACAATCTATTGTTAGCTGCTGACACAGAGGAGATTTGTAAAGAAAGCACTGTATTACTACTATCACACCTAGCGGTACATGGCCATAAAGCTAGTTTGAAGAAATTTCAATATAATCGAAAGGAGGTAGCTTATTTGGGCTACCTACTTTCGAAAGAGGGGAGAAGACTAACGCCAGAACGCATAGAAAGTATTTCTTGTATGCCTATTCCAAAGACACAGAAAGGAGTCCGAGCCATAATAGGCATGGCTTCATATTGCCGACAATGGATCGGTAATTTTGCGTTAATTGTGAAACCGATGGTGAATTTGACTAGAAAGAATGCGGTTATGCCTCTACAGTGGGATGAGGAATGTCAGAGAGCGTTTGATCAATTGAAAACTGCATTATGTTCTGCTCCAGTTTTGGGCACACCAAATTATGACAAGGTTTTTAGACTGTTTATGTGTGAAAGTGAAGGATGTGCGTTGGCGGTTTTGACACAGGAACAAGGTGGAAGAAATAGGCCGTGCAGTTATTTTTCTTCTGCGCAGGACCCTGTAGTGCGCGCACTACCACGATGTTTGCGATCTGTCGCGGCGGCTGCTGCGTCAGTGAAACCTAACGGAAGGAATGGTATTGGGGCATACTTTAATTCTGATCTGAATAGAACACAGACGCAACACCTCACCTCTGCTAGATTGACAAGATATGAGATTATCTTGTTCGCGCCCCATATCCAAATTATGAGGTGTAGCGTTTTGAATCCTGCAGAATTAATGCCACTACCCATAAAAGAAATTGGTGACAACGAATCACCCCCCCATGATTGCTTAATGGTCACTGAGCAAGAAACGAAGGGGAGAGTTGATTTAAGTGACACCCCACAGAAAGAGCCAGATGGAGAGTTGTTTTGTGACGGCTCTTGTTTTAAATTACCTGATGGCACGACAACTGCCGCCTACGCTATCACTACCCCAGAGAGCGTTGTAGAAAGCAAAAGAATCCCCTACAACTCGGCACAAGCCGCAGAGATAATAGCATTGACCAGAGCCTGCGAGATTTCAGAAAATTTGAATGTGAATATATATACTGATAGTCAGTATGCTTTTGGAGTGCTTCATAACTTTGGTCGACTCTAGGCTGAGAGAGGGTTTTTGACACCACATGGTGCCAGAATTCCACATGGCCCTTAGATTGTACGATTGCTGTCTGCACTCACGTTTCCAAAACGCCTAGCAATAGTGAAATGCGAGGCACACAAAAAGGTAACATGCAAAGTAGGAGAGGGAAACCCGTTTGCAGACAGAATTGCGAAACAAACTGCCACTGATTTGAATACTAAAATGATGACAGTCCAGACTAAGGAAGTACCCTGTATAATAGGAAATGGAATTGCCACTGTCAAAGAAATGCAGGCCGAAGCCACGGCCGATGAAATACAAGGGTGGGCAGAGGGCTCTGCTGAGTTAGATCTGCAGGGTTGTTGGGTGGACAAGGGAACTAGAAACTGGATGTTGCCAAATTCTTATGTGACTGCAATGGTCACAATGGCCCACAGCCCTACTCACATCTGTGCGAAAAAGATAATACAGCACCTATCCACAGTATGGCAGAATGTAAACATAAAGAAGAATGCACAGAGGTTGGTGCAGAACTGTATCACGTGTTTACAACACAATGTAGGAAAGGGAACAGTGACTCCAATAGGCAGTTTTGGCCCGCCCTCTATGCCTTTTGAGGTAATCCATTTTGACTTTATAGAGATGGAGGGATGCCAAAACTTGAAATATGTCTTAGTGGTGATCTGTGCATTCAGTAAGTGGGTGGAGGCATATCCCTTAAAAGACTGAACAGCAATGAGCACGGCAAAAGTAATGCTTAAAGAATACTTTTCCCGTTTTGGCCTGCCCCGCGTCCTATGATAATGGTCCACATTTTGTGGGCGCAGTGGTGTTACAGATATGTGCGGGTCTTCAGATTGATAAGAGATTACATAGTTCAAGACATCTGAGTTCGGCTGGTCTTGTGGAGAGGCACAACGGGATCCTCAAGTCAAAAATAAGCAAGATATGTGCAGGAAGCAAGTTGAGTTGGGTGGATGCATTACCAATAGCGTTATTATGCATGCGTACGTCTGTACAGGCTAGAACTGGGCTCTCCCCATACGAAATCACCCATCATGATCACTGGGGATTTAGCTTTATATCCCCCATCATGAGCACTGGGGATTCAGCTTTATATCACCCTCATGAGAACTGGGGATTTAGCTTTATATCACCCATCATGAGCACTGGGGATTTAGCTTTATATCACCCATCATGAGCACTGGGGATTTAGCTTTATATCACCCATCATGAGCACTGGGACTGGGGATTCAGCTTCATATCACCCATCATGAGCACTGGGGATTTAGCTTTATATCACCCTCATGAGGACTGGGGATTCAGCTTTATATCACCCATCATGAGCACTGGGGATTTAGCTTTATATCACCCATCATGAGCACTGGGGATTTAGCTTCATATCACCCATCATGAGCACTGGGCAATCAGCTTTATATCACCCATCATGAGCACTGGGGATTTAGCTTTATATCACCCATCATGAGCACTGGGGATTTAGCTTTATATCACCCATCATGAACACTGGGGATTTAGCTTTATATCACCCATCATGAGCACTGGGGATTCAGCTTTATATCACCCTCATGAGAACTGGGGATTTAGCTTTATATCACCCATCATGAGCACTGGGGATTCAGCTTTATATCACCCATCATGAGCACTGGGGATTTAGCTTTATATCACCCATCATGAGCACTGGGGATTTAGCTTTATATCACCCATCATGAGCACTGGGACTGGGGATTTAGCTTCATATCACCCATCATGAGCACTGGGGATTCAGCTTTATATCACCCTCATGAGAACTGGGGATTTAGCTTTATATCACCCATCATGAGCACTGAGGATTTAACTTTATATCACCCATCATGAGCACTGGGGATTTAGCTTTATATCACCCTCATGAGCACTGGGGATTTAGCTTTATATCACCCATCATGAGCACTGGGGATTCAGCTTTATATCGCCCTCATGAGAACTGGGGGATTTAGCTTTATATCACCCATCATGAGCACTGGGGATTCAGCTTCATATCACCCTCATGAGAACTGGGGTTTTAGCTTTATATCACCCATCATGAGGACTGGGGATTCAGCTTTATATCACCCTCATGAGAACTGGGGATTTAGCTTTATATCACCCATCATGAGCACTGGGGATTCAGCTTTATATCACCGTCATGAGAACTGGGGATTTAGCTTTATATCACCCATCATGATCACTGGGGATTTAGCTTTATATCACCCATCATGAACACTGGGGATTCAGCTTTATATCACCCTCATGAGCACTGGGGCTTCAGCGTTATATCACCCATCATGAGCACTGGAAATTTAGCTTTATATCACCCATCATGAGCACTGGGGATTTAGCTTTATATCACCCATCGTGAGCACTGGGGAATCAGCTTTATATCACGCATCATGAGCACTGGGGATTCAGCTTTATATCACGCATCGTGAGCACTGGGGATTTAGCTTTATATCACCCATCATGAGCACTGGGATTTAGCTTCATATCACCCATCATTAGCACTGGGGATTCAGCTTTATATCACCCATCGTGAGCACTGGGGATTCAGCTTTATAGCACCCATCATGAGCACTGGGGATTCAGCTTTATATCACCCATCATGAGCACTGGGGATTTAGCTTTATATCACCCACCATGAGCACTGGGGATTTAGCTTCATATCACCCATCATGAGCACTGGGGATTCAGCTTCATATCACCCTCATGAGAACTGGGGATTTAGCTTCATATCACCCATCATGAGCACTGGAGATTCAGCTTTATATCACCCTCATGAGAACTGGGGATTTAGCTTTATATCACCCATCATGAGCACTGGGGATTCAGCTTTATATCACCCATCATGAGCACTGGGGATTTAGCTTTATATCACCCATCATGAGCACTGGGGATTTAGCTTTATATCACCCATCATGAGCACTGGGGAATCAGCTTTATATCACCCATCATGAGCACTGGGAATTTAGCTTTATATCACCCTCATGAAAACTGGGGATTTAGCTTTATATTACCCATCATGAGCACTGGGGATTCAGCTTTATATCACCCTCATGAGAACTGGGGATTTAACTTTATATCACCCATCATGAGCACTGGGGATTCAGCTTTACATCACCCATCATGAGCACTGGGGATTTAGCTTCATATCACCCATCATGAGCACTGGGGATTCAGCTTTATATCACCCATCATGAGCACTGGGAATTTAGCTTTATATCACCCATCATGAACACTGGGGATTTAGCTGTATATCACCCATCATGAGCACTGGGGATTTAGCTTTATGTCACCCATCATGAGCACTGGGGATTTAGCTTCATATCACCCATCACGAGCACTGGGGATTCAGCTTTATATCACCCATCATGAGCACTGGGGATTCAGCTTTATATCACCCTCATGAGAACTGGGGATTTAGCTTTATATCACCCATCATGAGCACTGGGGATTCAGCTTCATATAACCCATCATGAGCACTGGGGATTTAGCTTTATATCACCCATCATGAGCACTGGGACTGGGGATTTAGCTTTATATCACCCATCATGAGCACTGGGGATTCAGCTTTATATCACCCTCATCAGAACTGGGGATTTAGCTTGATATCACCCATCATGAGCACTGGGGATTCAGCTTTATATCACCCATCATGAGCACTGGGGATTTAGCTTTATATCACCCATCGTGAGCACTGGGGAATCAGCTTTATATCACGCATCATGAGCACTGGGGATTCAGCTTTATATCACGCATCGTGAGCACTGGGGATTTAGCTTTATATCACCCATCGTGAGCACTGGGGAATCAGCTTTATATCACGCATCATGAGCACTGGGGATTCAGCTTTATATCACGCATCGTGAGCACTGGGGATTTAGCTTTATATCACCCATCATGAGCACTGGGGATTTAGCTTTATATCACCCATCATGAGCACTGGGGATTTAGCTTTATATCACCCATCATGAGCACTGGGGATTTAGCTTTATATCACCCATCGTGAGCACTGGGGAATCAGCTTTATATCACGCATCATGAGCACTGGGGATTCAGCTTTATATCACGCATCGTGAGCACTGGGGATTTAGCTTTATATCACCCATCATGAGCACTGGGGATTTAACTTTATATCACCCATCATGAGCACTGGGGATTTAGCTTAATATCACCCATCATGAGCACTGGGACTGGGGATTCAGCTTCATATCACCCATCATGAGCACTGGGGATTTAGCTTTATATCACCCTCATGAGAACTGGGGATTCAGCTTTATATCACCCATCATGAGCACTGGGGATTTAGCTTTATATCACCCATCATGAGCACTGGGGATTTAGCTTCATATCACCCATCATGAGCACTGGGCAATCAGCTTTATATCACCCATCATGAGCACTGGGGATTTAGCTTTATATCACCCATCATGAGCACTGGGGATTTAGCTTTATATCACCCATCATGAGCACTGGGGATTCAGCTTTATATCACCCTCATGAGAACTGGGGATTTAGCTTTATATCACCCATCATGAGCACTGGGGATTCAGCTTTATATCACCCATCATGAGCACTGGGGATTTAGCTTTATATCACCCATCATGAGCACTGGGACTGGGGATTTAGCTTCATATCACCCATCATGAGCACTGGGGATTCAGCTTTATATCACCCTCATGAGAACTGGGGATTTAGCTTTATATCACCCATCATGAGCACTGAGGATTTAACTTTATATCACCCATCATGAGCACTGGGGATTTAGCTTTATATCACCCATCATGAGCACTGGGGATTTAGCTTTATATCACCCATCATGAGCACTGGGGATTCAGCTTTATATCGCCCTCATGAGAACTGGGGGATTTAGCTTTATATCACCCATCATGAGCACTGGGGATTCAGCTTCATATCACCCTCATGAGAACTGGGGTTTTAGCTTTATATCACCCATCATGAGGACTGGGGATTCAGCTTTATATCACCCTCATGAGAACTGGGGATTTAGCTTTATATCACCCATCATGAGCACTGGGGATTCAGCTTTATATCACCGTCATGAGAACTGGGGATTTAGCTTTATATCACCCATCATGATCACTGGGGATTTAGCTTTATATCACCCATCATGAACACTGGGGATTCAGCTTTATATCACCCTCATGAGCACTGGGGCTTCAGCGTTATATCACCCATCATGAGCACTGGAAATTTAGCTTTATATCACCCATCATGAGCACTGGGGATTTAGCTTTATATCACCCATCATGAGCACTGGGGATTTAGCTTTATATCACCCATCGTGAGCACTGGGGAATCAGCTTTATATCACGCATCATGAGCACTGGGGATTCAGCTTTATATCACGCATCGTGAGCACTGGGGATTTAGCTTTATATCACCCATCATGAGCACTGGGATTTAGCTTCATATCACCCATCATTAGCACTGGGGATTCAGCTTTATATCACCCATCATGAGCACTGGGGATTCAGCTTTATAGCACCCATCATGAGCACTGGGGATTCAGCTTTATATCACCCATCATGAGCACTGGGGATTTAGCTTTATATCACCCACCATGAGCACTGGGGATTTAGCTTCATATCACCCATCATGAGAACTGGGGATTCAGCTTCATATCACCCTCATGAGAACTGGGGATTTAGCTTCATATCACCCATCATGAGCACTGGAGATTCAGCTTTATATCACCCTCATGAGAACTGGGGATTTAGCTTTATATCACCCATCATGAGCACTGGGGATTCAGCTTTATATCACCCATCACGAGCACTGGGGATTTAGCTTTATATCACCCATCATGAGCACTGGGGATTTAGCTTTATATCACCCATCATGTGCACTGGGGAATCAGCTTTATATCACCCATCATGAGCACTGGGAATTTAGCTTTATATCACCCTCATGAAAACTGGGGATTTAGCTTTATATTACCCATCATGAGCACTGGGGATTCAGCTTTATATCACCCTCATGAGAACTGGGGATTTAACTTTATATCACCCATCATGAGCACTGGGGATTCAGCTTTACATCACCCATCATGAGCACTGGGGATTTAGCTTCATATCACCCATCATGAGCACTGGGGATTCAGCTTTATATCACCCATCATGAGCACTGGGGATTTAGCTTTATATCACCCATCATGAACACTGGGGATTTAGCTGTATATCACCCATCATGAGCACTGGGGATTTAGCTTTATGTCACCCATCATGAGCACTGGGGATTTAGCTTCATATCACCCATCACGAGCACTGGGGATTCAGCTTTATATCACCCTCATGAGAACTGGGGATTTAGCTTTATATCACCCATCATGAGCACTGGGACTGGGGATTTAGCTTTATATCACCCATCATGAGCACTGGGGATTCAGCTTTATATCACCCTCATCAGAACTGGGGATTTAGCTTGATATCACCCATCATGAGCACTGGGGATTCAGCTTTATACCACCCATCATGAGCACTGGAAATTTAGCTTTATATCACCCATCATGAGTACTGGGGATATAGCTTTATATCACCCATCATGAGCACTGGGGATTCAGCTTTATATCACCCTCATGAGAACTGGGGATTTAGCTTTATATCACCCATCATGAGCACTGGGGATTCAGCTTTATATCACCCTCATGAGAACTGGGGATTTATCTTTATATCACCCATCATGAGCACTGGGGATTCAGCTTTATATCACCCTCATGAGAACCGGGGATTTAGCTTTATATCACCCATCATGAGCACTGGGGATTCAGCTTTATATCACCCTCATGAGAACTGGGGATTTAGCTTTATATCACCCATCATGATCACTGGGGATTGAGCTTTATATCACCCATCATGAGCACTGGGGATTCAGCTTTATATCACCCTCATGAGAACTGGGGATTTAGCTTTATATCACCCATCATGAGCACTGGGGATTCAGCTTTATATCACCCATCATGAGCACTGGGGATTTAGCTTTATATCACCCATCATGAGCACTGGGGATTTAGCTTTATATCACCCATCATGAGCACTGGGGAATCAGCTTTATATCACCCATCATGAGCACTGGGGAATCAGCTTTATATCACCCATCATGAGCACTGGGGAATCAGCTTTATATCACCCATCATGAGCACTGGGGATTTAGCCTTATATCACCCATCACGAGCACTGGGGATTTAGCTTTATATCACCCATCACGAGCACTGGGGATTTAGCTTCATATTACCCATCATGAGCACTGGGGATTCAGCTTTATATCACCCTCATGAGAACTGGGGATTTGGCTTCATATCACCCATCATGAGCACTGGAGATTCAGCTTTATATCACCCTCATGAGAACTGGGGATTTAGCTTTATATCACCCATCATGAGCACTGGGGATTCAGCTTTATATCACCCATCATGAGCACCTGGGATTTAGCTTTATATCACCCATCATGAGCACTGGGGATTTAGCTTTATATCACCCATCATGAGCACTGGGGAATCAGCTTTATATCACCCATCATGAGCACTGGGGCTTTAGCTTTATATCACCCTCATGAGAACTGGGGATTTAGCTTTATATCACCCATCATGAGCACTGGGGATTCAGCTTTATATCACCCTCATGAGAACTGGGGATTTAGCTTTATATCACCCATCATGAGCACTGGGGATTTAGCTTTATATCACCCATCATGAGCACTGGGGATTCAGCTTTATATCACCCATCATGAGCACTGGGGATTTAGCTTCATATCACCCATCATGAACACTGGGGATTTAGCTTTATATCACCCATCATGAGCACTGGGGATTTAGCTTTATATCACCCATCATGAGCACTGGGGATTTAGCTTTATACCACCCATCATGAGCACTGGGGATTTAGCTTCATATCACCAGTCATGAGCACTGGGGATTCAGCTTTATATCACCCTCATGAGAACTGGGGATTTAGCTTTATATCACCCTCATGAGAACTGGGGATTTAGCTTTATATCACCCATCATGAGCACTGGGGATTTAGCTTTATATCACCCATCATGAGCACTGGGGATTTAGCTTTATATCACCCATCATGAGCACTGGGACTGGCGGTTCAACTTCATATCACCCATCATGAGCACTGGGGATTCAGCTTTATATCACCCATCATGAGCACTGGGGATTTAGCTTCATATCACCCATCATGAGCACTGGGGATTTAGATTTATATCACCCATCATGAGCACTGGGCAGTCCGCTTTATATCACCCATCATGAGCACTGGGGAATCAGCTTTATATCACCCATCATGAGCACTGGGGATTCAGCTTGATATCACCCATCATGGGCACTGGGGATTTAGCTTTATATCACCCATCATGAACACTGGGGATTTAGCTTTATATCACCCATCATGAGCACTGGGCAATCAGCTTTATATCACCCATCATGAGCACTGGGGATTTAGCTTTATATCACCCATCATGAACACTGGGGATTTGGCTTTATATCACCCATCATGAACACTGGGGATTTAGCTTTATATCACCCATCATGAACACTGGGGATTTGGCTTTATATCACCCATCATGAACACTGGGGATTTAGCTTTATATCACCCATCATGAGCACTGGGGATTTAGCTTCATATCACCCATCATGAGCACTGGGCAATCAGCTTTATATCACCCATCATGAGCACTGGGGATTTAGCTTCATATCACCCATCATGAGCACTGGGCAATCAGCTTTATATCACCCATCATGAACACTGGGGATTTAGCTTTATATCACCCATCATGAACACTGGGGATTTAGCTTTATATCACCCTTCATGAGCACTGGGCAATCAGCTTTATATCACCCATCATGAGCACTGGGGATTTAGCTTTATATCACCCATCATGAACACTGGGGATTCAGCTTTATATCACCCATCATGAGCACTGGGCTTTCAGCTTTGTATACCCCATCATGAGCACTGGGGATTTAGCTTTATATCACCCATCATGAGCACTGGGGATTTAGCTTTATATCACCCATCATGAGCACTGGGGATTCAGCTTTATATCACCCTCATGAGAACTGGGGATTTAGCTTTATATCACCCATCATGAGCACTGGGGATTCAGCTTTATATCACCCATCATGAGCACTGGGGATTCAGCTTCATATCACCCATCATTAACACTGGGGATTTACCTTTATATCACCCATCATGAGCACTGGGGATTTAGCTTTATATCACCCATCATGAGCACTGGGGATTCAGCTTTATATCCCCCATCATGAGCACTGGGGAATCAGCTTCATATCGCCCATCATGAGCACTGGGGATTCAGCTGTATATCACCCATCATGAGCACGGGGGATTTAGCTTTATATCACCCATCATGAGCACTGGGGATTCAGCTTTATATCACCCATCATGAGCACTGGGGATTGAGCTTTATATCACCCTCATGAGAACTGGGGATTTAGCTTTATATCACCCATCATGAGCACTGGGGATTCAGCTTTATATCACCAATCACGAGCACTGGGGATTTAGCTTTATATCACCCATCATGAACACTGGGGATTAAGCTTTATATCACCCATCATGAGCACTGGGGATTTAGCTTCATATCACCCATCATGAGCACTGGGGATTCAGCTTTATATCACCCATCATGGACACTGGGGATTCAGCTTCATATCACCCTCATGAGAACTGGGGAATTAGCTTCAGATCACCCATCATGAGCACTGGGGATTCAGCTTTACATCACCCTCATGAGAACTGGGGATTTAGCTTTATATCACCCACCATGAGCACTGGGGATTCAGCTTTATATCACCCTCACGAGAACTGGGGATTTAGCTTTATATCACCCATCATGAGCACTGGGGATTCAGCTTTATATCACCCTCATGAGAACTGGGGATTTAGCTTTATATCACCCATCATGAGCACTGGGGATTCAGCTTTATATCACCCATCGTGAGCACTGGAAATGTAGCTTTATATCACCCATCATGAGCACTGGGAATTTAGCTTTATATCACCCATCATGAGCACTGGGGATTCAGCTTTATATCACCCTCATGAGAACTGGGGATTTAGCTTTATATCACCCATCATGAGCACTGAGGATTTAACTTTATATCACCCATCATGAGCACTGGGGATTTAGATTTATATCACCCTCATGAGAACTGGGGATTTAGCTTTATATCACCCATCATGAGCACTGGGGATTTAGCTTTATATCATCCATCATGAGCACTGGGGATTTAGCTTTATATCACCCATCATGAGCACTGGGACTGGGGATTCAGCTTCATATCACCCATCATGAGCACTGGGGATTCAGCTTTATATCACCCATCATGAGCACTGGGGATTTAGCTTTATATCACCCATCATGAGCACTGGGGATTTAGATTTATATCACCCATCATGAGCACTGGGGATTTAGCTTTATATCACCCATCATGAGCACTGGGGATTTAGCTTTATATCATCCATCATGAGCACTGGGGATTTAGCTTTATATTACCCATCATGAGCACTGGGGATTTAGCTTTATATCACCCATCATGAGCACTGGGGATTCAGCTTCATATCACCCTCATGAGAACTGGGGATTTAGCTTCATATCACCCATCATGAGCACTGGGGATTCAGCTTTATATCACCCTCATGAGAACTGGGGATTTAGCTTTATATCACCCACCATGAGCACTGGGGATTCAGCTTTATATCACCCATCATGAGCACTGGGGATTTAGCTTTATATCACCCATCATGAGCACTGGGACTGGGGATTTAGCTTCATATCACCCATCATGAGCACTGGGGATTCAGCTTTATATCACCCTCATGAGAACTGGGGATTTAGCTTTATATCACCCATCATGAGCACTGAGGACTTAACTTTATATCACCCATCATGAGCACTGGGGTTTTAGCTTTATATCACCCATCATGAGCACTGGGGAATTAGGATTTATATCACCCATCATGAGCACTGGGGATTCAGCTTCATATCAACCTCATGAGAACTGGGGGATTTAGCTTTATATCACCCATCATGAGCACTGGGACTGGGGATTTAGCTTTATATCACCCATCATGAGCACTGGGGATTCAGCTTTATATCACCCTCATGAGAACTGGGGATTTACCTTTATATCACCCATCATGAGCACTGGGGATTCAGCTTTATATCACCCTCATGAGAACTGGGGATTTAGCTTTATATCACCCATCATGATCACTGGGGATTTAGCTTTATATCACCCATCATGAGCACTGGGGATTCAGCTTTATATCACCCTCATGAGAACTGGGGATTTAGCTTTATATCACCCATCATGAGCACTGGGGATTCAGCTTTATATCACCCATCATGAGCACTGGGGATTTAGCTTTATATCACCCATCATGAGCACTGGGGAATCAGCTTTATATCACCCATCATGAGCACTGGGGAATCAGCTTTATATCACCCATCATGAGCACTGGGGATTTAGCTTTATATCACCCATCATGAGCACTGGGGATTTAGCTTCATATCACCCATCATGAGCACTGGGGATTCAGCTTTATATCACCCATCATGAGCACTGGGGATTCAACTTTATATCACCCATCATGAGCACTGGGGATTCAGCTTTATATCACCCATCATGAGCACTGGGGATTCAGCTTTATATCACCCATCATGAGCACTGGGGATTTAGCCTTATATTACCCATCACGAGCACTGGGGATTTAGCTTTATATCACCCATCACAAGCACTGGGGATTTAGCTTCATATTACCCATCATGAGCACTGGGGATTCAGCTTTATATCACCCTCATGAGAACTGGGGATTTAGCTTCATATCACCCATCATGAGCACTGGAGATTCAGCTTTATATCACCCTCATGAGAACTGGGGATTTAGCTTTATATCACCCTCATGAGAACTGGGGATTTAGCTTTATATCACCCATCATGAGCGCTGGGGATTCAGCTTTATATCACCCATCATGAGCACTGGGGATTTAGCTTTATATCACCCATCATGAACACTGGGGATTTAGCTTTATATCACCCATCATGAGCACTGGGGAATCAGCTTTATATCACCCATCATGAGCACTGGGGATTTAGCTTTATATCACCCTCATGAGAACTGGGGATTTAGCTTTATATCACCCATCATGAGCACTGGGGATTCAGCTTTATATCACCCTCATGAGAACTGGGGATTTAGCTTTATATCACCCATCATGAGCACTGGGGATTCAGCTTTATATCACCCATCATGAGCACTGGGGATTTAGCTTTATATCACCCATCATGAGCACTGGGGATTCAGCTTTATATCACCCATCATGAGCACTGGGGATTTAGCTTTATATCACCCATCATGAACACTGGGGATTTAGCTTTATATCACCCATCGTGAGCACTGGGGATTTAGCTTTATATCACCCATCGTGAGCACTGGGGATTTAGCTTTATATCACCCGTCATGAGCACTGGGGATTTAGCTTCATATCACCAGTCATGAGCACTGGGGATTCAGCTTTATATCACCCTCATGAGAACTGGGGATTTAGCTTTATATCACCCATCATGAGCACTGGGGATTTAGCTTCATATCACCCATCATGAGCACTGGGGATTCAGCTTTATATCACCCACCATGAGCACTGGGGATTTAGCTTTATATCACCCATCATGAGCACTGGGACTGGGGATTTAGCTTCATATCACCCATCATGAGCACTGGGGATTCAGCTTTATATCACCCTCATGAGAACTGGGGATTTAGCTTTATATCACCCATCATGAGCACTGAGGACTTAACTTTATATCACCCATCATGAGCACTGGGGTTTTAGCTTTATATCACCCGTCATGAGCACTGGGGAATTAGGCTTTATATCACCCATCATGAGCACTGGGGATTCAGCTTCATATCAACCTCATGAGAACTGGGGGATTTAGCTTTATATCACCCATCATGAGCACTGGGACTGGGGATTTAGCTTTATATCACCCATCATGAGCACTGGGGATTCAGCTTTATATCACCCTCATGAGAACTGGGGATTTAGCTTTATATCACCCATCATGAGCACTGGGGATTCAGCTTTATATCACCCTCATGAGAACTGGGGATTTAGCTTTATATCACCCATCATGATCACTGGGGATTTAGCTTTATATCACCCATCATGAGCACTGGGGATTCAGCTTCATATCACCCATCATGAGCACTGGGGATTCAGCTTTATATCACCCATCATGAGCACTGGGGATTCAACTTTATATCACCCATCATGAGCACTGGGGATTCAGCTTTATATCACCCATCATGAGCACTGGGGATTCAGCTTTATATCACCCATCATGAGCACTGGGGATTTAGCCTTATATTACCCATCACGAGCACTGGGGATTTAGCTTTATATCACCCATCACAAGCACTGGGGATTTAGCTTCATATTACCCATCATGAGCACTGGGGATTCAGCTTTATATCACCCTCATGAGAACTGGGGATTTAGCTTCATATCACCCATCATGAGCACTGGAGATTCAGCTTTATATCACCCTCATGAGAACTGGGGATTTAGCTTTATATCACCCTCATGAGAACTGGGGATTTAGCTTTATATCACCCATCATGAGCGCTGGGGATTCAGCTTTATATCACCCATCATGAGCACTGGGGATTTAGCTTTATATCACCCATCATGAACACTGGGATTTAGCTTTATATCACCCATCATGAGCACTGGGGAATCAGCTTTATATCACCCATCATGAGCACTGGGGATTTAGCTTTATATCACCCTCATGAGAACTGGGGATTTAGCTTTATATCACCCATCATGAGCACTGGGGATTCAGCTTTATATCACCCTCATGAGAACTGGGGATTTAGCTTTATATCACCCATCATGAGCACTGGGGATTCAGCTTTATATCACCCATCATGAGCACTGGGGATTTAGCTTTATATCACCCATCATGAGCACTGGGGATTCAGCTTTATATCACCCATCATGAGCACTGGGGATTTAGCTTTATATCACCCATCATGAACACTGGGGATTTAGCTTTATATCACCCATCGTGAGCACTGGGGATTTAGCTTTATATCACCCATCGTGAGCACTGGGGATTTAGCTTTATATCACCCGTCATGAGCACTGGGGATTTAGCTTCATATCACCAGTCATGAGCACTGGGGATTCAGCTTTATATCACCCATCATGAGCACTGGGGATTCAGCTTTATATCACCCTCATGAGAACTGGGGATTTAGCTTTATATCACCCATCATGAGCACTGGGGATTTAGCTTCATATCACCCATCATGAGCACTGGGGATTTAGCTTTATATCACCCATCATGAGCACTGGGACTGGCAGTTCAACTTCATATCACCCATCATGAGCACTGGGGATTCAGCTTTATATCACCCTCATGAGAACTGGGGATTCAGCTTTATATCACCCATCATGAGCACTGGAGATTTATCTTTATATCACCCATCATGAGCACTGGGGATTCAGCTTTATATCCCCCATCATGAGCACTGGGGAATCAGCTTCATATCACCCATCATGAGCACTGGGGATTCAGCTGTATATCACCCATCATGAGCACGGGGGATTTAGCTTTATATCACCCATCATGAGCACTGGGGATTCAGCTTTATATCACCCATCATGAGCACTGGGGATTCAGCTTCATATCACCCTCATGAGAACTGGGGATTTAGCTTTATATCACCCATCATGAGCACTGGGGATTCAGCTTTATATCACCAATCACGAGCACTGGGGATTTAGCTTTATATCACCCATCATGAACACTGGGGATTTAGCTTTATATCACCCATCATGAGCACTGGGGATTTAGCTTCATATCACCCATCATGAGCACTGGGGATTCAGCTTTATATCACCCATCATGGACACTGGGGATTCAGCTTCATATCACCCTCATGAGAACTGGGGAATTAGCTTCAGATCACCCATCATGAGCACTGGGGATTCAGCTTTATATCACCCATCATGGACACTGGGGATTCAGCTTCATATCACCCTCATTAGAACTGGGGAATTAGCTTCAGATCACCCATCATGAGCACTGGGGATTCAGCTTTACATCACCCTCATGAGAACTGGGGATTTAGCTTTATATCACCCACCATGAGCACTGGAGATTCAGCTTTATATCACCCTCACGAGAACTGGGGATTTAGCTTTATATCACCCATCATGAGCACTGGGGATTTAGCTTTATATCACCCATCATGAGCACTGGGGATTCAGCTTTATATCACCCTCATGAGAACTGGGGATTTAGCTTTATATCACCCATCATGAGCACTGGGGATTCAGCTTTATATCACCCATCGTGAGCACTGGAAATGTAGCTTTATATCACCCATCATGAGCACTGGGAATTTAGCTTTATATCACCCATCATGAGCACTGGGGATTCAGCTTTATATCACCCTCATGAGAACTGGGGATTTAGCTTTATATCACCCATCATGAGCACTGAGGATTTAACTTTATATCACCCATCATGAGCACTGGGGATTTAGATTTATATCACCCTCATGAGAACTGGGGATTTAGCTTTATATCACCCATCATGAGCACTGGGGATTTAGCTTTATATCACCCATCATGAGCACTGGGGATTTAGCTTTATATCACCCATCATGAGCACTGGGACTGGGGATTCAGCTTCATATCACCCATCATGAGCACTGGGGATTCAGCTTTATATCACCCATCATGAGCACTGGGGATTTAGCTTTATATCACCCATCATGAGCACTGGGGATTTAGATTTATATCACCCATCATGAGCACTGGGGATTTAGCTTTATATCACCCATCATGAGCACTGGGGATTTAGCTTTATATCATCCATCATGAGCACTGGGGATTTAGCTTTATATCACCCATCATGAGCACTGGGAATTTAGCTTCATATCACCCATCATGAGCACTGGGGATTCAGCTTTATATCACCCTCATGAGAACTGGGGATTTAGCTTCATATCACCCATCATGAGCACTGGGGATTCAGCTTTATATCACCCTCATGAGAACTGGGGATTTAGCTTTATATCACCCACCATGAGCACTGGGGATTCAGCTTTATATCACCCATCATGAGCACTGGGGATTTAGCTTTATATCACCCATCATGAGCACTGGGACTGGGGATTTAGCTTCATATCACCCATCATGAGCACTGGGGATTCAGCTTTATATCACCCTCATGAGAACTGGGGATTTAGCTTTATATCACCCATCATGAGCACTGAGGACTTAACTTTATATCACCCATCATGAGCACTGGGGTTTTAGCTTTATATCACCCATCATGAGCACTGGGGAATTAGGCTTTATATCACCCATCATGAGCACTGGGACTGGGGATTTAGCTTTATATCACCCATCATGAGCACTGGGGATTCAGCTTTATATCACCCTCATGAGAACTGGGGATTTAGCTTTATATCACCCATCATGAGCACTGGGGATTCAGCTTTAAATCACCCTCATGAGAACTGGGGATTTAGCTTTATATCACCCATCATGATCACTGGGGATTTAGCTTTATATCACCCATCATGAGCACTGGGGATTCAGCTTTATATCACCCTCATGAGAACTGGGGATTTAGCTTTATATCACCCATCATGAGCACTGGGGATTCAGCTTTATATCACCCATCATGAGCACTGGGGATTTAGCTTTATATCACCCATCATGAGCACTGGGGAATCAGCTTTATATCACCCATCATGAGCACTGGGGAATCAGCTTTATATCACCCATCATGAGCACTGGGGATTTAGCTTTATATCACCCATCATGAGCACTGGGGATTTAGCTTCATATCACCCATCATGAGCACTGGGGATTCAGCTTTATATCACCCATCATGAGCACTGGGGTTTCAGCTTTATATCACCCATCATGAGCACTGGGGATTTAGATTTATATCACCCATCATGAGCACTGGGGATTTAGCTTTATATCACCCATCATGAGCACTGGGGATTTAGCTTTATATCATCCATCATGAGCACTGGGGATTTAGCTTTATATCACCCATCATGAGCACTGGGAATTTAGCTTCATATCACCCATCATGAGCACTGGGGATTCAGCTTTATATCACCCTCATGAGAACTGGGGATTTAGCTTCATATCACCCATCATGAGCACTGGGGATTCAGCTTTATATCACCCTCATGAGAACTGGGGATTTAGCTTTATATCACCCACCATGAGCACTGGGGATTCAGCTTTATATCACCCATCATGAGCACTGGGGATTTAGCTTTATATCACCCATCATGAGCACTGGGACTGGGGATTTAGCTTCATATCACCCATCATGAGCACTGGGGATTCAGCTTTATATCACCCTCATGAGAACTGGGGATTTAGCTTTATATCACCCATCATGAGCACTGAGGACTTAACTTTATATCACCCATCATGAGCACTGGGGTTTTAGCTTTATATCACCCATCATGAGCACTGGGGAATTAGGCTTTATATCACCCATCATGAGCACTGGGACTGGGGATTTAGCTTTATATCACCCATCATGAGCACTGGGGATTCAGCTTTATATCACCCTCATGAGAACTGGGGATTTAGCTTTATATCACCCATCATGAGCACTGGGGATTCAGCTTTAAATCACCCTCATGAGAACTGGGGATTTAGCTTTATATCACCCATCATGATCACTGGGGATTTAGCTTTATATCACCCATCATGAGCACTGGGGATTCAGCTTTATATCACCCTCATGAGAACTGGGGATTTAGCTTTATATCACCCATCATGAGCACTGGGGATTCAGCTTTATATCACCCATCATGAGCACTGGGGATTTAGCTTTATATCACCCATCATGAGCACTGGGGAATCAGCTTTATATCACCCATCATGAGCACTGGGGAATCAGCTTTATATCACCCATCATGAGCACTGGGGATTTAGCTTTATATCACCCATCATGAGCACTGGGGATTTAGCTTCATATCACCCATCATGAGCACTGGGGATTCAGCTTTATATCACCCATCATGAGCACTGGGGTTTCAGCTTTATATCACCCATCATGAGCACTGGGGATTCAGCTTTATATCACCCATCATGAGCACTGGGGATTCAGCTTTATATCACCCATCATGAGCACTGGGGATTTAGCCTTATATCACCCATCACGAGCACTGGGGATTTAGCTTTATATCACCCATCACAAGCACTGGGGATTTAGCTTCATATTACCCATCATGAGCACTGGGGATTCAGCTTTATATCACCCTCATGAGAACTGGGGATTTAGCTTCATATCACCCATCATGAGCACTGGAGATTCAGCTTTATATCACCCTCATGAGAACTGGGGATTTAGCTTTATATCACCCTCATGAGAACTGGGGATTTAGCTTTATATCACCCATCATGAGCGCTGGGGATTCAGCTTTATATCACCCATCATGAGCACTGGGGATTTAGCTTTATATCACCCATCATGAGCACTGGGGATTTAGCTTCATATCACCCATCATGAGCACTGGGCAATCAGCTTTATATCACCCATCATGAGCACTGGGGATTTAGCTTTATATCACCCATCATGAGCACTGGGGATTTAGCTTTATATCACCCATCATGAGCACTGGGGATTCAGCTTTATATCACCCTCATGAGAACTGGGGATTTAGCTTTATATCACCCATCATGAGCACTGGGGATTCAGCTTTATATCACCCATCATGAGCACTGGGGATTTAGCTTTATATCACCCATCATGAGCACTGGGACTGGGGATTTAGCTTCATATCACCCATCATGAGCACTGGGGATTCAGCTTTATATCACCCTCATGAGAACTGGGGATTTAGCTTTATATCACCCATCATGAGCACTGAGGATTTAACTTTATATCACCCATCATGAGCACTGGGGATTTAGCTTTATATCACCCATCATGAGCACTGGGGATTTAGCTTTATATCACCCATCATGAGCACTGGGGATTCAGCTTTATATCGCCCTCATGAGAACTGGGGGATTTAGCTTTATATCACCCATCATGAGCACTGGGGATTCAGCTTCATATCACCCTCATGAGAACTGGGGTTTTAGCTTTATATCACCCATCATGAGGACTGGGGATTCAGCTTTATATCACCCTCATGAGAACTGGGGATTTAGCTTTATATCACCCATCATGAGCACTGGGGATTCAGCTTTATATCACCGTCATGAGAACTGGGGATTTAGCTTTATATCACCCATCATGATCACTGGGGATTTAGCTTTATATCACCCATCATGAACACTGGGGATTCAGCTTTATATCACCCTCATGAGCACTGGGGCTTCAGCGTTATATCACCCATCATGAGCACTGGAAATTTAGCTTTATATCACCCATCATGAGCACTGGGGATTTAGCTTTATATCACCCATCATGAGCACTGGGGATTTAGCTTTATATCACCCATCGTGAGCACTGGGGAATCAGCTTTATATCACGCATCATGAGCACTGGGGATTCAGCTTTATATCACGCATCGTGAGCACTGGGGATTTAGCTTTATATCACCCATCATGAGCACTGGGATTTAGCTTCATATCACCCATCATTAGCACTGGGGATTCAGCTTTATATCACCCATCATGAGCACTGGGGATTCAGCTTTATAGCACCCATCATGAGCACTGGGGATTCAGCTTTATATCACCCATCATGAGCACTGGGGATTTAGCTTTATATCACCCACCATGAGCACTGGGGATTTAGCTTCATATCACCCATCATGAGAACTGGGGATTCAGCTTCATATCACCCTCATGAGAACTGGGGATTTAGCTTCATATCACCCATCATGAGCACTGGAGATTCAGCTTTATATCACCCTCATGAGAACTGGGGATTTAGCTTTATATCACCCATCATGAGCACTGGGGATTCAGCTTTATATCACCCATCACGAGCACTGGGGATTTAGCTTTATATCACCCATCATGAGCACTGGGGATTTAGCTTTATATCACCCATCATGTGCACTGGGGAATCAGCTTTATATCACCCATCATGAGCACTGGGAATTTAGCTTTATATCACCCTCATGAAAACTGGGGATTTAGCTTTATATTACCCATCATGAGCACTGGGGATTCAGCTTTATATCACCCTCATGAGAACTGGGGATTTAACTTTATATCACCCATCATGAGCACTGGGGATTCAGCTTTACATCACCCATCATGAGCACTGGGGATTTAGCTTCATATCACCCATCATGAGCACTGGGGATTCAGCTTTATATCACCCATCATGAGCACTGGGGATTTAGCTTTATATCACCCATCATGAACACTGGGGATTTAGCTGTATATCACCCATCATGAGCACTGGGGATTTAGCTTTATGTCACCCATCATGAGCACTGGGGATTTAGCTTCATATCACCCATCACGAGCACTGGGGATTCAGCTTTATATCACCCTCATGAGAACTGGGGATTTAGCTTTATATCACCCATCATGAGCACTGGGACTGGGGATTTAGCTTTATATCACCCATCATGAGCACTGGGGATTCAGCTTTATATCACCCTCATCAGAACTGGGGATTTAGCTTGATATCACCCATCATGAGCACTGGGGATTCAGCTTTATACCACCCATCATGAGCACTGGAAATTTAGCTTTATATCACCCATCATGAGTACTGGGGATATAGCTTTATATCACCCATCATGAGCACTGGGGATTCAGCTTTATATCACCCTCATGAGAACTGGGGATTTAGCTTTATATCACCCATCATGAGCACTGGGGATTCAGCTTTATATCACCCTCATGAGAACTGGGGATTTATCTTTATATCACCCATCATGAGCACTGGGGATTCAGCTTTATATCACCCTCATGAGAACCGGGGATTTAGCTTTATATCACCCATCATGAGCACTGGGGATTCAGCTTTATATCACCCTCATGAGAACTGGGGATTTAGCTTTATATCACCCATCATGATCACTGGGGATTGAGCTTTATATCACCCATCATGAGCACTGGGGATTCAGCTTTATATCACCCTCATGAGAACTGGGGATTTAGCTTTATATCACCCATCATGAGCACTGGGGATTCAGCTTTATATCACCCATCATGAGCACTGGGGATTTAGCTTTATATCACCCATCATGAGCACTGGGGATTTAGCTTTATATCACCCATCATGAGCACTGGGGAATCAGCTTTATATCACCCATCATGAGCACTGGGGAATCAGCTTTATATCACCCATCATGAGCACTGGGGAATCAGCTTTATATCACCCATCATGAGCACTGGGGATTTAGCCTTATATCACCCATCACGAGCACTGGGGATTTAGCTTTATATCACCCATCACGAGCACTGGGGATTTAGCTTCATATTACCCATCATGAGCACTGGGGATTCAGCTTTATATCACCCTCATGAGAACTGGGGATTTGGCTTCATATCACCCATCATGAGCACTGGAGATTCAGCTTTATATCACCCTCATGAGAACTGGGGATTTAGCTTTATATCACCCATCATGAGCACTGGGGATTCAGCTTTATATCACCCATCATGAGCACCTGGGATTTAGCTTTATATCACCCATCATGAGCACTGGGGATTTAGCTTTATATCACCCATCATGAGCACTGGGGAATCAGCTTTATATCACCCATCATGAGCACTGGGGCTTTAGCTTTATATCACCCTCATGAGAACTGGGGATTTAGCTTTATATCACCCATCATGAGCACTGGGGATTCAGCTTTATATCACCCTCATGAGAACTGGGGATTTAGCTTTATATCACCCATCATGAGCACTGGGGATTTAGCTTTATATCACCCATCATGAGCACTGGGGATTCAGCTTTATATCACCCATCATGAGCACTGGGGATTTAGCTTCATATCACCCATCATGAACACTGGGGATTTAGCTTTATATCACCCATCATGAGCACTGGGGATTTAGCTTTATATCACCCATCATGAGCACTGGGGATTTAGCTTTATACCACCCATCATGAGCACTGGGGATTTAGCTTCATATCACCAGTCATGAGCACTGGGGATTCAGCTTTATATCACCCTCATGAGAACTGGGGATTTAGCTTTATATCACCCTCATGAGAACTGGGGATTTAGCTTTATATCACCCATCATGAGCACTGGGGATTTAGCTTTATATCACCCATCATGAGCACTGGGGATTTAGCTTTATATCACCCATCATGAGCACTGGGACTGGCGGTTCAACTTCATATCACCCATCATGAGCACTGGGGATTCAGCTTTATATCACCCATCATGAGCACTGGGGATTTAGCTTCATATCACCCATCATGAGCACTGGGGATTTAGATTTATATCACCCATCATGAGCACTGGGCAGTCCGCTTTATATCACCCATCATGAGCACTGGGGAATCAGCTTTATATCACCCATCATGAGCACTGGGGATTCAGCTTGATATCACCCATCATGGGCACTGGGGATTTAGCTTTATATCACCCATCATGAACACTGGGGATTTAGCTTTATATCACCCATCATGAGCACTGGGCAATCAGCTTTATATCACCCATCATGAGCACTGGGGATTTAGCTTTATATCACCCATCATGAACACTGGGGATTTGGCTTTATATCACCCATCATGAACACTGGGGATTTAGCTTTATATCACCCATCATGAACACTGGGGATTTGGCTTTATATCACCCATCATGAACACTGGGGATTTAGCTTTATATCACCCATCATGAGCACTGGGGATTTAGCTTCATATCACCCATCATGAGCACTGGGCAATCAGCTTTATATCACCCATCATGAGCACTGGGGATTTAGCTTCATATCACCCATCATGAGCACTGGGCAATCAGCTTTATATCACCCATCATGAACACTGGGGATTTAGCTTTATATCACCCATCATGAACACTGGGGATTTAGCTTTATATCACCCTTCATGAGCACTGGGCAATCAGCTTTATATCACCCATCATGAGCACTGGGGATTTAGCTTTATATCACCCATCATGAACACTGGGGATTCAGCTTTATATCACCCATCATGAGCACTGGGCTTTCAGCTTTGTATACCCCATCATGAGCACTGGGGATTTAGCTTTATATCACCCATCATGAGCACTGGGGATTTAGCTTTATATCACCCATCATGAGCACTGGGGATTCAGCTTTATATCACCCTCATGAGAACTGGGGATTTAGCTTTATATCACCCATCATGAGCACTGGGGATTCAGCTTTATATCACCCATCATGAGCACTGGGGATTCAGCTTCATATCACCCATCATTAACACTGGGGATTTACCTTTATATCACCCATCATGAGCACTGGGGATTTAGCTTTATATCACCCATCATGAGCACTGGGGATTCAGCTTTATATCCCCCATCATGAGCACTGGGGAATCAGCTTCATATCGCCCATCATGAGCACTGGGGATTCAGCTGTATATCACCCATCATGAGCACGGGGGATTTAGCTTTATATCACCCATCATGAGCACTGGGGATTCAGCTTTATATCACCCATCATGAGCACTGGGGATTGAGCTTTATATCACCCTCATGAGAACTGGGGATTTAGCTTTATATCACCCATCATGAGCACTGGGGATTCAGCTTTATATCACCAATCACGAGCACTGGGGATTTAGCTTTATATCACCCATCATGAACACTGGGGATTAAGCTTTATATCACCCATCATGAGCACTGGGGATTTAGCTTCATATCACCCATCATGAGCACTGGGGATTCAGCTTTATATCACCCATCATGGACACTGGGGATTCAGCTTCATATCACCCTCATGAGAACTGGGGAATTAGCTTCAGATCACCCATCATGAGCACTGGGGATTCAGCTTTACATCACCCTCATGAGAACTGGGGATTTAGCTTTATATCACCCACCATGAGCACTGGGGATTCAGCTTTATATCACCCTCACGAGAACTGGGGATTTAGCTTTATATCACCCATCATGAGCACTGGGGATTCAGCTTTATATCACCCTCATGAGAACTGGGGATTTAGCTTTATATCACCCATCATGAGCACTGGGGATTCAGCTTTATATCACCCATCGTGAGCACTGGAAATGTAGCTTTATATCACCCATCATGAGCACTGGGAATTTAGCTTTATATCACCCATCATGAGCACTGGGGATTCAGCTTTATATCACCCTCATGAGAACTGGGGATTTAGCTTTATATCACCCATCATGAGCACTGAGGATTTAACTTTATATCACCCATCATGAGCACTGGGGATTTAGATTTATATCACCCTCATGAGAACTGGGGATTTAGCTTTATATCACCCATCATGAGCACTGGGGATTTAGCTTTATATCATCCATCATGAGCACTGGGGATTTAGCTTTATATCACCCATCATGAGCACTGGGACTGGGGATTCAGCTTCATATCACCCATCATGAGCACTGGGGATTCAGCTTTATATCACCCATCATGAGCACTGGGGATTTAGCTTTATATCACCCATCATGAGCACTGGGGATTTAGATTTATATCACCCATCATGAGCACTGGGGATTTAGCTTTATATCACCCATCATGAGCACTGGGGATTTAGCTTTATATCATCCATCATGAGCACTGGGGATTTAGCTTTATATTACCCATCATGAGCACTGGGGATTTAGCTTTATATCACCCATCATGAGCACTGGGGATTCAGCTTCATATCACCCTCATGAGAACTGGGGATTTAGCTTCATATCACCCATCATGAGCACTGGGGATTCAGCTTTATATCACCCTCATGAGAACTGGGGATTTAGCTTTATATCACCCACCATGAGCACTGGGGATTCAGCTTTATATCACCCATCATGAGCACTGGGGATTTAGCTTTATATCACCCATCATGAGCACTGGGACTGGGGATTTAGCTTCATATCACCCATCATGAGCACTGGGGATTCAGCTTTATATCACCCTCATGAGAACTGGGGATTTAGCTTTATATCACCCATCATGAGCACTGAGGACTTAACTTTATATCACCCATCATGAGCACTGGGGTTTTAGCTTTATATCACCCATCATGAGCACTGGGGAATTAGGATTTATATCACCCATCATGAGCACTGGGGATTCAGCTTCATATCAACCTCATGAGAACTGGGGGATTTAGCTTTATATCACCCATCATGAGCACTGGGACTGGGGATTTAGCTTTATATCACCCATCATGAGCACTGGGGATTCAGCTTTATATCACCCTCATGAAAACTGGGGATTTACCTTTATATCACCCATCATGAGCACTGGGGATTCAGCTTTATATCACCCTCATGAGAACTGGGGATTTAGCTTTATATCACCCATCATGATCACTGGGGATTTAGCTTTATATCACCCATCATGAGCACTGGGGATTCAGCTTTATATCACCCTCATGAGAACTGGGGATTTAGCTTTATATCACCCATCATGAGCACTGGGGATTCAGCTTTATATCACCCATCATGAGCACTGGGGATTTAGCTTTATATCACCCATCATGAGCACTGGGGAATCAGCTTTATATCACCCATCATGAGCACTGGGGAATCAGCTTTATATCACCCATCATGAGCACTGGGGATTTAGCTTTATATCACCCATCATGAGCACTGGGGATTTAGCTTCATATCACCCATCATGAGCACTGGGGATTCAGCTTTATATCACCCATCATGAGCACTGGGGATTCAACTTTATATCACCCATCATGAGCACTGGGGATTCAGCTTTATATCACCCATCATGAGCACTGGGGATTCAGCTTTATATCACCCATCATGAGCACTGGGGATTTAGCCTTATATTACCCATCACGAGCACTGGGGATTTAGCTTTATATCACCCATCACAAGCACTGGGGATTTAGCTTCATATTACCCATCATGAGCACTGGGGATTCAGCTTTATATCACCCTCATGAGAACTGGGGATTTAGCTTCATATCACCCATCATGAGCACTGGAGATTCAGCTTTATATCACCCTCATGAGAACTGGGGATTTAGCTTTATATCACCCTCATGAGAACTGGGGATTTAGCTTTATATCACCCATCATGAGCGCTGGGGATTCAGCTTTATATCACCCATCATGAGCACTGGGGATTTAGCTTTATATCACCCATCATGAACACTGGGGATTTAGCTTTATATCACCCATCATGAGCACTGGGGAATCAGCTTTATATCACCCATCATGAGCACTGGGGATTTAGCTTTATATCACCCTCATGAGAACTGGGGATTTAGCTTTATATCACCCATCATGAGCACTGGGGATTCAGCTTTATATCACCCTCATGAGAACTGGGGATTTAGCTTTATATCACCCATCATGAGCACTGGGGATTCAGCTTTATATCACCCATCATGAGCACTGGGGATTTAGCTTTATATCACCCATCATGAGCACTGGGGATTCAGCTTTATATCACCCATCATGAGCACTGGGGATTTAGCTTTATATCACCCATCATGAACACTGGGGATTTAGCTTTATATCACCCATCGTGAGCACTGGGGATTTAGCTTTATATCACCCATCGTGAGCACTGGGGATTTAGCTTTATATCACCCGTCATGAGCACTGGGGATTTAGCTTCATATCACCAGTCATGAGCACTGGGGATTCAGCTTTATATCACCCTCATGAGAACTGGGGATTTAGCTTTATATCACCCATCATGAGCACTGGGGATTTAGCTTCATATCACCCATCATGAGCACTGGGGATTCAGCTTTATATCACCCACCATGAGCACTGGGGATTTAGCTTTATATCACCCATCATGAGCACTGGGACTGGGGATTTAGCTTCATATCACCCATCATGAGCACTGGGGATTCAGCTTTATATCACCCTCATGAGAACTGGGGATTTAGCTTTATATCACCCATCATGAGCACTGAGGACTTAACTTTATATCACCCATCATGAGCACTGGGGTTTTAGCTTTATATCACCCGTCATGAGCACTGGGGAATTAGGCTTTATATCACCCATCATGAGCACTGGGGATTCAGCTTCATATCAACCTCATGAGAACTGGGGGATTTAGCTTTATATCACCCATCATGAGCACTGGGACTGGGGATTTAGCTTTATATCACCCATCATGAGCACTGGGGATTCAGCTTTATATCACCCTCATGAGAACTGGGGATTTAGCTTTATATCACCCATCATGAGCACTGGGGATTCAGCTTTATATCACCCTCATGAGAACTGGGGATTTAGCTTTATATCACCCATCATGATCACTGGGGATTTAGCTTTATATCACCCATCATGAGCACTGGGGATTCAGCTTCATATCACCCATCATGAGCACTGGGGATTCAGCTTTATATCACCCATCATGAGCACTGGGGATTCAACTTTATATCACCCATCATGAGCACTGGGGATTCAGCTTTATATCACCCATCATGAGCACTGGGGATTCAGCTTTATATCACCCATCATGAGCACTGGGGATTTAGCCTTATATTACCCATCACGAGCACTGGGGATTTAGCTTTATATCACCCATCACAAGCACTGGGGATTTAGCTTCATATTACCCATCATGAGCACTGGGGATTCAGCTTTATATCACCCTCATGAGAACTGGGGATTTAGCTTCATATCACCCATCATGAGCACTGGAGATTCAGCTTTATATCACCCTCATGAGAACTGGGGATTTAGCTTTATATCACCCTCATGAGAACTGGGGATTTAGCTTTATATCACCCATCATGAGCGCTGGGGATTCAGCTTTATATCACCCATCATGAGCACTGGGGATTTAGCTTTATATCACCCATCATGAACACTGGGATTTAGCTTTATATCACCCATCATGAGCACTGGGGAATCAGCTTTATATCACCCATCATGAGCACTGGGGATTTAGCTTTATATCACCCTCATGAGAACTGGGGATTTAGCTTTATATCACCCATCATGAGCACTGGGGATTCAGCTTTATATCACCCTCATGAGAACTGGGGATTTAGCTTTATATCACCCATCATGAGCACTGGGGATTCAGCTTTATATCACCCATCATGAGCAGTGGGGATTTAGCTTTATATCACCCATCATGAGCACTGGGGATTCAGCTTTATATCACCCATCATGAGCACTGGGGATTTAGCTTTATATCACCCATCATGAACACTGGGGATTTAGCTTTATATCACCCATCGTGAGCACTGGGGATTTAGCTTTATATCACCCATCGTGAGCACTGGGGATTTAGCTTTATATCACCCGTCATGAGCACTGGGGATTTAGCTTCATATCACCAGTCATGAGCACTGGGGATTCAGCTTTATATCACCCATCATGAGCACTGGGGATTCAGCTTTATATCACCCTCATGAGAACTGGGGATTTAGCTTTATATCACCCATCATGAGCACTGGGGATTTAGCTTCATATCACCCATCATGAGCACTGGGGATTTAGCTTTATATCACCCATCATGAGCACTGGGACTGGCAGTTCAACTTCATATCACCCATCATGAGCACTGGGGATTCAGCTTTATATCACCCTCATGAGAACTGGGGATTCAGCTTTATATCACCCATCATGAGCACTGGAGATTTATCTTTATATCACCCATCATGAGCACTGGGGATTCAGCTTTATATCCCCCATCATGAGCACTGGGGAATCAGCTTCATATCACCCATCATGAGCACTGGGGATTCAGCTGTATATCACCCATCATGAGCACGGGGGATTTAGCTTTATATCACCCATCATGAGCACTGGGGATTCAGCTTTATATCACCCATCATGAGCACTGGGGATTCAGCTTCATATCACCCTCATGAGAACTGGGGATTTAGCTTTATATCACCCATCATGAGCACTGGGGATTCAGCTTTATATCACCAATCACGAGCACTGGGGATTTAGCTTTATATCACCCATCATGAACACTGGGGATTTAGCTTTATATCACCCATCATGAGCACTGGGGATTTAGCTTCATATCACCCATCATGAGCACTGGGGATTCAGCTTTATATCACCCATCATGGACACTGGGGATTCAGCTTCATATCACCCTCATGAGAACTGGGGAATTAGCTTCAGATCACCCATCATGAGCACTGGGGATTCAGCTTTATATCACCCATCATGGACACTGGGGATTCAGCTTCATATCACCCTCATTAGAACTGGGGAATTAGCTTCAGATCACCCATCATGAGCACTGGGGATTCAGCTTTACATCACCCTCATGAGAACTGGGGATTTAGCTTTATATCACCCACCATGAGCACTGGAGATTCAGCTTTATATCACCCTCACGAGAACTGGGGATTTAGCTTTATATCACCCATCATGAGCACTGGGGATTTAGCTTTATATCACCCATCATGAGCACTGGGGATTCAGCTTTATATCACCCTCATGAGAACTGGGGATTTAGCTTTATATCACCCATCATGAGCACTGGGGATTCAGCTTTATATCACCCATCGTGAGCACTGGAAATGTAGCTTTATATCACCCATCATGAGCACTGGGAATTTAGCTTTATATCACCCATCATGAGCACTGGGGATTCAGCTTTATATCACCCTCATGAGAACTGGGGATTTAGCTTTATATCACCCATCATGAGCACTGAGGATTTAACTTTATATCACCCATCATGAGCACTGGGGATTTAGATTTATATCACCCTCATGAGAACTGGGGATTTAGCTTTATATCACCCATCATGAGCACTGGGGATTTAGCTTTATATCACCCATCATGAGCACTGGGGATTTAGCTTTATATCACCCATCATGAGCACTGGGACTGGGGATTCAGCTTCATATCACCCATCATGAGCACTGGGGATTCAGCTTTATATCACCCATCATGAGCACTGGGGATTTAGCTTTATATCACCCATCATGAGCACTGGGGATTTAGATTTATATCACCCATCATGAGCACTGGGGATTTAGCTTTATATCACCCATCATGAGCACTGGGGATTTAGCTTTATATCATCCATCATGAGCACTGGGGATTTAGCTTTATATCACCCATCATGAGCACTGGGAATTTAGCTTCATATCACCCATCATGAGCACTGGGGATTCAGCTTTATATCACCCTCATGAGAACTGGGGATTTAGCTTCATATCACCCATCATGAGCACTGGGGATTCAGCTTTATATCACCCTCATGAGAACTGGGGATTTAGCTTTATATCACCCACCATGAGCACTGGGGATTCAGCTTTATATCACCCATCATGAGCACTGGGGATTTAGCTTTATATCACCCATCATGAGCACTGGGACTGGGGATTTAGCTTCATATCACCCATCATGAGCACTGGGGATTCAGCTTTATATCACCCTCATGAGAACTGGGGATTTAGCTTTATATCACCCATCATGAGCACTGAGGACTTAACTTTATATCACCCATCATGAGCACTGGGGTTTTAGCTTTATATCACCCATCATGAGCACTGGGGAATTAGGCTTTATATCACCCATCATGAGCACTGGGACTGGGGATTTAGCTTTATATCACCC
Source organism: Ambystoma mexicanum (assembly GCF_040938575.1). Classification (NCBI taxonomy): domain Eukaryota; kingdom Metazoa; phylum Chordata; class Amphibia; order Caudata; family Ambystomatidae; genus Ambystoma; species Ambystoma mexicanum. The sequence continues at coordinate 14,596,865 of NC_090925.1, read as the reverse complement.
ATCATGAGCACTGGGGATTCAGCTTTATATCACCCTCATGAGAACTGGGGATTTAGCTTTATATCACCCATCATGAGCACTGGGGATTCAGCTTTAAATCACCCTCATGAGAACTGGGGATTTAGCTTTATATCACCCATCATGATCACTGGGGATTTAGCTTTATATCACCCATCATGAGCACTGGGGATTCAGCTTTATATCACCCTCATGAGAACTGGGGATTTAGCTTTATATCACCCATCATGAGCACTGGGGATTCAGCTTTATATCACCCATCATGAGCACTGGGGATTTAGCTTTATATCACCCATCATGAGCACTGGGGAATCAGCTTTATATCACCCATCATGAGCACTGGGGAATCAGCTTTATATCACCCATCATGAGCACTGGGGATTTAGCTTTATATCACCCATCATGAGCACTGGGGATTTAGCTTCATATCACCCATCATGAGCACTGGGGATTCAGCTTTATATCACCCATCATGAGCACTGGGGTTTCAGCTTTATATCACCCATCATGAGCACTGGGGATTTAGATTTATATCACCCATCATGAGCACTGGGGATTTAGCTTTATATCACCCATCATGAGCACTGGGGATTTAGCTTTATATCATCCATCATGAGCACTGGGGATTTAGCTTTATATCACCCATCATGAGCACTGGGAATTTAGCTTCATATCACCCATCATGAGCACTGGGGATTCAGCTTTATATCACCCTCATGAGAACTGGGGATTTAGCTTCATATCACCCATCATGAGCACTGGGGATTCAGCTTTATATCACCCTCATGAGAACTGGGGATTTAGCTTTATATCACCCACCATGAGCACTGGGGATTCAGCTTTATATCACCCATCATGAGCACTGGGGATTTAGCTTTATATCACCCATCATGAGCACTGGGACTGGGGATTTAGCTTCATATCACCCATCATGAGCACTGGGGATTCAGCTTTATATCACCCTCATGAGAACTGGGGATTTAGCTTTATATCACCCATCATGAGCACTGAGGACTTAACTTTATATCACCCATCATGAGCACTGGGGTTTTAGCTTTATATCACCCATCATGAGCACTGGGGAATTAGGCTTTATATCACCCATCATGAGCACTGGGACTGGGGATTTAGCTTTATATCACCCATCATGAGCACTGGGGATTCAGCTTTATATCACCCTCATGAGAACTGGGGATTTAGCTTTATATCACCCATCATGAGCACTGGGGATTCAGCTTTAAATCACCCTCATGAGAACTGGGGATTTAGCTTTATATCACCCATCATGATCACTGGGGATTTAGCTTTATATCACCCATCATGAGCACTGGGGATTCAGCTTTATATCACCCTCATGAGAACTGGGGATTTAGCTTTATATCACCCATCATGAGCACTGGGGATTCAGCTTTATATCACCCATCATGAGCACTGGGGATTTAGCTTTATATCACCCATCATGAGCACTGGGGAATCAGCTTTATATCACCCATCATGAGCACTGGGGAATCAGCTTTATATCACCCATCATGAGCACTGGGGATTTAGCTTTATATCACCCATCATGAGCACTGGGGATTTAGCTTCATATCACCCATCATGAGCACTGGGGATTCAGCTTTATATCACCCATCATGAGCACTGGGGTTTCAGCTTTATATCACCCATCATGAGCACTGGGGATTCAGCTTTATATCACCCATCATGAGCACTGGGGATTCAGCTTTATATCACCCATCATGAGCACTGGGGATTTAGCCTTATATCACCCATCACGAGCACTGGGGATTTAGCTTTATATCACCCATCACAAGCACTGGGGATTTAGCTTCATATTACCCATCATGAGCACTGGGGATTCAGCTTTATATCACCCTCATGAGAACTGGGGATTTAGCTTCATATCACCCATCATGAGCACTGGAGATTCAGCTTTATATCACCCTCATGAGAACTGGGGATTTAGCTTTATATCACCCTCATGAGAACTGGGGATTTAGCTTTATATCACCCATCATGAGCGCTGGGGATTCAGCTTTATATCACCCATCATGAGCACTGGGGATTTAGCTTTATATCACCCATCATGAACACTGGGGATTTAGCTTTATATCACCCATCATGAGCACTGGGGAATCAGCTTTATATCACCCATCATGAGCACTGGGGATTTAGCTTTATATCACCCTCATGAGAACTGGGGATTTAGCTTTATATCACCCATCATGAGCACTGGGGATTCAGCTTTATATCACCCTCATGAGAACTGGGGATTTAGCTTTATATCACCCATCATGAGCACTGGGGATTCAGCTTTATATCACCCATCATGAGCACTGGGGATTTAGCTTTATATCACCCATCATGAGCACTGGGGATTCAGCTTTATATCACCCATCATGAGCACTGGGGATTTAGCTTTATATCACCCATCATGAACACTGGGGATTTAGCTTTATATCACCCATCGTGAGCACTGGGGATTTAGCTTTATATCACCCATCGTGAGCACTGGGGATTTAGCTTTATATCACCCGTCATGAGCACTGGGGATTTAGCTTCATATCACCAGTCATGAGCACTGGGGATTCAGCTTTATATCACCCATCATGAGCACTGGGGATTCAGCTTTATATCACCCTCATGAGAACTGGGGATTTAGCTTTATATCACCCATCATGAGCACTGGGGATTTAGCTTCATATCACCCATCATGAGCACTGGGGATTTAGCTTTATATCACCCATCATGAGCACTGGGACTGGCAGTTCAACTTCATATCACCCATCATGAGCACTGGGGATTCAGCTTTATATCACCCTCATGAGAACTGGGGATTCAGCTTTATATCACCCATCATGAGCACTGGAGATTTAGCTTTATATCACCCATCATGAGCACTGGGGATTCAGCTTTATATCCCCCATCATGAGCACTGGGGAATCAGCTTCATATCACCCATCATGAGCACTGGGGATTCAGCTGTATATCACCCATCATGAGCACGGGGGATTTAGCTTTATATCACCCATCATGAGCACTGGGGATTCAGCTTTATATCACCCATCATGAGCACTGGGGATTCAGCTTTATATCACCCTCATGAGAACTGGGGATTTAGCTTTATATCACCCATCATGAGCACTGGGGATTCAGCTTTATATCACCAATCACGAGCACTGGGGATTTAGCTTTATATCACCCATCATGAACACTGGGGATTTAGCTTTATATCACCCATCATGAGCACTGGGTATTTAGCTTCATATCACCCATCATGAGCACTGGGGATTCAGCTTTATATCACCCATCATGGACACTGGGGATTCAGCTTCATATCACCCTCATGAGAACTGGGGAATTAGCTTCAGATCACCCATCATGAGCACTGGGGATTCAGCTTTACATCACCCTCATGAGAACTGGGGATTTAGCTTTATATCACCCACCATGAGCACTGGGGATTCAGCTTTATATCACCCTCACGAGAACTGGGGATTTAGCTTTATATCACCCATCATGAGCACTGGGGATTTAGCTTTATATCACCCATCATGAGCACTGGGGATTCAGCTTTATATCACCCTCATGAGAACTGGGGATTTAGCTTTATATCACCCATCATGAGCACTGGGGATTCAGCTTTATATCACCCTCATGAGAACTGGGGATTTAGCTTTATATCACCCATCATGAGCACTGGGGATTCAGCTTTATATCACCCATCGTGAGCACTGGAAATGTAGCTTTATATCACCCATCATGAGCACTGGGAATTTAGCTTTATATCACCCATCATGAGCACTGGGGATTCAGCTTTATATCACCCTCATGAGAACTGGGGATTTAGCTTTATATCACCCATCATGAGCACTGAGGATTTAACTTTATATCACCCATCATGAGAACTGGGGATTTAGCTTTATATCACCCATCATGAGCACTGGGGATTTAGCTTTATATCACCCATCATGAGCACTGGGGATTTAGCTTTATATCACCCATCATGAGCACTGGGACTGGGGATTCAGCTTTATATCACCCATCATGAGCACTGGGACTGGGGATTCAGCTTCATATCACCCATCATGAGCACTGGGGATTCAGCTTTATATCACCCATCATGAGCACTGGGGATTTAGCTTTATATCACCCATCATGAGCACTGGGGATTTAGATTTATATCACCCATCATGAGCACTGGGGATTTAGCTTTATATCACCCATCATGAGCACTGGGGATTTAGATTTATATCATCCATCATGAGCACTGGGGATTTAGCTTTATATCATCCATCATGAGCACTGGGGATTTAGCTTCATATCACCCATCATGAGCACTGGGGATTCAGCTTTATATCACCCTCATGAGAACTGGGGATTTAGCTTCATATCACCCATCATGAGCACTGGGGATTCAGCTTTATATCACCCATCATGAGCACTGGGGATTCAGCTTTATATCACCCTCATGAGAACTGGGGATTTAGCTTTATATCACCCACCATGAGCACTGGGGATTCAGCTTTATATCACCCATCATGAGCACTGGGGATTTAGCTTTATATCACCCATCATGAGCACTGGGACTGGGGATTTAGCTTCATATCACCCATCATGAGCACTGGGGATTCAGCTTTATATCACCCTCATGAGAACTGGGGATTTAGCTTTATATCACCCATCATGAGCACTGAGGACTTAACTTTATATCACCCATCATGAGCCCTGGGGTTTTAGCTTTATATCACCCATCATGAGCACTGGGGAATTAGGCTTTATATCACCCATCATGAGCACTGGGGATTCAGCTTCATATCAACCTCATGAGAACTGGGGGATTTAGCTTTATATCACCCATCATGAGCACTGGGACTGGGGATTTAGCTTTATATCACCCATCATGAGCACTGGGGATTCAGCTTTATATCACCCTCATGAGAACTGGGGATTTAGCTTTATATCACCCATCATGAGCACTGGGGATTCAGCTTTATATCACCCTCATGAGAACTGGGATTTAGCTTTATATCACCCATCATGATCACTGGGGATTTAGCTTTATATCACCCATCATGAGCACTGGGGATTCAGCTTTATATCACCCTCATGAGAACTGGGGATTTAGCTTTATATCACCCATCATGAGCACTGGGGATTCAGCTTTATATCACCCATCATGAGCACTGGGGATTTAGCTTTATATCACCCATCATGAGCACTGGGGAATCAGCTTTATATCACCCATCATGAGCACTGGGGAATCAGCTTTATATCACCCATCTTGAGCACTGGGGATTTAGCTTTATATCACCCATCATGAGCACTGGGGATTTAGCTTCATATCACCCATCATGAGCACTGGGGATTCAGCTTTATATCACCCATCATGAGCACTGGGGATTCAGCTTTATATCACCCATCATGAGCACTGGGGATTCAGCTTTATATCACCCATCATGAGCACTGGGGATTTAGCCTTATATCACCCATCACGAGCACTGGGGATTTAGCTTTATATCACCCATCACGAGCACTGGGGATTTAGCTTCATATTACCCATCATGAGCACTGGGGATTCAGCTTTATATCACCCTCATGAGAACTGGGGATTAAGCTTCATATCACCCATCATGAGCACTGGAGATTCAGCTTTATATCACCCTCATGAGAACTGGGGATTTAGCTTTATATCACCCATCATGAGCGCTGGGGATTCAGCTTTATATCACCCATCATGAGCACTGGGGATTTAGCTTTATATCACCCATCATGAACACTGGGGATTTAGCTTTATATCACCCATCATGAGCACTGGGGAATCAGCTTTATATCACCCATCATGAGCACTGGGGATTTAGCTTTATATCACCCTCATGAGAACTGGGGATTTAGCTTTATATCACCCATCATGAGCACTGGGGATTCAGCTTTATATCACCCTCATGAGAACTGGGGATTTAGCTTTATATCACCCATCATGAGCACTGGGGATTCAGCTTTATATCACCCATCATGAGCACTGGGGATTTAGCTTTATATCACCCATCATGAGCACTGGGGATTCAGCTTTATATCACCCATCATGAGCACTGGGGATTTAGCTTTATATCACCCATCATGAACACTGGGGATTTAGCTTTATATCACCCATCATGAGCACTGGGGATTTAGCTTTATATCACCCATCGTGAGCACTGGGGATTTAGCTTTATATCACCCATCATGAGCACTGGGGATTTAGCTTCATATCACCAGTCATGAGCACTGGGGATTCAGCTTTATATCACCCATCATGAGCACTGGGGATTCAGCTTTATATCACCCTCATGAGAACTGGGGATTTAGCTTTATATCACCCATCATGAGCACTGGGGATTTAGCTTCATATCACCCATCATGAGCACTGGGGATTTAGCTTTATATCAACCATCATGAGCACTGGGACTGGCAGTTCAACTTCATATCACCCATCATGAGCACTGGGGATTCAGCTTTATATCACCCTCATGAGAACTGGGGATTCAGCTTTATATCACCCATCATGAGCACTGGAGATTTAGCTTTATATCACCCATCATGAGCACTTGGGATTTAGATTTATATCACCCATCATGAGCACTGGGGATTTAGCTTTATATCACCCATCATGAGCACTGGGGATTTAGCTTCATATCACCCATCATGAGCACTGGGGATTCAGCTTTATATCACCCTCATGAGAACTGGGGATTTAGCATTATATCACCCATCATGAGCACTTGGGATTCAGCTTTATATCACCCATCATGAGCACTGGGGATTTAGCTTTATATCACCCATCATGAGCACTGGGACTGGGGATTTAGCTTCATATCACCCATCATGAGCACTGGGGATTCAGCTTTATATCACCCTCATGAGAACTGGGGATTCAGCTTTATATCACCCATCATGAGAACTGGGGATTTAGCGTTATATCACCCATCATGAGCACTGGGGATTTAGCTTTATGTCACCCATCATGAGCACTGGGGATTTAGCTTCATATCACCCATCATGAGCACTGGGGATTCAGCTTTATATCACCCATCATGAGCACTGGGGATTCAGCTTTATATCACCCTCATGAGAACTGGGGATTTAGCTTTATATCACCCATCATGAGCACTGGGGATTTAGCTTCATATCACCCATCATGAGCACTGGGGATTCAGTTTTATATCACCCATCATGAGCACTGGGACTGGGGATTCAGCTTCATATCACCCATCATGAGCACTGGGGATTCAGCTTTATATCACCCTCATGGGAACTGGGGATTCAGCTTTATATCACCCATCATGAGCACTGGGGATTTAGCTTTATATCACCCATCATGAGCACTGGGGATTTAGATTTATATCACCCATCATGAGCACTGGGGATTTAGCTTTATATCACCCATCATGAGCACTGGGGATTTAGCTTTATATCACCCATCATGAGCACTGGGGATTTAGCTTTATGTCACCCATCATGAGCACTGGGGATTTAGCTTCATATCACCCATCATGAGCACTGGGGATTCAGCTTTATATCACCCATCATGAGCACTGGGGATTCAGCTTTATATCACCCTCATGAGAACTAGGGATTTAGCTTTATATCACCCATCATGAGCACTGGGGATTCAGCTTTATATCACCCATCATGAGCACTGGGAATTTAGCTTTATATCACTCATCATGAGCACTGGGACTGGGGATTTAGCTTCATATCACCCATCATGAGCACTGGGGATTCAGCTTTATATCACCCTCATGAGAACTGGGGATTCAGCTTTATATCACCCATCATGAGCACTGGGGATTTAGCTTTATATCACCCATCATGAGCACTGGGGATTTAGTTTCATATCACCCATCATGAGCACTGGGGATTTAGCTTTATATCACCCATCATGAGCACTGGGGATTTAGCTTTATATCACCCATCATGAGCACTGGGGATTTAGTCTTATATCACCCATCACGAGCACTGGGGATTTAGCTTCATATCACCCATCATGAGCACTGGGGATTCAGCTTTATATCACCCTCATGAGAACTGGGGATTTAGCTTTATATCACCCATCATGAGCACTGGAGATTCAGCTTTATATCACCCTCATGAGAACTGGGGATTTAGCTTTATATCACCCATCATGAGCACTGGGGATTTAGCTTTATATCACCCATCATGAACACTGGGGATTTAACTTTATATCACCCATCATGAGCACTGGGGATTTAGCTTCATATCACCCATCATGAGCACTGGGGATTCAGCTTTATATCACCCTCATGAGAACTGGGGATTTAGCTTCATATCACCCATCATGAGCACTGGAGATTCAGCTTCATATCACCCTCATGAGAACTGGGGATTTAGCTTTACATCACCCATCATGAGCACTGGAGATTCAGCTTTATATCACCCTCATGATCACTGGGGATTTAGCTTTATATCACCCATCATGAGCACTGGGGATTTAGCTTTATATCACCCATCATGAACACTGGGGATTTAACTTTATATCACCCATCATGAGCACAGGGGATTCAGCTTTATATCACCCATCATGAGCACTGGGGATTTAGCTTTATATCACCCATCATGAGCACTGGGGATTTAGCTTCATATCACCCATCATGAGCACTGGGGATTCAGTTTTATATCACCCATCATGAGCACTGGGGATTCAGCTTTATATCACTCTCATGAGAACTGGGGATTTAGCTTTATATCACCCATCATGAGCACTGGGGATTCAGCTTTATATCACCCATCATGAGCAATGGGGATTTAGCTTTATATCACCCGTCATGAGCACTGGGACTGGGGATTTAGCTTCATATCACCCATCATGAGCACTGGGGATTCAGCTTTATATCACCCTCATGAGAACTGGGGAATCAGCTTTATATCACCCATCATGAGCACTTGGGATTTAGCTTCATATCACCCATCATGAGCACTGGGGATTTAGCTTTATATCACCCATCATGAGCACTGGGGATTTAGCTTTATATCACCCATCATGAGCACTGGGGATTTAGCTTCATATCACCCATCATGAGCACTGGGGATTCAGTTTTATATCACCCATCATGAGCACTGGGGATTCAGCTTGATATCACCCATCATGGGCACTGGGGATTTAGCTTTATATCACCCATCATGAACACTGGGGATTTAGCTTTATATCACCCATCATGAGCACTGGGCAATCAGCTTTATATCACCCATCATGAGCACTGGGGATTTAGCTTTATATCACCCATCATGAACACTGGGGATTTGGCTTTATATCACCCATCATGAACACTGGGGATTTAGCTTTATATCACCCATCATGAACACTGGGGATTTGGCTTTATATCACCCATCATGAACACTGGGGATTTAGCTTTATATCACCCATCATGAGCACTGGGGATTTAGCTTCATATCACCCATCATGAGCACTGGGCAATCAGCTTTATATCACCCATCATGAGCACTGGGGATTTAGCTTTATATCACCCATCATGAGCACTGGGCAATCAGCTTTATATCACCCATCATGAACACTGGGGATTTAGCTTTATATCACCCATCATGAACACTGGGGATTTAGCTTTATATCACCCTTCATGAGCACTGGGCAATCAGCTTTATATCACCCATCATGAGCACTGGGGATTTAGCTTTATATCACCCATCATGAACACTGGGGATTCAGCTTTATATCACCCATCATGAGCACTGGGCTTTCAGCTTTGTATACCCCATCATGAGCACTGGGGATTTAGCTTTATATCACCCATCATGAGCACTGGGGATTTAGCTTTATATCACCCATCATGAGCACTGGGGATTCAGCTTTATATCACCCTCATGAGAACTGGGGATTTAGCTTTATATCACCCATCATGAGCACTGGGGATTCAGCTTTATATCACCCATCATGAGCACTGGGGATTCAGCTTCATATCACCCATCATTAACACTGGGGATTTACCTTTATATCACCCATCATGAGCACTGGGGATTTAGCTTTATATCACCCATCATGAGCACTGGGGATTCAGCTTTATATCCCCCATCATGAGCACTGGGGAATCAGCTTCATATCGCCCATCATGAGCACTGGGGATTCAGCTGTATATCACCCATCATGAGCACGGGGGATTTAGCTTTATATCACCCATCATGAGCACTGGGGATTCAGCTTTATATCACCCATCATGAGCACTGGGGATTGAGCTTTATATCACCCTCATGAGAACTGGGGATTTAGCTTTATATCACCCATCATGAGCACTGGGGATTCAGCTTTATATCACCAATCACGAGCACTGGGGATTTAGCTTTATATCACCCATCATGAACACTGGGGATTAAGCTTTATATCACCCATCATGAGCACTGGGGATTTAGCTTCATATCACCCATCATGAGCACTGGGGATTCAGCTTTATATCACCCATCATGGACACTGGGGATTCAGCTTCATATCACCCTCATGAGAACTGGGGAATTAGCTTCAGATCACCCATCATGAGCACTGGGGATTCAGCTTTACATCACCCTCATGAGAACTGGGGATTTAGCTTTATATCACCCACCATGAGCACTGGGGATTCAGCTTTATATCACCCTCACGAGAACTGGGGATTTAGCTTTATATCACCCATCATGAGCACTGGGGATTCAGCTTTATATCACCCTCATGAGAACTGGGGATTTAGCTTTATATCACCCATCATGAGCACTGGGGATTCAGCTTTATATCACCCATCGTGAGCACTGGAAATGTAGCTTTATATCACCCATCATGAGCACTGGGAATTTAGCTTTATATCACCCATCATGAGCACTGGGGATTCAGCTTTATATCACCCTCATGAGAACTGGGGATTTAGCTTTATATCACCCATCATGAGCACTGAGGATTTAACTTTATATCACCCATCATGAGCACTGGGGATTTAGATTTATATCACCCTCATGAGAACTGGGGATTTAGCTTTATATCACCCATCATGAGCACTGGGGATTTAGCTTTATATCATCCATCATGAGCACTGGGGATTTAGCTTTATATCACCCATCATGAGCACTGGGACTGGGGATTCAGCTTCATATCACCCATCATGAGCACTGGGGATTCAGCTTTATATCACCCATCATGAGCACTGGGGATTTAGCTTTATATCACCCATCATGAGCACTGGGGATTTAGATTTATATCACCCATCATGAGCACTGGGGATTTAGCTTTATATCACCCATCATGAGCACTGGGGATTTAGCTTTATATCATCCATCATGAGCACTGGGGATTTAGCTTTATATTACCCATCATGAGCACTGGGGATTTAGCTTCATATCACCCATCATGAGCACTGGGGATTCAGCTTCATATCACCCTCATGAGAACTGGGGATTTAGCTTCATATCACCCATCATGAGCACTGGGGATTCAGCTTTATATCACCCTCATGAGAACTGGGGATTTAGCTTTATATCACCCACCATGAGCACTGGGGATTCAGCTTTATATCACCCATCATGAGCACTGGGGATTTAGCTTTATATCACCCATCATGAGCACTGGGACTGGGGATTTAGCTTCATATCACCCATCATGAGCACTGGGGATTCAGCTTTATATCACCCTCATGAGAACTGGGGATTTAGCTTTATATCACCCATCATGAGCACTGAGGACTTAACTTTATATCACCCATCATGAGCACTGGGGTTTTAGCTTTATATCACCCATCATGAGCACTGGGGAATTAGGCTTTATATCACCCATCATGAGCACTGGGGATTCAGCTTCATATCAACCTCATGAGAACTGGGGGATTTAGCTTTATATCACCCATCATGAGCACTGGGACTGGGGATTTAGCTTTATATCACCCATCATGAGCACTGGGGATTCAGCTTTATATCACCCTCATGAGAACTGGGGATTTACCTTTATATCACCCATCATGAGCACTGGGGATTCAGCTTTATATCACCCTCATGAGAACTGGGGATTTAGCTTTATATCACCCATCATGATCACTGGGGATTTAGCTTTATATCACCCATCATGAGCACTGGGGATTCAGCTTTATATCACCCTCATGAGAACTGGGGATTTAGCTTTATATCACCCATCATGAGCACTGGGGATTCAGCTTTATATCACCCATCATGAGCACTGGGGATTTAGCTTTATATCACCCATCATGAGCACTGGGGAATCAGCTTTATATCACCCATCATGAGCACTGGGGAATCAGCTTTATATCACCCATCATGAGCACTGGGGATTTAGCTTTATATCACCCATCATGAGCACTGGGGATTTAGCTTCATATCACCCATCATGAGCACTGGGGATTCAGCTTTATATCACCCATCATGAGCACTGGGGATTCAACTTTATATCACCCATCATGAGCACTGGGGATTCAGCTTTATATCACCCATCATGAGCACTGGGGATTCAGCTTTATATCACCCATCATGAGCACTGGGGATTTAGCCTTATATTACCCATCACGAGCACTGGGGATTTAGCTTTATATCACCCATCACAAGCACTGGGGATTTAGCTTCATATTACCCATCATGAGCACTGGGGATTCAGCTTTATATCACCCTCATGAGAACTGGGGATTTAGCTTCATATCACCCATCATGAGCACTGGAGATTCAGCTTTATATCACCCTCATGAGAACTGGGGATTTAGCTTTATATCACCCTCATGAGAACTGGGGATTTAGCTTTATATCACCCATCATGAGCGCTGGGGATTCAGCTTTATATCACCCATCATGAGCACTGGGGATTTAGCTTTATATCACCCATCATGAACACTGGGGATTTAGCTTTATATCACCCATCATGAGCACTGGGGAATCAGCTTTATATCACCCATCATGAGCACTGGGGATTTAGCTTTATATCACCCTCATGAGAACTGGGGATTTAGCTTTATATCACCCATCATGAGCACTGGGGATTCAGCTTTATATCACCCTCATGAGAACTGGGGATTTAGCTTTATATCACCCATCATGAGCACTGGGGATTCAGCTTTATATCACCCATCATGAGCACTGGGGATTTAGCTTTATATCACCCATCATGAGCACTGGGGATTCAGCTTTATATCACCCATCATGAGCACTGGGGATTTAGCTTTATATCACCCATCATGAACACTGGGGATTTAGCTTTATATCACCCATCGTGAGCACTGGGGATTTAGCTTTATATCACCCATCGTGAGCACTGGGGATTTAGCTTTATATCACCCGTCATGAGCACTGGGGATTTAGCTTCATATCACCAGTCATGAGCACTGGGGATTCAGCTTTATATCACCCTCATGAGAACTGGGGATTTAGCTTTATATCACCCATCATGAGCACTGGGGATTTAGCTTCATATCACCCATCATGAGCACTGGGGATTCAGCTTTATATCACCCACCATGAGCACTGGGGATTTAGCTTTATATCACCCATCATGAGCACTGGGACTGGGGATTTAGCTTCATATCACCCATCATGAGCACTGGGGATTCAGCTTTATATCACCCTCATGAGAACTGGGGATTTAGCTTTATATCACCCATCATGAGCACTGAGGACTTAACTTTATATCACCCATCATGAGCACTGGGGTTTTAGCTTTATATCACCCGTCATGAGCACTGGGGAATTAGGCTTTATATCACCCATCATGAGCACTGGGGATTCAGCTTCATATCAACCTCATGAGAACTGGGGGATTTAGCTTTATATCACCCATCATGAGCACTGGGACTGGGGATTTAGCTTTATATCACCCATCATGAGCACTGGGGATTCAGCTTTATATCACCCTCATGAGAACTGGGGATTTAGCTTTATATCACCCATCATGAGCACTGGGGATTCAGCTTTATATCACCCTCATGAGAACTGGGGATTTAGCTTTATATCACCCATCATGATCACTGGGGATTTAGCTTTATATCACCCATCATGAGCACTGGGGATTCAGCTTTATATCACCCTCATGAGAACTGGGGATTTAGCTTTATATCACCCATCATGAGCACTGGGGATTCAGCTTTATATCACCCATCATGAGCACTGGGGATTTAGCTTTATATCACCCATCATGAGCACTGGGGAATCAGCTTTATATCACCCATCATGAGCACTGGGGAATCAGCTTTATATCACCCATCATGAGCACTGGGGATTTAGCTTTATATCACCCATCATGAGCACTGGGGATTTAGCTTCATATCACCCATCATGAGCACTGGGGATTCAGCTTTATATCACCCATCATGAGCACTGGGGATTCAACTTTATATCACCCATCATGAGCACTGGGGATTCAGCTTTATATCACCCATCATGAGCACTGGGGATTCAGCTTTATATCACCCATCATGAGCACTGGGGATTTAGCCTTATATTACCCATCACGAGCACTGGGGATTTAGCTTTATATCACCCATCACAAGCACTGGGGATTTAGCTTCATATTACCCATCATGAGCACTGGGGATTCAGCTTTATATCACCCTCATGAGAACTGGGGATTTAGCTTCATATCACCCATCATGAGCACTGGAGATTCAGCTTTATATCACCCTCATGAGAACTGGGGATTTAGCTTTATATCACCCTCATGAGAACTGGGGATTTAGCTTTATATCACCCATCATGAGCGCTGGGGATTCAGCTTTATATCACCCATCATGAGCACTGGGGATTTAGCTTTATATCACCCATCATGAACACTGGGATTTAGCTTTATATCACCCATCATGAGCACTGGGGAATCAGCTTTATATCACCCATCATGAGCACTGGGGATTTAGCTTTATATCACCCTCATGAGAACTGGGGATTTAGCTTTATATCACCCATCATGAGCACTGGGGATTCAGCTTTATATCACCCTCATGAGAACTGGGGATTTAGCTTTATATCACCCATCATGAGCACTGGGGATTCAGCTTTATATCACCCATCATGAGCACTGGGGATTTAGCTTTATATCACCCATCATGAGCACTGGGGATTCAGCTTTATATCACCCATCATGAGCACTGGGGATTTAGCTTTATATCACCCATCATGAACACTGGGGATTTAGCTTTATATCACCCATCGTGAGCACTGGGGATTTAGCTTTATATCACCCATCGTGAGCACTGGGGATTTAGCTTTATATCACCCGTCATGAGCACTGGGGATTTAGCTTCATATCACCAGTCATGAGCACTGGGGATTCAGCTTTATATCACCCATCATGAGCACTGGGGATTCAGCTTTATATCACCCTCATGAGAACTGGGGATTTAGCTTTATATCACCCATCATGAGCACTGGGGATTTAGCTTCATATCACCCATCATGAGCACTGGGGATTTAGCTTTATATCACCCATCATGAGCACTGGGACTGGCAGTTCAACTTCATATCACCCATCATGAGCACTGGGGATTCAGCTTTATATCACCCTCATGAGAACTGGGGATTCAGCTTTATATCACCCATCATGAGCACTGGAGATTTAGCTTTATATCACCCATCATGAGCACTGGGGATTCAGCTTTATATCCCCCATCATGAGCACTGGGGAATCAGCTTCATATCACCCATCATGAGCACTGGGGATTCAGCTGTATATCACCCATCATGAGCACGGGGGATTTAGCTTTATATCACCCATCATGAGCACTGGGGATTCAGCTTTATATCACCCATCATGAGCACTGGGGATTCAGCTTCATATCACCCTCATGAGAACTGAGGATTTAGCTTTATATCACCCATCATGAGCACTGGGGATTCAGCTTTATATCACCAATCACGAGCACTGGGGATTTAGCTTTATATCACCCATCATGAACACTGGGGATTTAGCTTTATATCACCCATCATGAGCACTGGGGATTTAGCTTCATATCACCCATCATGAGCACTGGGGATTCAGCTTTATATCACCCATCATGGACACTGGGGATTCAGCTTCATATCACCCTCATGAGAACTGGGGAATTAGCTTCAGATCACCCATCATGAGCACTGGGGATTCAGCTTTATATCACCCATCATGGACACTGGGGATTCAGCTTCATATCACCCTCATTAGAACTGGGGAATTAGCTTCAGATCACCCATCATGAGCACTGGGGATTCAGCTTTACATCACCCTCATGAGAACTGGGGATTTAGCTTTATATCACCCACCATGAGCACTGGAGATTCAGCTTTATATCACCCTCACGAGAACTGGGGATTTAGCTTTATATCACCCATCATGAGCACTGGGGATTTAGCTTTATATCACCCATCATGAGCACTGGGGATTCAGCTTTATATCACCGTCATGAGAACTGGGGATTTAGCTTTATATCACCCATCATGAGCACTGGGGATTCAGCTTTATATCACCCATCGTGAGCACTGGAAATGTAGCTTTATATCACCCATCATGAGCACTGGGAATTTAGCTTTATATCACCCATCATGAGCACTGGGGATTCAGCTTTATATCACCCTCATGAGAACTGGGGATTTAGCTTTATATCACCCATCATGAGCACTGAGGATTTAACTTTATATCACCCATCATGAGCACTGGGGATTTAGATTTATATCACCCTCATGAGAACTGGGGATTTAGCTTTATATCACCCATCATGAGCACTGGGGATTTAGCTTTATATCACCCATCATGAGCACTGGGGATTTAGCTTTATATCACCCATCATGAGCACTGGGACTGGGGATTCAGCTTCATATCACCCATCATGAGCACTGGGGATTCAGCTTTATATCACCCATCATGAGCACTGGGGATTTAGCTTTATATCACCCATCATGAGCACTGGGGATTTAGATTTATATCACCCATCATGAGCACTGGGGATTTAGCTTTATATCACCCATCATGAGCACTGGGGATTTAGCTTTATATCATCCATCATGAGCACTGGGGATTTAGCTTTATATCACCCATCATGAGCACTGGGAATTTAGCTTCATATCACCCATCATGAGCACTGGGGATTCAGCTTTATATCACCCTCATGAGAACTGGGGATTTAGCTTCATATCACCCATCATGAGCACTGGGGATTCAGCTTTATATCACCCTCATGAGAACTGGGGATTTAGCTTTATATCACCCACCATGAGCACTGGGGATTCAGCTTTATATCACCCATCATGAGCACTGGGGATTTAGCTTTATATCACCCATCATGAGCACTGGGACTGGGGATTTAGCTTCATATCACCCATCATGAGCACTGGGGATTCAGCTTTATATCACCCTCATGAGAACTGGGGATTTAGCTTTATATCACCCATCATGAGCACTGAGGACTTAACTTTATATCACCCATCATGAGCACTGGGGTTTTAGCTTTATATCACCCATCATGAGCACTGGGGAATTAGGCTTTATATCACCCATCATGAGCACTGGGACTGGGGATTTAGCTTTATATCACCCATCATGAGCACTGGGGATTCAGCTTTATATCACCCTCATGAGAACTGGGGATTTAGCTTTATATCACCCATCATGAGCACTGGGGATTCAGCTTTAAATCACCCTCATGAGAACTGGGGATTTAGCTTTATATCACCCATCATGATCACTGGGGATTTAGCTTTATATCACCCATCATGAGCACTGGGGATTCAGCTTTATATCACCCTCATGAGAACTGGGGATTTAGCTTTATATCACCCATCATGAGCACTGGGGATTCAGCTTTATATCACCCATCATGAGCACTGGGGATTTAGCTTTATATCACCCATCATGAGCACTGGGGAATCAGCTTTATATCACCCATCATGAGCACTGGGGAATCAGCTTTATATCACCCATCATGAGCACTGGGGATTTAGCTTTATATCACCCATCATGAGCACTGGGGATTTAGCTTCATATCACCCATCATGAGCACTGGGGATTCAGCTTTATATCACCCATCATGAGCACTGGGGTTTCAGCTTTATATCACCCATCATGAGCACTGGGGATTCAGCTTTATATCACCCATCATGAGCACTGGGGATTCAGCTTTATATCACCCATCATGAGCACTGGGGATTTAGCCTTATATCACCCATCACGAGCACTGGGGATTTAGCTTTATATCACCCATCACAAGCACTGGGGATTTAGCTTCATATTACCCATCATGAGCACTGGGGATTCAGCTTTATATCACCCTCATGAGAACTGGGGATTTAGCTTCATATCACCCATCATGAGCACTGGAGATTCAGCTTTATATCACCCTCATGAGAACTGGGGATTTAGCTTTATATCACCCTCATGAGAACTGGGGATTTAGCTTTATATCACCCATCATGAGCGCTGGGGATTCAGCTTTATATCACCCATCATGAGCACTGGGGATTTAGCTTTATATCACCCATCATGAACACTGGGGATTTAGCTTTATATCACCCATCATGAGCACTGGGGAATCAGCTTTATATCACCCATCATGAGCACTGGGGATTTAGCTTTATATCACCCTCATGAGAACTGGGGATTTAGCTTTATATCACCCATCATGAGCACTGGGGATTCAGCTTTATATCACCCTCATGAGAACTGGGGATTTAGCTTTATATCACCCATCATGAGCACTGGGGATTCAGCTTTATATCACCCATCATGAGCACTGGGGATTTAGCTTTATATCACCCATCATGAGCACTGGGGATTCAGCTTTATATCACCCATCATGAGCACTGGGGATTTAGCTTTATATCACCCATCATGAACACTGGGGATTTAGCTTTATATCACCCATCGTGAGCACTGGGGATTTAGCTTTATATCACCCATCGTGAGCACTGGGGATTTAGCTTTATATCACCCGTCATGAGCACTGGGGATTTAGCTTCATATCACCAGTCATGAGCACTGGGGATTCAGCTTTATATCACCCATCATGAGCACTGGGGATTCAGCTTTATATCACCCTCATGAGAACTGGGGATTTAGCTTTATATCACCCATCATGAGCACTGGGGATTTAGCTTCATATCACCCATCATGAGCACTGGGGATTTAGCTTTATATCACCCATCATGAGCACTGGGACTGGCAGTTCAACTTCATATCACCCATCATGAGCACTGGGGATTCAGCTTTATATCACCCTCATGAGAACTGGGGATTCAGCTTTATATCACCCATCATGAGCACTGGAGATTTAGCTTTATATCACCCATCATGAGCACTGGGGATTCAGCTTTATATCCCCCATCATGAGCACTGGGGAATCAGCTTCATATCACCCATCATGAGCACTGGGGATTCAGCTGTATATCACCCATCATGAGCACGGGGGATTTAGCTTTATATCACCCATCATGAGCACTGGGGATTCAGCTTTATATCACCCATCATGAGCACTGGGGATTCAGCTTTATATCACCCTCATGAGAACTGGGGATTTAGCTTTATATCACCCATCATGAGCACTGGGGATTCAGCTTTATATCACCAATCACGAGCACTGGGGATTTAGCTTTATATCACCCATCATGAACACTGGGGATTTAGCTTTATATCACCCATCATGAGCACTGGGTATTTAGCTTCATATCACCCATCATGAGCACTGGGGATTCAGCTTTATATCACCCATCATGGACACTGGGGATTCAGCTTCATATCACCCTCATGAGAACTGGGGAATTAGCTTCAGATCACCCATCATGAGCACTGGGGATTCAGCTTTACATCACCCTCATGAGAACTGGGGATTTAGCTTTATATCACCCACCATGAGCACTGGGGATTCAGCTTTATATCACCCTCACGAGAACTGGGGATTTAGCTTTATATCACCCATCATGAGCACTGGGGATTTAGCTTTATATCACCCATCATGAGCACTGGGGATTCAGCTTTATATCACCCTCATGAGAACTGGGGATTTAGCTTTATATCACCCATCATGAGCACTGGGGATTCAGCTTTATATCACCCTCATGAGAACTGGGGATTTAGCTTTATATCACCCATCATGAGCACTGGGGATTCAGCTTTATATCACCCATCGTGAGCACTGGAAATGTAGCTTTATATCACCCATCATGAGCACTGGGAATTTAGCTTTATATCACCCATCATGAGCACTGGGGATTCAGCTTTATATCACCCTCATGAGAACTGGGGATTTAGCTTTATATCACCCATCATGAGCACTGAGGATTTAACTTTATATCACCCATCATGAGAACTGGGGATTTAGCTTTATATCACCCATCATGAGCACTGGGGATTTAGCTTTATATCACCCATCATGAGCACTGGGGATTTAGCTTTATATCACCCATCATGAGCACTGGGACTGGGGATTCAGCTTTATATCACCCATCATGAGCACTGGGACTGGGGATTCAGCTTCATATCACCCATCATGAGCACTGGGGATTCAGCTTTATATCACCCATCATGAGCACTGGGGATTTAGCTTTATATCACCCATCATGAGCACTGGGGATTTAGATTTATATCACCCATCATGAGCACTGGGGATTTAGCTTTATATCACCCATCATGAGCACTGGGGATTTAGATTTATATCATCCATCATGAGCACTGGGGATTTAGCTTTATATCATCCATCATGAGCACTGGGGATTTAGCTTCATATCACCCATCATGAGCACTGGGGATTCAGCTTTATATCACCCTCATGAGAACTGGGGATTTAGCTTCATATCACCCATCATGAGCACTGGGGATTCAGCTTTATATCACCCATCATGAGCACTGGGGATTCAGCTTTATATCACCCTCATGAGAACTGGGGATTTAGCTTTATATCACCCACCATGAGCACTGGGGATTCAGCTTTATATCACCCATCATGAGCACTGGGGATTTAGCTTTATATCACCCATCATGAGCACTGGGACTGGGGATTTAGCTTCATATCACCCATCATGAGCACTGGGGATTCAGCTTTATATCACCCTCATGAGAACTGGGGATTTAGCTTTATATCACCCATCATGAGCACTGAGGACTTAACTTTATATCACCCATCATGAGCCCTGGGGTTTTAGCTTTATATCACCCATCATGAGCACTGGGGAATTAGGCTTTATATCACCCATCATGAGCACTGGGGATTCAGCTTCATATCAACCTCATGAGAACTGGGGGATTTAGCTTTATATCACCCATCATGAGCACTGGGACTGGGGATTTAGCTTTATATCACCCATCATGAGCACTGGGGATTCAGCTTTATATCACCCTCATGAGAACTGGGGATTTAGCTTTATATCACCCATCATGAGCACTGGGGATTCAGCTTTATATCACCCTCATGAGAACTGGGATTTAGCTTTATATCACCCATCATGATCACTGGGGATTTAGCTTTATATCACCCATCATGAGCACTGGGGATTCAGCTTTATATCACCCTCATGAGAACTGGGGATTTAGCTTTATATCACCCATCATGAGCACTGGGGATTCAGCTTTATATCACCCATCATGAGCACTGGGGATTTAGCTTTATATCACCCATCATGAGCACTGGGGAATCAGCTTTATATCACCCATCATGAGCACTGGGGAATCAGCTTTATATCACCCATCTTGAGCACTGGGGATTTAGCTTTATATCACCCATCATGAGCACTGGGGATTTAGCTTCATATCACCCATCATGAGCACTGGGGATTCAGCTTTATATCACCCATCATGAGCACTGGGGATTCAGCTTTATATCACCCATCATGAGCACTGGGGATTTAGCCTTATATCACCCATCACGAGCACTGGGGATTTAGCTTTATATCACCCATCACGAGCACTGGGGATTTAGCTTCATATTACCCATCATGAGCACTGGGGATTCAGCTTTATATCACCCTCATGAGAACTGGGGATTTAGCTTCATATCACCCATCATGAGCACTGGAGATTCAGCTTTATATCACCCTCATGAGAACTGGGGATTTAGCTTTATATCACCCATCATGAGCGCTGGGGATTCAGCTTTATATCACCCATCATGAGCACTGGGGATTTAGCTTTATATCACCCATCATGAACACTGGGGATTTAGCTTTATATCACCCATCATGAGCACTGGGGAATCAGCTTTATATCACCCATCATGAGCACTGGGGATTTAGCTTTATATCACCCTCATGAGAACTGGGGATTTAGCTTTATATCACCCATCATGAGCACTGGGGATTCAGCTTTATATCACCCTCATGAGAACTGGGGATTTAGCTTTATATCACCCATCATGAGCACTGGGGATTCAGCTTTATATCACCCATCATGAGCACTGGGGATTTAGCTTTATATCACCCATCATGAGCACTGGGGATTCAGCTTTATATCACCCATCATGAGCACTGGGGATTTAGCTTTATATCACCCATCATGAACACTGGGGATTTAGCTTTATATCACCCATCATGAGCACTGGGGATTTAGCTTTATATCACCCATCGTGAGCACTGGGGATTTAGCTTTATATCACCCATCATGAGCACTGGGGATTTAGCTTCATATCACCAGTCATGAGCACTGGGGATTCAGCTTTATATCACCCATCATGAGCACTGGGGATTCAGCTTTATATCACCCTCATGAGAACTGGGGATTTAGCTTTATATCACCCATCATGAGCACTGGGGATTTAGCTTCATATCACCCATCATGAGCACTGGGGATTTAGCTTTATATCAACCATCATGAGCACTGGGACTGGCAGTTCAACTTCATATCACCCATCATGAGCACTGGGGATTCAGCTTTATATCACCCTCATGAGAACTGGGGATTCAGCTTTATATCACCCATCATGAGCACTGGAGATTTAGCTTTATATCACCCATCATGAGCACTTGGGATTTAGATTTATATCACCCATCATGAGCACTGGGGATTTAGCTTTATATCACCCATCATGAGCACTGGGGATTTAGCTTCATATCACCCATCATGAGCACTGGGGATTCAGCTTTATATCACCCTCATGAGAACTGGGGATTTAGCATTATATCACCCATCATGAGCACTTGGGATTCAGCTTTATATCACCCATCATGAGCACTGGGGATTTAGCTTTATATCACCCATCATGAGCACTGGGACTGGGGATTTAGCTTCATATCACCCATCATGAGCACTGGGGATTCAGCTTTATATCACCCTCATGAGAACTGGGGATTCAGCTTTATATCACCCATCATGAGAACTGGGGATTTAGCGTTATATCACCCATCATGAGCACTGGGGATTTAGCTTTATGTCACCCATCATGAGCACTGGGGATTTAGCTTCATATCACCCATCATGAGCACTGGGGATTCAGCTTTATATCACCCATCATGAGCACTGGGGATTCAGCTTTATATCACCCTCATGAGAACTGGGGATTTAGCTTTATATCACCCATCATGAGCACTGGGGATTTAGCTTCATATCACCCATCATGAGCACTGGGGATTCAGTTTTATATCACCCATCATGAGCACTGGGACTGGGGATTCAGCTTCATATCACCCATCATGAGCACTGGGGATTCAGCTTTATATCACCCTCATGGGAACTGGGGATTCAGCTTTATATCACCCATCATGAGCACTGGGGATTTAGCTTTATATCACCCATCATGAGCACTGGGGATTTAGATTTATATCACCCATCATGAGCACTGGGGATTTAGCTTTATATCACCCATCATGAGCACTGGGGATTTAGCTTTATATCACCCATCATGAGCACTGGGGATTTAGCTTTATGTCACCCATCATGAGCACTGGGGATTTAGCTTCATATCACCCATCATGAGCACTGGGGATTCAGCTTTATATCACCCATCATGAGCACTGGGGATTCAGCTTTATATCACCCTCATGAGAACTAGGGATTTAGCTTTATATCACCCATCATGAGCACTGGGGATTCAGCTTTATATCACCCATCATGAGCACTGGGAATTTAGCTTTATATCACTCATCATGAGCACTGGGACTGGGGATTTAGCTTCATATCACCCATCATGAGCACTGGGGATTCAGCTTTATATCACCCTCATGAGAACTGGGGATTCAGCTTTATATCACCCATCATGAGCACTGGGGATTTAGCTTTATATCACCCATCATGAGCACTGGGGATTTAGTTTCATATCACCCATCATGAGCACTGGGGATTTAGCTTTATATCACCCATCATGAGCACTGGGGATTTAGCTTTATATCACCCATCATGAGCACTGGGGATTTAGTCTTATATCACCCATCACGAGCACTGGGGATTTAGCTTCATATCACCCATCATGAGCACTGGGGATTCAGCTTTATATCACCCTCATGAGAACTGGGGATTTAGCTTTATATCACCCATCATGAGCACTGGAGATTCAGCTTTATATCACCCTCATGAGAACTGGGGATTTAGCTTTATATCACCCATCATGAGCACTGGGGATTTAGCTTTATATCACCCATCATGAACACTGGGGATTTAACTTTATATCACCCATCATGAGCACTGGGGATTTAGCTTCATATCACCCATCATGAGCACTGGGGATTCAGCTTTATATCACCCTCATGAGAACTGGGGATTTAGCTTCATATCACCCATCATGAGCACTGGAGATTCAGCTTCATATCACCCTCATGAGAACTGGGGATTTAGCTTTACATCACCCATCATGAGCACTGGAGATTCAGCTTTATATCACCCTCATGATCACTGGGGATTTAGCTTTATATCACCCATCATGAGCACTGGGGATTTAGCTTTATATCACCCATCATGAACACTGGGGATTTAACTTTATATCACCCATCATGAGCACAGGGGATTCAGCTTTATATCACCCATCATGAGCACTGGGGATTTAGCTTTATATCACCCATCATGAGCACTGGGGATTTAGCTTCATATCACCCATCATGAGCACTGGGGATTCAGTTTTATATCACCCATCATGAGCACTGGGGATTCAGCTTTATATCACTCTCATGAGAACTGGGGATTTAGCTTTATATCACCCATCATGAGCACTGGGGATTCAGCTTTATATCACCCATCATGAGCAATGGGGATTTAGCTTTATATCACCCGTCATGAGCACTGGGACTGGGGATTTAGCTTCATATCACCCATCATGAGCACTGGGGATTCAGCTTTATATCACCCTCATGAGAACTGGGGAATCAGCTTTATATCACCCATCATGAGCACTTGGGATTTAGCTTCATATCACCCATCATGAGCACTGGGGATTTAGCTTTATATCACCCATCATGAGCACTGGGGATTTAGCTTTATATCACCCATCATGAGCACTGGGGATTTAGCTTCATATCACCCATCATGAGCACTGGGGATTCAGTTTTATATCACCCATCATGAGCACTGGGGATTCAGCTTTATATCACTCTCATGAGAACTGGGGATTTAGCTTTATATCACCCATCATGAGCACTGGGGATTCAGCTTTATATCACCCATCATGAGCAATGGGGATTTAGCTTTATATCACCCGTCATGAGCACTGGGACTGGGGATTTAGCTTCATATCACCCATCATGAGCACTGGGGATTCAGCTTTATATCACCCTCATGAGAACTGGGGATTTAGCTTCATATCACCCATCATGAGCACTGGGGATTCAGTTTTATATCACCCATCATGAGCACTGGGGATTCAGCTTTATATCACTCTCATGAGAACTGGGGATTTAGCTTTATATCACCCATCATGAGCACTGGGGATTCAGCTTTATATCACCCATCATGAGCAATGGGGATTTAGCTTTATATCACCCGTCATGAGCACTGGGACTGGGGATTTAGCTTCATATCACCCATCATGAGCACTGGGGATTCAGCTTTATATCACCCTCATGAGAACTGGGGAATCAGCTTTATATCACCCATCATGAGCACTTGGGATTTAGCTTCATATCACCCATCATGAGCACTGGGGATTTAGCTTTATATCACCCATCATGAGCACTGGGGATTTAGCTTTATATCACCCATCATGAGCACTGGGGATTTAGCTTCATATCACCCATCATGAGCACTGGGGATTCAGTTTTATATCACCCATCATGAGCACTGGGGATTCAGCTTTATATCACTCTCATGAGAACTGGGGATTTAGCTTTATATCACCCATCATGAGCACTGGGGATTCAGCTTTATATCACCCATCATGAGCAATGGGGATTTAGCTTTATATCACCCGTCATGAGCACTGGGACTGGGGATTTAGCTTCATATCACCCATCATGAGCACTGGGGATTCAGCTTTATATCACCCTCATGAGAACTGGGGATTTAGCTTTATATCACCCATCATGAGCACTGGGGATTCAGCTTTATATCACCCATCATGAGAACTGGGGATTTAGCTTTTTTATCACCCATCATGAGCACTTGGGATTTAGCTTCATATCACCCATCATGAGCACTGGGGATTCAGCTTTATATCACCCATCATGAGCACTGGGGATTTAGCTTTATTGGTGCTATTTCATAGTTCCAACAGCTGTTCTTCAAAGAGCAAAAGGGCTTGGCGAGGTTTATAAAGAATAAGTAAGAGATGCATTTGGATTCATTTTTATTTTTACTTTGAGAAATTCACAGCTATCCAAATGAAAGTTGTTAGAAGAACAGCAGTAAAAGGGATCTTTCACAACAAGCGCAACCCCTGCTTCCCCGCGCCCCCCGCCCCCAACCCCGTTGGTCAATACGATCAGCTCAGTATATTTTATATCCTACGGGCAAAGAATTTTCAATAGCAATCTGCGCTGCGTCATGTAACCATGTTTTTCATAATGCAAGAATGTCTGGTTTATGAATGGAAATGTGATCTGAGATCTCAAAAGCATGTTTTACCAAAGAACGGGTATTTAGTAAGGAAATGCTTAACTGATTTTACATGTAGGTTCTATCGCCTTTTATTTTAAGATGAGCAGTGTAATTGTTACTAGAATTCAACTCCACCAGAGTGATTACTGGCAATCCTTTAGTAAGGAGGTTGGGGGGGAGAGTTGATAGCAAGGCAGGACCATGGTCTGAGTGAGCAGCCCCTTAGACTGATCCTTATGTACAGGCCTGATAATTGCTTTAGTATCTATAATCTTAGAAAGGGGAGGGTTTGCATAATGGAGATCAGTAGTTAAGATCTGTGGGCAATCATAAGGGTGTTCCACGGCAAGGCTTTCAGATGTCCCGCTGCACTTAGTCTGGGAGCGCATTCTAGGCTTTGCAAACATCTTCAGAAGCATTCAGCAGAAACAAGGAATTAAGTTTACCTTTGCTTTCCTGCGTAGAGACAAAGGCTCGTGCAACTAAAGAGACCTATATCAAAGGAGGGTGTCTTAACTCGGTCCTCTTACTCTCACCTTACACGAACCAGCACATACCGGCTCGGTCGCGCCAGGCGCTGTTGCGCTGTTACGCTGTTACGCCTGCGGTCTAAATAAAAGCATAGGAGAACTACAAAGGCTGCAGCGGTCTGTACGTGCAGAGTCTTACTAGAAGCTCTGTTTCAAATCGCACTGAGTTAAAACGGAAGAGGATAACAGTAAAGGCAACACAGCACAGCAAGGTGAGTAGAAGAATTTCAAGAGCAAATATTTAAAAGCACAGAAAAATATATTAAAACAATGGGCTAAAAGCACGAAGTGCAACAAACATAAAACGTCATCATGAAATCAATGAAAAGAAGGGAGAGAAGCTCCCTTTTATAATGGCACACACCTGCTCGGTCTAAATAAAACCGTAGGATAACTATGCAGGCAGCTGGGCACTGTAGGACCCAGCGGTCTGTGCGTGCAGTCTTCTCAGGGGCACAAGAGAGGTCAATGGGAGGCCGTCGAGGAGTGCTCTAATACACTTGCTTCAACTCAATTCGGGTTTATCAGGCTCCTGTAACCTTTGTAGCTTTCCCAGACTCCAATGTCTCTGTTCGCCCCACTTTGTGAGTGTTTGCTTCCCTTCCCAGCTTAACAGCTAATAAACCTCTTGTGTGGAGTTTGCCAAGATACCGTCCATAAAGGTAGACCTGCAACTGCAGCCACCTGCACCAACAACCCTGCGGTACCCCACTAGCTGTCACACCAGGACAATGACGCACATGCACTCTGTATCATTCATTAGTCGTGTGGAAGGTGCAGTGCAAATATTTTGGCCTCAGTGAACTGTGCACAAGACAGCGATAATACCCACATATTTAGATATACCCAGGTTACTGACTAGTGCCTGTATGTTCTGCATCCAGCTGAAGGCAACAAAAGGCTCCTCTGAGGTCACCAATCAGGAAGAACTAGCTGCATCCCAGCAACACCAGGGACAATATCAGAGAGACCAACCACTGGTGTACTAGGCGATCAGGTGAGAAGGGTGTGTGCCATCCCTTCTGAGCTCCCTAAGCGTCTTTCTATTCACAAAACCTACTCCAACCCCAACTTCCATTACACATTCTCTTCTCACATCTTCCCACAACGCCTTCCTATTTCTCAGACTCAACGCTGCTATGTTTTTTCATCTCAAACTTTCTATTGCTCTTTGGAATGCACAGTCTGACTGCAATAAAATATGATATATGATATATAATATGACATTTGTAACGCGCCTATACACAAGTGTTTCAAGGCGCGACGAGGAGGGGGGGGACAGAGGGAGACAGACAACAATCCTACTAGGCCAGGTGTCATTCAGATCGCGCAAGTGCAAGGGTAGGGGGACTGGGAAAAAAGTGCAGGGGAAGGGGAGAGGGGAAGTGCAGTACATGGTTAGTAGAATACAAAATAAGTAATAGGGCCAGCTGGTGGCAAGTGCAAGGAGAGTGCGGTACATGGTTAGTAGAATGCAAGATAAATAATAGGGCCAGCTGGTGGCAAGTGCAAGGTAAGTGCTGGGAGAAGGGGCTGTAGGATACAGAGACAGTCCCGTAGTGCATGTAGGTAGTGCAGGGGAGAGTGGCTGGGCCAGGACATGAGATCGGTGAGTGGCCCAGTTGCAGATTCAGTGCAGGTCAGTGATTTTACCAGGGGAGAGAGGGAGAGAAAGTGGAGGCAAAGAGGAAGGTTTTGAGGTGCTTCCGGAACCAGAGATGGTTCTCCTCAAGTTTCAGGGAGGCAGGAAGGCTGTTCCAGAGGGAGGCCCCAGCTGAAGAAAGAGATCTACCACCAATTTGTTGATTGGAGAAGCGACTGACTCTGAGGGAGTTGGGGTGGAGGAGCAAAGAGCTTGAGTAGGGAGGTATTTCCGAAGCGAGAGTTGAAGTATTGTGGACCCAGGACCCAGAGGGCCTTGTGGGCGATGCAGAGGGTCTTGAACTTAATCCTTGCAGCCACTGGGAGCCAATACCACCAGCTCGTTGCTTGGAGAAGCGGCTGTCCCTGAGGTAGTTGGAGGTGGATGAGCGAAGGGCTCGAGAAGGAAGGTATTTAGGAAGAGAGAGTTGAAGGTATTTCGGCCCAAGGCCCCAGAAGGCCTTGTGGACAATGCAGAGGGTTTTGTACTTAATCCTTGCAGCCACAGGGAGCCAGTGTAGTGATTTCAGTCCTGGAGAGATACGGTCCCTGGGCTTGAGGCCAAGGACAAGTCTCGCAGTCCTGTTCTGGATGAGTTGCAAAGGGCGGAGAGTAGAGGCAGGAAGATTTAGATAGAGGCTGTTACAGTAGTCCAACCTAGAGAGAACCAGAGCTCTGGAGACAGTGAGCTTCTGGGGGAAGGAGAGAAAAGGAAGGATACCTCTGAGGAGGTGTAGCTGGTAGTGTGACTTCTTAGAGACGTCAGAGATGTGAGGTGAGAAGGATAGTATGGAGTCGAAGGTGACCCCGAGGTTTTTTTGCCGTGCAGGTAGGAGCAGGAAGAGGGCCAAGGGAGGCTGGCCAGAGAGCTGCAGGGAAGGAGCGAGTGGGTGTGCCGATAAGTAGAATCTCAGTCTTACTGGCATTAAGGCAGAGGTCGTTGGCGGCACACCATTCCTGGATAGCAGAAAGACAGTCAGAGATGAGGGAAGTGGAAGAGAAGGCCGAGGGTAGCCTGAAAATGAGCTGGGTATCATCCGCGTAGCACTGAAAGTTGGGACAGAGAGCGGCTATGCGGTGGGCAAGGAGTGCAAGATACTGATTGAACAGCCAGGGGGAGAGGTTAGATCCCTGGGGGACACCACAGGTAGAGAAAAAGATGTCAGAGAGGAAGGAACCCAGTTGGACCTGGGAGGGTCGATTGGAGAGGACAGAGGACAGCCACGCCAGAGCTTGACCAGTGATACCCAGGTTATCACGGAGACAGTTGAGCAGGATGGTGTGGTTAACAGTGTCAAAGGCAGAGGAGAGGTCGAGCAAGATGAGAACACAAGGGGTATTAGAGTCAAGGTTTGAGAGCAGGTCCTCACGGATGTTCAGGAGAGCAGTTTCCGTGCTTCTGGCAGCTCTGAAGCCAGACTGATGGTCATGAAGACTACCAACAGATTCAGCATGGAGATTAAGCTGGGAGATGGCCAGTTTCTCCAGGAGCTTGCCCAGGAAGGAGTAATGGAGATTGGGCGATAGTTAGCTGGGCAGGAGGGGTCGGAGGAGGGTTTCTTAAGAAGGGGGTGCACAAGGGAGTGCTTGAGGGGGGATGGGAAGACTCCAGAGGCGAAAGAGTGATTGCAGAAGTCAGCCAAGGCAGGCGCCAGGGAGTCGATGTGGTCCTTGATAGTTTTGGAGGAACAGGGGTGGACCTGTTTTGACGAGACTTTCATAGATCGGACTTGTCTCGAAACCTCGTCAGCAGAAAAAAGGGGAAAGGCAGAGTGTCATGATGCCTACCTCCAAGGAGCCAGGTCCGACCCAGCAACCCCAGAGGCAGGCATAATTTCCCCCAGGGGAGTGCCAGCGGGCCCAAGCTGGGGCCCTTTGGACGCAGTCCTGGCGCCTTAGGCGCCAGGCTCTCGTTGGACCTCTGTCCTGGCGCCTTAGGCGCCAGGCTCATAAAGCTAGACATGTGTTCAAGTGTTTTAATGTGCACTTACCTGATGCAGACCATGCTGCCATATCCAGGCCCTCTTGAGGCTTGAATAGGAACTACTTTACCTGTGGGACTACTTTCCACCCGGGTGTGGTCGGGGAAGGATACATACCTGATCGGAGGAAGGATACACACACTTGGAACTTCTTCAAAAGCTATTTAAACCATACCCGATCAGCAACTCACGCTTCGCGTTGTTCTGCTCCTCGCAGCTGGACGTTCACCGTGTCAGCCCCTGCATCTGGACTTCAGCCACGCCTGTCAGCGTCCTGGGTCACCTGCAAAGGGAGACAAGAGACCTACCAGCTAATCTGCACCACGGAGACATCACTGACGATCCTGAAAGGGAAGACATAATTTTTAAAAGCATTTCGTTATGATCGCTGCAGCGCTGCATTTCACTCACCTTTCCTGGGTTCCTCCATCTTCAGCAGCGATCATCCGGATACACAGCCACTTCCCAGAGCCTAGAGAAAAGGACAAGAATAAGAGGTGAGAGAAGGAAGATAATAAGAAAAGCTCAGTTTCCTTCTAAGACTTACCTGTTGGGTCATTCCCATTTCATTTCGGTTCTTGCTGCTTCCAAGCAGGTCCCCGGCCCCTATGGGGAAAAAAGACAAAGACATTAGATGAGCGAATGCAAAAACATTACCTGAGCGCTCATCTAAGACTTACCAGATCTTTACTGGAACTGCACGTTTCACTTCGGGCCGGCGCCATATCTCCGGCATTCCGAACCCCGGCCCCTATGGGGAAAAGACATCAACATCAGCGCTTTGTTGCAAGAAGTCTCCAAAGGAATCTTCATTCATCACCTGAAAAAAGACAATGAACATTATTATTTAAAGCTTGAACTTTTGAACTTGCAACAGAACTTTTACAGCGCCTTACCAGTATAATCAAGCTTACCTGAACTCCCATCCAACCTCAATCCAGTGAAGTAACTGGGTTCAACGCGCCCCTGCGTCAGAAGCAGGATGGAGAGCTCGTCCTTTCAGACCCTAAGGTGAGACTTCACAGGGAATCGTGGAAGGGTATCGTGGAGGGTTAGAAGAGAGTGGGAGGCTTGAGCATAACTCAGTCACTAGGTAATACTCCCTTTTCACGCACAGGGGAATATTCCTGCGAGCCGGAGAAGCCAGAGTAGAGGGCCCTTCCTGTCCATCTCCAGAGTCCTGCGCTTCACCATTGAAGAAGCATCAGCACTCGAAGCCAGACCTGCGCCTCTGTGGGAATCAGGTGAGCGTTACAGAACGCGAAGCCAACCCACAATTTCCCACCCGGGCGCTATGGAGACTTCTGAGACTGACCAGCTGGCCCAGCTTTTGGGGGAATTACGGGCAGAGGTGCACTCAGCCCGCCAGGAGACTAACGCTCTCAAAAGAGAACTGATCTTATCTAAGGAAAGAACTGATGACCTAGCCAAAAGGTTATTACAGGCCCAGGCAGGGCACACTCCTTTACCTAATTCCGGAGACATTTCCACATCAATGGGTTTGAGTAACCCGGTACAAATTAATCTACCTGGACACATGCCTTTGGCCCCGCCTGAACGTTTTGCGGGGGATCCCAAGAAATATGCCGTCTTTATGAACCAATGTCGTTTACACTTTCTATGCAGACCCGGAGCCTTCCCTAACGACAAGACCAAGGTAGCCTTTATACTATCTTACCTCAGTGGCAGTGCTGCCGATTGGTCTATTCCATTGGTAAATCAGGATGATCCCATTCTCCAGAATTTTCAGGGCTTCCAGGCCAGCATGGAAAGATTGTTCGCTCGACACTCTCAAGGACAGGCCCTTGATAACGAACTGCTATCCTTACGACAAGGTAATCAGGATCTTCTGTCCTACATAGCCAACTTTAACAGACTGGTTGTGGAAACTGGATGGCCAGAAAGCAAAAGGATCACATTGTTTCATCAAGGCCTGCGCGGAGAGCTTAAGGATGTTCTAGCTCAGATAGTAAACCCACCCCAGGTCTGCGCAGACTACATTGACTTGGTGGTTCAACTTGATCACAGACTTCAAAATAGAAAAGTAGATCGGTTCAAGTATGAAAACCGAGCACCGATCAAAACCCACGCTACCTCCAAGAGTACCGACGTATCTGAACCTATTCAAATCAGTGGTGTTAAAGGACCATTAACGCAGAAAGAACGAGAGAGAAGGCGGCAAATGCAACTTTCTCTGTATTGCGGGACTTCCGGTTACTTTCTTCGAAATTGACCAGTTAACCCACTTAAGAAGGTGGTTGGAGCTACTGATAACGAATTAGTGACACCTGATTCGGAAAACGACCTAGCCCGGCAAGCGTAGGGGTCCGCTTGCCGAGCTTGAAAACTAACTCTTTGACCTCGCATTTTGTCATGCCAATGGTGCTCGTGGACCCAAAACAGCCTCAGCAGTTGCATGCTATAAAAGCATACGTCGACAGTGGAGCTATTGGAAATTACATAGACCGTGAATTGGCTTCCAGGATTAAGCTTCCTCTCCGCCCGAAAGTAACCCAAGATGTCATTACTACAGTAGATGGAACCGAAATAGCCTCAGGGCCTGTAACGCATTCCACTGTTGAAGTGACACTGGTGGGTCAGGATGGACATCGGGAAGCAATCGTGTTTGATGTGATCAAGGCCCCACAATTTCAAGTAATTCTTGGAATTCCTTGGTTAGAAACACATAATCCCAGAATTGACTGGCGAGCAAAGAAGATAAGTTTTCCTGATTGTGAACCAACTTGTTATCCAAGAAATCCAGCTATGGGTCTAGCCACAGCAACTTCCACCCCTGTACAGCTAACACATTACCTCCCCATCGGTCTTATGATTGCCAGATCGATCTGGTACCCAATGCTCAACTACCTTGTAGTAGGATTTATGCTCTTACGGAACCTGAGAACCTGCATTTGCGTCAGTATTTAGATCAGTACCTAGCCAATGGTTTTATTCGCCCGTCCAAGTCTCCTGTCTCTTCAGCTCTGTTCTTCGTGCCAAAAAAAGAAGGCGACCTTAGGACGTGTATAGACTCTCGTGCCCTAAATCAAATAACGATTAAGAATCGTTATCCTCTGCCCTTGATCCCTGAGCTTATCGACCAGGTGAAAGACGCTTGTGTGTACACCAAGTTGGATCTCCGAGGAGCTTATCACCTGGTGCGCATAAAAGAAGGCGACGAATGGAAGACTGCATTCCGCACCAAATTTGGGCTCTTCGAATATCAGGTGATGCCCTTCGGTTTGTGCAATGCATCTGCCGCCTTTCAGTACTTTATGAATGATGTTCTTCGGGAACTTATCGATGTCTGCGTCATTGTTTACATTGACGACATCCTGGTGTACTCTTCTTCAGAATCGGATCACAGAAAACATGTTAGGGCAGTTCTTGAGAAACTGCGCCAGCACAGACTATTGGCAAAACTCGAAAAATGCGTTTTTCATACCACAGAAGTTGAGTTTCTCGGATTCATCCTGACACCTCAAGGAGTCCGAATGGACTCGCGAAAGGTGGACGCCATCCTCAAATGGCCATCTCCAAGCTCGGTGAAGGGAGTTCAGAGCATGCTCGGCTTTGCCAATTTCTATCGAAGATTCATCCCGGAATTTTCCCCAACAGTCCAACCCATCACCGCTCTCCTAAAGAAAAACAAACGCTTCGAATGGACTTCTGAGGCCGAACAAGCCTTCCAGGACCTGAAAACCAAATTCACCTCTGCACCTGTATTGAAGCACCCGCACCCAGATATCCCGTACATAGTGGAAACTGATGCTTCCAGTTCGGCCATGGGAGCTGTCCTGTCGCAAAGAGACCCAAAAACTAACCAACTAACCCAGTGGCCTTTTGGTCCAGAAAATTTTCTCCTCCTGAAATCAACTACGCAATTACCGATAAAGAGTTACTGGCCATCAAATCTGCTTTCAAGGCTTGGCGTCACTACCTTCTCGGGGCAAGACACACCATCACCGTAATTACGGACCACAGAAACTTACAGTATTTAAAGTCGGCCAAAGCTCAATCTTCACGACAACTCCGATGGGCTCTATTCTTTGCGGAATTTGATTTTGTAATTACCTATCGCCCTGGCTGCAAGAATGGAAAAGCAGACGCCTTATCCCGGATTGGCATGGAAGAACCTAATTCGAGCTTAGAACCTGTGCCCATCATACCTGAGCAAAGAATCTTAGACTTAACTTCATTGCAATCTATTGAGGATATCCAAACGCAAGTAAAACAACTTCTAGACTCTTCAACCTTACTGGAATGGAGTCAAAAGGGTCCTCATTACACCGTTAAGGATGACTTACCCTACTTCCAGGAGCGGTTGTTTCTGCCAAGTAAAGAATTGCAAGAACTTGTTATTGCCCATCATCATGAATCTTTAATGGAAGGACACCCTGGTATCGCTAAAACGGAGGAAAAAATCAAACGCCACTTCTGGTGGCCTTCTTGGAGAAAAGACATAAAGTCTTTTGTACTGTCTTGTGGAATTTGCGCCCAAAACAAGGCTCAAAAGAAAAGGCCAGCCGGCATACTTCAACCCTTGGATATTCCAACGGCACCATGGCACACCCTGTCAATGGACTTTATAACAGATCTGCCTCCTTGTGCTGGTTACAACACAATCCTTGTAATTGTGGACCTATTCTCCAAAATGGCCCACTTTATCCCTTTAAAGGGTTTGCCTTCAGCTTCCGCCTTGGCCAAGGAATTCCTGGAGAATATAGTTTGCATACATGGTTTCCCTTCCATTTTAGTCTCAGATCGTGGAAGTCAATTTATCTCACATTTTTGGAAGAAGTGTTGCCAACTAGCACAAATAGATGTGCGGTTATCCACCAGCCACCACCCCCAGACCGACGGACAAACCGAGAGAACCAATCAGACTCTCAAGCAATATCTTCGGTGCATGTTACACCAATCCGAGTTAAATTGGAAAGACATCCTTTGGATCGCAGAATATGCATACAACAATTCAGTGCATTCTGGAACCGGACAAACCCCCTTTTATACTTTGTATGGTCACCATCCTCGGACCTCTGATCTAGATCCATCTCTGACCCTGGAAATGCCCGCAGTAAATCATCTGCATTCCACAATAACCCGAGCCTTCAAAGAAGCTGCAACTCATTTACAGCAAGCCAAGAAAAAGTATAAAGAAAACGCAGATTTGCACTGACGTAAAACTCCTCCTTACCAAGTAGGAGACCAGGTATGGCTAGCAACTAAACATTTACCCCTCAAGAGCCCGCGAACCTTCAATCCCAGATTCATAGGACCTTATCCCATCAAAGCTATAATCAACCCAGTGGCCTTTAAACTGGATCTACCATCCAACATGCGTATTCATCCAGTTTTTCATGCATCACTTTTGAAGCCAGTACAACCTGGAACCCGATTGTCCAAGCCTCCAGATCCAGTTCAAATTGAAGGGGAACTAGAATTCGAAGTTAAAGACATTTTAGACTCCATGGTGGTAAAGTCGAAACTCTTCTATCTTGTTGAGTGGAAGGGATATGGACCTCAGGAGAGATCGTGGGAGCCTAGTAACCATGTCCACGCACCTCGATTAGTACAAAGCTTTCACCGGAGATTTCCGAACAAGCCCAAACCCCCGGAGGGAAGAACCTTGGGAGGGGCCTTGAGGGGGGGTACTGTCATGATGCCTACCTCCAAGGAGCCAGGTCCGACCCAGCAACCCCAGAGGCAGGCATCATTTCCCCCAGGGGAGTGCCAGCGGGCCCAAGCTGGGGCCCTTTGGACGCAGTCCTGGCGCCTTAGGCGCCAGGCTCATGTTGGACCTCTGTCCTGGCGCCTTAGGCGCCAAGCTCATAAAGCTAGACATGTGATCAAGTGTTTTAATGTGCACTTACCTGATGCAGACCATGCTGCCACATCCAGGCCCTCTTGAGGCCTGAATAGGAACTACTTTACCTGTGGGACTACTTTCCACCCGGGTGTGGTCGGGGAAGGATACATACCTGATCGGAGGAAGGATACACACTTGGAACTTCTTCCAAAGCTATTTAAACCACACCCGATCAGCAACTCACGCTTCGCGTTGTTCTGCTCCTCGCAGCTGGACGCTCACCGTGTCAGCTCCTGCATCTGGAATTCAGCCACGCCTGTCAGCGTCCTGGGTCACCTGCAAAGGGAGACAAGAGACCTACCAGCTAATCTGCACCACAGAGACATCACCGACGATCCTGAAAGGGAAGACATCATTTTTAAAAGCATTTTGTTACGATCGCTGCAGCGCTGCATTTCACTCACCTTTCCTGGGTTCCTCCATCTTCAGCAGCGATCATCCGGATACACAGCCACTTCCCAGAGCCTAGAGAAAAGGACAAGAATAAGAGGTGAGAGAAGGAAGGGAATAAGAAAAGCTCAGTTTCCTTCTAAGACTTACCTGTTGGGTCATTCCCATTTCATTTCGGGTCTTGCTGCTTCCAAGCAGATCCCCTGCCCCTATGGGGAAAAAAGACAAAGACATTAGATGAGCGAATGCAAAAACATTACCTGAGCGCTCATCTAAGACTTACCAGATCTTTACTGGAACTGCACGTTTCACTTCGGGTCGGCGCCATATCTCCGGCATTCCGAACCCCGGCCCCTATGGGGAAAAGACATCAACATCAGCGCTTTGTTGCAAGAAGTCTCCAAAGGAATCTTCATTCATCACCTGAAAAAAGACAATGAACATTATTATTTAAAGCTTGAACTTTTGAACTTGCAACAGAACTTTTACAGCGCCTTACCAGTATAATCAAGCTTACCTGAACTCCCATCCAACCTCAATCCAGTGAAGTAACTGGGTTCAACGCGCCCCTGCGTCAGAAGCAGGATGGAGAGCTCGTCCTTTCAGACCCTAAGGTGAGACTTCACGGGGAATCGTGGAAGGGTATCGTGGAGGGTTGGAAGAGAGTGGGAGGCTTGAGCATAACTCAGTCAGTAGGTAATACTCCCTTTTCACGCACAGGAGAATATTCCTGCGAGCCGGAGAAGCCAGAGTAGAGGGCCCTTCCTGTCCATCTCCAGAATCCTGCGCTTCATCATTGAAGAAGCATCAGCACTCGAAGCCAGACCTGCGCCTCTGTGGGAATCAGGTGAGCGTTACACAGAGAAGGAGGGAGGAGGGGTGGCTGCCGAGAGGCCAGAGGGAGAGCAGGGAATAGGGGAGGGGAGGTGATAGGAGGAGAGTGAGGACAGGATGTCTTGAGTTTTTGAAATGAAGTGAGAGGCCAGTGCTGTGCAGAGGGCCAGGGAGGGGACAGGAGAGGTGGAGACTGCAGCAGGGTTGGCCA
The DNA here is from genome assembly GCF_040938575.1 of Ambystoma mexicanum. Classification (NCBI taxonomy): domain Eukaryota; kingdom Metazoa; phylum Chordata; class Amphibia; order Caudata; family Ambystomatidae; genus Ambystoma; species Ambystoma mexicanum. The sequence continues at coordinate 14,558,467 of NC_090925.1, read as the reverse complement.
GCTGCTTGCAGTTTTTAAAGAGTTCGGCCTTTACCTCCATCTTCTTCCTTTCTTCTTCCTTTCTCATTGTCCTTCTCGTGAACTGATTGCCTTTACTGAAACCTGGCTCTCTCCCTCTGACTCTGCAACCCTTACTGCCCTTATTGACCCTACCTATCCCTTCACTCACTGTTCCCGACCCAGTAGCAGGAATGGTGGTGTAGAACTGTTTTCATCCTCCAAACGTCCTGTCTCTCCTACTCCCCTGCTTATACTCCCTCATTCAAAAACACTATCTCCACAATCACTGCCCCATATTGCATACATATTATCTATGTGTACTGGCCACCTGGACCGATAGGTGTTTGTTTGTTTGTTTGTTTGTTTTGTTTGTTTATTTATTTATTTATAAAGCGCTCCCCACCCAAAGGTATCTGGGCGCTACAAGAATATGCATTTTCTTAGTTACAAAATAAAAGGTTACAGACTATAATACAGAGCAGTATAATACAGGTTAAGTCATGGTACATTTAGGTGCATTTATTGACCACATCTCCCAGCTAATTGACTCTCTCCCTCCCGATCACCACCTCATTGTCATTGGCGACTTTAACCTCCCCTCTCTCTGTTGCTCTATCCACTGACTTTAACCCACTGACTTTAACTTTCTTCTACTTAACCACTCACTTTCTTCTGTTTACTTTCTGCCAACCCATTGAAATGGAAACTCCCTTGACCTTATTCTCATCTACTCTCAACTCTCCTCCTCCAATAGCTCCACTGCGGTTTCTCCCTCCGATCATTCATTTGTCTTTGCCTCAATCTCCACTCCTGCTTCTTCCTCACTCTCTCCATCTACAACTATTACTAAGCACAAGTTTCCCTTCTCCAAATTCCCTGACTACTTGTCTGACCTACACCACTCTCTCTCCTATGCAGAACACACGTTTCCATCCGCTGAAGAAGCCTTCACTAACTTTAACAATGCGTGTTATGCTCCCTTTTCATCTCACTACCCTCTTACTATACTCACTCCTAAATGCTCCCCTCCACGGCCCAGGATTACACCTCTCACCCGCACCCTGAAAGAAACATTGCAGGAAAAGCATTATACTTGCTAGAGGTCAAAATACTCCACTCTATCTCACTGCTCTTCAAAACTATTCCTCTACTATTGACTCATACAAACGTGAATTCTATCTCATTTCGTCTCAAAAAACTTTCAACGCAATTCTCACACCTCCTAAACCGACCTCCGTCTCCTCTACTCTTTCTGCAAAGGATCTTGCTCTCTACCTTACGTCTAACATTTCTACCATTTACAATACCCTTGTTAACTACCTTTTATGCTCCTCTCCTTCTCTGCCACTCCAACCCTTCTCTGCCGCTACAATGTCTTCCTTTGTCCCCACCAACCTTAATGAGATGTCCCTACTCCTTAAGGCTCCCCCTTCCACTGAGTTCCTTGCTACTCACAACCTTCTGCACCCTCTTCAATCTGGCTCCCGACCTCTGCCTTCTACCGGAACAGCTCTCCTCAATGTCAGCAATTTCATCTCTTCCTCTCGGCATGCAAACCTTTAATCTATTCTTATTCTTCTCAACCTCTCTGCTGCCTTCGATACTGTTGACCATTCTGACCTTCTCTCTACCTTATCTCTCCTTGGCCTCAGAGATAAGGCCTTTGCTTGGTTTGCTTCATACCTTGTCTCCAGACACTTCCAGGTGTACTGGGAAAGCCTTACCTCCCAACTCACCCACCTTACTGTTGGAGTCCCCAAAGGGTCTGTCCTTGGTCCACGTCTCTTCACGCACTATACTTCAGCTCTTGGCGGTGTAATTTCCTCTTCTCCTATCAACTCTTTGCTGACGACACACAGATCTCACCACCATTAAATATTGGATGGCGTCTGATTCACTCATTCTCAACTCCACTAATACTGAAGTTCTCTACTTCCCAGACAAACAGGCTATCTCGTCCTCTCCTCTTCTTTTCTCCTGACTACCTTCCTTACTCTGCTTCCGCTCATTACCTTGGTGTCATCTTCAACCCATCACACAGTTTTTCAGTCTTCATATCCAAATGTACCACTGCAGCCAGACTCAACCTCCTCGATATATCAGAAAGATCTGTCATTTTACTTTCAAGATCTGACTAATGTGCCAGTCCCATCTATGGGCTTCCCAGCTATGCTTTTTCACCTCTGGATGAAGTCCTCAACTTTGCGTATGCACACTTTTCAAACTTTCTCGCTTTACCTCTACCTCCTCTGCCCTGTACCAGATTGGCTGCCTATCTATGAAACAAAGGGCCAAGTATACATTTCTTCTCATCATCTTCCAAACTATCCATGGGCTTGCCCCATTGTACCCATCTGCTTATCTCACTCCCTACTCTCTTCTCCTCGCTCATAAAGATTATCCTCAGCTTACCCCCTTGCCACTGCTCGAGCCCCCTGTGCTCTTTCTTGTTTCCTCTCTCCCTCCTTCCTCTACTCTGGAATGCTCTTCCTCTAACTCTCTCACTATTCCAACTCTACCACTATTTAAATCCAACCACAAAGCTCTCCTTCTTTCTGAAGAACCTGGTTCCTAGCACCACGCTACTGCATCACCCTGTTTTCCTCTCTCCCTACCCTTGTTGGGCAACCCTAAAGCAATGTTCAGTCACCCTTTCATCCTTAATTCAGCACTTTCTCCACGATCCTGTTCCTATGTCAACCTGTCCTTTCCTCGTCTCTGGTTTATGTTTTTCCACTTTTCCATGCAACATCTCGTCTATAAGTCACATTCTTTCACACCATTGTAAAGGACCCGTGCCCTCTGCTCGGTTATCAATGATAAATTCTGTGTCAAAAAAGCATTGCTTTCCCTGTGATTTTTATTAATAAATAAATAAAAATGTACCTGACCCTATATACATGACAACTGATTCCAGGTCATTCCTTTCATTACAGGCACATATGGCAGCCATCACCTCAGCAGAACACAGAGCAACTTCAGGCACCTCTTCAGCTACCCCTGCACTCCATACATCAGGCAGCCGCTGCAAGACCCCAGCCACAAAACCAGGAACAATGGTGTACCCAGAAGCATCTGCAATCTCTTCCGATGTTCCCACCTCCAAAGCAATATCTGCACCATCCATCGCCACCAACCTGCCTGTCCACATATCTGTTGCTGCACCCATCAACACCTTAGATGTTATTCAACTACCTTGCTAGATGACCCTCTCTCACTGCAGTTCCCAGGTGTGAGACTCCCTAAACTCATTTAGGAGTACCTCCAGGGACCACAAGCACTAGTCAGCCTAAATCAGTCACCAATGTAGGCTCTTTTAGTCACCGCGGGCTGGAGTTGTCCTGCCCTCACCCACCCCTCATGCCTCCCTTCTGCCCAATCCTCTGTCGCTGGTGACGGGCGTCAGACAGTGGTGATACAGCAATGAGCTACATAGATGCCATAAGCACCCCTGCTCTAATTGAGCACATCACTGACCCACCAGAGGTCGTACACTGTTACTTGGTTGGCAATGAACATGCTGTCTGTGGATATTCAGTACTGGACACTCATCCATGTGCTCTGAGAAGTGTTTCTTGTGCACTTTGTGACGGTGCTCATGCCCATGGGAAATGACATTCATGTGTCGCACATTGCCCTGCAGTGCTTTGTCTGGTGCCGTGCTGCTTATAATGTCCTTCTTTTTTAGGACCACAAAATGCAATGAAGTGCAGCTATACCATTGCCCTGTCTGTGATGTAGGGTATCATGGAGTTGGTTTATGAGGATGAGTGGTTGATTGTGTCAAAAGCAGAAGATTGAGGAGGATCAGAACAGAAGGAGTATTAGAGTGCAGGTTAGATTAGAACAAGGGGGGGCGTCCTATCCTCGAATTTCAATAGATGCAATCATTTTATGCAAGATTATTTCTTTTGTAATGCATCAATGGGACAAGGCCCTGTTTGTCTCACTAATACAAAAAACTGAAAAGACACACTCAAAACCACCAGCGTTTATTATTTAGCTGCTGGTTCATACTATGATTGTACATGTTTTTATAAATTAGTAAGAAAACTGTTTACTATGTGAACAGTTGTAATGATCTGACTGCTAGTTAATAACAGATACACTAAAAACAGGACTTTACGGGTCCACAAACAGATATTCTGTGGTTTTCACCACCAAATACAAAATACAGACAGAATTGCATAAATCAAAAACAGTTACACGTATCGTGAAAGTGCGTTATATCAACGGTACCAGCAAACGTATAATGAGGCCCTAGGTCTTCATGGGTGTTCAGGAGATCAGTTTATGTGCCCTAAAAGCAGCCAGCCATTTGGGTGTGGAGATAGGGTGATAGTTAGCTGGGCAGGAAGTGTCAGCAGACAGCATTTTAGGAGTGGGTGGACAAGAGAGTGTTGAAGGGTTTGAGGGAAGGAGCCAGTGGTAAATGATTGGTTGCAGAGGTTGGCCAAGGATGGAGCGAGAGAGGAAATGTTGTCCTTCAAGGTTGATGAGGAGCAGGGGTGCACCTGTTTAGACGAGACTTTCATACAGCGGACAACTCTAGAAATCTCATCTGGGGCAAAGAGGAGAGTATGGTGGGGTGAGGGGGGCCAAGGGAGGCGAGAGAAGGGGGGTAGACACAGAGAGGACAGGATGTTCAGTTTTGGAGGAAAAGTAGGTGGCCAGTGCAGAGCAGAGAGCCTGGGAGGGAAGAGGAGAGGAGGAGACTGCGGTCGGATTAGCAAGTTCCTGTTAAAGCGTTCAGCCGGGTTATTGGTGGCTCCAGAGATGCAGGCTTGGACGTGAGCCCTCTTCTTGGAGCACATGGAGAGACAGTATTGCCTTAGAAATAGGCGGCAGGCCAGTCTGTCAGAGGATGAGCTAAATGCCTGCCATTTCCGCTCTGCAGCTTTGCACTTGCTTTTCAAAGCGGCCAAGTCAGAGTTATGCCAAGAGTTGCAATTGGAGGCAGGCTTATGTGGATCCTCATGACGGGGGCAAGGATGTCCAGGGTGTTAGAGATAAGAGAGATGGAGTTTAGCTAGATCAGAGTCAGAAGGAGGGTCTGATGAAGGGGGAGGAGGATGGATGAAGAGGCAAATACAGCGACTGACACGCTTCATCAGTCCAATGACTGAGAAGGAGACTGGCAGTGCGAGTGGAGGCATCAATAAGGGGCAGAGGAGATCATAGTGGTAAGAGAGGAGACAGTGGTCAGACCAGGAGAGAGGGGCAGTGAGAGGGTTGGAAAGAGGGATGTCTGAGATGAGAGCATCCAAGGTGTGTCTGGCAGAGTGGGTTGGGCCAGAGGGAAGGATAGTGAGGGAAAAAGTGTAGCAGAGGTTGCCGAAGAGAGCACTGGCCACATCAAGAGAATCGAGATGCATATTGAACCCCCCAAGGAAGATAGGTTTGAGGGAGGAGGCAAGAAAAGAGGAGGAGAGGTCAGCCCATTCTGAGAGGAAGAGGGAGGTTGGTCCTGGGGGTCTGTAGATGGTAGAGAGAGTAAGAGAGAAAGACGAGACAGACGGCCTGCAGACTAGGCTTTGAAAGGGAGAGTAGGTTTGAGTAAGGATGATGGAGGCAGGAACCCATTCAGGGAAGATCAGAGCCACTCCATCACCAGGCCGGGAGGGCCTGGCTCAGGGAGAAGAGTGTCAAAAGCAGTGGCATAGCTGACCCTGAACCACGTCTCAGTGAGAGCAAGGACGTCAAGGTCAAGGTCTTCAGGGAGGTGACAGATGCCAGGTGAGTGTTTGATAGCAGAGCGAGAATTGAGGGTAGCTGAGTGAAGCTCGTTCCCCCTTTAAAAGATTTGTGAGGGGGGGCACAGGGGTGGAGTACCATCACTGGGGGTGAGGGCAGAGGAGGGGATGATGGAAGGAATTCAGGGAGGGAGAGGGGGAAAGTTGAATAGAGAAGGCAGACACCTGTCAAGAAGGAGGAGGTTGGGCTGGGAGCCCTGGCCCATTATGATAGTGCCATTATGATAGACATTAGTGGTGCATTTGGAAAATGCAAAATAAGCCAAGAGCACTTCCCATCTGGTGCCGCCAGTAATCGGTGAGGAGGAGAAAGGGGAGAGAACAGGGACCATATGGGGGGGGGTCCATAGGTTAGAAGAAGGAACAGCAAAGAGAATGTCAGTGACTGTCTGGAGGAAGCATTGACGTAAGAGACTGCAATGGGCAGACCAGGGTTGGAACTCAGGAGTGCCTTTTTTAGTTGGTTCCTTCCAGACTTTGTGACAGAGGGAGGATAGGAGATGGAGAAGCAGTTAGAAAAGATAGGTCAGACAGAGAGCACCATTGGGGAAGAGACAAGAGAGGTTGGGGGAGTCAGAAGATAGACGGCGAGATGGTCGGATGCACTATGCAACAATAGAATCACACCAGGCGGCCAAGCAGACAGAAATCAGTGAGAACGATGGGAATGGACAAATTTACAGATCATCAACAAATTGTTAAGCACACTTAAGTTCGATTTTAGCCAGAAAGCACTCAAAAGCAGTACAAACAGGTGGATGTGCAGTTGGAAGAACACCAGAAAATTGAAAGAGTTATACATTATTTGTTTTCTTTTTCTTTTGAAGCAGGGCATTCAGCGAGCAGTAGAGAAGCAATCAGTATGAGGCACATCACGATGCATAGTACTGTTGATGCAGAGATTAGAGGTTACAGTTTAGGCAGGCAGAAAATTGAGCAATCATAGAGCCTTATCACAAGTTGGGTGGTAGCCCTTAAATGCGGTGTTAGCATTGTTAGTGCCTGGAATACCGCTTTGTACAATCACAGCCGGCATTATTACAGCTGGCGTTATTACAGCCGGCGGTAATACCGCCGTCAACACAGAGCGCTATCACAGACCTATCACAACTCCATGTCCAGTGGTATTACCGCCTAGAAATCGGCGATAATACAGCTGGAGGTAAATGAACCCAGGTGCCGGGAATAAAGCCACAGGTGCATACAATGTACACCAGAGGGCTACATAAAACCCACCCAGGCCCCAAACACACTTTCCAACACCATGCTGCCATTCTCTGCTGGGAGCTTTGACAAGCAGTTGTCCAGCATCTAGAGCTACAGATGCTGGACAACCAGGGCAGAGCACAGGGAGCACAGGGAGCACAGGGAGCACAGGGACCACAGGGGTTGGGGCGATGAGGATGAAGAGACCAATCCCCAGGGTCAGGCTATCACCCTGACACCCAGTTGGTAACGCTACTGGTTGGATAGGGCGACCATCACTGAGCTGCTGGCCACAATAGAAGACGATATTGGCAGCTGGATTGCAATCCGCACAGATGTGCCCCCACTGGTCAAGCTGGTGGCAGTCCTGCAGTTTTTGGGGACTGGCTCTTTCCAGCACTCTGTGGCCATGGTGCATGGCATGGGCCAGTCAACATTCAGTGCAGTCCTGGACCAAATGCTGGATGCCCTGCTGTGCCATGTCAACCTGCACCTCGCACTGCCCACTACCTGGGCCCAGGTGAATGACTTCAAGGCATGCTTCTATGCCACTGCACAAGTGCTCAGCGTCATTGCAACCATCGACTGCATCCATGTAGCACTGGTTGCACCCCAGGCCCATGAGGCAGTCTTTAGGATTCGCAAGCACTACCACTCTATGAATGTGCAGATGACCTGTGTGGGTCAGACCTGCTGTGCCCGCTACCCTGGATCCAACCACGACTCCATGGTCCTACACAACAGAACACTGTCGGAGGCACATGGATAGGCACAGAGGACAACAGACCTGGATAGTGGCTGAGTACAAACCCTGCCACAAATGCATGTTTAAGCACAAGTCAAAAAGGCACAGGGGATAGGTACAGGAAGCATTGCATGGCAAGAGGAGGCACTGGCAGCGCCTGTGCAGCACCTGCACCATTTAGGGGGGTGTCCAAGGGTGCATGCACACAACCTCCGAGAGAGCATCCCATAAGCGCATAAAAGTATCCACAGTAAAACTAAATTGTTGATGTAAATAACATTAACCAGTATCTAGTGATACAGGCACATCAAAAGACAAATGCCCACATCCCCTGATCAGCCAGTCATAACAGTAGCCCCATCCTGTGCTACTCCATGCACCACTGGCCCAAACATATCCATGCAGTGGTGCAGGTGGAACCCGGGGCACAGCGTTCCCGGTGTCCCCTGCCCAAATTATGTAGGAAGTATTAGTACACCCTATTACAATTCAATGTGAATGCAAGCCTATTCCTTATGAGGAAAAGTGGACCATACACCCCCTTACTTGTAGTGCTGTGTCCATCTGTGCCACTGCAGTCATCCCATGTGCATTCAACCGTCAGCCGCCACAGGACTGCCACCTAAACAACAAAGGGTGCATGTACAGGAGAAATAATGCATGGTATGAAATAGGAAGGATGTACACCCATCGCACATACACATTGCATGGCCTGGTTGCTCACAGGAATGCCCACGCTGCATAATGGCCTAATATTCTGATTCTGCAGACCCATGCATGGTACGAATGCCTGATGTTGTCATTACCTCCCATGCAGGTGACTCAGGATACCAGGAGCTCATGTGGCTGATGACCCCTGTGCGTGACTCACGAACACCACATGACCACGCATACAACCATGCCCATGGCTGGACATGCATCTGCATCAAACATACTTTTGGACTTTTAAAGGCACGATTCATGGGACTAGATCGCACTGGAGGGGCCCTCATATATGCCCCAGCCAAATTTGGGAAAATTGTCTTGACATGTGCAATGGATGACAGTGACCATGTGGCCAGAGCCAGGGCTGATACACACAGGGATGGGGTGAGGGAGGGGAGGCTGGTCCGACAGGCACTGATAGATCATTTCTTTTAGCACGGTGACCGGACCCAATGCACAAACTGCACATGAATAAAGATCACTAGTACACAATCATGAATGTCCTTGCATTTTTTAAGTTTTGAACAGGCTTTAATGTATATGGTTGTAACCTCTACCCCACCCCAGCACACAGTCATCCCTCCCCCACCCACCCACGCCCCAGCACAGAGCCCCTCTCCCCCACCCACCACCAACTCCCCAGCACACAGCCCCCCACCAACCACCAACTCCCCAGCACAGTCACCCCTACCCCCACCAACCACCAACACCCCAGCACCCAGCCACACCCAGCCAACCATGTGTCGGCCCCTCAGTGCACAGTCCATTCAATGGGTATGTGGCCGCTTTCCATGTGCACCAGATTCCGGACAGCACTGTAGCAGCCAGCGCTGTGATCTCTGCCGTGGCGTTCCCTGTTGGGACTCGTCGGTGGGTGGTGGAGGTAAATGGGATGGAGGCAAGCAGTTGAATTTGCTGCCGGAGGAGGTTATTGGTTTCCCTCATTTGTGCGACAAAATGTGGAGAGCCCCTTGCATAGTTCCCTTACCCTCTGCCCGAACCCTGTGAGGGATGCTGTGCACACCCCCACCATCATCCTCGTGCAGGCATTGTCCCTAGCCATGGTCTTTGTTGCACTCCTGATAGCACAGCTGATGGCCTTCTCGTGCCTATTGTGTCCTCTGGCAAGGCCCTCAATTCTTAGCTGCCGGGCTTTTATTGCGTCCAGTCGCGCCATCACGGCAGCCACAGGACCAGTAAGGGGTGTTGGGGTGGGGCTGCGATTCCTGGGGGGGTAGTCCTGCCTGGGGGGGGGGGCTGTCCTAACTGGTGGGGCTGCCTGAAGATGTGGCATACGATGGTGTGTCCTTGTCAGCCACTGGAGTTTATGCGCGGTGGGCGGCGTGCCCGGCCTTGTGGCTTTGGGCTGTGCACCTCCACATGGTCATGCCTCTCCGCCTCCACATGGTCACGGCTCTCCGGTGGGGTGGTAATTTCCGGCTTCTGCTTGTCTTCAGGTGTTAGAGCTGCAGCAGCCAGCTTGTAGTCTCTGCTTGCCCCTAAATCCTCCTGGGTGGTTGTGATTGAGGCCTCTTCAATTGCCTCGTCCAGGTCGGCCCTAGTGAGTTGGGCTCTTGGTGGTGGGTTGAGTCCTAGGTGTTGGTGTGGCCCTGGAGGGTTGTGCCCTTGGTGGTGGCATGCACTGGAGTGTTGTGCCCTTGGTGGTGGTGTGGCCCTGGATGGTTGGGTCCTTGGTGATAGTGTGGCACTGCTGCAGTGTGGAGTGGTGGGGTGGGTCTTCCACTGTGCTCTGTCTGCCCCTTTTGCGGGGTGAGGGTGCTGACTCGTGATACAGCATTTTCTGCGCGACTACTCCCGACGTTAACGCTGATACTGCTCGATGCTAATTAAGACCAGAAAACTCCCAACTCGTTATGAGGCCCATAGTGTCCAAGGAAAGTGGGTGGACCAATGCGATCCATAATTGCTTACCAGGGCAATTTAAGTCCAGATTTTGTTCATGGTTAGAACGTGCCGGTGAATCCCTTGAGAGTGATGCCGAGTAGTTGCAGTGGGAGGTGCTCCCTGTGGCTGGAGACAGGGACAGACAGGGGCTTAGTGGTGGGCCTTTGTCAGGGGGCGGCTCAGCCTGCTGGCTCCCTGATTGGCCTTACGCCACACCAGTAGGCCAATCAGTGGCCATGAAAGGCGGGCTTGTGAAGTACAGAAACAAAGAGGCTGACACCAGCCATGTCAGAGCAATGCCGGCCCCACGAGAGGCAGTAGTCCTCCTGAGCTACTGTGGAGAAGAAATACAGCAAAACAAATACTTTTGTATGCACAGCCCAGCGGGGATAGCCAGAGGGCCCCACAGGCCATTTAGGTATGTTTGTTGAAACATTTTCTTCACACATGTGGAGCGCCAAATGGATGAGCCCAAGCCCAAGTGGGCTTTCCTGAAATGCGGTGATCGTTGCTGGAGGTAGTGCCTCGATGTCTGGAAGCTAGTGCAGTTGCAGGCCCAACTCAATGTCTGTGCGAAGTGGACAGGGGGAAGCCCATTGGGGCCTAGTGGTGGGCCTTTGTTGGGGGCTGGCTTTGTCTACCGTCTCCCTGCTTGGCCTTAAGGCACACCAGTAGGCCAATCAGTGGAAGGCAGGTGAAGTATAGAAACAAAGATGCCAGCGTCAGACATTTTGGAGCAATGTCGGCCCACGAGATGCAAGAAATGCGGCAAAACAAATACTTTTGCTGGCACTGCCCAGAGGGCCCCACAGGCTATTTAGGTATGTTTGTTGAAAAATGTTCTTTACACCTGTGGAGCGCCAAATGGATGAGCCCAAGCCCAAGTGGGCTTACCTGAAAAGATTGTGAAGTGAATGGGTGAGTAGAGGGGAAGAAGGGAGTAGTAGTAGTGTGGAGTAGTAGTGTGGACGAGGGAGTAGAAGTGTGAAGGAGGGAATTTAGTGTGAAGGAGAGGGGCAGTGGTGTGGAGAGGGGAACAGTAGTATAGTGGAAGTGTTGAGGCAAGACCTAGAAGGAGAAAGAACATCGGAGGGACAAGAGATTGGCGGGAGGAGTGAGGACTGGAAGAGAAAACAGTACAAAAGGGAGGAGTGAGAGTGAACGTGCTAGATGGTGCCTGAACTAAACAGGGTATTTGTAGGCACAATTTCCAAATCCCAGTTGAACACTAACCAATGGATGGTGTAGGGAAAGTTAGGAAGTCCCAGAGGAAGTTTCGAGAAATAGCACATTATGCCTATTGATCCTCACCACTAGCTGAAGAAATGGTCAATAGAGATCAATCTTCTGTATCTACTAAACTGTGGTCAGGACGGCCTGTGTTAGGGTGGAGGTGCGATTCAAGAGAAGAGAGAGGGACGGCCTCAGGGCCCACTAGAACTTCATAAAAAAACTTCCATGAACCACTTCTAAGACTTAGTTTGTGAGAGCGCTCTTGGAACAAACATTCTGCTCAATGCTTGCTTTGAGACTTTAAATTGAATTGGGTGATGTCCCTGGCTTTGGGAGGCTGTCTCCCATGTGGGTTGTCCGTCCTCAAGGCCAGCAACGGTTCTAGGGAGCCCCGGCAGGGTCTCTGTCCTTTTCTGGAAGGAAAAGCTGTAGCGCAGCCCAGTCAGAGCTCCAGGATGGTCGGGGGTGATGTCCCTGGCCTTGGGCGGCTGTCCTTCAAGTGGGTTGACCGTCCACAAGCCCAGCAGCGGTTCCAGGGAGCCTCAGCAGGGTCCCAGTCCTTTCCCAGAGGGAGAAGCTGTAACACAACCCAGCCAGAGCTCTAGGGTGGTAGGGGGTCATGTCCCTGGCCTTGGGCAGCTGTCTCAAATGTGGGTTGAAAGTCCTAAAGCACAGCAGAGTTCCAGGGTGGCCCGGCAGGGTCCCCATCTCTTCCCAGAGGGAAATTCTGTAACGCAACCAAGCCAGAGCTCCAGGATGGTTGGCGGTCATGTCCCTGGTCTTGGGCGGCTGTCTGCCATGTGGTTTGAATGTACCCAAGCCCAGTGGAGATTCCAGGAAGGCCTGGCAGTGTCCCCGTTCTTTCCCAGAGTGAGAAGCTGTAACGCTGGCCAGCCAGAACTCCAGGATGGTCAGGGGTGATATCCCTGGCCTTTTGTGATTGTCTTCCATGTGGGTCGACTGTCCCCAGGCCCAGCCTAGAGCTCTGGCAGTTCTGTGTGACAGCTTTTCCCTCTGGGGAGGGGTGGGCACCCTGCCGCGGCTCCCTGGGACTGTTGCTGCCTTTGGGGATGGCCGATCCACATGGGAGACAACCACTCCCAGGGAAACACCAATGTTCTGCTGGCATGGGGGGCAATTTGTGGCCCAACCCTGCAATTGTGTCCCAGCCCACCAAAACACCTCTCCAGACTGCCCACTCCTGCCCACACCACTAACAATCCAGCCCCAGTCCCACCCACCACACTGACAATGAATCCTAACCGTAGAATATAGAAAACGACTTGCATAACAACATAGATGCTTCTCACGTAAATAAACCTGTAAACAAAACAAAAAACATTAATTATCTGTGGTCAGCCCAGCAAAAACAAATCATAACTATCACGCTCCGATCACTGCCCCCCTTTCAAGCCATCCCTGGCGGTCTAGTGACCCTCACCCCCCAGTAAAAACACGTTTGCCTCTTCCTAGTGGTAGAATGGCAGATTACACTGCCAATCCGCCCCCAGGGAGGGCTAAATTACATGCCCCATTCATGTGGGGCAGGAGGGGGAGAGTGTCATCCTCACCCCTTTCATACAAGCCATCCCTGGTGGTCTAGTGACCCCCCCCACCCTCAGTAAACACAAATGTACCCCTTCCTAGGGGCAGATTGGCAGATTACACTGCCAATCTGCCCCAGGGAGGGCTACATGACATGCCCCCTATCCATTTGGGGTAGGGGATTGAGGGCCACCCCCTTTTATATAAAAGAAAATCCCTGGTGGTCCAGTGGGCCCCCACTCCCCAGAACAACAGCATTTTGTTTGCCCCTTCCATAGGGGCAGATGGGCACATAGTGTGCCCATCTGCCCCCAGGGTGGGCTAAACATACTGCCCCATGCTTTAGGGCCAGGAGGGGGCCGCTTCAAAAAAGGATCCCTGGAGGTCTAGGGGCATTGCTGGGCATGGATCGAGCAATCCACGCTCAGCGATGCTTCAAGGAAGGTGTCATTGGAAATGGGAGAGTATCCCCTTTCCAACGACACCTACATCAATCAAAATGGCATAGAAATGCCAGAGATCGAGGGTTGAACCTACCTTCCATTTCACTGCCGCAGCCAGAAATGGCAGCGGCGGTGAAGAACAAGTTACTTACCCCGGTAACGTTCTTTCGACCGGATGTTCTTCCCACGTATTCCCTTATCTTTGATATATTCATTTCCAGCTTTAGCTGCTTCGGAAAAAAAATTCTCATCGGCAGAGGGCGCTGTGCATCGAGACAGTCGACTCAATGTCCCTCAAGGGCTTCCATCTCGGTTGACGTCATCGTCGAGTACATATACCACACACAGCGCCCGTTGGATTCAGTTCTGTTCCTCAATCATGCAAATCTGCGTATTACAGTGCTTGCCGCCATGGCCCTGCTGACACTGTCAGCAGGATCCAGACTGGATTGCATAGTCTTGAATGCGGCCTATTTGCCATCCCTTTTCAGGTTCAAGAAGCCTTCTCTTTCCTCACCCTAAGGCATGCGATCAGCCACCAACGCTATGCAGTCCCACAGGGTGTGTGTAAACCTTGCCAAGGCACATGTGGAATTAGCAGATTTTAAGGCTATGCTGCTAGCTGAAAATACCTTCTTTGTCCAAGAATCAATCCTTTTGTCGTCCCTATCAGGCGGTATGGTTGGATACGCCATTTGCCTGGAGGTAGAGGTAGCAGCCTGAACTACCAGGCTTTCCGCGGTTGGATGACTTGAAAAGTAGCTAGGATTGCTACTTGATGGTCTATATTTGTTTGTTAAATTTCTATTTATTGTGGGATTGTCTACTGGAGCTTCCCAGCTTGTTGCAACTCTCTTCTGAAGTGCCATATGAAAGGGTAAGATGGGGTCCTTCTGTGGCCCCTTGTCCAGAATGTCTGTCAGGTCGTCCTGTTCAAATACAGGAGCTGGTCTACTCCATCCCAGGAAATCTACTACCCTACCCTGTACATTAGTGATCTGTAAGATGCATCTGCATGTTCAGTAGGATCTGGGTTTCCAGAATCTAGTTCTGGGGAGGTGTCAACTCCACTGGCTGTTTGCAATGAGTCATACAGTTGTTTGACTCTAGTTTCCTCTGAAAACAATCAGGTGTAACAGAATCTTTCTGGACATTGATTGGATCCAATTGGAGACCACCTAGAGGTGTCTCATCAGTAGTTTCATATCCCTCATAAATATAAGTTAGTAAATTGAAAAAATCCTTTTTGGGTAAAGTTTTAAATACTTTTTCTTGACTTTTTCCCAAAGGTTGAACAGACAGCGTTGACGGATTAATCGATGGCGTCGATGGTTTAGGTATCAACATCAAAGGTGTCAATGGTGTTGACGTCAACGGTGTAGACAACTTATTTTTAGATTTATACTTCGAGGGACTATGCCCTCGACTCCACAATTTCATCGACGATTTCTCATCTCGCTGAGTGCTCGAGGACTCCCGAGTAGATTTAGGCTTACCCGGCACAAGGGCACATGGGTTTTAGCCTTGGCGTTATGCTTCTCAGCGACTGTATATAACTAGAATCTAACATTAGTGTTCTGATTATACATATATTATACACTACACTAATATGCTTATTATTCTACTGCAGTTCTTTCATTATTCTGCATGCAATGGAAACAGTTCGTGAGCAACCTAGTCTGAGTGAGTGCAGAAAGACACTTTGATTCTCTTATATTAAAACGCGAACAAACAAAACATACTTGAGGGTCGCTCTTAGCTATTTGACCATGTTCAAAGGATATGGGGGTGGTATTCTTTATGGCCTGGATCTGCTAGATGGGGGCTGGTTTATAGAGATGAATGACTTTCTGCTGCCAGGCCTTTAGCTTGGCCGCGGCAGGGTCAATGAAGTAAAATGGAAGACAGGAGATACTGTGCAAAGTTTGTTGCATTTGTGTGGCCAGTCTCCCATGAGAACCGGACGACTGCAGAGATGACAGATGGGAGGAGGTGGGGGGAGTAATTTGTTCGCTGAACGCACCTTGCGGGGAGAGCTGCAGGCCTGCGTTCGAATTTTATGGCTGACCTGCCATTATGAGAAAACAAAATGGAGTCGATAGCATACAAAATGGAGTCTGGCTCAACTCTAGTCTAGGGTGTCTTCAGGGGGGTCACAGTTCCTAGGGGTATTCCCATGCAGGTGCTCCCATGTTCTTTTTACCTCCCCCACGGAAGTAGAGTTCGTAAGGAATGTCTTTTTGCAGTTTGAAGGGTTTTCCGATGGCAGTAACCCAAGTGAGTTTCATTATATGTTCAGTCCATATGGGAGCGCATGTTCTCTGTAACCATGATAGCTTTCCTTCAGACAGTCCTCGCAATGCTTCTGCTTTGCATAATATTTCTTCGGTCTGCCACTTATTGTCTGAATGTAATGTTCCTTTTATCACCAAAAAAGGCTCCTTTACACAAATTACTCCTTGCGGCCGGCAGTAACATGTCCGCTCGTTCTGTAATAGTTCGAATGAGACCGCGTGTGCTTGAAACATATTTTTGATTCTACATAGTGCGAGATGTAGGAGACACTGTGCCTCTGTAAATAGAATTTCTTGTGGCAGCAATACCTTAGTGGTACCTGAGGCATGGGGTATAAGTGAGCAAACGTAACAAGTTTCATTCGTTGACTGTTTTGCTGTGTTGCTCATGTCAGCACACCATTTGTTTGTTTGGTGTGGGTGTCGAGGATCATCGACTGTGTCAAGGCCAAATTTATAATGCTCTTCCCATTTTTCTTGTTATGTTCCCCTCTTTTTCCTCTGGGTCCACCATCCCTCATTTCCCTGGGGTGCCTTGTCATTCCCTTCTTCCTCCCACTCTGTGTATAGGTTGGAGTAGCTGATGGCCATGTGTTTGTTATGGCTGTTCCCTTCTCTGGTGGCTATGCTACCTGATGATGTGATTTCTGCAACTGGCATTGTGGTTGGGTATGGGTGATTTTGTACCCACGTGAGTTCTGAAGGTGTTCTGTCATTCACTGAGTAAACACTGAAATCCGATTCATTAAAATGACAGGTTCTTGAGTGGCCTGCGCAATCGTACCACTGGCATTATTATCATTGGATTCATTCCTGTGATTCCCGTGGGCCCATATTAACTTAAGGCCATCCCACATTAAATGGGTTCCTTGTTTGATTGATTTTATTCCCCCACGCCCCTGGCTCATATCAATTGAAATAAAAGCTATGGCCCAATACAGTACCAGGCCAAACAATGTCGAAGAGAATAGTACTGCACATACAAACAACACACACACAAACAACACACATTCAGTCGAATAGCTAGGGTAAGCACTCGTTCTTCTATTTCTATCTACACTATTGCCGTTTATAGTTGAGGCTTCTTCCACGCCCATTGTGGCTCCTATTGAATGAGATGTAATCATTTGTTAAGCATACCCGTTATATTTTCGTTATTTAGACATTTGAATTATAGACACTTCCGTTTTTCAAATTTTCCGTGCTTACTTTTGTACCTTAGTACAGGTGTTTACTTTGCGTCCTTCCTTTCTCCCTTCCCATACTTTGAGTTTGGGGGGGAGCAATTGAGGGAGGCAATTTACTAACAATTTGAAACTTACAGGGAGGAGAAGCGATAAAGAAAGAAAGAGAGAGAGTGAGAGTATTGAGGACATCCTTCATTTTCTTTATACAATTATTTACATTTTAGCAACGCTCTTCCATTTCGCATACTATACTTAATATTTGTACCCATTTAGGTTGTGCATCTTTGCCACCAATCTCTTCTACTATATGCTTATTCCTCTGTCACGCTCACCTGGTCTCCACGGGGGCGTGCAGCTGTGCGTAGGGTGTTGTCTGTCCTGATTCTGCTTGGCTGGTGATGCTAGCTTGCATCTCCCCTTAGTCCTTGCTTCAGGAGATGTTAGCCTGCAAGTCAAAACAAGATATTAGCTACCAAAGGGAGCTGGTCAGTGGTTTCACCTCCTTTCCGGTCTATCCTTCACTTCTTCTGGCTCACCTCTGTTTTTTAATCGGCGAGCTCTCTGTCCTGCACACTCTGGCAGGGGCGCGGTTCACAGTCTTTCCTGGATCGAGTTACGTCACTGATCCGAAGGAAGTTGCTGAAGTAGAAGGCCCGGGAGTAAGCAGGTAAGTTTCTATTTCAATAACTGCTTGGAATGACTGCCTTTAAGTCTTTCTGTTCAAGATAACTAATGTCCGGTATTGTCTTACAGGTGCAGCGTTAAGCGACTTTCGGATGATGGATGACCCTCCTGACAATGATGCTCAGGATTCCTGCCGGTAAGTATTGCGCTGTGCTGGGCGCGCGAATGTTCGCCTCTGTGGCCTTCCTTTACTCCGTGCAACTAACCTTTTTGTCTTTTTCTGTTCAGCAGGTACGGCGCAAGTCCAGGAAGAAGAATAGAATATCCGTGTAGCGGTGTCGAGCTGCGGCGCGCTGCTGAGTGAAGAACTGTCCGATGAAGTTCCTGGAGCGGGCCGATCAGGTGAGTAGCTACCCAAGAGGGTGCTTTTCGTTCTTTTCTGCTAATGCGGCGGTCCATGGGAAAGCAGGAGATGAGATCTGGATGCACTGCAGGTAAGGCCTTCAATGCTTAAATAACTCCTGTTATTCTCTGTTCGCAGGTGCCGATGGATGGAAGAGTCTGGACGATTGTTGGGTGCGCTTTAAATAGCCTTGCAAGTAGTTCATAGAAAATAGACCTCTTCTCCGTATCCCTTCTCTCAGGTAAAGTAGTTCCAGGCCACACCCTGAACTGAATGGCTCAGCCTCTCAGAGCCAAGTTAATGGACCATGTAACTAACACCTCCATGAGCCTGGCGCCAGCGGCGCCAGGACTGAGTCCAGGTGAGCCTGGCTGTGGCCTGATAAGCCCCCAAGGGGGCCAAAGTCCGGGATGGCCCCACCAGTTTCAGGGGTTTGGGTGCCTGCACCATGACACCTCTTCTGTACTTGCAATCTATTTCTGTATGATTGCTTTTTCATTCATTACGTTTGTGCACTATGTTCATTTCTGGCATTTTCATAGGATGTGCAGTCATTGCTCCCATGAGCCCTGCAGACATCTGTTAAGTGCACCCAATACCTTAAACCCTGTACTTTGACTGCCGTGGGTGTGCAGTATATTACCTTATAGGGGATGTGGAACATAGGTCTGTCCCACCTACGCACAAAACTTCTCACGTACTCCATGTCACCTTTCATCAACTGGCATTCTGGGCTATCTGTGGCTGGAGTGCTCATGTCTGTGGCTATTTCATGTGTAAATGGGGTTGCTATTTGTTTTGCTATGGTACGTGCTGCTCTTGTGAGATTTCTGAGATACTCATGGAACTCTTCTCCTAGTACTGTGGCACTCTGGTGTGCATCTGACTGCGCAAGGGTGAGTGGGCTGTGTGCATCCTCCTACCCGTCACAATCTCATGGGGTGACAAGTGGTGGTCCTTGCTGGGCTGATTCCTCATCTCGAAAGGAGCTTAGGGTAAACAACATACCCAGTTCTTTTTGAGTGTATGGCACAGTTTTGACAATCTGCTCTTGAGCAATCCGTTCATTTTTTCAACAACCCTGTTTGATTGCAGATGATAAATCATACAGAGCTTGTGAGTTATGCCCAGCATTGCAGCCATGTGCTTGAACATGTCATTTACAAAAAGCATCCCATTGTCGGAACGTATGACATCACAAATACCCCAGTGGGGGGAATACTTAGCTGACCAAAAATTTGGCAGCACACTGTGCATCTGGATGAGCGCAGGGACCTGCTTCTACCCACCGAGAAAAGGGACAAACTACGACTATCAAATATCGGGACCCATTACACCGCTCTCCCATGTCTGCATAATCTATATGCAGCTCTCTGAATGGCCCTTCAGGATTTGGTAATGTCCCTCTCAGTGTTTGTAATGTCATGCCAGAATTGTATGTTTGGCATGTGATACATTCTATTATTAGCTTTGTAACTTGCTCTTGCAATCCTGGAGCGAAACAATCTTCCTGTATTTCTGCGATAATGGGTTACTTTGCATTGTGGGCAGGGAAGTGCAGCTGTTGGAATGCTACCTCCAACAATTTTACAAGCATTACTACCTTACCAGTATTACTTTGTCTCCATAGAAGGTCAGTGGATGACTGGCTACACCCTCTTTTCACCCACATCTCCTTTTCCTCACTTGGTGCATCTTGCTGAAGTTCAATAATTTGGGAAATTGGCAATGAGTAGAATCCTTCTGGGTACTCTTCCTCAACTACCTTCTGTAGTACGTACTCACCTGTGGGGCTCCGTGGTAATGAGATGCTTCCTTGGCGGCGGCATCCTCTGCCACGTTTCGTGTGTGGGCCTGGTGTTAGGCAGAAACCTGTGCAGTTCCCTCTGGGACCACTGCAAAAGATTTAGGACTACAGGTGTTTGGCAGTAAACCCACTTGGTAGCAGTCTGTATCACACAGATTCACTTGGTAGCTGTGGCTGAGCAGTCAGACTTCCCTCAAGAAGAGTTAGGCAGTATACAGAGTATACACAATAGGTCAAGAGAACACAATAGAACAAGTAAACACTGACCAGGGCGTGGTGTAAAAGAGATAAAATTATTTAAAACCACATCTAGAAAAACACACAGGCACTAATAGTAAGCAATTCAAAAACACGGTCACTAAAAGGTATACACTCCCTTAAAAGAATTTTAGAGAAGTCTTAAGTAAAGGCCCACTTATTTTCAGACAGCGGTGAGCGCTTAACGTAGATGGCACTCTAATAATTCGTTTTAAAAAGGGAGAGAAAAGCAGAGAATAAATTGAAACAGATCCCAACACTTTTTCACAAACACAACAAGAGGGGAAGGCAAAGTAACACCGTGAATTCAGAGTCAATAGGCCGGATCCGCTTTAAGAGGATCAAAACAAAATGTGTCCAAGGTCACACAGTTGCAGTGCACAAAAGTCTTGTAACGGTTCAAAAAGGAGTTGGACCGAAGAAAGGGACCAGTTAGAAGGTCAAGGCGGCCAGCCCAGTCCAGAAGGTTAAGGGGTTATTATTACCTTGTAGCAATCTTTAGAAAGGGAGGCCTGGCGGACACGTTACCTTAAAGTGGTGAGAACACTCCAGCGGGGGCAGTTGTTCCTGGCAGCGGATGCAAGTCGGTGCTTCGTCCGGGGGAAGAGAGGATCTCGTAAAGGAGGAAGACAGGAGTCTGTTGCACTGCCAGGGAAGAAACCAGCCGCGGAGTTTCTCAGGTACAAGGAGCGGTTCGTTGATTCGCGGTTCAGTGGTAAGTGGCTATCCGGCCGCCGGGGTGCTTGGCACGGGCAGTTCGACCACAAACCGGTCTGGGGTGCGAAGAAAAGAAGGTAAACTGGTTGTGCCCACCAGTCAGGGGAAGAAGCCTCTCCAGCCGGGAGATCTTCTCTGTTGTCGGGAAGTGGTGAGTCGGTTCCGCAGGGCTCCACCGGTGGTGTCGTCGTGGTAGGTCGGCTCAGCTTCTCCCTCGTCGGATTCTCAGGTCCTGTGGCTACTTCTGAAGTTCCAGTCCTCAAAGCCCTGCTTTTATGCAGCATACCCCCATTCACTCAGCCTAGCTGTCAATCAAACATGCTAAGTGGTGAGCCGGCCGGCTCACCACTTGGGCCAATCACACAAGAGTGCGACTTAGGTTACCAAGGTAACTCAGTCCAGGGTGCCTAAACCCCCTCCCACACCCTCTGTGGTACCCAGACAGAGTGGCACCACTTTTGGAGGCTTTTGTGGAGAAGCACGCCAGAAAGTGGAACAAAGGGCTCGACTTGGGTTGGAGTCACAGAAGAGAACATAAACGCAATTTTGGAATCGAGTCGTGGCAAAAAATACCAACCGGCGAATTAATATTAATTAAATAAACCGGCGGTATGTTCGAGGCTATGAGAATTAAATAATTAAATTTGGTAGCCTCGAACAATGGGAAAATCCCATAGGGATATATTCGCGGTCGAATATAAAAAGTAGTTTCCACTGCCACCAGCCAAAACTCGATCAGGGGGGACGGAGACGTGCCCCCTCGACTAACAGACCCCGGGGCAATCGAATTGCCCCGACCAGTACATCCACAATATGATAGTTTGTACTGGTTTCTGTTCATAATTTGGGACTAGTAAAGCCAATGGTGACTTTACATGCCCTGGGAGACAGTAGTCAGTCCCAGGGTATGGAGTCTATGGTGGGGTGTCACTATGACACCCCTGTGTTACTGCACGGAGGGTGCTGTGTAACACACATAGTAAAAACACATGTGACCCTATGGAGTAAAGGACCCCATAGCCCATAAAACACAGTAACAGTCAAAGGAACACCATAAATCATGTCCAAGAGTGGGAGAAAAAGAGTCTCACTCTTGGCAGGAGAAAAAAAAACAAACTCCAGAAATCCAGCAAAGCTGCTGGGGGACTCACTAGGTTAGGAAATTCAGCCTAAAGAGAGAATTCTCCCTAACACTCGCCCCCCCCCCCAGACTAAGGGACAGGAGGATTTAATCCACTCCTGGATGAATCTCAGACCTCTAGTCGATGACATACATCCTAGAGAGACATCAGCATTTTGGTGGTGACACCCTGACCTATGTTCTATGGTCAAATCAAAGGTTTTCCTTTGTAAGCTATATGACCTACAAACCCTTTGAGGAACATCAGTCTTTTCAAAGTTATAGGGGATCTGGTTGACCAGTCCCTCAGAAGTTGGTACAACTTCTGAACCTGTGTTAGGCTTTTTTAAGGGGTCCTTATAAAGGATTCCCTTAGATCTAGAGGGGCCTCCAGAGGTCCTCACCACCTCTCTGTTGGGAGAAGGTTGGGTTTTAGGCCTCTTGGTTGGAGGGGATGGAGATAAGCAAGGTACAGGCTTCTCCTTCCTCTTAGATCTACTTTTACCTACTTTAGAAGTTTCCCCTTTAATACTAGGAATTGGGTTGGGGTCTTCTGTGGAAGGTCCAACAGTCTGAAGGTTTTTGGCCTTAGACTTTTCTTTTCTGGTCTTCCCCCAGCACTGAGAATTACCAGTTCTCTTAGGCCTAGTTAGGGTTCCAGTAGGTCTACCCACCTCTTCCTCAGAAGCAGGGGGAGTCACAGACTCTATAACTGGGGGAACAATGATGGAGCTTGGTTGGGGCTCCCATTTCCCTAACATTTTAGCCTGAAATTTGCCTGGGTCAGAGGTCAACTTACCAAAACCAGGGCCTGTAGTGGGGGTCTCAGTAGAGGTTCCCACAGGCCTAGAGTGGTTCCTTAAGGTGGCCTCTCTAGCCAATTTGGTTTGGTTCTGGGTCTCCATACTGGGAGGCCTGGGGGTACTGGATACTACTCCTAGAGTTCTTAGATCATTCCCCAACAGGACTCTCCCAGGCACCTCAGTCTGAACACTGACAGGAATCAACACTGTCATGTCATTACACTGAATGATGGCTGGTAGAATTGGAACCATTTGGACAGGGCCTCCAGATATCTTAGTGGGACCTTTGGGTGCCTTAGCAACATCCTCAGGACTGAAAAAGCTTTCATCCACTACTTTTCTGCTGGCCCCAGAGTCTCGCCTGGCAGGAGTATCCTGACCATTGACAAGAACACTGTCCATATAATAAACTTTAGAGTTTTCTGGTATGGAGTTGTACACACTCCTATTCTGATCACTAACCAGACCCATGGATTCTACTGTTACACTTGCTTGAAGACCCAAAGGTTCTTCAGCAAAGACTTCAAAGTGAGCACTAGCCATTTGGACTTCCTCCTCAGGAGTGAAGGCTAAGGAGACTGTGCTGATCCCTGTAGGTTTACCCTTATATCAGAGATCTCCTTTGATATGGTCAGTTACCCCACAGAGATAGCATGTTCCAAATGCTCTCTGGAAGGGTGGCTTGGCCTGACATCCTTCTGGTTTGTGACCAGAAGGTACACTAGCCTGTTGTGGTTTACCCTGGGGCTTACCCTGGTTATTTTGTTGTTTGGGGCCCTCTTTGGGTTGGGAGGTATTAGAAATCTCTTGGTTCCCTTTTTGTGGCTGCTTTCCCTCATCCTTTTTCTGAGTGACCCCTGAATCCTTGTGAGTGGCCCTGTTGGCAACCCACAAGTCAGCAGCCTTAGCTAGCTTCCTGGAATCTAATTCCTTTGAATCAGCCAAGTGCTGTCTGAGCTCAGGAGAGCAGGCATCATAAATTGACTCCAACATAACAAGATTTCTCATTCCCTCATAAGTGTTCACCTTGTAACCCTTAATCCATCCCTCTAAGTTGTTCAAACACTCACTCACCCAGGTAGCCCAAGGGGTACCATCATGCTTTTTGAGGGTCCTAAACCTCTTAAGGTACTGGGAAAGGGTCTTCCCAAATCTAGCTATCAAAGCTAGTTTCACACATTCATAATCCTTCTTATCCGCCTCCCCCAACTCCATTACTACATCAGATGCAACAGGGGGAAGCCTAGAGAACAACCAGGGAAGTAACTCATTCCCTGTGATGTCCTGGAGCCCATGATTATACTCAAACATTTTTAACCAATCCAACACATCCAACTTAGGTTCATACATACCCACTAATTCCTTAGGCATCCGGGGTCTTTTGGGACTGGAACTCCTGGAGGAACCAGAGGAGAGAGAAGCATTTTCCACAGACAACGTTTTCATTTCTAGTTCATGATTAAGCTCTATTTCTCTGAGTCTTAACTCAGCTTGCTTCTGCTCAGCCTGGGCATTCATTCTTCTGAACTCTAGCTCTTGGTTTCTTTCAGATTGAGCAATAAAACGTTTGTACTCTAATTCAAGCTTCATTTTTTCAAGTTCAAAATAAGCAGGGTTACATGTAGGACATGGTATAGGCCCAGTAGGTAAGGCAGACAGAGGCTCAGAGTGGCTAACTTCATTAGGTTCACTTTCCTCTTCTGACTCATTATCAAGACTTTGATTCAGATCAATACCATCACTGTTTTCTACATTTGCTGGGGGGGTAGATTCCTCTGTACCACCCAGACTTTGGTTTTCTAACAATCTTTCTATAAGTTCCATTTTCTTGCCCTTCTCAGAGAGATTCTTATGTCTACACAATACTTTTAAGCAATCAGCAGTTTGGCAGACAATGATTATAGGGTATAACTCTCCATAGCAGACATAGTTAGAAAATCAGCTTCTTAGTGCTAAGCTCTGTGGTTAGTTGTCCTAAAGTGTTCAACAAGCACTCTAAAGTGTATACTCAATACAAATCCCACCACTGTACACCAGTGTTAGGCAGAAACCTGTGCAATTCCCTCTGGGACCACTGCAAAAGATTTAGGACTACAGGTGTTTGGCAGTAAACCCACTTGGTAGCAGTCTGTACCACACAGATTCACTTGGTAGCTGTGGCTGAGCAGTCAGACTTCCCTCAAGAAGAGTTAGGCAGTATACAGAGTATTCACAATAGGTCAAGAGAACACAATAGAACAAGTAAACACTGACCAGGGCTTGGTGTAAAAGAGATATGATTATTTATTTAAAACCATATCTAGAAAAACACACTGGCACTAATAGTAAGCAATTCAAAAACACGGTCACTAAAAGGTATACACTCCCTTAAAAGAATTTTAGACAAGTCTTAAGTAAAGCCCCACTTATTTTCAGACAGCGGTGAGCGCTTAACGTAGATGGCACTCTAATAATTCGTTTTAAAAAGGGAGAGAAAAGCAGAGAATAAATTGAAACAGATCCCAACACTTTTTCACGAACACAACAAGAGGGGAAGGCAAAGTAGCACCGTGAATTCAGAGTCAATAGGCCGGATCCGCTTTAAGAGGATCAAAACGAAATGTGTCCAAGGTCACACAGTTGCAGTGCACAAAAGTCTTGTAACGGTTCAAAAAGGAGTTGGACCGAAGAAAGGGACCAGTTAGAGGGTCAAGGCGGCCAGCCCAGTCCAGAAGGTTAAGGGGTTATTATTACCTTGTAGCAATCTTTAGAAAGGGAGGCCTGGCGGACACGTTACCTTAAAGTGGTGAGAACACTCCAGCGGGGGCAGTTGTTCCTGGCAGCGGATGCAAGTCGGTGCTTCGTCCGGGGGAAGAGAGGATCTCGTCGGGGAGGAAGACAGGAGTCCATTGCACTGCCAGGGAAGAAACCAGCCGCGGAGTTTCTCAGGTACAAGGAGCGGTCCGTTGATTCGCTGTTCAGTGGTAAGTGGCTATCCGGCCGCCGGGGTGCTTGGCCTGGGCAGTTCGACCACAAACCGGTCTGGGGTGCGAAGAAAAGAAGGTAAACTGGTTGTGCCCACCAGTCAGGGGAAGAAGCCTCTCCCGCCGGGAGATCTTCTCTGTCGTCGTGAAGTGGTGAGTCGGTTCTGCAGGGCTCCACCGGTGGTGTCGTCGTGGTAGGTCAGCTCAGCTTCTCCCTCGTCAGATT
Organism: Ambystoma mexicanum; assembly: GCF_040938575.1. NCBI lineage: Eukaryota > Metazoa > Chordata > Amphibia > Caudata > Ambystomatidae > Ambystoma > Ambystoma mexicanum. Next base: position 14,532,530 of record NC_090925.1, on the reverse strand, counting down.
CTCAGGTCCTGTGGCCACTTCTGAAGTTCCAGTCCCCAAAGCTCTGCTTTTATGCAGCATATCCCCATTCACTCAGCCTAGCTGTCAATCAAACATGCTAAGTGGTGAGCCGGCCGGCTCACCACTTGGGCCAATCACACAAGAGTGCGACTTGAGTTACCAAGGTAACTCAGTCCAGGGTGCCTAAACCCCCTCCTACGCCCCCTGTGGTACCCAGACAGAGTGGCACCACTTTTGGAGGCTTCTGTGGAGAAGCCCGCCAAAAAGTGAAACAAAGGGCTCGACTTGGGTTGGAGTTACAGAAGAGAACATAAACGCCATTTTAGAATCGAGTCCTGGCAAAAAATACCAAACGGCGAATTAATATTAATTAAATAAACCGGCGGTATGTTCGAGGCTATGAGAGTTAAATAATTAAAGTTGGTAGCCTCGAACAATGGGAAAATCCCATAGGGATATATTCGCGGTCGAATATAAAAAGTAGTTTCCACTGCCACCAGCCAAAACTCGATCAGGGGGGACGGAGACGTGCCCCCTCGACTAACAGACCCCGGGGCAATCGAATTGCCCCGACCCGTACGTCCACAATATGATGGTTTGTACTGGTTTCTGTTCATAATTTGGGACTAGTAAAGCCAATGGTGACTTTACATGCCCTGGGAGACAGTAGTCAGTCCCAGGGTATGGAGTCTATGGTGGGGTGTCACTATGACACCCCTGTGTTACTGCACGGAGGGTGCTGTGTAACACACATAGTAAAAACACATGTGACCCTATGGAGTAAAGTACCCCATAGCCCATAAAACACATTAACAGTCAAAGGACACCATAAATCATGTCCAAGAGTGGGAGAAAAAGAGTCTCACTCTTGGCAGGAGAAAAAAAAACAAACCCCAGAAATCCAGCAAAGCTGCTGGGGGACTCACTAGGTTAGGAAATTCAGCCTAAAGAGAGAATTCTCCCTAACACCTGGCATTTCACGACGGTTACAAGTGTGGGCTCGTTTAATGCATCACTTAATTCTGCCGCTGAGTCGGGTTGCAGAGTCTCTTGTCTCTGGGCTGACGGTAACATGCTATTCTAAACTTCATTGACGGTGGGACCCAGGAAACTACTTGTTGTCCACCGGATGCATGTGGCAGTGAGCAATTGTAAACTGTAAACTTTCACAGAGCGATCAAGCAGGGCGTTGGGCGTTGGTATTGCAAGTACGCACGCTTGTGACCGCCCGTGAGAGGCACGATTCTATGAGAAGTCGCCCACCTGGTGCCAGTACGCTAAACTTTGCTCCAGTCATCGGCACCCTGTACATCTGTTGCGATTTTTGATGCCGGGCCGCTGTGGTGCAACGTGAGCCCACTCCCCTGCCATCCCAGACTTCATTCCCCCTCTCCTACCTTTCCTTGTCCGGGACACACGCGGATTGTAGCTTGCAGAGCTTGCAGGACGGGCACGCGAGACTGCAGACACGGGAGCTGTGTCCCGCCCCTGATTACTCCGCGGTCGCTCCCTGTGCTTCTGCCTGTGGGAGACTGACTGCGTGAGACACTTAACGGCGCGACCGAGTAGAAAGTGTGAGATCCTTCGCTCACCAACAGCCTACCAGAAAAGGGTCATTAACTGGAATATGAAACAGGGGTAACTAGTGGCAACTTTTGATATCCACTGAAGAAAGGAGGAGACTGTGGGAGTTGATCCTTTAACTCTACCAGTGTATGATTTACAAAATTCAGTGGACCAACTGTGTGGTAGGGGTGGGCCATCAGAAGCAGGAGACTGCAGGACTTTGTCCTTTGATCCTGCTGGTGAGACGGTCTATACTTTACCTCAACAGACACACTGCTGCTACGTGCTAACAACTATCTGCAGAGTGTGTCTGTGAACGGCGCTTAGCGAAGCTCGCTACAACAGCTAAACTTGGTGGTTTTGCCAAGCTGAGTGAAAAGTTACACTTGAAATTGGCACAAATATACATAAGTAAAGCCAAAAATTACATCGGTGGATCCATCAAATCGCCTTTAATACCCTCATTGATGGCGACTGGTACGAGACTTGCAACTAGATCTAAGAATAAACTTTGTATTAAGGCTGAACTGATGTCTCCTGGAATCAGTCATCCTGATGACACCATACCAGGCGAGACTTCACAAGCACTGATTACAAAAGGAGATACAGCGATACCAGTTAATAACTTGGATGATAATAATCAGGAAAGCAATAATCAATCCGAGACTAGCAATGATCTGGACTGCCTAGATAAAGACCCATTAACGACAGGCCTGCTCCCAATTCACGTACAGAGGAACCAGAAAGAGATACATGAGCTGCTACTTTCACAAAAGGAAAAAGCAATTGCGGCAAAAAACATTTGGGAGCTGGCATACACAAAGGCCAAGACGATAGAAGATGTTGGACACAGGTGCCTCCAGAGAAAAAACAACAGGCAGGCTCGACTATCGATGGATATTACAGAAATTGAGGATTTGATGACGAATCAGGTTAAAAGAAAGGAAGTATTTAACCTGCAGACAAATATAAAGGGAGAGCCGTTCTGGTTAGCCTCAACACCACGAATCTTAATCCCTGCCGTGATGGCAAAGGAGTATCAAACATCCACCACAGCAAATAATAGCAGGCAACCTGGAGACAGCTCCTCAACAGCAGATCACACCCCAAACAACAAGTACTTCTGTCAATGTCAACCAAATGTACCACCGATGAAAATAACAGAAGCGATACCCACAACAATGTTAGACTTACAAAACTTGCTGTTAGCTGTAACCTCACAGGCGATGATACCATTCATGAAGCTATTAGAAAGTAATTGCGAAGGCGCAAAAAGATCAAGCTACTTTGCGGGCCTTTATCCACTCGAAACAGATTTTTGTGGAGTCTTTCATAAACACGATACACAACCGACTTAATCAAGAGGCTGAAACAAGTGCCCAATGGAAGTCCAGGCTATTTGAAATAGCGAGAAGAGAACATGAAGAGAAGGCAACATTGACAGCAGGTATGATGGAAATCATAGCAAAGGGGCACCAGTCACCTAGTGTAAAATCGCAAAATGAAATTGGACAAAAGGAAGCCGTGTCACAAGCAACAACGCATGCACAATTAGAAATTGTGCAGGGTAGAATCAATACATTGACCTTGGACACTAGCCAATGAGGTGGGAATGCGACTGAAGTCACTGAGGATCCGACCTCTTTACCCGAAAAGCCAATGGAAAACTTTGCTATTTTTGACAATAAGAACATCGCCAATATTCCAAAACAAACACAGAAAAAAAATAATAAATCAACAAAGAAAAAGAAAACAAATGGTTCTAGAGCCTTCCTACGTAATTTGACAACACCTAAAGTGAACAAAACTACACAACAAGGGGAAAAAAAGTTGCAATGCAAATTAGGACAGTGGAGCCACAAAGATCTATCACGACCGAAATGATACAAATAGATATTACTATGATGGATGATGTGACACCTAATTCATACATAGATCGACAGCAAAGAGATGCACTTAGTCAAGAAGCATTGCTGAACCTCTCTACTTATTTTAAAGAAGAGCAAGACAGCAACCGGGACTCGCAATCATCAACCAATGACGAATCTTTAATAATTGTTGATTGTTATGAAGAAGGCTACACCATAGATTCCATCTACACAGACCTTAGCTGTGAAGACATTTCTGATTTAGAGCTAGAGATTTCTAGTGTGGAATCAATCTCAGACAGCAAAGATTTTACATCGCAATATTCGGAGAGGAGTCAAAGAACCAACAAATCAGAAAACAGTGTAGACACAGATACTAGATCTAAACTGCGGCAACCTTTGTTTATTAATCCTCTGGATACTCTACAAAATATAAAATTAAAAACTGAGCAAGTGAAAAATAATAAATATCAACATGAGCTGATCTTAAATCGAACAAATACTTTGCGATTGATACAAGCAATCCCTGCTCTTAGATGGGTCAATATAGGACACATCAAAGTGGTGGAATTCATGGATGAAAAGAATTCTGATGTGATTCTCGTACATTTTCATAATATAGAGAATATTGGAAAGATTACCAATGAGGCACACCTCTTTTTGAAATTGGGGTTTTCATGTACTTCCGTAACAACAAATACGAGTAAACCAATATGGGAACTTCAGCATCATGTGAAGAGATCAATAAAACGGGAGAGAGGGGGGAACGATGGTTCTCATTCCCCGGGGACCACTATAAAAAGCAGAATGGTCAGCTCAGCAGAAAGAGTGATAAATAAATATACGCGAGCAAACTTTACTAACATGCCATTCTGGAGAGAGGAGGAAACCTCAAACAGGATAATGACATCAATGAGAAAAAACAATCCATAACCATCAATTAAAAGATCTAATACTACACTGACCCTGTGTACTTGGAACACCAGAGGATTTTCTCATCTCTTTCGCTTAAATATGGATGATCTCTGGAAATATAAGTTTTACCAGGTTACTCACCATAGTGACCACCTTACTCCTAGTCCATAGTCCCCTTTCCTCCATACTTGTGGGACATCTCTCCGTCCTGTGGGATGGGACCGGAGCACTTTGTAAAAAGCAACCAAATTTGTCCAAAAATGTGTCTTTCCTCTCTTTCCTGCGCGGGCCCCGGCACGCGGCCGTAACCCTGCCCACCTTGGCTCCGCCCCACGCATCGCCCCTCAGTCCTTTTCTTTGCCAGGTCAGAGACCCATTACCAATAACAGAGGAACCTTATTAGAGGGTAATGCGGGCGGGCGTATGGAGGAAAGGGGACTATGGACTAGGAGTAAGGTGGTCACTACGGTGAGTAACCTGGTAATACTCCTACGTCCTGTCCCCTTTCCTCCATACTTGTGGGAGATTCCCAAGCACTCCTTACAGGAACTACGGGTGGATGGAAATACCCCTTACTGAAAAAGGTTCTTCAGCACAGCCTGACCAAACTGAGCATCAGCTCTAGAACTCATATCGAGGCAGTAATGCTTACAGAAAGCAGATGGAGAGGCCCAAGTAGCTGCCCTAGCGATGGACTCCTAGGGAACATACTTCTGAAAAGCAACCGCAGCTGCCTTGCCCCGCACCAGGTGTGCATGAATACCTTTAGGAGGTTTCAGCTTTTGGATAGTGAAAGACTCCATGATGCAGACGGCAATCCACCTAGAAATAGTTGCCTTAGACGTCTGCTTGCCTTGAGGGTCGCCGAAAGTCACAAAAAGTTGAGAAGAACTTCTAAGCTCGGAAGTCCTATCCAGGTAGAACTTAAGAGCTCTTCGGACATGAAGACTGTAGAACCCTCAGAGGCGGGGTTCGGAAAAAAGACCGGCAGGGAGATCGATTGATTCTAATGGAATTCGGTCACTACCTTCGGCAGAAAAGCCGGATTCGTTCGAAGGACTACCTTGTCCTTGTGAAAGACCAAGAAAGGATGCTCCACCGACAATGCCTGGAGCTCACTCACTCTCCTTGCCGATGTGACTGCGACCAAAAAGGACACTTTCCTAGACAAGTACTTGAGGTCCACAGTAGCCATTGGCTCAAAGGGTTTATGACACAGCGCCGTCAGAACAACATTCAGGTTCCATGGCGGGTGCTGATTACGAACTGGAGGGTAAAGGCATGTTAAACCAGCAAAATGCCTCTTTATCACTGGATTAGTCAGAGAAAACGAACACTGATCCGTAGAAAGATAAGCGGAGACCGCTGAAAGGTAAGTCCTGCATGACAGAACATGAACCCTGACTCTGCTAGGGAGGACACGAAGGACAACACCGTGTCAACCGTGGCCACCCTTGGATACAATTTCTTCTCTAGACACCAATGACAGAACCTGAGCCATTTACTCTTGTACTGAGATCTGGTCGAGGGTTTTCTGGCTGCCTGGATAATACGCATGTTATCCGCAGACAAATTCAGATGCTCTAAAGACCTGAACTCGGGCACCATGCCGCCAAGCTGAGTGATTGTGGGGAGGGGTGCCACAGCTGCTGCTCCCCCTGCACCGACAGGTGTTGAAGTTCTGAGAACCAAAACCTGGCCGGCCACCACGGAGCTATCAGTAGAAGAGAACAGTTGACAGAACTCTTCAACTTCCAAATTGCGCGATGAACCAGAGGAAGTGGCGGGAAGGCGTAAACTCTCATGTTGTGCCATGGGATCTCGAGTGCGTCCCCCAGAGAGGAGGCTCCCAGCCCCCCTCTGGAGGCATACTGAGGAAGCTTCTTGTTTATTGCCGTGGCGAAGGGGTCCACCTCCGGTGTGCCCCAACTCGAGAAAATACATGATAGGATCTCTGCCTTCAACTCCCACTCGTAGCTGACCACTGTCTGCCACCTGAGGGCATCCGCAGTGACAAGCAGCCAGATCCCATGAAGCATGGCCCACTCCTATATCTGGATGGACAGATCAACCAAAGGTGCCCACCCCGCAGGCAACAAAAATTGTGCGGAAGGGGTATCCGAGCATTCCGGTCATACCGAGAAACCAGCCCTACACCTGAGGCCAATGGCGCAGCTGTAGGGGTAGCGTTCTAAATGGCCGCCGCGGTCGTGGCGGGAACGGGCGCCATTTTGTCATCACCTGAGGGGAACTGCGGCACGTGAGGAAGTGAGGCAGTGGTCCCCGTCGATGGATCAGGGGTCTTAACTTTAGCCTTAACATAAGGAACCTCGGCAGAGCCGGTACTATGAGGCCTGAGGAATGTTTCTGCGACATACCAACCGCCAAATTAGCCTTCTCAGGAAGGACCTCTGCGCTGCCGGTAAAAGAAGAATTTCCCTTCTTTGCCCCCTCAACAGATCTGGTGTCGCCGCAAGAGCAGGAACGGTGAGAAACAACCTTCACCGATAAGGCCTTGCCAGACCCTCAGAAATGTTGGTAGCTTTAGCCTCTGTACGAGGGACCTCGGACCCAGGTCCGATAACAGCCTTACTCGAGCGGGCCTCGAACATCCGTTCGGTAGCACCAAGCCCCACCAAGGCCTCGGGGCGCACCCCGGCATAAGAGCCAGTCGTCCAAATAGGGATACACATGGATACCCTGGAGACGAAGATAGGCCGCAATCACCGACATCATCTTCGCGAAGACACGAGGCGCCGAGCTGAGGCCAAAAGGAAGCACCCAAAACTGGAAGTGCTCCTCTCCCAAAGAGAAACGGAGGTACCTCCTGTGTGGAGCCTAAATCAGGATATGCATGTACGCGTCCTGAAGATCCACTACGCTAAGCCAGTCGCCCATCTGCAAAGAGGAGCGTATCTGGCAGGGCGTGATCATCTTGAATTTCTCTTGGTGTAGAAAGAGGTTGAACTGGGAAAGGTCTAGGATGGTGCGCAGGCCAGCCCAGTTGGGTTTGGGCACCGTAAACAGCCGGGAGTAGAAGCCCTCCCCTCGCTCCCCAAAGGGAACGGGTTCCACAGCCCTGAGGTCCAGGAGTTTCTGAACCTCGGCATTGAGGGAGGGCGAGTCCAACGGCTGAAAAGGAGGGTTGAGGGGTGGGGTATGGGGTAAAGGTAAGCGGAAGCCCGCCCGAGCGACTGACAAGACCCATCTGTCTTCTGTAATGGAATCAGTGTTAATATACTTATATATATGTTTTGTGGTTTATTTTCAGGCAGACGAGTTCATAAAGTTGAAGTCGATGTTTGTGGGCCCTTTGAATCTCCTTCTAAAACAAAAAACAGCATAAAAAAGTCATGAAGAAGCCTCGGCAAGGAGGTATGTTAACTAACATATCTCTGCAAGAGAAACCAGTTTTGAAAAAACTAAACAAAAAGTTTTCAAAAATATATCGGACAACTATGTGTCTTCTTCCCTCTCCCCTCTGTCTATGTCACAATAGGTCCAGAGCCTGAAATTGAAAAATGCAAAAACACGTCTGTTACCCGAATTATTGAGAAACAGATTCGAAGTTACTAAGTGGATAAATTGTCCAAATTTACAAATCACGAAACAGGAAGTTACGGCCTGAAAAAACCATTAAATACTTTAGTCCAACCAATTCAAGATCAAAGGTCAGTGAAACTGCTCACACAGGGCATGCAAACAGCCCGATCACATATACATTTTGCCTAAGATAGTGTGTCAAAATCACTCTGTTTTTAAAATTTTGCACAATCCAGGACAATTCATTAAAATAAGACTCCAATTTCTTTTCTTTCTTTAGAGTCTCCTTTTCGATTCCAACCAAACAGAGACGGGAGCATTGAACGTACTGTCAATTTTCTAAAACAACGCACTGTCTTGAAGAGGGCTTTAAACAATAACAGCGGAACACCAGGGAAGGTGTTCACGAAATTCTGTTCAGCCGAAACGTATGTAGACATCCCCAAGACACTTTAAACCACGTTGTCTTTTTACACAAAACATTTGTGTAATTTCTGTTTGAACACTGATAGTTTGCTCCTCTGCTAAAATAGATATTGGTAATAACATCTTATGTCTATGCATAATTGTATTTGTCACTTACTAACCTCAGCCACAATTGGCACCATCGTGCCATTACTCTGGATTTGTTTTTTCTAAATTGTTTTTCTTAAACGTACAATGTTTTTTTATATATTTGAAAGGTGGTAATGTCTTGTGGAAAGCATATACCACACTATGTATTGAATTTAATTGCTGATTAAAATGTGTTTTTAACACCTGTATTTATCTGGCACGACAAATCTTTTTGTCAACACATATGTACTGTGGGTAAATGAAATAGATAACTTACCCAAATTGATCTAGTTTCTATCTGACTAGCCTATAAGGTGGACTAAGAGAGAGGTAATTGAGCAATGTTCTTTCTGTTTAAACATGTCTTCTGTAATGGTCTGCCACGCCTCCCAATGAGACGCAATGCGCCCTCCCACCGGGGTCTCGTGCGAGCGCGGAAACCCTCATTTGGTGCCACCTGAACCTGATGAGGAGGCTGAGGAGCGGGAGAAATACTGCATACCCTGTTGTCTACGACGGTTATTCCCCGCAGGAGTATCCACTCTGCGATTCTTGCGGTCGAGGAATCCCCTAAAACCAGAGGAAGGTCGCCCTTGCGACAACGGCCTTTGAGCCTTGAAGGGAGGTTTAACCAGAACAGACAATGATTTAGCCGTCTGAGTGCTATCCTTGGTTTTGGTGAGCTCTACATCAGTAGACGAATGAAAAAGCTCCTTACCATCGAATGGAAGGTCCAATACCTTGTCTTGCACCTCCTTCGAAAACGTAGTGGCATGCAACCACGCTTGCCTCGAGGTATCAACCCCGAGCATCATGCCCCGAGCCGAGGTGTCTATGTGATGAGCCGCAGCCTCCAGGAGATCATGGGACAAGACCCTGGCATCGGAAAGGCAACCTCTGAAGTCTTCCAACTTCTCGACCGGAATGTGCTCCTCAAACTCCGACAGACCTTTCCACATCCGCATGTTAGCTCCCGCCAAAATCAATTCGGCATTGGGCTGCCTGAGCTGCAAGGCCGAATTGGCAAAGATCTTCATCCCTAGGGAGTCCAGGAGCTTGTCCTCCTTTCCCAAGACCTAAGTAGCCGTCGCGGAAGAGGATGCTACAGGTCTGGACTGCAACGTGGCCGCAGCCACCACTGTGGAGGATGGAGGCGGACAAGACGACAAGGCCACTTCCTCCGAAGAGTGTAGCCTGTACCTTGCGTCAATCTTTTTATTGACAAAAAGTCCTGAGTGTGGCTTCTCCCAGACTCTTCGGACCTCGGCCAAAACATCCTTCTGCAGGAAAAGGCCAGTACGCTCCAAAGCAGACAGGGTGAACGCCCCAGAAAGCACGCCCTCCTGTGGAGCCGGTGCCTCGGGAACTGGAACATCTAAGAAATTCATCATGTCCAGTACCCGGTCATGAAAAGCTCTAACAGAGCGGGGAAGGTCCTTGTTGTCCTGCTCGCCGTGAGGGTCATCTGACAGGTCAGGATCCTGCTGAACCGTGTCAGGCACTGCCTTGTCCACTGGGGACAACGGTGGCAAAGGCGGAAGAGCAGGGGCAGGCACCACGGGCAAAGGAGGCACCGGCGGAACCACCAGAGGAATGGGTGGAGCCGGGGGTGCTAGTGGACAAATTTCCTTAAAAAGCCATTTGAAATACTCCTTCATGGGGTCGGTGCGCATAAGCGGTTGAAATTTACCGAAAAAAGCATCCTCAGGAGATTTCTTCGGAACCTGAGGAGGCCTCTTATGAGGTGGGAGGTGGACACACCCAGGGACATAATGGAGAAGGGTGCCACGCCGGGCCCTCCTCCGACGTATCCACATAAATCAAAGGGGCCGCCCCTGCAGGCAACGAAACATTGTGCGGAAGAGGCATCCGGGCGTTCCAATCATAAACGGGCCGGTAAGGATACGCACAAGTTACCTTAGGTTCACCCAAAGGACCGAACCCTACACCAGGGGCCGATGGCGTAGTTGTAGGGGTAGTACCTAAAATGGCCATCGTGGTCGTGGCGGGAACAGCCTCCATTTTGTCTTCATCTGAAGGGAACTGCGGCATGTGAGGAGGTGAGGCAGGGGTCCCCGTCGATGGATCAGGGGTCTTAATTTTAGCCTTAACATAAGGAACCTGTGAGGCCTGGAATGTTTATGCGACATACCAACTGCCAACTGAGCCTTCGAAGGAAGGACTTCGGCACTGCCGGTAAAAGAAGAACCTTGCTTCTTTGCCCCCTCAACAGATCTGGTATCACCACAAGAGCGGGAACGGTGAGAAACCGCTTTCACCGACAGGGCCCTGCCCAGCCCCTCAGAACTGTTGGTAGCCTTAGCCTCGGTACGAGGGACCTCGGGCCTAAGCCCGGTAATAGCCTTAACGGCACGGGCCTCGAACATCCGTTCGGTAAACACAAGCCCAGCCAAGGCTTCGGGGCGCACCCCGGTCTTGTTTTTGAGGGAAGCCGAAAGAGAGGCCTCAGGGCAAGCTCCGGTACCCTGTGACTCAGCAGAACTGGGTCTACACACAGCCCCAACAGGAGGGGCCTCAGAAGTTACTCCGGTGTACACAGGCCCCTTACGGAGAGCCTCGGAGAAAACTCCGGTAGAATTATTAGGCCCGACAGGCACCTCAGGGCGAACCCCTATGACAGAGCGATCAACGCCCCTCCCGGCTCGAGAGGAACCCGGAAAGGTATCCCCCGGCCGGGGTGCTCTGAAAAGTAAAGAACTTACCGGGCGTTTCTTCTTCTCGTCGATGAACGCCTGAAAATGAGATGGGGGAGTGCGTCGGAACAACTCCTCCCACCGTTCCAACCGACGTTGAAGAGCCCAGACCGAAAGGGAGTCACAGTAAAAACAGGAGTCCCAACGTTGTTCCGGACCCAAACACTCTAAACAAAGAGGAAGGGGATCCGCCCTCGCGAAGCGACGATGACACGAAGAACAGTCTGGAAAGTCTAATTTAAAAGACATAGACAGACTAGAAGATTAACGCTAGCAAGAGCCAGAGAGGAAAACAGGGAAGAAAGTCTTCCGAGGATGCAAGTGCGTCCGGCCCGATCGAGCAGAGAAAAGGACTGAGGGGCGATGCGCGGGGCGGAGCCAAGGTGGGCGGGGTTACGGCAGCGTGCCAGGCCCCGTGCAGGAAAGAGAGGAAGGATACATTTTTGGAAAATTTGGATGCTTTTTACAAAGTGCTCCGGTCCCGTCCCACAGGACGGAGAGATGTCCCACAAGTATGGAGGAAAGGGGACGGGACGTAGGAGTATATACGTTTACAAGAAACATGGATTGATATCATGCCCGGATGTGACGGATACACAGTGGTCATGAATCCTGCAATATCCCGTAAAAAAAGGACATCCATCAGCAGGACTCTTAACTTTGATTAAAATGGACGAGAATATACAAGTGGTAGACTACTACCATCTCACCGTGGATTCAATTAACGATAGTAGAAATTTTGAGTACAAAGATGACACATGGAATCCTGGTGCAAGTGCCGGCGCAGAGATTAGCAATATTCAATATATATTGGAACCAGGCAGCGATTCAAATGGATGAATTTATTGATACCTTATTCTCCGCAGTAGATAATGTAGTGCTGGAATCAAACGATATTGAAATAATTTTATGTGGCGACCTTAATATTCATTTATTCGACCAAGAAAGACTAGCGATCGAGAAAACGCAACCCTCAGCGAGAGCGAAAATATGGAATAAAGAAACCACATGGCGACATTTCTACTGTACCAATCAAATGAACCACAGTCCAAAAAGTACTACTTGGACAAATGGAAAAGTGTCAGCCACTTTAGATTCTATGACAAGACCGGAGGCGAGCATTATGCTTAACTTCTTTAATTACTGCTAACCACAGCTTTTTAAATCTTTCTTTTGTTTCAATGTATATATTTTTTTATTTTTATTTTTTTATTTTTTATAACTCATATAAACAACAGAAAAAATGAAACATCATAGCCTTAATGCGGCTAAACTACATCCCCCATGAGGCTCTTCAATATGGTAGTCCAATAGCCTCTCTCTCACTGTCCAATCAGGCAATCCCTTCTACTATAAGTCACTGCCTCTCTGGGTCCCTTCCTCTTCTTTTTTGCTGCACCACAGATAAGTGACATCAATTCTAGCAGTACCTTGCTACGCTGTGTTTTTATGATACTTAATTGTCGAAACGCTAAGTTTATATATTGTAAAGCGCGCGCGTACCATTAGCGCAAACGTATTAGCATTCGAGTTCGAAACGCATGCGTTCATTTCGCGGACAAGTTAGACTTTCAGGACGGCTGACTGCCAAGCCCGCGAGTGATCTCACTCTCTTTAGGGCTCGGCCAGTCAGTCACGAACGAACACCGACGGAGATAAAGAGTATCGCAGGCAACGCGTAGTACGCGGTAAACCCCACTCCCTCTAGAAACAAGGGAAGCGCGCGCATGCGCATTACTGTATTCCTCTCACAGAGTTTCGCTCTCGCACGGAGAAAGCCAACAGCAATTCTACGCTCCTGTTATTCGCTCCCGAACGCGCGAAATTCGTTAATTTGTTAGTGGGTCACCTGCGCACATCAGAGGCATTCAAGGCTAAGAGAAAATGTTCAAAAAAAAAAAAAAAAGAAAACGAAAATATATTTTTCTGTTGCCAGCAACAAAAGAGGAGCTACAGTTCCCAACCTGATAGCCATCCTCTGTGAGGCACACATAACATCATGGCGTACAGCATGGATAACGAGGCTTGGAGTGAAGGGAGTGACAGAGAACCAGAGCAAGAGGTGGAATACATAGGAGAAGATATAGACCTCTCCTACAGCTTCAAGAAAGTGCTAGGCGACTCATTGGTTCAAGCCCTAGCATTAGGAGTCAAGCCTCTACAAGACAGGTTATTGGTCCTGGAAGAAATACTGGGCAAGAAAGCTGGCACGCTCGACGACCCCGGTGAGGGAACCTCCACACAAGAGCCTCCGAGACAAAGTGAGAAGGGGAAGAAAGTGGCCCGGAAGAGGAAACACTCTTCTACTCCCCCGCGCTCAGATACAGGGAAGGATAAGTCCCTATAGGCTGAAAAGCGCCTTTCTTACAAAGACAGCCTTGCCCAACCTCGTACCCCCTACCCCAGGGGTGACAAATATAGGGGATACCTTATCATCCTCAGAGCATTCGGATCAGGAAAGGGGAGAGGATGATTATCAGAGCATAAGCAAAGTGAGCGTAGTCTCGCAGAAGAGTACAAGCGAGCCTAAAGCCAGCGGTGTGGAGGCCCCTCTGGATGAAGAAGACATGTCAGGCATGTTTGAACCTGACACAATAAGGCACCCCAGATCAACGGACTGGACCTCATCACCAAGAGTAGCCCTGTATATGTCCCAGAAAATGAGAAAACCTATGGAGAAAGATATTAGATTCAGACTTAAAGCTGAGTGTCCGAGACCAGAGCTGACAGGGAAAGTAGCAGAGACTACCGAGCGCGACACAAAAATGCTAACCTTCATAACGAAAGCAGGAAAGGACACCAGAAAAGGCATGGATAGGGCATGGAAGACGTGCCAGGATAAACTGTTAGACCTGGCTGGACCCAGAGCAAAGATAATGGATTTAGCCGAGAGAGCTAAAGACACTGGGGAGCCAGTCGACCCACTTATATTAGCAGGATGGGTGCAAAGAGCAGTCTGCATGCTGGGTAACGCAAACTGCGCAATATCTTCAGAGCGACACAGATCGGCTTTACTGAAGAATGATAACAAACTAGGAGACCTGGCGTCTTACGAAGCCGGGGAAAGCGCCCAAGGGCTCCTGTTCGGTGACACATTTGTGAAAGAAATGAACAGATTTGTCGGAACATACACAGCGCTGGAGAAAGCGCAAGCCTCCTTTAGGAAGGTATTCCCGGGGAGAGTTTTTTCAGGGGCCGGTCGATATAGAGGCCGCTCGACCGGCCGATTCAATAACAGAAGAGCACAAGGCCCCAGAGCCCAGTATTGGGAGACCCGACAACAAGACACCTTTTTCCCGAACAGAGGACGAGGTTCTAGGGGACGTCGGGGATGCGGATATTACCGTCAACAGAACAATAACTCAGATGAGAGAACGCGCAGCGACCTATCCTCCTGTGGGGGGCAGGACAATGCTTTTTTTGCACAACTGGCGCGATCTATCGTCAGATGCATGGGTTATTCAGACCGTACAAGGCTTCATTCTAGAGTTCCTAGGTCATCCGGTGCAAGATCGCCCCCCGCACAGAATTCAAATGACACAGGCCGAAGAAGATTTATTAGACGCAGAGATCCAGGATCTGGCGCGGAAAAAAGCGATAGAGAGGGCTACAGGGAGCGACAAATCCTTCCTGAGCAATATGTTCCTAGTCCGTCGCAAGGACAAAGTTCGTCCAGTAATCAATCTGAAAGAACTCAACAGCTGGTTAGTGTACAAGCACTTCAAGATGGAGGGAATCCATCTGTTAGGAGACTTACTCAGAAAGGGGGACTGGCTTGCGCGCCTAGATCTGAAAGACGCTTACCTCACAGTTCCCATAGCATCCCACTGTCGACCTTTTCTAAGATTCAGGTGGAGAGACAAACTCTGGCAATTCAGATGCCTACCTTACGGTCTAGCGTCAGCACCATGGGCGTTCACCAAGCTTATGAGGCCCATCGCGACAGCACTTCGGGAACAAGGGTGTCGGATGATCGTCTACCTGGACGACATCCTATTTATGGGCGAAAACAAAGATCGCTTACAGAAGCAGTTTCAATGGGATATAGAGCTAATTTCCAGCCTAGGTTTCTTAGTGAACAAAGACAAATCAGAGCTTACGCCGACCAAGCGGCTAGAGTACTTGGGTTTCACTATAGATACAAAGAAAGCTACCTTGGAGTTACCAACTCAAAAAATGAGAGCTATCAAGAAAGATCTGAGAGCAGCACTCAAGAAACCGCTGATCTCTCTTCGTTATTTAGCCAGGATAGGTCTGTTAGCAGCATCCATACAAGCAATATTTCCCGGCCCGTTACATTATCGAGCTCTTCAGAGGCTGAATATCAAGTACCTAAGGAAAGGCTGGAGATACCATCGACTAGTTCCCCTAGACGAAGAAAGCAGATCAGAACTCACCTGGTGGCTCCACAATATGGAAGCCTGGAACGGTCGCGCCATCTTCAGAGACGTACCAGGGTTAGTTATAGAGTCAGACGCCAGCAGGTCGGGCTGGGGAGCGCGATGCGGCGACATAGAAACAGGCGGGAAATGGTCAAAAGAAGAATTGGATCTACATATCAATTGCCTAGAATTACTAGCAGGGTCTTTCGCAGTAAAAGCGTTTACCAGAGACAAAGCGCACTGCAGCATCCTTCTCACGATGGACAATATATCTGCAGTAAGGTATATAAACAAGCTGGGAGGTACCAGGTCCAGGATGTTAGCGGAATTGGCAAAGGATTTCTGGCACGACTGCCTACAGAAGAAGATTACAGTCAAAGCAGAGTATCTCCCAGGGGCCCTGAACTCAGTGGCGGACTGGAACTCCCGACACCTAGTAGATTACAGCGACTGGAAACTACACAGAGACATATTCAAGAAGTTGGAAGCAAGATGGGGGCCATTGCACTTGGACCTGTTCAACTCGAGGCTAAACACACAGCTGCCGGATTACTTCAGCTGGAAGCTGGACCCTGGAGCCCAGGGGACGGATGCATTCATGCATCATTGCGGGTCGCAGAGACACTATGCCTTTCCCCCCTTTGCGATGCTGGCGAGGGTACTAGCAAAAGTGTGCAGAGACGAAGCTCAGATAGTCATAGTGACGCCAGAGTGGAAGTCGTAAGCCTGCTTTCCAGTTCTGATGGAACTTTCTACGGATTTTCCACAGAAGATTGCATACAGACAAGACCTGCTGACCGATCCAGCAGGAGCCCCTCACCCTCTGATAGAGGATCAATCCTTAACACTGATAGCATGCAGAATTTCAGGCATAGATGGTGCTTGCCAGGCCTTTCAGAAGACACTACAAGACTTATCAATCTATCATGGGCTCCATCTACGATCAGGAGCTATAATTCCACGTGGCAAGCCTGGGACTTATGGTGCAGGAGGAGGAGTATATCTCCCATTTCAGCACCTGTAGTCCAAGTGGTGAATTTCCTAGCCAGCCTCCCATCTACAGGGAGGGCGTTCAGGACTGTAGGAGTATATAGGTCAGTGATCTCTGCTGGACACGAGCTAGTGGACGGAGCACCAGTAGGGGAACACCCAGGTGTCCCGATTGCTAAAGGGTGTAAAGATGAGCAAACCTCCTACGCCCAGGTACTCATCGTTATGGGATTTCCAAAAAGTCATACACCTGTTCGAGCAATGGCCGAGTAACAACTTTCTGTCAGATAAACAGCTTTCAGGCAAGCTAGCTGCACGCCTTTGCTTAGTGTCCTGTAGAAGAGTTTCAGACGTTAAAGCCCTAGAGATAGACAGGAAGATGTATTACCCGGAAGGGATAGCCTTTACCATAGCGCAGTGTACAAAGAGCAATTCTAAAGTGATCTCATACCCATACTGGCCGAATAACGAGAAATTGTGTGTGGCGAATTGTATAAAGTGTTATAAAGCAGCGACAGCAGCGGTTAGACCGAAGGGGGTTACCCAGTTGCTTATAGCGTGTATTAAACCATACAAAGCAATTACGTCAGCTACTATTGCTAGATGGGTGAAGGAAGTGATGGAGTTGGCAGGTATAGACACGTCTAAATTTGGAGCGCACTCTACCAGGGGTGCCATGGCTTCACAAGCTTTTGCAGTCGGAGTTCCGCTGCAAGAAATCATGAAAGCAGCAGACTGGTCGAGCGATTCAGTCTTTAAGACATTTTACTTCAAACCAGTATCTAATATAGCAGCTGCTGTTGTTGAAAGCTTTGAACAAGCATAATGCTCGCCTCCGGTCTTGTCATAGAATAAAGATTGCCCATGCGACTAGCGCAGGAAGTCTTGATTCTATTAAAGACACGGAGGCGAGCATCATCCCACCCTAAGGGAATATGGCTGTAAGGGGCATGGTATGAACTGTAAGACATGTCGCAGCAAATCTATGTAAATGCTTGATTATAACATGTGATAAATCGTATTCCCCTCCCTAACGTGCACATTTCTCTTTTTGCATAGGAGAGGAGCAAAAGAATCACTGAGATTAGAGTGTACGAAAGCAGCAGAGCTGCGGAGTTAGAATACGGAGATCCTACCAAGAATAGAAAGGACAGACTCATGGATTATACGAGAGGCAGTTGGATTTTAGCCATTTGTTCAGTAAAAGCGAGCTGCAAAAGAAGAGGAAGGCACCCAGAGAGGCAGTGACTTATAGTATAAGGGATTGCCTGATTGGACAGTGAGAGAGAGGCTATTGGACTACCATATTGAAGAGCCTCATGGGGGATGTAGTTTAGCTGCGTTAAGGCTATGATGTTTCATTTCTTCTGTTGTTTATACAAGTTATAAAAAATTTTAAAAAAAAAACAAAAAAAAATATACATTGAAACAAAAGAAAGATTTAAAAAGCTGTGGTTAGCAGTAATTAAAGAAGTTAAGCATAATGCTCGCCTCCGTGTCTTTAATAGAATCAAGACTTCCTGCGCTAGTCGCATGGGCAATCTTTATTACATCTATATGTCGCCAACCCTAATCTCCAAAGTAACGGCCCAAGATATTACAAGATCAGACAATAGTGATCATCATATTATCAGCATTACATGGAAAGCACCGTATTTCAAAGGTAGCAAAGTACATTTACCTCACATGGAAACTAATACTGCAGTCACCCGACTACGTATTAGCGATAATCAAATGAAGAAATGAGTAAGCACATACACCAGTCCTGCAGTGTGTGGCATGAAACAAATAAACTATGAATGGATACTCCCACCATTCCTACGAAAGATCCACAAACAAGAGTCCTCTAAGAAAAGCCACACCCACGCCTACAACTTACAAGTAGCAAACAAAAAAAAAAGAATTGCGGAGAACGATCACGGAAATAAAAGGAAAGAATGATGTCAATTCATGGAACGTTATTCGACAAGCAAATCAAAGTTACAGAAATTGGACAAAGAATGCAAAAGCACTGCTCTTACAACATTTCAAGGCCATCTATAAACGTACAGCGAGCGATCAGCCCATCAGAATGGAGCAGAATGAATCGACTGTTTGGACAAATGCCTGGACATTTGATGATATCTTAATGTCAAAAACACCATAGGGGAGGAAAGTGTCGACACTCTGACCCGAACCCCAGAAGCCAAATGAAGTCGACCCTTCACCGTGGTTGGCACAGATTCCTGATATTCAAAACACAGGATACCACGTGGCAGCCAATGGGGGGAAGAGGGTTAGGGAGAGGTTGTGGACGGGGATGGGGAGGTTAAGGAAAACCGGATAGAGGGTTAGGAAAAACTCTACAGTGGATAGGATGGGGGAATAAACAGGGAAAAACCCTACACTGTCTAAAATGGTAAACCATGAAACATAACACACACATAGATCACCAATATGCCCCCTTAATACAGGCTGAATAAGTACCTTAGATAGTGTACTGGTGCTCTCTAATAGCCTCTTGATACAGGCACATGTAGTTATTACTAGGACATGAAATACATATAAGCAAGCGTGAATGAAACAAACTCATGGGCTTTGATTGCCCAACATGAAGAACATGACACATGACCCTTTTGGGCAAGCAAAAGCAACATAAACACTCATAAAACATGTAGGACCAAAGGTGTGATTTTCAACACCCACATAGAATGAACTCCAACACACATATATAATGAGGTAGCAGGCCCCTAATAATAAACTGTATGTTGTAAAGCGTGACCGCTGATTGCTTCCTTAGTATCAAACATTCAGTAATTCCCAGACCTGGTCTAATCAAGAGTTCGACCGATATGATATGCTCAAAGAAGTCCTGCAAACATTGGCCCACGTTCATTCACGAAAAGCAACAAAAGCATTGAGCACTTATCTGTGCGTCTGGGAGACTCGCAAGCCGTCCCAGATGAGAAACGATGACGCCTTGATGGAAATGAGAACGACACCGCTCGCAGGGTCCGCGCCGGGAGAAGAGCGGAGCTTTAACGAAGCAGCGCAAGTCTTCTTGCTTCATGTCTTTAGCCGCGCGTACTTTTTAGGACCGCATAGTTCTCCGTGTGCTGCCAAGATTCCCGAATCCTGCTGTAAGCGTGCGCTGGACCACACGAACCTCCGGCATGACTTTTCCTCGTGGAAGCAATAAGCCACACCTGCCGTGCGCCGTTGGCCCTTGATAAGCTGTTGTTAATTACAGACAGCTGGCCAACACACATGGCAAGGACTACGATATGACAAAGGGCTGCTGGAAAATGTAGTTTTTCCAGCACATGTACCAATACTAAGCTCTTTTCAAGTTTACACACCTCTTTCGCCTCCACCATCCCATATTCCTGACATTACTTCCTCTCTCAGGGCCCTTCCAAGGGCTCGGTCTATCAGGATGTTGCCGATGAAATTGTCTGACCAATTTTGGAGTATGTACCTCAGCTGCGGGTTCCCAAGAACAATCTTCTGGTCCATAGCCTTTCCACTGAATGAGGTACCACAATTGTTGATTCCTTTTCTTAACATCCAGAATACTCTGTACTTCGTATTCTTCTTGACCATCTTTCATGATTGCTGGGGGCCATTTCGTAGTCATGCCTGGAGCTGCAGGTTTAAGTAAAGAGACATGGAACACTGGGTGGATATGTAAAGATGCAGGCAAACGCAATTTCATGGCAGTTGCAGATATACATTTGCAAATCTCATACGGCCCAATGAATCGAGGCAGAAATGTTTGTGACCCTATTAAAGACAAGTTGCGAGTAGATAACCAAACTCTGTCTCCCACTTTATATTGAGGACCTTCCTGTCGATGCTTATCAGGCTGTCTTTTGTATTGTCTCTTGGCTCTCTCCAGATTTTCTCGTGCCTTCCGTCTGGCCTCAAGAATCAACTGTTTGCGCTCTTGTAACACTGGCATATTTCCTATTTCCGGCAATTCTTCTGGTATCATATTTTGTTCATGACCATATATGCATTCGTTAGGTGCCATGCCCAAGGAAGTATGATAGGTATTGTTGTAAGTAAATTCCGCTAACCATAAAGCTTGCACCCAAGAGTTCCAACCATCAATCAAATAGCCCTGTAAATATTGTTCAAGTGTTTGATTCACTCTCTCTTTTTGCCCATCAGTCTGGGGATGATAACTGGTGGAAAGAGCACAGTTGATTCCCAAGATTCGACAAAAAGCCAACCAAAATCTGGAGGTGAATTGCGAACCGCTATCGGAGACAATATTTTTTGGCAATCCATGCAGCCGTACCACATGTTGCAGAAATAACTCCGCCAATTTGCCTGCCCCAGGTATTCCTTCACAAGGAATGAAGTGAGCTTGTTTTGACAGAAAATCTACCACTACCCATATGGTGTCATATTGCTTATCCGGTGGCAGATCAGTAATAAAATCCATAGAAATGTGTGTCCATGGTTGCTCAGGTGTAGGTAAAGGCTGTAGCAAGCCTTTCTTTTTAACATGCTCTGCTTTATTCCTTGCACAATTCTCACATAATTCCACATATTTCTCCATGGCTTGTTTCAGAGAAGGCCACCAAAAGTATTTTTCCAACATGGACTGCATTTTTCTCAACCCTTCGTGTCCTGCTAAAGGAGACTGATGACACCAGAATAGCGCCTTGTCTTGTAACTCTTTTGTTGGTAAATACAATCTCTTCTGATGATACGGCAACCCCTCTCGTATAATGCGTGCTGGATGACTGTTCCGCACTGTACCATCTGTCTTGATGTTAAAGCTTTCTTGACTAAGTCTGTGACTTGTGTGTTAATGGCCCCAACAATTTTATCTGGTGATATAACAGTCCACTCCTTGGACTTCCCCTACTGGATGTTCCAAATTTTGTTGTCCAGAAAGTGCATCTGCTTTCTCATTTTTGTTACCTGGTCTAAAAGTAACCACAAAATCAAATTCATTAAAGAATTGAGACCATCGCAATTGTCTTGGACTAAGTGTGTGTGCTGTCTTGAAATATTGCAAATTTTTGTGGTCGGTTACCACCACCACCTGATGTCTAGCACCCAACAAGTAGGGTCCCCACTCAAGGAATGCTGCTCGAATTGCCAACAACTCCTTATCAGTTATAGAATAATTTTGTTCACACCCTGACAGCTTTCTGGAATAAAATGCAACTGGGTGCCAAGTTTCTTTTTCGTCTTTCTGTGACAGAATAGCGCCTATTGCCACATTGCTAGCATCTGTCTCAACTTGAAATACTCTCTCCGTGTTCGGATGTTGTAACACAGGAGCAGTAGTGAAGGCTACTTTCAACTTCTGAAAGGCGTTTTCCGCTGCCTCACTCCAAGTAAATTTCACTGCCTTTTTTAAAAAATGCGTGATGGGAGTGACTATGTTAGAGAAATTGCTGATAAATCGCCTATAAACGTTGGCAAAGCCTAGAAATGATTGGATATCTTTAATGCATTGTGGCGAAGGCCAGTCTCTCACTGCCTGCACTTTCTTAGGGCCCATCACAATACCTTTGTTTGTCAAAATGAATCCCAAAAATTCCACTTGTGTTACATTAAAGGCACATTTCTCCACTTTGACACATAATTGACAATCCTGTAATCGTTGCAATACTGTTTTTACATGTCGCACATGCTGCTCTGGGGATTCAGAATAAATCAAGATATCGTCAATATAAACAATAACAAAAACATCAATGCATTCCTGTAAAACTTCTTGCATAAAGAACTGAAAAGCAGCAGGAGCATTACATAAACCAAAAGGCATTACAAGGTATTCAAACAAACCACACTTAGTTCTAAAAGCTGTCTTCCACTCATCCCCCTCCTTAACCCATATCAAATGATAAGCTCCTCCCAAATCCAACTTAGTATAAATCTTAGCTGACCTCACTTGGTCCAATAAAACTGAAATCAATCGCAAGGGAAATCTATTCTCGATAGTTACCTTATTTGAAGCTCGGTAGTCAATACAAGTACGTAAAGTTCCTTCTTTTTTGGGAACAAAAAATAAAGGTGAGGAGACCGGAGAGGTGGAATGCCTAATGAATCCCTTGGACAACATTTAATCTAAATATTCCCTCAAATACTGATTTTCTTTTTCTGTAAGGGCATAAATTCTGCTGCAAGGTAATTTTGCTCCTTCCTCCAACTCTATTACACAATCATACGGTCTATGCAGAGGTAATTGCTCAGCCAGTCTCTTGTCAAACACCTCACTAAACTCTCTGTATGGTGCAGGAATTTCCTCCGCCACTGCTCCCACAATTTGATCTTCAGAACTCTTTTCAACTAACCATGTCACTGGCTCTGTGTCTGAAAAGATATGTTCTTGACATTGCTCCTCCTCAAACCACACTGTCCGTCTTAGCCAATCTATTCCGGGGTTATGAAGCACCAACCAGGGTATTCCCAAAATTAATCCAAATTGCGGGGCTGCTATCAAATCAAACGAAATTTCCTCCCTATGCCCCTGTCCACAAATCCTTTCCAATGTTGTTGTCTGCTTCCTTATAAGGCCTGATACCAAAGGAGACCCATCCACTGACTGCACTCCTTCCGCCTTGCTTTTGTCACACAGAGGCAATCCTAACTGTTCCGCCAAAGTAATATCCACAAAATTACCAGTAGCCCCTGAATCCACCATTGCCAGAACCTCCTGTTTTGTCAGAGCAAAGCATAATGTCAACAATATATATAAGTGGGAAGTCTTACCCCCCTCTGTGTTTGCAACCCATCTGGGGAACTTGATCTCCATGGGGCCTGTCACCTGTGTTCCCCTTAAGGCCGGCCCATCTCTTTCCTGCTTCCTTAGTAATTTTCACACTGTTCCCACTTTTCTGTGGAGTATTGGGACATGTACGTATCAAATGTCCTGCTTGCCCACAATAAATACACAGTTTATTCACCTTACGTTGTTCTTTCTCTGCTGCTGGCAAGAGTCCTCTTACACTACCAATCTGCATTGGTTCCACTTCACTTGTCCTTCCTCCTCTACTTCTGTCTAAACGCATAAAAGGGCCCATTTCCGGTTTCTTTTTATCACCTTTCCTTTCATTCATGCGATGATCCAATCTAAGAGCTAAATCAATCATGGCCGTGCAAGTGGTGGGTTGTGGTTCCACTTGAGCAATGGCATCCTTCAGTTCCTCACGTAATCCCTGATAGAATAACACCGTCTGTTTTGCCACCGGCCACTCGGTCTCAATGACCAACCTGTTAAACTGGGTAACATATGTGACTAAATCCCGACCTCCCTGTCTTAATCCCAACAGCTCCTTGTCTTGAGATAATGACACCTCTCTGCGATCAAATAGCCTGCCAAATTCTCCTAGAAAACCATCCCAATTGTATAATAAGGGATCATCCTTCTGTACCAACGGCATTGCCCATGCAGCCGCATCTCCTGTCAGATATGAAATTACAAATGCCGTCCTAACCTGAATAGATTCGAACGCAGTAGGTTTACACAAAAAATGAAGACGGCATTGGGTCAGGAATGTCATATATTTTCTAGGATCACCAGCAAAACGCTCTGGCGCTGCTAATGGGACACTACTGGAGGGTTGGACAATAACCGTGGGATTCTGACTTTGGGACCCCCCAGCCACATTAGCTCCTTCCAATGGTGTCCGCTGGGCTACCAGCCCCTGTACCTGGGCCCTTAACGTATCCGAGTCCTGTTTTGCTTGTACTAACTCTACCTGAATATCCTGAAGCGCCTTGAGCACATCTGCCAAGGCCGGAGCGGTCGCCTCCATTTGGCTCCGGGAGTTGTAAGTATCCCAATTTGGGGGTGGCGCATTATGTCAAAAACACCATAGGGGAGGAAAGTGTTGACACTCTCCCCCGAAGCCCAGAAGCAAAATGAGGTCGACCCTCCACCCGTGGTTGGCACAGATACCTGATATTCAAAACACAGGATACCACGTGGCAGCCAATGGGGGGAAGAGGGTTAGGGAGAGGTTGTGGACGGGGATGGGGAGGTTAAGGAAAACCAGTTAGAGGGTTAGGAAAAACCCTACAGTGGATGGGATGGGCGAATAAACAGGGAAAAACCCTACACTTTCTAATATGGTAAACCATGAAACATAACACACACATAGATCACCAATATGCCCCCTTAATACAGGCTGAATAAGGACCTTAGATAGTGTACTGGTGCTCTCTAATAGCCTCTTGATACAGGCACATGTAGTTATTACTAGAACATGAAATACATATAAGCAAGCATGAATGAAACAAACTCATGGGCTATGATTGCCCAACATTAAGAACATGACACATGGCCCTTTTGGGCAAGCAAAAGCAACATAAACACTCATAAAACATGTAGGACCAAAGGTGTGATTTTCAACACCCACATAGAATGAACTCAACACACATATATAATGAGGTAGCAGGCCCCTAATAATAAACTGTATGTTGTACAGCGTGACCGCTGATTGCCTCCTTAGTATCAAACATTCAGTAATTCCCAGACCTGGTCTAATCAAGAGTTCGACCCAAATGATATGCTCAAAGAAGTCCTGCAAACATTGCCCCACGTTAATTCACGAAAAGCAATAAAAGCATTGAGCACTTATCTGTGCGTCTGGGAGACTCGCAAGCCGTCCCAGATGAGAAACGATGACGCCTTGATGGAAATGAGAACGACACCGCTCGCAGGGTCCGCGCCGGGAGAAGAGCGGAGCTTTAACGAAGCAGCGCGAGTCTTCTTGCTTCATGTGTTTAGCCGCGCGTACTTTTTAGGACCGCATAGTTCTCCGTGTGCTGCCAAGATTCCTGAATCCTGCTGTAAGCGTGTGCTGGACCACACGGACCTCCGGCATGGCTTCGCCTCGTGGAAACAATAAGCCACACCTGCCGTGCGCTGTTGGCCCTTGATAAGCTGTTGTTAATTACAGTCAGCTGGCCAACACACACGGCAAGGACTACGATATGACAATGGGCTGCTGGGAAATGTAGTTTTTCCAGCCCATCTACCAATACTAAGCTCTTTTCAACTTTACACACCTCTTTCGCCTCCACCATCCCATATTCCTGACACTTAACAATCATAAAGAAGCTCAATTCATCAAGGGCACCAGGTCCAGATGGCCTAAGCAATATGCTCATAAAGAAACATCCAGAGGATTGGGCTAAATTTTGCATACATCTATTTGCTGCGATTGAAAAAGGGAAACAAATTCCCATTACTTGGACGACAGCAATTTTGATCGGAATATATAAAGCAGGTCATAGGCAACTGCCTATAAACTACAGACCAATCGCACTTTTGGATCCTATTGGGAAAATGTTTGCAATGCTTCTACTTAACAAACGTATAATATATGGATCAAAGAAAACAAGCAATTTGATATCAGGCAGACTGGATTTACAAAAAGTATGGGTACTCATGTAAATCTAATGATCTTGAATTTATTGAAACAGGAGGCATTGGTTAACAAACATACCACGTATGCAGCATTTATAGACCTGCATATGGCCTTTGATATGGTAAATAGGACAACACTGTGGGGAAAACTAAAGAAGTGGAATTGTCCATTGACGCTATTGGAACCAATCAAGCAATTATATAGCAATACCACTTTAAGAATTAGACTTTCACAACAAGGTCAATTATCGGCACCTATTGAAGCAGAAAATGGTCTTAAACAGGGCTGTCCCCTCACAGCAACGCTGTTTAAGTTGTATACCATGGCTCTCCCTGATCCTCCTCGTTTTCAGAAGGCAAATCCACCTAAAATAAACAACTAGCAGATCCAGCACTTGATGTATGCAGATGACATTGTCATTTTAGATAAAACATAGTTAGGGCTACAAAGAAGTCTACGGGAGTTGGAAACTTACATGTTGGAAAATGGCTTAGAGATAAACACCGCCAAAACAAGAATCATGCCACTCTCAGCAAAGAAACCACAAAAACAAAAATCAACAACCGTTTCGATTCTACATGAATGAACAAAAATTGACCACAGTGACAGTAATCAAATATCTGGGAGTCCTAGTGAATCAATCAGAAGTGGATAATTCACTTGAGAACAAAATCGGCCTCACTGGCGAAACAAGGGCTAATTTTACATAGAAAATTTGGAAAATACTCTTTACAACCGATCCTCATTTTTTATCGACAAAAAGTGACTGCGATCCTTAGTTACAGGAGTGAGACTATGATATATCTCGACCAATCAATTTGGGATATCTTGGAAGGCCTCTTTTGGAGGAAAATTCTTGAGTTATCGAATTCATTCCCGATCAAAAGAATCAGACATGTGATCGCGACTCAATCGCTAAAATCAATAGTCGAGTGGAAAAAAATCAACTTGTACAGAAAGATGATTAATGAGGATGAAATCCCAGCATATAAATTATTTCAACAAAGAAATAATACATTGGCTAACACGGCCTTAGCACTATGGAAGAAGGTCATGAAAGGCGTGATGGCAGCAAGTAGCATAACAACGGAGATGCTAGTGAATCGCCCTCAGTGTGCTAAACAAAGACTACAGCGAAATGATTGGATACGTACTCTGACAGATAAATCACGATACCAGATGAATCTGAACTGTGAATTGGATAGCCGTGCACTTAATGATCTACCTGCGTATCTAAAGCAATTTCCGGATAGGCAGATCAGGGAACAATTTATCAGACTACGACTGAATCAATTACCAACACGGGAACTCATGGCAAATAACAGGCAAATCTCTAGAGAGGAAGCCTTTTGTCGATTCTGTGAGAACAAACAGATGCTCGAGACTATCCATCATATCATCATGATTTGCCCTGCGTTAGTTGAAAAAAAAATTGGTTTCGAGAAATGATATCAACAACTGGGCCCAAACTCAATAGCTAGGACAGATGGAATACTGTAAGGGAATAATAGGAGTCTTACTACTGTCATTATTCAATTTTGGAATCATATCATTATGATGAAGATTACATAAACATCTGAAATGGTGGACTTAAAGCAGTATTTAAAGTAGTAAGGAAAATGAAATAAGGAAGTATGGAGAGTACGGTCAATGAAAGAATGCTTGTGTTGAAACTTTTTATTGTAAATTTTGGGAATGTATGGCTGTATGGATAAATGAAAAGTTTTGAATAAAACTATAACATTTAAAAAAAAAAAGTAGTACATACTCACCTGTTTGGCTCCGTGGTAAATGAGATACTTCCTTGGCGGCGGCATCCGCTGCCGCATTTCCCAATGAGAAGACATCATCACCTCGTGTGTGGGCCTGGCATTTCACAATGGTTACAAGTGTGGGCTCGTTTAATGCATCACTTAATTCTCCTAATAGTGTTGCGTGCTGGACTGGGGACCCATCTGCTCTTCGGAATCTCCTCCTACCCCATCTGGCTAATCCTCCATGTACTGTCGTTGCCATGTAGGCAGAGTCTGTATAGATAGTGACCGTGCACGCTTTCGTTGTATGCAATGCTTCTATGAGCGCCACTAGCTCTGCTGCTTGGGCTGAGAAGTGAGGCTGTAATCTTTTTTGTACAATCACTTCAAATTTCCCATCCTCCACTCAAACTACTGCTTTTTCTCCTGTTTCACAATATATGGAGGCTGACCCATCAACGAAATACATTTCTCCTTCTGTTAGTGCGTTTTCATGTGCGGCAGGTGTGTTACCATCGTCACCTCTGTAGGTGGCACATTCATGCTGCTGCATGTCCTCTACTGTACACGCTTCTGTGAGGAATGTGGCAGGGTTTACACTTTTGCACCGCACAATATGTATATTTGCGCTGGATATGATTATCTCATACGCCGTCGCCCTTTGGGTAGTTAGTGTGCTTTTTGATCTTTCCAGGATGGCAAAAAGAGAGTGTTCTACATATAATGCGATGGAGCATCCCATCACGATTGTAGAGCTTTTTTCGATTGCGAATGAGGCGTCTGCGAGAGCCTGTTCGCAAGGGAAATGCCCTTGCATAACTGAATCCAGTGTTCCACTATGGAATGCTAGGGGCTTGTGGCCTAAAGATGTTTACTGTGTTAGCACAGCTGTCATGAGTGTGCCATTGCAGTGTGAGAACATGTAGAACTCACGATCATAGTTGGGGGTTGCCAAAACAAGAGCAGCGGATATCAATTCTTTGAGTGTGTCAAAAAAGCTGTATGCATTTCTGGTGTCCACTGTAACTGAGTGTTTTCTCGTTGAGCTTCCTTGAGTGCCTGTAATAGGGGTTTTGTGTATGCTGCATAGTCTAATATCCAGGCTCGGCAGTAATTACACATGCAAAAGAACTTCTGCATCTCTTTAACTGTGTTGGGCTCTTTTACCGCTTTTATTGCTGCCGCTATGTCGGGTATTATTCTTTTACCATCTTTGGATATCAGCTGACCTAAGTACAACACTTCTGTCAAGCAATATTGCAGTTTTTGTCTGTCCACCTTATACCCTTTTTGTGCTAAATGTGTTAACAGGATGATGGAATCTTCCCTACACTCCTTTTCATCTTTACTGCAGACCAACAAATCGTGTGTATGTTTCTGAGATGTTCGTGCAAAATTATGTTGAAAATACTGGGACTCTCGCAAGACCCTTGGGGTAATCTGCAATGTTCATACCTTTTCCGTCCCAGCGTGAACGCTGTTAGGTACCAAGAGTCTGGGTCAAGCGGGAATGAAAAGAATTCATTTTTCAAATCCACCACCGTGAAGTATGTGGCCTGTGTTGGGATGCTGCACAATATTCAAGCAGGATTTGGAACGAGAGGAAACACTTTTTGTACTGCGTCATTAAGGGGTCGTAGGTCCTGGATCATCCTCCACGGCCTTCCCTTTGCTTTCTTGATTGGGTAAATGCAGGTGTTGCAGAGCGAGTTGGATGGCACTATTATTCCCTGTATCATCAATGCACATATTGTGTCTTTTATTCCCGCTTCTGCTTCCCTAGATGGGGGGTATTGTTTTACCCCTGGTAAAATGGCTCCGGGTTTGAGTTTTATCCTTACAGGTGTTACTTTGTGTAGCAGTCCTACATCGTGTGGGCCTGTGGTCCACAACTGTTGTGGTACTTGGGACATGTCTTCCTCAAAGTATGCTGGTGGGGCTTTGACGACCGCTATGAGGGGTAGTGGCACTTCTCTTTTTTGAATCATTATATAACAGGGGATTGCAATTTCCATCACTATTTCCCCATCATCATCTGAGCCACTAAAAAGTTCCTCGTCTGTTAGATCCCGCAGGGCCATATTGGCGTTGATGCACAGCACTGTTCTCCACTGGCATCCCTGCATGTCCATTGCAATTACTGCTATTCTTTGGGATGACACCTGCACTGCATGTATGTCTAAGGACAGTATTGAACCTGGCACTATCTCTGGGTCTGTGATTGGGTGAAAAATAAACTCTGAGGGCATTCTCCATTCCTTACTTTTCAATTCTGGCACCACTCTTGCTAGTATCCTCAGCCCTTGTATGAACATATCCGGATCTACAGGTATGCCACGTGTTTGCGGGAAATTTGCTTGCGTTTGTATCACTAATATGGCAAGGATTGCACATATTCCTGGGGTGGAGCACACTATTCCTCTGTCAGTAAAGGATATGGTCATGTTAAGCTTGCTGAGAAGGTCCCTTCCCAGCAAATTAATGGGCGATTCTTCGTAATACAACAAGAGTGCCCGTACAGTTTTTCCCCCCACTGTTATGTCTAATTGTTCAGTGTATGGAACCTCGACCACTGCCCCAGAGAATCCTTGCGTTTCCAAAGTCTGATTAGAAAGCGGGAACCTGCCTTCTTTG
The DNA here is from genome assembly GCF_040938575.1 of Ambystoma mexicanum. Taxonomy (NCBI): domain Eukaryota; kingdom Metazoa; phylum Chordata; class Amphibia; order Caudata; family Ambystomatidae; genus Ambystoma; species Ambystoma mexicanum. The sequence goes on along the minus strand of NC_090925.1, from coordinate 14,502,232 downwards.
AGGCATGATTTTTCTGCTCCCGAATCCACCATAAAAATGAACTGTTTGTTTCCTATCGCCGCCCCTACAGTGGTTCCTCTGCTCCATTAAGGGTCGTCGTCAGTACTGGACACGCAAGTGTTCCCTGTGGGCTGTACTATGCTGAGTACCTTGGGTGTTCATCAGTATCGAAAACATTCCCTGTTAACACTGCCGTCCCTCTACAGGGTGCAGGTGCTCCATTTGCTATGGTGGCATAGGCGTTTCCGCGGATGGGGGCGGTATGCTCATGACACTGGGGGTGTTGTGGTGCATTTTGTGGGGGCACTTGGGGCTCATTCATGTACCTAGGGTCGGGTTGATTCTCCCTTCTATTCCCACCCATCGGTAATCCATATGGGCTCCCAGGGTGGGCGTGTCCATATCGTTGCTCATTTGAATATGAATTAGTAGGCCTGCTCCGACACTCTCTCATGAAATGTCCCCACCTCCCGCAATTCCGACATTCTCCTTGTCCTCCTCCTCGGGGTCCTCCGTACTGACACCCCATCCCCTTGGCCCCCTGAATCCTCCTCTATTGCCCCGGCCACCCCTCACAGGCCACTGTGGTCCTTCATACTGATTTTTCCCTGGCCATGAGTCCTATTACCTGTTCAGTCTGCTGCCATTTGCACCTGCATTCCCATCTGTCCTTCGTCCTCCTCCCGCTCTCTTCCTGTCGTTTTAGTTGCTGCTACTGCACTGACCTTCAACAGTTTGCTTTGTACTAATTTAGCCTCGTCGGCCAACCGCCGCTGGGCTATCTCCTTTTCTTTCTCTTTGATCCTTTTGCAGTGGTGCACTATTATGCTTTGAATATCTGCCCATCCCTTGGCTTCTATCCCAGCTATTTTATCAAGGGCCTTCTGTACTTCCTTTGGGAGTCCCCTTTATATAATTAAATGAAATGGGAAGGTTGATTGGTCCCAAGCCATGCCCGTTTCTGCTCTCCACATATCCTGCACCCAGAGTATGAAAGACATTGCATCTTCCTCATCTCCCATTGTACACTGCATTACGACTGTAAATCTGGTGTATCTGGAAATGTTTCTCTCAGGGCATCCCACACTCTCGCTCGTACTGTGTTGAACGAGGCCCCATCATGGCGGTCACAATCCAATGTTATTTCGGGAAACTCCGCCTTTGCCCAGACCCGGTGTGCCTGGTCTCTCACTGCAGATACCAGCAAGCTTTTAACATCCCCCACTGCCAAGGGCACTCCAGCTGTGTGTTTTTCAAATGCGTATATCCACTTGCTGGCGCCTCCGGACAGTGGTGGTAACTGTTTGAGCAAGTTGGCTTTGTCCATTTGGGCCCATGGTATGTAATTTGGCCTTCCCGCCGCCCTGTGGATTAGTGGCAGCTGTAGATTTTTCCCCCCTTTTCCGGTACTCACCTTTTTTCCATTCTTCCCTACTACCGCCATGCGTCCTGTTTTGTTCCTTAGCCTCCCTCTCCACTCTTCCATGGGGGACAATCCCTCCCCACATGAGGCCCCACCAGTAGCAGTTCCCAATCTCCTTCCTTCTTCTTCTTGCTCCTCTATGTCACACCAGTATTCTTCCTCCCTGTCAGATGCCATCCCTCCAGCTTCCGCTTCGCGTTCGCCATCAGCTGTGGTTATTTCTATAATTCTTGTGGGGGTGTCATTTATCCTAAATAGTATCTCTCCTTTTTTACACCCATCCTCTGCCGCTCTTTCACCAGGCTGGGGTGTCGCATCCCGCGCTGCCCTGGGGGTAGATAGCCTCCCTTGTTTCCCCAAGGCCCTCAGGCGAGATATCTCTGTTCGAGCCATCGTTAATCGTGAATCTAGATCCTGTGTGAATTTCTCAATATCTATTGTGGGAGTACTCACCTGTCCTGTCATGCCTTGGCTCTCATATGGGGGTGGTGCAGTGGTGGATGGCTTAGGTGTTGGCGGTAATGTGGATTGTGCTTCATATACTGGGTCACTATATCCTTCTACGGGCACTGGCTTCGTCAATAAGGGATATATGTGTGTAACCTCTGTCTTATTCTCATTCTGCTCAATTAGCCCTTCACTGCCAGTTGTTGTCAGGGGAGATGCATTATACTCGTCATTTTTACCTAGGGGAATTTCTTCAAACAACCTCCACAAATCCAATATTTCCCTCCTGTTCTGCAAATGCTTCCCTTTATATTTAATGAACAGGCAGGTGGCAACCATATCTAGCACAGCTTGGCCACACTTGGGGCACTCCTTCTCCCTTCAATTCCGTGACGCACTGATCATGGTACTTGTTGATCTTTTCTGCATACCCTGGCAGAGTTTAACAGATATGGGCTAGGGGCATTTCTGTGCCCATTTTACCAAGCTGAAGGCGTTACTCAACCAAGAATCTTTTTCTATACTCATACACATCTTTTATAACCAACTTATGTTTTGCAATCCTTCTTGAGGGGAAAAGACCGTTTACTCACTTTTTATCATTCATGAAAAATACCAATATAAAAATCTTCTTCAACACAATTTTAAATCATTTTTCGTTAATCACTCATCAACAGGGAACAATACTTTCACATAAACAACACCTTGAGACATAACACATACAACTAATAACATAGACAACATAAATTCTACCTCACTTTCCCTATTACCCTCTAACTACTGTTAGGGAGAATTCTCATTCAATGGCTAATTTCCCTTACCTAGTGAGTCCCTCAGCAGCTTTGCTGGATTTCTGGAGTTATTTTCTTCACTTGGTAAGAGTGTGAGCTTTTCCCCCACTCTTACCAATGTTTTGCCATGTGTATTTCATCTGTTTTTGTGATTGTGGGCTCTGGAGCACACCACTTCAGTAGCCCCCTTCTTTTGTGTGTTGCACGGCACCTTCAGTGCAGTGACATAGGGTTGTCTTTTAGACTTCCCACCGACTCCATTTCTGGGGCTGACTACTGTCCACCAGATAGTTCACCCACAACTTTGAAGGGTCCTATCCATTTGTCCTGCAAGGCCCTCTGCCTTGTGGGGACCATAACAAGAACAAGCTGGTCTTGAGAGAACTCAACCATGTTAGCCTTCTGGTCATGCCAATGTTTGACCAGAGCTTGACCAGCCTTAAAGTTATCACTTGCCTCTGCCATCATGTGTGACATTCTCCTCCGGAAACCTATCACATAGTCAGTCACTCTGACTGGCTTGGGGGAAGGAGCAATCTCCAACCCCTCCTTAATCAGGGCCAATGGTCCTCTGACTGGATGGCCATAGAGAAGTTCGAAGGGACTGAATCCTACTCCCTCCTGAGGGACTTCCCTATATGAAAGAGAAGGCATGGCAGTAGAAGGTCCCACTTTCTTCTAAGGGGTTCCTCTAAAGCACCTATCATGCTCTTCATAGTTCTGTTAAACCTCTCCACCAACCCGTTGGTTTGAGGATGGTAGGCAGCTGAGAACTTGTAGGTGACTCCACAGGTTTTCCACATGGCTTGCATGTAGTGGGACATAAAATTTGATCCCCTGTCAGATATCACCTCCTTAGGAAAACCTACCCTGGTAAAAATACCAAGTAGGGCCTTAGCCACAGCCGGAGCCGTAACAGTCCTGATAGGTATGGCTTCAGGAAATCTAGTGGCATGATTCACTACAACCAGGATAAACCTGTTGCCTGAAGATGTGGGGGGGTCAAGAGGACCAACAATGTCAATCCCAACCCTCTCAAAAGGAACGCCCACCATTGGGAGAGGCACCAAGGGTGCTACATTCTTGGCTCCACTCTTGCCAGAGGTTTAGCAAGTGTGACAGCTTCTGCAGAATTTGTCTACTTCCGAGCCCATTTTAGGCCAGTAGAAGTAAAGAGAGAGCCTTTCCTTGGTCTTCTTCAAACTTAAGTGACCAGCCAAAGGTATCTCATGGGCTAACTGCAGAAACTGGAGTCAGTTCACTAGAGATACTACACGTTTTTTGCAGTCTCCAGGGGTTGACTCAGTCGGTTCACTGTAGAAGAGGCCATCTTCCCAGTGTAACCTATACGTCCTATACTTCCGAGGCTCAGTCCCACTGAGCTGAGAAGCTGCCTGTAGGCGAAGACCTTCCAGGGTAGGACACCCTCTTTGTCCTTTGCTGAAATCTGCCCTGTTGGGTCCACCTTCTGCCAGTAAAGACTGCAGCTCAGGATGGTCAAAAGGGACAAGATCTCCCACCAGAGTAAGATCTTCTTCTAGATCTGATTCCTCAGTATCTAGCTGAACCATCCTTGGTTGAACCTCACACTCAGCCTCAGCTGGTGGAGGAGTCACAGATGTGACTTTGAACAGTCTTGGAGATGTCCTTCTGGGCACAGGGGTGCTTGCTGGTAAACTTGTGTTTCCCCTTTGTCTCTTTCTGTCCTGCAATAGCAGTAAGTCCTGTGGACTTGGGGTGATCGTTTCCTCTATCATGTCCCCTGGAGAGCCTCTCAAGGTTCTCTCCCTTGCAGACCTTGTGAGCTCCGGCTTCCTTCTGCTGGGGGCCTGAGGGTACTGGACACAACTCCAAGAGCTTTAAGGTCATTACCCAGCAGGACCCTCCCAGGTACGTTATTCTGCACACTTACAGGTATTCTGACAGTCATGTCATTACACTGGATGAGAGCTGGTTACTGGGGAACCATTTGCACAGGGCCTCCAGCTAACTTGGTTAGTTGTTTGGGTGCCTTAGCAACATCCTCCACCTTGAAAAAACATTCATCAACCACAGTTATGCTGGCTCCAGTGTCTCTGATGGCAGGGGTTTCCTAGCCATTCACAAGAGCACTATCTTTGTAATACTCTTTAGTATTATCTGGGATTGAGTTATAGACATCTAAGTTCTGTTGTTCCCAAAGTCCCAAGGACACTAAAGAAACACTAGCTGAGACTCTCATCGGCTCATCAGATAGTAAACTGAAGGTTTCCACTGGCCATAGGTACTTCATCCACCTGGGAGAAGGCTAAGGAGGCAGTGTGGACCCCTGAAGGTTTACCCTTACATCTGGGATCCCCTTTCACATGGTCAGGCAACCCACAAACAAAGCATTTTCCAAATGCTCTCTGGAATGGGGGTTTGTTCTGACCTCCATCTGGTCTGGGACCAGATGGTACACTAGCCTGATTCGGTTTCCCTTGTGGCTTACCCTGGTTATGTTTGGGACCCTCTTTTGGATGGGAATTATTGGAATTCTCTTTGTTGTCTTTCTTTGGCTGCTTTCCCTCATCCTTTTTCTGAGTGACCCCAGAATCCTTGTGAGTAACTCTGTTGGCCGACCACGTCAGCCTTAGCTAGCTTCTTAGGATCTATCTCCTTTGAATCAGCCAAGTGCTGTCTAAGCTCAGGGGAGCAGACATCAAAAATAAACTCCAACATTACAAGATTCCTCAAACCTGCATAGTTGTTCACTTTGTAACCCTTAACCCAACCATCTAAGTTTTCCAAACATTTACACACCCAGGTAGCCCAAGGGGTACCATCATACTTTTTGAGGGTTCTAAACCTCTTAAGATACTGGGAAGGGGTCTTCCCAAATCTAGCTATTAATGCTAGCTTCACACACTCCTAATCCTGTTTATCCTCCTCCCCCAACTCCATTACAGCATCACTTGCAACAGGGGGAAGCCTAGAGAAAAGCCAGGGAATCAGCTGATTCCCTGAGATACCTTGAATCCCATGATTGTACTCAAACATTGCTAACCAATCCAAAACATCAAGTTTAGTCTCATATATACCAATCATTTCCTTTGGCATACAGGGTCTCTTAGGGCTGGAAGACCTAGAAGACTCTGGGAGAGAAGCATTTTCTACAGACAATTTCTTCATCTCTAGTTCATGATTCAGCTCCATTTCTCTGAGCCTTAACTCTTGATGCCATAGTTTGTGCATCAGTACGTTTCACTTCCAATTCAAGTCTCATTTTCTCAAGTGCAATAAATTCAGGAGTAAGTGTAGGACCTGTGGGGTTCCCTGTGGACAGAGGTTGTGCCTTCTGAGCAGGCAAAGGAGTTGTAGGGTTTCCTAACAAGGACTCATCTACTTCTTCTAAGGTACCACTCTCAGAATCAGAAACATCAGTATCCACATTTGCTGGAGGGGTAGGCCCTTCTGACCCACTCTCCAGACTTTGTTTTCTCATTAACTTTGCGATCAATTCAGATTTCTTCCCTTTACCAGAGAGACTCCTCTCCCTACACATGGTTCTCAAAACCTCAGCATTGTAGTTCAAGAGATCCTCTTCAGTGTAGCTTTCCATATTTAAAATGATTTCTCAGTTAAATAGAATTAGTGGTGTTAGCCTTGTGGTTAGTTGAACCCAAGCATTAGCAGCACTCTAGGTGGAATCACTCTACTTCCAAATCCTCACCGCTGTACACCAGTGTTAGGCAGAATCCTGTGCGGTGCCCTTAGGGACCACTACACACAATTAAGACTACAGGTGGCAATACAAGTTTTATCTTTGGTACAAGCCTGTACTCCTATGTAAAAGTGGTAGCAGTAGCGGAGCAGCCAGGCTTATCTCAAGAATATATGAGCAGTAGCAGAGATTACACAAAGGGACCACAATTACTGTGACTCAAGCAAACACTGACTTAAGGTTTCAGGTAAAAAAATATAAGTACATTTATTTTTAAACCGTTTGTTATAAACACGACACTTCTATTAATTCAAAATCACACGTAAAATACACTATAACCAACCAATTCACTTTGTACAGTATAGCTCAAGGTAAGTACCCTTTGTTTTAACGGACCTGTGTTGTGAAACAAAAGACATTACCGGGAATACACTTGCAATCACTTTTTGACAGTAATGACAGTTCGGTCTTACTAAATAAACACGTATCCGTAGCAAGAAATGTTACTGGGGCAAAACACACTTAGCACCTGAGATATCCAGAGAGAGTTGGGGGCAAAAATCATAGGCAATACTTTTGTCAAGGCAGACAGAATCAGAGAACACTCGTTGACAGAAATTCAAGAGTCAATAGGCCAGAGCCAGTGTCAAGTGGAACCGGGTTCCTGTTGTCGAGGATCACACAGTCGGACAGTTCACGATTCAACGTAGCCAGGAGTACTTAGATATTGTCAACAGAGGAAGCAAAAGTTAGAAGAAGGAGGGAAGACAAGGGCAAGCCTTGGAGATGAAGGAAAGGGGTTCAGCCTAATTCCTCAAGCAGAACACAGAACCTTATTCAATGAAGAGGCTGGTGCCACGGCAGTTGTTCCTGGTAGTTTCCTGCAGACCCTTGGTTCCTGGAGCTTCGGGGCGAAGGATGACGTCTGGAGGGGTCTGCACCACACAGGGATGAAACCGGCAGCAGCGACGGTGAATAAAAAGTGCGCTCCTTTAAAACAGGAGAGTCTCTTCAGATGGGTATCCGGACCACTACAGCTGTGTGCAGCGATTTCGACCAAGAAGAGGATCCTCTGGCTGTAGAAGGTGAGCTGGTTATCCCCACCAGGCTCAAGGGAAGAAGAGTCTGGACTGGATCTTCTCTGGTCGTCGAAGGGCAGATAGCTCAGGACTGCAGCAGGGCTTCACCGGGACGGGGTAGTTGCAGCAGCCGTCTTCTTCTCCGCTTCTCTTCGGTTCCTTGTAGTTCCAGTCACGACTCTGACTTCTAGCCCAAGAGACCTGCCTTTTATGCGAAAATCCCCCATTCACACAGCCTGGCTGTCAATCACGCAGCAGGGGGGTTGTCCAGCCCGGACAACCACCTCAGCCAATCATGGCAAAGTGCAAATTGGGTTTCCTAGGATACCCTGTGCAGGGGGTGACTACACCCCTCCCTCACATTCAGCCCACCTAGACAGCCAGGCGCCTAGAGGAGGGCTTCTTGGCAGAAGCCCGCCAAAAGATAGTGAACAAAGAAGGCAAACCTGGTTTGCCGCTCAAAGTAATACACAAGAAGGACTTTAACAAAAAGAAATGGCGAATAAACCCGACCGGTGCCAAAAGAAAAAGTATTTGGTAAAGCGGGTTTAAGTTCGAGGCTAATATGATAGCCTAAAACAATACCACGTTTAAATAGTATAATCGCGGTAGAGAAGTTAGGGTAGATACCACTGCCACAAGCCAAGTCTAAATGTTAAAAGAGCGAAACAATGCTCTAGGAGGTACAGATAAAAAGGGCTAAGGATCAACCCTTTCCAGTAATCCATGTAAGATGGAGTGTACTGGATATGTGGTTAAATGACTAAGTAAAGATAATGGCAACTTTACCCTTTTCTGAGGGACAGTAGTCACCCCCAGAAATGGAGTCGGTGGGAAGTCTAAAAGACAACCCTGTGTCACTGCACTGAAGGTGCTGCGTAAAACACACAAAAGAAGGGGGCTACTGAAGTGGTGTACTCCAGAGTCCACAATCACAAAAACAGATGAAATATACATGGCAAAACATGATAAGAGTGGGGGAAAAGCTCACTCTTACCAAGTGGAAAAAATAACTCCAGAAATGCAGCAAAGCTGCTGGGGGACTCACTAGGTAAGGGAAATTAGCCATTGAATGGGAATTCTCCCTAACAATGGTTCAGATAGATACTGAGGAATCAGATCTAGAAGAAGATCTTACTCTGGTAGGAGATCTTGACCCTGTTGACCATCCTGAGCTGCAGTCTTTACTGGCAGAAGGTGGGCCCAACAGGGTAGATTTCAGCAAAGGACAAAGAGAGTGTCCTACCTTGGAAGGTCTTCGCCTACAGGCAGCTTCTCAGCTCAATGGGACTGAGCCTGGGAAGTATAGGTTGCACTGGGAAGATGGCCTCTTCTACAGTGAACCAACTGAGTCAACCCCTGGAGACTGCAAAAAACTTGTAGTACCTCTAGCGAACCGACTGCAGTTTCTGCAGTTAGTCCACGAGATACCTTTGGCTGGTCACCTAAGTTTTAAGAAGACCAAGGAAAGACTCTCTCTTTACTTCTACTGGCCTAAGATGGGCTCAGAAGTAGACACATTCTGCAGAAGCTGACACACTTGCCAAACCTCTGGCAAGAGTGGAGCCAAGAATGTGGCACCCTTGGTGCCTCTCCCAGTGGTGGGAGTTCATTTTGAGAGGTTTGGGATTGACATTGTTGGTCCTCTTGATCCTCCCACACCTTCAGGCAACAGGTTTATCCTGGTTGTAGTGGATCATGCCACTAGATTTCCTGAGGCCATACCTATGAGGACTGTTACGGCTCCAGCTGTGGCTAAGGCCCTACTTGGTATTTTTTTACCAGGGTAGGTTTTGCTAAGGAGGTGATATCTGACAGGGGATCACATGTTATGTCCCACTACATGCAAGCCATGTGGAAAACCTGTGGGGTCACCTAAAAATTCTCAACTGCCTTCCATCCCCAAACCAATGGGTTGGTAGAGAGGTTTAACAGAACTATGAAGAACATGATTGGTGTTTTAGAAGAACCCCTTAAGGGAAAGTAGGACCTTCTACTGCCATGCCTTCTCTTTTGCATATAGAGAAGTCCCTCAGGAGGGAGTAGGATTCAGTGCCTTCGAACTTCTCTATGGCCATCCAGTCAAAGGTCCATTGGCCCTGATTAAGGAGGGGTTGGAGAGTGCTCCTTACCCCCAGCCAGTCAGAGTGACTGACTATGTGATAGGTCTCCGGAGGAGAATGTCACACATGATGGCAGAGACAAGTGATAACTTGAAGGCTGGTCAAGCTCTGGTCAAACATTGGCATGACCAGAAGGCTAACATGGTTGAGTTTACTCAAGACCAGCTTGTTCTTGTTATGGTCCCCACAAGGCAGAGGGCCTTGCAGGACAAATGGATAGGACCCTTCAATGTTGTGGGTAAACTTGGAGAGGTGAACTATCTGGTGGATTTAGGGAATCCTAAGGAGGCTCCCAGAGTCTTTCTCACCAACCGTTTGAAGGCTTCAATCTCTAGACCTGACATAGGAGCTTTGCTTCCAGCTTCAGCTCAGGAGGCGGAGGAGAGTGAACCTCTGCCTGACCTCCTCAGAGGCCTACCTTTAGATGAGCAAGTGGAAGGAGTTAATCTTTCTTCCAGTCTCACATCTGACCAGCAGGATGAGGGCAAGTTACTGTTAAATCAGTTTGCCTCCCTGTTCTCACTTTCATCAGCCTTGACCCTTTGGGGCCAACCTGACATACTCACTGGTGACTGTTTGCCTGTCAAAAGCCGGGGGTACAGAATGTCAGACAATGTAAGAACCCATATAAGGAATGAGGTCAACAAGATGCTTGATCTCGGGGTTATAGAGACCTCTATTAGCCCACGGTCTAGCCCAGTTGTGCTTGTACCAAAGGCAGGATCCAAGGAGTTGAGATTCTGCCTGGACTATAGAGCTCTAAATGCAGTCACAAAGACTGATGCCCATCCTTTGCCTAGGACAGATGAGCTGGTGGATAAACTTGGTGCAGCCAAGTACCTCAGCACATTTGACCTAACGTCAGGCTATTGGCAAATAGCCCTGACAGACCATGCCAAGGAGAAAACTGCATTCTCCACCCCAGCTGGCCTCTACCAATTCAAGGTAATGCCTTTTGGACTAAAGAATGCACCTGCTACATTTCAGAGGATGGTCAATCAAGTTCTGAATGGGATGAAGGACTTCTGCATGGCATACTTGGATGACATTGCAGTGTTCAGCCCTACATGGAAAGAACATATTGAACACCTAGGCTATGTATTGCAGGCTCTGGAACAGGCCCATCTGACCATAAAGGCAAGCAAATGTCAAATTGGTCAGAGTACAGTGGTCTACCTTGGACATCAGGTAGGAGGAGGTGAAATAAGGCCATTGCCTAGCAAAGTACAAGCTGTACAAACTGGGCCACCCCTACTACTCAAACCCAAGTGAGAGCCTTCTTAGGTCTCACTGTGTATTACAGGAACTTCATATAGAACTAAGGGACCATAGCTTCTCCCTTGAATGTCATCTCCTCTCCCAAATTTCCTAAAAAGGTCAGGTGGAATGAGGAGTGCAATCAAGCCTTTGAAGGTCTAAAGAAAGCCCTTTGTCAAGCTCCAGTCCTAAGAGCTCCTGACTATCACCAACCCTTCATTGTACAAACTGATGCTTCAAATGCAGGTATAGGTGCAGTCCTTAGTCAACTGGATGAGAAAGGTAGGGAGCACCCCATTTGTTTCATCAGCAGGAAGTTAAAGGATCCTGAAACAAGGTGGGCAACAACAGAACATGAATGTTTTGCTATTGTGTGGTCACTGAAGCGGTTTAGACCGTACTTGTATGGATCTACCTTCATCATTCAGACTGACCACCAACCCTTGAGGTGGCTGATGCAAATGAAAGGGGAAAACCCAAAGTTACACAGATGGTCAATCTGCCTGCAAGGATTTTATTTTTCCATTGGGCACAGAGCAGGAAGTCACCACCAAAATGCTGATGGTCTCTCTAGGATGTTTGTAACCGACTAGAGGTATGAGGTCCATCCACGAGTGGATTAAATCCTCCTGTCCTTTAGGCTGTGGGGGGTGAGTGTTAGGGAGAATTCTCATTCAATGGCTAATTTCCCTTACCTAGTGAGTCCCTCAGTAGCTTTGCTGGATTGCTGGAGTTATTTTTTTCACTTGATAAGAGTGTGAGCTTTCCCCCCACTCTTACCAATGTTTTGCCATGTGTATTGCATCTGTTTTTGTGATTGTGGGCTCTGGAGTACACCACTTCAGTAGCCCCCTTCTTTTGTGTGTTGCACAGCACCTTTAGTGCAGTGACACAGGGTTGTCTTTTAGACTTCCCACCGACTCCATTTCTGGGGCTGACTACTGTCCCCAGAAAAGGGTAAAGTTGCCATTAACTTTACTTAGTCATTTAACCACAGATCCAGTACATCCCATCTTACATGGAGTATTGGAAAGGGTTACTTCTTAGCCCTTTTTATCTGTACCTCCTCGAGCATTGTTTCGCTCGTTTATCATTTAGACTTGGCTGGTGGCAGTGGTATCTACCCTAACTTTTCTACTGCGATTATACTATATAAACGTGGTATTGTTGTAGGCTATTATATTAGCCTCGAACTTAAACCCGCTTGACCAAATACTTTTTCTTTTGGCTCCGGTCGGGTTTATTTGCTATTTCTTTTTGTTATAGTCCTTCTTGTGTTTTACTTTGCGCGGCAAACCAGATTTGCCTTCTTTGTTCACTGTCTTTTGGCGGGCTTCTGCCAAGAAGCCCTCCTCTAGGCGCCTGGCTGTCTAGGTGGGCTGAATGTGAGGGAGGGGTGTAGTCACCCCCTGCACATGGTATCCTAGGAAACACAAGTCACATTTTGCCATGATTGGCTGAGGTGGTTGTCCGGGCTGGACAACCCCCCTGCTGCGTGATTGACAGCAAGGCTGTGTGAATGGGGAATTTTTGCATAAAAGGCAGGACTCTTGGGCTAGAAGTCAGAGTCGCCACTGGAACTACAAGGAACCGAAGAGAAGCGGAGAAGAAGTCGGCTGCTGCAACTATCCCGTCCCGGTGAAGCCCTGTTGCAGTCCTGAGCTATCTACCCTTCAACGACCAGAGAAGATCCAGTCCGGAGTCTTCTTCCCTTGAGCCTGGTGGGGATAACCAGCTCATCTTCTACAGCCAGAGGATCCTATTCGTGGTCAAAATCGCTGCACACTGCTGTAGTGGTCCGGATAGCCATCTGAAGAGCCTCTCCTGTTTTTAAGGAGCGCACCTTTTATTCACCGTCGCTGCTGCCGGCTTCAGCCCTGTGTGGTGCAGACCCCTCCAGACGTCCTCCTTCTTGCCGAAGCTCCAGGAACCGTGGGTCTGCAGGAAACTACCAGGAACAACTGCTGTGGCACCAGCAAGCATCTTCATTGAATAAGGTGCTGTGTTCTACTTGAGGAATTCGGGTGAATCCCTTTTCCTCCTCCTAGAAGGCTTGTCCTTATCTTCCCTCCTTCTTATAACTTTTGCTTCCTCCATTGATAATATCTAAGTACTCCTGGCTACGTTGAATTGTAAACTGTCCGACTGTGTGATCCTCGACAACAGGAACCCGGTTCCATTTGACACTGGCTCCGGCCTATTGACTCTTGAATTTCTGTCCATGAGTGTTCTCTGATTCTGTCTGCCTTGACAAAAGTATTGCCTATGATTTTTGCCCCCAACTCTCTCTGGGTATCTCAGGTAACATTTCTTGCTGCGGATACGCGTTTATTTAGCAAGACCGAACTGCCCTTACTATCAAAAAGTGATCGCATATGTATTCCCGGTAACGTCTTTTGTTTCACAACACCGGTCCGTTAAAACATAGGATACTTACCTTGAGTTATACCGTACAAAGTGAATTGGTTAGTTGTAGTGTATTTTATGTGTGGTTTTGAATTAATAGAAGTGTTGATTTAAAAAATAAAATGAACATTTTTTTTTACCTGAAACCTTGAGTCAGTGTTGCTTGAGTCACAGTAATTGTGGTCCCTTTGTGTAATCTCTGCTACTGCTCATATACTCTTGAGATAAGACTGGCTGCTCCGCTACTGCTACCACTTTAACATAATAGTGCAGGCATGTACCAAAGGTAAAACTTGTATTGCCACCTGTGGTCTTAATTGTGTGTAGTGGTCCCTAAGGGCACTGCACGGGATTCTGCCTAACAACTACCCCTTCTCAATGTCTTTCTCTGATTCTCCAATCCCTTTAAAGAATTCTCTCCCTATACCCTGTGTACGCCCAGGCAAGAGGGAGGAAGACAAGTAAGAAAAAAGTAGGAATAAAGTGTTTCTAAATACTACTCTGTGTCTTCCTTCGAGACCCCTACGATTTTTCTTCACCTTAGTTTTCCCATATCCATATATCCTGTACTAGTCGAGATAGCACTATGCGGCGCCGCCTTCCACCCCTCAACAGAGATAGGATCCCTTTATCCTCTTTTTAACTTGTTTTCTGTCACTGTCCTAATGGCCATATGCAAAAGAATGAGAATAGGATAGAATATAGAACAGACCCCAGACTCCCCCCTTTCTACTAAGAATCTCCTCACTTATTTACCCCGGCTGGTGTTGTACTTCCCAAACCTCCTAATCTGACTCCCATCCTCCTTTTAATATCACCCGCACTTGATACTCACGTGTCCGTCTTGATACGCGACCCTCCGGACCCGATCGGTCAGGGCGCCGCCCCTCACTAAAAGACCACGCCCGACTCCGGCGAGTGGTACGGTGGGTTTTGTAAAGGGGAATCCCGTACCCTTTTGCCCTATTGCGTGCGCACGTCTAGGTGTACCGGTTGCCGTTGGCGGGTAGCTCTTGAGGGAGCGCGCTCCGGGTCGTAACAGGGGGACGTCTCGTGCCATAAGGACAAAAAAGAACGCAATCGCGTCAGGGTTTCCAATGAATGTGAGAAGCCCCCAAAATGCACTTGATCCCCCAATAAAAGTCAAACAGGACACATCCCTGGAGGGAATGAGACCAAGACCAAGTGCTGGTGATATCAAAAATCATTTATCTGAAATAGGGCAAGCAGAATCTACTCTGCTCACGCCGAGGGCGCTCTGCAGAAAACATGTTACAAATAATTTTTATACAGTTTTTACGTCACCGAGGAGAGGGGAGGCCTAAGGGGCACATGAAGAGTTGGGATTGGTCACTAGGGTTGGGCACCTATGGGTGCCATAGGGTCAGTGTGCTGGGATTGGCGCAGATTCGTGTGATGCTGTGATGATGCTCTTCAGGTCAATCGGTCAGCTGGGCTCATTGAATTGGCATGTGGTGTCGGTAACTGTTGTAATGTTACATATTCAATAAACACTTGACATTTGCCCTTGTGGCCACACATTCCCATTCATCCAATCCTATAATCCATCTTGTCTGGCATACTCCGAGACCTGTGAATCTGACACCAAAGGAAAGACATTTCATAAATGCAGTTTAACTATCATTGGCCATAGGTCATAATGCATCTGTTAGACCCATTGTAAGAACCATTGATAAGCAGTTTAACTGTGTGTCAGTATAATACAAGATATACTGGCTAAGGGGGTAAAGCGTTGAGGTCACTGTGTGGTCTGGAATGTCCATATGTACAATAAAGAGGGCTCTAAATGTAAGGCCTAAATCATACATTAAAAGAATGGGCCACAAAAGTCATAAGTCTTATTGTGAGGGTAAAAGACTAGGGGCCTCATTACGACTTTGGAGGTATACATGCACTTAATAAGGGCATGGCTGCCTCCAAAATCGTGTCCGGGTCCCCTGAATGGGGAAATACCGGGCCATTCCGACTTAGGAGGGCCCGGTATTTCCTCCTTCAGGGAACCCGGACCCAGTCCTTCCCCATTCCCATTCGCGCCCCTATAGGGCTCAATGGGAATGGGGAGGGAGCTAACAACGGGTCTGTTAATAACGGGCCCGTTGTTAGCTCCCTGGTCCCCCCGCGGGACCCGCTCTGGACGTCTGGTTTAACCAGACGTCCAGAGCGGGTCACGCGAGGGAACCTCGTAATAGGGCGGAATGGGTTTAACAGCGTCAGCACCATTACCGGCACTGTTAAACCAATTCCGCCCTTCTTTTAATGAGGCCCAAGTTGTCTAAACATCATTAAATCTCTGCTCATCTGTCCTGACGCCAGGAGGGGTAGAGGAGAATCGAAACACCTTTGTGGTGCAGTTCTGCATTGCACGGGGAGACAGGACCTCCTGGGGTGGTTTTTTAACATAAAAGGCTTTTTACACATGGTTGTTACTTTCTGATTAGGATCGTCTAAACCAGGTCATCATTTCTACTTGGCTAAATACTATTATTGTTATAAAACCCATAGTAATAATTTGTGTGTGCAGAGGTTATTTTCCATCTAGATTACACAGTTCATGATCAGATTCTTTACATGTGGGCCCTAATGCATATTGTTATTAAGGTAAAATTGTACTAATCATGGCCTTTGATTTACTAAATTGCTTCTACATGATGTACTGCATGTATTTTCATTGGACTCAAACCGAGGTAGCTTTGTGCTGGCATATACAGTGTTATGTTCTGTTTTGCATTTTGGTTATTACAATATATTTCTGTTAAGCTTCATACTACACGCTAATACACGTCACACTAATATAACTAGAATCTAACGTTAGTGTTCTGATTATACATATATTATACACTACACTAATATGCTTATTATTCTACTGCAGTTCTTTCATTATTCCACTACACTACACTAATATGCTTATTATTCTACTGCAGTTCTTTCATTATTCCACATGCAATGGAAACAGTTTGTGAGCAACCTAGTCTGAGTGCGTGCAGAAAGACACTTTGATTCTCTTATATTAAAACGCGAACAAACAAAACATACTTGAGGGTCGCTCCTGCTATTTGACCATGTTCAAAGGAAATGGGGGTGGTATTCTTTATGGCCTGGATCTGCTAGATGGGGGCAGGTTTATAGAGATGAACGACTTTCTGTTGCCATGCCTTGAGCTGGGCCGTGACAGGGTCAATGAAGTAAGATGGAAGACAGAAGATACTGTGCAAAGTTTGTTGCATTCGCCTGGCTAGTCTCCCATGAGAACCGGACGACTGCAGAGATGACAGAGGGGAGGAGGTGTAATGCTCATCTGATTCCCGTAGAGGCGCCGGTCTTGACTGGGCGTATACCGTATCTTGAAAGGTGATGTGTAACACAGGCTGGCTCTTTGGGCTGGACCTCTGTGCACTGTATGTCTGACTCGAAGGGTAAGATGTCTTAGGTAAGTGAACGCCGTGCTCTCCATCTGCCTCGGGGCAGGGTGCTGTAACCAGTTTCTTCACTGGATAAGGGGAGCAGGGCTCTTGACTTCAGAGGACTGCTGTCCGTCGTTTACTGCACGAACGGTAGTTTCGAGTAATTCTAATGTCTTTAAAAGTCTTTAGTAATGATGTCTCTTGTTTTTGCAGGGTTTCGGCGATGGCGGATGACGGGCTGAAGTGAGTTGAAGATGGAGCCCGTGTTTGCGGGACCAAAATGCCACGGGATGCAACTGATTGGTTACCGGGTCCTTTTGTGATAGAACTGCCCCCATGGCAAGGCTTGAAGCATCAGTTTCCACGATGTAGGGGAGTTCGGGGCGAGGGTGTTTTAAGATTGGTGCAGAGATAAATTTAGTCTTCAAATCCTGGAAAGCTTGTTCCGCCTCGGTAGACCATTCAAAACGTTTGTTTTTCTTTAACAAGGCAGTGATGGGCTGGACTATTCGAGAAAATTCGGGGATAAACCTGCGGTAAAAGTTAGCGAAGCCTAACATGCTTTGCACACCTTTTACGGAGGATGGTGATGGCCATTTGAGAACTGCATCGACCTTCTTTGAATCCATACACACTCCGCCAGGTGATAATATGAATCCCAAGAATTCAACTTCAGTCACGTTGAAAACACATTTTTCCAACTTAGCGAAAAGTTTGTGTTGACGCAACCTTTCGAGGACCATTTTCACGTGTTTCCGATGTTCAGATTCCGATGAAGAATAAACGAGGATGTCGTCAAAGTAAACAACAACACACACATCTATGAGCTCTCTGAGGACATCGTTCATAAAATATTGAAAGGCGGCCGGGGCATTGCAAAGTCCGAAGGGCATGACCTGATATTCAAATAGCCCATATTTGGTGCGGAAGGCCGTCTTCCATTCATCGCCCTCTTTTACTCGTACCAAGTGGTAGGCTCCTCTAAGATCCAGCTTTGTATATATGCATGCTTTTCTGACTTGGTCCAGGAGTTCAGGGATCAAAGGTAACAGATATCTATTCTTGACGGTGATCTGGTTCAGGGAGCGATAATCTATACAAGTTCTAAGGTCTCCTTCCTTTTTTGGAATGAAGAACAAAGCTGAAGAAGCAGGGGACTTGGAAGGACGAATAAACCCATTTGCCAGGTATTGATCCAGGTATTGTCGAAGGTGAAGGTTCTCAGGCTCGGTGAGGGCATAAATTCTACTACAAGGAGGAGTAGATCCAGGTATCAGGTCTATCTGGCAGTCATAAGACCTATGAGGAGGTAGAGAGTTAGCCTGGTCCTTCCGGAAAACATCTTGGTATTCTAGGTATTCGGGAGGTAACTGGGGAGTCTCTGAAGAAATTGCTGCCAGTGCAACACCAGGTGGAGGGTGACAAGTAGAGACACATTCTGGAAACTGGACCGTTCGTGCTCGCCAATCGATCAGAGGATTGTGTTTCTCTAACCAAGGTATTCCTAGAATAATCTGAAACTGAGGAGCCTTGATCACATCGAACACGATCTTCTCATGGTGTCCATCTTGACTTACTAGCGTCACTTCTTGAGTGGTATGCGTTACTGGTCCGGAGGCTATCTCCGTTCCATCCACCGTAGTAATGACGTCCTTTACAGCCTTGGGACAAAGAGTTAGATTCATCCTCAAAACGATTTCATGATCCACATAATTGCCGATGGCACCGCTGTCGACGTAAGCTTCAATTGCATGTAATCGATCCGGATTATCAGGGCTAATGAGGACCATAGGTATCACGAAATGCGAGGTCACGGAACTGGTTTTCACGCTCGGCAAGAGGACCTCTATTCTTGTCGGGCAAGGTCGTTTCCCTGCTCAGAGTTTATAACTTTGGTAACTGCAGCTCCTACTGCCTTCTTGGCAGGTTTCACCGGACAGTCTCGAAGAAAGTGCCCTGAGTTTCCGTAATAGAGGCATAATTGCAACTGTTTTCTCCTTTCCCGCTCCTTTTGTGTTAGAGGACCTTTCAGGCCCCCTATTTGCATGGGTTCCCCGGAGTCTACTCCTTTGGAAGGAGTTGGCGATTTGGAAAATACTCGAGCATCAAACTTGGAACGATCGGCCTTCCTGTTCTGCAGTCTGTGATCTATTTGAACGACTAAGTCTATATAGTCCGAACAATCTTGTGGGGGATTCACTACTTGGGCTAACACATCTTTCAACTCTCCACGTAGACCTCTATAAAACAGCGTAATCCTTTTGTCCTCAGGCCATTGAGTTTCCACTATCAGTCTGTTGAAAGACGCAATATAAGCCAAAAGGTCTTGATTACCTTGTCGCAACGAAAGAAGCTCATTGTCCAAGGCCTGCCCCTGTGAATGTCTTGCGAACAGTTTTTCCATGCTGCATCTTGATTTACTAGAGGGATTGACCAGTCTGCCGCATTGCCACTAAGGTACGAAAGCACGAAAGCTACTTTAGCTTGATCAGTTGGAAAGGCTGCTGGCCGGCATAAGAAATGCAACCGGCACTGATTGATAAATACTGCAAACCTCTTTGGGTCACCAGAAAATCGTTCGGGCGGAGCCAGAGGTACATTCCCAGGTAGGTTGATCTGCACTGGATTCATAGAGGATGTAGAAGGAAGATTCCCCCAGATGCGGGTAACGGGGTCTGTCCGGCTTGTGACTGTAGCAATTGTCTAGCGAGATCATCTGTTCGCTCCTTGGAAATAATCAGTTCCCTTCTTAGAGCGTTCGTTTCCTGACGGGCTGCATGCACTTCTGCCCTTAGTTCCCCAAGTAACTGGGCTAGCTGGTCGGTATCCGAGGTTTCCATAGCGCCTGGACGGGAGTTTTGCGGTAGGCTTTGCGTTCTGTAACGCTCACCTGATTCCCGTAGAGGCGCCGGTCTTGACTGGGCGTATACCGTATCTTCAAAGGTGATGTGTAACACAAGGCTGGCTCTTTGGGCTGGACCTCTGTGCACTGTATGTCTGACTCGAAGGGTAAGATGTCTTAGGTAAGTGAACGCCGTGCTCTCCATCTGCCTCGGGGCAGGGTGCTGTAACCCGTTTCTTCACTGGATAAGGGGAGCAGTCCTCTTGACTTCACAGGACTGCTGTCCGTCGTTTACTGCACGAACGGTAGTTTCGAGTAATTCTAATGTCTTTAAAAGTCTTTAGTAATGATGTCTCTTGTTTTTGCAGGGTTCCGGCGATGGCGGATGACGGGCTGAAGTGAGTTGAAGATGGAGCCCGTGTGATGAATGGAAGCGCCTGGAAGCACGTAAGTAAGCGCTTGTTGCCTGCTTCACGATGCGCTCTAACTGTCTTTTTATTTTGCAGGTACAAGTTCGGAGCGGCTGCAGGGTGCCGGAATACCCACTGGGTTAGATGTGGAAAGGAGTAATGGCACGTGAGTATTAAAGTTCTCCAATGTCTTTAAACGCACCTTGTTTTGTCTTTCAGATGCGGGATGCAGCGCCGAAGGCCTCCGGAGCGTGCGAAGAGCTGGTAAGCTTTTGTCTTTCAGATGCCGGAATGCAGTGCGAAGACCTCCGGAGCGCACGAAGAGTAGGTAAGCCTTTGTCTTTCAGATGCCGGAATGCAGCGCGAGGCGTTGGTGACAGCCGATGGACCAGGTAAGTGAAGCGCTGTCACTGAAGACCGTAATGCTAACCTGTTCTTTCTTGTCTTTATAGGTGTTGCTGAAGACTGGATTCAGGATGGTAAGCCTTTTTCCTTAGGCCCAGGATCAGATGCAGAAGACACGATGAGCGTTCTGCTGCAGAGGATGCAGAATAACGCAAAGCAAGATTCATCCATCGGGTGTGGTTTAAATAGCCTCCTGTAGTGCTTAGGCGTCTCCTTCCACAGCCATGCCTAGGTAAGAAAAGAGATCAGCATCAGGCTTATCTGAAAGTTCTAAGCAAGAACTTTCAGGGGTTTCCTCTTGGGACAGATCAAATCCTAGAGACTGAAAGGTTGTAATAGAACTCCACAGGGTTTGCTTAATCCGCTCCGATCTGACATGGATCTGTACCCAATCAGTCCTGTCCTCTTGGACAAATTCCACCATTAAAATGTCTTTAGAGCTCAGAGAGCCCAAAGCCAGTATGTGGTGCAGTAAGATCATCACATTTGATCGATTTAGTATGAGGCCGTCTCATACTTGATTTAGGCCCTACAGAAATATTGTTATTGGCTTGCTTCTTTTGGTCATTCCAACTCCCTAACCCCACCTCTGGGATAGGACTGGCTCTGGCATAGGCCTCCTTCCTCAGGCTGGGTGGGGTTCCTTTTTCACCCCTGACAGTGTCTTTTTTTTTTACATTGACTCTTAGATCGTTTAGGGCCATATAAGATTGGAGGGCATCCAAGCGTCTTTGAAGCCATATTGGTGTTCTATCAATCAATACAAGGTTGTCCGCATAAATTATCCACGGAACCGCCTCCTGTTGATTTTTGGCTGGAAAACCACAGACCCCATTCTGGGCGGATTCAAAATCAGAGATGTACAGGTTAAAGAGGATTGGGCAAGGGCACATCCTTGGTTCAATCCCTATTAACCTTAATTACCTCTGTCAGAAGCCCTTGCTGATTAAGACAGACCTGAATCGTTGCAACCAGGTATAGTGCCTCCATAGGCTCAACTATATTCTCCGGACAGTTCCATTTCCTCAATTTTGCCCAAAGTCTTCCCCGATTCACGCTATTGAATGCTTGTTGCTCCAGGTAAACTGATGCGATATAAAGCTTAGTTTCTTTTCGCCTTGATTGCTTAGAGCTTTAGCAGGTTTAACAGAAACAAATTCAAGCTCGTTCCTATACCCTTTACAAAGCCAGTTTGCCTCGGATCCTGATGGCTCGAATCTCGGGCCCATTTAGTATGGTGATTCAGTATTATTATTATCTTTATTTGTTTTGGTTTATATAAACCTTTACAAAAAGAACAATTATTAACAATTTCAACAACATTTATATAGCAATTGCAAACTTCTACAAACCATTGTTTGAGCTATATATCATCTTAAAAGATATCATACTTAATATTTATAATTTCTAAAAAAACATTTAAATAAAACGTTAAAAAACAAAGAAGAAAACAAATACCTATGTAAGATCACATACGTTTTTTAGAAAAGCAACAATTCTCATTTTTAACACAATTGATCCTCCATGCAGCATTTCATACCACAATGTTTCGCAATTTACTTGAGAAGTGTCACTTACAAATTGTTTAAAATATTCAATTCTCCTTGATATCAATTTCAGACATTTCAGCAAAAGATGATATAAAGTTTCCTTTTCTCCATCAACACGACAGTGCCTACAAAATGTATATTCATCCACTGAGGAATAACGAATATTTCTGATTTCCTGAGTATTTAATACATTGGGCCTCATTCCGAGTACGGCGCTAACCAATGGCGCTATTAACGCCTTGGTTGACGCCGTACCCGGACCGGCAGTGCCTTGGTGGATGGTGGAATCACCGCCCCATTCCAAGGTTGGCGGGGCGGTAATTCCCCATTCACCAAGGCTCTTCCCCATTCCCAAATGAGCCCCCATAGGGCTCAATGGGAATGGGGAAGATGCAAATAACGGTGACCGTTCATTACGGTCACTGTTATTGGCTTGGAGGCCCCTTTGCGCCCTCGACTTTAACACCTGCTCAAAGCAGGCGTTAAGGGCGAGGGCGCAGAGGGAACTCGGAGTATGGCGGTAAGGGA
Source organism: Ambystoma mexicanum (assembly GCF_040938575.1). Classification (NCBI taxonomy): domain Eukaryota; kingdom Metazoa; phylum Chordata; class Amphibia; order Caudata; family Ambystomatidae; genus Ambystoma; species Ambystoma mexicanum. The sequence goes on along the minus strand of NC_090925.1, from coordinate 14,479,867 downwards.
ATACCGCCACCGGTCTCGTTACCGGTGGCCGCTATCCCTTACCGCCATACTCGGAATGAGGCCCATTCACTCTGAACCTCATCAATGCATTACTAATTCTTCTGGCTGGATATTTCAGAACATACATTTCGGGTTCTGGTTGCCACTTCCAAAAAGAGACAGACTGAGAGTATAGACTTGAATTTAGTAATATCACATTGTTTCCAACCCAGTCAAAAGCTTTTATCAGAGTTTTTACTTTTAATGGTTTATCCAGCAATTTTGTAGTGATAATCCCATTCCAAGCAATGAACGCTCCACACTTTCTTTCATCTTAGTCATTAGTTAGCCTTTTTTATCATCTGCTAAGTTTCTGTACAGCTGTTTCTGATTCCCCATCAAACATTTCTGTAGAAATAGCCTTTTTCCATAACATGCTGCTTTCCAATGACACTAGCCCAAACTCATAACGCACTGTTACAAAAGGAATACATTTTGGTAAAAAATACAAAACCTTGCGCCATGTAATGGCCTCAATGGTCTTTAAGAACGGAATCAATGAATCCGGTAGCAATTCCAAACCATAGCTGAGTCTCGGCATTATTTTTTAAAAATAAAATTCTATGCCTGCCTGCCTGCCTGTAGGGAATATTTTACATATTTACTTTCAATCATCTTTACTGTTTCGCCGCAGCCACAGCCTTTAACTTCAAACAATTTTTTATCCAATTTAAAGATGGTACACTAGCAAAGACATAGCCAAGGAACTTCATAGATTTAGAAATTTTCTATCCTTGTTCCATTATAGTCCCTTGAGAAACCTATGGATTTCCTGTTCCCTTGTCCCAAATTCATTATTCCAATTTTTGCAGCATTTATTTTTAATTTTAATCCTTTTATGTGAAAGACAAAAGAGTTCATCAGACGTTGTAGCCCTATTTTAGTCTTATCAAATAATAAAAATCATCAGCATAGGTGCACCAGTTCCCAATCAGTTTACCTACTTTGGGTACAGCAAGTCCTTTGCCAGCCATAAATTGCCTAACCGAAAACACATAGAGGTTAAATAGGATTGCAGCTAGTGCACATCCCTGTTTCAAACCATTTTTTTGCATAGAATGGATTGGTCATTCGACCCTCATTATGAAGCCTTACACTGATCATAGTATTCGAATACAGGCCAACCAATATGGCTAGTAAGTCACCATCTATACCAAGATGCATCAGTCTTCTCCATAACATAGGTCTATCCACCATATCAAACGCTGCAGACAGGTCCATTGCTGCAACATATAAAGGGCCTTTCTTGTTTTTCAGAGCATTATTTTGTAGCTGTGTAAGTAACACACCTCCAGAATCTGTTCTTATGTTCTTTCTAACTCCACATTGTCGAAGATCTAGCAGATCATTATTTTCTATCCATTCTAACAATCAAGAACAATAGATGTAAAAATCTTTACCTCAACATTCATGAGGGAGATGTGATGATAGTTTGAAACACACCTCCTATTTCCCTTCTTGAATATCGGAAGTATATATGATAGAAGCCAGGCCTGGGGTATCATTTTTTGATCTATAACATCGCTAAAATGAATGTGAAGTATTCTGGCCCATAAATCAGCATTGTTTTTTAAGGTCATGAATGAGAGACTATTAGGGCTGGGTGTTTTAGACCTTTTGGTCTGGAATATAAAGCCTTTGACATTTGCTATAGATACGTCTATCTTCCATTCTAGGTGGTTCACCAGACTCATTTCAAAAGGGTCTGAATTGGACTCAGAGTAAATGCTCTTAAAATGCTCAGACCAATCCTCTGCGTTTATTGGATTAAGAGCCAATTGAATTTGCGTTTTTTATGTGAGACCAAAAACATCTCAAATTCATGTTTCTCATAGTCAGAAACAACAATTCAGCATCTTTCTGCTGCAAGCATGCACAATGATTAATTTTTATATCTCTGTCTGCATTTCCTTATGCCATACCTGATCATCTCTATATCACAGTTATCCCTCTTTAGTATTCGTATTTCTCTATGTAAGGCAGTTTTTCTTCGTTTAATGTCAAGGTTAGATATGTGCTTATGAGTAACATGTTTTTGGCCTGACACAGTATTCATCATATCAAACGTATCCGAGACTTCATCTAGGTAAGTCGAATATCGATCTACAGAATATGACAATCTTTTATCTTCCAGCGTTCATGACTCGTACTCGACTAACATACTCTCATTGAATTTGTCAGTTTTCCCTGGGTTCCATTTTACTCTTGAACCCCTAACATTAATTACGAAGTTTTCACAGGTTCTGGTCAATGCATCCTCATTATTTCTTTTCTTCCATGGTCGAATATATGATAGCATCACATGATCGCTATTAGTCGTTTGTATTATATCCATATTATCCATGCATAGATACATTTCGGTACTCACAAATATATAGTCAATTATTGATGACAGCCCTCTTGCGTGCCATGTCACTGTCTCATTAAACATCGAGTTCAACTCCCAGCTTTTAGCTAATAGGTTCCACATACTTCCTTACAACAGACATTGGAGTTGCTGTCATCTTGTGAAGTCATTGCCCAGATTGTAGCACTATTAACAATATTACAATCAGCATTCAGGTCGCCAGCCTATACAATCCAACCCCCTGGATTTAGGCATAGCCAATCTTCAATTAGTCCATCAAGTTTACTTATGCTGATTTCAAGCTCACTATCATTGTACTCTACGGCATTCCAGTATACATTAACAATCATCAAGTATCTAATCCCTATATCTGTAATAATTCTACATGTGATAACCATTATCTCATCTTGAATACACTCTTAGGATTCAATGTTTATAGATTCATCATTTCTCATAGCCAGTGGAAGTCCTCCTTTTGTCTGACCCTTGCTCCCAGCTTTGGCTTTGATGCATTTTATAATGTATCCATCCCAGAGAATCGTTATGGTCACCCATGTTTCTTGCAAAAGTACAAAGTCATAGCATGCCATTAAATTGCAGACTTTCCTGTTAACTACAAGATGTGAGTTCCCCCTAGAATTCCATGATACTAACTTAAAGTTGTCATTTAAGCTAAAGGGGTTGTTTCAAGGTCTTCAGCTGCATAATTGAATCCTTCAGTGATAATGCCAAATCTCGCCATTCATTCAGGTCTTTCAGCAAGCTCCTGTCCCTATCCTTATTATCACTTGCATCCACTCTTGCTTACTCAGACCAATTGTTTCTTGCAATTCCCTGTTTACCTAACCCTTCAATTTGACTATTGTTTGTAAAATAAAAAATGTCAAATCCTCTCCTTTGTAGGGTTCCTGCTTCTTTAAGCAGGAGAGCCCTAACCAAAGGTGATGGAATCACCAGTCCGACATAATCGTATCTATGTTCATGTATGAAGTCTACAAGTTTTATGTCGGCTGATGTTATCAAGTTCAGCTCTGCAATTTCAGAAAACTAACTTAGGATATATGGTCTATTCAAGGACCTTGGACTGACCCTTTCAAAAATATAACACATGATCAGGCTGGACTCATTAGGGAATACCGATTGTCTTAGATTTTTTACATAATTCCTATGTGTAAAATCTGCCTCCAATCTATTGTTAATACGTCCATTTCCTGAATCATCCTGCAATGAATCCACCCTCTGAGGTATATATTCATAATATTTAGGATCTGAACTCTGGAGTGGTTCATTTGTGGTCCTATTCCCTACAACTGATTGCTCTTCCGGGTTCTTTTTTATTAATATTCCTTCAATTATCTTCCTTACTTCAATTTCAGATAGCTGTGTTTTTGCATCACACTTAACTATGTTAACTTAAATTGTTGATCTCTTTTTGAATATCACTCATTTCCCTTTTTCTTTCGGCGTCCCCAGCAACTATGCTTACCATTCCATTGGGAGCTCTGATCTCACTATTATCATGTAACTTTCCTGCCACTGCTCACTCTTCAAGGTTCTTTTTTGTTAATATTCCCTCTATTATCTTCCTGACTTCAGTTTCAGATAATTGTGTTTTTTCCTCAAGCATGACTGTGTTACTGGAAGTAATACTCTCTTTTCTCATTTCGCTCGTTTCCTTTCTTCTTTCAGTATCCCCAGCCACTGTGCATACCATTCACTTGGGAGCTATGATCTCGCAGTAATCCTTTAAATGGGTTGCTCCTGTTTGACTGGGAGGCACTTCATTCAAGACTATGTCAATTGTTCCTGGTTCATTTATATCAGCATTATTCAATGCTAATTGGGTAATTTTACTTCAACAATTAGCAATTTATTGAATCTCAGGGCCTACCGAAGAGGGAGTATTAGGACGTGAGATTGCTGATGGATTCTTAAAGATATCAAATATGTCTTCAACCTCCCTCTCTATCGATCTTAAGTTCTTATCTATTCTTCCTGACATCTCTTTGTTCTTCAGTGCGTCAGATAATGTGTTAGTCCCTACTGCATATCCAGGTTCTATATCTTTTAAAGCAACAGCATCTCCTACATTTGGTCCCAATTTTTCTGTTCCCTCAAATACAGATTCATTTATCAAGACGACATCCAAGCTTGCAGGTGGGTTAATCGTCTTCTCCCTCACCTTTGGATCCCTTCAAATGTTTTGAGATGTAGTGTTTAGCGCCTTTTGTGCTAAGGCGTTTTTACGCCTCAATTTTCTTTCCTTTTTTTGTGATATTTTGACCATGAAATCACCATCTAAATTGCCCTCTTCAGTTGCCTCTATACCTACTCCATCACTTTTATTTGATTCCTTAGCGACAGCTTTGAAGACTGGGGCATAAGGAATTTTGGACTCCTTTATGATCACACTAATCTGTGCCTCAGACTCACATTTGCCTAGATCTTCGAAACCAAGTTCATAACCAAGCATTCTTTCCCATTCTGACCCACCTCAGTACTGTTGGTTTATGCTGACAACATGCTCAGCCAAGTCTTGCAAGACACTTCAGGCATTGCAGTTAATACCAGAAAAATCTCATTAAGAAGACATGACTGCTTTTTAATTGCTCTAGGATTTGAATATTTACATTTGTGCCACCTCCCAATGGACAGTCATTCTCCTTTATGGGACTTAATTTTGTACTTACCAGTTCCTGTGCACTTTTATCTATATGTTGTGATAGACATAAAAGTGATATTTCACCTGTAGAGAATATGGGTGGAGTATCAAGGAAAGAAGTATTGGTATCACTTGTGGGCTTAGTTATAGCTAAAGTCTTTGCATGCTCACTACTCTTTGCTACTAATGAGTCACCATCTCTTTCCTCCAAAAACAATGATTGAGAAGATTCATGTAGTGACTCCATTGTCGAACTCACTACCTTAGCTGAACTTACATCACTCATCAATGAACATAACTGGGCACATTCCAAAAGGTCCTCATCTGTATCAGAAGAGCCCGGCAAAGGGGTCACTGAAGCTTGCTCCATACTCATTCTCCTTGTTTTAATGCCTAAAGAGTTTATATTCCTCTCAATTATAGGATGGATTATTCTTCTCTTCATTTCAATACAAGCCTTGCGTCAAGTTAACACATACCACATTTAGATACCATGTGAAACTCAATCCCAGCAACTCCATATGAGTGTGGCCAAGCATATATTTTTACAGATTTTATGATGCCACCCATAGCACGTCATGACTCATGTGTCCAAACAAGGGATGCATCACAAACCAACACAAACAGTAAAACTCCAATCATTCAAAATATCATACTTTAGCCCACCTTCTCACCGCTCACCCTGACAGCCTAACAGCACAACAGCACACTTTCGGTGCACTTCCGGGGTGCGCGTGTGGGTGCGCATACCCCTGGTGCTAAGTAGGCTGGGAGGTACGTGGGAGGCAGGGGTGTGTGGCCCACAGTTGCTGCAAGGAACCTAGAAGAAAACAGAGATTCAGAGCGCAAGTTACGTCGCCGAACTTGAAGCAGGACACAGACCCAGAGACGAGCACAGAGTTCAAGCTCCACAGTGCTAAAGTGTGCAAAGACAAGAAACTAGAAAGTCCAAAGTCAAGAAGCACATGAGCGTAAGTAAGTAGTAGCCCAAATGACCAAAAGCATAAGATAATTCCAAAACTAAATATTACTCTGGTTAACAAAGTCCACTTGTTTCAGCCAAAGTTGCAAATGTTGCTCTTCCTCTTGCGCATACACATCAAACACGCTATTCCTGTAGCAAAGTCGAAGCAAAGGAATCCTCTCAACCGAACGTTCCAAACAAAGTCCCCAGCACAACAGCACACTTTCGGTGCACTTCTGGGGTGCGCACGCCGCTGGTGCTAAGTAGACTTGGAGGGACGCGGTAGGCAGGGGGCGTGGCCCGCAGTAGCTGCAAGGAACTCTGGTTAACACAGTCCACTTGTTTCAGCCAAAGTTGCAAATGTTGCTCTTCCTCTTGCGCATACACATCAAACACGCTATTCCTGTAGCGAATTCGAAGCAAAGGAATCCTCTCAACCGAACGTTCCGAACAAAGTCCCCAGCACAACAGCACACTTTCGGTGCACTTCCGGGGTGCACGAAATGGCGATTCAGTATAAGAGTGGCAAATATTTTACCCAAGCTATCCAATAAAGCTATGGGGCAGTAATTACCCGGGTCTGTTTGTGACCCTTTTTTAAAAATCAGTATAATCACTTCTCGTTGGAACCTTTTTTTCTTGCAGAATTTGACAAAAGAGAAGTTAAGCAAATTCTGACCATTCCTCCGGTGCTAGCTTCAATGCATAATTGGACAGCCCATCAGGGCATGGGGCCCTTGAAGTGTTCAGGCTTAGAATAGCATCGAGAACTTCTTGCTTGCCTAGGTTCCAGACCCAAGGGGAATCATTTTTAGGCATTTGAACAGCCCGGTTAGCTGATTTCGAGGAGAACAGTAATCCAAAGGGACTGACCCATTTCTGTTCATCAACCATTTGTATTTGGACTGCATTTTGGGATGCTCCAGTTTTATTGATCTATTCCCACATGAGTCTTGAGTTCTTTTTACTCAATACCCTGAGCATATTTTCTCCCTCCAACTGCATACGATCGGCTCTTAGGTAGCGCAACCAGTTTTTATATTGCTGCTACCTTTTTTTCTACTTTCTGCTCGACTAATCAGGAACATATTGCTTAGGGTTTTCATGTCAGCCCTAAATTTTCTTCGCTCGGCCACCAATTTGCTGTTAAAATTATGTTTATCGACAAATTCTGGTTTACCGCCTTTACGATCTATCTGCTCATATTTAGCCAAAAGGGGCACATCATTTAGAACATCATTGCCCATCTCCAATCTAGAGCTTACAGCAGTAGTTATATCCAGAACGTCTTGCGGCGCCAAGCAGAGTCTATTTCTCCCTTGAGATATCGTTACAGGCAATGCCTTAGGGATTCCCCTTCTTACCAGCCATCCAGCCCAGCATATCTTCAGGAGGGAGTGATCACTGGGGCCTGACTCCATGACTACCAGCAAAATAATTGTCTCCTGAACATTGCGCAAAACAATGGCTGTACCACGTCCCCACATGTGTTTTGCAGCGATATCCCTGACAGTGTTATTATTAAGCATAAAAAAATCTCTAGCATTCAATTCTTGGAGCCAGGTTTGAGATCTTATTCTACTGGACCTGTTTTCACTAGTTGTCCCCAAACCCGGATGTCTACAAACTCACACGGATACTGCTGAATCGCAATAGACATCCTTTGTCCATTAAACATTGACTATTTGGACCCATGGGTTCAGTGTTTTCATGTTTTAGTATTTTTATTGGGATAGGCTTCCTGATGAGAGTCAACAAACCAGAATGCGGTCGGCCTCTCTGGTCCTTTAACGCTGGATTTAATAGTGCCATATATCCATCACATACCAGAGCTCCTCGCAGACATGTTTCCTGGAAAAGTAGAATATCATACTGTGACCAAATCATAGAGGTATTATTCATTAAGTGTGAGAAGTCCTGAGTATTCCAGGACCCAATTTGCAGTACATCGCTTCCAGGTTCTTTAAGCATAAATGTGCCCTAGAGGGTGCCAAGGCCGCTTGTATCCATGACCAATCTTCGTCTTTCGAAAAGTACGGGATCTTGGAATTTCTATATTCTACTGATCTTCCAATCTGTGGCTTCCTGGAGAAAGTAACTCTTAACGAATGGTCCTTCCCCTTCGCTGATGCACCACCATTGTCATCCAGCTTGATCTGTTGCAGGACGTTTTCTGTCGCCTTTTTCAAGTCTTTCCCCGTTGTCTGCTGCCCCTCCAGTCCCCCCTGAGATTAGCATCAGGCTTATCTGAAAGTTCTAAGCAAGAAGTTTCAGGGGTTTCCTCTTGGGCCAGATCAAATCCTAGAGACTGAAAGGTTGTAATAGAACTCCACAGGGTTTGCTTAATCCGCTCCGATCTGACATGGATCTGTACCCAATCAGTCCTGTCCTCTTGGACAAATTCCACCATTAAAATGTCTTTAGAGCTCAGAGAGCCCAAAGCCGGTATGTGGTGCAGTAAGATCATCACATTTGATCGATTTAGTATGAGGCCGTCTCATACTTGATTTAGGTGCTACAGAAATATTGTTATTGGCTTGCTTCTTTTGGTCCCTCCCAACTCCCTAACCCCACCTCTGGGATACGACTGGCTCGGGCATAGGCCTCCTTCCTCAGGCTGGGTGCGGTTCCTTTTTCCCCCCTGACAGGGCCCCTGACACTGTAGTGCTTACTTGGTAAAGGATTTCTTCAGTGGCTGCATAGAGAGAGGTGTGGCTAACACAGACTTCAAATGCTCCTAGACCCACGGAAAGAGGAGAAGTGGTGCGAAGCGGTCTGCCATGGTCTGCTGGAGGACGCTGGGCCTGATCTAATGGGCATCCTATTGTTAGCTCCCTCTACCATTTTATTATATTCATTTTTATTTTTTACCCATTTCTTCATCTACAATACTGAGACAATACTGAGATTCCCAAAGTGCACGTGCCCCCATACTGAAGATGGAGCTAGTGGGGCCGGAAATGTGGCATCAATTGAAAACTCCCAGAGACGCTGTTTACCAGATGGGTATCTTTATTTTATTTTAATTGTTTTTTTATAACGCGCTTAATACCTGAGCTCGGGATTGGAACCTCTGTTGCTCTGCGTGGTCTTGCTTCCACGACCAGCATGTTGCCCCTGTACTAACCTCTGTTAATATCGGAATCAGAGGCAGAACCCGACAACAAGAACAAGGTGAGACTGACATCTCTCTCTCCTACATTGACTGCTAACTCTATTGATTGTCATTTGCCACTGAACCAATCCCTACCGCAGCTAGATGTTACTGACTCAGAAATGCTGATGGTAGGTGAAATCATACCTGGCCCCCTCAACACTCAAGGGCATGGTGCTCCTCTGAAAAGTACGGAGAGGAGCGAGGGATCAGTGGCTACTCCCTTAAAGATCTTAAAGACCTTAAATATTGTGTCTATACACGATAAGAGCCCCACACAACAGACTCTACATAACAACAGTTTGACAATCCCCATGGAGGGGGGTCTCTATTTGTTGAAGAGGGCTCCATGACTCCCATGCACCCTCATTCTGTAGGAAGTTAGAGTCAACGTTTGGTGAGCATGAAAAATATAAAATTGGGTGATAGAAAAGAGTCCACCATGTCAGGATTGGCGTTGCAGCTTTCAAAAGATATAGCTGTAATTCAAGATACTTTGGATTCAAAAGCCCTGAAGAAAAAAAAGAGCATGTTCTGACCTACTATTGAGCAAGCCACTGTGATCTACCCCACCTGAAAGACTCTAGAAGAATGTTCCCCAAATGTGTTGGAGAACTAGAAAAAGAAGGGGGAAGTGTGGAGAGATGTGATCAGGCCTCCTCAAGTTCTACTCATTTGGCCTCACCCTGCAGAGCCCAAGGGGCTTCCTCCGTTCTTTCATCACCCTCCATTGACTCTACTTTGAATGAATCAGTCTTTTCGCTAAATGTGACAGTCCCTATGGAGGGGGGCCTCTATTTGTTGAAGAGGGCTCCATGACCCCCATGCACCCTCATTCTGTAGGAAAGTAGAGTCTACGTTTGGTGAGCATGAAAAATATAAAATTGGGTGATAGAAAAGAGTCCACCACGTCAGTTTTGGCGTTGCAGCTTTCAAAAGATATAACTGCAATTCAAGCTACTTTGGCCTCCTCAAGTTCTACTCATTTGGCCACAACCTTGAGAGCCCAAGGGGCTTCTCCCGTGCTTTCATCACCCTCCATGAACTCTACTTTGAATGAATCAGTCTTTTCACCAAATGTGACGCCTCAAGGTGACCAAGGAATGAAAAATTCAATAGCGCAACTACAAGGCATTATAATGTCCGCTCTTTCGATTTCTTTGTCGCCCTTTATATAAATGAGAACTTTAAAGATCAGGCCACCTTGTTGGCCATGACTCATTCTAAAATAAGCTATCTGGAATCATATACAACTGCTGTGCAAACAAAACTAGACAGAGAAGCTGTCATGGTTCCACCATCTACACATGTTGACACCATGATCCCAGCTCAGACACACACAATAGGCATGATCTGGACCCAACACATGGCTGGCTGGCGAAGGCAACAGCTACTGGACACTGCTGCCCACGCCAAGATGGGCCCCAAACCAGGATGCCTTGTGGGACACAAGATGGCCCCCAGATATGTATGCTCCATGACTCCATGGTGGTCTAGTGGTGCTGGGTGGAGCCCAGGGCTATTTAAACCCTGCCCTTGGCCACGCCCAGTGCTTTGCATTTTCTCCGGCTGCAAGACAAGCAGCGTAACGTTTATCCCTGCAAGTGTTTCACATGCCGTGTAACCGGCACGCCGCAGGACCCGCCTGTCAGCTTTAGGAGCTACAGCTGATCACCATCATCCGTCCGATCAGCACGATCTCTGCATACTCACTGCAACCTCATCCCTCTGACACCCGGCACCTCGGGTGTGCAAGGAAAAGACAAGAACATGGTGAGCATTAGTTCGGATGCACCTGAATTTTGCTGTAATGCTATCCACTTACCAGCAATGCTTGTTCAGCTCTGAAGCCTCATTCCATTTCAGTGCAGCAGGATCCCATCTCGCCTGGCTTTTCACTTTGCTGCATCTACAGACTTTCACTTTGCTGCATCTACTAGAAGGGTGAGAAGTACCAGTTAGCAACAACCGTAAAGCGCGTAGGTTGTTAGACAATCATTCTATGTACATTGCAACGCGGACATTCGTTCAAGAGTGCAGCCCAGCAGGATACGCTGCTCAACAAGGACCTTTCTAAAGACAAAGACAACACAGCAGGACACGCTGCTCAACAAGTTTAATAAAGACATTTGCAAAGCAAAGACGCTTCAACAGAACACGCTGCTCGATACTTACCCACCGCATCCAGTGCGCCGCAGCAGGACTGGGCCACCACCAGTGAAGTAACTGGACCTTGGATGCCGGATCGAGCCAACATACCAATAAGGTGAGCCCACAAGCCAGCCTCCTCCAGCGCCCTTGGGAAACACAGGGAGGTGGGGGAAATAGTTTGCAGAAGGTATACTTACGTCCCCTCTTATTTACTTACAGACCCATACCAGCAGAACCGCACCACGTTTGTTGAAGGATCCACCAAACCACTCCCAACCATACTGCTTGCTGGGCAATTGCCAGTCAGCGTTGCAGAGGGGAGATAGTGTTTTGGGTTCAGCATCTCACCTCAAAGGTCATGTGTCCAGCACCTGAGGAATTCACGCTGACAGTCCGGACCTGGCACTCCTGCAGAGCACGAGAGGTAAGCGTTACAGAAGCCGCGCAATTTATGCAATGGAAAAATTGCCTGTGCGATCTAGCATGGGAAGAGCGGACCGATAGAAGTTTAATGATTGAAGCGATATTGGAGTCGCACGAATTGCTACCTGCAAACCATGACTATGATTTGGAAAAAAAGAAGCGCCAAGTGCAACTGGACCCTGAGTCAGATCGTGATCAAATAAGGCTAGAGGCGCCACTCCTCGTTACTGACTTTTCTAAGAATGGCCCAACGAGGTGCAACCCAAAAGCAAAACCTGTCTCAGCTCTTGGCACAAAGCCTAGAACAAATCTGAAAGTGTCTCTGGATCCATCCCAAATTTTGCAGTCTCCATGTGAGAGGCCATCTTGTGAAGTATTTGAAGTGGGTGACGCAGCTAATGTTCAAATAGCCCATATGAAAGAGAACAAAATAGTTGCCCAAGGAAAAGTGGCTATAGTGTGAATAAAATCTTCTTGATTTTTGAGAGACACTTAAAACAATCTGAACCTGTGGCACCGCTTCAAACGTGAAAATCAAAAACCAACCCCGCAGCCAAGTCCCAAAAATCCAACGCAGCAAGATTTATTTGCAACTTGAGAACGCCCTCACCGCCCCTCCTCCCCCCAGCAAACTTGATTCAAGGAAAGAGAAAATCAAAGAACAATTCCCCTGCTGATAAAGAAAAGGGTGTTGTAGACTCAGAATTTGCGGAGGAGTCGGATCAGAGGATGGTTGACTCCCAGGATTCTGATAATCCTTGTGATCTCACTTTAGGCTACTCAGTTTATTACGTTGAATCAACTAATGAGCAATGGAGGGGAAACCAAGTTTGAAACTTGCTAAGTCATTTGAATTAGAGCCCAGTCCAGAAACAGGGGTCCAAGGGGTGCTGGTCCCAAGTTCAGAAACAAAACTTGTTGTGGGTTTTCAACCCTTGGTGCAAAAAAGGCAAGTGTTTGATCAGAGGTTTAAAGAAGTAGCGAAGGTGAACAAAAATCATGGCTCGACAAAGTCATATGAGCCGGATTGCACTGATGGAAAATCGTGGACTAAGCCTAATGCCCGAGTAACCCTCTCCTTGGAATGCCTGCTGAGTTCTAATGATGGCTTAATTTTAAAAAGAAGAAATTGTATTACTCTGTTCCACCATATTCCCAAGCTACGATCAATAACATCAGATGACATTTTACTGGTTGAGTTTGTTAAAGAAACAAGAATGGATTCAGTAATCTTACATCTGAGATCTAACTTGGTTAAACAGACTCTGAATGAGGCTTCAGCAACGTTACCACCTTTGGATTTGAACTCAAAGAGGAGGATAGGCTCGATTGGAAACCCGAAAGGCCAATCATAGGTGAGAAAAGTTTACTGTTTCAAGAACCCGGAACTCTAAAGAAACTCCTCAGTCTCCAGTTCCTGAAACCTTCCACTTGTCGAGCAGAATCCACCGAACTCCAAGAAGAAGGAACCTCTGAAACATCAGTAAGGAGGGTCTGTCCCTTGACAGTTACCTTTTCTTGTTAGAAAACAGACTCACAATCATTAATAGGAACTCAAGAGAGCCCGCTCCAGGAAAAACACAGTCAGGACTGGTCATGGTTCCCGAGGGTCCTCTTACACAGCACTCACAAATAGATTGAGAGCCCACTGAACATAAAAGAGGTTCTGATAGGAAGTTGGAACACAAGGGGTTTCATGCATATGTTTACTAATGAGAAGAGAGGGACTTGAAAAGCTATGATATCCTGTGCTTTCAGGAATGTTGGCTGGGGGAAGCCCCTCTGTGTGATGGATTTACATGCTTTCTGAATCCTGCTAAAAAAGGCTTAACGGGTAGACCCCACTCAGGTCTCCTCAGGCAGAGGAATCAGAACATTGGAGAACTACATGCCAAATCCCTGGGTCCAGATGCTAATCATGGAAATCGACCAAGAGGTGGGATCCCCAAAAAGATGTGTCCAATTATTTAACTTATACTGGAACCCATCTAAGATTTGGGGTGAGACCTTTGTTAATTGTATCACTGCTTTGATAGATTCCGCTCGTAGTGAAACAAAGAATTTGTACACCATATTAAGTGGTGATTTAAATATAAGGCTTTTAGACAATAATGCTGTCCCCTTACGATTGATAGATAACTTAGCCGCAGTAAGTGGAGGGAGAACAAGTAAATGGTTACTGAAAATGGAAGCCAGAGAACTACACATGCTGAATGGGCAGTCGAGTGGTGACATACCAGCCAAGTGTATCTGGCATAGTGGCTGCCTCAAGAACTCCCTGGACTGTTTCTTTGTCTCTTCAAACATCCTGTATGAAGTCCTATCTTTGGATAACGCTCAAATGGTGTCAAGATACCACTCACTCCTGACCTTAAGATGGAGGTGAAAGGTCAAACCATCAAAGCAGGGTCGGATGGGAGAGGTCCATGTATCCCAAAGCCGGAACAGACTATCCATTAACACTCGTAAAGCGCACGTTTTACCTGGGAACATATTAACTCTATGGGTACCCCCCCAGAAAGCCTTGCAGATCGTGGCTGTAGCAGAAGAACAGTGAGTAGAACACTTTTGTACACTATTTGCCTCCACTACACTGCCTGACATGGGGAGGGGAGTATCGGATGGGGAGCCTTGGTCATGATACTTTGATAAAGATGATATCCTAATCCTGATCATGAAATTGAGTACTTTTAGAGCTCCAGGGTCGGATGGACTAACAAATAGTATACTGAAACAAAATCCAGAGCAGTGGGCCAAATTCATCTACTTACTATTTAATTGGATAACAAGTCAAGAGAAAAGAAATCAAAGTAAGCTGATGTTGAATCATAATGGGGAATGTAGGATGAGCTCTATTCCGAAATATATGGTTATGTTTCCATGCAGAAGAAATAGAGACCAATTAATGAGATTCAGACTGAACCTTTACTTAACTAGAGAAGTTCTGGCTGCACGGAAACAAATAGAGGGATCGGCTCTGTCATGTAGGGTTTGAGGTTCTGTCTGCTATAAGACACTGTAGAGACCTTGAAACATGCTTCTTGTATAGGTCTTTAAGCCCAGAGAACGTTGTATTTTGGAGAATTCCTCAAAGGGGTGGAAACCTTGTCGGCGGATGAACAGTGAAAGATGCTACTGTTGGGTGAAAACCAGTCGCACATTTTTGCTTTGGTGAAATTCATCAATGAGATTCTCGAGATAGAAATGAAATAGCTGTCATGATGCCTACCCCCGGGCATCCGGATCGAGGTCATCAGCCCCGGGAGCAGGCATCCAGATACTCATTAAAACCCCAACAGCCCCGGCTGGGGGCTGTTTGGATTCAGTCCTGGCGCCTCAGGCGCCAGGCTCATCATAGAAATCAGTCCTGGCGCCACAGGCGCCAGGCTCATAGACTTTACTTACTTTATGCAGACCATGCTGCAAATGAGTCCAAGCCAACGTGAGGCCTGGATGGGACTATTTTATTACAGAGACTATTTTTTACTTGGGTGTGGTTCTCGGGAACTTCTTACCTGGGACTACTTTGCAGGCTATTTAAACCATGCCCGAACAGCAGCTCCTGCTTCGTGTTATTCTGCATCCAGCAGCGTAACGCCCACCGTGTCTGCAAGTCAGCATCCAGTCTTCTGCCACGCCCGCCTCGAATCCGGAGCTCCTAGACAAAAGGAAAAGAAAGGAGAAGAGGTTAGATCACTGACATTATTTGATTCCTTACCTGATTCCGGACCCAGCACATCTCCAAGCCTAGAAAGGACATTATTTCAGCATGCGTCGCTTCACCAGCATCAGCGCCGCGTTATACTCACCAGTCCACCGCATCTTTCAACTCGGCGCTGCCTCCATCATTTTCTTCGTCGAAACCCAGCACCTGGGGGGAAAACAAAAGGAATAACAAGGTGAGCCGAGAAAACCAACAAAGTCAATCTCTTTGCCACCATAGGCTTACCTGCTTTACCACCGGAGGTATTATCCTTCAATTCGCTGCATCTTTCTATGCCGCACCTATAAAGGGAGAGAAAACAGCAAGTTAAACTGATGCAACTTTTACCGGACAGTGTTTGGTAATACAGACTCTTACCTGAACGGCATCAGCTGCCTCCAGGCAATATTTTTTTGGACCCAGCTGCAACCTAACGAGGGAATGGAACAAGAGTGAGCATCGGACATATTGAACTCTTTGAACTTTATAGACACTGGAATCAATATTCCTCCGGAACTCCTTCAGTACCTTCAAACCAGTGAAGTAACTGGTATCTACGCGCCCCTGCATGCCATGCAGGATGGAGAGCTCATCATTTAAAAATATAAGGTGAGGTTACCAAAAGGGGATATCGGAGGTGATTAGTGGGGAGAACGAGAACAGTTGGGGGGGGGGGATAACTAAAGTCCACGGGTGGCTAAATCCCTTTCCCCACTTGCAGGAGAATACTTCTACGAGTCCAGCAGACAAGATTAGGCGGGCCAGTCCAGACTGTCATCTCTTCATTACGCATCATGTTGGTGGAGACCGCAGCTGTCCGGGTCCGATCGACGCCCCTGTGGGAACCAGGTGATCGTAACAGAACACGAAGCCTATCTACAAATCCCCACCCGGGCATAATGGAGACCTCAGAAACCGACCAACTAGCCCAATTGTTAGGAGAACTTAGGGCAGAAGTGCACTCCTCAGGACATTTTCTACGGGATTGCCCTATAAAACCATCCAAGAAAGTAGTCGGAGTTGCTGATAGAAATCAAACAGAGCCTGATTCGGGAAACGACCACGCCCGACAAGCGTAGAGGTCCGCTTGCCGAGCTTAAAGAAGGACACTCAGACCTCGCACCTAATCATACCAATGGTCCTTATTGATCCAAGGCAGCCATCACGTATGCACGCAGTTAGGGCATACATTGATAGCGGGGCCGTAGGAAACTATGTGGACCACGAATTGGCTTCTAGGATGAATCTACCTCTCTGCAAAAAAGACCACTTCGGATTTTATCACCACAGTCGATGGAACTGAAATTGCCTCTGGGCCTGTAACTCATTCCACCACAGAGATGACACTGTTAGGTCAAGATGGGCATCAATAGACTATTGTGTTTGTCTTAATCAAAGCCCCGCAGTTCCAAATAATACTGGGGATACCTTGGTTGGAAACACATAATCCTTGTATTGATTGGCGAGAGAAAAGAGTAACCTTCCCGGAGTGTGCACACACCTGTTACCCGGAAAAAACCTTGAACAAAAGCCTGGCCACAGTCGCTAATCCAGTCATGCAGTTACCTCAGGAATATCAAGAATTCCAGGATGTTTTCCAAAAAGAACAGGCAAAAACCTTACCACCTCATAGATCATACGATTGTCAAATCGACCTCATACCTAGTGCACAACCTCCATGCAGTAGGATCTATGCCCTTACGGAAACCCGAAAACCGTCACCTACGACAATACTTGGACCAATACCTTGCGAATGGCTTCATTCGTCCATCTAAGTCCCCCGCATCTTCAGCTTTATTCTTCGTGCCCAAAAAGGAAGGTGACCTCAGAACGTGCATAGACTACCGCGCATTAAACCAGATCACGGTGAAGAACCGATATCAATTGCCTCTGATCCCTGAACTACTAGACCAAGTAAAGGATGCTTGCATCTACACTAAATTAGATCTCCGAGGGGCATATCATCTGGTACGTGTAAAGAAGGGCGACGAATGGAAGACCGCTTTTCGCACCAAGTACGGATTATTCGAATATCAGGTGATGCCCTTCCGGTTGTGCAATGCACCAGCAGCCTTCCAGTATTTTATGAACGATGTCCTTTGTGAACTCATTGACCTCTGTGTTGTCGTATACATAGACGATATTCTAGTGTACTCCTCCTCAGAATCAGACCATGTTAAGCATGTTCGTGCAGTCCTTGAGAAACGACGCCAGCACAAGTTATATGCAAAATTGGAAAAATGTGTTTTTCATGCTACAGAAGTTGAATTCCTTGGATTTATCCTGACTCCAAAAGGAGTCCGAATGGACTCTCGAAAGGTGAACGCAATTCTCAAGTGGCCATCACCCAGTTCAGTTAAAGGGGTGCAAAGCATGCTTGGATTTGCTAATTTCTACCGCAGATTTATTCCTGACTTCTCATATGTTGTACACCCCATCACAGCACTTTTGCGAAAAAACAAACGCTTCTTGTGGACCAAAGAGGCTGAAAAAGCCTTCCAAGAACTGAAATTGAAATTCACGTCGGCACCTGTCTTAAAGCATCCACGCCCTGAGCTCCCATACATAGTTCAAACCGATGCATCCAGTTTAGCCAGGGGGGCTGTCCTGTCCCAGAAGGATCCGGAAACTGGTCAACTTCATCCAGTAGCATTTTGGTCCAGAAAATTCTCGGCCCACGAATTAAACTATGCGGTTACCGATAAAGAGTTGTTAGCCATCAAATCCGCCTTCAAGGCTTGGCGGCATTATCTTCTCGGTGCCAGGCATAACATTACTGTAATCACCGATCACAGGAACTTGCAGTATTTAAAAACAGCCAAGGCCCAATCATCGCGTCAACTTCGATAGGCCTTATTCCTTGCCGAATTCGATTTCGTGATCACTTATCGACCAGGTTGTAAGAATCCCGAATTGGGATGGGAGAAGCGTATTCGAACCCGGAACCGGTGCCTATAATTCCTGAACAAAGAATTCTTGGGATAACTACTCTACAGACCTTAGCAGATATTAATTTAAAGATCCAACGACTTTTCGATTCAGCAGCCCTGCAGGACTGGGTTAAAAAGGGCCCAGATTATTCAGTTGTCAATGACCTACCTTACTATCAAGGGCGTCTATTTTTACCACACAAGGAACTACAAGAACAAGTCATCTCCAATTACCATGAAGCTCTGATGGAAGGGCACCCAGGTATTGCAAAAACTGAAGCTAAAATTAAAAGACAATTCTGGTGGCCCACCTGGCGAAAAGATGTAAAGTCATTTGTACTGTCTTGTGGCATCTGCGCCCAGAACAAAAGTCAAAAGAAGAAACCAGCTGGTCTTTTACAACCTTTAGATATTCCACCCACACCATGGCACACTTTGTCTTTAGACTTTATTACAGATCTACTGCCATGTAATGGATTCAACACCATTCTAGTTATTGTGGATCGTTTTTCCAAGATGGCCCACTTTATTCCTTTAAAAGGATTACCTTCTGCTTCAATCTTGGCCAAAGAATTTCTCGAAAATATTGTTCGAATACAATATTCTGGCTGAGGTAGTCAGTTCATTTCGCAATTTTGGCAGAAGTGTTGTCAATTGGCACAAATAGACGTAAGGTTATCAGCCAGTCACCATCCCCAAACCGATGGTCAGACGGAGAGAACCAACCAGACTCTTGAACAATACCTACGTTGTATGCTCCACCAAACCGAAAGTAATTGGAAGGACATTTTATGGATTTCTGAATACGCATACAATAACTCTGTACATTCAGGAACCGGACAAAGACCCTTTTATACCATATATGGACATCATCCTCGAACCTCAGAACTCGATTCGCCCCAGCATTTAGAAATGCCGGCAGTAACTCATCTGCATTCTACTATTACACAAGCTTTTAAAGAGGCAACAAAACATTTGAAACAAGCAAAAGAGAAATACAAGAAAAATGCTGATCAACATAGAAGTGAGACCCCGTCATATCGAATCGGAGACCAAGTTTGGCTGGCTACAAGACATATACCCCTGAAAGGAACTCAGACTTTTAATCCTAGATATTTGGGACCTTACACCATTAAGGCCATTATCAACCCGGTGGCCGTCAAATTAGAATTACCCTCTAATATGCGGATTCATCCTGTCTTTCATGTTTCACTTCTAAAACCAGTTCAACCCGGAACAAGATTAACCAAACCACCTGACCCCATCCTAATAGATGGAGAACCTGAATTCGAGATAAAAAACATCCTGGACTCTAAAATGGTTAAATCAAGACTTTTTTATTTAAACGACTGGAAGGGTTACGGACCACAAGAAAGGTCATGGGAACCTAGTGACCACGTTCATGCTCCTCGATTGGTGAAAAAATTCCATCGGGACTTCCCAGACAAGCCAGGGCCAAGGGGAAGAACAACTTTAGGAGGGGCCTTGGGGGGGAGTGCTGTCATGATGCCTACCCCCGGGCATCCGGATCGAGGCCATCAGCCCTGGGAGCAGGCATCCAGATACTCATTAAAACCCCAACAGCCCCAGCTGGGGGCTGTTTGGATTCAGTCCTGGCGCCTTAGGCAACAGGCTCATAGACTTTACTTACCTTATGCAGACCATGCTGCAAATGAGTCCAAGCCAACGTGAGGCCTGGATGGGACTTATTTTATTACAGGGACTATTTTTTACTCGGGTGTGGTTCTGGGGAACTTCTTACCTGGGACTATGCAGGCTATTTAAACCACGCCCGAAAAGCAGATCCTGCTTCGTGTTATTCTGCATCCAGCAGCGTAACGCCCACCGTGTCTGCAAGTCAGCATCCAGTCTTCTGCCACGCCCGCCTCGAATCCGGAACTCCTAGACAAAAGGAAAAGAAAGGAGAAGAGGTTAGATCACGGACATTATTTGATTCCTTACCTGATTCCGGACCCAGCACATCTCCAAGCCTGGAGAGGACATTATTTCAGCACGCGTCGCTTCGCCAGCAGCAGCGCCGCATTATACTCACCAGTCCACCGCATCTTTCAATTAGGCGCTGCCTCCATCATTTTCTTCGTCAAAACCCAGCACCTGGGGGGAAAACAAAAGGAATAACAAGGTGAGCCGAGAAAACCGACAAAGGCAATCTCTTTGCCACCATAGGCTTACCTGCTTTACCACCGGAAGTATTATCAATTTGCTGCATCTTTCTATGCCACACCTATAAAGGGAGAGAAAACAGCAAGTTAAACTCATGCAACTTTTACCAGACAGTGTTTGGTAATACAGACTCTTAACTGACCGCCATCAGCTGCCTCCTGGCAATATTCTTTTGGACCCAGCTGCAACCTAACGAGGGTATGGAACAAGAGTGAACATCGGACATATTGAACTCTTTGAACTTTATAGACACTGGAGTCAATATTCCTCCGGAACTCCTCCAGTACCTTCAAACCAGTGAAGTAACTGGTATCTACGCGCCCCTGCATGCCATGCAGGATGGAGAGCTCATCATTTAAAAACATAAGGTGAGGTTACTAAAAGGGGATATCGGAGGTGATTAGTGGGAAGAACGAGAACAGTTGGGGGGGGCATCACTAAAGTCCACGAGTGGCTAAATCCCTTTCTCCACTTGCAGGAGAATACTTCTAAGAGTCCAGCAGACAAGATTAGGCGGGCCAGTCCAGACTGTCATCTCTTCACTACGCATCACGTTGGTGGAGACCGCAGCTGTCCGGGTCCGATCGACGCCCCTGTGGGAACCAGGTGAGCGTAACAGAACATGAAGCCTATCTACAAATCCCCATCCGGGCGTAATGGAGACCTCAGAAACCGACCAATTAGCCCAATTATTAGGAGAACTTAGGGCAGAAGTGGACTCCGCGCACCAAGAAACTAATGCCCTCAGGAGAGAACTGGTTGTGTCAAAGGAGTGCACTGATGATCTTGCCAGACAACTGCTGCAAAACCACGGGCAAACACCACTACCGGGACTTGGGGGGAATTCAACCTCCGTTTCATCAAGCAGCCCTGTGCAAGTGGTTCTACCAGGGAGCATTCCTTTAGCTCCACCCGAACGCGTTGCTGGGGACCCGAAAAGGTTTGCTGTGTTCATGAACCAATGCCGCTTGCACTTTTTATGCAGACCAGGAGCTTTTCCAAACGACCAAGCCAAAGTAGCCTTTGTACTGTCATACCTTAGTGGCAGCGCAGCCGATTGGTCAATTCCATTAGTCAACCAGGATGACCCTCTTCTTTGGGATTTTCAGGGTTTTCAATTGAGCATGGAAAGACTATTCGCCAGACATTCACAGGGACAGGCGGCCCTGGATAACGAACTTCTATCCCTACGACAAGGAAATCAGGACCTGCTAACTTATATCGCAACCTTCAATAGGTTGGTGGTGGAAACCGGATGGCCAGAGGTAAAGCGAATTACATTATTTCATTGTGGACTTCGGGGTGAACTCAAAGATGTATTGGCCCAAGTTGTGAACCCACCTCAGGGTTGCGCAGAATATATAGACTTAGTGGTCCAGCTAGACCATCGACTTCAGAATAGAAAAGCTGATCGAGCTAAGTTCGAGAATCGGGTATTGGTTAAACCCAATGTTACTCCCAAAGGAACAGATGCATCAGAACCAATGCAGATCGGGGGGGGGGGGTTAAGGGACCCTTAACTCAAAAAGAAAGAGAAAGGAGATGACAGATACAGTAGTGTCTGCACTGTGGGGCCTCAGGACATTTTCTACGGGATTGCCCTATAAAACCATCCAAGAAAGTAGTCGGAGTTGCTGATAGAAATCAAACAGAGCCTGATTCGGGAAACGACCACGCCCGACAAGCGTAGAGGTCCGCTTGCCGAGCTTAAAGAAAGACACTCAGACCTCGCACCTAATCATACCAATGGTCCTTATTGATCCAAGGCAGCCATCACATATGCACGCAGTTAGGGCATACATTGATAGCGGGGCCGTAGGAAACTATGTGGACCACGAATTGGCTTCTAGGATGAATCTACCTCTCTGCAAAAAGACCACTTCGGATGTTATCACCACAGTCGATGGAACTGAAATTGCCTCTGGGCCTGTAACTCATTCTACCACAGAGATGACACTGTTAGGTCAAGATGGGCATCAAGAGACTATTGTGTTTGACTTAATCAAAGCCCCGCAGTTCCAAATAATACTGGGGATACCTTGGTTGGAAACACATAATCCTTGTATTGATTGATGAGAGAAAAGAGTAACCTTCCCGGAGTGTGCACACACCTGTTACCCGGAAAAAACCTTGAACAAAAGCCTGGCCACAGTCGCTAATCCAGTCATGCAGTTACCTCAAGAATATCAAGAATTCCAGGATGTTTTCCAAAAAGAACAGGCAACACCTTACCACCTCATAGATCATACGATTGTCAAATCAACCTCATACCCAGTGCACAACCTCCATGCAGTAGGATCTAGGCCCTTACGGAAACCCGAAAACCGTCACCTACGACAATACTTGGACCAATACCTTGCTAATCTATCTATCTATCTGTATTCTTGTACTGCGCCACTAACCCATAGGCCTCAGGGCGCACACAAAAGGAAGAAGGAGACAGACAACAAAAAAACAATGTCAGACAGGGAAAAACAAAGAGACATGGAGACATGGTGAATCCAAACCTCACAAAGACCAGCAGAATGAGGAAAAGATAGCGGAAGACTGATTTTGATACCGAGAGAGCTATGCTAAAGAGACAGAAGAGACCTATCCTTTGTCAAACAGGAAGGTCTTCAATTGCTTTTTGAAGGTAGGCAGAGACTCACTATTAATAAGGTATTTAGGGAGTACATTCCAGAGAGCCGGGGCCCAAGAGTCAAAGCTAGTACCCCCAAATCTTTTCAGGATAGATGGGGGCTGAACCAAGACGGTGTTGCTACTTGAGCGCAAAGAACGGGTGACAGGTTTCTTTTTGATCCTAGTAGCGAGGTAAGATGGACCTTGACCATGAAGGCATTTAAACACAGTAGTAAGGCCTTTGTGGTGTAAGCGCTGTTTCACTGGAAGCCAATGAAGGCTGCGCCTGGCGTCAGAGACGTGCATGTTGCGCTTAAGGCCCGTTACAGCGCGTGCTGCATTATTTTGTATAATCTGCAAAGTTTTAATGTTGGCCTGGGAGGTACTGATCATTAGACTGTTACAATAATCCAGTTTACAGTTTACAATGGCGGCTGCAATCACAGCAAGATTCTTTTTAGACAGGTAGGGACGAATCTGCCATAGAAGCTGAATATAATAATGACACGAGGATTTGAGGTAATTGGCCTGATGGGTAAAGGATAGCTGCGGGTCAAAGTAAACTCCCAAGGTCTTTACGGACTTAGATACAGGAATTATATGTTGACCAATCAGAAAGTTGTCATATTTTGTGTCAAGTTTCTTCAGTTTTTTCTGGGTACCTAAAATCAACAGCTCTGTTTTTGCAATGTTGAGGGCCAGTGAGTTTAACGCCATCCACTTCTGGATTTCAGTGAAGATGGAGTTAATATACTCTACATCTTTTAGATACTCACCAGTGAGTTTAATAACAACCTGCGTGTCGTCAGCGTAATTGGCAAAATAAATGCCTAGGGCTGACAAAAGAGCGCAGAGAAGACGAGAGTAGATAGTAAAGAGAAGAGGCGAAAGACATGAGCCCTGTGGAACACCACATAATAGTAAGGAAGCCATGGAGTGAGCATTATCCTTAGTAACTCTCATGTTCCGTGGACCCAAAAATGATTTGAACCAGGCAGAGGCTTCAGGGGAACATTTGCCGATTGTGATTAGTCTATCTGCCAGTAGCTGATGATCGACTAAATCGAACGCAGTGGATAAGTCTAATAATAATAACAGGGCAGTATGCCCTTTGTCAACAAGACCAGCAATGTAAGATTTTAAATCTAACAGTGCGGTCTCAGTCCCATGATTGGGTGAAACCCAGATTGTTGTGAGGCTAGAATATCATGTTCCTCGACAAAAGTTTGGTATTGACAGTAGGCAATCTTGTCTATGATTTTCAGCATAAAGGGAACATTAGTGATTGGGCGATAATTTCCTTCCTCTGCTGGATCCAGATTTTCCTTCTTAAGCAGAGGGGTGACCCATGCTTCCTTTATGTTTTCGGGGACATATGATTCACTGAAAGATCTGTTAACAAAGGTAGTGACCCATGGGGCAAGAGTATGGATATGATCTTTGAATAAGGAGGCTGGAAAGACATCTCCCCTACAGGAAGTGGGTTTGAGTTTTGAGACGGTGCCGATAACTTCTGCTGTTGAAAGAGGTTTAAAGGTAAAGGCATGAGAATCATTGGGCGAATCCATGTTATCTAGAATGGATGCGGTATTAGTCAATAGTTTGACCTGAGAATTAATGTTGTTTTGATGAGTTAGAGTTTTATTAGTGAAGCTATTGTGGATGTTTTGACACCAAGCACTGTCTGCCGGGGGCAATGAAATGGTAGTACAACCTTTAAGCTCCTGGAGAATAACAAAAAGCTCTTTAGAGCTAGATTTGGCTTTAGAAATCCTGGAGTTAAGAAGCAATTCTTTCGTTGAACGAATAAGAGATTTCTAATGTAGAAGAGCCTGCTTATAGGCGTTCAGACTAGACTCAGATGGTTGCTTGTGCCATTGTCGTTCCATTTGGCGTTTTTTAGAGCGGGCCTCAGTAATTTCAACTGAGAATGGAGTATAGGGAGCATTTTTTTCCTTTTTTTTGTTGGAAGGTTTAAGTGGGGCTAATATTTCCAGTGTAGTATCAAGTGCGGATCTTATGTTAGCTACAAAGTCTCCAAGTGGCACGGTCATCTCTAAGGAGGGTAATAGAGGTATGACCGTAGTACGAAAGGCCTCTTGGGTGATTTTGCGTAAGTTCCTTGACATAACAGGTAAAATAGGCTGATTATTTTTTCTCAAAATATGATTGTGATTGGTCTGAAAGATTATGGAAAAATGATGTGACCAGATACATGAATTAACATCAATGTTAATAATAGGGACATTTTTAGCTATTACCCAGTCCAGTATGTTGCCACCAATATGAGAGGGGGCTTTAACGTGCTGAGTAAAGGATAAAGAGAGCAGGGAATCTGCTAGGGAAGTGGACAAGGCATCCAAGGGATTGTCAGCCCAGAGGTTAAAGTCACCCAGTATAATAGTAGGTGAATGAGGTTTGCAGAAGTTGCCAATAACAGCCAGCAGTTGTTCTTCGAAAGAGGGAGTATCAATAGGTGGTCTATAGAGCACTAAGAGGTTAAGAGAGACTGTAGCAGAAAGGCTCAATTTGAGAAAGAGAGTTTCACATTGATCCAAGACTAGTTTGACAGGTTAGTGTATATTAACGGTACTTCTATAGATCACTGCCACACCCCCGCCACGTTTTTCCTGTCTATCGGAATGGAAGAAGGAATAACCTGTTGGAGTGGCCAATAATAAGGAGTCGAGAGCGGTGTCATGCAGCCATGTTTCGGTAAGTGCATATATATGGCTAATGGCTTCATTCGTCCATCTAAGTCCCCCGCATCTTCAGCTTTATTCTTCGTGCCCAAAAAGGAAGGTGACCTCAGAACGTGCATAGACTACCGCGCATTAAACCAGATCACGGTGAAGAACCGATATCCATTGCCTCTGATCCCCGAACTACTAGACCAAGTAAAGGATGCTTGCATCTACACTAAATTAGATCTCCGAGGGGCATATCATCTGGTACGTGTAAAGAAGAGTGACGAATGGAAGACCGCTTTTCGCACCAAGTACGGATTATTCGAATATCAGGTGATGTCCTTTGGGTTGTGCAATGCACCAGCAGCCTTCCAGTATTTTATGAACGATGTCCTTTGTGAACTCATTGACGTCTGTGTTGTCGTATACATAGACGATATTCTAGTGTACTCCTCCTCAGAATCAGACCATGTTAAACACGTTTGTGCAGTCCTTGAGAAACTACGCCAGCACAAGTCATATGCAAAATTGGAAAAATTTGTTTTTCATGCTACAGAAGTTGAATTCCTTGGATTTATCCTGACTCCAAAAGGAGTCCGAATGGACTCTCGAAAGGCGGACGCAATTCTCAAGTGGCCATCACCCAGTTCAGTTAAAGGGGTGCAAAGCATGCTTTGATTTGCTAATTTCTACCGCATATTTATTCCTGACTTCTCATATGTTGTACACCCCATCACAGCACTTTTGCGAAAAAACAAACGCTTCTTGTGGACCGAAGAGGCTGAAAAAGCCTTCCAAGAACTGAAATTGAAATTCACGTCAGCACCTGTCTTAAAGCATCCACGCCCGAGCTCCCATACATAGTTGAAATCGATGCATCCAGTTTAGCCATGGGGGCTGTCCTGTCCCAGAAGGATCCGGAAACCGGTCAACTTCATCCAGTAGCATTTTGGTCCAGAAAATTCTCGGCCCCCGAATTAAACTATGCGGTTACCGATAAAGAGTTGTTAGCCATCAAATCCGCCTTCAAGGCTTGGCGGCATTATCTTCTCGGTGCCAGGAATACCATTACTGTAATCACCGATCACAGGAACTTGCAGTATTTAAAAACAGCCAAGGCCCAATCATCGTGTCAACTTCGATGGGCCTTATTCCTTGCCGAATTCGATTTCGTGATCACTTATCGACCAGGTTGTAAGAATGGTAAGGCAGACGCTTTATCCTGAATTGGGATGGGAGAAGCATATTCGAACCCGGAACAGGTGCCTATAATTCCTGAACAAAGAATTCTTGGGATAACTACTCTACAGACCTTAGAAGATATTCATTTAAAGATCCAACAACTTTTCGATTCAGCAGCCCTGCAGGACTGGGTTAAAAAGGGCCCAGATTATTCAGTTGTCAATGACCTACCTTACTATCAAGGGCATCTATTTCAACCACACAAGGAACTACAAGAACAAGTCATCTCCAATTCCCATGAAGCTCTGATGGAAGGGCACCCAGGTATTGCAAAAACTGAAGCTAAAATTAAAAGACAATTCTGGTGGCCCACCTGGCGAAAAGATGTAAAGTCATTTGTACTGTCTTGTGGCATCTGCGCCCAGAACAAAAGTCAAAAGAAGAAACCAGCTGGTCTTTTACAACCTTTAGATATTCCACCCACACCATGGCACACTTTGTCTTTAGACTTTATTACAGATCTACTGCCATGTAATGGATTCAACACCATTCTAGTTATTTTGGATCTTTTTTCCAAGATGGCCCACTTTATTCCTTTAAAAGGATTAACTTCTGCTTCAATCTTGGCCAAGGAATTTCTTGAAAATATTGTTTGAATGCATGGATTACCTTCGGTATTGATCTCTGGCCGAGGTAGTCAGTTCATTTCGCAATTTTGGCAGAAGTGTTGTCAATTGGCACAAATCGACGTAAGGTTATCAACCAGTCACCATCCCCAAACCGATGGTCAGACAGAGAGAACCAACCAGACTCTTGAACAATACCTACGTTGTATGCTCCACCAAACCGAAAGTAATTGGAAGGACATTTTATGGATTTCTGAATACGCATACAATAACTCTGCACATCCAGGAACCGGACAAAGCCCCTTTTATACCATATATGGACATCATCCTCGAACCTCAGAACTCGATTCGCCCCAGCATTTAGAAATGCCGGCAGTAACTCATCTGCATTCTACTATTACACAAGCTTTTAAAGAGGCAACAAAACATTTGAAACAAGCAAAAGAGAAATACAAGAAAAATGCTGATCAACATAGAAGTGAGACCCCACCATATCGAATCGGAGACCAAGTTTGGCTGGCTACAAGGCATATACCTCTGAAAGGAACTCTGACTTTTAATCCTAGATTTTTGGGACCTTACACCATTAAGGCCATTATCAACCCGGTGGCCGTCAAATTAGAATTACCCTCTAATATGCGGATTCATCCTGTCTTTCATGTTTCACTTCTAAAACCAGTTCAACCCGGGACAAGATTAACCAAACCACCTGACCCCATCCTAATAGATGGAGAACCTGAATTCGAGGTAAAAAACATCCTGGACTCTAAAATGGTTAAATCAAGACTTTTTTATTTAATCGACTGGAAGGGTTACGGATCACAAGAAAGGTCATGGGAACCTAGTGACCACGTTCATGCTCCTCGATTGGTGAAAAAATTCTATCGGGACTTCCCAGACAAGCCAGGGCCAAGGGGAAGAACAACTTTAGGAGGGACCTTGGGGGGGAGTGCTGTCATGATGCCTACCCCCGGGCATCCGGATCAAGGCCATCAGCCCTGGGAGCAGGCATCCAGATACTCATTAAAACCCCAACAGCCCCTGCTGGGGGCTGTTTGGATTCAGTCCTGGCGCCTTAGGCACCAGGCTCATAGACTTTACTTACCTTATGCAGACCATGCTGCAAATGAGTCCAAGCCAACGTGAGGCCTGGATGGGACTATTTTATTACAGGGACTATTTTTTAATCGAGTGTGATTCTGGGGAACTTCTTACCTGGGACTATGCAGGCTATTTAAACCACGCCCGAACAGCAGCTCCTGCTTCGTGTTATTCTGCATCCAGCAGCGTAACGCCCACCATGTCTGCAAGTCAGCATCCAGTCTTCTGCCACGCCTGCCTCGAATCGAGAGCTCCTAGACAAAAGGAAAAGAAAGGAGAAGAGGTTAGATCACGGACATTATTTGATTCCTTACCTGATTCCGGACCCAGCACATCTCCAAGCCTGGAAAGGACATTTTTCAGCACGCGTCGCTACGCCAGCAGCAGCGCCGCGTTATACTCACCAGTCGACCGCATCTTTCAACTCAGCGCTGCCTCCATCATTTTCTTCGTCGAAACCTAGCACCTGGGGGGAAAACAAAAGGAATAACAAGGTGAGCCGAGAAAACCGACAAAGACAATCTCTTTGCCACCATAGGCTTACCTGCTTTACAACCGGAGGTATTATCCTTCAATTCGCTGCATCTTTCTATGCCGCACCTATAAAGGGAGAGAAAACAGCAGGTTAAACTCATGCAACTTTTACCGTACAGTGTTTGGTAATACGGACTCTTACCTGAACGCCATCAGCTGCCTCCAGGCAATATTCTTTTGGACCCAGCTGCAACCTAACGAGGGAATGGAACAAGAGTGAACATCAGACATATTGAACTCTTTGAACTTTATAGACACTGGAGTCAATATTCCTCCGGAACTCCTCCAGTACCTTCAAACCAGTGAGGTAACTGGTACCTACGCGCCCCTGCATGCCATGCAGGATGGAGAGCCCATCATTTAAAAACATAAGGTGAGGTTACCAAGAGGGGATATCGGAGGTGATTAGTGGGGAGAACGAGAACAGTTTGGGGGGGCATCACTAAAGTCCACGGGTGCTAATTCCCTTTCTCCACTTGCAGGAGAATACTTCTACGAGTCCAGCAGACAAGATTAGGCGGGCCAGTCCAGACTGCCATCTCTTCACTACGCATCACGTTGGTGGAGACCGGAGCTGTCCGGGTCCAATCGAAGCCCCTGTGGGAACCAGGTGAGCGTAACAGAACACGAAGCCTATCTACAAATCCCCCCCCAGGCGTAATGGAGACTTCAGAAACCGACCAACTAGCCCAATTGTTAGGAGACCTTAGGGCAGAAGTGCACTCCGTGCGCCAAGAAACTAATGCCCTCAGGAGAGAACTGGTTGTGTCAAAGGCGTGCACTGATGATCTTGCCAGACAACTGCTGCAAAACCCCGGGCAAACACTACTACCTGGACTTGGGGGGAATTCAACCCCCGTTTCATCGAGCAGCCCTGTGCAAGTGGTTCTACCAGGGAGCATTCCTTTAGCTCCACCCGAATGCTTTGCTGGGGACCCGAAAAGGTTTGCCGTGTTCATGAACCAATGCCACTTGCACTTTTTATGCAGACCAGGGGCTTTTCCAAACGACCAAGCCAAAGTAGCCTTTGTACTGTCATACCTTAGTGGCAGCGCAGCGGATTGGTCAATTCCATTAGTCAACCAGGATGACCCTCTTCTTTGGGATTTTCAGGGTTTTCAATTGAGCATGGAAAGACTATTCGCCAGACATTCACAGGGACAGGCCCTGGATAACGAACTTCTATCCCTACGACAAGGAAACCAGGACCTGCTAACTTATTTCGCAACCTTCAATAGGTTGGTGGTGGAAACCAGATGGCCAGAGGTAAAGGGAATTACATTATTTCATCGTGGACTTCGGGGTGAACTAAAAGATGTTTTGGCCCAAGTTGTGAACCCACCTCAGAGTTGCGCAGAATATATAGACTTAGTGGTCCAGCTAGACCACCGACTTCAGAATAGAAAAGCTGATCGAGCTAAGTTCGAGAATCGGGTATTGGTTAAACCCAATGTTACTCCCAAAGGAACAATTGCATCAGAACCAATGCAGATCGGGGGGGGTTAAGGGACCCTTAACTCAAAAAGAAAGAGAAAGGAGACGAAAGATACAGTTGTGTCTGTACTGTGTGGGCCTCAGGACATTTTCCACGGGATTGCTCTATAAAACCATCCAAGAAAGTAGTCGGAGTTGCTGATAGAAATCAAACAGAGCCTGATTCGGGAAACGACAACGCCCGACAAGCGTAGAGGTCCGCTTGCCGAGCTTAAAGAAGGACACTCAGACCTTGCACCTAATCATACCAATGGGCCTTATTGATCCAAGGCAGCCATCACGTATGCACGCAGTTAGGGCATACATTGATAGCGGGGCCATAGGAAACTATGTGGACCACGAATTGGCTTCTAGGATGAATCTACCTCTCTGCAAAAAGACCACTTCGGATGTTATCACCACAGTCGATGGAACTGAAATTGCCTCTGGGCCTGTAACTCATTCCACCACAGAGATGACACTGTTAGGTCAAGATGGGCATCAAGAGACTATTGTGTTTGACTTAATCAAAGCCCGCAGTTCCAAATAATACTGGGGATACCTTGGTTGGAAACACATAATCCTTGTATTGATTGGCGAGAAAAGAGAGTAACCTTCCCGGAGTGTGCACACAACTGTTACCCGGAAAAAACCTTGAACAAAAGCCTGGCCACAGTCGCTAATCCAGTCAGGCAGTTACCTCAGGAATATCAAGAATTCCAGGATGTTTTCCAAAAAGAACAGGCAAACACCTTACTACCTCATAGATCATACGATTGTCAAATCGACCTCATACCCAGTGCACAACCTCCATGCAGTAGGATCTACGCCCTTACGGAACCCGAAAACCGTCACCTACGACAATAATTGGACCAATACCTTGCTAATGGCTTCATTCGTCCATCTAAGTCCCTGCATCTTCAGCTTTATTCTTCGTGCCCAAAAAGGAAGGTGACCTCCGAACGTGCATAGACTACCACGCATTAAACCAGATCACGGTGAAGAACCGATATCCATTGCCTCTGATCCCCGAACTACTAGACCAAGTAAAGGATGCTTGCATCTACACTAAATTAGATCTCCGAGGGGCATATCATCTGGTACGTGTAAAGAAGGGCGACGAATGGAAGACCGCTTTTCGCACCAAGTACGGATTATTCGAATATCAGGTGATGCCCTTCGGGTTGTGCAATGCACCAGCAGCCTTCCAGTATTTTATGAACAATGTCCTTCATGAACTCATTGACGTCTGTGTTGTCGTATAGATAGACGATATTCTAGTGTACTCCTCCTCAGAATCAGACCATGTTAAGCACGTTTGTGCAGTCCTTGAGAAACTACGCCAGCACAAGTTATATGCAAAATTGGAAAAATGTGTTTTTCATGCTACATAAGTTGAATTCCTTGGATTTATCCTGACTCCAAAAGGAGTGCGAATGGACTCTCGAAAGGTGGACGCAATTCTCAAGTGGCCATCACCCAGTTCAGTTAAAGGGGTGCAAAGCATGCTTGGATTTGCTAATTTCTACCGCAGATTTATTCCTGACTTCTCATATGTTGTACACCCCATCACAGCACTTTTGCGAAAAAACAAACGCTTCTTGTGGACCGAAGAGGCTGAAAAAGCCTTCCAAGAACTGAAATTGAAATTCACGTCGGCACCTGTCTTAAAGCATCCACGCCCGAGCTCCCATACATAGTTCAAACCGATGCATCCAGTTTAGCCATGGGGGCTGTCCTGTCCCAGAAGAATCCAGAAACCGGTCAACTTCATCCTGTAGCATTTTGGTCCAGAAAATTCTCGGCCCCCGAATTAAACTATGCGGTTACCGATAAAGAGTTGTTAGCCATCAAATCCGCCTTCAAGGCTTGGCGGCATTATCTTCTCGGTGCCAGGAATACCATTACTGTAATCACTGATCACAGGAACTTGCAGTATTTAAAAACAGCCAAGGTCCAATCATCGCGTCAACTTCGATGGGCGTTATTCCTTGCCGAATTCGATTTCGTGATCACTTATCGACCAGGTTGTAAGAATGGTAAGGCAGACGCTTTATCCTGAATTGGGATGGGAGAAGCATATTCAAACCCGGAACCGGTGCCTATAATTCCTGAACAAAGAATTCTTGGGATAACTACTCTACAGACCTTAGAAGATATTCATTTAAAGATCCAACAACTTTTCGATTCAGCAGCCCTGCAGGACTGGGTTAAAAAGGGCCCAGATTATTCAGTTGTCAATGACCTACCTTACTATCAAGGGCATCTATTTCTACCACACAATGAACTACAAGAACAAGTCATCTCCAATTACCATGAAGCTCTGATGGAAGGGCACCCAGG
Source organism: Ambystoma mexicanum (assembly GCF_040938575.1). NCBI lineage: Eukaryota > Metazoa > Chordata > Amphibia > Caudata > Ambystomatidae > Ambystoma > Ambystoma mexicanum. The sequence goes on along the minus strand of NC_090925.1, from coordinate 14,446,742 downwards.
TATTGCAAAAACTGAAGCTAAAATTAAAAGACAATTCTGGTGGCCCACCTGGCGAAAAGATGTAAAGTCATTTGTACTGTCTTGTGGCATCTGCGCCCAGAACAAAAGTCAAAAGAAGAAACCAGCTGGTCTTTTACAACCGTTAGATATTCCACCCACACCATGGCACACTTTGTCTTTAGACTTTATTACAGATCTACTACCATGTAATGGATTCAACACCATTCTATTATTGTGGATTTTTTTTCCAAGATGGCCCACTTTATTCCTTTAAAAGGATTACCTTCTGCTTCAATCGTGGCCAAGGAATTTCTCGAAAATATTGTTTGAATGCATGGATTACCTTCGGTATTGATCTCTGGCTGAGGTAGTCAGTTCATTTCGCAATTTTGGCAGAAGTGTTGTCAATTGGCACAAATCGACGTAAGGTTATCAACCAGTCACCATCCCCAAACCGATGGTCAGACGGAGAGAACCAACCAGACTCTTGAACAATACCTACGTTGTATGCTCCACCAAACCGAAAGTAATTGGAAGGACATTTTATGGATTTCTGAATACGCATACAATAACTCTGTACATTCAGGAACCGGACAAAGCCCCTTTTATACCGTATATGGACATCATCCTCGAACCTCAGAACTCGATTCGCCCCAGCATTTAGAAATGCCAGCAGTAACTCATCTGCATTCTACTATTACACAAGCTTTTAAAGAGGCAACAAAACATTTGAAACAAGCAAAAGAGAAATACAAGAAAAATGCTGATCAACATAGAAGTGAGACCCCACCATATCGAATCGGAGACCAAGTTTGGCTGGCTACAATACATATACCTCTGAAAGGAACTCAGACTTTTAATCCTAGATATTTGGGACCTTACACCATTAAGGCCATTATCAACCCGGTGGCCGTCAAATTAGAATTACCCTCTAATATGCGGATTCATCCTGTCTTTCATGTTTCACTTCTAAAACCAGTTCAACCCGCGACAAGATTAACCAAACCACCTGACCCCATCCTAATAGATGGAGAACCTGAATTCAAGGTAAAAAACATCCTGGACTCTAAAATGGTTAAATCAAGACTTTTTTATTTAATCGACTGGAAGGGTTACGGACCACAAGAAAGGTCATGGCAACCTAGTGACCACGTTCATGCTCCTCGATTGGTGAAAAAATTCCATCGGGACTTCCCAGACAAGCCAGGGCCAAGGGGAAGAACAACTTTAGGAGGGGCCTTTGGGGGAGTGCTGTCATGATGCCTACCCATCCGGATCGAGGCCATCAGCCCTGGGAGCAGGCATCCAGATACTCATTAAAACCCCAACAGCCCCGGCTGGGGGCTGTTTGGATTCAGTCCTGGCGCCTTAGGCACCAGGCTCATAGACTTTACTTACCTTATGCAGACCATGCTGCAAATGAGTCCAAGCCAACGTGAGGCCTGGATGGGACTATTTTATTACAGGGACTATTTTTTACTCAGGTGTGATTCTGGGGAACGTCTTACCTGGGACTATGCAGGCTATTTAAACCACGCCCGAACAGCAGCTCCTTCTTCGTCTTTTTCTGCATCCAGCAGCGTAACGCCCACCGTGTCTGCAACTCAGCATCCAGTCTTCTGCCACGCCCGCCTCGAATCCGGAGCTCCTAGACAAAAGGAAAAGAAAGGAGAAGAGGTTAGATCACGGACATTATTTGATTCCTTACCTGATTCCGGATCCAGCACATCTCCAAGCCTGGAAAGGACATTATTTCAGCACGCGTCGCTTCGCCAGCAGCAGCGCCGCGTTATACTCACCAGTCCACCGCATCTTTCAACTCGGCGCTGCCTCCATCATTTTCTTCGTCGAAACCCAGCACCTGGGGGGAAAACAAAAGGAATAACAAGATGAGCCGAGAAAACCGACAAAGACAATCTCTTTGCCACCATAGGCTTACCTGCTTTACCACCGGAGGTATTATCCTTTAATTCGCTGCATCTTTCTATGCCGCACCTATAAAGGGAGAGAAAACAGCAAGTTAAACTCATGCAACTTTTACCGGACAGTGTTTGGTAATACGGACTCTTACCTGAATGCCATCAGCTGCCTCCAGGCAATATTCTTTTGGACCCAGCTGCAACCTAACGAGGGAATGGAACAAGAGTGAACATCGGACATATTGAACTCTTTGAACTTTATAGACACTGGAGTCAATATTCCTCCGGAACTCCTCCAGTACCTTCAAACCTACGCACCCCTGCATGCCATGCAGGATGGAGAGCTCATCATTTAAAAACATAAGGTGAGGTTACCAAAAGGGGATATCGGAGGTGATTAGTGGGGAGAACGAGAACAGTTGGGGGGGGGCATCACTAAAGTCCACGGGTGGCTAAATCCCTTTCTCCACTTGCAGGAGAATACTTCTACAAGTCCAGCAGACAAGATTAGGAGGGCCAGTCCAGACTGTCATCTGTTCACTACGCATCATGTTGGTGGAGACCGCAGCTGTCCGGGTCCGATCGACGCCCCTGTGGGAACCAGGTGAGCGTAACAGAACACGAAGCCTATCTACAAATCCCCACCCGGGCATAATGGAGACCTCAGAAACCGACCAACTAGCCCAATTGTTAGGAGAACTTAGCGCAGAAGTGCACTCCGCGCGTCAAGAAACTAATGCCCTCAGGAGAGAACTGATTGTGTCAAAGGAGTGCACTGATGATCTTGCCAGACAACTGCTGCAAAACCCCGGGCAAACACTACTACCTGGACTTGGGGGGAATTCAACCCCCGTTTCATCGAGCAGCCCTTTTCAAGTGGTTCTACCAGGGAGCATTCCTTTAGCTCCACCCGAACGCTTTGCTGGGGACCCGAAAAGGTTCGCCGTGTTCATGAACCAATGCCGCTTGCACTTTTTATGCAGACCAGGAGCTTTTCTAAACGACCAAGCCAAAGTAGCCTTTGTACTGTCATACCTTAGTGGCAGCGCAGTGGATTTGTCAATTCCATTAGTCAACCAGGATGACCTTCTTCTTTGGGATTTTCAGGGTTTTCAATTGAGCATGGAAAGACTATTCGCCAGACATTCACAGGCACAGGCCCTGGATAACGAACTTCTATCCCTACGACAAGGAAATCAGGACCTGCTAACTTATATCACAACCTTCAATAGGTTGGTGGTGGAAAACGGATGGCCAGAGGTAAAGCGAATTACATTATTTCATCGTGGACTTCGGGGTGAACTCAAAGATGTTTTGGCCCAAGTTGTGAACCCACCTCAGGGTTGCGCAGAATATATAGACTTAGTGGTCCAGCTAGACCACCGACTTCAGAATAGAAAAGCTGATCGAGCTAAGTTCGAGAATCGGGTATTGGTTAAACCCAATGTTACTCCCAAAGGAACAGATGCATCAGAACCAATGCAGATCGGGGTGTTTAAGGGGCCCTTAACTCAAAAAGAAAGAGAAAGGAGATGACAGATACAGTTGTGTCTGTACTGTGGGGTCTCAGGACATTTTCTACGGGATTGCCATATAAAACCGTCCAAGAAAGTAGTCGGAGTAGCTGATAGAAATCAAACAGAGCCTGATTCGGGAAACGACCACGCCCGACAAGCGTAGAGGTCTGCTTGCCGAGCTTAAAGAAGGACACTCAGACCTCGCACCTAATCATACCAATGGTCCTTATTGATCCAAGGCAGCCATCACGTATGCACGCAGTTAGGGCATACATTGATAGCGGGCCGTAGGAAACTATGTGGACCACGAATTGGCTTCTAGGATGAATCTACCTCTCTGCAAAAAGATCACTTTGGATGTTATCACCACAGTCGATGGAACTGAAATTGCCTCTGGGCCTGTAACTCATTCCACCACAGAGATGACACTGTTAGGTCAAGATGGGCGTCAAGAGACTATTGTGTTTGACTTAATCAAAGCCCCACAGTTCCAAATAATACTGGGGATACCTTGGTTGGAAACACAGAATCCTTGTATTGATTGGCGAGAGAAAAGAGTAACCTTCCCGGAGTGTGCACACACCTGTTACCCGGAAAAAACCTTGAACAAAAGCTTGGCCACAGTCGCTAATCCAGTCATGCAGTTACCTCAAGAATATCAAGAATTCCAGGATGTTTTCCAAAAAGAACAGGCAAACACCTTACCACCTCATAGATCATACGATTGTCAAATCGACCTCATACCCAGTGTACAACCTCCATGCAGTAGGATCTACGCCCTTACGGAAACCCGAAAACCGTCACCTACGACAATACTTTGACCAATACCTTGCAAATGGCTTCATTCGTCCATCTAAGTCCCCCGCATCTTCAGCTTTATTCTTCGTGCCCAAAAAGGAAGGTGACCTCAGAACGTGCAGACTACCGCGCATTAAACCAGATCACGGTGAAGAACCGATATCCATTGCCTCTGATCCCCGAACTAATAGACCAAGTAAAGGATGCTTGCATCTACACTAAATTAGATCTCCGAGGGGAATATCATCTGGTATGTGTAAAGAAGGGCGACGAATGGAAGACCGCTTTTCGCACCAAGTACGGATTATTCGAATATCAGGTGATGCCCTTCGGGTTGTGCAATGCACCAGCAGCCTTCCAGTATTTTATGAACGATGTGAACTCATTGACCTCTGTGTTGTCGTATACATAGACGATATTCTAGTGTACTCCTCCTCAGAATCAGACCATGTTAAGCACGTTCGTGCAGTCCTTGAGAAACGACTCCAGCACAAGTTATATGCTAAATTGGAAAAATGTGTTTTTCATGCTACAGAAGTTGAATTCCTTGGATTTATCCTGACTCCAAAAGGAGTCCGAATGGACTCTCGAAAGGTGGACGCAATTCTCAAGTGGCCATCACCCAGTTCAGTGAAAAGGGTGCAAAGCATGCTTGGATTTGCTAATTTCTACACAGATTTATTCCTGACTTCGCATATGTTGTACACCCCATCACAGCACTTTTGCGAAAAAACAAACGCTTCTTGTGGACCGAAGAGGCTGAAAAAGCCTTCCAAGAACTGAAATTCAAATTAACGTCGGCACCTGTCTTAAAGCATCCACGCCCCGAGCTCCCATACATAGTTGAAACCGATGCATCCAGTTTAGCCATGGGGGCTGTCCTGTCCCAGAAGGATCCGGAAACCGGTCAACTTCATCCAGTAGCATTTTGGTCCAGAAAATTCTCGTCCCCCGAATTAAACTATGCGGTTACCGATAAAGAGTTGTTAGCCATCAAATCTGTCTTCAAGGCTTGGCGGCATTATCTTCTCGGTGCCAGGCATAACATTACTGTAATCACCGATCACAGGAACTTGCAGTAGTTAAAAACAGCCAAGGCCCAATCATCGCGTCAACTTCGATGGGCCTTATTCCTTGCCGAATTCGATTTTGTGATCACTTATCGACCAGGTTGTAAGAATCCCGAATTGGGATGGGAGAAGCATATTCGAACCCGGAACCGGTGCCTATAATTCCTGAACAAAGAATTCTTGGGATAGCTACTCTACAGACCTTAGAAGATATTCATTTAAAGATCCAACAACTTTTCGATTCAGCAGCCCTGCAGGACTGGGTTAAAAAGGGCCCAGATTATTCAGTTGTCAATGACCTACCTTACTTTCAAGGGCGTCTATTTCTACCACACAAGGAACTACAAGAACAAGTCATCTCCAATTACCATGAAGCTCTGATGGAAGGGCACCCAGGTATTGCAAAAACTGAAGCTAAAATTAAGAGACAATTCTGGTGGCCCACCTGGCGAAAGGATGTAAAGTCATTTGTACTGTCTTGTGGCATCTGCGCCCAGAACAAAAGTCAAAAGAAGAAACCAGCTGGTCTTTTACAACCTTTAGATATTCCACCCACACCGTGGCACACTTTGTCTTTAGACTTTATTACAGATCTACTGCCATGTAATGGATTCAACACCATTCTAGTTATTGTGGATCTTTTTTCCAAGATGGCCCACTTTATTCCTTTAAAAGGATTACCTTCTGCTTCAATCTTGGCCAAAGAATTTCTCGAAAATATTGTTCGAATACATGGATTACCTTCGGTATTGATCTCTGGCCGAGGTAGTCAGTTCATTTCGCAATTTTGGCAGAAGTGTTGTCAATTGGCACAAATCGACGTAAGGTTATCAACCAGTCACCATCCCCAAACCGATGGTCAGATGGAGAGAACCAACCAGACTCTTGAACAATACCTACGTTGTATGCTCCACCAAACCGAAAGTAATTGGAAGGACATTTTATGGATTTCTGAATACGCATACAATAACTCTGTACATTCAGGAACCGGACAAAGCCCCTTTTATACCATATATGGACATCATCCTTGAACCTCAGAACTCGATTCGCCCCAGCATTTAGAAATGCCGGCAGTAACTCATCTGCATTCTACTATTACACAAGCTTTTAAAGAGGCAACAAAACATTTGAAACAAGCAAAAGAGAAATACAAGAAAAATGCTGATCAACATAGAAGTGAGACCCCACCATATCGGATCGGAGACCAAGTTTGGCTGGCTACAAGACATATACCTCTGAAAGGAACTCAGACTTTTAATTCTAGATATTTGGGACCTTACACCATTAAGGCCATTATCAACCCGGTGGCCGTCAAATTAGAATTACCCTCTAATATGCGGATTCATCCTGTCTTTCATGTTTCACTTCTAAAACAAGTTCAACCCGGAACAAGATTAACCAAACTACCTGACCCCATCCTAATAGATGGAGAACCTGAATTCGAGGTAAAAAACATCCTGGACTCTAAAATGGTTAAATCAAGACTTTTTTATTTAATCGACTGGAAGGGTTACGGACCACAAGAAAGGTCATGGGAACCTAGTGACCACGTTCATGCTCCTCGATTGGTGAAAAAATTCCATCGGGACTTCCCAGACAAGCCAGGGCCAAGGGGAAGAACAACTTTAGGAGGGGCCTTGGGGGGAGTGCTGTCATGATGCCTACCCCCGGGCATCCGGATCGAGGCCATCAGCCCTGGGAGCAGGCATCCAGATACTCATTAAAACCCCAACAGCCCCGGCTGGAGGCTGTTTGGATTCAGTCCTGGCGCCTTAGGCGCCAGGCTCATAGACTTTACTTACCTTATGAAGACCATGCTGCAAATGAGTCCAAGCCAACGTGAGGTCTGGATGGGACTTATTTTATTACAGGGACTATTTTTTACTCGGGTGTGGTTCTGGGGAACTTCTTACCTGGGACTATGCAGGCTATTTAAACCACGCCCGAACAGCAGATCCTGCTTCATGTTATTCTGCATCCAGCAGCGTAATGCCCACTGTGTCTGCAAGTCAGCATCCAGTCTTCTGCCACGCCCGCCTCGAATCCGGAGCTCCTAGACAAAAGGAAAAGAAAGGAGAAGAGGTTAGATCACGGACATTATTTGATTCCTTATCTGATTCCGGACCCAGCACATCTCCAAGCCTGGAGAGGACATTATTTCAGCACGCGTCGCTTCGCCAGCAGCAGCGCCGCGTTATACTCACCAGTCCACCGCATCTTTCAACTCGGCGCTGCCTCCATCATTTTCTTCGTCGAAACCCAGCACCTGGGGGGAAAACAAAAGGAATAACAAGGTGAGCCGCGAAAAACCAACAAAGACAATGGCCCTCATTACAACCCAGGCGGTAAGTTACAGCCTGGGTCGTACCCTTACCACCATGGTGTAAACTATGTTTACACCATGGTGGATGGCGGATTTACCGCCCCATTCCAAGGTGAGTGGGGCGTTAAATCCCCATTTCCCATTTTACCTTTCACCATTCCCATTTTTGCCCCATAGGGCATAATGGGAATGGGGAAAGGTGCCAATTACGCCGCCGTAAATTACGGTGGCGTAATTAGCACCAAGGTCCCTTTGTGGCATGGGTTTTAACGCCTGCAAAAAGCAGGCGTTAAAATCACCATCCCGCAAAGGGACCTTGGAATCAGGCGTTAAGGGTCGGCGCTGTTTACGGCGCCGTAAACCCCTTAACGCCTGGGTCCTAATGAGGGCCAATCTCTTTGCCACCATAGGCTTACCTGCTTTACCACCGGAGGTATTATCCTTCAATTTGCTGCATCTTTCTATGCCACACCTATAAAGGGAGAGAAAACAGCAAGTTAAACTCATGCAACTTTTACCGGACAGTGTTTGGTAATACGGACTCTTACCTGACCGCCATCAGCTGCCTCCTGGCAATATTCTTTTGGACCCAGCTGCAACCTAACGAGGGAATGGAACAAGAGTGAACATCGGACATATTGAACTCTTTGAACTTTATAGACACTGGAGTCAATATTCCTCCGGAACTCCTCCAGTACCTTCAAACCAGTGAAGTAACTGGTATCTACGCGCCCCTGCATGCCATGCAGGATGGAGAGCTCATTATTTAAAAACATAAGTTGAGGTTACCAAGAGGGGATATAGGAGGTGATTAGTGGGGAGAACGAGAACAGTTGGGGGGGCATCACTAAAGTCCACGGGTGGCTAAATCCCTTTCTCCACTTGCAGGAGAATACTTCTAAGAGTCCAGCAGACAAGATTAGGCGGGCTAGTCCAGACTGTCATCACTTCACTACGCATCACGTTGGTGGAGACCGCAGCTGTCCGGGTCCGATCGATGCCCCTGTGGGAACCAGGTGAGCGTAACAGAACACAAAGCCTATCTACAAATCCCCACCCGGGCGTAATGGAGACCTCAGAAACCGACCAACTAGCCCAATTGTTAGGAGAACTTAGGGCAGAAGTTGAATCTGCGCGCCAAGAAACTAATGCCCTCAGGAGAGAACTGATTGTGTCAAAGGAGTGCACTGATGATCTTGCCAGACAACTGCTGCAAAACCACGGGCAAATACCACTACCTGGACTTGGGGGGAATTCAACCCCCGTTTCATCGAGCAGCCTTGTGCAAGTGGTTCTACCAGGGAGCATTCCTTTAGCTCCACCCGAACGCTTTGCTGGGGACCCGAAAAGGTTCGCTGTGTTCATGAACCAATGCCGCTTGCACTTTTTATGCAGACCAGGAGCTTTTCCAAATGACCAAGCCGAAGTAGCCTTTGTACTATCATACCTTAGTGGCAGCGCAGCCGATTGGTCAATTCCATTAGTCAACCAGGATGACCCTCTTCTTTGGGATTTTCAGGGTTTTCAATTGAGCATGGAAAGACTATTCGCCAGACATTCACAGGCACAGGCCCTGGATAACGAACTTCTATCCCTACGACCAGGAAATCAGGACCTGCTAACTTATATTGCAACCTTCAATAGGTTGGTGGTGGAAACCGGATGGCCAGAGGTAAACCGAATTACATTATTTCATGGTGGACTTCGGGGTGAACTCAAAGATGTTTTGGCCCAAGTTGTGAACCCATCTCAGGGTTGCGCAGAATATATAGACTTAGTGGTCCAGCTAGACCACCGACTTCAGAATAGAAAAGCTGATCGAGCTAAGTTCGAGAATCGGGTATTGGTTAAACCCAATGTTACTCCCAAAGGAACAGATGCATCAGAACCAATGCAGATCGGGGGGGGTTAAGGGACCCTTAACTCAAAAAGAAAGAGAAAGGAGATGACAGATACAGTAGTGTCTGTACTGTGGGGCCTCAGGACATTTTCTACGGGATTACCCTATAAAACCATCCAAGAAAGTAGTCGGAGTTGCTGATAGAAATCAAACAGAGCCTGATTCGGGAAACGACCACGCCCGACAAGCGTAGAGGTCCGCTTGCCGAGCTTAAAGAAGGACACTCAGACCTCGCACATAATCATACCAATGGTCCTTATTTATCCAAGGCAGCCATCACGTATGCACGCAGTTAGGGCATACATTGATAGCGGGGCAGTAGGAAACTATGTGGACCACGAATTGGCTTCTAGGATGAATCTACCTCTCTGCAAAAAGACCACTTCGGATGTTATCACCACAGTCGATGGAACTGAAATTGCCTCTGGGCCTGTAACTCATTCCACCACAGAGATGACACTGTTAGGTCAAGATGGGCATCAAGAGACTATTGTGTTTGACTTAATCAAAGCCCTGCAGTTCCAAATAATACTGGGGATACCTTGGTTGGAAACACATAATCCTTGTATTGATTGGCGAGAGAAAAGAGTAACCTTCCCGGAGTGTGCACACACCTGTTACCCGGAAAAAACCTTGAACAAAAGCCTGGCCACAATCGCTAATCCAGTCATGCAGTTACCTCAGGAATATCAAGAATTCCAGGATGTTTTCCAAAAAGAACAGGCAAACACCTTACCACCTCGTAGATCATACGATTGTCAAATCGACCTCATACCCAGTGCACAACCTCCATGCAGTAGGATCTACGCCCTTACGAAAACCCGAAAACCGTCACCTACGACAATACTTGGACCAATACCTTGCTAATGGCTTCATTCGTCCATCTAAGTCCCCCGCATCTTCAGCTTTATTCTTCGTGCCCAAAAAGGAAGGTGACCTCAGAACGTGCATAGACTACCGCGCATTAAACCAGATCACGGTGAAGAACCGATATCCATTGCCTCTGATCCCCGAACTACTAGACCAAGTAAAGGATGCTTGCATCTACACTAAATTAGATCTCCGAGGGGCATATCATCTGGTATGTGTAAAGAAGGGCGACGAATGGAAGACCGCTTTTCGCACCAAGTACGGATTATTCGAATATCAGGTGATGCCCTTCAGGTTGTGCAATGCACCAGCAGCCTTCCAGTATTTTGTGAACAATGTCCTTTGTGAACTCATTGACGTCTGTGTTGTCGTATACATAGACGATATTCTAGTGTACTCCTCCTCAGAATCAGACCATGTTAAGCACGTTTGTGCAATCCTTGAGAAACTACGCCAGCACAAGTTATATGCAAAATTGGAAAAATGTGTTTTTCATGCTACAGAAGTTGAATTCCTTGGATTTATCCTGACTCCAAAAGGAGTCTGAATGGACTCTCGAAAGGTGGACGCAATTCTCAAGTGGCCATCACCCAGTTCAGTTAAAGGGGTGCAAAGCATGCTTGGATTTGCTAATTTCCACCGCAGATTTATTCCCGACTTATCATATGTTGTACACCCCATCACAGCACTTTTGCGAAAAAACAAACGCTTCTTGTGGACCGAAGAGGCTGAAAAAGCCTTCCAAGAATTGAAATTGAAATTCACGTCGGCACCTGTCTTCAAGCATCCACGCCCGAGCTCCCATACATAGTTGAAACCGATGCATCCAGTTCAGCCATGGGGGCTGTCCTGTCCCAGAAGGATCCGGAAACCGGTCAACTTCATGCAGTAGCATTTTGGTCCAGAAAATTCTCGGCCCCCGAATTAAACTATGCGGTTACCGATAAAGAGTTTTTAGCCATCAAATCCGCCTTCAAGGCTTGGCGGCATTATCTTCTCGGTGCCAGGCATACCATTACTGTAATCACCGATCACAGGAACTTGCAGTATTTAAAAACAGCCAAGGCCCAATCATCGCGTCAACTTCGATGGGCCTTATTCCTTGCCGAATTCGATTTCGTGATCACTTATCGACCAGGTTGTAAGAATGGTAAGGCAGACGCTTTATCCCGAATTCGGATGGGAGAAGCATATTCGAACCCGGAACCGGTGCCTATAATTCCTGAACAAAGAATTCTTGGGATAACTACTCTACAGACCTTAGAAGATATTCATTTAAAGATCCAACAACTTTTCGATTCAGCAGCCCTGCAGGACTGGGTTAAAAAGGGCCCAGATTATTCAGTTGTCAATGACCTACCTTACTATCAAGGGCATCTATTTCTACCACACAAGGAACTACAAGAACAAGTCATCTCCAATTACCATGAAGCTCTGATGGAAGGGCACCCAGGTATTGCAAAAACTGAAGCTAAAATTAAAAGACAATTCTGGTGGCCCACCTGGCGAAAAGATGTAAAGTCATTTGTACTGTCTTGTGGCATCTGCGCCCAGAACAAAAGTCAAAAGAAGAAACCAGCTGGTCTTTTACAACCTTTAGATATTCCACCCACACCATGGCACACTTTGTCTTTAGACTTTATTACAGATCTACTGCCATGTAATGGATTCAACACCATTCTAGTTATTGTGGATCTTTTTTCCAAGATGGCCCACTTTATTCCTTTAAAAGGATTACCTTCTGCTTCAATCTTGGCCAAGGAATTTCTCGAAAATATTGTTTGAATGCATGGATTACCTTCGGTATTGATCTCTGGCCGAGGTAGTCAGTTCATTTCGCAATTTTGGCAGAAGTGTTGTCAATTGGCACAAATCGACGTAAGGTTATCAACCAGTCACCATCCCCAAACCGATGGTCAGACGGAGAGAACCAACCACTCTTGAACAATACCTACGTTGTATGCTCCACCAAACCGAAAGTAATTGGAAGGACATTTTATGGATTTCTGAATATGCATACAATAACTCTGTACATTCAGGAACTGGACAAAGCCCCTTTTATACCATATATGGACATCATCCTCGAACCTCAGAACTCGATTCGCCCCAGCATTTAGAAATGCCGGCAGTAACTCATCTGCATTCTACTATTACACAAGCTTTTAAAGAGGCAACAAAACATTTGAAACAAGCAAAAGAGAAATACAAGAAAAATGCTGATCAACATAGAAGTGAGACCCCACCATATCGAATCGGAGACCAAGTTTGGCTGGCTACAAGACATATACCTCTGAAAGGAACTCAGACTTTTAATCCTAGATATTTGAGACCTTACACCATTCAGGCCATTATCAACCCGGTGGCCGTCAAATTAGAATTACCCTCTAATATGCAGATTCATCCTGTCTTTCATGTTTCACTTCTAAAACCAGTTCAACCCGGGACTAGATTAACCAAACCACCTGACCCCATCCTAATAGATGGAGAACCTGAATTCGAGGCAAAAAACATCCTGGACTCTAAAATGGTTAGATCAAGACTTTTTTATTAAATCGACTAGAAGGGTTACGGACCACAAGAAAGGTCACGGGAACCTAGTGACCACGTTCATGCTCCTCGATTGGTGAAAAAATTCCATCGGGACTTCCCAGACAAGCCAGGGCCAAGGGGAAGAACAACTTTAGGAGGGGCCTTGGGGGGAGTGCTGTCATGATGCCTACCCCCGGGCATCCGGATCGAGGCCATCAGCCCTGGGAGCAGGCATCCAGATACTCATTAAAACCCCAACAGCCCCGGCTGGGGGCTGTTTGGATTCAGTCCTGGCGCCTTAGGCGCCAGGCTCATAGACTTTACTTACCTTATGCAGACCATGATGCAAATGAGTCCAAGCCAACGTGAGGCCTGGATGGGACTATTTTATTACAGGGCCTATTTTTTACTCGGGTGTGGTTCTGGGGAACTTCTTACCTGGGACTATGCAGGCTATTTAAACCACGCCCGAACAGCAGCTCCTGCTTCGTGTTATTCTGCATCCAGCAGCGTAACGCCCACCGTGTCTGCAAGTCAGCATTCAGTCTTCCGCCACGCCTGCCTCGAATCCGGAGCTCCTAGACAAAAGGAAAAGAAAGGAGAAGAGGTTAGATCACAGACATTATTTGATTCTTTACCTGATTCCGGACCCAGCACATCTCCAAGCCTAGAAAGGACATTATTTCAGCACGCGTCGCTTCGCCAGCAGCAGCGCCACGTTATACTTACCAGTCCACCGCATCTTTCAACTCGGCGCTGCCTCCATCATTTTCTTTGTCGAAACCCAGCACCTGGGGGGAAAACAAAAGGAATAATAAGGTTAGCTGAGAAAACCGACAAAGACAATCTCTTTGCCACCATAGGTTTACCTGCTTTACCATCGGAGGTATTATCCTTCAATTCGCTGCATCTTTCTATGCCGCACATATAAAGGGAGAGAAAACAGCAAGTTAAACTCATGCAACTTTTACCGGACAGTGTTTGGTAATACAGACTCTTACCTGAACGCCATCAGCTGCCTCCAGGCAATATTCTTTTGGACCCAGCTGCAACCTAACGAGGGAATGGAACAAGAGTGAACATCGGACATATTGAAATCTTTGAACTTTATAGACACTGGAGTCAATATTCCTCCGGAACTCCTCCAGTACCTTCAAACCAGTGAAATAACTGGTATCTACGCGCCCCTGCATGCCATGCAGGATGGAGAGCTCATCATTTAAAAACATAAGGTGAGGTTAACAAGAGGGATATCAGAGGTGATTAGTGGGGAGAACGAGAACAGTTGGGGGGGGCCATCACTAAAGTCCACGGGTGGCTAAATCCCTTTCTCCACTTGCAGGAGAATACTTCTACGAGTCCAGCAGACAAGATTAGGCGGGCCAGTCCAGACTGTCATCTCTTCACTACGCATCACGTTGGTGGAGATCGCAGCTGTCTGGGTCCGATCGACGCCCCTGTGGGAACCAAGTGAGCGTAACAATAACTCATGTGGGATGCTCAAAATTAGCTTAAATATCGAGAGAATTCACTTTGGGCTTCTTTTTTGGAGGGGACTCTGTGTTGTGTCCTGTCTACCTAAAACAAGATCTCAGCAGACTCTGGAGGGAAGAAACAGAAGGGGGAGATTGGAGGAGGAAGATTATAATGTTGGATTGTTTTTGATGATTTTGAATTTTAGTTTTTGGATTTTATTTACTTATGTTGTGTTTGTTTCTCTTTTTTTGTAAGAAATGTAATGATGTATGAAGAGATTGAGAAAGGACAAACTTGTTAATGGTTTAAAACAAACCAATAAAACAATGAATAAAAAAGATATTCTTGCTCCTTGAAGTCTTCTTCTGGCTCCGGTGAGCTCTCTAGGGGAGATTCCACCTGGGCTCTGAGAATCAGCAGCTTGACCTCCATCAGCTTTTCCCTTTTTCTGCCTGGGACAAAACCTGGTCTTGCCACAGAGACAGCAGCGAATTACCTATTCGGGTCATGGCACAGGTCATGATTGACTCCGACCTTTCGTGATTCAAACCTCTATTTTCTTTTCTGTAATCATTTTTACCAACAAAATTCTGCTTCCTGTAGAACTTCCCTCTCCCACCAGGGCTGCTGGTTTTGTCTTGTTGAGTTTCTTCCCTCCATGCAATGGCTCCCTAAATTACATAGCTCATTGGTAGGCATTGGCTGTTTGAATGGCCTCTTCCAGGGAGGGCTGGTGGAGTTGGTAAATGACCTTCTGAAGATAACGATGCAAAGAGTTGGTGAATTGTTCACGGATGAACAATTTGTTGTCCTCCTCATAGTTCTTTTATCCCAGCCACTTGGTTATAAGGTTCGTACCAGATATGATAGCTACCTCTGAGTTTCCCACTGCCGTTAGCATAGATGTCTGAGCCTCATTCAATAAAGTTACTGGTCATATCCCAGCTGCACCAGGATTCATTTTTGATTTTGTTATGGGGAGTAATTCATCTGGGGATTTAGGGCTCGAAATGCGTGTTGGGCATCTCCTATGAGCAAGGGGCTAGATAGTGGGTCCAAGTATCTTGGTTCCAACTAAGTCTCAGCCACTCTCCCACAATCCTGAAAGAAAGCCCTGGGGAATTCTCTGTTGCTCCATTTGTGTAGTATGGTGGGAGGTATCACTGGTTGACGTTGTTTTTCTGTGGTGGCTCCTCGTAGGGCCATTAAAGCCTCATGGTGTTGTCTGCTTATTGCCAGTTGTCTTTCGACCAGGTACCTTCAATAAATCCTCCATGATGGTGGACTTGATTCTTCCCAAGGCTCAACTGGGGATTATGTGTCTGCCTCTTCTGCTGCTGGAGAGTACTGGCGTCCTGCTGTTAGACCCCTCCCATTTGCTTTGGCTCTTCTTGCTTGTATTGATTTTGCTCCAGCCTCGTGGATCTTCTCCCCTAGATTTTTCTTCGGTTCCTTGGCCAGGACTCCTGATCCCTCCAAGTCTTCTACTCCACTCGGGGTATCTTCTGACCCAGCAGATTCCCATGAGTCATCTGGCCCTTTCACGAGGGAATCTAGAGTAAATGATATTGAAATGAAATGATATTTTATTTATATCGCGCTCGTACACAAGTGTTAGAGTAGGAAAGTCGCGCTCTACACCTAAATCTCTTTATTACCAGTTTAGTACCACTTCCGGTTGGGTGATATTGCATGTAAATATGTGCTCTGTAAAGCGCTTTGGATTAAGGCGCTATATAAATAATTCATCATTATCATTATTAAAGGGTTTAGTAGCATTTGTTATGCAGGAATCTCCCACCTTTGATATTCCTTCTGTCTTTTTCTGTTGGTCGGCCCCTGTATCAGGGCCTGAACAATCCCACAATGACATCACTTGTGACAGACGGCCTTAATAAACTCACAAGACAGATAGATGGTTCAATGGATTTTTTTAACAACCATTTCAACTTGTAGAAGTGAGGGGTTTGAGGAGACAGGGTATTTGAATAAGGGCTTGTTCTATATGCTCTTTGTCTCCCGTGGGCTGCCTCCTCCCTAAGCCAGACTACCCCGGCCCCTAAGGTGAGCATAAACACTAACCATCAGTTAACCTTACTGTCTAGGAAAACCTCTCTTCCATGGGAGGCTGAAAGGACAAGGTTTTATCTATCTTGTACCCTTTGGGACTTACTAAGGTTACCCTGTCCAGATGATGGTCTTTCATTAATTCAAATGGTGCCAGGTTTTTCTCAACCACTCTCCCCCTCTCACCCGCACCCTGACCGTAGGTCTCCTTACTGTTCTAACTCCTTCGTCCTCCTACTCCCTCTCTCGTCCTTTCACTCTCCCACCTCTTTCCTCCGATATCCCTCTGATAGTATCTCACGCCTCTCCTCTGTATCACTTCACTTCTCCACCCTCCAATCTTCCACTTTTACAATTTCTACCTCCCCTTCTCTCGACCTTTTCCTAAACACTAATGTTCACCTCTTTCTCTGCAGTGTGACCCCTCTCTTAAACTCTCTCTCCCTCCCTCGACTCTCACTCTCCTCCTCTACACTATCCCCCTATTTCTCTCCTATCTCATGCACCCTGCTCCACTCCCATACACCCACAATCAGAGTTTCATCATCTCCATTGGGAACCATTCTCTCATACAAATTACCTCATCTACACTCCTATCCAACTTCTCCAGAGACTCCTCAGAGCTCTGCAAAACCTTCCATCTTTCTCCAGGTATCCAGTTTGCCTCAGCACCGCCTGACCGCACTGTAACACACTTCTCTCTCTGTGGCTCCCACTGTAATGACTGCTTGTCTTTAGCTCCACCCCCTTGGGTCCGCGTTCCACCTGACACTAAGGCTAAGTCTAATGCTGCTCTTGGGTGATGCGGTACCAGTCTTTACACTCATGGCACCATCAATATGTTCAGGGGTAGAGCCCTCCTAACTCCCTCACCGGATCGCTGTGATAGGACTGGCTCTGACATAGGCCTTGGTAGATTTCTACCTCACTTAGAAGGATCCCTATTCCCCCATTTCAGGGACAAGCCCCGGACCTTGTCATACCAGACAATCTGTCATTGTGCTTCAAGGAAGAGATAGGCTCAGAGCCATATGGACTTTCTTTTTTATACTGCACCAGTCACATCCATATTGGTCTATCGACACAGCGGCTTGTCTGGACAGCAGCGTATTGTGCCCTCTCCAAGGGTATGCAGACCTTTCTCTGGGAAATAATAGAAAAGGGTAGCAAAGCAGCGCAAAGGGCAACCGAGGGGAAAGGTTAATAGCACATGAACAGTTTCCTCCCCATTCGGTACTTCTCCTCTTCCCCTTATTTCTGTTACTGCACTTGCATGCTTTGAATTTTCCCACAACCTAATAGGAATGGTATTGTCTTCTTCCCTGTTCCCCCAACCCTTCCCTTCACCTCCCCATCTCCCCAGCATTCTTGTTACTGCACTTGCACGATCCAAATGTCTCACGACCTAGTATGAATGTTATTGTTTGTCTTCTTCCCTGCTCCCCCAACCCTTCCCTTCACCTCCCCTCCCCGACCTTCCCTGCATTCTTGTTACTGCACTTGCACGATCCAAATGTCTCAAGACCTAGTAGGAATATTAGTGTTGTGTTTGTTCTCCCCTGTACCTTCCCCTCCCTTGTCTTGATGTGCCTTGAAACACCATTTTGCTGTATACACGCATTATAAATAAGCAATAAATAAATAAAAAATAAAATAAAGGTAATAGGGAATGAGGAGAAGGGATGGCGTTTGTGATAATTTGCATGCCTGTAAAGTCAGTGTAGTACAAATGAAGCACACCACTTCAACTGCTTAATGCTCCAGCAAACAAGCTTATTCTGTGCAAGCAGTTTCTAGTACTTACAGAGATCTACAGAAATTAGACACTTACTAGCTGTATGATGGGTATGAGATGGGTTTCTGTGTACCTTTGAAGCATGGAAGCTTATTTGTCCATTGGGAGTTATTGTACCATTGCAGACCCTAGAGCGACAGATCTGGGATTGTGCGGCCAACTGATGAGGTGTGTGAAAGAGTGTTTAAAGATTGATGAACACACCTTTACATCATGTGTCGACACAGATAGTTTTTTTAAAAAATAAATGTTTATTTAGGGAGTTTTCTATATTTTCTCCATTTCAAACAATATTGTTAAACAAGACTACCAGTGGCCAAAGTGCAATGCATTCATCCTATAAAATAGAAAGATAGCTCAGCAGAATGTGAGGGTATGACTGGAAACATATTGGGGTGGGTTGATTAAAACAGCATTCAGATATGGATGCCAACTATGGTACAAGTGATGTGCGCGTCAAAATGCTCAGCATTATGACTGGTGTGGTGCTTCAGCAACATTTCCAACCCATACACGCCTCGTTTATGCGCACCCCACATGACCACTGGTTCCTTCTCCCTGATCTTCTCACCATATGCATTTGCCATTGTACAGGTTTGTAGGGTGTAGATATATACCCTAGTCATTGAATGCCAGCTCCTTCCATTCCAATCCGGGGCAAAGTATCAATTGGATGTTCTTCGCCACCATTCAGGTGTAAATAAGGGGAGCAGATACGCGTGGAAATACACAGCAAACTGTATCTTACAGCTGTGTGCCAGTTCCCCGGGCTTACATTGCATTCATAATTCACATGTACAAATCATGACTTTTACCAGGAGTTAGTTTCACCAACACTTAAAAAGCTTTGCCAATCGGCCCTATTATATCTAGAATGCTGGTCACCCCAAAGCTACGTAAGAGCTTTGCTTCTTAGTTTTCATGTATGCTAAAGGGTCAGTGTTGCAGTATATTTTCTAATGTTTGCAAACAGATATATAGTTTGAATATGGTGAGACTATATAAATGATGAAAACTACTGCCTGCCCAGGCTGAGGGCTCATGGTGGGCTGGTGGTCCCAGATAGGAAATGCTGTAGCAAGTGTTACTGTAGAGGAGGATAGCACAAACGCTGTCGCCTGTGATTGAAGAGAAAGCAACTGGAGCCCGGATTCATCCAAATCACAATGTAGTGAGCATCTTGCAAGGAGCCCTCACAACATGCGGGTAAGAGACCTGCTGCCTGCATTGGGAAAACCGAGAGAGCTTCTCTCCTTACATAACTGAGTCTCAAGCGTGGCCCCACGCTACTTATTTATAGAGACATGCTGATGTCGGCGGGTCTCTAGGCACCATGTAGGCTCAGGGGCACATTCCAGGGAAGGGATATGAAAGCGAGCACTCACTGCCATGCTTTCTTTCCATTTCCAGCACTAGTAAAAGGGGAGGCAATGCAGACATGTTCACTAATGCTTTATCCAATAAGTATAGTCACCAAGGTCAGAAATGAACCTTCTGAGTATTGCTGAAAGTCCTGCTTCTGGCCTCCGCCTGGCCAAACTAAGTTCAGGAGAAGGCCAGCCCTGGTGCATGGCATATGCCTTTCCTATCCAGGGGTGCATGGAGAGGTGCATTCTTCAGCCTTTAGGCCACATCCTTTTACCCTTCAGGGGGTATGGATGCTTTGTTCACACAAAGGACAGATAGTATAAACACTCTTCTGCTTTGTGAATTAGGGCACAACCACACCCGATTTCCAACATACACACTTTATTTGGGTGCATAAATTGCAAAGCACCTTTGTGAACAGTCTCCTTGCTGTCTCATTGATATGTACATAGCTTACATAGGAGTCCCTCCAATGATAGACCTAAGAGACTCACTGGAATGGACAGATCTGCTTTGCTTTTCATGGACTGCAGCTTGAACTATCTTATTCTACATAGAGTTGCTGCCCACCTTAGGTTCATGCACTGGGCTTGCTGTTTTCCACCCCCATATCTGCTGTAGCATGTTACGAAGAATCCTCCTATCCCCTTACCCACACTTAAAGGATGCAGTTACCAGTACTTCAAATACTTTATAGATGGCCCCCAAGGCCTCACCTGGTTGTAAAAGCTAATTACAGATATTACTTGGCCAAAAACAAAAGTGCTGTAATGCATATCTTGGTGGGAAATGCTTCCTGGATGGCCGGGCATCTATAAACCTGAACTGCAAATGTATATATTATCTGGATACATCTAATCCCCTATGAAATTCAAAATAGTGAGCAGTCACTTAAAAACTGAATATGTGTCAGGCCGTGGTCAGATTCGAGTAACGGGTGTGTGCATGACTCCAGCCTGCTATAGAAGTTAAGTCAATGTCATGCTGTTTTTTTTAAAATCTAACATAACATAACAACATTAAAAGAAATGAACCTAATGAAACTAAACATGGCACTACCCGCTCAGTATTTTCATCTGGGCCATAATGGGTAAATGCCAATGACGCCCACTTGTTTCTTTCCGCATTATTTTGGCAAAGAGGCTGCATCCTCATGCTAAGATAAGCCATGTGGATGGGGCATATAAACACCCCATATGTGATGACTCTGAAGAGCGATCCTAAATAGGTGCCTTGGCTTTGAGTAAAGGCCGTACTTCTGAGAAGAGCTTGCACCTATGGATTAAATGATAGAAGCCAGAGAGTTTATATTTGCTCCCCTACAGAATGCCAGTCCATCAGTGTGGCCATGCGGATGTATTCCATGGGACGCACCCTCCTGCTTTTTGGTTATAGATTATGGGAGTGCATTTGATTCATGTAAAGTAACAATGATTTACTTGGGACCAATCGACGATGCCAAAGCACAGCTCTCAGTTCTATGGATTTTCTGATGCCTAGTAAGAGAGTCCTTGCGACTCAAGCTTTTTCCACAATTGGCACATGGGTAAGATTTCCCACCTGCAGGTTTACTTGGGGCGTTCTGTTGAATCAAGCGTTTCTTAAAAACAGCTCGCCGGTGAGGCTTCTCTTCTGTGTGTGTTTTTTGGTGTTTCATGAGAACGTTCTTTTCCATGAAGTCTTTCCCACATTCAGTACAATTATAAGGTTTTTGTATCATGTGAATTTTAAGGTGTCTATTCAGAACCCCCCTTTGACTGAAGTTTTTCTCACATATATTACAGTGGTTTTCCCTAGCATGTATTTGCTGGTGTCTAATAAAACCATCCTTTTCATTGAAACCTTTCCCGCATGGAGTGCAATGATATGGCTTCCCACGGGAGTGTATCTTTTGGTGTCTAACAAGAGCTCCCCTTTCTCTGAAGCTTTTCCTACATTCAGAACAGTGAAAAGGCTTCTCACTTGAGTGAATCTGTTGGTGTCTAATAAGAATTCTCCTTTCATGGAAACCTTTGCCACAGATGGTACATTGGTAGGGTTTCCCCCCTATGTTTGAGGTTGGGAGAAACCCTTTGCCACACTTCATGTTTGTATAGAGTCCTTGCTGCCCATGCGCCTGCTCACTCGCGGGGCTTGAATACAGGCACCAGCTTTGCTGCATGTTTGATTCGCATGGAATGATACTGACATTCCTCAGAGCACTCTCAAGCCTATTGTGAGTGCCTGGTCTCTGCACATAGTCTGTTCTCTGATGTAAATCATTCTGTGGATGGCAACTTCTTTGCTGTTGCATAGTGTCCTCTTCTCTCAGCTCCCTGCCATTTTCTGGCCACAGTTGACTTGCAGGCTGTATTCTTTCACCAAAGGTCTGCATCGCCATTGCTTCTATTGCCCTTGTAGGATTGGAGAGCGATGGCTCATCACTAAAGTTCATCGAGTTTCTGAAGGTCCAGATTTCGTTCATGTTCTCATCACCTGTTGATTTATGATATAAAGTTACATTATTAGCCTTCTGAATGTAAACTTGGACAGGTTATCCATTTATTAGGGTAAGATCAATTGTATGTGTTGGTGCTGTCATAGAAATCACACAAGTTTGAGTACTGATACCTTTTTATTGGACCAAGAGAACATATTACTCTGAGATAGAAGATTGCATTAACTTTCAAGTCACAAAGTAGTTCTTCCGCAGATGGTAAAGAGTAAGAATGAGGGGAAGGAAACATTTCAGGTTTATATACAAGGCTCCCCTGCAACGAATGCGATGCAGTGATGTTTTATCTAACAGCTATAAATCTGCAGTACAGAATCTGCTGCTTGCAAACAGAGCAATTAGAAATGTTTCACTCTTTAAAAAATATTTTCAAATACATAGGTAAAGCAGTTCTGCCTTTTCTGGGTTTCTAAACATGAGACAAATGCTTTTCTTTAAAACAAATAATATTAATAAGCACAACCTAGTGAATGTGAAAGTATGTATATTTTTGTTCATGGTACACAAGTCTTGTGTGCAAATTTGGAAAAAGTTGGAGGAAGCATGCGTTATAATATATTCATTTCAGAGGTCAAACTGCAATGCTGAAATATATATATTGATGTTTATTTTATGTTTTTACACCGGCATGTCTGCCGAAATCAGATGCACTTAATCATTGTAGACATTTTTGCTACATAGAAGAGTCCCAGGAGTGCACACCAAGTGACTGGGGTTTTCCCAATTGTTTTGTGTAATATACATGGGATACATTACTCACCGTAAGTGTATTTCTGATGCTTGCATCTGCTTAGATTCACATGCTATGCTTAGGCCGACATCTAGTAGAAGCTGCAGAGTTTTCCATTTTTTGTTTTCGAAACTCAAAAAGGGACATCGATAGGGCAATCTAACTATTAATTTGTTTAATATAGATAGTAAGGAACAAGTTACTTACCTGTAACTGTTGTTCTCCAGCACGGGTCTGGCATGGATTCACATGCTCATGAATATTCCCCGTCGTCAGGCTGGGAATCCTCGGTAAAGAAAAAATCAGTATCAGTTTAGTTTCTGATCTGTCTTTCGTAGTAGTAACCAGTCACTGATCTCTGCGTCATACTGACCACAGCCAATGACTGCCCTCTACCTAAGCCCCGCCTCTGGCAGCCATCTTCAGATTTGGTAGCACGTGAAGTGGCAGTATGACCAAGTGAAGAGCCGCAGAGGGGTAGGCGAGAGGGTTCGCATGTGAATCCATGCCAGACCCATGCTGGAGAACAACAGTTACAGGTAAGTAACTTGTTCCTTCTCCAGCATGGGGTCTGGCATGGATTCACATGCTCATGAATAAAGAATACATAGCAGTACACACATGCACAACCACGGGAGGTGGCAAAGGCTCAACATTAAGCATTACATCAAACTCAACATTAAGCAATTCTTACCTCCTCACCAGGCTCACCTTAGGCGAACAGATTGCGCAGCACTGCTTGGCCGACCCTGGACTCCTCCCTGGAATCCCGATCGACGCAGTAGAATTTCGTGAAGGTGCGCGTCGACCTCCACATAGCAGCCCAGCAGATGTCCAGCAAGGGCACACCAGATAGGAACGCCGTGGTAGCTCCGATCGCTCTGGTGGAATGGGCTCTCGGCCAGGCAGCGGTCGGTTTGCCAACCGATGACAGTACATGATACAGCCGGAGAGCCATCTGGAAATGGAGGCCTTTGAGAGAGCCTTCCCCTGATTGACAGGTCCAAAGTTCACAAAAAGTTGTGACGTCTTCCGAAAACACTTCGTGCGGTCCACGTAAAACTTCAGCGCTCTAACCACATCCAGCGAGTGCAAAGTCCTTTCGGCCGGCGACGAAGGCGACGGGAAGAAAACAGGCAACACCAAGGGTTCGTTGAGGTGGAAGTCCGACGGTACCTTGGGCATGAAGGAGGGGTGCGTCCTGAGCACTACCCTCGTGTCGTGAAAAGTCAAGTACGGGGGCTTGCAGGAAAGGGCCTGGATCTCTCCCACTCTTCGTGCGGAGGTGATGGCCACAAGAAACGCTGTTTTCCACGACAAGAACTTCAACGAAGCCGAGTGCAGAGGCTCGAACGGAGGTCCCATGAGCTTGGTCAGCACCACGTTGAGTTCCCACGCCGGGGCCGGAGCCTTCACCGGCGGGAACGATCTGAACAGTCCCTTCATGAATTCTTTCACCAGACGATGAGACCACAAAGACGTCCGCCCCGTGGTTCTGGTGTATCGGGAGATCGCAGCAAGATGAATCTTGATGGACGCATGCGCCAGTCCAGCCTTGGCCAGCGTCAGAAGGTACGGCAGTACCTGGGGAGCCGTAATCCGTAGAGGGTTAATCTTCTGTACGTGGCACCAGACAGAGAACCTCTTCCATTTGTGTCCATAGCATTTAAGAGTTGAGGACGCCCTGGCCTTTGCAAGAACCTCTCTGCAGTCGGCCGGTATGTCGTATCCTCCAAACTCTAACGCTGCAGGAGCCAGGCCTGCAAGTTCAGCGACTTCGGGTCGTGATGGAGGATGGCGCCTCCTTCCCTGGAGAGAAGATCTGCGTCCACTGGCAGCTTGATTGACGGGGACGCTGACAAGTCCAGAAGGTCCGGGAACCATATCTGCCTCGGCCACGCAGGTGCGACGAGGATCATCCTGCACCATGACCTCTTGTGCTGGTTGATGAGCCGGATCAGCAATGGCAATGGAGGGAACGCGTATAGAAACAGGCCCTCCCAGGGGAACGAGAAAGCATCGCCCATGCTCCTCGGCTGGGGAAACCTGCTGGCGAACCTCCGGCACTTGGAGTTCGTCGCTGTCGCAAATAGATCGATCTGGGGTGTGCCCCACCGTCGGAAGAGGCGGTCCACTAGATCCTGTCGTAGTTCCCACTCGTGGCACGAGCGCAGCTCTCTGCTGAGCGAGTCGGCAATGGTGTTTTTTATCCCTGCCAGATGAAACGGCACCAGAAACATCCCTTGGGCGACGGCCCAATGCCACAGATCCTGCGCCTCCTTGGACAGGGCGGGGTATCTGGTTCCGCCCTGCTTCCTGATGTAGAACATGGTGGTGGTGTTGTCGGTGAAGATCCTCACCACCTTGCCCTTGAGGGACGGAAGAAAGGACCTGAGGGCCCAAAACACTGCACGGAGCTCCAGGACGTTGATATGGAGGGACTTCTCCGTCGGAAGCCAAAGGCCTCTCGTGTGCAGATTTTCGGTGTGCATCCGTGGTCACTGTCTCCTGGTGGCCGGGGGTCTGGAAGTCCACGCCCGCCGTCTGATGCGCGCGGGTGCCCCACCACCGGATCGCTCGTCGGAAACTCTCGTCGAGTGTGATCCTCTCCTCGAAGCTGCCCGTCGTCTGGATCCAGCGCGCGTCCAGGAACTCCTGCAACAGGTGCATCCAGAACCTGCACAGGCGGATGAGATAAATGCAAGAAGACATCATTCCGAGGAGGGACTTGATGGACCTCACCCTGGCCGCGTCCGCAACCAGCATCCGCTGCACCTTGCCCAAGATGGCCCTCGTCCTTTCCTCCGACGGAGAGGCCAGAAGCGACACTGTGTCGAGCTTCGCTCCCAGAAACAGTGCGTCTTGCGCGGGCACCAGGTGGGACTTGGCGTAGTTTATGGAGAATCCCAGGTCCGTGAGTAGTTGAACGGTCCTTGCCGTGTGCTCCACGGCGAGCTCCTTCGTCTTTGCTCGGATGAGCCAGTCGTCCAGGTAGGGGTAGACGTGGATCCCTTCTCGGCACAGCTGCGCCGCCACCGGTGCGAGGCACTTGGTGAACACCCTGGGTGCCGACCTCAATCCGAAGGGAAGGGCTCTGAACGCCCTTGGACCACGAACCTGAGAAACTTTCGGTGTCCCTTTAGGATGGGAATATGGAAGTAGGCATCCTCCAAATCCAACGACGACAGGAAATCGCCCTCCTCCAGTTGAACCAGGACGTGTTGGAGGGTGACCATCCGGAACTTCTGTGCCTTGATGAATTTGTTCAGTCGTCGTAGGTCCAGGATGGGACGCCATCCTCCCGTCTTCTTCTTCACAAGGAAGTATCTTGAGTAAACTCCGGAGCCCCGAAGCCTCTTTGGGACGAGCTCGATGGCGCCCTTCTTGAGCATCGCCTTTACCTCCAAGAGAAGTTGAGGGACGTGATGTTCTTTCCTGGCCACAGGGGGGACGCGCGGGCATCTCTTTAGAAACTTGAGCGCGTGACCCTGAGCTAGGGCGTCCAGCACCCAACGGTCGATGGAGATGGACTCCCACACCCTGACGAAGCTCGCCAGCCGGCCTCCCACCGGGGTGCTTCGGTGGAGGCCCAACCCCACGGCCGCTTCAGTCCTGCTTCGACGAGGCTTTGCCGCCTTGTCCTCCTTGGCGACGACGGCGGGATCCGCCTGACTTGCCTCGTCCCCTGTAAGCTTCCTGTGACGACGAACGGGCCGCTTGACGGTAGGTGGAAAATCCGCCGCTGGAACCTTTGGAGGCACCCTGTTTGCCTCCGCCGCTCCGAAAGGGCAGCCGCCGTTGCTGGGGAACCCCAAGAGCCCGGGCCGTCTCTGTGTCCGCCTTGATGGCTTGAAGGGAATCGTCCACTGTTTTCCCAAACAGGTTGTTTCCGTCGAACGGCATGTCCAAGACTCTGGTCTGCACGTCCTGACGGAAGTCAGTAGCCTTGAGCCATCCACGCCGCCTAAGGCACACGCCGTTGCCCAATTGGCGAAATCCAGTGTCAGCGATGTCCGTCGCAATCGTAATGGCGTGGTCCGACGCCACCTCTCCTTCCTGCAAGATCTCTAGGGCTTCCGCCCTCTTGTCGTCTGGTAGGAAGTCCAGCAGGGGGGCCAGTTTGTACCACAACTCCCTGTCGTAGCGGGCTACGATAGCCAAGGCGTTGGCTGCCTTAATCGTCGTCGCTGCCGACGAGATGACTCTGCGTCCCATCGTGTCTAATTTCTTACCCTCGCCGTCCGGCGGGGAGGTAGACGTAGAGGCCGCGCCCCCCCGCTTTATTCCTGGCTGCCGCGGAGACGACCGAGTCCGGGGTCGGCTGTGCCCGAAGGCACAAGGGGGCCGCGTCCGGGACCCGGTACTTCTTCTCGTACCGATCCCTTCTAGCCGGCGTCGTGGGTGGGTTCTTGAGGAGGGCGAGGCCCTCATCCCAAATATCGTCCAGTAGAGGTACAGCGAGAACCGTCTTCCTTTTGGCCTTGCGCCGTTGATAAAGGAAACCTTCCTTCTTCTTCTCTTCTGGGCAGAGCTGGAAAACCTCGGATGCCCTGGCGATCATGGAATGAAACGATCCAATCTCGTCGGGCGGGGAAGCCCGGGTGGGAGGTGACGACGGGAGATCCTCGTCGTAAACCTCATCGTCTTCTGTACCCGTTGCGGCCGTGTCAGTCCCAGTATCATCCCCAAGTGTCGTGGACGGGGAGGAGGGCTGAACAGGGCGCGATGGCTGAAAAGGAGGTGGAGGATGAATCCTTCTTCTCGTAGGGGGAGGGCTCCCAGAAGGGCCTGGCTCTGGGTCCCCCGTCGGGAGCGGTTCCTCCATTGGTGGTAACGGCAGTCTCGTCCTTGCGGCACTGGTTGAGGGGAGTCCGACGGGCGGTCAGGAGCCCCGTCGGCACCCTCGACGTTTTCGTCGTCTCCTACGTCGGGATCCCTCCCGATGGGCTGGTCTTCTTCCACGCCAACGCCGTGGCTTAAGACTTCGATCAGCTCTTCCTCAGAGGTTGAGGCCGAATCCACGACGACCTACTGCCCCCCCCTTTTTCTTCTTCGTCGGAGGTTTCACGGGGGTCCTGTCGATGGGCATGAAAGAGGACTCCCTACTGGTGTAGCCTCCACAGGCTGAACTAGGGCGGCCACGACTGTCTCGATAGAGGCCTTGGCCGGATGGATTAAGGCTTTCACCACCTTAGGTGCACTCACCGCCTTCTCCTTGGGGGGAGGGTCACCGCCTCGCTCCCCCTCCGATGGGGCCTTCGAGCTCAACCGGGGTCTCTCCAGGAGCTTCGCCGGGTGCTCGGCCTTCCTCTTACCCGAGCCAGAGCATTGGCTCGTGGTTGATGGCACCGGGGAGGATGCGCCCTGCCTGGCGCCCGTAGAGCCCGACCGTTCGGCGCTCCCGGTGCCAGCGGACTCGCGGTGCTTGGCCTTCTGTTGGACCCCCGTCGCCGGGGCGCCCTCAAAGGTCTTAGAAGACCGCTCGGACTTCTTCTTCTTCTTCTCGCCTGACGGGCTCTTTCCTTCCAGCCAGTTGGCGAGACGTTGATGGCGGTCCTTCATGGTCCGCTCCGACATATTGCCGCAAAACGCACAGTCCTTCTCCACGTGCGTCTGGTCCTCATGTAGGCAGTAAAGACAAAGGGAGTGTTCGTCCTCCTTAAAGACATTCTGAAGCTGGCATCCAGGGCAGACCCTGAACAGCTTTCCGGGCGTCGAGCTTCCCTTCTCCTGGGCCATGTCCGAGATGGGCCTGAGAAACTTCTGGAGTCCTCCAAAAGCGTGGCTCGACGAAATCTTCACCCTTGAGGGGCGTAGACGAATCCGACACGGGTCCCCGTTGATCGGATGAAGAAACGGTGGAGCTTGAGGCTCTTTTGACCGAAAAAGAGACATTTTTTTTAGAAAAAACGTGAAAAATAGCACTAACGCTCGAGAGCATTGCACGAGGATCCCAACACTTGAACGTGTGGTAAAAATCTGAAGATGGCTGCCAGAGGCGGGGCTTAGGTAGAGGGCAGTCATTGGCTGTGGTCTGTATGACGCAGAGATCAGTGATTGGTTACTACTACGAAAGACAGATCAGAAACTAAACTGATACTGATTTTTTCTTTACCGAGGATTCCCAGCCTGACGACGGGGAATATTCATGAGCATGTGAATCCATGCCAGACCCCATGCTGGAGAAGCATAAGTATGGAAAATTGTATTGAATCCTTATATGCACAATCTCATAATTGCTGCAGCCTTTCGAATTAATCATTATATTTATCTGGTTTATATATAGAGCTCTATGTTATACACATTAAAACATAATAAAGTATGTAGTGCTTTCAAATAATGGTGTTCTCATAATCAGTTATAAAACACTGTATTATGCATACTGAGTAATGATAATGTGCATAGTGCTGTAAACAGATGGTTTGCTGATTGCCATTAAGGCATGATAAAGTGCATAATGCTTTCGAAATTGATGGTGTTCTCATGGCCAGTTGAAGCTCTATGTTGTACATATTAAAACGTAATAAAGTGCATAGTGCTTTGGATTAATAGCGTTCTTATGGCTGGTTATAAATGATTTGCTAATTGCCATTAAAACATAATAAAGTGTATAATGCTTTCAAATTGATGGTGTTTGCATAGCCAGATGTAAGACACTGTATAGTACACACTAAATAGTGATGAAATGCATAGTGCTGTTAACAGTGGGCCAGCTGGTTGCCACTCATAATAAAGTATCAATGTAAAGTGCTAGTACATCCAACATTTTGTATGGACCTGGGACAGCTTGCAGGACACAATACACTGTAGTATATGTGTTTCTAACGGCAGTGTATATAAAAAGCTAGCGTGTGTCATTACAAAAGATGAAAAGGACATTTCAAAATTAGAATATACATCATAAGCAATCATCATCCCTATCTAATTTTTTTTTAAAATGTTTTTTTTATTGTAAAACTTCAGTTTTATACAAAATTATATTAAACTTTTGTTACAATTCCATTTTGTCAATAGTTCGTTATGCCCTTTGTTTCTTCAGTTTTTTGCATTTTACTGTGTGTCCATTTTTTGATTCACTGGTTCTTCTTTCAGCAACATGTCCAGATAGTCTATGACCGCGCAGACTCATTTTACATTTTGGCCCTCCAAAAGGTGTTACCACCACCCTTCAATGTCATTATTCAATGGGGAGAATTTTCCCAGATGAATTTGTCGCTGATTAAAGGTTTCAGTACACTCTATTAGTAAGTGTTTGCTTGTTTCCATGACAAGGTTACAGAACCTGCAGGTGCTGTTTTGTGTTGTTTCGTCTTTCTTTCACCATAATGATTCTTTGGTGCTTAATGCATTTAGCTTCAATCTCAAGAATTGCATACAATGATGTTTTGAAGGACACCGTGTCAAGAATGTTGGTGGATCGTTTAGTTTGTATTCACTGGACTCTATAGTTGCTAATTGTAAAGACTGGTAGGGGGTGACTGTACTTCCGCTCTCTATATGGTAGAGGAGAGGCACAGAGGACCCCAGCCAAGATTCTCTATTATTGGTACGTGGTCGAGCAATCAACGCCTAGCTTCTCAGGAGGTGATGCAGGCTGGTTCTTAAGTACAGTGTAGTGCCCGAACCCCCACAAAGGAATGTCCACACACTGTATTACTGAAAACACAGTCTTTATATAATTAATATTCAAAGGTATGTACACGATCACAATAACGCACTTTGTACTCGGAAGTCAATAATGATAAATATATACAATTCTAAAGTGGTACCACCAATGTTATCGAATCGTATTAAAGTGCATCAACTGTACAGTTAAAATGTCACACAGATCAATAACGAGGAAACCAGCAATAGGGATAGGAAGGAACGTAAGATGGTTGGAACAATAGGCAGAATACTGACCCCTACCGCTAGGCGCAGTTCTGAGTGGAGATCCCCCCACCTGGGCAACCTGTAAATAAAGATATATAGCACAAGCCCAGTCCAAATGTTCAATAGTCTTACTTCCTCCTATTAAGGTTTTACCCCCCCCCCAATGTACCTGGTGGAGTAGAGTTCTCCAACGATGCTTCGACCGATCCTTCTTGAGTGCCTCCCTTTAAAGCAGGAGCCACGGATCGTCGAGAGGCGTCAGGGAACTTGGCGTTCGGTGTCGGGGAATCGACGGCCCTTCTTGTGTGCCCTCCCTTTAAGGCGGGAGCCACGGGTCGTCGAACGTCCGACGGTGAACAGGTTGAACTACGGCCGTGAAGTGGCAGCTTCGTTCCTACCGGTGCTCGTCGACGACAGAGCGTTGGCGTCCTGCAAGGAAGAGGCGTGCGGGGCACCTCGGTGACGATAGTTCTGGACCGCAAAGAGATGATGAAGAACTGTGGCCCAGCAAGGGTGTCGAGTCGTTGGCGTCTCTGTGGTCCTTAGGTGGCGGGAAACCCACCGGTGGATACTCCTTGGCGCGTCGACTGTCGGGCCTTCTCCAGCAGGAGACAAGCGGGTGATGATGCAGACAAGAGAGTCCGATGATCAATTGAAGTTCTTAGGCAAACGGGAGCACGGCGGCTCCGGTCGGCGACGGCGGTCGTCGACAGTGGTGGACAACAGTCCGGGCGCTTCTCCTTGGAGTTCAGCAGCAGTCCCCGTATCGGGTCGGCAGCCTGTCGAAGGTCTGTCTACCAGGGAGCGTTGCCAAAGATCAGCTGTGCACGATGGTCCCTCGTAGCTCGGGAAGAGGGCGCCTTACCAGGTCCTCTCTGGGTCAGTCCTTGGAAACACAGCATCTTTCAGATTGCGAGGGAGAGCCACAGCACTCCTTCTCGTCCAGCGGGGTTTCAAGGTCAAGCGTCAGTTACTCCAGTTACTCGTCGTAGTGGACTTCAGCTTCTGAACACGATTCCTAGCAGTGAGAGGTCCCCAGATATACTGTTGATCTCCCATTCATTCCGCTGGGTCACACTCAAGCATCCAATCACGACTATGGCATTCATGCAGGCAGGCAGCCAATCAGGCACACGAGGTATTCAGGCCATTCACTTCTCGCCAGACACTCACACGTTATGTGTATTGGGACAAGTACCGAGCCATTCAACACTCCAAGCTGCATTCATACCGGTTTCGGGCAGGGCTGTCTCAGTCATTGGGGGTCATTACGACCCAGGCGGTAAGTATGCCAACTTTACCACCATGGTGTAAACTATGTTTACACCATGGTGGATGGCGGATTTACCGCCCCATTCCAAGGTGAGTGGGGCGGTAAATCCCCATTTCCCATTTTACCCTTCCCCATTACCATTTATGCCCCATAGGGCATAATGGGAGTGGGGAATGCGCTAATTACGCCACCGTAAATTATGGTGGCGTAATTAGCACCAAGGCGGTTTAGCGCCATGGATTTTAACGGCTGCTAAAAGCAGCCGTTAAAATCGGAATCAGGTGTTAAGGGATAACGACGGCATTAACCCTTAACGCCTGAGTTGTAATGAGGCCCATTGTGTCAACCACCAGATACTAGACACCCACAACACAGAATGCATATTCGTCACACACTCTATTCACCCAGGTCCCACCCACAGGAGGTACCCACACATACATCACCGGGAAGGCTCCAGCTAGTCTGGCCGGGCCTTCACAACAACACCATATATGGCATTTCCACCCAACAGCCAGTCAGGGGGAAGGGACAGAGTCAGGGCTTCTCAGGACTTTGGGAAAACAAGGTAATGGGTAATAGAAAGCAAGAGGCCACCGGTGCCATCTTGTTTTCCATCAGGAATCAACTGATCCCAATGGCAGGGCCGGGGTATCCCAAAATGGAGGATATTCCGCGCCCCTGTCAAATTCAACATGGAGCTGCCACCAGCCCATACCCTGCTCTGCGGGCCACCCACAGGTTCCCGAAAACATACACTGGGGGCACAGAGTTGTACCCCCACCCATGGGTGCCATAAGGGTACCCCACGGGTCCGTTCACCAAACCAAAAGAAAGAGAGCTGCACCGCCAGGATTGCCACATGAACTCCTGCAATGAAACACAACAGAACACACGATAAAAAGCAGTAAAGGACAAGGCTACGGAAGGCCTGTCCCTCCGATGCATTTCCAGCATAACAGTCGCCCCCCCAGACTGAGGTGGAGGATGCCTAATCTCCCACGGGATAGACACCCTCATCCAGACGGTCAACATACCTTCTGGAAAGGCCATCTGCATTATCGTGACTCTTCCCTGGTCTGTGCTCTATGGTGAAGTCTAGCCCTTGCAGGCTAATGGGCCACCTGAGCAGTTTCGGGTTTCCACCCTTCATCTGCATAAGCCACTTCAGGGGCTTTTGATCTGTTTGGACCTTGAAGGTAGAGCCGTAAGGTAGGGCCTAAAACGCCTAAGGCTCCAAACTATACTAAAACATTCCTTTTCAACAGTAGCCCACCTAAGTTCTCTACCCTTGAGTTGTCTACTGATGAATATGATAGGATGTTCTCTCCCTTTGTCATCTAACTGGGACAAGACAGCTCCAATTCCAGTGTCGCAGGCATCCGTCTGGACGATAAAGGGTCGGCTGTAGTCAGGCGCACACAACACGGGTGCCCGACACAGACTTTCTTTCAAGCCATCAAAGGCCCTCTGACAGTCTTCAGTCCAATTGACCTTCCTAGGCTGCTTGGGTGAAGTCAGAGCTGTCAGTGGTGCAGCTATGGTTCCATAGTCCGCCATGAAATTGCGATAATACCCGGTGAGGCCCAAAAAGGCTCTCACCTGGGTTTGAGTAGTGGGAGTCTCCCAGTCCTGTACATCCTGTACCTTGCTGGGGAGAGGTTGGATTTGACCCCCGCCTACCTCATGACCAAGATACGTGACTTTCCCCTGAGGCACTTGGTGGCCTTGATAGTGAGGTTAGCCCTCTTTAAGGCCTGCAACACTCTACCCAGATGTGTCAAGTGCTCTTCCCAAGTGGAACTGTAGACGGCAATGTCGTCTAAATAAGCCACACAAAAGGCTTCCAGCCCACTGAGAGCATGATTGACCAATCTCTGGAAGGTGGCAGGGGCATTCTTCAACCCAAAAGGCATGACCTTAAACTGGTAGAGTCCCTCTGGTGTTGAGAACGCCGTCTTTTCCTTGGCATGGTCCATCAGAGCTATTTGCCAATAGCCTGAGGTGAGGTCAGAGGTGCTCACAAATTTGGCAGCACCTATGGTGTCCACGAGCTCATCCGCCCTGGGCAATGGGTGCGCGTCAGTTTTGGTGATGGCATTGACTCCTCGGTAGTCCACACAGAACCTCCAATCCTTGGTACCGGCCTGGGAACTTGCCTTGGCGACAAGGACCACTGGACTGGACCAGGGACTGGTTGAGGGTTCAATAACACCCAGATCCAACATCTTGGCGACCTCAGCCTGGATGTGGTTCTTAACCGTATCTGACATTCGGTAGCTCCTGCTCTTGACAGGCACGCTGTCACCAGTGTCAATCTCGTGCTTACACCATGGTGTAAGGCCTGCGGTCAGCGAAAACAGAGAGGCATACCGCTGGAGCAAAGTCCTGCAGGCCCTCTGCTGCTCGGTTGTCAAATCTGGAGAGAGCTGCACCCCCTCCACTGAGCCATCCTGAGGGTTGCCATGCAGCAAATCAGGAAGGGGCTCACTCTCATCCTCTTCTTGCTCTGAAGCCAGCAAGAGACATGAGACTTCTGCTCGCCTGTGGAACGGCTTGAGCCTATTAACATGGAATACCTGAGGGGATACCCCTGGGATTCCCATGTCAACCAGATAATTGACCTCGCCCATCTTGGAGACTATCCGGAAGGGTCCAGTCCATTTGTCTGCCAATGCCCGAGGCTTGGTACGCTCCATCACGAGGACCTCCTGTCCCGGAGTCCACTCCACTTGCGATGCTTTAAGGTCATGCCAGTATTTGTTAAATTCCTGGCTGGCCTTGAGATTCGCCGTTGCTTGTCCCATCATCTGTGTCATCCTCCATCTGAGACCTAACACATAGTCCCCCACTTGCTTGGCGGGACCGGGAGGGGTGGCTTCCAAGCCTTCTCGGATCAAGGCAAAGTCGCCCCCTCACAGGATGTCCAAAGAGCAACTCAAAGGGGCTGAAACCAACACCCTCTTGAGGTACCTCTCTGTAAGCAAACAGCAGGCATGGCAGGAGGAGATCCCATTTCCTCCTTAGGGGCTCTTCCAAAGCACCTAGCATGCCCTTGAGAGTTTTGTTAAACCTCTCAACCAGACCATTGGTCTGGGGGTGGTAAGAAGTGGAGAACTTGTAGGTTACCTCGCACTCTTTCCACATGGTGTTCATGTAACTAGACATGAAGTTGGATCCTCAGTCAGAGACACAATAAAAAGAAGTAAAGGACAAGGATACCGAGGCCCTGTCCCTCCGATGCATTCCCAGCATCACACTAATGATTTCAGTTTGTCTCGTATTTCCTCGTTGACAATCCAGCTCCACTGCTCAAACTTTTTTTTTGCAATTTGTGGTGTTAGTTGCAATTAAGATTCTTTTATGGATGCTGCTGCTAAAATGTCCTTTAGTTTTGTGTACCATTCTTTTATCAGTGTCATTTGATTTCTGCTTTTCAACTTGAAAATCTCATATGCTGGAATTGGGGGCATTAAGATAATTTTCCTTCTTGTTGTAAGTGATTTCCATGTAACTTTTGAATGTAGTGGGTTCAGTGTTAATTCATGCCTCAGCGTCGTCATTGGAATGTGTCTAGGTAAGTTCAACACTCTACGCCAAAAGAGGCCCTCCAGTAAGTGTCAGGTTGATTCAGGAATATTCCACCCGGCCTCGGCACCAAACGTTATTGTCAGCACTACTTTTTGAACATAGAAAAGTAGAAGAGGTTCTAGTGAGAATTTTCCATATTCTTTCTCAATTTTTGCTCCTTACAGTGCAATAATCATTCCTATCTAATGTTACAAAAAATAAAATCAAAATAAACCTTTGTTATCACCAGTCAAAAACTATTCAATTTTGCAAAGAGAAAATAGACATAATACTATGCAATAAGAGTTCACTGTAAAGCAGATCTCGATTATATATATTTTGTATATGTATTTGTTTCTTTCTTTAAGAGGCTGGATATGCGGTATGTTGGAAGCATTAATAGCCCACAAAGGTGTATAATTCCTCATCCTTGTTGTGGCCGTTTGGTGATTTAGTATTGTAAACCACAATATAAAGGCATTCTGTTTGTCTCAATTTGACTTCCCTATTACCTCCCCTCGGATGTATAGTGATATTGTCAATAGCAAAATACTTAAAAGATTAGATATTCCCATGATGTATTTCTTCAAAGGGTTTTGCTAACGGGTAGGCCATGTCCTTGTTCTTTATTGCCCTGAGATGTTGCAAGATTCGGAGCTTGACCTCTAATATGGTGCTACCAATATACCATGGACCTGTTTCATGGGACGTTTTCCTATAGGATTGCTCCATTATAAAACACTTCCATGAATCAGGCCACATAAATTACAGTCACAGTTGGTTGTATAGATCACACATTTGGTTGAACAGATGATTTTGTTCTTGATGATCACTTTGCCAGTCCCTGGATGTTTATATTTTTTCATATTGGTATCACACCAACATGCTTTGCATTTTGAGCATGTATAAAATCCTGGCTGTTGATTCGACAACCAATTAACAGTTGGAGAAGCGGTGACTCATTGGTATAAACTTGTGGACAAATTAGATTGAATAGTTGCCGATTTTCTGAAGGTAATGCTTGCATTGGATGGTATACAGTCACTTATATCTTTGTCTCTTTTAAGTATGTGCCAATGTTTTTGTAGCATTTTCCTTACTTCCAAAGCTCCTTGATTGAAAGTCGTAATACATCTGATACAATTAGATTTTTCTTTATCTTTTGAGGTATGGATTATATTTCTGCCTAGAATTTCATTCCTGTTTTTACTGGAACTTTTGTCATAGGCCCTGCTGATAGTCGCCTTGCAATAGCCTCTGTCTCGGAATCTTGTGGCTGATACTTTTGCATCGGCTTCAAATACCTCTGTCTCACTACAGTTCTGTTTGATACGCAAACATTGCAAATATATATATG
Source organism: Ambystoma mexicanum (assembly GCF_040938575.1). NCBI lineage: Eukaryota > Metazoa > Chordata > Amphibia > Caudata > Ambystomatidae > Ambystoma > Ambystoma mexicanum. The sequence continues at coordinate 14,409,817 of NC_090925.1, read as the reverse complement.
GGATACATTACTCACCGTAATTGTATTTCTGATGCTTGTATCTGCTTAGATTCACATGCTGGGCATAGGCCGACATCTAGTGGAAGCTGCAGAGTATTAGTTTGTTTTTTGAAACTCGAAAATGGGCGTCGACACAGGGCATGGCAGTAATACTATCCCTAGTGTGACGTCCACTGTACCCATGATCCCTCACGCATGTAGGACCCTCAGATTGTATTTTTTCTGACATGAGGTAGCATGAGGAGTAGCGTGAGTACAGATGATCCAAGCAGATAGAAGATAGATAAGATAAGACTACAAGCATCCATGCGTCTTCTCTCAGAGGGGAGGAAGGGTGGGTCGCATGTGAATCTAAGCAGATACAAGCATCAGAAATACGATTACGGTGAGTAATGTATCCCTTCTGAGGCTTGTGGAATCTGCTTAGATCACATGCTGTGCATAGATTAGCGAGCAGTGTTAGAAGGAGGTGGGATTTGAGAAGGGTCATGAGCAAATAAATGTCTTAAAACCGCTTGTCCCACTTGAGTATCTGTCTTGGAATGGGTGTCAATGCAGTAGTGCTGAGTAAAAGTGTGAATAGAGCTCCAAGTAGCTGCTTTGCAAATGGTGTCAAGAGGAACATTTGCAATGAAAGCCAGAGTGGCCCCAATGCCTCTTGTCGAGTGGGCTCTGGGCGTAAAAGGCAAAGTTTTGTCAGAAAGAGAGTAACACAACTGGATACAGTTGACAATCCACTTGGAGATGGCACCCTTAGAGACCCGATCTCCCTCTTTGCCTGTGGCTACGGAGACAAACAGTTGATCTGTTTTCCTAAGCGGTCTGGTCTTGTTTACGTAGTAAAGGACCGCCCTACGCACATCTAGGGTGTGTAGTTTAACCTCACCGAGCTTTCTGGGTTTTGGAAGAAAGCCGGAAGCTCGATGGACTGGTTTACATGGAATTGAGAAATAAACTTAGGTGAGAACCTAGGGTGTGTCCGTAAAACCAGCTTATCCCAGAAAGGATCCTGCACTGACAGAGCCTCAATTTCACTGACCCTTCTTATGGATGTACTAAGAAGGCAGTTTTATAGGTCAGGTGTTTGAGACTTGTCTTATGCATGGGCTCGAATGGGGGGGCCCATGAATTTAGATAGCACCACATTTAGGTGCCATCCTGGTGGTGGGTTAGATATAGGAGGATGAAGTCTCTTTACTCCCTCCATGAAGGCTTTAACCACAGGTACCTTCCACCACAACACCTTGCTATGTGAGGTGGTGTACGCTGACAGTGCTGCCAGGTGTACCTTTAGTGAGTTGAAAACCAACCCTGCGTCCAGCAGGTGGAGCATGTATGTTACGATATCAACTGGGTTGATTTGTTTATTCTGGCACCAGATAACAAATCTCTTCCATTTGTCTAAGTAGCAATGCCTCGTGTTCGGTTTCCTAGATCTTTTAGGATGTCCATACACCTCTGTGGTAAATTGAGATGTCCAAACTCTATGACCTCAGGAGCCATGCTGCTAGATTCATGGAGTTGGGTAGAGGATGCACCTTCTGACCTTGGTGCTGGGACAAAGATTGTACCAGCCGAGGAGTTTGATGGGATCGCACACCGAGAGTCTGCGTAGGTGTGGAAACCACGGTTGTCTCGCCCACATGGGAGCAACTAGGACGAGCGTCATCGACTATCTGTTCATCTTGTTCACCACCTTCCTGATGAGAGGAGTTGGTGGAAAAGCGTACGCAAACATCCCTGACCACTTCATCCACAGGGCATTCCCCAGGGAGTCTCGTTGGGGAAACCTGGATGCGAATCCTGGGCACTGTCTGTTTTCGCTTGTGGCGAATAGGTCTATAGTGGGGAAACCCCACTGAGAGAAGAGATCTTCTACGATTTCTCTGTGTAGACACCATTCGTGTTCCTCCGGAAGGGGATCTCTGCTCAAAGCGTCCGCTAGAGAATTGAGATCCCCTGAAACATGTTGAGATGACAGAAAGATGTTCCGTCTGAGTGCCCATATCCAAATTTTCTGGGCAAGTCTGGACAGATTTGGCGAACGAGTCCCTCCTTGCTTGTTCAGGTAGAACATGGCTGTCGTGCTGTCCGTCCGGATCTGCACCGACAGGTTCAGTAGGTGGGGCTTGAACGCTTGAAGTGCTTTGAAAACTGCCAGAAGCTCTAGCAGGTTGATGTGATTCTTGGCCACTGTGTGAGACCAGAGATCCTGAGCTGTGTGGTGGAGATGGTGAGCTCCCCATCCTGTCAGGCATGCGTCCGTCGTGACTACCGCCTGTATCTCGGGATCGTAAAAGGGTTTCCCCTTGGATAGATTGTCTCTTGTCTACCAGTGGAGGCTTTGTACAAGTGTTGGCGAAACGACCACTAGATCGTCCCACTGACCACTTGCCTGAGACCACAGTTTCGCCAACCATTCTTGCATGGGACGCATGCGCAGTCGCGCGTGGGGGACCAGGTAAATACATGACGCCATCATGCCCAGCAAACGCATTGCTTTGCGTACTGTTATCTGGCGACCGGTTTGATATTGTGGAATTTGCAGTAGTATATTCCGAATTCTTTCCTCTGAAGGAAAAGCCAACCCCTCTTGAGTATTTAGAACAGCTCCTAGGAACTGCTTGGAGGTGCTGGGCACCAGACTTGATTTTTTCTCGTTTATGGAGAAGCCCAATTCGAAGAGGAGGTCAATAGTTCTTTGAATGTTTGTCCTGCAAATTACTGGGGTCTCCCCCGTGATGAGCCAGTCGTCCAGATAAGGGTACACTGGGATTGCCTCCCTGCGTAGGTGTGCCGCGGCCACCGCCAGTACCTTGGTGAATACCCTTGGAGCCAAGGCTAGCCCTAAGGGCAGTACCTTGAACTGGTAGTGCTGACTGTCCACCTTGAAGCGCAGATATTTTCTGTGCGCTGGGAACATGGAAATATGAAAATAGGCATCTTTCATATCCAATGTTGCCATGTAATCCCCCTTTTTTAGGAGGGGAATTACCTCTTGGAGAGTAGTCATGCGAAATTTTTGTGGCTTGACATACTTGTTTGCAGGCCTTAAGTCCAATACTGGGCGCAATGTCAAATCTTTTTTTGGCACAAGGAAGTAAGTTGAATAAATACCCTTGTTTACCTGGTGTCCCGGGACGAGTTTGATCGCGTCCTTTGCGAGAAGATTTTCGATCTCTTCGAGTAGGATCTTCTGGTGGTCCAAGGAGTGTATTCTTTGTCGCAGAGGGTGGTTTCGGGGACGTTCTAGGAGTTTTATGCAGTATCCTGCGGACACTGTGGACAGCACCCATCTGTCTGATGTGATCCCTACCCAAGCTTGGGTGAAGATGGAAATGCGTCCCCCTACTGGGGATGCGTGAGAAGGGACCCTGAACGGAGCGTCACTGTTTTGGTGGAGGCGTGCCCCCTCCTTTATTGGGACTGCCTCTACCCCTACCACGACCTCTTTTGTTACCCCTGCCATAACTCTGGGTAGACTGCTGGTTAGTGTTCCATGGAGTACCCTGGCCTTGGGAATAGTTTGAGCCTCTTTGGGAGTTTTGTCCGCGAGGCTGACGAAAATTGCCATTCCCTCTCTGGTTAGGGGGTTTGTGTCTCGTACTCGTCCTTGGCATTCTTCAGCGCGTCCTCGACCGCCTTTCCAAACAATAGATCCGGCTCCACTGGTTTATCTATCAATGATGCTTGGGTCTCGGCCTTGAACCCAGACTGCCGGAGCCAAGCATGTCTCTTGATGACCGTGCTTTCAGTAATTAATCTGCCGGCGTTTTCCGCGGCATCAAAGGTTGATTTTAAAATGCAACCTGACACGGCTCTCCCCTCTGCCGAAACTCGTACCAATTGGCTTTTTAAGGGTTCTGGGGCGGAGTCTATGAGAGCCGCGACTTCTTCCCACTGGTGGCAGTTGTAACTAGCCAGCAGGGTGGTGGAGTTGGCAATCCTTGCCTGGTAGGCGGAAGTGGAGGCTACATCTCCGCCATTAGCCGCACCAAAGATGAACTCTCATTCATGAGCTCCCCACTGTAAATTTTCCAGGACCTCTCGTTAACAACCTTACTGAAAAGAAGAACCCTTAGACCCCTAACACTATTTCTATAGAGCCAGCAAATCCGCTACAGATGGCTTTTCGCCTCCACTCTCCAATTCACGTTCCAGGGAACCCAGCGCAGAATCAGCCACCTAGAGGACACCGAGTCCATTCTGCAGCCACGCTCGCCGAAGGCCTCGACCGCTCAGTCCCCGGAGCACTCGCCGGGGGAGGCGGAGCGGCTACCCCAGGAACAGCAACCTTGGTCGAGGACTCAGAGACGCCGAAAGATGAAATGATACAGCCCAGTCCGAGGCTCTAACGCAGATCGATCCAGAGAAGAAATCAAGATCCAGTAACGCCGCGGGTCCCGAGCGGCCTATACCCCACTCCAAGGAGTATGTCACCAACTCACCCTCGGAGACCAACCCCAGGTAGTGGTTGGACCCCAGCCCTGTTGGCTGGGGGAACAGTTAGGGCCCAGTTGGCCCACTCATGGAAACGTTTACCCTCCTGTTGGAGGATACAGGAAACCCAGCCACAGGAAAGCTTTGTTGACCCTGAGCCAAGAGATGAAGAATGAATACCCCCATACCCCCGCGGAGAGCAGGACTCTATCCCGGAGGACACCCACGAGTCCCCCCCCCACACCAGAAACTAAGATTCCTGACCCTAAATGTCAGAGGCCTCAACGCCCCACAGAAGCGGAAAGCGATTCTGAGACGCATCCAGAATGATAAGGCTCCCATTGTCTTCCTACAGGAGACACATCTGATTCCAGCTGACTACCCAAGGCTCCGAGACCGACAATTTCCACTACAGTTCCTGGCGTCTGGAGGAATGAAGAAGGGTGGCACAGCGATCTTAATCGACCAAAGGTCTTAAGCCGCAAATTCTGGACTCTAAGCGGTGCCCTGAGGGCCGCTTTGTGGCGGTGAAGTGCCGAATGCTTGGCCAACTATACACTTTGATCTCAGCATATGCCCCGAATGAAGACCAGGAGGCATTCTACTTGGCCCTGGAAAGCTCCCTCCTGCCGTTCGCTGAGGGCCATACATCATCGGGGGAGATTTCAACGGAGTCCCCAATCCCTTAGCAGACAGATCACACCCTCCGGCCCGCAGAGACTTCGGCTTGGCAACGGTTTTACTCAAAATGTTCCGAACCTTAGACGTGGTAGATACCTGGAGGGTCCTCCACCCAGAGGAGCGAGACTACTCGTGCTATTCCTATGTACATAGAACTTTTTCACGCATCGACCTCCTGTTGGTATCTCCGCAGATTCTGGCATACACAGATGGAGTCCTCATAGGTCCCAGAATCCACTCAGACCACGCACCCATAATGTTAACGCTAAGAGCTCATGACCCTGACCGTCCCCAAGATGCAGATGGTCTCTCTATGACCCGATCCTAAATGATATGGCCACCAGAGACATAGTGGCTAAAACAATAAAGCAGTTCTTTGAAGAAAATAAAAACGAAGATACCGCCCCAGCAAATACATGGGACGCTATGAAGGCCGTGGTGAGAGGGGTGCTAATCTCCCGAGGAGCGGCCTATCACAAACAAAAACAACAGTCCCGCCACATCCTAGAGGACAAGGTCCTGGAGGCGGAGACGACATGTAAGGCCAGAAACTGGTCCCCAAGAACTTACCGTGCCTTGCAGACAGCTCAAAAGAAATTAGAGGCCCATTACGCAGAGGACACAGCCCAGATTCTAACCAAAACAAAACAAAGTTACTACGCCAGAGGAAAAAAGGCAAATACATTTCTAGTGGAAAAATTGGCAAGAGTCAAGAGGAGGAATACTATTATAGGCCTCAGAGACCCCCAGGGTGCTGTCCAGTTCGCAGATCGGGATAAGTTGAGGATTGCAGAGGCCCACTTGACGGAGACAATGACGGCTACCCCAAGACCCTGTGGAGAGCAGCAGTCCTACCTGCAGGTTGCCGCCTTACCCAAGCTCTCAACCCCAAGGAGAGAAGAGTTGTAGGCCCCGATCACCAGCGAGGAGATTGACGAGGCTATTAAAAGCCTAAAATCAAGAGCCCCTGGGCCGGATGGTTTCTCGCCTCGATTTTCTTAAACTCTTTCGACCCCAGCTGTTAGCCCCAATGACGACTCTCTTCAATTCCTTCGCCACCTCGGGATTAAACACCCCATCGATGAAAGATTCGATCACAGTACTAGCGCTGAAACCAGGAAAAGACCCCAGAGAGATTGCGGCGTATCGACCCATTTCCTTATTAAACTTAGATGCGAACATTTACTCAAACGTCTTGGCAACCCGATTAGCGAAGATTCTCCCGGACATTGTAGAACCAGAGCAGAGAGGATTTATTCTAAACAGAGCCACCACGGATAACACTCGTAGAGCCCTCAACCTGGTTGAGATAGCTAGGCGAGACTCGCAGAAACTCGCCCTGCTAGCCTTGGACGCGACCAAGGCTTTTGACAAAGTGGACTGCTCATTCCTCCCGTCTCACCCTGGAATCGTTCCGCTTTGGGCCCACCTTCATAAAGCTAGCCTTAGCGAACTATCAGACCCCTCCGCCCTTCTCCGTGTGAATGGCCTACTGACCAGCCCGATCTCCCTGACATGTGGCACCAGACAGGGCTGTCCTCTCTCTCCCCTACTTTTTGCTATGGTTATGGAACCCCTGGCCCAACGGATCCGCCTCAGCGCCAGAATCAAAGGCCTCCAAGTAGGCCCCAGCCAGCATAAGATCGCGCGCTACGCTGATGATGTGATGCTAACCATTACAGACACCTCCTAGTCCTTGAGAGCCGCCCTAGCGGAAATCCATAGATTCGGAAAGGTGTCCGGATTCGCCATCAATTTCCTGAAATCTTCAGCATTGGGGATAGGCTTAGACCAGAGAGATAAGGAATCCTTCAGTTCCCAGTGCGCGATCCCACTAAGTGACAAATCCATCCCCTACCTCCGGGTTCGGATCCCCGCTAATCCTGAAGACACCTATCGGATAAACTTCCCACCCCTGATTAAAACCTTAGAAAGAGACCTGAACTCCTGGCTTTCGCAGGAAATATCACTAATAGGTTGCATCACGGCCTGTAAGATGAACTTATTGCCACGATTCCTGTAAGCCTGCTCGGCCCTTCCAATCATAGTCCCGCGCCCCCAGCTGCAGAGACTTCAGAGGAAGATATTTGAATTCATATGGAGGGGGAAGAAATGCCGCATTCCAAGAAAGACCATGCTGTGTGCCCCGAACCAGGGAGGTCTAGGGGTCCCTGACCTCCAAAAATACCAAATAGCGGCGCAGATAACGCACACCCGGGCCTGGACCATAGCGTCAGGGCGCCCTAAATGGATGGACATAGAACAAGCCCGGATACCTCTCCCCCTGCGCTTTCTCTTGCACCTACCCACTCCGCTACGGCGGTCGTGGCCAGCCATCTTATCCTCGACCAAGCAGACGTTGAAGGCATGGGATTGGGCACGCAAATTCAGAGGCATCCCGAGAGACCTGAGCCCCTCAGCTCCAGTCTTCCACAACCCGGCCTTCTCATCTGGAACTTCCCCCGCGAACTTCAGAAACTGGATAGCCGGAGGCCTTAGCACCCTAAGCCAACTATTCGACGGAACCCAGCCACTGACTTTCGCCCAATGCAAAAGAGCTTTTAACCTCTCAGAGTCAGACAGGTTCTCTTACTGCCAAATCAGACACTGGTGCTCACACCCCCAGACTCGTATGGCTGCTACCCGAGACCTCAACGCCCTGGAATTAACTGTGGCAGACCCTCCTGCCCGAGCCGTATCTCAACGCTGCATTGACTATTCCAGGTGAACCTATTATCACCCAGAGCAACTTATATTTCGCAGTGGGAGAGAGACCTAGGGCATCCGATCCAGGATCAGGCCTGGACCGATATCTGGTCACGCACACATTCATCCTCTTTCTGCATTACCAATTGGGAATGTATGCATAAACTTCTCCTGAGATGGTATTTCCCACCGCTTCAACTACACCACTTCAATCAGTCGCTGGACCCACAGTGCTGGCGCTGCTGCGGCTCGCCAGGCTCCTACCTACACATGTGGTGGACATGCCCGATGGTGACAGTCTTCTGGACCCAATGCATCGCTGCCATCGCAGACATTACCCAGATCACCCTGTCACTAGAACCGGAACCACTCCTGCTGGGGACCCCGATTCCAGGCATTTACCCAAGATCAGGCGCGCTTGCGGCCCTCATCACACAATTGCTCTTGGCCGCAAAAATCACCATTGCCCGGACGTGGAAGTCTCCGGAGGGCCCCCTAACGGTGCTGTGGTGGTTGAAAATCTGGGACATTTTCATCGCTGAGAAAATCATGGTGGCAAATGGAGGCCGCCTCCACCGTTTCACAAACATTTGGTCTCCGGTGATAGACTACGACCTGCGCTTCCCAGCGCTGACATAGAAACCACGTCTAGTGGCAAATGCCCAGCGGGCTGCAGACGGGGAACAGGCTCGGTTGGCAGAGGAGCAGGCCCCGGGAGACAGCCAGAATCAGGACTCGGAGATGGAAGCTCGGGGATAGAGGTGGAAGACTTTTTTGTGTAAGATATGACAGGGGATGAGGAGTCGGGGATCGAACTTAATTGGCGAAGAGACAGTCCACAGGAGGCAGACAGATCTAAAGGGTGGGAGCGGGTATTTGGGGATATTCAAATGTGTTAATGCTGTTAAAAAGTGCTGAATGTATAAGCACATTTTGTTTTCCTGTGTGCTAACCAAAAATAAACAAGTTAAAAAAAAATGCAACCTAACACGGCTCTCCCCTCTGCCGAAACTCATGCCAATTGGCTTTTTAAGGGTTCTGGGGCGGAGTCTATGAGAGCCGCGACTTCTTCCCACTGGTGGCCTTTGTAACTAGCCAGCAGGGTGGTGGAGTTGACAATCCTTGCCTGGTAGGTGGAAGTGGAGGCTACTTTCCTGCCCAAGCCATAAATCTTCTTGCTCTCCTTGTCGGGGGGAGCTTTGGACGATGACAAGGGTGTTCCCGCCCTCTTACGGGTGTTTGTAACAAGCAGGGAGGCCGGTTTGAGATGTCCCCTTATGTACAGTGGGTCAGATTGGGCTGCCCTGAAAAGCTTTTCAATTCTGGGGTTCACCGCCCTAGTGAGATTGGGGTTAACAAGGGAAGGGTCTATCATCCTTTGCATCGACTTAAGGATAGGGATGGCCTGAGCAACAGGTCTCCTTTCTCCCACCAATTCCTCTGCAAAGTCCCTCTCTTCCTGGGCACCCTGGGTGTCAATGTGGAAGTGCTGTGCCGCTCTGGCCAGGACCTCATTTAGGAGAGGCTGGTTGTCGACAGGGGAGTCTGTAACCGCGGGCTCTTTCTCTACCGGGGAATCTACCCTGTATGTATCTGGGTCGTCCTCCTCCTCCTCCTCTTGGTCCTCATCATCCCCAAAATAGCCTGTCCCAGTTTGTTCTTCGAACATGCCCACGTCTGGATCCTCACAAAGGATGGATCTTCCTGATACTGAGAATAGGGCTGTATATAGAAGGGGTGTGAAGACTGAGTAGGTGCTTCACCCCGGACTTCTTACTTGGGGGTATTGGATCCTTAGAGCCTGAGGGAGTTGACCCTTCTGGGGTATAAGAGAGAAAGTGTTCCGGGTTTTTGGCGTAGAAATCTGCCAATGATGACATCCTTGACATTACTCTGTCTATGTCATCACTGGACCATTCCCTTGAACTGGGAATAACTCTATTCTGGAGTGCTTTCCCTGTTTTATCTTGACTAGATCTACTGTCCTGAACAGGGGCCTTAGGGACAAGAGACTGAGACTTGTCCATCTGTTTAGGTGGAGTAGAATGTAGTTTAGGAGTGGAAGTAGGCTGGGACTGCTTACTTCGTTGTTTTCCCCCCTCCCCGCGGGTGGAAGAGTGTTTCCCCGATTTTTGGGCCCTATCAGAGCTTTTTGATGCCTGGAGCTGAGATTCGGGGGTAGAGTTCCTGTCTCTGGAGAGTGTAAGGGATTCGGTAGCAGCCTTCGCACTGCCTGCAGACGCCGACTCCTGGACAGCGGCCTGGGGGTAGAGGTCGGCGTCGTCCTCCGACGACCGAACCTCAGTTACTAAGAGGAGCGAGGCACTCTTAGCAACAGTGGAGGTTTGCCTGGTGTCATGAGGCGATCTCGAACGCGAATGCCCAGAGGACACTGACTCGGTGGACCGTTCTCTACGTGCCTCTTTCCGAGAACTCGACGTGCGCGTCGAGTCTCGGTTGGACTTTTGTTTGCTGGAAGTGGTGTGGGTAGCGCTCGTGTCGCCGGGTGTCTTCCCCATAGCTGCCCTGCCGGACATCCTTCCGAGGTCGGGGACTGGCGCTTGGCTGTCCATCAACGCCACATTGCCCTCGCCGTCCGAAAGTACGGCGTGGCTGCCATCGCTGAAGGCACCCTCCGCGGCCATGGCCTCTTGTCACTTGGCGTGGTGGGCCCAACGCTTTGTCGAACGGTCCTTAAGGGTCTTCGGTTTGAACCGACTGCACGCTCTGCAATTCACCTCGGGGTGGTCCCTCGGCAAGCAGAGGTTACACGTGGCGTGTCTGTCAACCCAAGGATACTTGCGGTTGCACTTGGGGCAAAATTGAAAAGGGGTACCCCCCAAACGCACCCTGTGCAGCGGGCTGGGAGTGTAGGAATATAAGTAATGTACCTATATTAATCAGAGTGTAGGATATGTGCCACCCCCCACTCTCCCTACTTGCAGGGCCGAGTGCAGAGGACTTCCGAGGCTCGGACCGAGGCCAGAGGCCTTCCGAGGCCCAAATCCGTCGCTGTAGTTCGACGGTTGACTTCTCTCCGATCCGGCGTCGAGTGTCGATATTCAGAGACTCGACGTATAGGTGGAATAAACAGGGAAATATATAACAATATTTGCAAAATCTGACTAAGTCAGGGAACTCCGCTCAGTGCTTCCGACCAGCATGGCAGAAAAAAACAATCTGAGGGTCCTACACGCGTGAGGGATCATGGGTACAGTGGACGTCACACTAGGGATAGTATTACTAGCACACCCTGTGTCGACGGCCATTTTCGAGTTTCGAAAAACAAACTGTAATACTCTGCAGATTCCACTAGATGTCGGCCTATGCACAGCATGTGATCTAAGCAGATTCCACAAGCCTCAGAAATATATATATATATATTATTACATGTAGTTATGGTTAAGTTGGTGTTTCCATAGGAAGAGCACTTTTTGGGCGGCTTATAACTTCGCTCCCCCTGGACGAATCCTCACCAAACTTTGCAGAAAAAGTATATGGCCCACTCTGAATTGTTCTGCAAAGTTTGGTGAGGATTCGTCCAGGGGGGGAAAAGTTATAGGGGGGTCCTAAAATTTCTGTTGTTCTGTTTCCATTGACTGAATGGGAAATGTTTTTTGCTCATGCCTACAGCCCAAACCGCTGGACGGATTTTCACCAAATTTGGACCAGGAGAAGCGGCTTGGTCCCGAAAGCGTGCCTTTGCAAATTTGGTGAAAATCCGTCCAGTAGTTTTTTTTTAAAATGACCAAAAAGTAGGTCAAAAAGAATTAGTGATATCTGACACACTTCCCTGTTCGCTCCGTGGACAGGACGGTGATTGGGCAAGCAGTGCGTCTGGCTTTAGAGACGCCCGCCATCTTTCTTTCCCGTATGAGAGGCTTTGTCAGGTCAGCAGGAGCGTGTCTGTCTCCTGTTCCTCCCACCCCCCGCTCATGCCCCGTGTGTCCTTTCTGTCCCCCCCAGCCCCGCTCATGCCCCGTGTGTCCTTCCTGTCCCCCCCACACCCGCTCATGGTCCGTGTCTCCCCTGTTCCTCCAGCCCCCGCTCACGCCATCGCACATGGTGGCCAGCGGAGGGCCGAGGAGCGGGATCTGCCGCACAAATTCATGTCTGTGTTTTTGTTAGTCTCCTGACATACAACCCCCCCACCCCCGCTCATGCCCCGTGTGTCTCTCCCCCCCCACCCCCGCTCGTGCCCCGTGTGTCTCTCTCCCTCCCCGCCACCCCCCGCTCATGCCCCGTGTGTCTCTCTCCCTCCCCCCACCCCCCGCTCATGCCCCGTGTGTCTCTCTCCCTCCCCCCACCCCCTGCTCATGCCCCGTGTCTCTCTCCCTCCCCCCACCCCCGCTCATGCCCCGTGTGTCTCTCTCCCTCCCCCCACCCCCCGCTCATGCCCCGTGTGTCTCTCCCCTCCCAACCATCCCCCGCTCATGCCCCGTGTGTCTCTCTCCCCCCCACCCCCGCTCATGCCCCATGTGTCTCTCTGCCTCCCCCCACTCATGCCCCGTGTGTCTCTCTCCTTCCCATCACCCCCGCTCATGCCCCGTGTGTCTCTGTCATTCCCCCCCACCCCCCGCTCATGCCCCGTGTATCTCTCTCCCTCCCCCCACCTCCCGCTCATGCCCCGTGTGTCTCTCTCCCTCCCCCCGCTCATGCCCCGTGTCTCTCTCCCTCCCCCCCACCCCTCGCTCATGCCCCGTGTCTCTCTCTCCCTCCCCCCCACCCCCTGCTCATGCCCTGTGTGTCTCTTCCCTCCGCCCCACCCCCCGCTCATGCCCCGTGTGTCTCCTCCCTCCTCCACCCATGCCCCGTGTGCCTCTCTCCCTCCCCCCACCCCGCTCATGCCGCGTGTGTCTCTGCCCTCCCCCCACCACCGCTCATGCCCCGTGTGTCTCTCTCCCTCCCCCTCACGTCCCGCTCATGCCCCGTGTGTCTCTCTCCCTCCCCCGTGTGTCTCTGTCCCTCCCCCCACCCCCCGCTCATGCCCCGTGTGTCTCTCTCCCTCCCCCCACCCCCCGTGTGTCTCTCTCCCTCCCCCCCACCCCCCGCTCATGCCCTGTGTGTCTCTTCCCCCCCACCCCCCGCTCATGCCCCGTGTGTCTCTTCCCTCCCCCCACCCCCGATCATGCCCCGTGTGTCTCTCTCCCTCCCCCCACCCCCGCTCATGCCCCGTGTGTCTCTCCCCTCCCCCCTGCTCATGCCCCGTGTCTCTCTCCCTCCCCCCACCCCCGCTCATGCCCAGTGTGTCTCTCTCCCTCCCCCCGCTCATGCCCCGTGTGTCTCTCTCCCTCCCCCCAACCCCCGCTCATGTCCCGTGTGTCTCTCCCCTCCCCTCTCCCCCAGCCCCCGCTCATGCCCCGTGTGTCTCTCCCCTCCCCCCCTGCCCCGTGTGTCTCTCCCCTCCCCCCACCCCCGCTCATGCCCCGTGTGTCTCTCCCCTCCCCCCACCCCCGCTCATGCCCCGTGTGTCTCTCCCCTCCCCCCACCCCCGCTCATGCCCCATGTGTCTCTCTCCCTCTCCCGCTCATGCCCCGTGTGTCTCTCCCCTCCCCCACCCCCCGCTCATGCCCTGTGTGTCTCTCTCCCTCCCCCCGCTCATGCCCCGTGTGTCTCTTCCCTCCTCCCCACTCCCCGCTCATGCCCCGTGTGTGTCTCTACCTCCCCCCACCCCCCGTGTGAGTCTCTCCCCTCCCCCCCACCCCCCACTCATGCCCTGTGTGTCTCTTCCCTCCCCCCACCCCCCGCTCATGCCCCGTGTGTCTCTCCCCCCACCCCCCGCTCATGCCCCTTGTGTCTCTTTACTCCCCCCACCCCCCGCTCATGCCCCTTGTGTCTCTTCCCTCCCCCCACCCCCCGCTCATGCCCCGTGTGTCTCTTCCATCCCCCCACCCCCTGCTCATGGCGTGTGTCTCTTCCCTCCCCCCCACCCCCCTCTCATGCCCCGTGTCTCTCTTCCCCCCCCACCCCCCGCTCATGCCCCGTGTGTCTATGTCCCCCCCCACCCCCTGCTCATGCCCCGTGTGTCTCTCTCCCTCCCCCCACCCTCTGCTCATGCCCCGTGTGTCTCTCTCCCTCCCCCCACTCATGCCCTGTGTCTCTCTCCCTCCCCCCCAGCCCCCGCTCATGCCCCGTGTGTCTCTCTCCCTCCCCCCCACATGCCCCGTGTGTCTCTCTCCCCCATCCCCCCGCTCATGCCCCGTTTGTCTGTCTCCCTCCCCCAACCCCCGCTCATGCCCCGTGTCTCTCTCTCCCTCCCCACCACCCCCGCTCATGCCCCGTGTGTCTCTGTCTCCCCCCACCCTCCGCTCATGCCCCGTGTGTCTCTCTCCCCCCCACATGCGCCGTGTGTCTCTCTCCCTCCCCATCCCCCCGCTCCTGCCCCGTGTGTCTCTCCCCTCCCCCCACCCCCGCTCATGCCCTGCCCCGTGCATCTCCCCCTCCCCCCACCCCCCGCTCATGCCCCGTGTGTCTCTCCCCTCACCCCCCAATCATGCCCGGTGTGTCTCTCCCCCCAGCCCCCGCTCATGCCCCGTGTGTCTCTTCCCTCCGCTCATGCCCCGTGTGTCTCTCACCCTCCCCCCACCCCCCGCTCATGCCCCTGTGTCTCTCCCCAACCCCCGCCGCCCCCCGCTCATGCCCCGTGTGTCTCTCCCCTCCCCCTCACCCCCCGCTCATGCCCCGTGTATCTCTCCCCTCCCCCACCCCCCGCTCATGCCCCGTGTGTCTCTCTCCCTCCCCCCACCCCCCGCTCATGCCCCGTGTGTCTCTCTCCTCTCCCCCACCCCCCGCTCATGCCCCGTGTGTCTCTCCCCTCCCCCCACCCCCCGCTCATGCCCCGTGTGTCTCTCCCCTCCCCCCGCTCATGCCCCCTGTGTCTCTCTCCCACCCCCCCACCCCCCGCTCATGCCCCGTGTCTCTCTCCCCCCCACCCCCTGCTCATGCCAGGTGTGTCTACCTCCTTACCCCCACCCCCCGCGCTCATGCCCTGTGTGTTTCTTCCCTCCACCCCACCCCCCGCTCATGTCCCGTGTGTCTCTCCCCTCCCACCCACCCCCGCTCATGCCCTGTGTGCCTCTCCCCTCCCCCCACCCGCTCATGCCTCGTGTGTCTCTCTCCTCCTCCGCTCCCCGCTCATGCCCCGTGTCTCTCTCTCCCTCCCGCCACCCCCCGCTCATGCCCCGTGTGTCTCTTCCCACCCCCCCACTCCCTGCTCATGCCCCGTGTGTATCTCTCCCTCCCCCCACCTCCCGCTCATGCCCCGTGTGTCTCTCCCCTCCCCCCACCCCCCGCTCATGCCCCGTGTGTCTCTTCCCTCCCCCCAGCACCCGCTCATGCCCCGTGTGTCTCTCCCCCCACCCCCTGCTCATGCTCCGTGTGTCTCTTCCCTCCCCCCACCCCCCTCATGCCCGTGTGTCTCTTCCCTCCCCCAGCCCCGTGTCTGTCTCCTGTTGCCCCCCACACCCCCGCTCATGCCCCGTGTCGGTCTCCTGTTCTCCGCACCCCCCGCTCATGCCCCGTATCTGTCTCCTGTTCCCCCCACCCCCCGCTCATGCCCCGTGTCTGTCTCCTGCTCTCCCCACCCCCTGCTCATGCCCCACGTCTCTATCCTGTTGGCCACCCCCCCGCTCATGCCCCGTGTCTGTCTCCTGTTCCCCCCGCTCAGGCCCTGTGTCTGTCTTCTGTTCCCCCCGCTCATGACCCGTGTCTGTCTCCTCTTCCCCCCACCCCCCCGCCCATGCCCCGTGTCTGTCTCCTGTTGCCCCCCAGCCCCCCGCTCATGCCCCGTGTCGGTCTCCTGTTCTCCCCACCCCCCGCTCATGCCCCGTATCTGTCTCCTGTTCCCCCCACCCCCCGCTCATGCCCCGTGTCTGTCTCCTGTTCTCCCCACCCCCCGCTCATGCCCCGTGTCTGTCTCCTGCTCTCCCCACCCCCTCCTCATGCCCCGCGTCTCTCTCCTGTTCCCCACACCCCCCGCTCATGCCCCTTGTCTGTCTCCTGTTCCCCACACCCCCGCTCATGCCCCGTGTCTCTCTCCTGTTGCCCCCCACCCCCCGCTCATGCCCTGTGTCTCTCTCCTGTTGCCCCCCACCACCGCTCATGCCCCGTGTCTTCCTCTTGTCCCCCAACTCCTCGCTGATGCCATGTCTTCCTCCTGTTCCCTCCCAACCCCTGCTCATGCCCTGTGTCTTCCTCTTGTCCCCCTTCCTATGATGCCCCTTGTTGACCTCTTGTTCCACCCACCCCCCACTCATGCCCCATGTCTGCACTGTTGGTGCAGGGCAGACACGGGGCATGAGCGGGGGTGGGAGCCCCACCTTGCCCTACCCCCGCTCATGCCCCGTGCCTCTTCTGTTCACCCCCACCCCCGCTCATGCTCCGTGTCTGTCTCCCTCCTTTTCCCCCCCTCATGGCCCGTGTCTCCCCTGTTCACCCCCACCCCGCTCATGCCCTGTGTGTCTCTCCCCCACCCCCGCTCATGTCGCATGTGTCTCTCTCCCTCCCCCCCACCCCCGCTCATGCCCCGTGTGTCTCTCTCCCCCCCACCCCTGCTCATGCCCCGTGTGTCTCTCCCCCTCTCCCCCACCCCCCGCTCATGCCCCGTGTGTCTCTCTCCCTCCCCCCACCCTCTGCTCATGCCCTGTGTGTCTCTCTCCCTCCCCCCACCCATGCTCCGTGTGTCTCTCCCCTCCCCCACTAATGCCCCGTGTGTCTCTCCCCTCCCCCTCACCCCCCACTCATGTGCCGTGTCTCTCCCCCCCACCCCCGCTCATGCCCCGTGTGCCTCTCTCCCTCCCCCCACCCCCGCTCATGCCCCGTGTCTGTCTTCTGTTCCCCCCGCTCATGCCCCGTGTCTGTCTCCTCTTCCCCCACCCCACCCTCATGCCCCGTGTCTGTCTCCTCTTCCCCCAACCCCCCGCTCATGCCCCGTGTCTGTCTCCTGTTCTCCCCACCCCCCGCTCATGCCCCGTGCCTGTCTCCTGTTCTCCCCACCCCCCGCTCATGCCCCGTGTCTGTCTCCTGTTCCCCCCACCCCCGCTCATGCCCCGTGTCTGTCTCCTCTTCCCCCAACCCCCCGCTCATGCCCCGTGTCTGTCTCCTCTTCCCCCAACCCCCCGCTCATGCCACTTGTTGACCTCTTGTTCCCACCACCCTCCGCTCATGCCCTGTGTCTTCCTCCTGTCCCCCCCACCCCCCGCTCATGCCGTGTCTTCCTCCTGTTCCCTCCCACCCCCTGCTCATGCCCCGTGTCTGTCTCATGTTGCCCCCACCCCCCGCTCTCATGCCCCGTGTCTGTATCCTGTACCCCCACCCCTCGCTCATGCCCCGTGTCTCTCTCCTGTTGCCCCCCACCACCGCTCATGCCCCGTGTCTTCCTCTTGTCCCACCCTCCTATGATGCCCCTTGTTGACCTCTTGTTCCCCCCAACCCCCGCTCATGCCCCGTGTCTTCCTCCTGTCCCCCCCACTCCTCGCTGATGCTGTGTCTTCCTCCTGTTCCCTCCCACCCCCTGCTCATGCCCCGTGTCTTCCTCTTGTCCCCCCTCCTATGATGCCCCGTGTCTGTCTCCTGTTCCCCCCACCACCCGCTCATGCCCCGTGTCTGTCTCCTGTTCCCCCCACACCCCGCGTCTCTCTCCTGTTTCCCCCCACCCCCGGCTCATGCCCCGTGTCTCTCTCCTGTTGCCACCCCGCTCATGCCCCGTGTCTGTCTCCTGTTCCCCCACCCGCTCATGCCCCGTGTGTCTCTCTCCCTCCCCCCACCCCCCGCTCATGCCCGTGTGTCTCTCCCCTTCCCCCATCCCCGCTCATGCCCCGTGTGTCTCTCCCCTACCCCCGACCCCCTGCTCATGCCCCGTGTCTCTCTCCCTCCCCTCCACCCCCGCTCATGCCCCGTGTCTCTCTCCCTCCCACCACCCCCCGCTCATGCCCCGTATCTGTGTTCTGTTCCCCGCGCTCATGCCCCGCCTCTGTCTTCTGTTCCCCCCGCTCATGCCCGTGTCTGTCTTCTGTTCCCCCCGCTCAGCCCCGTGTCTGTATCCTCTTCCCCCCACCCCCCGCTCACGCCCCGTGTCTGTCTCCTGTTCCACACCGCTCATGCCCCGTGTCTGTCTCCTGTTGCCCCCCACCCCCCGCGTGTCTCTTCCCTCACCCCCCTCTGATGCCCCATGTCTCTTCCCTCCCCCCCACCCCCGCTCATGCTCCGTGTGTCTCTTAATTTCCCCCCACCCCCCCGCTCATGCCCCGTGTGTCTCTCTCCCTCCCCTCACCCCCTGCTCATGCCCTGTGTGTCTCTCTCCCTCCCTCCACCCCCGCTCATGCCCTGTGTCTCTCTCGCCCCACCCCATGCTCATGCCCTGTGTCTCTCTCCCTCCCCCCGCTCATGCCCCGTGTGTCTCTCCCTCCCCCCACCCCCAGCTCATGCCCCGTGTGTCTCTCTCCCTCCCCCCCACCCTCCGCTCATGCCCCATGTGTCTCTCTCCCTCCCCCCCACATGCCCCGTGTGTCTCTCTCCCTCCCCCCATCCCCCCGCTCATGCCCCGTTTGTCTCTCTCCCTCCCCCCCACCCCCCGTTCATGCCCCATGTGTCTCTCCCTCCCCACCACCCCACTCATGCCCCGTGTGTCTCTTCCCTCCCCCCACACCCCGCTCATGCCCCGTGTGTCTCTTCTCTCCCCCGCACCCCCCGCTCATGCCCCGTGTGTCTCTCTCCCCCCCCCCCACATGCCCCGTGTGTCTCTCCCCCTCCCCCCGCTCATGCCCCGTGTGTCTCTCTCCCTCCCCCCACCCCCGCTCATGCCCTGTGTGTCTCTCTCCCTCCCGCCACCCCCCGCTCATGTCCCGTGTGTGTCTCTCCCCCCACCCCCGCTCATGCCCCGTGTGTCTCGCCCCTCCCCCACCCCCGCTCATGCCCCGTGTCTGTCTCCTGTTCTCCACACCCCCTGCTCATGCCCCGTGTCTGTCTCCTGCTCTCCCCACCCCCAGCTCATGCCCTGCGTCTCTCTCCTGTTGGCCACACCCCCGCTCATGCCCCGTGTCTGTCTCCTGTTCCCCCACCCCCTGCTCATGCTCCTTGTCTGTCTCCTGTTCCCCACACCCCCCGCTCATGCCCCGTGTCTCTCTCCTGTTGCCCCCACCCCCCCGCTCATGCCGTGTCTCTCTCCTGTTGCCCCCCACCACCGCTCATGCCCCGTGTCTTCCTCTTGTCCCCCCTCCTATGATGCCCCTTGTTGACCTCTTGTTCCCCCCAACCCCCGCTCATGCCCCGTGTCTTCCTCCTGTCCCCAACTCCTCGCTGATGCCGTGTCTTCCTCCTGTTCCCTCCCAACCCCTGCTCATGCCCCGTGTCTTCCTCTTGTCCCCCCTCCTATGATGCCCCTTGTTGACCTCTTGTTCCACCCACCCCCCACTCATGCCCCGTGTCTCCCTTCTTTCCCCCCCCACCCCCTGCTCATGCCCCATGTCTGCACTGTTGGAGCAGGGCAGGCAGGGGGCATGAGCGGGGGTGGGAGCCCCACCTTGCCCTACCCCAGCTCATGCCCCGTGCCTCTTCTGTTCACCCCCACCCCGCTCATGCTCCGTGTCTGTCTCCCTCCTTTTCCCCCCCTCATGGTCCGTGTCTCCCATGTTCACCCCCACCCCCGCTCATGCCCTGTGTGTCTCTCCCCCACCCCCGCTCATGCCGCGTGTCTCTCTCCCTCCCCCCCGCCCCCGCTCATGCCCCGTGTGTCTCTCTCCCCCCCACCCCCGCTCATGCCCCGTGTGCCTCTCCCCCTCTCCCCGCTCATGCCCCGTGTGTCTCTCCCCTCCCCCACTCATGCCCCGTGTGTCTCTCCCCTCCCCCTCACCCCCGCTCATGCACCGTGTCTCTCTCTCCCCCACCCCCCGCTCATGCCCCGTGTGCCTCTCTCCCTCCCTCCACCCCCCGCTCATGCCCCGTGTCTGTCTTCTGTTCCCCCCGCTCATGCCCCGTGTCTGTCTCCTCTTCCCCCCACCCCCCGCTCAGGCCCCGTGTCTGTCTCCTGTTCCCCCCACCCCCCGCTCATGCCCTGTGTCTGTCTCCTCTTCCCCCAACCCCCCGCTCATGCCCCTTGTTGACCTCTTGTTCCCACCACCCCCCGCTCATGCCGTGTCTTCCTCCTGTTCCCTCCCACACCCTGCTCATGCCCCGTGTCTGTCTCATGTTGCCCCCACCCCCCGCTCTCATGCCCCGTGTCTGTATCCTGTACCCCCACCCCTCGCTCATGCCCCGTGTCTCTCTCCTGTTGCCCCCCACCACCGCTCATGCCCCGTGTCTTCCTCTTGTCCCACCCTCCTATGATGCCCCTTGTTGACCTCTTGTTCCCCCCAACCTCCGCTCATGCCCCGTGTCTTTCTCCTGTCCCCCCCACTCCTCGCTGATGCCGTGTCTTCCTCCTGTTTCCTCCCACCCCCTGCTCATGCCCCGTGTCTTCCTCTTGTCCCCCCTCCTATGATGCCCCGTGCCTGTCTCCTGTTCCCCCCCACCCCCCGCTCATGCCCCGTGTCTGTCTCCTGTTCCCCCCACACCCTGCGTCTCTCTCCTGTTGCCCCCCACCCCCGCTAATGTCCCGTGTCTCTCTCCTGTTGCCCCCCCGCTCATGCCCCGTGTCTGTCTCCTGTTCCCCCACCCGCTCATGCCCCGTGTGTCTCTCTCCCTCCCCCCACCCCCCGCTCATGCCCGTGTGTCTCTCCCCTTCCCCCCCCACCCCCTGCTCATGCCCCATGTCTCTCTCCCTCCCCTCCACCCCCGCTCATGCCCCGTGTCTCTCTCCCTCCCACCACCCCCCGCTCATGCCCCGTGTCTGTGTTCTGTTCCCCCCGTTCATGCCCCGCGTCTGTCTTCTGTTCCCCCCGCTCATGCCCCGTGTCTGTCTTCTGTTCCCCCCGCTCAGCCCCGTGTCTGTCTCCTCTTCCCCCCACCCCCTACTCACGCCCCGTGTCTGTCTCCTGTTCCACCCTGCTCATGCCCCGTGTCTGTCTCCTGTTGCCCCCCAACCCGCCGCTCATGCTCCGTGTGTCTCTTAACTCCCCCTCACCCCCCACTCATGCCCCGTGTGTCTCTCTCCCTCCCCTCACCCCCTGCTCATGCCCTGTGTGTCTCCCTCCCTCCCTCCACCCCCGCTCATGCCGTGTCTCTCTCCCCCCACCCCCTGCTCATGTCCTGTGTGATTCTCTCCCTCCCCCAGCTCCTGCCCCGTGTGTCTCTCTCCCTCCCCCATCCCCCTGCTCATGCCCCGTTTGTCTCTCACCCGTTCATGCCCCATGTGTCTCTCTCCCTCCCCACCACCCCCACTCATGCCCCGTGTGTCTCTTCCCTCCCCCCCACACCCTGCTCATGCCCCGTGTGTCTCTTCTCTCCCCCGCACCGCCCGCTCATGCCCCGTGTGTCTCTCTCCCTCCCCCCACACCCCGCTCATGCCCCGTGTGTCTCTCCCCCTCCCCCCGCTCATGCCCCGCGTGTCTCTCTCCCTCCCCCACCCCCCGCTCATGCCCTGTGTGTCTCTCTCCCTCCCTCCCCCCCGCTCATGTCCCGTGTGTGTCTCTCCCTCCCCCCACCCCCCGCTCATGCCCCGTGTGTCTCGCCCCTCCCCCCACCCCCCGCTCATGCCGCGTGTGTCTCGCCCCTCCCCCCACCCCCTGCTCATGCTGCGTGTGTCTCTCCCCTCCCCCTCACCCCCTGCTCATGCACCGTGTCTCTCTTCCCCCACCCCCCACTCATGCCCCGTGTGCCTCTCTCCCTCCCCCCACCCCCGCTCATGCCCCGTGTCTGTCTTCTGTTCCCCCCGCTCATGCCGTGTCTGTCTTCTGTTCCCCCCCGCTCATGTCCCGTGTCTGTCTCCTGTTGCCCCCCCCACCCCCGCTCATGCCCCGTGTCTGTCTCCTGTTGCCCCCCACATCCCCGCTCATGCCCCGTGTCGGTCTCCTGTTCTCCCCACCCCCCGCTCATGCCCCGTATCTGTCTCCTGTTCCCCCCACCCCCCGCTCATGCCCCGTGTCTGTCTCCTGTTCTCCCCACCCCCCCGCTCATGCCCCGTGTCTGTCTCCTGCTCTCCACACCCCCCGCTCATGCCCCGCGTCTCTCTCCTGTTGGCCACCCCCCCGCTCATGCCCCGTGTCTGTCTCCAGTTCCCCCCGCTCATGCCCTGTGTCTGTCTTCTGTTCCCCCCGCTCATGCCCCGTGTCTGTCTCCTCTTCCCCCCACCCCCCTGCTCATGCCCCGTGTCTGTCTCCTGTTCTCCCCACCCCCCCGCTCATGCCCCGTGTCTGTCTCCTGCTCTCCACACCCCCCGCTCATGCCCCGCGTCTCTCTCCTGTTGGCCACCCCCCCGCTCATGCCCCGTGTCTGTCTCCTGTTCCCCCCGCTCATGCCCCGTGTCTGTCTCCTCTTCCCCCCACCCCCCTGCTCATGCCCCGTGTCGGTCTCCTGTTCTCCCCACCCCCCGCTCATGCCCCGTATCTGTCTCCTGTTCTCCCCACCCGCCGCTCATGCCCCGTATCTGTCTCCTGTTCCCCCAACCCCCCGCTCATGCCCTGTGTCTGTCTCCTGTTCTCCCCACCCCCCCGCTCATGCCCCGTGTCTGTCTCCTGCCCTCCCCACCCTCCGCTCATGCCCCGCGTCTCTCTCCTGTTGGCCACACTCCCGCTCATGCCCCGTGTCTGTCTCCTGTTCTCCCCACCCCCCGCTCATGCCCCGTGTCTGTCTCCTGTTGCCCCCCACCCCCCGCTCATGCCCTGTGTCTCTCTCCTGTTGCCCCCCACCACCGCTCATGCCCCGTGTCTTCCTCTTGTCCCCCCTCCTATGATGCCCCTTTTTGACCTCTTGTTCCCCCCAACCCCGCTCATGCCCCGTGTCTTCCTCCTGTTCCACAACTCCTTGCTGATGCCGTGTCTTCCTCCTGTTCCCTCCCAACCCCTGCTCATGCCCCGTGTCTTCCTCTTGTCCCCCCTCCTATGATGCCCCTTGTTGACCTCTTGTTCCACCCACCCCCCACTCATGCCCCGTGTCTCCCTTCTTTCCCCCCCACCCCCCCGCTCATGCCCCATGTCTGCACTGTTGGAGCAGGGCAGACACGGGGCATGAGCGGGGGTGGGGGCCCCACCTTGCCCTACCCCCGCTCATGCCCCGTGCCTCTTCTGTTCACCTCCACCCCCGCTCATCCTCCGTGTCTGTCTCCCTCCTTTCCCCCCCCATCATGGCCCGTGTCTCCCCTGTTCACCCCCACCCATGCCACGTGTGTCTCTCCCCTCCCCCACCCCCCGCTCATGCCCCGTGTGTCTCTCCCCCACCCCTGCTCATGCCGCGTGTGTCTCTCTCCCTCCCCCCCACCCCCGCTCATGCCTTGTGTGTCTCTCTCCCTCCCCCCCACCCCCGCTCATGCCCCGTATGTCTCTCCCCCTCCCTCCCACCCCCCGCTCATGCCCTGTGTGTCTCTCTCCCTCCCCCCACCCCCCGCTCATGCCCCGTGTGTCTCTCCCCTCCCCCCACCCCCCGCTCATGCCCCGTGTGTCTCTCCCCTCCCCCTCACCCCCCGCTCATGCGCTGTGTCTCTCTCCCCCGTTCATGCCCCGTGTGCCTCTCTCCCTCCCCCCACCCCCCGCTCATGCCCCGTGTCTGTCTTCTGTTCCCCCGCTCATGCCCTGTGTCTGTCTTCTGTTCCCCCCGCTCATGCCCCGTGTCTGTCTCCTCTTCCCCCCACCCCCCGCTCATGCCCGTGTCTGTCTCCTCTTCCCCCAACCCCCCGCTCATGCCCCGTGTCTGTCTCCTCTTCCCCCAACCCCCGCTCATGCCCCGTGTCTGTCTCCTGTTCTCCCCACCCCCGCTCATGCCCCGTGTCTCTCTCCTGTTGCCCCCCACCACCGCTCATGCCCCGTGTCTTCCTCTTGTCCCACCCTCCTATGATGCCCCTTGTTGACCTCTTGTTCCCCCCAACCCCCGCTCATGCCCTGTGTCTTCCTCTTGTCCCCCCTCCTATGACGCCCCGTGTCTGTCTCCTGTTCCCCCCACTCATGCCCCGTGTTTGTCTCCTGTTGCCACCACCCCCCACTCATACCCCGTGTATGTCTCCTGTTGCCCCCACCCCCCGCTCATGCCCCGTGTCTGTCTCCTGTTGCCCCCCACCCCGCTCATGTCCCGTGTCTGTCTCCTTCCCCCACCCGCTCATGCCCCGTGTGTCTCTCTCCCTCCCCCCACCCCCCGCTCATGCCCGTGTGTCTCTCCCCTTCCCCCCACCCCCGCTCATACCCCGTGTGTCTCTCCCCTCCTTCCGACCCCCTGCTCATGCCCCGTGTCTCTCTCCCTCCCCACCACCCCCCGCTCATGCCCCGTGTGTCTCTCTCCCTCCCCCCACCCCCCGCTCATGCCCTGTGTCTGTGTTCTGTTCCCCCCGCTCATGCCCCGCGTCTGTCTTCTGTTCCCCCCGCTCATGCCCCGTGTCTGTCTTCTGTTCCCCCCGCTCAGCCCCGTGTCTGTCTCCTCTTCCCCCACCCCCCGCTCATGCCCCGTGTCTGTCTCCTGTTCCCCCCCGCTCATGCCCCGTGTCTGTCTCCTGTTGCCCCCCACCC
The DNA here is from genome assembly GCF_040938575.1 of Ambystoma mexicanum. NCBI lineage: Eukaryota > Metazoa > Chordata > Amphibia > Caudata > Ambystomatidae > Ambystoma > Ambystoma mexicanum. Next base: position 14,385,407 of record NC_090925.1, on the reverse strand, counting down.
CCGCTCATGCCCCGTGTCTGTCTCCTGTTCTCCCCACCCCCCGCTCATGCCCGTCTCCTGTTCCCCCACCCCACGCTCATGCCCTGTGTCTCTCTCCTGTTGCCCCCCAACCCCCGCTAAGGCCCCATATCTGCCTCCTGTTCCCCCCACCCGCTCATGCCCCATGTCTGTCTCCTGTTCCCCCCACCCACTCATGCCCCGTCTCTGTCTCCTGTTCCCCCCACCCGCTCATGCCCCGTGTCTCTCTCTTGTTGCCCCCCACCCCCTGCTCATGACCCGTGTCTGTCTCCTGTTCTCCCCACCCCCGCTCATGCCCCGTGTCTGTCTCCTGTTCCTACCACCCCTGCTCATGCCCCGTGTCTGTCTCCTGTTGCCCCTACCCCCCGCGTCTGTCTCCTGTTCTCCCCACCCCCCGCTCATGCCCGTGTCGGTTGTTCCCCCCACGCCCCGCTCATGCCCCGTGTCTGTCTCCTGTTCCCCCACCCACCACTCATGCCCCGTGTCTGTCTCCTGTTCCCCCACCCCCCGCTAATGCCCCGTGTCTCTCCTGTTGCCCCCCACCCCCGCTCATGCCCCGTGTCTGTCTCCTGTTGCCCCCCGCTCATGCCCCGTGTCTGTCTCCTGTTGCCCCCCACCCCCCACTCATGCCCCGTGTGTCTCTCTCCCTCCCCCACCCCCCGCTCATGCCCTGTGTGTCTCTCTCCCTCCCCCCACCCCCGCTCATGCCCCGTTTGTCTCCCCCCTCCCCCGCTCATGCGCCGTGTCTCTCTCCCTACCCCCCACCCCCCGCTCATGCCCCGTGTCTGTCTTCTGTTCCCCCTGATCATGCCGTGTCTTTCTCATGTTGCCTCCCACCCCCTTCTCATGCCCGGTGTCTGTCTCCTCGTCCCCCCACCCCCCACTCATGCCCCATGTCTGTCTCCTCTTCCCCCAACCTTTGCTCATGCCCTGTGTCTGTCTCCTGTTCCCCCCACCCCCGCTCATGCCCCATGTCTCTCTCCTGTTGCCCCCACCACCACTCATGCCCCGTGTCTGTCTCCTGTAACCCCCCACCCCCGTTCATTCCCCATGTCTCTCTCCTGTTGCCCCCACCACCGCTCATGCCCCATGTCTTCCTCTTGTCCCCCCTCCTATGATGCCCCTTGTTGACCTCTTGTTCCCCCCACCCCCGTGTCTTCCTCCTGTCCCCCCCACTCTTTGCTGATGCCATGTCTTCCTCCTGATCCCTCCCACCCCCTGCTCATGCCCCATGTCTTCCTCTTGACCCCCTCCTATGATGCCCCTTGTTGACTTCTTGTTCCACCCACCCCCCACTCATGCTCTGTGTCTCCCTTCTTTCCCCCTCCCACCCCCCGCTCATGCCCCGTGTCTGCACTGTTGGAGCAGGGCAGACACGGGGCATGAGCGGAGGTGGGGGCCCCACCTTGCCCTACCCCCGCTCATGCCCTGTGTCTCTCCTGTTCACCCCCAACCCTGCTCTGTGTCTGTCTCCCTCCTTTCCCCCCTCATGGCCCGTGTCTCCCCTGTTCACCCCCACCCCCGCTCATGCCCCGTGTCTTCCTCATGTCCCCCCACTCCTCGCTGATGCCCTGTGTCTTCCTCCTGTTCCCTCCCACCCCCTGCTCATGCCCTGTGTCTTCCTCTTGTCCCCCCTCCTATGATGCCCTTTGTTGACCTCTTGTTCCCCCACCCCCGCTCATGCCCCGTGTCTCTCCTGTTGCCCCCCACCCCCTGCTCATGCCCCGTGTCTGTCTCCTGTTGCCCCCCGCCCCCGCTCATGCCCCGTGTCTGTCTCCTGTTCCCCCCACCCCCCGCTCATGCCCCGTGTCTGTCTCCTGTTCCCCCCACTCCTCACTCATGCCCCGTGTCTGTCTCCTGTTCCCCCACCCCCCGCTCATGCCCCGTGTCTCTCCTGTTGCCCCCCACCCCCCGCTCATGCCCCGTGTCAGTCTCCTGTTGCCCCCCGCTCATGCCCCGTGTCTGTCTCCTGTTGCCCCCCACCCCCCACTCATGCCCCGTGTGTCTCCCTCCCCCACCCCCCGCTCATGCCCTGTGTGTCTCTCTCCCTCCCCCCACCCCCGCTCATGCCCCGTTTGTCTCTCCCCTCCCCCCACCCCCGCTCATGCGCCGTGTCTCTCTCCCTACCCCCCACCCCCCGCTCATGCCCCGTGTCTGTCTTCTGTTCCCCCTGATCATGCCGTGTCTTTCTCATGTTGCCTCCCACCCCCTGCTCATGCCCCGTGTCTGTCTCCTCGTCCCCTCACCCCCCACTCATGCCCCATGTCTGTCTCCTCTTCCCCCAACCTCTGCTCATGCCCTGTGTCTATCTCCTGTTCCCCCCACCCCCGCTCATTCCCCGTGTCTCTCTCCTGTTGTACCCACCCCCCGCTCATGCTCCGTGTCTGTCTCCTGTACCCCCCCACCCCCTGTTCATGCCCCATGTCTCTCTCCTGTTGCCCCCCACCACCGCTCATGCCCCGTGTCTTCCTCTTGTCCCCCCTCCTATGATGCCCCTTGTTGACCTCTTGTTCCCCCCACCCCCGTGTCTTCCTCCTGTCCCCCCCACTCTTCGCTGATGCCATGTCTTCCTCCTGATCCCTCCCACCCTCTGCTCATGCCCCATGTCTTCCTCTTGACCCCCTCCTATGATGCCCCTTGTTGACTTCTTGTTCCACCCACCCCCCACTCATGCTCCGTGTCTCCCTTCTTTCCCCCTCCCATCCCCCGCTCATGCCCCGTGTCTGCACTGTTGGAGCAGAGCAGACACGGGGCATGAGCGGAGGTGGGGGCCCGACCTTGCCCTACCCCCGCTCATGCCCCGTGTCTCTCCTGTTCACCCCCACCCCCGCTCTGTGTCTGTCTCCCTCCTTTCCCCCCTCATGGCCCGTGTCTCCCCTGTTCACCCCCACCCCCGCTCATGCCCTGTGTCTTCCTCATGTCCCCCCACTCCTTGCTGATGCCCTGTGTCTTCCTCCTGTTCCCTCCCACCCCCTGCTCATGCCCCGTGTCTTCCTCTTGTCCCCCCTCCTATGATGCCCCTTGTTGACCTCTTGTTCCACCCACCCCCCGCTCATGCCCTGTGTCTGTCTCCTGTTCCCCCCACCCCCGCTCATGCCCCGTGTCTCTCCTGTTGCCCCCCACCCCCTGCTCATGCCCCGTGTCTGTCTCCTGTTGCCCCCCGCCCCCGCTCATGCCCCGTGTCTGTATCCTGTTCCCCCCACCCCCCGCTCATGCCCTGTGTCTGTCTCCTGTTCCCCCCACCCCTCACTCATGCCCCGTGTCTGTCTCCTGTTGTCCCCCCACCCCCCACTCATGCCCCATGTCTGTCTCCTGTTGTCGGGGCATGAGCGGGGGGTGATGGGGAAGAGGAGACAGACACGGGGGCCAGCATAACTGTGGTGGATAAATCATTTTTTCAGGCTGAGGATGTTGCTAAGGCACCCAAACGCCTCACCAAGTTAGCTGGAGGGCCTGTGCAGATGCTTCCCCAATTACCAGTTCTCATCCAGTGTAAGGACATGACTGTGAAGATACCTGTCAGCATACAAAGTGAGGTGCCAGGAAGGCTTCTGTCGGGTAATGACTTGCAAACTCTTGGAGTAGTGTCACATACCCCCAGACCTCCTAGTAAAAGGTTACAGGAGCTCACCAGACCTGCAAGGGAGAGAACCATGAGAGGTACTCCCAAGGAGATGATGAAGAAAGAGATCACTCCTGGAGATGTCAGCTGCTGTCTTTAAGAAACTAGAAGAAAAAGGGAAACCTAAAACTTCTAAAAAGAACCTCACAGCCAGCACTCCAGTGCAGCCAACAAGGACTTCCCCTAAGTTGTCCAAAGTTACACCAGTAACTCCCCCTCCAGCGGAGGCTGAGAGGGAGGTACAACACTGTGTGGTTGAACTAGACTCTGAAGGAGAGCTAGTGGAAGGCCAGGAACTCATTGGAGATCTGGATCCTGTTGACCATCCTGAGCTGCAGTCTTTACTGGCAGAAGGTGGACCCAACAGGGCAGACTTCAGTAAGGGACAGAGAGAATGTCCAACTCTGGAAGGTCTTCAGCACCAGGCAGATGCTCAGGCTGAAGGGGAAGAGCCTGGGAAATATAGGTTACACTGGGAAGATGGCCTCTTCTACAGTGAACCAACCGAGTCTGCACCTGGGGACAACAAACGACTTGTAGTACCCCAAGAGAACAGACCACAGTTCTTGCAGTTAGCCCATCAGATTCCTTTGGCTGGTCACTTGAGTTTCAAGAAGACTAAAGGAAAGGCTCTCACTCTACTTTTATTGGCCAAAGATGGGGGCTGAAGTAGACAAATACTGCAGGAGCTGCCACACCTGCCAGTCTTCTGGTAAGGTTGTCTCCAAGAATGTGGCACCTTTAGTGCCTCTCCCTGTAGTGGGAGTCCCATTTGAAAGAGTAGGGATTGACATTGTTGGTCCCCTTGATCCTCCAACTTCCTCAGGCAACAGGTTTATACTTGTTGTAGTAGACCATGCTACTAGATACCCTGAGGCAATTCCTATGAGGACTGTTACAGTTCCGGCTGTGGCTAAGGCCCTCCTTGGTATTTGTACCAGGGTTGGGTTTCCTAAGGAAGTAATCTCTGACAGGGGGTCGAATTTTATGTCCCACTACATGAAAGCCATGTGGAAAACCTGCGGAGTTACTTACAAGTTCTCAACCGCATACCACCCTCAGACAAATGGGCTAGTTGAAAGGTTCAACAGAACCATGAAGAGCACGATAGGTGCTTTAGAGGACCCCCTTAAAAGAAAGTGGGACCTTCTACTGTCATGCCTTCTCTTTGCTTATAGAGAAGTCCCTCAGGAGGGAGTAGGTTATTCTCCCTTTGAACTTCTTTATGGTCATCCAGTCAGAGGTCCACTGGTCCTGGTCAAGGAGGGGTTGGAGAGTGCTCCTTCCCCCAAGCCAGTCAGAGTGACTGACTATGTGATAGGTCTCCGAAGGAGAATGTCACAAATGATGGCAGAAGCAAGTGATAACTTGAAAGCTGGACAAGCCTTGGTCAAGCACTGGCATGACCAGAAGGCTAACATGGTCGAGATTACTCAAGACCAGCTAGTTCTCGTTATGATTCCAACAAGGCAGAGGGCCTTGCAAGACAAATGGATGGGACCCTTCAAAGTTGTGGGTAAACTTGGAGAGGTCAACTATCTGGTGGACTTGGGCAATCCCAAGGAGGCTCCGACAGTCTTCCACACCAACAGACTAAAAGCGTATGTCTCCAGACCTGATGTAGGAGCTTTGCTTCTAGCATCATCAGAGGAAGAAGAAGAGAGTGAAGCTCTTCCTGATCTCCTCAAAGGCTTACCTTTAGACGAAAAGATTGAAGGAGTAAATCTCTCTTCAAATCTGACACCTGAGCATCAGGAAGAGTGCAAATCTATGTTAAATCAGTTTGCCTCTCTGCTCTCACTTTCACCAGGCTTGACCCCTTGGGGACAGCATGACATACTCACTGGTGACTGTCTGCCAGTCAAAAGCATAGGTTATCGAATGACAGAGAATGTAAGAACCCACATCAAAGGTGAGGTCAACAAGATGCTTGATCTCGGGGTAATAGAGCCCTCTACTAGTCCATGGTCTAGCCCAGTTGTGTTAGTACCAAAGGCAGGATCTAAAGAACTTAGACTCTGTGTGGATTACAGAGCTCTTAATGCAGTCACAAAGACTGATGCCCACCCTTTGCCAAGGACAGATGAGTTGGTGGATAGACTTGGTGCAGCCAAGTTCATCAGCACATTTGACTTGACGTCAGGCTATTGACAAGTAGCCCTGACAGACCATGCCAAGGAGAAAACTGCATTTTCCACCCCGGTTGGCTTATACCAGTTTAAGGTTATGCCTTTTGGATTGAAAAATGCACCTGCTACATTTCAAAGAATGGTAAACCAGGTTCTGAATGGGATGGAGGACTTCTGCATGGCATACTTGGATGACATAGCAGTGTTCAGCAATTCCTGGGAAAAACATGTGGACCACCTGAAATATGTTTTGCAGGCTCTTGGAACAACACCTACTACTCAGACCCAGGTGAGAGCCTTCTTAGGTCTCACTGGGTATTACAGGAATTTCATTGAGAACTATGGGTCCATAGCTTCTCCACTGAATGTCATCTCCTCTCCGAAATTCCCTAAAAAGGTTAGGAGGAATGCAATCGGGCCTTTGAACCCTGAAAAAGGCTCTTTGCCAAGCCCCAGTAATCAGAGCTCCTGACTATCACCAAACTTTCATTGTGCAAACAGATGCTTCAAATGTAGGAATAGGTGCAGTCCTCAGTCAACTGGATGGGAAAGGGAGGGAGCACCCCATTTGCTTCATCAGTAGAAAACTGAAGGATCCTGAAACAAGGTGGGCAACCATTGAACGAGAGTGTTTTGCTATTGTGTGGGCTCTGAAGAAGTTTAGGCCATACTTGTATGGTTCTACTTTTTGTCATTCAGACTGACCAGCAACCCTTGAGATGGTTAATGTAAATGAAAGGGGAAAACCCAAAACTATTGAGATGGTCAATCTGCCTGCAAGGGTTTGATTTCACCATTGAGCACAGGTCAGGGTGTCACCACCAAAATGCTGATGGTCTCTCTAGGATGTATGTCATCGACTAGAGGTATGAGATTCATCCAGGAGTGGATTAAATCCTCCTGTCCCTTAGTCTGGGGGGGGGGGGGGGGGGGCGAGTGTTAGGGAGAATTCTCTCTTTAGGCTGAATTTCCTAACCTAGTGAGTCCCCCAGCAGCTTTGCCGGATTTCCGGAGTTTGTTTTTTTCTCCTGCCAAGAGTGAGGCTCTTTTTCTCCCACTCTTGGACATGATTTATGGTGTTCCTTTGACTGTTAATGTGTTTTATGGGCTATGGGGTCCTTTACTCCATAGGGTCTCATGTGTTTTTACTATGTGTGTTACACAGCACCCTCTGTGCAGTAACACCGGGGTGTCATAGTGACCCCCCACCATAGACTCCATACCCTGGGACTGACTACTGTCTCCCAGGGCATGTAAAGTCACCATTGGCTTCACCAGATTATGAACAGAAACCAGTACAAACCATCATATTGTGGACGTACTGGTCGGGGCAATTCAATTGCCCCGGGGTCTGTTAGTCGAGGGGGCACGTCTCCCTCCCCCCTGATCGAGTTTTGGCTGGTGGCAGTGGATACTACTTGTTATATTCGACCGCAAATATATCCCTATGGGATTTTCCCATTGTTCGAGGCTACCAACTTTAATTATTTAATTCTCATAGCCTCGAACATACCGCCGGTTTATTTATTTAATATTAATTCACCGGTTGGTATTTTTTGCCAGGACTCGATTCTAAAATGGCGTTTGTGTTCTCTTCTGTGACTCCAACCCAAGTCGAGCCCTTTGTCCCACTTTTTGGCAGGCTTCTCCACGGAAGCCTCCAAAAGTGGTGCCACTCTGTCTGGGTACCATAGGGAGTGTGGGAGGGGGTTTAGGCACCCTGGACTGAGTTACCTTGGTAACTCAAGTCGCACTCTTGTGTGATTGGCCCAAGTGGTGAGCCGGCCGGCTGGAGCAGAGAGAGCCCCTTGTTCGAGTGGCGCGGACCACAGGAGACCGAAGGAAGCAAGTTTCCGGACCGCGAGAAGCAGCAGAAGCAGAGCACCTGGAGGCAGCGAGGCGAACTGATGCGCACACCAGACCCAGTGAGTTTACTAAGAGATTATGACAGCGGAGTGCTCCCTAACTGCTTGCTTGCCAAGGCTGGTTGCCTTAACGTTAGAAACAATACAAGCAGAGTGAAATTAAAAAAGAAACGTGTTTTTGAATACCAAACCAACATAAAGCAGACAAATCATTATTTTGTAAAACAAGCTCACTTAAAAAGAAGCAAGTGGAATAATAAGAACTTAATTATCAGACCAAAAGGGTGTGATTATATGTATGTGGGTCAGATTGAAGGCCGGCTACAAGAGGGGGCAATAATCCAGGAAACCAATACAAACAACTATTGCCAAAGCCAAAAGAAAACTATAACAAGGCAAGTTAAAAAGAACAACCATTGCCAGAGCCAAGAGGGGGCAAATGATAATCCAAATGTTTAAAAAATCTATTGCCCATATTTGAAGAAGCTCATATGAGGAACTTGCTTAAACCCACATTGCCAAAGCCAAAGAAGTGTCAGAGTGAGACAGAACCATTGTCAGAATTTGTTTAATGCAGATGTTGGGAAAAAAAGAGTGTCAGAAGGGATACCGTTCTCATAGAAGGCATTCAGAACGAGTGGAACTTAACATGCAGAATGTGTGACAATCACAAGTGTGTATCAAACATCACCAGTGTGTTTCTTGTTTTCCCAGAAGCAATGCTTGAATTTGAAGTTGTGGAGTGGAGGTGGAGTGGCAGGAAGGCTGCCCTTCTGGTAGAAGGTGTTCGGAAGGAGTGGAGCATACCCTGCAGAGTGTGTGGCAATCACAAGTTTGTAAGAAACAGCACCAGTGTGGTTCTTGTTTTCCCTAAAGAAATTCTTAAACATGATGTTGTGAAGCAAGAGACATTGCTAATTTGTTTGAATATAACCTTTATCACAGAAGTACTTGGAGTTAGTAGTATATTCTGGCATGGCAGGAGAGTACACCAGGTCAGAGCACTATGTAGCACTTTATTCTGTTGTTGCAAGAGAGTACATCAGAGCAGAGAACTTTGCAGTAATAGGCGTGGCAAGTGAGTGGACCAGGTGGAAGTTGATGAAGTTGTCATGAGGCATAGATTCCGCTGGTCGTTGTGGCATAGGTGGAGACAGGTGGGCTGTACCGTATGGCACCTACCCACGATGGCGCTGGTGCGCTGCAGTAGCCTTTCAGTTGTCCCGGACTCTCACAATGGCTTGGCTCCGCCCACTCTCTGAGAACTGCTCATATTGATTCTCTACACAGAGTCGGTTGCGTTGCTACGTTTCATAGCGAACGCATGTAAGTGATTCTATCTGTCCTAAGCTCCTACCGTTCTCTGCTCCTCTTTCTGTGCCATTCATAGTTTCTCCCTCTTTCAGGATTCCTTCCTCTAGCGGATCGCCACAGCATTCACTATGCTCGATTCTAGCGTCTTGTATACTTCCGGGTAGCGACGCCGGGTTATGGTTCCCATGACAAAGGTAACGAAACCCGATCCGCGGCTGCTATAACAGTCTATCTTTCTTATAAGATGCCCGATGTTCTGCGCTCACTCTCACAAGTGCTCAAGCAAGCTACTCCTCGTTTACTTACCTGCAACAGAAGAATCTATTCTCACAAATCTCTCGGCGCGTCAGCTGCCATTGCCAGCTTAGCTTTCTGTTGCCAAGCAACAGGTAGCCAGGGAACTTTCCATGTTGCTGTCTTCGTATACCTTGTTCATTGCTTGCAAAACTTCTGACTCTTCTAGACACACATTGTTTTCTCTCATTACTGACTTCAACAGCCAAGCCCTTCTTGAGCCATCACCCACGTCAGAAAGGGTATTTAGTCTTCTTCAGCTTTTGCTCGCTTTGCTGTATTACATTTATAAGCCCTAGTGTACTCATTTCTATCTCCTGTCATTTCCTTCAGTTAACTGCTTCCAGACTACAAGGAAATGGAGATTCCATCCCAGTCAAGACTCAGCTGCAACACTAGACAGCTGATAAGCTCCAAACCAACCAGAGAAGATAAAGGGTTTTCTTGCGCAGAGGGTTTCCCTGCAAGCCCTGTGTTCCTGGAACCTGGAAATAGGGTGACCAGGAGGATCCTCAAAGCCTCAGTACTGCTGCTTCAGATTCAGGTCAGTGGTAGACCTACTAAGATATTGTAAAGCATACATTACAGAAACACTGTGGTGTGGTGGAGAAAAGTTGTAAAGAACAAGTGGTAGAACCAATGAGATGTCTTTGTGAAGTATTACAGAATCATCCTGACAAACTTACATTGCTAAAGCTAGTTTTGTGTAAACTGCTGCATAATTATCTAACATTATCAAGCAAGTGTTTTGTTGCAGAATAATCCTGACAAAGACAATCCTAAAGAACTAAGGACGTGTTCTTGGTTTATGAGAAGGAGATTGTTTTGAGTTCTTTTTGTCACAAGTGGAAAGAGGAAAAACCTTGTTGAACAATTCTGAAGCACTGGAACTTTTGTTGTCAACATGGAATCAAAAGAACGGTATTGGAACTTTGTTACAAAACAGAATGTCCTTATTCTTTTGGAACTGTTGAACAGAATCCTGCTTGAATCTGGGGACGGGGCATTCACCCAGAGTATAAGGAGAAGGGGCCTTCACCTCAGCGACATCCAGTTGGTTACTGAGTACCGCTTCAACAGGGAGACTATCACTGAGCTGCTGGCCACAATCCAGGAAGACATTGGGAGCAGGATCAATAACCATACAGCTGTGCCCCCACTGATGAAGCTGGTGTCAGTCCTGCAGTTCCTGAGGATAGGCACCTTTCAGCACACTGTTGTCATGGTGCACGGCATGGCACAGCCCACATTCTGTGCAGCCCTGGCCCAGGTGCTGGATGCCCTCCTGCACCATGTCAACCAACATATTGCACTGCCCACTACCCAGGCCCAGGTCAACGACATGAAGGCAAGGTTCTCTGCCACAGCACAACTGCCATGAGGCCATATACAGGAACCGGAAGCACTAACACTCAGCACTACCATTCAACATGCAAGTGATTTACGGGTCTGACTTCACTACCCAGGTTCCACCCACAACTACACAGGTCCTATGCAACAGCACACTTCAAAGATACATGCAGAGGTACAGAGGACAACGTACCTGGATAGTGGGTGAGCACAATCCCTGTCACATATGCACAACCCCCAATCCCCCCGCACTATCTGAAATGTCGTCAGGCCTAGTACGATAGTCGCTTGTTTTGTTCCTCCTCTCCCTTTCTGTGCACCCGTCTCCCTCACCTTTTGTTTTTTTCTGGCTCTACCAGAAATCTCATCAGGCCTAGTACGGTAGTCACCTGTCTGTTTCCATTTCCTTCCTACTCCCCCCTTCCCTTCCTTATCTATGTCTTAGATCTTGCACTATCTGAAATGTCGTCAGGCCGAGTACCATAGTTAATTTCACATCCTTACTGTTCATGGCCTGTAAGAATGTCATTGTATTTTCCCTTGTTCCCTCCCTTGGCTTGAAGCGCTTTGAAACACACTGTGTATAGGCGCTATATAAATAAACTATCATATCATATCACAGTGAATCACCAGACCAAAAAGGGTGGGGTGGCAACACTGAAAACAAGCATGACTTAACAACTGGATGCACTAGCAGCACCCGGGCAGCACCTGCACCAACGACAGGGGGCATCCAAGGGAGCATGCACATGTCGGACACACCTGGACACACTCGGTGATGTACACACAACGCTGACATCACATCGACACATTATATTGCATGTATCACAATGCATCAGGAATGCGGCACTGCGCAGATCCAAACAGCAGCACCCAACAACATGTTCTTCCATGTGCCGATGTGCAGTCACCTGGGACACACCACAGACCACCCTCCACATTGCCACAGGGTGCATGTACAGGCAAAGGCATGCATGTCACCATTCACACAGGTTGCATAGACACGACACATACACAGCATGGGCGGGATGTACACATGATTGCACACAGCGAACAATAGCATGATACGTTGTGATAGCAGACCCAAGTATGAGACAACTGACTGATGTCTGTATCCCACCCCATGCAGATGACTCTGGGTATGCACAGCTGATGTGGCGGATGACCCACGTACACCGCACGAGACAGTCTGCAACCATGCCCACAGCCGTACACGTGTATGCATAGAGCGCACCTTTAGACTCCTCAAGGCACGATTCTGTTGCTTCGATAGCACTAGTGGAGCTCTAATGTATGCCCCTGACAAAGTTGGGAAAATTGTCCTGGTTTGTGCAATGGTTGACAACAACTGCTTGAGGAGGAATGTGCCACTACACTCCGATGCGGACAGGCCACAACCAGGAGAAGACCCAGATGAACAGCATGAGGCAGGAGCCAGAAACCATACAAAACTGAAATTATCCGTGGATAAGTGCACACCCTCCAATCATTAATAATACAATTTGTGCGTGAAGACGCCACATAATCCCTTCCAAAAAACTGCCCTACTTAAAGGGTGTATATTCTAGACAAAAGCCAGTGTGTATGTTAGAATTCTTTTATTTTATTCATCAATCAAATATCATTGTGGAAAAACATTAACAAAAAATCACATGAAACACATTGACGTCACATCTATTAAAAAACAGTTTTAGAAACACACATATCACACCAACCAATGATCACATCTCACACATCATTTCTCACATACTCTTTAATCCCCATGCATACAAACAACCACTCGTACTTGTGCAAAAACCGCAATTTTTATAATTCTGTTCTGTAATCAGAACCCCCATAGTTACTAAATAGTTACTTTTGAACATGTGTCAATTACCACATTTTGTTTTGTATAAACCCAAGTTAGAGCCAACTCTGGGAGGAGTGGGCTCTATGGTGATGTCTACTCGAGTTTCGGGCAACCAGACAGACCTGTGAAATTTCCGTCTAGTGCACCTCATCAGGACATATACATTTTGAAAAAACAAACAGTTATTTTCGCAGTAATTCAAGTTGGTTTGAATTAAATGTCCGATGTTCAATGTGTAATTTCTTCCAATTTACAGAGTCCCATGCTTCTGTAGGTCAAATGTGTTACTGAGGAAGCCACTTGTACCAAGGAAAAGGAAAGAGAAGAATGAGAGAGAGAAAAAAACCAAAATATTTACAATCTTTCTCTACAATATCCTCCATGTTTTTTGAACATGTATCATGGCTTCTATAAACATAACATTCTGCTTTGTCATGTCCATACCCCTCAATACTCTGGCTATGGTCCAATCTGGGTTGTTACACCCATAGTTTGGCAGCGGAGGCAATGTCCTCTCCTTGGAATTCATAAAAGGGTAATGTGATTGAGACCTGCTGAGCATCAACCTCCCCAAAGGAAACGGCAATACACACAAAATGGAAGACAAAAAAACTCTCAGATGAAAATCCCCCTTCTCATCCCGAGCCACTAATGGACCAAATTCAGTGTGTATAAGTGAAACTTCTCACTCCAACAGTAAGCCCCATTAAGATGTGCATTTTCACGTCGTAATAGGTAAGTAATACAATGTTGTCTCACACATTGTTTTTTGGATGTACTTTGCACAACTGTGTCCAAAATTGTGTTGTGCTCCCTTCAAGTGGCTTATCTCCAGACAGTTCTATTGTGGCCACACCAGTAAGAAAATTCCTCCTTAATTGGGGTGCCGTTTGTATCTGTTGACATAAGCATATATACACCCTATAAGGATATTGTGTCTGTGTTGTTGCTGTTGTCATCTATTTTACTGCAAAGGCAACACCATTATATAACGGTGTGACACAGTGCCCCACTCTTAGTGCATCTGCATCTTTGTTTATTTTGCAGTTGCGTCCTTTTTCTTCCATACAGAGTTTTCTTCAAATGGCCCTGGGTTTGGGCCAGGCAGCTCAGCGGGATGTTGCCACCGATACACGGTCCCTGTGTGTTTTACCGGATGGACCCTTGTTGGATATTCTATCCCGTGCTGTGTATGCCTCAGTAACTATAGATAAAGAGGAAACAGGAAGAGAGCCCGCATAGCAAGAGGAATTAGAAAAAAGGAAAATTGAATGAGATGAAAAAGAACATATGACTGAGGTTAGATTTCCGATTTGCACAGCAATGTGAGAAGTCCCACTCCATTGTTTGGAACGAGGGAGACCCGGAGTCCCGCCGGCCATGATCCGCCTAAAGAGCAGGTCTCCCAGGGACGCAGAAAACCGGTTGCTGCCTCCCACGCAGCGGTCATGGCTCACAGTCGGGACTGGGAGAGAACAACCCACAAAGGGGACCAAGGAGTCTCCCAACAGCACTTGAAGCTCGGATACAACCGCATTGGTGTAACAGCATTCATATTAACCCCCAACAATATCGCAGACATTTTACCTCATGTATTCACTTGAAACTGCGAACCCGCCGTGCGTTGTGTGTTCCGCTCTATGTCTGCCATTTACGCGTATTCGGGTAGCCTCACCTACACACGCAGTTCGCACTTGGAGTTGACGAGGGCGGGATCAATACCTGCATCAAGACGGCTTTCCGTATTGCGTGTCCTGTAAAAGTGGATTACAAGGCAGTTGTGCCCTTGAACAAAGACAGGCTCCTCTGCTGAGTCCAACAGGGCACCCGTTTCTTCTGCCAAACAATGTGTGGCAGAATGTTTAAGGTAAATTTCCGAAGGGACCGGAAAAACCCCCAACAAGGGTATTAACCTAGTGTTCAAAGCCAGCGCATATAATTATGGTGCCTATACAAAGGAGTCATGGATTGACCCATTGATCTAATATCGACTGGAGAACATCTCAAATGTAACTAGTTGTAGATACTGCCCCACATGTAGAGACCCCCAAGCAAATACAGCCACAAACCATGCACACAGTGCTTGTGTGGCGTACCACATGAGTGCCCATCTAAAAAATGACATCTTTTGATATATCTGATTGAGATGACCAATATATATGCATCCATTGAACAAACCAGGTATATACCGTTGCAGCAAGAATGACCATTGAATATCATCGTTGAAACCAATTTCATGGGTCCTGAGTCTATAGATCCATTTTTGCTCCAGTTTGGTTAGCCTATGTTGCATTGAATATTGACTACTGTCTGGAGCTAATTGATCTATTATTGTCCAGTGTATGTCATCCTCTGTTAGGGAGAATTCTCTGTTTAGGCTGAATTTCCTAACCTAGTGAGTCCCCCAGCAGCTTTGCTGGATTTCTGGAGTTTGTTTTTTTCTCCTGCCAAGAGTGAGACTCTTTTTCTCCCACTCTTGGACATGATTTATGGTGTTCCTTTGACTGTTAATGTGTTTTATGGGCTATGGGGTCCTTTACTCCATAGGGTCTCATGTGTTTTTACTATGTGTGTTACACAGCACCCTCCGTGCAGTGACACAGGGGTGTCATAGTGACACCCCACCATAGACTCCATATCCTGGGACTGACTACGGTCTCCCAGGGTATGTAAAGTCACCCTTGGCTTTACTAGTCCCAAATTATGAACAGAAACCAGTACAAACCATCATATTGTGGACGTACTGGTCGGGGCAATTCGATTGCCCCAGGGTCTGTTATTCAAGGGGGCACGTCTCCATCCCCCCTGATCGAGTTTTGGCTGGTGGCAGTGGATACTACTTTTTATATTCGACCGCGAATATATCTCTATGGGATTTTCCCATTGTTCGAGGCTACCAACTTTAATTATTTAATTCCTATAGCCTCGAACATACCGCCGGGTTATTTATTTAATACTAATTCACCGGTTGGTATTTTTTGCCAGAACGATTCTAAAATGGTGTTTGTGTTCTCTTCTGTGACTCCAACCCAAGTCGAGCCCTTTGTTCCACCTTTTGGCGGGCTTCTCCGCAGAAGCCTCCAAAAGTGGTGCCACTCTGTCTGGGTATGTGGGAGGGGATTTAGGCACCCTGGACTGAGTTGCCTTGGCAACTCAAGTCACACTCTTGTGTGATTGGCCCAAGTGGTGAGCCGGCCGGCTCACCACTTAGCATGTTTGATTGACAGCTAGGCTGAATGAATTGGGGTTTCTTGCATAAAAGCACGGCTTTTGGGACTGGAACTTCAGAAGTCGCCACAGGACCTGAGAATCCGAAGAGGGAGAAGCTGAGCCGACCTGCAACGACAACACCACCGGTGGAGCCCTGATGAACCATTTCACCACTTCCCGACGACAGAGGAGATCTTCTTGCCGGAGAGTCTCTTCCCCTTGAGCTGGTGGGGACAACCAGTTCGCTTTCCTTTTCGCCTACCAGGATGTCTAGTGGTCGAATTGCCCGTGCCAACACCCCGGCAACCGGATAGCCACTTACCACTGAACCGCAAATAAAAGGACCACTCCTTTGAATCGAGAAACTCAGCGGCTGGTTTCTTCCCTGGCAGTACAACAACCCCCTGCTTTCTTCCCCGACGAGATCTTCTCTTCTGCCGGACGAAGCACCAACTCGCAACCGCTGCCAGGAACAACTGACCCCGCTGGAGTGTTCTCACCATTTCAAGGTACTGTGTCAGCCTGGCCTCCCTTTCTATAGATTGCTACAAGGTGACAGTAATCCTTAAACCTTCTAAACTGGGCTGGCCTCTTGACCATCTAACTGGTCCCTTTCTTTTGGTCCAACTTCTTTCTGAACCTTTTCGAGACTTTTGTGCACTTTTCAACCGTGTGACCTTGGACACATTTCGTTCTGATCCTCTTAAAGTGGATCCAGCTTTCTGAGCTCTAACTTCACAGTTTGATTCTGCCTTCCTCTCTTGCTGTGTTCTTTTGAAAGTGTTGGGATCTGTTTCAATTTATGCTCTGCCTTTCTCTCCCTTTTAAACCGAATTATTAGAGTGCCATCTGCGTTAAGCGCTCACCGCTGTCTGAAAATAAGTGGGGCTTTACTTAAGACTTGTCTAATATTCTTTTAAGGGAGTGTATATACTTTAGTAACTGTGTTTTTGAACTTGCTTGAGATTAGTGCCAGTGTGTTTTCTTAGATGTGTTTTTAAATAAATAATTATATATCTTTTACACCAAAGCTCTGGTCAGTGTTTGCTTGTTCTACTGTGTGTACCTGCCCTATTGTGTATGCTCGGTATACTGCCTAACTCTTCTTGAGAGAAGTCTGACTGCTCAGCCACAGCTACCAGGTAAATCTGGGCGGTGCAGACTGCTACCAATTGGGTTTACTGCTAACTCCTGTAGTCCTAAACTTTTTGTAGTGGTCCCTAAGGGAACTGCACAGGTTTCTGCCTAACACTGGTGTACAGCGGTGGGATTTGTATTGAGTATACACTTTAGTGTGCTTGTAGATACTTTAGGACAACTAACCACAAAGCTTAGCACAAAAAAGCTGATTTTCTAAACCTGTCTACTATGGAAAGTTATACCCTAGAATCATTGTCTGCCAAAACTGCTGATTGCTTGAAAGTATTGTGTAGACATAAGAACCTCTCTGGGAAGGGCAAGAAAATCGAACTTATAGAAAGATTGTTAGAAAATCAAAGTCTGGGTGGTACAGAGGAATCTACCCCCCCAGCAAATGTAGATAACAGTGATGGTATTGATCTGAATCAAAGTATTGATAAACTTGATAATGAGTCAGAAGAGGAAAGTGAGCCTAATGCAGTTAACCACCCTGAACCTCTGTCTGCCTTACCAACTGTACCTACTGGGCCAATACCAGGCCCCACATGTAATCCTGAATATTTTGAACTTGAAAAAGTGAAGCTGGAATTCGAATACAAACGTTTTATTGCTCAATCTGAACGGAACCAAGAGTTAAGAGTTCAGGAGAATCAATGCCCAAGCTGAGTAGAAGCAAGCTTAGTTGAAGCTCAGAGAAATAGAGCTAAATCATGAACTTGAAATGAAAAAGTTGTCTGTGGAAACTGCTTCTCTCTCTTCTGGTTCCTCTACGAGTTCCAGTCCCAAAAGACCCCGGATGCCTAAGGAATTAGTGGGTATGTATGAACCACACTCCTTTGGAACTACAGACTCAGCTCTCGCACCCATATTCCAGCCACCCAGACCTCCTTCCCGGACCACGCTCACTACCTTAGCTCGCATCACACTGCATGTGCCACGCCCAAGCCTCACACACCCATATTCACACCGCCCACCCCCAGCACTACCAACACACACACTCTACATCCAAACTTAAGATGCGCTCTCATCAACGCGCGCTCTGTCCATGCCCATGCCATTGAAATCAATGACCTTATCACCACCCACAATCTCGACATACTTGCCATTTCCGAAACCTGGCTCCATGAAGCCTCCAGTCCCTCCATTCACCTCGCTCTCCCTGAAAACTATACCATCCTTAGACAGGACCGTAAAAACTTACAAATTGGTGGCGGCGTCGCCCTCATCTTTAAGGACACCCTCTCCATAAGAATGTGTAATCAACAATGGGACAATAACGCCCTTTCACCTAATTGCACCATAAACTTCTTTATCACCTACAGACCACCAGGATCTCCCCTTGACTACCAAAAGCAACTCCTCCAAAACATAGGCAACAACCTCAAAAGCACCACCAAAAGCATCCTTCTAGGGGACATTAATCTTGGCTTAGCTGACCCGAAGGGCAAAGCAGCCGCAAATTTAGATAAAGAATTATCTAACATGGGGTTCGAACACAAAATTACTGCACCCACTCACAGCAAAGGCAGATCCATTGACTGGCTAGCTGATCACAACTGCTCATCTGCAATTACCTCCATCTCAGCCCTTCCATGGACGGACCATCACCTCATCCAATTCACCATTCCTACCACACCCACTCATAAAACCTTAACTCATGCCCCACCCGCTAAAGTAAGAAGCTCCAAAAAACTCACTGCTGCCAACCTCGCCCCTCTCCTTGATACCCCGCAACTCAAGCATCCATTCCCCCTTGACCCTACATCTCTAGCCAACATCTACTCCAGCACACTCACTCAAGCCATCGATTTCATTGCCCCGCTAGAAGAAAAAAAAGGGAAAAAATCAATACACTGCAATTCCTGGTTCACTGAAGAACTATCCGTCCTACGCACTAAGAAACACAAAGCCCTATCCAGGTGGCAAGCAGCGCCTAACCAATCCTCGGTTAATGACTTTAAAGAGATCTCTCTGACCTACAAAAAAGCCATATTCCTTGCTAAATCCGAATCCTACAACCAGAGAATCACTACTGCCAGTTCCAAATCAAGAGGAATTTTCTCCATATTCAAAGAACTCACCACACCAGCATCCAGCCCAGACGAAATCATCAAGGATGTAGCATGGTGTACAGGCATCCAGGCTGCTCTCCTCAACAAAGTTAAATTACTCCAAGACAAAATAGCCTCCTAACGCAAAGCTCTCAACACCCCCACCTGCCCGCCCATACCTCTCACCTACATCTCTCCTTCACAAACACCCCTTTTTGCCTTCAGAGAAGTCTCTGAGACGGAAGTCAAGGACCTCCTTAAAAAAATCAAACCCTCCACATGCAAAGGGGATATCTGCCCACCCTCCGTAATCAAAGAGTGCGCAGAATACCTCACCCCCATCATCACGGCTTTTATCAATGCCTCTTTCGCATCTGGAAGTGTACCACAATGCCTAAAAGAAGCCTGGGTCCGCCCGCTCCTAAAAAAACCCTCTCTCGATCCTTCCTCCCCTAACAACTATCGCCCCATCACCACCGTCCCCTTTCTCCTTAAAATCCTAGACAAAGCCGCACACAATCAAATCCAACACTACCTGGAAACCAACACCATCCTAGGCAAAAGACAGTCAGGTTTCCGCAAATGCCATGGAACTGAATCTGCTCTTCTAGATTTAAAAAATCAAATTACTAAAATAATGGACACAGGCAAACCTGCCCTCCTCCTCCTACTCGACCTTTCTGCAGCATTCGATCTGGTCGACCACAGCATTCTCACATCGCACCTCTCCAATGCTGCACACTTCTCTCACAAGGCTACCATGTGGATCACATCCTTCCTTGAAGGCAGGGCCATGAAAGTATACTCTGACCAGGATAGCGCCCCCCCCACCACTATCAATTGTGGAGTCCCACAAGGGTCCTGCACCGCACCGACCCTCTACAACCTATTCACCAAACCGCTCTTTGACTTATTGGACTCCCTCAACATAGCGTACACCAACTACGCTGATGACACGCAGGTCCTCCTCCCCCTCTCTGGAGACTACGACCTTGACTCAGAAGCCCTCCGCAAAATCTACTCGACTATCCAAACATGGATGGCTATCAATGGTGTCTGCCTAAACGGAGACAAAACCGAAATCATCATCCTAGCCCCTAACGAAACTCTAACCAAACTCAGCCCCGATTATTCGCACATGATCATCGACAGTATTAGCATTCCTGTCTCCTCTGTCGTCAAGACCTTAGGAGTCTACATTGACGCGACACTCTCTATGACAAGACAAACCAGCGCCATTGCCTCAGCTTCTGCTCTGACTACCAAACTCATCTATGCCATAAAACCCTACCTCACCACGCCCAACTGCCTCTCCATAGCCAGAGCTACTATAGGAGCCAGATTGGACTACTGTAACGCCCTCCTGGCAGGCACCTCATCAAAAAACCTAAACAGGCTCCAAATAGTGCAAAACAATGCCCTCCGTGCTGCACTACACATTCCCAAAACTGACCATATCTCACAGGCCAGAAGACGCGTCCCCTGGCTCCCAGTCAAGGAAAGGATCAACTTTAAAATCCTCACCCTCACACACAAATGCATCAACCACACAGCACCCCCCTACCTATCTGAAACTATAACCAAGAACTCCTCCGTACGCCCCAGAAGAAGTCATCACGCCAACCAACTCCAAGTACCCACTGTAAAAAGAGCCAAAGCCGGCGGCATTGGCTTCCCTCACATAGCACCTAAGCTCTGGAATGCCCTCCCCAACTCGCTCAGAGCAGAACCATCTCTGTATCTCTTTCGCAAATCCCTCAAAACCACGCTATTCAGCTAACTCCACCTTCCCTTCACCCACTTCAGCTCGCACACATCTGATACGAAAAGTGTTCGACACGAAATGCTTCCTGTAATGAAAATTGCTTTGTAACCATCTTCCTTCCATTGTAACCAGACTATGTATGTACTCATGTAACAGCGCCACGATGCCCCCGGGCTGATGTGCGCTTTAAATAAATCCGAATAAAATAAAAATAAATAAATAAATAAAATAAACCTACGTTGGATGTGTTGGATTGGTTGAAAATGTTTGAATATAATCATGGGCTCCAGGACATCACAGGGAATGAGCTACTTCCTTGGTTGTTCTCTAGGCTCCCCCCTGTTGCAACTGATGTGGTAATGGAGTTGGGGGAGGTGGATAAGAAGGATTATGAGTGTGTGAAGCTAGCTTTAATAGCTAGATTTGGGAAGACCCCTTCCCAGTACCTTAAGAGGTTTAGGACCCTCAAAAAGCATGATGGTACCCCTTGGGCTACCTGGGTGAGTGAAAGTTTGAAAAACTTAGAGGGATGGATTAAGGGTTACAGGGTTAACACTTACGAGGGAATGAAGAATCTTGTAATGTTGGAGTCAATTTATGATGCCTGCTCTCCTGAGCTCAGACAGCACTTGGCTGATTTAAAGGAATTGGATTCCAGGAAGCTAGCTAAGGCTGCTGACTTGTGGGTTGCCAACAGGGCTACTCACAAGGATTATGGGGCTACTCAGAAGAAGGATGAGGGAAAACAACCTAAAAAGGACTCTAAAGAGAATTCTAGTAATTCCAATCCCAAAGAGGGCCCCAAACAAAACCATAAGGGTAAACCACAAGGGAAACCGAATCAGGCTAGTGTACCTTCTGGTGCCAAACCAGAAGGATGTCAGAACAAGCCACCATTCCAAAAAGCATTTGGTAAATGCTTTGGTTGTGGCTCTACTGACCATGTGAAAGTAGATCCCAGATGTAAGGGTAAATCTTCAGGGGTCCAGCTTGTCTCCTTAGCCTTCGCTCCAGAGGAGGAAGTACAAATGGCAAGTGGAAACTTTCTATTACTGGCTGACGAACCCATTGGAGTCTCAGCCAGTGTCTCTTTAGTGTCTCTGGGTTTGTGGGAACAACAGAATTTAGATGTCTATAATTCTATCCCAGATAATACTAAAGAGTATTATAAAGACAGTATCCAGGTGAATGGTCAGGAGACTCCTGCCATTAGGGACACTGGGGCCAGCATAACTGTGGTGGGCAAATCGTTTTTTCAGGCTGAGGATGTTGCTAAGGCACCCAAACGCCTCACCAAGTTAGCTGGAGGGCCTGTGCAGATGCTTCCCCAATTACCAGTTCTCATCCAGTGTAATGACATGACTGTGAAGATACCTGTCAGCATACAAAGTGAGGTGCCAGGAAGGGTCTGTTGGGTAATGACTTAAAAACTCTTGGAGTGGTGTCACATACCCCCAGACCTCCTAGTAAAAGGTTACAGGAGCTCACCAGACCTGCAAGGGAGAGATCCATGAGGGGTACTCCCAAGGAGATGATGAATAAAGAGATCACTCCTACTCCACTCTTTGTGCTGAGTTCTGGGGTTGCGAGCAGCTCGCCGGGCAGCCCAGTGCAGGAGTGACTCCCTGCCAGCCCATCCAGGGCCTCAAGTGAGTAGAAATTGTGTTTTCTTTTTTAAAACTGTTCATTTTTCCCTGTGCTCCGAGCGCGTGTGTTTTTCCTCCCCCCCATCCCCTTGCAGCCTCTTCCGGGTGCCCTCCCCATCCCGCCTCCCTGCCCGCCCACCCCCCCTCTGATTGGCTCCCTCAGGTGTCCCTTCTGGACTACCCGACGGCTGCTCTCCCCGCTCACCTCTTTGTGCTGAGCTCTGGGGTTGCAAGCAGCTCGCCGGGCAGCCCAGTGCAGGAGTGACACCCTGCCAGCCCATCCAGGGCCTCGAGTGAGTAGAAATTGTGTTTTCTTTTTTAAAACTGTGCATTTTTCCCTGCCCTCCGAGCGTGTGTTTTTCCTCCTCCCCCCTCCCCTTGCAGCCTCTTCCTGGAGCCCTCCCCATCCCGCCTCCCTGCCCGCCCACCTCCCCCCCATTTACTGATCCCCCTGGGCAGCCCCCTGCCCAGCAGCCCCTATGGCTAAGGGCGGCTACTACAGCTGCGGCTTCCACTGTGTCTGCAGGTGTCTGCAGGGGACGCCTGGCGCTGGTCCACCTTGTGAGCTCCACCTGCTCCCTCGGCCCGCCGCACCTACACCTGTTCACTTCATTCGCATGGTGCCCTGACCTCACTTTGCCCTGCAATTAGTGGTAAACTAGGGACTTTTTCTCCCCTCACAGGATTTTCAAACTTAGGTGGCCTCTCCACCGGGTACCTGTTATGCTTTACTGTGTTCACTGTGTGTCCTGAATTTGTGGTAAACTAGGGACTTTTTCTCCCCTCGCAGGATTTTCAAACTTAGGTGGCCTCTCCACCGGGTACCTGTTATGCTTTACTGTGTTCACTGTGTCCTGAATTTGTGGTAAACCAGGGCTTGTCGCTCTCTTCCTGTCAGCTTGTGCTTGTCCTGTCCCCCCCCTCCTATCCCATAGTGCTCTCTATCTCTCCTATTTTTTCTAACTGCTTCTCCATTGACTATCCTGCTCTCCTCACTAAAACTGGTAGGAAAAAGTTTAAAAAGGACATCCTGGTCTCCAACCCAGGCCTCCCTATCGCTGACACCTACACCAGTGCCTCATCTAAGGAAATTCTCACGGACATCCTCGCATTTGTGCCTTCACCTGACCTATGGACCCTTCATATGGCCTCTGTGCTCTCTCCTTTCTCCTCTTCTCCCATTAATGGCGGTACCCGTTGGGATGTCCTCCTGGCCTCCTTCCACTCCTCTAAGGCCATCATTAATGTCTACGCTAATGGGACCGTCTTGGTCCAAGGCCCTCAGGCCAACCTTCACCTCTTTGATAGACGCATCCCGCGCCTCATCAACTTCCTTTCCTCTCCTGCTGTCCCCCCTTCTCTGTCCTCGGCTACCTTGCCTCTACCCTCCCTCTCTGCCCCCTCCCTTGCTCCTTCTTCACCTCCGCAGGGCGTACCTCTGATCTGTACCCCTCCCCGGAAGTCCTTTAAAGATGGCAACCTTCTCCACATTGCCACTCTTAACTCTCGCTCTGCCGTCAAACATTCCTCTGATATCTGCCTAATTCTTGAGGAACTGGACCTTGACGTACTCGGTCTCACTGAGACATGGTTCACGGCCAGCTCTGTCACCAGCCTTGACACACTCCTACCTGACGGCTACAAGATCCTCTCGGTGCCCAGGCCCAGCCGTGCCGGGGAGGGTGTGGCCCTTATCTTCCCTGAGTGGATTCCTGCCACGGCTATTCCCACGCAGACCTACTCCTCTTTCGAATGTCTTGTCTGCCGACTCTCTCTCTCTCCTAGCCATTCCCTCACCGTGGCTACTATCTATCGGCCACCTGGTCAAATTTCCTCCTTCCTCTCCGAGTGGGCGGACCTCTCCTCCTCACTCCTGTCCTCAACCACTCAACTCCTCATTCTTGGAGACTTCAACATCCACCTGGATGCCTCCTGTCCCCCCTCTGGACTCTTTCGCGACCTCTGCGACTCTCTCTCACTCTCTGTTCTCCCGTCTGGGCCGACCCATTCTGCAGGGCACACTCTAGATGCCCTGATCTCTTCTGACCTTCCCCTGTCTGTCCCTCTCTCCACTCCTCTCTCCTGGAGTGATCACTTTCTCCTTTCTTCCCACCTCACCCTCCCTACCCCACTGGCAAAGCCACCCTCATCACTGCCACCTTCCTTCTCTGTCATCCGACCCATGAAGCGTGTGTCAGTTGAGGCTTTCGCTGCCACCTTCTCGCCCCCTCTTCCCCCCTCGGCTGACTCCCCTCCTGACACAGCCCTCTCCTCTCTCCACTCTGCTATATTTGATACTCTTGATATCCTTGCCCCTGTCATGAGAATCCGCCTGAAGCCCAAAGCCAAATGCAACTCCTGGTATGACTCTGATCTCGTCACCCTTAAACGCAAGTGCAGGGTGGCAGAGAGGAAATGGCGTGCTTCATGTTCATCCTCTGACAAACTGGCCTGTCGCCTGCTCCAAAGGCAATACCGGCTCTCCGTTCTCACCAAGAAGAGAGCCCTTATCCAAGCCCGCATCACTGCGGCATCTAACAATTCGGCCGAACCTTTTAAAATCTGCAAGGAGCTGGCAAATCCTCCTGCAGTATCTACCTCTCCTATCCCCTCCCAGGCCATCTGTACGGCACTGGCCTCCCACTTCATTTAAAAAACTCAGGACATCCTGTCCTCACTCTCCTCCTATCACCTCCCCCCTCTACTCCCTGCCCGTCCTCTGGCCCCTCTGCAGCCACCGCTCCTCTCTCCTTCTATGCCTTTCCCCGTTTATCTGCTGACGAGGTTTCGAGACAAGTCCGATCTATGAAATTCTCGTCAAAACAAGTCCACCCCTGTTCCTCCAAAACTATAAAGGACCACATCGACGCCTTGGCTCCTGCCCTTGCTGACTTCTACAACCACTCCTTCGCCTCTGGAGTCTTCCCATCCCCTCTCAAGCACTCCCTTGTGCACCCCCTTCTTAAGAAACCCTCTTCCGACCCTTCCTGCCCAGCTAACTATCGCCCAATCTCTATCACTCCCTTCCTGGGCAAGCTCCTGGAGAAACTGGCCATCTCCCAGCTTAATCTCCATGCTGAATCTGTTGGTAGCCTTCATGACCATCAGTCTGGCTTCAGAGCTGCCAGAAGCACGGAAACTGCTCTCCTGAACATCGGTGAGGATCTACTCTCGAACCTTGACTCTAACATTCCATGTGTTCTCATCTTGCTTGAGCTCTCTTCTGCCTTTGATACTGTCAACCATACCATCCTGCTCAACCGTCTCCGTGATAACCTGGGTATCTCTGGACAGGCTCTGGCTTGGCTGACCTCTTTCCTCTCAAATCGACCCTCCCAGGTCCAACTGGGGGTCTTTCCTCTCTGACATCTTTTTCTCCACCTGTGGTGTCCCCCGGGGTTCTAACCTCTCTCCCTGGCTGTTCAACCAGTATCTGGCACTTCTTGCCCACCGCATCGCTGCTCTCTGCCCCAACTTTCAGTGCTATGCTGATGATACCCAGCTCATTTTCAGGCTACCCTCGGCCTCCTCTGCTCCTTCCCTCATCTCTGATTGTCTTTCTGCTATCCAGGAATGGTGTGCCGCCAACGACCTCTGCCTTAATGCCAGTAAGACTGAGATTCTACTCATCGGCACACCCACTCCCTCCTTCCCTGCAGCTCTCTGGACGGCCTCTCTTGACCTTCTTCCTGCTCCTACCTGCAAGGCAAAAAACCTTGGGGTCATCTTCGACTCCACACTCTCCTTCTCTCCTCACATTTCTGACGTTTCTAAGAAGTCACACTACCAGCTGCACCTCCTCAGAGGTATCCTTCCTTTCCTCTCCTTCCCCCAGAAGCTCACTGTCTCCAGAGCCCTGGTTCTCTCGAAACTGGACTACTGTAACAGCCTCTATCTAAATCTGCCTGCCTCTACTCTCCACCCGCTGCAACTCATCCAGAACAGGACTGCGAGACTTGTCCTTGGCCTCAAGCCCAGGGACCGTATCTCTCCAGGACTGAAATCGCTACACTGGCTCCCTGTGGCTGCGAGGATTAAGTTCAAAACCCTCTGCATTGTCCACAAGGCCTTCTGGGGCTTTGGGCCAAAATACCTTCAACTCTCTCTTCCTAAATATCTTCCTTCTCAAGCTCTTCCCTCATCCGCCTCCAACTCCCTCAGGGTCAGCCGCTTCTCCAAGCAACGAGTTGGGGGGAGATCTCTCTCCGCAGCAGGGGCTTCCCTCTGAAACAGCCTTCCTGCCTCCCTGAAACTTGAGGAGAACCATCTCCGGTTCCGGAAGCACCTCAAAACCTTCCTCTTTGCTTCTGCTTTCTCTCCCCCTCTCCTCTGCTAAATCACTGAAACTGTACTGAATCAGCAACTGGGCCACTCACCAATCTCGGCCCTTGGCCCAGCCACTCTCCCCTTCACTGCCTCCCTGGCAACCCCTGCACTGCGGGACTGTCTCTGTATCCTTACAGTCCCCCTTCCCAGCACTTGCATGCACTTATCTTGCACTTGCCACCAGCTGGCCCTTATTATTTATCTTGTATTTTACTAATCACTTTGTACTGCACTTTCCCCTCTCCCTTTCCCCCTTGCACTTTTCCCGTCCCCCCTACCCATGCACTTGCGCGATCTGAATGACACCTGGCCTAGTAGGATCGTTTGTCTGTCTCCCCTTGTTCCCCCCTCCCTGCCTCGTCGCGCCTTGAAACACTTGTGTATAGGCGCGTTACAAATGCCATATCATATCATATCATACCACTGGAGCTGTCAGCTGCTGTATCCAAACAACCAGAAGAAAAGGGGAAACCTAAAACTTCTAAAAAGAAACCAGCAGTCAACACTCCAGTGCAGCCCACAAGGACTTCCCCAAGGTTGTCCAAAGTTACACCTGTAACTCCCCCTCCAGCTGAGGCTGAGAGGGTGGTACAACCCTGTGCGGTTGAACTAGACTCTGAGGAAGCGCTAGTGGAAGGCCAGGAACTCATTGGAGATCTGGATCCTGTTGACCATCCTGAGCTGCAGTCTTTACTGGCAGAAGGTGGACCCAACAGGGCAGACTTCAGTAAGGGACAGAGAGAATGTCCAACTCTGGAAGGTCTTCGCCACCAGGCAGATGCTCAGGCTGAAGGGCAAGAGCCTGGGAAATATAGGTTGCACTGGGAAGATGGCCTCTTCTACAGTGAACCAACAGAGTCTGCCCCTGTGGACTAAAAACGACTTGTAGTACCCCAAGAGAACAGACCACAGTTCTTGCAGTTATCCCATGAGATTCCTTTGGCTGGTCACTTGAGTTTCAAGAAGACTAAGGAAAGGCTCTCACTCTACTTTTATTGGCCGAAGATGGGGGCTGACGTAGATAAGTACTGCAGGAGCTGCCACACCTGCCAGACTTCTGGTAAGGTTGGCTCCAAGAATGTGGCACCCTTAGTGCCTCTCCCAGTTGTGGGAGTCCCATTTGAGAGAGTAGGGATTGACATTGTTGGTCCCCTTGGTCCTCCAACCTCCTCAGGCAACAGGTTTATTCTTTTTGTAGTAGACCATGCTACTAGGTATCCTGAGGCAATTCCTATGAGGACTGTTACAGCTCCGGCTGTGGCTAAGGCCCTCCTTGGCATTTTTACCAGGGTTGGGTTTCCTAAGGAAGTCATCTCTGACAGGGGGGTCGAATTTTATGTCCCACTACATGAAAACCATGTGGAAAACCTGCAGAGTTACTTACAAGTTCTCAACCGCATACCACCCTCAGACAAATGGGTTGGTTGAAAGGTTCAACAGAACCATGAAGAGCATGATAGGTGCTTTAGAGGACCCCCTTAAAAGAAAGTGGGATCTTCTTCTGCCATGCCTTCTCTTTGCTTATAGAGAAGTCCCTCAGGAGGGAGTAGGTTATTCTCCCTTTGAACTTCTCTATGGCCATCCAGTCAGAGGCCCCTTAGCCCTGATTAAGGAGGGGTTGGAGAGTGCTCCTTCCCCCAAGCCAGCCAGAGTGACTGACTATGTGATAGGTCTCCGCAGGAGAATGTCACACATGATGGCAGAAGCTAGTGATAACCTGAAAGCTGGTCAAGCTTTGGTCAAGCACTGGCATGATCAAAAGCCTAACATGGTTGAGTTTACTCAAGACCCGCTAGTTCTAGTTATGATTCCAACAAGGCAGAGGGCCTTGCAAGATAAATGGATGGGACCCTTCAAAGTTGTGGGTAAACTTGGAGAGGTCAACTATCTGGTGGACTTGGGCAATCCCAAGGAGGCTCCCACAATCTTCCACACCAACCGACTAAAAGCGTATGTTTCCAGACCTGATGTAGGAGCTTTGCTTCTAGCATCATCAGAGGAAGAAGAAGAGAGTGAAGCTCTTCCTGATCTCCTCAGAGGCTTACCTTTGGACGAAAAGATTGAAGGAGTAAATCTCTCTTCAAATCTGACACATGAGCAACAAGAAGAGTGCAGATCTATGTTGAATCAGTTTGCCTCTCTGTTCTCACTTTCACCAGGCTTGACCCCTTGGGGACAGCATGACATACTCACTGGTGACTGCCTGCCAGTCAAAAGCAGAGGATACAGGATGTCAGAGAATGTACGAACCCACATCAAAGGTGAGGTCAGCAGGATGCTTGATCTCGGGGTAATAGAGCCCTCTACTAGTCCATGTTCTAGCCCAGTTGTGTTAGTATCAAAAGCAGGATCTAAGGAACTTAGATTCTGTGTGGATTATAGAGCTCCTAATGCAGTCACCAAGACTGATGCCCACCCTTTACAAAGGACAGATGAGTTGGTGGATAGACTTGGTGCAGGCAAGTTCCTCAGCACATTGACTTGACGTCAGGCTATTGGCAAATAGCCCTGACAGACCATGCCAAGGAGAAAACTGCATTTTCTACCCCAGTTGGCTTACACCAGTTTAAGGTTATGCCTTTTGGATTGAAAAATGCACCTGCTACATTTCAGAGGATGGTAAATCAGGTTCTGACAGGGATGGAGGACTTCTGCATGGCATACTGGGATGACATTGCAGTCTTCAGCCAAACCTGGGAAGAACATGCGGACCACCTGAGCTATGTTTTGCAGGCTCTCGGGAAGGCCAATCTGACCATAAAGGCAAGTAAATGCCAGATTGGAAAGAGTAAAGTGGTCTACCTTGGACATGAGGTAGGAGGTGGCGAAATAAGGCCTTTGCTCAGTAAGATTGAAGCTGTGCAAAATGGGACAACACCTACTACTCAGACCCAGGTGGAGCCTTCTGAGGTCTCACTGGGTACTACAGGAATTTCATAGAGAACTATGGGACCATAGCTTCTCCACTGAATGTCATCTCCTCTCCTAAATTCCCTAAAAAGGTAAGATGGAATGAGGAGTGCAATCAGGCCTTTGAAAACCTGAAAAAGGCTCTTTGCCAAGCCCCAGTACTCAGAGCTCCTGACTACCACCAAATTTTCATTGTGCAGACGGATGCTTCAAATGTAGGAGTAGGTGCAGTCCTCAGTCAACTG
Organism: Ambystoma mexicanum; assembly: GCF_040938575.1. NCBI lineage: Eukaryota > Metazoa > Chordata > Amphibia > Caudata > Ambystomatidae > Ambystoma > Ambystoma mexicanum. The sequence goes on along the minus strand of NC_090925.1, from coordinate 14,355,673 downwards.
GATGGGAAAGGTAGGCAGCACCCTCTTTGCTTCATCAGTAGAAAGCGGAAGGATCCTGAAACAAGGTGGGTAACCATTGAACGAGAGTGTTTTGCTATTGTGTGGGCCCTGAAGAAGTTTAGGCCATACTTGTATGGTTCTACTTGTGTCATTCAGACTGACCACCAACCCTTGAGATGGTTAATGCAAATGAAAGGGGAAAACCCAAAACTATTGAGATGGTCAATCTGCCTGCAAGGGTTTCATTTCACCATTGAGCACAGGTCAGGGTGTCACCACCAAAATGCTGATGGTCTCTCTAAGATGTATGTCATCGACTACAGGTATGAGATTCATCCAGGAGTGGATTAAATCCTCCTGTCCATTAGTCTGGGGTGGGGGGGGCGAGTGTTAGGGAGAATTCTCTGTTTAGGCTGAATTTCCTAACCTAGTGAGTCCCCCAGCAGCTTTGCTGGATTTCTGGAGTTTGTTGTTTTCTCCTGCCAAGAGTGAGTCTCTTTTCCTCACACTCTTGGACATGTTTTGAGGGTTTCCTTTGACTGTTAATGTGTTTTATGGGCTATGGGGTCTTTTACTCCATAGGGTCTCATGTGTTTTTACTATGTGTGTTACACAGCACCCTCAGTGCAGTGACAAAGGGGTGTCATAGTGACACCCCACCATAGACTCCATACCCTGGGACCGACTACTGTCTCCCAGGGCATGTAAAGTCACCATTGGCTTTACTAGTCCCAAATTATGAACAGAAACCAGTACAAACCATCATATTGTAGACGTACTGGTCGGGGCAATTCGATTGCCCTGGGGTCTGTTATTCGAGGGGGCACGTCTCCGTCCCCCCTGATCGAGTTTTGGCTGGTGGCAGTGGATACTACTTTTTTTATTCGACCGCAAATATATCTCTATGGGATTTTCCCATTGTTCGAGGCTACCAACTTTAATTATTTAATTCTCATAGCCTCGAACATACCGCCGGTTTATTTAATTAATATTAATTCGCCGGTTGGTATTTTTTGCCAGGACTCGATTCTAAAATGGCGTTTGTGTTCTCTTCTGTGACTCCAACCCAAGTCGAGCCCTTTGTTCCACTTTTTGGCGGGCTTCTCCACAGAAGCCTCCAAAAGTGGTGCCACTCTGTCTGGGTTCCACAGGGAGTGTGGGAGGGGGTTTAGGCACCCAGGACTGAGTTACCTTGGTAACTCAAGTCGCACTCTTGTGTGATTGGCCCAAGTGGTGAGCCGGCCGGCTCACCACTTAGCATGTTTGATTGACAGCTAGGCTGAGTGAATGGGGGTATGCTGCATAAAAGCAGGGCTTTGGGGACTGGAACTTCAGAAGTCGCCACAGGACCTGAGAATCTGACGAGGGAGAAGCTGAGCCGACCTACCACGACGACACCACCGGTGGAGCCCTGCGATACCGATTCACCACTTCCCGACGATAGAGAAGATCTCCCGGCTGGAGAGGCTTCTTCCCCTGACTGGTGGGCACAACCAGTTTACCTTCTTCTCTTCGCCCCCCAGACCGGTCTGTGGTCGAATTGCCCGTGCCAAGCACCCCGGCAGCCGGATAGCCACTTACCACTGGACCGCGAACCAACGGATCACTCCTTGTACCTGAGAAACTCTGCGGCTGGTTTCTTCCCTGGCAGTGCAACGGACTCCTGTCTTCCTCCCCGACGAGATCCTCTCTTCCCCCGGACGAAGCACCGACTTGCATCGGCTGCCAGGAACAACTGGCCCCGCTGGAGTATTCTCACCACTTTAAGGTACCGTGTCCGCCAGGCCTCCCTTTCTAAAGAATGCTACAAGGTAATAATAACCCCTTAACCTTCTGGACTGGGCTGGCCGCCTTGACCCTCTAACTGGTCCCTTTCTTTGGTCCAACTCCTTTTTGAACCGTTGTTAGGGAGAATTCTCTGTTTAGGCTGAATTTCCCAACCTAGTGAGTCCCCCAGCAGCTTTGCTGGATTTTTGGGGTTTATTTTTTTCTCCTGCCAAGATTGAGACTCTTTTACCCTCACTCTTGGACATGATTTGAGTGTGTTTCTCTGAATCTAGATGTGTTTGATGGGCTATGGGGTCTTTTACTCCATAGGGTTCATGTGTTTTTGTGATGTGTGTTACACAGCACCCTCCGTGCAGTAACACAGGGGTGTCATAGTGACCCCCCAGTATAGACTCCATGCCCTGGGACTGACTACTGTCTCCCAGGGCATGTAAAGTCCCTATTGACTTTACTAGTCTTAAATTCTGAACAGAACCAGTGCAAACCATCATATTATGGACGTACTGGCTGGGGCAATTCGATTTCCCCAGGGTCTGTTAGTCGAGGGGGCACGTCTCCGTCCCCCCTGATCGAGTTTTGGCTGGTGGCAGTGGATACTACTTTTTATATTCAACCGCGAATATTTTCCTATGGGATTTCCCATTGTTTTAGGCTACTATCTTTATTTAATTATTTACGGTAGCCTCGAACATACCGCCGGTTTATTTAATTAATATTAATTCTCCGGTTGGTATTTTTTGCCAAAACTTGATTCTAAAATGGCGTTCGTGTTCTCTTCTGTGACTCCAACCCAAGTCGAGCCCTTTGTTCCACTTTTTGGCGGGCTTCTCCACCGAAGCCCTCCAAAGTGGTGCCACTATGTCTGGGGTACTTAGGAGGGGTGGAGGGGAATTTAGGCACCCCGGACTGAGTTGCCTAGGCAACTCAAGTCGCACTCCGTCCTGATTGGCCCAAGTGGTGAGCCGGCCGGCTCACCACTTAGCATGTTTGAGTGAAGGCTAGACTGAGTGAATGGGGGTTTGCTGCATAAAAGCAGGGCTTTGGGGACTGGAACTTCAGAAGTCGCCACAGGACCTAAGAATCCGACGAGGGAGAAGCTGAGCCGACCTGCCACGACACCACGACCGGTGGAGCCCTGCTGGACAGTCTCACCACTTTTCCCAACGACAGAGGAGATCTCCCGCCGGAGAGTCTTCTTCCTTTGACTGGTGGGGATAACCAGTTTCACCGTCTTTTCGCTTTCCCGACGTATCTCGTGGCCGCCTTGCCCGTGCTAAGCACCCCGGCAACCGGGATACCACATTTTACCACGACCGCGAGATATAGGTACCACCTTTTACCGGAAAACTCTGCGGCTGGTTTCTGCCCTGGTAGTGCAACGACCTGCATCTTTCCTCCACGTCGAGATCTTCTCTTCCCCTGGACGACGACGCAACTTGCAACCACTACCAGGAACAACTGCCACCGCTGGAGGATCCGTCCCACTTAAGGTACTGTGTCCCGCCTGGCTTCCCTTGCAACCGACTGTGCGGGGTAGATTTAGCCCCCGGCTTTCGAACCTGGGTTAGCCTGGGACACCCTGGCTAAACTTTTCTAAAGCCTCTCTAAACTCTTTTCTGAACCCTCTGCAAGACTTTCTAAGCCTAGTGTAACTGTGTGATCTTGGGCGCATTTGTGCTCTGCTCTCTCTAAGAGTGGGCCCAGCCTTTGGACTTTGGCTCACCAGTGACTTTTTGCTCTCTGCCTTGCTAATAGTGTTCCTGAATCGTAGAGTGGTGTAACCCTGCATATTCTGCCGTTTTCCCTCCCTTTTTCACAACCTTAGTAGAGTGCAATCTAGTTAAGAGCTCACCTCTGTATGAAAATAAGTGGTGTCTTACTGTGATTTTCTAATAAGGGCAAAAGGGGTGTATATATCATAATAGTAACTGTGTTTAGAATATTTTACAATAAGAGTGCTGGAGTGTTTCAACTGTGTGTTTTTAAATAAATAATTATATACTTTGATACCAAAGCTCTGGTCAGTGTTTGCTTGTATTATTGTATCTGAGTGCCTATTGAGTATACTTTTCATACTGCCTAACTCTTCTTGAGGGAAGTCTGACTGCTCAGCCACAGCTACCAGGTAAATCTGGGTGGTACAGACTGCTACCAAGTGGGTTTACTGCCAACACCTGTAGTCTTAAATCTTTTGCAGTGGTCCCTAAGGGAACTGCACAGGTTTCCGCCTAACATTGGTGTACAGCGGCGGGATTTCTATTGAGTATACACTTTAGAGTGCTTTAGGATACCTTAGTACATCTAACCACAAAGCTTAGCACTGAAAAAGTAATCTTTCTAACATGTCAACTATGGAAACTTATAGCCAAGAGTCCCTTGCTACAAAAACTGCTGATTGTTTAAGAGTATTATGTACGCATAAGAACCTCCTGACTAAAGGCAAGAAAATTGAATTAATAGAAAGGTTGTTAGCTAACCAAAGTCTGGATGATGAGTCTGAGGAACCTACCATGCCAGAAAATGTAGATAACAGTATAGAAATTGATATTGATCAAAATGTTGATAATCTTGAGGAAGAGTCAGAAGAGGAGGCAGAGGCTGCTGTGACTGTCCCCGCTAGGCCTCTGTCTGCCCTACCTGCTGTACCTACTGGGCGTTTACCAAGTCCCACACTAAGTCCTCAAAATCTTGAGTTAGAGAAAATGAAACGAACTAGAGTTCAAGAGACTGAATACTCTGGCTGAACAGAGACATCAGGAACTGAATCAAGAACTAAGGCTAAGGGAAATGGAGCTCAAGCATGAGCTAGAAATGAAGAAATGATCTGTCGAAAATGCTTCTCTCTCTGGCTCCTCTAGAAGTTCCAGTCCTAAAAGACCCCGGATGCCTAAAGAATTGGTTGGTATGTATGAGCCTAAGTTGGATGTGTTGGATTGGTTGTCTCTGTTTGAATATAATCATGGGCTCCAGAACATCACAGGAAATGACTTACTCACCTGGTTGTTCTCTAGGCTTCCCCCTGTTGCAACTGATGTGGTAATGGAGTTGGGAGAGGAGGATAGGAAAGAGTATGAATGTGTGAAACTAGCTTTGATAGCTAGGTTTGGGAAGACCCCTTCCCAGTATCTTAAGAGGTTTAGAACCCTCAAAAAGCATGATGGTACCCCTTGGGCTACCTGGGTGAGTGAAGGGTTGAAAAACTTAGAGGGATGGATTAAGGGTTACAAAGTGAACACTTATGAAGGTATGAAGAATCTTGTTATGTTGGAGTCAATTTATGATGCCTGCTCTCCTGAGCTCAGACAGCACTTGGCTGATTCAAAGGAATTAGATTCCCGAAAACTAGCTAAGGCTGCTGACTTGTGGGTTGCCAACAGGGCCACTCACAAGGAATCTGGGGTAACTCAGAAAAAGGATGAGGGGAAACAGCCTAAAAAGGACTCCAAAGAGAATTATAATACTGCAAATTCCAAAGAGGGCCCCAAACAAAACCAGAAGGGTAAGCCACCAGGGAAACCACAGCAGAATAGTGTCTCCTCTGGTGCTAAACCAGAGGGAGGTCAGAACAAGCCTCCATTCCAGAAGGCATTTGGTAAATGCTTTGTTTGTGGCTCTACTGACCATGTGAAAGGAGATCCCAGATGCAAGGGTAAACCTTCAGGGATCCAACTTGCCTCCTTAGCCTTCGCTCCAGAAGAGGAAGTCCCAATGTCAAGTGGAAACTTTCTACTGCTGGCTGATGAACCCATTGGAGTCTCAGCCAGTGTTTCTTTAGTCTCTCTGGGGTTGTGGGAACAACAGAATTTAGATGTGTATAATTCTATCCCAGATAATACTAAAGAGTATTATAAGGACAGTGTCCAGGTAAATGGTCAGGAGACTCCTGCCATTAGAGACACTGGGGCCAGCATAACTGTGGTGGATGAATCTTTTTTCAAGGCAGAGGATGTTGCTAAGGCACCCAAATGCCTCACCAAGTTAGCTGGAGGGCCTGTGCAGATGTGTCCCCAGTTATCAGTTCTCATCCAGTGTAATGACATGGCTGTAAAAATACCTGTCAGTGTACAATGTGAAGTGCCAGGTAGGGTTCTGTTGGGTAATGACCTGAAAGCTCTTGGAGTTGTGTCACATACCCCCAGGCCACCTAGTAAGCGGTTACAGGAGCTCACAAAACCTGCAAGAGAGAAAACCCTGAGAGGGTTATCTCAGGAGATGATGACAGAGATCACTCCTTTGCCATTGGAGCAACTCACTGCAGTAACTACCATATCAGGAGCAAAGGGGCAACCCAAGACTCCTAGGAAAAAGTCAGCAGCAAGCACTCCAGTGCTTCCAACAGTTACACCTGTAACTCCCCCTCCAGCTGAGGCTGAGAGGGAGGTACAACCCTGTATGGTTGAACTAGACTCTGAAGAAGAGCTAGTGGGAGGCCCAGAACCTATTGGAGATCTAGACCCTGAGGACCATCCTGAGCTGCAGTATTTACTGGCAGAAGGTGGGCCCAGCAGGGTAGCTTTCCGTAAGGGACAAAGAGAATGTCCAACTCTGGAGGGTCTCCGCCAACAGGCAGCTGCTCAGGCTGATGGGCAAGAGCCTGGGAAGTATAGGTTGCACTGGGAAGATGGCCTCTTCTACAGTGAACCAACTGAGTCTGAACCTGGAGACTACAAACGCCTTGTAGTACCTCAAGAAAACAGACAACAGTTCTTGCACTTAGCCCACGAGATTCCTTTGGATGGTCACTTGAGTTTCAAGAAGACCAAGGAAAGGCTCTCACTCTACTTCTACTGGCCAAAAATGGGGGCTGAAGTAGATAAGTTCTGCAAGAGCTGCCATACCTGCCAAACTTCTGGTAAGGTTGGCGCCAAGCATGTGGCACCATTAGTGCCTCTCCCAGTTGTGGGAGTCCCATTTGAGAGGGTAGGGATTGACATCGTTGGCCTTCTTGATCCCCCTACATCCTCAGGCAACAGGTTTATCCTTGTTGTAGTAGACCATGCTACTAGATATCCTGAGGCAATACCTATGAGAACTGTTACAGCTCCGGCTGTGGCTAAGGCCCTCCTTGGTATTTTTACCAGGGTTGGGTTTCCTAAGGAAGTAATCTCTGACAGGGGATCAAACTTTATGTCCCACTACATGAAAGCCATGTGGAAAACCTGTGGAGTTACTTACAAGTTCTCAGTCGCCTACCACCCCCAAACCAATGGGCTGGTAGAAAGATTTAACAGAACCATGAAGAGCATGATAGGTGCTTTAGAGGAACCCCTGAAAAGAAAGTGGGACCTTCTACTGCCATGCCTTCTCTTTGCTTATAGAGAAGTCCTTCAGGAGGGAGTAGGTTATTCTCCCTTTGAACTTCTCTATGGCCATCCGGTCAGAGGTTCATTGGCCCTGATTAAGGAGGGGTTGGAAGGCGCTCCCCCCCTCAAGCCAGTCAGAGTGACTGACTATGTGATAGGTCTCCGAAGGAGAATGTCACACATGATGGCAGAAGCTAGTGATAACCTGAAAGCTGGACAAGCTTTGGTCAAGCATTGGCGTGATCAAAAGGCTAACATGGTTGAGTTCACTCAAGACCAGCTAGTTCTCGTTATGCTCCCCACAAGGCATAGGGCCTTGCAGGACAAATGGATGGGACCCTTCAAAGTTGTGGGAAAACTTGGAGAGGTCAACTATCTGGTGGATCTGGGCAGGCCCAGGGAAGCCCCTAGAGTCTTCCACACCAACCGACTGAAGGCGTACATCTCCAGACCTGAAGTAGGAGCCTTGCTTCTAGCTTCAGCAGCAGAGGAAGAAGAGAGTGAGTCTCTCCCTGATCTCCTCAGAGGTGTACCTTTGGATGAAAAAATTGAAGGAGTCAATCTCTCTTCAGATCTGACACCTGAGCAACAAGAGGAGTGCAAATCTATGTTAAATCAGTTTGCCTCCCTGTTCTCACTCTCACCAGGCTTGACCCCTTGGGGACAGCACGAGATACTCACTGGTGACTGTCTGCCAGTCAACAGCAGAGGATACCGAATGTCAGAAAATGTGAGAACCCATATCAAGGGGGAGGTCAAGAAGATGCTTGATCTCGGGGTAATAGAACCCTCTACTAGTCCATGGTCTATCCCAGTTGTGTTAGTACCAAAGGCAGGGTCCAAAGACTTGAGATTCTGTGTGGACTATAGAGCTCTTAATGCAGTCACCAAGACTGATGCCCACCCTTTACCAAAGACAGATGAGTTGGTGGATAAACTTGGTGCAGCCAAGTACCTCAGCACATTTGACCTTACGTCAGGCTATTGGCAAATAGCCTTGACAGACCATGCTAAGGAGAAAACTGCATTTTCCACCCCAGTTGGCTTGTAACAGTTTAAGGTCATGCCTCTTGGATTGAAAAATGCACCTGCTACATTCCAAAGGGTGGTAAACCAAGTTCTAGCTGGGATGGAGGACTTCTGCATGGCATACTTGGATGACATTGCAGTCTTCAGCCACTCCTGGGAGGATCATGTGAACCACCTAGGACATGTTTTGCAGGCTCTTGAACAGGCCAATTTGACTATCAAGGCAAGTAAATGCCAGATAGGTCAAAGTAAGGTGGTCTACCTTGGACATGAGGTAGGAGGTGGAGAAATAAGCCATTGCTCAGCAAGATTGAAGCTGTGCAAAATTGGACAACACCTACTACTCAAACCCAAGTGAGAGCCTTCGTAGGCCTCACTGGGTACTACAGGAATTTCATTGAGAACTATGGGACCATAGCTTCTCCACTGAATGTAATCTCCTCTCCAAAATCCCCTAAGAAGGTCAAATGGAATGAGGAGTGCAATCAGGCCTTTGAAAAACTGAAGAAAGCTCTTTGCCAAGCTCCAGTATTGAGAGCTCCTGAGTACCATCAAACTTTAATTGTACAAACTGATGCTTCCAATGTAGGTATAGGTGCAGTCCTCAGCCAACTGGATGAGAAGGGTAGGGAGCACCCCATTTGCTTCATCAGCCGTAAGCTGAAGGATCCTGAGACAAGGTGGGCAACAATAGAAAGAGAATGCTTTGCTATTGTGTGGGCACTGAAGAAGTTTAGGCCATACTTGTATGGTTCTACTTTTGTCATTCAGTCTGACCACCAACCCTTGAGATGGTTAATGCAAATGAAGGGAGAAAATCCAAAACTATTGAGATGGTCAATCTGCCTGCAAGGGTTTGATTTCACCATTGAGCACAGGTCAGGGTGTCACCATCAAAATGCTGATGGACTCTCTAGGATGTATGTCATCGACTAGAGGTATGAGGTTCATCCAGGAGTGGATTAAATCCTCCTGTCCCTTAGTCTGGGGGGGCGAGTGTTAGGGAGAAATCTCTGTTTAGGCTGAATTTCCCAACCTAGTGAGTCCCCCAGCAGCTTTGCTGGATTTTTGGGGTTTATTTTTTTCTCCTGCCAAGAGTGAGACTCTTTTACCCTCACTCTTGGATATGATTTGAGTGTGTTTCTCTGAATCTAGATGTGTTTGATGGGCTATGGGGTCTTTTACTCCATAGGGTTTCATGTGTTTTTGTGATGTGTGTTACACAGCACCCTCCGTGCAGTAACACAGAGGTGTCATAGTGACCCCCCAGTATAGATTCCATACCCTGGGACTGACTACTGTCTCCCAGGGCATGTAAAGTCGCCATTGACTTTACTAGTCTTAAATTCTGAACAGAACCAGTGCAAACCATCATATTATGGACGTACTGGCTGGGGCAATTTGATTGCCCCAGGGTCTGTTAGTCGAGGGGGCACGTCTCCGTCCCCCCTGATCGAGTTTTGGCTGGTGGCAGTGGATACTACTTTTTATATTCAACCACGAATATTTTCCTATGGGATTTCCCATTGTTTTAGGCTACTATCTTTATTTAATTATTTACGGTAGCCTCGAACATACCGCTGGTTTATTTAATTAATATTAATTCTCTGGTTGGTATTTTTTGCCAAAACTTGATTCTAAAATGGCGTTCGTGTTCTCTTCTGTGACTCCAACCCAAGTCGAGCCCTTTGTTCCACTTTTTGGCGGGCTTCTCCACCGAAGCCCTCCAAAGTGGTGCCACTATGTCTGGGGTACTTAGGAAGGGTGGAGGGGAATTTAGGCACCCTGGACTGAGTTGCCTAGGCAACTCAAGTCGCACTCCGTCCTGATTGGCCCAAGTGGTGAGCCGGCCGGCTCACCACTTAGCATGTTTGAGTGACAGCTAGGCTGAGTGAATGGGGGTTTGCTGCATGAAAGCAGGGCTTTGGGGACTGGAACTTCAGAAGTCGCCACAGGACCTAAGAATCCGACGAGGGAGAAGCTGAGCCGACCTGCCACGACAGCACGACCGGTGGAGCCCTGCTGGACCGTCTCCCACTTTTCCCAACGACAGAGGAGATCTCCCGCCGGAGAGTCTTCTTCCTTTGACTGGTGGGGATAACCAGTTTCACCGTCTTTTCGCTTTCCCCGACGTATCTCGTGGCCGCCTTGCCTGTGCTAAGCACCCCGGCAACCGGGATACCACGTTTTACCACAACCGCGAGATAAAGGTACCACCTTTTACTGGAAAACTCTGCGGCTGGTTTCTGCCCTGGTTGTGCAACGACCTGCATCTTTCCTCCACCTCGAGATCTTCTCTTCCCCTGGACGACGACGCAACTTGCAACCACTACCAGGAAATACTGCCACCGCTGGAGGATCCTTCCCACTTAAGGTACCGTGTCCCGCCTGGCTTCCCTTGCAACCGACTGTACGGGGTAGATTTAGCTCCCGGCTTTCGAACCTGGGTTAGCCTGGGACACCCTGGCTAAACTTTTCTAAAACCTCTCTAAACTCTTTTCTGAACCCTCTGCAAGACTTTCTAAGCCTAGTGTAACTGTGTGATCTTGGGCGCATTTGTGCTCTGCTCTCTCTAAGAGTGGGCCCAGCCTTTGGACTTTGGCTCACCAGTGACTTTTTGCCCTCTGCCTTGCTAATAGTGTTCCTGAATCGTAGAGTGGTGTAACCCTGCATATTCTGCCTTTTTCCCTCCCTTTTTCACAACCTTAGTAGAGTGCAATCTAGTTAAGCGCTCACCTCTGTATGAAAATAAGTGGTGTCTTACTGTGATTTTCTAATAAGGGCAAAAGGGGTGTATATATCATAATAGTAACTGTGTTTAGAATATTTTACAATAAGAGTGCTGGAGTGTTTCAACTGTGTGTTTTTAAATAAATATATACTTTGATACCAAAGCTCTGGTCAGTGTTTGCTTGTATTATTGTATCTGAGTGCCTATTAAGTATACTTTGCATACTGCCTAACTCTTCTTGAGGGAAGTCTGACTGCTTAGCCACAGCTACCAGGTAAATCTGGGTGGTACAGACTGCTACCAAGTGGGTTTACTGCCAACACCTGTAGACTTAAATCTTTTGCAGTGGTCCCTAAGGGAACTGCACAGGTTTCTGCCTAACAACCGTTACAAGACTTTTGTGCACTGCAACCGTGTGACCTTGGACACATTTCGTTTTGATCCTCTTAAAGCGGGTCCGGCCTACTGACTCTGAATTCACGGTGTTACTTTGCCTTCCTCTCTTGTTGTGTTCGTGGAAAAGTGTTGGGATCTGTTTCATTTGATTCTCTGCTTTTCTCTCCCTTTTTAAAACAAATTATTAGAGTGCCATCTACGTTAAGCGCTCACCGCTGTCTGAAAATAAGTAGGGCTTTACTTAAGACTTGTCTAAATATTCTTTTAAGGGAGTGTATATCTTTTAGTGACCGTGTTTTTGAATTGCTTACTATTAGTGCCTGTGTGTTTTCCTAGATGTGGTTTTAAATAAATAATTATATCTCTTTTACACCAAGCTCTGGTCAGTGTTTACTTGTTCTACTGTGTTCTTGTGACCTATTGTGAATACTATGTATACAGCCTAACTCTTCTTGAGGGAAGTCTGACTGCTCAGCCACAGCTACCAAGTGAATCTGTCTGGTACAGACTGCTACCAAGTGGGTTTACTGCCAAACACCTGTAGTCCTAAATCTTTTGCAGTGGTCCCAGAGGGAACTGCACTGGTTTCTGCCTAACAGCCACATGGGTAGTGGCCCATGATTTGTTCTTTACTGTGGCTCCAGGCGGCTCTCAGGCTGTTCTGTGTGAAATTAGTCCCATTGGTTTGCAGTCTGGATTGAACTAAATGGTCCTGGAGGTTCTTCGACCGTTTTAATGCAAACAAAGGTAACCCACTGGTGCAACCTGTACTCGCGACTAAGTTCCAATGTTTCTTGATTAGCTTTTTAATCTGTACTGTTTGTGGTGAAAAAGTTGTCACACATACCAAACGGTCAGTGTCAGTTTTCTTCTCCCTAGGACTCAAAAGATGTTCCCTCGGTGTCCAACGTGCCCGTTCTGCCGATCTCCTTATTAGTCTACGTGGATAGCCCCTCACAAGAGTCTAGTTCCCAAAAGGTCTGCGGGTTGTTCATAGTCAGCCAAGTTGGTACAATTCCGTTGAAGCCGAAGGAATTGGCCGAAAGGTAGATTATCCTTTTGGGAGTGCGGATGTTGGCTGGAGTATTCAAGCAAACTATTCTGGTCAGTGTCCTTTCTGTATAACAATGTAAATATACAGCCTTGTTTTTGAGCAATGATCAAGTCCAAGAATGGTAGCTCTATTGGATCCCAGGGACCTGTAAAGGTGAGAATAGGTTTACACTCATTTAGCCCAGATAGAAAGGCCTTCAGCTGTTCTTCAACGCCTGTCCAAATGAAAAATATACCGTCGATATATTGTTTCCAATGGGAAACGTACTCGCCAAATGGGTTATTATTGTATACAAACTGATCTTCAAATAGTGCCATGTATATATTGGCCAAACTCGGGGTAAATACTGCAACCCATGGCAGTGCCATGTTTCTGAATACAAATGACATCTGGAAATTGAAAGAAGTTATTACATAGAGCAATCTCTAATAGCTTTAATACAAACTGTGTTGGGGACCAGGGTATCTGAGGTGGGTGAAGATGGTATATAGCTCCCCAACAGCCAGGGTTAAGACGGGCGCAATAATTTCGGATAAATGGCAACTCAGCAGGGGCAGAGACAGGGCTGCCGTTGGTCCCCCATGTTATATATCTTTGCATTGGAACCATTAGCAATTTGCCTCAGACAGCAGTACGGGGAGATTGGGATCTACACGAAGGGGGGACCGCACTTGATATCACTGTACGCGGATGATATGTTGCTATACCTGCGCTTCCCAGAGGAAAACTTGCGGTATGTCCTAGAAGTGATTGAGCATTATGCAACCCTCTCGGGCATAGCAGTAAACCCCAAAAAGTCATGCATGTTCCCCCTGGGGAGATAAAAAGGGTCCCACAGGGAACCTACCTATTCTGCAGATACCCTGGCAGACTAGAACAATCAGATACTTGGGACTTAAGGTATATCACACAATTGCAGACGAATATAAATACAACACCAAGAGGGCGGTGGAAGGAATCAAGAACAGCATGGGGTTCTGGGCGAAACTCCCCTTGGCCATGGTGGGTAGGGCAGCTTTGCTCAAGATGGTGGTCCTGCCCAGGCTGTTACATTTCTTCACGAATATCCCATATATGCCCCCCGAAACGCTTTTTCACGAAACTCCAAAGCTTATGCAGGGGCTTCATATGGCATTATACCAGAAACAGGGTGGCCCTATGGAAATTGCAGGATCCTTATGACAAAGGGGGCATAAACCTGCCGAACTTCGAGATGTACCACTTGGCGGAGCAGCTTCAGTATGTGGCCAGATGGTTGTCAGAAGTAGAAACGGCCGAGGCCAGACTGCTACGTAGGGACTTTGCCCCATTCTTTTTAAAAGAACTGATATGGCTACCCAAACCAAAGATGCAAGGACGAGCAAGATTGCTGGAACTAGGTTGGAAAACTTGGCGCAAAGCGTGCCAAGTGGTGGGAAGCCCGACCCCATGCTCCCCGCAGACGCCACTCGTGGCGCTGTGGTGCGGAGAGGACGAGCAAATGATAAGGGGGATCCGCAAAATTCTGGGAACCGGTGGGCCTCGCAACCCTGGGAGACATATGGCAAGAAGGGGAGGTATTAGACTTCCAAAATATAATGCAGGACACCGGAGTACACATAAGGCAACACATTACATACACCAGAATCGTGTAAGAGAAAAGTGGCCCGAAATAGTACTAGCAGAACAACCTGATATGGTAATTGAAACAATATATGATATTTCAGAGGGCAGACACGAAATATCCCAAATTTACGAACTACTGATGTCCAGAGTGGGCAGGGAGTTGCTCCAACTGAGGAGGGATTGGGAGAAGGAGGTGGGAGAACCTATGCAGGATGGACAATGGGAAAGAGCCCAGAGATACCACAAGAAGGTGTCCCGGAATGCGAGGTTGCAGCAGATCCAGTTATATGTTACCCACAGGGCATACATGACCCCCAGTAAAATTGCTAGGCTCGGGAGCGCGGCCCTGCAGGGGTGCCCCAAATGCGGGGAGGTGGATGCCGGGTTGATCTACATTTTCTGGGCGTGCCCAGAGGTGGGGAGATTCTGGGAGGAAGACAAACAACGTCTGTCCCAAAAAGGGATCAAGTTAAGGGTGGATTCAGTATAGGCATGCATACTGTGGAGCTTCACCAGACCACGTAACCTTAAGCATATCAGTAAACTGAAAGACCTGGCCTACATCCTGGCCAAGCAGAGAATTGCCATGAGCTGGAAAGCAACCCAAAGACCTAGAGTAGAGGTGTGGTGGAATTACCTCTTGAAATGGACAGATGCAGAGACAGTGGCATGGTATGAGGCAGTCAGCAGGGGAGGGGAGGAGGAAGCGGGACCCCTGATTGCATGGAGACAAATGTTGGCCACGATGTTGGGACTCTCCCAGGTCGGACCTAATGAAGGAGATACGTCTGGTAATAGTGAAGGAGATAAACCCTGAGAAATGAATCTTGTGGCATCGAAGTGAGCGCTCAAGTTATTGGGGAGGGAGGGCGGAGGACTGTAATGTGCAACATGTTGATGTAACATTAAGAAGCTAGTATATGGAAATGTCCTACATGTTGGTTAATGTTGGTGTGTTGTTTAAAAAGAAATACAAACTGTGCTGGTATCCCATGTGGTATAGGTCGTCCATTCAGCCACTGCCCGATGCTTGCTAATGCCTCATCCTGGGGGATATTTGTATAAAGGGCATTAATGTCTAACGTTACCAGCAAATTTTGGATCCCGTCCATAGTGAGTCCCTCGTCATGATTAATAGTGGCCATGGTGGCTTTTAGAAAAGATGGAGAATCTTCAGCCAATGCATGGATAGCTTTTTCAATGTATTTCCCCACTGGTTCTAAACCAGAGCCGCACAATGGAGGGTTAGCACAATCTTTATGCACTTTGGTATGCGGCATTCTCTGGGGGTTAGAAAACATGCCTCTTCAGATGTAAGCAAACCGTCCTCTATACCCTGAGTACACAGATCTTGTAAAGTTCCCATGAGTTTATCAGTGGGATCAACACCTATCTTTTCATAGTGACTTGTGTTGCTGATTAAAGAATATACCATCCTTTCGTATTCTTGTCTGTCCATCACAACTATTCCTCCCCCCTTGTCGGCGGATTTAATCATTATATTTTTGTTCCCGGCCAAAGACTTTAATGCCTGTTTTTTGAGGTAGGAGCCAGAGCAGACCCTCACAGGGATGACGTGAGGGAAGGGACACTTGCCCGTCAGGCACAAATACAACACTTTTTTTAACACAATACCCTACCTCAATTCACTGCCAGCACTGTGAATAAACAGCACATGAACACAGTCAGGAATTTCCACGCATTATTGATTTTCAACCAACTTTTATGCAACTTTTTTCAAATACTAGCCCCCCTCCAACCACTGCCACCCCAGCACACAATACCCCCTCCCACCACCAACACCCCAGCTCACAACCCCCCGCCCACCACCAAGCCCCAGCGCACAATCGCTCCTAACCCCGCCCACCACCAACACCCCAGCACCCAATCTCCCACCCCGAATATGTCCATGGCATGGCCATTCAGGCCAATAGTCGTCAAAACAATCACTTTGGCCGTGCCCTCTTTCCTTGACTCCCAGCGACTAATGAATCCAATCAGGTGTTCCTTGCCTTTCTCATCTACCTGTGATAGTACAGCACTAATCCCAGTGTCAGAGGCATCTGTCTGCACAATAAAAGCATGCTTGTAGTCAGGGGCCCTGAGAACAGGGGCCTGGCCCAGGGAGTCTTTTAAGCCTTTTAAGGCCTTCTCACATTCCTCAGACCAAGAGAGCTTCTTGGGTTTCTTAAGAGTAGTGAGAGCAGCCAGAGGGGCAGCTACGGTTCCATAGTCTGCCATGAAATTTCAGTAGTACCCAGTGAGACCTAGAAAGGCTCTCACTTGGGTTTGTTTAGTGGGTGTAGGCCAGTCTTGTAAAGCTTGTACTTTACTGGGTAGAGGCTGAATCCTCCCTCCACCTACTTCATGCCCAAAGTAGACCACTGATCCTTGTCCAATGTGGCACTTACTGGCCTCTATGGTCAAGTGTGCCTTCTGATGAGCCTGCAACACTATTCCTAGGTGTTTCACATGTTCTTCCCAGGTGGTACTGAAGACTGCTATATCATCCAGATATGCTAAGCAGAATTCATCCAACCCATTTAGGACATGATTCAGCCTTTGAAAAGGGTCAAGTGCATTCTTTAATCCAAATTGCATTACCCTGAACTGGTAAAGGCCTTCTGGGAGTATGAATGCTGTCTCCTCCTTGGCATGTTCTGCTAGGGCTATTTGCCAATACCCTGCAGTGAGGTCAAATTTGCTGAGGTACTTGGATGCACCCAAGGTATCTACCAGCTCATCAGTTCTAGGGAGGGGGTGAGCATCTGTCCTGGTGACAGCATTCAGATCCCTGTAATCCACACAGAACCTCAGTTCAGAAGTACCTGCTTTTGACACCAGAACCACAGGACTGGACCATGGACTACTGGAGGGCTCAATCACCCCAAGATCCAACATTGATTGATTGATATTTTATTTGTATCGCGCTCATACACAAGTGTTTCAGAGCGCAACATTGTATTGACCTCTGTTCTGATGTAGGATCTCACCTTGCCTGACATCCTATATCCCATACTTTTTGTAGGTACACTATCCCCAGTGTCAATGTTGTGTTTGCACCAAGGAGTCAAACCTGGGGTTAGTGAGAACAAGGGGGAGAACTGCCTCAGCATAGTTCTTACTACTTCTTTTTGAGTAGGAGTCAGGTGAGGTGCCACCTTGACACCCTCAATGGGGCCATCTGAAGGGCTACTTTGGAATAAGTCAGGAAGAGGTTCTGATTCCTCCTCTTCAATGTCAGATGCCAAAGGTGGTGCAGCTATTTCAACCCTAGGGATGAAAGCCTTCAGCCTACTTATGTGTAACGCTTTGGGGGCTTAGCCCGGCCTTCTAAGGTCCACTAAATAGTTCACCTCACCCAGCTGCTCCACAACTGTGTAAGGGCCTGACCATTTATCATGTAGGGCATAATCAGTTCTTCTTGGCCTGAGGTAAAGTGAATAAGTGAAACTTCTGGACATACCAATGTTTTACGAAAGCTTGACCAGCCTTCAACTTATCACTCACCTGAGCCTGAGCCATTCTCTTCCTTAACCTCAGCACATAATCCACTACATTGGTAGTGATATGAAGAATATGGAACTCTCACCCTTCCTTGACTATGGCCAGTGGTCCCCTAACAGAGAGTCCAAAAAGAAGCTCAAAGGGGCTGAAACCAACACCCTCTTGAGGTACCACTTTGCAGGCAAAGGTTAAGCATGATAACAGAAGATCCCACTTTCTCCTTTGGGGTTCTTGTAGAGCCCCAATCATGCTTTTGAGAGTTCTATTAAACCTTTCAACTAAGCCATTTGTTTGTGGATGATAAGCAGATGAAAACACATAAGTGACCCCAAACTATTTCCACATGGCTTGCATCTACTTAGGCATGAAGTTGCTGCCTCTGTCAGACACACCTTCCTTAGGGAAGCCATTCCCTAGTAAAGATTATAAGTAATGCTTTTGCAACTGACTTGGCAGTCAATATCTTCAATGGGATGGCCTCAGGATATCTGGTGGTGTGGTCAATCAGCACCAAGATAAACCTATTGCCAGAGGATGTCTGAGGGCTAAGGTCTTACTTGAAGGGGAACCACCAACCTCCTATGGTCACCCTCAGTAGACTCTGTGGGTTCACTGTACAGGAGCCCACCTTCCCAATAAATCCTATGTTTCCCAGGAGGTTCAACCTCAAGATGGGAGCAAGCCTGTCTCCTTAGGCCTTCCAAAGATGGGCACTCACGTTGGCCCTCACTAAACTCTTCCCTAACAGGACCACCTTCAACCAATAAACATTGGAGTTCAGGATTGTCATGTGGGTTGAGAATTTCAGGCAGCACCTCTTCTTCATCAGGTGCAGGTGCTTGGCCAACTACGTCCACCTCAGTGGCAGGTGAGTTAGGGGGAATATTGTCTTGCCCTCTTCTGAGTTTCTTGACTTCCTTAGCCTTGGTTTTCCCCTTTGGCTTTGGCTCAGCTTTGGTTAGGGCAGCCTTAGTTTGTGACCTTGTACATGGTCTTTCTGCTGTGTCCCCCACAAGACCGGAGTCTCTGAGGTCAATCCCGAGCACAGAACCTTTCCAGGGACCTTCCTATGGCCCTTATGGGAGGAAGTTTATCAGTAATCCCACCCTCCTTACCGTTGTGCTTTTTCCCATCCTTCTGCTTATCAGAAGCAGATGTGTCCTTATGGGTCACTCTATGTGACACCAATAAATCTGATGCAATGGCTAACCTCTCTGGATCTATCTCCTTAGTATCAGCCAATTGCTGCTTAAGCACAGGGGAACAAGAAGTACAAATATGTTGAAGCATGACTTAACAAATCATACCCTCAAGGGTGGTGACCTTGTAACCTTCCACCCAACCATTCAAGTTTTTTAAGGAATCAGTTGCATACGAAATCCAAATATGACCTTCTTTCTTTTTGTAATCTCTGAATCTTTTCAAGTATTGGGCAGGAGTCTTCCCAAATTTCAAGACCAGAGTTTGCTTTAATTTCACAGAGTCTTTTCTGTCAGCCTTTGACATTTCCATGATAGCACTGCAGCCAGAATGGTGTAGTCGGCTGAGCAACCATGCAATCTTATCAGCATCCACAACGTCTTGCACTTCACATGTATACACAAATGCAGTTGACCAGTCCATGATGTCATTATTGTCATCATACATACTAAGCAGATCTTTTGGAAACCTCTAATGAAAGGAGGAGCCAGACCCATTACCAGATCCTCTAGAGGAGCCATAGGCAGCTTGTAACTTGGCAAGCTCCAACTGGTGCTCCCGGTCCTTCTGTTTCTCTGCTTTCTCCAGTTCTAGCATAGCCATGCAAAATTCAAGCTCCCTCTGCTTAAACAGCAGCTCTTGCTTCTTGAATTCTAGCATGGCCTCAGCCTCGCCAGCAAAAGAGACAAGGGTTGCTACATCATCCCTATCATCATAAGTCTCCTCTATGAAGGCAGCAACAGTTCTTTCAGTACTGTTACTGGGAGCAGCCTCAGCAGCTTCTGCACTGCCATAAGAGGTTAAATCTGTGATTTGGTTTTCCTGCCAAACCATGCTTTTTTTTTGACACATTTCAGCTTTTGTGCCTCTTTCTGCACAGCTCTTCCCTAGTGTCTCAGACTTGGAAGCACTTAAAGTAACATTGACAAATGCTTCCATGTTGTAAGTAAGGCAGGTGGCTTACAGTATCATTTAAACTAAGGTCACTGTGTTTCTTGTGTAAGTGTAACCTGGGTATTTCACCAGTGGGCACAACTGGGTACCTCCAATCTTATCCCAGAGTTGTGCACCCATTTTTTTAAGATGGATTTCTAAACTCTGACCTAATGGGCAGATGTTTAGGAGCCCACCCTAGTTTAGTGGAACAGAGGAACGTTCTGGACAAGCTAGACCAATCTACGGTAGCTTGGCAGGCGTTCAAGACTAAGGGCCTCATTACGAGTTTGGCGGTAACCTTTAAATCCGGCGGTAGCGCTATTAGCGCCGCATTTAAGGGTCCGCCGGATCACAAGTACAAATACCACAGGCGCTATTACAGCCGGTGCAAGTACAGCCGGCTGAAATAGCGCCGGCTGTAAAAGCGCCAGTATCCATTTGCACTATTACAGAGCAATCACAAGTCTGGCATAGGCGCTATTAGCACCAGAAAAGCAGCGGATAATCCGCCGAAAATACCCCTAGCCAAATGCTGGAGGTAAAAGAACACAGGACACAGCAATAAGGGCCCAGGTGAAACCAATGCAAATCAGAGGCCTACAAAGGACCCACCCATGTACAACAGACACTTTCAAACAAAATGCTGCCATTTGGAGCCAGGAGCCTTGATATGAACATCTACCTGCTGCGCCTGGAGATACAGAGGCCAGCCAACCAGGCCAGGGCCCCGGGAGCGTAGGGGGTGGTGGGGATGAGGAGAAGGAGGAGTAGAGCAGCACCAGCAAGGCGGCCAGCCATCCCCAGGGTCAGGCCAATATCCTGCGCCCTGACTGATGGGCAGTTGTTGACCGAGTATAGGCTGGACAGGGCAACCATCACCCAGTTGCTGGACACAATCCAGGCTGACATCGGCAGCCGTATAGCTATCAGGTCTGCAGTGCCCCCGCTCGTGAAGCTTGTGTCCGTGCTACAATACCTCGGGACTGGCAGCTACCAACACACTGTTGCCATGATGCATGGCATGGCCCAGTCCACCTTCAGTGCCATGCTGGGACAGGTGCTGGATGCACTGCTGCTCCATGTGAATGAGCACATTGCATTGCCAGCCACACAGGCGAACCAGCTGAAGGGTCAATTCCATGCCATTGCCCAAGTCCCGAATGTAATAGCAGCCCTGGACTGCACACATGTAGCACCACTACCCTCCCAGGCACATGAGGCAGCCTACCGCAACTGTAAAAATTACCATTCCATGAATGTGCAGATGACATGTAGCCCTGGCCTCACCATCAGCCACTGCTGTGCCCGCTACCCAGGATCCACCCACGACTCCATGGTCCTGCGCAACAGTACCCTGCCAGCATACATGGAAAGGCATTGAGACCAAAACACATGGATGCTGGGTGAGTACAAATGTAGTCTGAAATGCATGTTAAATGACATCTGATGGGGCTGGACATACACAGTGAAATCCCTGCATGCCAGCAGGAGACATACGCAGCACCAGCACTGCAACGTTCCCATGCAAAATCGTACTTACATGTGCCATGCTGCACAACATTTGCTGTCGCAGGAATGTGCCACTGCCCCCCGATGCTGATGTGCGGCCACCTGAGGATGGGAGCGAAGACGATGATTTGCCAGAAGGTGTTTCACGAGCACACAGGAATGAGGTGAGGGAGGGGAGGTTGGCCAGACAGGGCTTGATTGAGAATTATTTTTGATACAGGTGATGGCTACATTTTACACATATCACTTGAACACCCAGCACACAAACCCCTCTCCCACCAGTGAACACCCAGCACACAATCCCCTCTTCCCCCAGTGAACACCCAGCACACAATGCCCCCTGCCCCCAGTTAACTCCCCACAACAGTGCAGATTCTGCCTCGTACAACTCCCGTACCCTTTGGCCGAAACCTGTCAGGGCTGCGGTGCACTTCTCCACCACTTTCCGGGTACGCGCATTGTCTCGGGCCATGTACTTGCAGCCATGCCGTATTGATCGCTGATGGACTTGATGTGCCGGCTGTGCACTTTGGCCATGGACTCCACTTTTGCCTGTTTGGCCTCAATTATGTCCAGACGTCCCATCACAGCAGCTCCCGTGACGAAAGGTACCCCGGGTGCGGCGGGTACCGGCCTGGCAGCTGTGCGCTGCCTGGGGGGGGCTGCATGGGGACATGTATGGCAGCTTGGATGGGGCTGCTGTGGTCCGAGTTCCTGTCTTCTGGGGTGCCATATGATGGTGCGTCAACATCAGGCTCTGGTGTGCAGACACGACGCACATGCACACGTGGGGTTTGTGCTACCTGTGTGACTGGCTCTGGGCTCCCCTGTGGTGTGGCCATCCCTTCGGTGTCGTTGCATCTGGGGGAATGCAACAGTCCTGGCTGAGGCGCAGCTGGAGGAGTCTATCCCTCATCGGGCTCTGACCCACAGGTAACTCCCTCTGCATCGAGAGTCTGCATGATGGGCTGGGGTGAGGTAGGCGCGGACACCCAGCGGCCATGTGGGTGCTGCAGCCGTCTGGTTGGGCTGCGGTGTGGTGATGGGATGGGTCCGGCGTCGGTTTGCTTCCCGGCGGCCCCATTGTGGGGTGTTGGTGCTGGTCGAGGTGCGCTGCCTCGGGCGCTGTGATGCAGTGGCCTCCTCACCGTCATTGTCGTCCCGTGGTGATCGCCGTGTGCCTGTGGGGTACATAGGGCGTGGATTGAGTTCAGGGAGGCCTACATTAGGATTGTAGGCAGTAGCAATTATCCATAGCACTTGCATTGTGTTCAATCCCCATGTCGTGATTGGTGGAATGTGTCAGTGTGGAGGGACACTGCACTGAAATGTTTGTGTGTCATCATCACATGCCTGATGGGGATGCACAATGCACATGGTGCTGGGGGCTTATTCATGCACACTCACACTCAACGTAGCTGTGCCATGGCAATGGATGTCTGTCCCCTGGCCCTTGTATTGATGCAGTGGACGTACAGGGTGACTCTAGGGGGCGCTACGGTACAGTGGTACAAAGGCTCAGTTATGGGTGTTATGGGTGTCTGCAGTGCCTCACACACACTTCATGCACATTCATTCACTCAGGGTCTGCATGTGTGGTTCTTTCAGATTCATGCATTTGGGGGGTGGACTCACCTGCAGCCGGCTGGATACCAGCGCCAGCCTCCGCTCCGCCAACTCCCTCTATAGTGCTCATGTCGATTAGCGCAGTCATCTTCTCCTCCCAGAGTGTGAGTTCAGGTGGTGGTGGTGGCCCTCCTCCAGTTCCCATGCGTGCTGGGAGAGTATGCCACGTACTCTGACATGCAAGTCATTGAGGCGCTTGCGACAGTCCTCCCCATCCCGGGGCACGCGCCCCACTGCAGACACCCTCTGGCTGATGTCCCGCCAGATCTGCGCACGACGCTGCCCGCTTGTCTTGGGCTGCTGTAATTCATCATGGTGGGTCTCTGCCTCCTCTACAAGTACGGCCAGCTCCTGGCCACCCTGTCCAGTGCTGACTTGCCCCTGGTGTGTTCCTGTGACATTTGTCACTATTCCCAGGGGTGGATGGCTTGCAGGGGCTGTGATATTCGACGGATTGAGATTTCCAAAATGGCCGCCGCTTTATTTCCCGTTCCGGCGTTGACGCGTTTCCCATGCGCTATTAGCGTGCGATATTGACACGGCAGCAGCGCACAGTGCGCTGGATTTACGGGTTCTTGAGCCATTTCTACGTCGAGCGCTATTTGCGCTAACGCCATGTCCCTGTGCGCGTGCACGTAAACTCATGATCTGGCGGACTATGCATCGGGGGGCCTGGCGTTAGCGCTAATACCACTTGACGGGAAATCTGCCGGATTACCACCAAACTCGTGATGAGGCCCTAAGTCTGAGGAGGGGTGAGAGTGCTCGGAAGCCCACAATGAGCACACACAGTAAAACTCCACAGAATACGCTTAGACAAGGGTATATCAAAATACACATACATCTATTATAGGCCGCAAAATTGAACACGGATAAAGCACAGCAATATAAAACAGTTACCAAACACACCTTTCACTATTTAACATATACAGTTAAGTTTCGCCTAATGCGGTAAAGGGGAAAATACAGCCACAACCTGCAACAGAAGGGTAGGTTAACACAAATATAGCCTTTGGCAGTTCTTCAGAATCAATCCCTAACTTAAGCAGTCCAGCCCTACGAAGTGGGGAGCTTTGTGCTCAAAAGTACAGTAGTGCGTTCAAAATGCACGGTCACGTGTAATGAGAGAAAGCTGGTCCTCTTCAGAGAGCAGTTCAGGAAGGGGCTTGGGGTGATGAAGAACAGTATCAAACTATTCAAATCTATCTTTGCAGGCAAAGCGAGTTTCGAGTTTCGGGAATAGCTAGGGAGCGCAGGCTAGCCCAGCTAAGGTGAGTATCTTATCAGTGGTAGGTGAGTTTGGGGGGATGTTTTCTTTCCCTCTGTTACTTTTTCTCTGACTCCTTTAGCCTTGGGTTTCCCCTTTGGCTTAGGCTGGGCATTGAAATTGGCCCAGTCAGCCCTTGTTTGTGACCTTGTGCAGGGTCTTTCTGCTGTGTCTCCCACAAGCCCTGAAGCTCTGAGAGCATTCCCCAGCAAGACCTTTCCTGGGACATCTCTCTGAATGCTCACTGGAATCCTGACCACTGCACCATTTATAGTAAGATTTACAGGTATAACTGGGAACTTGAGAGGTGGGCCATCAGCCAACTTAGTGGGGAACAGAGGAGCTCTGGCAACTATCTCTGGGTCTACCAAGGTAGAATCCACTACAGTTCTGTTGCACCCACTATCCCTAAGGGCAGTAGTATCTACTCCAATAATCAGCACACTGTCCTTAAAGTAGTGCTTGGTATTATCAGGAATCCTAGCATAAGCCTCTGAGACCTTAGGCTCCCAGGAACCCAAGGAAACTAAAACGACCTCAGAATCTATCCCACTGGGGAAGGAGTCTGAGGAGAAGGATGCCCCTGTAATCTCTTCTTCCTCATAGGAGGAGAAGGCCAGATTAGCAGAGTGGACCCCCAAGGTTTTGACCTTACATCTGGGGTCCCCCTTCACATGGTCACTTGCTCCACAAACCACACGAGATCCACTGGGTCTTGGCACATAGGGAGGTTTACTGTATTTTTGAATCTGCCAAATGCTGCTTAAGCTCAGGGGAACAAGATGCAAAAATATATTCAAGCATGACAAGACATATCACACCCTCAAAGGTGGAGACCTTATGGCCTTCAACCCAGCCAGTCAAGTTCTTTAAAGAATCAGTAACATAGGACAGCCAAGTACTTCCTTCTTTCTTTCTGTACTCTCTAAACCTCTTCAAGTATTGGGCAGGAGTCTTCCCAAACTTTAAGATGAGAGTTTTCTTCAACACTGCAAAATCTGCTCTTTCAGCTTTTGACATCTCCACAATAGCACTGCAGCCAGAATGGGGTAGTCTGCTGAGCAACCATGCAATCTTATCAGCATTTGCAACCTCTTGAACTTCACATGCATGCTCAAATGCATTCAACCAGTCCATAATGTAATTCTTCTCATCATATGCACTGAGCAGATCTTTAGGAAATCTTGGATGAGAGGAGGACCCAGAACCATGTCCAGATCCTTTGGATCCTTTTGAAACTTGAAGCTTGGCCTGTTCCAACTGGTGATCCCTGTATTTCTGTTTTTCTGCCTGCTCTATCTTCAGCGTAGCCATGTTAAATTCAAGCTCCTTCTGCCTAAACAGCAGCTCTTATTTCTTGAATACCAGCATGGCCTCAGCATCAGCGCTGGCAGAAGAAACATTGGACATCGCATCATCCAGGTCCTCATGGGCACCATGAATGAGGGCAGCGACATAACTGTCAGTTTTGCCAGTGGGAGCAGCCCCACCTCCTTCTGCACTCTCATCAGAAGCTATGGCACTGAGTTGCAACTCTTGCCATACCATGATTCTCTGAATCAGTTCCCATTTTGTACCTTCAGCAGGTAAACCCCTCTCAGTACACATATTTCTTAATGTTTCTGATTAAGAAGCATTCAAGGTACATAAGGGTAGTTGTTTCCATTACATTAGATAGGTCTATGGCCTTTACAGTTATCACTATAAAGTCACTATGTGTCCTGGGTAGGAATTACTTGAAATGCCTTCACTAGTGTGCAACACTGGATACCTTCAGTCCTATCCCACCGCTGTACAACAATTTGTTAAGATGGATTTCTGAACTCTGACCTGGTGGGCAGAGGTTCAGAAGGCCAACTTAGTTTCTTGGAACAGGGTAACCTCTGGACAGGCCAGACCAATCAAGGTAGCAATGGCAGCGGTCAAGACTAGGTCTCAGGAGGGGTGAGGGTGAATGAAAGACCACAATGAGCACACAGAGTAAAGGACACTTACAAATCACTCCCAGTAAGGTGTATATATATGAAAAATACAAATACAGTTATTTCAAGGCCTTTGAAAGTTCACCACACAATAACAATCACAGTAATACTTTTATATCAATACAATCCTATCTAAATACATATATACAAGACCAATGGGGTCTAATGGGTTAATACACGAAATGTGTCCACAACCTAAAAGGGGAAGAAAGCAGGCAGTGCAGATAGTCTTTAGCCCCTTCCGCATCCAACACACTCCTATCTAAGAGGCAGTCCAATCCCTAAGAAGAGTGGAGCCTAATGCTCAAATGTACTTGCAATGCTGGCGCACAGGGTAATGCACATGGGCAAAACGGGGTCTCTTCAAGGGGCTGTAGCAGCTCAGGAAGGTGGGTGAGGTGATGAAGAATATGTTCCCACTATTCGTGGAGGGTCTCCTAACAGGCAGAATAGGTTCCAGAGTTTGGAAATAGTTTTCTAGTTTGCACTAGCAGTGGAATGGAGAGGGGCCCTCAGGGGCCACTTGTGCATAAAAATGTATAGAGGCGCTAGGGGCCACCATTTAGGGTTGCAATTACTCACCGACCCCCGGTGCACTCCGGACCAAACTTTGGCACTGAGTACACTTCGATTGCAGGTTCAAGTGCTGCAATTTGGCAGCTCTGCAGCTTTCAGCGACAAAGATACAGCGAGGATTCCGAAACAGGACAGTGGCGATTTTTCCGCTCCTGGTGGATGGATCAGGCCAGTTTCACTGCAGCCAGCTTCAGGGACAAGAGGGGCACAAAAGCAGCGCACCTGCAAAGTTCGTCACCACGGCTGGGCGACACAGTAATCGCATATGCTCCGGTTCGGGTGCACTCACTTTACTCCAGACCTGGTAACGCCAAGAGTACGAAATTCGGTGTGAGGATGCCGTGAACACAGAGCTAGCGACATAACACGTTTTGAGTGTCTCCTCGAAATGGCGGCGGTATCAGGGCAAAGGTCCTGCGTAAGCTGGACAGCCCACTGGTTGGCCCAGGGACACTTCCGAGAAGGCTTACATGCATAGTTTGATGAAGGTGCTGAGTATAGTTGGTGTCACTATTCCATTGGGTTGAAGCATCTTCGCAGACCTCTAGGACGACCAGATGTAGAGGGGTCCAGCGGGATGACAGCAGGCTCAGGGTGCCAAACCTTCCAGCGGGTCACCAGCGGTTCCTCAACTCGGCTTCTTAGTTTCAGGATACTTGGATCCTATCCTTGGTTCAGTGAGAACTCCAGAGATCGACATGGTATGGGTGTTTGGAGCCTTCTCTTATCCAAAATCTCCTTCATGCCAAACTGAAGAAGACCCAATGGGAGATCTGCTGACATTCAGGCATACCATACACAGACCATTCACGGACCACAGTGGTCAGAGGCACTCACAGCACCTCAAACTCTCTGTAAGTATATTGGAACCAGACGTTCCAGCCCACATCCAGGAGGCACACACACAAGGGATGCAGAAGCCCGCAAAAGCTTGGTGTTTCACGGGAGAATGCATGCCCAAATAAGGACTGACCCGGGTCGGCTCGACCTGAGGAAGATGAAGGGGCAAGATGGACGAAAGACAGAACAAAGAACCTTGTGGCATGGCCATTTTGGAGCCAGGCCACCTATCCGTGCCAAACGTGGTAACTGTGGTTTTCCTGGCAGGAAAGGGTTAAAAATACATGAAATGATACAGTGCCACCAGTCCTGTGCAAGACACATCTGCACTTCTAAAAGATTCTTCGAGAGTATCTAGGGCCTTTGGAAATGACTATTAGACCCAAGTGCACTGTACTGTAAGGTACTTGTAACATGTTGCAGAAAAGTTGTAACATGAACAAGGACTAAGGGAAACAAAGTCTCCCTGTCTTTAAGGGCATGTCAGTTTCCCCAAAAGAAGTGAGCGAAAAGCCCAGGGGAGTGCAGCTGAAGGCTGTGCTTCACTGGCAAAGTCAAACTATGGTGTTTAAACAAAGCAAAACGTTGGGGGGTGCACAACTGGAGGGAAAAATTAAATGGAAATCTTTCCTAACAGTTGTTGGGACCAATCAGCCCCAAGACGAACTCAACTAAACCCCTCTCTCTGTTGGCTGTACATCTTTGCTGCTGCAGGAACCGAGTGCATCGCCTTTAAGCCAGACCCGAATTCCAGGAAGATCCTCAAGATTCCCTCGAAGCAGGACTAACCAAGCCTGAGCCACCTCAACAGAGTGCTGGACCCCAGAAGCAAGAAAACTCCACAAGGTGTACAAGAACCGCGGTGGTGCTATTTGCGAGTAGCTTAAACCATGAAGGGCTGCTGATCTGAATTGTGCCCATTGTTGCCGCCGACCTTCAAACCGTAGTGCAGGAGTCCCCAGACGTCCTCTCTCTTGTCCCCATGACTGAAGCCCAGGAACAACAGGATCTGCAGGACTACAACAGGAACAGAAGCCAGCTGGAGCCTTTTCTTCAGACTCAGGGTTCTGTGTAACTATGGATACTTAGCTCTTATTGTGTGTAGATTTCTTGCTCTCACTGGAGACTTGCAGTTGCTACCCTTTGCAGCGTTGCTTGCAGCTTTGCCCTTCACAAGCCTCCCAGCTTGTGTCCCAACAGTGATTCTTTTTAAAACAAAACTCTCTTTAAAATCGTGCCAGACGTTTGTGCTATCTTCAAGAAGTGGCTCAAGTCCCCTAAAGTTTGCTCAATTGACTGTCCTGGCTCCCTGCACACTCTTCTTACCCTCTGACTTTGTGTTTAACTGTCCCTTTAAAAAGTCATACATACCTTACTTGTATAGCTGGGAAAGGGTTAACCTATGTTTCATTGGGGGATTAAAAAGTGCTCATCCGTTGGAGAAACCTGCTAACCATTGTTTCCTTCCCTAACCTTTTCCTTTTGGCCATAACTTCAGCATTACCTTTTAAGAGTGAAAAGTGATATATTTATGTCCACAGTGTCCTAACTATTGAAGTCACCTCAGGGTGTAGGACGTATCTGTGTGTCATGCCAAAAGGGTATCTACTTCAGTGGTTGAGGTGAGCAGGGGCAGTTGGGAGCAGTGGTCCTCTACTTTTAAAATTAAGTTTGACTGTTCCTATACTTTTATTTTAAAAAGAAACCGTTCCGGAATGGTTTAGTTTTAAAATGAAAGTGTAGGAAGAAGTTGAAGCTTGCACTTTCAGTGCACTTCACTGAACGTTCCCTTAAACAACAGGTGCATGTGTTTGGGGGTTTGTATTGTGTGTGGGAGGCGGCGTGTTGATGGGGTTTGTGGGGAGTGAGTGCAGGCCAGCAGGGGTCATAGTTCCACTACTTCGTTTGGTTCACTTCATTCACTGATCTACTTGCTTAACTGAGCTGAAGGAGTGCATTTTTAAAGTGTATTTAAGTGTTGCAGAAGGCTTATTTTAAAACTGACTGTTAAATGAATACATCAATATTTTAATCAAGAAACCTTGAGTATAAGTGTTATTTGAATACATGTCACTGTGAATCTATATGTTATAAACCTACAGCTCACACTGACCCCTCTTGAGATAAGCCTGGCTGCTCAGTCACTCTACCAACTTGTGTAGTACATGCTTATACCAAAGGTTGAGTTACCTATTGCCAAGAGGACAAGACTGGTGTAGTCTTACACAGGGATTCTACATACATTTTTGCCTAACAGCCAGGCGGCCACTGGTAAGTGATGCAAGTGCTCAACGACCATCAACACAGTCCGGGGCAAACTTTGCCAGTCTAGGCAAGGTCGCTTGTAGCTTCAACCCCTGTAGTTGCATGTCGCTCTGGCTCCAGCGGCTGCAGGACGGGGCGATCGTCTGTGGTGGGACAATAGCCTTTTCTTAGCTCATGATTAAGAAATGAGGACAGTTCCAGTGCAGCACGTCTCAGGGCACCCGAGGGCAGGCAGGCAAGGCTCCTATAACGACCGTCACCACAGCAGGGCGACGCAGGGACTTTAAATGCTTCTGGCATGGCGCACTCTCTAAAATCACAACCCAGAGGAGCTAGGACATTTGGAGGTAGAGGGCCCAGGACCACAGGCTAGCGATTCCCCAAATCTCGAGTGTCAACTTGGCATGGCAGTGCTCCTATATGATAGCCCGGGTTCGAGCTGGTCAATTTGCTGGATAGCCCAGGAACACTTCTGATGAGGTTCTTTTGGAGGGTAATCAGGAGGTGCTGAGAGTAGTTGTTTCCACTACTCCAAAGGGTCGAAGCACCGCTGCAGGCCTTCTGTGATCGATACAAAAGCGGTGGTCAGACAGGACAAATGCAGGCTCAGGGTGATAAGCCTTCCAGCACGTCTCTGGCAGTTCCACGGGTCTGCTTTACCATTTCCGGATACTTGGCTCCTTCTGTAGTTCGGAGAGAACTTCAGTAGATCGACCTGGAATGGATGCAAAGCCCTTTCTCTTATCCAAGATTTGTTTCGTGCTCAAATCTAGGATAGCCATTGAAAGATTTGCTGTCTTGCATGAATGCGAGGCGTTGACCAATCACAGTCTATGGTGGTTCTAGTCATTCAGGCATACCATACATACTGGCCCCAGAAGTGTGGATTGGGCCCAGACAGTCCCAATCCACTTCCTGGGCACTAGCACACGTGACATGCAGGAGCCCGCGAAAGTTACGGTTTCCGCGGGAGGCTGCATACCCAAATAAGGAATTCCTGGGTCTGCTCGACCTGGGGGAAGGAAAAGGGACAAAATGGTCAAAGGAGAGAAGAAAGGACTTCGTGGCACAGCCATTTTTGGCACTGGCCACAGCCTTGAGCCAAACACAGTAAATGCAATATGGTCCATCAAAAAGAAGTAAAAATACTATAAAAGTGAACTGGTGCCACCAGTTCGTCCTAAGCACACTTGTACAACCACCATAAAATCCTTAGAGGGTGTCTAGGGCCATATAAAAAGGACCCCATTGTAAGGTACTAGGCACACAGGTAAAACGTTACCAAGAAATGGCATCATAGTCAAAGACTAAGGGAAACAAGGGGGCGCTGTGTGTGGCTGGAGAATGGCCGCTGCCTGAGAGGGCTCCGTGGAAGGCAGACATATCCTTCGTAAGAATCCTGCTTTTGATGGGTCTTTTTTGCCCCAGACACCGAGCATTCAGCGGCGGAGGGTGGTGGCACCCACTGTTCCTAATCTTAAGCCCGGGGGCACTCTGCGCAGTGCACCGGCTGTTCTGACCCGTGGACCACACAGCACCACGTTGATCCGTTGTGGCGGTGGCCGCTCGCCCAGACTCAGCGACTATTTAACAGCCTGGACCCCTGTGGACAGGGCCGGGCGGCGGTGAGGGACGTGACCGCGCCACCCCCCCATAACAAACGAGGGCCTCGGTGCTCGGCCTGCGCAGCAGTGCCTGCTCTGTCTCCCCAGGCCTGTGTACGGTGTGGCCCCAAACCCCGCCCGGGAGTGCCAGCTGCGGGCATCCACCAATCGTGATGAAGATCGAGAAACATCTAACTGTGAGTACGGGGGGCGGCAAGCCTCCCCAACGCCTGCAATCTAATGTTGGCCACACCAGCACCCCCCTCCTCCTCCACTCTCCACCATCTGCACCTGCATGTGTCCTACATAAGGAACTCTGCTGAAGGGACGTGACTGACCCGCGCTGCTGCCGATCCTGTTGCCCTGACACTTCTCATGCCCCAGGGGACCCCTGGGCTGGGCACGCTGCTCCCGTTCTTGCTCGCTGACTCCCCTGATCTCCAGAGTGCCTTCCTTGAAGTTGTGGCTTATTTTGTTCCGGGGGCTCCCTGATTTCCCTGATCTTCAGGACTGTTTCTGGTATTACTGCGCTCGGATTTCCTAGCTACCAACGGATATTCAAGCTGAGCTTATCCTGTTACAGATGCTCTCTGAATTACTGGATACTCAAGCGCCCTTGCTTCTGGGCTGATATTAACTGTGTGGCTCGTGGACTCCTTCAATCCCAGGGAACACTCTGGCAATTTGGCCTGATCTCGTTCTCCCTGCTCTATTAACCCTAGATCATCATGGACCCTTCTTGCACAATGTCTTGTGGTGTTCCAGCTGCTCTTTGACTCCCCGGGCCAGGTCGGCAGATCTTGATTCGGCCCAGCCAGCTTTGTCACCATACTGGAGGTGAGCCCTCCCCTCCTCCAGGGGAGCATTAATGGGGCTCTGCCCCCCAACACAGCACAGTGGGGCAACCAGGCACGCCCCCTGCTGACACTAGCAGTCTATAACTGGGTGTAGAGGCCCCCACAGCAACATACTGTCCACCGAGGCGCTTCACCTGACGCTGGAAGCGAGGTGGCTTGCCCACTGACATCCACTGGGTAAGACACAGTACTGTCCACTCACTGCAGGGCTTCCCACCCGGCACCCTGTGGCTCCTTCTGGGCATCCAAATAACCAGCACTGAACCCATATTGGCGGAGTCTCCAGTGGGGTGGGCTATGACACCGGGGAAACAAGAGCTCTATCACCTGCAGTTCCCCCGTCATAGGCAACCCAAAAAAGCAAGCCAAGATGGACCAGTTTGCAAGAGCAGACCACAATCTTATCCCCACCTGGGTTGATGCAGGAAGCAACTCAGCTGGACTTCTCTGTCTTAAACCAGACACTTCTGGCTCCCAAACTAGTACCGACAGTCTGGAGGCAAAAAATAGACGTCCTAACATGTAAGGTGGATGTGTCCGCAGTACAAATCGTTAAGCTCTGCAGCAGTATGACCGAGGCGGAACACAGGATAGGCGAGGGGGAAAATAAGGTTGCTGTCCTACAGCGCAAAGTCGCTATCCTTCCACAAATGGTCAAAAAGGCAGTGGCAAAAAATGACGACCTCGAGGGGAGGTCAAGAAGAAATAATATTCGGATAACAGGGGTCCCGGAGTCCACCGCTATAGCCAATATGGAGTCATTTGTGGAGGAATTGCTCCTGGAGGTCCTGTGGAGCCCTCCCCCGGTCACAAACATATTTATGGTGGAATGTGCACATAGATCCCTGATGTCTAAACCTCCCCCCGGGTCCCCTGAAAGAGCCATCATAGCCCGGACCTTCAGTAAAGGAATCGAGATATTCTGCTCAGTGCTGCTAGAGAGAAACAAACCCCGAGATGGGAGTCTGCGACAATACAGCTGTACCCTGACTTCAGCCCTCAGGTCCAGGATCAGAGGAAAACATTTCAAACAGTCAAAAACATACTCAGGAGGAAGGGGATCCGCTATTCGATGCTTACCATGGTGAAGCTCAGGGCGGCACACCAAGGCATGGTCACATTCTTCACATCACCGGAGACTGCGAAGCAATTCGCCATGGATATCCCTGAGTGCGTTGGCCCCCCCCGTTGACCGCCCGATGCATTGTGTATGTGTGCCTTGCGATGTCTGTTGATGTAGGCCCCATGCCTTTGAGGCGCCTGCCGGTCCTGCCATGTGGGACCTATAGATATGGCTCACTATCATTCATTTGGACTCAAAGCAATACATATGGTTAACCTGCCTTCCACACATGGAGACATCCCAGCCGCCGACAGCCCCCCCCGTGCCCAGTGGCTACAAAAACACTGTTGGTGTCACTGTCTAGTTGAATTAAAGGGAGGGGGAGGGTTATGTGGCCAGTATGTTATGGTTTCTGGCATGAGTGGGGGAGAGGGATATTTGGGTTTGATGTTTTTTTTTTTAAACTTTATTTTTGAATTTTGCATACAAACGCACCAACATGGTGCTCTGTCGAAACCTTTGGAAAGGGCAAAAAGGGAAGAGGGGAAAAAGGGGAGGGGCAAGAGAGGAAATGTAGGGAAAATAGAAGGAAGGGAAATAACATAACATTACCCAATCTTGAGTTCCCCTTCAAGGCCGCCTTCCCTCCCACCTCCACAGCACGAGAACATGTCCGAAACAGCCTTTCATCAGAGTCTGATAATTAAAAAATTCAGTGCAGTCTTGAAGATCATAGATCCATACTCTCCTTTCAGGGGCTAGTTGAATCGGAGTCCGACGATTCATTACAATTTAGCAGGTATGTACAGATGGTCCCCCTGATGAAGTTCTTTAACATTGTGTTGAACTATATTGGTGAACGAAACATGTTGGGCAATTAATTGTATTGTGATTTAGTGATGATACAGGATAAATATTACAAATTGAGTTGGAATTCGCCCCTGGGTAGCACTGATTGGGGTAGTAATGTACTGAATGGATGCTAGATGTTATTAGTGGTATTCTTTAATAATAAGGAACCAGTTAGCTACTGACCATTATGTGTCTAGAGGCAGAGTGTTCTCCTTCTAAGCATTGTACATGATTTAGCTTTGTATAGGCAGGATGTCACAGGGTTAAGCACAACACAGGTTGTTTTATGTATGGTAATTGGTTTTATGAGAATTTTTTGTAAAAGGTTTTTAGGAATTTTTTCAATTTTAGAAAATGCTTTTTATAAATTGATATAATGATTTGTGCTTTATATGTGATTAAAATTGTGATAGATAAAAGGTGTGTTGACTTAGTACCTATTTGTTAAAAGTACTAGGTTGTTCTGACCTGGGGGACACCCGAAGGGGTAACAGGTGACATGGTTTGATCTTTTGTTGAAGGAATGTCCGCAATTTTTGTTTAGGAGCCCGGTCATCACGTCGTTAAAATGGCTCTACGTCTCTATATGGTTGTTGGGTGGTAAGTGCGGGTAATCCCGTGAGACATGTTTAGTAGGGTATTTTACAATTAAGTTGAGAAACACGAAAGACAGGAAGGACAACGGTGGTAACTGAGAGGATAGACTTCAGACTCACCCTTGTTTTAAGACATTGCGAGCAGGTTTATTTGAACAGATCCAGAGGACTTACTTGCACAATGGCGGCGGATAAAACAAAAAGCTACAACGCGAAATATGTGGAAGAATTATTGGCACAAGCATCTTTTTTCTCTGAGGAAGGCGAAGGACCATTGCTGGTTAATCTGAGCAATTGGGATGAGTTAGTGCAAATAAAAAAGAGGCTAATACGCACGGAACTACATGGATCCATCATGATCGAGTATCTAAGGTCGGGCACCCTGCCTACTGGTTTAATTGTACGGAATGAACCACGTTTATTTTTGGATAACAAGGAGTTCATCATACAATGTAGCTACATAGCTAATACATGTGGCAGGGATTGGGTAATCCTGATAATTGATCTAGAAGAGATTACACGCGAAATGATGGATTTTAAAAGTTTTTGTACTAAAGACAGAATCGCACGGATGAAAAAAGACCTGATACATTTCTCACATGAAAATGCTTATCCATACACAAAAGACGGGTATGTACCTCCAGGAACAAAACAACAACAAAGAATGTATGGACAACAAAAACAAAATAGGAAAGGGTACACGTTGTATAGCTCGGGCAGTTCAAATGACGGGAGCTTTCAAAGTGGACAAGGCCAAAGACCCTATAGGAACAGGGGCAGACAGCAGAGAGGGAACTATCGCAACAGGCGTGCACAAAGGAGAAGAGGTATGAATAATCAATATAATTCAGGCCCACCACCACAGCAACAACAATCCTCCACGTCCACGGTTTCTTTTTTGGACGAGCGAGAGGAAGTGAACCAGTGGGAATTAGAAGAACGCAGAACTCGGAGCAATCATCCTTATTAGTTAATCTGTCTTGTTACAGTCCGAGTATCATCGAGAGTAAAGTTTTGAACCATGGATTGGGTTTTGTTCCCACCACACATTACAACAAATTCCAGACGAGGATTGAGATAGAACAGCTGCTCCGTAAGATTCACCTGAAACAGTATTTTATGAATAAAGAGTTCGAGAAAACTTTTAATGAAAGTGGACTAAAGAAAAAATCCAATTTTGACCCCCCCGGTAGCGAGTTACACCCCCGAGGCCATATTATTTGCTAAAAGAGTATGGCACGACCTTAGCTGTCTGGAGAAAGAACACATTGCTTATAAATTTCAAAATGTAAGTAATGTTGAAAAGAAAGCCATAACATCCTTGGCTAAGAACCAGAGCATTATTATACGCAAGGCAGACAAAGGAGGGGCAGTGGTCATTCAAGATAGGGAAGCCTACATTGTTGAATGTAAGCGGCAGCTTGATGATAGTTCTTACTATCACAGATAGAGGACCCTACTGAAAGACTATCCATCCACATTAGAGAGAAAGTTGATAAAGCTTTTTCGAGAGAATGGATCTGTAAGCAGGAATACGACTATCTCATAGTGCCCAGACCAACGGTTCCAAAGTTTTACACTTTGCCCAAAATCCATAAGTCTTTACTCAAACCACCAGGTCGTCCGAAAGTTTCCGGGACAGGATCACTATTGGAACCACTTGCAAAATTTGCTGACAAATTCTTAAAACCGTTTGTCTTAAACATGTTTTCATACTTACAAGACACTACAGATGTTATAAATAGTGTGGAACACATGACGTTTTATCCTAAAATCCAGTTGTTGGTCAGCTTAGATGTAGTTGCATTATACACGTGTATACCCCAACAAGACACACTTCAAGTGTTGGAGAATGTATTACTTACTAAGAGAAATTCAGGTAATACACCCAGTTTTATTCTGTGGTGTGCCGAAATGGCTCTAACAGAAAATTATTTCATGTTTAACAATGAACTATACCATCAGATACATGGCACAGCCATGGGCTCCCCAGTGGCACCCAGGGCAGCTAACCCTTATGTTGAGAATTTTGAAATACAACATATTTATCAAACCACCAACCCTTACTTTTCGAAAATTGCCTTATGGCGTAGATTTATCAATGACATCTTGATAATATGGGATGGCACAGTGAGTTCTTTTGTTGAGTTTTTCGAATGGATCAACCAACTGAATCGGCATTTAAAGTTTACCTGTACCCATAGTTCAGAGAAAATTGACTTCTTAGATATAACGATCTGGTTTGATAAAATACAGAACAAATTGCAAGTCAAACCATTTCACAAGACGACAGATAAGAATGCCCTGTTGAGTTTTAATAGCTTCCACCCAAGGCATACACGGGAAAATTTACCATTTGGACAGTTCGTTCGTTTGAAAAGGAACAGCACGCTGAATTCCACTTTTCAGTTAGAAGCTGAACAATTGAAATTGAAATTGATGAGTAGGGATTACCCCAAGAAAATTGTCAAAAGAGCAAACAAAAGTTCAATTAATAATCATCGTGAGGGTCTACTTGAATATCGTCCTAAAAATCAAAACAAAAGTGATATTGTGTTTGTGAGCACCTATAATGAAAGAACGAATGAAGTTATCAAAATCATCAAAAAGAACTGGCACGTACTGACAGGGGGAGAAAGCCCTTTGGAAAGTCTGCTATGTGCTTACAAGAGAGCACCTAATTTGAAAGAATTAGTAACCAGAAATGATATTTCTCAAAAACCAAAAGAACAAATTAGCATTACACAATCATGAGGTTTACCTACATTAGTAGGACATGCCCCCTGTGGTAAATGTGTAAATTCACTAGCAGAACAAGAGAGGTTGATTTGGGACTTCCTAAATTGTGGCAACAAACTACGTTCACCAATTGTAACTCAACTCATGTAACATATGCAGTTTGGTGTCCATGCCATAAGATTTATATTGGCATGACTGAACGTAAAGTAACCACACGTATAGGTGAGCACAGGAGTTGCATTCGCAACCACAACACTTTAGCCCCAATGGTAAACGATTTCCCGATTATGAGTCATGATGCAGATAAATTGAAATGGACAGTCTTGTGGCAATTAGACAGAACAAGCAACCCTGATGCAGATGTAAGGAAATTACAGTATAAGGAACAATGATTGATTTTTCTTACTGACTCAGTTAATAAAGGACTCAACGAATTTGATAATTGGAAACACTGATTGAGTTTCCATGACTCACTAAACACTGTGACACTTAGATGTGTCAGTGTGCATTTTTGATACCAACTTCATACAACATTGTATACTGTGTTTTTCTCTTTTTTGGTTTTCACTTATACTGACATGCCTATCACAGCACGTTGTATAACACACTAGATATCCAGTTGAAAGTGGTCCTTATAATATTGAACTACCACGAGGAATCAGTGCAGTGAGGTCCTTTATGGCCGAAGCTAGCAAACACAATGAAGGTATCAGTTAAGGTATAATTTTAGCAAGTAGTTACTACAGTGACACACTGGACACTGTCACGCGACATTCAGCCATGTAAAAATGATTATTCAAGATAGGCATATGCACAGGAGTATATTTTTTGCACTCACCGTTGTAGAATTTGTTTATAAATTACGTTGCGCCTCATAGCACTGGATATATTTACATTGCTACCAGACACGAAGGAGTTACAGCACCGAGCGTTCTGAGCCATACGTGGAACACGTGACGTGTGAAATGCGAGAAGTGTAGGAGTCACGTGACGTGTTGTAACACACGTGACACAAATAGCGTTTACGTGACGAGTTGGAACGAGGATATAGGAGACTCCATTAGCACCAGCAGAGAGAGCTACACTCAAGCAGGACAGCGGCAGGACCGACACTGGCCGCAGAGAGGGTAAGTCAATTTCATACCGCTCCGCTAGGGGCGGGTTAGAAAAAGATAGTGTGCATGATAGCGACGCATGGTAGTGTGCTATGGGGGGTCTAAATGTGTATCTTTAACTATAGGGATCTCTATTGTGGCATATACCGGACGGCAGAGTTGGAGCGTTATTTTTACTATGGGAAACTTTACTTCCTGATGCGGTGGCAAGTGAGCCGGCTCCAAGAATACAGCAGTGAGATTCCAAGAGGAACAGTTCCATATAGACAGCAGGTAAAGACAATATCTAGTTTTGAGCATGCTGTTTAAATGTACTGTATACTACATAACGTGCCCCGCAGAGAGTGTTGGCAGTGACACAGTTACAGACATTGACGCATAGTGATGGATTAGAATTATAAGTGACAGCAGTCAACAGACCAACAGTGACAGCATAACTAAAGGTGTTGCTCCATAGGTTTATGTGCAAACTGAGTTATCTTGTTTAGCCCTTGGTATAATACCAGGATACATAAATAATAAATAATTAATACATGATTATTTGTATGGAAAAATGATGTGATTTATACTCAGAGTGAACACCGTTCGAGTTTTCTGTTTATTTTGTGTTTTTCAGGAATTGAGTAGTCCGACATATCTGTTGGGGCTCTCCCCTTAAGTAACCGTTGTTAAGTGACTTTGTGGAAGAGTGACGCGGTAAGCCTTAGTTCAGTAAACGTTGTTACTGTCTAGGTAGGACAATAGAGAATTGTTCATTACTGACCGTTGTCTCTGGTTATTTTTCCCTCATTTTTGTGTCCCCAGGTCAAGAATCAGATGTTGTAGTGTTAATTATATTTTGTGAACATCACTTAGAGCGAAGAGTTGGACAGGATTGAACCAACCAGGAATGAAGAGAGATGGTTGAAGGGTACAGATGGTCCCCCTGATGAAGTTCTTTAACATTGTGTTGAACTATATTGGTGAACGAAACATGTTGGGCAATTAATTGTATTGTGATTGGCACTGATTGGGGTAGTAATGTACTGAATGGATGCTAGATGTTATTAGTGGTATCCTTTAATAATAAGGAACCAGTTAGCTACTGACCATTATGTGTCTAGAGGCAGAGTGTTCTCCTTCTAAGCATTGTACATGATTTAGCTTTGTACAGGCAGGATGTCACAGGGTTAAGCACAACACAGGTTGTTTTATGTATGGTAATTGGTTTTATGAGAAATTTTTGTAAAAGGTTTTTAGGAATTTTTTCAATTTTAGAAAATGCTTTTTATAAATTGATATAATGATTTGTGATTTATATGTGATTAAAATTGTGATAGATAAAAGGTGTGTTCACTTAGTACCTATTTGTTAAAAGTACTAGGTTGTTCTGACCTGAGGGACATCAAACGGGGTAACAGGTGACGTGGTTTGATCTTTTGTTGAAGGAATGTCCGCAATTTTTGTTTAGGAGCCCGTTCATCACGTCGTTAAAATGGCTCTACGTCTCTATATTGTTGTTGGGATGTAAAATATGGTCCCCAGATGGCGGGGGTGCGTGCATGCAGTGGAAGGGTTCTTATGAATTCGTTTTCTAGGTCCTGACAGTATGTTATGTCTTTTTTCCAGTCTTCGATTTTGGGTAGTGGGCCTCGGCTCCATGACATGGCGATCCTCCTTCGGGCCAGCACCAGCAGAAGGGATGCTAATTTACGTGCTGCTGGTTGAAGGTATTTGGTGGACCCAGAAGGGGCCCCAATGGTAGTGGGGTCAACTGTTCGCCTATGATGTCGGCTATCGTTTGCAACACTAAGTTCCAGAAGCGCCTCACTCCAGGACAGTCCCATGCTAGGTGGAGGAAGTCCGCCTGGGCCGCTGCACATCTATCGCATTGGGGCGACGTTTCTGGGTGAAGCTTGTGTTTCTTAGCTGGGGTATAGCATGTTTGGTGTACAAAGTTGAAGTGTATGAGTTTATAACAGGTGTTTAGTGCGACCTTTTGAGTTTGGCATAGGATATCGGACCAGTCTTCCGTGGGTATCGTTTCGTGAACGGCATTTTAGCTTTGTTTTAGGGTTGGGTTTCCCAATATCGACCACCAGGGATTAATATAGCAGCAAGACTAACCTTCCCTCCCCCTGCGCCTGAATCGTGTTTTGCAATAACTCCAAAGTAGGGGGTTGTTTGGGAAATGAGGGAAATATTTTGTATAATGTGTGACGTAGTCTAAAATAAAGGAATACATCCAGGGAAGTGTCTCCGCCCCTGTCTTTGGCCATTTGTGGGGTTAAAAAGGTGCCCTCAGGGAACAGGTCTCCGAAGGAGTGGACATCAACCTTGTCAGCCCATATCAGGAATACTTTTTCATTCGTGAGGGAGATGCCAGGAATAAATCTGATAGGCAGAAGCGGGGAGTATCTTACGTCTACACCGTATTTGGCCGCCATCTTCCTCCAGATTGCGTATGTAGACAAGACTGTGTTTAGCGTGTTGTATGGAACTGGGATCTGACTTATGATGAGGGCGCTTAGCAAGTCGGGCGAGGCCAGGGCTCGTTCCACCTGCACGTGTGGGCGAACAAAGTGAGTCATATACCAGAAGCTCAGGAAGTGAGCCTGGGCTGCCCAATAGTATTTTTCTATGTCTGGGAGCGCTAGACCCCCTTTCGACGTCGGTTGAACTAGTGTGTTGTACGCGACATGAGCCGGTTTACCCGCCCATATTAGCTCTAGGACTGCCGACTTGACCTTCTGGAGAAAGGATTTTGGGAGGAGTAACAGGATGTTAATGAATAGGTACAGAAGCTTAGGAAGAATGACCATTTTAGTCAAGGACGTACTACACAAAAGCGTTAGTGGTAGTGATTTCCACCTGTGTATGCGTTCCTGCAGGGAGTTTAGCAACATAGTTATCCTTATAGATCTCCTGATGGTGACATGTAAATACCCAAATAGCACACCTTTGAGTGCTCCCATTTGAAACCATGATCATCAATA
The DNA here is from genome assembly GCF_040938575.1 of Ambystoma mexicanum. Lineage (NCBI taxonomy): Eukaryota > Metazoa > Chordata > Amphibia > Caudata > Ambystomatidae > Ambystoma > Ambystoma mexicanum. The sequence continues at coordinate 14,314,258 of NC_090925.1, read as the reverse complement.
AATTCAGTTGTACTGGGAGTCAAGGGGAATACTACCGATTTGGAGTGATTAATTTTGAGACCTGACATTTGGCCAAATCTTATCACTTCGCGCATTACGGGGTTAAGATTCACTTGGGGGTCACTGACGAACAGCACAACGTCATCAGCATAAAGAGAGACAATCAACCTGTGGGGGCCCAGTTTAATACCACGGGTCATGTGGTTTTCTCGTAATCTCGATGCCAGGGGTTCCATAACAAGGGCGAATATCAGGGCCGAAAGCGGGCAACCTTGTCGTGTTGCCCGCTCTAATGATATGCTCGTGGATCTAGTGTTTCCCAGAGTGACATATGATTGTGGGTCGTTGTATAGCAGCGATATTAATTTGATAAAGAAACTGCCGAAGCCCATTTGTCTAAGCGTCGCCATCATGAATGGCCATTCTACAGAGTCAAACGCCTTCTCGGCGTTGAGCATTACCGCAATTGCTTTTAGCGTTGGATCTGCGGCCACTATGACTCCAAACAGTCTCCTGATGCCGTATGTGGTGCTGTGTCCAGGGATGAATCCGGCTTGATCTCCAATCACCAGAGCCGGCATGAGAGGGAGGAGCCTTGATGCAAGTATTTTGGCTAGGATTTTATTGTCCAGGTTAGATCGGCCTGTAGGATGCGCAGTCATCTGCGGGTTTGCCGGCTTTGTGCAGCACCATAACGTTAGCTTCACGCAGTGTGGAGGGGAGGCTTCCACGCTCAATTGCTTCTCCATAAACGCGAAGTAGGAGTGGGGCGAGGATGGACGCGTGAGCTTTGTAGAACTCTCCAATGAGCCCATCTGGGCCTGGTGCTTTTGAGTTTGGGAGGGATTTTATTGCTTCCAGAATTTCCTCCTCAGTCAGTGGTGCGTCCAGAGGTTCTCGTAGATCTGCTTCCACCCAGTACAACTGGGTGTCGTCGAGATACTCTTGTATGGCTTTGGGATCTGAGATACCTATGGAGCTGTACAGTTTCTGGTAGCAGTTCCGAAATGTGAGAGCAATGTCCTCCTCTGCGTACACTCGCTGCCCTTGATCTTCTTTAACGCATTCAACTCGGGTCGGGGTTCTGTCCATCGACAGCAGTTGGGCCAGCAGAGCGCCTGGTTTCTGTCCTTCCCCATATTGTCGTACCTGGCGACCGCGACCCAGGAATTTTATCTCTCGTTCGTCCGTTTCTTTGAACTTCAGAAGTTCGTCCTTCAGTTTGGCTTGGGTGTGCGGGCTTGGGGTCGTGAGGCCCTGGCGCTCTAGAGTCTTCAGACGTATTTCACTGTCCGATAACTCTTTGCGTATCCGTTTCAATATGCCGTTTTCTTTTGCTAGGCATATGCCACGGACGAAGCACTTTAGAGCTTCCCAGATGGTACCGGGCGAGTCAACAGAGCCTTCGTTTGTCTTGATGAAGGCCATTATTTCTTTGCGCTGTTCGTCCGCGAAAACTGCATCGCTAAGTGTGCCTGGTTTGAATCTCCAGTTAAGGCCGGGGACTGCTGTGTTCGCTAGGGAGACCTCGAGAGTGACCATAGAGTGGTCAGACAAGGTGCGTGGGAGAATTTGACTCATACCCCATTCGAATGGACTGTGGGTGGACGCCAAGATGTATTCAATCCGGGAGATTGTGTTATGGACAGCGGAGTAAAATGTGTAGTTCTTAGCGTCTCGGTTGTGGTGCCTCCAGGTGTCGGAAAGGCCAAAAGTCTGGCAGATCTCCCGAACTTGAGCGCTGGCTTTGGATGGATTCCCCGTCGTGTTGTGGGATTTATCAAGTCTGGGATCAATTGTTGTGTTAAGGTCCGCTCCCCATATAATGGTTGCAGCGTTGGTCTTTCCTAGTTGGGACATCACTCAGTTAAAGTTGTTTGGGCTGTAAGTATTTGGTGCGTAGGAGTTCACAATTATTACTTCCTTTCCTGCGATTATCCCCCTCACCAGCAGAGCTCTCCCCTCAGAGTCTTTCTGCGAGTCAATTACACTAAAGTTTGTTCTCCTATCTATTAAGATTGCGACTCCCCTGGCATAGGAAGAGTACGATGATAAATATCTGTGATAGCCCCAGGATTTGGCCCAGTGCAGTTCCGACTGTGGCAAGAGGTGGGTTTCCTGCAGTATGGCAATGTTGATTTTGTGTCTGCGGAGGTACTGGAAGATTCTCCTCGCTTTCGCCGGCTGGTTGCCTCCACAGATGTTCCAGGTGGCGACTTTAAGTGTTGGCACTGTCATCAGAGTGATCTGGTGAGTTCAAGTTTGACAGGTCCGGATATTGCGACTGATGGCTTGATCCGTATGAGCGACTGGAGGACTTGGCTTCTGATCGAACTGCTTCGTGTAGCGTGATTGTTGTGGAATTGGAGTGCGGGGTATAAGGCGGCCGTACTGAACTCGTATCCCTCCCTTGAGTGGGCAACCCCCAACTGGCCCACGACGAACAGTCCCTAATAAAACAAACTGTCAACATTGCTGTGCAAGGGGCACTGGTAGCCCTCCAAGAGGAGGTTTGCTCCCTCCCACTGTTATGCTCTTATTTCGTGATGATGAGGTTATTGCGTCGATGGAAAATGGACGCCTTTGATCAGTTTTTGCATTTGGAGGCGACGTTATGGCGGGTCCCTTCTTGGTCGGTGTCCTCTTTGTGGGAGGCCATTATTTTGGGCTGGTCTGCAGCCAGTGCAATCCAGGTAGTCGCTTGTTTCTTCAGGCGTGTTAAAAAACTGAGTTTTTCCCTCGAATTGGATGCAAAGTTTCACCGGGAATAGCATCGAGTATTGGATTTGGTTTTCTTGCAGCCTGCGTTTCACAGCTGTGAACGACCATCTCTGTGTCTGGACTGCTTGCAAAAAGTCAGAGAAGAACTGTATCTTGTCTCCCTCGTACAGTAGGTCCCCTTTGTCCCTTGCGGCCCTGAGGATTGCGTCTCGATCCTTATAATTTAGTAGCTTCGCTATGATGGGACGCGGGTTCGCTCCCGGGATAGGTTGTGTTAGGGATTCTGTGGGCTCTTTCAACTACAAAAAGCTTGGACAGGATCTCTGGGCCAAACAAGTCAGTGCAGATCTTCTCCACGTGGTCCTCCATCTTGAAATTCAGTTGGTGCTCTCTGACTCCGACAATCCTTATGATATTGCACCCGGAGCGACCTTCCAAGTCCTCATTTTTGGCCATTACCGCTCTCATCTGCGTCTCGAGTGAGGACACTCTGGTCGTCAGGGCTGACGCCCCGTCGTCGAGGTCGGAGACCCTCTGCTCGACTGCATCCAGCCGGTCGGTGTGCTTGTCCAGCCGGTGTTGGAGCTTGTCTACTTTGGAGGAGAGTGTATCCAGTTTGCTTCCTAGGCCACCTATGCCGGCTTTAAGATCAAGAAGAATTTCCCTGATGTCGAAGTCCTCACCGTTATGTGGTGGGTCCTGGGTGGGGGATTGCGATCTACTGTCGGGGGGCCCCGTTTTGGTGGAAGAGCAGCTTTCAAATGTCAGCTTTCTCTGTGATCTATCGGTTTTCCCCATTTTTGTCGTGGATAGGGCTGACTGTGTCTTCGGAGGCGATGTGGCAGGTCCTCGGGACTCAAGGCTGTATATGGTGCCTCAGTAGGATATTCAGAACCCCAGAGCGACTAGAGCTCCCTGCAATATTCCGTTGCATGAGTCCGGGGGTGCCGAGCGTTCCTCGTTGTCCCCTCCGACGTGCGCACCGAAGTCGCGCCTCGGGACCCCCTCCGCAGCTCTTCGTTTCTTAGGGCCAATGCGGCCACGAGACTTGTGTCGCTTGCTTGCCTGTCGCACAGGGAACTTTCAGCCTGTCTGCCTTGCATGTGTATGCGGCTTAGGGGTGCGCAGGACGCTCGTACCTGGGCTCCCGCGGTTCGCGGCCGGTTGCCTCTATGTTCTTCCTGGTGTCGGTGTTGGGCCGCTCGCTCTTCTCAGGCCGCACCCGGATGCAGCGGTTACCGCGGGGCCCATCCAGCAGTCCCGGGTCTTATCCTGAAGTTGGCGCCGCTCGGATGTTGTAATCGAAAGGCAGGCTCCTCCCAGCCGGCCGCCGTCCCGCTCCCCCAGCCTTCCGCGCCCAAGCAGAGGCCACGTTTTCAGGCCTGCAAGAGGGGTGGGGGTCTTTTCCGCCGTGTGTTTAGAGGCGAAGCTTTAGATAACAAGCAGATTTAAGCACAGATTCGGGTTCGTAAACGCTTCGCCTAAATGTTGCTGGCGTTAGGGCTTCATATCACCATCACGATGGCTGCGATTGATCAGGATTTTGGGGGAGCTTCACGGAGCTCACAGGATCTTGGACGGCTCTCTAGCGCCCTCTCGTTTGATGGGGTTAATGTTGCCCCAAATGTTTTTCGGGCTCAGGGTTCTCGGTTATGTCAAGACACGATGGGCTCGGAATTCACACGCCAAAGCCATGAAGAGGGGCCTCTCGGTCCCACACAGGTTACCACAAAGTCACCAAGGATACCACAAATACTTCTCCTAGAAATGTCTTCTGCAGTACATAATGGGTGCACAGGGGAGGGTGAGTGATCCGAATGGTGGCATCCCACTGTTAACCTGGAACATACAGGGGTTCACAAATGGTAAAAAGGCACGCCTAATCTCGAATTATGATATGAATCATAAGGTGAATGTTCAGTGCTGCAGAAAACATGCTTGGACAAGGGCGGCAAGCTCCCCAACCTCAGGGGTGGGGGGTACATAGGTACTGCTCCTCCTGTTCCACACACTCCCGGGGGTGGTGATGTATATTCATTGTCCCTTGGAGTTCAAGCTCTATGATAAGATTGGAGATGATGATGGGCGGTACCTCTTGGTGGCAGAGGAAATAGCAGGATGGCGGGTCCTTTTTGTCAACATGTATGCTCTGAACATCGATTGTCCAGACTTCTTCCAGCACTGCGCTGACCACCTGTGCCCCTTCCCGAATTACAAGGTAGTATGTTCAGGTGACTTTAATATGGCCCTCTCGTTAGATCTGGATAGATCCTCCCCCACCCAAGTGGGCAGCCATAGCAGAGTATTATGATCGCATCGATACCTGGCGTCTCTTACATTCAACTTGCAGGGAATATGACTTTTACTCCGCTGTACATGGCAGCGCCTCCAGAATTGATTGGGTCACGCTGTTCCCTGAGCTGGCCTGCGTCACCCTGAGCGCACAGATCCTCCCTAGAACCTTAGACGAACACTCCCCAGTCTTAGTACATTTCAGAGCCCTGAACCCACCAGCTAGGCAGCTGTGTTGGCGATTGAGAGCCCGTGCCCTAGAGGACGCGGTCTTCAGGGAAGATATTCGACAAGATATTTCAACTTTTTTCCAAATTATACTGGGATTGGTCCCAAACCCCAGGGTTGTGTGGGACACCCTTAATATTTATATTCAGTGCTGCAGCATGGCTAAGGAGGGTGGGGTTTTGAAATGCATCTGCAGGTCCATCTCTATCCTAGAACGCGACATAAAGAGGTTGGAGGTCATACAATGACTTGAAGATTCCCCAGAAGTGCAGGCCTTATTGTGCGAAAAAACGGGAGGAAATGAAACTTCTAACCGCTAGGGAGGAGCGATTTCTGTGGGACCCCATAGCGACAGCTACATACAGAGAGGGAGACCGCCCAAGCCGGACACTGGCCTGGGCCATTAAACAAGAACAACAATTAGACACTATAGTGGAGGTAGAAGATGAGTGGGAGGACCCCACCAGGGACAGTGAAAAGATCGACATGATCGTTCCTGAATTCAATGCCCGGCTATACACCACCCAGACAACTGCAGGCCACGATTCGATAACACAATACCTAGACAGAATAGCCCTGGGGTGGCTGGACACAGCGCAGGATGCATCTCTGAATGACCCCCCTAGATGAGGAGTTCCTTTCCCTTCCCAATTGTAGGGCCCCGGGCACTGATGGGATAACGGCTGAGCTATACAAAGCATACCCAGATCTCCTAATTCCCCATATACGACACATGTATGAGGCGGCTAGGATCTCTGGAACACTTCCGGATTCCACTAGAACTGCCCTAGTGATGATACTGTTGAAACCCAATAAAGATCCTTGTAAATGATCCTCATATAGGCCCCTCTCTTTAATTAACACAGATAACAAGATTGTAGCTAAAATCCTGGCAGATAGGCTTCTCCCTTATATGCCCAGCCTGGTCCTCCCTGATCAGGCCGGCTTTATCCCCAGGCATTCCACCCAAAATAATCTACGCAGATTGTTCATGCTAATGCACAACGTGAACACAGAGGTCCTGATTTTTGTGGCCGCATTGGAGGCCAAGAAGGCCTTTGATTCTGTGGAATGGCCATTCCTATTCAAAGTAATTAGTCGGACAGGTATAGGCACCTCCTACCTTCACTGGATTCGCCTCCTATACACCGCTCCCAAAGCCATATTTTACATCAACCACATGCAATCAGAGGCTATATATCCATCGCAAGGCACTCAACAGGGTTGCCCCTTCTCCCCCATACTGTTTGCTCTTGTGGCTGAACCCCTGGCCTGCGCACTGCGTGAATACCACGCCCACAGAGGTGTGAAGATTCACTCCCATAATTCCATCATTTCTCTGTATGCAGATGACTTGTTGCTATGTGCCAAATTCCCAAAAAAGAATTTACAACCCATGGTGGACGAGATCTACGCTTTTGAAGATCTCTCGGGCTAACGGGTCAACTGGGCTAAATCAGAGGTCCTCTCATTGACGCCCTGTGTCACGTGGCATGACATTGGTGAGGCCTTCAGATGGTGCCCACAGGGTATTCGTTACATGGGTGTATGGGTGTCCTCATTCCCAGTGGCATTGTACAGGGACAATCGTGCGGTTCGGCTGGAGAAGATGGAGCACATGGTGGATGCTTGGATCCGCTTGTCCATTTCTCAGGCACTCAGAATCTCGCTAGCTAAGACAGTGATCCTACCAACTTTTTTATATATCTTCAATAATGTTCCGATGTGGCCAACCCCTCCTCCCCCCGGGGCTTTTGGACAAGGCCCAAGAGCCTAATGACCCCGGTTAATATGGGCCGGCGGTCAGTCCTGGATATCGTATGATTTAATGACTCGACCGTATGAACAAGGGGACTAGATTTCCCAGATCTATACAGGTACATCCTGGCAGCGCCGATTCAATATTCAGTCTGGTGGTGGTCCCCATCAGTGGACCTCCAGCACACCCTCCTTGAGAAGGAGACCTTGCAACCTAACAACGTTATAGGGCTGTTGTAGGGCACTCCGGAGAGACACTCAAGAACTGAGGTCTAACCTCTCGCCGTCACACGCAGAGACTGGGACCAACTGGGAAGCTGGGTGGGTTTGGCGCAATGGTACTTCCGTCTGATGTCTATATACCGAGTCAGAGGTATCGCATCACCCACAAGGAGATTTTTCCGCAACATTTTGTAAAACTAAAGGTCCACACTCTGGGGGACTTAGCCCCAAATGGGAAGTTTATCTCATGGGAGGAACTAAAGGATAGAGGGGAGTGGACACCAATTACTATGTACTTCCGGCTCCGTGAGGTACTTCGCTCCAAACGGCCCGACTTTCCAAATGCGCCAACCTCCCTCATAATGCAATATGTCACTTCCCGCCAACCACAAGCAAGCTGGTCTCCGCTTTATATAAAATTATCCAATCACAACGAAGCACCGAAGTTGGTAATTACATGAGCAAGTGGGAATCCACCCTAGGTAAGACACTGACCACGGAACAGTGGAAAATTGGTTTCGTCTGATATATTATACATTTTTACACCAGATGTATTATTCCCCAGCACGCCTGCATAGTTTTTACTCAGAAAGGTCCCCTAGTTGTAACAGATGCGTTGAAAACCCAGCAGACTTCTATCACATGGCCGGGTCTTGCCCCCGAGTGCAGGCTCTCTGGAATAAAGTTGAGGAGACCCTCTCCCACATGCTGAATATCCATGTACATCACTCCCCCGAATTGTGGCTTTTGGTGCTTGTGGAGGAGGGGTCTCGTGCCGAGAAACGCCTGTTGGGAACAGCGTCTATCGTGGCCAGATCACTAATAGCTAAAACATAGGGTGGGGGCAGGGTCCCTAGCTACCATGAATGGCTCAACTTCATGTCAATGTGCGAGAGGAGGGAAACACAATACGTGCTGACCCACCACTCCAACAGCAGACCACTGGATTTCTGGGCCCCTTTCAGATCATATATGCTCACATGAGCAGAGAATCCTCCATGTCCCTCCCCCCTACAGAGTGTTCCCCAGAATTGATACATTTTTACACATTTATGATGTCCGGGTGACGAATTGTGTACCTGACGTGTGGCACTTACTGAATCACGTCTCTGAGAGGCATTACGAGGAGCACCCAATACATGCTACTGGATACGAATGTTTACCCACGTGTAATAATTGACACTGTAACTGCTCAGATAATTTGTAGCTGTGGTTTCCGCCCCAAGAATACATATAGCCTCAGCTCACTGGCACCCTTGTTTCCAGACCGGCAAACTTGTAATGAAGCCCAATGGGCCTCATTACGAGGCTGGCGGCAGCCGGCTGGCGCCGGTATTTAATTTTTTCAAGCCCCCACAAATGGGCAATTACTGTGTCATTACGGACTTGCCTGACCCGGTATTTGTCCATTCCTGGGCGCCGGGAAAAATTCTTCTCCATTCCCATTTGAGACCCTTCGAGCTCAATGTGAATGGGGAAGCCGGATGCACCGGCACCGCTATGAACGGTGCCGGTGCATCCGACATGCTGTGCTCGCGGGTGCTGCTCTGCCCGCCAGGTCCGACCTGGTGGCCAGAAAGGCACCCGCGAGCACAACTCGTAGTTTGTCCGGGAACTGCGGTACCAGCAAGCTTACCAGTACCGTAGTTCCCAGACCGGCAAAATTATAATGAGGCCCAATGTCTTTAGTTTTCACAATTGAGGGCTCCATGGTCTAGGCACATTTGTCAAACCACACGGTCCACCCATCACAAGTCGCGCAACCAGGAACCCTAGGCTCTTCAGCCCACACAGGTTCTTCTGTATCTGCCCCTGTTTACAGATTCACACTCACGTAGCTTCTCCTTGTCAGCCTCTTAGCATTATATGAAGGTTCACACTTAATTGGCTTCTCCTGTTTAGCCTCTTGGCTAAACAGGAGAAGCCAATTAATGTCACATCTCCCTTTTGTCAGTCTTTGGCCTTGCCGTATAGTATTTATGTACAAAGTTCATTTGCTGGTGGTTTTATTTCTTCCCCAGCTTTCTTTTACACTTGCTTTGTCATTTTGTTTGTTGCGTTCAAATGGGCACTTTTACATTCATCTGTTGTCTGCTCGTAGCTTTGTCAACAACGTTTCCATTCGATTCGGTATTCAATTTTCAGTATTATTCAGTTTGCCGCTTAACTTCCATTCAACCAGTGCCTTCGTGTTGGTTTCACTCTGTGAACGCTTTCCTGCTCATTCAGCATTCATCCCGCTTATATACACAGCCCCCTTGCAGCGCCCTGGTCTATAGTGATGTTTCCTTGCACTCATCGGTCTCTGGCGGCTTCAATGATCCACTGTTGCTCCACCTGCTGACCTGCCTTTGATTCAGAGCCCCGCTCGCACTTCTGGTGCCTCTTTGTGTTCAATGGTAGCGCTGCTTCTCTTCCACAGAGGCTGGCAGTGACGTTTCTGTTTTTCCTTTGCTCACAGCTCCAACACTGGCTTCCCGACTTCGGAAGTTCCCACACCTGTGGAATTCTAACGGGCCAATGTGCCTTGGGCTCCACAGGTCTTCCGGATCATCTGCCGGCGTCCTGGCTTCCCTTCAGGCCACATCACAGCTGCCTCCTCATGAACAGGATCCTCTGCTGGTCTCTCCCACACAGTCCTCCATGTTTGTCTACCGGCTGCTCTTTTCCTCTCTTCTTATACACCTACAACCACTTCACAGGTTGCAGGTGTGAGGTCCCAATTAGATTTGCCTGACTGTAATTAGAGAGACATGCCTGAGCTTTACAGTACCCTGCAGGCATCTTCCTCGTCTCAGTACTAGAGTGGTGAAATTAGTAGCTAGTGTTGACTACTCCTAGTCGCCCCTTTCTCATCCCAGTTCTGTCAAAGGTTGAATGTGGGGAAATGAGGGGAGATGTTTTAAAGTAGCCCATAAAGACTAGGGGAGGGTTAGGTTGGTTCTCAATAGGGTAAGGGGGATACCATGTCTCGCCTGTGGGTACCCTCTTCCCAATCCTCACGGACCCTCCACCCATGTCATCCTCCCTCGCTTCTCCACCCCCAGGGTCAGGATTCAAAAGCCAGGACCTTTCCCTGGCCACCTGAGAAGAGGATCTAGGGGGAGTAGGAGTGAGGGTACCCTCAGGTTTCTCACATACCCTTCCCCAACGCGGGTTGGACCGAGGTGTTTCAAAGGAAAACCGGGAGGGAAAGTCTACATTACCTTGCTCTCGACCCTTTCGGTGTCCCACTCTGAAGCAATAGGGTGTTAAGGTCTAAGAAACCCTGCATAACCCTTGGGTTGGATTCCTCTCTCTGATATACAGGGTTCACCCCAAGAAAATAGTACTTTCTTGCCCATTGGTTGTATTTTCGGAATTGGAAGCTTCTGGTTTAGTTGTGCGGGGGGGTTTAGCTCTAAGAGTCTTTCATTTTATTTGGGCTACCTGTGAAATACATTAATCGAATTGGGCTAAATTACTTCTTCCAGCTTCCTTTTCAGCTCCCCTTCTCCAAGTTCAAGACAGTTCCACAAAAGTCTTGAAATTACCTTTCTCAAGTTCAAAGCAGTTCCACAAATCCTTGGGGTTCCCTTCCTTAAGTTCAAAGCAACATAGTTCCAACAAAAAGAAGGGTCTTGGGGCTCCCATGCTCAAGAAAACATTGCAGTTCATCAAGTCTCAGGGTTCCCTTCCCCAAGACTTCAAATTGCCAATTTATACTTGGTTTCACAGTTTAACACAACTCCAGGTCAACTTGACACTCCTTCTGGACGGAATTAGCAGTTCACTTAAATTCACTTTCTTGTTTTGGTTCAACAACGTCTTTAGTTTTCATAATTGAGGGCTCCCTGGTCTAGGTGCAGTGGTCAGACCACACGGTCCACCCATCACAGGGCATGCAACCAAGAGCCCTATGCTTTTCAGCCCACACAGGTTCTTCTGTATCTGCCACTGTGTACAGATTCACACTCACTCAGCTTCTCTTTGGCGGCCCCTTGGCGTTATATGAAGGTTCACACTTAATTGGCTTCTCCCGTTTAGCCTCTTGGCTTTGCCACCATGTGTCACATCTCCCTTTGTCAGTCTTTGGCCTTGCCATACCCTATTCATGTACACAGTTCACTTCATGGGGGTTTTATTTCTTCCCCACCTTTCAGTCACGCTCCTTTGTAAACTTTCACACGTTCAAATGGGCACTTTCCCATTCATCTGCTGTCGACCCATATCTTTGCCCACCAAGTTTCCATTCAATTCGGTATTCAATGTTCAGCATTATTCACTTTGTCGCTTAACTTGCATTCAACCCATGGCTTTGGGTTAGTTTCACTCTGTGTATGCTTTTCTGCTTATACAGCATTCATCCCACATATGCACACAGCCCCCGTGGAGCGCCCCAGTCTCGAGTGATGTTCCCTTGCACTCACTGGTCCTTTTGGGCGGCTGCAATGACCAACTGTTGCTCCGCCCGCTGGTTTTCATTTGGCTGTGAGCCCCGGTCGCACTTTTGGTACTTCTATGTGATTATCAGCAGCACTTCTTCTCTTCCGCGAACATAACTTAGTTGCGTTTCCTTTGCTTCCTGACTTCAGAGGCTCTCACACCTGTGGAATACTAACGGCCCAAAGTGCCCTGGACTGCACAGGTCTTCGAGATCGTCTGCCAGCGTTCTGGCTTCCCTTCAGGCCCAACCACGGCTGACTGGATCTCCTGCTGGTCTCTCCTACAAAGGCCTCCCTGTTTATCTCCCTGCTGCTCTTTTCCTCTCTTCTTATACACCTGCAACCACTTCACAGGTTGCAGGTGTGAGGTCCCAATTGGATTTGCCTGACTGTAATTAAAGGGACATGCTTGAACTTCACAGTACTCTGCAGGCACCTTCCTAGTCTCAGTAGTAGAGTGGTTAAATGGGTCACTAGCTAGTGTTCACTACTCCTACTTGCCCCTTCCTTGTCCCAGTACTGTCATAGGTTGAATGTGGAAAAATGAGGGGAGATGTTTTACAGTAGCCAATAAAGGTTAAGGGAGGATTAGGTTGGTTCTCAATAGGGTAAGGGGGATACCACGTGTCATCTGTGGGTACGCTCTTTCCAATCCCCAATGACCCTCCACTCAGGTGATCCTCCCTCGCTTCTCCACCCCCAGGGTCAGGATCCAAAAGCCTTTCCCTAGCCACCTGAGAAGAGGATCCACGATGAGTAGGAGTGAGGATACCCTCAGGTTTCTCACAGGTGTTCAAGAGTGTGTAAGGAACTCATGGTGGCAACAGTAAAGACAGACACAAGTGATGACAGTTCAAGTGTGTTTATTAACAATGAATGCAGAGTGGAAAAACCCCTAAACTAAACCTAAATCTAAGATGGGAGCAAGCGTTGACCATCAAATGAAAATCAGGCAGTCCTAGTGGTGACGTGCCAAAATAAAATGGGCCTATACTAAGAAAACTATTGCCTTACCGCTAGTAACGTACTTTCAACTGTATGTTCCTTCCACATATTCCTCATCTTTGATATTCGATATCCAGCTTCAGCTGCTTCAGATTTTTTTTTCGGCAGAGGGCGCTATGTGTCACTGCAGACGACTTAATGTCCCTTGAGGGCCTCCGTTTCAAGGATGATGTCATCGATGGCATATGTAGCACGTGCAGCGGCCGTTGGCTTCAGTTCTGTTTTTCTTACAGTAGAAACTACCCACATAACCACGGGTTTGACCATACTCAACTTTGAAGGAGCGAAAGCTGTAATATCATGAGAAATTCTACTGTGGGGTAGGCTTTGAGGGCAATGAGGAATATGTGGGAGGAACATCCAGTCGAAAGAATGTTACAAGGCGAAAGTAACTTGTTCTTCGAATGGATTGCATTCTCCCACATATTCCTCATCTTTGATGGACTCCCAAGGCAGTATTTGATTTGGTGGGGGGAAGTAAGAATTTAGTTTTCAAAGGTTTTCATGAACCGAATGGAGAACAGCTTTCCCAAAGCTTCCATCCTGACCAAGGGAAGACTTAATGCAGTAATGTTTTGTGAACGTGTCAATAGTAGACCACGTCGCTGCCTCACAAATATTTTTGATTTCTACACCCCTTTGCAGGACTCTAGAGGTAGCCATGCCCCTTGGCCCATGGGCCCTTAATTCTTCGGGAGGATCCTTGCCAGCCACTCTGTAGCATTCCGAAATTGCCAGAATGATCCACGTGGATAAGGTCTGTTTTGTAACAGCCTGACCCAGTTTGTGACCTGTATAGCCTATTAAAAGCTGGATAAGGTCTGTTTTGTAACAGCCTGACCCAGTTTGTGACCTGTATAGCCTATTAAAAGCTGATTGTCAACGTGAAGTTTTGATAGGCTAGATATGTAAAAGCTCAGAGCTCTGCTTGGATCCAATCTATGTAATCTCTCCTCCTCTTTGCCAGGATGAGGTGGAGGATAGCAAGTGGGCACAAAATGTTCTACCCTACATGAAAAGCAGAAATGATTTTGGGTAAAAATGAAGGCTTAATCCTCAGAACAACCTTATCCTTATGGAAGACAGTAAAGGGTGGCTTGGATGAAAGTGCCTGCAATTCACTCACGGGCTGAAATTAAAGCTACCAAGAGAATGGTTTTAAATGTTAACAACCTTAATGGACATGAATGTAAAGGTTCAAAGGGTGCACACATTAGAAATGGTATTACCAGATTAAGGTCCCAAACTGGAACCTGGAAAGGAAATGGGGGGAACACATTCGTGAGCCCCTTTAGAAATTGTGTCACTAGTGGAATTTTGGAATATGAACATTCTTCTGACGAGCGCTTGAAGATGGATATTGCCGCCAAATAGCCCTTAATAGTTCTAACCTGGAGACCCATATTGGCTAAGGATAGTAAAAAGGATAATGCCTCCAGTGTTTTGCACAGAAAAGGGTCTTGCACCAGCTGCACAATTTGTTCCAACAGCAACGATACAAGGACTTTCTTGCTGGCTTTCTGGCCGAAAGCAAAATCTCCTTTACGTCATCCGGGAAGTCCCACTCCTTGTATCTTAGCCTCTCAGAAACCATGCGTGAAGGCTGAATGTCTTGACTTCTAGATGGAGAACCCGACCCTCCTCTCCCGAGAGAAGGTCCTCTTCTTAGTGGAAGACATATTGAAGGGCAGATGGACATGTCAGACATGGACAGATCCGGGTACTACAACCTCCTGGCCCAATCCGGGGCAATTAGGATTGTGTGTTTCCTGAACTTTCAAACACATACAGGAGCGGAAACGTCCCGTCCACTACGAATGCGTCTCCTAGTGCTCCTCTCGTAGGAAATTCCCTGGAGCAGTACAGTTCGCACTTCCGGTTGACACTGGTTGCAAACACATCCACTTGAGGGGTTCCCCAAAGGGTGAAGATCTCTTGAAGGACGTCCTGAGCTAGTTCCCACTCGTGGGACACTGTGCTCTGCCTGCTCAGAGCATCCACCACTGTGTTCTCTTATCCGGCTAGGCGAAATGCCGATAGAGAGATTCCTTCTTGAATTGCCCAGTACCAGAGCTGCATTGCCTCTCTGCATGGTGGTAGTGACCCTACACCTCCTCTCTTGCTGAGGTAGTACATGGCCACTGTGTTGTCCGTCATTATCAAGGCATTATTTCCCCGTACAGAGGGCAGAAAGGCCTTCAGCGCTAGTCCAATTGCTCTCAGCTCCAACAGATTGATATGTAGTTTGGACTCCAATGGATACCAACGATCGCTGACTGTGAGATCGTTGGTGTGGACTCCCCACCCTGTGAGTGAGGCATCCATCACTACTGTTATCTCCGGCCAAGGTTGCCAAAAGGTTACTCTCTTCAGAATGTTGTCCTTCCAGGTCCACCACAGGAGATCATGTGCGGCCCTGCTTGGAACCTGAAGTAGAACTAAGAAAAAGTGTCTAAATTTAAAGACACTCCCGTCCCCTGCACACCATTAAAGCTGAAATAAATCAGTCAATACAGTATTTATATTTTCAAAAATATGTAATTCAGAGTAATCAACTCAAGGTAAAAAATATATATACATTTGGTTTAGCAAATGAATTCGTACAAACAATAGTAATTTACACATAAGGCCATCATAAAAAGCAAAGGCAAAAACCAAACAATATGTTGTTATGTTCAGGAGTGATTTCCAACATAACAACATATTGAGCTGAGGTATCAACATGGTGTGCCGTGGCTTCCAGACGATCCTTTGAAGTCTTCCAGCCTGTTCGCAGGAATAAACTCCTGGAATTCAGCCAAATCCTTCCACAGTTTCATATTTGCCGCTGCCAGAATGAGCTCTGTATTGGCCTGACGCAGTTGCAGTGCCGAATTGGCAAATACTTTCTTGCCCAAGGAATCCAACAATTTGTCCTCCTTGGCCAGAACTTGAGCCGAAGCTGCAAATATCGCAGAAGCCGACTTGGATTGCAGCGTGGCAGCCGCTACCACCGTGGAGGTAGGGAGCGGGCAAGATGCCAAGGCTACCTCCTCGGAGGTGTGGAGCCTTTAACGGGGGTCAATCCTCTTATTGATATGCAGCACGTCGTGGGGTTTATCCCAGACCTTACGGGCCTCTGCCAAGACGTCCTTCTGAAGGAACAGGCCGGTGCGCTCTTGTGGAGACAAGGTGAACGCCCCCGAAAGCACCCCTTCCTGCGGAGCGGGGGCCTCAGGCACTGGAATGTCAAGAAGGTTCATCATATCCAGGACCCGGTGGTGGAATGCTCTGACAGAGCGGGCTGGTCATCGCTATACTGATCTGCCTGAGGTTTCGTCCAGCGCGTCTGGCTCAGACGGCTGGGCAGCCACCGGTGCCAAGGTGTTGTTCCGTTCTGCCAGTGTCTTCTCAACCAGAGACAATGGAGGCAGAGGGATAAGGGCTGGGCCAAGAAGAAGAGGTGGTATCACCGTCGGAGCGACTGGAGTCATGGCTGGAACCGCCAGAGTGACCGGAGCCGCGGCAGGAACCGCCGAGGCGGGAAGTGGCGCAGAAGGGTCAGGATAGATCTCCTTGAAAAGGCCTTTAAAATACCCCCTCAGGGGGACATAGTGTATAAGTCTCTGAAACTTCCTGAAAAAGGCATCCTCTGATGAAGGATTAGGCGCCGGGGTGGGCAGAGGCCGCTCGTACGGGGCATACCCTCACAAACGCAATGAGGAAGGCTGCCACCCATCGGGTCTACATAGACCAACGGAGCAGAAGTAGGAGGTTGCGAGACCGTATGCGGTAGAGGCATCCCAACACGCAAGTCATGGGCAGGTGTCATGAGCACTACTCCCGAGGAGCCAGGACTGGCCCAGCGCCCCCAGAAGCAGACCCTTCTTCCACATCTCCGGACCCAGCAGACCCCTACAGGGGCCCTTTGGACCGTGTCCTGGCGCCTTTGGCGCCAGGCTCATAAAGGACTTCAGTCCCGGCGCCATAGGCGCCGGGCTCATATTGATAAACTGTGTAATAATGCTTGGGTGGACTTATCTGAGGCAGACCATGCTGCATACTTACCCAGAACAATCCAGTCTGGCTGAAGTCCCCAGCCATCAGGGCTGGGAGGAACTATTTCCTCTATTCAGGAACTCTTTTCTTACCTGGGTGGGGCCGGTGGAAGAACACACACCTGAAGCACTTCTCTGCTATTTAAACCATGCCCGATGGAATACACGTGCTTCGCGTTATTCTGCATCAGCAGCAGGACGCTCACTGAGTCGGCTCCTGCATCCTGGCTCCTGACACGCCACCCAGCCCCCGGAACACCTGCAAACAGACAAGAAAAGAGAAGGCGAGCATTAGAAATTACTTACCGGAATCCGGCCTCAGCAATCCTACCTCCAACGATCCTGCAAAGGAAAGGTACAAGATTAGCAGCGCTCTCAAACGCTCGCAGCCGCGCCGCCTTGACTTACCCATCCGTGGCCTCGCCGAACTCCACCACGGCGCCGGCAGCATCTCGGCACCTGAAAAACAGAAAAAGACAGTCATTACAGGTGCCCGCTCTAAAGCGGCCACATTTCTTCCACTTACTTACGTGCCTCATCACGCGCGACAGCGGCTGTGTCGCCGGCAGCATCTCAGCACCTGTAAGCAGAAAAAGACAATCATTAGAAGTAAGCAGTCGCTTTTCTTTCACTTACCTTCCTCCACCGCGGCTTCGACGCCAGCTACATCCCAGCACCTGCATAAGAGGAATACATGGTGAGCACTAACTAAGCACGGAGAACAAATACTCACCAAGAGACTTACCAGCTTTAGGTTTCTGGGCCCCGGCTCCTGTGGAGAAAAGACACTCATACTTATCTTACGGCTACCGTAGGAGAAACGAAGGACACAGTGTCCGCAACTATTTCCCATCCAGTGACGTAACTGGATTCTACGCACCCCTGCACCTGAAGCAGGATGGAGAGCTCATCTTTACAATACCTAAGGTGAGAGCTCGCAGAAACCAAGTTGGGGGTCAAGAAGAGTGAGAAACGGGAGATTGGTGGGAACACATATCCACCCCAGCTGGTAATCAATCCCTTTTATTCCACCTGCAGAAAACTTACTCTACAAGCCAGGCAATCCAAATTCGGAGGCCCCGTCCAGAGCATCTTCCGGGCCCTGCGCCTCACGATAGAAGAAACGGTAGCAGTCCAGTTCGGGTCAGCGTCTCTATGGGAATCAGGTGAGCGTTACAGAACGCGAAGCCTACCAATAATCTCCTACCCAGGCGCTATGGAAACTTCTGATACAGATCAACTGGCCCAGCTACTGGGGGAATTAAGGGCTGAAGTTCATTCTGCTCGCCAGGAGACGAACGCCCTCAGGAGAGAGTTAATAGTGTCAGAGGAACAAACTGACGACCTTGCCAGACAGTTATTACAGAGCCAAGCGGGGCAAACCCCTCTGCCCAATCCAGGGGGGAATTTTACCCCAGTTACTTCAACCAATCCCGTTCAAATCAACCTACCTGGAAATGTGCCACTGGCACCACCTGAACGTTTTGCTGGAGACCCTAAAAGATTTGCAGTGTTCATAAATCAATGCCGATTGCACTTTCTCTGCAGGCCCGCGGCCTTCCCGAATGACCAGACCAAGGTAGCATTTGTACTTTCGTATCTTAGCGGCAGTGCCGCCGATTGGTCAATTCCACTGGTTACACAAGATGATCCAATCCTTCGGAATTTCCAAGCCTTCCAGACGAGTATGGAAAGACTTTTTGCAAGGCATTCCCAGGGGCAGGCCCTGGACAATGAACTCCTTTCCCTACGACAGGGCAACCAGGATCTCTTAGCCTACATTGCATCCTTCAATAGGTTAGTTGTGGAAACTGGATGGCCCGAGGAGAAAAGAATCTCGCTATTTCACCGAGGTCTACGCGGCGAACTCAAAGACGTCCTGGCCCACGTCGTAAATCCACCTCAGGACTGTTCGGATTATATTGATTTGGTGGTCCAATTAGATCACAGGCTTCAAAACAGGAAGGCGGATCGATCCAGGTTTGAAACCTGAATCTTCACTAAGACTCAGAGCAACTCCAAAAGTGTCGATGGCACCGAACCTATGCAGAGTGGGGTTGTAAAGGGCCCCTTAACCCAGAAAGAGCGTGACAGAAGACGGCAAATGCAACTGTGTCTCTATTGTGGGAACTCGGGACATTTCCTTCGAGACTGCCCTGTAAAACCACCTAAGAAGACCGTAGGAGCTTCCGACAAGAATTCCGAAAAGTCTGAGCCGGGAAACGACCTTGCCCGACAAGCGTAAAGGTCCGCTTGCCGAGCTTAAAAACCAGCTCTTTGACCTCGCACTTCGTTATGCCAATGGTCCTCGTAAATCCAAAGCAGCCAGAAAGATTGCATGCAATTAAGGCATACGTGGACAGTGGAGCTATAGGAAATTACGTGGACCGCGAGTTGGCTTCCAGGATGAACCTACCTCTTTGCCCAAAAGCTGTTAAAGATGTCATCACCACTGTGGATGGGACTGAGATCGCCTCCGGGCCGGTAACCCATACCACTTCTGAAGTGACATTACTAGGCCAAGACGGGCATCGGGAGGTAATAGTGTTCGACGTGATCAAGGCTCTGCAATTTCAAATAATTCTGGGAATCCCTTGGTTGGAAAAACACAATCCTCAGATTGATTGGCGAGCAAAGACGATAACGTTCCCAGAGTGTGCACAAACCTGCTATCTACAATCAGACATTGGCCTAGCGTCAGTAACGACTGACAGTTTGCAATTACCGCTAGAGTATCGAGAGTTTCAAGATGTTTTCCAAAAGGAACAGGCTAACACCTTACCGCCCCACAGGTCATACGATTGCCAGATAGATCTACTACCCGGTGCAACTCCTCCTTGCAGCAGGATCTACGCCCTTACTGAGCCCGAGAACCTTCACCTGCGACAGTACCTGGACCAGTACTTGGCCAATGGTTTTATTCGTCCATCGAAGTCCCCTGCGTCCTCTGTTCTTCGTGCCAAAAAAAGAAGGTGACCTCAGAACCTGTATAGACTACCGCGCTCTGAATCAGATAACGGTAAAAAACAGATACCCTTTACCTCTGATCCCGGTACTCCTTGACCAGGTGAAGGATGCTTGCATATATACAAAACTAGACCTACGGGGGGCTTATCACTTGGTATGGATCAAGGAAGGCGATGAATGGAAGACGGCGTTTCGCACTAAATATGGGTTATTTGAGTACCAAGTGATGCCTTTCGGACTATGTAATGCACCGGCCGCCTTCCAATATTTTATGAATGATGTCCTCAGGGAGCTCATTGACGTCTATGTTGTCGTCTACATAGATGACATTCTTGTTTACTCCTCTTCGGAAGAAGATCACCGAAATTATGTTAGAACAGTACTTGAAAAACTTCGACAACACAAGCTATTTGCCAAACTTGAAAAATGTGTTTTCTATGCCACTGAAGTCGAATTTCTGGGTTTTATCCTGACACCCAAAGGCGTCCACATGGACTCTCGAAAGGTGGACGCTATTCTCAAATGGCCATCACCTACTTCTGTAAAAGGCGTTCAGAGCATGTTAGGCTTTGCCAATTTTTATCGCAGATTCATTCCGGAGTTTTCACGAGTGGTACAACCCATCACGGCTCTCTTAAGAAAGAATAAACATTTTGAGTGGTCTGAAGAAGCTGAACAAGCCTTCCAAGAGCTAAAAGCCAAGTTTACTTCTGTGCCAATACTGAAGCACCCACGCCCATATCTCCCTTATATCGTCGAAACCGACGCATCCAGCTTAGCAATGGGAGCGGTCCTCTCACAAAGAGACCCAGAGACTAACCAATTACATCCCGTGGCGTTCTGGTCTCGAAAATTCTCGGCGCCTGAGGTTAACTACGCCATCACAGACAAGGAACTGTTAGCTATTAAATCCGCCTTTAAGGCCTGGCGTCATTATCTCCTTGGGGCCAGACACACCATCACGGTGATCACTGATCATTGGAATTTACAGTATCTGAAAACCGCCAAGGCTCAATCCTCTCGACAGCTCCGCTGTGCCCTGTTCTTTGCCGAATTTGACTTTGTGATCACTTACCGCCCCGGCAGCAAAAATGGCAAAGCAGATGCTCTTTCCCGGATTGGAATGCGAGACACCATTGTCAACCCAGAGCCTGTACCAATAATTCCTGAACAAAGGATCTTGGGCCTGATTTCTTCACAATCCATCGAGGACATTGAGGCAAAAGTTAAACAATTTCTGAACCCAACAGACTTGCAGAACTGGCTACAAAAAGGAATGGATTTCACTTTAAACAATGACTTGCCTTATTTCCGAGGACGATTATTCCTACCATATGCCGATTTGCAAAGGCAAGTAATCTCCTGCTATCACGATTCATTGATAGAGGGCCACCCTGGCATTGCCAAAACAGAAGAGAAAGTGAGAAGACAATTCTGGTGGCCTTCGTGGAGAAAAGACATAAAAGAATTTGTGATGTCCTGTGGTGTGTGCGCTCAAAACAAGGGTCAAAAGAAAAGACCGGCTGGTCTTCTCCAACCATTAGACATTCCACCGTCTCCCTGGCATACCCTTTCTATGGATTTTATCACAGACTTACCCTCCTGCTCCGGGTACAACACTATTCTCGTTATTGTGGATTTGTTTTCCAAGATGGCCCACTTCATTCCGTTAAAAGGCTTACCCTCAGCTTCGGTACTAGCCAGAGAATTCCTTGAAAACATTGTCCGGTTACACGGATTCCCATCGGTACTAATCTCAGATAGAGGAAGCCAGTTTATTTCCCATTTTTGGCGTAGTTGCTGTCAATTGGCTCAAATCGATGTAAGACTCTCAACGAGCCATCACCCCCAGACCGATGGTCAAACTGAAAGAACTAACCAGACTCTCGAACAATATTTACGATGCATGCTACAACAGTCAGAGAGCAACTGGAAGGACATCCTTTGGATAGCTGAGTATGCATACAATAATTCCGTTCACTCTGGAACCGGGCAAAGCCCCTTCTACACTTTGTATGGAATTCATCCTCGAACTTCCAACCTCGATCCACCTCAAGATCTTGGAACACCCGCCGTGGATCAGTTACACACTGCTATTACCAAAGCCTTCAAAGAAGCTGCTGCACATTTACAACAAGCTAAAGAAAGGTACAAGAGAGGAGCAGATCAACTCCGAAGCAAGGCCCCTCAATACCAGATTGGGGACCAGGTCTGGTTGTCCACCAAACACTTATCATTCAAAGGACCTCGCACTTTTAATTCCAAATATCTGGGGCCATATCCAGTTACGGCCATAATAAACCCAGTGGCCGTTAAACTAGGATTGCCAGCTCATATGCGAATACATCCTGTTTTTCACGTATCGCTTTTGAAACCCATGCAATCTGGAACCAGACTAACCAAACCTCCACAACCAATTCAAGTGAATGGGGAACCTGAATTCGAGATTAAAAACATTTTGGACTCTAAGATCATCAGATCAAAGCTGTTCTACCTGATTGACTGGAAGGGTTACGGGCCTCAAGAGAGGTCATGGGAACCCTATGACCACGTCCATGCTCCTCGTCTAATCAAGAAATTTCACCAAACCTTTCCGGATAAACCAAAACCCCCGGGGAAGACAATTTTGGGAGGGGCCTTGAGGGGGGGTGCTGTCATGAGCACTACTCCTGAGGAGCCAGGACTGGCCCAGCGCCCCCGGAAGCAGACCCTTCTTCCACATCTCCGGACCCAGCAGACCCCTACAGGGGCCCTTTGGACCGTGTCCTGGCGCCTTTGGCGCCAGGCTCGTAAAGGACTTCAGTCCCGCACCATAGGCGCCGGGCTCATATTGATAAACTGTGTAATAATGCTTGGGTGGACTTACCTGAGGCAGACCATGCTGCATACTTACCCAGAACAATCCAGTCTGGCTGAAGTCCCCAGCCATCAGGGCTGGGAGGAACTATTTCCTCTATTCAGGAGCTCTTTTCTTACCTGGGTGGGGCCGGTGGAAGAACACACACCTGAAGCACTTCTCTGCTATTTAAACCACGCCCGATGGAATACACGTGCTTCGCGTTATTCTGCATCAGCAGCAGGACGCTCACCGAGTCGGCTCCTGCATCCTGGCTCCTGACACGCCTGCCAGCACCCGGAACACCTGCAAACAGACAAGAAAAGAGAAGGTGAGCATTAGAAATTACTTACCGGAATCCGGCCTCAGCAATCCTACCTCCGACGATCCTGCAAAGGAAAGGTACAAGATTAGCAGCGCTCTCAAACGCTTGCAGCCGCGCCGCCTTGCCTTACCCATCCGTGGCCTCGCCGAACACCAACGCGGCCACGACGCCGGCAGCATCTCGGCACCTGAAAAACAGAAAAAGACAGACATTAGTGGTGCCCGCTCTAAAGCGGCCACATTTCTTCCATTTACTTACGTGCCTCATCACGCGCGACAGCGGCTGTGTCGCCGGCAGCATCTCGGCACCTGTAAGCAGAAAAAGACAATCATTAGAAGTAAGCTGTCGCTTTTCTTTCACTTACCTTCCTCCACCGCGGCTACAATGCCAGCTACATCCCAGCACCTGCATAAGAGGAATACATGGTGAGCACTAACTAAGCACGGAGAACAAATACTCACCAAGAGACTTACCAGCTTTAGGTTTCTGGGCCCCGGCTCCTGTGGAGAAAAGACACTCATACTTACGGCTACCGTAGGAGAAACGAAGGACACAGTGTCCGCAACTATTTCCCATCCAGTGACGTAACTGGATTCTACGCACCCCTGCACCTGAAGCAGGATGGAGAGCTCATCTTTACAATACCTAAGGTGAGAGCTCACAGAAACCAAGTTGGGGGTCAAGAAGAGTGAGAAACGGGAGATTGGTGGGAACACATATCCACCCCAGCTGGTAATCAATCCCTTTTCTTCCACCTGCAGAAAACTTACTCTACAAGCCAGGCAATCCAAATTCGGAGGCCCCGTCCAGAGCATCTTCCGGGCCCTGAGCCTCACGAAGAAAGGAAGCAGTCCAGTTCGGGTCAGCGTCTCTGTGGGAATCAGGTGAGCGTTACAGCAGGGCAGAACGGATTCGCACCGTCCCGTGGAAAAGGCTGTTCACCAAACAGAAGATTCCCAGCACCCGTCATCGATAGCGTGGATGTAAGGGAAGAATCCAAAATGGCCGCCGTAGACCATAGGGAAAAGTCTGCCATTTTGTCTGTGCCTGAAGAGAACTGCGTCACATGTACCGATGAGGCAGGAATCTCCACAGGTTGGTCAGGGGACTTGATGGAAAGTTTAGCCTTGACGCTGTGGGGTCTCGGATGTTTACTGGACATCCTAGAAGTTGCCCCTAAATTAGCCTCCAAGAGAGGAACCTCGACAAAGCCGGTAACAGAAGAGATACGGTCAGAGACCCCCCTCCTTGCCCCCTCGACAGAACCGGCATCACAGCGTCCCACAGTGCGGGAATGCTGAGGAATCCACCTCACAGACAAGGCCTTTATAGGTCTCTCAGTTCTATCGGTACACACCTTAGCCTCGACAAGAGGAACCTCGTAACTGAGTCCGGTACGTTTAGCTCCCTCGAGAGGGGTCTCAAGCCGTGGCTTGGTACAGAAAACCTCAACCGAGGCCTCAGGGCGTACCCCGGTATCTGTATGGGAAGCTCAGAAACCGTAGACCTCGGAGCGAACTCTGGTACCCAACGCCTCAGAAGGTCTGGGCTGAGTATTAGCATCTGACAGGGGACCCTTCGTAGCAGAGCTTTTGAAGCCCCTCCCGGACCTGGAGGACCCTGAGAAGGAGTCCCCTGGCCAGGGTGCCCTAAAAAGTAAAGAACTTACCAGGCGTCTCTTCTTTTTGTCGATGAAAATCTGAAAATGCGGTAGAGGAACGTGCTGAAAGACCTCCTCCCACCGACGAAGACGACGCTGAAGTGCGTGGACCGAAAGGGAGTCGCAGTAAAAACACGAGTCCCAACAGTGATTTGGTCCCAGACACTCCAAGCAGAGAGAATGGGGATCCGCCCTAGCGAAGCGACGTTCACAAGAGGAACAGGAGACAAATCCCAAATGATCTGGCATTGACGGAGGACTACGTGACCGCAGAACCGGAGTAGGAGAGAAGGACAATGGAGAAGAAAAATATCTTCCCTGTGATGCAAGTGCTTCCAGCCTCGAACACGCGAAGAAAAGGACTGAAGGGCGATGCGCGGGGCAGAGCTCAGGAGGGCGGGGTTACGGCTGCGTGCGGCACCGTGCGTAAATAGAGAAGAAGGACAAACGTTTTCATTTTTGATGCTTTTTGACAAAAGTGCTCTGGTCCCGTCCCGAAGTAGGCAATGTCCCACAAGTATGGAGGAAAGGGGACGGGATGTAGGAGTATTTGGGATTCCTCCCACGCATATGTGTACGATCTAGCGTCACATCCATGACATTGTTAAAGTCCCCACCGAGGACCCACAAGTCTGGTTAATGGTTTGTAATTAAGGGCATTATGTCATCGAGCAGTTCGGTGGCAAGTAGCGGTGGGGCATCTACTGCCAGTATCCCTATTGTCTCTCCCCTTATTGCGCCTTGCAGTAGCTCAAACCTACCTCTAGGATCTTGTTTGACTGAAATTAGTGTAAAGGGAATCCGTTCGTGCAGTAGAATCAAGACACCCCGAGAACCCATAGAGATGCCTGCATGAATTGCAGTACGGTAGTTCGTTCTACGAAACACGGTGCATGTTGTACCAGCCAGGTGTGTCTGAGTGAGAAGGGCGATGTCAGGGGATTATCTATTGAGGAACTGAGTAACCAGACATCGCTTAATTCCAGAACCCAGGCCGTTGACGTTCCATGTAAGGAACCTAAGAGAGCTTTTATTGTCCTTAGTCATTCCGGGCCTGGAGATAGAGGGTATGACTAATTGTGAGGTGGTTCACGGGAGATCTCCTTCCTGTGTACGTGGGGGTGTGGGTAAGTGAATGTGTGGCTGACACGGCCAAGTATATATAAGAACAAGAACACAACTCCCCACCCTTTACTCCACCCCAACCTGAAGCATCTGTCCGCCCGAACATTGATGATATTTCCAGTAACCAGCTATCAAGGGTAAAACTAGCGCATATTATGCCCAAAAAGATGATCTACTGCGTATTGTATAGCCGAACAAGTAGACCGTGTCAACCCAACCAACCAATCAAACAAACATGTGGGCGGGGGTGCGTTGAACTGCACAGTAATTGCCAAAGTCTCAGCAGCTCTGCAGTCTGCCCATTACCGATCATAAGGATTTGCCTGCCCATCAGTTAGGTCATTGTCTGCGTTCAGCGTCATTGCCAATCCGGTCTGTGTCTGCCTTGCTTCGCTTAGGTGTTGTCCTTGGATGAAGCTGAGTCCGGTTCTTGTCTATCTAACAATTGTTCTGGAGGGGGTCGCACAGGGCGGGAGCTAGGTTTGTTATTCGCCTTGTTCCTTTCCGGCCCCCAGTCTCCATCCAGGTGCAGTTCAGCCCATTTCCAAGCCTCCCGGGGGATCAGTGAAATTAATCGTGATGCCGTTGTGATATATCTTCAATTGAGCTGGGAACAAATGTCCGTATTTGACATTCGCTGAGTGCAAGTGTTTTTTAAGTTGGTCGAAGGATTGTCTGGCGCATTGTACCTCCCTGGTGTAATCCGATAAGAAAGCAATCAGGGATCCATTATAGGTAAATGTCCCCTTCGCCCGGGCCATTTGCAGTACTGCATTGCGATCTCTATAATTTAGTAATCTGGCGATTACCGTGCGTGGTGGCGCACCTAGAATAGGCTGTCCCAATGGCATAGAGTGCGCTCTTTCAATAGAGAAGAAGTTTGAAAATGTTTTTGGTGCAAACATGTCCATCAGCCACTGCTCAAGAAAAAGCTCCATATTTGGCCCCTCTGTTTTCCCAGGCATCCCGAAGATGGGTACGTTGTTGCAGTGTGACCTGCCCTCTCCTTCGTCAATGCGATCTTCCATTGCATTCATGCGTGCCATCACTGTTGACACCAGTTGCTCCATTGTGTGGAGACAGTCCTCTGCCTCAGAAATGCAGTGTTCTGCTTCCCTGGTACGGGTGGACACTTTTTTGGAGGTCATGGCACAGAAGCGATAGGTCCGCACTGATGCCATCCATTTTCCTTTCCATGGAGGTGCGGGAGCTAGCAATGGCAGTTATCATGTCTCTCAGGGAGAGGTCCTCCTCCATTGATGCAGTATCACATTGTGATGCTTGATTCATGGGAGCAGTGGTGATAGCCGTTGCATATTGATCCATCCTACTCTTGGTGGAGGCATTCTTTAGTTTGTCCTTGACCATGGTGTATATTCACCTAAGAGGATCAGTGCTGATATTTGGTGTACGATGTCAGCGTGGGCACATCAACGGTAATAGGGTCAGTCAACTGCCAGTGGCCATCAGCTATGCGTGTCAGAAAGTATTGTGGCCTTTAATATGATGGTGCACAGTGAAATTTGCAATACGTTTTCAAGTGATCCCAGCGAGGTCTTGCGAGAGGTCTCATGGTCACCTTGCTGTCCAGGATCGGGGCTTCTTTCTGCATTGAGGATAGAGCAGGTGCTGTTACAGAGCCGGTGTTCATAGGCCGCAGAGACTGTCTCAGTATCCCAGTGCTCTGGTGTACTGATTGCGAGTTGCAAGTCGCCAATTACTACCCACTTTTAGCACGTAGCACAACCAGTTTTGAGTGTAGGTCCCCTCCCAGGTCTAATCTGTCCTTTAGCATGACAATGCAAAGCAGTCCGGGCCCAATGAGCCCCTCACCCTAGCCCAGCGGTGGTCCTTACCGGATCAGTGCTGTCTTTCCTCCCACCCCAGCTCAGTAGTTATGTACAGCCGTCGGATTGCCATCTCAGTGCCTCAGAGATCTGTTAGTGTTATGAGGATCTGGACATAGCGGAGGGGTGTGCTGGGGGCCCCATGGGCATATCGCAACTCCAGGTGGGGTTCTCTTTAATGCCTGCACAAAGCAGGCATAGCCGCGGGATCAACATCCGCAAATGTCCAGGTCTCTGGATGTTTGTTACACATAATGCAGTTGAGCACTACGTCCATCATTAAAATCCGGTGTAGCACGCCACCTGGTATTGGGGTTGCTCAAGTGTTCCACCACATAGTTCCCAGACTAATGTTGCCCCGGAATACCACCTTTTCCTAGTGGGACAGAGTGTCCAGGTTTCTGCGCACCCTAACCTGTAACTGTTGTTCTCCAGCATAGGTCTGGATTGGATTCACATGCTCATGAATATTCCCCATCGTCAGGCTGGGAATCCTCGGTAAAGAAAATATCAGTTTGAGTTTAATTTCTGAACTGTCTTTCTCCTAACAACCAATCACAGGTCTCTGGGTCATACTGCGCCCAGCCAATGACTGCCCTCTACTTAAGCCTCTCCTCTGGCAGCCATCCTCAGATTTGGTAGCATGTAAAGTGTCAGTAGGACCAAGAGAAGAGCCGCAGAGGGGTAGGTGGGAGGGTTCAAATGTGAATCCATGCCAGACCCATGCTGGAGAACAACAGTTACAGGTAAGTAACTTGTTCCTTCTCCAGCATGTGGTCTGGCATGGATTCACATGCTCATGAATAAAGAATACATAGTAGTATACACATGCACAACCACGGGAGGTGGCAAAGGCTCAACATAAGCATCTCTTACCTCATCACCAGGCTCACCTTCAAGCGAACAGGTTGTGCACCACTGCTTGACCGACTCCGGACTCCTCCCTGGAATCCCTGCCGATGCAGTAGAATCTCGTGAAGGTGTGCGTCGACCTCCACCACAGATGTCCAGCAGGGCCACACCAGACAGGAACGCTGTAGTTGCAGCGATCGCTCTGGTCGAATGGGCTCTCAGACGGCCAGGCAACGGATGGTTTGCCAACCGGTGACAATTGGTGATACAGCCGGAGAGCCACCTGGAAACGGAAGTCTTGGCCAAGGCATTCCCCTAGTTCACGAAAAGTTGTGACGTGTTCCGGAAACTCTTTGTGCGGTCCACATAGAACTTCAGCGCTCTAGCCACATCCAGCGAGTGCAAAGCCCTCTCAGCCGGCGATGAAGGTGTTGGGAAGAATACAGGTAACACCAATAGCTCGTTTAGATGAAAGTACGACGGCACCTTGGGCATGCGTCCCTAGCACTACCCTTGTGTCGTGCAATGTCAAGTAAGGTGGTTTACATGAGAGGGCCTGGATCTCTCCCACTTGTCGTGCGGAAGTGATGGCCACAAGAAAAGCTGTTTTCCACAACAAAAACTTCAGTGGCGCAGAATGCATAGGCTCAAACGGAGGACCCATGAGCCTAGACAGCACCACATTGAGCTCCCACGCCGGGGATGGAGCCTTCACCGGCGGGAACGAACGGAACAGTCCTTTGACGAACTCCTTAACCAGACGGGGTGACCATAGCGACCACTGACCCGGAGATCTGGTGTAGTGGGAGATAGCCACCAGATGGACCAGTCCAGCCTTGGCCAAAGACAGCAAATACGGCAGTACCTGCGGAGCCGTGACTCGTAGAGGATCGATCTTCTAAAGACGGCACCAAACGGCAAACTTCTTCCACTTATGTCCATAGCGTTTAAGAGTAGACGACGCTCTGGCCTTGGCAAGCACTTCCTTGCAGTCCGCTGGGAGATCGTAGCCCCCAAACTCTAACACTGCAGGAGCCAGGCCTGCAGGTTCAGCGTTCCTGGGTCGTGGTGCAGAATTGTGCCTTCTTCCCTGGCGAGAAGATCTGCGACCACTAGAAGCTTGACTGGAGGAGCCGCTGACATGTCTAGAAGGTCCGGGTACCATATCTGCCTCGGCCACGCCGGTGCGACGAGGATCCTGCAACGCCTGAGTTGATTGGCTAGCCGAAGAAGCAACGGCAACGGAGGGAACGCATACAGAAACAGGCAGTCCCAGGGGAATGAGAATGCATCCCTCATGCTCCACTGGGGGAAACCTGCTGGAGAACCTCCGGCACTTGGTGTTTGTCGCGGTCGCAAATAGATCGATCTGGGGATTGCCCCATCTGCGGAACAGGCGATCCCCATGGTCCTGACGAAGCTCCCACTCGTGACAAGAGCGCAGCTCCCTGCTGAGAGAGTCTGCAACAGTGTTCTTCACTCATGCCAGATGAAACGGGATGAGGAACATCCCCTGGCCGATGGCCCAGTGCCACAGTTCCTGCGCTTCTTTGGAGAGTGCTGGGGACCTGGGGACCTCCTGCTTCCTGATGTAGAACACTGTGGCGGTGTTGTCCGTGAAGACCCAAACCACCTTGCCTTTGAGGGACAGAAGGAAAGACTTAAGGGCCCAAAACACTGGCCGCAGCTCCAACACGTTGATGTGCAACGTCTTCTCCTCCGGCAGCCACAGGCCACTTGCGTTAAGACTTCCGGTGTGATCTCCCCACCCTTCCAGGGAGGCGTCCGTCGTGACCGCCTCCATGTGCGGTGGGGTCTGGAACAGATGTACGGACAGATGTGCGCAAACTCCCCACCACCGTATCGCTCGACGGAAACTCTCATCGAGTGTGATCTTGTCCTTGAAGCTTCCCGACACTTGTATCCAACGGGTGTCGAGAAAATCCCTGCAGTAGACGCCTGCGTAGCCTGCACAGCCGAATGAGGTATATGCATGACAACATCATGCCGAGCAGAGACTTGATGAACCTCACCCATGCGCTCTTCAGGGCCAACAGCTGTTGTACCTTGCCTAAGATGGCCGCTATCCTCTCCTTCGACGGAGATGCCAGGCACGACACTGTGATGAGTCCCAGAAACAGCGCGTTCTGCGATGGAGTCAAGTAGGACTTTGCATAGTTCACGAGAACCCCAAATCCGTCAGGAGTCAGACGGTCCTCGCTATGTGGTCGACGGCGATGTCCTTTGAGCTTGCACGGATGAGCCAGCCGTCCAGGTAAGGGTATACGTGCATCTCTCGTAGACGCAGATGCGCCGCCACCGGCGCCAGGCACTTGATGAACACCCTTGCCGCTGACTTCAATGCGAAAGGAAGGGCCTTGAACTGGTAATGTTGTCCTTGAACCATGAAGTGCAGAAACTTGTGGTTTCCCTTGTGGATGGGGATGTGAAAGTAAGCATCCTGCAAATCCAGCGAAGATAGGAAGTTCCCCTCTTCCAGTTGTCCTAGTACGTGTTGAAGGGTCACCATCCGGAACTTTTGGGACTTGATGTACTTGTTCAGCCGACAGAGGTTTAGGAAGGGTCTCCATATGCCGGTCTTCTTTTTGAGGAGTGTTAGGGAGAATTATCCTTCTAGGGCTAATTTCCCTCACCTATTGAGTCCACCAGCAGCTTTGCTGGATTTCTGGAGTTTATTTTTCCCACCTGGTAGGAGTGTACATCTTTTTCCACTCTTGCATGTGTTTTGGCCTATGTGTTTTTACTCATTGTGTGATCTTGGGCACTGGAGCACGCCACTCCAGGTGCCCCTGTTCTTGTATGGGTTACACTGCACCCTCAGTGTAGTAACCCAGGGTTGTCTTTAAGACTTCCCTCTGACTCCATTTCCCTGGGGCTGACTACTGTCCCCCAGAGAAAGGTAAAGTTGCCATTTACCTTACATAGTCATTTTTACCACAGACCCAGTGCATCCCATCTTACATGGAGTACTGGAAAGGGCTAAACTGTACCCCTTTTCTGTCTGTACCTCCTAGAGCATTGTTTTGCTCTTTTAACATTTAGACTTGGCTGGTGGCAGTGGTATCTACCCTAACTTTTCTACCGCGATTATTTTAGATAAACGTGGTACTGTTCTTGGCTATTATATTAGCCTCGAACATAAACCCGCTTGACCAAATCGTCTTTCTTTTGGTTCTGGTTGGGTTTATTCGCCATTTCTTTTTGTTAAAGTCCTGCTTGTGTTTTACTTTGCGCGGCAAACTAGGTTTGCCTTCTTTGTTCACCGTCTTTTTGGCGTAGTCACCCCCTGCACAGGAAACCCGAGTCGCACTTTGCCATGATTGGCTGAGGTGGTTGTCCCGGCTGGACAACCCCACTGCTGCGTGATTGACAGCCAGGCTGTGTGAATTGGGGTTTTATGCATAAAAGGCAGGTCTCTTGGGCTAGAAGTCAGAGTCGCCTCTGGAACTACAAGGAACTGAAGAGAAGCAGAGAGAACGATGGCTGCTGCAACTACCCTGTCCCGGTGAAGCCCTGCTGCAGTCCTGAGCTATCTACCCTTTGACGACTAAGAGGAGATCCAGTCCGGAGTCTTCTTCCCTTGAGCCTGGTGGGGATAACCAGCTCATCTTCTTCAGCCAGAGATCTCCGCGGTGGTCTAAATCGCAGCACACTGCTGTAGTGGTCCGGATAGCCACCTGCTGAGCCTCTCCTGTTTTTAAGGAGCACATCTTTTATTCGTTGTCGCTGCTGCCGGCTTCATCCCTGCGTAGTGCAGACCCCCTTCAGATGTCCTCCTTCACAACGAAGCTCCAGGAATCGTGGGTCTGCGGGAAACCAACAGGAACAACTGCCAGGGCAGCAGCTGCATCGTGAGAATAAGGTACTGTGTTCTACTTGAGGAAACTGGGTGAATCCCTTTTATTCATGCTCAAGGCTCGTCCTTGTCTTCCCTCCTTCTTATAACTTTTGCTTCCAAACATTGACAATATTCAAGTACTTTTGGGCTACGCTGAATCGTGAACTGTCTAACGGTGTGATCTTCGGCAACAGGTCTCCGGTGTCACTTAAACCTGGCTCCGACCCTTTGACTTTTGAACTCGTGTTTCTCGACACTGTCTGCCTAACCTACATATTGCCTGTGATTTATTATTTTTTTTTTACTTTTTTTATTTGAATTGACAGCTTACCAGAGAACAGAGGGAGCCACAAGGCGCCAGCATTACAAAACATAAGCAATGCACATATCGGAACAAACCATGTTGAGCAAACTGAAGCAACATTGAAAACAGGCAATATACAAAGTGCTAATAACCGTACCATAAGAGTGTGCATCTACGAGGAGTCCCCTGGAGAGGAGGGAAGGGAATTTAATGGTGATGCCATGGCGGCCATATATTCCCGGAATCTCAGCCAGATGTCCCTTGGTCTGGAATGGGGGTGTTGCATTGCGTTCCTGGACTGTTCAGTATCATGAGCCCATGTGACTGAACCTAGCCACTGTGTATAGGTAGGCGCCCTAGGGCGGAGCCAACATAATAATATGCAGCGGACTGCCAACAACATGCAGAGGCCTACTAGTTTCTTAGAGTCGCGGGGCAATTGAGGGAGGTCATGGAATAAGCAGTGCAATGGGGTGGGGGCAATCATGTGTTCCAGGATGTCTGATAGCGTGGAGCAGATGTCCAGCCAAAATTGGGTCAGGCGAGGGCAGTCCCATAGCATATGAATATAGGAATCTTGATACGCGCCACATCTGGAGCATGTGGGAGGGGTGGCGTGGAACATGCGATGAAGTCTCATTGGTGTATGGTGGAACTTGTGCAGAACCTTGAATTGAATGAGTTTAAACTTGGTGTTATAGGACACATCATGAGTTCGAGCACACATTCGAGACCATCTCTCGTCAGTGATTTCAGTCCCGAGATCCTCCTCCCACCTGCGTCTCAGCTCAGTGAAGTGGGGGGCTGCTCTGGTCTGTAGTAAAGAATAAAGTCGCGACACTTTACCCTTAAAGGGAGAGATAGGAACAGAGCTCAGCAACAATAGGCTCGTCAGGCGGCAAGGCGGGAAATTCGGGATACCTAGATTTGAGATTCTCCCGGAGTGAGGAGTACTGCAGCCACACCGAGTCTGCAGTATGTGGCCTCATGTTTGCGATTGTGAGGTGTAGCGCTGTGGCGCGTGTGGCGCCTCCTGTGGCTGTCAATACTTTTTTCAACAAAAACGTCCCCTCCCACCTCCCCCACCTACATCCCTCCCCCAAACAGAGGGACGAAACCCAACCCACAACAAAACATCATTAAACAACGCGGCATCAGCGCCTGGGGGCTTGTTAGCTGTCCGAGCCGTGGCACGACAGACTATACGAGGGCAAGTAGAGTGCAAATACAGTTAGAGTAATAAAAGTATTCAGTTCAGTTTGCATGTGCGGAGGATTATGGTGGAGATAGGTGGACTGCAGTGTCATGTTCATGCATTTTCATAGACTACAGTCGTCCTGAGACAATTCAATTATAAACATTCCATCCAAACCAGCTCCCCAACAGGGAGGCTTGGATGCAACAGAACAACCATAAAAAAAATGGTGCAATTAGAAGATATTACCAGTTGACAAACATAGCAAGAGCCCGCTCCTCAGTAGGGCTGGGAGAGAGAGGGTCAAGGCAATAAGAAGAAGAACCAGATGAACAACCAGAGGCAATATGTTTGGCATGGAGCGACGTGAATGGGGCTAGAAGCTGACCATCATTGATTTAAAGCAACACATTAGGTATCATGACTGAGTGGGTCCGTGGCAGTCGTGGGTCAGCCAGGGAAGTGGTCGTCGAGGAACTTGGAGGCCTCCTCCGGGATCGTGAAGAAGAACGTTTTGTTGGCATGTTCGATGCAAAGTTTTGCGGGGAACAACATGGAGTACTTTACCCCCAGATCACGAAGTCTCCTCTTCACCGCTGTGAATGATTGACGCTCCCGCTGTACCGCCACAGAGTAGTCCGGGTAGAGGTGGATCCTATTCGCTCCGAGGAGAAGTTCTCCCTTGGCTCTGGCCGCCCGCAGGCGGGCATCACGATCCCGTAAATTTAGGATCCTGGCTATAATGGGCCGAGGCCGGGCACCCGGCCTGGGTTTTGCGGTCAGGGCACGGTGTGCTCTTTCAACGGCGAACTGTGAGGAGAGTGTAGGGGCATCAAGGAGTGTCATGAGGGTGCGTTCCACGTAATCCTCCATGGGCTCAGTAATATTGTCCTCGGGTATTCCAATAATGTGCAAGTTGTTCCGCCTTAAGCGGGATTCGAGGTCATCATTTTTCTTCTCCACCGCTGCCACCCGGTTGGTGAGCGTGGAGACTGCAGCATGCAGCGAGCCCAGGTCATCTTCAGCAACTCCCAGTCTGGTTTCAACTTCGGCGACTCTACCATCCGTTCTTTCGATATGGGATTTTATGGAGGAGATCGTCCCATTCATATCGTCCAGTTTAGTGTGGAGTGCGGTGAAGCCATCTCGTATGTATTCCAACATCTTCTGTGAGTCGTCAGAAGTCGGTGGAGCGGAGGCGGCAGGTTGCTCCTCGGGTTCATCGGTGGCGGGCTTTGGACGGCGTTTTCGTAAACATATTTAATGAGCTTTGTTTTTTCCCAGCACCAGCTCCCTTGGTCATGGTGAAGGTCGGGGTTGGGGAACGGGATCCCAGACACAAATGGGAGTTTCGAGGCAGAGAGATTCCCACAAATCCAGCCGCAGCAGAGACACCTGGGGCTGTAGTATATAGCCTTCAGGGACCGTAGGTCAGTGTCCAAGTTACAGCCAGGTCATGTTTGCATCAGCAATTTAAGTGATCTGTGCGCACTCAGATGGGCGGGATCCGCCACCGTGGCGACTGCGGTTCGTGTAAACCCTAGGGCCGAACCGGCAGGGTTTAGGGTAGCAGTGGTATAATACTGCAGGCTAGGTATCGCATGGAGTACGTGGTAGGGACCAGGGAGGTGTCTCTTCCCCCAAGTAGGTGTATGGCAAGATCCAAGTAGAGTGCTGCGAACAGTTCACAGGGCTGGGCTAGTAGTTCCAGTGGAAACACAACACCGGGGGGGTGCACAAGAAAAGAACCAGCAACGGGGGGTCTCTGCAGCTCAGAGGGCCCTCACTGGAGCAAAGAACGCAAGGCGAAAGATTGGGTTCGGGTGCAAGAGACTTGGGAGAAGGTGGTGCAACCTCCCACGGCAGCGGCCGCAGACCAAGGATTCCTGAGTTATGGCCGCCTGGCTCTTCGCACCAGTGGGTTGGTGGTCAATCCTCCGGCAGGGTATATCACCAGCCCCACTACCAAGCAATATCAGTATGTCCACGCAGCGCAGGGATCACATTAGTGATGGCAGCAGCGGGGGGATGTCACATAAGGGCGGAGATTCTGGGGGAGGAAAGCAGCAGCGGCACAGCCACAGCAGTATCAGGGTATTATTGAGCGGGAGCTGGGCGCCAGGTGGCTCCTCAACCCCCCAAGTATGCGTGATTTGAGTGGTAGAGTTGCGCAGGTGTACAGGGTGAGTGCGCCGGCCTGCCAGCCAAGGAAGCCTGTGGGGGGGGGGTGCCTGCAGGGCCACCCAAGTGTCAAGGCGGCAGCGCACAGCACAGGACCCCCAGAGGGGCGAGTCCAAGGATTCCCGCGTTGGTCCTACCAGAGAACGTCAAAGTAGATGGTACGTTGGGATGGGGGGGGGAGGAGGCCCCCTGATGTAAACCGGGTTATGTGGATTTCAAGCCCGGGTGATGCACGGGACAATCTGCCGCCGGCAGTGGAGGAGGGCCGCCGCAACAGGAGCCCCCAGCAGGGAAAGCAGGAGTACAGGTCCGTCCACGGGCTCGGGAGTTGAATCACCGGTGAAGGGGGAACGCAGCTCTTATCCCGCTCCCCGGTCTCCTTACCTTGGAGGGAGCTGCGACGGAGAACCGCTGGAGGGGGAGCGGGGGAGACAGGCAGGCATTTGGCACCTCCGCGCGGAGTTGGCTGAGGTGGCTGCAGTCGCAGATGGCTCCGGTCATGGGCAGGGGGGAGGACAGACTCAGATCTCAGCCCGCAGAGGTGCGATGTGATCAGCTGCTCGCCGGGTGATCGGACAGGCTGCGTGGCCGCTCAGAGAGGCAAACACGTCTCAGGTGCCCCTCCCCACGCAGGCCGCCGGCGCCGGGGAGTCGAGAGGCAACAGCGAGCCGGGCCTCAGAGGGCTCTGGCACAGGACGGGCCAGCAGTTCGCCACGCCGCGCAGCTAGGTGTGCAGTGCAGGGCTCCCAGGGGGTCTCTGGTTCCCAAAGGCGGGTCGAGGAAAGCGAATAGCCTGATCTCACGGATGCCTCTGCGTCGGGTGTACCAGCTGCATTTGCCCGGCAAATAACGGATGGAAAGCGCCCTCGTAGTCCGGAGCTGTGGACTCAGGCCGCCATCTTGCTTCAGCGCAACAGCGCCCCCCATTGCCTGTGATTTTTGCCTCCAATTCCCTCTGGGTATCTCAGGTGCTAAGTGTGTTTTTGCCCCGGTAGCATTTCATGTCACAGATACGCGTTTATTGAGTAGACCGAACTGTCAAAAAGTGATCGCAACCGTATCCGCGGTATCGTGTTTTGTTCATAACACCCGTTCATTTAAACACAGGGTACTTATCTTGAGAAATACTGTACAAAGTGAATTGGTTAGTTGTAGTATATTTAACGTGTGGTTTTGTTTAAAGGTTAATAGAACTGTTGTGTTTATAACTGATGGTTTAAAAATAAATGTACTTATATTTTTCTACCTAAAACCTTGAGTCAGTGTTTGCTTGAGTCACAGTAATTGTGGTCCCTTTGTGTAATCTCTGCTACTGCTCATATACTCTTGAGATAAGCCTGGCTGCTCTGCTACTGCTACCAGTCTGACATAGTAGTACAGGCTTGTACCAAAGGTAAAACTTGTATTGCCACCTGTGGTCTTAATTGTGTGTAGTGGTCCCTAAGGGGACTGCCCAGGATTCTGCCTAACACTGGTGTACAGCGGTGAGGATATGGAAGTAGAGTGATTACACTTATAGTGCTGCTGTTGCTTGGGTTCAACTAACCACAAGGCTAACACCACTAATTCTATTTAACTGAGAAATCATGTCAAGTATGGAAAACTACACTGAAGAGAGTCTTTTACTCTATACTGCTGAGGTTCTTAGAACCATGTGTAGAGATAAGAATATCTCTGGTAAAGGATAAAAGTCTGAACTGGTTGCAAAGTTAGGTTACCAGACATTTGGTCGAAAAAAATTGGTCGACCAGACAAATGGTCGAACCAATTTGGTCGAAAACCAAATGGTCGAATTTTTTTTTTTTTTATTTTCACCCCTTTTTTTTATTTTTTTGGGGGGGTCCCCCCCCAACCCCCTTTTTTTCTCTAAAAACCCCTTTTTTTAAAAAACGAAAACCCGAAAAATAAATATATAAATAAAAAAAAAATTCGACCATTTGGTTTTCGACCAAATTGCGTCGACCAAATGTCATTCGACCAGTTTTCAGTCGACCAAATGACTGGACACCGCAAAGTTAATGGGAAAAAGTCTGGAGAGTGGGTCAGAAGGGCCTACCACTCCAGCCAATGTGGATTTTGATGTTTCTGATTCTGAGAGTGTTAATTTAGAAGAAGTAGATGAGTCCTTGCTAGGAAACCCTACAACTCCTTTGCCGGCTCAGAATGCACTATATCTGTCCACAGGGACCCCCACAGGTCCTACACTTACTCCTGAATTTATTGCACTTGAGAAAATGAGACTTGAATTAGAAGTGAAACTTATTGATGCACACACTGCCATGATCAGAGAAATGGAGCTGAATTATGAACTAGAAATGAAGAAACTGTCTCTAGAAAATGCTTCTCTCCCAGAGTCTTCTAGGTCTTCCAGCCCTAAGAGACCCCGTATGCCAAAGGAAATGATTGGTATGCATGAGACTAAACTTGATGTTTTGGATTAGTTAGCACTGTTTGAGTACAATCATGGGATTCAAGGTATCTCAGGGAATCAGTTGATTCCTTGGCTTTTCTCTAGGCTTCCCCCTGTTGCAAGTGATGCTGTAATGGAGTTGGGGGAGGAGGATAAGCAGGATTATGAGTGTGTGAAACTAGCATTAATAGCTAGGTTTGGCAAGACCCCTTACCAGTATCTTAAGAGGTTTAGAACCCTCAAAAAGCATGATGGTACCCCTTGGGCTACCTGGGTGTGTGACTGTTTGAAAAACTTAGATGGTTGGTGTTAAGACAGATTTCTGAACTCTGTCCTGGTGGCGCAGAAGTTCAGAAGGCCAACCTAATTACTTGGAACAGGGTAACCTCTGGACGAGCCAGACCAATCAAGGTAGCGATCGCGGCGGTCAAGACTAGGTCTCAAGAGGGGTGAGGGTGACTGAAAGCCCGCAATGAGCACACAAAGCAAGATCACTTACAAACTACTCCAAACATTTGTTATATTAAAAATATATACACATTTATTTCAAGGCCTTTAAAACAATGACCGTAGCGAGAAAATCACAATATAACGATAGTAAACCAACACATACCATATCAACACAATATATATACAAATACAACCAGTCTCAAGCGTTATATGCACGAAATGTGTAGTCCACCTAAAAGGGAGGGAAAACAGGCAGTGCGAAATAATGCTTAGACCCAGTTCACCTTCAGAGGCACCTAACTAGATGGAAGTCCGAGCCCTGCGAAGAGTGGAGCCTTGTGCTCAAAAGTACCTGCACGCGCTGGTGCCAACGGGCAAAAGGAGAAGCTCTTCGAGGGAAATCAGGCAGTTCAGTTTAGTGCACAAAAGAAGAAGAACAAGTTCCGCGACGAAGCGCAGCCTCTACAGTGGGCAGAAGCAGAGCGCAAGTACGGAAAAGGGTGCTGTTTGACACAGCGGGGAAAAGCAATGGGCTCCTGCAGGAGGGCTACCAGATCCTAGCTATGCTACTCACCGGTCCCTGATGCAAGCAGACCCAGGCTTCTCCGCGTCCGTTTCAGTGGCTGGCAGGTTCAGAAGAGCAGGGAACGCCTCGTTGTCGTGTTGAGTAAAAAGACGTCCCAATCGAAGAAACCCGCACAGTTTGTTACCACAGCAGGGCAACGGAGCGGCCGTGTGTATCTGAGCCAAATGTACACTACTCACTTCAGACCTGGGAACGCCAAGTGTACGAAGCGTGTGAGAGTGACAAGGACTCGAAATACTACACAACCTGGCGGCGGTTACAGAGCAAGACTCCCTTGTAAACTGGTCAGTCAGCTGGATGGACCAGAGACGCTTAATAAAAAAGGCTTACTGGCAGGAGATGGTGAAGATGCCGAGAATAGCTGTTCCCGCTATTTCAAGGGTCGAAGTACCAGTACAGGCCTTCTGGTTCGATCAAAGGTGAAAAGGGTTTCACAAGGCGACAGCAGTGCAGAGGAGAAGTCCTTCAGCGGGTCACCAGCGAGTCCTCGTTCCAGCCTCTTGGTTGCAGGATACTTGGCTCCTGTATTCCTTCGTTCGTGAGAACTCAGGAGATCAACATGGTAGTGGTGTTTCCAGCCCCCTCTTATCCACGGTTCCCTTCGCGCCAAAACGGAGGGGACCCAATAGGAGATCCGCTCATCAACACTCACACCATTCGTGGACCAATCACGGACCACGGTGGTCCCAGGCATTCAAACTACCCTAGACTCTCTGGCACCCAGGATGTGTATTGGGACCAGACATCCCAGCCCACATCCTGGAGGCACACACAAGACATGTAGAAGCCCGCGAAAGCATCCGTGTTTCGCGGGAAAGTACATGCCCAAATAAGGAAGGCCCCGGGTCGGCTCGACCTGGGGAAGGTGAAGGGAGCAAGACGGTCAGCGGACAGGACAAAGGAGCCTCGTGGTCTGGCCATTTTGGGAGCCAGGCTACCATTTTGGGTTAAGCGTGAGAAACGCGCTTAGAACGCCAAAAGGAGCTCAAAACGCAAGAAACGATCGCTGCCACCATTCCCGTCCCTGAATTACTTGCACCGATCAGATACAATCCTAAACTAGTATCTAGGGCCTGTAGAAGGCTAGAGACCCAAGAGAGCTGTAACTTAGTTTACAGTGGCCTCTTGTGTCATGTTGCACGAAAGCCGCAACATGATAAAAGAAACTACGGGAAACAGCGTTCCCCGGTACTGACTGTCTTAAGGGCATGTCAGTTTCCCCGTAAGAAAGGAGCGAAAGCCCAGAGTAGTGCGGCAGAAGGTTGCACTTCTCTGGCAAAGTCAAGAACAAGGTGAAAAACAACAGCAAAAAGTTTAGGGGTTGCCACATGGAAGGAAAATTACCTACAATTACGAAATCTGTCCTAACAGTTGGGTTAAGGGTTACAAAGTGAACACTTATGAAGGTTTGAGGAATCTTGTAATGTTGGAGTCTATTTTTGATGTCTGCTCTCCTGAGCTTAGATAGCACTTGGCTGATTCAAAGGAGATAGATCCTAAGAAATTAGCTAAGGCTGCTGACTTGTGGGTTGCCAACAGGGCTACTCACAAGGATTCTGGGGCGACCCAGAAGAAGGAAGAGGGAAAGCAGTCCAAGAAAGACAACAAGGAGAATTCCAATAATTCCAATCCAAAAGAGGGCCACGAACATAACCAGGGTAAGCCACAAGGTAAACCGAATCAGGCTATTGTACCACCTGGTTACACACCAGATAGAGCTCAGAGCAAGCCCCCATTCCAGAGAGCATTCGGGAAATGCTGTGTTTGTGGATTTCCTGGCCATGTGAAAGGAGATCCCAAGTGTAAGGGTAAATCTTCAAGGATCAACACTGTCTCCTTAGCCTTCTCCCAGGTGGATGAAGTACCTATGACAAGTGGTAACTTTCAGCTACTAGCCGATGAGCCCATGAGAGTCTCAGCTAGTGTTTCTTTAGTGCCCTTGGTTCTTTGGGAACAACAGAACTTAGATGTCTATAACTCAATCCCAGATAATACTAAAGAGTATTACAAAGATAGTGTTCTTGTGAATGGTCAGGAGACCCCTGCCATCAGAGACACTGGAGCCAGCATAACTGTGGTTGATGAATGTTTTTTCAAGGTG
The DNA here is from genome assembly GCF_040938575.1 of Ambystoma mexicanum. NCBI lineage: Eukaryota > Metazoa > Chordata > Amphibia > Caudata > Ambystomatidae > Ambystoma > Ambystoma mexicanum. The sequence goes on along the minus strand of NC_090925.1, from coordinate 14,272,872 downwards.
GAGGATGTTGCTAAGGCACCCAAACACCTAACCAAGTTAGCTGGAGGACCTGTGCAAATGGTTCCCCAGTTACCAGCTCTCATCCAGTGTAATGACATGACTGTCAGGATACCTGTAAGTGTGCAAAATAAAGTACCTGGGAGGGTCCTGTTGGGTAATGACCTTAAAACTCTAGTTGTGTCTAGTACCCCCAGGCCTCCCAGAAGAAGGAAGCAGGAGCTCACAAGGTCTGCAAGGGAGAGAACCTTAAGAGGCTCTCCTGGGGACATGATAGAGGAAGCTATCACCCCACCCCAGGTCCACAGGACTTACTTACTGCCATTGCAGGGCAAGAAAAGACAAAAGGGAAACCTAAGTCTGCCGGCAAGAAACCAGCAAGCACTCCTATGCCCAGAAGGACATCTCAGAGACCGTCCAAAGTCACACCTGTGACTCCCACACCAGCTCAGGCTGAGTGTGATGTTCAAATCTGTATGGTCAAACCAGATACTGAGGAATCTCATCTAGAAGAGGATCTTACCTTGGTAGGAGATCTTGACCCTGTTGACCATCCTGAGCTGCAGTCGTTACTGGCAGAAGGTGGACCCAACAGGGAGGATTTCAGCAAGGGACAAAGCGAGTGTCCTACCTTGGAAGGTCTTCGCCAACAGGCCACTTCTCAGCTCAATGGGACTGAGCCTGGGAAGTATAGGTTGCACTGGGAAGATGGCCTCTTCTACAGTGAACCAACTGAGTCAACCCCTGGAGACTACAAAAGATTTGTAGTACCTCTAGTGAACTGACTCCAGTTTCTGCAGTTAGCGCATGAGGTACCGTTGGCTGGTCACTTGAGTTTTAAGAAGACCAAAGAAAGGTTATCTCTGAACTTCTACTGGCCTAAGATGGGTACAGAAGTAGAATAATTCTGCAGAAGCTGCCACACTTGCCAAACCTCTGGCAAGACTGGGTCCAAGAATGTGGCACCCATAGTGCCTCTCCCAGTGGTGGGAATTCCTTTTCAGAGGGTTGGGATTGACATTGTTGGTCCTCTTGACCCTCCCATATCTTCAGGCAACAGGTTTATCCTGGTTGTAGTGGACCATGCCACTAGATTTCCTGAAGCCATACCTATGAGGACTGTTACGGCTCCGGCTGTAGCTAAGGCCCTACTTGGTATTTTTACCAGAGTAGGTTTTCCTAAGGAGGTGATATCTGACCGGGGATCGAATTTTATGTCCCACTACATGCAAATCATGTTGAAAACCTGTGGAGTCACCCACACGTTCTTAACTGCCTACCACCCCCAAACCAATTGGCTGGTAGAGAGGTTTAACAGAACTATGAAGAGCATGATAGGTGCTTTAGAAGATCCCCTTAGAAGAAAGTAGGACCTTCTACTGCCATGCCTTCTCTTTGCTTATAGAGAAGTCCCTCAGGAGGGAGTAGGATTTAGTCCCTTCAAACTTCCCTATGGCCATCCAGTCAGAGGTCCATTGGCCCTGATTAAGGAGGGGTTGGAGAGTGCTCCTTCCCCCAAGCCAGTCAGAGTGACTGACTATGTGATGGGTCTCCAGAGGAGAATGTCACACATGATGGCAGAAGCAAGTGATAACTTGAGGGCTGGTCAAGCTCTGGTCAAGCATTGGCATAACCAGACGGCTAACATGGTTGAGTTTACTCAAGACCAGCTTGTTCTTGTTATGGTCCCCACAAGGCAGAGGGCCTTGCAGGACAAATGGATAGGACCCTTCAAGGTTGTGGATAAACTTGGAGAGGTGAACTATCTGGTGGACTTAGGCAACCCTAAGGAGGCTCCCAGAGTCTTTCACACCAACCGTTTAAAGGCTTATGTCTCTAGACCTGACATAGGAGCTTTGCTTCTAGCTTCAGCTCAGGAGGAGGAGGCGAGTGAACCTCTGCCTGACCTCCTCAGAGGCTTACCTTTAGATGAGCAAGTGGAAGGAGTTAATCTCTCTTCCAGTCTCACATCTGACCAGCAGGATGAGTGCAAGTTACGGTTAAATCAGTTTGCCTCCATGTTCTCACTTTCACCAGGCTTGACTCCCTGGGGCCAGCATGACATATACACTGGTGACTGTTTGCCTGTCAAAAGCAGAGGGGTACAGAATGTCTGACAATGTCTGGCTGTTCAACCAGTATCTGGCACTCCTTGCCCACCGCATCGCCGCTCTCTGCCCTAATTTCCAGTGATATGCGGACGATACCCAGCTCATTTTGAGGCTACCCTCAGCCTCCCCCTCTCCTTCCCTCATCTCTGACTGTCTGTCTGCTATCCAAGAATGGTGTGCCGCCAATGACCTCTGCCTTAATGCCAGTAAGACTGAGATTCTACTCATCGGTACTCCCACTCCCTCCTTCCCTGCAGCTCTCTGGCCTGCCTCCCTTGGCCCCCTCCCTGCTCCTACCTGCAAGGCAAAAAACCTTGGGGTCATCTTCGACTCCACACTCTCCTTCTCTCCTCATATTTCTGACGTCGCCAAGAGGTCACACTACCAGCTGCACCTCCTCAGAGGTATTCTTCCCTTCCTCTCCTTCCCCCAGAAGCTCACTGTCTCCCGAGCCCTGGTTCTCTCGAAGCTGGACTACTGTAACAGCCTCTATCTTAATCTGCCTGCCTCCACTCTCCGCCCTCTGCAACTCATCCAGAACAGAACTGCGAGACTTGTCCTTGGCCTCAAGCCCAGGGACCGTATCTCTCCAGGACTGAAATCTCTACACTGGCTCCCAGTGGCTGCGAGGATAAAGTTCAAAACCCTCTGCATTGTCCACAAGGCCTTCTGGGGCCTGGGTCCTAAATACCTTCAACTCTCTCTTCCCAAATATCTTCCTTCCCGAGCCCTTCGCTCATCCGCCTCCAATTCCCTCAGGGTTAGCCGCTTCTCGAAGCAACAAGCTGGGGGTAGATCTCTCTCCGCGGCAGGGGCCTCCCTCTGGAACAGCCTTCCTGCCTCCCTGAAACTTGAGGAGAACCATCTCCGGTTCCGGAAGCACCTCAAAACCTTCCTCTTTGCTTCTGCTTTCTCTCTCCCTCTCCCCTGCTGAACAGCTAATTAATTCCTCACTGAAACTGCACTGATCCTGCAACTGGACCACTCTAAACGGCCTCGGTCCTGGGCCCAGCCACTCTCCACTTGCACTGATGCCCTGGAACCCCTTTGCACTGCGGGACTGTCTCTGTATCCCTACAGCCCCCCCCCTTCCCCAGCACTTGCTCTGCACTTACCTCGCACTTGCCACCAGCTGGCCCTATTTATTTATTTATTACTTTACGCCACTTACCTTGTACTGCACTTCCCCCCCTCCCCTTCCCCTTGCACTTTTCCCCCTCCCCCACCCCTGCACTTGCGCGATCTGAATGACACCTGGCCTAGTAGGATCGTTGTCTGTCTCCCCTTGTCCCTCCCCTCCCTGCCTCGTCGCGCCTTGAAACACCTGTGTATAGGCGCGTTACAAATACCATATCATATAATATCATATATCATATCATATCAGATCCCACATAAGGAATGAGGTCAACAAGATGCTTGAACTCTGGGTTATAGAGCCCTCTACTAGCCCATGGTCTAGCCCAGTTGTGCTTGTACCAAAGGCAGGATCCAAGGAGTTGAGATTCTGCGTGCACTATAGAGCTCTAAATGCAGTCACAACGACTGATGCCCATCCTTTGCCTAGGACAGATGAGCTGGTGGACAAACTTGGTGCAGCCAAGTACCTCAGCACATTTGACCTAACGTCAGGCTATTGGCAAATAGCCCTGACAGACCATGCCAAGGAGGAAAACTGCCTTTTCCACTCCATCTGGCCTTTACCAATTCAAGGTGATGCCTTTTGGGTTAAAGAATGCACCTGCTACATTTCAGAGGATGGTCAAACACGTTCTGAATGGGATGGAGGACTTCTGCATGGCATACTTGGATGACATTGTAGTGTTCAGCCCTACATGGAAAGAACATATTGAACACCTAGGTTATGTATTGCAGGCTCTGGAACAGGCCCATCTGACCATAAAGGCAAGTAAATGTCAAATTGGTCAGAGTTCAGTGGTCTACCTTGGACATGAGGTAGGAGGAGGTGAAATAAGGCCATTGCCTAGCAGAGTACAAGCTGTACAAAACTGGGCCACCCGACTACTGAAACCCAAGTAAGAGCCTTCCTAGGTCTTACTGTGTACTATAGGAACTTCATAGAGAACTATGGGAGCATAGCTTCTCCCTTGAATGTCTTCTCCTCTCCCAAATTTCCTAAGAAGGTCAGGTGGAATGAGGAGTGCAATCAAGCCTTTGAAGGTCTTAAGAAAGCCCTTTGTCAAACTCAAGTCCTAAGAGCTCCTGATTACCACCAACCCTTCATTGTACAAATTGATGTTTCTAATGTAGGTATAGGTGCAGTCCTTAGTCAACTGGATAAGAAAGGTAGGGAACACTCCATTTGTTTCATCAGCAGGAAGTTAAAGGCTCCTGAAACAAGGTGGGCAACAATAGAAAGAGAATGCTTTGCTATTGTGTGGGCACTGAAGAGGTTTAGACCATACTTGTATGGATCTACCTTCATCATTTAGACTGACCACCAACCCTTGAGATGGCTGATGCAAATGAAAGGGGAAAACCCAAAGTTACTCAGCCTGCAAGGATTTGATTTTTCCATTGAGCACAGAGCAGGACGTCACCACCAAAATGCTGATGGTCTCTCTAGGATGTTCTTAACCGACTAGAAGTATGAGATCCATCCAGGAGTGGATTAAATCCTCCTGTCCCTTAGTCTGGGGGGTGCGTGTAAGGGAGAATTCTCCTTCTAGGGCTAATTTCCGTCACCTAGTGAGTCCCCCCCCAGCAGCTTTGCTGGATTTCTGGAGTTTATTTTTCCAACCTGGTAGGAGTGTACATCTTTTTCCACTCTTAAATGTGTTTTGGCCTATGTGTTTTTACTCATTGTGTGATCCTGGGCACTGGAGCACACCACTCCAGGTGCCCCTGTTATTGTATGGGTTACACCAAAATCTCAGTGTAGTAACCCAGGGTTTTCTTTAAGACTTCCCTCTGACTCCATTTCCCTGGGGCGGACTACTGTCCCCCATGGAAAGGTAAAGTTGCCATTTTTACCACAGACCCAGTACACCCCATCTTACATGGAGTACTGGAAAGGGCTAATCTGTACCCCCTTTTCTGTCTCTACCTCCTTGAGCATTGTTTCGCTTTTTTAACATTTAGCCTTGGCTGGTGGCAGTGGTATCTACCCTAACTTTTCTACAGCGATTATGGAACAAGTTACTTACCTGTAACTGTTGTTCTCCAGCATGGGTCTGGCATGGATTCACATGCTCATGAATATTCTCCGTCGTCAGGCTGGGAATTCTCGGTAAAGAAAAATCAGTATCAGTTTCGTTTCTGATCTGTCTTTCGTAGTAGTAAACAATCACTGATCTCTGCGTCATACTGACCACAGCCAATGACTGCCATCTCCCTAAGCCCCGCCTCTGGCAGCCATCTTCAGATTTGGTAGCACGTGAAGTGGCAGTATGACCAAGTGAAGAGCCGCAGAGGGGGAGGCGGGAGGGTTCCCATGTGAATCCATGCCAGATCCATGCTTGAGAACAACAGTTACAGGTAAGTAACTTGTTCCTTCTCCAGCATGGGCTCTGGCATGGATTCACATGCTCATGAATAAAAGAATACATAGCAGTACACACATGCACAACCATGGGAGATGGCAAAGGCTCAACATTAAGCATTACATCCAAAACTCAACATTAAGCAATTCTTACCTCCTCACCAGGCTCACCTTAGGCGAACAGGTTGCGCAGCACTGCTTGGCCGACCCTGGACTCCTCCCTGGAATCCCGATTGACGCAGTAGAATTTAGTGAAGGTGTGCGTTGACCTCCACGTAGCAGCCCTGCAGATGTCCAGCAAGGGCACACCAGATAGGAACGCCATGGGAGCTGCGATGGCTCTGGTGGAATGGGCTCTCGGACGGCCAGGCAGCGGTCGGTTTGCCAACCGATGACAGTACATGATACAGCCGGAGAGCCATCTGGAAATGGAAGCCTTCGAGAGAGCCTTCCCCTGATTGACAGGTCCAAAGTTCACAAAAAGTTGTGATGTCTTCCGAAAACTCTTCGTGCGGTCCACGTAGAACTTCAGCGCTCTAGCCACATCCAGCGAGCGCAAAGTCCTTTCAGCCATCGACGAAGGCGACGGGAAGAAAACACGCAACACCAAGGGTTCTTTGAGGTGGAAGTCCGACGGCACCTTGGGCATGAAGGAGGGCTGCGCCCTGAGCACTACCCTCGTGTCGTGAAAAGTCAAGTACGGGGGCTTGCAGGAAAGGTCCTGGATCTCTCCCACCCGTCGTGCGGAGGTGATGGCCACAAGAAACGCTGTTTTCCACGACAAGAACTTCAACGGAGCTGAGTGCAGAGGCTCGAACGGAGGTCCCATGAGCTTGGTCAGCACCACGTTGAGCTCCCACGCCGGGGCCGGTGCCTTGACCGGCGGGAACGATCTGAACAATCCCTTCATGAATTCTTTCACCAGACGATGAGACCACAAAGACGTCCGTCCTGTGGTTCTGGTGTATCGGGAGATCGCAGCAAGATGAATCTTGATGGAAGCGTGCACCAGTCCAGCCTTGGCCAGTGTCAGCAGGTACGGCAGTACTTGAGGAGCCGTAATCCGTAGAGGGTTAATCTTCTGTGTGTGGCACCAGACAGAGAACCTCTTCCATTTGTGACCGTAGCATTTAAGAGTTGAGGACGCCCTGGCCTTTGCAAGAACCTCTCTGCAGTCGGCCGGTATGTCGAAACCTCCAAACTCTAACGCTGCAGGAGCCAGGCCTGCAAGTTCAGCGACTTCGGGTCGTGATGGAGGATGGCGCCTCCTTCCCTGGAGAGAAGATCCGCGTCCACTGGCAGCTTGATTGACGGGGACGCTGACAAGTCCAGAAGGTCCAGGAACCATATCTGCTCGGCTACGCAGGTGCGACGAGGATCATCCTGCACCGTGACCTCTTGAGCTGGTTGATGAGCCGGATCAGCAGCGGCAATGGAGGGAACGCATATAGGAACAGGCCCTCCCAGGGGAACGAGAAAGCATTGCCCATGCTCCTCGGCTGGGGAAACCTGCTGGCGAACCTCCGGCACTTGGAGTTCGTCGCCGTCGCAAACAGATCGATCTGGGGTGTGCCCCACCGTCGGAAGAGGCGATCCACTAGATCCTGTCGTAGTTCCCACTCGTGGCACGAGCGCAGCTCTCTGCTGAGCGAGTAGGCGATAGTGTTTTTTTATCCCTGCCAGATGAAACGGCACCAGAAACATCCCTTGGGCGACGGCCCAATGCCACAGTTCCTGAGCCTCCTTGGACAGGGCTGGGGATCTGGTACCGCCCTGCTTCCTGATGTAGAACATGGTGGTGGTGTTGTCGGTGAAGATCCTCACCACCTTGCCCTTGAGGGACGGAAGAAAGGACCTGAGGGCCCAAAACACTGCATGGAGTTCCAGGACGTTGATATGGAGGGACTTCTCCGTCGGCAGCCAAAGGCCCCTCGCGTGCAGATTTTCGGTGTGCGCTCCCCACCCTTCCAGGGAGGCATCCGTGGTCACTGTCTTCTGGTAGCCCGGGGTATGGAAGTCCATGCCCGCCGTCAGATGCGCGCGGGTGCCCAGCCACCGGATTGCTCGTCGGAAGCTCTCGTCGAGTGTGATCCTGTCCTCGAAGCTGCCCGTCATCTGGATACAGCGAGCGTCCAGGAACTCCTGCAACGGCCGCATCCGAAGCCTGCACAGGCGGATGAGATAAATGCAAGAAGACATCATTCCGAGGAGGGATTTGATGGACCTCACCCTGGCCGCGTCCGCAACCAGCATCCGCTGCACCTTGCCCAAGATGGCCCTCGTCCTTTCCTCCGACGGAGAGGCCAGAAGCGCCACTGTGTCGAGTTTCGCTCCCAGAAACAGTGCGTCTTGCGCGGGCGCCAGGTGGGACTTGGCGTAGTTTATGGAGAATCCCAGGCCCGTGAGTAGTTGGACGGTCCTTGCCGTGTGCTCCGCGGCGAGCTCCTTTGTCTTTGCTCGGATGAGCCAGTCGTCCAGGTAGGGGTAGACGTGGATCCCCTCCAGGCGCAGCCACGCCGCCACCGGTGCGAGGCACTTGGTGAACACCTTGGGTGCCGACCTCAATCCGAAGGGAAGGGCTCTGAACTGGTAGTGACGCCCTTGGACCACGAATCTGAGAAACTTTCGGTGTCCCTTTAGGATGGGGATATGGAAGTAGGCATCCTCCAAATCCAACGACGACAGGAAATCGCCCTCCTCCAGTTGACCCAGGACGTGCTGGAGGGTGACCATCCGGAACTTCTGTGCCTTGATGAATTTGTTCAGTCGTCGTAGGTCCAGGATGGGACGCCATACTCCCGTCTTCATCTTCACGAGGAAGTATCTTGAGTAAACTCCAGAGCCCCGAAGCCTCTTTGGGACGAGCTTGATGGCGCCTTTCTTGAGCATCGCCTTTACCTTCAAGAGAAGTTGAGGGACGTGATGTTCCTTCCTTGCCACGGGGGGGACGCGCCGGCACTTCTTTAGAAACTCGAGCGCGTGACCCTGGCCCAGGGCGTCCAGCACCCAACGGTCCATGGAGATGGAGTCCCACACGCTGACGAAGTTCGCCAGCCGGCCTCCCACCGGGGTGCTTCGGTGGGGCCCGACCCCGCGGCTGGTTCAGTCCTGCTTCGACGAGGCTTTGCCGCCTTGTCCTCCTTGGCGACGACGGCGGGGTCCGCCCGACTTGCCTCGTCCCCTGTAGGCTTCCTGTGACGACGAACGGGCCGCTTGACGATAGGTGGAAAATCCGCCGCCGGAACCTTTGGAGGCACCCTGCTTGCCTCCGCCGCTCCGAAAGGGCGGCTGTCGTTGCTGGAGAACACCAAGAGCCCGGGCCGTCTCTGTGTCCATCTTGATGGCTTGTAGGGAATCGTCCACTGTTTTCCCAAACAGGTTGCTCCCGTCGAACGGCATGTCCAAGACTCTGGTCTGCACGTCCTGACGGAAGTCAGCTGCCTTGAGCCATCCACGCCGTCTAAGGCACACGCCGTTGCACAACTGGCGAAATCCAGTGTCAGCGATGTCCGTCGCTATCATAATGGCGTGGTCCAACGCCACTTCTCCTTCCTGCAAGATCTCTAGGGCCTCCGCCCTCTTGTCGTCTGGTAAGAAATCCAGCAGGGGGGCGATTTTGTACCACAACTCCCTGTTGTAGCGGGCTACGATAGCCAAGGCGTTAGCAGCCTTAATCGTCGTCGCTGCCGATGAGATGACTCTGCGTCCCATCGTGCCTAATTTCTTTCCCTCGCCGTCCGGCGGGGAGGTTGACGTAGAGGCCGAGGCCCCACCCCGCTTTCTTCCTGGCCGCCACGGAGACGACCGAGTCCAGGGTCGGCTGTGCCCGAAGGCACAAGGGGGCCGCGTCCGGGACCCGGTACTTCTTCTCGTACCGATCCCTTCTCGTACCGATCCCTTCTCGTAGGCATTGTGGATGGGTTCTTGAGGAGGGCGAGACCCTCATCCCAGATATCATCCAGTAGAGGTACAGCGAGGACCGTCTTCCTCTTGGTCTCGCGCCGCTGATAAAGGAAACCTTCCTTCTTCTTCTCTTCCGGGCAGAGCTGGAAAAGCTCGGATGCCCTGGCGATCATGGCATGAAACGATCCAATCTCGTCGGGCGGGGAAGCCCGGGGAGGAGGTGACAGCGGGAGATCCTCGTCGTAAACCTCGTCGTCTGTGCCCGTCGCGGCCGTGTCTGTCCCCGTATCATCCCCACAGGTCGTGGATGGGGAGGAGGGCTGAGCAGGGCGCGATGGTTGAAAAGGAGGTGGAGGATGAATCCTTCTTCTCTTAGGAGGAGGGCTCCCAGAAGGGCCTGGCTCCGGGTCCCCCGTCCGGAGAGGTTCCTCCGTTGGTGGTAACGGCAATCTCGTCCTTATCTCCGAGCATAAGGACTGTATAGCCAATAAAATGGCCGCCGAGTTGTCTTGCGGCACTGGTTGAGGGGAGTCCGACGGGCGGTCAGGAGCCCCGTTGGCACCCTCGATGTTCTCGTCGTTTCCTACGTCGGGGTCCCTCCCGACGGGCTGGTCTTCTTCCACGCCAACGCCGTGGCTTAAGACTTCGATCAGCTCCTCCTCAGAGGTTGAGGCCGAGTCCACGACGACCTCCTGCCCCCCTTTTTCTTCTCCATCGGAGGTTTCACGGGGTCCTGTTGATGGGCATGAAAGAGGACTCCCTCCGCGGTGACAGGGAGACTCTGGGCCCCGAGGTCGCCACCACTGGTGTAGCCTCCACAGGCTGAGCCAGGGCCGCCGCGACTGTCTCGATAGAGGCCTTGGCCGGATGGATTAAGGCTTTCACCACCTTAGGTGCGCTCACCGCCTTCTCCTTGGGGGAGGGTCACCGCCTCGCTCCCCCTCCGATGGGGTCTTCGAGCTCGACCAGGGTCTCTCCAGGAGCTTCGCCGGGTGCTCGGCCTTCCTCTTACCCGAGCCAGAGCATTGGCACGTGGTTGATGGCGCCGGGGAGGATGCGCCCTGCCTGGCGCCCGAAGAGCCCGACCGTTCGGCGCTCCCGGTGCTAGCGGACTCGCGGTGCTTGGCCTTCTGTTGGACCCCGTCGCCGGGGCGCCCTCAAAGGTCTTAGAAGACCGCTCGGACTTCTTCTTCTTCTTCTCGCCTGACGGGCTCTTCCCTTCCAGCCAGTTGGCGAGACGCAGATGGCGGTCCTTCATGGTCCGCTCCGACATATTGCCGCAAAACGCACAGTCCTTCTCCACGTGCGTCTTGTCCTCATGCAGGCAGTAGAGGCAAAGGGAGTGTTCGTCCTCCTTAAAGACATTCTGAAGCTGGCATCCAGGGCAGACCCTGAACAGCTTTCCGGGCGTCGAGCTTCCCTTCTCCTGGGCCATGATCGAGATGGGCCGGAGAAACTTCTGGAGTCCTCCAAAAGCGTGGGTCGACAAAATCTTCACCCTTGAGGGGCGTAAAAGAATCTGACACGGGTCCCCGTAGATCGGATAAAGAAATGGTGAAACTTGAGGCTCTTTTGACCAAAAAAGAGAAAATTTTCCTAAGAAAAAGCGCGAAAAAAGCACTAAAGCTCGAGAGCAATAGCACAAGGATCCCAACACTTGAACGTGCGGTAAAAATCTGAAGATGGCTGCCAGAGGCGGGGCTTAGGGAAATGGCAGTCATTGGCTGTGGTCAGTATGACGCAGAGATCAGTGATTGGTTACTACTACGAAAGACAGATCAGAAACGAAACTGATACAGATTTTTCTTTACCGAGGATTCCCAGCCTGACGACGGGGAATATTCATGAGCATGTGAATCCATGCCAGACCCCATGCTGGAGAAATTAGATAAACGTGGTACTGTTCTTAGCTATTATATTAGCCTCGAACATAAACCCGCTTGACCAAATCGTCTTTCTTTTGGCTCTGGTTGGGTTTATTCGCCATTTCTTTTTGTTAAAGTCCTTCTTGTGTTTTACTTTGCGCGGCAAACTAGGTTCACCTTCTTTTTGGCGGGCTTCTGCAGAGAAGCCCTCCTCAAGGCGCCTGGGTGTCTAGGTGGGCTGAATGTGAGGGAGGGGTGTAGTCACCCTCTGCACAGGGTATCCTAGGAAACCTGAGTCGCACTTTGCCATGATTGGCTGAGGTGGTTGTCCCGGCTGGACAACCCCCCTGCTGTGTGATTGACAGCCGGCTGTGTGAATGGGTGTTTTGCGCATAAAAGGCAGGTCTCTTGGGCTAGAAGTCAGAGTCGCCTCTGGAACTACAAGGAACCGAAGAGAAGTGGAGAGAAGGACGGCTGCTGCAACTACCCCATCCCGGTGAAGCCCTGCTGCAGTCCTGAGCTATCTACCCTTCGACGACTAAGTGGAGCTCCAGTCTGGAGTCTTCTTCCCTTGAGCCTGGTGGGGATAACCAGCTCATCTTCTTCAGCCAGAGATCTCCGCCGTGGTCGAAATCACTGCACACTGCTGTAGTGGTCCGGATAGCCACCTGCTGAGCCTCTCCTATTTTTAAGGAGCGCATCTTTTATTCGTTGTCGCTGCTGCCGGCTTCATCCCTGCGTGGTGCAGACCCCCTTCAGACGTCCTCCTTCACAACGAAGCCCCAGGAATCGTGGGTCTGCGGGAAACCAACGGGAACAACTGCCAGGGCACCAGCTGCATCGTGGGAATAAGGTACTGTGTTCTACTCGAGGAAACTGGGTGAATCCCTTTTCTTCATCCTCAAGGCTCGTCCTTGTCTTCCCTCCTTCTTATAACTTTTGCTTCCGAACATTGACAATATTCAAGTACTTTTGGGCTACGCTGAATCGTGAACTGTGTAACGGTGTGATCTTCGGCAACAGGTCTCCGGTGTCACTTAAACCTGGCTCCGACCCTTTGACTTTTGAACTCCTATTTCTGAGTGTTTCTCGATACTGTCTGCCTAACCTAAATATTGCCTGTGATTTTTGCCTCCAACTCCCTCTGGGTATCTCAGGTGCTAAGTGTGTTTTTGCCCCGGTAGCATTTCATGTCACGCATACGCGTTTATTGAGTACACCGAACTGTCAAAAAAGTGATCGCAACCGTATCCGCGGTATCGTGTTTTGTTCATAACACCGGTTCATTTAAACACTTGGGTACTTACCTTGAGACATACTGTACAAAGGGAATTGGTTAGTTGTAGTATATTTAACGTGTGGTTTTGTTTAAAGGTTAATAGTAGTGTTGTGTTTATAACTGATGGTTTAAAAATAAATGTACTTATAATTTTTTACCTGTAACCTTGAGTCAGTGTTTGCTAGAGTCACAGTAATTGTGGTCCCTTTGTGTAATCTCTGCTATTGCTCATATACTCTTGAGATAAGCCTGGCTGCTCTGCTACTGCTGCCACTATAACTTAGTAGTACAGGCTTGTACCAAAGGTAAAACTTATATTGCCACCTGTGGTCTTAATTGTGTGTAGTGGTCCCTAAGGGGACTGCACAGGATTCTGCCTAACAAGGAGGAAGTAACGAGAGTGCACTCTGGAGCCCCAGAGCCTATTTGGGACGAGCTCTAACGCACCCTTTCTTTTAGCATGGCCCGCACCTCCAGCAGCAGCTGAGGGGCATGGTTTTCCTGCTGCACCATTTGTGGTATTTGGGGACACTTCAGTTAAAATTCCAGTGTGTTTGTGTGAGCACCCAACGGTTGGTGGAGATGTTCTTCCACACGCTGATGAAGTTTGCCAGCCGGTGGGGGCGTGGCTAACCGCCATGTAGAGCGGACGCGACTTCGGCAAGCTCCGCATGATGAGCTACTGATAAGCTGTTCTTTAATATTGCAAATCGTCTTTGGTGCCTGCAAACCACCCCGAGAGCTGCTGACTGCGGCGGGAGCCTCCTGGACTCCCCACACACGAGGGTGGAAGCCCAGAAGCCGCGCCACGAGGATTGCGTACTTGACGGAGTGGGTAGCCAAGATGGCGGCTTCCACTCGCTGAGCCCGGAGAGCCCGGCGTCAGCCTAGTGATCCATGGAGAAGGCTGCCCTACACTGCGGAACGGAGTGGGGGTGAACAGCGCCCCGGCTGATCCCTTCGTGCTTGGAAAGTGATCACTGCGATAAGCCTAAGAGAGCTCCAGACGCGTAGACGCGAGGACGACCGGAACAACCGGAGGCGCCTGCCTGCCCTGCGGCGAGGATCGAGGGAGATCGAGGACCGGCCCGGACCCACCCGCAAGGGGAGAGGAGTGCCGGAATCAAGGCCTGGGGAATGCGCACTATATCGATTGCGAACGCTGACTGCCTCGTGCCGCCCCTGGTTAGTCCTGCTGTGAGAGTCGCGTACACCGTCCGCCCTGCCTGAATCGCACCACGGGCGCGGCCAGTGCGGCCCCGGCACCCTGCGCCCTGGAAGAGGGTCGCAGACACTAGAAGGAGACTGGGGACCGCAACACTTGGAGCGGGCAGGTAACCAAGAGGGGGGCCGCCCCCCGCTGTCTGGGCCCCTTGCCCCCCCCGACTGAGGGCCCACGAGGAGCCACAACCACTGCCACGAGTAGGGTGGAGAGAACGGCCTTTATTTGGCAGTGTGTGTGTGGGACTAGCTGACACGCCCACGCTGCACGGCATGGCCCGCGACCGCACGACCCTCCTGCCCCTGGAGAGAGACTTCCTGCACAGCCTTAAGGAAAAGGTGCCCCCCCGCGAGCTGCGGGGCGCCACTGGGGGCCTGACCAATCCACACCCCCTGTCCCCAGTGTGACGCACCTCTCTTCTCTACACTGCCTGAGCTGGCATAAAGGCAGACCTATTGCACCTTGTGGAGCCTCGGGGACCTGGGTGACCGGCTCCCTGCGGTGCTGGAGCACATATCGCCCAGCCGGAGGGCCCAGAGCGTGGTTGACTACAGCCCTAAGTGTGCTGGGAGAATCGTAAGCCGTCATACTTTGTAACTGCAAATTTCTACAGGGGCCACGACTAAAGGACCCTAGCCGTAACACCCGATTGTGGCACTTGAAACCTGCAGATCTGGGAGGATGTCCAGCCTGGATAAGTCTACGGGGAGGGGGGCTAGGTCCAAGCAGCGACAGACTACCCTAGACGCCTACACAGCCAATGAGCCCCCCAACCCACAGTGCCCAACCATGGCAACTGCCGGAAAGGAAACAAGCCCCACAGCAGCGACATCTGAACCCACCAACTCCCAACTCTTGGAGGCCATCACGTTATTCCAAACAACTATGGTGAATAAAATCGACGCTGTGGCTATAGATTTGGGCCTCCTTTGCCAGGACGTCCGCTCCTTTGCTGGCAGAACTGACGCGCTCGAGACCCAAGTACGTGAGAATACGGAAGCGAAGACCCAGCTTCTGCACGACATGGACAGCCTTCAGCAAAGGGTCAAGAACTTGGAGGACAGGGTGGAGGAGCCCGAAGGAAGGGCCCGCCGGAACAACATCCGGCTGCTCGGATTACCGGAGGGCATCGAAGACTCGAACCCCACCAACTACGTCGAAAACCTCCTGCTGCAGGAGATTGGCGCAGAGAAACTATCGCAAGGGTTCTTCATCGAAAGGGCTCATAGGTCGCTCGCCAAGAGGCCCCCGCCAGGAGGCCCACCCAGGCCTATGATAGCAAAAGTATTAAACTACAGAGACTGCGAGGTCATTCTAGCGCACTCACGATCAGGGGGCCAGATACTGAGGAATTCGGCCAAGATCGCGATTTACCCTGACTACACCTTTGAGGTACAGATGAATAGAGCTCAGTTCAGTCACACTAAAGCCAGGTTGAAGGCCGCTGGATTGAAATATATGCTCCTATAACCCGCAAGGCTAAAAGTGATACACAAGAACAGAGCCCACCTATTCGACACCCCGGAACAAGCCCGGGACTGGATGGACGAGCAGCAATTACCGGACATTGATGGCACATGGCGTTAGCCGCACTGATACACCTACCAGAGACAGCAGGAGCGATTCATACCTCAAGAGCATAGTAACAGATACACCTACCCCTAAGAGCAGCCGATATGATTCTATTACACGGAACATCGAAGTTACAGCTCCCTCAACCCCTTGGAGCTTGTTTTTCTGTTTTCAGGGTACGTTTACCTGCCCGTAGGGCACCCGAAGACCATGCCTGGTCCTAAGGAGCGGAAACGGGACAGTCACGACGAGGAGTATCTTGTCAGACCAGTTATTTGTTGGGGAAGTTTGTTCTTAGGGAAAGGGAAGCCGGGAACCCGCATCCTAGTTGGGAACTCTAAAGTTGAAATACCGAGACCTCAGGATATCCTCATTGCAGCAGCACCTCTAACGGGACCTCGACCAAGACCGAGGCAGGGGAGAGGACACCATCATGCCTATGGCTGAGAGAATAAAAGTGATGACGTGGAACGTCAGAGGCATGAATAGCTATGTGAAACAACGACGGATCCAGGCATACCTGCGACGCTGCAAGGTGGGAATTGCCATGCTCCAAGAGACACTCCTAACAGAGGAAAAACTGACGGCGCTAGCCAAAACATGGCGGGGGACCCTGGTCGGATCCTCCTACTCCTCATATGCTAGAGGAGTTTTGATATGGATCAACCCGACCGTCCCCTTTAAGGTAATGGGCACCAAGAAGGATGACGAGGGAAGGATGGCACCATGGTGCAGGGTACCATGGAGGGAAGAGACCTGTGCCTGATTAGCACTTACGCACCTAACTACGACGCCACGACTTTCTTCCACTCCCTATACTCTAGACTAGGCCCCTACGTAAATAGCGTCATGATATGGGGTGGGGACCACAACTGCACCTTAGACCCTCTCAAAGGCAGGTCTGATACCAAACACTCCCGCCCATCCCCCCCAGCCAAGATACTATCCAAACTGATTACTCAGTTGTCACTTTGCGATCTGTGGAGGGAACTGGGCCCGGAGCGACGTGAGTACTCCTTCTTCTCCCCGCCACATAGCGTCCACACCAGGTTGGATTACATGCTGGTCAGTCAGGAGCAGCAAGCCACTTTCAGCGAGGCACAGTATTTACCCAGAGTATTGTCAGACCACTCACCCTTGTCGGTCACCTGGGAGGTGTACCTGCCCAGACCCCCGGTTCCCACGTGGAGACTGTGAGCAGAGGCCCTGCTGGACACAGCCTTCAGGGACCACGTACAAGACAGTACAGACGAATACTGGCTAAACAACCTAGGTAGTGTGGAATGTATCAGCACCGCATGGGAGGCATATAAGGTGGTTATGAGAGGGGACATGCTAGCTGCAGTGGGGGGGCCCAAAGGTCCATTATGAATTCTCTGGCGGGAGCAGAAAGGAAGCTGGGGGAGCTGGAGAACAAGGCAGATTCGACTCCTGAGCATATACGGGAAATAATAAAACAGCGACAAGCCTGCCTGTCGCACTGGGAGTCCCTGGGGAAACTAAGCTACACCAAGCATACTGAAAGGACACACGCCCTGGGAGACAAGCCTGGCAAACTCTTGGCCTGGCTGTACAAGAGAGAAACACCTAGGACCCGCATCTGCCACATTCGTAGATCAGATGGCACCACGGTTCACACCCAGGCCGAGATTAACACGGTTTTCTCTGAGTACTACCAGGACCTATACTCCAAAACCCCACCATCGTCGGATACCGGGATCGAGGACACCCTAGACTGCATAGAGTTACCCAAGCTAGACCCACAGTTGGCCGTAGTCTTAGAGGACCCGATTACCCCAGAAGAAGTCAAGGCAATAATTAGATCATTACCCTCTGGGAAAGCGCCAGGTATGGATGGCCTTCCTGGGGAATTCTATAAGACACATGAGGTGACCCTTGCCCCACTGCTGGCACAAGTATACAACGAGGCTTTTGAGGGCGGCTCACTCCCAGACTCCATGAGGGAAGCAATAATAATCCCCTTGCTTAAGCCTGGCAAAGATGGGACGGATTGCGGTTCATATAGACCTCTTTCTATGCTAAATGTCGATTGCAAAATAGTGTCGGCACTCCTCGCCAATAGATTACGCAGAGTGATTCCCCTGCTTATTCACCAAGACCAAACTGGCTACGTACCTGGGCGCTCTATCACCGAAAACCTACGCAGGTTGCACCACATCATGTACTGCACAGAGCGAGATTCCCAGAAATACGCGGTGGCGTCACTTGACGCCACCAAGGCGTTTGATTCGGTTAAATGGGAATGGTTATACGCCACCATGGTCAGGATGGGCATAGGACCCGCCTTCCCTAAATGGACCCAATTGCTTTACACTCACCCCACGGCTAGAGTGCGCACCAACAAGACGTACTCTGACAAATGGCCCCTCCACAGAGGCACACGGCAGGGATGTCCCTTATCCCCCATGTTATAAATCACTGCTGCAGAGCCAGTGGCCGCGTACATCCGTCAGGAATACGGTGGGGGAGGCATTGTACTAGATGGAGTGACTCACCTCATCTCCATGTATGCAGATGACACACTTCTTTACCTACATAACCCTGAGCATCTTCTGCCCTACATCTTGGAGACATTAGACTGCTTCCAAAAACATACAGGCATTCAGATAAACAAAGACAAGTCTTGTCTCTACCCCCTCGCAGCACTATATAGCGATGAGCACGGATCCCTGCCCCCGCTAGCTCTCCAGTGGCAGGTGACATCCTTCAAATACTTGGGTGTTACCATACACCGTAACCCGGATACAGAACACATTCTTAACACAGTCAGAGCTAGGGATGCACTCGCTAACTCCATGGCTTTCTGGGGGAAACTCCCTCTCTCAGTGGCAGGAAGGGCAGGACTCCTCAAAATGGTAGCGCTCCCACGCTTACTGCACTGCTTTACCAATGTCCCCTTCAACATCCCCCCCGCCTTTTTCAGAGACCTGAACAAACTCTGTAGAGGATTCCTGTGGCAGGGAGGCAGGCATAGGGTGGCGCTAGACATCCTCCAAAGGCCCTACGAGAAGGGCGGACTGAAAGTCCCCAATTTCGAACTATATTACCTGCCCAGCCAACTGAGGCACGTAACGCACTGGATGGCAGATGAAACCACCACTGACACCAGAATTCTCCAACCGGCCCTGCCGCGACTGCTACTTCGAGACTTATTATGGGTCGAGAAAGGGGCTCCACAACGTCATCCATACCTGACCAAGCTTGGAACTCAGCTCTGGAAGCTGGCCTGCAAAGCTATGGGGTTAAAGGACCCATACTCCCCGCAGATCCCCATCGCTGCAGTCATGGCGAAACCCTATTGGGGACACACTGAAACTCGCTCTATGTGGGAGCCTTATGGTGTGGCAGTACTGGGCGACCTCATGCACAAACACGAGCTTTTGACATTCCCTGACCTCTGCGAGTCGACGGGCCTGCCCACTGGACAGTTCTTGCTCCACAGGGCAGTAACACTGGCCTTAAGAAAAAGATGGCCAGAGGCAGACAACCAATTCATTGAGAACGAAACCATCGAAACATTACTGGACACAGCCGAAGGAGGCCACAAAACCTCCAGAATATACGAAGCCTATTACTGGCCACGACAAAGAACGAACTAAAATGCAAAAGGAGATGGGAGTGTGAATTGGGCCTTGAATTTGAGGACAAAACATGTGAGAAAATAACCCACTACCATAAAAAGACCTCCAGGAATGCTCGCCTCCAATTAATACAGCTGTACATTACCAACAGGGCCTACCTTACGCCCGACGCCATATCGAAGTTCAAAGGGGCCACACCCCAAACATGTCCCAAATGCCACGAGCCACGGGCAGGCATGACCCATATGTTCTGCAGCTGTCCTTCGGTCCAGAGGTTCTGGGCCCAAGTGAAAGAGAGGGTGGCGACGGCTGGGATTGAGGTGGAAACTCATGAACCAGCAGCTTGCATATTGGGGACATACAAGCGAAGCAGCAAGAAAAAGCCCCTAACTAGACTTCTAGATTTGATTTACATAACAGCGAGCGTACGGGGTCCAAGCGAGGCCCTTTGGTGGAATGACCTCAGGAGATGGATTGCCGCGGAGACGGCGGCTTGGGAAACAGCAATCCAGGTACAAAAACTGGATTCCAGTGCAGATCTTCTCCGCTGGGTGGAGCTGACAGTGCCACTTCTCCATCCAGCGACGCTGGACAGCACATCGAATAGTTCCGGCAGTCCCTGCTCGACACGTGTGCCTATAGAAGACTGAGGTTTTTACTGTGGTCTCGGGGGGAGGTGGGTGGAGTGGGAGGGAAGGGAATGTTAAGGTTGATGTTCTATTATTATACATACTGCATTGCTCTGCAAATGTTCTGTTTGTTACTCGTTGTTGAAAAACCAATAAAGAATTTAAAAAAAAAAAAAAAAGTTCACCAGCCGGCCTCCCAACGGGCGGCATGGGTGGGGGCCCGACGCCACGGCCGGTTCAGTCCTGTTTTGACATCGAAGCGCTGCCTTGGGGACCTTGGCGATGACAACTTCCTCCTCCAGATTTGGCACAGCCCCTGTAGGTCTCCTGGGCCGAAGAGCGGGAGGGTTGACGGTAGGACGAAGAACCTCCACTGAATCCTTTGAAAGAACCTTGGGATTTTCCGCCTGACGTCCGAAAGGACACACGTAGATGTTGAAGCGTGCCCAAGGCACGAGCCGTCTCGATGTCCGCCTTGATGGTTTGAAGAGACTCATCCATGGTCTTCCCGAACAAATTGTCCCTGTCGAAGGGCATGTACAACACCTTCGACTGAACATCCTGGTGAAAATGTGTGGCCCTAAGCCAGCCCCGCCGACAAAGGCAAACACTGTTGCCCATTTGGCAGACCCCTGTGTCAGCGAAGTCCGTGGCCACCATGATGGCGTGGTCCGATGCCACCTTGCCTTCCTGTAGAATCTCCAAAGCTTCCGCCCTCTTGTCATCGGGATGGAAGTCCAGGATGGGAGCGTTCTTGAACCACAGCTCCCGGTCGCAACGCGCTACAATGGCGAGAGCTTTGGCGGCCTTGATGGTAGTCGCTGCCGATGTGATAACTCTTCACCCCATGGCATCCAGCTTCTTCCCCTCACTGTCCGGGGGAGAGTAGGCCGTCGAAGAGGAGAAGCCTGAAGTCTTCTTCTTGGCTGCTGCTGAAACCACAGAGTCTGGGGACGGTTGGGAACGCAAGCACTTGGGCGCAGAGTCCGGCACCCTGTACTTCTTCTCATAGCGGTCCCTCTTCGACCAGGGCCGAGGAAAGATTCTTCATGAGGGACAACCCCTCGTCCCAAATGTCATCCAAGAGCGGGATCGAAAGTACGATCTTCCTCTTCGCGGCGCTGGTATAGGAAACCCTCTTTCTTCTTCTCCCCAGGGACAAGCTGGAATAGCTCAGAGGCACTGGAGATCATGGTGTGGAACGAGCCTAACTCGTTGGGGGGTGAAGATTTGGGAGGTGGAGACGGGAGATCCCCCAATCCACCGTCGTCGTCCGTGCCAGTGCCTGTCGTCGCTGTGTCAGGATCTGTCTCATCCCTCGGGGTGGAGGGAGAGGGAGGCGAGGGGTGAACTTTCCTATTCTTGGCTGGTGGTTCCCCTGACGGTACCAGCACAGAGGGAGGGGCCGTCGGTGCAAGAGGCATCCTCGTCCGGATCTCCGAGCATAGAGTATGCACGTCAGTGAGAATGTCCACCGAGATATCTCCAGGTGGATGCTGAGGTAGATGTGGCGACAGAGGAGAAGGCGCTTGGGGCCTAGGCTGTTCCTCCAAGCCTTCCGCGCCCTGCTGCTCCTCGTCGGTCTCCTCGTCGTCACCTTCATCATCGCCCTTGTTGGGATCCTTGCCGAAGGGCCTGCTCTCGATGCATCGTTCCTTCTGAAAGGTCTGGAGGTTGGTAAGCTCCTCCTCTGAGGAGATATCTGTGCCCTGTAGGGCTACCATGCACCCCCTTCTCTGCGTCCAAGGGAGACGGTTTTGGTGAAATGATAGGCATCATCTTCTCTGTCGTCTTTTCGATGGGCTGAAAAGAGGACTCCCTCCTGGTAGGCAGGGATATTCTCACCTTCGGGGCGTGCCCTGCGGATCCGCCACGGCAGCCTTCACGAGGGACACCACTACTCCTTCGATGAAAGGTTGGGCCTTCGTCAGATGTACCTGGGCCTTCATGGCCTTGGTCGAGCCTGCAGCCTTCACCTTAGGGGGAGGGTCTGAGCCCCGCTCCCCGTTGGCCTTCTCCGGAGGGCCTGTCTGGGTCTTCTCCAAGAGTTAGCCTGGATCGCCCGACTTCCTCTTCGCCAAAGATCCTGAGCGTTGGCTAATGATTGAAGCCGCTGGAGACGCTGTACTCACCCTAGCCGATGAGGAGCCCGTCGCAATGGCGCTCCCGGTGACAGTGGACATGTAGTGCTTAGCCTTTTGTTGGACCAACGCGGGAGGGGCGTCCTCAAAGGTCTTAGAAGACCGCTCAACTTTCTTCTGGGCAGGGGAAGCATGCTGCTGGGGCTCACCCAGAGCAGGGGCCTTGGCCTGCAGCCACTCCTTGAGATGCCTGTGCTGATCCTTCAGCGTGCAGGGCACCATCTCCTGACAAAATGCACAGTCATCCTCCACGTGAGTCGGGTCTGAGTGCAGGCAGTAAAGGCACAGGGAATGTCCGTCATCTGAAAAGACATTCTGCAAGCCGCATCCGGAACAAATCTCGAAAAGGTGTGCTGAGTCCTTCTTCTCATACGACATGTCCCCGCAGCGTAGGCCTTGAAGAAGCTTCTGGAATGCTCCACGAAGAAAACCTGACAAAATTCGCCCTTGAGGGGTGCTGAAGAATCTGAAAAACGGGTCCCTGTTAATCGGAAGTTAGATCGAAGGAGAACGAGACTCGATTGACCGAAAAAATTGAGTAAAACTCTTAGAAAAAGCGCAAAACGCAGTAAAAGCTCGATAGCTAAGCACGAGGACTCCCAACACTTGAACGTTCAGTAAAAATCTGAAGATGGCTGCCAAAGGAGGGGCTTAGGTAGAGGGCAGTCATTGGCTGGGGGAAGTATGAGCCACAGACCAGTGATTGGTTGTTAGGAGAAAGACAGTTCAGAAATGAAACTGAAACTGATTTTTTATTTACCGAGGATTCCCAACCTGACGACAGGGAATATTCATGAGCATGTGAATCTATTTCAGACCCCATGCTGTAGAACCAGGCATTGAGGAGTCTTGTAGTGTAAGCAGCAGAGGATGCAATGGCATTAATGTGCTGCGACATGCTGAGGGAGGAATCGAGGTACATAGCTAGTGTTTTTACTCATGGGGAGACAGGGATGGAGTGGCCGTCAAGGAAGAAGGATTGGTAGGCAGTGTCAAGACTGGCGAGGGAAGAACGTGTGCCTACATGAAGAAGCTTGATTTATTTGTTTTTCAGGCAGAGGCTGTGGGTCGCCATGCAGGCTTGGATAGTTTCATCAATGGAGTTAAGGGTGAAATGATCATTCGAGTACATACCTGAGAGGGGGACGAGGATCTGGGTATCATCAGCGTAATTATTGTAAGAAATGCCCAGGGAGTCAAGGAGCTCAAAGAGGGTTCTAGTGTAGATGTTATAGAGGGTGGGTGATACTCATGAGCCTTGTGGAACCCCAGAAGAGACAGGAGTTGGTGGAATTTCCAATGTAGACACGGGACGATCTGTATGCTAGGAAGGATTCTCTCCAGTTGGTAGCTTGGGTGGAGAAATTGGCAGCAGAGATGAGATGGTGGCAGAGGGTTTGGTGATTGACCAGGTCGAAGGCGGGGAAAGGCCCAGTAGAAGTAGGAGGGCAAGTTTACCTGAGTCAGGTAAATCGTTGATTTGATTGATGAGGTCAAGATGGGCCAATTCTGTGCCGTGATGAGGGCGAAAGCCAGATTGAAGGACGTTGAAGGTATGGTGTTGCTCAAGGAAGGTTTGGATCTGGAGATATGTAGCTCTGTCAAGGATTTTTAGAAGGAATGGAACTGTAGTGACTGGGCATTAGTTGGTGGGTGTTGCAGGATCAAGTGATTGTTTTTTCAGGAGGGGAGACCCAGGCTTCTTTAAGACTGGTGGGCACTCAGCCTGAATCGAAGGTGGTGATGAGGGGCAGAAGGGTGCCATCACAATCTTTAATGAGTGGGGCAGGACAGGCGTCACCTTTACAACAGGAAGGTTTGACACCTTTTATTATTTGGGCTACATCTATTTCAGTAAAAGGGTGAAAGATGAAAGGCGGGCAGGATGGCGGGTTGGCAGGTGGATGGAAAACGTTGAGTATTTCATTAATGGCTTATTGTTTTGCAGGGATCTTATTTTGGAGAATTTTCCAGATAGGGCATTTTGCATTTTGTTGTACCAGGAGTCATTAATGGTGATGGTGAAGAGAGGTTTGGATGGGGTCTCTAGCTCTCAGAGCATGGAGAAGAGCTTGTGAGAGTTAGATTGGAGATACGCGTGTTGAAAGCCTGCGGCTTTAGCTGCGTGTAAAGTAGGTTTGTAATCAATGGATAGTTTGGAGAAGAGGGATTTTGGAAAGGTAGAGGGGTTTAGTCACCATTCAGTTTTCGCTGGCTTGTTTCTTGGAGGCAGAGGGCTGCAAGCTCAAGGGTGAACCATGAATTCCTATGGGTTATAGGCTTGGATTTTCATAGTTCGAGGGGTGCAAGGAGCATGGAGGATCAGGTCGTTGTAGGTGTTGACCAGGGCGGAGGGGTCAGGCGAGACAGGAGGCAGCAGGGTGTTTTCAGCCAGTAGGGTGTGAAGGCGATCTTTGTTGAGGTTTCTCATGCACCGTGACAGGGCATGAGGAAGGGTGGTGGGGGCATGGGTAGAATGGTCTCAGGTGGGGATAGTAATTGTGATAATGTGGTGGTCTTTCCTTGCATCTGCTTCTGGCATCCTCACTGTGTACTCTCTTCAGCAATCCGTTCCCCGCTTCTGTGTTAGTGAGCCGGCAGGCTCCACAGATTCTGTACTAGCCCCACGGTATCTCGGACAGCACTGAGAAAAGCAGCGTTCTCCAGCGTCTGCTTGTCAGCTGCTTTGCCGCTTTAAATTTCCAGACCTCAGGTTTGTTCCTCCAACTACTAGAGCGTAGCGTGTGCTCTTGACTTCTAGTGAGCCTCATTACTCGGTTCATCTTTTTCGTCCCAGTATGTGTGGATTTATGGGAACAGTAGTCTGTTTCTGATAACATTTATTCAAAGTCTGGAAAAGTGTTCTCAGTGATTTTACAAGGCTAGTTAGTTCTTGATGACTTATATGGAGAGTTCGATAAGATATTTTCAGGATCCTTCCTAGGTGTGCGAGGGGAGGTGTGACAATATGCCATCAAGGCATGGCAGGGGTATCCTCAAAAGAAAAAGGGAGATACCAATCCATGCCCGATGTTATCATGAGCCCTTCCCGAGGGTTGCCTGCCCCCATGTGATCATCCCTCATATAGCCGCCCCCAGGGACAGGATCAGGTAGCGGCTACTGTCCCCTGGCAATATGGGTACAGGTTACCACCGGAAAGAAGTGATGACACCATCGGATTCATCACACTGGACAAGACCTGGAAGAATTCCAGAAATAAACTACAAATTTGAAAGAACCAAACGGCCTAAGAGCTCATCCCCTGGCTGTTGGGAGAATCCGACAACCTGGACCAGAGTGGGTGACCTGTGCCTATAGGATAAGAAAATCTATGTCGATATTTATCTGAAAGCAAAGGGGAAGAAGACATTTCTGATGGGAAACAGTTAAGAAGCAAGTAGGGTGCTATATCCTTAGGATTGGGATTGGTGAGAAGCATGCATTGTGCTACATCCCTGAGACTGTGTTAGGGAAACCTGTGAATACCAGTATTTAAGCACTTAGGCCCCTTAGACACTTTGACTGGACCCACCCTGGCACAATAGTACAGTGTTCCTTAGGCCCCTTAGACACTTTGAGTGGACCCACCCTGGCACAATAGTACAGTGTTCCTTAGGCCCCTTAGACACTTTGAGTGGACCCACCCTGGCACATTAGTACAATGTTCCTTAGGCCCCTTAGACACTTTGAGTGGACCCACCCTGGCACATTAGTACAGTGTTCCTTAGGCCCCTTAGACACTTTGAGTGGACCCACCCTGGTACCATTAGTACAGTGTCCCTTATGCACTTGAGACACTTTGGTTATGTTATGTTATGGTCACTTGTATAGCGCACGGCCGCCCGAGGGCATCACTGCGCTGGAGAGGCAAGTAACTAGAAGCAAGACAAAACAATCAGAGTCAGAATAAATGGGGTTATAAGGCCTTCTTAAAAGCCAAATGATTCGACAGTATTTTCATTTGCAGGGGGAGGCCTTTCCATAACTGAGATGCAGCAAAGTAAAATGGAAAATGCACGTCCACCCACCCGAGCATGATGAAAAGAGGGCACACATATCAGACCGGCTGCAGCTGAACGCAAGGAACGAGTGGGAATGTCTTGTACAAACTTAGCGCAGATATACTCTGCTCCCTGGTCGTGCACAGCGCCTTGAATTGTATACGCTGAGCTACTGGGAGCCAGCGAAGAGAGCGCAGGACTGGGGAAATATGTGCCCCATAAGGTGTCCCAGGAGCCACCCGAGCTGCCAGATTTTGAAGACGGCAGACCAGACCCTTGGGCTGCGCAAGGTAAAGAGAATTACAGTAGTCCAGACGACTAAATATCATAGAAGCAACAACCGGAGGACGCAAAGATTCTGGGATCAGATGGCGCACCTTTCGCAAGATTTTCAGCTGGAAATTACCAGTCTGACATACAGCGGCCATGGACAAATTAGCCAACATGATTACCACAAGATTTTTGACCTTGGCCAAAGGCACCAGGAGCAACCCCAAGGAAGAAGGCCAGAACTAGGCAATCCAGAGTGAGGTATCAGGGGGACAACCCACCACCAACACCTCAGTTATGTCCCCATTCAGTTTCAACCAGTTGTGACCCATCCACTTTCCCAAGGCTGTCAGGCACTTATGAAGGCACGCCGACACCTCAGACAGATCAAGACAAATCAGAATCTGGGTGTCATCTGCATATGAATAGCACTTGACGCCCAAGGACCGGATGAGACGCAACAGCAAAAAGATGTAGATGTTGAAAAGAATGGGGGACAAAGCCGACCCCTGTGGGAAACCACAACTGAACAACTGAGGTGACAAGAATTAGATGTGAAAGGAGGAAGAGAAAGAGATTGAGATCTATCAGACAAAAAAGAAGAGAACCAAGCCAACACTTGACCCGCAATACCAATCTGGCCCAGGCGGGTAAGCAGGGTAGCGTGGTCTACGGTGTTCATTGCCGCAGAAAGGTCTAAAAGGATCAGGGCACCGACTCCCCCACTATCCACCAGCCTTGCCATATTGTCCTGGACAGCAACAAAGACACTCTCCGTGCCCCTCCCAGGACGAAACCCTGACTGGGCTTGGTCAAGAAGATTGGATGATTCAAGAAAAGAAGACAGGAAAGAGGAAACAACTGATTCCAGAAGTTTCACAAGAAAAGGAAGAAGTGAGAAAATTAGAAGGTATAGCAGAATCTAAAGAAGGTTTCTTCAGAAGGGGGATAACCATAGCAGCTTTAAGCTCAGGGGGGATAAACCCAGACTGGAAAGAGAAGTTCACAGGCACCGTAATCTCCCCTAGAAGGTCAGAAGAAATCTCTTTCATAACCCCCAGAGGTACCGAATCAGAAGGCGCACTGGACTTAATCCGTTGTTTGTTTGTTTGTTTATTTTATCTGTATGGCGCTCCAAACCCAGGGGTAGAAGGGCGCTTAAGAATTTGGTTACAGCGTTTGAGAAGTATCTTTGTGTTGCATACTTCGTACATGCTTATCATATATACATATATATACAGTTATCAATATACAGAGCACATACAATACGCATAATATACAATTTTCAATATAAATACATTACCTAAACCAGTTACCGCACGGGGTGTGGGGTCTGGTGTTGATGGCGCTATTCTTTGTTTAGGAGCCAGCTGATGACCTGCTTCCTGAAGATTTGGAAGGATTCGACAGTTTTGATGTTGAGAGGTAGGGTGTTCCAGAGTTGGGGGGCAAGTACTGTGAAGCTACCCCTCCAGCTCTTTTTAGGTGGAACCTGGGCACTGTCAAGCAGAGAGTGTTGGAGGATCTGGTGGATCTGGTAGCAGGTTTCAGGGTGAATTTATTAGCTAGATATGGTGGTGCTAGATGATTGAGGGATTTGTACGTGAGGCAGATGGTTTTCAGATCAATTTTTTGGCATATGGATAGCCATTTGCAGGCTTTCCTAGTAGCAGAGATATGCTCTTGTCTAGGAATGTTGAGGGCTGCGCGCAAGGAGTTATTTTGTATTACCTGCAGCTTGTTGAGTACGGATTGATTAGCACCTAGGTACAGGCTATTGCAGTAATCCAGTTTGGATTGTATGAGTGCCCTGGCAAGGGTGAGGCAGCTGTTGGGTGATAGGAATGGTCTGCTGGCCCTAATGAGCTTGCCGGTGTAGGCAGCGGCTGAGGCGGTCATATTGGTGTGTTTGCTAAGGTTGGTGTTGGCATCTAGATAGAAACCAAGGGTTTTTCCGCTTTTGGCTATGGGGATGGTGTGGCCATCGATGGTGATGTTGTTATAGCTAGGGTCAAGTTTGGTTAGAGTGTTGGGGGAGCCGACGATTAGGAGCTCTGTCTTCTCATCATTCAGGCAGAGACCATGGGAGGCCATCCATGCCTGAATGATGGAGAATATTTTGTTGATCCGGGAGGAGTCTGCTTGGTAATTACCTGAGATGGTGAGGAGTATCTGGGTGTCATCTGCGTAGTTTGTGTAGGTGACACCCAGACGGTACAATTGGTCAATTAGAGGCTTTGTAAATATGTTGTACAAGGTGGGGGAGACACAGGATCCTTGTGGGACCCCGCATGTGATGGGGATGGGGTCTGCTGCAGCTGTTGTGGAGAAGACCTGCATGGTTCTGTTTGCCAGGAAGGATTGTATCCATGTGATGGCAGAGGAGGAGAAGTGGGCTGCGGTGGCAAGGTGATTACAGAGGATTTCAGGGCTGACCAGGTCAAAGGCCGCTGAGAGGTCTGGTAGGAGTAGGATTGCGGCATTGCCTTGTTCTTTAATTTCATCAATCTGGCTTTTGAGATCAACAAGGGCGGTTTCTGTTCCGTGTTGAGGTCTGATGCCAGATTGACGTATTCCTAGCAGTTGGTTGGATTCCAAGTATTCCTGAATTTGGATGAAGGCAACTCTATCCAGGATGTTCAGTAAGAAGGGGACTGTAGTGATGGGCCTGTAGTTGGTGGGTATGGCCGGGTCGAGGGATTGTTTTTTCAGGAGTGGGAGAACCCATGATTGTTTTAGGTTGCTAGGGATTGAGTTATTGGTGAAGGATAGGTTGATGAGTTTGGTGATGAAGGGGGAGAGCTCTCTGGCTGCATCTTTTATGATCTGTGCCGGGCAGCTGTCTCCTTTGCAGTTAGAGGGTTTCAGGGAGGTGATGATTTTTTGAACTTCCGGGATGGTGACTTTCTTAAACGAGAAGCCTGAGCTAGTATTGTCAGGTGTGGGTAGAATAGGGTTGGTGACCTTGTTATTGGAGAGTTGTTGCCGTTTGTCCTCAATTTTAGTTTGGAGTCCTAACATTTTATTGTTGAGGGCGTTTTGGATGTTGGTGCACCAGGATTTGTCTTTCAGGCAGGTGTCTGGAGGTGAGATAGGGTTTTCTAGTTCCTTCAGGATTTTAAATAATTCTTTGGTGGAGGATCCTGCCTGAGCAATTCTGGTGTTGTATACATCTTTTTTGGTACGGATTATCTCGCTTTTGTAAAGTGAGGATAAGTTTGTGAGGTTGGATTTGTTTTCCGCGGTGGGGTTAGTCTTCCAAGTGTGATGTGCCTTAGCTTTCTCTTTTCTGAGTAGTTTGAGCTCAGGGGTGTACCACGAGTTTAGATGAGCTTTGGGTTTGACTTTGCGTATTTTCAAGGGGGCAACAGTATCCATTGCTCTAGCCATGGAGTCATTGAAGGTGTCGATCAGCAAGTTTAAGTCAGCGTTGGCTGGGAGAGCATTGAGGGTAGGTAGGACCAGTGGCAGTAGGGCTTCAGCAGTAATGTTGCGTTTATTCCTGGTGGGACAGGTTGGTGCCAGGGGGTGTTTATTGGGCAGTGCCTGATTGATGTTGATCTCAAGAGGGATCATGTGGTGATCGGTCCATGCCAGAGGTTGGGGGTCTTTGCAGGTTGTATTGCAATTGTAGGTTGCTACCCAATCAAGGGTTCTGCCTTTTTGGTGGGTGGGGAGTACAATGAGTTGAGTAAGATCATGATCGGTTAGGACATTGGCTAAGGATGCAGCGTGTACATCGTTCGGGTCTTGGTAGCCGAGGTTAAAGTCTCCAAGGATCATGATCTGTGCTGATGGTTTGGAGTTTTCGGTGATGAGGGATGTGATGTCTTCTTCAAAGGTCCCAGGGGGGCCTGGGGGTCTATATATGAGATGGATGGTGATTGTGGTTGTGGGGGAGGTTTGTAGTTTGGCTGTGAGTAACTCGCAGGATGTGAGTGAGACTGTAGCGGTTGGTCTAAGGCCTAGGGCTGATTTGGAAATGATCGCTACACCTCCACCTCTGGCGTTTGGTCTATCCGCTCTGAGGATAGAGTATTTGTCTGGGATGACTAGCAATAAATGGGGTCCAGACGCCTCATGAAGCCAGGTTTCTGTTAGGGCTAGAAAGTCGAGGTCGTTGGTAAGGATAATGTCTACAATTTCTGTGGGGTGGGCAGCCAGGGATCTGACGTTGAGTAGGGCGCCTTTAGTGGGGGAGGTGTGGGATTGTTCGGTGCATTGTGCTTTGTATTAGTTTTGGTGTTAGGTTTGGAGTTGGGTCTAGTAGTTGTAGTGGGGAACCTGGAGCCTAATCTGTCATTGCGGGCTGTGAGGTTGGGAGTAAGAGAGGGGGGGTTGGGCCGGGAGTCCTAGAGCGGGCGGGAAGTTTGGTGGTCAGTTTAGTTTGGTTAGACTTAGCGATGGTACTGGGGTGGCTGTTGGTAGGTAGGCCTTGGTTGACAATGGAGGTGAGAGGGTGGTGGTAAGTGGAAGGGAAGGGGGATGCGGAGGGTAGGAACGGAGTGGGGCAGGGGATGGGGTGGTGTCTGG
This sequence comes from Ambystoma mexicanum, assembly GCF_040938575.1. Classification (NCBI taxonomy): domain Eukaryota; kingdom Metazoa; phylum Chordata; class Amphibia; order Caudata; family Ambystomatidae; genus Ambystoma; species Ambystoma mexicanum. The sequence continues at coordinate 14,242,247 of NC_090925.1, read as the reverse complement.
GGCACCCTAGTTTAGCTAGGCCGTCCTGGTGGGCTATGTAGCTATTGCTGCTACAGGGTTCGTTGTCCAGTATTATGCAGAAGGGGAACATGATTAGGGCAAGCCAGAAGATCATGGTCTGGAGATAACAGTGGAGGCTGGTGGCGCTGGTGGGGAGCAGGCCAGACTATGATAGTTGGTGGCTAGTTAGAGCCAGGTAGAATTGGTCAAGGTACAGCCTAGGCGCTATAGTAGCTAGATTAGAACACAACTATATTCGAAGTTGATGCATACATCAGTGGACACCTAGAATTAACAATTCCTGTCAGTGACTAAAATGCATACATCAGAGGGCACCTAGATTTGACAATTCCTGTCAGCGACTAAAATGCATACATCAGAGGGCACCTAGATTTGACAATTCCTGTCAGCGACTAAAATGCATACATCAGAGGGCACCTAGATTTGACAATTCCTGTCAGCGACTAAAATGCGTACATCAGAGGGCACCTAGATTTGACAATTCCTGTCAGCGACTAAAATGCGTACATCAGAGGGCACCTAGATTTGACAATTCCTATCAGCGACTAAGATGCATACATCAGTGGGCATCTAGATGTGACAAATCCTATCAGTGACTAAAAAAGCATACATCAGTGGGCACCTAGGTTTGAAGGAATTTCCAATATGCATTAAATACAGTAGTACGGAGTGTGCCAGGCAGAGGTGATACAGTTAGGTTGAGGTGCGCCTAGTGGTATCTAGATGTGACAGATTGCAGTATGCTGAAATTCACAGGTCAGGGCAACATCCAGATTTAGCACAACGGTTGATATGCACAGGCAGAGTAACACACATCTTGACTAGACTGAAGTGGCAAGGATAGGGTGTGATACAGATATTCAATTAGTATAGCAAGCATTAGATATGGACTGTTGGCTGATCGGGACGTTGCAAGGTAGGACTACGCAACATACAAATGGATAGGATATCAAGCAACAAAGGATTGGTTAGAAGTCTGTGCTACCGCAGTTGCTGCCTGAGTAACGTTCAGGATGGGGGGGGCAGCGGTGGCAGCTCGCACCTGTAGCGGATGTCCATGTAGGACTGGGGAGACGTAGGGATAGTCTTTGCGGAGTTGCGCGCAAAAGTCAATAATGTAGCGTGGGTGGCATGGCGCAGTAAGGCACTTACCCAGAGAGTCTCAACAATATGCCTTGAGTCGGGCAGCGTTTCTGGCCCCTGGCTCCTTCGGCTCAGACAGGCTCCAGACAGGAAGCCTTGAGGTCGGCTTTAGGGGCGCGCCGGCGTTCGCCTGCCGGCGAAAGTGATTGGGTTAAGGCAGTGTGCAGAGCCAATCAAGTCAGGCCTGCAGCTGTGGTATGGGGCTGAAGCAGAGCATAGTGATGGTCGACGAGAAACGGGCGGCCATCTTGGAAATAGCACAGCCTCCTCGAGGCTAATGGTGGCTGAGAAACAATGCTGTGAGGAACGGTGGCAATTGTAGGGGCTGCATTTCAGGGCGCATGGGGTAGCTCCGTAGGAAATATGGATTCAGATCATATTTAAAATGTGATCTTGGCGGCAAGGTGCACAGCGGCCTGCGGGGGTCTGCCGTTGCATCGCATTACTGACCACATCCACTGAAAATAAAGGAAAGTAGGACCAGCTAGGGCAAGGACAACTTGCGTGAACATCAGGAGGCATGTTGCCGTAAAAAGAGTCAAAAGCCGAAAGGGCTGAGCATTCTGCGATGTTAGCACAAATAGTCATAACCTTGTTAATAAAAAACTGGGCTAAGGAGTCACAGAGCTCCTGGGTATGTCTAATACTGGGAGCACATTTAGAAGAAGAGGATAAAGATGTTACAACAGCAAACAGAGCCTTAGGCTGATTCAAAGAAACTTCAGTTTGTCCGGAAAAATCAAGTTTCTTTGCAGCTAAAATAGGCGTAGAATAGGCTGAATGGCCGACCCTATACGGCAGCTTATCAGCCGGGTCCTATCTCATGCACCATTTCTGTTCCAGCTGGCTAAGTTTAAGACAGGCGGATTTCAGCCAGTCTGAGAAAGCAAGGCTCGCAAGGAAGCCTATTAGGTTGAAAGCACCGTAGTGGGGCAACTTCATCAGCGGCTACCAAAAGAGCTCCAGCCAGACAAGAAAGTCTCAGTAGTGTTGCTCAGTATAAGTTCCCCGGTCCGGAATAAATGCTGGTAATTCCTACACCGGCATTTATTCCGGACCTGGGAAAACACAAGTTTGCCAGTGGGGCAGTGATCTACCGGCAGGCCCATCCAAATGAATGCCGGCATCACTGGCATCGGTACTACTGGTGTCAGTAATTTTGGAAATCCATCCATGGCGTTGTATGGGCCTCCATGGAAGGGGAACTTACCGGCGTCTCCACTGCCCGGAATATATCGGAAATCGTGGGTTATCGGGCGGCGGAAACAGCAGTTTTGCCAGTACCCCACCAGAATTACCGGCAGGATACTGGCAAAACTGTAATGAGGGCCTTTGAGTGGACCCACCCTGGTACCATTACTACAGTGTTCCTTAGGCACTTTAGACAAGTTGAGTGGACCCACCCTGCTACCATTAGCACAGTGTTGCTTAGGCACTTAGGACAAGTTGAGTGGACTCAACCTGCTACAATTAGTACAGTGTTCCTTAGGCACTTTAGACAGGTTGAGTGGACCCACCCTGGTACCACTAGTACAGTGTTCCTTCAGCACTTTAGACACGTTGAGTGGACCTACCCTGGTACAATTAGCACAGTGTTCCTTAGGCACTTAGGACAAGTTGAGTGGACCCAACCTGCTACCATTAGGCCCGGCGCGCAAAGGGCATCGTTTGTTGTGGATTGAAGGAGCTGTTAGGCTGTGGCTGCGACCCCGCTCACCCCTCTCACCTGCCCTCTGACAGCCGTTGGAGGATTTGAGGTGCTGTGGACACACGCCTGCCTGCGAGGAGAGGGCCGTGCAGGCTCGAGCGCTGTTGCGCTAGTTGGCTCCGCCCCCTGCCCGCCCTCTGTGACGACATCAGGAAGTGCAATAAGACCTGCCCCCAGACACCCTTGCGGCGCTAAGCCCGGCACGCAAAGGGCATCGTTTGTTGTGGATTGAAGGAGCTGTTAGGCTGTGGCTGCGACCCCTCTGCCCCCCCTCACCTGCCCTCTGACAGCCGTTGGAGGATTTGAGGTGCTGTGGACACACGCCTGCCTGCGAGGAGAGGGCCGTGCAGGCTCGAGCGCCGTTGCGCTAGTTGGCTCCGCCCCCTGACCGCCCCTCTGTGACGACATCAGGAAGTGCAATAAGACCTGCCCCCAGACACCCTTGCGGCGCTAAACCCGGCGCGAAAAGGGCATCGTTTGTTGTGGATTGAAGGAGCTGTTAGGCTGTATGGCTGCTTGCGGTGGCGGTACGGGTACTACCTGATTACCAGCTGCGGGAAGCTACTGAGGCGAGAGATAACAAAGACACCTTTGAGAGAATGAAGTCAATCCCGGTCTCAAAGGCTACACAAGGAACAGGATTAAGAACACGCCTGCAGGTAAGAGAGAGATTTGCTTCACTCCCAGAAGTAAATGGGAGCCCGGAGCAAACCTTGAGAACTACGATGCTAAAACAAAGCCGATTACCATTTTGTTTTTTATAAAAGGAAAAGTTCATCAGTGGGAGACAATCAATCAAATATGGAAAAACCACTTTCGCTGGCGGAAAAGGTGATAAGCTGTGGTTGGCCCCTAATTCTCCAGAACCACCCACGGCATGTACTATCCCCACAGAAAGAGAAATTATAAAAATGCTTTCCCCATCAACATTTGCAGGCCAGGCAGAGACGGTACTTGAGGCTACCTGCGAGGGGAAAGTAGCTGGACAAAGCTTTCTGGAATCTAATGAAGTAGTTGAAATAAGAATTGAGGATATTTGCAAGGAGAAAGTAGCTCCAACCGATGAAGTGCCAGCAGGTAAGGACTCTATCTCTGCACAGGAAAAGGAGACAACAAAGTCAAACTTATTGTCAACTAATCCACTTGAAGACACTTTAAGTAATCAGAAGACTTTACAAACAAAGGATGAGGTCATCGGAACAGTACCTAATGATGGGATAGGGGTGGACCTCAGTGAATCAATAACTGAAGAAAGACTGGACATGAGTCTAGAACACGCACTATGGCCACCAGCGGTAGAGCTTAGCTCTGGCATGACCAGCATTGTAAATAGCCAGCAAACAGTAGAATCATCATGGGATCAAGGCGACCAATGGGACGTGTTGGAATTGGAATATATCGAAGACGCTCTACAGGACTCGATCAATCAGAATGAAAATATTGACCACAGAAGGCCATTAATGATAGTGCAAGACCCTATAGACATTTTTCAACCATATAGGGAAGAGAAGACAAGTCCCACATTGAAGAAATGCCCCATAGCAGCAAACACCACAAAGGGGAAGGGGAATCGATCTGCAAATCCCCCAAATGAAGTAAATAAAGGAGTTCATACAGATGACCATGACGCAGAATCTATTAAGTGCCACCTGGGAGGGCGGAGGCCATTAGAAAGATAGAATACCAACAGTGCGGCAGACACTGTACCGGCAAGCTTGAGTAATTTATGCCTTGCAGATAAAATCATGCAAGACATCTCTGTATTGACGGATAAAAGAAGAGAAAAAGAAGAAAAAAGAAGGAGCTTCTGCTTGATCAATGAAAAAATGGCTGCCTTGGATAAAGAACAGATTGAGAATACCGCTACACCTCTTTTTGGGCATCGGGAAAATAGGACAGCCCTGAAAGGGACTCATTTGCCACTTTGGGACGGGAGAAATAAAATCTTGCCAGTGGTTAGGATGGATGAAGGTATGGAAAATGCAGAAGTGAGGAAGGAACAAACGGGAAGCAATCTAGCCAGCCTCTTAACCTTGGAAGATGAAAACAGGCCCACAGGAGACATATGGAATAAACAAATTCTAAGGATAATAAGTGAGGCCTGTAAAACTGAAAGAGAAAAAGACTTGGACCACATTGAAAAAGTGGTTATGGCCTCGCTAACTATAACAATGGCCCCTTTTCTTAAGCTCTATGAGGCAATTAAAGACTCTGTTCAAGAGGTAACCATAAGCAACACTCAAATAAAAGAGAAACATGTTAACATGACCTCGGCCCTGCAGAGCTTAAATGAAAGAACAAACAAAGAAGCCGAATTAACTCAAATCTGGCAATCTCGCCTTAGTGACCTAGCTAGGCGAGATGCGACTGATAAATCTGTACTAATGGAAGCGGTCCTAGAAGATTGTAAATGGATGAGAATTACCCACAAACACAACAGCCAGAGGAACAAGGAGGATTGTACTGATACAAAACCTAAAGAAGGAAAGGGACCAATGAGATTGAAAAAGGATGCAACTGACCTCCCTAATCAAAAGGAGCGACATCAAGAGGAGGTGCTCTTGATCCCATCCGGGATAAAGGAAACTAACAAACTGACCTCTGCAAATTTAGAACGATCTTCTTTTGCAATATTTGCAGGGGTGACGCCGAAGGATCCGACCCATCGAAAAGGGAAGGAGATTACAAGTGCACTGAATGAAAAAGGGAAAAAACCAACAATGAATCCCTCAAACGTAAAGTAAATGGCTCAAGAGCCTTTTTGAGAAATTTAAGAACTCCACCAAGAAGAGATAACACACAGTGTGCTAAGAAATCTAGAAGAGAGATGAATATGAGTGGACATATAGAGATAGAGGGACTAAAAGATCAAGAAAAGGTGTTAAGGGAAGAAAGCAGGGAGGATCCAGAACAGCTAGCAAATTTGAGTGATCTTATTGAGCTGATGGAATCCGATAGTGAGAAGGAGGACTGGGATAGCATAAGTGTCTCGGACAGGCAAACTTTAGATAATTGGGAAACAGTAGACCTAACCCAAAAATCTAAGGAAGATCTGAAGCCAAAGTCCCACAAGAAAAATGCCCAAGAAAACATCAGGGAAAAAGAAAGAAGACCAGGCACAAATGAAATTGAATTGGATTCAGACCAGGAGTCTATTAGATTTAAAACATTGGAACAAAAAAGAAAAGATACGGTGAACAAAGGGAGGACGGAAAAAAAAATCCAGGACAACCCTTGTCTTAAACAATTAATTGATAAGGGGAAAAAAGGACATTGAAGTCAAGAAAAGGAAAGAGCTACCGCCAAGATCACCCCCAAAGAAATCCATTTTATTCAAAGGATGTTATCTAAAACTAGAAACAACAGCAAATGGACCAAGAAGGGCGATCTTAAATAGAAGCTATGTGGTGGAGCTCTGCAAGCAAGTCCTGTCACCAAGGACGATATCAACAGAAGATATAAAAATAGTGGAATTCCCAAAGCAGCAGAGGCTAGACCAAGTTATCTTGCACTTGTCGTCTAAAAATACAAAGCAGAAACTCTTGGAAGTGTCAGACACTTTAAGAAAAAGAGGGTTCCTGCTGGAGGACTTGGGCGAGGAATCTAGGCAATTAAAAGAAAAAGCCCAAACAGAACAAAGAAAGGAGACAAAGAAGGAGATCTCAGTAAAAACTAGATCAATAATTCCGGGGAAAAATTCGAAGAAAAACAATGGAAAAAGCAAAGAAGAGAAAGAGTCTCAGGAGGAAGAGTCTTTAACAACTAAAAAAGTAAGGAAACATTGAAAACCCTGAGGTTGACAGTGGATAACTCTGAAAACTTAAGGAGGGATAAGAACAAACCCACTAAAGCAGATAGTCAGGGAAAGGAATGGGCCTGGATGGCAAATGCTTTGAATTCCAAGAAGAAACAAAAGAGTACGGAGAGTGAGCAGAAACGGATCCTTTGTGCATCGTGGAACACAAGAGGATACAAACATCTGCTCTCAAGTAAAAGCGACTTCCTGACCCAATATGATTTTATTTCAATACAAGAATCATGGCTACGTAAACCCCCTGTATGCGAGGGCTATGAGGTCTACACAAACCCGGCTAGGACGGGGCCCAAGGGAAGACAGTTTGGAGGCCTCATGATACTTAAGAAACTAGAATGTCCACTAAAAGTAATGGAACATCTGACACCAAATCCATACGTGCAAATCTTGAAAGTAACATCTGAAGTGGAATGCCCAAAAATCCCGAAACAAATGGTCCTGATTAATGCCTACTGGAGTGAGAATATGCAGGGTCAGACAAACTTTATAACGTCAATCATGGAGGTAATTGATCAGTCCATGATGGAGGTGAATGACCAGCTGATATTATTAAATGGCGATCCAAATATCAAACTGCTGGATAAAGATGGTAAGATCAAAGCAACTGAACATCTGCTAGGAAAGGAAAAAGTATGGATGCAAGAAATGAGAATCCGTGAGATGAAGATGTTAAATGGCCAGACTAAGGGAGATCTCCAGGGGGCCAATACTTGGCACAGTAGGAAATCAGGTGCTTGCTTAGATTATTGCTTTGTGGGAGGAAACACGTTGGAGCGGATACTTTCCTTTACAATAGCAAAACAAACAAGTAGTGATCACTGCCTGTTAGCAATTGAACTCGCCTGGGAAATAAGAACTAATAGAGGGACCGAAAGAACAATGGAAACTGAGGCTACAGGGGGAAGAACCCGTTTGATAATTAAAAATCAGGCAATCCCGAATCTAGTACTAGGATATAAAGAAGCGATAAACAACAATGAGGAGCTGGTTGATTACAAATGGCTGCTGGAAGCCCATGAGATTAAGTATGATCCAACTCAAAAAAAGATCATTAAGAAAAAACATGCGTATGATGAACAACTTGTGTTGAGAAGGAAACAATATAGGTCAGAATTGAGACTCATAAAAAAGAAAAATGGCCCAGAAAGATACGAACTCCAGAGAAAATGTTAACAAACATATAAAAACTGGCTGAGACAAACTCGATATTTAAGAATGCAGAGAGATGCCGAAAAAATGATAGCAGCCATATCAACAAATAACGCTAGAGGCACTTGGTACTTACTTAACGACAGAGAGCACAATCAGTCTGCCGTAGGCATCAATCAAGTCTCAGAAGACAAATGGTTCGAACACTACACTGCTCTTTATGAAGGCGAAAGTGGGGGAAAAACCATAAAAGAGATCTCTGACACAATTCCCTGGGCCTTGAACTTTGATAAGGATGATATCCGAATCCTTTAGCATTGGTACCTCAAGAGCATTAGTACCTCAAGAGCAGCTGGCCCAGACGGCATTTCCAACAAATTACTAAAAGAAAACTGTGAGACCTGGATGGATCTAATATATATACTATTTCAACAAATCATGAAAACTAAACAAATACCAGCTACATGGACGGAGGCTTATATAGTACCGATATATAAGAAGGGAGACCGTGAAAACCCTAGGAACTATAGGCCCATAGCGCTCCTAGACTCAATTGGCAAGCTATTTGATACCTAAAAAAATGGGCCTTTGAGGCAAAAATCCTAGACAAAAGACAGACAGCCTTTGTAAGTGGAGTTGGCACCGCCTTGAATCTATTCTTGATCAACTTGTTGAAGGCAAAGACACTAGCCGGGAAAAAAAAGCTTTACCTAGCATTTATTGACCTCGAACAAGCTTTCGATGGAATCAATAGAGAGCTCTTGTGGTCAAAGATGAGAAATTGGGGGTGCCCCAAGGATCTACTTGAAGCTATTAAAACATTATACACTGATACGTCAATTAAAGTCCAAATCACAAGTAATGGGGGACACTCGAGGAGGATTAGAACTTCTAGAGGAATCAAGCAGGGCTGTGCAGTAGCCCCATTCCTCTTCGTCCTATATATGGCCGATATGAACACAGCTCAGGAGAAGATCTGTGCATTCCCGCCGAAAATAAACGGAAAAGAAATACCTTGGATGCTGTACACTGATGATGCGGTATTCATAGATCAAACACATATAGGCCTACAAAGACGGATTGAGACTTTTAACAACTACCTAAAGGAAAATAGCATGAAGATGAATATCAAAAAATCTATGATCTTAACTATGAAATCTAGTCGGGGCAGGAAACAGTCCGGAAAAACTATAAGGTGGTCATTAGAAAACCAGAATTTGGAGGAAGTAGAAATGACACTCTACCTGGGGATAATGATCAACAAAAACTGCAACGAACAGGCGCACTATTGTCTGATCCGGGAAGAACTAGTGGCTCTGACAAACCAAGGGATTTGCTTACATCGCAGATATGGGAAGTTTTCTTTAACTCCAATTGTAACCTTCTTCAAGCAAAAAGTGGTGGTGGTCATCACTTATGGCACTGAAGCACTCTTAGCCCTTAGATGGGAGGTTTGGAATCTCTGTGAAGCGTATTTTTGGCGTAAAATCTTGCGCCTACCAACCTCATTACCAGTGGAGCTCATAAGAACTGAGCTCAGACTTCAATCAGTAAACTCTGTCGTACTTTGGAAATCTCTATCATTGTATAGAAAGTGCATTCTGGATACACCATCAAAATCATTTGAAATTCTAGCCCAGACGAATATCCTGAATGAAGACAAAATGCTTAATGACTGGAAAAGCAGATGTAAGGCTCATTTGGAGCAAGTAAATCTCGCGGAGGATACCCTAAAGAATAACCCGGATAAAGCAAAAAGAGTGATTCGGGAAAAAGACTGGGAGGAAACCCAGGAACAAAGATTGAAAAGAAATCTATGTTATAACATCATCTGGGGAAAAAAAGGCTTGAACATCTTACCTCCATATCTGTTGAAATTTCCAACTGAGCATTACCGGTACCTGCTACTGCGCTGCAGATTCAACATCTGGAATTGCAGAGAAGTGAAATGGAAAAGAAGGCAAATTGAAAGAACAGCTGCATATTGTTGATTCTGTAAACGGAAGGACCAACTGGAAACGATAAGACATGTTATGTTAATTTTCCCAGCTTTAAAATGCAAAAGAGAGATCTATATGGGAAGCTACATAATGAATATCACCGAGGAGACGGAAGAAAACTATTGGGAAAGACTCCTCACTGTTGAAAAAATTGGCAAAACTCTTGATGCATTAAAATTTGTTGAAATGTTAAAACTGAATCAGGAGGAGCAAGGATCTGAGCTGTAAGAGAAAGTTAAGAGTAGTCCTAGGTAATTAATGATCGAGTTACCTTGATTACCCAAACCTTGGACTAATGGAACAGTGGATCATAAGGTAACGGAGAGACTATGACGAGAATTGGAACTAAGGAAGTTTTAACAAAGGAACAATGTTTTTACTAAAGGAATAAGGATGTAATGTTTAAGGTTTAACTATACTTAACCAATAAAAAAAAAAAAACTAAAAAATTAGTACAGTGTTCCTTAGGCACTTTAGACAGGTTGAGTGGACCCACCCTGGTACCTCTAGTACAGTGTTCCTTCTGCACTTTAGATACATTGAGTGGACCCACCCTTTTACCATTAGCACAGTGTTCCTAAGGCATTTTAGACACATTGAGTGGACCCACCCTGGTACCATTAGCACAGTGTTCCTTAGGCACTTTAGGGACGTTGAGTGGACCCACCCTGGTACCATTAGCCCAGGGTTCTTACTGTTTCTAGGTGAAAACCTTCTGAGCCTAAGAGCTGACTCCACACATTCTTGCAAAGTTAAAAGAGGTTGTTTGAACTTCCTACATGACTCGTGTGTGTTATATTGGTCCGGTGGAACTGGGCCTGGTGGTGTTTATGGTCTGGATTCTCACTACCTGGGTCTTCACAGGATAGTCAGTTAGAGGTGGGTTAAGAGCTAGTGTTAAGTTGTGACCCTATCTGGGTGTGGGGTCTTGCATTTTGTCATAGTCTCTTGCTACGTTCAAAAGGTACATGAGAGGACTTCACATTTCTATCCCTTTAGAAGAGAGGACTGTAACAGTGTCTATGCTCCTTTTGTGCCACATGTATCCTTGAGTATTAATTAACATTGAATATTAAGGAAATAGTGAGTTGCCCATCACCCTTAGTAGAATTTTCTTTAAGCACTCTGCTTCCAAACCTTTAAACACATATTCCTAAATACAATTAAAACATTGAAATGTAATGAGGGGAAGAGGAAATAGGATGGTGGGGAAACAAGGTATTTAGGAATAATTAGTATAACATATAAACATTGAATTGGGCAGGGTGCAAATGCGTTCTATTTCCTCCCTTTTCCCTAACAAAGACCCTATAACACCTACGTTCTTGAGAGCTTGTAGTCACCCCATTATTGCTCCTTATTGTATGAATTGGAAACCCCTTCCTTTATGTAATTCTAGAAAAAAGCCTCTGGATAGGTCAAACATTCACAACACACATAAAACATCTTCTGTTTCTGACATTTCTTTATGTGAAGTATTTGAACAACATCATTTTGGAAATCCAATAGCATCTATGGACTTCAGCTCCCATAAAGCCTCAACTTCTGAGACGAAGAGGAGCGAAGAGTTAATGCAAACTAAGCAAAGTCCAAAGACTAACGTGCAGACAATTATTTCATTCAAACTAAAATGTGTAGGACATTTAAAAATGGCAACTGCAGTATTCAGCAAGGCAATAGTATGGGTGAGCACCATGGAAGAGAAAAAGGGCACATTCATGCAGCGGCTCGCAAACGCGAGTTACAGGCACTGGTGTGGAGGAAGGAGGAGTTCAGCAGGCATACCTGAAGGATCGCAGGAGCACTGGTAGGCACAGCGGAGCTCCTGAAAGTACGGTCGTGGCAGGAAACACCATTCTATGGTCCAGGCCACTGAAGGAAGCCGGCGAGTGACCGCAGAGCTGCAGAAAAACACTGATGGGATGTTCGCATTGTGTGAGAAGCCAATCCAGGAAGGAAGCTTCACCGCAGAGGCCCACCATAGTTCGGAGACACCACTAACTACCGGTTATCATGTTGTTCGGTTACGAGCCGTGTGAATAAGAGCACCACTTCCCTCCCTCGACACTGGCGATGAGGGACGACAGACCCAGCGTGGTCTTCCCCGCAGCAGATCTTTGCTTGGTGCAAGAGGCGTGGGCCGGCTCCACTGCTTGCATGAACCGAAGGGAGCGGCAGCGATTATGCCCCATGCGGTGGCCACTGAATTAAGCAGCCTACGTTATGCAGTATCAGACCAGGCTGTGGAAGTGAATTCATTATACCGTGGCCTCTGAGGCCCCCACTTTTCTTCAAGGACCACACACACATCATAAGAATCAGCAAGGCCCACACAGCAAGCGTGAAGGAGCACCTCCTGCTGTGAGGCCCCACATCACAAAGGGGCAAGAAAGCCCCCATGAAGGCCCCCCTCCTCTAGGGGCAACAGTGAAGCAGCGCACACATTGCCTACAGCGCAGGCATGCGCCTGAGCACAGGGAGGAGCACACTGCCTACCAGCAATGTCAGAGGAAGACATTCCGGCAACAGTGCTGGCAAGACTGTCAGAAAACCCTTCACACGCCCAGGGTGACGTTACACTGTGGCACCTACCCTAGGCTTTCCACCTCAGAGACACTGGTAATCGGGGCCCTCGGTGGGTCCGATGGAGGCAGGGCTTTAGGGTGTACGTGGGGGCAATGGGCCCCATGGATGAAGAAAGGAAGAAGAACATACCATAGCAGTGGGGGCCGCTGAAAGAGATATCCTCTACGAGCTGGTCGCACTGCATCATGCAACTCTGCATTCGCATGAAGCACTGTGCTTTTCATAGATACGCAAAGGACGGAGCGCTAGGCTCCTAAATCATTGTGGGATGCGAGTCCGCAGAATTCAAAAGAAAACTACTTCAGAAACAGAGTACCTTAACGAATATTTGGCGATGGCTGGCACCGATTCCACAGTTATGCAGCAAATGGCCGGACTGGGATGAGTGAAGATCTCGTCAGACACTAGAGACCAGGAGGTCGTCAAGAAACTAATGCTGACGATACCCGACAAACCCAGCCAATCAGCAAAATCATGCAACACGTTCGGCTACGAATTCCCCCACGAGGGCACGTGCCCAGCAATTGGCCACAAGTGCGCAGCATGCAGAGTTGATTACCATTTCAGGGTGTTCTGCAGAAACGCCCTGGCACCCGCCGTCCAGGCTGCCTCTCCGAGGAACAGCAGATGCCATCCCAAATACCGACCAGACGACAGAAGATCAAGCCACGATCACAGGAGATATCGCCCTGTGGAAGGCGAGAGCAGCCATCAACCGCCCAGGAGATCGCTCCGGTCACCGGACAGGAGAACTGCCTACAGACCCCAAAGGAGCGTCCACAAACGTTAATGCATATTTCATGACTAACCGTATCCTTAAAGTGCCCTTCTACCCATGGGTCCGGAGCGCTCTACAAATAAATTAAACAAACACCATGTGGAGATACGATCGCTATCAGGCAGCGATTCCTCATCCTTGCACGAGAGCCAGATGAGAAAAGGATAGTGTGGGCACTTCGAAATGAGACGGCGAAGTAACACAGCCCCATTCTGACACTTCAGGTACATAACATACCAACAGAATTTCTCACTGACACAGGGGCTACTGTCAACGTGCTGAGCGAAGAGGCATACAATCGCCTCCCTCGCCTGCTGAAACTGCAGCCCTCGACATTTTCCCTTACAGCTCGAACACTCCCCTGTCGTGCAAGGGTACATTTACCACAGTCTGCGGACACAATTCACACACGGCCCGCATACGGCTGCATGTCCTATCTACAGAAGCTAACAGCGGATGCATTTTGAGCTTCAAAACGCCCGTTGACATTGGACTCGTCCATATCCATATCCTTATCCTATACAATCTGATGGCCCACAAATATCTGGCCCCAGAAGGTGACGTCACTAAAGCATATCCAAACCTTTTTTAGGGGGATAGGAAAGCTGCAAGACTGCAAAGTGAGACTGCAAAGTGAGACTGCACATCGACCCGGAAATCGAACCAGTTGCCCATCACTACAGAGGCATCCTGATTAATATTCAAAAACAGGTGGAGGAAGAACTAAGGCGCCTACTGGACCTACATATCATAGAGTGCGCTATGGGACCCACCCCGTGGGTCTCCCCGATCGTACTAGTTTCCAAGGAATCAGCAGAAGGCTCTATCCGCCTGTGCGAAGAAATGCGCTGCCCCAATGTGGCCATTCAGCGAAAACTTCACCAAGCCCCGAGAATCACAGTCATGATCCACCTTCCTGGAACACTTGTGTATAGGCGCGCTATTTATTTATAGCGCTAGGTGCGCTATAAATAAAATATCATATCATATCACCTCCTCAATGGAGCCACTGTGACCTCAACAAGAGCTACCATCAGCTGGAGCTAGCTCTGGAGTCCAGGTACATCACAACGTTTGTGACTCATAAGGTGTTATACCGTTACAAGAGCCTGAATTTTGGCATATCTTCGGGAGCAGAGATTTTCCAGAAGGAGATCCACCAGGTGATGAAGCACATCCAGGGTGTCTGAACTACAGCGAGGACATCCTGGTATTTGGCAAATCAACCCAAAATCACTATGAAAATCTTGCAGGGCCCTAGAGGCAGCCAATGTCACACTCAACAGGGACAAGTGTGAATTTGGCAAGTGAACTCTCAAATTCTTTGGTCACATATTTTCAGATCAAGGCATGGGGCTGGACCCCGAAAAGGTCAAAGCACTACAGGAAGCTCCCCGCCCAACGGATGTATCGGACCTCAGGTCATTCCTGCGGCTCTCGAGCTACTGCTTGCGCTACCTGGGAAACTTTGCGCCGGTGAGCACCCCGCTCAGAGAATTGACCAAGAACTGACAAGAATGTATCTGGACCGAGGATTGCGAGGCTGTATTTGCAGAAATCCGTGCTTGCATTGCTTCGGCCTCCGACATGGCATACTTCCGCTCGGCCAAAGACACTGAAGTGACTGTGGACGCCAGCCCAGTAGGACTGGGTGCGATATTAGCACAATACGACCCAGAAAACCCAGCACATTAAGAAAGACGTGTCATACGCAAGCCGCAGTCTATCTGCCACAGAACAGAAATACTCACAGGCAGAAAAAGAAAGCCTGGCGGTAGTCTGAGCATGCAAGCATTTTCATCTATTTTCTTTCAGAAAACCATTTATGGTGGTCACCGACCACCAAGCTCTTCTTACCATTTATGTCAACCCCCAAGCTAGGATGCCCCTGAGAATAGAAAGATGGGGTCTTCGTCTGCAGGACTTTGAATTCTCCATTCGTCACAGACCAGGCAAGGACAAGAATCTGGCATCCCACAGGGCCATCCCTTCCAGGACACTCCATTGCGGATGCATATTTGCAGTAATAAATCGCCCAATTAAACTTTTCCCAATAGCATGGAAGACGCTTCAGCCAGAATCAGCAAGGGATCCTGTATTAGCCATCTTATCACAATTCCATCAACCAAGGCAAAAAGAAATACGCATGGGAAAGAGTGCAACACTTGGAGGAGGCGTTACAGAGTGATGCCAAGGCCCTGTTGCTGGTGCAAGAAGAACTCACCACCAATGAAGACCAAATCGTCATGAAAGGGTGCAGGATTAGCCATAGCAACAAACCCAAACCCACTGATGATGTCCCCACTCCCAGTGGGGCGTATGGGAAAAGCTGGTGGTTGACATCTTTTTATTTTATTTTTTATTATTTTTTTCTTGTGTGTAAAGCCTGATTCTTACATATTTTTTTTTTCAAGGTTTTATTCATTTATTTTCAAGATTTACAATAACCAAAATATACATCATCAAAAGTTCAAACAGAGTATTAAACAGAACACTCAGTGATTCATAGGTACAGAAGCAAAAAAGTCCAAATCATGGATAAATATTGAAACATTTCAGATAATACAAGACACATTTTGTACTATTGTTAAAATAAAACACCTAATCTCAAAATAATTCAACAATAAATGCAACATAGAACATTACAAAAACAAAGACCACACACAGACTACATAAAACAGAACAAAAACAAAACAGGGGGAAATCCTCAACTGATGCACATAAATAATATCGGATAGTCGGATCCGATAGAAACAACTAATCCTCAGATACACAGTCACCATATAAATCTGTAAATGGTTTCCAAAGATCTCGATACTTATTTTCCTTTCCTTGTCTCACAAACATCACCTGTTGACATCTTTGAGCCCCTCCGAGACGGCACCTATGCTCTGGTCTGATCGACGAATACTCAAGGTACCCGGAGGTCCAGAGAGTGCCGTCTACCACTGCCACAGTAGTCATTCCAGTCTTCGACCGCATACACACGGTATATGGCATCCCCCAGACGATCAAATCTGACAATGATCCACCATTTACCAGTTTGGACTTTGCTAATTTCACCCAGTACATGGGCTTCAAAAAATGGAAAATCAAGCCTCTCTGGCCCCAGGCTAATGGCATCGCTGAGCGCTTTATGGGGAACCGCGAGAGCACTTCAGGTATCGCACTTATCTCACAAACCATTCGAGCAGACGTTCTACCAACTACTACGTGACTACCGGCACACCCCTGACCGCACCATGGGTAAATGCCCAGCTGATCTCCTGTTTGGCCGCAGGCTACGCACCTGCTTGCCACAAGGACCCTCGGAGGGCAACATCACCCGGAAGAATGAAGAGATCCAGGCTTAGGATGCCGAAGAGAAGGAGAAAATTAAGTCTGCCGCAGACGAGAGGAGAGGAGCGCGAGAGCTCAGTTTCGAGGAAGGTGACAGAGTGCTTGTGACCAGACCCAGAAGAGAAATGAAGACTCCCGTTTAGCACCCAGCCCTTTTTACAGTCATAAAAGTGAAAGGCACCATGGTCATGGCTGTGGACGATGAGGGACAGGCAATAACAAGAAATGTGTCCCACTTCAAGGAATGCCCTGGTGAAGTTTAGTTTGTTTATTTATAGAGCGCACCGAGCCCTTAGGCAACTGGGCGCTAAGCTTACATATTACAATAATACATACATTTATAAAGAATTACAGCAAGAAATACAGTATTTACAAGCAAAGTAATATGAACAGACAGAATAGCACAGATTTAATATATACAATCAAAAGTAAAAAATGTACAGTGTACAGGTGTTAGCGAGGCAATGTGTGTTGGGACAGGCTTAGGCGTTAGATGTAGAATCATGCACTTGGAGCCAGGCTTTAGTCTTTTTCCAGAATAAGTGGGAGGACGGTTCCTCTCTTAAGGAAAGGGGGAGAGCATTCCATTTTCGTGCTGCAAGGACGGTGAAACTATCCCCGCCTGCGTGTTGTTGCCTAAATCTAGGTATGGTGACACTGTGCCTAAAGGCAGTTCTGATGGGCCGTGATGAAGTGTAGCAAGAAATAGTGTTGGCCAGGTAAATTGGTGCCTGGTTGGACAGGCATTTATGCGTAAGCGACAGGGTTTTGAAGGCGATTCTTTGGTTGATGTTTAGCCATTTTAGTGAAAGTCTAGTTTTGGAGATAATTTCTTGGGATATTTAGCGCTGCTCGAATGGCGTTGTTTTATAGAACTTGCATTTTGTTGATATTTTGTTGAGAAGTGCCTAGGTAAAGTGCATGGCAACAGTCTAGCTTAGAAAGCACTCAGGCTCTAGTTAGTGCAATGCAGTTAGCTGGTGATAGGTAGGGTCAGCAAGCTGTGATAAGCTTACAGGTGTAGGCGGATGAGGAAGCCAGTGCGTTAGTTTGTCTAGTTAGGTTTAATGCAGAGTCTATGCAGATTCATAATGTTTTCACCACATTGGTGACTTTAATGAAGTTGCCATCATTGCTGAAGGAGGAGAATTACGCATCCAAATTATTCAGGTTGGCTGGCGAGCCCAGAAGCAGCAACTCTGTCTTATCATCATTAAGCCAGAGTCCATGCTTCGCCATACACTCTTGTATGATGAGGTAGACGTTGTTGAGGGTCGCACTGTCCACAATGTAATCACCAGTAATGGGGATGAGTATCTGGGTTTCATCTGCGCAGTTGGTGTAGGTGACACCCAGATAGTCACGTTTGTCAAAGAGTGGCTTGGCCAATACAATGTAGAGAGTAGGAGACACGCAAGAACCTTGGGGCACCCCACAGGTGACGAGGGTCGGTGTAGCAGAGGGAGAGGGTGCAAAGACCCTCATGGATCTGTTGCTGTGGATGGACTCAATCCAGGCATTGGCTTGGTCTGAGAAATGCGCAGCTGATGAGAGTTTGTCAGAATCCGTGGCAGTTGAACTCGAAGTGTAGACGATGAGTTCTCCCTGCCAATCTACCCCTCTGGACACACAAGGTGAAATACAGAGGAGTCAATTAGCCGAAAGAATATGGAACACCACACGAAAGGCCAGGCCCTGTAAAGGAAGAACGGCAGGTTACTTAACAGCTTATTTAAAAAAAAAGGTAGCAGGCACTCCTCTCCAGAAAGATCATGGCATGATAACCTATTCTGAGATGAGAGTTTGCAGCACACGCTTTTTGCTAACTGTACCTTTCACAGATGGGAAATACCCATTTGCATATCAGTCTTTGTCCCGCCCACAAGGGCAGTCCAGCACCAAAATGCTATGGCAATTCCTCTCTGAACAAGAGTACCAACAGCAACCCCATACACGTGTTTCAGCCTTGTTGGGCCGCATCAGTGAGGTGAAGCTGTGCCTCTCTGAGCACAGTGAGCAGGGAGTCCACATCTGGTTGCCCCCAGGTAACTCAGGATGAGAAACCCCAAGTTCCTTGCAAATATTTCAAAAAAGGTAGCGGGCTCTCCTCTCCAGAAAGATCATGGCATGATAACCTGTTCTGAGATGAGAGTTTGCAGCACACGCTTTTTGCTCACTGTACCTTTCACAGATGGGAAATATCCATTTGCATATCAGTCTTTGACCCACCCACATGGGCAGTCCAGCACCGAAATGCTATGGCAATTCCTCTCTGAACAAGAGTACCAACAGCAACCCCATACACGTGTTTCAGCCTTGTTGGGCCTCATCAGTGAGGAAAAGCTGTGCCTCTTTGAGCACAGTGAGCAGGGAGTCCACGTCTGGGTGCCCCCAGGTAACTCAGGGTGACCAACTGTTAGGCAGAATCCTGTGCAGTGCCCTTAGGGACCACTACACACAAGTAAGACTACAAGTGGTAATACAAGTTTTACCTTTGGTACAAGCCTGTACTACTATGTTAAAGTGGTAGCATTAGCGGAGCAGCCAGGCTTATCTCAAGAGTATATGAGCAGTAGCAGAGATTACACAAAGGGACCACAATTACTGTGACTCAATCAGACCCACCAGCTTAGAGCAATTTTGCGATCCCGCAAAATGCTGCAAAAACGGCCGTTTTGCACAAAATGACGCAAAAATGGCCGTTTTGTGCAAAATGCCGCAAATACGGCCGTTTTGCGCAAAATGCCGCAGAAACAGCAGTTTTGCGCAAAAACAGCATCTTTAAAAATATATATATTTTTTTTATTTTTTTTTAATTTTTCTAAGTGATTTGCAAAAATTACTGTTTTAAGAAAAATTATACTCAGGGTGCCAGGTTCTCAACTTTTATTTTACACACAAGAAATGAAATGCGCTAACGCATCTCATCACTTGCGCCCCAAAAAAGTGAAGCCTAATCCACAAGGGACACATGAATGGGCACATTTTATATGCGCGCCCATTCAGATGGCCTTTTGCACCTCCTTGATCAAATAAAGTCGCTTTTCTGTCAATTTAAAAGCGCATCCCTCATTTCCAAGCAAGATGCCCTTTTAAATGTGTAGAAATTGTAGGCAACCGTACGCGCACGGGATGTGGGGCTGCCACTGCATGACAGAGTCTTTCTTGACCCTGCCATGCATTTCTTTTAAGGTATGAACCGCTGCTGTGTCGCTTGCATTTCTGTTCCTCAAACAGGATAAAAATGATTTTTTTGGGTCTCATTTTACAGCAGCAGGCACCTGGAGGGCCTGTCCCTGTGAAAGGCGCTGGGAGCTTGCAGAACACTGTCGGGAGAGCGATTCTATTCAAAGTACTGCCCATTTTGATGACAAAAATCTATTGAATGTTCCAATTTGACCTATTTCGTCCAGTACTATTCGATCGATTTTTATAAATACTAAACATGTGTTGCGGGGGTGTCACCCGCTCCCCATGTTCAGTATTTTTGGTCTAGGGTGGTTGCAGAAGTGTTTCCCCTTTTTCTTCAAAATTTGAGGCGGGACCGAAAAAAAGAAAATAACGAAAAAGGGACCCTGCGGAGTCAGATCTAACTCGCGTTAGAGGGACGGATCTGGCACCGCAGGGTTGCAGGGGAAGTGGCAGTGACCAAGCAGTTAAGTAGGGGAGGGGGTGGGGTGGTGTTGAAAGGTACATTTTCGCTTGTTTGGCAGAAGTGCAAAACAATTTGCAGCGAAATTGACTACGGTCAATTCCGCCGCAAATAATTACACTTCGGTCAAACAACCCAGATCACCATTCAAGGCCGCTAGCCAGCGCACAATTTGTGCTACAGCTCAAGCCTGTGGAAATGCGCAGGTCACCTTTGAGAATAAGGTGACATTCTCATTTCCAAAAATGGGTTGTCTAAAAATAGCATATCCTCTGTTCTTTTTTTAAATGCCCCATTATTTGAGGAACTGGGTCAAAATGTACCATTCAAAAAAATAAAAAAAATGGTTACACTAAGAGAGAGGGAGAGTGATGGGTGAGATGTGAAGTGATAGGCAAGAAAGCAGAGGGAGAGCAGTGGGTCAGAGGAGGAAGCGCTGCACAAGAGAGCAGAGGAAGCAGTGATGCGATGGGCCAGAAATCTGAGAACGAGCAGAGGTACAGAAAGTAGAGGAAGCGGTTGGCCAGAAAGAGGCAGTGAGCTGCAGATTGGGGAAAAGGATGAGGGAAGAATGTGATAGAATGGGAGAAAAGATGCAAGATGCAGAAGCAGCACAAAAGAATGAAGGACTATATTGAGGGAGGAATTGTAGAGTGAAAGGTGTGAGTTGGGAGTATGATTTGGAGTGTGGCAGGGGCTGGGCAGTGCAGATTGTGACTTGACAGTGTGACATAGCGCGTGAGTATTTGTATGACAGAGTGAGAGGTTAAGAAATGCAAGTTGCGATGGAGAGTTGGTAAGATGTGTGTTGGTGAGAGAGGTGTGTGGGTGTTTGGGGGATTGGAGAACATAGAAGGGGAATATTTTCAGCATTACAATTGATAATGATCAATTTAGTTAATACTATTAAATAGGCATGAACATTAAACCAGAAATGTAGCCAAATCAAACACTGTTCTGCCAAGCCAGAGACATCTGGGACTCTTCCTATTAAATTAATACAAAAGACACATAATAATGACACCCTGGCTCTCTTGTAGCCTTGCACTCTGCCTATTTCCTGCAGTGTGGCAATATTACACCCTCCAGTTAATACAAAATGTCCCGCAAAAATGCTGCAATAAATAAAGGTTTGTGCCGCAAAATTTGCCATTTCATGCTGCAAAATCCTAGAAGGTCTGACTCAAGCAAACACTGACTCAAGGTTTCAGGTAAAAAATAGAAGTACATTTATTTTTAAACCGTTTGTTATAACCACAACACTTCTATTAATTCAAAACCACACGTAAAATATACTACAACCAACCAATTCGCTTTGTACGGTATAACTTCAAGGTAAGTACCCTATGTTTTAACGGACCGGTGTTGTGAAACAAAAGACATTACCGGGAATACATATGCAATCACTTTTTGACAGTAATGACAGTTCGGTCTTACTAAATAAACGCGTATCCGCGGCAAGAAATGTTACCGGGGCAAAAACACACTTAGCACCTGAGATACCCAGAGAGAGTTGGGGGCAAAAATCATAGGCAATACTTTTGTCAAGGCAGACATAATCAGAGAACACTCATAGACAGAAATTCAAGAGTCAATAGGTCGGATCCAGTGTCAAGTGGAACCGGGTTCCTGTTGTCGAGGATCACACAGTCGAACAGTTCACAATTCAACGTAGCCAGGAGTACTTAGATATTGTCAATGGAGGAAGCAAAAGCAATAAGAAGGAGAGAAGATAAGGACAAGCCTTGTAGAACGAGAAATAGGGATTCACCCAAATTCCTCAAGCAGAACACAGTACCTTATTCAATGAAGAAGCTGGTGCCACGGCAGTTGTTCCTGGAAGTTTCCTACAGACCCACGGTTCCTGGCGCTTCGGCAAGAAGGAGGACGTCTGGAGGGGTCTGCACCACACAGGGCTGAAGCCGGCAGCAGCGACGATGAATAAAAGGTGCGCTCCTTAAAAACAGGAGAAGCTCTTCAGATGGCTATCCGGACCACTACAGCAGTGTGCAGCGATTTCGACCACGAAGAGGATCCTCTGGCTGTAGAAAATGAGCTGGTTATCCCCACCAGGCTCAAGGGAAGAAGACTCCAGACTGGATCTTTTCTGGTCGTCGAAGGGTAGATACCTTAGGACTGCAGCAGGGCTTCATCGAGACAGGATAGTTGCAGCAGTCGACTTTTTCTCTGCTTCTCTTCGGTTCCTTGTAGTTTCAGTGGCGACTCTGACTTCTAGCCCAAGAGTCCTGCCTTTTATGCGAAAATCCCCCATTCACACTGCCTGTCTGTCAATCATGCAGCAGGGGGGTTGTCCAGCCTGCACAACCACCTCAGCCAATCATGGCAAAATGCGACTTGGGTTTCCTAGGATACCCTGTGCAGGGGGTGACTACACCCCTCCCTCACATTCAGCCCACCTAGAAACCCAGGCACCTAGAGGAGGGCTTCTTGGCAGAAGCTTGCCAAAAGACAGTGAACAAAGAAGGCAAACCTGGTTTGCCGCGCAAAGTAAAACACAAGAAGGACTTTAATAAAAAGAAATGGTGAATAAACCCGACCAGAGCCAAAAGAAAAAGTATTTGGCCAAGCGGGTTTAAGTTCGAGGCTAATATAATAGCCTACAACAATACCACATTTATATAGTATAACCGCGGTAGAAATGTTAGGGTAGATACCACTGCCACAAGCCAAGTCTAAATGTTAAAAGAGCGAAAAAATGCTCTAGGAGGTACAGATAAAAAGGGCTAAGGATTAACCCTTTCCAGTACTCCATGTAAGATGGGATGTACTGGATCTGTGGTTAACAGACTAAGTAAAGTTAATGGCAACTTTACCCTTTTCTGGGGGACAGTAGTCAGCCCCAGAAATGGAGTCAGTGGGAAGTCTAAAAGACAACTCTGTGTCACTGCACTGAAGGTGCTGTGTAACACACAAAAGAAGGGGGGTACTGAAGTGGTGAACTCCAGAGCCCACAATCACAAAAACAGATGAAATACACATGGCAAAACATGGGTAAGAGTGGGTGAAAAGCTCACACTCTTACCAAGTAGAAAGAAATAACTCCTGAAATCCAGCAAAGTTGCTGAGGGACTCACTAGGTAAGGGAAATTAGCCATTGAATGAGAATTCTCCCTAACACCAACCCCAAGTTCCTTGCAAATATTTAACAGCTTATTTCCAGCATATAACATAAACAAGATAAGTACAAGACACTGGCCCTCATTACGACCCTGGCGGAATCCGCGGTGCTAAATGCACCGCGGAGCATGGCGGAAAGCCGCCGATAGCGCCATGGGGGTTGGCGGATTTTAGCACCCCATGCCGACCTTGGCGGAGCGGTAAATCCCCAATCCCCATTTTACCCTTCCCCATTCCCATTCTTGCCCCATAGGGTATAATGGGAGTGGGGAAGGAGTTAATTACGCCGCCGTAAAGTACGGCGGCGTAATTAACAACGAGGTCCCTTAGCGCCATGGTTTTCTCCGCCCGGTAAAACCAGGCGGAGAAAACCTCCATGGCGCTAAGGGAACTCGTAGTACGGCGGACGGGTCCGCCGCGATTAGCGCTGGCGGAAACCCACTCCGCCAGGGTCCTAATGAGGCCCACTGACCATTAATATGGAGCAGTCTTGTAACTGGCCAGAATATTTCCAGATGGTGGATGAGGAAATATTCTATGGGTATTTCATGAAAAAAACAGATACAGGAAATAACAGAAACAAAAGATTTTACATAGAAATGGACCTCCCAGGGGGCGCTGTTGCACTCGTGGAAGATGGCCGCTTGAGCTCCAGCTCCGTCCCGTGAGGCATACGATCTCCTGAATTCGCCGGTTGCCTGCGACACCACATATTGCGGACCCGCTGCTCGGACGGCTGACAGGACCGGGCGTCTGTGTGCCGAGTGCCGCTTACCGGGCTGCCCCAGCGGCCAAGTTACATCCTGCTGCGAGTGGGGCGGGAGCGGGTGCCAGCCCGACCCGGCTCCCGGCTCCAGACGATCTTGCCTGAGCCCTGCGGCGCGTGGCCTACTGTGGGGGAGGGGCGTCCTGCCCTGCAGGCGCGGCGGCATCGCCTGCGACGTGTTGGAGGCCCTGCCTTTATTACTCCTGCTCACTTCTCCTTGTCACCACAGGAGCCCGGGATCCTAGAGCGGACTGCTCCGCTGCCCCGTCCTGGGCGGTGTGCTGTTCGCGCCGACCCGACGCCGCGCGGCGAGTTTTTTGGTACTACCTCACCTCGGCGGAATCTGGGGGGGGGGGTCGCCCCTGGCCCCCAGTCTCCTTTTTCTCCGCCGCGGAGGACTCCAGAGCGACCTGCTCCGCTGCCCCGTCCTGGGCGGTGTGCTGACCACTCTCTAGTGGTTGCCCGCCTGGCCCCGGATGTCGGGCGGCCCTGGCTCGGTTGCCTGCTGCGACGCCCTCTTCCTGCACCGCGGGGGCCGGGATCGGCGCTGGACCCCAGAGCACCAGGCTCCGCTGCCCCCTTCTGGGCGGTGTGCTGACCGCATGGAGGGAAGCGACACCGACCCCTGCGTGGTGAGTGATCCTGACCCCGTCCGCCTTCACGTCTGCCCCTCGGTGGCGGACCCTACCCATCCACTACCGGACTTCCCACCCTTGTGAGAGATTGGTCTTTGGACACACGGTGGAGCCTGGGGGTGCCCCGCTCATTAATCCTCTGCCCCCCTGGATGGCTGGGGGTACCACGTGTGGATCTATCGGGTCCTGGTGCTCCTGTTGCCCCTTCATTGGGGACGGCTGGCACTGGGCTCTCTTCTCAGGCCGTGGCGCCCACCATCTATATTTTGAGCTCAACAGGGAACCCTACCTAGATCCTACGACCAGCTCCTTCCTGGACATAACTGCGGAGGGCGATACAGCGACCTTACTACCCTGATGACGGGCACAGGGGCAACCTGAACTACCTACGCCTTCTGGACCACCCGTATTCCTGATCCTTGGCCGGCCTTGCTCCGGGGTTCCGCTTCCCTCCACCTCTCCCAACGTCCTCCGCCATTCGGATCAAGTGTCTCTCACTTCACTCCCGATACTGGGTTGCCCCCCCCCTTAATAGGGTTTCTTGGGACCGATTACTGCTCACTGATCCCTGCATACATTACCTGGCCGGCGTCGCCCCTCTCTGGGCCCTCCCGCTTGGAGCGGAGTCGGTGTGTGCTCTTCTGGCGCGCGGCTCGATCCTCGCCTGCGAACCTCGGTGGATCCTGGTGCCTCCCCCTCTGTCTTCACCCAATTCCTGGGTAGATCCGTTGATCTTAAGTTCACCCTTCCATCGACATCATGTCGACACGCACTGGCAAGAAACAATCCTCCATCAACATCTTCACCAAGCCCTCAGGAAGCAATGGACCGGAGACGTCCACACAGGAGTCTTCTGCCCCAGTGGCACTGGAACCGTTCGACCCTCAAAAAATGATGGAGTTCATCCGGGATGGATTCACCACAATTCATTGTAAATTGGACGACATGAATGGCACGATATCCTCCATCAAGGCGCATATGGAGAGAACGGATGGCCGAGTGGCTGAGATTGAGACGCGTGTGAGCTCCACTGAGGACGGCCTGGGCTCCCTCCGGGCGGAGGTCTCTACACTATCCGCCCGTGTCACTGAGGTGGAGAAGAAAAACGAGGACCTTGAGTCTCGCTCGAGGCGTAATAATCTCTGCATTATTGGGGTACCGGAGGATGGGATACACGAGCCTATGGAGGAATACGTCGAGGGCCTACTGAACCAAATCCTGGATTCCCCCAAACTCTCACCTCAGTTCGTGATTGAAAGGGCCCACCGTGCGCTCACGGCGAAGCCCAAACCCGGGGCACCCCCACGGCCCATTATAGCAAGGGTCTTAAATTTTCGCGATCGAGATGCCCTTCTTAGGGCGGCGAGACTCAAGGGAGACCTTCTCCTGGGCGCGGCTAGGATCCACCTATATCCGGACTTTTCTGTGGCGGTACAACGGGATCGCAAGACCTTTCTGGCGGTCAAGAGAAGACTACGTGACCATCAGGTCAAATATGCCATGCTATATCCCACCAAACTTCGGATTGAACATGCAAACCAAGTCTATTTTTTCACGTTGCCTGAGGAGGCCTCCAGGTTCATAGATGAACACTTTCCCGGCTGAACTGTACCTTCATCAGGCACCGCTGTGGGCTCCCCCCGCAGGCGCGTCGGAGCAGTTAATGTGACACTGGCTAGCCAAGGCATTGACAATTCATTGAAATGGATACCGCTGTGTCCCATTGTGATCTCCCAGTGCTGGAGGGGGCCCCCTTTTATTGTAGGCGACCAGGCCACACTGATGATAGTTTGTGTGATTGTTCTTATCGTCCCTCATGATTGCTATGTTCGGGGACCCACTGTTAGGGCAGGAATTGAATGGGTCTATGGGCAGGCTATCTTATGGTCTGCTTCCCACCATTGCACCCCAGAGGCTTGCCACACATACTCCTTGCATTCCTGGTCGCCCGGGAGTCCGGGGATAACCCTCTGGATTCCACCACGACATGTTGTTATTGGACAGCACTACTCTGCATGCTAACTGTCCTCCATTGTTGGATTGTTCAAGACATGGGCCTGCATGCGATCATTCTTGTCTGGGTGATCCTTCTGTTCAGCTAGACCCCGTTAACAGATTGAACACGATTGTTGCCCCTTCGAGTGTCTATGATGTACACCTGTCAGACTCCTGTTGGGCGGTTGGGTCATGTTTCCTCCTTCTCGCGCCCTCTCGGGCTCACGTCCCGGTTCCCCCCCGTCACTGTGACACCCCCCGGGGCATCAGTGGCCGGGTGCATACACCACCCCTGTCCGGTTGATCGGGAATTCACGTCCTTGCAGCCCTCGTTCATTGGTTCATTATCTACTGACCATGCCCGCCTTTTCCCTTCCCCTCCACGGGTTCTCCCCTGGACGGGAAACGACAATAATGTCAGGCATAATGTTTATCCTAAAATTGCCTCACGGTTCGGAGTATTGCTGCCGGGCCGACTCGCAGACCCCCCAGGCGTCGATGCCACTGTTCTGGTTGTTTGGTTATAGGGTCTTCATCCCTCTGGTTGGGGGAGGGATGTGGGAGGGGGAGGGGGGTAAGGGGTTAAATGTTAAAAAAGGCTTGGAGACGGCAGGAGGGGTAGAGTTTGGAACATTATGGCCCCAGGGGCATCGTGGACCTAACCATATTGGTCAACATCCATGGGGAGCACACTTCCATCCACCCGTATTCTTCTATGGCCAACCCTGGGGTGCGGGGTGAGGAGGCATTGACATTCATGAGTTGGAGTGTGCAGGGTCTGGGTAATCACAAAAAAATGAGACTGTTACAGCTTCAGGCCGAGAGACATGGGACTAAAATCCTATTTCTTCAGGAGACACATGCATCTTCCGAGTATTGTGAAAAATTTGCGAAATCATGGGGCCCCCAAAGGTACTTCACCACCTACTCCACCCATAGCCGCGGAGTTATGACCCTGATCCACAGAACCCTCAAATTCAACCCCATCGCTACGTTAATTGATCCTCTGGGCAGATATGTTCTACTTCATGGCGTCCTGCAGACTAGGGAGGTGGTCCTCCTAAACATTTATGGCCCCAACATCGATGATCCTGAATTCTATCTACAATTGGTGACCATCTTGGAGGGCTTCCCGCTGATACCGATTCTCTGGGGAGGCGATTTTAATACAATATTCGACGTGAACCTAGATAGATCTGGATCCAGACCCCGTCAGCTTTCCAGAGCAGCATATGCTGCACTGTCCTCTCTTCCTCGATTAGCCCTATATGACGCATGGAGGTTTCTTTACCCTGACTCCCGATCTTACTCCTTCTATTCCTCGGTTCACGATTCCTTCTCTCGAATAGACAGGTGGCTGGTATCTGGTGTGCTGATGAGGAGCGTGTCTGGACTGACCATCCTCCCCAGGACCCTCTCCGATCATTCCCCGGTGACAGTCACCCTACTCTGGGGCCCGGACGGCGGCCGGACCAGGCACTGGAGGATGAAACCACTCTCTCTCCTCGACCCGGTCTTCAGCTCGGAGTTGGAGTCGGCCATCGAGGAGTTCTTTGAAATTAACACCAATTCCGTTCCCTCCCAAGCCACCCTCTGGGAGTCCTTTAAGGCCTACATCAGAGGCATCGCCCTCTCCAAGGAAAATGGTATCCTTAAAACTATTCGGAGGGAGATTGCAGCGAGCGAAGCCAAATTGTCAGCGTTGGAGACCCAATACACGTTAGACCAATCCCCAGAAACCCTCGCGTTAATTGGCTCGGAGCTGGATACATTCCGCTCGCTCGCGGACCGTGAGCTGAAGTTTCTGGATAACCCTGGACATGCAAGGAGATATGGGGAGGGTGAACGCCCAGGCCGCCTGCTGGCTAGACTTCTCCGCTGTGAGCTTGGCGCCCCACCCATTCCTGGAATCGAGAGACCTGATGGCTCCCTGGCCACTTCGCCTGGAGATGTCAATTCTGAATTCCTCTCCTTCTATCAATCTCTATATACACAATCAGATAAAACCACTGAGGCAGAAATTGATGCCTATCTCGATAATCTTCCCCTCTCGGTTCTCTCTTCTGAGACTGCCGGATCTCTTGAGAGCCCATTCACCCCTGAAGAGTTCTCGGAGGCTATAGACTCACTTTCTTCAGGCAAAGCCCCGGGATCAGACGGTATACCTGTGGAGTTCTATAAACACTTCAAATCACTCCTACTCCCTCGTCTAATTGCGCTATGGGACGAATCGGTGGAACTGGGCCAATTTCCCCCCTCGTTACGCGAAGCCACCATAACAGTCCTACTAAAACCCAATAAACCTCCTACTCAATGCGGTTCGTACCGTCCACTCTCTCCGATCAATTGCGATGCCAAGATCTGCGCCAAAGCACTTGCTCTTCGACTTGCCCCTTTCATGCCACATATTATTCACCCAGACCAAGCTGGATTCATCCCAGGCCGTTCCACATCCTTGAATTTGAGACGTTTATTCAACATTATAAGTAGGGTGAGCCCGAGGGTACATGCGGTGGCCGCGACACTTGACATGCAAAAGGCATTTGATTCGGTGTCGTGGAGATATCTCTGGCGGGTACTTGATAAATGTAAATTCGGTCCCACCTTTGTCTCCTGGGTCAGACTACTTTATTCCAACCCTGTTGCCAGAGTCCGCACAGAGGACCGCTGCTCCCCTCTTTTCCATATAGCCAGGGGCACTAGACAGGGATGCCCCTTCTCCCCCTTAATATTTGCTGTAGCAATGGAGCCATTTGCGGACATGCTTCGTCAAAACCATGCGCATAGGGGTCTACGTACCTCCGGTATCTCGGACATAGTTTCCCTATACGCTGATGATGCTCTTCTCTTCATCCATTCCCCCGAGACCAACCTGGCCCCAATACTAAAGGATATTGCCTTATTCGGGCACATCTCCGGTCTAACGGTAAACTGCTCTAAATCAACCCTCTTCCCGCTTACTCCCAGCACACTTCCCCCCCCTGATACCATGGGGTTCGCTTGGGCCCAATTTACAATTACTTACTTAGGTATAGTGGTGGCTCGTCACACCGAACGGGTCCACGAGGAGAATTATCAGACATATCTTACAAACCTCATCACAAAACTACAGGGCTGGGCCAGGTTGCCGATTTCGCTGGCGGGCAGGATAGGGGTGCTGAAGATGGTGGTACTTCCCCAACTCCTGTATAGATTTGCGAATGTCCCGCTATGGCCGGGAACCGAATTCTTTCAATCACTGACACGTATCCTCAACTCCTTCCTTTGGCACTCAGGTGCGGTCCGTCTAAAGCTCAAGACCCTTGCCACCCGCATGGAGGCTGGAGGGTTTGGAGCTCCGGGTTTCCTTAATTATTGGCTGGCGGCACAACTCCAACACTCTGCACACTGGTTCAATGTATCGGATCCCCCCCCCCACGTCAGATTAGAAAGGTTATCGGTCAGCGACCGTGATATCCGATCCCTAGTGGTCACGCCCATGCCGGTGGTGTCGGACTCGCTGGATCCTACGGCTTGCACATCCCTAGCCTTACACAAATCTTGGCAAATACTGGGTACCATTCATCCCTTCCATGGCAACTTTCCGATTTGGAACTTCCTCCCAGAAGTCCCACATGTCCCTCCCTCGGTGGTCCGCACATGGGCTGAGGCGGGATACGAACTACTACGCGACATATTCGAACAGGGAAACTTTATCGAATGGCCCGACCTCCCGGCCTCCCTTAGGCGGAAACCCTCCGTTTGGCTCCAATACTCATCTCTCCGGGGGGTACTCAAGCGCAAATACATAAGTTTTCCGGCATTGCCACCAGATGAACCTGTAATTACCGAACTATCCTCGCCTTCTCCTATGAGGGGAAAAATCTCCAGGCTATACACCCTGCTTCAAACCAGATCGCCCCCCGCATTCTCCAAACTGAGGCACGCCTGGGAGTCAGATCTCGGCACCGAATTATCTGACGAGCTGTGGACCCATTTGTGTGCACGCACCCAGTTGATCTCCTTTAACTCCCGATTCAAATTAATTCAATTTAAGGTGCTCCACAGATATCATTATACCCCGGCTAGTTTGCACCGTATGTCAAGTGACTCCTCCCCTAGGTGCCCTAGATGTGGCGGTGAAGAAGCGGGGTATATACACATGATCTGGTCTTGCCCCCGACTCACCCAATTTTGGACCTCAGTGTGCTCCACTATCTCATCTATTCTCGAGTGCCCCATCTCCCCATCCCCAATGCAGTGTCTATTTCATGATTTCCCTGAACTTCACCGGCATTCCAGGAAACTAGCTAGCCTCTGTATGCTACTAGCTGTGCGTACAATCCTACTCTGCTGGCTTCGGCCAAACGCTCCTACTCACACACAGTGGCTCAGGGCAGCCACTTGGGCCTCTGACACCGAGGAGTCCTGGACGATGCAACAGCCCGCCCACTCCAGACCTAGGAATATATGGCAAAAATTCCGCTCATACATGTCCTCCACCGTCTCCGACTCTGCATCCCCGGTCCCTTCTCTAACCTCAGCTCCAGATGACTCTTGATTCTCTCCCAACTGTCTTTGTTCTGTCCTCGCATGTTCCCCCCATGGGTGTACGTTGTTCCCTGTATTGCCTTATGTGATTTCTTCAATTGTACCGTACTGATCTGTGATGAACACGATCCCCTTTGCGTTTCTGCTGATTGTACATGCCTTACTGTAACTTGCCTGTGCCTGTTGTACCAAGCTGAATAAACAAAAGTTTAAAAAAAAAGAAATGGACTTACCAAAGAAAACCTGAATGTCTTACCAAGACCAACTGAGGCACCACTGTGTTCTAACCTATTCTATGCACGACGGAACAAGGACACCTAAGTGTAAAGCAACAGTCTCTAGTTCCAGGTCTATCTCGCCGGCACGAGGGCGCCCAATGACCTAAGCGCCAGTATTGGACAGTCTCTAGTTCAAGCGCTTTAAGGGAACACTCTGGTGCAGTGTTGGCAGTAACAATGTAGGTTCCTGTGGATTCCGAAGAATGGTCAAAAAGAGTTCCGAGTTTGGCATCGTGGAGTTGAGAATTGATCCACAGACAGCAGGCAATAAGCAATCCAGTAAAACGTTCTGAGTTCATAAGGCAACGAGCAGGTAAGAGGCAATCCAGTAAACGTTCCGAGTTTGTAGGGCAACCAGCAGGCAAGATGCAATCCAGTAAACATTCTGAGTTCCTAGGGCAACCAGCAGGCAAGAGGCAATCCAGTAAACGTTCCGAGTTCGTAGGGCAACCAGCAGGAAATGGACGAAAGGAAAACAAACAAGACGAGGATTCCAGAAGCGAAAGTCACAAGGGACGTAGCCACGGTTTCTTTTCGAAATCAGAAGCGGGGCTTCACGGAAGTCCGGAAGTATTTCAAGGAAACCGTGGAAACCGGACTCCATCCCCCGACACGTCACGTTCTATGCCGTGCATGCAATGGACACCTAAGTCGCCATGGCAACCCACGTAAATGGAAGCCGGGACGTTGTATATGGCAAAAATGGTGATGGGCATCGGAAGGACGGGAAAAAGTGGCCTTCCCTTTGTTTCCACGGTGTAGTAGAGTGTGAGGTTTTATTCTGGTTGTGTGAGAACGTGTCAGAAGGAAGTGAGACCTGACAATACCCCTCCCCAAAGATGCCCTCCCCCTGGAAGACCAAAACTGAGCCAACAAGACTGGGGCATGCACGTTACCAGTAGGTTCCCAAGTCCGATCCTCAGGACCATATCCCTTCCAGTCAACAAGGTATTGGCGAACACCCCGATGAACCCTGGTCTCAAGAATGCGTTGAACCTCGTACTCATCAGAACCCTGCACCGCAACTGGAGATGGACGGGCTGGCAACCTGGTGGTAGGATGAAAAGGCATAAGGAGCAAGGCATGGAAGACCGGGTGAAAACGCCAAGAGGAGGGGATTCCCAGACGAAGAGCAACCAGATTCACAAGATAAATGACAGAATAAGGACCCACAAAACGAGGTAAGAGGGCTTCGCGCCCAGGTATACGCAGATTGCGAGTGGATAACCATACCTTAGATCCGACAGTATAACAAGGAGCAGGGGACCTGTGAGCATCCGCAAAGGATTTGTGACATGTTTTGGCCTCATGTAAGTGGGTCGAAATGGCATCCCGGACCGTAGTAAGGTCATGTACGCAGGCCACAGCAGCCAGGCTATCCGGAGGTAGGATGGGTTGCAATGGCAATGTGCAAGGTTGCCTTCCATAAATCGCATAAAACAGGGAGATACCGGTAGAAGTGTGCAGTGAATTGTTGTAGGCGAACTCAGCCATAACCAAGACATTCAACCTTGATGCTGCAACGTAAGACAGCACATATATTGTTCCAGGGTAGCGTTTATCTGTTCCGTTTGACCATGGGTCTGCGGATGATAGGCCGTAGAGAAATGATTGTCAATACCCAAAGATTTTGTGAGGGCCCTCCAGAACTTGGACGTGAACTGTGTCCCACGATCTGACACAATGATATGAGGAAGACCAAAGAAGCGATACACATGCCGCAGGAATAGTTCAGCAACACAGGAGCGGACGTGAGACTCTTACAGGGTACAAACAGGGCCATTTTAGAGAAGGAATCAAGGACCTCCCAAATGGTGTTATAACCATGATGTTCTGGTAATTCGACAATAAAATACATGGACAACATAACCCATGGCTGGTCAGGGACAGGTAACGGATGCAATAAACCAATGGGTTTGGCAGGGGTTGACTTACACTGAGCACAAACTGCGCAAGACGTAATGTATTCGGCACTGTCCTCCTTCATTGAGGCCCACCAACACCAATGCTGTAATAATTCCTGGTTTTCCGTATTCCTGGGTGGGCTGAAAATCGAGAATTATGACACCATTGTAGGGCCGTTTTGCGAGTGGCAACATCAGGTAGATAAACCAACCCAAGATGGTACGGAAGTCCCTTAAACACTGTTAATTCTAGTTCGCGTACAAGTGTTGGATTTGAACAAACCCATTGTATTAAGGAATCGCGCAAGGGACATTTCAACACACAAGCACAAACGACCTTACGTGGTAGCAGCAGCGGATTGCCGACATGGTCACGCAATGGAACACCGTGGATGCAAGACAAAGCGTCGGCTTTGGAGTGCTTGGAACCTGGTCGAAACGTGATTACAAAGTTGTACATAGAAAATAATTCATGCCACCTAGCGTGGCGGACGGTAGTGCACTTCACTGATTGCAAAGCAAGGAGGTTTTGATGGTCAGTAATAACCTGCACAGGGTTAATAGTGCCCAAGAGATGATGCTGCCAGACCACGAAAGCGTCACACACTGCTAACAGTTCTTTTTCAGTTGTGGTATAGTTTGCTTCGTATGATGTCGGCTTTCGAGAATGGTAGGCCACAGGATGCAAAACTCCTGTATCAGCACATTCCTGTGAAAGGGTGGCACCCACAGCCACGTCAGATGCATCGGCTTCAACAATATATGGCAAAGCAGAATTTGGATGAAGCAAGACAGGTGCTGTAGTGAAGGCTGACTTGAGAAGATCAAATGCCTTCTGGGCTGCCGGACTCCAAGCAAAATGATTCTTGGAACTGGTAAGAGAAGTCAGGGGGGCTGACATGGTAGAGACCTGACAAAATTATGGTAAAAACTAGCTAAACCCAGGAATGATTGGAGTTGCTTCAGGGTGGGTGGAGCTGGCCATTCCAGTATAGCCTTGACCTTGGCATCGCTCATTTGTATACCCTTGTCAGTGATCTCATAACCCAAGAACTCAACAGAGGTGGCATGAAAAATACATTTCTCCAGTTTTGCATATAGTTGATTTTCTCTAAGTCGTTGTAAGACAGAAGATACGTGTACGACATGTGATTCATAGATAGGGGAATAGACAAGGATATCGTCCAGGTAAACTACTACGTACCTATCCAACATACCCTTAAAGACATCATTTATGAAATGTTGAAAGGTGGGTGGGGCGTTGCAAAGCCTGAAAGGCATCACACAATACTCAAATAAACCATACTTGGTTTTGGAAGCGGTTTTTCATTCATCACCGGAGCGCATCCGTACCAGATTGTATGCGCCCCTAAGATCTAGCTTAGAAAAGATCTTTGAGGTCCCTTGTTGGTCAAGTAGGAGCGAAATCAAAGGAATCGAATATTGATTACAAATGGTGATGACGCTGAGTTCGCAATAATCAATACATGGACAGAGATCCCCTCCTCCATCTTAGGAACAAAAAACATAGGTGAAGCCGCTGGAGAGCATGATGAACGGAACAACCAAGGACTTAATGACTTAATGCCTTATCGATGTATTGCTTCAATATGACATCCGCTTTTTGTGTCAAAGAGTAAATCCTAGCGTTGGGTATTTTGGCTCCCAGGATGAGATCAATGGGGCAATCATATGGTCTGTGCGGAGGAAGGACCTCAGCCCCTTTTGGATCAAAAACAACCTTGAAAGTTGCGTACTACCGAGGTAAGGAGATTGCAGATACTGCCCCTACCGTAGGGGCATATCCTAGTAAGGACCGACAGGGATTCATAGACTTGGATGATGAGACCAAGCAGTGTTCAGTACAATATTCAGACAAGAATTGGATGTCCCCTGTATTCCAATCAATGGACGGATTGTGCAGTTTCAACCAAGGCAAGCCTAAAATCATTTGGAATTGAGGGGCCGCAATGACATCGAAGGAGACTGATTCCGTATGACCCTGGTCAGTGATCATAAGGAGAGGCACTGTTTGCTTGGTCACCAAGCCAGAGAAAAAAAAGGTGCTGCCGTACACAGCATTCTCTAATTCCGGGCGGTCCTTGGGTACAAAGGACACATTATTTTCTTGAGCATAGGTAAGGTCAATACAGTTTCCTGTTGTTCCCGAATCCATTATAGGTTCACCTTGCCAAATAAGGCCTGAGAGGAGCTTAAACGAGACTTGCAAGGTTACTGGTGTTGCCATGGTGGAGTCCGAAGGCAAAAAAACTAGGTAGCTGGACTCCTTCCACTACCGAGTTTTCGTGTTTCCCGTCTTTTTAGATTTTATCGGACATACTTTCAAGAAATGCTCCGAGGAGCCACAGTAGAAGCATAAGTTATCCACCCGCCTCCTTTCCATTTCGCTAGGGGTCAGAGGACCCCTGACTACACCAATCTGCATGGGTTCGGGTTGGTTAGCTGAAAGAGGAGGTGGTAGAACCAAGGTGGGCAAGGTAGGCCTCTTCTTGCCTTCGATTTGTAAAACGAGATCCAAGAGTTCATGGAAGGCAGATGGAACCACTGGGACCGTGGTAGGGTGTCTTTGAGTGTATCAGATAGGCCCTTATAGAACAATGAGGCCTTCTTGTCTTCTGGCCATTCGGTCTCTGCGACAAGTTGATTAAACTTGGCGACATAGGCAATAAGAGATGTACCACCCTGTTGTAAGCCAAGAAGCTCCAACTCCGTAGCCTGAGTCTTATATCGTGTGTCAAAGACTCTACTCATAGCCTCTAATAAGGCATCACAATCGAACAAGAGAGGACTACCGGCCTCCAATAAAGGATTGGCCAGACAGCTGCGGTACCGGCTGGATGAGAAAGCACAAAAGCGGCCTTAGTAGCGGAATCCGGGAAGGCATTGGGACGACAGAGGAAGTACAGCCGACACTGATTAAGGAAAGTGCGGTAAACACGTGGATCCCCATCGAATCGTTCAGGCAGAGCCAAGGGAAACTGTGTGACCATAAATACTGGAGTTACGGCAGGTGGTTGGGGCACTGGATCGCCCGCACCAGAGGCGGCCTCCTGGGTGGTGCCTGAGCTGCCTGGCTAGCCATGGCCTGAAGCTCGTCAATCCGGGCCTGCGTGGAAGTACGAGCCAATTGCATATCAGCTCGTAACTCAGCCATTTGCTGCATGAGGGCGGCCAGGGTTTCGTTGGCGTCCATTATGAGGCTTCTGATTATGTTATAATCCGTGGCAGTTGAACTCGAATGTAGACGATGAGTTCTCCCTGCCAATGTACCCCTCTGGACACACAAGGTGAAATACAGAGGAGTCAATTAGCTGAAAGAATATGGAACACCACACGAAAGGCCAGGCCCTGTAAAGGAAGAACGGCAGGTTACTTAACAGCTTATTTCCAGTATATAACGTAAACAAGACACTGACTATTAATATGGAGCAGTCTTGTAACTGGCCAGAATATTTCCAGATGGTGGATGGAAACCGGACTCCTCCCCCCGACACGTCACGTTCTATGCCGTGCGTGCAATGGATGCCAAAGTCACCATGGCAACCCGCGTAAACAGAAGCCGGGACGTTGTATATGGCGAAAATAGTGATGGGCATCAGAGTAGCAGAGTGTGAGGTTTTATTCTGGTTGTGGGAGAACGTGTCAGAAGGAAGTGAGACCTGACAGAGGTGTTTGCATAGGATTTTATGGTCCACCAAATCAAAAGCTGCTGATAGGTCCAGTAAGAGAAGCAAAGCTAGCTTGTCTTTGTCTTTCAGGGATTGGATTTGAGTCTTGAGGTCAATAAGGGTGGTTTCAGTTCTGTGTCTGGGTCTGAATCCAGATTTCCTTAGTCCTAGTAAGTTATTGGATTCAAGGTATTGTTGTATATGCAGGTATGCAGCTCGGTCAAGTATTTTTAATAAGAATGGAACCGTCGTAATAGTTCTGTAATTGGCTGGGTTGTTCGGCTCTAGGCAGGGTCTTTTTAATAGCGGGAGTACCCAAGCATCTTTCAAGTTATTAGGTACTATGCTGGATTTGAAGGAAGCGTTAATGACTGATGTGATGAAAGGGGCAGGACATCCGTCTCCCTGACAATTAGACGGTTTAAGTTTCAAGATAATGGTTTAGACGTCTTTGATGGAAAGTGGTGAGAAATTGAATTGAGGATGAGTGTTACTGGTTGAAAAGTGTGGGTTAAGAATGGGGTCAGTATTGGGGATAAGAGATTTCTTCATTACTATTTTATTTTGTAGCATAGTAATTTTGTCTTGGAGTGCATTCTGTAAATCGGTACACCATTGGGTGTCTTTGATGCACGTGTCAGGGGGTGGAGCAGGGGATTCTAATTCCTTAAGGATGTTAAAGAGTTAATTAGTATTGGACTCAGCTTTGGAAATGCAGTTGTCGTAGTTATCTTTTTTAGCTTTAATTATGGCTATTTTATAGTTAAAGGAGGCTACTGCAAAGTTGACTTTATTTTCAGAAGAGGGGGTATTTTTCCTGAGTGATTCGGATGATCTTTTGGTTTTTCTGAGTGATTTAAGATGAGGAGTGTACCAAGTATTGAGGTGGGTGTGTGGTTTAGCTTTGCGTAATTTCATGGGTGCTAATGTGTTGATCGCCTTGAAAATGGTGTAATTAGATAAATCAACTAGAGCTGTAGGGTCTGAAGAGGTTGTGGTGTGGTTGATAATTGGTTGCAACAATGGGATGAGCTTATCTAAGGGTAGATTTAGTTTGTTCCTCGTCATCATGGGTGGTTCTTGAAGAGTTTGGGGAGTGCGAGAAACATTTTCTATGATGTTAAACCTGATGAGATGATGGTCAGTCCAGGCGCAGGGAGTGTTGGCCAGGGTGTTGATATTGCAATTAAGGTCAGCTAACCAATCTAGGATTCTGTCTTTGTTGTGGGCAGGTGCAGAGAAGCTATGAGAGAACACTAGTTCAGTCATAGTGTCCTTGAGGGCACAAGCTTTCTGATCATTGGGGTCTTGTAGGCCTAGGTTAAAATCACTGAGGATAATGACTTGTTAAATATTTTTGGTGTTGGAGGATAGTATATGTGAAATGCCGTTTTCAAAGGTGGTAGTTGGACCAGGTGGGCGATAAACAAGGTGCAAGGTGATGGTAGATGTTGGTGATGTGGATAGTTTGACAGATAGAAGTTCTGCTGAAGGCAGGGGGAGATCAGTAATCTTTCTCAGGCCTAATGACGTCTTGTATATAAATACAATGCCTCCTCCTTTGGAGATATTGGCATCTCTATCTGCGCAGATAATTGAATAGTTCTCCGGAATGGCAAGGGCAAGTGAGGGGCCTGAAGCTGTGTGCAGCCAGGTCCCCGTAATCGCAATGAAGTCAAGTTTATGTTATGAGATCTGCGATGTCTAGGGCGTGAGCCTGTAAAGATCTGGAATTAATGAGGGCAGCTTTTAGTGGTGATGAAAGGTTATTTTGTTTTCCAATGGTGAGTGTCTGATTGGTTTTGAGAGCGTTTAAAGCTGATGGGGTGGTTGTGATGGTTGTTGTTGTCGTAATCTGGATGATTGGGGTGTGGTGTTGTCGTACGAATCTGGAGCTCAATCTATGGTTTCTGTGGAGAGTGGAGCAAGGCTGGTTACCAGGTGCCTTTGGTAAACGTACGTGGTGCAGTGGGCTGTTAGTAGTATCAGGGTGGTCAGTGTTGTTGTGTTATTAAGAGAGGAGGCTTTGGTTTGATGCCTATCTTTAAGGTTGATGTTTGAGCTTGTTAAGTGACAGCCTGGGAAGCCTTAGAAGGGGAACAAGATGACCATGTGGACAATTGGGCCCAGGAAGATTCCGACAACCTGTACTGGGGAGTTGAAGAAGTTTTGTGCAGTGAGGCTGCAGACCACGGCAGTGAGTGGACTGTAGACAGAACCCCTTCCTACAGCCGAGAACCACCAAGGGTGAGCCACCCTGTGCAGGCAAAGCCTATATCCATAAGACTCATTGAAGAGATGGGTTAGTGCCAGAATAAGTGTTTAAAAAGGGGGAAGGTTGTCATGTTGTTAATATTCAATTACTGTTCCTTCCACATTGTTATGTGTAAGGTGGGGTTTGGGCGGGGGCGGGATCCTGGGGGGAGAAAAGGGAAATGACGGGGTATGGGAAGAGAGAGGCCGTTTAGAAATAAAGGGAGTTGAGACCGGTACTGCCGTGTGGGCCTCCTCATTGTGTGACTCCATGTTGAACGCTGACATGGCTACGAGCCGTGTGAATAAGCGCACTGCTTCCCTCCCTTGACACCGGTGAGCTGGCCCAGAGTCATTATGGACCCCGCCGTGTATCGCTAAACAGGTAATCAATGAATGAATCATGTCAGATTGATATTTTGGACTATACTGAAAGGCGATTTAAACACAGACAAAACTTAATGTTAAATCAATGTTTAAAAGGAAGAAGATTTGAATACCGACAAGAAAAGGTGCAGCAACGAAACCTGAACAAATACATATGCATGAGATGTCAATGTGGAGAAGAGCTGAGCAATTGTTACCCTAAGTAAAGACATTGGACAGAACAAAGTAGATGCTGATGTGATATGTTGAAAGTAACAGTGAAACCAATAAAGAAGTGCTGGTAAAGAGATGGCACCAGGCAGCTGACACTTGAGCAAAGATACCTGGCAGGAGAGTACACCCGGGGATCTGTAATACCCCAGAGGAGGATTCCTGGCAGGGGAGTACACCAGGGGATCTGTAATACCCCAGAGGGGGATTCCTGGCAGGGGAGTACACCAGGGGATCTGTAATACCCCAGAGGAGGATTCCTGGCAGGGGAGTACACCAGGGGATCTGTAATACCCCAGAGGAGGATTCCTGGCAGGGGAGTATAGCAAGTAATCCACTGATGTTGTGAAAATACTTTTTAACAATGTGGCACAATACCTGGGAGGGGAATATGCCAGGGGATCTAAGAAGGCCCTAAAGAAAAGTCCTGGCAGTGAAATACATCAGACATTTGAAATCATATAAGGAGCTCTAACATTCGTGGAAGATAGCTGGCAGGGATGTATACCAGGTAATCTGAAGAGCCCCATGACATTTGACATTGTGTAAAGGACCTTAACATTCGGGGAAGATAGCTGGCAGGGAAGCATACCAGGGAATCTGAAGAGCCCCATGACATCTGACATTGTATAAAGGACCTTAACATTCGGGGAAGATACCTGGCAGGGAAGTATACCAGGGAATCCGAAGAGCCCCATGACATCTGACATTGTATAAAGGACATTAACATTCGGGGAAGATAGCAGGGAATCTGAAGAGCGCCATTACATCTGACATTGTATAAAGGACCTTAACATTCGGGGAAGATAGCTGGCAGGGTAGTATACCAGAGAATCTGAAGAGCCCCATGACATCCAACATTGTATAAAGGACCTTAACATTCAGGGAAGATAACTGGCAGGGAAGTATACCAGGGAATCTGAAGAGCCCCATGACATCTGACATTGTATAAAGGACCTTAATATTCAGGGAAGATAACTGGCAGGGAAGTATATCAGGGAATCTGAAGAGCCCCATGACATCTGACATTGTATAAAGGACCTTAACATTCGGGGAAGATAGCAGGGAATCTGAAGAGCGCCATGACATCTGACATTGTATAAAGGACCTTAACATTCGGGGAAGATAGCTGGCAGGGTAGTATACCAGAGAATCTGAAGAGCCCCATGACATCCAACATTGTATAAAGGACCTTAACATTCAGGGAAGATACCTGGCAGGGAAGTATACCAGGGAATCTGAAGAGCCCCATGACACCTGACATTGTATAAAGGACCTTAACATTCGGGGAAGATAGCTGGCAGGGAAGTATATCAGGGAATCTGAAGAGCCCCTTGACATCTGACATTGTATAAAGGACCTTAACATTCGGGGAAGATAGCAGGGAATCTGAAGAGCGCCATGACATCTGACATTGTATAAAGGACCTTAACATTCGGGGAAGATAGCTGGCAGGGTAGTATACCAGAGAATCTGAAGAGCCCCATGACATCCAACATTGTATAAAGGACCTTAACATTCGGGGAAGATAGCAGGGAATCTGAAGAGCGCCATGACATCTGACATTGTATAAAGGACCTTAACATTCGGGGAAGATAGCTGGCAGGGTAGTATACCAGAGAATCTGAAGAGCCCCATGACATCCAACATTGTATAAAGGACCTTAACATTCAGGGAAGATACCTGGCAGGGAAGTATACCAGGGAATCTGAAGAGCCCCATGACACCTGACATTGTATAAAGGACCTTAACATTCGGGGAAGATAGCTGGCAGGGAAGTATATCAGGGAATCTGAAGAGCCCCTTGACATCTGACATTGTATAAAGGACCTTAACATTCGGGGAAGATAGCAGGGAATCTGAAGAGCGCCATGACATCTGACATTGTATAAAGGACCTTAACATTCGGGGAAGATAGCTGGCAGGGTAGTATACCAGAGAATCTGAAGAGCCCCATGACATCCAACATTGTATAAAGGACCTTAACATTCAGGGAAGATACCTGGCAGGGAAGTGTACCAGGGAATCTGAAGAGCCCCATGACATCTGACATTGTATAAAGGACCTTAACATTCGGGGAAGATAGCTGGCAAGGTAGTATACCAGAGAATCTGAAGAGCC
This sequence comes from Ambystoma mexicanum, assembly GCF_040938575.1. Classification (NCBI taxonomy): domain Eukaryota; kingdom Metazoa; phylum Chordata; class Amphibia; order Caudata; family Ambystomatidae; genus Ambystoma; species Ambystoma mexicanum. Next base: position 14,200,151 of record NC_090925.1, on the reverse strand, counting down.
CCATGACATCCAACATTGTATAAAGGACCTTAACATTCAGGGAAGATAGCTGGCAGGGAAGTATACCAGGGAATCTGAAGAGCCCCATGACATCCGACATTGTATAAAGGACCTTAACATTCAGGGAAGATAGCTGGCAGGGTAGTATACCAGAGAATCTGAAGAGCCCCATGACATCTGACATTGTATAAAGGACCTTAACATTCGGGGAAGATACCTGGCAGGGAAGTATACCAGGTAATCTGAAGAGCCCCATGACATCAGACATTGTATAAAGGACCTTAACATTCGGGGAAGATACCTGGCAGGGAAGTATACCAGGGAATCTGAAGAGGCCCATGACATCCGACATTGTATAAAGGACCTTAACATTCGGGGAAGATACCTGGCATGGAAGTATACCAGGGAATCTGAAGAGCCCCATGACATCTGACATTGTATAAAGGACCTTAACATTCGGGGAAGATAGCTGGCAGGGTAGTATACCAGAGAATCTGAAGAGCCCCATGACATCTGACATTGTATAAAGGACCTTAACATTCGGGGAAGATACCTGGCAGGGAAGTATACCAGGGAATCTGAAGAGCCCCATGACATCTGACATTGTATAAAGGACCTTAACATTTGGGGAAGATACCTGGCAGGGAAGTATACCAGGGAATCTGAAGAGCCCCATGACATCTGACATTGTATAAAGGACCTTAACATTCGGGGAAGATACCTGGCAGGGAAGTATACCAGGGAATCTGAAGAGCCCCATGACATCTGACATTGTATAAAGGACCTTAACATTCGGGGAAGATACCTGGCAGGGTAGTATACCAGAGAATCTGAAGAGCCCCATGACATCTGACATTGTATAAAGGACCTTAACATTCGGGGAAGATAGCTGGCAGGGTAGTATACCAGAGAATCTGAAGCGCCCCATGACATCTGACATTGTATAAAGGACCTTAACATTCAGGGAATATAGCTGGCAGGGTAGTATACCAGAGAATCTGAAGAGCCCCATGACATCCGACATTGTATAAAGGACCTTAACATTCTGGGAAGATACCTGGCAGGGAAGTATACCAGGGAATCTGAAGAGCCCCATGACATCCGACATTGTATAAAGGACCTTAACATTCGGGGAAGATAGCTGGCAGGGAAGTATACCAGGGAATCTGAAGAGCCTCATGAAATCTGACATTGAATAAAGGACCTTAACATTCGTGGAAGATACCTGGCAGGGAAGTATACCAGGGAATCTGAAGAGCCCCATGACATCCGACATTGTATAAAGGACCTTAACATTCGGGGAAGATATCTGGCAGGGAAGTATACCAGGGAATCCGAAGAGCCCCATGACATTTGACATTGTATGAAGGACCTTAACATTCGGAGAAGATACCTGGCAGGGAAGTATACCAGGGAATCTGAAGATCCCCATGACATCTGACATTGTATAAAGGACCTTAGCATACCAGGGAATCTGACGAGCCCATGACATCTGACATTGAATAAAGGACCTTAACATTCGGGGAAGATAGCTGGCAGGGAAGTATACCAGGGAATCTGAAGAGCCTCATGAAATCTGGCATTGAATAAAGGACCTTAACATTCGGGGGAATATACCTGGCAGGGAAGTATACCAGGGAATCTGAAGAGCCCCATGACATCTGACATTGAATAAAGGACCTTAACATTCGGGGGAATATACCTGGCAGGGAAGTATACCAGGGAATCTGAAGAGCCCCATGACATCTGACATTGTATAAAGGACCTTAACATTCAGGGAAGATAGCTGGCAGGGAAGTATACCAGGGAATCGAAGAGCCCCATGACATCTGATATTGTATAAAGGACCTTAACATTCAGGGAAGATAGCTGGCAGGGAAGTATACCAGGGAATCTGAAGAGCCCCATGACATCTGACATTGTATAAAGGACCTTAACATTCGGGGAAGATACCTGGCAGGGAAGTATACCAGGGAAGAGCCCCATGACATCCAACATTGTATAAAGGACCTGAATTTTCGGGGAAGATAGCTGGCAGGAAAGTACATCAGGGAATCTGAAGAGTCCCATGACATCTGACATTGTATGAAGGACCTTAACATCCAGGGGAGATACCTGGCAGGGAAGTATACCAGGTAATCTGAAGAGCTCCATGACATCTGACATTGTATAAAGAACCTTAACATTCAGGGGAAGATACCTGGCAGGGAAGTATACCATGGAATCTGAAGAGCCCCATGACATCTGACATTGTATAAAGGACCTTAACATTCGGGGAAGATACCTGGCAGGGAAGTATACCAGGGAATCTGAAGAGCCCATGACATCTGACATCGTATAAAGGACCTTAATATTCGGGGAAGATAACTGGCAGGGAAGTATACCAGGTAATCTGAAGACCCCCATTACATCTAACATTGTATAAAGGACCTTAACATTCGGGGAAGATACCTGGCAGGGAAGTATACCAGGTAATCTGAAGAGCTCCATGACATCTGACATTGTATAAAGGACCTTAACATTTGGAGAAGATACCTGGCAGGGAAGTGTACCAGGTAATCTGAAGACCCCCATTACATCTAACATTGTATAAAGGACCTTAACATTCGGAGAAGATACCTGGCAGGGAAGTATACCAGAGAATCTGAAGAGCCCCATGACATCTGACATTGTATAAAGGACCTTAACATTCGGGGAAGATAGCTGGCAGGGAAGTATACCAGGGAATCTGAAGAGCCCCATGACATCTGACATTGTATAAAGGACCTTAATATTCGGGGAAGATAACTGGCAGGGAAGTATATCAGGGAATCTGAAGAGCCCCATGACATCTGACATTGTATAAAGGACCTTAACATTCGGGGAAAATACCTGGCATGGAAGTATACCAGGGAATCTGACGAGCCCATGACATCTGACATTGAATAAAGGACCTTAACATTCGGGGAAGATAGCTGGCAGGGAAGTATACCAGGGAATCTGAAGAGCCCCATGACATCCGACATTGTATAAAGGACCTTAACATTCGGGGAAGATACCTGGCAGGGAAGTATACCAGGGAATGTGAAGAGCCCCATGACATCCGACATTGTATAAAGGACCTTAACATTCGGGGAAGATACCTGGCAGGGAAGTATACCAGGGAATCCGAAGAGCCCCATGACATCCGACATTGTATAAAGGACCTTAACATTCGGGGAAGATAGCTGGCAGGGAAGTATACCAGGGAATGTGAAGAGCCCCATGACATCCGACATTGTATAAAGGACCTTAACATTCGGGGAAGATACCTGGCAGGGAAGTATACCAGGGAATGTGAAGAGCCCCATGACATCCGACATTGTATAAAGGAACTTAACATTCGGGGAAGATAGCTGGCAGGGAAGTATACCAGGGAATGTGAAGAGCCCCATGACATCCGACATTGTATAAAGGACCTTAACATTCGGGGAAGATACCTGGCAGGGAAGTATACCAGGGAATGTGAAGAGCCCCATGACATCCGACATTGTATAAAGGACCTTAACATTCGGGGAAGATAGCTGGCAGGGAAGTATACCAGGGAATGTGAAGAGCCCCATGACATCCGACATTGTATAAAGGACCTTAACATTCAGGGAAGATACCTGGCAGGGAAGTATACCAGGGAATCCGAAGAGCCCCATGACATTTGACATTGTATGAAGGACCTTAACATTCGGAGAAGATACCTGGCAGGGAAGTATACCAGGGAATCTGAAGATCCCCATGACATCTGACATTGTATAAAGGACCTTAGCATACCAGGGAATCTGACGAGCCCATGACATCTGACATTGAATAAAGGACCTTAACATTCGGGGAAGATAGCTGGCAGGGAAGTATACCAGGGAATGTGAAGAGCCCCATGACATCCGACATTGTATAAAGGACCTTAACATTCGGGGAAGATACCTGGCAGGGAAGTATACCAGGGAATGTGAAGAGCCCCATGACATCCGACATTGTATAAAGGACCTTAACATTCGGGGAAGATAGCTGGCAGGGAAGTATACCAGGGAATGTGAAGAGCCCCATGACATCCGACATTGTATAAAGGACCTTAACATTCGGGGAAGATACCTGGCAGGGAAGTATACCAGGGAATGTGAAGAGCCCCATGACATCCGACATTGTATAAAGGACCTTAACATTCGGGGAAGATAGCTGGCAGGGAAGTATACCAGGGAATCCGAAGAGCCCCATGACATTTGACATTGTATGAAGGACCTTAACATTCGGAGAAGATACCTGGCAGGGAAGTATACCAGGGAATCTGAAGATCCCCATGACATCTGACATTGTATAAAGGACCTTAGCATACCAGGGAATCTGACGAGCCCATGACATCTGACATTGAATAAAGGACCTTAACATTCGGGGAAGATAGCTGGCAGGGAAGTATACCAGGGAATCTGAAGAGCCTCATGAAATCTGGCATTGAATAAAGGACCTTAACATTCGGGGGAATATACCTGGCAGGGAAGTATACCAGGGAATCTGAAGAGCCCCATGACATCTGACATTGAATAAAGGACCTTAACATTCGGGGGAATATACCTGGCAGGGAAGTATACCAGGGAATCTGAATAGCCCCATGACATATGACATTCTATAAAGGACCTTAACTCTCAGGGAAGATAGCTGGCAGGGAAGTATACCAGGGAATCTGAAGAGCCCCATGACATCTGACATTGTATAAAGGACCTTAACATTCAGGGAAGATAGCTGGCAGGGAAGTATACCAGGGAATCTGAAGAGCCCCATGACATCTGACATTGTATAAAGGACCTTAACATACGGGGAAGATACCTGGCAGGGAAGTATACCAGGGAAGAGCCCCATGACATCTGACATTGTATAAAGAACCTGAATTTTCGGGGAAGATAGCTGGCAGGAAAGTATATCAGGGAATCTGAAGAGTCCCATGACATCTGACATTGTATGAAGGATCTTAACATTCAGGGGAGATACCTGGCAGGGAAGTATACCAGGTAATCTGAAGAGCTCCATGACATCTGACATTGTATAAAGAACCTTAACATTCAGGGGAAGATACCTGGCAGGGAAGTATACCATGGAATCTGAAGAGCCCCATGACATCTGACATTGTATAAAGGACCTTAACATTCGGAGAAGGTACCTGGCAGGGAAGTATACCAGGTAATCTGAAGAGCTCCATGATATCTGACATTGTATAAAGGACCTTAACATTCGGAGAAGATACCTGGCAGGGAAGTATACCAGGGAATCTGAAGAGCTCCATGACATCTGACATTGTATAAAGGACCTTAACATTTGGAGAAGATACCTGGCAGGGAAGTATACCAGGTAAAGGACCTTAACATTCGGGGAAGATACCTGGTAGGGAAGCAAATCAGGGGATCTGAAGAACCAATAGAAGGATTCCTGGCAGAGGAGTATGCCAGTTAATCCACCAGAGTTGAACCTGGCAAGGAAGTATACCAGGGAATCTGTAAAGTACATGAACGAAGTTTTGATAGGTAAATAACACCAGCCAAATCAAAACAAGAACCTTGTGAATCAAATATAAAGAAGTTGTTATGCAAGAGAAACACGTTTGTTATAAAGGCATTTTTGGAATGTTATGGAATGACATGCATTACTCACCGTAATCGCATTTCTGATGATTATATCTACTTAGATTCACATGCTGTGCATTTAGTCCGACATCTAGTGGAAATCGCAGAGTATTGCATCTTTCTTTCGAAGATCGAAAGGGGACGTTGACATGGGCGTGACTGTAACACTATCCCTAACGTGTAGTGTACCCAAAATCCCAGACGCTTCGCGGTCACTCTGGTGGTGTTTGTTCTGCTATGAGGGAGCCTTATAGTCAGCGTGAGCGAGTCCAGAAGAGAGAAGGTGTAAGAGGTCTATGTTCCTTATACTCCACAAGGGGAGGAAGGGTGGGCGCATGTGAATCTAAGCAGATACAATCCTCAGAAATGCTATTACGGTGAGTAATGCATGTCTTCTGATGCTTTTGAAGCTGCTTAGAATCATATGCTGTGGATAGAATGGCGAGCAGTACCCAGACATGGTGGTGAGTTAGCACCGCTTGTCCCACCTGAGAATCAGACCTAGAGTGTGTATCTAGGCAGCAGTGTTGTGTAAAGGTGTGTACAGAACTCCAGGTTGCTGCTTTGCAAATGGAATCAAGAGGAACATTTGCAATGGATGCTATGGTAGCCCCTATGCCCCGAGTAGAGAGTGCTTTAGGCGTGAAAGGTTCTATAGACTGGTTTACATGGAACTTAAGAGACAAATTGAGGCCACAAAGCGAGGGTGTGTGCGCAAAACCACCTTGTCTTTGTGAATCGTGATAAATGGGTCCCGAAGTGAAAGGGCCTGCAGTTCACTAACTCTCTTTAGAGAGGTGATTGCCATCAAGAAGGCGGTTTTGTAAGCAAGTGCTTTAAGGCTTGCCTTGTGTATTGGTTCAAAGGGAGGCCCCATTAGTCTGGTAAGAACAACATTCAGGTCCCACCCAGGAGCTGGGTTTGAAATTGGGCGATGAGATCTCTTTACCCCTTTCATAAAGGCTTTAATTACAGGAATTTTCCATCATGAAACCTTACTCTGGGACGTGGTGTACGCCGAAAGCTTGGCTAAGTGGAGATTTTGGAGAATTGAAAACCAGTCCTGAATCTAACAGGTGGGTTAGGTACAGGACAATGGGCCTCATTACACGGAAGGCGGTAAGGGTTAACAGTCACCGGTAAGGGTACCGGTGACCGTTAACCCTTACCGCCTTACTAAGAGGTCCCTTTGCGGTTCCCAACCTTAACGGCTGGTGTGGACCAGCCGTTAAATTTCGGACCCGCAGAGGGACCTTGGTGCTAATTACGGTACTGCAATTTGCAGTACCGTAATTACCACCTTCCCCATTCCCATTATGCCCTAAAAATGGGAATGGGGAAGGGCCATGGAGAAAGGGGGAATTACCGCCCCGCCAACCTTGGAATGGGGTGGTAATTCCCCTTTTCTCCATGGTGGTACCGGTATGGCTAATAGCACCATGGTTTACCGCCTTCCGTGTAATGAGGCCCAATATGTTTAGGTGTGCATTCAATAGGATTGATGCCCTTGCCACTACACTGGATGACAAAGTGTTTCCATTTGCTGGAGTAGCAATGCCTGGTGTTAGGTTTCCGAGTTCTCTGAGTATGTCCATGCATCTTTGAGGGTGCTGGAGGTGCCCAAACTCTATGACCTCAGGAGCCAGGCTGCTAAGTTAAGAGTTTGTGGGCAAGGGTGTAGTGTTTCCCCCCGGTCTTCAGACATCATGTTGTACGGGCACGGCAGCTTCCTGGCAGGGGAGACTGACATTGCCATGAGATGGGAGGACCAAGGCTGGCGGGCCCACATAGGGGCTACCAGAATCATCCTGACTGGGTCTTGGTGCATCTTGTGCACTATTCTGTTGAGCAGGGGAATCGGGGGAAGCGTAGACAAATTTCCTGTACCATGTTATCCGAAGACCGTTCCCCTTGGAGCAGTTCTGAGGGTACCTGGAGGCATAATCTGGGCATTGGGCATTCTCCAGAGTGGCGAACAAGTCGATCTCTGGGAAGCCACATTCTGAGAAGACGTTGAGTACAATGTACTCTTGTAGCCGCCACTCGTACTCTATGGGTAGGGGGAAGTATCTGCTGAGTACGTCCGCCAGAAGATTGAGTTCCCCTGGAACATGTTGTGAAATGAGGAACATGTTGTGTTTGAGAGCCCACTTCCAAATGTTCTGGGGCAGTTTGGACGGCCCTAGAGAGTGAGTGCCTCCTTGTTTGTTTAAGTAATGCATGGCCGTAGTACTGTCCGTGACAATAACTTTCTTCCCCTGGAGGTGTGGCTGGAAGGCCTTCAGGGCCTTGAACACTGCTAGCAGTTTCAAAAAGTTGATGTGATTGGATGCTACTGCTGGGGACCACACGCTGTGCGCCGTCTGTTGAAGGAGGTGAGCTGCCCACCCCGTCAGAGATGCGTCTGTGGTGAGAGTGACTTCCACTGCAGGGATGGTGAAGGTTTTCCCCTGCAGAAAGTTTTCCCTTGACCACCACTGCAGAGACTAAACGAGGGCTGCCGAGACAACCACTAGATCATCCCACTGGCCTCTGGCCTGACACCATTGGCTTGAGAGCCACTCTTGCATGGGGCGCATGCGCAGATGAGCGTGAGGAACTAGGTAGATGCAGGAAGCTGTCGTCCCTAACAGTCGCATGGCCTTGCGTACGGTCCCCTGGTGACTGGCTACATAGTGAGGGATCGGGAACAGCATGTTTTGGACCCTCTCATTGGAGGGAAAGACGAGGCCGTCTTTGGTCCGAATTAGAGCCCCCAGAAACAATTTGACTTGATTGGGGTCTAGGCTGGATTTTATCTCGTTGATAGAGAAACCCAGGTCGAAGAGAAGGTTTATCATCTTCTGGGTATTTGCTCGGCATGTTCCGTACAAATGCCCTGTTATGAACCAGTCGTTGAGGTACGGATAGACTGGGATGGACTACCTGCGCAGGTGAGCAGCTACTACCGCCTGTACCTTGGTGAATACCGGCGGTGCTGAGGCAATGCCGAAGGGGAGAACCTTGAACTGATAGTGGGTGTCCTCGATCATGAACCTAAGGTACTTTCTGTGGGCTAGCAACATTGAAATATGAAAGCATGCATCTTTCATATCCAATGTGGTCATGTAATCTCCCGGCTGAAGCAGTGGGATTACCTCCTGCAGTGTTGTCATCCTGAATTTTTGAGGTTTGACATACTTGTTCGATGGGCGCATGGTGAGATCCTTTTTGGGTACAAGGAAGTACACTGAATAAATACCCTTGTTTACCTGGTGAATGGGGACGACTTCTATGGCGCCCTTATCCAGAAGGACCCGAACCTCTTCCAGCAGGATGCCCAGGTGTTCTGGTGACAGGCGTCTGCTCTTCGGTGGGTGGCATTGAGGTGGTCGGTGAAACTCGATGCAGTAGCCATGGGTGACGGTCTTTAACACTCACTGGTCTGATGTGATCCCCTCCCAGGCATGAATGAATGATGACAAGCGACCCCCGACCGGGGAAGCGTCGGAGGGTACCTGAACCGGCGAGTCACTTTGAGGTGGAGGCGGGGGAGCCTCTAAGAGTAGAGTTTCTGCCTCTACCCTTGCTTCTACGAGGACCTCTTTGTTGATATTGGTTGCTAGAAGAGCCTTGGCCAGAGGACTAGGGGGTACTTCCTGAGCCATATTGTCCATGGGGAGAGCGGGAAAAAGATTGTCCGCGAAAGGATTGGCAGGAGTTAGAGCCTCCACGCTGGTGGAAGGGCTTAGCCGTGATCTGGCTGAGCAGCTTTAATATTTTTTTGCTCTTTTTTTGCAGTCTTCAGGGCGTCATCAACAGCTTTCCAGAAAAGGTTGGAGTCCTCAACTGGTATGTTGATAAAGGAGGCCTGAATTTGGGGTTTAAAGCCAGAGTTATTAAAACAGGAATGTCTCTTAAGTAAAGTCCTCTGGGTTAGGGTGCGTCCAACGGTCTCAGCAGACTACAAAGTGTCCTTTAATATGCTGTGAGTAACCTGTCTGTCCTCAGCCACAACCGCCACCAGGCGTGATCGGGCAGGCCCTGTGACATCTTGAAGGCTATCCTGTACTAGGCCCCATTGGACATCGCTGTAGCTTGCCAGGAGAGTAGTATTGTTTGCGATCCTAATAGAGTAGGCCACAGAGGCAGTGACCCATTTTCACAGGGTATAAAGCTTCTTACAATCTTTATCCGAAGGGGTTTCCGCCATGGACAGTGGCGAGTGGTAGTAACCACCAGGGAGTCCAGTGTAGCATGACCCCTTATGTATAGTGGGTCAGAAGGTGATGGGCGGAATCATTTGTGAGAGACAGTGATAAAAGAAGGGGCTAAGCATCTCTTTATATAGTTGAGTAAGGGGGTGGCCTGAGTAATTGGAGGCTTCTCCTCGAGGATATCCTCAACAAAGTCAGGGTCTGGAGCTGCCTCATGTGTTACAATCTGAACATGATCGGCTGCTCTTTTTAAAATAGAATTGATCAACATTTGGTCGTCCACAGGTGACAAATCCCTGTGTGGGGGCGAGGAAGGGGGATCTAGACAAATGATGTCCAAGTCAGGGATATATGTTGGTGATAGCCAAGGGCCCTGATCCCCTGCCTGATCTTAATCCCAGTCTGGGTCTTGATCAGCTGTGTCCTGTGCAAAGGGACTATCCTAATAGGTCTCCTCCTGTGATGGGTCCTCTGGGACATCCAAGATATCCTCCTGGTGTCCCTGTGCAGAGATGGGGAATTTTTGCAGTTTCTAAGAAATGGAATGGGACATGAGTCCTCTTCTGTGGGAGTAATGTATCAGTCAGATAAGTCAATAAATTTCACCATTTTGTCAACATATTGTTCAAATCTCTCCCTAGCCCATAGGGAAGATGCAGACGGGTCTGGAAGTGGAAAAGGTTGCCCAGAAGGGGAAGTTGTTCCTAATAGGACCTTTGAGAGAGGTTGACGGCTTCAGAATACTCCCCTTGATGAGAGGGTGTGCCTGTGTGCTCTGTAGCTGCTGAGATTATAGCCACAAGTCTTTCCTGGATTTTCAACGGTTGAATTGAAAGTCTTGACGCACCTGATGGCGTGGTCACGGTGGTGACTCCACCGAGGTATTAGGTGCTTGAGCGCCTTGGACGGTGTGTCGACGCCTGTATGTTTTTTAGGATGAACGCCCTTGCCAGAGGAAAGCCCTGTTGCATGCCGCAAAGGCGGCTGCGTGGAGGGCGCTGAACCGTGAGGTCCGCAAGGCGTTGTTGAAGTTTTCAACAGCCCTGTTGATGTTGTGCGCTTTTTCGACGACTCCGTCGAAGAGGCCTTAGGGGTTGTGTGCTTTGGTAATTGTGGTGCGTGGGTGCCCTTATCGTCGACGGAGTGTGAACTCCAATTCGAAGCCATGGCTGCCGATGGATTCCTTGTCCTCCGAGGCGACAGCGCCAACGGACGAATGGCTTTTGGCCTGCATCACGTAGGCCGTCCATCGTTTAGTCCGCCTGTCCTTCAACGTTTTTGGTCGAAAAAGCTTACAGGACTTGCATGAGCGCTCGTTGCGGTCTCGAGGAAGACACCGACTGCAACAGTGATGGGTGTCCTTCCAAGGAAACTTCCCAAATTTAAAGGGCGTCCTCCCCATAGTACAGGGTAACAGCAGCCAGACCAAGTAAAGAAAGAGAGGGGAAAAGGAAATACATTCTTGAAGAAGAATAAACTCAGGGCCCCCCTCTTCCTACTGTAAGGGCCTGGCCGGAAGGCCGAGGCCACGCGGTCGACAGTCGTCAAGCAGTTCAACAGTCACTGAGAAGATGAGGATGTCTTTGGCGGCAGGAAGCCCACGAGGCAGTCATTGAGAACAATAGTCGGGAGAATAGACGACTGTAGGTCGTGGGGACAAAGTAAGCAATATTAACTCTTGTGAGCTCTGCATAGGTGACAAACTAGGTTGGCGGAAAAAAACAATCGAGGCGTGAGGGATTTTGGGTACACTACACGTCACGTTGGGGATAGTGTTACAGTCACACCCATGTTGACGTCCCCTTTCGATCTTCGAAAGAAAGATGCAATAGATGTCGGAGTATGCACAGCATGTGATTCTAAGCAGAAGCAGGTTCACAAGCATCAGAAATATTGTTATGTTAGTTTTTTATTCCACGCACTATCACCACTGGCGTGGTCCCTTTGGCGCTCTGGCGGATCTGTGAAGCAAGAGGGTAAGGTGTGGGGGGTAAGTTAGTAGGACTGAGCGGGACAAAAGAGCAAGAGAGCTGTGATTTGCTGTTGGCAGCTTCAGTTCGGTTTACACCGTTCGCTGTGCGAAGGTGTGAATTTTCGGTCAGTAGCCATCATGTGCTGTTGTGTGAGTCTATGGCCTCATTACAAGTCTGGCGGTAACCAGCCGGCTGCCGGACTGTAACACTGTTTTCATCACCTTTATAAGCCTGGGATGTCAGGCGTCGGAAAATGTTATTCCTCATTCCTGTGGAGTCTCATAGGACTCCACAGGAATGGGGACTCTGAAGCACCGGCGCCGTTAGTAACAGTGCTTCGGTGCCAACTGTGCCAACCAGAGCAATTGAGAGCAGCAGGTCAGACATACCACACGCAACGGGGATGGCAGGCACAGTTGTAGTGTGCCGGTCCGGAAAGGGTGCTGGCACAGTCCTACCGGCACCCTTATTTCCGGACCAGCAGACTTGTAATGAGGCCCTATGTGTAGTTTGTTTCATTGTTGCGGTGTAGTGAAGGGCATGCAGTTTGTTGTGCTGTAGAGGTATGGTTGTGTTTAGTTCAGAGTTTGAAAGGTGTATGCAGAGGGTTGAGGTTAGCTAGTGGCCAAGAACCTTCTGAATCCAGTGTATACAGAGTTACTCTTGGCCATCCAACAAAAAATCAAGGGGAGAGGAACCATCCTTTGGATCTAAGGGTATCTCCTCGAAAAAAAACTTTTTGGATTTATCTTTATATTTTGAATATGAACATTTCTCACGAAACATAATTCAGAGACATTTCCTTCCTTAGTTGTTTGTTTCTAATGTGAGGGTCAGTTTAGAATGTTTTGGACCCACGGACGGCTTCTAAGTTACTAACTACTCAACACGGACATACCCTTAGTTTTAGTTTCTTAAGTTGGAACCTCTTTCTTTTAGGATAGGGCTAGAGAGGTGCTTTTCCAACCAATTTCTGTTAAATAAAATGATTAATAATGAGAATATTACAACTTTGTGTCCAGCTCTCATTTCTGACCCCTCACAGTCTCCTGAAAGGTATGTGGTCATTTTTCTTTATTTTAGGCCTCATCACAAGTTTGGAGATAATTGTTAACAGTTACAGCCACTCGATGCTATGGATTGACTGTGGAATCACGGTGGTAAAACAGTGTTAATCCCCGTTTTTGGAGTTCATAGAATTCCTTGGGCATTCAGTTGGATTTATCGCCAGCAGAGATAAAGTGATTGTTGAGCTCCATCTATATGCCAGAAGTCAATCCTCCACTTCACCTTCAAACTCAGAATTCAGCGGTGCTGGAAAGTCGTAGTAAAGTGGCGGTATTCCCCTTACCGCCATTTTCACCCACACTCTTGAACTCGTAATGGGGCCTTTGTGATGTTGTAGAATCATCTTCTTAAAACAAACACCACTCAACCAACAACCATATGTGATGTAGGTTCTCCTCTAGGGCGCAGTCACATGGGCACAATACCTATGATTATTATGTTGGATGGTTTCTAAGAAGGTAAAAGGGTGCTTCCTTTTGATGCTCAGAAATGCCACACAAGGTTGTTAACTGGTTTAGCATTCAAATATGTCTCTGCTTGGCAACATTTCTTCATATGCATCAGTGATCATGATGCCATTACAGAATGGGTATGAGAGAAAACCAGCTACATGAGTGGGGCATGACATTGTTTCTGCACTAACTGGAACCCCATGATGAACAGACTGCCATGTAATTCTCGCGGATGAAAACACACTATGTGTGGGGCTCAGCAGACATTTCTATGAGATATTTCACTGTGTGTAGGTATCCAGACAAGCTCATTACTCACCTTTGGGACTATTGATGAGTCCAATGCTATGAAAGTCTGGCTCGTCCATAATTAAGGCCTCACACTCTCCTTTAATGGTGATTTGAACAACTGATTCTGGAAATAAATGAAACAATACATGGTCATCACTGAAGTTGTACTGGTAGTCCATATCACTATTTCAACGAACACTTGAACTGTCTATACACTCTGTAGTGACAACGAAGTATAAGAACAGAAATAAAAGCATGTGTGCAGCATGTTTCCTTCGTTAGAGAGGCCCCACCCCCTTTCCACATGTACTGGCTTCTCTGTGAATGCAAACACTGAGAGCAAGGGGGACCGTGGATCCCTCTATTCTTTTGCCCCCTCATTCTTCTTTCAGAATTGCTGGCTCTGATCTTTTGTGGTGCTCTTTCTACACAGCTGTTGCCTCTTACTCTGTGTCTTGGTCTGGTGACCATTCTTCTACTCTCCCATTTGCTTTTGGTGTCCCCTCAAGGTTAGCTTCTTGGAACTCTACTATTTTCTCTTTATACATTCTGTTTCTCTTCGATTACTCTATCTTCTGGCTTAGATTGACATTGCTCTCAAACCTTTGCCTCTTTCCCTTCAAACCCTGATCAATTACATACTTCTATTTCTGACTTCTCTCAGCTGTTAAGTCCAAAATGCTTGCTGTCACAGATAGCCTTAAGAAACTCACAAATCTGATGTATGGTTCAAGAGTTTGTATTAGTAGCTTTCTTGGTGGTAGCAGTGTGGTGGTGTTAGCTGATGGGTAATATGACAAAACAAGTCTTCTATCTGGTTCCTAAGTTTCCCAAGGCTCCCTCTACTCTAGATCAGGCTTCCCTAAAACCCGGGGTCAAATTAAGCTCTAGAGATCGGCAACCCCTACTATCTAGAATAGCCTCTCTACCCTGGGAAGGCCTTAAGGCTCAGAGCTTCTCTACCTGGTTCTCTCCAGGACTTTCTAAGGGGTACCCTACTCTAATCCTACTCAAATAATGGTCTTCACAAGCAAATGGTTGCCGTTTTACCCAAGCAATTACCTCTTTTGTTTGCTTTAATCATCCTGAGTGGACAGGTATGCCCAGATTTGGGTCCTGTTCCCAATGAGGCAGAAACAGGTCTGAGTTGCTTGTGGCGCCGAGTGCTAATCCTGCCAATATTTGGAGGAAAAGTAAATCCTCCACTTTTCCGCCAAAAATCAGTGGAATTACCACTTGATAATTCCGCCGGTGGTAATTCCGCCAAAAATCCCCAACTCCATAAATGGGGACTAACAACACCACTTGTATTCCTGTAGTAAACCCACAGGACCAAGTGACGGTAATGGTATCCGATTTTGGCAGTAATTCACAGGAATTACCACTGAATTACCGCCAAACTCAAAATGAGCCTCAAAGCACTACTGGTCATAGGAGAAAGTGAACGGTGAGGGAAGTAGATTGCACGGGATCAATACAAGGCAGCGGGGAGCTAACAATTTGGCAGCAAGGGTTCTACAGGCAACCAGGGAGGAGATGAGAGGGAGCAGATCACCCTGTCTCATGTCAGGTGGGGAGTAGGGAGGGTGTGTACGTAGGTGTTAAGAAGGAGACAGGCAGACCTTGAGCTACTTTTCTGCTCCTGTTCTTTAACATTGGCTACAGTGTTTTAGGCTGTTTGAAATTATGACCAAGTAGGTACGTACACAGAAGAGCTCTATTTTATCATGTGTTATTGACTTACACACAGCGTTTGATTCGGTTAATCACATTGTGTTGTGGGAAGCTATGAGCAAGTTGGAGATTGAAGCTAATCCTTTGAGGCTTCCGGTCAACTTACTCTCCGAAACCAATGCTAGATTTAAGTTTTTCCCAGGTAGGGAACAGCAGCTGACTTTCCCATTGACATGGCAATTTGCAAGGGGCGGCATCCGTGCCCCAACACTATTCAATCATTTTTTGAAACATTTTGGGACACGGATCGAGGGGATCCGCCCTTACAAAATGGGCTTGTGGATCACGTGATTATTACTGAGGGCACTGAAAATAGTCTCTTGATCTTGGCGAAGGCCTTTGAAAGCTACTGCCAAGCAAAGGGCTTGACTATAAATAATGTCAAGACCAAGGCTGTGGTAATAGGGTTATAGGGTTATGGAAGCCATTGAAGCATTGGTTTGAGATTAAAAGAGGATGAGTTGAGCCAATTAAATGTTTTGACTACTTACGTATTCAGAATTCCTCTGGTGAATCATGGGGCTGACAGGTAGTGATGCTAAAGTCTTTGCTGGGGGGCCTGCCTAGGAAGTGAAGGGTCATTCCTTGTGTAACATCTGCCTTCATGATTGCCACTGGAAAGGATAGGAAGATATTGTCAAACAAGGTACTATTGTATGAGAATGATGGCGCGTGTAGGCATCAATAAAGATGTCCCTGTTTAACAGAAGTGTTTTATAACATTTTATGGCTTGTTATTACTAGGGATTTTATATGCCCATTGTCATTGTTATATTATTTATTTAATGTATTTGTAATGCGCCTAGACAAGGCCTGTGGGCATAATAGCACATGGACAGCACTTAGAACAGGGTCACAGAAAAAGATGAAGCAGGGCCAGGGGAAGATTAACTAAAAAGAACAGTTTTGAGGTCATGTTTACATTTCCCGAAACTTGTGCAGGCTCTCAAGTCAGGTGGCAGATGGTTTCATTGACTCAACGTTGTGTAAATGAAGGAGCTCCGCGCCACAACAGCCAACCTTGCCTTACGAATGAGCAAAAGATTGGAGTTATTAGATCGAAGGACTCTCCTTGTCCGCAGCCATGCCAGCTTATCTGCAAGGTAGCTGGGGCTTTTTCCATGTAGACATTTGTATGTGATGCATAGAATCCGATACACCACCCTTCTCTCCACCGGGAGCCAATGAATGGCCCGTCTTGCATTGGAGACATGATCAGATTTCTTTAGGCCATCCACCGCACTCACTGCGTTGTTTTGGACAGCCTGGAGGCGGGCCAACTCACCTTTACAGGCTCCTTGGAGGATACTTGCACAATAGTCTATGTGGACTCCAATAATAGCCCTGGTGGTGCAATTAGACCTGTTGAGAAAAGGCCTAATTTGAGCCTGCACTTTTAGGTAGTAGCCTGAACTGGAAACAAGGCTGCTGATGTGTGCTTTCATAGATAACTCCTGGTCTAACACAACGTTTTGATAACACAGCCTGCGATGTTAAAGGCTTGATATTCACTCCCATGTTTTCTTAGCCGGGCAGCTGTGCCTGCAATCATCAATTCTGTTTTATTTGCATTCAGTACAAGGCCATTATCCCTGATCCAGGATTCCATCTGGTTATAAACATGGTTAACCGTGATGGTGTCTTTAGCTTGGTTTACGGAGAGGCTGATCAGGCACTGTCTCTCGTCGGCATAATCCGCATACAGGGTACCAGCTTCATCCAACATATCGCTAAAGAACATGGGTGAAATGCATGCCCGCTAAGGTAACCCGCATGACACCAGATAGCTTTCAGCCATGGCATCTGTAAGTGAGGCATTGTATCACAAGTAAACAATGACACAAGAGCTGTAAGTTTCAAAACCTTTATTGATGGTTTAAAAGGCATTGGAAAACTCCGATCTTGCCCTATAACTAAGATGGGAGTATTCTCCACCAGCAAACAAAAAGAAAATACAGTCCTAGTTAGTCCTTAGTCATAATAAAATGGCCTATACTAATAAACCTAATGCCTGCCCTCTTTCTAATACAATAAATGTGTAAGGGAATGTGTAATGCAAAAAGGAAAATCAGTATTCAAAAGAAATGTCAGTATGGCGGAGTAACTTCCTTCCCCATGTTTTGTAGCACAGAGTAAGGTGGCACACTTGGACCTTGCGACTCACACTTTGGCTTTAGACACAAGGATGCAGTTTGTTCCATGAACCAGGGCCCACTTGGCCTTCCTAGAAAAGTCACTAGTTTATCCGCTGGACTTCTCGGCTTTCTCTCACTCCAGCCCAGGTCACCTTTAAGCTTTTAATACAGTTCATCAAACGTTTGTTCCCTTCTGGTTACCACAATTCAGTTCAGGTTTCCGTCCGCTGGGATTAAACCTTTCAATAACAATTTATAGGGGTTCCCTTCCCCAAGCTTCAATCACACTTTCATAGGCTTCCATCCGTTCGGCTCAAGCCTCCTCTCACTTTCCTTCTGCTGTCGAAGAATTTTGAAGCTGCAAGGCTTTTGCTCTTTCATTGGCATGACCACTTCGACCTTCTTTGCTCAAACGTCGCTTTTTCTCTCCTACACCAAGGCCTCTTGGTAAATGTAGTTTCGACCACAGTATTTATTTCAAAGTTCTAAGATATCTCTCACATCCAGGTTTCCTTCTGCCAGGATCAAACCTAACAGTTCAAAAACAAAAACATCGCTCACATCCAGGTTTCCCTCTGCCGGGATCAAACCTAACAACATTTAAATAGTTTATTTCTCTTCCCGCCACTTCTACAGCATCAGACATTTCACATAGACTTTTGATTGGGCAATCTTCTTTTGCTGCACCATTCTGTTACTTTCTATCTTTAATTTACATCGCTTTATAACGCTTTACTTTCTCTTGCATCCTATCTGCACACGCGCAACCTTAATTCGTCGGATACTGTTGACGTCAAGTTTCATTTAACACAGACCAGACTTTCATTGCTTTCATCAACTCACCGGCTGTGTTCATTCATTTTCTTCTTTCGCGGCTTTGATCATGAAGTCAAGGCTGATACCACAACTACTGCTGCACCTCCCCAACTCTGCCTTTCACCCAGCAGGGTGGCTGGTATCCTTGAAACACAAAAGAGGTTTGTCTCTTTTCTTTAGCTGGGCTTCCTTGCGCAATCTTCAAGGCCCTTCGGAGGTAACGACCTCTCGCTGGAGTGTCCAAGGTTTCTCCGTACCTCGGCCTGTCGCTCTGCTACGCCTGTTTTGCAATTGCCCTGGAAGAACTGCTCCTTCTCGTGCGCTGCCTTACCCAGAGTGTACCTCAGTGTTCCACCTTTTAGCCATGTGGGGAGAGCTAATAGGTACCAGGTGTATGTAATTAAGATCAAGTGCCTGACCCTGCCTGATCTCATTAGTGGACATGTCCAATGTATTGCATGGGTGGTACTCCTTTCAGCCTCAGTGTTTGTGTAGGGAATGGGGGGGGGTCTGGGAAGTTGGAATACCCTATAAAATAGGATGGGACAGGGGTTTTCCTTATTGACCATACTTTTGATTCACTGTTGGGCTCCGGAAGAATACCTCCATTCTCTAGGTATTTGATTCTCAATGTCTCCACAATACCAAGGGAATGACTCTCTTCTCTGGGTCTTCTTATTGGTTTCACACTTCACAATCTTCACTGTATGGGGTCCTGGAGAATGCTTCCCTTCTCCAGGTATTTTATTCTCAATCTTCTCACAGTGACTCCCTTCTCATGCTTTATTTCTGATTGGGTTCACTACACACAATCCTCAGAAAAACCCCAGGAGGTATTGCTTCCTTCTCCTGAGGTCTCTTGACTTCACAGCTTGGAAGGGCTGGGAGGAATGACTCCCTTCCCCCAGGCCCTTCTTGGACTTTAGTATGCAGTACAAACTGCCAGCTGGAATGCCCTCCCTTCCCAGGCTTGCTTTGCACTTCTAGAGTTCACAGCTTAAATGGGTGCAGGTCTGTAATGAATCAGGAGTAAGACTCGGACACAGAGGCATTGTGAGGATTGCTACAGACCTTTATTAAAGTAAAAGAAGGGTTGGAGACAGGCCTATCTCACCCTATCACTTTGAGGGGTTTCTCTGCCTCAACGAAACTAAAGGAGGCCAGTGTCAGAATGTCCAAAAATAAAGAGTTCTCCGTCCTGTGTCAAAAATCCTATCCTGACCCTTACAAGTTAAATTAAAAGAAAAGAAAAAATGGGGCGCTGTTGTGCGCCGAACAAGATGGCTGCTTGATCTGCGAGCTCCGCGGCTGGCAGATTCCTTGATCGATGATCCTGTGCCGGTGTGCTATCTGAGTGAACCTAACTGCTACGACTTTGCAATAACTGGCCCAAGGACAGCCCGGTCCAAATCCTGAGCAGAAACAGTGCCAGGAACCCAGAGAATGAGGGTTCATGCAGCCGCGGCCATCCGCCAACGACTGAGAAGCTACACGGCAAATCAGCAGACCCGGCGCTGAATGGGGAGAGAGCCGACCTGGTCTGCATCCTGGAAGAAAGCCCATTAGCCTTGAGGGAACCCAACGGAGGACGGACATCCCCACCTGTGCAGCTCACCCATGAGACACCCTCGCCCGCGGCGGGCACGGTGAGTCTGCAGGGCCCTTGCAGCAACATATTCTCCTTCTCTCACTGCCCCTCCACGGCGGGAGCGCGCCCAGCTTCTCCCGCTCTACCCGCAAACTTTCCCACACTACTTTGGACATCCTGGATCCCTGAGACGTGCCTGGGACGGGGGGGCACGAGACCCTGGATTCCTAAAAATACAGTGAGTGTGCTGCGGTGGGGGGCGTGGACGCTTCACGCGGCACCGGCTCAAGCATTGCTCGACTCCACATCCCGACGCCACCCCAGACCAGCCATGTGCTCCACAAATCATATGGTATCTCTCCGGGAACACGCCACTTAACCCTGAGGCGGCCGCGTGGGGATCACTGTCCCGGGGGTGTGCATCCCGACCCTCCCTACTCATATTTGTCATCCAGAGGCCAGACACCCACAGCCCAACGAAACAGTGGGGGTGGCGCCCTACATCCTCTCAACAGACAACTGATCTGCTGGTCCCTGAGGTGGCTGCCTTTCGGGTGGAGGAACTGGGGCGTTTTTGCCTGACCCTCAGCAACCAACAATACCTGCACCAGGACCCTCACGTACATTGGGGCTTTGAAATAACACGTTCCTCTCCCCCGTTGCGGACCAGTGTCCTACTGAATACGTTTTGCATCCGGGACTACCGAGACTGTGCAGAGGTGGGCGCTTGGGTCCCGTCGGCCTTTTGCTTAACCCTCTGAAGCCCCCCACCCGGGGTACACCACGCAAACCACGACTCTTGCCGAGGCACGTCAGCTCAACCTCCTGCAATACCCGGTTACCCCCAATCCTACAGAAAGGTGGATACTATATTCTACTGGTGCCCTTGGCAGTCACCTCTTTGCCAGCGCACAAAGTACTGCCTTCCTATGCTCTGCGACCTACCGTGCCACTTTCCTGCACTGCCTTGGTTACCATAAGTCTTCCTTCACCCCATTCAAGTCCCCCCATCGGCACTATGACCAAAGAAACAGGGAAAAAAACAGTGCTCCATCAACATGTTTGCAAAAACTTCGCCGAGATTGGCTGAGGAGGCACCGGAGCAGGTTCCAACTAACCCAACATCGCCTGTCCCTCCTGACCCCCAGAGCATGATGGAATTCATTCGCGAGGGCTTCACCACACTCCACTCCAAACTCGACGACATGAATGGCACCATATCCCCCATCAAGGCCCACATCGAGAGGACTGACGGCCGGGTGGTAGAGATCAAGACGAGGATGAGCGCCACCAAGGATAAGCTGGGCTCCCTGCATGCGGAGGTCTCCTCGCTCTCCAACCGAATCCTTGAGGTCAAGAAGAAGAATCAGGACCTTGAGTCCCGATAGAGGCAAAATAATCTCCGCATTATCGGTGTCCGTGAGGATGGTGTCAATGAGCCGATGGAGGACTATATCGAGCACACACTGCTGACACTCCTTGACTCTCCAAAACTCTCCCCGCAGTTTGCGATAGAGAGAGCCCACCGAGCCCTAACAGCTAAACCTAAGCCGGGTGCACCTCCACGCCCCATCATAGCCAGGGTCCTGAACTTCCGAGACCACGATGCCCTCCTTAGGGCCGCAAGAATTAAGGGCGAACTGCTGTTGGGAGGTGCTAGAATACACCTATACCCCGATTTTTCAGTGGCTGTTCAGCGGGAGCGCAAGACCTTCTTGGCGGTAAAGAAGAGACTAAGATACCATGGAGTTAAATACTCCATGCTGTACCCCGCTAAGCTACGAATTGAACACTCTAACCAGGTGTATTTTTTCACAATTTCAGAGGAGGCCTCCAGGTTCATTGACAAACGCTTCCCTGGCTAAGCCTCTCGCTAAACCACATATTTACGACTGTTACGTCTTTCTGTTGAGAGGTTACCAAAACCAGCTACCACTCTGTGTCAGTAACATATGAGTCTACTACTCTTAAACAAGAACAAATATGTTCACCATTGTACGACCGTGCCATACCCATGCGTACAAAATCCTCTCCAAGTTACATATCACGTCACTGTTAGGCACCATGTTAATCCTTAACTGCCTATGGCCCGGAGCATCGCCACCAGGCTGGTTCACAGGCCCCCTGGCGTTGATGCCATTGGTTTGGATTTGGTTAATGGGGTGTGGGGTTAAAATTCCTCTGTTTGGGGGAGGGATGTGGGTGAGGGTGGGTCATGTTGGGTGTTATGTTATAAAAGGCTTGGCGGCCACAGCGAGGGTTGACTGCGAGATTGAACCGATGGTATTACAGGGCCGCTAGGCAGATACATCAGTCATCAAAATTGATCCGAAACAAACATTTGTACACTGGTAACCGAAGATAACTTAACTTTCATGAGTTGGAATGTGCGGGGTCTGGGCAATTATAAAAAATGAGCCTCCAGCTACAGTCTGAACGTCACAGGGCCAAAATCCTTTTCCTGCAGGAGACACACGCCTGTACTGAATACTGTGAAAAATTTGCCAACATGTGGGGCCCCCAAAGATACTTCACTAATTACTCTACCCAAAGTCGTGGGGTCATGACCCTAATTCACAAGATATAACACATGAAAGACTCAGGGGAAACTTCAATTAGCCCGAGACTTATCCCCCTAGCAAGGCTTACGACCATTTCCAAACTAAAGAATCTCGTGGCAGCTACGTGGTCCCTCCCTTGGAATGAAATTCACCAGACTTAAGACCACCTTTAGCAAACAAATCAGTAAAACCTCTAGGTAGTATAAATAATTATAAAATTGTATTAAATTGACATTTATATGAACATATTCAAATACTTATAAAATTCAGTGTGTACCACTGAACTGCTAAAAACACTCATTTAATTTCATTTCATACATTAACAAAGTACTAATAAACCGAAAATCATAAACTCTAAAAACCTATGACACAACCTATTGCCATCTATAACCGGTTGTGCATGCAGAATGAAAAGACTCTGTACAGTGATAAATACTCCCAATATAAACCACAAGACAGTCCCTATTTTCTAGGATACTCTCTCGCTATACCATGTGTCTCAATTCAACGAATCCGCATAAATCCTGGTATGCGGTTCTAAACAACTCAATGCTTCATTATTAGATGTTGGCTATCGTACAACACACTGATGAACCCAACATGATTCGTTCTTTAACAGTAGTTGGTATAATGTGAGAGCTTCTTCAGGGGTAGAACATGGCGATTTATCAAACAATCATAGGTCTTGATCCTTAAAACACCATACATAAAACAGGCTTTATTTTCTTTGTGGTGAATTTCATATAACCTAAGGGGGGACAACATGGAAAAGACAGCTGTAAGTTTAAGCTCTGCACTTATTTCAACAAGCCCAAAATCAGAAAGGGATTAGACTTCCCTACTAAGAGCTTACCGTATACACGTTCACATTTAATGTGTATGGAAGGGTCGGAAAACTTGTCTTCTTAGTAGACACAAGCAGATCTGAAAACAACAAACAAATACACCGACTGAGGAAAGACGTGCCGCGTAATGCAACTTACACTCCATCACCAAAGTGAGTCTGATCAGGCACAACTTACTCCTAATTCTTTGCAAGTGTCACCCTAGGGAGCACCACCTAAGTGTTGTACTCGCGCTTCAAACTAGTAGTACATTGCCCTTAAACTACCATGATTTACTGCTAGATACGCAAATTCATGTGCCACACCAGACATAGAATGCCAACACGCACAGGGTTGGTATCTACCTGGCATAAAGCTCTCTACTCACGCCATCCGTTTCTGCCGGCACTTGCAAAAAAACTATAGCTTCTGTGATTGTGTTCAGAACAAAAAGTCTCTCACAGTATTCTTGGACGTCTCCATAACATTGTAAACAAACACGGCTTACCGTTAATAGAGCCGCAAACGTCTGTCTGTAAAACCTTCAATAGGCACTCTTCTCAGATCAAGTGAGTCGTTCCAGGAAATGCGCGTTGTCAGCTGGAGCTGATTGTCAAGACCGCTGTTCCCGTTCGCGCTTAATCTGGAGGTTGCAATCCTGTGTAATAAAGACACGGGTCACTACACGCCCACCTAAGAAAAAGAGTGAGATAGCTGCTCGTGTAACTACAGAGCAGCGCTGTAATCAGGGCATTCGCCTCGGCCACTTGTTGCCAGCTATTCCCTTCACCGCAAAAAAAGAGAACGCACTCAACCACTTACTTCTGCCAAATTAGAACGCTGTGTCTCTCGCGTCGACCCGCATCACGTGATCGGTCATCTGATCAACGTGCACTCTGTCATGCCGTCTTTAAAGGCTACCGCTAGCGATCAGTGGGTTACACTTAACACCTTGTAACGGGTGTTAGCTCGGTAATTAGCCTGCATACGGCCCGTCCTACATTGTAGACAGTCAGCCGCCCGCACGGCTCGCACCCAAGCGACGAGGCATCGATTAGCAACAACGCTCCCGCTGTTGCGTTTAAAAGGTACCAGGGGTAATTCATCATACATCCGCCATGGGCAACTCACTGAACCCCTCCAACTCAGTGAAAAATATTGGATACACCCTTGACTCTGACCTAACACTCTCGCGCCAAGTCAACATCTCAAAGTCCACCCACTACCACCTTAAAACCCTTAGGCGCATCTTTCCATATCTATCCTTCCCCAACAGACTCTCTGCGGTCCAATCAATCGTTACATCAAGACTGGACTACGCAAACCCCCTATACCTCAGAGTCCATGCGTACCAACTGAAAAAACTCCAAAGAGCACAAAACGCGGCAGCCAAATTGCTACTTGCGCTCAGCCCAAGAGACCACATCTCCCCAGCCCTTAAGATGCTGCACTGGCTTCCAGTAGCCCGAAGGGTGACTTTCAAAACCTTGTGCATCTCCCATCGAGCACTGCATAAAACCGGACCTCAATATCTTCAAGACAAGCTAAAACCCTACCACCCCCCACGCACCCTAAGATCAAGCTCAGCCGGTCTCCTAGTCATACCGAAGACAAACTCAATCAGGTTAGGCGGATCATCATTCTCCGCCTTGGCCCCCACACTATGGAACTCACTCCCACCCCACATCCGCCTAACTGAGGATTTAATGGCCCTCATTACGACCCAGGCGGTAAGTTACCGCCTGGGTCGTACCTTTACCACCATGGCGTAAACTATGTTTACGCCATGGTGGTTGGCGGACTTACCGCCCCATTCCGAGGTTGGCGGGGCGGTAAGTCCCCAATCCCCATTTACCCTTCCCCATTCCCATTTTTGCCCCATAGGGCATAATGGGAGTGGGGAAGGCGTTAATTACGCCACCGTAAATTACGGTGGCGTAATTAACAACATGGTCCCTTAGCGCCATGGATTTTAACACCTGCTAAAAGCAGGTGTTAAATCCGCCATGGCGCTAAGGGACCTCGGAATCAGGCGGTAAGGGTCGGCGCTGTTTACGCTGCCGTAAACCCCTTACCGCCTGGGTCCTAATGAGGCCCAATGTCTTTCCGCAAACTGCTGAAAACCTGGCTCTTCCCCTAAAACCAACCTGTACCAAACTAACCCAAACAGACCAACAGCAACTCAAGGACACCAATCCATCAAACCACCTGATGCGAGAAACTAACAGCTAATAACCCCTAATATAAACTAGAAGGGCAAACAGAATTAAATAAATAAAGTAGATCAAAGCAGTGAAAGGGTTAATAAGAGTAAATCATACGGAAACAGTAAAGAGATTTAAACTCCTGAAATGAACAGAATGCATGCGGAGTGAACGAAATGAATGGCGTGGATGAATTAGTTAGAATGGATGAATCAGGTAGAACAAAGGGATGCGCTGAGTGGAAGAATGCATCAGTGGAAGAACAGCGTAAAACATATGAATGTCCAGAACGGATGAGCGTAAAGCAGATAAGTGTGTAGAACAGATGAGTATGTGGAGCGGATGAGTATGTAGAGCACATGAGTGTGGATAACGGATGAATATGGAAGTGCGGAGAGTGTGTAGATCGCTGGAGCAGATGAATGTACAGACCTGGCGAATGCGGAGAGTATGTAGATCGCTGGAGCAGATGAATGTACAGAGCGGATGAGTGTATAGAACGAATGAGTGTATAGAGCGGATGAGTGTATAGAGCCGATGAATGTATATGGCGGATAAATGCATAGAGCGGACAAGTGGATAGAGCAGACGAGAGGATAGAGCAGATGAGCGGATGAGTGGATAGAGCGGATGAATGTATAGAGCGGATGAGTGTATCGAGCGGATGAGTGTATAGAGCGAATGAATGTATAGAGCGGACGAGTAGATAGAGTAGATGAGTGGATAGAACGGATGAGTAGATAGATCGAATGAGTGGATGAGTGGATAGAGCGGATGAGGGGATAGAGCGGATGAGTGGATAGAGTGAATGAGTGGACAGAGCGGATGAGTGGATAAGTGTACAGTGAGGATGAGTGTACAGAACGGATGAAGGTATAGAACAGATGAGTGTAGAGATGAATATATGGAACAGGATATTGCTGTTGAATGCGTCTAAAGCACGAGTGCTTAAAGCGGATGAGTGCGGGGAGCAGATGAGTGCCTAGAGGGGATGAGTGCCTAGAGGGGATGAGTGCGTAGAGGAGATGAGTGCGTAGAGGGGATGAGTGCGTAAAACAGGTGAATGCATAGTACATGTGAGGACATAAAGCAGATGAATGCCGGAGCGAACGAGTGCCAGAGTGAACGGACGTGTTGCGTAGAGCGGACGAGATCGTAGAATGAACAAGCACAGATTGCATCCAATACTGATGAGTGCGTAGAATGGATGAATATGTAGCGCTGCCAAATGCGTAGGGCATGGGACAGACAGGAGTGCATGTGTGGGGCAGACAGAAGTGCATGCGTGGAGCAGACAGGAGTGCATGAGTGGGACAGACAGGAGTGCATGCGTGACGCAGACAAGAGTACATGCGTGGGGCAGACAAGAGTACATGCGTGGGGCAGACAAGAGTACATGCGTGGGGCCGACTGGAGTGCGCACGTGGACTGGAGCGCGCGGAGCGGACTCGAGCGCGAGGGGCGAGCCGGAATGCATGAGTGCATGGAACGGACCAGAGTGTATGGAGCAGACAGGGATGTATGGAGTGGATAGGAGTGCATGGAACGGACTGGAGCGCATAGAATTGCGTGACGTATATAGTATGGATTGGAATGCAGAGAACGTTTGAAAGAGCATACAACCCATCATATCACATATCACACCACCATGCTTACTCTCTCCTTTACATCACCACTCAACTAGAACACAGAGATACTATGACACCATTCGGTATAACTGTTCTCATACCAACATCCGCCGCTCACTCCACATCATTCTAAGTAAACACTGCTGGTTACACACCCCCCAGCCAGGCGTTCTCCTCAGGGCTAACGCAGCCACATCCGGTCTGGATAAATCCTGCCAGAACGAACACATACTCCTGATCTCTCAACCACCACACCTACTGCTAAGAAGCAGCTATTACACTGATACCGCACAAGCTGCACACGTACCAGGTGCTCACACGCACCTCTTGACTCACTCTACTCTCTCTACTGATCTGAACTTCGGTTCCCAAGGGCGTTCAACCTACCAGCGCCTTCAGACCATACCAATGGTATATAAGGCGCTATATAAATGCAAAATAACAATAACAATACATGATGCAGAAACAACATGTTTAACCACTGTATCTCTGTAGCCCTATACGCCCTACACAAAACCACAAGGGGTGAGTATCAGGGTTTTCAGCCTACACTATTCCAATCAATACCTTCATTAAGCCCTTACTCAGTTGTTTTACACAGAAATATAAGCCAAGTTTCCTTTGTTTGTTATCTTTTAAATACAGATTACCCATCTAAACCTGGATCAATGTGAAGAAGTACAGTCCACCTAAAATCGTTTTCTTTATGGTCCAACATTAAAACATTGTTGACCATAGGAGCTGTGGTCACTTTATTTTTTATACAGCTTTTATGTTCCGAAGTTCTCATTTTTATTTAGCGTTTAGTCAACCCTATGTACATTTTGCCGCAAGGACACCAAATTGCATATATTACATTGCTAGTATTGCAATTGGTAAATTTCTTTTGGGACCATAATACATTCAGTCCTATATCTACTTGGACTGTCCTGCTAGTAAGATGACAGTTCATACACTGGCCGCAGGGTGCATGCCCTGCCAATTTCGGTAAGCCCCCCATCTCGGTAATGCTCCTCTGTTGGGAGCGACCTCTTGTAATATTTTTGGTCAGGAGATCTTTCAAATTAGGACCTCTTTTAAACGCGCACATTGGTTGATCAACAGGGCATTCACCTCCAAGGAGGATATGCCAGTTCTTTCTGATGATTTTGACCACTTGGTTAGCTAAAGGATTGAAAGTGTTAACAAACACTAGATTTTTCTTCTCTGTGTTCCTGTCGCGGTATTCGAGCAGTGCCCCGCGGTTGTTATACGTGGATCTTTTGTATGCACGTTTAATTATTTTCTTAGGGTATCGTCTAGCTTCTAATTTTGAACCTAGTACTTGGGCCTCTAAACGAAAGATCTCTCTTGTAGAGCTATTCCTTTTCAGGTGCAAAATATGGCCGAATGGTAGGTTTTCCCTCGTGTGGCGAGGATGACAACTGTCAAACACGAGGAGAGAATTGCGATCAGTGGGTTTATGAAATGTTTTCACTTTAAGGGTATTAGACCTGATATCAACCCAGATTGTAACATCTAGAAAATTAATTTCTGTATCGCTCTGTACTCAGGTGAACTTCAAAAAACAATTTTGCTTATTAATCCACTCCATGAAATCACCAAAAAGGGCCTGGGACCCGTTCCATACGATCAGAATATCATCAATATAGCGACGCCACAAACCCAAATTGATGAAAAACGGGTTTGTGGGGCTATAAATGATTCCTCTTTCAAAACTTTCGACATGTAGGTTAGCTGCCGAAGGGGCAACTGAAGACCCCATCGCTGGGCCGTGTACTTGATGGTATAACTGGCCATTGAACCCGAAATAATTTTCGGTCAATGCCATTTCAGCACACCATAAAATGAAACTGTTAGGTGTGTTGCCTTCAGTTCTTTTAGACAGCAAGGTCTCTTCTAACACTTGCAGCGTTTCTTGTTGAGGAATGCATGTGTATAGAGACCCAATATCCAAACTTACTAAAAGGTGATGTCCAGGGTCAAACTGCATGTCTTCCACCCTGTTGATAACTTCGGTGGTATCTTGTACGAAAGAATACATTGCTGACACGTATGGTTTCAAATATCTATCCGCAAAACGCAATAGTGGTTCTAGGAGTGCTCCTGTCCCCGAGACTATTGGGCGTCCTGGAGGGTTCACCAATGCTTTATGGATTTTCGGGAGGATGTAAAATTTCAGTATTGTGGGGTCCCTCACTTGTAATTACTCACTCTCCTGCTGGCATATCCAACCTCTTGT
Source organism: Ambystoma mexicanum (assembly GCF_040938575.1). NCBI lineage: Eukaryota > Metazoa > Chordata > Amphibia > Caudata > Ambystomatidae > Ambystoma > Ambystoma mexicanum. The sequence goes on along the minus strand of NC_090925.1, from coordinate 14,170,818 downwards.
TAGTGCCTTTTCTACTTTGGTGGTAATTAGTAAGGCCAATCTTTTTGTGGAGTCTTCATCAATTGGTTGATAAAAACCTCTGTTTTCGAGTTGGCTGAGGCACTCAGTGATGTAATCTTGTCTATTTAACATCACGATTGCTCCTCCTTTATCCGCCTTACGTAGAATGATTTCGGGGTTCGCGGCTAGACTTTTGACAGCCAGCCTCTCAGAATTACTTATATTTTGAAACAGGCGTTTCTGTTGTTGCCCTTCTAGACGTTTGAGGTCTTGCCAGACTTTTAGTAAAAACTACCGCTTCCGGAGTATAGCTGGCAAATGGGGGATTAAACGTGGATTTATTCCTAAACCCACTTTCGTTACTCTGGTCATCATAGGTGTGCTTGAAAAAGTAACGCTATAAATGTATTTTCCGTATAAGTTGTTCCACTTCAACATGAGTACGAAACTTGTCATACTGCACCGTGGGAACAAACCCAAAACCTTTGCTGATCAAAGACACTTCATCCACTGTAGGGGAATAAGAGGACAGGTTGACTAATAGGGTCTGTTGCTGCGGAGTACTCTCGGTGCTTAGTCCCAACTGTCTAGGTCCTGGCGTTGGTCTAAAAAACCTTGCTGCTGCAATTGTTGTGGAGGCGCCCCAATGGGATTCCCTTGATTTGTAGAATAGAAATTTCTCCTATTGCGAGTGTTGCGCCCTGCTCTCCTTTGGTTCCTGCCTCAATTGCAAGATCCCTTGTAGCCTCTCTGTTGTGAAAAGCTATCATTACTTGAGCTACCTGAGCTGAAGGAAGTGTTGCCAAAGCTTACTTGTTTTTGTCCCCCTTGTCTTTGCCCACCTTGTTGTTGTCCGGCGAAGGGATCATACCCTTCCTTAGTATACCTGAACGCATTTTCATGCGAGAATTGTAAAAGATCTTTCTTCATTCGCGCAATGCGATCCTGTGTGCAGAATTCTTTGAAATCTGAAATTTCTGTCATGATTTCTTCCAAGCGCTTTTTATAGGTCTCTAATGGTACCAACTTCTTGATCTCCTCCTCCATTTTCTCGAGATCACCTGAAATTTTGATTGTCATAGCTCGGGTCGTATCTATAATAAGGATTGTCCAATCCCTCCCGCACTTGTTCACAATAAAACTCCACTGAATAATGAAGTCCCTATTGTCAAGGAACAGGCGGGGCTCATTCCGTAGCACTAACCCCTGTGGAAGAGAACCTGATCGCAAATATTCGATCATAATTGACCCATGTAGCTCGGTACGCACCAGTCTTTTCTTAAGCTGCAGCAGTTCATCCCAATTACTCAAGTTTGCTACTAGTGACCCTTCTCCATCGTCTGAAAACAAGGATGATTGAGCCAATATTTCGACAACATGTTTGTCATCATAGCTTTTAGTGCGTTTGGCTGCCATATTAGAACCGGACGGAAGCGCGGAATGCACAACCGCGTTGTTACCCCACTTTTAAAAGGGAATAACTCTTTATTGCATCAATCGTGAATCACAAGGCACGCTCTCACCAATCGATTTACAATGTTTTCAAAACTACATTTACCACATTACAACTAAGGTCTTATGGAAATAAACGCTCTAACCAACATATAACACATGAAAGACTCAGGGGAAACTTCAATTGGCCCCGAGACTCATCCCCCTAGCAAGGCTTACGACCGTTTCTAAACTAAAGAATCACAAGAGCATCAAGTTCGATCTTATATCCTCACAGATCGACCCGCAGAGCAGATATGTGCTACTCCATGCCACTCTTCAGAACAGGGAGGTGGTCCTACTGAATGTTTACGGTCCTAACATTGATGATCCTGAATTTTATTTGCATCTCACGTCCCTCCTTGATGGCTTCCCCTTAATAACAATTCTCTGGGGGGGTGACTTTAATACGATTTTTGACGTGAACCTTGATAGATCCAGTTCCAGACCCCCCCCAATTTACCAAAGCAGCCTATACCACATTGTCATCTCTCCCCCGACTTGCGCTGGTTGACGCATGGAGGCTCCTCTATCCCGATTCCCACTCCTACTCCTCGGTACATGACTCATATTCCCAAATTGACAGATGCTAGTCTCTGATATGCTGATAAAGAACGTGACGCGGCTAATGATCCTTCCTAGAACCCTTTCTGACCATTCACCAGTGACTATTACCCTTTGCTGGGGCCCGGATCGCGATCGGACTAGACACTGGAGAATGAAACCTTGTTCTCTCCTTGACCCTGTATTTAGTTCTGAGTTGGAGATGGCCAACGAGGAGTTTTTTAAAATAAATACTGACTCGGTATCTTCGCAGTCCACTCTATGGGAGTCTTTTAAAGCTTACATTAGGGGCATAGAGCTGTCCAAGGAAAATGGTATCCTTAAAACAATCCGGAAGGATATTGCTGAAAGTGAGTCCAAACTATCGACTCTGGAAGCCCAATGCTCATTACACCAAACCCCTGAAGCCCTAGCATCCACAGAAGCGGAACTCTACACGTTTCGCTCTCTCGCAGACCGCAAATTAAAATTCTTGGACAGCCCTGGTCTTGCTAGGAAATATGGTGAGGATGAACACCCTGGCCACTTCCTGGCTAGGCTTCTCCGCTGCGAGCTTGGTGTCCCACACATTCCTGGGGTCGAAAGACCCGATGGCTCGCTAGCCACTTCATCGCAAGATATCAACTCTGAATTTCTTACCTTTTATGAAGCCCTATATGCCAATGCGGACAGTGCCCCGACATCGGAGATCGTTTCCTACCTTGATGCCGTCCCCCTCTCAGTACTTTCCCCCTGAAACCATCGGATCTCTTGACTCCCCATTTATCCCTGAGGAGTTCTCAGACACTGTAGACTCACTTTCTTCAGGGAAATCCCCTGGCTCAGATGCCATCCCAATTGAATTTTATAAACGCTACAAATCGCTCCTACTTCCCCGCCTAATAGCCCTCTGGAAGGAATCAGTGAAGAGAGGCAAATTTCCCCCCTCACTCCGTGAAGCCACGATAACTGTTTTACTCATACCTGGCAAACCCCCCACACAATGCGGCTTGTATCCTCCACTTTCGCTCATTAACTGCGATGCCAAAATCTACGCCAAACTATTAGCTCTACACCTTGCCCCCTACATGCCACACATTATTCATCCTGATCAAGCAGGCTTTATTCCAGGACGCTCCACCTCCTTGAACCTGAGGCGCCTCTTTAACATAATTAGCAGAATAAACTCAAATGTTCACGCAGTAGCCGCTACACTCGACATGCAAAAAGCGTTTGATTCTGTCTCGTGGAAGTATCTCTGGCGAGTTCTTGAAAAATGCAAATTCGGCCCCTCCTTTCTCTCCTGGGTTAGACTACTGCACTCCGATCCTGTGGCCAGGGTCCGCACTGACCCCGATGCTCCCCCCTTTTCTATATTGCTAGGGGGATGAGGCAGGGCTGCCCATTCTCTCCCCTGGTCTTCGCCATAGCGACAGAACCATTTGCTGACATGCTAAATCAATCCCATGCACATAGAGGATTACGAACTGCGGGCCAATCTGATATAGTGTCCCTGCATGCCGATGATGCGCTTCTCTTCATCCGTTCTCCCTCCATCAATTTGGCTCCGATATTGGAAGACGTTATCTGCTTCGGTCACATCTCCGGACTTAAAGTGAATTGCACGAAATCCACCCTCTTCCCACTCACAGACTGCACTCTTCCCCCCCTGATACCCTGGGGTTCACTTGGGCTCAGTCAAAATTCACCTATCTCGGAAAAGAAATAACTCGCCACTTCGAATTGACCTTCGAAGAAAACTATCAAAAATACCTCACGAACCTTGCAACTAGGGCACTGGGTTGGAGTAAACTGCCGATCTCCCCTGCAGGCAGAATAGGGATACTGAAGATGATAGTGCTGCCCCACCTGCTGTACAGGCTCACCAACATCCCTTTATGGCCAGGTGAAGGATTCTTCCGAACATTGACTCGCACGATTAACACCTTTTTGTGGCACTCGGGTGCCGTCCGTCTTAAACTTGGGACCTTGTCCACCCCAATGGAGGGTGGCGCCTTCGGTGCTCCTGACTTCTTCAAATACTGGCTGGTTGCGCAAGTCCAATTCACGTCACACTGGTTCAACACATTAGACCACCCCTCCACACGTCAGGCTCGAAAAACTAGCGGTTAGCGACCGGGACATTCATTCCCTAGTTGTTCAACCTATTCCGTCAGTGTCGGACTCACTTGACCTGGTGGTCTGCACGTCCCTGGCCCTAACAAAAGCATGGAAATTACTTGGCACCGGCCACCCATTCGACGGTAACCTCCCACTCTGGAACTTCCTCCCGGGGGTCCCACATGTACCACCACTCTTAGTGCGCCGTTGGGCCGAGGCAGGATATGAGCTGATCCGAGACATCTTTGAGCAGGGCAACTTCATTGAATGGCCAGACCTCCCATTGTCCCTGAGACGGAGATCGTCTACATGGCTTCAGTACTCGTCTCTCCGGAAAACCCTTAAACACAAATACCCCATGTTCCCAGCGATACCACCAGATGATCCTGCAATTGCGGAACTAACCTCCCCCACGCCCACGAGGGGTAAAGTATCCAGACTCTACACCATGGTTCAAACCAGATCCACCCCAGCATTCACCAAACTGAAACACGCATGGGAGGATGACCTCAGGTTGGAGGTGACCGACGAACGCTGGGCCCATATGTGCACACGCATACACAGGGTATCCTTCAATTCCCGCTTCAAACTAATTCAGTTTAAGGTACTTCATAGATACCACTATACCCCGAGCAGACTTCATCGCATGCTTAATGACCACTCCCCAAGATGCCCCAAATGTGGCTATGATACCGCTGACTACATTCACATGATCTGGTCCTGTCCCCGCCTCACCCAGTTTTGGAATTTGGTATGTTCTACCATGTCAACTATTACTGAGCATCCCATCAGCCCATCCCCAATGAGATTTCTCTTCCACGACTTCCCCGAACTCCGTCGAGATTCCAAAAAACTGGCCGGCCTCTGCATGTTGCTCGCAGTACGGTCCATTCTACTCTGTTGGCTTCGACCCGCACCACTCACTCATGCACAGTGGCTCAGGGCGGTCACTTGGGCTTCAGACACCGAAGAATCCTGGTCCCTACTGCAGCCCACTCACTCAAGACCCAGAGATGTTTGGCTCAAGTTTCGATCCTATATGTCCGCTATGAATGCTGCATCAGATACCACATCCCCAGCTCTCACCCCCTCTCACCCCAGTTCCCCCTCCTGAATTGCTGTCTCCTCAGTCTCACGCCCACTCTGCATGTACTTTCCAAGTGTATAATCAAACTGTAAGCTGACTCTGTATACCTGTATTACCCAAATTGTTACTGTATTGTACCTGCCTTGTATGTTGCTCGCCTATGTCTGTGCTGCCAAGCTAAATAAATAAAGGTTTTAAAAAAAAGAAATTATAAGAAAAGTGCAAACAGGCAAAGTCTTTCACTTGGCCGTCTGTAGGGTTTCCAATGTTCCAACACAAAGTTCAAAAGGTGCACAAATAAATAATCAAAGTTCACAATCCTCGGGTGGGGGGCACAGGGGGTGGGGTCAGGGGTATTCCCTTTCTCTGAGTCACTCAGTTTTTTAGCACAAATACTCTTTCCCTGAAATGTGCTATTATCCAATCCGGTAGCATGGCTCCCTTCCCATAGACTTCACACATTCAAGGGTTCTTTTCTTCCCCTTGACTCGATTTGCTCTCCACAGTTTGAAAGCATCATGAAGCAAGACACAAGACAACAGATTCTCTTTTCATAATAAAAAGACATTATTGGTATTTATTTGTCAGGATGGAGTAATCTCCCTACCTAAAGAAACTAAGGCCAGTCTGTGTCATTAGGTTTAACTCCAAAACCTGTCTGTGTCCAAAACCTATACTTGCCCTCACAACTAAAGCTATAAAATGTGTAGGGATGTCCGCACTAAAAGAAACAGTGTTCAAAGTAAAGTTCTGAGTTTCTTCCAGCTCTGGCTTGTTATCAGTTTCACCTTTCCCAAGTTCAAAATAATTCCAAAAGGTTGTCGGGGTTACCTTCCCCAAGTTCAACACAGTTCCAGAATGACTCAGGGGTTCCCTTCGCCAAGTGCAACTCAGTTCACAGAAACCTTGGAGTTCCCTTCCCCAAATGTAACAAAGTTCTCAAAAGTCTCGCCGTTCACTTCCCCAAGCAGGCAGCTCCTCCAACAGACCTGCTATGAGCCTCTTGATTGGTAAGAATGCGGTCAGTTTAACTTTGTAATCATTTCGGTTCTTTAATAGCTCAAACAAATGCTTTCTTTCACTTCAACAATTGCCATGCAGCATACCCTTTATACCATGGCTTTCCTTGGTTCTTTCTCCAGTAGGGCTAATCGGTCCAGGCGCAATTGTCGGACCACACTGACCAGCCATTACAGGTCACGCAACCGATAAGCCTTGGCACTTTGTGAGGCTCTTGGTTTTCCTTGGCCAACACAAACTTCTTCCCTGAACCCGTGTTAGTGATTCACCTTCTTTGTAGCTTTTCACAATGGCAGTCGTTTGGCTTTGCCACAACTTATATTCAAGTCACGCTGTCACTCTGTGGTGTAAAATCCTTTTTACACTTGACTTTACCAATGTCCATTCAAGTTCATCAACTTCTCTTTCACACTTGCTATTCTGCTTATTTCAATAGTGCTTATTATGAACTTTCACTTTGTTCATCAAATGCTTCTGCACAGGTTTTCACTGCGTTAGCAACTGTACATCATTCACTTTTCACGTGTGCAGTATTTTCACCTGATTTCCCTATCTAGTCTTCAATTTACTATTCAATAAATCTTGGTAGATTTAAAAAGGTACTTTGCAGGTTGTTCTGTATTCAATAACTCTTGTGGCATTTCTTAGAGTACTTTGCAGTTTGTTCAGTATTCAATATTCTTCATTTAGGGTACCAAACCCCCCTCTTAGGAGTTACAGCTGAATCACTACTTGCAAATGTCCCCTCTCTCACACTCACCAGTAGTTTGCTGCTCCTCTGGGCGTCCCCACAGTCTTCTCTGACTTTCAGTTTCCTCCTGCATAAGCGTCGGGAGCTCCAGCAAGCAGCGCTTGCTACCAGAAAACCTTGTTGCAGCAGCCTGTGGCATTTGGGAGTATTCTTTGTTACCCAGGTCCAGCTGGGAAGACTCGGCTCAGCTAATTGCAGGGGCTCTGGCTCTCTCACGGCTTTCTTGGGTCGTGCCGCCTCTCTGTTCCCCTGGCAACACACAGTGTCCTTTCTGTCGGCCCTGCTCCAGCCCGCTCGTCACCTCGCAGTTGCCTCCTTCTCACCAGGCAGGTTCCCCCTGATGTTCACTCAGTCTACCATTTTATGCACCTGCTGCCTTACAATTGGTTGCAGGTGCAAGTCCTTCGCCTGACCATCCATAGTCCTCTTCCTCTTCTCAGTACCAAAGTGGTGAAAGTGGCTCGAAGTGTGCATTACTCCTAGTTGCTTCCTCCTCTTCCCAGTTGTAAAAGTGTGTCAATGTGGGACAGTGGGTGTGTAGGGAAGGGAAAAGGACTTATAATACCCTACAAAGGCCGGGGGAGGGTAGGCCTCATAAAAGAGCTGTCGAAACCACCTGGAAATACTGCCCCTCAACTTCCAACAAAGAACACTTCACTACAGCCTCTGCCACCTACAAGTCTGCAATCTTCCTTGCTAAATGAGGCTCTTACAATGACCGAATCCAAAAGGCCAAGTCTAACACAAAATAATTATTCAACATCCTCAGAGAGATGGAAACACCTACAGCCCCACCTACCTCGTGCTTAAAAGACACCACTTGGTGCCTCAACATCCAAAAAGTGCTCTCGGATAAGATTGAGCTCCTACAAAAGAAAATTGAAACCTAAAAAGGCAGTCTACTCACTAACGCCCCACAGCTGCCAACCCAATGGCCTCTACCAGAACAAACTGACCGATTCAAATTCTCCCCTCTCAGCATCAAGGAAGTTGAGGAGATTATCCTTAACCTAAAACCTTCCAGATGCATGGGTGATGTTTGCCCAGCATCAATCATAAAAGAAACTGCACATGAACTCGCACCTTTCATTACTTCATTAATCAATGCCTCATTCTCCTCAAACACAGTACCAACAAACCTTAAAGACACTTGGGTCATGCCCTTCCTCAAGAAACCATCCCTTGACCCTAGCACCCCGACAAATTACAGACCGATTACTACAGTGCCCTTTTTGCTTACAATCACTGACAGAGCAGCCTCCTTGCAGATACAGCACCACCTGGAGAGTAAGAATCTATTGGGGCTTCGCCAATCAGGTTTCCGTCCAAGGCATGGCACGGAAACAGCTCTGATAGATCTAGTAACCCAAAGAGAAACCAGAAAAGATGAAGGCACACGTGCCCTCCTTCTCTTACTACATCTATCAGCTGCCTTTGACCTTGTGTACCATAAAACTCTATCTAGCCACCTCATTTCAGCAGCCCACTTCTCCAACGACACCACCACGTGGATCCAGTCATTCCTCAACAATAGAAATACCAGAGTGTTTTCCCCAACAGCATCTTCTAACCCAGCTAGCGTCACCTGCGGGGTCCCACAAGGCTCCTGTGTCTCCCCCACGCTTTATAACATATTTACAACGCCTTTATTCGACAAAGTAGATCTTATGGGCACCGTGTATACACATTACGCTGATGACACCCACATTCTTATCCCCCTCTCAGGCAACCACACAACCGACTCTAAAAGACTTAATGGCATCTACAGTATCATCCAAGCACGGATGGCTCAACACAGACTTAGCCTAAATGACGACAAGACTCAGGGCCTCATTACAACCCAGGCGGTAAGTTCCCTACTTTACCACCATGGTGTAAACTCTGTTTACACCATGGTGGATGGCGGATTTACCGCCCCATTCCAAGGTGAGTGGGGCGGTAAATCCCCATTCCCCATTTACCCTTCCCCATTCCCATTTTTGCCCCATAGGGCACAATGGGAGTGGGGAAGGCGCTAATTACGGCACCGTAAATTACGGTGCCGTAATTAGCACCAAGGCGGGTTAGCGCCTTGCATTTTAACGCCTGCTAAAAGCAGGCGTTAAAATGGTAATCAGGCGTTAAGGGTTAACGGCGCCAACGGCGCCGTTAAACCCGTAACGCCTGGGTTGTAATGAGGCCCTGAGTCTTGGAAGGAACACCAGCTAAATTGAACAGACTCGACAATCACTTCAATTCTTTCATTATTGATGGCAACATTATTAAGGTCTCTAAGGACGTTAAAACCTTAGGTATGTACATCGACTCGACACTCTCCCTAGATAGACAAATTAACGCCACTGCATACACTTGTAAGCTCATCAATGCTTGCAGACCATTTCTGACTTCTGACAACTGCATTACCTTAGCGAGGGCCCTCGTACTAACCAAACTGGATTGCTGTAATGCCTTATATCTAGGTACCAACAAACATAACCTAAGAAAACTGCTAATTTATCAAAATAATGCACTAAGAGCAGCAACCAACTTCCCCAGAAAACTCCACATCTCAGAGCTGAGACAAAGTGTGCGATGGCTCTCAATTAACCAAAGAATTACATTCAAAACCCTCTCTCTTACCAACAAATACACAACCAAGCACCTAGGTACCTATGCGAGAAATTCAAACACTGCACTTCAGTACGCCTGACCAGATCTTCGCAATCTAACTTCCTCATCATACCGAGGTTGAAGCTCCAAAAAGCAGGGGTAGGAGTTTCCCGGTAGTAGCAGCTAAAACCTGGATGCCTTACCCGCTAGCATCAGACTAGAAACATCCTACCACAAATTCCGAAAATCTGTCAAATCTTGGATCTGTACCAATTAACCTCCCTGAGCCCTTAGCTGGTTACTAACTCCATATCATGCCTTCTCCTGTAAATTCACACCTATGTAACTGCTGCTTTTATATACATGTACATATCTGCAGTTGTAAATACTATTCTTGTAAATGTCAAATTATGCATACATTTTTACAAATGTTTCCTGTGTAACCTTTAATATGTAATTGTAGAAATGTATATTTTGCAACTGTAAGAAAAGTGCCCAGATGCCTCAGGACTGGGAGCGTTATATAAATAAAATATAATATAATACAATTCTCAACAGGGAAAGGGGGATACCATGTCTCACTTGCCGAAATACTCTCCCCAACCCCCAAGGTCCCTCCACCCAGGTGATCCTCCCTCGCATCTCCACCAGGATCCAAGAGCAATACTGGCTTTTCCAGGCCACCTGAGAAGAGGATCCAAGGGGAGTAGATGGGAGTACGCCGTTAGGTTCCTCACATACCCTTCCCCCATGAGAGCTGAACCTGGGGGTTTCACATGGAAATCAGGATAGGAAGTCGACATTGCCCTGATCTCGACCCTTCATGTGTTCCACTGTGAAACAATAGGGCTGGAGGTCCAGAAACTGCATGACTCTTGGGTTGGATTCCTTTCGCTGACTTATCCACAGTAACGGGGAGTGGTCCGTGATCAATCTAAACTTACGTGCCAGCAAGTAGTTCTTAAGATGGAGTACCGCCCATTTGATAGCCAGTGCCTCAAGCTCGATGACTGAATAATTATATTCGCTAGCAAATAGCTTCCGGCTGATATGCAATATGGGGTGTTCTAGTTCATCATGATTTTGAGACAGAACAGCCCCTAGACCCATCAAGGAAGCGTTGGTTTGTCTAATACATTCCTTGGAAAAGTCTGCTACTTTCAGAATGGGGCTCTGACAAAGGGTCTGTTTTAAAGAATGTTAACAGATCTCATCCTTTTCATCCCACCTGGCCTTTTGGGGCTCCGCATTCTTCAGTTTGTCAGTGAGTCGTGAGGTCTTACTAGAAAAGTTTGGAATAAAATGGTGATAGTAGCTGATCAACCCCAAAAAGGCTTTCTGGTCTTTCTTTTTTTTCGGTGTGGGGTATCCAGGACAGCTGTAATTTTTTCATGCTCGGGTTGAACAGAACCATTACCCACAAAGACACCCAGGTATCTAACTGCAGATTGAGCTGTCTTGCATTTTGTGGGGTTTGTTGTTAGGCCTGTTTTTCTAAATACCCTCATACCAGTGTAAAGGTGGTACAAGTGATCTTCCCAAGTTTTACTATGTATCACAATATCCTCTATATAGGCTCTGCACGGATTGGCCACCAGGGGTGGAGGGATGTGAGAAGCTCCCTGTGTCGCTCCTTGCTGTCGGGCCGAATTCGGGACTAGAGCCCCCCCCGGCAGGCTGTGTGTGAGGCATGTCCCCCCTCCAAAACTGTAACCTACAAAGAGTGTGTACGCACAATCCCAGTCTCCAGAGCCCTAAGTGAGGAGATCTGCGGTCCGTATTGATGTCCGAAGCTGGGCCCGCTGCCCACGGCACCCAAGAAGGTGGTGCGGCTCGCGGGTAGCAACCCTCAGGAGTCTTTGGAGATCCACAAGCCTAACACTGGCGTGACGCTCCCCCCCACCCGAGGCCACCCCCCAAAAGAATCAGCGGCAAGGGTACCTGGGCCTCCCCGCACCACCGAGTGCTGCAGTGATCGAGGATCGGCAACCCAAATAGAGGCAGGCCTGGGGGAGACTGCCCCCACTGCCGGCGAGAGTTGAAGGAGCTGTCCGCCGGAGCCTTTAAAACCAGGGTGAAGAGGTGGATTGCCCTCCATCGGGCTCCGACCCACCATGCTACTTGACTAGAGGAAGAGGGGAGGACTGCCCTCCAATGGTCTCCGGCCCACCGCGCTCACCCCTCCCCCCAGTATTCACACTCAGGTGGATGCAGAGGACTCAGAGCTGTAGAGAGATGTCTTGAAGGCCCGGGCGATAAACCTGCCGGCCTGGGCCACTGGATTGCCTGCGTGTGCTGGATGTAATCTTGAAGTCGACAACATGAGAGCAATATAGGAGTGGAAAACCCCTTGGTTCCATCCCTGATCTAGCCTTCACAGCACAGGGCTAATCCGCCCCATCGCAAGGCTGCAGAGCGCAAAACCCATGTTTCGATATGGGACTGGGGCAGACAACAGAGGCCTCCCCCTCCCCATCCCCCCGTGTCCCCTCAGAGGAACTGAGTCAGTGAACTGAGGCCGCAATTGGGGTTTTGATTGATATTTTATTTCTATCGCGCTCATACACAAGTGTTTCAGAGCGCGACAAGGCAAGGGAGGGGAACAGGGGAGAACAAAACAGCAATCCTACTAGGCCCAGTGACATTGAGAACGCGCAAGTACATGGGAGGGCGGGGAAGGGGAAAAGTGCATGGAAGGGGGGAGAAGTGAAAATGCGAAGCAGAGGAGAAACAGATAAATAACAATAAATAAATAATAAAGGCAACAAACAGTGGTAATGCAGCCAGCAATTTGCAAGTGCTAGGTTTAAGGCAGCAGACAGGGTAGGTCTGATAAGTGCAGGAAGAAAAAGGGGGGGACTGTATCGGTACAGATAGAGACCCCAGTGCAAGGGGCGGCCCGGAGAGAGTGCGGGAGGGTGGCAGGATGAGCAGGTACCTGGGCCCGAAGGACAGAGGGTGGCCAGGTGCATGGTGCCAAGAGAAAACAGATCAGCAGGAGGGAGGGGGAGCGAAGGCAGAAGAAAAGAGGAAGGTCTTGAGGTGCTTCCGGAACCGGAGATGGTTCTCCTCAAGTTTTAGAGTGGCATGGAGGCTGTTCCAGAGGGAGGCCCCAGCCGAAGACAGAGATCTACCCCCAGCTCGTTTCTTAGAAAAACGAGCCCCCGACGGCCTGTCACTTCTGCCTCCCCCCCTACCCATTGGACCTGCAACCTGCGTTGAAAGGTAGGGCACGTGAAGCCCCAGCAGCTCGATGCAATCCTGGAGCTGGACTGTGGAAGGCCTTGGAACCCTCACTGGGGAGACCTGAGAGACTGTGCGTTGGGAGGGGCTAAAGAGGGCACTCCCCTCCCCGAGGGACCCTGTTCCAATCAGAATCACTTGGGCCAAGAAGGGAAAAACTGACCCCGCTAACACCGGAGGCACCAAGGCACTCCCGGGGGACTCCTTCCCCTGGAATTTTCAGCTGCCCCCAGAGTGGGGGATGTGTACTACTGCCTAACTCTATGAGAGAGACCTATGGAGTGGGCGAACCCATCGCTGCGCATCTACACAAACCATCTTTGGGCCCCTTGGAAAGAGGCAACACTCCCCTCCCCAGCCCCCGCTGCCCCCCGATGGGGCAGAGGGGTATCTGGGGACACATTTCCACCTGGGTTAGAGCAAACTCAGTTTGATGTTACCCTGCACAGGAGGCCTCGGACACAGGCCCACCCATGAGCTGGGCTAAAACAATACCAATTAGACCAAGGTCACCAGGGAGAGATGCCCGGCACACAGCCACGCCGCCCCAGGAGGACGCAGCCTCGGTGAGCAAAGAGATGACAGCACTTGTGGAGGAAATCCGGGGATTCAGAGCAGACATCACCAAAAGATTGGACGGCCTGGACCGCATTCAGCGACTAACTGAACAAGAAAAAAGGGAAGAGAAATGCACATTGAGGATGGACGATTTCGAAAATCGCGAGTGCAGAAACAATTTGAGATTTTTTGGGATTCCAGAGTGCGACGGGGAGACCCAGGCGGGTGTCACGAAGACCATAAACGAAATTGTCAGAAAGCTCTTCAATGAAGGGAATACCTGCCAACCAACTATAGACAGAGCCCACAGAGCGGGCGGGGGGTCTCATGGCTGGAAAATGTGAGAAAGCAGGGTCTGGTGGAATGGGAGGCTTCACAAGTCACAGTGTTTCAAGACTTCTCCGCCTTTACCTTGTCTAGAAGGAGGCTTTGCTCGCCTCTCACTTAATGGTTGCACTCCAAAGGGGTCCACTACAGATGGGGGTTTCCTTTTGCCCTCTTGTTGAAGCGGGATGGCTATAAACACCACTTGGAATCAGAGGAAGACATACGCAAAGCATTGAGGGAACTTCTTGGGGAATCATCATCAGAGCTTGCTCTCCCCTCCGGAGGGAGTGCTCAGGGAGGCGGTGTGGCCCCCTCGGGCTTTACTGACAGACGTCGGGTGCGAGGCAATCGCAAGTTTAAGAAGCTGAATCCGGAGTTCCCCTCGCAGCCATGAGGGGGGCCACTTCCAGTCTTGATGATGGTGGAGGGACCCGCTGTACTCCAAGCGATGCTTTTGTGAAGAGTGTGGCCTTTCATTCCCTTGATGGCCCTTGAAAAAGGAGAAAGGAATGTGACAAGTGGGGTGAATTGGGGAAGTCCAGGAATTATTTCGATAGAGATTAATGTAGCCTCTACAAGGAGCTCCCTGTGGTTGTGTTGTGGGGTTGAAGCATGCTTATGAGGGGGGCATCGGAGGGAACTATAGGAATAGCCGGTTGTGAGGGGGGCTCAGAGGTGCTTCTTAGAGCTATGTGGCCCGCGAACATAAGAGTTGATGGTGGTGTGACCCAGCGACAGATAGGATGTCACACAGTGATCAGGCACCATGGAGTGAGGTTAGGGGGAAGAGTTGGGAGTTTTGTTCAGTCTAAACAGGTTTTAAGGGACGACAAACTAACTATTTTACAGACCATCCAGAGAAATCTACCAAAGCAGATGTTGTAAAGCAAAAGCAAAACAACAGGAAAAAGCTAGTAGCAGGCACTGTGGGGGCCTATTCACTCAGCAGATGCCACCTTTGTCCTTCCTGTAGGTGTAAAAGGTGTGGCAGGCTGGCATCTGCTGGCAAAAGGCACAAGGGACCCACTACCAGGCAAAAGGGGGAAAAGAACTACAAGCCCCAGCAGTGGGGGGGGGGGGGGGGAACAAAAACTACAATTCCCAGCAGCCCCGGCGCCTTCTACACATAGGAAACCAGGCACACAGAGCGTGCAAACTTGCCGGGCAACGCCCAGGCCAACGCCCTGACTCGTGCGCATGCGCGAGGACTGAACGATTGTTGAAACGCTCAACTTTTCCTCCGGGTGGACGCATCAGGAGAAGCTCTTGCCTGGTGAAACAGATTGCGGGCCCAGCCCTCGAACAAAGCAGATCCTTCAGGCCCTACAGGCCTAAAAGATAAGTGACATTAAGCAGGCACTTGCTTTCCGAGAACGGAGCATGCTTTTAGCTCTCTAATGACCGCATGCCAGTGTTGGGACAGGCACGGGAGCGATTCCGGTTTACTGCAGAGGCATTTACCGGAGTACTGAAGGCACGAGGGGGGACCCAGCTAACACGGCGGTCACACTGGAGCACTAACCGCATGCAGCATAAGATGCCTACTGTTTAGAACGCATGTTTTCTTCTTGATCCTCAGAAAGAACATAACGCTTTGAGAAACAAAGAGCACACACAAATTTTTTCCCCTTTGCTAGTCATAGACGCGGTTCATCAGCCTCGGGAGACCTCAGGACCGCAGATACGGCTCACATAACTCACGAAAACAGCCCAAGCTAAGTGCTGGTTTTCTTTATAATACAATGCTATGTACTGCATTCAAGTGTAAGGCTGTTTAGCTGCTAGACAGCAGTGTACAGGTGACATTTTGTGTTCCTTAATCCTCATGTTTAGTTCAGTAGCACTAAGGAAGGTGCTCCAATGTTCGTAGGACCTCATGTTCAGTGGCACTAAAGCAGGTGCTTACTAAGTCGCCTCACACAGGGACACGGAGTTGGGCTGAGATAAGCATTGCATTTGTTCTATTGGCGACAAGCACATCTTGGGGGATAATTCAGTACTGATATTAACTGAGTGGTAAGGCCTCTGGTGGGGGTGTGCATGTATGCATGAGCACGCAAAAATAGCAGAAGGTGTTGCAAGAACTCATCAGCACAGCTTACCAGCACCACGCCAGCTGGATAGGCTCATAAAACAAGAGCCAAGGAGCATGTTTTCCCTACAATCCCCAACCTATCCATCACCTCTCCCTAATCCTCTACCCGGTGTACCTACAACCCTCTACCCATTCAATCCGTGGACCCAAACTCTCTTTCCCAGTGGGGGTCGCGAAGGCCTGAGTAAATACAATTGCAGGCATCAAGACCGCCAAGGGGAGGTAGGAGTTTTTGAGCTGCTTCAGCGCTGGACCAGGATTCAGCGTGACAGTAGCGCAAACCCACATATCTATCAGCGCCCAGGTAGCACGAATTCAGCTGCCATGGAGGAAATAGCCCAGGTTTTGCACGAGTTAAAAGTCGAATTAGACGCCACATGGCAGTACTATGAACCACTGGACCAGGATTCGTTGTGACAGCAGAGGGGTATTCTAGTAGGGTCCCAAGACGCATTGTGTGGCACATCATACTTATCACATGGTGCCCTCTGAAAAAGTCAGCCGGTTGAAATGGGTAGTACGCCAGGCAGTGTGGCGGTGGGTTCTCTTAACGTGAGGCCTTAACTCCCCCCAGAAAAGATCTCTAACCATCCGGGAATTCAACCGATTGAAACTAGACATGTTGTTCCTCCAAGAGACTCGCTGGCAGAGGGGAGGGGAGCCACCTCTGAGGGCGAGATCGATAGGGGGGGGGGTGTTCTACACATTGTGTGTTTAAAAGAAGAGAGGGGTGGCGGTGGTGGTGGCAAATGGTCTCGGATTCGTTAGGAAGGAAATCCTGAAGGACCCTGAGGGTCGTTATGTGATGGTGAAAGGGGATGTCAGAGGGCATGCCATAACCATGTTCTCTATTTACTGCCCCAATGAAGACCAGGATCTTTATTGGGACTTAATTAAGGGCAAGATTCAAGGGTTTGTTGAGGGTTCTTTTATAATAGGGGGTGACTTCAACATGGTTTAGACCCCGACTTGGACAGGAAAAGAGCAACCCCTCAGGAAGCGGTCCCTCTGCAGTGCAGTGCAGAAAAGCAGCCTGATTCCGTCAGGTTAACTCTGAACTGGGAATGGTGGACTCCTTAAACCGGGTGAGAGGAAGAGATCCCACCTTCCCCTACTATTCCAGGGTGCACAATTCTTTTTCCATGATCGATTACATCCTCGTAGACTCTTACCGCTGGAGTGGCGTCCAGGAGTCAGCAACAGAACATATCCCTTGGTCAGACCACGAGCTAGTGAGGGTCAGAATAGAAGAATTCCCTACACATAACCCAGTATCCAGGTGGTCGTGTAACAATCTGCTCTTGAAAGATAGGGACCTAGCCCCGAGGGTGTTACAGGCGATTAGAGACTATTTCAGACTGAACGATAATGGAGAGGTGTCCACTTCAGGGGGTGTGGGAAGCCTTCAAAGCCACGTTGGGAGGTGTCCTGATAGGGATGGGGGCCAAGAGGAAAAAAGAGGAACTGGTCGAGGAGAATGTCCCGAGGGGAAAAATAGAGGCCCTACTGCAGGGTGTTAAGTTGAAGACTGAGATGTTCCCAGGGGATCTGAGAATACGACAGGAAGCTAGGGCGAAGCTAAAAGCACTACTAGTGGGTTAGACAGAACAGAAGCTGGCCTTCCTTAAACAGAAATATATGGAGAGGGGGAAAAAGTGGATAAGATCTTTGCATGGCGTCTCAGGGAACAGAGGAATAATCGACAGGTAGCGGCTATTCGACCTGTTGTCTGCGCTTAACTCTGGCACTTGCCACCTGCTGGCCACGCTACTTGTTGTTTTGATCACTTGTTCAGCACTTTCCTCTCCTCCCCTGCCCCTTGCACTTCGCCCTTTCCCTCTCCCCTGCACTTCCGCAATCTCAATGCCACTGGGCCTAGTAAGATTGTTGTCTTGTGCTCCCTTGCCTTGTCGCGCCTTGAAACACTTGTGTATAGGCACGCTATACATAAAATATCATATCATATCATACAAGTTAAACTAAAAGAAATGTGCAAAGGGGCAAAGTCTTTCACTTGGCCATCTGTAGGCTTTTCTATGTTCCAACACAAAGTTCAAAAGGTGCGCAGATAAATAAATAAAGTTCCACAATCCTCCGGACGGGTTCAGGGGGAGTTCCCTTACTCTGAGTCTCTCAGCTTCCTCTCAGTTTTTAACCACTATTCTCTTTCCCAGAAATGTGCAACTATCCAATCCGGGGGTATGGCTCCCTTCCCCAAAACATCACACACTCAAGGGTTCTTTTCTGCCCCTTGGCCCTCTTGGTTCGCCGCAGTTTAATCACTTTTCTAGCCCAAGGGGGTTTGGTTCCTTCCCCTGGGTTTCATATACTTTCAAGAGGCTGCCTTTCCTCTTGTGGTACCTCTTACTCGTATATCTCTTATATGTAATTGGGGACGGGTCCCAGACTCGCAACCACACTGCCTGGTATCCTCTCCTTCCAAGGCTTTCCCAATGTTCTCTTCCCCTTTGGGTGCGGGTCTCCTGAATCACAGTCACATTGCCTGGTACACTGTCCTGCCAGAGCTTTCTTAATGTTCTCTTTCTCTTTGGGTGTGGGTCTCCTGACTCGTAGGCATGTTGCCTCGTACACGCTCCTGCCATGGCTTTCCTAATGTTCTCTTTCTCTTTGGGTGCCGGTCTCCTGACTCACAGTCACATTGCCTGGTATACTCTCCTGCCAGGGCTTATTCACTTTGTACTTTGGGTTCGGGTCCCAGACTCACAACCGGCTGCCTGGTTTACTCTCCTGCCAGGACTTCCTCCATATGTTACAATTCAGTTTTTCAGGTACTGGATCTTTCATCCCGTTTCATTTGTCTCCCTTCTAAATGTACTCAGCGTCCCAGCTCCCTCGCCTGGGTTCGCTCTGTGAGTGTCTCTGTCTTCCCTCAGGTTTTGGAATACACCTCAAAGCGGGGAAGTCCAGCCCGAACTGTTAGGTCACATCCCTTCTGCACGAGACCATAAGCATCCCCAGACATGTTTTAGCCTTGTTGGGCAACATCAATGAGGAGTAGCTTGGGTCTCTAGGCCCGGCAGACTCGGGACCCCGTCTGGGCATACCTGTCCCACTTGGGGTGACTTTAGCAAAACATAAAGGTGATTGCTGGAAGGTTTTGAATTAATCATAACCACGGGCAAAGATCTGGGCAACCCTCCAGACCATCGTTTTTCAGCCTGCCAAGCCATTATAGAAGGGGAAAAACCATATGCAAATCAGGCTTGGTCCTACCCCAAAAGGGGCAGTCCAGCCAAAACTGCTAGGTCACATCCCTTCTGCACGAGACCACAAGCTTCCCCAGACATGTTTCAGCCCTGTTGGGCATCATCAATGAGGAGTAGCTTGGGTCTCTAGGCCCGTCAGACTCGGGACCCACGTCTGGGCATACCCGTCCCACTCGGGGTGACTTTAGCAGAACAGAAAGGTCATGGATGGAAGGTTTTGAATTAATCATAACCACGGGCAAAGCTCTGGGCAACCCTCCAGACCATCGTTTTTCAGCCTGCCAAGCCATTACAGAAGGGGAAAAACCATATGCAAATCACACTGTTATTAACGGTGCCAGTGCCTCTGTGATCCCCATTCCCATTGAGTCCTACGGGACTCAAATGGGAATTAACAATTTACCGGTGCCTGACTTCTCGGAACGCTGGGGGCGTAATCCCACGGTTATTCCAGCAAGACAGGCACCGGCAAATATTGCAAGTCTGGCGGCCACCCGCCAGCAGCACCGGCAGGGTTAACGCCAGACTTGTAACGAGGCCCATAGACTCCCTAATGCTCAACAGAGTATATTTGACAATCCAGTCCTGGATGGCAACTAACTACTTGTATCTAAACGATGATAAGACTGAGATCCTACTGGTAGGCTCCCCCGCAGTACTAAAGAAACTCAGCCCACAATTCACATCCTTCTTGATAGATGGTATTCAGATCCCCGTCTCAGACACTATAAAAACCCTAGGTGTTTATCTAGACGCCTCCTTATCCTTCAACAAACAAGTCAGTGCTATTGCATCATGAGCAGCCTATACAGCAAAACTAATCAACGCAGCAAGACAATTCCTCATCACAGACAGCTGCACGACCATTGCCAGAGCAATTACGGGGGCCAGGTTGGATTACTGCAACGTCCTATTTGCGGGCACATCCAAAAGGCACTTAAATAAACTGCAAGTAATACAGAACAATGCCTTCAGAGTAGCACTGAAGATCCCAAAAAAGGACCACATCCCAGCCACCAGAAAAAGCTGCCAGAAAAAGGACTCACTGGCTCCCGATTTAAAGAAAGGATCTTCAAGACTCTCTCTATCACTAACAAATGTACGAGAAAGACTGCCCCCTAGTACCTGTCCCAGACAATTGAAAGAACAAAATCCAATAGACCAATAAGATCCTTCCAGGTCGGCACCGTCAAAAATTATTGGTCTGGCGGCAACCAGCGGTAGCACCAGCAGGGTTAACGCTGGATCTGTGATGAGGCCCTATGTCTTGAATGTACTAAACTTATTTTTCCTAAATGAATGTCTTCTCCCAATGGATTACTGATATACCCCCTGTTATGATTCAATATTGTGTATAAATGTAACTGGTCTGCAACAGCGCCCTGGTGCCTGAGGGTTTAGGCACTCTATAAATGAAAAAAATGAAATAAATAAATAAAATAATATCCGAGGCTAACATCTTCACCACCTCCTGTATGACTACATCCTTTCTGGTCTCAGGTATTCAAAGGCTTCAAGTTGACAACTTTCCCTGGGGAAGTACAGATATAATGAAAGACCCCTTTCACTCTCCCAGGTTCATGACTGAAAACATCCAGAAATTATGTCAGAAGGTCTTGAAGATCTTGTTTCTGATTCAGCGGAAGACTTGGGGGTATTAGGTTGTCCTGTTCCAGTCCTTCTGTTAGGAGGCTAGCCATTACCAAAGTTATGGATGCTACCGTGTCCTCCCTCCTTTCTTTCAACAGGTTAATGTGATGTACCTGGGTCTTCGCCCGCGTTTCTGGCTGAGAGACCCGATAGTTGCAAGGACCTGTCTGCTATAAGACTTCGTAGGGCCCATGCCATCTCAACAACAGTTTATTTTCAGAGGTTGGTAACAAGACAAGAATCTTCTGTCCCACAGAGAAGGATTTAAGGGTGTTTTTTTTATCATGAAGAGATTTCTTGTGTTCCTGGGTTTTAGCCAAATGAGAGTGGACTATAGATCTTACAGTGGTCATGTGTTCTTTCAGAAGTTGGGCGCTCTGAGACAGGGATAACAAAGCTTCTTCTCTCTCCTCCGCCATCTCCCTTAACATGCCCAATACATCCTGTGGCTCTATACCATCGAAGTGCTCAAAAGGCGAGAAGCCTAGGGAGGATTGGAGGGCTCTTCCTGATAGCAAGAAGAGCTCAGCGTTCCAATTCCTCCCGTCTGCTTGCAACAACTTCCTAAGAACACTGTTCAGAGTCTTATGAACCGCTTGTCTAATCCATCAGTCTGAAGATCGATAAACTGATATTCGAAGCGTTTTAATTTGTAAGACCTGTTTCAACTCAGCCATTACCTTGCTCATAAAGTTGGTCCCTTGATCCATGAGGATCTCATTAGGGAAACCAACTTTAGAGAAAAAAGGTATCAAATGTTTCAGTATTTGCTGGAAGGTGTTATTTCTTAGAGGGAAGGCTTTTGGATATCGGGTTGCGTAATCTAAAATTACCAAGATGTACTGATTCCCTAACTTAGATGGTTCAAGAGGTCCCACTATAGCCATTCCAATACGGGAGAAGGGTATATCAATAATGGGCAATGGTTGGAACGGGCCACGGCAGGTACCTGCGTACTAGTTTTTCGGACACAAGCCACAGGTATGGACAAAGTTTTTTCCATCAGCATAAACACCAGGCCAATAGAATCTATTGATCACCTGTCCTTGAGTTTTGGCCGTTCCTAAATGGCCACATTTCAGATGGGAATGGATGTATTTCTGTGACTTTTGGGCACTACAATCTGAGTTCTAGGCATGCCCTCTGGACTGGTATCACCCCTGCAAAACAATGCATGCCTAATAAAGAAAGGTCCCTCCTTCTTCCTTTAAGATGTTTTTTTGGAAGGCTTTAGCTAACATGGGATTGTTAAGTTGGGCACACAATAAGTCTGGGATGATCTCAGTTTCCTCGTCCCTAGGTTTTGATGGTAAAGCCTTTGATGGAACTGTTGGATATTTATCTGCCTCCCCAAAGCCTTTCTCACCGCTTTCTGTCTTGTCCATCCAAGTAACTTCTATCAGTTTGGGTGAAAGGACTTTCTCTAAAATCCCCTGTGCCAGTTTCTCTCCCATCTTAATGTGGTAGGGAGGTTTTACCATTATTCTGTATTAGAATCTGCACTTCACCCCTGAAGTCAGGGTATATTACTCCAGCCATGACATCGATGGCCGAACCGCCAGGCCAATCCAGATTTAGAAGCCAACCGTACATAGACTCTTGGTGGGGGCACTAGCAATAGATCGGTAAAAATTAAGAACCGGTCTCCGGGGTGCAATATTTTTTCAGGGCTGCTGGAGACATCTAAACCAATGGATTCCTTAGTGGCTACAGTTGGGTTGGATGCTTGAACACTAAGCTTTTCAAATTGTAGGGTTCCCCAGTTTGTATCAACTGAGTCGGATCCATCTTCTGACACCATGTGTAATGAATGAGGAGTAAGGCTTGGATATAGAGGCAATGTGATGATTGCTATAGAATTTTATTAAAGTAAAAGTAGGGTTGGAGACAGGCCTATCTCACCCTATCACTATGAGGGGTCTTCCTGCCTCAATTAAACTAAAGGATGTCAGTGTCAGAATGTCCAAAAATTAAGGCTTCTCTGTCCTGTGTTTAAAATCCTATCCTGACCCTTACAACTTGGTTCCTTCCTTTCCTCTATCTCACTCTCTATCTGTGGCGTTAACCAGGGGTCTAAACTCTCTCTCTGGCTTTTCAACCAATACCTGGCACCCCTTGCCCACCGCATTGCTGCTCTCTGCTCTAATTTACCTCACTCTCTATCTGTGGCGTTAACCAGGGGTCTAAACTCTCTCTCTGGCTTTTCAACCAATACCTGGCACCCCTTGCCCACCGCATTGCTGCTCTCTGCTCTAATTTACAGTATTATGCGGATAACACCTGCCACCTCTTCTCCCTCTCTCATCTCTAACTGTCTGTCTGGAATCCATGATTGGTGCGCCGCCAACTACCTCTGCCTTAATGCCAGTAAGACAGGGCTCTTCCTCATCAGCAAACATACACATTCCTTTCCTGTCACTCTCTGGCCGGCCACCCTTAGCCCTCTTCCTGCTCCCACCTGTGAGGCTAAGACATCAGATCATCATCTACTCCACACTTTCCTTTTCTCCTCACATCAATGACGTCTCTAAGAAGTCAAACTACCAACTGCATCTCCTCAGAGCTATTCTTCATTTCCTCTCCTTCCCCCATAAGCACACTGTCTCTAGAGCTCTGTTTCTCTATAGGCTGGACTTCTGCAACAGCCTCTTTCTAAATCTGCCTGCTTCTACTCTCTGCCCTCTGCAACTCATCCAGAACAGGACTACAAGACTTGTCCTTGCCCACAAGCCCAGGGATCGTATCTCTCCAGCACGGAAATCTCTCCATTGGCTCCCAGTGGCTGCAAGGATTAAGCTCAAGACCCTCTGCATCGCCCACAAGGCCTTCTGGGTCCTGGGTCCACAATACTTCAACTCCCGCTTCGGAAATACCTCCCTACTCGAGCTCTTTGCTCCTCCACCCCCAACTCCCTCAGAGTCAGTCGCTTCTCCAATCAACAAATTGGTGGTAGATCCCTTTCTTCAGCTGGGGCCTCCCTCTGGAACAGCCTCCCTGCCTCTCTGAAACTTGAGGAGAACCATCTTTGGTTCCGGAAGCATCTCAAGACCTTCCTCTTTGCTTCTGTCTTCTCTCTTCCTCTCCCCTGCTGATCCCTCTCTGCCAATGCACTGGGCACCTGACTACCCTCTGAATAGGCCAAAGTCCCTGCCCACCGAGCTGCATACCCGCACTGCCTCCTGGCAACCCTTCACTTAGGTCTGTATCTGCAACCCTACAGTCCCCTTACCTGCACTTATTATTCACCTGTTGTCTGCGCTTAACTCTGGCACTTGCCACCTGCTGGCCACGCTACTTGTTGTTTTGATCACTTGTTCAGCACTTTCCTCCTCCCCTGCCCCTTGCACTTCGCCCTTTCCCTCTCCCCTGCACTTCCGCAATCTCAATGCCACTGGGCCTAGTAAGATTGTTGTCTCGTGCTCCCTTGCCTTGTCGCGCCTTGAAACACTTGTGTATGGGCACGCTATAAATAAAATATCATATCATCACAAGCTAAACTAAAAGAAATGTGCAAAGGGGCAAAGTCTTTCACTTGGCCATCTGTAGGCTTTTCTTTGTTACAACACAAAGTTCAAAAGGTGCGCAGATAAATAAATAAAGTTCCACAATCCTCCGGAGGGGTTCAGGGGGAGTTCCCTTACTCTGAGTCTCTCAGCTTCCTCTCAATTTTTAACCACTATTCTCTTTCCCAGAAATGTGCAACTATCCAATCCGGGGGTATGGCTCCTTTCCCCAAAACATCACACACTCAAGGGTTCTTTTCTGCCTCTTGACCCTCTTGGTTCGCCGCAGTTTAATCACTTTTCTAGCCCAAGGGGGTTTGGTTCCTTCCCCTGGGTTTCATATACTTTCAAGAGGCTGCCTTTCCTCTTGTGGTACCTCTTGCTTGTATATCTCTTATATGTAATTGGGTGCGGGTCCCAGACTCGCAACCACACTGCCTGGTATCCTCTCCTTCCAGGGCTTTCCCAATGTTCTCTTTCCCTTTGGTGTGGCTCTCCTGAATCACAGTCACATTGCCTGGTACACTGTCCTGCCAGAGCTTTCTTAATGTTCTCTTTCTCTTTGGGTGTGGGTCTCCTGACTCGTAGGCATGTTGCCTCGTATACCCTCCTGCCATGGCTTTCCTAATGTTCTCTTTCTCTTTGGGTGCGGGTCTCCTGACTCACAGTCACATTGCCTGGTATACTCTCCTGCCAGGGCTTATTCACTTTGTACTTTGGGTTCGGGTCCCAGACTCACAACCGGCTGCCTGGTTTACTCTCCTGCCAGGACTTCTTCCATATGTTACAATTCAGTTTTTCAGGTACTGGGTCTTTCATCCCCTTTCATTTGTCTCCCTTCTAAATGTACTCAGCGTCCCAGCTCCCTCGCCTGGGTTCGTCCTGTGAGTGTCTCTGTCTTCCCTCACGTTTTAGAATAAACCTCAAATCGCCTCAGTGTCCCACTTCCACTCTCTGGGCTCAACAGTGTTCTCTGGTGGCTTCGGAGTTCCCTGCGGCTCTCAGCTTCTCCAGAGGGGCACCTCTTCCTTCTGCTGGTGTCCCGTCTGTCCTCTGGTGTTCGCCGTGCCTGGACCTCCTCTCGTCAAACTCACTTGCTGCAGGTCTCCATGCAGCAAACTCTTCCCATCTGGACCTCTTGTGACGGTGCCAATAGGACCCGTTCTGCTTCCTGCTGTAGCTGTACTGCTTCCTGATCGCATCAGGTAACATGGATCTCCATCTTCCTTGCGGTGCTGCTATTTTAACTGTCCCAGCACCTATTGGATGTTTCCAACCACTAAAGCGCATCTCTAGTTCCAAGGCTGTTGTGCTCTGCATGACTCCCGGGCTCTTCCTCATCCCAGTGTTTTGGCAGAAGTTGTCAAAAGGATCCCTGTCCTCAGTACAGAGAGGTTGGACAGAATCTGTACTACAATAGGCTATAAAGGTTTGCAAACTTAGTGGGATGTCATACCATGAGTGCAAAGGGGGATACAGTGTGTCAACCGGTGGGTCTCCTTCCCTCCTACGAGGGTCCCCTCCTCCCATGTGCTCCTCCCTCAGAGAGCCACCCCCAGGGCTGGGATTAGGTGGCGGATGCTCTTACCTGGCCACATGGGAAGAGAGTTTCCCCGGAGAGAAAATCTTGACATAACTGGATTCGTCACATGGTGTCAGAACGTGTATTCCTCTTGTCTATTTGCAGTGTTAATTATTTCATTTTTATTTTATTGTTTAAAGGACGCACTTAGCTCAAGAGTGTGGGTAGCCAGCGTTTGGGTTGCAATCTTTTAGAAGTAGCGCAATACTGTGAGGTCTGTGCGCCGGTATGTGCGTCCATTGGAATTAGTCCTTGGTTAGGTGTTGTTGAAAGAGCCATGTTTTGAGAGCCTTTTGAAATTGGAGAAATGTGAGTGCATTTTGAGCTGACACCGGGATCGAGATCCAGAGGGTGGGTGCATGATAAGAGAAGAACAAGTTACTTACCAACTGTAACGTTCTTTCGACTGGATGTTCCTCCCATGTATTCCTCATCTTGTGATAACTCGTTGTCCCCAGCTTCGCTGCTTCGGAAAAAAAATGTCTCTCGGCAGAGGGCGCTGTGCTCGAGGTTGTGGCGTCGATTGTCCCTTGACGAACTCCGTACTCTGTTGACGTCACTGATGGTATAAATAGCTCGAGCCGTGCCCATTGCTTCAGTTCTGTTTTTTCGATGAAACATATAGGAGGAACACCCAGGCGTGCCCCATAACTGATGCACTCATCATGAGAGGTAAGTGTAAGAAAACGTAAACTGTACTGCGGGGTAGGATGGGAGGGTCGATGAGGAATACGTGGGAAGAACGTCCAGTAGAAAGAACGTTACAGTTGGTAAGTAACTTGTTCTTCGAATGGATTGTGTCCTCCCACGTATTCCTCATCTTGTGATAGGCTCCCATAGCAGTAGCAATTTTTGAGGCGGAGTACTAATTTCAGTTTTCGTGGACAGAATGCATAACTGCCTTGGCAAATAAACCCTTGTTAGAGGAGGCAGTATCTAAACAATAATGTTTGACAAAAGGATGCATTGTTTTCCAGGTTGCAGCTGCACAAATATCTGCTGCCGGGACTCCCCTCTTTAGAGCCGCAGAAGTAGCCATTCCCCTTGTAGAATGGGCACAAAGCCCCTCTGGTGGTTCTTTTCCCGCCAATCTGTAGCATTCAACTATGGCTAAAATGATCCAACGGGATATGGTCTGTTTTGTTACAGATAAGCCTAATTTATGACCAGTATAACCCACAAATAGTTGGTCATCTTGTCTCAATTTAGACATTCTTGAGATGTAAAAACTAAGAGCCCTCTTAGGATCTAGTCTGTGCAGTCTCTCTTCTTCCTTGCCCAAATGAGGAGGAGGATAAAATGTTGGTAGTACTATATTTTGTGACAAATGGAAGTCCGAAACTACCTTTGGTAAGAATGAAGGTTTAACTTTAAGGACTACCTTATCCTTATAGAAAATAGTATATGGTGGTCTGCATGAGAGAGCCTGAAGTTCACTAACCCTGCGGGCTGATGATAGGACCACAAGAAGGACAGTTTTTAGTGTTAGAAGCCTCAATGGACATGAGTGCAGAGGCTCAAAAGGTATGCAAGTCAAGAATTTTAATACTAAATTTAAGTCCCAAGTTGGGACATGAAAAGGTATTGGAGGGTATACGTTAGTAAGTCCTTTTAAGAATTGAATTATTAGTGGTATTTTGAAATATGAAACCTCTTCCGAGGGGTGCTTGAAAATGGACAGCGCAGCAAGGTATCCTTTAATTGTTGCTATCTGGAGCCCCAGATTGACTAGATGTAATAGAAAAGAGAGCACTACTGGAGTGCCACATTGGAAAGGGTCCACATCCTTATCTTTGCAACAGTTACTAAACCTGTTCCAGCGACATCGATACAAAGATTTTGTTGCTGGCCTTCTGGCCGAAAGCAAGACTACCATTACGTCATCCGGAAGATCCCAATCCTTGTATTTCAACCTCTCAGAAACCATGCGTGAAGGTTGAGTGTCTTGACCTCTGGATGGAGAACCCGACCTTCCTCTTGAGAGAGAAGATCCTCTCTTTGCGGAAGACGTATTGGAGGGCAGATGGACATGTCTAGAAGGTCCGGGTACCACGTCCTCCTGGCCCAATCCGGGGCAATTAGGATCATGGTTTTCCTGAACTTTCTCAACCTCCTGATTACTTGAGGAATCACGGGGACTGGGGGAAATGCATACAGTAGTGGACACTTCCACTCCACTACGAATGCATCTCCCAGAGCTCCTCTTTGAGGAAATTCCCTTGAGCAGTACTGATCGCACTTCCGGTTGATCGCGGTGGCAAACAGATCCACTTGAGGGGTTCCCCAAAGCTCGAAGATCTCCAGAAGGACTTCCTGAG
The DNA here is from genome assembly GCF_040938575.1 of Ambystoma mexicanum. Classification (NCBI taxonomy): domain Eukaryota; kingdom Metazoa; phylum Chordata; class Amphibia; order Caudata; family Ambystomatidae; genus Ambystoma; species Ambystoma mexicanum. The sequence goes on along the minus strand of NC_090925.1, from coordinate 14,142,713 downwards.
CCAGCTACCACTCATGAGAGACTGTGCTCTGCCTGCTCAGAGCGTCTGCCGCCGTGTTCTTCTCTCCGGCTAGGTGAATTGCCGATAGAGAGATTCCTTCTCGTATTGGCCAGAACCATAGCTCCATTGCCTCTCTGCACAGTGGTAGTGACCCTACTCCTCCTCTTTTGTTGAGGTAGTACATGGCTATCGTGTTGTCCGTCATTATCAGGACATTTCTTCCCTGTACAGAGGGCAGAAAGGCCTTCAGTGCTAGTCTGATTGCCCTCAGCTCCAAAAGGTTGCTGTGTAGTTTGGACTCCGATGGAGACCAACGACCGCTGATTGTCAGATTGTTGGTGTGTGCTCCCCACCCTGTGAGTGAGGTGTCCGTCACTACTGTTATCTCTGGCCATGGTTGCCAAAAAGACTCTCCCTTGAGAATGTTGTCGTTGCAAGCCCACCATAGAAGATCCTGAGCAACTGCGCTCGGGACTTGCAGAAGATCCAACATATTCCCTGAGTACTGGGGCCACTGAGTTCTGAGTGCCCATTGAAGGGATCTCATTCTCAACCTGGCCTCTGGTACTAGGAAAATGCAGGATGCCATGAGGCCGAGCAACCAGAGAAAATCGAAGGCCGGTAGACGTTGGGCATTCTGGAATTTTGTTACCATCTGCTGGATGTGGAGAGCTCTCACTTCGGGAGGCGAGGCTTTTCTCGAGGAAGTGTCCAAGACTGCTCCGATAAACTGGAGTATCTGGGATGGTATCATGTGGGACTTCTTGAAATTGAGGGAGAAGCCCAATTTGTGGAGGAAGTGGCAGGTGATCGAAAGATGTTCCTGAGCTTGTTCTGGAGAACTTGCTCTGATCAACCAGTCGTCCAGGTAGGGATAAATGTGAATACCTCCTCTCCTGAGACTCGCTGCCACTACCACCAACAGTTTGGTGAAAACCCTCGGGGCGAAGGTCAACCCGAATGGCAGAACTCGAAACTGATAATGAGAATTGCCAATCGCGAACCTCAGGTACTTTCTGTGCTTTGGATGGATTGGCACATGAAAGTAAGCATCCTGAAGGTCCAATGATACCAACCAATCTTGGAGTTGGAGAGCCTGAAGGATCTGAGAAAGAGTCACCATCTTGAACTTGTCCTTCCTGAGGAACTTGTTCAAGTTTCTCAAGTCCAAGATGGGTCTCAGTCCTCCGTCCTTTTTTGGAATGAGAAAATATGGGGAGTACCAACCCCTGTTCCTCTCCGCTACAGGTACCAGTTCTATGGCACCTTTCTCTAGCAGGGTTAAAATTTCCTGCAACAGGAGCGGATCTGGAATTTTGACGGATTTGGCTCCCAGTGGATGATTTTGAGGCCTTTTTAGAAAGGGGAGACAGTAACCTTGGGCTACTGTTTCCAATGCCCAACCATCTGAGGTAATGCCCCGCCATGCCTTCAGATGCTGAGAGATCCTGCCTCCCGCTGGTGTTTTGTGCAACAAGGTCTCAGAGGAATTTGGAGGCGGCTGCAGGAGTGGCTGAGGGTACAGATGCCGCTCCTGAGGCTGATTTTGCACCTCTTCCTCGTGCTCCATGAGGGAAGTTTCTTTTGCCCCTTTGAGAAGCCTGTCCTCTTCCTCTACCAAATGAGGAGTAGTATCGAAAAGAACGACCCCTCCAGGAAGATGAGCCGGAATAGGGTTTTAGAGGCTAGCGCATAGAGACGCTAAGCGATTTAGCTGCCGCTTTCGAGGTCTGAAGTTTTTCTAGGCTTTCATCAGCCTTGCTGCCAAACAGCCTCGAGTCATCAAAGGGCATGTTAAAGAGTCTGGCTTGCACATCTGGTGCAAACCCCGACTTCCTCAACCACGCAAATCTGCGTAGCACAACGCTTGCAGCCATGGACCTGCTGATACTATCAGCAGTATCCAGTCCAGACTGGAGACATTCCCCCATTGCCTCCTTCCCGTCTTTGACTATATTCAGAAAGCCTTCCCTTTCCTCGCCTTCCGGAATATGATCAGCCGCCGCCGAAATACAGTCCCACAGGGTATGGATAAACCTGGCCATGGTACAGGTGACATTTGTCGATTTAAGGGCCATACTGCCTGACGTGAAAACTTTACGTGCCCATGCGTCAACTTTTTTATCCTATCTGGAGGAATAGTGGGATATGCAGTTTGCTTTGATGTAGATGCTGCCTGTATGACTAGACTTTCTGGAGTCGGATGCTTATTTAAGTATTCAGGATCCGTTCCAGCTGGTCTATATTTTTTTGGAAAAGTGCTATCTGCAGCAGCAATAGTCTCTGGTTTATCCCAGTTTTTCTCTACCGTCCTTTGAAGGGCTCTGTGAAAGGGGAGAACTGGATCTTTTTGAGGCCCTCTGACAATTATATCCGTCATGTCATCCTGTTCAAAAACGGGTGAAGTGTTACCCCAACCCATATATTCTATTACTCTGGTCATAAGACCCCTGTACCCAGCATCTGCATGCTCTGCAGGATCAGGTCTGGCAAACTCTAATTCTAGGGAGGTGTCAATTCCACTGGCAGAAGGTAGAGTATCACTCAGGTCTCTCATTCTAGATTCCCGGTCAATAAGTTCCTCAGGAACTTGCTTTGTGCCATAAGAAACTCCAAAAGGAGTAACTTTGTCTTCTTCTGAGCCAGATTCCTCATAAATTGAGGACATTGGCTTAAAAAAATCTTACCTGGGCAAAGGAGTAAATCTCCTTTCTTCTTCTACCATACGCGTCGAAGGGATTGATAAATCGTTCGAAGTTGTCGAAGGAGTCTTCGATGACTTCGAAGATGACTTGGACATGGGTGTCGAGGATGTTTTGGGTTTTGGTGCCGAAATGGTGGACGCCGACGGCGTCGATGAAGTCGTCGAAGCCTTCGACGACTTGTGTTTTTTGTATGGCACCGGAGAAGTGCTCGACTCTCGAAGAGTCTTCGACGGCTTGGCGTTGATTCGAGTTTTTTTTAGTATCCTCGACACTAGGGGTATGGCTTTTTTGAGGTTTTTTCGAGGGGGTCGGGGCCACATTCTCGAAAACCTCCATCTTTTTACAGAATTCTTCCCATTTACTGGGAGAATCCGATTTTGTCGGACATCAAATTTCTTCGGTCGACTCTAAAGAAGAAGATGATGAGGGAGATCTATGTCTCCCCTTCATTTTTTTAGATGATGACGAAGAGTGTCTCGATCCACTCCTAGATCGAGATCTCTTGGAGTGCCTATGGCGATCCGATTCCTTCGAATCAGTCACTTTCTTATGTTTTTTAGACATAGCCTTCTTAGAGGCTTCCCTCCCCACCGACAGTTTAGCTCTCCTCTCACGAAGAGCTTTCTCGGTCATGGATTGGCAGGATCCGCAGTCGTCGGTTCGGTGACTGGAACCGAGACACCAGAGACAAACCCGGTGGGGATCTGTGATCGACATTTTTGATCCAAACTCTACACACTTCTTGAACCCAGACTTGGGTGTCGAAGGAGTTGAAGATGACGACATTTTCTTCACAGAAAATCTGAAGCGCGCCGTTCTCGATAGAGAAGCGATCGGAAAAATGGAACTGAAGCAACGGGCGCGGCTCAAGCTATTTATACCATCGGTGACGTCGACAGAGTACGGAGTCCGTCGAGGGACAGTCGACGCCACGCCCTCGAGCACAGCGCCCTCTGCGAGAGAATTTTTTTTTCCGAAGCAGCGAAGCTGGGGACAACGAGTTATCACAAGATGAGGAATACGTGGGAGGAAACAATCCATCCGAAGGATTGCTTGCGGGCCATCTATTTGTAGACGAGTTGTGATTCAAACCGGTTGGTCTTTTTATTGTGCGAGGAGCGTGTGACACCAAATAAGTGGAGCTAAGCCGCCAAGTACGCTGGTATGTTACTGGTGACTGCTTTGTAGATGATACATGCAATCTTGAACAGTATCCCGGCATGGAGTAGAAGCCAATGTAGTTTGTGTACGATGGGGGTAATTGGGTCAAATTTCGATGCTCCTGTAATAAGGCAAGCTGAAACATGGTGGACTGCTTTTAGGAGAGCTGACTGAGTAGCTGGGGGCCCTTTCAGGAGAGCATTTCCCCCATCGATGCGTGAGACCACAAGGGCCAGCACTACGGTCCAGAAATGTTGCAGCGGGATGAAGTGTTTGATTTTTGGAAGGGTAGAGATTGTGAGCCATGCTATTTGGGCCTTCTTGGCTATGTGTTTCTGGAAGAACAAGCTGCTGTCAATGGTGAAGCCTAAGGATTTAGTTGAGTTTGAGAGTTGTGAATAAAATCCTTCTAGGCGTATATCATTGAGCCATTGTTGGACAAGTTGTATTTTAGCGGGTGGCCAATGAGTGCGAAATCAGTCTTGGATGGGTAGTCCTGGTTCACTATCCTGCCAGGTACTGTGACTATGAAGAGGGCATAAGTCATTCATCATAAAAGGTGGTCAGTCCTTCTGGAGGCCCACCAATTTCCCTAGTAATCTAGGTACCTGACAGGGGCTTTCCGGTGTTCAGCGGTCGGTCGCAGGTTCTCCTCTGTGTCCTTTCGGCGTCTCCTGGCCCCTGCTGCTTCCTGGTGTGCTGTGGTGGCTCCCCAGCGTTTGGTTCTTCAAGGGCTGTGTGACTCCTGTTGGCTGCGGGTTCCAGCTGCTTCTTGTGGTTGGATGCCGGTTTCGTCCACAGCTACAGTTGGTCTCTCCACAGCGGACCAGATAGGGACAGCTCCGCCTGCAGGGTAGCATCCTCAGCAACAACCTGCTCTGGTCTCAGCTCCGGTCTGCTTCCTGACTTGCGGTTCCTCCAGGGAGGGCTTCTCTCCTCTTCCTGGATACCATGTTCTCCCCAGGTCCTCAAGCTTCCTGTTTTGCAGTTCCTCCAGGGAGGGCTTCTCTCCTCTTCCTGGATACCATGTTCTCCCCAGGTCCTCAAGCTTCCTGTTTTGCAGTTCCTCCAGGGAGGGCTTCTCTCCTCTTCTTGGATACCATGTTCTCCCCAGTTCCTTGCTTATCCCATAGTGGGCTTCCATCCCCATGAGATCCACCCGCTGAGTACCACCTCCAGGGGGGCTATCGGGTAGCGGCCTGGCCTCATTGGAAGGGGCACCCGCTAGGGGAGAAGAGACGACATCCGGGGATTCATCACATTACCCATAATGCATTAGCCAGTGAATGTCAAATGGAAGTAAACATCCAAGGATGCCTGCTGGGTGGCACTGAGGCATGTGTGGTTTGTTAACTAAAATGACTTACTCTACTCTCACGTGTTAGGTACAAGGGTTATATTCATGCATTTTCTAAAGCTACCGAAACAAGGCAGCTGTTTGCTAAACATGCCTCATCGCTCCAATCACAAGGATGTCAGTCTGCACCACACTGCTGACCTCCAATAAGGGTGAAATGAGTATGTGGTTGTCATGAATTATACAAAATAACAACAGGGTCAATTATAGCTTGCCTAAGCCAGGGTTATAAATGCCATCCCACACCGTAAGGGCATACTGGTACACTTGACTAGAGGGCCAGAGCAGCTCCTTTCCCTGTGTTGTACGACCAGGACTCCTACCTTCACTATCATCTCTCTTCTAGTTTCTACCCTGCAGTAGTTTCCCCACTGTACCGTCCATTGTGTACTGTCATGAATTATATCCTACCCTGTATGACAGAGCCTAACCTCCATGGCAAAGGCAGTCTAAATGTCCACCTGGGGAAGTGGCAGGGTGTTGTGATGGGCAAAGTGCACAGCACCATTATGTATTCACATATCCTTGTATGTTGATTCACGAGAGTACTGTGTGGTGTGTATTTCGTACAGAGCAACTCTATTATGAGTCATAAGGTTCTAGGAATGTTTGGTTTTGATGTGCCGGGACCGGTGCGTCAGCTGAGTTCAGTTGGAGCTGCCACTCGGTTAAGTGCCTGCTGTCACGTTTGTCTTAACCAATAAACTCCCGTTGGAGTCTTGTTCGCCTGGCGTCATTATTTTCACATTGGCGACGAGGATTGTCGTGCCACTGGCTCATCGACGAGGATTGTCGTGCTACTGCCTCGTTTTCTTTCCCCTGCTGGGGCTGTGTCGGACCAACGCTGTTCATCCTGCTTCCGTGCATGACAGCAGGCAGAGCGGATCGAGTCCAGTGGAAGCAGGATCAAGACCAGGTCAGGAGGCGTACCCTGGAGGGTGGGGGCCTGGTGTGCCGTTGTGCTGCGCTTCCCAAATTAGCACGTGCTCGCAACGTTGTTGCAGCTCGGCTCGAGACTGAACGCAAGCTATTCCACGCGCCTGCAGCCTCCTGAGCTCGAGCATCTGTGAGGAAGTGGGTGTGTCCCTCTGACGTGGGAAGAGCTTCCCCTCCATGCTGACATTGTTATTAGGTTGCCGAGCAATGCCCTTTCATTCCTTTCTTTGGAATCTCCCTGTCTTCTTGGAGGGGCATAGTGACGCACTCTCAATGAACTACTGAATGACCCTGCAATCAATCGAAGGCTCCGTTCCCTGCACTGTTACCTCACACAGTTAGCTTCTGTTGTCGGCCGCGACATGGCGGCAACGCTACCCCCACCTGTGCCTTTCCTGAACGAGCCTGGCCGTCCCTCCATCAGGTGGGACAGGTGGAAGAACATATTCGAGAACTGCTTGGTAGCGATGGGTGGAGAGAGGTTCAGTGCGGCTCGTAAAAAGGCATTCGTAAAAAGGCATTATTGCTCCATAATCTGGGAATAGAAGGGCGCACTGTGTTTGATGGACTAAGCAGAGGTCATAGCGCCGAAGCCGAAGATGTGGATGAGTATACTTATGCCCTCAAACAATTGGAGGATCACTTTGAACCGAGAAAGAATGTGACTTTTGAGAGGCACAGGTTCTTCCAGCGCATGCAGGAGCCCTCAGAGTCAGTGGAATCGTACATAGCCTCCTTGAGGACTCTAAGTCACTCTTGCGAATTTGAACACCACTCTGACTCACTCATCAGAGACCAGCTGGTGCGGTGTACGAACAATGTCAGGATCCAAGAAAAGTTATTAACCAAGGACATGAAGCTGGAGGATGCTGTGGATTTAGCCAGGAGTATAGAGCAAATGTCAAAATATGTTAAGGAACTGAGAGTTGACAAACAAAGTGCCCAAGCCGTCTGTGCTGTTGATCTAAAGAGGAAGCCGAGTGTCAACATGAATCGAAAGGGAGCGTCGAGCATGAAATGTACCAGATGTGGCAGTGTCAGACATGGATCAAATTACCCTTCTTGCCCAGCGAAATTTGCTGAATGCTTCAAGTGCAGAGGCAAGGGACACTTTGCTAATGTTTGCAAGGGCTCATCGATAAATCTCCTGCAATCGAGGAACGACAACGAGGAAAGTTTTCATTTGAGCTACAATATACAGGAAGTGTCCACTGCACAGGACTCGAGTCCCAGGCATGTGTTTGAAGTATCAGACATTGGAGGAGAGAAGGAGGGGCCGGTGGATGTGTTCATGATTGATGGTCGAGAAATAGTTATGAAGGTAGACACATGCTCTCCCTGGACCATCATATCGGAAGACACCTTGAAGAGAACTCTGAAGAAGGATGGAACAATTCTGAACCTGAACCCACCTAACATTCAACCCTGTGGTTATGGAGAGTCTCCAATTGAAATTGTGGGTCAATTTTCCGCAAGAGTTGCATATAAAGGGAAGGAATGCAAAGCTAACATTCTGGTCGCAAAGAAGGGTGCCTCCCTATTGGGTTGGGAGGAACAATAAAATGTGAGGGTCAGGGTGCAGGCCAGTGCTCTTGAACCCATCACCATTGCGGAGATCGATGATGTATGGTCTAAAGAGTTTCCAGAAGTTTTCTCTGAGAACCTGGGCAGGCTCAGGCATTTTGAGCATCATATAAAACTGAAGAGGGATGCTCAACCTATTGTTCATACAGTGAGGCATGTGCCATTAAACATGAGTAGTGAACTGGATGATTTAGTTTGCAAAGGTGTGATTGAGCCTGTGGCGGCTACGGAGTGGTTGTCACCTATAGTGCTTGTGGCTAAAAACAATGGGAAATTGAGGTTGTGTGTAGACCTACGTAGTCTTAATCATAGTATATTAGTGGAAAGGCATCCTTTGCCCAACATTTCAGAAACGCTATCCACCCTTGGTGAGCCAAAGGTGTTTTCGGTTATTGACCTCTCTGCTGCCTATCACCAGGTTTCTTTGTCCAGAGAGTCCCAACACCTTACAGCCTTTATCACACCCGAAGGCACGTTCAAATACAATTGCATGCCCTTTGGGCTAGCCTCAGCTGCCTCTGTGTTCCAAAGGGTGATGGAGGAGGTGTTGAAGGGTCTGGAAAACGTAACAGTATTTCAAGATGATATTTTGATATTTGCTAGTGATGAGTCAGAGCATGACAAGGCACTTAGGGCTGTGTTATGTAAACTAAGAGAAGCAGGGTTGACTGTCCAGAGGAGCAAATGTAGGATAGCTGTTGGGGAAGTGGAATACCTGGGACACAGGATTTCTAAAGAAGGCATTTCTCCCAAGAAGTCACTAGTGGAAAGTATCAGTAATGCTCCCCAGCCTCAGGACAAGGACCAATTACGTTCTTTCATGGGACTAGAGGAATATTACCATAAATTTGTGGGTGGATGTGCATCCATCTCATCTCCATTGAGAGATTTACTAAAGAAAGAGGTGAGGTATGAGTGGTGCAAAGAGTGTCAAGAGGCATTTCAGCAGATCAAGGAAGGGATAGCCAAGGCACCGTCTTTAGGGGGATTTATATCAGGTAGGAAGACCCTGCTTTCATTTGATGCAAGTACACTAGGATTGGGAGCTGCCCTGACTCAGTTTGATTCTGGTAAGACTGAACATGTCATTGAATTTGCTTCCAGGCCGCTCAGAGGAGCAGAAAATAATTATTCTTATTAAAGAGTTAGACAGGCCAACTAAGATGGCTCTTGCATGGCGCAGATCACTATATCCTGCGCCAGCAGCCCTAGCGCTGGGCCCTACTGCGCCTAAAGCCAATAAGCCCTTGCCCTACCTGGGAGGGTCTTCTTCTTGGGTTGGGGGGCGGTGCATGTGCCATCCTCAGTGCTGTCCCCCCAGCACAGCCAGCATCCCCGTCGCCAATGTAAAACTGAGTTCCCATTGATGACTTTGACATCCTCTGATGTTCTAGTTCCTTTATTGAAGTTCCAGTACATCATATTGGGTTTATATGTCAAGTTCAACTGAGCTCCAGGCAACATACACTGGCATCCTCCCAGGTAGACTACATCTCACAAACTCTCTCACTCAGAACTCTCAACCATACAACAACATTCTCACCAGCAAGAGTTAAGCTTGTCCGAGGCTGGGTGCAAACTCAGGAAAGGAAGCAGGATTGTACCCCCCAGTGGAGTTAGATCTCATTTAGTAAACATAGCGCATCAAGGACATCTAGGTATGGGGGGAATGAAGAGGTACTTGCAGCAGTCCTTTTGGTGGCCGGGGATTGATAGTGATGCGGAAAGGTGTGTCAGAGGCTGTAGAGAGTGTGAGAAGAATGACAAGACCAGGATTGTCAGAGAAGTGCCAATTACGCCTGTTAAAGTACCTAGTGAGCCGTGGCAAAAAGTTGCGGTTCATCTGATTGGGCCAATACAGAATCTTGGTGATGGATACAAATATTTCGTAGTGTTAGTAATTACCATTCCAAATGGATTGAATGGAAGCCTCTACGTGAGGCTACCACTGCTGAAATGGTGCTATTTTTCGAAGAAGTGTTTTACAGAGATGGTTTCCCGGCAGAGTTGGTCACTGATAATGGGGTGCAATTTTGTTCTGAGAGAATGCTACATTTTTTGAAAAAATTCTGCATCAAGCACATTAAAACAGCTTTGTATCACGCCAGGGCTAATGGCCTTGTGGGGAGAGCTAATAGGTTTATAAAGGGTGGTCTACAACTAGCAATGGCTTCAGGATTGAAATGGCCTTGGGTTTTGAAGGAAATGATATGGAACTATTGTACTACGCCACACTCAGTTACAAACATTTCTCCATTCATGTCTCTTAAAGGAAGGCAACCTGGTACGAAGCTTTGTCCAGGTTGGCTGGATTTAGCTAAAAGTGCCAATGTTGACCGAGGAAAAATAATGACGCTCATCAAGGAGGCACAGGATGTGTACAAAGGGAGGTTTGATGAGGACATGAAGGCCAAGGTGAACACTTGGAAAGTGGGGGATCTTGTACTTATTAAGAATCCCAGATTTGCGTCCAAGTGTGTGGAGAGCAAATATATTGGTCCTAAAAAGATATCTGCTATAAGGGGCAATGTGGTCATTATGGAGGGAGGTGAATGTTGGTCGATGTCCCGATTATCGAAATGTCCAGTTGGGATTGAAAGCAATGAATACCGTGAACGCAATGAAGGTAACAACAATCTTGATGAGTTCTGTGATAAGGGAAGCAATCAGCTGTCGGATGGAGACACTGATGATAATGGTTTAACAAGAATTGGAACAGAGCAAGGTCAGGGAGAGTCAAGAACAAACCCAGTTGGTTTAAAGACTACTATGTAAAATAAATCTGTTCCAAATGTAAGGGGTGAGATGTGTTGTGATGGGCAAAGTGCACAGCACCATTATGTATTCACATATCCTTGTATGTTGATTCACGAGAGTACTGTGTGGTGTGTATTTCATACAGAGCAACTCTATTATGAGTCATAAGTTTCTAGGAATGTTTGGTTTTGATGTGCCGGGACTGGTACGTCAGCTGAGTTCAGTTGGAGCTGCCGCTCGGTTAAGTGCCTGCTGTCACGTTTGTCTTAACCAATAAACTCCTGTTGGAGTCTTGCTCGCCTGGCGGCATTATTTTCACACAGGGCTTGTGGCATAGAATATCGCTGTAGCCAAGGCAAGGCTCTGTAGATAGTTGGATCCCTGCACATTACCCGGGAGTACCTGACAGGTTTGCTATTGGACAGTAATACTGCTTTGGGTCTAACTCTAGAGTATCTAGGAAGAATCAGTGCTTATTAATGTTAGCCATTAAGAGCATTTTGATCTAATTTGGCAGACACATCGTTCTTCCACTCAGGCTAGGTCTCTTCACAGCCCACCACCCTGACACCACTCGCGACTGCCTTCTGCCGTTTTGAACTGTGATTATTTACTGTGCTCACGTCGGCTCACCAAAACACTGCTTTTCATTTAGTCCACCATCCACCTGGAATCTGCATCAAGTTTCTGGATGAATATTCAGGCCATATCTCCCATTTTGACAGGGCGTATACAGCTAGTGTATCTTTGGGGGATTTAAATATCCCAGGGACAGGTGCTTTTCAAACCATGTTGCCTAAATTACAGGGAATTGTTGTGATATTCGATCTGCAATTGTCACAAAGCAGAGTGTGATCAACACACATACAATATGCCAGTTAAGCGTTCTGTTTTTTGTCACCATATTTTTGTAACCAAAATCAGTATCTCCATGTTTCTACTCTCACTGTCGGCTTGACCCTCTCTTCAGATGGGGGGGGGGGAGTCTCACCTCTAACCCTACCCTAGGTCAAGTGTTAACTCTTGTACCTTCCTATCCTGATTGCTATGTGCTCACTAACCTCCTGTACACCCTCATATGTTCCTTTAACTTTATCCTGATGGCTGAAACCATCCTCTGCATGTTTCCAACCAACCTCCTCCTAACTTATGTTCCCCTCGTCTACAACCTTCTTCTTTCTCCACTCTTGCTCCAAACCCAGTTCGTGCTCTACAAATCACTCCAACTCCTGCTACCAGCTCCAACTCCAGACATTCACACTGTCTGACAGGGACTCTTGGTTTATGTATCGCTGGGACCTCTCCCATGGGGTTGGACTTCCTGTGAGGTTCTGCACCAGTGTATTTGAAGAAGTAAGGGGCTGTGCGTAGCTGTACCTTACTGATTCACCTGTGTTTGAGTTGAAACTTTGGGGATGGACCAAACCTTTAAAAGCCTGTCTGCCATCGTGATTTTTACTTTCATGCCGGTCAAGTGGCACAGCGAGTTGAGCGCTCACTTTGACATCCGTGCAGAGCATGCTAACGCAGGTTAGAATCCCGACAGGGCCAAACTCAGCCTTTCATCCTTCCGGGGTCGATAAATGAGCACCACACACCGTGGGTTATATAATAAGCAGCGCTCAGATACCTGAGGGTTCGTAGCGCTATATAAATGCGAAATTATTATTAATTGTGTAGATACTGACACCCAAGGCTGGTCAGACTTCCACTTTGACTGCAAGTGGTGTAAACCCTGGGTTTGTGCTCCATGGGAGTGTGAACTGGTGGTGAGCTAAGTAAAAGCACTTCTCAATGGGGCCCTGTGGCCCTGCATGAGCTCTCTGGGCTTGCAGTGCAGGGAAATGAAGTGCATTTGTTTCTGAAGTGGTGCGTGTTATGCGATTGTTAATGGAAAGCGTGGTGTGCTTCTAATTTGTGGGCAGACTTGATGCTCCACTGCTAACAGAACATGCGATATGCCTCCGATGTTGGAAGAGTTGTTCCGTATCAGCACCAAAGGAGTGACACCTTTGCTACCTTTGCTTCATGGATAACTTTGACCACAGATTTTAGTCCTCTTAAAAGGCCAGCATTTAGAAATTCCACTGCTCTATAAGAACGGGGAGGGCGTTGCTTTACTGATTCCATTTTGTTTCAGTTCCCAAAGGAGTGCGAGATGTTTTCCCTTAAAGAGACAGTGTCCTTACATGGCCACATGTTATAGTCCTCTGGCTAAGGGCAGGGAGTATGTGTGGGTAACAGAGACTCCTCCCCATAGCACCCACAGCCCATTCTCGGGAAAGCACCAAACCCCTTCGTCACACTCTACGAAGAGAAAAAAACCAACAGAACACCACTAAAAAACAGCCTAGCAAAGGCCACGCCATCTACAGAGAAGCCCATCCAGTCTACTTGAGCAGATGAAATGCAGGGGGGAGAGGAAAGAGGAGGAGCCAGGGCTTGGGAAAGGAGAGACCCGTAATGTCAGAATTACCTCTTGCACTGCGATACAGGCTTGCCACGAGTCTGGAGGAAGCAGGACTGGCCGAAAGGGCAAACCTGCCTACTCCTTTGTAATATTCAACTGAACAGACACATTTATAAATCACAAATACTTTAAATGAATTGTGAATGTATTGTTTTATTGCTCTGTTTTATATTTTGTTGTATCTTTCATATTGTGAGAATAGTGATACTTTTAATGTGCTTAACGTTTGTAAATAAACGAATGCAGAATAAAAAAAAAGAAAAAGAAATTAAATACTTTAAATATTGTTTGCAAAGTGAACACTGCCACAAAGTGACTGATTATATAGAATCACTGTGCAGCTCCTCCAGATGTAAGGACCAGTATTCACCACTGGGCCCCAATCTTTATGTTCTGTTATGCAGCACTTGTGAAGTGAAATGTAAGCCATATACAGGGACATATCGGAGACCTTTGGGGATTGCATGCTACTAGTCAGTGGGGCTGGGTTAAGTGACTGCTAACTCCCTGCAGTGCTTTGGCCGCACGCACTGGTCCTACTGAAATGCCTTAGTCCTGAATCTCAGAATACTGTAGGTCCCTCATGAAAAGAAATTAAGCGTTAATTATCAGCAAAGGTCTTTGTGAGTACGCCACACGATAGAAAACTGAAAGACAAACAGACTTTGGGCCAAGTCACAAAGAATTTGCATTTTAATTAAAAAAGTAAATATGTTGCACCTCTGAGATGCCTCAATCGAGTACATGGGCAGGTCCACCCACTCACCAAATGATACCAGGGCTGCAAGACTGCTACTAGATAACCCCCTGGTGGTGGTATTCAGCAAGTAGATCTCATGGGAGGGGAAAGCCCCTTTGGGACCAGTGATAACCATATCGTGAGAATACAGTGTCCCTTTAACCACCCCACCACCTCCCTCTCCACCCTTACCCCTCCTACACCATGTATCTTCCCCGCCCCTCCAACTATTGTGGGTGCTCTCCATCTCCCCTATCTACTCTATTACCTTTCCTACTTCTCTCTGAAAGTCTGGAAGGAAAGAATGTAAGAAAGCACTCCTGGCCACCAATCCAGGACCGCCCATAGCTGGCACCTACGTCAATGCTACTTCCAGACAATCACTGACATCCTCTTTACTGTCCCCTCTCGATCTATGGACTCCCCATATGGTCTAATTTCTCTCCCATTTCTCTTCTTCGCCCATTAATGGTGGAACTAGATGGGAAGTGCTCTTGGCTCACTTCTCATCCTCCAGGTGCATCATCAATGTCTACCAGAATGGCACCATCATGACCGAGGGCTCTCAGCCCAACCTCTTCTTTCTTTTTTATTTTCCGTCTCTCATTAACTTCCTCCCCTCTCGAGGGGGCGCTAGAGAGCCCGACCAAGATGGCTGCAGGCCCGTGAAGCTCTCTAACACCCAATAAATCTGGTCTTATCTCCGGTGGTTCCCGGTCACTGTTTACAGATTGAATGGTCAATTACGAGGCATAAAGGTGGCGCGCACCGCTGACAACAACCCTGAGAAAAATTGGTTCCGGAAAGTCTGCTGAATCGGCATCTCGCAGAGGCCTGGCGGGTGCTGTGGACGAGAGGAGGAGCAGGCACGGACACAAACTACATAGCCGCTCACTTTGAACGGGCGTGCAGAGAGCAGCCAGCCCTGGGAGGAGACCGACCAGAGCGGAGTACCCTCTCACTGGAGCTATTGACCCCAGAATGCCTATCGAATACCTCCTGGCAGAAGGGTTCACAGCAGCCCCAACACCAGAGAAGTGACACGCGGCAAGGACACCCGGAGTGCCCCAGACCCCGGAGGGTGCCCACACCGAGTGACGGCGTCCCGTAGTAGAGTCACACATAGAGTCACACGAGAACACTGAGAAAGGGAAAGGCGGAGGCACGGAACGGCACCCTTGTGGTGCGCCAGGCAGATCCTGTGGTCATCATTGCTCAGTAAGGGGGCATTGTACGGCGACGGGTATTGCCGCCTGCAGATCCCGGAACGCCACCACCAACTCACTGCTGTGCATCCGGTGCAGTGCCCAAGGGTAGGACACGCTGGTGGCTGGCCGCGCAGTGATGGTGGCAAGATGCTAGAGCCCGCGTCTCGACTGTAATCTGAGCAACCACTTCCCGCTGTGGGTGGAGGCGGATATCGGGAGGCGGCGGGGTCAGCTGCCGAGGTCTGGACTCCGGCGGGGCAGGGATACCAGCGCTTTTTGAACACGCCACTAAGACTGCAGGACTCTCTCGCAAGAACTAGCTGGGCACACAGCACCAAGCCCACACTCAGATCTCTGGTGGAAGCAGGGGGCAGTGCTCTGAGACCCCGGAACACGGCGCACTTTGGAAACACTGTCACAGAATCGTAGCGAAGTAGCACAACGGAAGACAGGCCGCACAGCCTACGACATAGCAAGATCCCAGAACAGGAGAAGAGACTAGGATCTGGGCACAGCAGGGACCGTCGCAGACACGTAAACACTGATACGGTGGCAGCGAGGCATTAGCTACAATCCATAACGAACTGAGGGAAAGCCACATAGTGTGAAACTCAGCAGTGAATCTCTCCTTCACACACACAAGGTGCGCAATATTCTGATGATCTGCACTGGTGCACCCTGATGAGCCCCCCAGAATAGAGGACTCCTACACTTGTAGCGAGAATGGCCCGGGCAGTGGGGTGGTGGGGAGCTTGCACCCCGGGAGACGTTGGAGAGGATCCCATCCGGGAGGGTTGGGCTTGCTAACGAGTCTGGAGGTCGCAATCGCGCTGATCCTGACATCCCTGCCTAGGTGCTGGGGACTGAGGGCACTGAGAGAGAGGAGGGAGGATACTTGGAAAACCCAGCCAAATCCCCGATCTGTTGAACTGAGCGTGGACTGCACCCCTCAATATGTCCAAATCCAACAAGGGGGCAAAAACAAACAAAATTGCAGTTTGAAACAACAACACAGTCGAGGAACACCAAAGTCATGGAAGAATCGGCAGAGTTCCCACCATCAGGGCCCTCCTCGGACCCAGGAATGGCGCTCCAAGACATCAAAATGATGCTCACACAGCTCTAGTCCAGTATACAGGCACTAGATGGCAAGTTGGACACACTGACTTGTAAAGTGGATTTCATGCAAATACAGCTGGACAAACACGAGGAGAGACTGGATGAGGTGGAGGGCAGAACCTCGAGGGTGGAGGATGAAGCAGCATCCACCTGTAACGCCCACCTGGTTCCCACGGGGGCGCTGATCTAGTCTGGATTACTGCGGCCTCTTCTAGCGTGATGCGCAGGACCCGGAACACCGATTGGACAGGACCTCCAAATCGTGCTTCCTTGGCCCATAGGAATATCCTTCTGCAGATGAGAAAGGGGATTAACAGTCTGCAGAATGGTGTGCTAGCTCCCCCCTTCCCCCCTCCCTTCCTCTCTATTCCTCCAAACCCGGTTTAAGCTCACCTTATGGTTTGGAAGGTTGAACTCTCCATCCTGCTTCTGGTGCAGGGGTGCGCGTTCGTCCAGTTACTTCACTGGTTTTCAGAATGGCGCTGGCAAAATCCACTTGACTTTCCTGAGCGATGCGCCGTAAGTATGAAAGTTCAAAGTTCAAGTGAGGCCCCCTTTATGCTGTCTTTCTCACCTGTGATCTGTCCTTTATTTCAGGTGCAGAATGAAGGCGATGCGTCGAGGGGTTAACCTGCCGAGGTGAGTAGTAATGAGGTCGATCCCTCTAGATGTCCTTATCATTCCTCTGAAATGTCTCTAGTCCTTTCCCCATAGGGGCCAGGGTACGGTACCTGCCAACGGGGCTGCGCCGACCCGAAATGTGGAAGAAAAGCCGGTAAGTATTATGGCTGTTAATCAGGCTTTCCTTCTGTGTGTCCTTCTGCTCACCTTTTGTTTCTTCCTCTCTCCCCTAGGTGCAGAGATGTGGCGTCCGATGCTGACAGCCGCGATGGAGCCGGGGGATGTCTCGAGGACAGGACAGGTGAGTGAAGCGTGGCGCTGCAGCAAGCAACGCGATGCTTTTAAATTGAAGTCTTCCTTCAGGGATGCTGGCGAGAAGATTCCGGATGCAGGTAAGAAGCTTGAAATAATCCTTGGTTTTCACCTTTCTCTTCCTTCCTTGCAGGTCTTCCAGGTTCAAGACGGGCGTGGCTGTAGTCCAGGAGCAGGAGCAGACACGGTGAGCATTAAGCTGCAGGAAGCAGAACAACGCGAAGCATGAGCTGCTGTCTGGGCGTGGCTTAAATAGCCACCAAAGAAGTCCCAGGTATGTATCCTTCCCCAACTAGGTATGTATCCTTCCCTGGCCACGCCCGAGTGAAAAAATAGTCCCTATGAAAAAATAGTCCCTTTCAGGTCTCAGGGAGGCCTGAAGCGTGCAGCATGGTCTGCATCAGGTAAGTGCACAAAACACCTCCCTTTATGAGCCTGGCGCCTATGGCGCCAGGACTGATGTCCAACATGAGCCTGGCGCCAAAGGCGCCAGGACGGAGTCCAAAGAGTCCCTATAAGGGGTCGCTGGGCTTTTACCCGAGGGCATGATGCCTGCTTCCGGGGGTGCTGGGCCTGGCCTGATGCTCCGGGGGTAGGCATCATGACAGCACTCCCCCCCAAGGCCCCTCCCAAGGTCGTTCCTTCTGGAGGTTTCAGTTTGTTTGGGAAATTCCGATGGAACCTTTTTACCAGCCGAGGTGCATGTACGTGATCACTGGGTTCCCAAGACCTTTCCTGAGGCCCGTACCCTTTCCAATCAATTAGATAGAAAAGCTTTGATTTTAAGATTTTGGAAACCAAAATGTTCTTTACTTCGAATTCTGGCTCTCCATCTATCAGGATTGGATCTGGTGGCTTTATTAATCTGGTTCCTGGTTGTACTGGTTTCAAAAGTGACACATGAAAAACGGGGTGAATCCGCATGTTGGCTGGTAGATCGAGCTTGACTGCTACTGGGTTAATTATAGCTTTGATTGAGTAAGGGCCTAAATACCTTGGATTAAAAGTTTGAGATCCCTTGAGCGATAAGTGTTTGGTAGCCAACCATACTTGATCCCCAATTTGGTACGGAGGCGCCTCCTTTCGATGTAGATCCGCATTCTTTTTGTATTTCTCTTTCGCATGTTGCAAATGTGCAGTTGCATCCTTGAAGGCTTGAGTTATCGTAGAATGCAAATGATCCACTGCGGGCATTTCAAGGCTCGAAGGTGAGTCCAAGTCTGAAGTACGAGGGTGATGTCCATATAGGGTAAAAAAGGGGCTTTGACCCGTTCCAGAGTGTATCGAGTTATTATAAGCATATTCAGCCACCCACAGAATATCCTTCCAATTACCCTCCGATTGGTGCAACATACATCGTAGAAATTGTTCAAGGGTCTGGTTCGTTCTCTCCGTCTGACCATCGGTCTGTGGGTAGTGGCTGGTCGAGAGTCTTACGTCGATTTGTGCCAGCTGACAACACTTTTTCCAAAAATGAGAAATAAACTGGCTTCCCCGATCGGAGACTAGTATGGATGGGAATCCATGCAAACGGATGATATTCTCGAGGAATTCCTTGGCAAGAACAAAGGCTGAAGGTAATCCTTTCAACGGAATAAAGTGGGCCATTTTGGAAAATAAATCCACCACGAACAGAATAGTATTGTAACCATTACAAGAGGGCAGGTCCGTGATAAAATCTAGTGACAGGGTGTGCCAAGGTACTGGTGGAATGTCTAAGGGCTGAAGAAGACCGGCGGGTCTTGTCTTTTGACCTTTGTTTTGGGCACAAACTCCACAGGACATCACGAAAAATTTAATATCCTTTCGCCGGGAAGGCCACCAGAATTGTCGTCTAACCTTTTCCTCAGTTTTGGCAATGCCAGGATGTCCTTCCATCAGGGTGTCATGATGACGGGAAATAACCAGTTCTTGCAATTCCTTTTCTGGCAAAAATAAGCGTCCTTGGAAGTAAGGTAAGCCATCCTTGACTGAAAAGTTAGACCCCTTTTTGATCCAATCCTGCAAGGCTGAAGAGTCCAGGACTTGTTTTACTCGTGCTTGAATGTCTTCAAGGGTTTGTAAAGTGGTTATTCCCAAAATTCTTTGTTCGGGAATTATCGGCACAGGTTCTGAGTTTGTGTCTATTTCTTCCATTCCAATTCGGGATAGAGCGTCCGCCTTACCGTTCTTAGAACCGGGGCAGTAGGTGATTACAAAATCGAACGCAGCAAAGAACAAAGCCCATCAGAGCTGTCGAGACGATTGGGCCTTGGCAGTTTTTAAATATTGTAAATTTCGGTGATCAGTGATCACGGTGATGGTATGCCGGGCGCCGAGGAGATAATGCCGCCAAGCCTTAAAGGCGGACTTAATGGCTAATAGTTCCTTATCGGTAATCGCATAATTTATCTCCGGTGGTGAGAACTTTCTGGACCAAAATGCTACGGGGTGCAGTTGGTTGGTTTCAGGGTCTCTCTGAGACAGGACAGCTCCCATGGCTAAGCTGGACGCGTCGGTTTCGACTATATATGGGAGATCAGGACGCGGGTGCTTCAAAATAGGTGCGGACGTGAACTTAGCTTCCAACTCCTGAAAGGCCTGTTCGGCTTCCTCGGTCCATTCAAAACGTTTATTTTTTCGCAAGAGTGCAGTGATGGGTTGCACCACACGTGAAAACTCCAGGATAAACCTGCGATAAAAGTTGGCAAAACCAAGCATGCTTTGGACACCTTTCACTGAACTAGGTGATGGCCATTTGAGGATGGCATCCACTTTCCGTGAATCCATTCTGACCCCTTTAGGTGTCAGGATGAATCCAAGAAACTCAACCTCGGTGGTATGAAAAACACATTTTTCCAGCTTGGCAAACAGTTTGTGCTGGCGCAGTTTCTCTAGGACGGCCCTGACATGTTTTCTGTGATCAGATTCCGAAGAGGAGTACACAAGAATGTCATCGATGTACACGATAACACAGACATCGATGAGTTCCCGAAGGACATCATTCATGAAGAATTGGAAGGCAGCAGGCGCGTTGCACAACCTGAAAGGCATCACCTGGTATTCGAATAGTCCATATTTTGTACGGAAGGCCGTTTTCCATTCGTCGCCTTCTTTTACTCGTACCAGATGATAAGCCCCCCGGAGATCTAACTTGGTGTATACGCAAGCGTCCTTCACCTGGTCAAGGAGTTCAGGGATCAGAGGCAGAGGGTAACGATTTTTAACAGTTATCTGGTTCAATGCGCGGGAATCAATACAAGTCCTAAGGTCGCCCTCTTTTTTAGGCACGAAGAACAAAGCTGAAGATGCCGGGGACTTTGACGGGCGAATGAAACCATTGGCGAGGTATTGATCTAAATATTGTCTCAAATGCAGATTCTCAGGTTCAGTAAGGGCATAAATCCTGCTACAAGGGGGTTGTGCACCGGGCACCAGATCGATTTGGCAATCGTACGATCTGTGGGGAGGTAAGGTGTTGGCCTGTTCCTATTGGAAGACGTCCTGAAAGTCTTGGTACTCTGGAGGTAGTTGCACGGGGACAGAGGTTACTGATGCTAGATTAATCTTTGGATTTTCTGGGTATCAGGTTTTTGCACAATCCGGGAAGGTTATTCTCTTCGCTCGCCAATCAATTCGAGGATTATGTGTCTCTAACCAAGGGACTCCGAGAATAAGCTGAAACTGTGGAGCCTTGATCACATCAAACACAACTGCCTCCCGATGGCCATCCGGACCTACAAGTGTCACCTCAGCTGTGGAATGTGTTACCGGTCCAGAGGCAATTTTGGTTCCATCTACAGTGGTGATGACATCTTTGCTGGTTTTAGGACGCAGAGGGAGGTTTATCCTAGAGACCAATTCTCGATCCACATAGTTTCCTATAGCCCCGCTATCGATGTATGCCTTTATAGCATGCAACCGTTTTGGCTGTTCCGGATCTATGAGGACCATTGGCATAATGAAATGCGAGGTCTGAGAGTTAGTTTTCAAGCTCGGCAAGCGGACCCCTACGTTTGCCGGGCGTGGTCGTTTCCCGATACAGAGTTTCCATGGATTTTATCAGCGGCTCCTACCACCTTCTTGGGCGGCTTAACCGGGCAATCTCGTAGAAAGTGTCCTGAGGACCCACAATAAAGGCATAATTGCATCTGTCGTCTTCTTTCCCGTTCTTTTTGAGTTAGGGGTCCTTTAACTCCTCCGATTTGCATAGGCTCCGAGGCATCAGCACACTTGGGGTTAGCGTGGGTTTTGGCCCACACCCGGGTTTCAAACTTGGACCGATCTGCTTTTCTGTTTTGCAGCCTGTGATCCAACTGGACCACTAAGTCTATATATTCAGTGCATTCTTGGGGCGGATTTACAACTTGTGCCAGGAAATCTTTAAGTTCTCCGCGTAGACCTCGATAGAATAACGTGATTCTTTTATCCTCTGGCCAACCAGTTTCCACAATTAGTCTATTGAAGGTTGCAATGTAGGATAGAAGGTCTTGATTGCCCTGTCGCAGAGATAGAAGTTCGTCATCCAGAGCCTGTCCCTGGGAATGTCGAGCAAATAACCTTTCCATGCTTGTTTGAAATCCTTGAAAATCACGAAGAATCGGGTCATCTTGAGTTACCAGTGGGACTGACCAATCGGCAGCACAGCCGCTGAGATATGACAACACAAAGGCTACCTTGGTCTGATCATTAGGGAAGGCCACAGGTCTGCATAGGAAGTGCAAACGACACTGATTCATGAATACGGCAAATCGTTTGGGGTCCCCAGCAAAGCGTTCGGGTGGGGCCAGCGGCATTTTTGCAGGTAGATTAATCAGCACAAGGTTACTGGAAACCACAGGAGTGGGGTTCCCCCCGGAACCGGGTAAAGGAGTTTGTCCAGCTTGACCTTGCAAAAGCTGTCTAGCCAGATCATCAGTCCTTTCCCTTGTTACAATCACTTCTCTTCTGAGGGCATTAGTCTCTTGACGAGCGGCGTGTACCTCGGCCCGTAATTCCCCCAGTAGTTGGGCCAGTTGGTCAGTCTCAGAAGTTTCCATAGCGCCTGGGTGGGAATTTGTAGGGATGCTTTGCCTTCTGTAACGCCCACCTGGTTCCCACGGGGGCGCTGATCTAGTCTGGATTACTGCGGCCTCTTCTAGCGTGATGCGCAGGACCCGGAACACCGATTGGACAGGACCTCCAAATCGTGCTTCCTTGGCCTGTAGGAATATCCTTCTGCAGATGA
Organism: Ambystoma mexicanum; assembly: GCF_040938575.1. Lineage (NCBI taxonomy): Eukaryota > Metazoa > Chordata > Amphibia > Caudata > Ambystomatidae > Ambystoma > Ambystoma mexicanum. The sequence goes on along the minus strand of NC_090925.1, from coordinate 14,120,538 downwards.
GAAAGGGGATTAACAGTCTGCAGAATGGTGTGCTAACTCCCCCCTTCTCCCCTCCGTTCCTCTCTATTCCTCCAAACCCGGTTTAAGCTCACCTTATGGTTTGGAAGGTTGAACTCTCCATCCTGCTTCTGGTGCAGGGGTGCGCGTTCGTCCAGTTACTTCACTGGTTTTCAGAATGGCGCTGGCAAAATCCACTTGACTTTCCTGAGCGATGCGGCGTAAGTATGAAAGTTCAAAGTTCAAGTGAGGCCCCCTTTATGCTGTCTTTCTCACCTGTGATCTGTCCTTTATTTCAGGTGCAGAATGAAGGCGATGCGTCGAGGGGTTAACCTGCCGAGGTGAGTAGTAATGAGGGCGATCCCTCTAGATGTCCTTATCATTCCTCTGAAATGTCTCTAGTCCTTTCCCCATAGGGGCCGGGGTACGGTACCTGCCAACGGGGCGGCGCCGACCCGAAATGTGGAAGAAAAGCCGCTAAGTATTATGGCTGTTAATCATGCTTTCCTTCTGTGTGTCCTTCTGCTCACCTTTTGTTTCTCCCTCTCTCCCCTAGGTGCAGAGATGTGGCGTCCGATGCTGACAGCCGCGATGGAGCCGGGAGATGTCTCGAGGACAGGACAGGTGAGTGAAGCGTGGCGCTGCAGCAAGCAACGCGATGCTTTTAAATTGAAGTCTTCCTTCAGGGATGCTGGCGAGAAGATTCCGGATGCAGGTAAGAAGCTTGAAATAATCCTTGGTTTTCACCTTTCTCTTCTCTTCCTTCCTTGCAGGTCTTCCAGGTTCAAGACGGGCGTGGCTGTAGTCCAGGAGCAGGAGCAGACACGGTGAGCGTTAAGCTGCAGGAAGCAGAACAACGCGAAGCATGAGCTGCTGTCTGGGCGTGGCTTAAATAGCCACCAAAGAAGTCCTAGGTATGTATCCTTCCCCAACTAGGTATGTATCCTACCCTGGCCACGCCCGAGTGAAAAAATAGTCCCTATGAAAAAATAGTCCCTTTCAGGTCTCAGGGAGGCCTGAAGCGTGCGGCATGGTCTGCATCAGGTAAGTGCACAAAACACCTCCCTTTATGAGCCTGGCGCCTATGGCGCCAGGACTGATGTCCAACATGAGCCTGGCGCCAAAGGCGCCAGGACTGAGTCCAAAGAGTCCCTATAAGGGGCCGCTGGGCTTTTACCCGAGGGCATGATGCCTGCTTCCGGGGGTGCTGGGCCTGGCCTGATGCTCCGGCGGTAGGCATCATGACACCACCTCCAGAGATATGAACGATGTGAAGAGGGCCCTCAAAGGACTCTCGGAGAAGCAAGATGACCAGGAATCCAGATCAAGGCGTAATAATATCAGGATTGTGGGATTATCAGAATCCACTGATCAGAGGAATGTGGAGATCCTGTTAGAGGAGATTCTACGAGAGGCATTGGGCTCGGAGGGGTTCTCTGCGCTCTGCCTTTTTGAGAGGGCGCACAGGATCCCCAGCGGCAGGAAACCGATCCCCGGGGCAACCCCGCCCCGAACGTTGATTGCCCGCCGGTTGAATTTCCGGGATAGAGACACGGCTCCACATAAGGCCCTGGAGAAGGGTTCGGTCATCTACAAGGGGGACACAATACGGTTGTTCCCAGACTTTTCAGACAAAGTACAGGCTTCCAGGAGGACATTTGTCGCTGTTAAGAAGAGGATGAGGGACAAAGGCCTGAAATATGCTAATATGTTCCCTGCTAAACTAAGGGCTGAACATGAGGGGAGAGTCCACTTCTTTCATTCACCAGAGGCCTCCTCCTTTCTTGAAACATTGCCAAGGTCTCTGCGCCGATGAGCAAACAACTAATGAATGGCTGCTAAAGAGGGTTGCGCTGAACAAAGGTAGCATGCCACCTATTATTTTGAACCTTGGGAACCATTCCATCCTGGGGTGTATATGAGGGTCCGACCTCTAGCCACCTCACGAGCGGAAGCATTACCTATGGTTTTCCGGGGTACAGTGCGTTGGAAAGTTAGGGTATTCAGCGGGGAGGGTTGGATGTTCTGAGGTTGGAACGGGGGGAGGGAGAGTTAACATCACTGATGAGTTGGGGTTGTCGGTAGGGGGAGGGGGACCCACTGGTACAGTCAACACAGCTCACGACTACAAGGTTGGAAGGCCAATACACACCATTATACTCGAGTTCGCCGTGCTGGGGTTGTGGGGCCCACCATGGCGGGAGCAGATGGCACAGATTTCTTATGGGAGAGAGGGCGCTAGAGAGCCGACCAAGGTGGCGGCTTCCTAGAGAGCTCTGTGTGGCTCCCTATAAATCCTGCTGAAATCCTAAGCTGTGACGCTGTTTCCGCCCACCGGTTGTTGCCCAGAACTTGTGAGAAACTCCCCTGGTCACAGAAGTACCAAAAACGTAGCTCCAGACCCAATGTGTCTCGGCTGACGGTGGCCCGAGCGCACGCAACAGAGAGGAGCGGCATTGATCGCCGAAGGCGGCCCAACATTGCCCTGACTACACGGGTGATCCAGACGCCTGGCAGACGAGGCTGATCCAGGTCCCGGCGGAGGAGCCTATCCAATGGCTTCCAACAAGGCAGAGCATCGGCGTGGCGGCCCCAGAACCCGCTCCCGGAGAATCTGAGGTAGGAGCGCCCATGGGCCGTCACAGCCCGACAGTACAACCGCGCCCCGGGCGCCGGTGGCCGTCTGCAGCCGCGACCACCCCCCTCACCCCCTGGGAGAAGTTAGCACGGCCGAACCGGCGACAGAACCTTCGGTCACGGCCCACAGCTGCCGCGTGTGCCCCGCGGCGGAAAAACAAGACGCGCCCGCCCCAACCCTACGGTGCGCCCCAGACCCATGAGGCAGCATCCACCGCAGCCGAACTTGATGCGGCCAATCCCGGGAGCAAAGCGACCTGCAGCACATACCACCATTACCCATACCCTGGTCCATTGACATTGGTCCATACATCCTCGGCGGATCCACACCACGCGGCAGGGGCAACATAACGCCGCTCCACTGACTCTGCAGCAACGGTACGACTATCCTCACTACTCAACCGGCCACGGCGCCAACAACATAGTGATCTGCACAAACGAGGCACGACAGTAAAAAGCACTGGCCCTCGAACCTATTAACCCCAACACAAGCGCGAGAGTTGGCTCCTGTCCCGGACAGACTGGCACAAGTCCACCTGCGTATTCGCTTTATCAAACAAGAGCTCAGGACACCAACCAGTGCACGGCAGCGGCCATAACTCTTGAACACTTCAGGCCCCCTAAATAATGGTGAGCACACGCCGCACTGCAACGTCTAAGTGCTAAAGACACTCCAGACAGATCCACAAGCCACCAAGGGAAAGAGACCCGCATAACCCATACTCCCATCGGAGGCGCCCAAAACAATCTGAACACAGCGCTGACACAAGCCACAGAGCACCGGAGGTCTGGCGCAAGCACTCCTGCAACACTGCCGACAACCCAGTAACGACCGCCAACAGGTCAGCCATGGGGAAAATAGATAAGGCCCAAAGAAAACTGAACTTTGAGGCCAGCTCCTCAGCCAAAACACCCAACACCAACAGCAGACCACCATCGCCCATACAAGAGGCCCCCCAAGCTGAAGAAGGGACACTAAATTTCGATATCAGGGAGATCCTACTCGAGCTAAAAGCTGGAATCGGAGGGCTGGGTTGCAAGCTAGACACACTGTCCTCAAAGGTCGATCAGCTCCAACATCGGCTTGACAAACACGCAGACAGGCTGGACACAGCAGAGCAACGCATATCGGATATCGACGACGGGGCAGCGTCCCTAACCTCCAGGGTATCTAAACTGGAATCACAGTTGAAAGCAGTGTCTGCCAAGAACGAAGATTTGGAGGGTCGTTCAAGGAGAAATAACATCAGACTGGTGGGGGTAAGAGAACAGCAGCTTCACGGCAAAATAGAAGATCATGTAGAAAAGATTTGCAAACATTTATTTGGCGATGAGATCTTATCCCAACTGTTTGTTGTCGAAAGAGCACACAGGGTACCCAACGCCAGACCAGTCCCAGGCACAAAACCTCGTCCGATTATAGCAAAGCTCCTAAATTACAAGGCCCAGGACGCAATCCTCAAGCCGGCGAGAGAAAAAGGTAACCTCCAATATGATGGAGACCAGATCCAATTCTTCCCCGACTTCTCCCAAGCAGTCCAGGCGCAAAGAAGAACATTCACAGCCGTCAAACGCTGATTACAGGACAACCAATTTCAATACTCCATGCTCTTTCCCGCCAAACTCCGCATCCAACATGAAGGGAGGTCTCAGTTCTTCAACACACTGGAAGAAGCCAATGAGTACCTAGACCGAGCCAGCTGTGGACCCGGCCCCAACAACGCGAGACCACAACGAAGAGATCGGGTGAGAAGGGACCCACCATAAACTACATGACACTTAATGCAACAATCAACGCGATTGCCCAATCGCTACAATCACTAGTATACCAAGGCCACAGCTCCTTTTCGAGGTAACTCAGGGAGCCCAGTTGCCTCTTGGAAGGCTATTGGCGCCTCAAGCACAGCCATGTTGATTCAATTGTTTACTAGGGGAGGGTCATCGCGGGCCAGTTGGGGGTTGCCCACGCAAGGGAGGGAGGGTAGTAACAGGAAGCCGCCATCATCTGCTCAACCGAGAACCACCACAACCACATGCTCATGCCTCACCCCAGTATCGCAAAATGCCTCTAGGACACTGGGAAAACCCGATCTCCGGACGTATCCTACTGAGCACGTCAGACACAGCCCCTTCTACCCACCTGTCATCCAGTGACACCGATTAAAGTTGCCACATGGAACATCCGAGGTGGCAATCAACCAACCAAAACCAGGAAAATCTTCCAATACCTCAGAAGACACAAAGTCAGCATAACCATGTTACAGGAGACTCACCTTCTTCCGCCCGCAGAGCTACAATGGGCCCGGTCATGGGGGTGCCATAGGTACTTCTCATCATATTCATCCTATGCCAGGGGGGTCGCCATCTTAATAGACAAGAGAGCCAATTTCAGTCTGATTGAATCTAAGAAGGACACTCAGGGGAGAGCGGTGTTGGTGAGAGGCTTCCTAGCAGGGAAAGAAATTGTTCTTGTAAACTCATATGCTCCTAATACCGATGGGCCAAGCTACTTTGATTGGATCATGAAACAACTCGGAAGGACAGACACCGCAACGTTCATCTGGGGAGCAGACCTCAACACTCCGCTAGATCCCAGAATCGATAAGTCCCATAACACAACAAGCAGACCGTCCAAAGCGAGTCTCCAAGTCAAAGAAATATGCCACACTTTCGACCTGATAGATGTTAATGTTAAAGGTCATTAGTACTGCGCACTATCACCACCGGAGTGGTCCCCTGGCGCTCTGGCGGCTCTGAAAGAGGGAGGGAGGGGTGGGTTAGTGGGTGGAGGCTGTAAAAGTGCAAGATTGCAGTGATGTGCTGTTGGCAGCCTCAGCCCGGTGGTTCCATCGGCTGGGCCTGGGGTGTATGCGGCCGGTAGTCATCGTGTGCTGATGTGCGAGTCTATGTGTGTTTTTGTTTTGTTGTTGCAGTGTAGTGAAGTTCGTGCGGTTTGCTGCGCTAGAGGTTTGTGGTTGTGTTTGGTTTGGAGTTTGAGAGGTGTATGCAGAGAAAGAAATTGTTAGTGGTATTGGTTAGTTTGTATCTCTATCCTGGACTGAACCGGTTGGGCTTGTGTAATCTTACACGACGGGATGCTTGTACACCCTGAGCCTCAGGAGGTACGTGCCCGTTTTTGCATTCGAGGCCGTTTGAGGATTTAGCTGTCCCCTCCGCCCGCTCCCTTAATAACCTTGCATGCTCCTCACCCCCTCCACATGACTAGCGCAGCTGCTAGTGTCCATACTTCCGATTGTGTGGTGATTGGTGGTATCTTGTCCGTTCAACAGCCCCGTGGTACCTAGTTGTGGCCGTACGGGCGGTGGGGGATGGTAAGGGTTGGCTGGAGTTGTTGCCTCCGTTTCCCTGGGTCTCACGGGTGGACCCCTGTGTCCAGTGTCAGCCCTACTGGTGCTCAGGGTACTTCTGTCGGTTCTAGGGGTTTGTCAATGTCCTTTTTTGATGTGTCGTTTGTCTTATTATTGTTTCGGTTTTAGTATCTGGTGTTGAAGAGGCAGGTTTTTAGTAATTTTCTGAATTTAAGGTGATCTTTGGTGTTCCTTATTACTTTTGGGATGTTGTTCCAGATATTCACGGCTAAGTGGTAGAAAGCGGTGCGCCGAGTTTCTTCTTGATGTAAGGTTTTTGTTCCAGTTGGATTTCGTTGGTTGACCTGAGCGGTTTCGTTGGCTTGTAGATTGTTATTTTTTTTTGTAGGAATTCTGCTCCTTGTGGATACGTGGAGACAGGCCAACCAAGACACCAGAGAATATACATTCCACTCAGCGGTCCACAATACCAGCTCCCGCATAGACTATATTCTGGCATCAGCCTTCAGCTCATTCAACTGGGGACCCAGCCAAATCCACCGCGCTTCTTCTCGGATCATTCGATGGTAACACTAGATCTCATGACGTCGGATGCGCCATCATCAAGGCTCAACTGGAGATTCAAGCCAGGCTCACTAGCCGACTCAGTGTTCGCAACTGAACAACAGCAGGAAATTGCGTCCTTCCTGGAGGCCAACCAATTCAATTCTCAGTGAACTCCGCCGGCACCCTATGGGAAACACTAAAGTGCTTTGTTCGTGGAGTATGTATGGCAAAGGAAAACGGAATCCTAAAGTTGATACGCCGGGAGCTGGCAGAGAGTGAAAAACGCCTAAAGGAGCTTCAAATCAAAAGTGACACCTCAAGCGATCCACGGACCCAAGCGGATCTGAAGGAAGAATTACTGAAATTCAAAGAGAAAGCTGAACGGGAGCGGAAATTCCTTGGACACAGGCATCAGATCCGACAATATGGTGAAGGCCAGAAACCGGGTGCGCTGCTGGCCCGGCTACTAACAATCGACAAGAACCCACTCGGGTGGAATACATCAAGGACACCAATGGTACCCGGGTCTACACGGAAGGAGGCATTGTCGAGGTGTTTTGTAACTTTTATCAAGACCTATACAGCTCCAAGGGCAGCACCGACCCTGGGATGCTCCAAAACTTTCTTAGAGATACCGAACTGTACTGGGTGGCCAATGATTTACGTGAACCACTGAACGCTCCAATAACGCTGACAGAAATCCATGAAGCAATTAAGCATCTCCCGAACACCCAGGCGCCCGGCCCAGACAGGCTCACTGGAGAGTTTTATAAAGCTCACGCAAACACCATAGCCCCTCTACTACTTCAGGTCTACGAAGAAGCCACAGAGTGGGGAATTCTACCACCTACTGTACGAGAAGCCACTGTGATACTTCTACACAAAGAGGGAAAACCCCCTGAAGATTGTACATCCTACAGACCAATCTCCCTGATTAACTTGGACAACAAGATTCTAGCCAAAATCCTAGCAACTCGTTTGCTTCCTATAATGCCAGCGCTTGTGTTGGGTGATCAAGCCGGATTCATCCCAGGACGTAACACAACATACGGCATCAGAAGGCTCTTCGGCGTCATTGAGGCACTTGACCCGGCACAGCAAGCAATAGCGGTGCTTTTAGACGCCGAGAAGGCCTTCGACTCAGTCGAATGGCCCTTTCTTTTTGCAACACTTAAACAAATGGGGCTAGGGAATTTCTTCCTTAAACTGGTCTCACTACTCTATAATAACCCGACATCCTATATCAGTCTTGGCAACACTAGATCCCCCAGCATCAGGTTGGAACGTGGAACCAGACAGGGCTGCCCCCTCTCAGCCCTTATCTTTGCCTTGGTGATGGAGCCCCTGGCCTCCAGACTGAGAGAATTCCAATTACACAGAGGCCTCACACTAGGTCCCCACAAAATAGTGGTCTCCCTATATGCTGACGATGTTATGTTATTTGTCAGCGACACCCAAAATAATCTTAACCCAATAATGCGTGAAGTGATCAGATTTAGCCAGGTCTCCGTCCTTAAAACCAACCATTCAAAATCAGTGGTGTTTCCATTAACTCCGAATACCACCGAGTTCGCAGATGATCATGGTTTCAAGTGGGAAAGTTCAAGGGTCCGCTACTTGGGGATTTATATGTCCCTCAGTTATAACGACATATTCAAAGACAACTATGTGGCAACACTTTTTATATTTTTTGCAATCCTTTGCGGCTTTTGTTTCCTATTATTGGCGATTCCTTTTTGTGCAAACCTGATAAGTGTCTCTGTTACCTAGATGCTGCACTTAGAAGTGCGTATTGCGGCTGCTGCAATATTTACCAAACAATTCTTTTTAACACCACACTTTTTAGGAGTGCGCTTCCGGTATTCCCTTTCTTGTCATTCAAATCATGCAAAATAATATCTTTAGTTGTTGGTTCATATCTTTGTTTATTGTCAAACATGTGATTTTCTCCTTCAATTGTTAAACCATATTGCCTCTCAACACGTGTTTCTCCACGCCCAATATGCGTGGTTCATGAGGAGAGTTTCAAATTTTAGAGATTTTGTGTTGATTTCGATTTTTAACAAGTAAATTATTTCTTAATCCATGAAAAAATAATGTCATTCCTTTTCCATCTTCTAAGTGTAATATTTTTTTGAAATTCTTGCTGTCCAGGTGCGATTGCCTCTAGTCCTTCTTGATCCGTGCTACCTATGTGGCAACACTTACCTCCCTACAAGAACGGGTCCAGAGGTGGAAGTCACTCCCATTAACACTCTGGGGTAGAGCCTCATTGACTAAAATGGTTATACTTCCCAAACTCCTTTATTTATTCACGAACATTCCAATACTCCTCCCAAGATCATTTTTCCAAAAACTTAAAAGCCTCATATTGACACTACTATGGGCAGGGAAACCAGCGCGAGTAGCTTACACAACATTAACTTTACATACATCAAGCGGCGGCCTCGAACTTCCAGATATGGAGAAATACTACTGGGTGGCCCAGGCACAATTTCTAAGCCATTGGTACACAATACACTTCATTCAACCACATGTTCAGGTAGAACGAGCCCTCGCATCCCCTAACCTACTGCGAGCTGTTATCATCAGCCACATCCCAGTCCCACCTAACACGCTGAACAGTGTACTATCTACCTATGCAATCTGGAAAAAGATTGCACAGAAATACGATGTGAGCATAAGATTCTCCCCCCTGCTACCAGCCAAATTTATCCCAGGGATCCCCTAACAGCTGAAAATGTATTTCTCAAATGGCTCGACAAGGTCAACATCCAATCCCTTGGTGACCTCTTCCCTGAGGGCATGTTCCTGACACCACAAATGGCCAAGGAAAGTGGAGGTACCACCTCACTAGACACGTTCCTATCCTTTAGACTACGATACACGTTACAAAGCATGTTCCCATCGTTTTCCAAACAACCTGCAACGTGGGACCTACTACATAACGTAATTCAGGCGAAAGGAGACTAGTATCATTATTGTATAAAACCCTACTAACAGACATAGTCAGTACTGACCCCCGAACAAAGTCAAGGTGGGAAGCAGCCATTCAGGCAACAATACCCGATGAGGATTGGACATACATCCTTCGTCAGACCCAGAAAGTCGCATTAAACACACGCTATAAACAAATTCACTTCAATTTCATACACCAGACCTACCACACTCCAGCAAAAAGCCACAGACACCACCCAGAACTGTCACCACAATGTTTGAGGTGCGGCGCCGCTGTCACAGATTTCATGCATTTAGCGTGGGATTGCCCCGGGATACATCGCTTTTGGTCTTCTGTTCTACAAACCACAGCGGAAGTGGTGGGTGAGGAGTTGCCCTCTTCCCCACTGGTGGCACTCCTGGGTCTGACCAAAAACCTACAACCTGAAGTGAAGAAACTAGCAGCCCTTCTACTGATACTGGCACGCAGGAGGGTAGCCATGTCATGGGGCCGGGGCCCTTCCCCCGCTGTTTTCCGCATGGAAAAAAGACATCCTATATTGTCAGGATATGGACACCGAATTTATACAGACATTACCGCTACACGCACGTCCCCCCCGACATCTGGGGCCCCTACACATCATACTTGCTAAATACCGCCGAGATCTCAGACTCCCAAACTCAAGCTCCATGTTCAGTAGGGGAAGGTGAAATTCAACCAAGGGTGTCGCAAACAACAGGCCAAGATGCTGGGAACCGGCATTGAACTAATAACCGCCATGGAGAGTAGTGGAGGGGGGGTATCGTGAGCAAAGCAGATGGCAAGTTGTAACCGTTATGATTGCACCCGGTTGGTGCAAATGTATGTGTTCGAAGTTGTAAAACCCAAAAATAAAGTTTTTAAAAAAAGATTTCTAATGGCAACACTTAGGTTTATAATCTGGAATGTACTGGGGCTTAACTGTCCCTCTAAAAACCGGAAAGTTCTGCAATACATGAGGCACCACCAGGTGGATGTCGCCTTCCTCCAGGCGACAAACCTGACGGCTGGGTCGGAGTCCAAGTTTGGGAAAAACTGGGGATGCCACAGGTATTTTTCATACGCAACGGGTGTGGACATCCTGATACACAGATCTGTGGGTTTCCGATTGACCAAGGTCCTAAAAGATAAGGAAGGCAGAGCACTAGTGGTTCAAAGGGTTATCCAAGGGCGATTATACACATGATTAGCTATTACGGCCCTAATCGAGACACTACCGAGTTCCTAGAATGGATTGAACGGCAACTGGGAGACATACCCTAAGGGGAAATAATCTGGGCGGGGGAATTTAACGTAGTAATGGACCCAGCTAGAGACAGCACAAGGGGGGAATCTGCGCCCGAATACGAAAGGCTCCAACAAACTCTGTGGAATGCTCACGGTCTGGGAAGTGGGGATGTCTGGAGAATTAGACACCCAGAGACACACCAATACACTCATCACTCTGCCCCCCTAATTTGGCATCAAGGCTAGATCTCTTTCTCACATCTCAAACGATCTTGGGCCGGACCACCACACATTCTGGCCCGGGCATTGTCGGATCACGCACAGGGTAGCTGGCCGTGGAGGTTTAAAAGTGAGGGGCTCAAGGACACGGTCTTCCGTGAAGGGCTGACAGCAGCCATTGACTCCTATTTCGAGAACAGCGAGGGGTCGGTGGACTCGGTGGGAACACTATGGGAAGGATTTAAGTGCGTGATCCGTGGGGAGTGCATAGCGAGGAAATCTGGGATTATAAGGCAGATCAGGAAAGAGCTTACTGCTAAAGAGGCAACCATTTGTGTCTTGTAGGAAGCTACCCCTACACCTACCCAACAGGGGGTCTTGATGCAGCATATTCAGGAGTTCCATTCCCTGGCGCAGAGGGAAATAAAATTCCTGTGGGAAAGAGTAGCGCTGCGACAATATGGAGAGGGCCAGGCGCTGGGTCGCTCTCTAGCCAGGGCCACCAGGCTCGATAGTCGGGGGAACAGGATAGCCGTTATTACCGATACCAATGGGGTTGACCAGTTTGAGGATGAGAAAATAACCTGTGAGTTCCATAGATTCTATACAGACCTGTATTCCTCTCAATCCCACGCTTCCCAAGCGGGCATTGACTAGTATTTGGACCAGATAGGGCTTCACTGGTGCACAGACAAGCAGAGAGAGTGGTTGAATCCCCCGGTGACACTATCAGAGGTTATAGATGCCATCAGGGCCTTACCGTCGGGCAAATCCCCCGGGCCAGATGGCTATACGGACTTATTTTATGAACACTATGCCGAGAAATTGGCCCCTTACCTGCTGAGAGTTTACCAGCAAGCCGTAGAGGCGGGCGGCTCCCTGACTCTCTCCGAGAGGCGATAGTGGTGGCACTACTGAAGCTCGGGAAACCCAGTAATGAATGCCTGTCATATCGGCCTATATTGCTTATTAATCTTGATAACAAGATATTAGCCAAGGTCCTGGCGACCAGGTTGTTGCCACTGATGCTGATGATGGCTGCATCTCGGGTAGATCGACATCCTATGGCCTAAGAAGAACGTTCGGCTTCATTGCGGCACTCCCCAAGGAATAACCGGTGGTGGCGGCTCTGCTGGACGCCACTAAGGCGTTTGATTCGGTTGAGTGGCCATTCTTATTCTCGGTTTTACGCCGCATGGACCTGGGAGAGCCGTTCATATCCCTGATATCCCTAATGTATAAAGATCCGGTGGCGAGAGTGAGGGTGAATGGGAGGTGACTGATCTGATGATTCTTGGGAGGGGAATCCGTCGGGGTTGTCTGCTGTTTGTTTGTTTTATTCGTTTATAATGCGCACCAGACCCGAGGGTAATAGGGCGCAGCAGTACTGAATATGCAAAGCTTAGGTTACATGGTTTCAGATAATAATATACAGGTAGTAGCAATAATACAGATTATAATATACAGATAGAATATACATAATAATAATATACAGATAGAATATACATAATAATATACAGATAGAATATACAGGCAGTAGCAACAGCACAGATAGACAGGAGTGGAAATATTCAGATAAAGGTGGGGAGTATATACAGGTGGTGAGAGGAACTGAGAAGCACTGGCTGGTTGTTAGACGACTTCAGCTGGTTGATATAGCTGGATCTAAATTTATGGTAGGATTGCTCGATGCGTAATGGATGGGACAAGGAGTTCCATACTTGAGCCGCTCGGACGGGGAAGCTTTGGAATGATAAGGCTATTGACATTAGAGATTCTTGAGGGTCTAGAGGAGCTTCTCTCTACAAATCTATCCGTAAGATATCGAGGTGCAGCATTATTCAAAGCTTTATGCGTGCGGGGTGCAACTATTAATAAGATTTTGTCTTGGGTCAACAATCAGTTGTTATTTCGCCTTAGCTTTGAAATATGTGATCTTTTAGGTATACCGAGAGCTGCTCTCAAGGCATTATTTTGCAAATTTGGATTCTATGTGGGATAGATTTATTAGCACCAATATATAAAGCATTGCAATAATCGAGCCTAGATAAAATAAGGGCTCTAGCTAAGATAATGCAATTGTCATCTGAGATAAAGTGTTTACCAGCTCTGATGAGCTTACATGTGTAGGCTGTGGCTGATGCTAATGAGTTCACCTATTTGTTGAAGGAGAGGGTGGCATCCAAATAGAAGCCAAGTGCTTTCACCCCTATGGCTACTTTGATAGTGTTCCCATCAATCTCGAAATAAGAGTAGTCCTGGCCTAGTTTTCTGAGATTGGAATGTGTGCCCAGAATGATTAATTCCGTTTTATCATCATTCAGGCATAGACCATGTGTTGCCATCCATGCTTGGATGATGACATACACCCTATATACCAAGGCCACATCCTTGTTGTAATCCCTTGAAAGTGGGAGGAGAATCTGGGTAACATCTGCATAATTAGTGTAGGTGATACAAAGAAGGTCCAAATCATCAAAAAGGGGCTTGGTAAATATGTTGTATAGGGTGGGGGATACGCAGGAGCCCTGGGGAACGCTGCACAAAATGTGGATCGGGTCTGCCGCGTCTCAGGGGGAAAACACCCTCATGGTCCTGTCATTGAGGAAGGATTCAACCCATGTTATAGCTTTTTTGGAGAAGTGTGCAGCGGAATTGAGGTGGCTGCAGAGGACCTTCTGATCAACGAGGTCGAATGCGGCTGAAAGATCCAATAGTAGGAGGAGGGCTGTTTGACCTTTGTCCTGTAGCTCATCTATTTGAGCCTTCAAATCGATGAGGGCAGTCTCGGTGCCATGTTGCAGGCGGAGGCCCGATTGCCGTACTCCCAAAAGCTTGTGTTGTTCCAAGAATTTTGGGATTTGGATGTATGCAATCTTATCAAGGATTTTTAACAGGAATGGGACTATCGTTATAGGTTGGTAGTTGGTAGGGATAAGGGGGTCTAGGGTTTGTTTTTTCAGCAGTGGCAGTACCCATGATTGTTTCAAGTTGGTCGGCCTGATGCGAATGAGGCATTGACGAGTTTCGATATGAACGGGGAAAGTTCTCTAGCTGCGTCTTTTATGAGTTGTGCAGGGCACAAGTCACCTTGACAAGTTGGAGGGCTTAAGGAATAGGATGACTTTCTCAACCTCCAAGATGGACGTTTTAGCAGATCTGAATTGAATAGCTGGGTTTTGAATTTGGTTAGTATTGGCTTGGGGTGATTGATTAAGTGATGCTTTCTTAGTAGCTATTTTCTTTTGGAGCATGGCTACTTTGTTGGCTAGTGCTTGTTGTATCTCTGTACATCACATTTTGTCTTTTGTGCACGCATCTGGAATGGGAGTAGGCGACTCTAATTCCTTAAGGATGGAGAACAGTTCCCTCATATTCGAGTTAGCCATAGAGATGCGCTTATTATATGAATTGAGTTTGGCCAGGAGGATTTCTTTCGTGTAGCGCGAGATTTCTGTACATTTTTGTTTTTGTCTTCTGATGGGGTTAGCCTCCAAATGGATTCGCAACTCCTCTTAAGCTGTCGTAGATCCTTCAGTTCAGGAGTGAACCATTTATTGAGGTGGTATTTAGGTTTACTTGGTCTAAGTTTTAAAGGGGCAATGCTGTCTAAAGTGGTTAGCATGATTTTGTTGTACTCTTCCACTAGGAATTCCTCAAGTCGATTTAGAGTGGGTAGGATAGCAGGAATCACTTTGTCCTTTGTGATACTCTTTTTGTTCCTAGTTGCACATGGTGGGGCCATATTAGAGACTGGCGGGAGTGCTCTGGTGGTGGATAGTTCAAAGGTCACAAGGTAGTGGTCTGTCCAAACTTGCGGGGAGATGGAAGTAATGGTGGCGATACAGCTGTAATCCGCTAACCAGTCAAGGATTCTCCCTTTGCTATGGGTAGGTTCTAGAATGTTTTGAGTTAAACCTAGTTCAGTGAGGGTGTTGGCCACAGTGCGGTGTATTTGTCTAATGGGTCATTATAACCCAGATTAAAATCCCCCAGAATGAGCAGTTGTGTAGATATTTTGAGATTATTGTTTAGTAGACTACTAATATCTGCCTCGAATGGTCCCACAGGGCCAGGCGGTCTGTAGATGCGGTAGACAGTCAATGTCTGGGAATTGTGGAGAGGAAGTTTGATTGCGAGCACTTCACAAGAGTTGGGGGCGAGAGTGGATGTGGTCCTCAAGTCTAGGTAGATTTTGGCAATGATGGCAATGCCGCCACCTCGCGTGTTACTCCTAGCTTGTCTCAGAATGGTATAACCATCTGGGATTGCTAGAGACAATAGAGGTCATGCTGCATCGTGCATGGCAAGGAAGTCCAGTTTATTGGTCAGTATGAGATCACAGATGTCAGTGGCATGCGCAGTCAAGGATCTGGCATTTATTAGTCTGCCTTTGAGAGGGGGAGGCGCTATCGTAGGTTTAGTTTGTTTAGCTTTGGTGAGAGAGGTTTGTGGTTTCTGTATATTGCAGTTGGCGATGTATACTTTTTGGCTATTGGTTCTTTTGTTAGTGGCAGGGAGGGATCTTGTTAGAGGCTCATGAAGTACCGTGAGTCTCGCTCTAAGTCTGGAATTCCTAGTGGGTATGCTGTATGGAATGCTTAGAGGTCCGCTAGTTGGGTTGGGGTATGGTCGTTCCATGGTGGAGGGGATCGTTGTGAATGCGGAGGTTAAGTTTGGGAGTTAGGTGGAGGCTATTGTCAGGTGTTAGGTAGGTAGTGAGCAGTAGATATATGATGGACCAGAGGCAGTGGGTTTTGATGCTCATGGTGTGATGCTGCTAGAGCTATAGCTTTTAGGTTTAGGATACACTTGCTATGTGTCTGGTAGCCAGGATAGAGGTCGTCTGGGCTAGTGGATACTCACATTTTAAGGGGGCTAAATACACCTTGACGTAAATATGGGTTTACTCTAGGCCCTGTGGCAGGATTCAAGAACAGCTGTTCCCCCTCTTGTTCACTTTGGCATAAGAGCCACTAGCGGTGAGGATTCGGGAGCTACACATGCATAGGGGGGTCAGGCTGTACAATCATAGGGTGGTGATATCGTTGTACGCGGACAATATGGTCCTGTTTATATGGGGCCCCAATATTAACCTGGATCCTCTCATGCGTGAGGTTCAACAATAAGGTGAGGTGTCGGGCCTGAAGGTGAACGCCAGTAAATCTGTCATATTCCCTCTGACGGGAGCGGTGGGACAATTCCAAGATAGTTGGGGCTTCCAGTGGGACTTACACCAGACGAACTACCTAGGGGTGACTATCGCTAGGGATGAGGAAAGAGTATATCGTTGTAATTATATCAGAACATTGGAGTCGGCCAAATCGGCCATGTCCCGGTGGTACAACCTCCCACTCAACCTTTATGAAAGGATATCAGTGGTTAAGATGACCATACTCACTGGCAATCACTCCCCCTATCACTAATGGGCAGGGCAGCGCTATTTAAAATGACACTCCCAAGACTCCTATACATTCTCCAAAATGCCCCGCTTCCCACCCCCCATAAAACCTTCACACTCATTGATAGGAATCTCTGCACACTGCTATGGGGAGGGAAACAACCCAGAATGGCCCTCAATACACTCCAAAGATCGGGGTGGCAAATGATTGGCTACACGCAGACCCCACACTACCACACATCCGCATTGAAATAGAGACCATGCTCCCGGTGTCGCCACTACAGGTCTTATATGCCACCAACAACCAATTCCCGACACTACCAAGAATGACACGCCATATCCGTCACGCCTGGAGGGATGCACACAAACTGGTTGGCTGGAAGGCAACACCAACACTGGAACAACCCATATAGCACAGCGCAGATCTCCCAGAAATAGTGAAAATGTGCTCTTTTGAACACTGGGGAACAAGAGGGATAACCACACTAGCAAACGTGATCCAAGAGGGTCACCTCTTAAGCTTTGATACCCTGCAAGACAAATTTGGCTTGGTACCTATGGACTGGTTTCGGCACGCACAACTAGCTCACGCCTTACGCACCCAGTTCCCAGACATAACAACCATACCCCCCTGCTCGCCCATAGAGACCAACGTTCTCCCACAACGAGTCACCTCCACCCTCTACCAGGCCCTTAACTCCTTCGGGGCTAAACAACTCGATAGGCTGAAGGAAAGGTGGGAAAGAGACCTGGGTGATCTGGAACGAGAGGCCTGGATAGACGTACTAATGTCCCGCCGAGAGATTGGGATTGAAGCCAAACTCAGACTAATACAACTCAGAATACTCCACCGCTCATACTACTCACATACAGCCATGGCCAGATGGGGAGGGACCGAAGACGAGACATGCATTCAATGCAAGCGAGAGGCGGCCACCTTCTATCACATGATCTGGGACTGTCAAGTATTAAAAGTCTTCTGGGGGGAATGCATTAATACAATCTCCGCTATCCTAGAGACGCCAATTCCCGAAGACCCCAAAATGACACTCCTGGGCATCTGGGGAGAAGTGGACCTGACGAAGTACGAAAAAGTTTTCCTGGCGGTGGCGCTGGGTGCAGGGAAAAGGCTTATTGCCGCAAACTGGGGCTCAGCAGACCCACTAAACCTGAACCGCTGGAGCAATGAACTAAACAGATGCACAGCTCTGGAACACCAAATCTACAATGCGAGGGGTTGCCCCGTAAATTTGAAAAGATATGGGGCAAATGGCTCGATGCTCACTGAGATTCATCCCCTCCCTACTTCCCTCTTTCCCCCTCCCCTTCACCCCCCTTGACTCTAAGACAGGAGACTTAACCAGTAATGCCAGCTATTACCTGTTTCGCGAATGTATCAACGCTTCTTTGTCCTGTGTCGCCTTTGCCACTGACAATACTGCCGTGTTTTTCTGATAAATGCCTATGTTTATATCTATGTTGTTGTTTGCTGTTTAAATCCAAATAAACAGAGTTATCAAAAAAAAAAGATGACCATATTCCTGAATGCACCAGTGGCGGTACCTAAGGGCTACTACAGAGAACTCAGAACGGCTATAACACGATATATATGGGCAGACAAACAAGCAAAGATATCCTGGGATAAGCTCACAGCTCCTGTACGCAAGGGTGGCCTGGGGCTACCGGAATACAAATTGTATTACTGGGTGGCGCAGGCCGGATTCCTGCTTTACTGGTATGAGGTGGGCAGAGATTGAGGGCATGTGGAGGTGGAAAGAGCGTTGGCGGCCCCGGCGCTGCTGAGATCCATAATCCTTACGGCCACTAGTCGGCCACGCCGACCCGAACATATGGTGCATCTAACATGTAAGGCGTGGACCTTGCTGGAACAGAAAGGCAGGGGGGACGTACTCTACTCACCCAAACTTCCCACCACACACATCACATAGATTCCTCTGTCCAGCGAGACGAGATACGTGGCACTAATGAAAAGATTGGGATTAAAAAATTGGCCAGTTGTTTCCCGAAGGTACGTTCATAACGGTGGAGAAGCTTAAAAAGAAAGGGGAACTATCAGCGCTAGATATCTTTCAGTACTACAGAATGTGAATAGCCCTGCAACGTCTGTTCCCATCCTTCCCTGTGCAACCCCAGACCACAAAGACACTTGATGGTGTGCTTCAGGGGACCTTGGGACATCTGATTGTATCCACACTCTACGTCGAGGCGCTCACTAATAGGTCTACACACACCCTTATCCCCAAGGCAACCTGGGAACAGACTTTGGGGGAAGAAATATCGGAAGCAACATAGGAATACTGCTGCGGATGACACGGAAAGTGGCTGTTTGCACACAGTTCAAATTGATTAATTTCAAGTATCTACACCAATATTACTACACTCTGGCTCAACTGAAGGGATTCTACCCACGGGCCTCTGGGAAATGCAATAGGTGCAGGTATGATTGGGCAGACTTCCTTCACGTGGAATGGGAATGTGGTGTAATCAGACAGTTCTGGGAACAGGTTTTCAAAGTGTTGGGCAGTATTACCGATCTGGAGATGAAGCCTGACCCGTTCCTTGGCCTACTGGGCTATACCAACTTGATACCCAGAGGTGCCAGGAAACTGGTGGGCTTGTTGTTGATACTGGCCAAGCGAAAAGTTGCAATGATGTGGGGAGGTGGGTGGCAACCCATGGTTGACCAATGGTCCAGAGACATCCTCTATTGCAATGATATGGAAACTAGATGGGGAAACATGCAGGGCGGCCGGTGGGGGGATAGGCGAATGTGGGACTTGTACACACAGTATCTGTTGGAAGAACCTGATGTTAGCGAGAATTCTCATTTCATGGCTAATTTCCCTTAGCTAGTGAGTCCCTCAGCAGCTTTGCTGGATCTCTGGAGTTGTTTCTTTTCCACTTGGTAAGAGTGTGAGCTTTTCACCACTATTACTTGTATTTTGCTATGTGTTTTTACCTGTTTTTGGGATTGTGGGCTCTGGAGTACACCACTTCAGTAGCCCCCTTCTTTGTGTGTGTCACACCGCACCTTCTGTGAAGTGGCACAGGGTTGTCGTTTAGACTTCCCACCGACTCCATTTCTGTGGTAACTACTGTCCCCCAGAAAAGGGTAAAGTTACCATTAACTTTACTTAGTCAAAACTAACCACAGATCCAGTACACCCCATCTTACATGGAGTACTGGAAGGGTTAACTCTTAACTCTTTTCATCGGTACATCGTAGAGCACTGTTTCGCTCTTTTAACATTTAGACATGGCTGGTGGCAGTGGTATCTACCCTAAATTTCTACCGCGGTTATCTTATATAACCGTGGTAACATTGAAGGCTATTGTGTTAGCCTCAACCTTAAATACGCTTGACCAAATCCTTTTTCGTTTGGCTCCGGTGCGGTTTATTTGCCATTTTTTTTTGTTACACTCCTTCTTGTGTTTTACTTTGCGCTGCAAACTAGGTTTGCCTTCTTTGTTCACTGTCTTTTGGCGGGCTTCTACCTAGAAGCCCTCTTCAAGGCACCTGGGTGTCTAGGTGGGCTGAATGTGAGGGAGGGATGTAGTCACCCCCTGCACAGGGTATCCCTGGAAACCCAAGTCACACTTTGTCATGATTGGCCAGGGTAGTTGTCCGGGCTGGACAACCGCCCTGCTGGGTGATTGACAGCCAGGCTGTGTGAATGGGGGTTTTTCCGCATAAAAGGCAGGTCTCTTGGGTTAGAAGTGAGACAGTTGCCACTGGAACTACAAGGAGCCGAAGAGAAACAGAGAGAACGACGGCTGCTGCAACAACACCGTCCCGGTGAAGCCCTGCTGCAGTCCTGAGCTATCTGCCCTTCAACGACTAAGAGGAGATCCAGTCCGGAGTCTTCTTCCCTTGAGCCTTGTGGGGATAACCAGCTCGTCTTCCACAGCCAGAGGATCCTCTTCCTTGGTCGAAATTGCTGCACACAGCTGTAGTGGTCCGGATAGCCATTTGAAGAGCCTCTCCTGTGTTTTTAAGGCGCGCACCTTTTATTCGTTGTCGCTGCTGCCGGCTTCATCCCTGTGTGGTGCAGACCCCCTTCAGACGTCCTCCTTCACAACGAAGCTCCAGGAATCTTGGGTCAGCGGGAAACCAACAGGAACAACTGCCAGGGCACCAGCTGCATCATTGGAATAAGGTACTGTGTTCTGCTTGAGGAAACTGGGTGAACCCCTTTTCTTCATTTCCAAGGCTTGCCCTTGTCTTCCCTCCTTCTTATAACTTTTGCTTCCGAACATTGACAATATCGAAGTACTCTTGGCTACGTTGAATCGTGAACTATCTGACTGTGTGATCTTCGGCAACAGGCCCCGGTGTCACTTGACCCTGGCTCCGGCCCTTTGACTTTTGAACTCTTGTCTATGAGTGTTTCTCGATTCTGTCTGCCTAACCAAAATATTGCCTGTGATTTTTACCTCCAGTAACTGCTTTGCCGCCTCCTTCACCCCCCCATACTAATGACTCTCACACTGATTTAGCTCTTGCTAACCGTCACCTCTCCATCTCCATCACAATCAACATCCTTGCCCTTTCCATGAGGATCTGCATGAAGCCTGCCTCCAAGTGCAATAACTGGTATGATTCTGACCTAGCCTCGCTCAAAGGCAAGTGCAAAGTCGCGGGAACGGAAGTGGTTGGCTTCTAGCACGTCCTCTGACAAACTGGCCTGTCGGCTGCTCCTGAGACAATACAGACTCCATCTGCTCCAAGAAATGGGCCCATATCCAAGCCTGCATCTCTGGGGTCACAAACAACACGGCTGAACTCTACAAAATCTGCAAAGTACTTGCCAATCCTACTGCAGTCTCCACTTCTCCTCTTCCTTCCCAGGCCCTCTGCACTCCACTGGCCACCCATTTCACAACCACATCTCAGGACATCCCGTCCTCTCTTTCCTCTACTACCCTCCCTCCCTGCTCTGCCTGCACACAGGCCTCCCTTGGCCTCTGCTGTCCTTCCACACTTTTCTCCTCCTTCTTACCCATAGCACCTGATGTGGTCACCAAAATAGTTTGCTCTATGAAACTCTCCTCCGAACAGGTGCTTCCTTGCTCCTCCAGAACTATCAAGGACACCATTGCCTCTCTCGCTCCCTCCTGCTCTTTTGCCATTGGCTCCTTCCCTTCACCCCTCAAGCACTCCCATGAGCATCCCCTCCCAAAAAAGCCATCTGTGAACCCTTCCTGCCCAGGCAACTATCGCCCTATCTCCACTACCCCTTTCTTGGGCAAACTCTTGGAGAAGTTGCTCATCTCCCCAATGATCCGTCACACTGAATCTACTGGTTGTCTCCACGACCATCAATCTGGCTTGAGATCAGCCAGAGGCACAGAAATTGCTCTACTGAACATCTGTGATGATCTGCTCTCTAATTACAGGCTTTGAAATGCCTGGCGATGAAAGGACGTCGAACCCTTCTCATTGGGTCTCCTGCCTCATCCTTCCCTCTTACTCTAACTCCCCTTACGTTCTCATTCTCCTCGATCTATCTCCTACCTTTGACACAGTGAATCATTCCACCCTCATAAATTGGCTCTATGATACTTTGGGCATCACAGATTAGACACTGGATTGGTTGACCTCCTTCCTCTCGAATCGGCCCAACCAAGTGGCCTTTATCTCTATAGATCGCCGTCTACATTCATCAGATCCTCTATTTTGCGACTGCGGCTGAACCTTTGGCCGACCCGAGACTTATTGGCGGAACATAAAATCATCATGCCGGATGAAAATGTTTGCCAGTTCTGGGGGTCCATATATGTAAAGAAAGACATAATCATCCATTGTCCAGCTCTCTCTTCGGACAGACAGACGTTTTTTACTAGGCACGTTAAATGTATCGGTGATCTGAATCCTGATATCAGGTGGATGGCGATCTTGTCCACCCCCTCTATGAGTATTCGAATTGCCATTGTAAACCTTTTGACAGTTCTGGCTTTGTATAATGCTACTGCATTATAGTAGAGATTAGTGTCAATGTTAGTATGTGAGCATGCATGTTTATCTATGCAAGATGTAACCTTGTTTATCTATCAAAGGCTTTTTCTTTTCTTAAAGAAACAACTTTCACCAACTTGGCTGGGTTGGTGAACAGGGCATGAGACAGGCTTCACTGCATGAATTTCCTATTCTCAATTGGTAACATATTGATTCTCAACCGTGATGCATTCTGTGTTCTCTTTAACGCAACCCTGGGATACGTACCCAATGTGCACTTATACCAACAATACCTATGTTAGTGGTTTCTTTTTATGATATTAACTTTTAGTTAGTAAGTTTTATTACTTGGATTTAATTGTCATCGTGTCAACATCATAATAATACATTTCTTGCATTACGAGAGCTGAAGACTTAATTGTTATTCACTTTTGATCTGCTATGGTCTCAGTGTTATGCATCATGACATATTATGTTTTTTAGGTTTTAAAGGTATCACAAGTTGGTTTACTTTTGTGTTGTCTATCACTGTATTTTTATGTATAATGATATTGAAAGGTTGATTAATTTCAGCTAAATCAATAACAAAACAACTGTACCCTTTTTTCTCCTCTACCTCACGCTCTAATTGCGGTGCCCGTCAGGGAACTATCCTCTCGCTGTGGCTTTTGATTACCTTGCCACCCTGGCCCACTTCATCTCCACTTTCTCCCCTCATTTCCAGTGTTATGCTGATGACGCACAGCTCCCCTCTTCTACCTCCTCATCTTCTTCCCTCATTCCCGAGTGCATGACTGCTATTCAGGCATGGTGTGCTACTAGCAATCTCTGCCTTAATGCCAGTAAGACTGAGATCCCTCTCATGGTTCTATGTCCTTTCATCCTCAGGCATTTCAAAGCCTGCAATTTAAACGTGTATGAAATAACGAAAAAGTTAATCAAATGTTTATTTTTTTTTGGGTGGGAGGTTCCCCTTCTGCACCTATTCTTAACTAGACCCTTTACCACCCACCCCTCCTCCCCAAAAAATTGATAACATTTCACGTTATTTTGTACACATTTAAATTACAGGCTTTGAAATGCCTGGCGATGAAAGGACGTCGTACCCTTCTCATTGGGTCTCCTGCCTCATCCTTCCCTCTTACTCTAGCCACCCTCATTGGGCCCCCTTCTTACCCTTGGGTGGTGTCATCTTTGACTCCTCTCTCTCCTTCTCTCCTCACATTGCTGACATTGCCAAAAAGGCCCACTTTCAGCTTCACCCTTCAGGGGCATTCTGCCTTTTCTCACCTTCCCCCAGAAACCGAATGTCTCGAGAGCTCTGGCTCTCTCCAGGCTGGACTACTGTAACAGCCTCTTCCTTAATCTGCCTCTTTCCTCCCTCTGCCCTCTTCAATTACTCCAGAACAGGACTGCAAGACTTATCCTTGGCCTCAAGCCCAGTGACTGCACATCTCCAGCCCTAAAAACCCTACACTGGCTCCAAGCGGCTGCCAGGATCAAGTTCATGAATCTCTGCATCATTCACGAGGCTTTCCAGGGCCTGAGACCATGCTATCTCCACCTGTCCCTCCCTAAATACCTCCCTGCTAGAGTCCTCTGCTCCTCTAACTCAAACTCTCTGCCTCATTCACAAGGCTTTCTGGGGCCTCAGACCATGCTATCTCCACCTGTCCCTCCCTAAATACCTCCCTGCTAGAGTCCTCTGCTCCTCTAACTCAAACTCTCTGCATCATTCACAAGGCTTTCTGGGGCCTGAGACCATGCTATCTCCACCTGTCCCTCCCTAAATACCTCCCTGCTAGAGTCCTCTGCTCCTCTAACTCAAACTCTCTGCATCATTCACAAGGCTTTCTGGGGCCTGAGACCATGCTATCTCCACCTGTCCCTCCCTAAATACCTCCCTGCTAGAGTCCTCTGCTCCTCTAACTCAAACTCTCTGCATCATTCACAAGGCTTTCTGGGGTCTGAGACCATGCTATCTCCACCTGTCCCTCCCTAAATACCTCACTGCTAGAGTCCTTTGCTCCTCTAACTCAAACTCTCTGCACCATTCACAAGGCTTTCTGGGGCCTGAGACCATGCTATCTCCACCTGCCCCTCCCTAAATACCTCCCTGCTAGAGTCCTCTGCTCCTTTAACTCAAACTCTCTGCATCATTCACAAGGCTTTCTGGGGCCTGAGACCATGCTATCTCCACCTGTCCCTCCCTAAATACCTCCATGCTAGAGTCCTCTGCTCCTCTAACTCAAACTCTCTGCATCATTCACAAGGCTTTCTGGGGCCTGAGACCATGCTATCTCCACCTGTCCCTCCCTAAATACCTCCCTGCTAGAGTCCTCTGCTCCTCTAACTCAAACTCTCTGCATCATTCACAAGGCTTTCTGGGGCCTGAGATCATGCTACCTCCACCTGTCCCTCCCTAAATGCCTCCCTCCTAGAGTCCTCTGCTCCTCTAACTCAAACTCTCTGCATCATTCACAAGGCTTTCTGGGGCCTGAGACCATGCTATCTCCACCTGTCCCTCCCTAAATACCTCCCTGCTAGAGTCCTCTGCTCCTCTAACTCAAACTCTCTGCATCATTCACAAGGCTTTCTGGGGCCTGAGACCATGCTATCTCCACCTGTCCCTCCCTAAATACCTCCCTACTAGAGTCCTCTGCTCCTCCAACTCAAACTCTCTGCAGATCAGAAGTTTCTCTAAGCAGAGAGTGGGAGGTAGATCTCTTTCCTCGGCAGGAGCATCCCTCTGGAATGCCCTCCCTGCCCCTCGCCGTCTTGAGCCAGATCTCCTTAAATTCCAGAAGCTTCTCAAGACCTTCCTTTTCTCCTCCTCCTTCCCTCTCCCCCCTCCCTTGCTGATCTCCACCTGCCTCTGTCCCCTATGAGTCTTCCTGCGACCAGGCCCCCCTTAACCAGTCCTTCCCTTCCACTTACTCCCGGGCAACATTTGCTGATCAGCCGACTGATTCTGATCCACCCCCGTCCTCGCACTTAGCTTACCCCTACCCCCGGTTTCTATGGCACTTGCCCTCCTGGGCTCCTCCTAGCACTTGGTCAGCCCATGGGACCCCATACTCTGGCATTTCGTCCTTCTTTCCCTAACCCCCCTTCCCTCCTCCCCATCCGTGCACTTCTTGTTCCTGCACTTGCACAATCCGATTGTCACAAGGCCTAGTAGGACCAGTATTGTTTTTTTTTCTCCCCTGTTCTCACCAACCCCTCTTTTGTCTTGTGCCGCCTGGAAACACTTTATGGTGTATAGGCGCCATACAAATGTTCAATAAATAAATAAAAATAAATAACAAATATCTCTGTGAAACAGAACTAGAGAGTACTGAGATGAGGAGTATCTCTAGTGAGTTACATGACCAGAACTCGATCAGTACTGGCACGAGGAGAAGGCGTGAAGCGAAACTGAGTACCAACCAGAACCATATTGCCCATTCTAGTTGTTCTTGTTAGGCAGAATTATATGCAGTACCCTTTGGGAACGCTACACACAATTAGGACTACAAGTGGCAGCATAAATTCACCTTTGGTACAAGCCCGTACTACAGAGTAAAGTGGTAGCAATGGCTGAGCAGCCAGACTTATCTCAAGAGCAAGTGAGCAGTATCAATAGATACACAAAGGACAGCAGTTACTATGATTCAAACAAACACTGACTCAAGGTTTCCAAGTAAAACAATAAACATTTATTTACTTTTTAGTTGTATAACATTTCACTAACATAAAGCAGTAACAAAATCACACTCTTAATACACCACACCACTCCCAATAGTTTCCAGACAAGTTAAGCTCACAAAATGAGGTGGGAGCAAAATGGCACTCTGTTAATTAAAAAGGAAGGGAAAGACAAAGTTAGGCAGAAATGGAGCAGTACCAGCAGGTAAGTAAGCAGGGCAAACTAGAAAGAGGAACTCCAGTGATAGGATCAAAATCAAACAGGCTTAGGGCCAAAGTCAATGGGACAAAAGTCTTTTGCTCAAGATCACACGGTTCAGGGGAGTTTGCGGTTTAGTCTTTGCCAAGAGTTCCGGACGAAGTTGGTCGGCAGAAAAATTAGTTCAAAGAGTAGAGAAGGACAAGCCCTCGAATTGGAGAAAGATTTCACACACTTTCACCGCGGCTGAACGAAACAAACAACCGGATTTTGAACAATACCTTAAACTGAGAAGAGGCTGTAGCTGAGGCGGACTTTCCTGATAGTTCCTATAGGCTCACGGTTCCTGAAGCGACTGTCGGACTGACACGAAGTAGGAAGACTGGAGGGTCCTGCACTATCCAGGGAAGAAACCAGCAGCAGAGCAAAGCAACAAATGAAAGGTGCGCTCCTTAAAACCCAAGCAGGGTCCGACCTTCCTGGCTATCCGGCCCACTGTAGCTCTGTACAGCGAATTCGAACCAGAGGAGGGAGTCCTGGCTTGTAGTTTGGGAAAAATGGTTGGTCCCACCAGCTCAAGGGAAGGAGATTCCTGGAGGATCTTCTCTGTCGATGGATTCTGACGATTCAGACCTGCAGCAGGGCTTCACCGGGTGGTTGAGTCGTTGTAGGGGTCCTCTTCTGTCAGCTCCTCGTCAGTTCTTTCGTTCCAGTGGCGACTCTGCTCTTCAAGACCCAGAGACCTGCTTTTTATGCAGTTTTCCCCCATTCACACAGCCTGGCTGTCCATCATACAGCAGGGTGGCTGTCCTGGCCGGACAGTCACCTAGCCAATCAAACAGGAGTGCGACTTGGGTTTCCAAAGGAACCCATGGCAGGGGTCCCAAGACCCCTCCCTCACATCCTGCCTACCCAGACTTTCAGGAGCCTAAAGGAGGGCTTCTGTGCAGGAGCCTGCGAAAAGACGGTGAACAAAGGAACCAAACCTGGTTTGGCGCGTAGAGACGAACACGAGAAAGTCTTTTTCAAAAAGAAAAGGCGACTAAACCCAGCCGGAACAATATAAAAATCAATATGGTCAAGCGGGTTTAAGTTCGAGGCCACCAAGATAGCCTAAAACAATACCATGGTTATTTAAGATAACCGCGGTAGGAAAAATAGGGTAGTTACCACTGCCACCAGCCAAGTCTTAATGGAAAGGGAGCAAAACAGTGCTCCAAGAGAAACAGACAAAAAGGGATACGGATTAACCCTTTCCAATACTCCATGGAAGATGGGGTGTCCTGGGTCTGTGGTTTAAAGAGACTACATAAAGTTAATGGTAACTTTACATGTTTCTGAGAGACAGTAGTCAGTCCCAGAAAAATGGAGTCAGTGGGAAGTCTGAAAGACAACCCTGTGTCACTGCACTGAAGATGATGGAGTAGGTGAGGCTCCATAGCCCAAGATCACACAAAAAGGTAAAACACACACAGCAAAACACATGTAAGAGTGGGATAAAAGGCTCACACTCTTACCAAGTGAAGAAAATAAATCCTACAAATCCAGCAAAGCTGCTGAGGGAAATTAGCCATTTTAGAGAATCCTAACAGTTCTCAACAGCCGACTGGAAGAAGCCACATTAAAAACAAAGAAGGACTTGAACAGGTGCTAAGTCTGCATTGGAGAAACCGCAAGACGGAGTTCGCTTCAGGAAGAAGAAAGGCAGACCGGGGAGCCGAGCAAGAAAGAGGTCGCTGTCAAGCTGGTCCAGTGTGCAGGGACAGAGCAGCTAACAGCAGGGAAGACGCTCTTAGCATCCCCAAAGGCCGGCAGCTGTGGAGGAGCGGTCCCAGGCCCACAAGGAGGAAGCAAGCACGGTGGAGCCGCTGACCAACCGAAGGAAGCAGCCACATGAATGGGGGTGGGACCCCTATCATGTAAAGAAATATTACTTGTCAGAACCTTGAACCACGTTTGGCGGGATACTGCTGGAAACCTGCAGTGCAAGTCTGGGACCTGCACCCACATAAAGAGAATACTATTTGGAAGAATGGTGAACCACATTTAGCGGGACACCGATGGAATCCCGCTGTGCAAGTCTGAGACCTGCACATATATAAAATTAACTGTGAGAGTGACCTACAATGAATACAGTACTTAGCAGCGAGTACGCCAAGTCTGTATGTGACACAAGAGCTTGGGGAGTGCATTGTAAGCTATTCTTCTTCATCGCAGTACCTGGTGGGAGGAAACCAGCTCTGCCAACCAGAGTCAATGACCCATCACAGCATTGGGAGGGCATCCCAAGCTATTCTTCTTTGTCGCAGTACCTGGTGGGAGGAACCAGATCTGCCAAGCAGGGTCAAAGACCCCTCACAGCACTGGGAGGGCATCCCAAGCTATTCTTCTTTGTAGTACCGGGTGGGAGTAAAACAGGTCTGCTAACTAGGGTCAGGAACCAACCACTGATTGGGGAGTGCATCCCACGCTATTCTTCTTCATCACAGTATCTGGTGGGAGTAAAACAGGTCTGCCAACTAGGGTCAGGAATCGACCACTGCTTGGGGAGTGCATCCCACGTTATTCTTCTTTGTCACAGTATCTGGTGGGAGGAACCAGGTCTGCCAACCAGGGTCAGTGAACAAGAGAAATAAAAGGAAGCCTGAGAAAGGCCCAAAAAGAGAACAGTTTTCCCCAACAATTATTTTGAACTTTTCAAGAAACCTCTTGTGCCTGGTGAAAAGGAACCAGGTCTGCCAACCAGGTCAAGGACCCAGGGACAGAAAAGGAAGCTTGAGAAGTGACACCAGAGGAACAGAAGTTTCCTCAACAATTGCAAAGAACCTGAACACTTCAGGATTAGAACATTTCAGAACTGTCTTTTGCCCAGGGGAAGGGAGCAACCCCCTTTGGGTTAGAAAGACACTCTTTTCATTTTAGTTTAAACTTAGAATGTGAGGGACAGAGTTAGAATTCTCTGACATTGGAACTTTTGTTTGGACATTCTGACACCAGTTATTTCATTTGTGTCACAGCACAGCGTTGGTCTATCTGGCACCGATGGAAACATGGCTGCGCGAATCTGCTGAGACATCATTTGACCATCTGACAGCATTGGTCTAGTTTTTCATCCAAGATGGCGTCCCATGCGTCCAATTAGTATCTTGCGGATGCGCAGGGACCCGCGCTGCAACGCTGCTTATTACTTGGGTAAGACGCTTTTTCTCCCTTCAGTGATTCCCTTCCTTGTATCACTTATTTCTTGTTACTTGTACCCTTGCCGCAATCCCACTATTTTCCTCTCTACGTTTTTCTTGCCAGTACTTTTTTCACCGTGCATTGCTCTCTGTCTCATTGTCCCGCTTCTTGGACTCGGCTCTCTTCTGTGTTAGTCTTCATTGTCCCATGCTTAACTTCACTGCCATATTAAGTACAGACCACTTTTTCCTTCCTTTTTTCCCTTTATTTCTGTTCTCCCCAGAACCTTTTTCTACTGCCTGCTGTTTTTTCAATCCTCTGTTTACCGCATTGGATACGTCCAGGTACATTCAAATCACTTACTTACTTAAACCCGGATATTTCTAATTGCATCTACAATCAAGATTAACAAAAGTCCTTCTCTGCTTGCGAATACTTTTCTGCTTGGGGGGGTTTCTGCCAAAACTTGGCGTTTACTTCAGAAGGTTGTTCCTTCAAGGGTCCATTCCGTCCAGGCTTGATTACAGTAAGGCAGACATTGTGGCCTCCGGCAGGGACAGGTCATTTCTCTTCCATAGAAGACAGCCCTCTAAAGCGAAAAGGGGAAAACCATTGGACGCCTCCATTCCAGATCAAGGTCAGCCAATTGATGACATTCCTGAGAATCTGAGGCAGGAAAACCACTCTTAAGAGTTAGGGCGAGATTGGGTTTTCTTATCCTTTTTGCAATTGAATAAAATGTTCTAATAATCACCAAAACCCCTCTGTGTCAGAGTCCTACTTCTGCAGCCTTCCTCGTGCATCCCACATTGCTCTGAATCTGTTAAGAAGAGACACAGGAGAGAGACTGGGCCTTTCCACTTATTTCTTGTGCTCAATAAAACAAGACCCTGTAATTGCGCGGGGGGAAGGGAGGAGGGCAAACTGAAAGTACACCGTCATGATGTACACATGAGAGCCCTTTTAGGAGTACCGTGCATCTTTTTTTTTATCACACGACTATGGGGTTCTGTCAGTGCAGTATTCACTTGTGAGGAAAAATAGTTTTGTGAATCAGGCCATAAGTACCTTCTAAACTCCTCCCGGTCATCAGGCCATAACTAAACTATATGCACCTATTGAACTCTTTCCCGTGAATGCATCCACTCAACTGTATCAGTCTTCAGCACACTGAGTTTATCCAACTCTGACTTCAACTTCCACACGAAAGCAGTGCCCTCTGTTACGGATGGCTTTGGAAACTCCCAGGGGCTCACGGATGGTTCAAGGATTTTCATTAAACAGATAATAAAATAATCAGGTTTTCAATGGATTGATTTGGATTCAGGTTCACTAATGACTACCCCCTCACGTCTCCAGTGGGCTCCCTCCTCCCTAACACAGGCGTCCCAACCCTAAGGCTGGAGCCTTATCTATCTTTTTCCCCCAGGACATTCCAACTCTAAAAGGTATCCCCCAAATCTTCTCGATAGGAACGTCAAGGTTCTGATTTGTGCCATCAACAGACACCCTGCTCTTTGCTCTCCTGTCCCTGATCTTACACGTCCTTGTTTTGCTCCCTCTTTCTCTGCTTCTCACCTTCCGTCCTCTCTCCTGTCCCTGATCTTACAGGTCCTTGTTCACTACGTTTTGCTCCCTCTTTTTCTGCTTCTCACCTTCCGTCCTCTCTCCTGTCCCTGATTTTACAGGTCCTTGTTCACTACGTTTTGCTCCCTCTTCCTCTGCCTCTCACCTTCCGTCCTCTCTCCTGTCCCTGATCTTACAGGTCCTTATTCACTACTTATTGCTCCCGGACCCTCTTTCTCTGCTTCTCACCGTCCGTCCTCTCTCTCCTGTCCCTGATCTTACACGTCCTTGTTCACTACTTTTTGCCCCCTCTTCCTCTGCTTCTCACCTTCCGTCCTCTCTCCTGTCCCTGTCACACTTTCACACACTCACTCCCGCCCCTTCTTGCTTCTTTCCTCTAATCCCTCTCCGCTCCTTTACTCTCACCCCTCCCCATTCTACTATTCAGCGGTATTGAACCATGCTCACCCTTCCAGTGATATTGTGCCTTCCTCATCCCTCTCTCCTAATCTCACTCTCTCTCAACACCCACTTCCTTTCACTCTACTTAATACCCTCACTGACCTGCTTCTAGCTTACACCATCCCTCACTCTCAGCCTCACTCACTGCTTCAATCTTACCAAAATGGTACCACTCTCCTTACAACCAATACCTCACCTGTAATCTGCACCATCTCCACCACCAAGGCTTCAGCACTCTACTCCTCTACCTTCTCTCTAGGTCACTTCCATGTCTCCTGACGTCACCCTGTCTATCCTTCACTCTCTTTTTATGCTGTTGTCCGCCTGTTCAAACTCTACCCACCAGCCCCTTACATTGGTTCCAGCGCTCACATGACTCTGTGGACCAATCTGTGTCCAATATTTCCCCAAAGCCTGAGTTACCCAGATTTGAGCTTTATAAAACTCTCTCAGCCTGCCCCCATTACAGTCTCTATGTGCATTGTAGGAGCCTGGTGCTCAGGCTGCTTGTTTTCCTCCTGGTTTTTCTTCCTGCGCTGGTGAGGTCTGCTGCCAATTCGGTGTGGGGAGGATTTTTGGGTGTCTACTGCTCTCCTGCAGACCCTGCCCACTTGCAGTTTATTTTTTGTTTCCACACCGTTTACCTGGGCTACATCTGGGGTTGATGTGTTGGGTGTTACTTCACTGTTTGGCAAGAAAAATCCCATTCAATTCAATTTCTGTTCTGAATTCCATTCCCCTGATTTTGGGCTGGGTTTTCTTGGTGGCGCTCAGGTGCTTTTTTGGAGATGCAGTTCTGAAGGAAACAAACAAGAACACTGGCTAGAAGACTGGTTTGGAGCTATTATGCAAATGAGATGGTACCATTGTTAGCAGACAAAGCACATTGGGATTAGGGGGTGGTCAAAGAAGGAGAAATCACTTAGCATAATGTTCTTTCTATGTATTCTCCCGCAGATTCCTCATCTGATAGATATCCTCATCCAGCTCTGCTGCTCGGAAACCTTTTGACAGGTGGTGTAGTGGACCGCGACTCGGCTGTCTATCCGTCTTGCTCCGTGCTCAACTGTCAGCTCCGGAAGTGGCACCAGGTGTTGTACATCATGTCACTACGCCCCGTACCTCAGTTACCCCTTTTTTCCCCGCGCTTGAACGCGGCATAGGAAAACGATGATAGACAAGGTCAACTAGCCTGTTAAAAAACCTGAAAATGGGAAACATCCCCAGGGGATGAGAAACAACTTGGAAACAAGCTCCCAAGAACTAGAGAGAAATGAAAAACAGGTTTTTTTTCATCTTTTTTTTGAAAGGCAAGCCACTAGTCAGGTAGAAGCAGTCCCCTCAGGGCCATCACCAGGTGTCCCTTTGCTTAGACAGATGCGCCAAGCCGTAAATACTTTCTGAGCAGGGATGGATGGGAGGGGCGATGAGGAATATGCGGGAGAAGAACCCATAGAAAGAACATTACGGTAAGTAATTTCTCCTTCATTAGATTGCTTTTCTCTTGCAGATTCCTCATCTGATATAATCCCCAAGCCGTTAGGACCACAGAGGCAGAAAGTGCTACAGTAGCAGATTTTACAGAACTGCCCTACCAAAATGTGCATCAGCCACGCGGACAACATCTAGAAAGTAGTACTTGGTGAACGTATGCATGGACGAGCATGTGGCCGCACAACAATGGGGACCCCCTCAGCAAGGCCGTAGAATGTGAGACCGCTCTTGTCGAGTGTGCCCTGATGCCGGAAGCAAGCTCCCTGCCTGCAGACTGGTAGCATTCCGTGATGCAAAGAATAATCAGTCGAGAAAGAGTCTGCTTCGTTACAGCTAGACCCCTGCGAGACAATGAATGGGCCACGATCAGCTGTTCAGATTTCCGGAACTCAAGATGTCCTAGCAATATAAAAGCTCAAGGCTCTTTTGGGGTCTAAGCGATGAAACCGCCCCTCCTCCTTAGAGAGGTGTCTCGGAGGATAGAAGACAGGCAGGTCTATGGATCGAGAAAGGTGGAACTCAGATACCACTTTCGGAAGAAAGCCAGGCATTACTTTAAGGGAAACCTTTTCCCGAAACAATCATAGAAATGGGGGCTTGCAACACAGGGCCTGAAGCTTGCTAACTCTCTTGGCTGATGTAATCACAACCAGAAAGGCTGTCTTCAATGATAGCAGCCATAAAGAACAAGAATGCATGGGCCTAAAGGGAGCCGCCATCAAAAATGCCAAAATCAGATTTAAACCACAGTCTGGGAAAACAAAGGGAGATGGCGGAAACTTATTCACAAGGCCTTTCAGGATTTGGGCCCTAATCGGGATTGTAAAAAAGGAGCCTTGATCCAGGGACCTCTTGAACACAGACAAGGCCGCCAAATATCCTTTGACTGTGGTAACCTGAAGGCCTGCTGAGGTGAATGACAGAAGGAACTCCATCTCTGTAGTGGTGGGGCAAGAGATGGGATCAATCTTGTGGTCCCTGCACCACGCCTCAAATTGTCCCCACCTGCATGCATGCAGCCAGCAACACCTCAAGTACTTCCTCAGAGAGGTCCCAGGCATCATACTTCATCCACTCAAGTGTCACGCATGTAGGTTGAAGAACTCCGAGTACGGGTGACGTACCCAACCTTATGACTGGGTCAGGAGATCCAGGCACTGAGGCAACTGGTGAGGTGGACAGATGGCCAGATCCAAGAGGTCAGGGTACCAAGTTCTCCTCGCCCAGTCCAGTCCAGGGCGATCAAGATCATGGTCACACTAAACCTCTTCAACCTCCTAAGAACCCACAGGATGTCGAGAATCAGAGGGAAGGCGTAGTGGAGAGGGAAGGTCCAATCCACCAGAAACGCGTCCCCTAGTGCGCTGTTCGCTGTGAATTCCCTCAAACAAAACTGTCTGCACGTCTTGTTGGACTCTGTGGCAAACAGGTCTACTGCGGGGGAACCCCAGAGAGAGAAGACCTCCTCTAGGACTAAGAGGCGGAGGAAGGAAGCTGCCGGTAAGGCGGCGTAGTTCCATAACAAATCCACCATCTGTGCGATGCTGTTGACTCTCTCCTTGGGAGGGAAGGCCTTCTCTACCTGGGTGTCTAGGACTGCTCTGATGAACTGGAGCCTTTGGACTGGTGTCACATGGGACTTCTTCAAGTTCAGGGAGAAGCCCAGCTTGTGCAGTAGCAGACAGGTGTCCTCTAAATCTCTAAATGAGACAAGACCTGCCCCGCTGATTCCCCTCGGATCAGCCAGTCATCCAGGTACAGGAATATATGGACTCCAGGATCTGCTGAGGTGAGCTGCGACTACCGCCATGAGCTTGGTGAAGATAATTGGAGCGGAAGTCAACCCAAAGGGAAGCAACTTGAACTGATAGTGCTTGTCCCCGATCAGGAACCTCAGGAACTTCCTGTGCTTTCGATGTATCAGCACATGGAAATAAGCGTCCTGCAGATCTATTGACACCAGCGAGTCCTGAAGTTCGAGAGCGTGGAGAATTTCTCTCAACGTCACCATTCTGAATTTGTCTTTCCTCAGGAACTTGTTCAAAGCCATAAGATCCAGAAATGGACAGAGTCCTCCTCCCTTCTTGGGAACCAGGAAATACGGGAATTCCATCCCAATCCTCTCTGCTCGAAAGGTACCTCTTCCATGGCACCCTTCAACAACAGGGCTTGCAGTTCTTCCTGGAGCTTCTGTCCCGGTTGGTTTGGAGGAGGTGGGGCTCTGTCTGGTGGTTTTCCTAAGAAGGGTAGGCAGTAACCCCACCGAACGAGCTCCAGGGCCCGGGTAATCTCCTGCCATTGGGGCCAATGCTCTGCCAACCGTCCACCAACCGGTAAGTCGTGGGAGGGGAAATCAAAGCGGCTTAGTGGGTGGAGCCGCCTCTGTTGCTGTTTGCTGACCTCTAGAAGGCACTCTGCCCCTTCTCTGGGACGTGATAAACACTTCTGCCCCTGTCTACCTCTAGAGGAAAGACAGGTTTGGCCGGCTGCACCATCCACCTTCTGGCCAAAGAGGAACTCTCCCTCGAAAGGCATGTTCAGTAGCCTGTTCTGGACATTCAGAGAGAATCCAGAAGACCTGAGATATGCTTGTCTCCTTAAGACTACCGCCGACCTCATCGAATGTTCAACGCAGTCGGCCATGTCCAGGTCCATTTGCAATAGCTACTTGGGCACCACCTTCCCATCTTCCACCAGCCGCGAAAATCCATTCCGCATTTCTCCTTGGTGAATGTATTGAGCAGCCTGCTCCACAGCTTTCCACAAGCCGAATGTGTATTTCGAGAAACCACCAAGCTACATTGGTGACTTTCAAGGCCATGCTGCCCGAGGTAAACACCTTCTTGGTCATAGTGTCCAGCCTTTTGCCTTTTCTGTCAGGGGAAAGATTAGAAGTAGAGGTTTGCAGGTCTGGTGGAGATTGTGGCCACCTGCACAACAAGCCCTTCCGGAGAAGGGTGAGAAGCCAGAAATTATGAGTCTCTTCTCGCCGGCCTGCACTTCCTCCAATATGTCTGTCAGCTCATAGCCCTGAGTAGGCACTGATGCGGATTTCAGACCTAGAGTGTCTACCATGCCTTCCACTAGGACCCTGAATTTAGCATGAGTGTGAGTGTAGGGCTGAACCTGCTGACATTCTACATCTGGAGATGTGTCCAGACCGCCGGCATCGTGGAGCCCCTGTGACAGTGCAAAAAGGTCCACTTCCTTGTCAAAAAAATCGATATCTCCTGACCCTGTATATATGGGGTTGATGTCTCCCTGGTCGGTGCCGAAAATAGACACCATTGATTTGAAGAATCCGATCCTGGAGAGAGGGGCAAAGGATCCGTTGCCAATAGTCAGTGTCGAAGATTTCTCTTTTAATGTCGATGGTATGGCTGCCGGTGTCGACCGGAGCTTGGGCACCACTGTGACGTCAGGAACCTCAGCATCTTGGCGCTCTCAAGAAGCCCGAAGGCTTCTCCGAAGCCGACGCCATTGACAAATGGGTGTGCATGGGGTCGGGAGTGTTGAGCACTGCTTTGGCTCGCTGTTCGGGGGCATAACCCACACCTGCAGCTGCCTGCGCCTTAACATAGCCAGCATTTGGCTTTTGAAATCGTCCCACTCCTCTCGAGCGGTTGGCCCAGCTGAGGGCTAACCTTTCTCCGACGAAAAGACAGACTCATGGCGATGACGGTGGCACCTCTTTTTCTTATGCGATGAAGACAAGGAAGAGTGGCTCCTTGAGTGTGACTGATTTTTGGTCTTCTGCCAATGCTTTTCCTTTTCAGGGGTGGGTCCTTCAGTCTTGGCCTCGGAGGACCGGAAGATCGTCTGTGCTGCGGATTTTGAGTTTAGCCGCCCGCTCGCGTATCGATTTCGCATGCACTTTGGAGCACGACGCACATCCCTCTGTGTCGTGATCCTTACCCAGACAGAAATGACATCAGGGTCAGTCATCGACATTTTGGAATTGCACCTCCTAATGCCCAAAATCCGGGGAGCGGACATGTCACGGTCGAGATTTAAAAAAATGTGACAATTTTAGTCAAAAACAGAGTCGCACACTCGAGTCGTGTTCCTTACTGCACTGTGTCGATCAGGCAGAAAAAAGGAACTGAGGTATGGGGTGTAGTGACATGGTGTATATGACACCTGGCGTCACGTCCGTAGCCGACGATTGAGCACCAAACAAGACAGATCAACGGCTAAGTCGAGGTCCACTACGCCCCCTGTCGAAAAGTTTCCGAGTAGCAGAGCTGGATAAGGATATCTATCAGATGAGGAATCTGCTGGAGAAAAGCAATCCATTGAAATGGCCTCCTCCAACTCCCTTTTCCCCAACTTCAGGTCAGGGTTCGCACTGGCTTATACTCTGCCTCAGATTAGTAGGGGTCCCTGAAAACCATGAAAGGGTCACACTCTGTCACACTTCTGGAAATGTTTGAGTGCTATAATGCAGTCAAGTGGCCAAGGTAATATTTGGAAATGTTTCATGTTTTAATTTATTTTGAACTTTTTTCATACATTTCCAACTCTCACATGGATTTCTCACTTTTTCAATTCTCTGTCTCGCTTTGTTTATTACAGGAAATGGGTGGTTTGTCATAAGACTAGAATTTTATTTAGCACTCAAGAGTAATAAATCTTGCTGTTTTGTAATGTTTTTGGCTTGATCAGGTCATGTTTTAACTGTTTGGCGGAATTGGTATGTACAACTTTGAGCCACCTTTCCTACTCCCTTACCAAACCCCTCCCACTTCTCAATGGAGGCCTAGTGCTCTGTCAGGTACAAGAGAATTGAGCTGTGGTGAGTTCTGCAAGCTGTAGCTATAGATGGCCAACTTCTGGTTTAGGGGCCCTTTAAGCATCTATTCTTCTTCCCTTTGACTCAAGAGTTGCAATATAAATCATACATTAAAGAAATGCACCCAGTATTGTGTCCTACCTGCAGCCAGATGGTCAGTATTTTCGGCTGGAGTGCTGATGTGCTGCGCCTCTAAATTCAGATGCTCATCACCTATGATTCTTATTGAGATGTCAGATTCACCTAAAAGCAATGACGTCAATCCATGAGAATGCTTCACAATTCACTCTCGAGTGTTATAATTCACATGTTTCTCAGAAGCCATTTGAAAAAACAGTATCTAAAACCAGATGATTTAACATTTTCAGACCCAGTGGGAACACATTTTAATTTGTTGCTACTAAAAGAACCAGTGAAATGCTCTATTAAAGTGTTGATTCTCATTTAAACTAGTGCTTGACATGACATCTTTATGTTAGGCACTAAAGAGGTAATTATATTGAGGGGCTACATTTCATGCCATTATAAACCATAATTTACAAAAATTTCAAAGATAATGATTTACTAATTTTAAAACTCTAGTATTTGTAGGTGTTAAAAATGGGAGACCTGAGGAAGTGATTTGTAAGTGAGGACATTAGTTGTCCAAATGTTGCATCATAAAAGAAAAAGTTCTGTAGCTCAAAGATGAGTAGGGAGCTGCCACTAAGCGAAAGTGGGTGAAACATAGATTAGATATGAAAGATATCTCGTAAAATTTATTTATTGTTAATTTCTCACTGGATAAAACACACTAATCTCATGGAGGGAAGAGTGTATAGAGAAAATAAACAGTTCCATGTCCGGCCCGCATAGTACTTTATGGCATGTGCATTTAATACACAGCATTTGGTGCGCCACCCTTCCCCCTCCAGTGCCAGCTGAAGAACATCCCTGCCTCGGATCCAGCAAAGAAGGGAATAGTTTCTTAACTGTAACTCCATTTCTCCAGCATTGGTATCTTTCATGGATTCACATGCTCAGAATATTCCCTGTCGTCAGACTGGGAACCCTCGGTACATTTATAAAGCCTTTTTCCCTAGGAAAAATTTCGACACTTTTGTGTCCTATCTACGTCGTTTTGGGCTGCTTACGCATGCCCCAATAGGACGTAGCGGTATAAATGCCCCGCCACCGCGGCTCCCTTCAGATTTTAACCCCTCCAAAGTAGAATGGGGGTGTATATATACACATATATTGCATTCCGGGGAGGCCGGCGGGCGCATGTGAATCTATGAAAGATACCAATGCTGGAGAAATGGAGTTATAGGTAAGAAATTATTCCCTTCTCCAGCATTGGATCTTTCATGGATTCATATGCTTAGAATAGATTGTATAGCAGTAATCCTGATATGGAGGTGTGAATGCAATCCCATACCATCCTAAGCACACATATTTTTTTTTTTCAAATGCAGCGGTTACAGGTTGGCTTAAAAAACAACAACAACCACAATACACATTAAGATATATATATATACATATATATATGTATATAATAAGGTCATTACCCTGAACAGGGCTTACCTCACTGAAATAGATGCCGTAGGACTGCCCGTCCCATCTGCACATCGTCTGCATACTGCCGTTCGAGACAATAATGGAGGGTAAATGTATGCGGCACCGACCAGGACGCCGCCTGACAAATGTCTGCCAGAGGGATTCCGGCCCACAATGCCACCGAAGACGAAGTTGATCTCGTGGAATGAGCTCTTGGACGTCCTTCTAGCGGTTACCCCGCCTTGGAGTGACAAAAAGCAATCGTCGACGAGACTCATCGAGCTAGTCCTTGTTTTGAGATTGCCTTTCCTCTCGTCAACGGACCATAAGCCACAAACAGTTGTTGCGTAGCCCTGAATTGTTGAGTCCGATGAAGACAAAACTTTAGAGCTCTTTTCACGTCCAAAGTATGGAGGGCTTTTTCCGCAACCGATGAAGGAGTCGCGAAAAAGGTAGGTAGAACAATTGACGAATGCTTATGATAAATAGTAGGAACTTTTGGAATAAAATGAGGGTTGGTCGCCAGCACCACTTTGTACTTAAAGAACCTCAAGTACGGCGGATCTATGACCAATGCTTGTATCTCCGAGAGCCGTTGTGCTGAAGTGATAGCTACCAGAAAAGCCAACTTCCACGATAAGAATTTCATAGACGAGGAAGCCATCGGTTCAAAGGGGGCTTTCATTAGCCCCACCAACACCAAGTTAAGACTCCATGTCGAAGGAAAGCGGTTAATCGGTGGAAATGTACGGAACAAACCTTTCATGAAGTGCTTTATCAGCCTATAACTAAACAACGGCGACGACTGTCTTCTCCACGTGAACCTTGAAATGGCTTCTAGGTGTACTTTTATCGATGAAAAGGATAACCCACTCTCAGCCAAATGCAGCAGATATGCTAAAAGCTGTTCCAGAGTTATATTCAGGGGCTACAATCCCGGCTGATTTTGACATCATATGCAGAATCTCCTCCACTTGCATGCATACGAAGTGTTTGTGGACGGAGCTTGCGCGGCTTGCAGGATTCGACGGCAATCCGATGAAATACACAGGGTACCAAACTCTGAGAAGTCAGGAGCCAAGCTGTGAGGTTGAGCCTGTCCGGCTCGTGGTGCCACACTGTTCCCTTGTCCCGAGACAGGAGGTTCGGGACTTTCTGAAACGTTATCAGCCTCGCTATTGAAAGCTGTAGCAGGTCGGGGAACCACGCCTGTCTCGGCCAAAAAGGAGCCACCAAGATCACTCAACATCTGTATCTGTGAATCCACTGCAGGGTCCTCCGTATGAGAGGAAACGGAGGAAAGGCGTACAGAAACTTGTCCGTCCACGGGAAGGAAAACGCTTCCCCCAGCGAATCGATTTGCGGCCACCTGCTGGCGTACTCTTCGCATTTTTTGTTCTCCTTTGTTGCAAAGAGATCTAGAGAAGGCTGCCCCCACTTCCTGAAAATCTTCGACACCTAAAGATCGTCCAGCTCCCATTCGTGTATCTGGTCCATGTCCCTGCTGAGGGAATCCGCTTGTCCGTTCTTTACTCCGGGAAGATGCAGGGCTAGGAACAAGTTACTTACCTGTAACTGTTGTTCTCCAGCATGGGTCTGGCATGGATTCACATGCTCATGAATATTCCCCGTCGTCAGGCTGGGAATCCTCGGTAAAGAAAAAATCAGTATCAGTTTCGTTTCTGATCTGTCTTTCGTAGTAGTAACCAATCACTGATCTCTGCGTCATACTGACCACAGACAATGACTGCCCTCTACCTAAGCCCCGCCTCTGGCAGCCATCTTCAGATTTGGTAGCACGTGAAGTGGCAGTATGACCAAGTGAAGAGCCGCAGAGGGGTAGGCGGGAGGGTTCGCATGTGAATCCATGCCAGACCCATGCTGGAGAACAACAGTTACAGGTAAGTAACTTGTTTCTTCTCCGGCATGGGGTCTGGCATGGATTCACATGCTCATGAATAAAGAATACATAGCAGTACACACATGCACAACCACGGGAGGTGGCAAAGGCTCAACATTAAGCATTACATCAAACTCAACATTAAGCAATTCTTACCTCCTCACCAGGCTCACCTTAGGCGAACAGATTGCGCAGCACTGCTTGGCTGACCCTGGACTCCTCCCTGGAATCCCGATCGACGCAGTAGAATTTCGTGAAGGTGTGCGTCGACCTCCACGTAGCAGCCCTGCAGATGTCCAGCAAGGGCACACCAGATAGGAACGCTGTGGTAGCTGCGATCGCTCTGGTGGAATGGGCTCTCGGACGGCCAGGCAGCGGTCGGTTTGCCAAGCGATGACAGTACATGATACAGCCGGAGAGCCATCTGGAAATGGAGGCATTTGAGAGAGCCTTCCCCTGATTGACAGGTCCAAAGTTCACAAAAAGTTGTGACGTCTTCCGAAAACACTTTGTGCGGTCCACGTAAAACTTCAGCGCTCTAGGCACATCCAGCGAGTGCAAAGCGACGAAGGCGACAGGAAGAAAACAGGCAACACCAAGGGTTCGTTGAGGTGGAATTCCGACGGCACCTTGGGCATGAAGGAGGGGTGCGTCCTGAGCACTACCCTCGTGTCGTGAAAAGTCAAGTACGGGGGCTTGCAGGAAAGGGCCTGGATCTCTCCCACTCTTCGTGCGGAGGTGATGGCCACAAGAAACGCTGTTTTCCACGACAAGAACTTCAACGGAGCCGAGTGCAGAGGCTCGAACGGAGGTCCCATGAGCTTGGTCAGCACCACGTTGAGCTCCCACGCCGGGGCCGGAGCCTTCACCGGCGGGAACGATCTGAACAGTCCCTTCATGAATTCTTTCACCAGACGATGAGACCACAAAGACGTCCGCCCCGTGGTTCTGGTGTATCGGGAGATCGCAGCAAGATGAATCTTGATGGACGCGTGCGCCAGTCCAGCCTTGGCCAGCGTCAGAAGGTACGGCAGTACCTGGGGAGCCGTAATCCGTAGAGGGTTAATCTTCTGTGCGTGGCACCAGACAGAGAACCTCTTCCATTTGTGTCCATAGCATTTAAGAGTTGAGGACGCCCTGGCCTTTGCAAGAACCTCTCTGCAGTCGGCCGGTATGTCGTATCCTCCAAACTCTAACGCTGCAGGAGCCAAGCCTGCAAGTTCAGCGACTTCGGGTCGTGATGGAGGATGGCACCTCCTTCCCTGGAGAGAAGATCCGCGTCCACTGGCAGCTTGATTGACAGGGACGCTGACAAGTCCAGAAGGTCCGGGAACCATATCTGCCTCGGCCACGCAGGTGCGACGAGGATCATCCTGCACCGTGACCTCTTGAGCTGGTTGATGAGCCGGATCAGCAATGGCAATGGAGGGAACGCGTATAGAAACAGGCCGTCCCAGGGGAACGAGAAAGCATCGCCTATGCTCCTCGGCTGGGGAAACCAGCTGGCGAACCTCCGGCACTTGGAGTTTGTCGCCGTCGCGAACAGCTCGATCTGGGGTGTGCCCCACCGTCGGAAGAGGCGGTCCACTAGATCCTGTCGTAGTTCCCACTCGTGGCACGAGCGCAGCTCTCTGCTGAGCGAGTCGGCGATGGTATCCCTGCCAGATGAAACGGCACCAGAAACATCCCTTGGCCGACGGCCCAATGCCACAGATCCTGCGCCTCCTTGGACAGGGCTGGGGACCTGGTTCCGCCCTGCTTCCTGATGTAGAACATGGTGGTGGTGTTGTCGGTGAAGATCCTCACCACCTTGCCCTTGAGGGACGGAAGAAAGGACCTGAGGGCCCAAAACACTGCACAGAGCTCCACGACGTTGATATGGAGGGACTTCTCCGTCGGAAGCCAAAGGCCTCTCGTGTGCAGATTTTCAGTGTGCGCTCCCCACCCTTCCAGGGAGGCATCCGTGGTCACTGTCTCCTGGTGGCCGGGGGTCTGGACGTCCATGCCCGCCGTCAGATGCGCGCGGGTGCCCCACCACCGGATCGCTCGTCGGAAACTCTCGTCGAGTGTGATCCTCTCCTCGAAGCTGCCCGTCGTCTGGATCCAGCGCGCGTCCAGGAACTCCTGCAACGGGCGCATCCGGAGCCTGCACAGGCGGATGAGATAAATGCAAGAAGACATCATTCCGAGGAGGGACTTGAAGGACCTCCCCCTGGCCGTGTCCGCAACCAGCATCCGCTGCACCTTGCCCAAGATGGCCCTCGTCCTTTCCTCAGACGGAGAGGCCAGAAGCGACACTGTGTCGAGCTTCGCTCCCAGAAACAGTGCGTCTTGCGCGGGCACCAGGTGGGACTTGGCGTAGTTTATGGAGAATCCCAGGTGTGCTCCACGGCGAGCTCCTTCGTCTTTGCTCGGATGAGCCAGTCGTCCAGGTAGGGGGAGACGTGGATCCCCTCTCGGCGCAGCTGCGCCGCCACCGGTGCGAGGCACTTGGTGAACACCCTGGGTGCCGACCTTAAGCCGAAGGGAAGGGCTCTGAACTGGTAGTGACGCCCTTGGACCACGAACCTGAGAAACTTTCGGTGTCCCTTTAGGATGGGAATATGGAAGTAGGCATCCTCCAAATCCAATAACGACAGGAAATCGCCCTCCTCCAGTTGACCCAGGACGTGTTGGAGGGTGACCATCCGGAACTTCTGTGCCTTGATGAATTTGTTCAGTCTTCGTAGGTCCAGAATGGGACGCCATCCTCCCGTCTTCTTCTTCACGAGGAAGTATCTTGAGTAAACTCCGGAGCCCCGAAGCCTCTTTGGGACGAGCTCGATGGCGCCCTTTTTGAGCATCACCTTTACCTCCAAGAGAAGTTGAGGGACGTGATGTTCTTTCCTGGCCACAGGGGGGACGCGCGGGCACCTCTTTAGAAACTCGAGCGCGTGACCCTGAGCTAGGGCGTCCAGCACCCAACGGTCGGTGGAGATGGACTCCCACACGCTGACAAAGCTTGCCAGCCGGCCTCCCACCAGGGTGCTTCGGTGGGGGCCCAACCCCACGGCCGGTTCAGTCCTGCTTCGACAAGGCTTTGCCGCCTTGTCCTCCTTGGCGACGACGGTGGGGTCAGCCTGACTTGCCTCGTCCCCTGTAAGCTTCCTGTGACGACGAACGGGCCGCTTGACGGTAGGTAGAAAATCCACCGCCGGAACCTTTGGAGGCACCCTGTTTGCCTCCGCCGCTCCAAAAGGGCGGCCGCCGTTGCTGGAGAACCCCAAGAGCCTGGGCCGTCTCCGTGTCCGCCTTGAAGGGAATCGTCCACTGTTTTCCCAAACAGGTTGTTTCCGTCGAACGGCATGTCCAAGACTCTGGTCTGCACTTCCTGACGGAAGTCAGTAGCCCTGAGCCATCCACGCCGCCTAAGGCACACGCCGTTGCCCAACTGGCGAAATCCAGTGTCAGCGATGTCCGTCGCAATCGTAATGGCGTGGTCCGACGCCACCTCTCCTTCCTGCAAGATCTCTAGGGCTTCCACCCTCTTGTCGTCTGGTAGGAAGTCCAGCAGGGGGGCCAGTTTGTACCACAGCTCCCTGTCGTAGCGGGCTACGATAGCCAAGGCGTTGGCCGCCTTAATCGTCGTCGCTGCCGACGAGATGACTCTGGACCCATCGTGTCTAATTTCTTTCCCTCGCCGTCCGGCGGGGAGGTCGACGTAGAGGCCGCGCCCCCCCACTTTCTTCCTG
This sequence comes from Ambystoma mexicanum, assembly GCF_040938575.1. NCBI lineage: Eukaryota > Metazoa > Chordata > Amphibia > Caudata > Ambystomatidae > Ambystoma > Ambystoma mexicanum. The sequence continues at coordinate 14,075,681 of NC_090925.1, read as the reverse complement.
GCCGCCGCGGAGACGACCCGGTACTTCTTCTCGAACCGATCCCTTCTAGCCGGCGTCGTGGATGGGTTCTTGAGGAGGGCGAGGCCCTCATCCCTAATATCGTCCAGTAGAGGTACAGCGAGGACCGTCTCCCTCTTGGCCTCGCGCCGTTGATAAAGGAAACCTTCCTTCTTCTTCTCTTCCGGGCAGAGCTGGAAAAGCTCGGATGCCCTGGCGATCATGGAGTGAAACGATCCAATCTCGTCGGGCGGGGAAGCCCGGGTGGGAGGTGACGACGGGAGATCCTCGTCGTAAACCTCGTCGTCTGTACCCGTCGCGGCCGTGTCAGTCCCCGTATCATCCCCACATGTCGTGGACGGGGAGGAGGGCTGAACAGGGCGCGATGGCTGAAAAGGAGGTGGAGGATGAATCCTTCTTCTCTTAGGGGGAGGGCTCCCAGAAGGGCCTGGCTCCGGGTCCCCCGTCGGGAGCGGTTCCTCCGTTGGTGGTAACGGCAATCTCGTCCTTATCTCCGAGCATAAGGACTGTATAGCCAACAAAATGGCCGCCGAGTTGTCTTGCGGCACTGGTTGAGGGGAGTCCGACGGGCAGTCAGGAGCCCCGTCGGCACCTTCGACGTTCTCGTCGTCTCCCACGTCGGGGTCCCTCCCGACGGGCTGGTCTTCTTCCACGCCAACGCCGTGGCTTAAGACTTCGATCAGCTCCTCCTCCGAGGTTGAGGCCGAATCCACGACAACCTCCTGCCCCCCTTTTTCTTCTCCATCGGAGGTTCCACGGGGGTCCTGTCGATGGGCATGAAAGAGGACTCCCTCCGCGTTGGCAGGGAGACTCTGGGCCCCGAGGACGCCACCACTGGTGTAGCCTCCACAGGCTGAGCCAGGGCCGGCACGACTGTCTCGATAGAGGCCTTGGCCGGATGGATTAAGGCTTTCACCACCTTAGGTGCACTCACCGCCTTCTCCTTGGGGGGAGGGTCACCGCCTCGCTCCCCCTCCGATGGGGCCTTCGAGCTCGACCGGGGTCTCTCCAGGAGCTTCGCCGGGTGCTCGGCCTTCCTCTTACCCAAGCCAGAGCGTTGGCTCGTGGTTGATGGCGCCGGGGAGGATGCGCCCTGCCTGGTGCCCGTAGAGCCCGACCGTTCGGCGCTCCCGGTGCCAGCGGACTCGCGGTGCTTGGCCTTCTGTTGGACCCCTGTCGCTGGGGCGCCCTCAAAGGTCTTAGAAGACCGCTCGGACTTCTTCTTCTTCTTCTCGTCTGACAGGCTCTTCCCTTCCAGCCAGTTGGTGAGACGTTGATGGCGGTCCTTCATCGTCCGCTCCGACATATTGCCGCAAAACGCACAGTCCTTCTCCACGTGCGTCTTGTCCTCATGTAGGAGGTAAAGACAAAGGGAGTGTTCGTCCTCCTTAAAGACATTCTGAAGCTGGCATCCAGGGCAGACCCTGAACAGCTTTCCGGGCGTCGAGCTTCTCTTCTCCTGGGCCATGTCCAAGATGGGCCTGAGAAACTTCTGGAGTCCTCCAAAAGCGTGGCTTGACGAAATCTTCACCCTTGAGGGGCGTAGACGAATCCGACACGGGTCCCCGTTGATCGGATGAAGAAACGGTGGAGCTTGAGGCTCTTTTGACCGAAAAAAGAGAAATTTTTTGAGAAAAAACATGAAAAATAGCACTAACGCTCGAGAGCAATAGCACGAGGATCCCAACACTTGAACGTGCGGTAAAAATCTGAAGATGGCTGCCAGAGGCGGGGCTTAGGTAGAGGGCACTCATTGGCTGTGGTCAGTATGACGCAGAGATCAGTGATTGGTTACTACTACGAAAGACAGGTCAGAAACGAAACTGATACTGATTTTTTCTTTACCGAGGATTCCCAGCCTGACGACGGGGAATATTCATGAGCATGTGAATCCATGCCAGACCCCATGCTGGAGAACAATGGTTATATTTTGTTGCAGGGCCCACTGCCATACCTTCTGAGCCTCAGTGGAAAGGGTTCTGGAGCAAGTACCTCCTTGTTTTCTCAAGTAAAACATTGTCGTCATATTGTCTGTCAATACTCTCACCACTGACCCTTTTATGTGCCGTAGAAAAGCTTTCAGGGCCCAACACACTGCCCTCAACTCCAGTACATTGATATGTAGCAGCGACTCCTCCGACGACCACCGACCTTGCGTTTGAAGAGCACCCAGATGCGCCCCCCATCCAGTCAGCGACGCGTCCGTCACTATGGTTATGTGGAACTCCGGTTCTTGCAGTGGGACTCCCCTGCATAGGTTCTGAGAGCCTTGCCACCATCGAAGAGCTCGCAGGAGCTCGTCATCGACTGTCAGTTTGTCCGACCAAAGTCCCTGATTCTGAGTCCATCAGTCTGCCAGGAATTCTTGAATTGGCCTCATGAACAGGCGGCAGTTGTTCACCAAAGGGATGCACGACGCCATGGCTCCCAGTATCGACATGTATCTTCTTACCAACACTTTTGTGCTGACCTTCCATTGCCTCGCCAGCTGATTGAGTCTGTGGATCCTTTCCGCGGATGGTCTTACCAAGCTTTGCGACGGAGTCAATGAGGACTTCTTGAAGTTTACTGCAAATCCTGGCCCTGTTTTCTTAACCATGCTGCGACCGGAGTTAGGCATTTCGTGAACGTCCTGGGAGGGGATTTTAGTCCAAAGGGGAGCACTGTGAAGTGGTAATGCGTCCTCCCGACCATAAACCGTAGGAACTTTCTGTGTTGTCGACGCATTGGTATGTGAAAGTACGCGTCTTGGCGGTACAGCGACGCCAGAAAATCCCCTTGCTGAATGGATCGGATCACTTACTGAAGAGTGAGCATTTAGAATTTTTGATTTTTCAACGTTTTGAGGTCTCGAAGGTCGAGAATGGGACACCATTTTCCGTTGGGCTTCTTCACCACGAAATACCGGGAATACACAGCTTGAACCCTCTGCGACACAGGTACCAATTCTATAGCCCCTTTTTGTAGCATGAGCACTACCTCTTGTTTTAAGACGCTCAGGTGGGGTTGAGCCGAAAACACTGGAAGAAAGTGCGGGGGTCTGCTCTTGAATTGTAAGGAATGACCGAACTTTACAGTGTCCAATACCCACCGGTCCGTGGTTCTGTGTTCCCATTCGTCGACACAGTGCAACACCCTTCCTCCCAGGACGTTCTGACGCCCGTCATTGTTGGTCTTTAGATTGTTTATCTTTCGACGGCGAGGGGTAACCTCCCCTCTTCCTAGAAGTTTGGTAGTCTCGCCGTCTTTTCGCGGTCTGAGAAGCCCGCCTGTAGCCCTGCGAGGAGTACGTCGGTCTATTGAAAGCACGGTCCCTTGATGACGAGAACCGGGAGTTTCCTGAGGCTCCTCTAAAGGGGCGAAATGAACGAAAATTCCTTCCACTCTCGAGGGCACCCAGAGATTGCGCCGTGTCAGAGTCCTCCTTTATGCCCTTCAAAGCCTCGTCCACCTTTTCGCCGAAAAGAAGGTCTCCCTCAAAAGGCATATCCAACACCTTATATTGTACTTCAGGTTGAAAGTTGGTGCATTTAAGCCACGCCTGTCTCCGTAGAACCACCCCGTTGTTAACTTGCTTAAAACCCTATTCTGCCAGGTCCACAGCAATATTTATAGAATGATTAGTGGCCTCCTCTCCCTCTCGGACGAGTAACATCGCCGCCTTTCTGTGTTCGTCAGTGAGATGTTCTAGTATGGGTGCCAACCGGTGCCACATCTCTCTATCATACCTGGCCATAGTAGCCAGAGAGTTGGCCGCCTTCACTGTTGTTGCACCCACCGACAACACATTCTTGCCAAAGGCATCTTGTCTCCTGGCCTCGTTCTCTGGAGGGGTCGTGCATTTGTGCTGAGACCTTGCCTTTCTCGCCGCCGCCGATGATACCACCGACTCTGGGGTCGGTTGGGAGGACAAACATTTGGGAGTGGATTCGGGAGCCTTAAATTTCTTCTCTAGCTACCTTTTATTGCGGGCTCCGAGAAGGGATGACGCATCGTCTGTAGTCCTTCTTGCCATACATGATCAAGGATGGGGACTGAGAACACCGACCTCCTCCTCTTCCCCATATGGTCGAACAGAAAACAGTCTTTTTTCTCCTCCTCTTGGGCCAATCCGAATTCGGTATACGCCTTACTCATCATGGCATGGGAAGAACTAATGTTGTCCGGAGGCGGGGGGGCGTGGCTAACTGCCATGTAGAACAGACGTGTCCTCAGGCAGCTCCTTCGATGTGCCTTTGATTTTGCCGTAAACTAGTAGCTTTTCCTCTTGTAAACTATTGAAAATCCCTGAGCACGCAGTAGATTGCCTGGGGCACCTCCGGCCGAACTTTGGAGCACCTGCGGGTCCCCTCTGCGACAGCACGCCGAGCGAGGAGAGATGACGGGACAGAGAAAATGGCGCCCACCACGGAATTACCTTCACCGCCGCGCCTCGCACCAGTGATCACGGGCGGTGCCCGCTTGGCGAGATCGCCGCCTTCCAAGTAGCTAAGCCGGCAACGCGGATGCAGCGGAGCGCTCTGCGCGGCGAGGATCCTGCCTTGTGGTCGAGGGCTGCTCGCGGTCGCTGCTGAGAAGAAGGAGCGGCAGACCAGACTCGGTGGCCCGCGCAGACCTGCATCGCGGCAGCCCGCGGGGCGGTGAGGAGCGGGTGCATCGGGGGGACGAGCCGCGGCGGCACACCTGCTCCGGAGCACCGGGCGCCCCGCGAGAGTGAGGTGAGGAGTTGGAGGGTGGGGGCATAGACTACGCCGCTGCTCCGCGCCTCGCCCAGGTGGCCCCCCCCGCTCTCCCTGCTCAGGATCATCCTCCTCCGTTCCTGCGGTGCCCGGCATTAACGGCTGTGCCCGGCCACCGTGGCCCTGGGCACGACAGAGTCTCTTCACTGTCGGCCCACCGGGCCCCTCTGGAACGCTGCGACCCCGCTGAAGGGACACCTAATCTTCCCGGCCTGGAGGACCCTCCACGGCGCTCCCAACTCACCGGACATTGACAGGGGGCGCAAATTAGAGCCTTTGTCGCCCCCCACATACATTACAAGAGGGGGAAGAAGCACAATTGGGCGGCGGGACTGTGGGCAACGTCCCTCATTCTTGGCTGGGCACCACCGAGACCACCTCAAGCGGACCCCAGGACCCCCCTCAGGCGGATCCAAGCACAGCTGAGCTTCATTGCAGCACCCCCCCAGCCCCCTTGAACTCTACTGCCCTTGCGGGAAGGGCGCCCGGACTTGCCCGCCTTCGGGTTCCACCCCTACGCTCCCCACTCACCTGATACACGGTTGGGGGCTGGGGGCTCGCAGAAGCCATTGCTACCCTGGGCTCTACCCTAGGTACACCGCAGAAGAAGAGCAAAACTCACTCGAGCTGGAGGACCGAGCGCGGCGCGCCCCGCTGGCACCGCTCCTAGGCTGCACCCCCCGTGGTCCCCACCAGGCTAATCGGAAAGTAAGTTTGTGGCCCCGCCTGTCTCCGGGGGAATGACCACCAAGGGGGCGAGAAGTAAAAATAAACAAACCACCATGGAGACCTATGCAGCTGCTAGGCCCAATGCCTCCACCATCACCACGGAGGCACAGGGAGCCGACCCCCCTGAACCAGCGAACTCGCAGCTCCTGGAGGCCATCATAACGTTACAAAAGACAATGGAGAGCAAGATAGACGCTGTTGCTATAGATCTGAACCTACTACGGCAGGACGTACGCTCCATAGCCAGTAGAACTGATGCACTGGAAACCCAAGTGCGCGAGAACACTGAAACTAAGACTCAGCTCCTAAAGGAGGCAGACATCCTAGCGCAAAAGATTAAAAACCTGGAGGACAGGGCTGATGAGGCAGAAGGGCGCGCGCGCCGAAACAATATCAGAATTATAGGCTTGCCCGAGGGCATCGAGGGGAACGATCCCACGAACTATGTCGAGGACCTCCTACTCCAAGAAATCAGAGCCGGGAAACTTTCGCAGGGATTTACCATTGAAAGAGCTCATCGATCCCTCACCAAACGGCCGCCCCCAGGCAACCCTCCCAGGCCAATAATTGCCAAGGTCCTCAATTATAGAGACAGAGAGACGATTCTGGCTTTTTCAAGATCGGGAGGCTGCATCCTAAGGAACTCAGCAAGAATTGCCATTTACCCCGATTATACCCTCCAGGTCCAAATGAGTAGAGCCCAGTTCATTCATACTAAAGCTAGGCTGAAGAGTGCCGGCCTGCGGTACATGCTCCTGTACCCAGCGAGGATGAAAATCCTGCATAACAATAAAGCCCTCCTATTCGAGACACCTGCTGAAGCTAGTGAATGGATGGATAGAGAACAGATCCCCGACGTTGAAGTTAAGCAGCGCAGACCACGGCTGTAGCCCGATGTGCCACGCATACATCCCCCAGGAAATCTTACAGTGGAACATTGCACCACGATTTGAATGCGGCAACATAGAATTAATTGGAGCTACACTGGACACTAACTGCTTGCCTAGTGACACCATTTGAAGCAGACTCACCTCTCCCCCACCGAGTTAGTTTGGGTATTTAACCCGCCCGTAGGGCACCAAAAGACCCAAGGTCGGATGGTGCGGAAACGGGGTAGTCAGAACGGGGGCAACCCCGCTAGACCAGTTTTGTTAATGGGAAGTTTTAAGTCCATTGTTTATCTCGTTGTTAAGTTTTGGGGAGTTATAGTTAGCCGGGAAACACCAAGACCACGGAGAAACCTTGCACGCAACGAGACACTAGGAAGTCCTCATATGCCCACAGGTGCGACCACCAAACAAGCTTCACTCCCATGGCTGACGCGATAAAGATTATGACGTGGAACGTCAGAGGCATGAATAACTTTGTTAAACAGCGCCGCATCCACGCACACCTTAGAAGGTGCAAGATTGGGATTGCTATGCTCCAGGAGACGCACCTAACCCCGACAAAACTGGACGCATTAGCAAAGGTATGGCGGGGACTCCTGATAGGATCCTCTTACTCCTCCTAGGCAAGGGGGGTTTTGATTTGGATTAACCCGACCATCCCCTTCAGGCTGATAGGCACCAAAACAGATGATGAGGGCAGGATGGCCCTCGTGCATGGCACCATTGAGGGTAAGGAGTTATGCTTGATTAGCACCTATGCACCCAATCATGATGCGACAGTTTTTTTCCACTCCCTATATCCACGACTCAGCCCTTATAGGGACGCCATTATGATCTGGGGGGGCGACCACAACTGCACCCTTAACCCCCTATTGGATAGGTCAGATTCCAAGCATACTCGCCCATCCCCTCCGGCCAAAATACTATCCAAGCTAGCACACCAGCTGCTTCTCCAAGACTTGTGGAGGGAGCTCCACCCCGTACAACGGGAATATTCCTTCTACTCCCCACCTCACTCCGTCCACACCAGGCTGGATTATCTTTTTGTAAGCCAAGAACAGCAAGCCATGTTTAACGAGGCACACTACCTTCCCAGAGTGCTGTCTGACCACTCCCCACTGGTCGCCACTTGGGAGGTGTTCCCACCTAGGCCCCCCTTGCCAACTTGGAGACTTAGGGCTGAAGCCCTGCTAGACGTAGTCTTCCACGAGCGCATGAAAGATTGCACTGAGGACTTTTGGCTGAGAAACTTGAACAGCGTGAAACACGTGGGCACGGCGTGGGAAGCGTATAAGGTGGTCATGAGGGGAGAGATGATTGCATCCATAGGGGGGGCCCAAAGATCCATCATAACTTCTCTAGAACAATCTGAGAGACAGCTGGGGGAACTGGAGAACAGGGCCGACTCATCCCCCGAACACCAGCGTAGGTTAACCGAGTTGAAGCAAACCTGCCTAACACACTGGGAATCCCTGGGGAAATTGAGTTACGCCAAGCACATTGAAAGAACCCATGCCCTGGGAGATAAACCTGGGAAACTTCTAGCTTGGCTTTATAAGAGGGAGATCCCCCGGACACCAATCTGTCACATACTCAAACCAGATGGAACTACCGCACATGCCCAAAATGAAATCAACGCAGTTTTCTCTGAGTTTTATCGTAACCTTTATTCTAATAATTCGCCCCCTACTGGCACTGAAATTGAGGATGTCCTGCACACCATCGAGCTGCCAAAATTAGACGCACAGTCCTCAGAAGCCCTAGACGAACCCATCACTCCTGATGAAGTGAGGGTTACCATTAGATCCCTACCATCCGGGAAAACCCCAGGCACAGACGGCCTTCCCGGGGAATTCTACAAGGCATACGAGGAAACTCTGGCTCCTCTGCTGGCCCTAGTGTTTAATGAAGCCTACGAACGTGGCACCCTCCCTGATTCTATGAGAGAGGCCGTTATCATCCCCCTACTTAAGCCTGGGAAGGACGGGTCTGACTGTGGCTCTTACAGGCCGCTCTCTATGTTAAATGTAGACAGCAAGATTTTAACTGCCCTGTTAGCAAATAGACTGCGCAGAGTAATCCCCCTACTGATTCACTGCGACCAAACGGGTTACGTGCCGGGGCGTTCCATCACAGAAAATCTGCGCAGGTTACACCACGTGATTTACAGCACAGAACATAGGCCCCAAAAATATGCAGTCGCATCACTTGACGCTACCAAAGCCTTTGATTCAGTGCAGTGGGAATGGCTTTACGCCACCATGGTAAAAATGGGAATAGGACCAGTTTTTTTGAAATGGACCCAATTGGTTTACACTAACCCAACCGCTAGGGTGCGCACAAATAAGATTTATTCTGACAAATGGTCCCTCCATAGAGGTACCCGCCAGGGATGCCCCCTTTCCCCCATGTTATATATTATTGCTACCGAACCCGTGGCTGCCTACCTTAGACAGGAATACGGGGATGGGGGCATCGAGATAGATGGTGTGACCCACCTCGTCTCCATGTATGCAGACGACACGCTGTTGTTCCTACACAACCCAGAACATCTCCTACCCTACATCCTCGAAACCTTGGACGGATTTCACAAATGTACGGGGATACAGATCAACAGGGACAAGTCTTGCCTCTACCCTCTCGCAGCCCTATATAACGAGGGGTTTGGGTCCCTGCCCCCCTTAGATCTCCATTGGCAAGTGTCCTCCTTCCGATACCTTGGCATCACTATACATCGGAATCCATACACAGAACACATCCTCAACACGGTTAGGGCTAAAGACACCTTGGAAAAATCTATGGATTTTTGGGGCAGACTCCCACTCTCCGTGGCCGGACGTGCAGGCCTCCTCAAAATGGTGGCACTCCCCCGCCTCTTACACAATTTTACCAATGTCCCTTTCAACATCCCCTCCTCCTTTTTTAGACACATACACAAACTCTGTAGGAGATTCCTCTGGCAGGGGGGTAGGCATAGAGTGGCGCTAGAAACACTTCAAAGACCCTATGAGAGGGGAGGACTGAAAGTCCCCAACTTTGAATGGTACTATCTTGCGAGCCAGTTAAGACATGTGATGCGGTGGATGGCTGATGAGGCTACCACAGACACCCGACTCCTCCAACCCGCCTTGCCTCGACTACTACTCAGGGACCTACTTTGGGTCGAAGAGGGTGCAACACGGCACTGCCCTTTCTTGGCCAAGCTTGGGATCCAGCTCTGGAAACGGGCCTGCAAAACAGTGGGGGCGGCAGACCCATACTCCCCGCAAATCCCCATAGCAGCAATCATGGCCAAGCGCGCATGGGGACAGGTGGAAGTGCGTGCCCAGTGGGAACCCTACAGCGTGGCTACCTTAGGGGACATGGTTCTAGAACAAGAGATCTTAACGTTCAATGAACTTAGCGAGGCCACTGGGCTACCCCCCGGTCAGTTTTTGCTCCACAGAGCAGTAGTACAAACCATTAAGAACAGATGGCCTGAGGCCACCAACCTCTCAATTGAACAGGAGACTATTGAAACAATGTTAGATACAGCCGAGGGAGGCCATGAAACTTCAAGACTTTACGAAGCCTTGATGCAAGGCGCGACCAGAGGTGAACTCAAGAGTAGAGCTAAGTGGGAAGGCGAACTAGGCCTCGAATTCGAAGATAAAGAATGGTTGCAGATATCCCACTATCACAAGAAAATCTCCAGGAATGCCCGCTTACAACTTATCCAGCTGTACATCCTTAATAGAGCCTATCTCACACCAGAAGTCATATCGAAATTCAGAGGCGCGGGAACACAGGTGTGCCCCAAATGCAACGAACCCAATGTTGGAATGACCCACATGTTCTGGGGTTGTTCTGTGATACAGGATTTCTGGGCACAAATAAAGGAAAGAGTGGCTGGCGCAGACATCGAATTGGAAGTTCATAGGCCAACGGCCTGTATTTTGGGCAGTTACAAGCGCAGCACTAAAAACAAGCCCCTAAACAAACTCAAAGACCTGATATATATAACAGCGAAGAGACGTATAGCCATGGGATGGAAGAGCCCCAGAGGCCTAAGCGAAGCACAGTGGTGGGGGGATCTTAAGAGATGGATAACTGCCGAGACTGGAGCATGGGAAACTGCAATCCATGAACAGAGGCTGGACTCTAGCGGTGAACTACAGCGCTGGGTAGCGCTAACAGTACCGCTACTTAATCCCAGGATGCCAGATAATGCCTCAGACAAAACGTGTAGTCCTGGCCCAGAAGCTGGCACTAAGAGTGGATGGAATGTCCGTGGTCTTGGGGGTGTGGGGAGGGTGGGAGGGGAGGGACAGAAACTTGATGCATAATTGAAAATGCCTCATTGATTATGACTACTGTTCGTTTTAATTGTTTTAATTGTTAAAACCCAATAAAGATGTTTAAAAAAAAAAAAAAAAAAAATGTTGTCCGGAGGCGACGGTTGGGCTGGGCTTCTTGGAGTTTCTAACTCCGTTTCCGACTCCCAAGTTGGGTCCCTAGAGGGGGATAACGATATCTCCGATATGAATCCTCTGTCTGATTCGGAGTCCAACAGCTCTCCTTCCTCTGGGCGTGTACATGGAAGGCTTCACGGGCCGGCATCGCCGTCAGAGGTGGTCGATGGGAAGGACCTGGCTCGTCGATGTTCGGTGCCATTGGAGCTGCCACCTGAGGTAACTTCTCATCCAACTTCTTTAACGAGGTTTGCAGTGTAGATAGAACTTCCAGAGATAAAACAGATTGAGGATTCAGCAGCGGGGTTCTAATCGGGATATTTGTCCCGCTCAAAAGAGTCAGTCTGCTAACCCCTTGCAACCCAAGGTCTGCAGGTCCAGCCACCCGCTCACACTCGTCGTCCACAGAGGATATGGATAAGGCCTCCTGCTGCAACAAGGATTCCGGCAAAACTGGGTTGTATACTTCCGGTCGCCAGGCCTCCTGTGGAGTTTCCGTCGACGAGGCAAAATTTTGCACCGCCGTCATCGTCGTCGTCACCTGCGGCGTAACACCTGAAGAAGCCAACTGCATCACTGGTAGCGAGGGTGTTGACGATCGCCCTCCCGTCGACGACGGTGGTATCTGCGCAGATCCTTGAGGCGTTCCCGCCTTTTTTGAACTTGACCTGTGTTTCTCAGTATCTCGACTCGAGGATGATCTGTGATGATCACCTGAGGAGGATCTTGACTTTTCCTTTCTCTCCTTCCTAGACGAGGAGGACGACGACAAGGTTTCTGCTTTTAGCGAAGCTTCTTTCGTGGAATGCTTTTTCGAAGAGCCTTTCTCCGCAGGACGCGCTTTCATCACCGGGGGTTCAGTCGATGCTGAACGGCGGGGGGCCCCTAAGGATTTTGTTGTCGAGGCCAAGCTACGCGTGGAGCCTACCTCCGAAGGGTGGTATGCACCCGCTCCATTGCTCAACCAAGCCACCAACCGCCGACTCCGGTCTTTTAGAGTCTTCTAGGAGAAGCCCTTACAGATGTCACAATTGTCTGCCGAATGGTGAGGGTGGAGACAATATATACAGTCCATATGGCCATCTCCTTCATACACCTTCTTAAACCCGCATGTAGCACACGGGCGAAAAAGAGCTTTTCCAGACATTAGGAAAAACGACGAAAACAACCTAGCAAAAAATAGTAGATGATGCGAGGTGATCCCACTACTTTGGAAGACGGTTGAAATCTGAAGGGAGCCGTGGGGGCGGGGCATTTATACCGCGACGTCCTATTGGGGAATGCGTAAGCAGCCCAAAACGACGTAGATAGGACACAAAAGTGTCGAAATCTTTCCTAAGGAAAACGGCTTTATAAATGTACCGAGGGTACCCCGTCTGACGACGGGGAATATTCTAAGCATGTGAATCCATGAAAGATCCAATGCTGGAGAAGTATTGCTGCACCTGCAAAGCTTGAACCATCTTTCAAACCACAAGCCTCTTCATCGCTTATCCCGCAGATGATCGAATCAATGTCAAACCAACCCTGATGTTCTCTCCGAACCGCATCCTTCAAGCACGTTATCGACTCGTCTGTGCATCCCTTCATGAGCCCATCCTCCATCGGAACTCGAACATTGAATTGATCCTAGTAGTTTCCACAATCTGCATTGCTTCAAACCGCAGCCTTCTTCAGTTCAGTCCCACCTCGACATCTGCTTGCCAGTCGATTACCATGACTGCCGCATTTCGAACTGAATCGAAGCACCTAACAGCACAGAGAAGCCTGGTGCACCATTATCAAATTGAATTATCAAACTGAAAACACACTGCAGAGTTATTATTGCCTTATAACTGCCCCCCCCCAGTCCATGTTGGGTCTAGGAGGTCACTAGGCTAGGTGACCTTGATCCCTTTTGCACTTATATTGTGGTTTATATTGCCTTTCTCCCCCTGCCTCATTACCCAGAGTACTGCATCCTGCTACATTGCGTACTCAGTGTTCTTTCTACGAGGGTCTCATGAACCACTGTACGTGTCCCTTTTGGACTTCGTGGTCCCTGACCCATGGGGGACTGAACTCAGCAGTACTCCCAACATGGCCGCTGAACGTGGAACGCTGTTTGCCAGTCTCTGCGTTGTACGCTCTACGTTCTACAAAGCAGACACACCCCCGCGGCCCTAAGCGTCTCAACGCTACCGCTTGCAGTAGTCAGACGTGTGCGGCCGGAGTTCGTACAGCGATTACTGCTGATTCCTGGTTCCCTGAATCTCCTCTTCTTTCATCCTTCCCCTTTTTCCTCACCTTGCATTTCCTGGATTGCAAGCGCATTTGTATATCCGAGCGTGCTCCTTGCCATTTCCTGGACTTTTTCCCGGACATCTGAATGTTTCCTGGAGTCAAGTCAAGAACCGCACGCTGGAACCCGAGGATCCACGCACAGGGTTGTACAAAGCCCAAAAGGTGCGAAAGAAGACATCTTCGAAGATCACGAACAAACAATACAGACAGGTGAGAAGGGGGGAAACCTGTGACAGAGGGTCTGTTTTTGTAGTTATTTCTATTTAGTTATTATTGTATATGGTGTGTTTAATTAAAACCTTGATTGGACTTTCCTCTACTTTGGACTGTTCTACTGTTTCACATGTACACCTCTCTTGAGAGTACAGCCTTCCCTCTGCCCATGCTATCACCAAAGGAGAAGAAAGTGCATGCGCCTGTTTCTCCTTTATAACTCGCTTCACTCTTGGTTTGTAGAAGTGTGAGGGTTGAGTCGGCACTTTAGCCTCTGTGAAGGTATCATGAATGAGACACAGACAACAAGGTAGAATGTTGGTGTACAAACTTTTATTAACTAAAAAGGAGGGTTGGGAAAATGCCTAACTTGCCCTAAGCTAAGGTGGGATTTCCCTACCTAAAGGAAACTAATGATAGTCTGTGTCAGGAAGTCCATAGCAAATGTCTGTCTGTGTCTACAATCTATACTTGCCCTCACAACTAACGGTATACAATGTGTAGGGATGTCAGCATCAAAATGAGAAGTGTTCAAAATAATAGTTCTGAGCTTCTTCCAGCTCTTAAATGGAAAAGGGGTAAAACAAACTAATCTCATGGAGGGAAGCGTATATAGAGAAAATAAACAGTCCCCAAGATTCAAATGTTCACTTTACACCAGAGGGGTTCCCTTCCCTTAGCTTTCAAGTCTTGCAAAGTTTCAAAACAACACAATTCCTCGGGATAGGCAATGCTCCAACATAACTAAGTTCCAACATAACTAAGTTCCTTGGGATAGTTAATGCTCCAACATAAGTAAGTTCCTCGGGATAGTTAATGCTCCAACATAACTAAGTTCCTTGGGATAGGTAATGCTCCAACATAACTAAGTTCCTTGGGATATTTCCCCAGCTCTCCCAGTTTGGTTATTTGTTACCAATTTATAACGTTTAAAAAAAAAAAGATTTTTAGTGATTTTTACAAGCAATCAACATTCAACAAAACCAGCAGTACTTGTCATATCACTTCAGCGTCATGTGTAAGACGTCAAGTATCTATCACTCCCCTTTTACCCACCCCCCAACTCGAGCCTACTCCACTTCGCACTCCGCTTATTCTCCTTCTGGGGGTACTTCCCCATCAGTATTCTCAGAGGTTTCATAATCGCTTGGGCTGTCCTGGGCGGACCCCATCAGTGTGGCCACTAGGTGTTTCCAGGCTGTTAAGGTTTCTGTTTCTTCCTCCCCTCCCCTAATGGTAACTTCATTCCACACTGCCGTTTCGGCTTAGGTCCATTTCTGGAGATCATTCCACCAGACCTCTACTTTCGGTCTGTTTCATGCTTTCCACCCCATGGCGATACTGCGTTTGGCGAGTATGTAAGCCAAGTCCTTAAGTTTGCTCACATGTTTCAATTGGCGTGGTCTAGGGAACCCCGGACCATGCATGCCCTCACTGATTCAACGTTTAGCTTGATCCCTTTCTCATTTAGTCAGTGGGCTACTTCTCCCCAGAACTTCCCAATTTCCAAACATGCCCAAAACATGGGCATTAACACAGCGTTTACCAATTTCTAAAGTTCAGCTCATTTCGCACAGGTTTCCTTTATTCAATCACAATGTGGCGTTTCTTTAGGTGGGCGTATTCAGTTTTAGTGCAATTGTCGGACCACACGGTCCACCCATTACAGGCTACGCAACCAACATACCTTACTTGGTTCTGTTTCACAGGTTTCATACCACGGTTTCAGCTTCACAATAAGGCTTGACTCAGTATCCTTTCACCTTCCCTTGAAGCTTTATTATCACTGGTTTTGAGAACGTTCTAATGTAGTCTAATTTAATGTAATATAATTCAATGTATTTTCCCAGTAGCTTCTTGCCAGTTTCAGCTTCATAATGAGTCTTGACTCAGTATACTTTTAACTGCCCTTGAAGCTTTATTATCATTGGTTTTGTTAACGTTCACTTTTTCAGTAGCTTTTACTTGCAAGACCAACATAAGCTGCCCAGAACACTTTCCTTCTAGGAAAACATAGTTGGTTATAGTTCAGATTAACCAGGTTACTCCCCGTAGTGACCACCTTACTCCTAGTCCATAGTTCCCTTTCCTTCATACTTATGGGACATTCCTCCGTGCTGTGGGACGGGACCGGAGCACTTTGTAAAAGCATCAAAATTTTGCAAAAATGTTAGTCCTTCCTCTCTTTTACGCGGGGTACTGCACGCGGCCGTAACCCCGCCCACCTCAGCTCCGCCCCGCACATCGCCCATCAGTCCTTTTCTATCACCAGGTCAGAGACCTTTAAGCAATAACAGAGGAACCTTATTAGAGGGGACGGCGGGTGGTCGTATGGAGGAAAGGGGACTATGGACTAGGACTAAGGTGGTCGCTACAGTGAGTAACCTGGTTATACTCCTACATCCCGTCCCCTTTCCTCCATACTTATGGGAGATTCCCAAGCACTCCTCACAGGAACCCCGGGTGGATGGAAAAAAAACCTTATTGAAAAAGGTTCTTCAGCACAGCCTGGCCAAACTGAGCATCAGATCTGGAGCTCAGGTCTAGACAATAATGTTTACAAAAAGCCGATTGGGAGGCCCATGTAGCCTCCTTTACGATGGTCTCCCAGGGGACATATTTCTGAAAGGCAACCACAGCTGCCTTGCCCCGCACCAGGAGCGCATGAATACCTTTAGGAGGCTGCAGACCCTGAAAAGTGTAAGCCTCCGTAATACAGGCCGCGATCCATCTGAAAATAGTCGCCTTAGAGGCCTGCTTACCTTGTGGGTTACCAAAGGTCACCAAAAGTTGAGAAGAGCTCCTAAATTCAGATGTTCCGTCCAGATAGAACTTAAGAGCCTTTCTAACATCCAATCAATGTAGAACCCTTTCCGCTTCTGAAGCAGGGTTTGGAAAGAAGACCGGATGGAAATCAGAGACCACCTTTGGCAGGAAAGAGGGATTCGGCCGTAGGACCACCTTATCCTTGTGGAAAACCAAGAAGGGATGCTTCACCGACAGAGTCTGGAGCTCACTCACACGCCTTGCTGAGGTAACAGCAACCAAAAAAAGACACCTTCCACGAAAGGTGCTTAAGGTCCACCGTAGGCATAGGTTCGAACGGTTTATGGCACAACGCGGTAAGGACCACATTCAGATCCCACGTCGGATGCGGTTTGCGAACTGGGGGATAAAGATGCATCTAGCCTACGAAGTGCCTCGTAATCACCGGAATTGACAGTGAATAGGAGCACTGGTCAGTAGACAGGTATGCGCCTACCGCCGAAAGATAAGTTCTGCATGACAGAACATGAACGCCCGATTCTGCTTGGTGAGACACGAAGGACAGCACCGTGTCAATCGTAGCCACCCTGGGGTCGAGCTGTGAGGCTAAGCACCAGTGACAGAACCAAAGCGACTTGCTCTTATACTGAGACCTCGTCAAGGGCTTCCTGGCTGCCTGAATTATTCACATGTTATCAACCGACAGGTTGAGATGCTCTAAAGACCTGAACTCAGGCACCATGCCACCAAGCTGAATGATTGTGGGGAGGGGTGCCACAGCTGACGATCGTTCTGGTGAAGCAGATCGGGACTCACCGGTAGCCGATGTTGCAAAGAGGTCCACTTCCGGAGTGCCCCAACACTGGAATATCTGTGTGAGGATCTCCGCTTTCAATTCCCACTCGTAGCTGACCATTGTCCGCCGACTGAGGGCATCCGCCGTGACATTCAGATGGCCCGGGATGTGTACTGCTACCAGCCAGACACCATGCCGAACCGCCCACTCCCAAATCTGGATGTCAGATCCACAAGAGGAGGAGACTCGGTGCCCCCCTGCTTGTTGATGTAATACATTGACACGACATTGTCCGTGCGGATACGGACCACCTTGTTGGCAATGACCAGCCTGAACGCCTTGAGCGCTAGGAAAATCGCCAGAAGCTCCAGATGATTTATGTGAAGGAGCTTGTCCTGGGGCGACTAAAGGTCTGAGACCTGAAGAAGATCTAACGTTGCACCACACCCTAGGAGGGAGGAATCCGTCGTGACCATCACCATCGGGCGGGGTCTTGAAACCCTGTACCTACTGACAGGTTGCTGAGAGACGACCACCACACCAGGTCCGTTCTCATGGAAGCCGGAATCAAAACCATCTTAGAGTCCGGATCCACCGTCTGACGCCAAGAGCTCCGAAGAGCCATTTGAGTCCGCCTCATCTTGAGTCAAGCAAGAGGAAGAGCCAGTACACACGAGGCCGTGAGGCCCAGAAGCCTCTGTAGCCACTAGGCCGTCATGCTCTCTGACAGCGTAAATATCTGACAGTGCAGTCTAACGTGTTCCAGCAAAAACCCAGGAAGATCAAGTCCTGAGAGACCGTCATGGAAGATTTCCGCCAGTTCACCGACAGCCCAAGATGGAACAGAAGCTGGAGGAGAGACTGAAGATTGCACGTGGCTTTCAGCGGGCAAGGGCTGTGAAACAGCCAATCGTCCAAATAGGGATACACATGGATACTCTGCAGACGAAGATAAGCTGCAATTACTGACATCATCTTCGTAAAGACACGCAGGGCCGAGCTGAGGCCAAAAGGAAGCACTCGGAACTGGAAATGCTCCTCTCCCACAGAGAAACACAGGTATCTCCAGTGTGGATTCCATATCAGAATATGCATGTATGCATCCTGAAGGTCCACCACGCTGAGCCAATCGCCCATCTGTAAAGAGGACCTTATCTGACCACGCGTGATCATCTTGGATTTCTCTTGGGGTAGGAAAAGATTGAACTGGGAAAGGTCTAGAATGGTGCGCAGGCCAGCCTGGTTGGGTTTGGGCACCGTAAACAGTCGGGAGCAGAAGCCCTCCCCTCGCTCCCCTAGGGGAACGGGTTCCACCGCTCTGAGATCCAGCAACTTCTGGATCTCGGCCTTGAAGGAGGGCGATGCCGACTGCTGGAAAGGAGCATTGATGGGTGGGGTAGGGGGAAAGGGTAAGCGGAAGCCCGCCCGAGCGACTAACAAGAACCACCGGTCTTCGGTAATGGTCTGCCACGCCTCCCAATGAGACGCAATGCGTCCTCCCACCGGGGTCTCGTGCGAGCACAGAGAACTCTCATTTTGCTGGTTTCTCAGTGGCAGCACCACCTGAACCTGAGGAGGAGGCTGATGAGCGGGAGAAATATCGACTCCATTGCTGCCTCCGGCGGGAATTCCCCAAAGGGGTATCGACTCTGCTGGATTTTCGGTCCAGAAACCCCCTAAAGCCAGAAGAGGGCCGGGACTGTGACAACGGTCTCTGTGTCCTTAAAGGTGGTTTCACCAGGACAGACAAGAACTGGGCGGACTGGGTGCTATCCTTTGTTTTGGTCAGCTCCACATACGTTGTGGAATGAAAAAGCTCCTTGCCGTCAAACGGCAGATCCAAAACCTTATCTTGCACCTCCTTAGAGAAATTGGTGGCGTGCAGCCAAGCCTGATGAGAAGTATCCACACCAAGTATAAGGCTTCGGGCCGAAGTGTCGACGTGATGAGTCGCCGCTTCCAGCAGATCCTGAGCCAGGACCCTGGCATCCGACAAACCCACCTTAAAGTCCTCAAGCTTTTCAGCGGGGATAAATTCCTCAAACTCCGACAGACCTTTCCACATTTTCATATTCGCCCCCGCTAACACCAGTTCTGCATTAGCCTGCTGCAATTGCAGGGCTGAGTTAGCAAAAATCTTCCTCCCAAGGGAGTCAAAAAGTTTATCCTCTTTGCCCAGGACCTGTGTAGCCGTCGAAGTGGAGGATGCCACAGGTCTGGACTGCAAAGTGGCCGCAGCCCCGACCGTGGAGGAGGGGGGTGGACATGACGCTAAAGCCACCTCTTCTGAAGAATGAAGCCTATAGCACATGTTAATTTTCTTATTGACAAACAGTCCAGAGTGTGGTTTCTCCCATACTCTACGGACCTCGGCCAAAACGTCCTTCTGCAAGAACAAGCCGGTACGCTCCGAAAGAGACAAGGTGAACGCCCCTGAAAGCACGCCCTCCTGCAGAGCGGCTACCTCGGGTACTGGAACATCCAACAGACACATCATGTCCAGCAGCTGATCGTGAAAAGCTCTGGTAGAGCGGGGCTGGTCTTCGCTGTCCTGATCGCCCTGTACATCATCCGATAAGTCCGGATCAGGCTCAGTCACATCTGGCACCACAATCACCTTGTCCACTGGGGACAATGGAGGCGGGGTGGAAGAGTAGGGGGAGGCCCAGCCGGTAAAGGCTGCACCGGCGGAGGCACAGGCAGCGCAGCCGGGACCGTTGGCGCAGACGGGCATATCTCCCTAAACAGGCCCTTAAAGTACTCCTTCATGGGGTCGGAACGCATACGTTTTTTGAAACTTGCCGTCCTCCGCCGATGCCTTAGGCATGACAGGAGGAGGCCTCTCATGAGGAGGGTAATTCCAAGGGAGCATGGGAGAGGGTTACCATGAGAGCACTTCCCCGCTGTTGTACACATAAATCAAGGGCGCCGATGCCGCCGGCAGCGAGACATTGTGCGGTAGAGGCATCCAAGTGTTCCAGTCATAAACTGGACGAAACGGATGTGCACAAGTAAACCGATGTTCACCTGAAAGAGCACCCCCTACACCTAAAGTCGATGGCGTAGTTGTAAGGGTTGTATCCAAAATGCCCGCCGTGGTCTTGGCGGGAACGGCCGCCATTTTGTCGGCACCTGAGGAGAACTGCGACACGAGTGGAAGTGAGGCAGGGGTCCCCACAAGTGGGTCAGGGGTCTTCATTTTAGCCTTAACACAAGGAACCTCGGCCGAGCCGGTACTGTGTGGCCTCTGATGTTTTTGTGACATGCTAATAGCCAAACTAGCCTTCGCAGGAAGGACCTTGGCACTGCCGGTAAAGGAGGAATTATGGTTCGAGACCTCACTCCTTGCCCCCTCAACAGCTCTGGGGTCACCGCAAGAGCGTGAACGATGAGGAATACCTTTCACCGACAAGGCCTTAACAGGCCTCTCAGAACTGTTGGTCACCTTAGCCTCTAAACGAGGGACCTCGGACCCACGTCCGGTAAAAGCCTCTTCACGCCGGGCCTCGAACTTCTGTTCGGTATCTAGCAGCCCAGCCGACGCCTCAGGGCGCACCCTGGTACAAATGAACAAATGAGTGAAGCTCCAATCAAGGAGGCCTCGGACCGAGCTTCGGTACCCCACGATTCAGTAAAGCTAGGAGGAGCCTTGGATTGTGATCCGGTGTCAACAGGCCCCTTACAGAGACTCTCGGAGAAAACTCTGATACACTTGTTAGGCCTAGACGGCACCTCAGGGCTCGCCCCGGTAACAGAGCCTTTGACGCTCCTCCCAGACCGGGAAGACCCCGGAAAGGAGTCGCCCGGCCGGGGTGCCCTAAAAAGCAAAGAACTTACCAGGCGTTTCCTCTCCTCGTCGATGAAGGATTGGAAATGCGTAGGAGGAGTGCACTGAAACACCTCCTCCCACTGCTCTAACCGACCTTGGAGTGCCCGGACCGAAAGGGAATCGCAATAAAAACACGAGTCCCACCGGTGGTGTCTGAACCAAACACTCTAAACAAAGAGGATGGATATCCGCCCTAGCGAAGCGTCGCTGACAGGAAGAACAATTCGGAAAGTCTAGCTGAAAAGGGATAGACAGACTATCACGCGATCGCAAGCGAGAGCCAGAGAGGAGGAAGCTGGAAGAAAAAACCTTCCGCAGATGCTAAGTGCGCCCTGTCTCGAACGAGCAGAGAAAAGGACTGATGGGCGAAGCGTGGGGCGGAGATGAGATGGGTGGGGTTACGGCTGCTTGCCGTACCCCGCCTAAAAGAGAGGAAGGACTAACATTTTTGCAAAATTTTGATGCTTTTACAAAGTGCTCCGGTCCCGTCCCACAGGACGGAGGAATGTCCTATAAGTATGGAGGAAAGGGGACGGGACGTAGGAGTATGCACAATTCATTATAAGCTTCCCAGTACATTCTCCTTCTAGGAAACCTAATTGCTGTTATAGTTCAGATTGCACAATTCATCATAAGCTTCACAGCGCACTCTCCTGTTAGAAAACGTATTCTCTTGCATACCGGCTTGGTTACTATTTCAGTTCTTTTGCACCTCTTATTTTTTGGCAATGATAGTTTATTCAATGTGTGACGTTACTTGCTTGCTTAGTTAATGATAGCCTATTTAATTCTTAGCAATACTTGCTTGTTTGCTTCTCATCATTTTAATCACTTTTTTCCTCTCGATTTCCATTGTTTGTTTATTTGTTTGTTTGTTTATTGAATTTCTAATGCGCACCAGACCCAGGGGTAACGGAGCAGCAATAAGAAGGTGCACGGCTTACAACTTATATTAACTTATTCCGTATACTCAAGTCAGATATTCAAAACCAAATATCGCTGTCATCAAAACAGCCCATCCACTGAGTCCGGGCCCCCCTTTCCACCCAGGCGGACTCAACGGCTTTTGTACGGTTGGATTTCCACTTTCGGTGGCTTTTCGGAGACTTGTCTCCGTTCCAGGCCTGCTCGCGTTGGTTCCCTCTGGCGTTCTGCGTTCTCCACTGCTTCCTTGCTTCCCTGTTGCTTACTGTGGAACTCTGGTCAGATGCAGTCAGCGGTCCTGCACCTTTGAGCGTTCGGGAGCCTTTCCAACGCCACCAGTACCTTTGCTCGGTGCTGCACTGCTTCCTTTGCTCCTCCTCAGACTGCCAACAAGCACCTCTCGCTCGCTCGCTGCACTAGTTCATGCTCCATACACTTCCCAGAGTCTCTGGAAGGTGCCTTTTCACCACCACAGCTTCTGCCCTTGAAGTCTCCTTCGTGCTTGCTGTGCCTCTCCTTATACCTCTCAAGTATGCCTGTTTAAAAGTTCCTGGCTCAACAACTAGACCGCTCATGTTTCTATCTCCAGTCTTTCTTCTGTTTTAATTTTGGCCTCCTCGTCTCAGTACCTAAGTGGTGTGTCTTCAGAGAAGGTTGTCTGGGACAATAGGGAAGGGATTGATAATACCCTACAAAGATCTGTGGAATATTGGGCTCATTGGAAATGGGAAGTGGGGGATACCATGTCTCACCCAAGGGTGCCTCATCCCCACTCCCCAAGTCTCTTCCACCCAGGCGATCCTCCCTCGCAATCCACCCCCAAGGTCCAGATCCGAAAGCAACAGCCTTTCCCTGGCCACCTGGGAGGAGGATATGTTGGGGAAAGAAGTGAGGGCACCCTCAGATTCCTCACACCTCCACTCATCCATGTATTCCTGCAGAGCAGAAGTCAAGTCATCATCTTGAAATACTACAGACACCGCCATTGGGTCTTGCATCACGCAGCTGATGGCAGCACCCACCAGGTGGTGACCAGAGCATCCACCTCATAGAACCAAACAGGGGACTTTGTCACAGAACATAGTGTTTGGCAGAAAAACATTTAACCCAGTAGAGGTGTTAAATGTTTGTGCTAATTTAGTTCACTAAGAACTATCAGTTATATAAGCCAGAAGGTCTTTAGCCAGCCAATTCCCACCACCCGACCTTCTGCACCCACTTAAAACCCTTATCCCATCCTTTTAGGCATGATGCTCTAATGCACGGAGCAAATGGGGGGAGCTTCCCACCAGCAATTCTAGAATAAAGTGTGCAGTGCATTGAATTTAAAGTCAACGTTGAGTGAGAAATCTTGTCGTTTCTAATACCCAGCACACAAACAATTAAAAAACAGTGTCACTTCTTCTTCTACGGTTTAACCACACAACAGCATTTAATACTTTTCACCTGCCCACTCACCTACCAGGCCTGCAACTACAAGGTCCCTTGCCCTGGTGTACTCGCCTGCCAGGACTAATGAAACTACAAATACTACTACAAGTACCTCTGTGGCACGGTTCTACTTCACACAACTTATAAAGGGCCTCATCACGAGTGGGCGGTATCCCGGCGGTAAATCTATCGGAATGCCGCCCAACGTGAAGAGCATTACCACAACTCGGTTCAGCGCTATCAGCGCTGGATCCCAAGTTGTGGTACAGCGGTAAGACCCCATTTATATTGGGTCCAAGGGAACCAATGGGGCATTTTTGGTGCAATCACGGCGCTAATAGTGCCGAAAATGGGTGGAAAGTCAACAGATTTACCCCCCGCTCAGAGCTGAAGGTGGATCCCCAACTTGCGGCCCAATTCATAGTTGGGCGGAGCAGTAATGCGGCGGTAATAGTGTTACCACCACATTTTTACCACTCCGCCCAATTTGTGATAAGGAGAAAAAAGTCATTTGACTTTCCACAACATCAGTTTTGACAACTTGTAGGAAAACATAAGACACATTGGTGCTGTTTGTTCCACACTTGTGATTGCCACATGCAATGCAGGTTGTGCTCCTCTCCTGCTGAACATCTCTGTCAAAAGGGCAGCTTTCCTGACACTCCTTTTTTCCCACTCCTGCATTAACCAAGTGCTGATAATGGCTTTCTCCCACTGCTGCTCTTCTTTGCTTAGTTCAGTTCCCCCTATTGATTCTTTCTCCCTCTGACAATAGGCTCTATAAACAATCAGCTTAATTGCCCTCTCTTGGCTTTGGCAATATTGGTTCTCTTTAGCTTGCTTTTGTTGGCCAGTATTCTGACCTCCATCAGTTGGGTGTTCAAAATTACAATTCTGCTTTACATCAGTTAGGTATTCAAAAAATGTTTGGTTCTGACACTTTACTCTTTTGATGCCAGTTTGATATTCAAAATACCCGGCCTTGGCCAGCGGGCGATCACAAAGCGCTCCGGGGTCACAATATGCTAGTGAACTCATCAGGTTTGCGTGCGTATCCACTCGCTCCGCTGTCTCTCAGTCGCCCTCAGATGTGGGTCACTAACCCTATTAGGCTGCAACTTCCAGCGTCGTGCCTCTACAGCCCTCTTCTTCTTCCCCAGTACTTTGGGCATTCTGGAACTTCAGGTCCACAATGATCAAATGAACTTATTCTATAGTTTCAATTAGTTTTTCCCATTCCTCCCAACCTGCCCCCCCATGTGATCCTCGTGCATAACACCACACCTAGAGTCAGGGGGCCTCATTACAAGTTTGGCGGGAGCCTTGCCGGTAATTTTTTGCCACACCCGCAAATGGGTAATTACTGGGTAATTACGGCCCTGCCGGACCCAGTAACTGCCCATTTGCGGGCGCCTGAAAAAAGATGCTCCCCATTCCCAGTCGGGCCCATATGACTGAATGGGAATGGGGAGGTCGGTTCCAGTGCATCCTACATGTTGTGCTCGCGGGGGCCTTTCTGCCCGCCAGGTCCGAGTAAACCCACTTGGTAGCAGTCTGTACCACACAGATTCACTTGGTAGCTGTGGCTGAGCAGTCAGACTTCCCTCAAGAAGAGTTAGGCAGTATACAGAGTATTCACAATAGGTCAGAAGAACACAGTAGAACAAGTAAACACTGACCAGAGCTTGGTGTAAAGAGATATAATTATTTATTTAAAACCACATCTAGTAAAACACACAGGCACTAATGTTAAGCAGTTCAAAAACACGGTCACTAAAAGATATACACTCCCTTAAAAGAATATTAGACAATTCTTTAGTAAAGTCCCACTTATTTTCAGACAGCGGTGAGCGCTTAACGCAGATGGCACTCTAATAATTCGTTTTAAAAGGGAGAGAAAAGCAGAATATAAATTGAAACAGATCCCAACACTTTTACAAGAACACAACAAGAGAGGAAGGCAAAGTAAAACCGTGAAGTTAGAGTTCAGTAGGCCGGATCCACTCTAAGAGGATCAGAACGAAATGTGTCCAAGGTCACATGATTGCAGTGCACAAAAGTCTTGAAAAGGCTCAAAAAGCGTTGGACCAAAGAAAGGGACCAGTTAGATGGTCAAGGCGGCCAGCCCGGTCCAGAAGGTTAAGGGATTATTATTACCTTGTAGCAATCTTTAGAAAGGGAGGCCTGGCGGACACGGTACCTTAAAGTGGTGAGAATACTCCAGCAGGGGCAGTTGTTCCTGGCAGCGGATGCAAGTCGGTGCTGCGTCCGAGGGAAGGGAGGATCTCGTCAGGGAGGAAGACAGGAGTCCGTTGCACTGCCAGGGAAGAGACCAGCCGCGGAGTTCTCAGGTAAAAGGAGCGGTCCTTTGATTCGCGGTCTAGTGGTAAGTGGCTATCCGGTTACCGGGGTGCTTGGCACGGGCAATCCGACCACAAGACGTCCTGGGATGCGATGAAAAGAAGGTAAACTGGTTGTGCCCACCAGTCAGGGGAAGAAGCCTCTCCAGCCGGGAGATCTTCTCTGTCGTCGGGAAGTGGTGAGTCGGTTCCGCAGGGCTCCACCGGTGGTGTCGTTGTGGTAGGTCGGCTCAGCTTCTCCCTCGTCGGATTCTCAGGTCCTGTGGCGACTTCTGAAGTTCTAGTCCCCAAAGCCCTGCTTTTATGCAGCACACCCCCATTCACTCAGCCTAGCTGTCAATCAAACATGCTAAGTGGTGAGCCGGCCGGCTCACCACTTGGGCCAATCACACAAGAGTGCGACTCGAGTTACCAAGGTAACTCAGTCCAGGGTGCCTAAACCCCCTCCCGCGCCCCCTATGGTACCCAGACAGAGTGGCACCACTTTTGGAGGCTTCTGTGGAGAAGCCCGCCAAAAAGTGGAACAAAGGGCTCGACTTGGGTTGGAGTCACAGAAGAGAACACAAACGCCATTTTAGAATCGAGTCCTGGCAAAAAATACCAACCGGCGAATTAATCTTAAATAAATAAACCGGCGGTATGTTCGAGGCTATGAGAATTAAATAATTAAAGTTGCTAGCCTCGAACAATGGGAAAATCCCATAGGGATTTATTCGCGGTCGAATATAAAAAGTAGTATCCACTGCCACCAGCCAAAACTCGATCAGGGGGGACGGAGATGTGCCCCCTCGACTAACAGACCCCGGGGCAATTGAATTGCCCCTACCAGTACGTCCACAATATGATGGTTTGTACTGGTTTCTGTTCATAATTTGGGACTAGTAAAGCCAATGGTGACTTTACATGCCCTGGGAGACAGTAGTCAGTCCCAGGGTATGGAGTCTATGGTGGGGTGTCACTATGACACTCCTGTGCTACTGCACGGAGGGTGCTGTGTAACACACATAGTAAAAACACATGAGGCCCTATGGAGTAAAGGACCCCATAGCCCATAAAACACATAAACAGTCAAAGGAACACCATAAATCATGTCCAAGAGTGGGAGAAAAAGAGTCTCACTCTTGGCAGGAGAAAAAAACAAACTCCAGAAATCCAGCAAAGCTGCTGGGGGACTCACTAGGTTAGGAAATTCAGCCTAAAGAGAGAATTCTCCCTAACAATGAGGAACAAGCAATTACAACAAGCAATACATAACATTGAATTAAACTAGAAAACAGTAAAAGGAACAATTTACATTATTGGTGAGGTTAAGTGCATATGGAGGGGGACTGAAGTGAGAGAGGAGGGTTAGAAGGTGAAGGAGGATGAGGATTCAGTGCAGAAAGAGGAAGCTGAAAGATGCTAGGGGGGTGAATGGAAGAGGTAGGATTTTAGAGAAGTGCGAAATGAGGGGTAGGAGGTATTAGAGCGGACTGGAAGAGGAAGGCGATTCCAATGGAAAGGAGCAAGGAGTTGGAAGGAGCAGAAGCGGGAAGGGGCACAGGGTGGAGGAGGAGGAGAAAGAAGGGAGAGATCTGCAGAACGGAGAGAACGAGAAGGGGTGTAGAAGTGAGAAGGGGGGATAGATAGGGAGGGGCAAGACCATAGAGGGCTTTGAAAACTAGACAGAGGAAGTTACATTTAAGCTGGGAGTGAAAAGGGAGCCATCCTAGTGAGTTAAGGGAAGAGAAGATGGAGTCGTGAGGTGAGAGAAGGCAGAGGGTGCGGATAGCGGAGTGGTAGATAGATTTGAGGGGCGAGAGGTGTGAGGAGGGCAGTCCAAGAAGAGAGTGCAGTAGAAAAGTCTGGAGAAGATGAGGGAGGAGATTAGGAGTTTAGTAGCGTGAAAGGTTAGGAGAGGACGAATTTTACAGATATTTTAGAGGTGGAAGCGGCAAGATCTGGCAGTGAGAGAAATGTGGTGAGAAAGAGAGAGGTGGGGCTCGATGTGGAGACCAAGGTTGCGGGCATGAGGAGAGAAGGGGAGTTGGGAGGGAGGAAATGGAATGAAGGGAGGAGGAAGAGTGTTGGCAGGGAAGAAGAGAAGCTTTATCTGAATTGAGAGAAAGGAAGTGAGAGGACATCCAAGATTTAATAGAAGAGAGCTTAAGGTGGATGTCAGGTGTGAAGGAGGAGAAGGAAAGGAAGAGCTGGGTATCATCAGCATAGAAATGGTGTGATACACCAAGGAGGAGATAATGGGAGCTAGGAAGGAAATATAGAGTGAGACGAGAAAGGGGCCAAGGACTGAACCTTAAACCAACATCATCTTCTGGTATAAGTCTTATGACATGTAACACAATTGGCCTATGTGAAGACATCATGAAGCAAGACACAGACAACAGGTTCAGAATTTAAAATAAACACATTTATTAACTTAAATGTCAGGATGGAGAAAGGTCTAACCTGCGCTATTCTAAGGTGGGATTTCCCAAACTAAATAAAACCAAGGAAAGTTTAAATGGAGTTAAATCCTAATTCGATTCGGAGGATGCATTGAGGGACACAAGCTGGAAGGGAGAGGACTGCGTTCCAAATCTTTACTTCCAATTTGTTTCAATCTAATTTGTCTAGTTGATTATAGACTTCTAATCCGTATAGTAAAGATGGTACAATTTTGCTGGTATAAAATAAATGGTATGAGGGTTTGGTATGTAAATCGACCACATTTTCGTTTAATGTATTTCATTTGTCCTACAAACTGGGTCCTTCTCGCCCACAGAGCTGCCTTTCCAATCTTAGATTCTGTGGGTCTATACAGATTAAATCCTAGGTATTTAATTCATGGGGTGATTAGTATGGTTGACAGATCAATTTTACACCTAAAGTTCCCTTTCTTGATTTTTTTCCCAGTGTAGCAAGATATATTCGATTTTGTTGGGTTGCTTGCTAAATAGTTAATTTTTACATATTCAGAGAAGCAATTGAGAAGTCTTTGTAGACCAATTGGAGTTCGGTCTAACAGCAATATATCATCAGCATAGGCGACCCACGCGCTCTGTTCACCTGCTATGATTGATATGATATGACATTTATAGCGCGCCTATACACACGTGTTTCACGGCACAACAAAGACAGGACAACGATCTTACTAGGCCAAGTGAGATTTGGGATCACGCAAGTGCAGGGGAGAGAGAAGGGGAAAAGTGCCAGGGGAGGAGGAGCAAGTGCAAGACAAGGATCAAAACTTCAAGAGACAAGAGGTGCGGCCAGCAGGTGGCAATGCATGGGTTAAGTGCAGACAACAGGTGTTAGATAAGTGCACGTAGGGGTGCTGTAGGGTTGCAGATACAGCCCCCAGTGCAGTGTGGGACAGAGCCTTGGCAGAGATTGGGCTAACAGACCCAATATCAGTACAGACTCCTCTGAACTCAGTAATGTCATCTATGCCACAGGCGAGTAAGGGTATATGTAGATAATGGGAATCCTGCGGGGTGGGTACAGGATACTGTATTCGTATCCTGCTTAGAGTTGGCAAGGGAGACCTGCATAGACACAGGCCAATACATGCTATATAGCACCCTTGAGAGAAAGATAAAAAGCCAATGGTCAGCATACAGTGAATTAATAGTGATTAAGATTGGGACAGAATCTGTTTGTTTGTTTGTTTATTTGTTTGTTTATTTGTAGAGCGCTCCGGACCCATTGGTAGAAGGGTGCTTAAGGACACGGTTACAGGCAAAAGATAAGCATTTACATTTACAAAGTACATCAATTTACAAAAGATTTGCACAGTACAACAATTTACATATAGTACAGGTATGGTTGCGGCTGTTAGATATTCGGGATGATGGTGGATGCTACTCTTTGTTTAGTAACCATCCAATAACAAGTTTCCTAAAGATCGGGAACGACCCAGTGGTTTTGATTCTGAGTGGTATGGTGTTCCAAAGTTGGGAGGCTAGTACAGTGAAACTCGTGTCCCCTGCTCTTTTTAAGGCAAATCTGGGCACTAGCAGGCATAAGGAGTTGGATGATCTAGTGGTTCTGGATGTGGATTTTAGAGTGAATTTGTTGGAGAGGTACGGTGGAGCTAGGTTGTTTAAGGCCTTGTAGGTGAGGCAGATAGTTTTGAGGTCACTTTTTTGCTGTATGGAGAGCCATTTGCACGCTTTCCTGGTTGTGGAGATGTGCTCACGCCTAGGGATGTTGAGTGCTGCGCGTAGAGCGTTGTTCTGGAGAACCTGGAGTTTGTTAGTTACGGATTGGTTAGCTCCTAGGTACAGGCTGTTGCATTAGTCTAGTTTGGATTGAATGAGTGCTCTGGCCAGAGTGAGGCAGCTGTCGGGGGATAGGAAGGGTCTGCTAGCCCTGATTAGCTTACCCGTATAGGCAGTGGCCGAGGCGGTTGAATTGATTTGTTTGGAGAGTTTGGTGTTGGCGTCAAGGTGAAAACCTAAGGTTTTCACACTTTTAGCGATAGGGATGGTGTTACCGTCTATGATAATGTTCTTGTAGCTGGGACTGAGTTTAGACAGGTTGTTAGGAGAGCCGACCAGCAGGAGCTCCGTCTTATCATCATTCAGGCAGGGGCCGTGGGTGGCCATCCATGCCTGAATGATAGAGAAGATTTTGTTGATCCGGGTGACGTCCGCATTGTAGTTGCCTGAGATGGTGACCAACGTCCAATACTCTGCCTTCACACTGGGCTTGCGTACTTTGATGAACCAACTCTTTCCCTACAAAAAAATTATCTATTCTTGTGTGTACTGCGTGCGGCGCAGAAAAGTGTGAATAATGTCTAGCGTCTGGATGGAGAACTCTCCAAGCGTCTTCTAAGGCAAAGGAATCAAGGAGCATCCACAGAGTCCTGGCAGGAGGAGCAGGTTTAGTATATTTGGTGTCTGACCTGTCTAGGGTTGGGTTCAACATGCAATTGAAATCTCCTCCCCATAACATATTACCATCCCGAAAGGGGCCTACACGTGGGTATAAAGTCTGAAAAAACGTAGCAGCGATATTGTTAGGAGTATATATGTTGGCTTGTTCCAGGAGGCCTTGTACTAGCACCACCCTGCCCTCGTTGTCCATTTCAATGTGTGTAACTTTGAAGGGTACCGAGGGCGCTATCCATATCAACACCCTGTGAGCATAAGCAGAATATGTGGAATCAAATGTTTGCTCTTTCCATTTACTCATTAGTAATGCCTGTTTTTCAGTCGTGAGATGTGTTTCCTGCAGGAAGGCGATGTCCACCTTCTTTTGTTTGAGGTATGTAAATACTCTATTTCTCTTTACATAAGCATTCAGGCCTCTTACGTTCCAGGCAAGTACATTTATAGTTCCCGCCATTTGCTTCTATTCCCTTCTATTCAGCCACCCCTACTTAATAATCCTGTAAGCAACTTCCTCCATCCTCTCGGCGCTTCCCTGCAAAATGCAGTGCTGTTCATCCCTTTCAACATATGTGCAGGCAACCCTTTCTTCCCATAAACTTCCCCAACTAGAAACAACTGCCCAGCTTTGTTGCCCTTGCTCAGGCTTATCCGCTTCTCGCATCCCCTATAAGCTGTCCAGCCTGCGGTTGCTGCACAACGGTTGGGCACAAAAACAAGTGCCCCTAAGAGAAAAACCGTAGAGGGTGCGGCGGGCGCAGCCATGGGTACAGGCTTCTCTTCCCTGTTGTATAGCTTAGCTGCTAATAGACCCCGCTATATTAAAAAAAACATTTACAAGTGTCTAGGACCCATGTGCTGGGTACGTGACCCTTAATTAAAGCCCTCTGGGCTAGGATGCCATCCTCATACAGTTCTGCCGGCACACTCCTCTGTGCAAATCGCAGTCCAAAGTACCTTAATTATCTCTCACCTTAGGTTGGGTAGTGCTCTCTTTGCGTCTACTTCTGTTGTCTTCTCCCTTCTTTCCACCGGGCCCCATCCTCACTTTGTCCATCCAAGCCGGTGCTTCATCTGTGAGGCTAAAAAACCACAGCGTGTTTTTATATAAGACCTTAAGTCGCGCTGGGTATGTCAACATGTATTTCAGCCTACCTTATCAGAGTCTTGCTTTGACTGCTGCAAACTGTGCCCTGTTCTTCTGCACTTGAAACATGTATTGAGGGTAGACCGCCAGGTCTGCAGAGGCTCTCCTCAATTCGCCTCCTTGTCTGGAGTAAGCCAATATTCTTTCCCTGTCCTTAGAATTCAGGACCTTTGCAATAATCGGTCTTGGGAGCGCGCGCTCCGGGCGGGGAGCCGCCTGGTTAGTGCTCTATGCGCTCTCTCAATTGTGAAGCCCTGCGTAAGGTTCAGCAGCAGATTTCCTACATACACTGTCGGGTCAGCACTTTCCTCCCCTTAAGGCAGGCCTACTATGCGAATGTTAATCCTTCGGGACCGTCCCTCTGGCTCTTCCACTCTGTTCTCCAGTAGACCGACCTTTTGCTGGAGCACATGGGCATCCGCATGTGTCGCGGAGCCCACCTGTGTTCTCCTTCACCTGTGTCTCCGGTGTAGCAGTGTGTTCTGCAAGGGTCTGCATATCTTGTCCCAACAGACCAACGTCCAGTTGCACTGCTGCAATCTGCATCCCCAATGTAGCTTTCAAATCCGCTATGGCCAGCATCACTTGATTGTGCAACTCTTTGGTGCCCGCTTCTTTCTCCTGTGCTGAGTCCATCTTCTGGGTCTTGCTGCTTGGGCTTGTTAAAGCTGTCCAAAGTTGGCTGGTTCGCCTTGGCTTTAGTCAATCTTGCTTCTCCTTTCACAATCGGACACAATTGTTTTTTGCTGGGACAGTGGTTCTTCAGGAGCCTCTGGGTATAGCCTGTGTGTGGCGCCTTGCCCAGCTGCCCATACAATATTATCAAGAGCTTCGGCACTGCTGCTCTCCTAAGCGGGGACCCACCTACAGTATCCTCAAAAAGGGAGTCCTCTGGTTCATGTGGCCTCCTTGGTGCTTCCCTGCTGATGGCCGTGTAAGGTATTGCCGCTCTCCTAGTACAGCCCACTGCCCACTGTCTCTGTGACCCTTCTTTGAAGCCCACCAACAGGCAGAATTATGGCTGCTGCCCCATCCTTCATTAGCCCAATGCAATTGGGACTACGTTTCAATTTCCACTTCACGGCCCGGGTTCTGGGAGTGTTCCCCTGCCGTGGTTACTATTGGCTGCTGGTGTGATGCCTTCACTCATGGCCGCTGCAGGCTATGTATGGCGGGGTCCCCTCTTGTTGCTCCACCGCCCGGCCTGGGGTGCTGTATGCTATCTCCCATAGCAGTTCTTGTCTAGCTGCTTATTCGCAATTTATGATTTAGCCAGTAGCCCTGTTGAGCAGGGGCCGCCTACATATGTTCACCGCTGTGGCCCAGGTTCTCCAATATCCCTCAGGACTTCCCTTCTCAACTTTGGTGCCCTCCGCTTTCAATAACAAGAGGCAGCGATCAATGGAGCTTCCTCCTCGCTTCCGCATGCCTGCTGAGTGGCTGACTGCATCTTTGGGTCCTCTTTTTGGTGCCCTGATGGGCTGGCGCACGTCCGAATGGGGGTCCAGTACGTCCGAATGGAGGGGATCCAGTATTCCGGCGGGTCCCGCGCAGCCTTTGCTCTCCCAGCTGTCGTCTCGCATGTCTCCGGCAGTCCGCCCTTGTCCGTCACCATGCATCGTTCCCCGGCTGGACGCCACAATCTGTAGGGCTTCACTTCTTCTCTCGTTCCTGGCACCGCTCCGGTGATCCAGTCCCTCTTCCTCGCGCAGCGTTCTTGCTCCGGATCAGCTGGTCTCACTGGGTGCCGCACTCAGCTCCTCTCTTTGGTTGCCTCCTTTGTTGAGCCCACGCCATTTTGGCTCCTGGCACCACCAGAGGGTCCTCTGTTCCGCGCCGTGTTCTCCTTCTCCACGCAGCCTCAAAGCTCTCCCGTTTCGCTGAGCACTCTTGAAGGATTACCACGCGTTCCTCATTGTTTGATGGGCCTATATACACTTTGCAGCTTGTCTTTCTTCCAGATCGTAACGGATCAGGCAGGAGCGGTGCAAGGAGCTGTCTTCCTGCATTGGCTGATGGCCACGCCCCCCTCTGCCCATGAAACATATCCCTTATCTTCTGGCATCCTACTCTTTCCCACTTCCAATAAGCATCTTTTTAAACATTGGGTAAAATGGGGATTGTTTTACTTAAAGTGCTCCCCTTTCCGTTACCCTCCAAGGTCTCAACTCCTACACCCAGTATCTCACTGATACTCGTATTCTGGTGTCTCTTCTTTTTTGTCGATCCACAGGGATCCATGAAGGGGGGTTCCCGCGACCGCCCTGTCTTGTCTTGCCCAAATTTTGTGTTGGTCTTCCCTTAGCCATTCCCTCATGGCCCGTAATTGTGTCGCCTTAAGGTATCTGACAAAGTGCAGGAATGCCATGCCCCCCTTGTTCCTCGGGGGCCAGGAGTGTAGCCATTGCTACCCTTGTCAGCTTCCTCTTCTATATATATGAAATAATGGCCCTATTTGGGGAGCAGAAAAAGGTTTTTGGGACTCTAATGGGTAATGCTTGGAAGTAGTACATTAGTCTCGGTAGTATCACCATCTTTACTGTCGTCATTCTCCCCCACCATGCTATCGCAATCGGGTTCCATTGCATCAGGTTGGTTTTCATTTTTTCCAGTAGTTGCAGGTAGTTATGCCCAGGTACACAATGCCCTCTACTGCTTGCTTCAGCTGCGTGGTTGATTCCAGTCTATTCATTACCTGTGGGTCCTCTGACAAATTTTGCATCTCAGATTTTTGTCCCAACCCCCGTATGTTTCAGTGTGTTAAATAGCATTGACCATTCGACCCTATCAAAAGCCTTTTCTGCGTCTAGAGATACCAAGATTGCTGGGTGTTTGGTTATTCCTGTTTTTTCTTTTAAGTGACCGACTCTTCGAGTATTGTCAAATGTGTGTCTGGATAGTATGAAACCTGATTGATCCTGACCTATTAATTTCGGAAGGAGATGCATCAATCTGTTAGCGAGTATGATAGTGTATAATGTAGCATCTAAGTTTATTAATGCTATTGGTCGGTATGACCCTGGTGTTGTAGGGTCTTTCCCATGCTTATGGAATACTACTAGTTTTGCTTCATTCATAGAGGGGGTTATATTTTCCTTCGTTTTAAATGCAATAAATAATTTTGTAAGAATTGGGGTTAGTATATCTCTATATTTCTTGTAGGAGCTGGCTGGGTATCCATCCGGGCCCGTGGCTTTGTTCTTTGGAAGATCTTTTATTGCCTTTTTACCTCCTCTTCTCTAATGTCCTCATCTAGTTATGCTCGTTCTTCTTCATCTGCGGGATGGGGAGATTTTCTAGATATTCCTCTTGTTGTACTTCCGAGGGGTTTTCTGATGCATACAGCTTCTGATAGTATTCCCTAAAGATTTCCCCCATATCTTTATTCGTTGTTTTCTCCTGACCCTGGCTATTTTGGAGTTTTATTATTGTCTGCCTACCCTTTTTTCCTTTAGTTGTCTGGCTAGGTGTATGTCTACTTTGTTAGCTTTGACATAGTACCACTGTTTCAGGTATAATAGTGCTTTCTCCACCCTCTTTGTTCTAAGTGTCTGTAATTGTCCCAGAATATTTCTCAAAGCCTTTCTTAATTTATTATTTGGGCTTTTTTTGCCATTTCTTCTTGTGTGTCCCTTAGCTTCCCTTCCAGGTCTTTTCCCATTATCATCTCTGTTTCTCTTTCCCTGGTTTGAGAGCTATAAGGTACCCCCTCGTTACCGCCTTAAATGCATCCCATATTATTTCCTGTGAAACTTCTCCCGAGTCATTTTCCCTGAAGTATTGCTCGATCTTTTCTCTTATTGTTTCACACAATACTTGGTCATGTAGTAGGTCTGTGTGGAAATTCCAATTCCTTAGTCCCCCACCCCTTCATTTTTCCACATTCCAATCTCATCCACAGTGGGACATGGTCTGACAGAGAAATTGATCCCATTTCAATTTCCCTTATTTTCCCCAGTAAGCCTGTTGAAGTCCAAATGAAGTCTACCCTTGAGTTGGAGGAATGTACGTGGGAATAGTGTGTGAATCCCTGCTCCTGGCCTCTAATTACCCTCCATACATCATGGAGGGCCAGAGTAGCCATCTTCTGTTTTAACACTTTAGATGGGGCTGGTGTTTTCTGTGATATATTCCCACTCCTGTCCTGAGCCGGGACCCATGCTATATTGAAGTCACCTGCCAGTATGATATCCCCTTTCACAAAGGTCTCTAATTTTGATATAACTTCCCTTAAGTACCCACCTTGTCCCGTGTTTGGTGCATATATTGACGCTAAGGTGACCCTCTGGCCCCCCAAGACTACGTTCAGAAATATGTATCTTCCCTCCTTGTCCGCTTCCGAGTCCAGTACTTGTGTTCTCAATCTGTTGTGTAATGCGATCAGCACCCCTATGCAGTGGTCGAAGTGTACGAAAAGACGTAGTGGAACTATGTTCCCTGCTGGCCCGCCCCCCCACGTCCCCTCCCACACCCAATACAAACCCCATACCTGGGACCCACCTTTCCTCAATTCTACCCCCACCACTGTGTAAAGGCGAAAGAAACACAGCGAAAGAAAATGCTAAATGCATTTTAAATGGCCCCATTAACTTTATTTGTGTCCCCCACAGCCTGCAGCTGTAGGCACCCTCCACTTTCTAATCACCCACCTTAAGGGAAATGCTAAAGAATAAAGCCAAACCTCCCACCTACCTCTGATGCAGTGCACTGAAGTGTAAGTTTTAACTTCTCCTTAAACTTTTATGTTACAATGAAACCGCTCCGGAACGGTTTCTTTTTAAAATAAAAGTATAGGAACAGTGAAGCTAAATAAAAAAAAGTAGAGGAGCACCGCTCCCAACCACTTTGACCACTGCCCCTACCTTTGTTTCCCCCGCATTCGCTTGGTATATTTCTGTGCATCCCCTGATTTTGTATTTCCATTTGTCTGCTTTTTTTATATGCGTTTCTTGGAACATAAATATATCTGCTTTTACACCCCGTACAAGTTGTTCCACCTTTTTCTTTTTGACTGAAGTATTAAGCCCCCTCACATTGTACGTTAGTATTTTTAGGTCCTTCATCTGGAATCTTCTTCTCCTCTCCAAACGTCCACCGTTCCATGACTTTCATTTACTCCACTTCTGTACCCCTCCTTACCCACCCTGTCGCTCTCCCCTTTACACAACTTGATAGCATCAATCCCCAACTCGAACTCCCTCCCATTGCTCCCCTTCCCATTCCCTGAGGGGTGACCAGGTTCCTACGAATGCTTGGACGAAGTGTCCGTCGCGCGTGGTCCTCGTACCTTCCCAGAGAGATCATTGTGGGGATTACTAATCCCCACTAGCATTTCCAATGTGCAACATTTCTTCCCTTTTCACCTGGGCTGCATCTTATGTTACGTGATATTGTCTTACCCCGTCTTCCTGGGTATTTTCTGCGTCCAAATCACTTCCTGGACTTGTAGCCATTTGTTTATCTTACTCATATTTCAAGTGTCCTTTTCCACTCACTGGGCCTCATTACGACCCAGGCGGTAAGTTACCGCCTGGGCCGTGACTTTACCACCATGGCGTAAACTACGTTTACGCCATGGTGGTTGGCGGACTTACCGCCCCATTCCGAGGTCGGCGGGGCGGTAAGTCCCCAATCCCCATTTACCCTTCCCCATTCCCATTTTTGCCCCATAGGGCATAATGGGAGTGGGGAAGGCGTTAATTACGCCACCGTAAATTACGGTGGCGTAATTAACATCAAGTTCCCTTACCGCCATGGTTTTTTACACCCGCTAGAAGCAGGTGTAAAATCCGCCATGGCGGAAAGGGAACTCGTGATTGGCGGTAAGGGGTCGGCGCAGCTAACGCTGGCGCTAACCCCTTACCGCCAGGGTCGTAATGAGGCCCACTATGTTGCATCTATGACCCTTTTTTGACTTTCCCTGATACTGTTTTCCGTTCCCATGGTTTTCTACGGGTTAACTCGCTCTTTCATCGTTCCTCCATAGACCCTCCTTCTTCTCTTTGCATGTTGAAGATCTGTTCGCCGTCCTCACACCTTGTAATCCTATGGGTTTGCCTCTCCCATGTGAACAATAGGACAAAGGGAAATGTTCATTTGTATCTTGTCTGCTTCAACGTTAGGAATCTCACCACTGGCCCCATTTGTCTCCTTTTTAGGAGCGTGCTCTGTGCTCGGTCTTGGTACAAATGGATCTTGTTTCCGTTTATTCGCACCTGCTCCACTTCCGTTGCTTTCCTCGGGATCTGTTCCTTCTGGCCATAGGATGTTACTGCCACTAGGACATCTCTTGGAGGGGTACCTGGTTTTCCTGTCCTTGTTGGTCCCACTCAATGTATTCTGTCTACTTGGACAGGATCCTCCTTGTCTATTTCTAGTATTTCTGCAAAAAGTTGTTGGGCCATGCTTTTTAAATCTTTGTCCTCCACTGTTTCTGAGAGATTTATTATCGGAATGTTAGGTCGCCTGGAATGGTTTTCCAAATCTTCATTTTGGATTTCCAGATTATGTGTTAGGCGAGTTAGATGGTCCAATGTTTCATCATTATTTGGTGTATCTTCCTCTATGCTTTGTACAGCTTTGTCCAATGAGGCCTTCCTTTCTTCTACCTTGGCCACATCTATTTTGAGTTCTTGTAGTGAATGCGTAATTTCTTCTATTAGTGACTCAAATTGTGATTGGAAGGACGACATAAACTGAGTTTGAAATTCTTGGAACCATATCCTCCTGCATATCCTCTTTACTTGCCATCATGCCTTCTTCTCTTGTGGTTGGCATGGGTTGGCTTTGGACAATTTCCCTTCTTCTGGGGATTGTTTATTCCCTGGGCCTCACAGTTGTTTGATACTGGGTTCTTTTCTTGATTGGGGGCTTTGTTGGGATGTTGATGCCGCTATTGCCCTTGTTTTGGACATGTCAGAGCTGTGCCGGGTTCTTGTGAAGAGCCCCTCCCATTTTCTAGAGTGTTTATCTTCTGCTCACGTGGATCGTCAGGAATGTATTGTTCCCTCTGATTGTGCATCTTTACTCTGATTATTTTCCGACTCCTGGGGTATTTCCTTGAAGTTGCGGTCTGATTTGCCCGTCTCTCTTGGTTCTCTTGATTCTCCTCCCACTAGTTCTCTTCACCTACTGCTATCTGCTTCCTGTTTGGTCCCTGGGGGGGCTGGGGGGCTAGTATTGGGGAGGGGAGCGCACTCTGCTGTTGTTTTAGTTTTGTTGTTCCCTCCTCAAGTTTCTTTTCCCCCTATATTACCAAGTCTCTGTTGCCCTAGGAGTGTGGGCCTAGTCCTCCTGTTGGGTCGAGTTTTCTTAGTGGGGTTAGATCTCACCTCCCCACAACCTCCTCTTCCTTTAAAGGCTGGCCTTCTTTTTGTCTCTATGCGCCTTCTCCTCCTTCTTTTATTTCCAGATCCCTGGGTCCCCAGGCTTGTCTCTTCAGTTATCCACCTTTAATGCCAAGCCCCCCCCTGCACGCACTCAGAGCATTGCCTTAAGGTTCCCTTTCCCCCTCACTCACCGGTGCTTAGTTTCCTTCCCTCTCGGGCGTGGGTTGGGGGAAGAGGAGACAGCCTCTCCGCTTCTCTTCCAGAATCTCTGCTTCACTCTTCCACTCGTGCGAGGCCGCTACGTTGCACCGCTTGCGCGTTTCCACTTCTTCTCTGTACCAGCTCCCTCGCCAGGTGTATCTAGCTGTGCCACGGGTCCGGCACCTCCTACTTCTTCCTGCTTCCTTTTGCCGGCTGCTGTTGCCACAAACCGGGGTGTTTCCTTGGGTGGGGGAATTCCCTTGCGTGTTACTCCGCTGCGCGTTTCTTTGTCCCTTGGTAAGGCTCTTTCTTCTATCCCTGCTGTCTGTAAGGAGGAGTTTGATGTTGTATCGTGACACGTTGCAAATTAATACCCCTTTTGTTGCGGCCCGCTGAGGAGAGGTGCTCACACACGTCCTCCTCCTCCGGCCGCCATTTTGGAATCCGGGGAGAACCTGTATTGAAGAGACTTTCATAGATTCCACTTGTCTAGAAACATCATCAGGGGTGAACAAGGGAAATTAAGAGAAGGGGGCTGGAGAGACAGCCACAGGCGGGCCAGGAGTGGAGGAGGAGGAGGACGAGGAAGAGAGGGTGGACAGGGTGTCCTGAGATTTAGTGATGAAATGAGAAGCCAAGGCCATACAGAAAGCCTGGAAGGGAACAGGAGAGGTAGAAATTGCAGCAGGATTGGCCAGCTCCTTGCAGAATTTGAAGAGTTCGGCCGAGTTGTTAGATGCTGCAGAGATGGAGGCTTGGATGTGGGCTCTCTTCTTGGCAAGGACAGAGAGCCTGATTGCCTTTGCAGCAGGCGGCAGGCCAGTTTGTTAAAGGGTGCACCTGATGCCCCTCATTTTTCTCAGCCACACTGCACTTGCGTTTGAGGGTGAAAAGGTTGGAGTCGTACCAAGAGTTGCACTTGGATTTGGGCTTCAAGTGGATCCTCATGACAGGGGCAAGTACATCAAAAGTGTTAGAGATAGAAAGAGGGAGGTTAGATAGGGCTGTGTGAGGGTGTGAGTCAGGCAAAGGTGCAGAGGGAGGAGAGAAAGTAATGGCAAATGCCTCCGCTGACACTTGCTTCATGGGTCGGATGATCGTGAAGGTAGGTGGCAGTGCAGGAGTCGGTTGGCCTGAGGGGTAGAGAGAGAGAGATCGGAGGAAAGGAGAACGTGATCATTCCAGGAGAGAGGAGTGGCGAGAGGGGGAGGTCTGAAGAAATCAGAACATCCAGGGTGTGCCCTGCAGGGTGAGTCGCGCCAGAGGGAAAAATAGAGAGAGTGACAGAGGTCACAGAAGAGTCCTGAAGAAGGGCATGTAGCATCCAAGTGGATGTTAAGGTCTCAGAGGAGAAGTTAACGGGTAGAGGTGAGGAGAGAGGATATTGATATTTCATTTGTGTCGCGCTCATAGATAAGTGTTTCAGAGCACGATGAAGCAAGGGAGGGGAACAAGAGAGAACAAATAGAATGGTCTTACTAGGCCAAGTGACATTGAGAACGCGCAAGTGCAGGGGGGATGGGAGCAGTGGAAAGTGCTGAGCAAAGGAATACAAAACAACAAGTGGTAGTGTAGCCAACAAGTGGCAAGTGCTAGGTTTAATATCCGAAAAAATCGGGACAGATTTCTTCTGTTCCTGAGTGTGCTCACTTCCAACCCTCCTTCCAGAGTTGCACTTTACTTCAATCTTCATACATTCCTTGACTTCAAGCACAGAATAGAAGATAAGAGGTGGTTGTATAGTTTTTCAAATATCATATATTATTGTTTATTCTCTGCCTGACTCATCAGTGCCCAATTATATTTGCCGATGCATTTCGGACTTCCGTCCATCGTCAGGGCTCTTAGGCACTGTGCAATAATTATCTGTCACCACCAGTTGTATGATTCCACATATATACAATATTACTTCAATTCCCATAGCATTGAGCACAATGGAGTAATGTCCCAATTGTCCCTATTGAGCATGTCATTGCCGATCAATAAGGAGTAACATCAAGAATATTATAAAAAATGTGTAAAAAATTAATGTGATAGCACATACCCGACAATAGTTTTGTTCCAGAGGTGAAGTTGAAAAAATAATAAAAGAAAACAACAATCAATCTAATGCAACTACAAGCCCTGACGATGGACGGAAGTCCGAAATGCATCAGCAAAATATTATATTATATATTTCAAGAACAATTTAACTAATTACATTTTTACAGTGTTTAAATACAAACAAATAATAGCGGTGCCCACCCTACCCCCTTGTTTTTTGCAAGTGCTAGGTTTAAGGCACAGACAGACTTGAGACTGAGAATAAAATGTAATGCTTGTAAAAGATGATTATTGGGTGTGGGGGAGAACCAGACACCAAGTTGTATTGTTTGTGGATGTTGAAAATACAAAAATAAAGTATAAAAAAGGCACAGACAGGGGGTGTCTGATAAGTGCAGAAAAAGGGGGGGACTGTAGGGTTATAGATACAGATCCAATTGCAAGGGTTGACAGGAGGCAGTGTGGGTGGGAGGCAGGGTGGCCGAGTACCTGGGCCTGAAATCAGAGGGGTACCAGGTGCACGATACCAAAGCAGAACAGATCAGCAGGGGATTGGAGGAGAGAAGGCAGAAGCAAAGAGGAAGGACTTGAGGTGCTTCCGGAACCAGCGATGGTTCTCCTCAAGTTTCAGAGTGGCAAGAAGGCTGTTCCAGAGGCAGGCCCCAGCTGAGGACAGAGATCTACCCCCAGCTTATTTATTTATTAAACAACTGACCCTGAGGGAGTTGGAGGTGGAGAAGTGATGAGCTCCAGAGGGAAGGTATTTACGGAAGAAGAGTTGAATGTATTTTGGACTCAGGCCCCAGAAAGCTGTGTGGACAATGCAAAGGGACTTAAATTTAAACCTTGCAGTCACTGGGATCAATGAAGAGATTTCAGGGCTGGAGAGATACGATCCCAGGGCTTGAGGCCAAGGACAAGTCTGTTCTGGATGAGTTGCAAAGGATTTAGAAAGAGGGTGTTGCAGTAATCCAACCGAGAGAGAACCAGGGCTCGAGAGAAAGTGAGCTTCTGGGGGAAGGAGAGGAAAAGCAGAATTCCTCTGAGGAGGTGCAGTTGGAAGTTTGGTTTTTTAGAGACATCAGAGATTTGGGCAGAAACGGAAAGCGTGGAGTCGAAGATGGCCACAAGGTTCTTGGCCTCACAGGTTAGGTAGGGGTAGGAAGAGGGGCAAGAGAGGCCAGCTAGAGAGTGACAGGAAAGGAGGGTGAAGGTGTGCCGATGAGGAGGATCTCGGTCTTGCTGGCATTAAAGCAGAGATCGTTGGCGGCACACCACTCCTGAAAGGCAGACAGGCAATCAGAGATGAGAGAAAGGGAAGAGGTGGCAGAGGGAAGCCTGAAAATGAGTTGAGTGTCATCTCCTCTGAGAGGAGGAGAGGTCCGCCCACTCACAGTGGAAGAGGGAGACATGTCCAGGCGGCCTGTAGATAGTGGCCACAGTGAGAGAAAATCTAGGTGAGATAGAGAGTCTGCCGACTAGGTATTCAAAGGAGGAGTTGTCCTGCATAGGAATGATAGAAGCAGGGATCCACTCCAGGAAGATCAAGGCTATACCCCCACTGGGACGGTTGGTTCCCCGTTTGGAGAGGATCTTGTAGCCATCAGGAAGTAGAGTGTCAAAGCTCGTGACAGAGCTGGCCGTGAACCAAGTCCCGGTCAGACAGAGTACATCCAAATCAAGTTCTTCCAGGAGACGGCAGATGTCAGAGGAGTGTTTGACAGCGGAGAGAGAGTTGAGAGCAGCAATGTGGAGCAAGTTGTCCCCTTTGAAGGACTTCCGTGAAGGGATACAGGTCAGAGGTCTTCCCGGCGGAAGTGTTGCAGGTGCCCGAGGATGGGCAGAGGAGGAAGGAGGAGAAGGCAAGGTAGCCAGAAAGGAAGAGGTGAGCGCCAGAGCGGTTGCGGAGGAAAGAGGCAACAGGATGGCTGGAGAAGCAGCAGAGTCAGCCGTAGAGGTGGCAGAGGATAGAGGCGGCAGAGGAGCCACAGAGGGGAAAGAATGGACAGCAGTAGAAGAAAGGAAGTTGATAAGGCACCTATCAAAAAGGGGGAGGTTGGCCTGAGGGCCTTAGACCAAGACGGTGCTGTTTAGGTAGACATTAATGATGGTCTTAGAGGAGTGGAAGGGGACCAGGAGGGCCTCCCACCGGGTGCCACCATTAATGGGAGAAGAGGAAAAAGGAGAGAGAACAGAGACCATATGGGGGGTCCATAGGCCTGGAGAGGGAACAACAAAGAGGATGTCAATAAGGGTTTGTCTGGAAGAAGCGCTGGTGTAGGTATCAGCGAAAGGGAGCCCTGGGTTGGAGACCAGGAAATCCTTTTGAGCTTCTTCCTGCCAGACTTAGTGAGAGGGATAGGATAGTCGATAGAAAAGCAGTTCAAGAAGATAGGTGAGATGGAGAACACCATAGAGGGTGCACAGAGCAAGGGGTGAGAGGTGAGGGGTACCAAGCAGGGGAGGGGGGGTTAGTGCTGGGAAGCAGGCAGGCAGAGGAGA
Source organism: Ambystoma mexicanum (assembly GCF_040938575.1). Lineage (NCBI taxonomy): Eukaryota > Metazoa > Chordata > Amphibia > Caudata > Ambystomatidae > Ambystoma > Ambystoma mexicanum. Next base: position 14,032,157 of record NC_090925.1, on the reverse strand, counting down.
AACACTAGGGGGAGACACGGAAGGAGGAGGGGCACACAGAGGACAGAGAATCAGATGCAATACATAGACAAAAATCAATCACTGAAGGAACCTAGAAGTAAAGAATGAAAACAGACAGCAGGGATGCAGGCAACAATTTAATCAAACAACCCTGCAGAAACAAATATGACAAGAGCAAAACAGTCACCAAAGGAACCTAGAAGCAAGAAAGAACACAGCAGGGATGCAGACAGTACAATGTACAGCAAGCAACCCTGGAGAACCAGAAACGAAAAGAACAGAACAATCACCAAAAGGAACCTAGAAGTAAACAGTGAACATAGCAGGAATGCAGGCACTGCAGTGTAAGCCAACAACCGTGGAGAACAAAACGTCAGGAACAGTTACAGACAAATCAGCGGAGGGAGTTAAGAAAAGGGGAGGGAAAGGGCCTGCAGGGTATGCAGGGAGCACAGCGGCTGAGGGAAGGGTTGGGTGCGCGTGGCCGAGTAGAGAGAGAGCGCATGCGACCAAAAAAGCACAGGGGTTTACGCAGACTAAGTAAGAAAGGGCACACCCAGCCTGGAGTTGCAGGGAGCGAACACAGCCTAAGATGCGTGTGAGCACACGCAGCCTAGGATACTAGGGCGTGTACGCGGCCTAAGTTGCGAGGGAGTGAATGCAACCTAATGTAAGGAGGATGCACACGGCCTACAGTTGCGATGGAGCGCACGCAGCCTAAGATGCAAGGGAAATGACGCAGCCTCAGTTGCGAGGGAGTGCACACAGCCTATGATGCAGGGGAGTAAAAGAGAGCAGGGGAGTAGAGGGGTGTGAGGACAGGTCACAGGGGCAAAAACAACACATGTGCAAGAGTGAGAAGGGGCACCAGGTCAGGCGGGGTAGCGTTGTGTGTACAAGCTAACTCTCCCTGCACCATCTTACCGGGTGGCCACAGACAGGAGGGTGAGGTTGTCCGCACTCACTGTCTATGCTGCAAACCCATTGCCGCCAAACACCTGCGTTGCTCAACACTGCGGCCTTGTCCTGCGAGGGCTTTGCCACAAAGGGTTTGTACCTCAGTTCTTATAGGCATGGAAGCGTGGACATAGTGAAGCGTGCTACGCATAGTTGGTCAGCATCTTCTGCGCACCTGCGTCGCTCAACACTGAGTCCTTGTCCTGCGAGGGCTTTTCCGCAGAGGGTCCGTACCTTGGTTCTTATATGCACGGAAGCATGGACATAGTGAAGCATGCTACGTATAGTTGGTCAGCATCTCCTGCACAACTGTGTCGCTCAACACTGCGGCCTTGTCCTGCAAGGGCTTTACCGCAGAGGGTCTGTACCTCGGTTCTTATATGCACAGAAGCATGGATGCAGCGAACCGTGCTACGGATAGTTGTGCAGTGTCTCCTGCGCACCTGCATCGCTCAACACTGCGGCCTTGTCCTGTGAGGGCTTTGCCGCCAAGGGTGCGTACCTCGGGTATTATAGACACGGAAGCGTGGACGTAGCAAAGCGTGCTACGTATAGTTGGACATTGTCTCCTTTGCACATGCGTCGCTCAATACTGCGGCTTTGTTCTGCGAGGGCTTTCTGCAGTTCCAACGGTAGCCATTTGATTTGAGCTAGGAATTACATCCCTTAAAATAAGATAAAGAAAGCACATTTTTTGGTAATTTATGAACAACGCTGTGAGGCAATTTTAAAAGCTTGTGGCCTCCCTCAATCTGTTTACGTGGAAAACCCTGAGCTTGTTAAAAGATCATTGAATGAAAATGACTGGTGTAATACTATGAATTTAATACACAACTTATCCAGTACAAAACAACTTGTTAATGATCATAAGCAACTGGGTACGGTAGCCGGTCATTTAAAGATCTTTCCCTGTCCAAGAGTAAGAAAAGACTTCCAAAGATTCTGACGGATTTTGTACCCCACAAGTGAGACCTTGCATAGATGGAACAAACTCTCAGGAGATTGCTTAAAATGTAGATTTTGTAATGGGAAAGGCACCATGGAAACACTTGAACATCTTGTGGGATACTGTCCAAATTTTAGAAGAGGACAATTTATTTTTTGTTTAAATGGTATACTATGGAGTAATGGAGTGTGATAACTTTTGGACTGGTTGTTTTCTAGGGTACCCTACTTTTATTGCAATAGCGGTGAACAGTTTTCTGAATATGGTGGACCTTGCTGGAATCAATCCAGTTGTGTGATGCTAACATTTTTTATGATTTAATTGATATGAAACTGTATAATGTTTAACTAATGAATTGTTTCATTTTATTTCTTTTTCTTAATTTATGCCATCTCTTTTTCCTTTTTCTTTCTTTGTTATGTCCTTTTTCTATGCCTTATTAAGGTGAATCCTTTTAACCAATTTTTTTTGTTTTTAAAGTGGGTTTAACTTTAAGGACCACTCTATCCTTAAAAACAATTGTGTAAGGAGGCTTGCAATACAAGGCCTGAATTTCACTCACCCTATGGACTGATTTCGGAGCAACCAAAAGAATGGTTTTGAGGGTTAACAACCTTCAAAGGCAGGAATGAATAGACTCGAAAGGAGCACACATGAGACATTTCAAAAGTAAATTGAGATCCCAAACCGGGACTTGAAAGGGGATCAGAGGGAACACATTTGTCAATCCCTTCAGAAATTGTATCACTAGTGGTATTTTGAAGAAAGCTTTCTCTTCAGAGGAGCGCTTAAAAACAGACAGCACTGCCAGATACCCTTTAATTGTGCCAACCTGGAGCCCCAGATTAGCCAGGTGTAACAAGAACGATAACACCATAGTGTACTGCATGTAAAAGGGTCCACATTCTTATCCCTCCATCAGCTGCAGAACTTGTTGCAATGGCAGCGGTGTAAGGATTTAATTTTTGGCCTTCTGGCCGAAAGCAAAATCTCCATTATATACTCTGTGAGGTCCCAATCCTTATATCTCAGCCTCTCTGAAACCATGTGAGAAGGTTGAGTGTCTTGACCTCTGGATGGAGCAACGGATTGGAAGGCAGATGGACATGTCCAGAAGGTCCGGGTACCAAGTCCTCCTGGCCCAATCCAGAGCAAATAGGATCATGGATTTCCCAAACTTTCTCATCCTCCTGATCACTTGAGGCATGACGGGGACTGGAGGAAACACGTATAGGAGTCGAAATTCCCAGCCCACCACAAACGTGTCTCCTAGAAATCCTCTTGGGGGCAATTCCCTGGAGCAGTACAGTTTGCACGTCTGGTTGGCGCTGGTCACAAACAGATCCACTGGAGGGGTTTCCCAAAGGGTGGAGATCTCTTGAAGGACTTCCATAGCTAGTTCCAACTCATGGGAGACTGTGCTCTGCCTGCTCAGAGTGTCCACCGCAGTGTTCTCCTCTCCGGCTAGATGAACTGCTGATAGGGAGACTCCTTCTTGAATTGCCCAGAACCAGAGCTGCATTGCCTCTCTGCACAGAGGTAGTGACCCTACACCTCCTCTCTTGATGAGGTAGTGCATGGCCACTGTGTTATCCGTCATTATCAGGACATTATTTCCCATCCTGATGGCAGAAAGGCCTTCAGCGCTAGTCTGATTACCTTCAGCACCAAAAGATAGATGTGTAGTTTGGACTCCGATGGAGATTAACGACCGCTGATTGTCAGAACGTTGGTGTGAGCTCCCGACCCTGTGAGTGAGGCGTCCGTAACTACTGTTATATCCGGCCATGGTTGCCAAAAAGGTTCTCCCTTTAGAATGTTTTACTCGCAGGCCCACAACAGAATGTCCTGTGCTACTCTAACTGGAACCTGAAGAAGGTAGAATTCCTGCCTGAGAATTGGGACCACTGCGTTCTAAGAGACCATTGGAGAGATCTGATTCTCAGGCAAGCCTCGGACCCAGGAAAACGTAGGATGCCATGAGGCAGAGCAACCCCAAAAAGTGGAGGGCCGGATGACGCTGGGCACTCTGGATTTTGGAGACCATCTGCAGAATGTATTGGGCCCTCACCTCGGGTCGCAAGGCTTTTCCCACAGATCCATCCAGGACTGCCCGGATGAATTGGTCCCTTTGAGATGGTATCATTTGGGACTTCTTGAGGTTGAGGGAGAAGCCCAGTCTGTGAAGAAAGTGGCAGGTCGAGCTGAGATGTTCCAGGGCCTGTTCGGGGGAGCCGTCCAGGCCAATCGTCCAGGTAGGGGTAGACGCGAATCCCCCCCTCCTGAGACTCGCTGCCACCACCACCATCAACTTGGTGAAAACCCTTGGGTTGGAGGTCAGCCCAAAAGGCAAAACTCGAAAACTGATAATGATAACTGCAAACGGCGAAAGCTCCGGTACTTTCTGTGCTTGTGATGGATTGGCACATGAAAGTAAGCGTCCTGATGGTCGAATGATACTATCTAGTCCTGAATTTGGAGAGCCTGAAGGATCTGAGAACGGGTCACCATCTTGACCTTGTCCTTCCTGAAGAACTTGTTCAAGTCTCTTAAGTCCAAGATGGGTCTCAATCCTCTGTCCTTCTTGGGGATTAAAAAATAAGGGGAGTACCAACCCTTGTTCCTCTCTGCTCTAATATAGAGTTGATGGTATGTTTTTCATTAATGTTTTAATGATTGTTGTTTCTGTACACTGTCTTTATGATATTTTTTTAAAAAAAGAAAGCAATAAGAATAAAATAAGAAGCAATTGCAAAAATTAACCACTTTCGAATTCATTTTTATGAGAAGGTATTGTAGTGAATATCTATGAATAAGTTGAACGCGACAAGAGTATGTAAATGTTTTTTGACAATGGTTCTTGTTGTGATGTCCTTGATAGCCTGAGACTCTCGGCTTTGCAAAATAATTAATTAGGCCAGACCACTTTTGTTGTGTGCTTAGATAATACTTAGTACAGCCCTTGGCTGCTGTGGTCCTTTGTTGAAGTGACTGGTTTGTTAAACAGTTACTTTGTGTTCTACATTTTTCATTTTTTCGGCATCCCCACGTACACTATTGGTCATGGCAGAGTTGGACACCTCGAGCTACACACAGTCGCAGATTCTGGAAGCAATTAGTGGTCCCACCATTTATTTTTTTTAAACTCTTTATTTAGAATTTCAATAACATTAACACATAAACTAGGCATTATATAAGCAACATATCCAGTATAGAACTATATTACCATCATTTAAAACCATCATCAATTAATCCAATAACAATAGTACAATCTAAACATAAATAGATCATCCAAGCAACCAATAACTAATCAATGGTATAACAGTAAAGCTATACACTAAACCAACATAAACACAAGACATAGGACATGACAAACCACCAACTCCCATGACAAACACCCATCCCACCATGAAATAGCAAATAATATCCTAAACACTCTATCATAGTATTACTCATGTCATTCATTAAAAGGTCCCTATTGTATTGTTCCTTGTAAGCTTCCTCTCTATGTTGTTTACCAAACTTTATCTTCTCAAAGCTTCAAAGAATTTGAACATAAACAAGATATTCCTCCACACATGGTTTTTTCCTGGTTTTATTTGTCTGGTTGGAATCAAGATAACTTTCTTAATCCAACACAATATTGTATGATCAATGTACCGACCACATTTCAGGGATTTCAGAAGCACTGCTGATGGAGTTCTCGGGAATACAATATTCCATATCATGTCGATCCTATCTAATACATAATTCCACAACAACTCCACAACATATGTAACAAGGTGCCCTTTTCTTTATGAAATTCCACAAGTCAAAAATGGTAACCCCTTAGTAACAGCTGAGGCCTTACTACGGGCCAAGAAAAAGGGATTTCATACGGAACTCCATGGCCACCTACTCAAAGAATACCGCAAATCCAACACCATTCCCCTGGGGCTACAGGTCCACATCCTTCCGGCAGTATTTCTGGAAGAAGAAGAATACAAAATCTGCTTTAGTGAAATCTCCACAAAGTGCAGCTGTGATCTGATGTTGCTGACTATCAACACAGCTGAAAAACTAGCTACCACGCAAAAAATAGAACTGGACACTCAAGAAGCAGCCTTTCTAACTAGCAAGGCAGTTTCAGGGGAAAAAAACAAACTTAATGCCATAAACCAAGAATGGGAGCCTTTTAAGAAGTTTAACCTATTGAAAAATTCCAATAAATTGAAAATGGATATTGACGCATTTTTAAAACAGAAAATATATCCGAACTTGGCGAGCGACTACAAAGCACCAAATTGGAACAATAGATTTCAAAACAGACCAAACAACAACAAATGGTGGGTCACTTTTTTGGATAGAAGCTCTTCAGGGAGTGATCCAGGCAATCGATATTCGGGCCAAGGGTTTAGTAATAGAGGTCAGAATATTTTAGGACTAGGTTCCAACAGAGGCAGGCACCCACCGAACAGAGGGAACGGGCCCCTCGTGGGACAGCTGCAAACCTTCCACATCAGGCAATGGGGTTATCCCCGATAACGGTTGGGGAGACAGTGGTGCTCAACTTGTCTAAACATGCATTAACCAATGCTGAGGAAAGTGTCTTGAGAAAGGGGCTGAGATTTGTGCCTACTAAGGATAACTCAATTACTAATTTAGAAATTGAATTTATGAGGTTTTTTAGAACCATAAGACTGAAGGCTTTTTTCATGGACAAACAAGAGAAAGCTGATCTCTCGTTAAGTGATTCAGACCAAAGTCCTCTTTTACAGCTGGGACAAATGATAATCCACCAGAGATAATCACCTTTGAAAGGATGGTGCTAAAAGCACTACCGCAGATTACCAATAACCATAACACAGCATGACTCATGAAGAAAATACTGTGTTAAAGACTTTGGCAGGCAATATAACAATAGTCATCAATAGTTATAAAGTCTGATGACAAAGGCGGAGGGATAGTAAGAATGGACAGGGAACATTATGAAAACATGGTATTTGCCCTTATCAACAATGAAAGCCATTATTCCAAGATGCAAAAAGGCCCAACAGATGAACTCATGATAATCCTACAAGATCTCTGCATACAGGGGATATAATCAGGCTTTCTAAATTCAGAGGAAGCATGCTTTTCTCACGCCTACAGGATGCTGACTACCAACAATATATGCACTACCCAAAGTGCACAAAAAAATTGTGTAGATCCTCCAGGGAGACCTATTGTCTCGTTATGCGGGTGCATTTTGGAACCCTGTAGAAAGTATATAGAAAAGGCTATACATGAGTTGACGGAGGATTGACCATCTTTCCTCAAAGACACCATGGCCACTATAAAATACTACGAGGGTTTGTCTTTCGAAGATGAAACGAGTCTATTGGTTACTCTAGATACCACTGCTTTATATAGAAATATTTGACAGGAGGAGGCCCTATTGTGCATTGCACGCAAGTTAAACAACCACCTAATGCCACAGGACACACCTACGGTATTTGTTTTGAACCTCCTGAATATTGCTTTGTGTAATAACCTTTTCAATTTCTTGACAACATCTATATACAGAAGCAGGGTACTGCTATGGGGGCAGCTTTTGCCCCGAGTCTAGCCAATATTTACATGGCAGACTTTGAAGAAAAGTACATCTATAATAACAATCCATTTGACAGTCATGTTCACAATTGGAAGCGTTTTATAGATGATATTTATTTCATTTGGAAAGGCACCAGTGAACATCTAAAACTATTTATTACTTGGCTTAATCAGTGTAATAGTAATCTTATATTTACCAATCATTCTGACAACACACAGTTGCCCTAATTGGATTTAATCATCTCCCACCAAGAAGGTTGCATATATATACATCGCCATATCGCAAACCCACTAATCGTTATACTTTATTATCATATGCAAGTCAACACCCACATTCTCAGAAGGATAATTTGCCCAATGGGCAATTTTTGCGACTCAGACGATATTGCACTAACATCGCCGATTTTGAACAACATGTCAACATATTGGGCGGCAGACTCGTGGAAAGAGGTTACCCCCGGAAACTGGTGAATAAATCAGCAAAAAGAGCACGCTGCACACCTAGAGAACATCTACTATGCCCTAAGAAGAAGAAAAAAGATTCTGATTGAATTGTATGTGTGACACCTTTTTCTCCTCAAACTGTGCAAGTCAAAAAACTGAAGATAAAAAAACATTGGAATCTAGTAACAAGCACAGGATGCATGAGTGGGCTCTCTCTCTTTGCCCTTAAACAGGCAAAAAACCTCTGAGATTGCCTGGTGCATTCAAGATTGGAAAAACCTAAGACACATTTTGCACAAAACAGTTTGGGAGCAACATGGAGTAGCGAGAAAGAACATATTTTTGGGCATTATGCGTGCAGCAAATGCAGTGTTCGCCATTTAACTTCCAGGACAACTACATTCAATCGAGTGAATTTTAAGTGGCAGCTTCTGCCAATCTAGTAAGGAACAAGTTACTTACCTGTAACTGTTGTTCTCCAGCATGGGTCTGGCAGGGATTCACATGCTCATGAATATTCCCCGTCGTCAGGCTGGGAATCCTCGGTAAAGAAAAAATCAGTATCAGTTTCGTTTCTGATCTGTCTTTCTTAGTAGTAACCAATCACTGATCTCTGGGTCATACTGCCCCCAGCCAATGACTGCACTCTCCCTAAGCCCTGCCTCCGGCAGCCATCCTCAGATTTGGTAGCACGCCAACTGGCAGTATGAGCAAGTGAAGAGCCGCAGAGGGGTAGGTGGGAGGGTTTGCATCTGAATCATGCCAGACCCATGCTGGAGAACAACAGTTACAGGTAAGTAACTTGTTCCTTCTCCAGCATGGGGTCTGGCATGGATTCACCTGCTCATGAATAAAGAATGCATAGCAGTATACACATGCACAACCACGGGAGGTGGCAAAGGCTCAACATTAAGCATTACATACAAACTCAACATTAAGCAATTCTTACCTCCTCACCAGGCTCACCTTAGGCGAACAGGTTGCGCAGCACTGCTTGGCCGACCCTGGACTCCTCCCAGGAGTCCCAATCGACGCAGTAGAATCTTGTGATGGTGTGTGTCGACCTCCACGTAGCAGCCCTGCAGATGTCCAGCAGGGGCACACCAGACAGGAACGCCGTGGTAGCAGCGATCGCTCTGGTCGAATGGGCTCTCGGACGGCCGGGAAGCGGTCGGTTTGCCAACCGGTGACAGTGCATGATGCAGCCGGAGAGCCATCTGGAAATGGACGTCTTCGAGAGAGCCTTCCCTTGATTCACAGATCCAAAGTTCACAAACAGTTGTGACGTCTTCCGAAAACGCTTCGTGCGGTCCACGTACAACTTCAGCGCTCTAGCTACATCCAGCGAGTGCAAAGTCCTCTCGGCCGGCGTCGAAGGCGACGGGAAGAAAACTGGTAACACCAAGGGCTCGTTGAGGTGGAAGTCCGACGGCACCTTGGGCATGAAGGAGGGGTGCATCCTCAGCACCACCCTTGTGTCATGAAAAGTCAAGTATGGAGGCTTGCAAGATAGGGCCTGGATCTCTCCACTCGTCGTGCAGAGGTGATGGCCACGAGGAACGCTGTCTTCCATGACAGGAACTTCAAAGGCGCCGAATGCATAGGCTCGAATGCGGCCCCCATGAGCCTGGTCAGCACCACATTAAGCTCCCACGCCGGGGCAGGAGCCTTCACCGGTGGGAACTATCGGAATAGTCCCTTCATAAATTCCTTCACCAGGCGATGAGACCACAAGGACGCCCGTCCCGTAGTCCTGGTATATCGGGAGATGGCAGCCAGATGTATTTTGATGGAGGCGTGAGCCAGTCCAGCTTTGGCCAGCGACAGTAGGTACGGCAGTACTTGAGGGGCCGTAATCCGCAGAGGGTTAATCTTCTGTGCACGGCACCAGACAGAGAACCTCTTCCATTTATGACCGTAACACTTGAGAGTTGAGGACGCCCTGGCCTTTGCAAGAACCTCTCTGCAATCAGCCGGTATATCGTACCCTCCAAACTCTAGTGCTGCAGGAGCCAGGCCTGCCGGTTCAGCGACTGTGGGTCGTGGTGGAGAATGGATTCACACACTCATGAATATTCCCCGTCGTCAGGCTGGGAATCCTCGGTAAAGAAAAAATCAGTTTCAGTTTCGTTTCTGAACTGTCTTTCTACTAGAAACCAATCACTGGTCTCTAGGTCATACTGCCCCCAGCCAATGACTGCCCTCTACCCAAGTCCCTCCTCTGGCAGCCATCTTCAGATTTGGTAGCACGTAAAGTGGCAGTAGGACCAAGAGAGAGCCGCAGAGGGGTAGGCGGGAGGGTTTGCATGTGAATCCATGCCAGGCCCATGCTGGAGAACAACAGTTACAGGTAAGTAACTTGTTCCTTCTCCAGCATGGGGTCTGGCATGGATTCACATGCTCATGAATACAAGAATACATAGCAGTACACACATGCACAACCACGGGAGGTGGCAACGACATTAAGCATTTCAACAACTCAACATTAGGCATCTCTTACCTCCTCACCAGGCTCACCAGGCTCACCTTCAAGCGAACAGGTTACGCAGCACTGCCTGGCCGACTCTGTGGACTCCTCCCTGGAATCCCGGTCGACGCAGTAGAATTTCCTGAAGGTGTGTGTCGACCTCCACGTAGCAGCCCTGCAATGTCCAGCAGGGGCACACCAGACAGGAACGCCGTAGTAGCAGCGATCGCTCTGGTTGAATGGGCTGTCGGATGGCCGGGCGAGGGTCGGTTTGCCAACCGGTGACAGTGCATGATGCAGCCGGAGAGCCATCTGGAAATGGAAGCCTTCGAGGGGGCCTTCCCTTGGTTCACAGGGCCAAATTTCACAAACAGCTGTGATGTCTTCTGAAAACTTTTAGTGCGGTCCACGTAGAACTTCAGTGCTCTAGCCACATCCAGCGAGTGCAAAGTCCTCTCAGCCGGCGATGAAAGCGACGGGAAGAAAACAGGTGACACCAAGGGCTCGTTGAGATGGAAGTCTGATGGCACCTTGGGCATGAAGGAGGGGTGCGTCCTCAGCACTACCCTCGTCTCGTGAATGTCAGATATGGAGGCTTACAGGAGAGGGCCTGGATCTCTCCCACTCGTCGTGCGGAGGTGATGGCCACAAGAAACGCTGTCTTCCACGATAGGAACTTCAGCGGTGCGAAATGGCAGGGCTCAAATGGCAGACCCGTGAGCCTGGGCAGCACCACATTGAGCTCCCACGCCGGGGCCGGAGCCTTCACCAGCGGGAACGAGCGGAACAGTCCTTTCATGAACTCCTTCACCAGGCGATGAGACCACAGCGATGACCGCCCCGGAGTTCTGGTGTTGCGGAAGATAGCCGCCAGATGGATTTTGATGGAGGCATGTGCCAGCCCCGCCTTGGCCAGCAACAGCAAGTACAGCAGCACTTGAGGGGCCGTAATCCGTAGAGGGTTGATTTTCTGTGCACGGCACCAGGCAGAGAACATGGAACAAGTTACTTAACTGTAACTGTTGTTCTCCAGCATGGGTCTGGCATGGATTCACATGCTCATGAATATTCCCCGTCGTCAGGCTGGGAATCCTCGGTAAAGAAAAAATCAGTATCAGTTTCGTTTCTGATCTGTCTTTTGTAGTAGTAACCAATCACTGATCTCTGCGTCATACTGACCACAGCCAATGACTGCCCTCTACCTAAGCCCCGCCTCCGGCAGCCATCTTCAGATTTGGTAGCACGTGAAGTGGCAGTATGACCAAGTGAAGAGCCGCAGAGGGGTAGGCGGGAGGGTTCGCATGTGAATCCATGCCAGACCCATGCTGGAGAACAACAGTTACAGGTAAGTAACTTGTTCCTTCTCCAGCATGGGGTCTGGCATGGATTCACATGCTCATGAATAAAAGAATACATAGCAGTACACACATGCACAACCAGGGGAGGTGGCAAAGGCTCAACATTAAGCATTATATCCAAAACTCAACATTAAGCAATTCTTACCTCCTCACCAGGCTCACCTTAGGCGAACAGGTTGCGTAGCACTGCTTGGCCGACCCTGGACTCCTCCCTGGAATCCCGATCGACGCAGTAGAATTTCGTGAAGGTGTGCGTCGACCTCCGCGTAGCAGCCCTGCAGATGTCCAGCAAGGGCACACCAGATAGGAACGCCGTGGTAGCTGCGATCGCTCTGGTGGAATGGGCTCTCGGACGGCCAGGCAGCGGTCGGTTTGCCAACCGATGACAGTACATGATACAGCCGGAGAGCCATCTGGAAATGGAGGCCTTCGAGAGAGCCTTCCCCTGATTGACAGGTCCAAAGTTCACAAAAAGTTGTGACGTCTTCCGAAAACACTTTGTGCGGTCCACGTAGAACTTCAGCGCCCTAGCCACATCCAGCGAGTGCAAAGTCCTTTCAGCCGGCGACGAAGGCGACGGGAAGAAAACAGGCAACACCAAGGGTTCGTTGAGGTGGAAGTCCGAAGGCACCTTGGGCATGAAGGAGGGGTGCGTCCTGAGCACTACCCTTGTGTCGTGAAAAGTCAAGTACGGGGCCTTGCAGGAAAGGGCCTGGATCTCTCCCACCCGTCGTGCGGAGGTGATGGCCACAAGAAACGCTGTTTTCCACGACAAGAACTTCAACGGGGCCAAGTGCAGAGGCTCGAACGGCGGTCCCATGAGCTTGGTCAGCACCACGTTGAGCTCCCACGCCGGGGCCGGAGCCTTCACCGGCGGGAACGATCTGAACAGTCCCTTCATGAATTCTTTCACCAGACGATGAGACCACAAAGACGTCCGCCCCGTGGTTCTGGTGTATCGGGAGATCGCAGCAAGATGAATCTTGATGGACGCGTGCGCCAGTCCAGCCTTGGCCAGCGTCAGTAGGTACGGCAGTACCTGGGGAGCCGTAATCCGTAGAGGGTTAATCTTCTGTGCGTGGCACCAGACAGAGAACCTCTTCCATTTGTGTCCATAGCATTTAAGAGTTGAGGACGCCCTGGCCTTTGCAAGAACCTCTCTGCAGTCGGCCGGTATGTCGTAGCCTCCAAACTCTAACTCTGCAGGAGCCAGGCCTGCAAGTTCAGCGACGGCCGGGTCGTGATGGAGGATGGCGCCTCCTTCCCGGGAGAGAAGATCTGCGTCCACTGGCAGCTTGATTGACGGGGACGCTGACAAGTCCAGAAGGTCCGGGAACCATATCTGCCTCGGCCACGCAGGTGCGACGAGGATCATCCTGCACCGTGACCTCTTGAGCTGGTTGATGAGCCGGATCAGCAATGGCAATGGAGGGAACGCGTATAGAAACAGGCCCTCCCAGGGGAACGAGAAAGCATCGCCCATGCTCCTCGGCTGGGGAAACCTGCTGGCGAACCTCCGGCACTTGGAGTTTGTCACCGTCGCGAACAGATTGATTTGGGGTGTGCCCCACCGTCGGAAGAGGCGGTCCACTAGATCCTGTCGTAGTTCCCACTCGTGGCACGAGCGCAGCTCTCTGCTGAGCGAGTCGGCGATGGTGTTTTTTATCCCTGCCAGATGAAACGGCACCAGAAACATCCCTTGGGCGACGGCCCAATGACACAGATCCTGCGCCTCCTTGGACAGGGCTGGGGATCTGGTATCGCCCTGCTTCCTGATGTAGAACATGGTGGTGGTGTTGCCGGTGAAGATCCTCACCACCTTGCCCTTGAGGGACGGAAGAAAGGACCTGAGGGCCCAAAACACTGCACGGAGCTCCAGGACGTTGATATGGAGGGACTTCACCGTCGGAAGCCAAAGGCCTCTCGCATGCAGATTTTCGGTGTGCGCTCCCCACCCTTCCAGGGAGGCATCCGTGGTCACTGTCTCCTGGTGGCCGGGGGTCTGGAAGTCCATGCCCGCCGTCAGATGCGCGCGAGTGCCCCACTACCGGATCGCTCGTCGGAAACTCTCGTCGAGTGTGATCCTCTCCTCGAAGCTGCCCGTCGTCTGGATCCAACGCGCGTCCAGGAACTCCTGCAACGGGCGCATCCGGAGCCTGCACAGGCGGATGAGATAAATGCAAGAAGACATCATTCCGAGGAGGGACTTGATGGACCTCACCCCTGGCCGCGTTCGCAGCCAGCATCCGCTGCACCTTGCCCAAGATGGCCCTCGTCCTTTCCTCCGACGGAGAGGCCAGAAGCGACACTGTGTCGAGCTTCGCTCCCAGAAACAGTGCGTCTTGAAGCAATGAGAAATCTTGGTATGTTGGAGTCTATTTTTGATGTCTGCTCTCCTGAGCTCAGACAGCACTTGGCTGATTTTAAGGAGATAGATCTAAAGAAGCTAGCTAAGGCTTCTGACTTGTGGGTTGCCAACAGGGCTACTCACAAGGATTCTGGGACAACTCAGAAGAAGGATGAGGGGAAGCATGCAAAGGAAGATAACAAGGAGAATTCTTTTTTTTAATAAATTTATTTAAGAAGTATATAAGAAACAATACAACTGAACAAGTGAAAAAAAAACACACCGTAACTTGCAGTCCATCAAAACTGTAAAGTACACACTAAGTAGACAGTAATTCAAAAAATGTAAAGAAATCAAAAATCATCCCCACCCACCTACCCCACAACAAGACAAAACCACACAGAACAAGACCCCAAAACTAAAAACCACACATAACAAACACCCCCCCCATTCCCCTCCTATCCCAAAATCCAGTAACAGTAAGATCATGGCCTACACCTTATCCAAATAAATCACGAAATGACCCCCATCTTTCCTCGTATTCAACTTCCCTATGAAGACGAATTGCCTGAGTCTTCTCATACCAAGAGAGCGTCCGCATATCAGCCACCCAATTCTCGCAATGCGGCTTCTTCCTAGACGTCCACACCTTCATAATTTGCTTTATCAATCCAATCCGAACAATCCCACAACTCCACCCTCTAACCATCCGCCGAAAAGGAAAATCGCTGAAAGAAAAGTACGAGGCAACAACATACCAGTTACCAAATCAATGCAATCTATAACCTCTCTCCAAAAGTCAACCACCCTACTACACTCCCAGAGCATATGTAAATAAGTCCCACTCAAGCTTCGACACCCCCAACAAAGGTGCACATCAGCCAAGCCCCTCCCTTTCATCCTCACCGGTGTCCAGTAAATACGACCCAAGAGACGTTGATGAACATACCTCAGATTTAACCTTGGCCCTCACCGAAACCCTCCAGCAGTTGTCCCACAGATTCTCAGAAAGGTCTATTTCCAATTCGTACACCCACTTCAACCGCAACTGGTCCCAGGAGCTCCTCATGCAGTCCTGCAAAGGCATCAGCTGAACATATGAAGAAACCGTTTTAGGAGAAATAGCAAAGATCCCACAAACACGAGGACTACTACTCAAAGGGTCACTCAACATTTGCATCCTTTCCACCAGTAACTGTTTCAAAATCCCATAGCTACCCATTTCCCTGACATGTAACCCATAACAATCAACCAATTCTCCAAATGGAACCATCCTCCCCTCCTTCCATACATCCCCGATCTTCAGAATGCCCCTATTAGCCCAACCCCTCCAATCAAGCGTCTTATTGTTAATCATTAGACCCGGATTCAGCCAGAGAGAGGCCATATCATACAAGTACACGGATTGCCCACACCCCAGAATCCAGGCCACCAAAGCCGACTTTGAAACCACCTAAGCTTCTAATTTAGCACCAGAATGTGCCAATCTCCCATAAGAATACAAACAATCCAAGGAAAAAGGATACAGCAGTTCTCTCTCCATAACAAACCAATAAGGATCTGATACCCGCCTCTCCTTAAAGTAATAACAAGCCTTCTTCAATAAAAAAAACCCTACAATAATTCTCCAATACTGGATAACCAAATCCCCCATCTTTGACACTACGTACCATAATATATCTCTGAATTTTCGGCTTGTTGCCCTTCCCCCAAGGAAGTCCATATAAATCCAATCAACATTCCGGAGCATTCTTTTAGTAAATTTAAGAGGAAGTGATTGAATAAAATATAGAACCTTTGGTAACAGCATCATTTTAATAGCATTGACTCTCGCCCAAATATTCAGAGTCAACCTTTCCCATCTCCGTTTATCCCTCAACAAAATTTCCTTCAACTTATCTACATTATATTCCACCGTCCTCTTCATATCACGCACATGGTAGACACCCAAATATTTTAACGATACATCAGCCCACTGACAATTCCAATCTAATAGTCCCCTGTTCAACTGATTCATCCTAAGCGGAAAAACTACAGTTTTACCCCAGTTAACCTTATAGCCAGACAGTTCCCCTACCTCCTGCAACATATTTCTCAATAAGGGTCCGCCCACCTCCGGGTTCCCCAAGACCACCGTCAAATCATCAGCATATGCCAAGACCTTCACCTCATCATTCTTTAGCTTCCAACCACAGATGCTCTGCTCCTGCCTAAGGTAGAACCAAATTAAACAAAAGAGGTGAGAGGGGACACCCCTGCCTAGTACCCCTATACAACCTAAAAGTCCAGGACAAAACATAATTAACCCATATTTTAGCAGAGATATTATACTGCAATGCACTAATAGCATTCAAGAATTGAGGACCAAAACCCATCCGAAGCAGCGTAAAATTCAAGAACGACCAATTCACATAATGAAACGCTTTCTCGGCATAAAAAAAAAATCAAAAATATGTCCTCCTCTATAGCGCGGGACAACCCCATTATGTTCAACAATGTTCTGATATTATCATAGCCATATCTATCAGCCATGAACCCCACCTTGAGCCATCTATTAAGCCACCCAGAAACCTTTGCAACCTAGAAGCCATAACTTTTGCAAATATTTTTACATCCAAATTAAGCAAGGAAATGGGATGATAATTCTCACATCTCGACAAATCCTTACCCTGTTTTGGAATAAGAGTAATAATCGCCTCTTGCATCGTCGAGCACAATACTCCATCCGAAAGAAACATATTAAATAAAACACATGATGTGCAGCTGGCCTCATTGTGCACACCTGGGGCCTGTTTCAGGTCACCTGCCACTCTTTAACACCATGACCGCGGTGCCGTAGGTACCGGCACAGTGTTCACAGGGTTACGCCATGATCATGGCAGTGTTTCTGTGTCCGTGCTACTCGTAATGTGCCTGGTGTTGCGCATTTCCGGCTATGGGGGCTGCGTGGGTGAGTCGTCCCGCTGTTTACATCCATCGACCTACCGGGTGCGTTGACACCGCAGGGGGCGCTTTGCAGTGATGGTGTTTCCGGCATCGCGTGTCAGAATGAGCCGGTCCGGTGAACGGTGCCGGTACGGGTTTACTGGCACTGTTAAATCCGGAACGGCTGACTTATAATGAGGGCCACTGTCTTTGGAAGAGTAAAGATGCCCTGGCAATGGATCTGCAGGGTTGCCACAAGTAAGCTGGAAGCAGCCCCTTCAGAGAGAAGGCTGCCACGAAGGGTATCACTGGGAAAGGTGAGATCCAGCTGGTCAGGGTGTGCAGACCCTTCTCTGTGGTAGTCACCGTATGTGGTGCTGCATTGCTCGAGGAAATTTTAGTGTCAGATCTGAGCTACCTGTGGCCTGACGTTGCTCAGTGGTGGTTTTACCTAGCCCTGGTGCACTGAGCTGGCCCCCACCTGGAGCGCTGCACTCCATGAGCTCCTGTCAAAAATGATGGCGTTGAGTGGAACGTCAACTGTGGAGCGTGCAGTCACGTCCTCGGAGGTGCCTTTCTCTAAGGATTTGGAGCGCGACACACAGCCATGACAGAGGTTGCATCTGGTGTGCGTTGAAACAGTGGCGTCTGTGCTGGGCCCCGTCCTTCTGGCTTGCGAGGAGGACATTCATGACGAGACGCTGTCCCATGTCAGCAAGAGGCGGTTGTCTTCTTTAGTGGGTAAGCCCCCACAACAATGAGCTGAGTATGCAGAGGGGGAAGAGCATTTGGGTCCTGTGCCGCTTGAGTCAGCCCCTGTGAAGTTAGCTGTCATGGAAGTTGGGACGTGTGTCCAGCCCGATTGGACGGCAAAGGCATGGCAATAGAGCAGGTACTGGGATCGAAGCACGGTCCTATGCGAGGGCTGTCTGGCAGGTAAGAGACAAATTGTTTGAACATTGCGAGGAGCTATGAGGTTTCTGTCATTTCGTGTGGTTCCAGCAATGCCGATCCAATGTGCAAGTATTTGGCCGTCCTGCAGGAGATGCATCCCGATATTGTGGACTTTTTCAGGAGTCTGTCGTTACAGGCTCCTGATGAGTAGTGTTTTGCGTTGTGATGCAAGGTCTGTAGCCATGGTGTGTCTGAGGTGTTTCCATGTTTGTCAGGCATGATTGTCGTGGCCTCTTATCAGGATATTAAGGAGAGATCTGAGTATTGGAAAATGCACAATGTGTTATTTGAAATGTTTTTTCCACAGGCCCTAAGGACTGACATTATTGTTAGTATTAGGGCATGGACATGCAAGAGTTAGGTCTTAATTCACAGATGTTGCAGTATTATAATTAGTTATATGTTGGTGTTCTGCGTTTTGCATGTGGAGGGTGGAGACCCTTAAGTGTCATGGCACTCTTTTGGGGGTTTGTTACCCGTGCCATCAGTTGTTGGGGTTTTTACGCGACACTCATTTTGGGATTCAATACCCGTAACTTCTGTTTTGGGGTTTCTACCTGTCATTCACTTGGGGTTTGTTGCCTGTGCCTTCTGTTTTTTGGGGGTTTCTACTCAGTACTCACTTGGGGTTTGTTGGCTGTGCCTTCTGTTTTTTGGAGTTCCTATGCAGCACTCACTTGTTTTTTTTTGCCTGTGCCTGTTGTTGGGGTTTTTACCAGGCACTCATGTGGGGCTTCGCTACATGTGCCATTTGTTTTGGTGTTTTTACCTGGTACTCACTTGGGGTTTGCTGCACGTGCCTTCTGT
Source organism: Ambystoma mexicanum (assembly GCF_040938575.1). Taxonomy (NCBI): domain Eukaryota; kingdom Metazoa; phylum Chordata; class Amphibia; order Caudata; family Ambystomatidae; genus Ambystoma; species Ambystoma mexicanum. The sequence continues at coordinate 14,013,381 of NC_090925.1, read as the reverse complement.
TTTTTGGGGGTACCTACCCGGCACTCATTTGGGGGGTGTTGCCTGTGCCTTCTGTTTTTTGGGATTTCTACCCGGCACTCACTTGGGGTTTATTGTCCGTGCCTTCTGTTTTTGGGGGTTTCTGCCCGGCACTCATTTTGGTGTTTCTACCCATTCCTGGTTGGAAGTTTGATTTCAAACTAGTTGTCCTTAATATTTTGTTAAGAGTTTAGTTGCTGTCCCTTAGTGGCTACGGGGCAGCAAACGTAGGAGTAATGGTCTGGTTGGTTAGTCTGGTTGAGTGAGGGCAATGTCAGGTTCTTTTGTAGTCATGGCCGTCCTTCTTTTCTTATGGCTCTCGGAGGGATGGCAGGGTGTGAGTTGTTTGTCCCGCTGTTGTCTAGATGGCTGTGCGAGGACGGTGTTGGTGTGGGATGGAGTAGGATTTATAATTTGGTTGCGTTGGTGGGGTTGGTGGTAAGGATGTACTTGTGTGCTTTTTTTGTTTGTCTGTGCGTTTCTTTTGTAGTGCTCATTTTCCTCCGCCAATTAAAATGGGAGATATGTAGTGTCTGACTTCTTCCTCCCCTATCCTGTCCTGTATGTGTGATGTCATGGCTGGAATGTTAGAGTGAGTATTTACCCTGAAGTTTCCTGTTGTGTCAGTTGGCTCTGAGGGAGGGAGCCGGTGTGTGAGTTACCTTAAGTACCTATCCTGTGACTGTATCCTGAAACCTGCAACCAAGTAGACAATCATACTTTTGTAGCCTCTGGCTATCGAGTCATTTGTACTAAGGAAGGTATGTCTTATCGCCCATCCATTGAACCGCTTGCTTTAGGCCAATCCTTATTGTTTGTAGTTCCTCTCCTAGAACTTATAGGAATCTATCCAAATGTTACCTGGCAAAAGCCCACTAATAAAAATACACTGTTTAACTACTTGCAGTCAAGGTCACATGTATCATTGCTTGGTCTTACCACACAGTGATACCACTTGCTGCAGTTCCTGCTCACTTGTGTTCAGGTGATCCATCCTTTTCTGTCTGTCTGCCTCCAGGCAATGCTCCTCGTTGGGATTTGCACCTATATTTATCCCACAGGACACATCAGGGCCATCTGTTAAGAAAGAAGCCAAAGATGTAACTTTGACATTTCTTTTTCACGATAATAAATAGTTATGACCAAAGTGGGAAAATACTTTTGCACATTTCCTAAATGACTTGCCAACCACTGTGCTTGGGTTTCTTCGGAACTTGCTTAGTTGTAATACACTAAGTGAAAGAACCCATGGAAAAACATGTTCTTACCTGAGAGGTTATTGCCACATTGAGCCAGCAGTTGTTGGGACAGCCTATTTCACACGTTACTGCTCATACACAGCTTCCCTTAAGGACCTTTCTATAAGTGGGACCTGCCGGGCAAGAGGCTGTCAGGTGAAATCATGTTTTGGGGTGGAGAGGGGAGCATATGAATGAATCTCCACATTCCATTATGTATTTATTTATTTTATTGAGCATTTGTTAGGTGCTTATACAACAAAACCATGTTTCCAAGCGCCAAAAGGCAAATGGGGAGGGAACAAGAGGAGTAAATACAATGCAAAAAAGTAAGTATACAAACATGGTCCTACGAGGCCTTGTGGCACTTGGACGTGCAAGTGCAGTGAGGAGAAGTGCATAGGTAAGGAAGGGAGGGGGAGGAGGGAATTAGGGATGGACAAGTGCTGGTGAGCCCGGGAGAAAAGTGCAAAGGGGTGCCAGGGAAGGAGCTAAGTGCTGGGCAGAAGGGACCCTAAGAGTGGGATGTGCAGCCGCTAGGCAGGGGGCCCACAAGGAGGTCAGCCAATTCAGTGTCCAGTCTGTGATGCCAAGGGTATCTCAAAGCCATTTTACGAGGATAGAGTGGTTGACTGTGTCAAAGGCAGAGGAGAGATCGAGGAGAATAAGAACAGCAGGAGAATTAGAGTCTGGATACCCAGAATCCAGATTGATGGTCATTGAGGCAACTAATGAGTTACATATGAAGGTTCAGTGGTGGAGGGCCACATTCTCTAAGAGTTTAGCCAGAAAGGGGGTGCTGGAGATGGGGCGATAGTGAGCCGGGCAGGAAGGGTCAGCAGACAACTTTTTTAGGAGAGAGTGTACAAAGGTGTGCTTGAGGGAAAGAGGGAAGGAGCCAGCGGTGAAAGAGTGGTTGCAGAAGTCAGCAACGGCCGGGGCAAGTGAAGTGATGTTGTCCTTAATGGCTCTAGAAGAGCAGGAGAGCAACTTTATGCACTAACTACGGCTTGGAACAAGAGTTTTGCAGATTAATATTATTATTATAATTGGTTATACGAAGAGGTTTCTAAGCGTGGACCCGGGATTCGAACCGGTGTTGCTCTGCATCATCTTGCTTGCCACAGAACTATACTACCAGTGTTGACTGGGACACAACTAACAGGATTGTTCTCTTTAAATACACATACATTTCTCCCTTAGTCACACAAACACCTCGTGAGAAACAGTTACTGGGCCTGAATTACATTCCTACAATAAATGTTTTTTAACATATGAATCTGAGTCATGAATTAATCAACACACAATGTCCAAAAAATAATCCATTGCAAGTGACAACAAGAAGCAGCACCAGCAAAGAAGAAAAGACAACAGATATCTGGTACTTACGTCAGCAGACGGCAGGGACCTTCGGAGGAAAGGTAATGATTGCCCTCTCCAGGCGGCCTCGTCAAAGAGTGAAGTAACTCTGATAGGTCTGAATTGCAGAGACCTGCACTGGTGGAAGATCCAGAGTCCCTGGCATCCCCTGGCGTACAGTCACCATCTCTGCTGGCCCTTCCCTCTTGTACATCCCCATCTAACGTGCCGTACCTAGACGCATCTGGCCTAGGTTTGTGCTTTTAAAATCCAAAAACAATGAATATGCAAAGTTGCTCCTGGAGGTATTGGATGCAACATATCCTCACGGATTGCAAATACCTTAACAGCAGTAGGGTTGTTACTGTGTCTGCATTTTTAATGATTCACTCACCTGTTGTACAGTTGGTGATTTTGACAATCTCAAAGTCGTTGCTGTCTACAGAAAAGGGCTGGTGCTCTTCTTTAAAGCCGAACTGAAGAACTGGTGGGATAACAGCAGCTTCTGGTAACATCAAAAATATATTTCAGAACAGAAAATAGAAATGTAAAACATTGGTCTATTTTGTAAAGTGCCTGTTCACCGGCCAAGTGGCTTATTGGTGCATCTGTAGGAATGTAACATTGACCAGGGCATATATACTGAGCAGGCAATAGAAAGGTTTCAAGTATTTACTTTAAATGAGACTCTGGATCTGCTCTGGGGTAAATTCCAAGGGGATGACGCAATGCCTGAAAAGGAGCACTCACCTAATCGATGTCTCTTGCACTTCTAGAATGGCTGCCAAGTTGGCGAATGAAGGAATCATGCAGGTATATGTAGTGTTATATTGTATCCTGGAAAAACGCTGCGCCAACTCATTATGCTCCTGATTAGGTAGTCATACAGAATTTTAAATTTAATTAATCATGCATTGCGGACCAAGTGCCGGAGTTATATTGCATAAAGTATCTGCAAATTCGTAATCAAGGTCAGTGCCGAATGAGCAAATAGGAATTTACAATATTCAAAGGGTCCTGACAAAGAAATCACACATTTTGCGTTGCACTTTGAACAAATTAAGGATTTGCAGGACAAAGTTAAGGAATCACAATTAAAGATTTACAAAGCGTATGTTCAAAAATACGCATTTTGCACATCAGTGCCAAAAGAATTGCAATCTTAGCCCCCACCTCTGATCGGGAGGTAAGTAGATGCAAATGATAATGATAACATGGTCCCCAAAAAAGCTTGCAATGCACTCATTAAACATTCTATGGGGTCTCAGCGACCCACTAAGAATTTTTCAGAATTGATCAGATAAACAACATTTCAAGTAACATTTCAGGGCAATGAATTTTGCCCTTGTTATGTGTTCAAATATACTACAATTTAGTAAAAGTCATGCAAATGCTGCACACAGTAGTTTGAATCATAAAAGGTAGACTTTAATTCTGAACTGCACATCGCAACCTCTGATAACTCTCATTGCAAATGCAGGAAGGGTGAAGCAGTGACCAGAAAAGGATGGCTGAGGATTTACTGTTTGCAATTTATTGCAAATTCTTAGTAGTGATTCTTGAGGTTTGCACAGCGACTATTACCAAATTGAAATGCAAGTGTGCTTTGTTTTTGTACATAAAACCTAAGGAAACCCTATTTATGAAATGTAAAGATTTGCAAACGTAGCACTATGAAGTGTTTTGTATGTACTGGGGCCTTGTCTGTTGAGGTGCAGCAGCATACTGTCTGCCATGTACTGCATCCATTGTACTTTGTACACAAATGCTTAGGCAGTGTGGTAAGTTAGACTTTGGAGATTGACACAAGGTCCTGTTGCAAGATGGTGTTTTGTAAAACCAAAATAAGGACTACCCTGACCGCACTTCCAAGAGATTATATTCCGTACCTATAAAGGAAACAACAAAGTGTGATCGTCAGGAACACCTGAACTCAGTTCTCTGTCCACAACTAAGCTAATCTACGTGTAGTCCCTACCACTAATCCAAAGGCGTAACATAAACTGAACCAGAAACGGTCTCTCAGGGGATTTCACTCTCAGCCCTGAAGGGGTGGCGGATTCTGACCCCCACCCAAGTGCCCCTCTGGTTTTTTCCAGGCCCTCTGCCAGGTGATCAAAGGGTACAGTGTTTATACCGAATATTTAAAATTGAATGCATTTATAACAAAACTTTTATCTTGAAAACCTGTATATCGAATGTATTTAGGGTAGGGCAAAGGGTTAAATTTTTTGGGGGGAAATGGTCGGGATGGGCTTTTAGGGGTGGGAAACAGGGGCTTGGGGGTCTTTTGATTCTGCCTCTTCCCCTTATGGTTCTTTGTTCTAGTCATTCGTTCTAAATGTGTCTTTCAGGCTACGTGCCTGGTTGGACAGTTCAAAATATTTCTGGTTCTGCTATTGGGGTATTGGGGTATTGTTCCTCTCATTTCAGCTTGGGCTATTGTTTCCTTTTCCCCTTTTGGGGACCATCTGCTCCCTTCACTGCTTGGGATCTTGTTTCTCACAACCTGCCTTGGTGTCTTCTTATTCTCACCAAACCCTGGGGTACTGTATTTTTCACCAAGTCTAGGGGTCTCTGAGCTCTCAGCCAGTCTTGGGTTTCTGTCCCTTTGGCCCCGCCCTGGGATTCTGCATTTCTGTCTCTCAGCAGTCTTTGGGCTTCTGCTCCTTCCATCCCACCGTGGGGTACTGTATCTCTCACCCCATCTACGGACCTCTGCTTTCTGTCTCTCAGCCCGCTCTGGGCTATTGTTGGATCTCTTTGCCATCCAAACAGAAGAAAAGTATCCAAAGCATTGGGTACTCCTGTCCCCTGCACACCTGTTTGCTGAGGAAATCAGCCACATTTTAGAAAGTAAGTTTATAGTTTCTTAAACCACATATCATGCAGTAGTCTCATTCATGTACTGCCAATAATTCACTTCAATGACAGTCCAGCTGGTTAAAAAGATGTTTCTTTATGTTCGTTTGTATCAGCACAATGCGTTTCGGGATTACACTCCCTTCATCAGGTGCAAATTCACAATTCTACAAAGTAATTAACAATCCATCAATATCATATGTGGACGTATGCTAATGAATTTCACAAAATTAAAATATATAATATAAGACATACATTACACACCGTAATAGTATTTCTGATGGTTGTATTTGCTTAGATTCAGATGCTGTGCATATAGTCTGACATCTAGTGGAAGTTGCAGAGTATTGCATCTTGTTTTCGAAGTTCACAAAGGGACGTCGACTGGGCGTGACTGTAACACTATCCCTAGTGTGACGTTTCCCCTACCCATTAACCCTCAAGCTTGAGGTCCCCCCAATTGTTTGTTTCTGCCATGAAGGAGCCTAAAGAGAATGCGTGAGTGAGTGCAGAAAATAAAGGATCGGTGCAAGATGTCTATGTACCTTCGACTTCAAGAGGGAAGGAAGGGCAGGCACATGAGAATATAAGCAAATACGACCATCAGAAATACCATTACGGTGAGTAATGTGTGTCTTCTGATGTTTGTGAATCTGCTTAGATCACATGCTGTGCATAAACTAGCAAGCAGTACCCTGAGATGGTGGTGGGATGTGTGAAGGAACAGCAGCAAAGAGATATCTTAGTACTGCCTGTCCCACCTGAGAATCAGACTTAGAGTGTGTGTAGCAGTAGTGTTGGGTGAAAGTATGATAGAACTCCAGGTTGCTGCTTTGCAAATGGAATCTAGAGGAACATTTGCAATGAATGCAATGGTAGCCCCTGTGCCGCGAGTAGAGTGAGCTGTGGGCGTAAATGGTAGATCTCTCATGGCAAGAGAGTAAAAAAAGTGTGATGCAATTTACAATCCATTTTGAAATAGCTGATTTAGAGACAGGATCCCATACTCTACCAGCTGTCACAGAGACAAATAATTGGTTTGTCTTTCTTAGTGGCTTAGTCCTTTCAAGGTAGTATATTACTGCCCTCATCACAGCTAGTTTATGGGGGCTTCTTTCTGCCAAGTTGGTGGGGTTTTGAAAGAAAGTGGGAAGTTCGATTGATTGGTTCACATGGAACTTCGAGATTAATTTAGGCGCAGAACGTATGTGAGAGCACAAAACCAACCTTGACTATGAGAACAGTTACAAATGGGTCCTCAGCTGAGAGGGTCTGCAGTTCACTCACCCTCCTTATCAAGGTGATGGCCCCTAGGAAAGCAGTCTTATATGTGACGGCCTTAAGGCTAGCCTTGTGCATGGGTTCAAAAGGAGCTCCCATTCATCTTCTGAGGACAACATTCAAGTGCCATTCGGGAGTTGGATTGGAAATAGGGGGGTGAAGTCTTTTAACACCTTCCATAAAGGCCTTAATGACAGGAATCTTCCACCATGAAACCTTGCTCTGGGATGGGGTGTACGCAGCGAGAGCAGCCAAGTGGATCTTTAGAGAATTGAAAACAAGTCCTGAGTCTAGGTGTGATAGGTACAGGACAATATCTTTTGGAGAGCAGTCAAGGGGATTGGCATTCTTACCATTGCACCAGATAATAAAGTGTTTCCACTTATTGGAAGAGCAATGCCTTGTGTTAGGTTTTCCTGCTTCCCTGAGAGTGTCCATGCATCTCTGAGGGAGTTGGAGGTGTCCAAACTATATGACTTCAGGAGCCAAACTGCTAAGTTGAGTGTCTGGGGGTAACGGTGCAGTGTTTCCCCTTTGGTCTTGCAATAGCATGTTGTACGGGCATGGCAGTTTCCAGGGGAGCGGGGGGAGACTGACATCCTCATAAAATGGGAGAACCATAGCTGCCGGGCCCACAAGGGTGCCACCAGGATCATTGTGACTGGTTCCTGGTGCATCTTGAGCACTATCCTGTTGAGACGGGGAATCGAGGCAAAAGTGTAAGCAAATCCCCCGGACCATGTTATCCAGAGACCGTTCCCTTTGGAGCGCTTCTGTGGGTACCTGGAGGCGTAATTTGAGCATTGTGCATCCTCCAGACTCGCAAACAGGTTGATGTTTGAAAACCCCACTCTGTAAAGACATTGAGTAGAATTTGCTCTTGCAAGCGCCACTCGTGTAGGTCGAAGTCTCGGCTGAGCACCTCTGCCAGAAGATTGTGTTCCCCTGGAACATGTTGTGATAGAAGGAGTATGTCACGTTTGAGTGCCCATTTCTGGGATAGCTTGGATTGCCCTTGTTAGGCAGAAACCTGTGCAGTTCCCTTAGGGACCACTGCAAAAAGTTTAAGACTACAGGAGTAAGCAGTAAACCCAATTGGTAGCAGTCTGTACCACCCAGATTTACCTGGTGGCTGTGGCTGAGCAGTCAGACCTCTCTCAAGAAGAGTTAGGGAGTATATAGAGTATCCACAATAGGGCTAAAAATACAGTAGCACAAGCAAACACTGACCAGAGCTTTGGTATAAATGTATATAATTATTTATTTAAATACACACTTGTAAAAATACACTGGCACTAATATGTCAAGCAGGTTCAAACACAGTCATTAGAAATATATACACCTCCCTAATTAATTATTTGACAAGTCTAGGTTAAGACACCACTTATTTAGTAAAACAGAGGTGAGCGCGTAACCATAGATGTCACTCCAATAATTTGTTTAAAAAGGGAGAGAAAAGGCAGAATAAGAAAATCACACAGTACCAACACTTTTAAAGAACCACAGCAAGTCAAGAAAGGCAGGGCCTACTGTAGAGCAAAAAGTTCATAGGCCAGGCCCACTCTTGGAGAGAGCAAGGCGGAATGTGCCCAAGATCACACAGTGGAAATACACTCAAAGTCTTTGCAGGAAAGTCAAAAAGAGGTTGGATCAAGTTAGAAAGGTAATGTTAACGGGTCCGAGGTCAACCCAGGATAGAGAGTCAAGGATTTACGGGACACCTTGTACCTTGTCTGTTGCAAGGGAGACCAGGCGGGACAAAGTACCTGAAATGGTGAGAAAGCTCCAGCGGGGGCAGTTGTTCCTGGCAGCGGGTGCAAGTCGGGGCTTCGTCCAGGGGAAGAGAAGATCTCGACGTGGAGGAAAGCTGGAGGTCGTTGCACTGCCAGGGAAGAAACCAGCTGCAGAGTTTCACGGTTAAAAGGTACTACCCTTTTATTCACGGTAGTGGTGAAGTGTGGCTATCTGGCCGCCGGGGTGCTTGGCACGGGCGATTCGACCACGAGATGATCCAGGAAGGCGAAAAAGGCAAACTGGTTGGTCCCAGCAGCTCAAAGGGAAGAAGACTCTCCTGGAAGAAGATCTTCTCTGTCGTCGGGAAAGTGGTGAGTTTCGTACAGCAGGGCTCCACCGGTGGTGTCGTCGTTGTAGATGGCTCAGCTTCTCCCCTCTTCGGATTCTTTAGGTCCTGTGGCGACTTCTGAAGTTCCAGTCCCCAAAGCCCTGCTTTTATGCAGCAAAACCCCCATTCATCAGCCTAGCTGTCAATCAGTGCGGCTCACCACTGGGCCAATCACACAAGAGTGCGAGTTGAGTTGCCAAGGCAACTCAGTCCAGGGTGCCTATTCCCCCCTCCCACACATCCTGTAGACCCAGACAGAGTGGCACCACTTTTGGAGGCTTCTGTGCAGAAGCCCGCCAAAAGTGGAACAAAGGGCTCGACTTGGGTTGGAGTTACAGAGGCGAACACAAACGCCATTTTAAAACCGAGTCCTGGCAAAAAGACCCAACCGGGGAATAAATATTAAATAAATAACCCGGCGGTATCTTTAACATTGCACCAAAAAAGTGGTGTGTTTAAAATGAATGGGAAAATCCCATAGGAAATATTCCGGTGTAATATTTCGCGTGGTATCCACTGCCACCAGCCAGAAACTTGACAAGGGGGGACTGGACAGTGCCCCCTTGAAAAACAGACCCAGGGGCAATCAAATTACCCCTACCACTACTTCCACAATATGATGGTTTGTACTGGTTCTGTTCTCAATTTAATACTAGTAAAGCCAATGGTGACTTTACATGCCCTGGAAGACAGTAGTCAGTCCCAGGGTATGAAGTCTATGTTTGGGGGTCACTATGACACCCCTGTGTTACTGCACTGAGGGTGCTGTGTAACACATATACCAAAAAAACATGAAGCCCTCTGGAGTAAAAGTCCCCATAGCCCATAAAACACATTACATAGTCAAAGGACATTCTCAAATCATGCCTAAGAGTGGGAGAAAAAGAGTCTCACTCTTAGTAGGAGAAAAAAAACCCCAACAATCCAGCAAAGCTGCTGGGGGACTCAGTAGGTTTGGGAAATTAGCCTTAACAAAGAATTCTCCCTAACACTCGCCCCCTGCCCCCAGACTAAGGGACAGGACGATTTAATCCACTCCTGGATGAATCTCATACCTCTAGTCGATGACATACATCCTAGAGTGACCATCAGCATTTTGGTGGTGACACCTTGACCTGTGCTCAATGGTGAAATCAAACCCTTGAAGGCAGATTGACCATCTCAATAGTTTTGGGTTTTCCCCCTTCATTTGCATCAACCATCTCAAGAGTTGGTGGTCAGTCTGAATGACAAAAATAGAACCATACAAGTCTGGCCTAAACTTCAGTGCCCATACAATGGCAAAACATTCTCTTTCAATTGTTGCCCACCTTGTCTCAGGATCCTTCAGCTTTCTACTGATGAAGCAAATGGGGTGCTCCCTACCTTTCCCATCCAGTTGGCTAAAGACTGCACCTATACCTACATCAGAAGCATCTGTCTGTACAATGAAAGTTTGGTGGTAGTCAGGAGCTCTCAGTACTGGTTATTGGCAAAGAGCTTTCTTCAGGTTTTCAAAGGCCTGATTGCACTCCTCTTTCCATCTGACCTTAGGGAATTTTGGACAGGAGATCACATTCAGTGGAGAAGCTATGGTCCCATAGTTCTCAATGTAATTCCTGTAATACCCAGTGAGGCCTAGGAAGGCTCTCACCTGGGTTTGAGTAGTAGGTGTTGTCCAATTTTGCACAGCTTCAATCTTACTGAGCAAAGGCCTTATTTCTCCACCTCCTACCCATGCCCAAGGTAGACCACCTTACTCTGTCCAATCTGGCATTTGCTTGCCTTTATGGTCAAGTTGGCCGTCCTTCCCAAGAGCCTGCAAAACATGTCCTAGGTGGTTAACATGCTCTTCCCAGGAGTGGCTGAACACTGCAATGGCATCCAAGTATGCCATGCAGAAGTACTCCATCCCATTCAGAACCTGGTTTACCATCCTTTGGAATGTTGCAGGTGCATTTTTCAGTCCAAAAGACATAACCTTAAATTGGTATAAACCAACTGGGGTAGAAAATGCAGTTTTCTCCTTGGCATGGTCTGTCAGGGCTATTTGCAATAGCCTAACGTCAAGTCAAATGTGCTGAGGAACTTGGCTGCACCAAGTTTATCCACCAACTCATCTGTTCTGGGCAAAGGGTGGGCATCAGTCTTGGTGACTGCATTAAGAGCTCTATAATCCAAACAGAATCTCAATTCTTTGGATCCTGCCATTGGTACTAACACAACTGGGCTAGACCATGGACTAGTAGAGGGCTCTATTACCCCGAGGTCAAGCATCTTGCTGATCTCCCCTTTGATGTGGGATCTCACATTTTCTGACATTCTGTATCCTCTGCTTTTGACTGGCAGACAGTCACCAGTGAGTATATCATGCTGGCCCCAAGGGGTCAAGCCTGGTGAAAGTGAGAACAGGGAGGCAAACTGATTTAACATAGATTTGCACTCCTCTTGTTGCTCAGGTGTCAGATTTGAAGAGAGATTTACTCCTTCAATCTTTTCTTCCAAGGGTAAACCTCTGAGATCAGGGAGAGCTTCACTCTCTTCTTCCTCTTCTGTTGAAGCTAGAAGCAAGGCTCCTACTTCAGGCCTGGAGACATACGTCTTTAGTCTGTTGGTGTGGAAGACTCTGGGAGCCTCCTTGGGATTGCCCAAGTCCACCAGATAGTTCACCTCTCCAAGTTTACCCACAACCTTGAAGGGTCACATCCATTTATCTTGCAGGGCCCTCTTCCTTGTTGGGATCATAACTAGAACTAGCTGGTCTTGATTGAACTCAACCATGTTAGCTTTTTGATCATGCCAATGCTTGACCAAAGCTTGTCCAGCTTTCAGGTTATCACTAGCTTCTGCCATCATGTGTGCCATTCTCCTCCGGAGACCTATCACATAGTCAGTCACTCTGACTGGCTTGGGGGAAGGAGCACTCTTGTCATGATGCCTGCCCCCGGAAGACCAGACCAGGCCCAGCAGCCCCGGAAGCAGGCATCATGCCACTTAGAGCATGCCCAAAAGCCCCAGTAAGGGGCTGTTTGGGTGCAGTCCTGGCACCTATGGCTCCAGGCTCATAAAGATAAAGTAATTCCTGGCGCCATGGGCGCCAGGCTCATTATTGATAACTTACCTGAAGCAGACCATGCTGCATACTCACCTGAGGCAGACCATGCTGCATGAAGACTCAAGCCAAATGAGGCTTAGGAGGGACTATTTTACTGAAGGGACTATTTTGTTACTTGGGTGGGGCTGTGGAAGAATACTTACCTGGATCTTCTTCCAAGGCTATTTAAACCACGCCTGGACAGCCACACGTGCTTCGCGTTATTCTGCTTGCTGCAGCGTAACGCTCACCGTGTTTTCAGCAGCTCCAGTCTTCAGCCATGCCCGCTTCAGTCCTGGGACTCCTGAAACAAGAAGAAAAGAAGGATAAAGGTTAGAACAGGAGTTTTAACTTTAATCCTTACCTGAATCCTGATCCATTTCACCACGGAACTGAAAGACAGAAGTCTTTGAAGCATCGCTTCGCATTCCTACGGCGCCGCGCTGAACTCACCTGCTTGGCGGTACTTCAGCATTCCATCACGCTCTCTCCATCTCGCGGCCGCCCTCCGACACCTAAGGAGACAAAGACAGCAAGGTGAGCAAGGGGACTCTCTAAGGCTATACAAGCTACCCCCAAGGACTTACCTGATTTACCACGGGAGGTACGCACCTCATCTCGGGTCGGCGCAGTCAACTCTGCTTCATCGCCGTACCCCGACCCCTAAGGGGAAAACCACAATAGACTTACCTGAATCTTACCAATTGCCATTTGGGAATCTTCGAGTGGATTAATCGGCAACCTGCAAGGAATCGGACAGAGTGAAGATCAGACATTTGAACTCTTATGAACAATTGGACTTTAGAGTCAATACTGGAACTCACCAATTCCTCTACGCCAGTGAAGTAACTGGTCATCAATGCGCCCCTGCGGTCGACGCAGGATGGAGAGCTCATCCTTCCAAACCATCAGGTGAGACTAAGGAGGGGACATCAAGAGTGATCTGTGGGAAGACAACGGGAGTGGGGAAGGTGGGTTGACACTCAATTCCACGGGTGGTTAATTCCTCTTCTCCTTTGCAGAAGAATATTCTTGCGAGCCAGACAAACTAGGCTGAGCGGGCCAGTCCAGTCAGTCATCTCGGCGCTACACGTCACGCTGGTGGAAACAACAGCGGCCCAGTTCCGGTCGACGCCCCCGTGGGAACCAGGTGAGCGTAACAGAACGCGAAGCCTACCCACAAATACCCACCTGGACGTCATGGAGACCTCGGAAACTGATCAGTTGGCCCAATTATTAGGGGAATTAAGGGCCGAAGTGCATTCCGCCCGCCAAGAAACCAATGCCCTCAGGAGGGAACTGATAGTGTCAAAAGAACGAACTGATGAGTTGACCAGACAACTATTACAGAGCCAGGCTGGACAAACACCTCTACCAGGACTTGGGGCAAGTCCAGCTCCTGTACCATCGAGTAACCCGGTGCAGATAAATTTACCTGGAGCCGTTCCTTTGGCTCCGCCTGAACGCTTTGCCGGAGACCCAAAAGGGTTTGCAACATTCATGAATCAATGCCGCTTGCACTTTTTATGTAGACCTGGAGCTTTCCCAAACGATCAGGCCAAGGTAGCCTTTGTACTGTCATATCTCAGCGGCAGTGCGGCGGATTGGTCCATTCCACTAGTTAACCAGGATGACCCAATTCTTCGAGATTTCCAGGGTTTTCGAACAAGCATGGAAAGACTATTCGCCGGACACTCCCGAGGACAGGCTTTGGACAACGAACTTTTATCCCTACGTCAAGGTAACCAGGATCTTTTATCTTACATTGCAACTTTCAATAGATTAGTAGTGGAAACCGAATGACCTGAAGCCAAGCAAATCACATTATTCCATTGAGGACTTCGGGGAGAACTCAAAGATGTTTTGGCCCAAATCGTGAACCCGCCTCAAGACTGTGCTGAATATATAGATCTAGTGGTCCAGCTCGATCACAGACTTCAAACCAGGAAGGCTGACCGAACCAAGTTTGAGAACAGGGTGTTGGTTAAAACCCACGTAAGCTCCAAGGGAGTAGATGTCTCAGAACCTATGCAAATCGGGGGGGTTAAAGGACCCTTAACCCAGAAGGAAAGAGATAGAAGATGGCAACTGCAATTATCTTTATATTGCGGAACTACTGGTCATTTTCTTCGGAACTGCCCTGTAAAACCACCCAAGAAAGTTATAGGAGCAGCAGACGAAAACCATGTGAAATCTGACTCGGGAAACGACCACACCCGGCAAGTGTAGAGGTCCGCGTGCCGAGCTTAAAGAAGGACACTCTGACCTCGCATTTCACCATACCCATGGTCCTTGTAGACCCAGAGCAGCCATCACGCATGCACGCGGTAAAGGCGTACGTAGACAGTGGAGCCATAGGAAATTACTTGGACTGGGAATTGGCTACCAGGATGAATCTATCTCTCACCCGCAAGACCACAGCCGATGTTGTCACCACTGTAGATGGAACGGAAATTGCCTCTGGATCCGTAACTCATTCCACTGCAGAGATGACATTGCTGAGTCAAGATGGGCATCGAGAGGCTATGATGTTTGACTTAATCAAGGCCCCACAGTTTCAGCTGATACTGGGGATACCTTGGTTGGAAAAACATAATCCCTGTATTGATTGGCGAGAGAAGAGACTAACCTTCCCAGAATGTGCTCACACCTGCTACCCAAGGAAAACTCAAAACTCAGTCCTAGCCCCAGTAATTCCAGTAGTCATACAATTACCTGTTGAATACCAAGACTTTCAGGATGTCTTCCAAAAGGAACAGGCAAACACCTTACCACCTCACAGATCGTATGATTGTCAAATAGATCTTGTACCTGGAGCACAACCACCTTGCAGCAGAATCTATGCCCTTACGGAACCCGAAAATCTCCATTTGCGCCAGTACCTAGACCAGTACCTTGCTAATGGCTTCATTCGCCTGTCCAAGTCCCCTGCACCTTCAGCTTTGTTCTTCGTACCGAAAAAGGAAGGCGACCTTAGAACATGTACAGACTACCGCGCACTTAATCAGATAACCATCAAGAATCGATACCCACTGCCTTTGATCCCAGAAGTACTAGACCAGGTGAAGGACGCTTGTATATACACGAAACTAGACCTTCGGGGGGCATATCATCTGGTACGTGTCAAAGAGGGTGACGAATGGAAGACTGCTTTTCGCACCAAGTACGGACTATTTGAGTACCAGGTGATGCCCTTCGGACTATGCAATGCACCAGCAGCCTTCCAGTTCTTCATGAACGATGTCCTCCGAGAGGACGTATATCGACGACATCTTAGTATTCTCTTTATCAGAATCTGAGCATGTAAAACACGTCCGAGCAGTCCTAGAGAAGTTACGCCAGCATAAATTATATGTGAATCTGGAAAAGTGCATCTTCCAAACTACGGAAGTGGAATTCCTTGGATTTATTCTGACCCCGAGAGGAATCCGGATGGATACACGAAAAGTGGATGCCATTCTTAATTGGCCTTCGCCAAGTTCAATCAAAGGAGTTCAAAGCATGCTTGGCTTTGCCAATTTCTACCGCAGGTTTATCCCGGATTTCTCGCACATTGTACATCCCATTACAAAGCTAATGCGAAAAAACAAACGCTTTGTGTGGACAGAGGAAGCCGAGAACGCCTTCCAAGAGTTAAAAGCTAAATTCACATCTGCTCCCATATTAAGACACCCGCGCCCGAGCTTCCCTACATAGCGGAAACAGATGCATCCAGTTCAGCCATGGGAGCAGTCCTTTCCCAAAAGGATCCCGAAACTAACCAGCTTCACCCAGTGGCGTTTGGTCAAGAAAATTTTCAGCCCCCGAATTAAACTATGCCATAACCGACAAGGAGCTGCTGGCCATCAAGTCCGCCTTTAAGGCTTGGCGGCACTATCTACTGGGTGCCAGACATACCATCACGGTCATCACCGATCACCGCAACTTACAATACCTAAAGACAGCCAAAGCCCAATCTTCGCGCCAACTCCGTTGGGCATTGTTCTTCGCCGAGTTTGATTTTGTAATAACCTATCGACCAGGTTGTAACAATGGTAAAGCAGACGCCTTGTCCCGGATTGGAATGGGAGAAGCAGAAATAACTTTAGAACCCGTACCCATAATTCCGGAACAGAGAATCCTTGGCCTGACATCCATACAGACACTGGAGGACATTCAAAACAAGATCCACCAACTCTTTGATTCCGTTGCCCTACAGGACTGGGCAAAGAAAGGTCCAGAGTACTCTGTCATCGATGATTTACCTTATTACCAAAGCCGGCTATTTTTACCGCAAAAAGAACTTGTCATTTCCCATTACCATGACACCTTAATAGAAGGGCATCCGGGTATTGCAAAAACCGAAGCTAAAATTAGGAAGCAATTTCGATGGCCCACCTGGCGAAAGGATGTCAAGTCATTTGTCATGTCTTGTGGCATTTGCGCACAAAATAAAGGGCAAAAGAAAAAACCTGCTGGATTATTGCAACCATTAGACATACCACCTACCCCTTGGCAGACCTTGGGCCTCATTACGACCCTGGCGCTAAGTGAAAAACGATGGCGGTAAATGGTTACCGCCATCGTTTTCCGCCAGGTCCGATCATGACTCCTGACCGTAAACTACGATGCCAATAGCGGCATCGTAGTTAACGCTGCCGCTAACTGCGCTAAGGGTGCGCGCACGCGACCGCCCACACCGTACTTAGCGCCATGGCGGAAAGGTACGCAAATGCCGACCCAAGCGGACATGCACCTAACGCCATCACCGAGGCCGCTAAGTACCTTACCGCCATGGTGCAAATAACGCCATCGCGAACCAACCGTAAAGGGCCATGTCAAGTGAATGCAGCTGCCACAGGTGCACAGAAACAGCACAGGTGAAGGCAATACAGACTCAGGGGAGTACAAAAAGAGCACACCCCACCCCTACCCACACCCAGTCACACTCCACAATGATGCCAATACGACTAGCAATGTTGGGGCTGGAGGACCTGATAGCAATGCATGTGCTACTACAACAGCAACAACAACAACAGGCAGCACAGAGGAGACGCAGGAGGAGAAGGAGGGCAAGGCAGGCCCAGCAAGCCCCACCAGCACAGCCAGTGCCACCACGCAGGCAGCCCCCAATCCCACGCATCAGAGCCAATCCAAACAACCTCACTGCTGAGCAGATCCACACCCTGTACCGTTTGGACCGGGACACCATCACCGCCATCGTAGACATGACACACAACGACATCGTCAGCATGATAGAAAGTCCAACCGCCATCCCCCCCCTACTGAAGGTAGTGGCTGTACTCCACTTCCTGGCCACAGGCACCTACCAGCACACAGTGGGGCACCTGCATGGCATTTCACAACCATTATTCTCACGAACACTCATCCAAGTGCTCGATGCCCTCCTCAAGCACACAGACGACCACATCTCATTACCACGGACTGCCCAGGAGATTGCAAACACCAAAGTGGGTTTCCATGCACTAGCCAGCATACCCGGTTGCATTGGTGCCATCGACTGCACCCATGTGGAATTGGTGGTTCCACGTGCCATGGAGGTACCGTACCGCAACCGGAAACAGTTCCACTCTATCAACGTGCAAATGGTCTGTGACTCCAACAAGATCATCACACATTGTTGTGCCCGATTCCCCGGATCAACCCATGATTCACTGGTCCTGAGGAACTCCACAATACCACGCTACATGGAGCGACATGCAGGCCCAAGCTCCTGGCTACTCGGTGAGTGCAATGTCATGGAAGTGGGCATGGGAATGACGTACCAGTGCATACTCCACCTGGCAGAAAGGGGGGGGGGATGATGCATACTCCACCTGGCAGAAAGGGGGGGGGATGATGCATACTCCACCTGGCAGAAAGGGGGGGGGGGATGATGCATACTCCACCTGGCAGAAAGGGGGGGGGGATGATGCATACGCCACCTGGCAGAAAGGGGGGGGGGATGATGCATACTCCACCTGGCAGAAAGGGGGGGGGGATGATGCATACTCCACCTGGCAGAAAGGGTGGGGGGATGATGCATACTCCACCTGGCAGAAAGGGTGGGGGGATGATGCATACTCCACCTGGCTGTGAGTAACACAGAGAACGGAGACAGAGGAAGGGCACTCACAATGCACACAACCCCTCTGCATACATAGGGTGATGGCATGCAAAACAGGCCATGGCAGCAATGAGCATATACTGGTTGCATTGTGTGAATCAATTAGTGCATGTAGAAGTGAGCCAAGGTAACAGTTCCATGCCAGCCATGGTGGAACATCATGTTCCTGATCAGACAACATGACTGACACATACATTCTCGCCTACATACAGGTGATGCAGCCTATCCCCTGAAGAGGTGGCTCCTCACACCAGTCCGGAACCCGCAGAACCAGCACGAGGAGGACTTCAACCGTGCACATACACGTACTCGTGTGGTCATAGAGCAGACATTCGGCCTCCTGAAGGCACGGTTCCGAAGCCTCAGCAGGTCTGGTGGGGCACTCCTGTATGGCCATGAGAAGGTGGCAAAGATCGTCATGGCATGTGTCATGCTGCACAATATGTGCGTCAGACGGAATGTGCCCCTGCCCCCTGACGCAGAACTGCAACCACCTGACGATGAGGATGAGGAGGGTGCAGATGGGGCGCCACCACATGGAAGAGGCGATGCACAGGAGGGGCGTGCCATGCGCCAAAGTATCATCGACCACTGCTTCTAGCACACACGGCTGGTGTTTATCGCATGGAGACTGCACTTGGGGCACTGTGTGTCTCTGGGACATGCATACTGTGGACTGTACACCAATAAAGCACACATACGCAATGAAAATGTCCACACATTTCTTTTTTTGAAAGAAAAAAGTGTATTGGAACTATGAACTGTCGTGTCACACCCCCTCCCACCTCCCCCCTGCACACCCCAACACACCCCCTCCCACCTCCCACCTCCCCCCTGCACACCCCAACACACCCCCTCCCACCTCCCACCTCCCCCCTGCACACCCCAACACACCCCCTCCCACCTCCCACCTCCGCCCTGCACACCCCAACACACCCCATGTAGGTGTCAACAGATGCCTGTGACAGTGTCCACAGGCCGTCACAAGCCCCCTCTCCCGGCCCCCGGGGCACCCCTGGCTGTGGAGCGCAGGTTGCGTCCGGAACGTCGCACGGGGCTGCTCTGCGCAGAACTGGCAGTGGAGGATGTCCCTGGCTGCCCCTGTGCATGCAGCTCCTGTACTGTGTGGGTGAGGTCAGTGACCGCACGACGCAAGCCCGCAAGTTCGGCACAGATGTCCCTGGACATGGCCTGCATGGCATCCCTCAGGGTGGCAGTGCTCTGCGCCACTTCGGCCCTTAGTGTCTCCGTGGCCTGTTCAATGCTAAACCTAGCCCCCACACATTCCGCGGCATGCTCATCCAGCATTGCGGACAGTTGATGCTGCCGTTGAGTGATGTCCTAGAGGGACTGCTGGCCGTGCTGGCCCATGGCCAGTGCAGGTGGAGTGATGGAGGGGCTGCTCCCCTCCTGTGGAGTGTGGACAGGGCATGGGGTGGAATGCCACTCCTCTGCCTCAGTGTGCCCCTGTGTGTCACCCTCATGGGGGCTGGCGTCTGAGAAACAGGGGGAATGTAGTTGGTCAGTGGGGCTTCTGACCTCCTGCTCCATGTCCGAGTCAGAACATGCAGCTGTTGCAGCTGTCTCCCCGATGTTGCTGCTGGCCGCTGACCCCCTGCCTTCTGTGGCAGGCAATGTCGGTGGAGGTGGAGCAGCTGCTGCTGGCCTGCTGCCAACAGGGGTGCTTGCCGGTGGGACCTCCGGTATGCCTGCGGTGGGACCTGCTTGTCGTGGGGTCTGCCTCACTGCAGCTGAGGTTGAGGGTGCAGGGACGTTGTTGTTGGACTTCGCTCTCTTCGGCGCAGGGGTGTCCTGGTCCTCTGGGTGTGATTCTGTGCCTGTGGTGGAGCAAAGGTGGGAGGGCGTTATTGATGGGTCTACGGACTTTGGAATGACAATGGTTGACATTATTTTGGCCAGTGGATGAGGCAGATTTCAGGCAGTGCCATGCAGGTTGTCTCCTTTTAGTGTGGTATGTGGATGCAGGTATGCGGGTGCCAGCAGTGTATGCAGGGTGGTGCTCGCATGTGGCTATGGGCAGTATTGATTTGTGTTGCATTTACACTCTAGGGCAACCTTGTGCTACACATGATTGGACTGCTGTGACTATGGCATGTCTTGTATGAGGCACCTACCTTCATCGCCTGATGTCGGGGCTCCCCTTTCCATCCCTCCAACGCCTTCGATGGATTCCATGCCGATGGTGGTTGCACAGATCTCCTCCCACGGTTGGAGTTTCAGGGGGGATTCCGACCCTCCACCGGTTCCCTGGGCAAGGTTGCGGTTTGCTGAGATGACGGCTCTGACCCGTATGCGCAGGTCATCCCAGCGCTTCCGGCACTGCTGTGGGGTGCGGGGTACGGTCCCCACCGCGCTGACGCGCTCAGCCACCAGGGCCCAGATGGCCTTCTTCTTCCCGATTGCTGTCCTGGTCATATCAGGGGAGAAAACAACACCTGCGTTGTCCTGCAGGGTCTCCGCTAGCATGCAGAGTTCCTCCCGGCTGAATCGCTCCTGGCGCTGGCGGTCACATGCCTTTTTCACGGATTTTGGCATTTTCGGGAACTTGGATGGGTGGGTGTTTGGTTGGGACAGGTGTCAGGGTTGGGTCTGGTGTTGTTTGGTAGGATGGCGATGGATTGTGTTTTTAAAGATGGCCGACGGGCTGCTTCCCGTTCCGGCGCGATGACGCTATTTCCGGTTTGGCCTTTTACGGCCGCCGCTAATTACGGTGGCCGTAAATTACGGTGGCCGCTACTTACGCTGGCGGAAGGGCACCTTGCTCGCTTAGCGATGCCGGTAGGGGCCTTTTCCGCCATGGCGTTAATTGCATTACCGCCATGGCGTAATGCTCGTGCGCGATGGGTCGTGATGTGGCGCTCTTTACGCCATCGTCCCACGGCGTAAACGCTCATTACGCCATGGCGGTAATGACGGGCGATTACCGCCAGGGTCGTAATGAGGCCCCTTGTCATTAGACTTTATCACGGATTTACCCCGTACCAAGGTTACAATACCATTCTAGTTATTGTAGATCTTTTTTCTAAAATGGCCCACTTCATTCCTTTAAAAGGGATACCTTCAGCTTCAATCCTGGCCGAGGAATTCCTTGAAAATGTTGTCCGCCTGCATGGCTTTCCTTCAGTGTTAATTTCAGATCGGGGCAGTCAATTCATTTCACATTTTTGGAGGAAATGCTGCCAACTGGCACAAATTGATGTTAGGCTATCGACCAGTCACCACCCTCAGACTGACGGTCAAACGGAGAGGACCAACCAGACTCTTGAACAGTACCTCCGTTGTATGCTACATCAGTCTGAGGGGAATTGGAAAGACATTCTGTGGATCGCAGAGTATGCGTACAATAATTCCGTACACTCAGGAACTGGACAAAGTCCTTTTTTTACCATTTATGGGCACCATCCTCGAACCTCGGATTTGGACTCACCCCAGCATTTAGAGATGCCAGCAGTGGACCATCTCCACGCTGTTATTACACAAGCCTTTAAAGAAGCAACCATCCATTTGCAAAAGGCTAAGGAAAAATACAAAAAGGATGCGGATCAGCACAGAAGTGAAGCTCCTCAATACCAAATAGGGGACAAAGTATGGTTAGCCACTAAGCACTTACCACTCAAGGGGACTCGGACCTTTAACCCCAGGTATTTGGGACCTTTTTCTGTCAAGGCAATTATTAACCCAGTGGCCGTCAAGTTGGACCTACCTGCTCATATGCGAATCCATCCCGTCTTCCACGTGTCTCTTTTGAAGCCAGTGCAACCAGGAACTAGGCTAACCACTCCACCTGAACCTATCCTCATAGACGGGGAGCCGGAGTTCGAAGTCAAGAATATTTTGGACTCAAAAAGAGTAAGATCAAAACTCTTTTACCTAATTGACTGGAAAGGTTATGGTCCGCAGGAAAGGTCTTGGGAACCTAGTCACCACGTGCATGCACCTCGTTTAGTGAAGAGGTTCCATCGGGAATTTCCAGACAAACCACGGCCAAGGGGGAGAACGACTTTAGGAGGGGCCTTGAGGGGGAGTGCTGTCATGATGCCTGCCCCCGGAAGACCAGACCAGGCCCAGCAGCCCCGGAAGCAGGCATCATGCCACTTGGAGCATGCCCAAAAGCCCCAGTTAGGGGCTGTTTGGGTGGAGTCCTGGCGCCTATGGTGCCAGGCTCATAAAGATAAAGTCAGTCCTGGCGCCATGGGCGCCAGGCTCATTATTGATAACTTACCTGAAGCAGACCATGCTGCATACTCACCTGAGGCAGACCATGCTGCATGAAGACTCACGCCAAATGAGGCTTAGGAGGGACTATTTTACTGAAGGGACTATTTTGTTACTTGGGTGGGGCTGTGGAAGAATACTTACCTGGATCTTCTTCCAAGGCAATTTAAACCACGCCCGGACAGCCACACGTGCTTCGCGTTATTCTGCTTGCTGCAGCGTGACGCTCACCGTGTTTTCAGCAGCTCCAGTCTTCAGCCACACCCGCTTCAGTCCTGGGACTCCTGAAACAAGAAGAAAAGAAGGGTAAAGGTTAGAACAGGAGTTTTAACTTTAATCCTTACCTGAATCCTGATCCATTTCGCCACGGAACTGAAAGACAGAAGTCTTTGAAGAATCGCTTCACATTCCTACGCCGCCGCGCTGAACTCACCTGCTTTGCGGTACTTCAGCATTCCATCACACTCTCTCCATCTCGCGGCCGCCCTCCGAAACCTAAGGAGACAAAGACAGCAAGGTGAGCAAGGGGACTCTCTAAGGCTATACAAGCTAGCCCCAAGGACTTACTTGATTTACCACGGAAGGTACTCACCTCATCTCGGGTCGGCGCAGTCAACTCTGCTTCATTGCTGTACCCCGGCCCCTAAGGGGAAAACCACAATAGACTTACCTGAATCTTACCAATTGCCATTTGGAAATCTTCGAGTGGATTAATCGGCAACCTGCAAGGAATCGGACAGAGTGAAGATCAGACATTTGAACTCTTATGAACAATTGGACTTTAGAGTCAATACTGGAACTCACCAATTCCTCTACGCCAGTGAAGTAACTGGTCATCAACGCGCCCCTGAGGTCGACGCAGGATGGAGAGCTCATCCTTCCAAACCATCAGGTGAGACTAAGGAGGGGACATCAAGAGTGATCTGTGGGAAGACAACGGGAGTGGGGAAGGTGGGTTGACACTCAATTCCACGGGTGGTTAATTCCTCTTCTCCTTTGCAGAAGAATATTCTTGCGAGCCAGACAAACTAGGCTGAGCGGGCCAGTCCAGTCAGTCATCTCGGCGCTACACGTCACGCTGGTGGAAACAACAGCGGCCCAGTTCCGGTCGATGCCCCCGTGGGAACCAGGTGAGCGTAACAACTCTCCAACCCCTCCTTAATCAGGGCCAATGGACCTCTGACCGGATGGCCATAAAGAAGTTCAAAGAGAATAACCTACTCCCTCCTGAGGGACTTCTCTATAAGAAAAGAGAAGGCATGGCAGTAGAAGGTCCCACTTTCTTTAAAGGGGATCTTCTAAAGCACCTATCATGCTCTGTTTTCTGTTTTCTTGAGGTACTACAAGCCGCTTGTAGTCTCCAGGTGCAGACTCAGTCGGTTCACTGTAGAAGAGGCCATCTTCCCAGTGCAACCTATACTTCCCAGGCTCTTGCCCATCAGCCTGAGAAGCTGCCTGATGGCGAAGACCTTCCAGAGTTGGACATTCTCTTTGTCCCTTAATGAAGTCTGCCCTGTTGGGTCCACCTTCTGCCAGTAAAGACTGCAGCTCAGGATGGTCAACAAGATCCAGACAGGGTTGTACCTCCCTCTCAGCCTCAGCTGGAAGTGGATTTATAGGTGTAACTTTGGACAACCTAGGGGAAGTCCTTGTTGGGAGCACTGGAGTGCTTGCTGCTGGCTTTTTCTTAGAAGTCTTGTGTTGCCCCTTTGCTTCTGTTGATTTAGAGACTGCAGTAAGTTGCTCCAGTGGAGAAGGAGTGATATCTTTCTTCATCATCTCCAGAGAAGAACCTCTCATGGTTTTCTCTCTTGCATGTCTGGTTAGCTCCTGCAACCTTTTACTACGAGGTCTGGGGGTGTGTGACACTACTCCAAAAGTTTTCAGGTCATTTCCCAACAGCACTCTTCCTGGCACCTCACATTGTACACTGACAGGTATCTTCACAGTCATATCATTGCACTGGATGAGAACTGGTAATTGAAGAAGCATCTGCACAGGCCCTCCAGCTAACTTGGTGAGGCGTTTGGGTGCCTTAGCAACATCCACTGCCTTGAAAAATGATTCATCCACCACAGTTATGCTGGCCCCAGTGTCCCTAATGGCAGGAGTCTCCTGACCATTCACCTGGACACTGTCCTTATAATATTCTTTAGTATTATCTGGGATAGAATTATAGACATCTAAGTTCTGTTGTTCCCACAGACCCAGAGGCACTAAAAAAACACTAGCTGAGACTCCAATGGGTTTGTCAGCTAGTAATAGAAAGTTTCAACTTGCCATTTGGACTTCCTCCTCTGGAGCGAAGGCTAAGGAGACAAGCTGGACCCCTGAAGGTTTACCCTTACATCTGGGATCTCCTTTCACATGGTCAGTAGAGCCACAAACAAAGCATTTACCAAATGCTTTCTGGAATGGTGACTTGTTCTGACCTCCTTCTGGTTTGGCACCAGGAGGTACACTAGCCTGATTTGGTTTCCCTGGTGGCTTACCCTTTTGGTTCTGTTTGGGGCCCTCTTTGGAATGGGAATTATTAGAATTCTCTTTGGAGTCCTTTTTTGGCTGTTTTCCCTCATCCTTTTTCTGAGTAGCCCCAGAATCCTTGTGAGTGGCCCTGTTGGCAACCCACAAGTCAGCAGCCTTAGCTAACTTCCTGGAATCTAATTCCTTTGAATCAGCCAAGTGCTGTCTGAGCTCAGGAGAGCAGGCATCCTAAATTGACTCCAACATAACAAGATTTCTCATTCCCTCATAAGTGTTCACCTTGTAACCCTTAATCCATCCCTCTAAGTTTTTCAAACACTTACTCACCCAGGTAGCCCAAGGGGTACCATCATGCTTTTTGAGGGTCCTAAACCTCTTAAGGTACTGGGAAGGGGTCTTCCCAAATCTAGCTATCAAAGCTAGCATCACACATTCATAATCCTTCTTATCCACCTCCCCCAACTCCATTACCACATCAGTTGCATATGGTTTCCGGACCAGCACCCAGCCATTCAGCACTCCACACTGCATTCATACCAGTTTTGGGCAGAGCTGTCTCAGTCATTGGGCCTCATTCCGGGTTTGGAGCTAACCATGGAGTAATTAGCTCCATGGTTGCCTCCGAAACCGTCCCAAATCCGGCATGGTGAATGCAGTAATTACCAGTCCATTCCAGGGTTGGAGGGACCGGTAATTCCCCATTCACCTTTTGCCCTTCCCCATTCCCATTTCTGCCCCCTAGGGCTCAATGGGAATGGGAAAGGAGGTCATCACGGCACCGAGGTACCTTTGCGGGTCCCGTACTTAACTCCTGCTAAAAGCAGGAGGTAAGGAAGGACCCGCAAAGGGAACTCGGAATACGGAGGTAAGGGATTACCGGCATCGGCACCCTTACCGGTGCCGGTAATCCCTTACCTCCAACCTCGTAATGACCCCCATTGTGTCACTCACACAGATACCAGACACCCATAACATGAAATGCGTGTTCCTCACACAGTCCATTCACCCAGGTCCCACCCCACAAGCGTACCCACAACATACAGTCATTGGGAAGGCTCCAGCCAGTCTGGCCTGGACTTCCCCACAACACCATATATGGAACTTCCACCCAACAGCCAGTCAGGAGGAAGGGACAGAGGTAACAGGCAATAGAAAGCAAGAGGCCACAGGGGCCATCTTGTTTCCTATCAGGAATCAACTGTTTCCAATGGCAGGGCCTGGGTATCCCCAAAATGGAGGACACTCAGAGCACCTGTCAAATTCAGCATGGAGCTGCCACCAGCCCATACCCATACACTAGGGGCACAGGGTTGTACCGCCACCCATGGGTGCCATAAGGGTATGCTAAGGGTCTGTACACCAAACCAAAAAGAGGAAGACCCACATGGACTCCTGTGCAGAAAATAACACAGAACATACACGGAAAAGGACTACAGAACAAGGCCAGGGAGCCCTGTCTTTCCAATGCATTTCCAGCATCACACACAGTTCACTTTGCTTTATCACAATGCATGATTCATTCTCATTAGCTTTCCCCTTGGCATCCCTCCGTCGGGTTCACATAGCCTTTTTTAACGCAGTTCATGATTTGCTCATCTCATCTGAAAGCCGGTTCCCTCTTCCTAGCTTTCAGGAATGGTGCCGGTGCATCCAATATGGTCTGCTCGCGGGTGCCGGTCTGCCCGCCAGGTCACACCTGGTGGGCGAAAAGGCACCCGCAAGCAGAACTCGTAGTTTGCCGGTCCGGTTATCACGGTACCGGCAAGTTTACCAGTACCGTTGTTACTGGACTGGCAAACTCATAATGAGGCCCATTCTCTTCAGAAAGTAGCGGTCCCCTTGCCCTATCTTTTTCTTGGCAATGGGTTAGAGACTTTCGAGTGTACAAGGGATTTGACGTGACCCCTGTAGGACCACTCTGACACATCACGCTGCCCTTTACTAGGGCCTTCTGGTACTTGCAGTTTCAATACATGTGGGCCAGGGGGAGTCCTTCGACTGAGCACTCCTACGGCACTTGACCACTCTGCAGTTGGTCCTTCTCTGGGCTTTCCCAAAAAGTCAAACACATAAGTTCTTTGTTCTCAAGTTCATCTAATGTTGCCACTTGCAACCTTGGACTCAAACACAGTTCAGTTTCCTATCAGCTTCCTTTGACTGACCGACTGTCTTGAGTCCTCTTGGCTTGGCTTGTTGCTGGAGTCAAGGACGGTACCACGGAAGCCAGCATGCCTCCCTGCCTGTGTTATCAATGCGGGAGGCCCCCGTGCACCGTTGACACCTGATGCTCCACACGTCAGCTATGTTTCCCGGTCTTGTAATTCCCTTTTTGGAGGCTTCGGGGTCTGAGTTGAACAGGGCAAGGGCGATTCCCCCATTCGTCGTCCCTCCTGGTCTTGCCCCCTTTTTCCTCCGTTTGAACTGCCGGTTCGGTGTAGCTGTTTCCTCGTGTGTTCGGCCTTACTCGAAGTGTGCTCTCGTGCTCCGCCTTTTATCCCTGTGGGGAAGGTAAAGGGCTGTCAGGTGTGCATGGTTATTGTCAATTGCCTAACCCGTGCTCTGGGACATGTCAGGTAAATGGCTCTGGTGCTAGTGCGTTGTCTTTTATGGTGTAAGAAAGTGTTTGTGTCAGAAAACGGGGTGGGGTAGAGCTACTAAGTATCCTACAGAGTAGGATGGGGAAAAGGTGTTACAAGGAAGGGGATACCGTGTCTCCACCTTCTGTGTCCCACTTCCACTCCCCAAAGACTCCTCATCCAGGTGGGCCTCCCCCACTGGTCCACCCCCAGGAACTGGATCCAATAGTGATGGCTGTGTCCTGGCCATCTGTAAGACAGATCTCCGGGGACCAGTAAGTGAGACACCTTCGGGTTTCTCACACTTGCCAAGGGCATACCATTTCTTTCAGTCCTTGTTGGGAGGGGATTCCGACAAGGACAGTGGTACCCCAGCCCTTTTCCGTGTAGTAGTGATGACTAGGGAGTCCGGGATGGTGTAGCCCCTGATGTACAGCGTGTCCAAAAGAGCAAGGGGGAACATTTTCTCCACACAGAGATTAAATTATACGTTTCTCACCGTAGTGACTAATGTGCTCCTAGTCCAGAGTCCTCCTTACTCCATACTGTATGGGTATCCCTCGTTAGGGATGGCAAAACTGAACCTTTTTCACCAGAAATAAGTTGTCTTCCCCTTTAAATTTAGATGCGCATGGGGGTGCGGCCCGGGAGCTTGCACTTTCCTGACTCCACCCACCTGCGCCACTCCTCAGTCCACTTTGACACATCGGCTATATTAAAATACCTAATGACACTGTTTCTTAAGGGGAAGGATGGTGGGATGTATGGAGGAAAGGGGACTATGGACTAGGAGTATGTTAGTCACTATGGTGAGTAACCTATCATTATTCCTACGTCCCATCCCCTTTCCTCCATACTGTATGAGCAATTACAACATAATGAAGCCCTCTAGGAAAACAGGTTTCTGAAAACTGCCTGGCCAAATGCTGCGTCTGATCTGGCAATGGTGTCCAAGCAGTAGTGCTTGCAAAAGGCTGATGGAGAAGCACAAGTAGCTGCCTTGCTAATTGTCGGCCATGGCACGTGTCTTTCGAAAGACACAGCCGGGGCCTTGATTCTGAATGCATGGGCATGCATGTTCGCTGGGAGGATCATGTGCTGCCCCTCAAAAGCTTCTTTGATGGCTATTGATGCCTTGGATGCTTGGCAGCCTGGTTTTGGCCCACCAAAAGTGACAAAAAAGGCATCCGAGTTACAGAAGGTCTTAGACCTGTCGTGGTAGAATCTCAGGGCACGTCTGATATCCAGACAGAGCAATATTTTCTCTGCCTCATCCTTCGAATTCGGAAACAAGGTTGGGAGTACTATCTCCTCGTTGAGGTGAAAAGATGACACGACCTTTAGGAGGAATGAAGGGTGATATGATATAAGTCATTTATAACGCGCCTGTACACAAGTGTTTCTAGGTATGACAAGACAAGGAGTGGGAAACAAAAGGAGGACAAACAATCTTACTAGGCCTTGTGTCATTCAGATCGTGCAAGTCCTAAGCACCACTTTGTCCCGATGGAATGTGGTATGTGGTACTGATGCCACAGGGGCCTGGATCCCACTGGATCTGTGCGCTGAAGTGAGGCTAACCAAACCAGGAGAGCAGTCTTAATGGTAACAAGCTTGATGTCCACTGATGCCATGGTTTTGAAGGGCTTGTGGGCCGGGGCACCCAGGACCACATTGAGGTCCCAGACTGGGTGAGGTCGCTTGACTAGAGGATACAATCTGGTCAGGCCCGCTAGATGTTTCTTAAACACCATATTTGGAGGAGGAGAAAAGGATAACTCTGGAGTTTCTAGAAGTCCCAGTGGCCAGCAGATAAGTACGGCAGGCCTCGACCTGCACACCGGAATGAGCAAAGTGCGCTGAAAAAGACAACACATTGTCTAGTATGCATGCCAGAGGGTCTATCTCGTTTGACTTGGCTCAGTGACAGAACCTGGTCCATTTGCTTTTGTATTGACTCCTGGTGGAGCTGCTTCTTGCCCCTTGAATGATGTCCAAGTTGTCCTGTGACAAGTGTAGTTGCCTCATTGTGACGTGCTCAGGAACCAAGCTGCAAAGGCTAACATCTCCAGTATGGGGTGTACCACTGTGCTGCCTTGCTGGGATAATAGGTGGGCTGGACCCACTGGGACGAGCACTGGAGGCTGACCCGACAGTCAGAGGAGCTCTCAGAACCAAGGTGTAGCCGGCCACCGTGGTGCAATCAAGATGAGGCGAAGCCTCTGCGACTCCCTGACCTTGCAAATTACCGTGTATCAACAGGTCGGAGGGAAAGCGTATGCCCACATGTTGTTCCACTGAATCTGCAAGGTGTCCCCCAGTGAGCCTATGTCCTGTCCCATCCAGGAAGCATAATGGTAACATCTTCTGTTGCTTGCGGTGGCAAATAGGTCCACCTGGGGATGGCCCCATTTGTTGAAGATTTCCCCCAGGACACCCTTGCTCAACTGCCACTCGTAATTGTCGATGCCCAAACTGAGTCTGTCTGCCTCCAAGTTCGACTCCCCCGGGAGGTGGATGGCCGATAGTTAAGTGTTGTGCGACAGTGCCCACTCCCATATGTTGATGGATAACCTGCATA
Organism: Ambystoma mexicanum; assembly: GCF_040938575.1. Taxonomy (NCBI): domain Eukaryota; kingdom Metazoa; phylum Chordata; class Amphibia; order Caudata; family Ambystomatidae; genus Ambystoma; species Ambystoma mexicanum. The sequence goes on along the minus strand of NC_090925.1, from coordinate 13,983,445 downwards.
GAGGAGGATACCGGGTACCCCCTGTTTGTTGATGTAATACATGCAGGTGGAGCTGTCTGTCTGAATGCAGACTGGTTTGTTGCGGATAATCAGGAGGAACGTATTGAGGGCAAGCCAGATTGCCATCATCTCGAGCCAATTGATGTGCTCTAGCTGCTCCCGCTTTGACCGCTTTTGACACTGTGACTACCCAGGTTAGCACCCCATCCTTCCAGGGACGAGTCTGTGGTAATGGTGACCAGCGATAGAGGCTGCCGGAATGGCCTGCCCACCAACAGGTTGACCTCTGTTTTCCACCACAAGAGATCCTAGTGAACATGCTGTGGTATGCTGACTAGGGCAGCTTGCGAGTCCGGTTCCTGATTCCAAGAACTGAGAAATGTAGCAGCACCCTCCTCGTTTTAAGCCTTGGGTGTGGCACAGCTAGGAGGCATGCTGCCATTATCCCAAGCAGCTGCTGATACCACGATGCGGACGCTACTGATCTGCTGAGGAAATGCCTCGTACTAGAGCCTTGAGGCCTCTCAGCTGCGGGACCGAGAGGATCTTTAGACCCCTCAGCCATGTGGGCGGTAGCTCGTAGAGCCTCAGGTCCCGCATTGGTAGTATGGCCTAGAAGGCTCCTCCCGCTTGGATGCTTCCCGGGGAAGCAGTTGCCCTTGCAGCGTGCAGAGGAGAACAGGGCACCTACCTTAGGCCTGGTCTTCCTCCTGACGTACTCTTTGAAGAGCTCCCTCCAACCTGGCCAAGTGGTTCTTCAGCGAGTGCGGGGTAAGCGCGTTGCACACCGAGCAGCCGTGGTCCTTCACCAAGGTACTATAGGCAGAGCGCATGTGGATCTGACATGGGGAAGGAACCCTCGCAATCAGGACACATGCTGAATCCCACCATCGTCAACATGTGCCGGGGAGGAGCATGGCACCGGAGGACAGAGTACTAAGACTCTGAATGAAATTAGCTATATGGAAAGAAAGGGAGAAAAAATGATCCCTGGGGAAGTCGTAGCGTTGTATTACAGGTAAAAAATAAGGCCTCAACCACAGTGTAAGGTGAAAGTGGTCTGCTCCCGTCGACGCGGAAAAGAGGACTGAGGAGTGGTGCCGGTGGGGGCAGTCAGGGGAGTGCCCTGCGCACATCTAAATTTGAAAAAGGTTATGTTTCCAGTCCCTAGAGAGGAGTAGGAGGAACGTCCAGACATTTTTTTTATCGAGTCAGAGCCATGAGGGGGAGTGCTAGGCTACGTGCCCTGGTCATCTACAGAGTTCCAAGCAGGGTCCTGATAAGTAGGATGTTGGTTGTCTTGGCCAGAGTGACCTAGGTCATCTAGAAACACATCCACCTGGGGGTCCTGATGGGATTCACCCAGGGATGAGACTTCAGCACCTGGGGAGGGGGGGAGTGGAGCCTCTCTGATTTAGGAGGGACAGGACAGGGGTCAACATCCCTCTGTCTCTTCAGAATATCATTGAATTAGCTAAAAAAATGAATGAACTCGGCCCTTCTATTCATACAAGCCTCAATATTGTCACTGATCCATTCCGAGGAGCCCGAAGGGTCAGGAGGGGGAAAGGGCCGTACAGGAGGGACTGGATCCTGCAGCAGGGCTACAGAAAGAGGAGTAGAGGCCGAAGAATAGTCCTCAGATGAAAGGGAGGCTTTCTTGGGGCCCGAAACGTGTGAAGCCGATTTAGAAAGCTTCTCCCGAAGGTTAGGAGTTGTGTGCTTTGGAGCAGGTGGTGCGGGTGTGTTTTTGTTGCCGGGATATGGCTTCCTCATGGCACTGCCGGTGACATGCTTGTCGGTGACGGGGACAGACAAGGGAGTGTGCGAGGGCTCCACAGTAAGGCAGGGGAATGACTCTCTGCCTGAATAGCGTGGGCCGCCCACCATTTCATATGCTTGTCTTTCAGGGTCTTGGGCCGAAAGAGCTTACAGGCTTTACAGTTACGCTCGTCGTGATCACGAGGAAGACACCAATTGCATCTGCGATGAATGTCCTTCCAGGGGAGTTTGCTGTTGCAAGACGGGCAAAATTTAAAAGGCGTCCTCTCCATAGCAGAGGGAAATGGCAGCTAGACCAAAAGACCACCAAAAGACCACAGTCCTATCTAATGAGACCCAATCTTGACGCGTGTGAACAATTTCGTAGGTATCCTACTCCGGTAGCTAGTACTACCATCATGCACGTCAGTGTACTCCTTCTATTATACTACACTCAAGCCCTACGGGCTGCCCCACTCACTCAGTTACCCACTGCAATAACCTTCCCCCTTTGGGCTAAACCCGATCAGCCACCTAATAGTCTGGCCTGCCTGAACCTACACCACCATGCACTGCCGACTGAGACCCCTATAATGAAACCCTGCAGCAACCACTGCAGGTTTACACTACTCCAGTAACCATATTAACCAATACCTTAATGACCCAGCTCTGTGGCTGGAACACCTCGCCAGGAAACCCACACCAAACCAACCTTGCCCCCTCCTTCTTAGAAACAAGAGACTAGGCACTAGATTCCGCCTACGACACTCCCGCAACAACGCCACCAAGCAAACTTCACATGCACCACCTGGCTCACCCCCATCTACCGCTACATGCAACTCCACTACCTCAGGGGTGAAACTGCCTGTGTTCAAGGGCGCCCTTATCAACGCTAGATCTCTCACAGCACACGCTCTACACATAGCAGACCTCATCACCACCTCTGACCTTGACTTCATCGCTATATCCGAAACTTGGCTACATGCCGCATCTGGCCCCTCACTATCCTTGGCTTTACCGCTTGACTACAGCATCACGCGATGTGACCGTACCACTGCCCAATCCAGAGGCGGTGGCGTGGCCTTCATCCATAAAAAACTCTCTTGACCTAAGAGTGGTATCCGACTCCAAACGCGAATCAGCTGAATCGCTGTCAGTCAAACTATCACTAACGCCTAACCAAACGGCTACCCTCCAACTTATCTATAGGCCCCCATGTCCGGCACCGACCTTTGTCAGTGAAATATCCACTCTCCTCCTTGACAAAACTAAAAATAACTCACAAACAATCATCCTAGGCGACCTTAACTTAGGTCTTGGTGACCCAAAAGATCCCGTAGCAATAGATCTGGAGAATGTTCTAACTGACCTCGGCCTCACGGTGTACATTCAAGAACCCACCCATATCAAAGGCAGGATCCTTGACTGGTTAGCCGGCTCTAACTGCAATATCAAGGTTCTCGACAATACCCCTTGCTTATGGTCTGACCATCATATCATAACTTTTAATATTGAAGCAACCCCGCGAGCCCCGACACTGATAGCCCCAGCACACCCCACTAGAAGTAAAAAGGACATAACTAAGGAGAAACTCCTCCCTCTGTTACTCCCTTCCCTCAATGCGGCCACCAACACCTGCTCTGATCCCACCTTCCTAGCAGACACCTATAACCAAACTATGCTCACGGCCATAGACTCCATAGCACCCATCAAACTTAGGAAGGCCAAACCACGAGCACATCTTAATTCATGGTTCACCCCACAGTTAAGAATGCTCCGCAAAGCTAAACGCTGTGCTGAAAATCGCTGGAAAAGCCACCATTCTGATGAGCATAAAGATGGTTTCCTTCTTGCCTCACTCACCTACAAAGATGCTATCATCACTGCAAAAAAAGAGTCTCTTAACAATCATATCCTGCAAGCTGATTAGAATACAAAGGAACTCTTCAGAATCCTAAAAGAGCTAGAAACTCCAGACTCCCCCCCAGACACTTGCACGAAAGATAGTAAATGGTGTGCTAACATTCAAGCAGCCTTACTGAATAAAATCTCCACACTACAATCTAAAATTAAAGACAAGCAGGAGAGTCTGAAGCTCGACAACCACTCACTCTCCCCTGCTAGGGCCCTCCCTCTAGACACTGCTAACACCAAACCATTTGCCTTCTCACCGCTCGCCGTTACCAAGGTAGAAAATATCATCCTGAGAATTAAACCATCCAACTGCCAAGGTGACCCTTGCCCAGCTCCCATCATTAAGGACTCTGCACATGATTTGGCCCCATTCATTACTGCCTTCATCAACTCCTCCTTTAAAACAGGTATTGTCCCGGACAACCTTAAGGACGCTTGGGTGATCCCACTGCTCAAAAAACCATCCCTAGACCCAAGCATACCTTCTAACTTCTGACCTATCACCACGGTACCATTTTTGCTTAAGAGTTTAGACTGCGCAGCATACCTTCAGATCCAACATTACTTGGAATCTAACAATCTGCTAGTTCTACGACAATCCGGATTTCGTCCCAGACACGGGACGGAAACTGCTTTAATAGACCTAAAAACCCAAATTGAGGTATTGAAGGACAAGGGTAAACTAGCAATGCTGCTACTCCTCGACCTCTCTGCCGCATTTGATCTGGTCAACCACCAGATCCTATGCAGGCACCTCCACTCTGCTGCCAACTTCTCGTCCTCTGCTGCGGCCTGGATCAAATCCTTTTTGAGCAACAGATCCATGAGGGTCTTTGCCCCATCCGCAGCTGCGGACCCCTCCCCTATTCACTGCGGCGTACCTCAGGGATCTTGCGTGTCACCTACACTTTATAACATTTTCACAAAACCACTCTTTGATGTGACTATCTTGGTGTCTCATACACCAACTATGCGGATGACACCCAGATACTCATTCCCATCACAGGTGATTATCTAGCTGACACCAAGGCCCTTAACGACGTCTACCTGGTCATCCAAGCCTGGATGGCCCAACACCAGTTATGCCTAAATGACGACAAGACGGAGCTTCTCATCCTGGGCACCTCACAACGCCTGAGCAAACTAGAGCCGTCCGCAAAACTCCCAGATACCTGTAACCAACGTGCATCCGAGAAACCCTGTATGGGGCGCATCTGCAACCTGCAGAGATGATCGAGGTAGATGCAGGACGACATCATACCCAGCAACGATTTGATGGAATGCCCCGTGGCCATTGTCGCTGGCGACAGTTGTTGCACCTTTTCTTGAATGGCTGCTAGACTATCCTGCGAGGGCGCAGCCAGGCAGGTCACTGTGTTGAGTCTGCCACTGAGGAACATCGCGTTCTGCAATGGCATCAAGCAGGACTTTGGATAGTTTACGGAGAAACCCAGCTCTGTCAGAAGTCGGACGGTCTCCCTTGTGTGCTCGTCTGCCAGATCTCGAGAGTGGGTCGTATCAGCCAATCACCAGATATGGGTATACGTGTATGCCCTGCAGACGCAGATGGGCCGCCACCAGGGCCAGGCATTTTGTAAACACTTGTGCGGCTGATATCAATCAGAACGGTAAGGCCTTGAATTGGTAGTGCTGGCCTTACACCACGAAACGTAGGAACCTTTGATGTTCCCTGTGGATGGGGAAATGGAAGTACGCACCCTCTAGGTCCAATGACATCAAGAAATCCCCTTCCTCCAGTTGGCCGAGCAAGTGCTGCAACGTGAATCCTGAAAGAGGGGATACAGCGGGAAACATCTTAGATAGGCTAACAGGGGGAAGGTGCCATGCGTGGAGAAGTTTGAGGTTATGTTCCATGGCCGCTGTATACAAGGAGCCCGAAAAAAGTGTCTCAAAGAGTTTTGTTCAGGTCGACTCCTCCAGCTCTCTCCCCAATCTCTCCTCCCAAAAATGTCCGACGAGGACTCCACAATGACTCTCTGTAGAAGAGGTCCCAGATAAGACCTGCACCCCTGCCCCCCATTGCGAGTTGCCAGTGAGGTACTCGCCGTGATACGTGACGTATGGGGAGCAAATGAACCAACAGAGAGCCGCACTGGGACTCTGCCCCTTGTACGTAAGGAGATCAGTACCGGTTGAAGCACCCATAAAGCAACAACCCTGGGCAGCACAATACCCTATCAGACAGCCATACCAGCCACTGATATGAAATGAGGAATACCTGCACACGGTCCACGAGGAGACCCCTAAAGCCTTAATGGAAGGCCAATGAAAATAAACCAAGGGCCCGAGCAGCCCCGAGAACAAACAGACTTGGCTACTGAAAGCACGAATGCCAGTACTAGTAACTGCAAGGATAATGATAATGGATGCAGGGGAGAGACACTGTTAAAACGTAAGAGAATGGTGCCATAAGACAAGATGGAAGCAACCGCCCTGCTGAATGTGTGTAAATAAGCTTGAAATGCAAGAGGCTAAGAAATCGATACTGCTTGCAATGCCTAGTAGAAGAGTAGAGCGACAAGTGCCAACCATATATCTACCTCAATACTGCACAATGTACACGTGCGACTCCATTTTGTGAAAGCAGAAATGTACCCAGGTGGCCAAAGGCCTGATAGGCCGAGTTTAGAAACCCAGCAAAGACCAGAGAAGGAGCGGAATTCGAAACTCAACAAAGAGAGGCTTATGCCAGGGAGATCGAGGTCAACCAGAGAAGGGGAGGTGAGCATGAGCTCACGAGACTCCAACTACAGAGAATACCAGCCCGCCCGTGAAGGTCAAGATAAGAGAGGCCCATGCAGGTGGCCGAGCGCACACAGAATTAAATGCACAAAAGGTTGGAAACTGAAGCAGATTCACGGTGAACCAACACGTGACCAGACAGGCGCGAAGATGTACCACCGCCTGATGTCATCCAGAACCAGGGGGTGCCATAACGTTTCCTGATAAGAGACAACAGATCGGAGGCCATACCCAGCCAACTAATTGACACACAGCCCTAAAACACTGATTGATGGAAGGGAGGAAGGGTGAATCTTGGGCCACTAGGCACCTGGGTGTCTACTCTAAAGCTGCTAATTAAAATGGAGATTTATGTTTAGGGTTGTAACTTGCCCAATCACAAGGGACCATGTAATCTAGGGTCCTATAGTCACTGTAACCAATGAGACGTCGTACTTGTAGTGACGTCAATCACGTGTGGTGTAGAGGGAAGGGCGTAGACGCCCACCCGATAAGAGTTATCCAATCCACTTACATTATTTCCATATACAGATATAGCACCTATACTTAAGTTACCTTTCCCAACCAATTGTATTGCATGATGATTTTTTGTAGAATTAGACGTCAATGATGACGGATTTTGCCCATAAAAGAGGCTGTTTGACTAATGTTCGAGGAAGTCGGGGTGAGGCAGGTGTTCGTGATGCTGCTGATTTCCATAAGCTGATGTATGTATCATTAAACGTACTTCCCTTTGCCAATTTACTGAGTCCTGATTAGTGAACCTTGCCAGAGTATGTGAATCCTGCACTCTGTCCTCGCATGGTGCAGCTATCTTGTATTACTAGTTTTCGAGGGTGAATGCTGACCAATGGGCCCATCAGTAATTTCCTCTCCTCGTCAACACTTGGTAGCGTGCGGATGGTTTCAGCCAGCAATTAGTGATAATTTTTTTTTTTTAAACTTTTATTTTTGGCGGCAGAGGTAGCATGGTACACACATCAAGGCAACAATCACAATTTAGACAGTATAAGGTGAAGCAATACATGAAGCATAGTACATTGATGGTAATAGCGTCAGACAACAGACATAAGGGAATCCTGTAGGTATGGGTTCATGTAGTAAGGATGGTCACTGAAGGAGTGGGGGACGAAACAGAGCTGGAGGTGCCCTCCCCTTGACAGTTCAGGTATGAGTTGAACTCCGTCCAGATGTTTCTGGGACGAGAGGTGGCAGGGAGCATAGATATAAATTCCTCCTCACAGTTGCGCGACCAAGTTAGCATGTGAAGCCATTTCTGGTGGGTCGGGGGGAAGGGACTTTTCCAGCTCTGAAGAATGCATTTAATATAGTTATAAGACACTGTTAAACCGACGGCACGAAGTAACTCTGGGCCTTCGGTTACATCACAAGTCCTTTCGCCATTCCGGCTGAGTAAGCTGAGAAGCTCCCCGTGGACAATAGTGTAAAACTCGAATAAATCTGCAGTGGGTCTGAAAGAACCCGCCTTTCCAAGTACAACCCTTCTCATTCCCACGGGCAGCGGATCGGACGAAAAACCCTAAAAGCAGGAAGAGAAAGGGGCAGTGATCCTGAAACTCCAGAGAGGAAAAGAGGCGATCGGTGAGTGAAACAAAGAAAACTCGTTATCCTGGCAAAGGTTTTATAGGCCTTAAAGTAAGAAGGGGAAAGGTAACGGAGGGCAGCAGAGAAAAAATAAAGCAGCTAAAAGCAGAGAAAAATTGTAAACCAGGGGGGCACCTGAAAGTAAAACGTAAAGGATACCGGGGGGCAACTGAGAGAAAAACTGTAAATCAGGGGGGCACCTGAGATTAAAACTGTAAGGAATACCAGGGGGCACCCGAGAGAAAAACTGTAAATCAGGAGGGCACCTGAGATTAAAACTGTAAGGAATACCGGGGGGGCACCCGAGAGAAAACTGTAAAATTCGCCTAGTTCCTGCGCTTTAAAGAGTGGTCAGAAGGAACTTGAACCCAGAGCCCACTTTTTAGGGGACTTTTTAGGGGACTTTAGGCTACGATGACGTTTAAAGACGTCATAAAGGGGTTAGTTCAAAGCCCATGATGGGGTAACAATTAGAAGGCAGGTATACGTATGACCAGCTGGTGTCCATCTAGTCTGTCAAGCGTCTGTCCTATATGTCCTGTGTATGCTGAATGTGGAATTATTGTGTTATTAATTGATGGCAATTTATTTTTGCTTTACGCGATTCTGTAAATGAGAGGGAATCGCCACTGAATTGATGTGTTTTGAGTAAAACTGTTGGTATAAAATTTTGCAGAAAAGTTGGATTGGAGCTTGCGTATGTGGTGCTCGCTCATAGTAGTAAAAAGTTAAAAACTGTGTGAATATTGTTGGAGACGAAACTAAGAATGGAGGAAGTTACCCTGCTTGCACACTTATGCAAGCAGTTGCCAAAGCATGCAACAAAATTGAAGAAATATAGCAAGGAGTGGGTTAAGGGCACCACAAATAAAACGTTTATGCTGTGGCCCCAAAATGGGTCATGGTCAAAGTCTGTTTTACAGCACATGACCACCTTCCTACATGCCACATATAGCAGGAAGAAGCTCGAAAAACGCCTTGCTGTTCTCGAGCTTTGGAAAATGTTTGAACAAGCAAAAGAAGAAGAACCCCCCGCAGACTGGATATTAAATATATGTACGGAGGGGGGTGAGACGCCTACCGCGCCACCTGCCCTTCCGGAACCAGTTGTTGAGGGAAGTAAGTCGGAGGGTCTTTACCCACTAAGAGAGCTTAAGGCAGCCACAGGTTATAGCAACCCTGCATATGAGTCACCTGCGTGTAGCAGTGACGAGACGAAAGAGAAGGAACAGGAAATTGACTCGGCCTCCACAGTCCCATGGGGAAAAGAGAGGCGAGGTGAGGAAAGGAAGGACCAGGCACAAACGAGTGCACCTCTAGATAGGGAGAGAGAGGGAAAGAAGCGGAAAGGAACCGATGAGTTAACATGTCAAAGGACGAATGGATGGGAGGGCAGATACTGTTGAAGTTAAATGGAAAAGGAAGTGATGGTGCAAGGCCGAGTGAACGGTCTGATGAGGTGCAAAGAAAGGAAAGGGAAAAAGAAGTGGACATAAGAAACGAAAGGGCAAGAAAGAAGGATAGGTTGCGGCAAGAACAACTATATCGCGAAGAGCAAGGTATACCGCTCTGTCGCCCGCAATATGCAGCCTATGAAAAGTACAGGCAGAACATGCTTAGGTTAGAGGAAGAGAAGAGAGTGCACGAAAGAAAGGTAAAAAAGCGAGAAGATGTGGAAAATAGAAGGACAAAGGAACATAGAGATGAAAGGATGAGGGTAGTTGATAAGGCTAGAAAGGAAGCAAAGAGAAATGGATGAGGAAGCAGAACGTAAAAGCAGGCAAAGGGCGCGAGATTTAGAATATTTGCAACGGGAAGTGAAAAAACCCAATCCTGTTGTAGACTGGGAAGACATAGAAGAGTTCTTCCCTGCAAGCGATGCGTTACCAGGTACAAGCGGGACGATTATTGACGATGACTTCGCCACCAGAAGCATCGGGGAAGCAATTGATAAAATATACGATGAGATGGGACTGGAACGAATCTCCCAAGAGGGAAGGGAAGATGAGCGCTTAGAGAGCACTCAGCTATATGAGACTGAGGATGTCACCCAAAGTAGTGGGAGTAGGAGACGTTTCCGAGATAGACTAGAAGTTGGGCAGAATGAAGTTGATGCAAGAAGCTGTGTAAACTGGGAGTATTCAGAGTCAGACTCCGATGGAGAAGCGGAGGAAGTAGCGTATGATGAAGGGAGGTGGTGCGAAAAGCAGCACCCAGGGAACCGAGAGATACGATGGTCAGATGCAAACGGGCCCATAGATAGGACACCGAAGTCCGCTGGACAGTCCAGCCGACATGAAGAGACACCCCACGGTCGGAGGGGGGCGTCGGTACCTGCCTATACAGATAGGCTAAGGGCATTCCCAGGAAGAAGGCAAGGCGGGTACGCCGCCCAGGCAAGCGACCGAGGAGGGATAGAGAACGAAAAGGAGGATTGCGGATTCCATTTCCCACTGTTAGAAAAGGGGGGAGCAAGACCACAGTATATTCCATGGCCATACATGGACCGAGAGAATCTTAAAAATAAGCTTCCAATGCTGACCTCGGGAGTCAGGAAATGGATACATGAGCTAGAGAAAATGACGGGGGCGTCACTCTAGCCATAGGGGACATTAAGGGTATTCTAATTGCTTTACTTAGTGAAAGAGCAGACGACGTGTGGAAAAGGGCAGGATACCCCAGGGTAACCATAATTAACACCTCCTATGACGGAGCGCCATTTAACAACTGTAGAGCAGCAGTGTGGAAAGCGCCGCGTACGCTATATCCAGACACATCTGATATGGGAGCTATAATGACTCGAAAAATGAAGGAGTCAGAGGATCCTTTGCTTTATATCCAGAATTTTCAAGACGCATGGGTGCTCGAAATGCATGAGTCTTGGACAAAATCGATCCCTGTATTCTACCATATATTGTGCCAAGGGTTGCCTGGACCAGTGCAGAAACAGCTAAAAAAATTGGTAGGAGTAGAAGCTAAACCATGGGCCGAAATCCAGTTGACGATTGCCCATTACTGTAGATTGTTGCAAGAAAAGAATCGGAAGAAAGAGGCAACACTTAAGGGAGAGGAGGCGAAACTAGTGCAAAGGAAGCTCTCAAAGTATGCTCTTGAGGGAGCCATGCTAACAAGCCCAGCCGAATCAAGTGCACAACGTGCAACTAACCCGCCGCAGACCAATCAGGGTAACGCAGGATATTACCCAAGAGGAAAGGGATTTGGAGGAAGAGGATGGCAGAGCAATCAGGGAGGCTTTAGAGGTAACCAAGGAGGTTTTCAGAATGTTCAAGGTGGCATCCAGAGCGCACCAATGGGCAGTCCAACTATGTCAGATGGACAGATGGCCCGACCACTGCCAGTGTGCTGGCTATGTGGAGTGACAGGACATGTGGCGCGCATTTGCAGAAGCCAAGGCATGTGGCAGAACAACCAAGGGATGGGGCAGGCATGGTGAATCAACCTGCTACCCCACAACAGGGCAATGCACAAAACTATACGGTGCAGCAGCAGGCAGCTAGCTTACAGCAAGATGCACAGCAAGTGGTCAAGCCACAGAACATGGGGAATGTACCGCAGGGACAACCCCAGCAGACGCTGCCACAAGTGGTTCAGGGCACTAATTAAGGTGGGGGAAACCCACAGGTCTACAATGGACCGAACCTGTATATGAAATAGGACGGCTCACAGGGGACTCTGATGTGTTCTATCCTATCAGTGACACCAGACCCTAACAGGGAACCTAGGGTAAATGTCACCATAGGGGGGAAAGAATACCCCTTCTTAGTTGACACGGGTGCAACGCGCTCGTGCATACGAGAAGGCAAGTTTTCCTTGTCCGGCGAGGCAATAGATACCCAGAGTTTTACTGGAGCTCATAGCAGAGTTCCCTTTAATGATGCACTCCCAGTCTCTGTGGGAGAGTGCGACATGAATGTACCTTTATTGTATTCTAGTCAGTCCCCAGTAAATATCATGGGTCGGGACTTGATGACAATGTTGAATATGACCATCTCATTCACTGAGGATGGCATAGTGTGCTCCACCGCAGGAATGCATTATTCAAATGTGTGCGAAATGATTAGAGCATACTCCGGACGTTGCAGCCATGAGAGCCATACCACTGGAACCAGAAGTATTCTCATATGGCGTATGAGTGCTCATGGCGGAGTTGCCAGGCCTCGCAGACAAAACTATGAGAACTCCGGATGAGTTTCTATTCAGGCCAAGAATACCCATGTACGAAGAGGAGGGACAAGTGTTTCCCTTAATGATCCACTCTGCCGCAGTGCGAGGAAAAGTGGTATTAGTTGAGGGATGTGACGATGAGGGCAGACCATGGTATGCGATTGTTGCCATCGAAGAAGGGTATTGAGTGACAGACGTCACCGATGACGATCTGTTCGAAGAACACCATGACCTAGAAGAGACACGGGTGGAAGTGAGTCTCATATTTTGGGTCAAAATGATCAGGCGGGAGGTACCTCAGAGGATGATGTTAGCTTTAGTACGTCCAGAATACTTTGATAACGACATGGCCCTGGTGCCGGCCAAAGTATGGACTACAGGGCCCTATGATAAAGGTCTCCTGAAGGCGGCCGGCGAAGTAAAAATTAAATTGAAACCAGGAGCAATTCTGCCACGGGCACGACAGTATTCCATGTCCAGAGAAGCGGATGAAGGGATTGCAAAGACAATCTCTGCCATGATGAAGCAGGGCATCCTTGTGACGTCAGAATCGCTGTGCAAGAGAGTGATTTATCCTGTCAAGAAATCAAAGGGAGGGTCTTGGCGTTTAATGCAGGATTTACGAGCATTGAATGACATAGTCGAAGCCGAATTCCCTCTAGTCCCTAATCCATCCACAATTTTGTGCAACATACCCATTGAGTCAAAATACTTCATGGTGATCGATTTGAAAAATGCATTTTTCTCGATTCCATTGCACCGTGACTCACAAGACCCGACGTCATTTACTTTCAGACAAATGCGCCTGAAAAGTACAAGGCTGCCACAGGGGTATTGCAAGTCTCCATCCATTTTCAACAGAGTCCTGCAAATGGACCTAAGCAATATTGTGGTGGACAGTGTTGTTTTGCAGTATGTAGATGACATTCTAATCTGCAGCATCACTGAAGAGCAATGCCGACAGGACTCTGTCCAGCTATTGACTATATTGGCTGAGAAAGGATACAAGGTAGACAAGGACAAGCTGCAGTACTGCCAACAGGGGGTGTTGTACATAGGGCAACTAATCTCACATGAGGGGAAAAAGGTAACCCCAGAAAGGGCCGAGGCTATCATGCACATGACCAAGCTGCGCACAATAAAGCAAATGCTAAGCTTCTTAGGCTTGTGCAATTATGTCAGAGCATGGGTCTTTGACTACAGCTCATATACCAAGCCCTTGTTACAGGCCCTTAAAAAGGCCCAGGCAACAAGAGAAGAAATTGAATGGAATGAAGAAATGGAGAAGGGGTTTACAGAACTCAATTTGTAAGGCCCCAGTTCTCGGGATTCCTAATTATGCAGAGGAATTCTATCTGTTCTCTCATACCGATGGCAGTTTTATGACAGCAGTGCTCGCGCAGCGAACCTCATTGGGATATAAACCCCTAGCATATTACAGCGGGAGTCTGGACCCGGTCATGAAGGGCCACTTCCCATGCAAACAAAACCTAGCTGCTGCTGCGTTCGCCATTGAGAAGGCGTCATCCATTGTGATGGGATGCTCCATGACATTATATGTTGAGCACTCGCTATTCGCCATACTAGAAAAGCCAAAGGGCACGCTGACTTCGCAAAGAGTAGCAGCCTACGAGGTGATTATCTCTAATTCATCGATCAAAATAGTGCGATGCAAAACTGTGAACCCTGCTATGTTTATAGCCGAGCCAGTCACAGAGGGAGAACTTGTGCATGACTGTGCAAATTATGAGGACTTCTATGACGAGATCCCCCGGGTAAAGGAAAATGCCCTGGTAGGTGGAGAGATCGTCTTTATTGACGGGTCTTCTAGAATCGATCAAGAAGGTATACAGGCGTGGCCGTGATGAAACACATGGCGAATGGAGAGTTCCGAGTACTTGTCAGTGCGCGAATACCATCTCACTATTCGGCACAGGCTGCAGAACTAGTGGCACTGATACTCGCCATTGAGAACCAGGAAGTAACAGTGTACAGCGACTCCGCCTCTGTGATGTCAACAGTGCACGCAGGATTAGCGCGCTGGAAGAGGAGGGCTACCTCCGAGCAGACGGCACGCCAGTGCAACACGCAGCCTTGTTGGACAGGCTGATAAAAGCACTACAGCACCCAGTGGGAATAGCGGTCATAATATGCGCTGCTCATACCAAAGGGACAGATTTTGTGTCACGTGGAAATCATGAAGCGGACACAGAAGCCAAACGTATGGCATCTAAAGCTGAAACAATCATGGACATGGAGGTGGCACGTACCCATGAACGAATGATGGTAGCACGAGCCACTCCAGAAGCCTATAGCAATATGGGGCAGTCTCAACTGATGGAGCTCCAGGGGGAGGCACCTCAGGAGGAGAAAAATGTATGGAAGCATCGAGGGTGTTCTTTAAACCCCTCTGATGGATTGTGGAGGCACGACAGCACTGGTAAACCAGTAATGCCTGTCGCCCTTCTAAAAGTAGCGCTAGAACAGCTTCACTACCCCATTCATATGTCAAAAGAAAATCTTGCTGCAATGCTTGCGGAAGACTGGTTTATACCGAATTTAGCCGAGCATGCTGCATTCTTTATGGTAAACTGCATTGTCTGCCAGCAATTCACTTCTGGGCACACATTAAAAGTAGTGAGAGGAGTCATCCCCAGACCAAATGGACCTTTCCAGCACCTACATATTGATTATATAGCACCTACATATTGATTATGTCGATATGATTCAGGTGTGTAATGGGTACAGGTATCTACTTGTGTTGGTGTGTCCCTTTTCCAGATGAGTAGAAGCAGGCCCCTGTACACACCCTGACGCTGCCTGTGCTGCTAAATTCCTGGTGAGGGAGGTTTTCCCTAGATGGGGGGTGTGCGAGGTAATGAGATCTGATAATGGGACACATTTTGTGAATGCAGTATTTGAGCAGATTAGCTTGTTGCTTGGTATAAAGCACAAATTCTCGTCGGCGTATCACCCAGAGGGAAACGGGATATGTGAACGGATCAACGGCCTGCTTAAGGAAAGGATAGCCAAGTTGAAGCTCACATTAAGAAAGGGATGGATGCACTGTCTACCACTGGCATTGTATGCTCTTCGGAACCAGCCAGGCTCCGACCATCATTTAACGCTGCACGAAATAGTTACTGGGAGAAGGATGAGGACCCCGAGACAGAGCTAGATGTGATGCACAGTCAACTAGGGAGGTTCTGGGAGAGGAGATGAAGTCCTATCTGGATTGTCTCACATCCAGTTCCACTGTCATTTCAGGCCAGCTGCAGCGACGGCAGAAAAGAGTTGACACAACACAAACCACAACAGACAGTGCTGATGCCGACGCAGCTCATAGCCACTGCGCGCCTCTTGTCTTCCCTGGAGATCGTGTCCTCGTGAAGAATTTCACAAGAAAAAGATGGGACGAGCCGAGGTTTAATGGCCCGTTCATCGTAGAGGACTGCACCCCTTCAGCTGTCAAGCTCAAAGGCAGAAGAGCCTGGATCTTCCTGAATGATATAAAATTCTTTATAGGAGAGAGCACTCCTACTACATCTACTGCTGAGGAATCCACAGACAACGGGGAAGTACCGCAGCACGTGCAGACAAGATCTATGGCAAGGAAGAAGGATGCATGAGCAGACAAGTTACAACGAGGAAAAAAATATATAAAAGTGAGACTTTCAAAACAAGACAGTTCTTCAAACCAAGTGAAAGGTGACAAAAGGACAATTAAATGAACATTCAATGTAGCCAACAAAAGAACTTTTGTGAAAATCTAGTCCACGCTGAACCTTTACTTTAGGCATAAAAAAGACAATAAGACGCACGCAAACACCCTGTGCAGCCAAAGGTGCAGGGTAAAAGAAGAAAATCGCGTACTTATATCAACAGAAGCGCTAATCTCATGAACATTGAAAGCCACACAAAGCATTTAAAACCTAAGACTCTGATAAGAAGTAAAAGTAAGATCAAGACTTTGTTCATGGACATATGGTTCATCCCAGCAGAAGTCTCAAGTAGGATGTGCTCACATATTTTCAGCTGGTAGTACTGTCCTATCCTTCACTTATAGGCAGAGAAGCCAGAGTTACTGAATTCATTCAAGACCCTGCAAACAAGAAAATAATCCGACAACTACTGACTGTCATAACAGAAACTTTCATTACACTACCCGAACACAGCGGAAAAGACACAGATGCTTCCACCACAAGTAATCATTGACGAGATCACATATACTTTGTTTGTTCTTCCGCATCATCTAAGAATGTCCAGGACTTATCGGGAGAACTACAGATACATTGACATTCATTAGAGATCCAAAAAACAATTACTTTCTCAACCAAGTGTGGTACAAGCTGAACCGCGTGGTTGCAACTCACGCAGCAGGAAAGTGCAAAACTTGTTCACATCAAAAGAAGGGACTGTGATTAGGTCCCAACAAACGAGGCAAATGTCCCTATCACCCAAGGATACACGGCTGGCACACAACATTTGATTTCGATTATACACAGACAATCCGGAAATGGTGGGGAGGCCTGCAGATGTTGACGTCATCATCTTTCTTAGGAATCCAACCAACACCCCACACATGATATGATATGATATGATATGGTATTTGTAACGCGCCTATACACAAGTGTTTCAAGGCGCGACGAGGCAGGGAGGGAGGGAAACAAGGGGAAGACAGACAAACGATCCTACTAGGCCAGGTGTCATTCAGATCGCGCAAGTGCAGAGGTAAGGGGAAAAGGAGGAAGTGCAGGGGGAGGAGATGGGGGGGAAGTGCAGTACAAGGTAAGTAGCGTCAAAAATAATAAATAATAAATAAAAAGGGCCAGCTGGTGGCAAGTGCGAGGTAAGTGCAGAGCAAGTGCTGGGAAGGGGGCTGTAGGGATACAGTGACAGTCCCACAGTGCAGGGGGAGCCAGGGAGGCAGTGCAAGTGGAGAGTGGCTGGGCCCTGGACCGAGGTTGCTGAGAGTGGCCCAGATGCAGGTTTAGTGCTGAATTCAGTGGGGAGTTAAGCAGGATTAGCAGGGGAGAGGGAGAGAGAAGGCAGAAGCGAAGAGGAAGGTTTTGAGGTGCTTCCGGAACCGGAGATGGTTCTCCTCAAGTTTCAGGGAGGCAGGAAGGCTGTTCCAGAGGGAGGCCCCTGCTGCGGAGAGAGATCTACCCCCAGCTCGTTGCTTCGAGAAGCGGCTGACCATGAGGGAGTTGGAGACGGATGAGCGAAGGGCTCGTGAAGGAAGATATTTAGGAAGAGAGAGTTGAAGGTATTTAGGTCCCAGGCCCCAGAAGGCCTTGTGGACAATGCAGAGGGTTTTGAACGTAATCCTCGCAGCCACTGGGAGCCAGTGAAGAGATTTCAGTCCTGGAGAGATACGGTCCCTGGGCTTGAGGCCAAGGACAAGTCTCGCAGTTCTGTTCTGGATAAGTTGCAGAGGGCGGAGAGTGGAGGCAGGCAGATTAAGATAGAGGCTGTTACAGTAGTCCAGCCTTGAGAGAACCAGGGCTCATTCCTCCAAGGCATCATGCTCCAGGTGGAGCTGTCCAATTTCCAGTGAAAATTCCTGAGGAGATTTCAGTGAGACTAGCCAAAGAGGGACAGATCAAAAAAAAAAAAAAAACAACTGATCACACTGCAAGAAAAGGCCTGTGACTTTAGAGCCAAAGAACCAGAACAAATGTCATTAACACCTGAAGACAGTCGTTATGCTTTTCGTGTTTTCTTTCACCTCATTGAAATCTTTCCAGAACTAGTGGACAGATCCTGCAACATTGATGTGCCTGCCTTTCTTAATGATCCAGCAAAGAATGCCCAAAAGACACAGTTCTTCATGCTTCCAACATAGGACAGATCGAAAAGAGCAGAAACAAGGATAACTACATCCGTTCTTATTTTTCTTGTTTTGTGTTTTCTATTTGTTCATCATTATCATGCAGGAGAATAAATGGGTGAGAGAGAGACTGTTCATCAACTCGACCTCGAACGACCAAGTGAAAGGAACAGAGACACGAACTTCACTGCCGTGTTTACCTTTTTTAACCTTTTTCTTATTTTTTCCTACCTTTTCATATGTTCACTTTTATTTTTATTTTTTTAATATTTTATTTTTGCGTGATTTGTAGCGAATCCATCTTTTCATGGTGTCACTGCAAACATTGTCCTGCATATCCTCAGGGCCATGACGAGTTGAAAGAGTGCCCTGGGAATGCGGTTCCCACAACAAATGCAGGATGAATGTGATGTGCTGAAAACGGTAGTCTAACCTTTTCCCATAGTCTAGCAAAGGAACTGTACTCCATACTCAGAGACTATCATCATCACTCGCAAAGAGGGGGAACATTGAACCGCACATGTCACTTTAGTATTTGCTGAACTTTGAACAATGAGATGAGAACGAAGAAATAAATAAATAGTGGACTATGGACTTGATTGAAATGGGGGCCCAAAACAGCAACTTAGTCGTGCCACCAGTGGAAGGGCGCCCCGGTTTCCCGGAAGGAGATGCTGTAAAGTGTCTTTCAAGGCCGTCATATATAAATGCATTGTGACTATTGTAGTATTTTTATCGTTAACTATTAGAACTGCATTTTTCATTGGTGCACAAAGCGTCCCAATGTCTGTGCATCCACCAGGTAATGAACATCTGCGGCCCACAAATGCACCCAGACCTTATATTGTCATCCCTGTTCCAAGAAAAACTGATGATAAGGCAAACGATTTACAGTTGAATGTAATTAGCAGTAACACGCAAACACTTGAAGTAATGAATGGTGAGTAAGGCTGGAGACAGGGTCAGCACGGAATGAATGATAGCATAGCACTGTCCACGGCACGCACCCATACACTGAGTGCACACGAACAAGGGCAAGTGTCAATGGCTACGAAACCGCAGGCCAAACCAACTGAAAGAGAGAAATCACCTGTGGAACAAGCAGCTCCAGAAAGCAGGGAGCAACATGAGAAACCGAATAAAAGTGA
Source organism: Ambystoma mexicanum (assembly GCF_040938575.1). NCBI lineage: Eukaryota > Metazoa > Chordata > Amphibia > Caudata > Ambystomatidae > Ambystoma > Ambystoma mexicanum. The sequence continues at coordinate 13,964,239 of NC_090925.1, read as the reverse complement.
AATAGCAAAATCACTCAATAGAACAGAGGAAGCAACGAAAGAACTCACTGAGAAAACACATGCGGTATTTGAGTATGTGTTTCCACTCATACTTAGAGCAAAGAAGCTACAGGAGGAGCTGAGCAAGACAACCACCACAACTGTGATAGCAAACACGCCAGCTCCAACGCCAGAAGTAACTACCGAGCCTACGACACAGCCACGTGTTGGAAGGATGATAAATCACATGTGGTGGGAGGAGGTCTACAAAAGAATGCAGGAGGGAAGGAAAAGAAGTGCAAAACCTCCCCCTATTACTGCAGGGCAGGAAATAAAACCTGCCCCTCCAAGGATAACGCCCGAGAGTCTGCCTGAACGAAAGAGAGGAACAGACGCATTCAGAGACATAATGAAAACCAACCACAGAAAAACACTAAGGAGCAAGAGAAGTCCATATGAAACCGATAACGAGTTAAACGATTACTTGGACAGCACGGCCCATCTTGGAAACAACATATGGTACCAGCACATGACGGAAGTTGGACAAAGGCAATCAGAAGGAGAATGTTTTGTCTGTGCGCTCCTGCCGTACAGCATGGGCAAGTCCAAAATCTTTGTGGCTGTAGAAATAGATGTCCCCATAGCACACTGCATGTCACATGTGGCAATGTGTAACACCAGAGGACAATTCATGGGGAGACGCCTCGTTGATATAGGCCAACGAAAAGGACTACCTTGATGAAGACGGATATGTCCAGGGCATCAAAACAAGAAACAGGGCCCACACCAAGAATCATGTGATTAGATATGAAAACCCTGACGTCAAGGGATCAGAAATAAGGTGGGATTAAACTCAAAACTGAACGTCCAAGGGAAAATGGCAGAAGAAGCTCAAATATCGAAGAACCAAGGACAAATGCAGATCTGGGGATCAGTAGTCTCCCCACACGGATGGGAAGAAGGAGTAGTAATCTGCCGAGCTTGGATGGTCCTTGGAGCCTGCAAAGAAGCAATAGAGAACTCACAGAGACTATGCAGACCATTGCGGCCAAAATTGGTAAAGCTGTTGACGTGGGTCGAAGACACAGGAGGAACCTTGCAGATAGTACCACTTGAAAACCCGAAACTATGCTTTAGAAGCAATGGCACAAGGAAAATGGGGGAAAATCAGAACTGTGAACGAATATATGAAGCCCCAGGGATGATGCAAGGAACCGCAGTCTTAATGGACCATTACTGGGCATGTGGATCGAAGGCATACATAAGGCTACCGAGGAACTGGGGAGGCATATGCACACTGGTGAACGTTCACGTTCCAGCACTAGTGATTCCAAAAAATGAACTGAATTTGGACAGTTTCCCGAAAGCGGATGCTGACCTGAGGAAAAGGAGGTCTGTGGGAATAATGTCAAGGATGAAGAGAGAGAATTACTTCTCTGCCAAATAAGAAGATGCATTTTACGCCATTGCCTACGAACACAGGCTGTTCAGCCTAACTTCATCAGTATTTACAACAATACTCTTGCCGCATATCCAAGTTGGTGCAAACACCAAGTGGTTGCAGATAACGAGATGGGAGTTACTGCAGACCATCAACACCACAATAAAAGGATTCAATGCGATCAAAGAAGAGCTGAGAGCAGTCAGACTGATGACCCTCCAGAACAGATATGTGCTTGACATGATCACTGCAATGGATGGAGGTGTTTGCGCAAAAATTGGAGAATCATGTTGCACATTTATACCATCACACGATGAAGAAAATGGAACCCTCACAGAGGCCATAGACATGTTAACAACCCGAAAAAAAAACAGATGACCGATGAGACAGATCAAGTGGACGATGACAGCTGGTTTGGGAACCTATTCTCATGGGTCCCGCAATGGATGGCAGATATATTCAAGTTCCTGGGAACTTTGCTAGCAATGGTGCTGCTAGGAGTCTGTGTTATCAAGATAATCATCACACAGTGCCAGAAAACAGCAAAGAAGGCCATTGGGATGAAAATTATGGTCGATGTCGAGCCAGGCTGGAAGCCCAGAGACCTGACAGATGAGGAAATAAAGGACTTTGTGAAGGCGAGTGAATTTGCACAAGAAGGAACAAAATTCACTTATCCCAAGAAATGAAGAAGGTATGAAGGTAAATGGATTTACTGCAGTCCAAATGGACAATGCCAGTTGATGACCTGGAACAAAGATGAGCATGTGAGAAAAGTAGGAAGCTTGAAAGGGGTGATAAAGATATGGACATCAAAACTGCATACTTTCACGCCTTCTTGTGTAAACCCAGGAGGCAATGAGCAAGAAGCTGAGGATTCAAAGAATCTGAATATAAAGGTGGAAGCTGGAGTGGTCGATGAACCGACCAGAGGGAGGAGTGTAGAGGAGGTCCCAGATATGACCTGCACCCCTGCCCCCCATTGCAAGTTGCCAGTAAGGTACTCGCTGTGGTACATGACGTATGAGGAGCAAATGAACCAACAGAGAGCCGCACTGGGACTCTGCCCCTTGTACGTAAGGAGATCAATACTGGTTGAAGCAGCCATAAAGCGACAACCCTGGGAAGCACGATACCCTATCAGACAGCCATACCAGCCACTGATACGAAATGAGGAATACCTGCACACGGTCTACGAGGAGACCCCTAAAGCCTTAATGGAAGGCCAATGAAAATAAACCAAGGGCCCGAGCAGCCCCGAGAACAAACAGACTTGGCTACTGAAAGCACGAATGCCAGTACTAGTAACTGCAAGGATAATGATAATGGATGCAGGGGAGAGGCACTGTTAAAACATAAGAGAATGGTGCCATAAGAAAAGATGGAAGCAACCGCCCTGCTGAATGTGTGTAAATAAGCTTGAAATGCAAGAGGCTAAGAAATCGATACTGCTTGCAATGCCTAGTAGACGAGTAGAGCGGCAAGCGCCAACCATATATCTACCTCAATACTGCACAATGTACACGTGCGACTCCATTTTGTGAAATCAGAAATGTACCCAGGCGGCCAAAGGCCTGACAGGCCAAGTTTAGAAACCCAGCAAAGACCAGAGAAGGAGCGGAATCGAAACTCAACAAAGAGAGGCTTATGCCAGGGAGATCGAGGTCAACCAGAGAAGGGGAGGTGAGCATGAGGTCACGAGACTCCAACTACAGAGAATACCAGCCTGCCCGTGAAGGTCAAGATAAGAGAGGCCCATGCAGGTGGCCGAGCGCACACAGAATTAAATGCACAAAAGGTTGAAAACTGAAGCAGATTCACGATGAACCAACACGTGACCAGACAGGCGCGAAGATGTACCACCGCCTGATATCATCCAGAACCAGGGGGTGCCATAACTTTTCCTGATAAGAGACTACAGATCCGAGGCCATACCCAGCCAACTAATTGACACACAGCCCTAAAACACTGACAGATGGAAGGGAGGAAGGGTGAATCTTGGGACACTAGGCACCTGGGTGTCTACTCTAAAGCTGCTAATTAAAATGGAGATTTATGTTTAGGGGTGTAACTTGCCCAATCACAAGGGACCATGTAATCTAGGGTCCTATAGACACTGTAACCAATGAGACGTCGTACTTGTAGTGACGTCAATCACGTGTGGTGTAGAGGGAAGGGCGTATACTCCCACCCAATAAGAGTTATCCAATCCACTTGCATTATTTCCATATACAGATATAGCACCTATACTTAAGTTACCTTTCCCAACCAATTGTATTGCATGATGATTTTTTGTAGAATTAGACGTCAATGATGACGGATTTTGCCCATAAAAGAGGCTGTTTGACTAATGTTCGAGGAAGTCGGGATGAGGCAGGTGTTCGTGATGCTGCTGATTTCCATAAACTGATGTATGTATCATTAAACAGACTTCCCTTTGCCAATTTACTGAGTCCTGATTATTGAACCTTGCCGGAGTATGTGAATCCTGCACTCTGTCCTCGCATGGTGCAGCTATCTTGTATTACTAGTTTTCGAGGGTGAGTGCTGACCAATGGGCCCGTCAGTAATTTCCTCTCCTCGTCAACATCTCTACAGAGGCTTATGGGGGCGTGAAAGAGCCCACCCCACTGAGGGTTTGTCAGAATCGCCTTTACTCAAAAGTATTAAAAAATCGACATCGACTTGTCTCCCATGGCCTCCGCTAGTTTGGCATATTCGATAAATGCATTCTGGTGAAAAACTATGCAGCTCTCTCAAGGCCCATGTCCGACCAACTTTGCGTATACTGTAGACCTTTCTTACCCAGGTCCAGAGGGGGACCCCAGAGAGAGAACAGCGGGGACGGCCAAGAAGAAAGGGTTGTGTTTACTTTGTCCCTCTTCCATAAGGCCCACATGACTGACAACGTCGGGTGACATCAAACAGGATCAGGCAGGGCCTTGGTTGAGGACCACAAGAGGTCTCTTACCTTCCTGGGGTGTGTGTGGCTTCGATGTAGGTCCAAAAGGTGCGCAAATTCTCTCTCATATGTTCCAACATTACCCTCAGTTACGAGGCCTTATAGTACTGTCGGAAGTCTGGGAGCCCGAAACCCCTCTGGGACCTTGTGAGCATCAGGGTGGTGTATTTAATCCTGGGCTTCTTACCCTTCCAAATGAATTGTAGGACCATGGAATGCAGGGATTGAAAAAAAAATTCTGGGATAATAATCGTGAGAGCGGCAAAGAGATAGAGAAGCCGGGAAGGATGTTCATCTTTATAGAGACCATTCATCCGAACCATGAGAAGGTCAAGGCGGCCCAGTGCTGGAGGTGTTGCTTTATCTTAGAGAGGATGGGGGGGGGAAGTTTAATTCGAAGAGGCTTTCCAGGTCTCTTGGGAGGGGGATTCCCAGGTATGGAGTGGCTTTCCGTTCGACCTTGATTCCTGCTATTGTCTTACTCTCACCAATGTCTTTGCCGGCGTTCCCCATCGGCATGAGACACAATTTCGATGGATTAATTTTTAGGCCAGAGAAGACCCCAAAAGAGGATATCAAGTTCAGGAAGGACGGGAGCGAGGCCTTCAGGTCAGTTAAGTATACAAGGATGTCATCTGCGAAAAGGGAAAGTTTAAAGTTAAGCTCCCCACACTGAACCCCCGTAATACATTGGTGCTGTTTTATCACTATGGCCAAAGGCTCCATCGCCAGGGCGCATAGAAGGGGTGAAATGGGACAACCCTGGCGAGTCCCTCTGGAGAGAGAAAAGGGTGCCGACACCGCCCCGTTAACCGCCACCCTAGCGGAGGGACCATTATACAACAAGGCAATCCATCCACAAAATCTGCCCCTATTCCCAACTTCTGCAGGACCTTACCCATATATGACCACTCCACCCGGTCAAAGGCCTTTTCACAGTCAAGAGATAGGAGATAGGCTTCCATGTCATTACGGGAGGCCTGGTGCATCAGATCTAGAGTCCTCCTGATATTATCAGACCCCTGCCTACCTGGAATAAATCCGACCGGGTCTCCGTGGACCAGAGATGGCAGATGCTGCACCAGTCTATTGGCCAGTAACTTAGCTAGGACCTTCATGTCCGTTTTAAGTAGAGAAATGGGACGGTAGGATTGGCAATTAGTTGGGTCCTTCCCCTCTTTCGGGATGACCACAATACGGGCCGATAGCATGGACCGGGGAAGAGACCCCGACTCCAAGACCGGGGTCTTTACAGGAATGAAAAGTCTTTACAGGAATGGCGCCAGCGTAGACCGGAAGGATTTATAAAAGAGAACTGTGAAGCCATCGTCAACCGGGGTAGTACCTCCCTTCATAGATGCAATAGTATCCACCACCTCTTGGGGCGAGATAGGCCCTTCCAGGGAATCCGCCTTCTCAGGAGAGAGGCGGGGGATTGGGAGGGAGCCAGAGGAAATGTACAGCCTCAGACCCACCCCCAGCGTACTCTGATATATACAGGTGCTCATAATACAGTCGAAACTGTTCCACTATCGCTGGGTCGTCTAGGCATTTGTTTCCCTTGGGAAGTCACAGTGAGTCAACCCTCCTGCTCTTTCTAAGTTCCCGTAGCCTCCAGGCTAGGATTCTATCAGCCTTCTCACCACTCTCCATATATCTTTGCTTTAGAAAGGACAATTTTCTCTCGGTTTGGGTGACCGAGAGAGTAGCTAGCTTTGCTTTAAGCTGTTGGAGCTCTGACCATTTACCCCGGAAACATTCGCGATCAGAGTTTGCCCCCTGGTTGGATGGCCTCAATTTTGCCCCTGAGAATTTTCTCTTCTCTGGCACTCTCCCGGTTTCTAACAGAACCCATCGCAATCAAGACCCCCCCGGATCGTCGCCTTAAAGGCTTTCCATACTCCCGCCTCTGCCACCTGGCCATTGTCGTTAATCTCAAAGTATTCCTTTATAGTTGCAAGGAGGGACTGGGCCGCTTCTTTGGCCTTCAGTAAAAGGTTGTTACACGTCCACCTTGAAGAGTCGGGAGGGGATGAGGGATACCCAGATGGACGCGAACCAAGTCATGATCCGACCACGGGATTAATAAATCGACTGAAAAGTCGGTTATTCTTTCTTGCACTGAGGAGTCCACTAGGATATAGTCGATCCTGGAGAAGGAGGAGTGTGGGCAAGAGAAAAAAGTGAAAAGGGGGTTGCGTCCGTGCCACAGTGTATGGGAGTCACAGAGGCCTAATCCATTGTTGGTGTTTTGAAAGGAAAGGGCTATCCTCTTCTGCGTACTGATGTCTGTGTAAGGGCGGTCCGACTTCCTATCACACTCAGGATTGAGGACCATATTAAATTCCCCGCCCACCAGGAGTGTCCCCTCAGTAAGAGTCATTATTTTAGTCTTCACACCCACCCAGAAATAGTCTTGGGCCTCGTTCGGGGCATATATCGATACCAGTGTCACTGTGCTACCTCTGATTTCCCCTTTCACCTTTACAAAGCGCTTCTCCGGATCCTTAAATTGAGCTCTAGGTGCAAAATGGGCACTAGAGGACACCATTATCGCGGCCCTCTCTCTTTTTAGAAAAAAACGAGGCGTGGATGAATTCCTGTATGAGCTTGGATTTGGGTACCATCTTCCTACCTCTTGCCCAGCGGGTCTCTTGTAAAAATAAAAAATGAAGTTTTTCCAAACTCCTTTATCACTAGAGATCTCTTTTGCGGGGAGTTCAGCCCACCAACATTGAGCGAAGCCAGCGTCAGCAACTGCAGTGCATCAGCCATCGATGGGGTAGTTTATTCTCAAACTCCTTCTAGGGATGCATTTATTGCTCAGGTCCCCTTCTTGGCTTAAAAAGCTTGGAATCCCTTCTAACAAACCAGCCACAGAGTTATTCAAAGCCCCAATCTGTAGATGTAACCACAAGTTACCCCAGAACAACAGAAACAGAACCCCCAACTCATCCTCCTCCCACGACGCCTGAGTTGCCTGCGACATAGGAGATGCCGTCCAACCAGTCCACAAACGTCTACCTCTACTGGACTATAAGGCAATGATAAACAACACATTTTCTGAGCCCCCTCCACAAAGCATCAACTATTTCGACATTTATCAACATTACTCTTTCCCATCGCCCTCCTCGGGACAAAACCTGGTTTGGATAGTTAAATTTGTGAGCAAGAGACTAGGCCGGGGTAAGAGGACCAAACCGCCTCAGGTAACCCGAGAGCAGAGTCACACGAGCTGTGTTCCAACTCGCAGATCAGAGAAAAATTGCAGTTGAATCACTATTGTTCATCCATGGACCTGGAGGAAACTGGGGCCACTCTTCTGAATTTCCTGTTGCCATGGACTCAGCGCCTCTCTGACAATCCCTTTTGCTGCTGGGGAGCAAAGGAGTCCCCCCCTCGCCGGCCTGGCTCTCACCCCGGTCAGGCTCACCAAACAGTTCACAGGTCACTTTTTGAATGTCATCCTCCGTTACCAGGGAGTAGTTGGAGCCCACATATTCGAAAGACAGGGAAAAGGGGTGGCCCCATCTGTATCTCACTCCTTTTGGCTGGAACCATTTCGTTAAGGGGCTGCATAGAAGTCGACGTGCCAGGGTGAATGCGGAGAGGTCTTGGTATATCATAACTTTAGCATCTTCCCACACCACCAGACATTTTTGCCGTGCCAGTTCAAGAATCTTTGCCTTCTCCGAGTAGTAGTGGAATCTTACTAGGATGGACCTGGGGCCCCTGGCGGGGGCTCCGGCTCTGTTGTCCCTGTCAATAGTTGGCTCGCAGGTGTAGCTCTCATTGACTAGCTTGCTGATCAGCAAGTTTACAGTCCTTAAAATGTCTGATTGGGTCTCCACCTCTCGTTCCGGCACACCCAGGAAACGTAGGTTGCACCGACGTTGTCTGTTCTCCAAGTCGTCCAGCTTAAGTGTGCATTTCTCCTCGCTCATTTCCAATTCTGTTATGTTATTATTTATCAAGCGCACATACACCCTAGGGCATCTAGGCGCTATTCTGATAGACGCATGTCTGTCGAGTTGAGTTTCGAGGAGCTGAACCGAGGATTGGTTTGACTCAAGGGCTTGGACACGGTCGTCTACTGCATGTACTTTTTTGTCCAAGGAGTCGAGCCGCTTGCTAATGTCAGCTTGAAATCCACGGATCTCCTTGAGGAGAGGTGAAATCCCCCTACTCACTGAGAGGGCATCCATTGATTCCGGTTGCTCGGACGCCGCCATGGAGGGTACCTCAGACGTCGGGAGTGGGGAATGCCGGTACTTTTGTAGGGATTTAGCCCAGTCCATTGGGGTGGTTATATGAACAGGCTTGTTCGGATCTGTAGAGGCCCCAACCCATGGGGCAGCGGCACGGAACCACCTCCCCAAGGGATCAAAAGAAGGGGTAGGAGATCTTAAGAGAGAGGGCCACCCAGGAAGGATTCAATCTTGCAAAGCAGAGGATAAGAGCTTTGGCCGGGGGGAGCAGTTGTGGATCTGGCAACTAAAACATATGAGACCGGGTGAAAAAGGGGTTCGATGTTGCGATGAACCAAGAAGCGAGTGCTGGGCCGCAGGTTGATCCACACCCGTCACTGAGGTGCTTATGGAGTTCTGGCAGTCACTCCAAACCGGGGGACCGTGTGTGAAGCAGGGTGTTGCAAAGTCCTCGCCCCGGGCTACTCCTGGGGCCCCATCGGTGGTGTTTTGAATGGAATGGACCGGGATCAGCAGGGGGCCGGAGGAGGCTGCCACAATACCTACTTTGGGGTACCAAGGGATCTTCACTTGACCGCAATGCAGATCTATTTGCCCGATGGAGGCAGGTTATGCTGGAGTTAGTGCCTGCACCCTGCCTCGCCTTCAGCGTTATCGGCCCTTCCACACCCTCCCCCCACAACAGGGTGAAATAAGGTATGGGGTGGAAGGTGTTCGGAGGGAACTGTCACAAATTCCCCCTCAGGCGTAAGGAGAGAGCCAAGTTAGGGGGGGCCACGCAGTCTCCTAAACTTACAGTCCGCTCGGGTCTTATCCAGGATTATTGAGCTCTTTCGCCAGGGGCCCGCGCTGGTCTCCTCCCCCTGGACTCCCCAAGGCAACCCCAGATGACGGGACGAGTATGTGGTTCCAATTAAAGGGGGAGAGTCGTAAACAGGCCGGGGCCCTCTCTGTGAAATGTAGCGTGTCTGTATCCCCTAAGAGAAGCTCCTCCAAGGCCCCAAGCCTCAGCTCTCCCCTCACAGAAACCCACCAGGAGGGGGAGAGCCACCCAGAAAGATCGGGAAGTGTTCCAAAATGAAGCGATCCGGGGGGCCGCACCCCAGTCCGTTGTGTGGGAGGGGGAGTAAGACCCCTGGACAGGGTTGCCTCTGCAACCCATGACACACTCTCTCCTGATAGGCTGGAGGGTCTCCCGCCAAGATGACCACTCCACTGTGTGAGTGACAGCTAGGCTGTATGAATGGGGCTCTTTTTGCATAAAAGCAGGTCCTGAGGACTGGAAGAGCAAGACGTCGCCACTGGAACTAAGAAGCAGAAGAGGAGAGAATCCAAAGTCATCTGCACGACTGAACCACCGGTGAAGCCCTGCTGCAGCGTCTCACCACTTTTCTACACACGACAAGAGAAGATCTTCATCTGCAAGAGCCTTCTTCCCTTGAGCTGGTGGGGCCAACCAGTTTGCCAATCGCCTTCCTGGACCTGCCTTGGTCGAATCGCCAGTACCCTGTACTCGGAGGCCGGATAGCCAGGCACCAGTCCACCCGGACTGCGATTTTAAGGAGCGTACCTTTTATTCGTCGGGCAGCACCGCGGCTGGTTTCATCCCTGGGTAGTGCAGTAACTCAAACCTTCCTCCACGACGAGAGCCTCTCTTCCTCTGCTGGATCCCTAGAACTGCAGGAACTACTAGGAACAACCGCCACCGCAGGAGCCACTTCTTCATTTTAAAGGTACATTGTTCCGCCAGGCCTCCCTTTCTTCGCGGTAGCACTAAAGGTGTTTTAAATCCTTTACCTACCTGTTGGGTTGGCCGCCCCTCTCTCTTAACATTGTCTTTCGCTTTCTGCATCCACCTTTTCAAAATCGTTAACCAAAGACTTGACTGCAGCTACAAGAACATTTTGCTCCTGGGCCCTTGCCCTGTACCACTGACCCTGGCTACATTTGTAAGAACTGCCTCCTTTAGATTGATTCACAACTAGAACTGTGTCGGTGCACCTACTTCTTATAACTACCCTTTTCTTCCCATTTCTAAACCTGGTGAAATGCCATTTTGCTCAGTTTTCATTTAAGTATATTCTATACTGATGTACTGTCTTGCTTAAACTGGTTCACAAACATATGGGAAGTGTTGCTAGGGTGTGTAAGAAACTATTTCTATATAACTTGTGCTTTCCCTCCCTTGTGAGAAATTGCTAGAGCATCCCTTGTGTTTAGTTTTCACTGTGCCATTTTGCTCAGTTTTCACTCTGGTTCACTTGGTCAACAATTTAACTAGGGAGTGTGTAGATTTTTTGTTGACATATTTTAACTTGCTTGATGACTGGTCAGTGTTTCCTTGCTCCATAGTACTGTAGGCCTATTGTGTAAACCCTGAATACTGCTCATCTCCCTCTTGAGATAAGTCTGACTGCTCAGCCACAGCTACCAACTAAATCGTTGTGGTACAGACTGATACCAAAGGGGATTTATTGATCTCACTTGTAGTCCTAATCTGGTGTAGTGCTCCCTAAGGGAACTGCACTGGATTCTGCCTAGCAGCGGGAAATGGTTAAAATTACATGAAAAGATAAGCTGCCACAAGCCCTCTCCATGACACATATGCACATCTCCTAAAAAGTCCTACGAGAGTATCTAGGGCCTTTGTAATTGACTATGAGACCCAAGTGCACTGTGCTGTAAGGTACATTGTGCACTTGTTACATTGTTGCAAAAAATTGCAACATTGGAAAAGGACTAAAGGAAAGAAAGTCTCCCAAACTGACTGTCTTAAGGGCATGTCAGTTTCCCCATAAAAAGTGAGCGAAAGCCCAGAGGAGTGCAGCAGAAGGCTGTGCTCCCCTGGCAAAGTCAGACTAAGGTGCATAAACAGCAGCAAAAAGTTTGGGGGAGTACAACTGGAGGGAAAATTACTTATAAAATGAAATCTTTCCTAACATCTACATACAGAGCAGGAATAGGCAATTCCCGGGGCTAATGATACACGGACAAGAACCAATAACTGGCGTCTGCACACGGCAAGTCAAGCAGGGTAACATGGCTGGGGGCTATCATCACAGATAGAGGCAGGGGACCCACGCCCGAAAAGCCACAAGAGGAGGTGCGCGACAAGCTAAGCAGGCATCTGCCCTGCCCCAGCACTGAGGTACCTGGAAGGGGGCCGTTACTCGCGAATGGACTTGGGGAGACTGGGCCCCACACAACGCACTGCAACTACCGGCACACCAGTTGAGGCGCTAACAAAGCCTCCCAAACAGGATGACATTGCTGCACGGCCTCAGGGCCAAGCACGTAAGGAAGGGCAAGCACTTTCACCACGACAGCAGCCAACAGTGCAATGGGGAGAGAGAATAGACCCGGCGACCAGGAGTGGGAACCGGATAAGAAAAAAAACTGAAGTAGCATCGCGGAGCAGATAACACTGGGGGCACAAAAAGACGGACAGGCAAGAGCCCTGCGGCCAGCACTTGAGCCCGGAGGACCAGCAACACCACAAGCCGAGGGGCCACTGCCACTGGGAGAGGCGGGGAGACTACGAGAGGGAGTAAAGAGTAAACAGAGCAATTGGGAAGAGAGTGCGGAACCAACTACAAGGGACAGGGCCAAATAGGCGGCAGACTGTGGAACGCACCGGTCAGAGGGGATGTAGTCGAGATCAGAAGACGGGGGCCCCCCCTTTGCTACCCGCAAGTCTGAGCCCCCCTCTGCCCTGGGAAAACGGTCCACTCATAGGTGCTCACAAGGCTCCACAGACTCCCCCTACAAAGACTGCACTCAGCACGGGAGAGACTAGAGCCATCCGGCCCTGGACTCCCTCTGCAGCCCTCGAGTCGGGCCCCCAAAATATAACACTCACCCGTTCCGGGCCATTCGGACAAAGAAGCTGAATGACTTGGAATAGTCTGCACCGTACTGCCACTAGCACTGGGAGGCCCACGAGGAGGCACACTAAAGCAAAGACACCCCCCCCACCGTCCAAAGGATCACTGGCGCTATGGTCAAAGACAAGGCTAAAAGGCGGGCCCTCCAAAGTAAAATGGATCTCTACACAGTGGGGACTTCCCAAAAGCCTGTGACCCAAACTCCTGGAAATGAGGAACTTGTAGGGGAGCACCAGGAACTAGCCATCTCCGTCACTGATATTATGAACGCCATTGCGGAATCCAGGTCATCCCAGGAAGGGAAAATTGGTGGTCTATCCTCGGAAGTGTCATTTCTCCACCAAGATCTTCACAATCTGGCGTCAAGGGTGAGAGAAACGGAGCAAAGGATCTCAAACTCAGAGGACACTGTGCGGCAAATGGAGAAACGAATAGCCACAAAAGTAAGATGGCACTCTCGCTACTCCTTGACCTCTCAGCCGCGTTTGATTTGGTAGACTACTCTATACTCTGCAACCACCTGGTCTCCGCGGCCTGCTTCTCTCAGGAGGCAGTCACCTGGATCCAGTCCTTCCTTGATAATAGGACAATGCGATCTTCTCTCCTCTAGCAGCTGCCGACCCCGCGCCCATATCATGCGGTGTACCCCAAGGCTCTTGCGTATCTCCTACCATGTACAACATCTTCACAAAAACCCTTTTCGATGATCTAGGTGGTCTAGGTATCACCTACACAAATTATGCCGATGATACACAGATCCTCATCCCGTTGACGGGAGATTATGACAAGGATTTGGCCTTTGTGAACAGAGTTTACCTCATCATCCAGGCATGGATGGCCTCTCACGGTCTATGCCTGAATGATGACAAAACAGAACTCCTCATTCTAGGTACCCCATCCAACATCAAAAATCTAGTTCCCAACTATGTATCCCTCATAATTGACAACAATAACATTACTGTGGCTAAGGTAGTTAAAACTCTTGGCTTCTACACAGACTCTACGCTTACCTTTGGTAAACAAGTCAACTCTATGGCCTCAGCTACCTCCTACACCTGCAAGCTGATCAGGGCAGCTAAGCCTTTCCTCTCACCCAACAACTGCATTACTCTAGCAAGAGCCCTATTCTTATCCAAGTTGGATTATTGTAATGCCCTATATATAGGCAGCAACAAATATATTACGTCCAAAATTCAGACTGTCCAATATAATGCCCTGAGAGCCGACCTAAGTCTCCCCAAAAATGCCCATATTTCTGATGTTGTTCATGCAGGTTTATAGACATAATTTCGAAATCAAAAATTTCGAAAGTCAAAAAGTCGAAAAAAAAGTCGAAAAAAATAATGTTGAATTTATTTTTTATGACTTTTTTTTTCGAAATGGGGGGTTCCCTAGAGCCAAAAAAAATATAAAAAAAAAAATAATTCGAAATTTTTATTTTCAACATTTTTGATTCGACTTTTTTGACATTCAAAATGTTTTATTCGATATTATGACTGAACACCATTCATGGTTTATAGACATAATTTCGAGCATTGTAACCTTAGCTGTACTCATTCCTGTGCTCTATGTAACTTAATCTTAACAACCCTCTTTATGCCTTCGAGCCCAAATACCTCTGGGTCAGGTGCGCTATATAAATAATAAAAACAAAAACAAACAATCACCCAGCGCGTGACTCAACTCGAAAGCAGAGCAGAGGATAATGAGGGAAGAGCAAGGCAGAATAACATACGGATACTTGGGATCCCAGAAAAAGAGGCGGGTCCTTGCGTTGAGCTCTTTCTTGAAGACTGGCTCACCAAGGTGTTTGCCCCTAAGAAACTCTCCAAGTTCTTCTCTATTGAACGGGCCCACATGGTACCAACAGGGCGCCCGATACCCGGTGCACCGCCATGGACAATTACTGCCAAACTCCTCAACTTCCGTGACAGGGACGACATTCTCCAGATGGGCCGTGCCACTGGCCCAATCACCTATAATGGCTACCGCATCGGCTTTTACCCAGATCGCACCAGAGAGGTGCAGAAGGCTCGACAAGCTCTGTCGATAAGATACGTATTGTTCTTTCTGGCGCTCCTTAAGGTGTGCCACGACGGAGTCACTCACCTCCTCTATTCACCTAAAGAGGCCTGGGAATGGCTAGAGACCCAGATCCTGAATGGACCCGAAAGGCAATGATCCCTGAGGGAACCACCAGGATAGAAGTCGAGAATGAACCGCTCCCCGACGTAGGGGAACCCACAAGATCCAGAATCGTTGACACCTCTGCAAAATGAAGAAGGAGGAGGAGTGGATAACGGATGAGTACCGCCACTGCGAACCAGGGCAATGTACTGGACAGGCCGATTTAGGGGACACTACATAGGCAGCCGCTGCGGATGATGTGGGACTCGCAATTGCAGCAGGGGTAAGGACCCCATAACACTCACCAATGTGTAGAGTTGATGTTCTGTGCCCAGTTGGCGCAGTTTGGGCTACAAGTGCTTCTGGTTGGGGGGGGGTACAGGGAGGATTTTTGGGTGAGCGGTTCTTGTGCGAAGCCACAAAGTAAGTTGGTTTACACTCGATCATACCTTAACAGGGAACACTGACACAGTGGGCCTCATTACGAGCTTGCCAGTCTGGATACAATGGTATCAGTAAGCTAACCGGTACCGTTGTATCCGGACCGGCAAACTCCGAGTTGTGTTCGCGGGTGCCTTTCATTCCACCAGGTCTGACCTGGCAGAATGAAAAACACCCACCAGCACAGCATCCCCATTCCCATTCCCATTTGAGCCGTATGTGGCTCAAATGGGAATGGGGATCACCCGATTCCAGCACCCGCGAAAGGGCAATTATCTGGTCCGGCGGGGCCGGAATACCCCGGTAATTGCCCATTCGCGGGTGCCGGACTTTCTTGCAAGTTTGGAGGTAGCCTTGCCGGTTTTACCGGCAAGGCTACCTCCAACCTTGTAATGAGGCCCAGTATCTCTACCGCAGGGTATTCCCTCCGGGGAAGGATCAGATCCCCAAAAAGCTGGGGTTTTGGTTATGTCTCTTTTCTTTCACTGTTTTGTTTTGAACGGTCACAAAGTTATGGTCCAGATTAGGCGGTCACACTACTATAGCAACGGTGGGGAAGACGGGTCGGGGCTGAGGGGGCTACGCAGGGGTTTGGAGAGCGGTGTTCACAGGCAGAGGAGGGCCAAGAGGGCCCAACACATGCGGGTAAATGCTATCTCTGACATTAATGGTACGGGAGGGACATCTAACACTGCTTAGCTGGAATGTTAACAGGCTGGGCTCCAGTAATGAACGCAGGCTAGTCCTTCAATATTATTTGAATAGGTACTCACCTGATATTGTTCTGCTTACTGAGACGCATTTTATGGGCACAGAATGTAAGTTGTTTCGGAGATCCAACTATGCGACTGCCTTCCATGCTGGTTTCTCCAGAGGATCACGAGGAACAATGATCCTTATACACAAAAGAGTCCCATTCCAGCAGGAGGGAGGAGGAGGGGGTCCAGACCGACCAGAGAGGGCGCTTTGTGGTGGTAACAGGGAATATAAAGGGCGATACCTGGGGTATAATAGCTGTATACGCACCACCCCCGCTTACGCTTGACCTCCTAACGGATCTTCAAGCAGTAATGTTGAACAAACAAGCAGGCCACTGGGTACTAGGCTGGGATTTCAATGAGGTGATGGACGTTGTCAGGGATAGAGCACATCTGGGCACCAGGAACCCCGATCACCCGACCAAGCTAAACTCATTCGCAAGAGCACTCGGGTGGGTGGACGCTTGGCGGACTCTACACCCCACAGAAGCCGGCTTCTCATTCTTCTCGAGAGCACATAAGTCCCTATCGCGCATATATTACTTCTTCATTCCACACAACATGGCACATAGGCTCCAGACAGCCACATATCTGGCTAGGGGCATCTCAGACCACTCCCTGCTGATCATGACATTAAAATATGGCCCGAAAACACCCAACCCCTCTTGGCGTCTCAACTCATACTATCTTGGGATACCAGAAGGAATGGATGAACTTACTAAAAAAACAGAAGAATATTTCTCCCTGAACTAGGGTTCGGTTGACAGCCCAATTACACTCTGGGAAGGTTACGAGGTGCTCTCCCTTGTACCGGCCCAGTGTAAGCTACACAATCGGGAAATAGCGGAGGCTGAGGAAAATTTAGCCAGGGCAGAAGAAGAGTGCCTGGTAGCAGGGACACTGGCCGCGAAAAACGCCCTAGTAACAGCCCAGGAGGTACTGAAAAATCTGGCACTAGATAATGCCAAGACTGCCCACTGGGCCATGCGTAGTCAGATATACGAAACGGGGGACAAGGCCAGCAAGACACTGGCGTGGCTGAAGGGACGGGAAAGGAATAAGGGGTACGTGCGCGCTATCCGGTTGCCCGCGGTAGAACTATTCTCTGAGGACACTGCAATTGCGGTGGAATTTGCCACTTTCTATGAGCATCTCTATTCCCCCCCAGTTGATGGCGCCGGGTTCTGACGGCCCACACTTTCTAGATTCTGTTTCACTCCCCAGACTATCCAAGCACCAGATAGGCAAACTAGAGGCGGAAATCACGGAGGAAGAGATAGCGGCGGCTCTGGCCCAACTCCAATCAGGGAAAGCTCTGGGCCCCAACGGTTTCCCAGTGGAAACATGGAAGAGGCTGTAGAACCAATTATAGACCACATGCACTGAATGTTGGTGCGCTCCCCGGATGAGGGGAAGCTCCCTCGTGATCTCAGGCAGGCGGCCATTGTAGTGATCCCCAAGCATGGGAAATCGTCCAAGCTATGCGCCTCATACAGTCCGATTTCACTCATTAATGGAGAGGCCTAGGTTCTCGCCCGCGTTCTTGCTAATCGCCTGCTAGGGGCTATACACTCCCTGGTCCACCCGGATCAATGTGGGTTCATGCCCTCCAGATTCACCCGGATGAACCTGCGAAGGGTGCAACTCGCTATCGACCGGGTTACTGTGATTGACGACCTGCTTGCATTACTGGCGGTAGACTAACCAGGTTACTCACAGTAGTGACCCCCTTACTCCTAGTCCATAGTCCCCTTTTCTCCATACTTATGGGACATTCCTCTGTCCTGTGGGACGGGACCGGAGCACTTTGTAAAAAGCATCGCCCATCAGTCCTTTTCTATCGCTAGGTCAAAGACCTCTTAGCAATAACATAGGAACCTTATTAGAGGGGACGGCGGGCGGGCATATGGAGGAAAGGGGACTATGGACTAGGAGTAAGGTGGTCACTACGGTGAGTAACCTGGTTATACTCCTACGTCCCGTCCCCTTTCCTCCATACTTATGGGAGATTCCCAAGCACTCCTTACAGGAACTATGGGTGGATGGAAAACACCTTACTGAAAAAGGTTCTTCAGCACAGCCTGACCAAACTGAGCATCAGATCTTGAGCTCATGTCTAGACAATAATGCTTACAAAAAGCAGATGGGGAGGACCAAGTAGCCGCCTTTGCAATGGTCTCCGAGGGGACATATTTCTGAAAGGCAACCGCGGCTGCCTTGCCCCGCACCAGGTGTGCATGAATACCTTTAGGAGGCTTCAGCCCTTGGACGGTGTAAGACTCAGTAATGCAGGCAGTGATCCATCTAGAAATAGTCGCCTTAGAGGCCTGCTTACCTTGTGGGTTACCAAAGGTCACAAACAGTTGAGAAGATTCTGTCCAGATAGAACTTAAGAGCCCTTCTAACATCCAGGCAATGCAGAACCCTTTCTGCGTCTGAGGCAGGGTTCGGAAAGAAGACCGGCAGGGAGATTGACTGGTTCAGATGGAACTCAGATACCACCTTCGGCAGGAAAGTAGGATTTGTCCGTAGGGCCACCTTATCCTTGTGAAAGACCAAAGAAGTGATGCTCCACCGACAAAGCCTGGAGCTCACTCACACGCCTTGCTGAAGTAACGCTGATCAAAAAGGACACCTTCCACGACAGGTGCTTGAGGTCCACCGTGGCCATTTTTTTCGAAAGGTTTATGGCACAGCGCCATCAGGACCACATTTAGATCCCACGGGGAACGGGTTCCACAGCTCTGAGATCCAGAAGTTTCTGAATCTCGGCTTTTAGGGAGGACGACCCCGACTGCTGAAAAGGAAGGTTGAAGGGCGGGGTAGGGGGTAAGGGTAAGCAGAAGCCCGCCCGAGCGACTGACAAGACCCACCTGTCTTCGGTGATGGTCTGCCATGCCTCCCAATGAGACGTAATGCGTCCTCCCACCGGGGTCTCGTGCAAGTGCGGAGAACCCTCATTTTGCAGGCTTTTCAGTGGTGTTACCACCTGAACCTGAGGAGGAGGCTGAGGAGCGGGAGCGGGAGTTTGTTGCTGCCTCCGGCGGTTATTACCCAAAGGGGTATCCACTCTACGAGATTTCCAGTCTAGAAAGCCTCTAAAACCAGAAGAGGGCCGGCTTTGCGATAACGGTCTATGGGTCTTAAAAGGAGTTTTAACCAGGACTGACAAGGACTGACAAGGACTTAGCTGTCTGGGTGCTGTCCTTCATCTTGGTCAGTTCCACATCCGTTGTAGAATGGAACAGCTCCTTACCATCAAACGGAAGGTCCAACACCTTGTCCTGCACCTCCTTTGAAAATTTGGTGGCATGCAACCACACCTGTAGGGAGGTATCAACTCCCAGCATAAGGCCCTGAGCCGAAGTATCTACGTGGTGAGCCGCAGCCTCCAGCAGATCCTGGGCCAAGACCCTGGCATCGAACAATCCCGCATTAAAGTCTTCCAGCTTCTCGAACGGAATGAAATCCTCGAACTCCGACAGACCTTTCCCCATCCTCATATTCGCCCCTGCTAACACTAGTTCTGCATTGGCCTGCCGGAGCTGCAAGGCCGAGTTGGCGAAAATCTTCCTCCCAAGGGAGTCGAGGAGCTTGTCCTCCTTCCCCAGAACCTGAGTAGCCGTCGTAGAAGAGGATGCTGCAGGCCTGGACTGTAAAGTGGCCGCAGCCACCACTGTGGAGGAGGGGGGCGGACAAGACGACAGAGCCACCTCTTCCGAAGAATGCAGCCTGTATCGCCCGCCAATTTTCTTATTGATGATAAGTCCAGAGTGTGGCTTTTCCCAGACCCTACGGACCTCAGCCAAAACGTCCTTCTGCAAGAACAGGCCGGTACGCTCCAAAGGAGACAGGGTGAACGCCCCAGAAAGCAACCCATCCTGCGGAGTGGGTGCCTCGGGCTCCAGAACATCCAAAAAGCACATCAAGTCCAGTACCCGGTCATGAAAAGCTCTAATAGAGCGGGGCAGGTCCTCGTTGTCCTCATTGCCCTGCGCCTCATCCAACAGGTCAGGATCCTGCTGAACCGTGTCAGGCACTGCCTTGTCCACAGGGGACAATGGGGGCAGTGGCGGAAGGGTCAGGGGAGGCACCATAGGCAAGGGCGGCGCCTACGGAGCCACCGGAGAAGTGGGTGAAGCCAGAGGCACTGGTGGGCATATCTCCCTAAAAGGCCCCTTGAAATATTCCTTCATGGGGTCGGTACGCATGAGCGTCTGAAATTTGCCGAAAAAGGCATCCTTCGGAGACTGTTTTGGAGCTACCGGAGGAGGCCTCTCATGAGGAGTATAATTCCAGGGACGTAACGGGGAGGGTTGCCACACAGGCCCATCCCCTGAAGTGTCCACAAAAATAAAAGGTGCCGACCCCACAGGCAACGAAACATTGTGCGGAAGGGGCATCCGAGCGTTCCAGTCGTAAACTGGGCAAAAAGGATGCGCACAAGGAATTTTATGTTCACCCACAGAACCAAGACCTACACCTGAGACCGATGGCGTAGTTGATGGGGAAGCGCCCAAAATAGCCGCTGTGGTCGTGGCGGGAACGGCTGCCATTTTGCCATCACATGAGGGGAACTGCGGCACGTGAGGAAGTGAGGCAGGGGTCCCCGTCGATGGATCAGGGGTCTTAACTTTAGCCTTTACATAAGGAACCTCGGCAGAGCCGGTACTGTGAGGCCTGGAATGTTTCTGCGACATACCAATAGCCAAATTAGCCTTCTCAGGAAGAACCTTGGCGCTGCCGGTAAAGGAAGAACTTTCTTTCTTTGCCCCCTCAACAGTTCTGGCATCGCCACAAGAGCGGGAACGGTGAGAAACAACTTTCACCGATAAAGCCTTGCCAAGCCTCTCAGAAATGTTGGTAACTTTAGCCTCTGTACGAGGGACCTCGGACCCAGGTCCGGTAACAGCCTTACAAGCGCGGGCCTCGAACATCCGTTCGGTAACACCAAGCCCAACCAAGGCCTCGGGCGCACCCCGGTTTTATTTTTGAGGGAAGCCGATAGAGAGGCCTTAGAGCTAGCGCCGGTACCCCATGACTCAGAAGAACTGGGTCTGCAAACCGCCCTCACAGGAGGGGCCTCGGAGTGTACTCTGGTATCCACAGGCCCCTTACGGAGACCCTCAGAGAAAACTCAGGTACAATTTTTAGGCCCAGAAGTTACCTCAGGGCAATCCCGGGTGACAGAGCGACTAACGTTGCTCCCGGCTCGGGAAGAGCCCGGAAAGGTATCTCCCGGCCGGGGTGCTCTAAAAAGTAAAGAACTTACCGGGCGTTTTTTCTTCTTGTCGATAAAAGGACTGATGGGCGATGCGCGGGGTGGAGCCGAGATGGGCGGGGTTACGACCGCGTGCCAGGCCCCGATCAGAAAGGAAGGAAGGACAAAAAATGTTGCAACATTTTTGGATGCTTTTTAAAAAGTGCACCGGTCCCGTCCCACAGGACGGAGGAATGTCCCATAAGTATGGAGGAAAGGGGACGGGACGTATGAGTATTTGAAAAAGCCTTCAACTCAGTGGGATGGGAGGCCCTGTAGGTCATCATGGATCGGATGGGATTCAGTGCAGACTACTTTGCATGGGTCAAGTTGCTATATGAGGCTCCCGAAGCAGTGGTGAGGGTTAATGGGACTACTTCCAGGGCTTTCAAGTTGGGGCGAGGCACCAGGCTGGGGCTGTCCCTTCTCCCCCTACTGTTCACACTGGCCATAGAGCCGCTTGCAATCAGATTCAGGTCCTCAATGGAATGGTCTAGCTTTGTGTGGCCATGGGGTGGTGAAGATAGGGTCTCACTATACGCAGATGACTTGCTCACCTACATGAGTAAACCCAAGACCTCATGCCCAGCGGTCACGAATATCCTTACTGAATATTAGATCTTCTGCGGCTTGAAAGTAATTAGACAGAAAACTGTCCTCTTCCCGCTCCATGGCGGGGATGATGCGATCCCAGAGCACTGCCCCTACTCGGTCTCCATTCAGAACTTCGTGTACCTGGGAATCACCGTCAGCCCTCATCCTGGGGACTTTACTCGCCTCAACCTACAACCGGTGGTAGATAGATTTGAAGCAGACGTCACCCACTGGCAATCACTCCCACTGACGTTAATGGGTTGAGCGGCCCTCTTCAAAATGCTCTCTCTCCCAAGATTTTTGTACATCCTTCAGAATGCCCTCCTTCATATCCCCCACACGACCTTTGCGTCCATAGAGGTCGCCCTCCGGAGACTCATCTAAGGAGGGAAACAGCCCAGCATAGCTTTAAAAACCCTACATCGCTCCATCTAGGAAGGTGGAATAGGCTTGCCATGCCTCCAGGCCTAGTACTGGGCTGCACAATTGGGGGTGGTAAATGACTGGCTTCACGGAGACCCTGTGCTTCCGCATATAGGCAATGAGAATGGGAACATGGGGCAATTACAGCCCTTCGAGCGCTGTATGGCATAGATGGGGATATGACTAACCTATCCGGGATGACACAACAGGTCCGCAAGGTCTAGGCAGAAGCGATCCTACACATCAGCTGGGGAGGGAGACCCACGCTGGACCAACCCCTCTGGAACAACGCACACATCCCTGAAATCATCAAAATGGTACATTTTACCAGATGGGAGGAAATGGGGATATGGGCCCTGGCAGATGTAGTGAAAGACAGGCATCTAGCACCATGCAGTGATATGCAGGACAGGTTTGCACTGCCCACTAGCGAGAGGTACAGACACATGCAACTTATACATGCTATCCGAACCCAGTTCCCAGCTCTGACAGAAGTCCCTAAATGCTCCCCCCTAGAAGCAAACTTCCTCCAGGCTGGCATCCCGGCTAAGGTCACATCCACACTCTACCAGGTGATCACTTCCTTCGGGGCCCAGGAGCTCTCTGGACTCTGGGAGAAATGGGAGAGGGTGGAGGGTGGTAGGCCCGCTAGAATCTGAAGAATGGGTTGAGGCGCTAATGTTCCCACGGGAGAACGGCATAGACTCTAAACTCTGTTTAATACAGTTCAAAATATTACATCACACCTATAACTCCAGGGCATCAATGATGAAATGGGGCGTGATGGAGGACGGGGACCGCCTACGATTTCACAGGGCAGAGGGAACTTTTTTCCCTATGCTCTGGGACTGCGATGTCATTCGAGGTTTCTGGAGCAAACGTATCTGTAGGATTAACTTGGTCCTGGGATCTCCTGTTCTGCAAGACCCGAAGATGGTGATACTCGGGATCTGGGGGGAAGTAGACTACACTAAAAACGGAAAAATAATTCTCTCAGTGGCATATAGACTGGGAAAAAGACTCATAGCCACCACATGGGGATCCCCGGACAGACTGTGCATAAACCAATGGGTCAACGAGATGGGCAGATGGGCATCACTGGAGAAGCAGATATACAATGCCAGGGGCTGCCCTGGGAAACACCTGAAAGTCTGGGGGAAATGGACCGAGAGAATATAACCACCGTGCCTGGAGGGCATGTCCGTTTGGGGTAACATGGAGCCCTAAAGGGTGAATACATGACCATTGGTCCCACCCATTTCACTGAGGTGGAGGTAGTTGGCCAAACACCGGACCCTGACGAGGAAGAGGTGGTGCCTGAAATTCTCAATCTACATGACCATCCTGAACTCCTAAGTATGTTGGTTGAAGGTGATCCTGATAGGGCTGACTTTAGCAAGGGCCAACGTGAGTGCCCATCTTTGGAAGGCCTTAGGAGACAGGCCTGCTCCCAGCTTGAGGG
This sequence comes from Ambystoma mexicanum, assembly GCF_040938575.1. Classification (NCBI taxonomy): domain Eukaryota; kingdom Metazoa; phylum Chordata; class Amphibia; order Caudata; family Ambystomatidae; genus Ambystoma; species Ambystoma mexicanum. The sequence continues at coordinate 13,940,700 of NC_090925.1, read as the reverse complement.
TGAACCTCCTGGTAAGCAGAGGATCAATTGGAAAGGTGGGCTCCTGTACAGTGATTATACAGAGGAGACCAAAGGAATTTGGTGGTTCCCCTTCATGTAAGACCCTTCCTCTTGCAGCTGGCGCATGAAGTCCCCTTTGCAGGTCACCTTGGAATTAAGAGAACCAAGCAAAGGTTACCCATGCACTTCTACTGGCCCAAGATGGGGGTCCAGGTAGAAAATCACTGCAGGAGTTGTGTCACCTGCCAGTTATCTGGGAAAAGTGGCATAACAATCCAGGCTCCATTGGTAGCACTCCCGGTTGTGGGGGTACCATTTGGGAGGGTAGGGATTGGCATTGTTGGTCTCCTTAACCCTAAGACATCCTGAAGCATTAGGTTTATCCTGGTGCTGGTCGACAATGCCACCGGGTATCCTCAGGCCATCCCATTAAAAACAGTAACTGCCAAGTCAGTTGCTAACGCTTTGCTTGGCATATTCACTAGGGCTGGCTTCCCTAAAGAAGTTGTGTCTGATAGGGGTAGCATCTTCATGTCCAAGTACATGCAAGCCATGTGGAAGGAGTGTGGGGTTACTTATATGTTTTCCTCAGCATACAACCAGCAAACAAACGGCCTAGTTGAGAGGTTCAATTGAACCTTCAAAAGCATGATTGGGGCTCTGGAAGAGAGCAAGATGAGAAAATGGGATCTCCTTCTTCCATACTTACTTTTTTCCTATAGAGAGGTACCTCAAGAGGGGGTTGGCTTCAGCCCCTTTGAACTTCTTTTTGGTCACCCTGTTAGGGGACCGTTGGCTATAGTAAAGGAGGGGTGGGAGATGCCTACTCCCCCTATCACTACCAATGAAGTGGACTATGTGCTAGGATCGAGGAAGAGAATGGTCCTCCAGAGAGTGGCAGTATCTGCAGTGGTTCTATGTGTTTCCTGAGTACTCCAGTGTTTTTTGGAGTCTTTCTGCTGTTTCTATTGCAAGAGGGCGTAACATTTATTTAAAATCCCTCTTTCCCGCGGAGTGGCTGCAGAGTGGCAGTCTCTGCAGTGGTTCTACGTGTTTCCTGAGTACTCCAGTGTTTTTTGGAGTCTTTCTGCTGTTTCTACTGCAAGAGGGCGGAACATTTACTTAAAATCCCTCTTTCCCACGGAGCGGCCACGGAGTAGCTGCAGAGTGGCAGTCTCTGCAGTGGTTCTACGTGTTTCCTGAGTACTCTGGTGTTTTTTGGAGTCTTTCTGCTGTTTCTACTGCAAGAGGGCGGAAAATTTACTTAAAATCCCTCTTTCCCGCGTAGCGGGTGCGGAGTGGCTGCAGAGTGGCAGTCTCTGCAGTGGTTCTATGTGTTTCCTGAGTACTCCAGTGTTTTTTGGAGTCTTTCTGCTGTTTCTATTGCAAGAGGGCGGAACATTTACTTAAAATCCCTCATTCCCGCAGGGCGGCCGCGGAGTGGCTGCAGAGTGGCAGTCTCTGCAGTCTATGGCAGATAGGGCAGAAAGGCTCGCCAGCAGGAAAAACCGCACCTTCAAAACTCCTGTTTTAGCCAAACGGACCTCAGTTGGTGATCTTTCTCATTTTCTCCATCCAGTTCCCGTTCAATCTGAGACTCTGGGTCCCCGACTGCGGAGTGCCAAAAAGAACATGGCCCTTGTGGACCCTTTGACTCACCCAAATCCATCGAATCTCCTGGAAAACGACATAGCCCCTTGGCGCCGAGGCTAGCTACCAGCGTATCTGGATCTCCTCCGGGTCGGGGTTTGCAGCGGGGCGCACGTCAGCCAGATGAAATGGAGTCTCCTGCGGCTACTCGTCACCTGTCTTCGGCGGAGTCTCTTCCCCCGCCTGCTGTCTCCCGCCGCCTGAAGCGCCCCTCAGAGGAGAGGAAACGCCGCTCGTAACAGGTGAGGCGGGCACGGCGGGGGGCGAGGGGAGGACTGGGGTTCTGTGCGAGTCTCCAGACCGCCCACATTCACTCCATCTGTTGAGGCCTGCCCCCCCTCCAACAGTGGGGTGTGCGGACAACGGTGAGGCTGTTCCGGTTAACGATCCTCGCTGGCAGTGCCCTGTACTCTGGACCCAATTCTCTTTACTGTGGTTCCCATTCTACACCATTCTCCCCCGGACGCCAGGGCAGCGTTCTCAGGGGTAGTTTTACCACGGTCTAAGTCGCCAGAGGGAGCGCAGTATGCTGTCCCAGTCGGAGGGGGACACCTGGGAACGGTGTTGCCGGACCCTTCGGGGGAATTCCCTCGAACTGATAGTCACATCAAATCCCCACTAGTGTCTACTAAAACTATGCTTTCAAAAAAGAAAGGAGTACCGGCACGGAAGAAGCGAAGTGCACATCTACGGCAAAAGTCCAGACTCAAAGCCCAGCCGTCACAGCGCCATCGATCTCAATTTAGGAGCTTCGGCCTTTTGGCCCTCGGATCGGGCCACCACCTTGCAAACAACAAAGTTGCCTTTGCAGCAACAGGGGTGTCAACGACCCTCTGACAATATCATTATTGACTTAAGTAGTGCTGAAAATCCTTTGTCTGGTTCATTCCAGGCAGATGAACTAGAGACCACAGACCTCACACAAACGTCTTCATATGCAGACGAGCTTGTGGGGGAAACGCGGGTGACCAACGAGGATAGTCCTTCAGCTCCGCACATCCAAGACTATGAGCCCAGAGCCTACCCAAAGTAAGGCACGAAATCTGATTCTGCTGCCCAAATGGGCCCGGTGACTCCTAGACTTTCTGTGGGGTCTCAGAATGTCAGCTCGCAGACTGAATCCAGTCCGACACGACCCATTTGTTCAAGTGAAAAATCAGGAAACCCCTCAAAAGATTTCTCGCCAAAGAAGACTGATCTAAGGTTAATAATGTCTACGGTAACCTTGGCCATGGCTCCCTTTTGCAAACTGTACGAGTCGATCAATGACTCGATGAGAGACCATACTTCCATCATAGCCATGATGAACAGTCATCTGATTTTCCTAGAAGGCTACATCAATGCCCTTAACAACAAAATGGAAAAACGTGACACGGTCGAGGGACAGGCTCAGTCCTCCGATGTTGGTCAAGCGAAGCAAGTCCAGTTGGTGGATTTTGGTTCGCAGACTTGTGAACCATGGCCGACTCCTTGTCCTGTGGAGCTTAGAACTGAGTCGGGCAATGAATTGTCTTTCGAGGGTCGCATGAAGACGAAGGCAAAGCAGAAAACGGCAAAAGCGAATGGAGCAATTTACGATGAACCGATCTCAATTGTACCAGCTCAAGTGATCACTCCTGACCTGAATGCAAAGGTGAATTTACCCATAACCAATGGTTCCCTCACGACTCAAAAGCAAACGATAATTAAGTTTTTCTCCCCCCAATCGACTAGCGTTAAGGCACTGCCTTTAAAAGACAAGGGTGAGAGCGTTAGAGGGCCTGAGAAATCGGTGCACAAGGAATTGTCAAGAACCATGGTTGCGCCTAAACCTTCTAATCAAAGGGCGGCAAATACCACATCAGAAAGTGTATCCGTCCCTGAGGCAAATACCTCCGCTATTGATGAAGATTTATTAAACCTTAGTGTTTATACACTATTGGACGATCAGGAAGATGGTAATATTCTCTCCCACTTTGCTGAGGAGACCTCTCCTTCCTACACTCTAGAGAGTCGATGCAAGAAGCTCCAAAATAAGACCAGCTGGGGGTCCCGATCGCCAAAGTGTCAAACCCCGGAATTCCATCAAACCATCCGTCGAGGTGTTGATTTGGGCGAGTTTAATTCAGGAAACACATTCCCCCAAGACAAAGGATCAGAAAAACGGACTCTCATCGAGACAAAGTTCTCCTCCTATAATCAAATGGGTTCATGCCACTCGGGCAAAAAGGCTTCCAGAAAAGCGAGCCCTCGCAGAAACAAATGCCAAAGAAAAGAAAAATCGGAACAACTCAAAAGTTAATGTAAAGGATGTATCAAAAACTACAGCACATGTTTCTAAATCAAAACGTAACTTGGGGCGTGGCCTGGAGCGCCAGCGATGTGGACGCTCCTTTAATGGCCTCCGCTTGAGTCCCGCGGCATCCAGCGAAATGCAGCCCTTGCAGCGGGCATCCAACAATAATCTGCTATTCCAGGGAAGCATGAGAGTCTGAGGCACCCCTTGGGACCTTCGGTGACGGCTGGCAGTCACGGAGCTGCTAAAATAGCTCCTTTAAAGATCCCCCCCTGGGCCCAGGATCAAGCTTCCAAGATGGCCGCCGAGTGCGTCAACCCCAGTCCGGGGAAGTAAGTATCGGGCGGAGCGACTGTGAGGCGGCCTAATCGAGGCATAAACGAATAATCGACCCAGATGAAGTCGGAGCAGAGTTGGGAGATCGACGAAGAGCGCGGCAGCCCCAAGCAACAGTCAATATAACTGCGGCATCCCGGAGGAGGGCGGCGGTGAGGGTGTGGCGGACCCGCGGGTTCCGGGCAATCGGCCTCGGCCCGCGCGGGGCTGTCGCGCCATCTGCAGAGACTGCCGAAGCCTTGCGATCCTCCCCGAGGTGGGACGCGACCTACATCAGTAGCGGAGCTGCCGGAGCCCGAGAGCACTGGATCGCACGGAGTGGTGGCCCGGCCTCTACTCCTGCCCGAGGAACCTGGCTGAAAGCGAGCGGTGGTACAGCCGCGGTGGGGAAGCGACGAGAAGCTCTGGAATCCAGGTAGGCGCCCTTGCGGCGTTATACAGCCTGCACCTGTTGCGGTCCCCCCGCTCCTGATCTGCAGGTGGCGCGATCCCGGCAGGCCTTGTCCCTATCTCCGATAAGGCCCCGCAGCCGAAACAAAATAAAAGCACACAAGCAGGATCGATCCGGAGGAGGCCTCGGTCTGTCTCTCCCTGAAGGTGGCACAGAGCATTCCCCCTAGAGACCCGAGTCCAGATAAACCCTGAATCCCGTGCGATTCCTGGGGGCGAACTGTGGACAGGCCCGGCCTCTCAGCCGCGGAGGACTGATCCTGAGCTGCCCCCCCTCTTCGGTGTGCCCAAGCCCACCACACAGGGCCCAATCTTCCCCTCCAACCCAACATCTTCCTGGGGCGCCCCGGCCCACCATCCCTGCCACTGGCCTGCTTGCTCCTGGGGGCAACCCCTTGGCAAAGCTTCAGGCCCCCACCTGAGCAGAGGACCTACTAATCAACCTATTGCAACATCCTATCTGGACTCCCAAGTGCGTTGAAACCACTACAATGACGAAGGCCAAAAAGGGAACCAAAAACTCGGATATCTCCACGATGTTGTTAACTACAGATAAAGCTAAGAAAACAGACCCTCAGAAACTCACCCCACAAAAGCCCTCAGAAGAACAGGGAAAGTTAGCAACGAAGAGGGATATACAGGCCTTTATGCTGGAGATTAAGGAAGAATTTAGATCATGCATCTCCGAATTCACCACGAAACTAGAACGCACGGACCAACGGGTTACAGAAGCTGAACAGAGACTAGGTGAAGTCGAGGACCTGACTCAGAGCGACGATGCAGCTATAATAGAGATGCAACGATTGATTCGGACCCTTCAGGATAAAAGCGAGCTCCTGGAATTTAAGCAGGAAGACCTGGAAAACAGGGCCCGAAGAAATAATCTGCGCATTTGCGGAGTGCCCTCATCCATCCTAGATAAAGACCTCCCAGAATACATTGGAAATTTCTTTCAAACCCTTCTCCCACATTTGGACCAGACCCAACTGATCCTTGACCGAACCCACAGGCTACGCCCGAGACGAGGGGTACCCACAGATCCCCCTCCAGACGTGATCACTCGAGTCCATTTCTACTCCACTAAAGAAGCTCTGGCAGCGATTAGTCGCACTAAAGATGAACTATCCTTCATGAGCACCCACCTACAGTTCTACCAAGACCTCTCCCTGATGACCCTCCAAAAAAGGAGAGCTCTCAAGCCCCTGACCCAATTTCTACAGAGCCAGAAGATCAGATACCGGTGGCTATTCCCGACAGCCCTCTCATTCACCTACCAAGGGACCCAGCGCTCGATAAGTCACCTGGAGGACGCCGAATCGATCCTACACTCAGCTACTCCAAGATCTTCGCCTCCTCGCAGTCCAACCTCAACTCCCGATGACCTAGACCAGCCTCCGCGACACTTCTAAGAGAACCCCGGCTCAGAGCCTTTTGCCCGCTGAAGTATGTTAGCTGATAAGTTTGCCGCGGGACCTTCGCGGTCCATACCCCCCACTCCAAGGTGTATGCCAACTTCTCACCCTTGGAGACGAACCCAGTTAAGACTGATGGCCCTAGCCCTGTTGGCTAATAGACCACTGAAAGCCCTGTTGGCTGGGGGACTGTCCAGAAACGAAACTCCGGCCTCCCCTAGAATGATAAGTTTATCCTCCCGTTGGAGGGTTCAGAAAACACGATCACTGGAGAGCAACAACGAAATTAAGCCCACGGATGATGCCTGACCCCCACCGTCCCTCCCCTCCAACGATCTCTCAATCACTTGAAGCAAAGCATGAAACCCTACAGCCACACCAGAAAGTCTGATTCCTGACGCTCAACGTCAGAGGTTTGAACTCGAAACAGAAGAGGAAATCTATTCTACAAGGTATGCAGGATGAAAAGGCCTCAGTGGTATTTCTCCAAGAAACCCACATGATCCCAGCGGATTTCACTAGGCTTCGAAACAGACAGTTCCCGCTCCAGTTTATAGCATCGAATGGCACCAAGAAAGGGGGAGCAGCAATACTCTTCGCCAAGGATCTCCATCCTCAAATTCTAGACTCTTTACTATGCCCGGAAGGCCGATTTGTAGCGATCAAATGCCAGATATATGGCCAATTATACTCGCTGATCGGTCTATGCGCCGAATGAAAAGCAGGAGGAATTTTACTCTACCTTGGAGGAAGCCCTATCACAATTTATGGAGGGGCAGACAATAATAGGCGGGGACTTCAACGGGGTCCCAGACCCAATTAGGGATAAATCTCACCCCCCGGCTCATAAAGATTATAGCATTGCGACGGCTCTACTCAAGTGCTTCCGAACTCTAGATGTTGTGGATACTTGGAGAGTTCTACACCCAGACTCCTGTGACTATTCATTCTATTCCTATGTCCACAGAACCTACTCCCGCATTGATCTCCTGTTGGCTTCTCCCCAGGCGTTAGCGTTCACAGACAACGTTATCATCGGCCCCAGAATCCTATCGGATCATGCCCCAATTGTATTGACGATGAGAGCTCATGACCCAGATCCACCTCTGAAACGCAAATGGTCGCTCTTTGACCCGATTTTGAACGACATGGCCCTGAGAGACGTGACGGCGAAAGCTATCAAAGACTTCTTCATGGAAAATAAGAACGAGGACACCTCAACGGCCACCACATGGGACGCTATGAAGGCGGTTGTAAGAGGGGTCTTGATCTCCCAAGGAGCGGCCTATCACAAAACGAAGCGACAAATCCGCCAGGCCCTGCAGGACGAAGTGGAGAAAGCGGAAGCAATATGCAAAGCAAAGAACTGGACGCCTAGAACCCACCGAGCTCTACAGATAGCCCGAAAGAAACTGGAAGCTCACTATGCGGAAAGCACAGCCCAGATGCTGGCCAAAACCAAGCAAAGTTACTATGCTAAAGGAAACAAAGCCAACAAATTCCTGGTGGAGAAGCTGGCAAAAATCAAGAAGATAAACGCAATCTTAGGCCTCCGGGACTCGCAAGGGAGAGTCCAATTTGCAGAAAGAGACAAACAGCATATTGCGGTGACCCATCTTACAGACCCGATGACGGCATCTCCTAGATCGCTCAAAGACCAACAATCCTACCTCCGAGAGGCAGCACTTCCCCAGATCTCCCAAACAACCAGAGACGAACTGGAGTCCCCGATCTCGAGCGAAGAAGTAGACAAAGCCATCAAGAGTCTTAAACCATGAGCCCCAGGCCCCGACGGGTTCTCGACCCGCTTCTATAAAATCTTTTGCCCCCAGTTGGTGACCCCCTTGACAACTCTTTTCAACTCCTTTGCTGGCTCTGGAACTACCCCATCGATGCAAGAGTCGATCACAGTCTTGGCGCTGAAACCAGGGAAGGACCCAAATGACATCGCGGCATACAGGCCGATCTCCCTATTGAATTTGGATGCCAATATATATTCAAAAGTGCTGGCCAACAGATTGGCGAAAGTGCTCCCGGACATTATCGACCCGGACCAAACAGGCTTTATAATGAATAGATCGGCCCCAGACAACATTCGCAGAGTCCTGAACTTGGTGGAGATCGCACAACGAGACAAGGAGGACTGGTCCTTCCTACGACTCACTCTAGAATCTTTTCACTTTGGCCCCACATTTCAGAAATTCATCCTGGCGAATTACCAATCCCCAAAAACCATGCTCCGAGTCAACGGCTTTCTATCTGATCCAATCCCCCTATCTTGTGGGACCAGACAAGGATGCCCCCTATTCCCCTTGCTTTTCGTCCTAATTATGGAACCCCTGGCGAGGCGAATCCGTCTTAACCCCAGAATTAAAGGCCTCCAAGTAGGTCATACTCAACATAAAATAGCGTTATACGCAGATGACATGATGTTAACCATAACGGACGCCACCCAATCGCTAAGATCCTCCCTGGCGGAACTGCACTCCTTTGGTAGAGCGTCAGGATTCGCTATAAACTTTATGAAAACATCCGCCCTAGGGGTGGGACTGAACTCTGAGGATAAAGCGTCGTTTGAAGCCCTCTGCCCGATCCGACTATCGGAAAAGGCGATTCCCTATCTGGGAGTCCAGATCACAGCCCGCTCAGAGGACATCTATCGGGCGAATTTCCAACCACTATTTAAATCCCTAGAGGAGGACCTCGATCGCTGGCGCTCACAGGAGATCTCATTGCTGGGCCGGATAGCGGCGTGCAAGATGAACCTCCTCCCACGACTCCTTTATACTTGCTCTGTGCTCCCTGTCCTGATCCCCAAGCCACCGCTTCAATGTCTCCAGAGGAAGGTGTTACATTTCATCTGGAAAGTTACTATGCTAAAGGAAACAAAGCCAACAAATTCCTGGTGGAGAAGCTGGCAAAAATCAAGAAGAGAAACGCAATCCTAGGCCTCCGGGACTCGCAAGGGAGAGTCCAATTTGCAGAAAGAGACAAACAGCATATTGCGGTGACCCATCTTACAGACACGATGACGGCATCTCCTCGATCGCTCAAAGACCAACAATCTTACCTCCGGGAGGCAGCGCTTCCCCAGATCTCACAAACGACCAGAGACGAACTGGAGTGCCCGATCTCGAGCGAAGAAGTAGACAAAGCCATCAAGAGTCTTAAACCAAGAGCCCCAGGCCCCGACGGGTTCTGGACCCGCTTCTATAAAATCTTTTGCCCCCAGTTGGTGACCCCCTTGACAACTCTTTTCAACTCCTTTGCTGGCTCTGTAACAACTACCCCATCAATGCAAGAGTCGATCACAGTCTTGGCGCTGAAACCAGGGAAGGACCCGAATGACATCGCAGCATACAGGCCGATCTCCCTATTGAATTTGGACGCCAATATATATTCAAAAGTGCTGGCCAACAGATTGGCGAAAGTGCTCCCGGACATTATCGACCCGGACCAAACAGGCTTTATAATGAATAGATCGGCAGACAACATTCGCAGAGTCCAGACCTTGGTGGAGATCGCACAACGAGACAAGGAGGACTGGTCCTTCCTATGACTCACTCTAGAATCTTTTCACTTTGGCCCCACATTTCAGAAATTCATCCTGGCGAATTACCAATCCCCAAAAACCATGCTCCGAGTCAACGGCTTTTTATCTGATCCGATCCCCCTATCTTGTGGGACCAGACAAGGATGCCCCCTATCCCCCTTGCTTTTCGCCCTAATTATTGAACCCCTGGCCCAGCGAATCCGTCTTAACCCCAGAATTAAAGGCCTCCAAGTAGGTCCTACTCAACATAAAATAGCGTTATACGCAGATGACATGATGTTAACCATAACGGACGCCACCCAATCGCTAAAATCCTCCCTGGCGGAACTGCACTCCTTTGGTAGAGCGTCGGGATTCGCTATAAACTTTAGGAAATCTTCCGCCCTAGGGGTGGGACTGAACTCTGAGGATAAAGCGTCGTTTGAAGCCCTCTGCCCGATCCGACTATCGGAAAAGGCGATTCCCTATCTGGGAGTCCAGATCACAGCCCGCTCAGAGGACATCTATCGGGCGAATTTCCAACCACTATTTAAATCCCTAGAGGAGGACCTCGATCGCTGGTGCTCACAGGAGATCTCATTGCTGGGCCGGATAGCGGCGTGCAAGATGAACCTCCTCCCACGACTCCTTTATACTTGCTCTGTGCTCCCTGTCCTGATCCCCAAGCCACCGCTTCAATGTCTCCAGAGGAAGGTGTTAAATTTCATCTGGAAGGGTAAAAAAATCAAGAATGCCAATGAAAACGATGTTGACCAGTCCACACCTAGGAGGCCTGGGAGTCCCTGATCTCCAGAAATATCAGATTGCAACACAATTAGCCCGCACTCAAGCCTGGATCATTAGCTCTAATCGACCAAGATGGACCGAGTTGGAACAATCCCACTTGCCTCTCCCCCTCCGCTTCCTTTTGCATCTATCTCCCACCTCCAGAAGAACATGGCCCACCATGCTATCCTCCACCAAGCATACCCTGAAAGCCTGGGAATGGACACGCAAACATATGGGCATCCCAAGGGACCTGAGCCCATCGGCCCCAGTCTTCCATAACCCGACATTTTCACCAGGAGCCCACCCTGCGAATTTTAATAACTGGATCGCAGGAGGTCTCGACTCCCTCGGCCAGCTCTTTGAAAGGAGCTGCCCGCTCACCTAAGACCAATGTAAGAGCACCTTTAACCTAAGGGAAACAGACAGATTCTCTTACGCACAGCTACGACATTGGTGCTCCCATCCATCAATTCGCGTGGCAGCTACTCGAGAATTGGACCCCATAGAGCTGACTCTAGCAGACCCCCCACACCAAGGTCGGATCTCGAGGATATACAAGCTAATGCAGACAAACTCTCTCACCACCAGAGCGACCTACATGTCTCAATGGGAGGCGGACCTAGATCATCCGATAGAGGACCAGGCGTGGATAGACATTTGGGCTTGTGCCCATTCCTCTTCCCATTGCATCACTAATTGAGAATGTGCCCATAAACTACTCTTACGATGGTACTATCCTCCACTCCGACGACACCACATCAACCAGTCTTTGGACCCCCGCTGTTGGCGCCAATGTGGCCTCCCAGGATCATTCATACATATGTTGTGGTCATGTCCAGTGGTCGCAAAGTTCTGGTCCCAATGCATGGCGGCGATAGAGGACATAACGAAGATCACGCTGCCCCTGGAGCTGGAATCAATCCTACTAGGAGCCCCGATCCCAGGCATATACCCAAGATCTGGCAGAACAGCAACCCTCCTAACCCAGCTCCTCTTAGCAGCCAAGATCACGGTAGCGAGAACATGGAAATCTCCGGAGGGCCCCCTAATGATCCTGTGGTGGCTATAACTATGGGACATTTTCATAGCAGAGAAAATCACAGCTGCAAATAGAGGTCGACTTCACCGCTTCACAAACATCTGGTCGCCGTTAATAGAGTACGACGAGAGCTATCCGGCTCTAACATTCAAGTCACGTGTGGTGGCAAATGCCTTATCGGCGGAGGACACAGGCATGGAACGGCGAGCAGACGACCAAGAATTGGGTGAGGACTGAGGGTTGGCGGGATGAGGGGGGAAGGCTAGCGGAAAGAAAAGGGACTGATTGGGCTTAATAATTTGCAAATCCTTTGTTTGTTATGATGTATGCTCTCTTGTGTATCGAACAAAAAATAAACACGTTTAAAAAAAAAAACGTAACTTTAGGATTGAACAACTACCAAACAATAAGAAATACGTGATACTGAATAGAAGTTTCTTATGGCAACTCCTCAAATGTGTGCCATCGCTCCGCAAAGTGGAAACAAAAGACCTAGCTAGGGTTGAACCATTCCACCAGGGTAAAATTGCATGCGCCTATCTTCATGTGCACACTAATTGGGCAAAGGTGAGGATCTCAGAGGCTGCTGAACATCTACTAAAAATGGGTTTTGACCTATTTGAATTTGAAGAGAGTACCTCGTCCTCTCCTTTACGGCCTCTACCTGAAACGGCTGGGCCCTCTGGAGCCATACATCAAGACATTTGGAGCAACAATCAGCATCTCCTGTGAGACCGTCGGAGGCTAGAGGCCTGAAATAAACAATACAAAACAGCATACGATCTACAAAGGATCCCACCCCTCGACCCTCGTCTTCGAGCTCTTGCTGTGAACCCGAGAGTCCAGAATCGAAAAACATCACTAGACGGAACGAAACAGCATATAAAGATCCTTTAGGCATCGGAAGACGCCCCGCTGGTCCTATGCCGAAAATTCTACGGACGATAAGTCAATCATTGCGTGGAAATGACACCAGTGCCCAGGAAAATCAAAAACAAGCTCCTTTAGCGTAACTATGGTCATGGTTGCCTAAGGCTCTAACGCTAAACAAGAATAAATAGCAATTTGTGGAATGTCTCTCAGGAACCCTTGCCTCTAAACAATTAATTGGGAAACCAGACATCTCTTTAGGATCATGGAACACCCGTGGATTTCAACATCTGACAAAAAGAGGAGATTCAAACCTGGGTTGCCTGGATATCATCTGTCTTCAAGAAACTTGGATGGTCGAACGTCCTTCTATAGATGGGTATGATCTGGCATGTGTCCGAGCCATTAAAGTAACATTTGGCCGACCTTCATCTGGCCTTATAACTGCAATTCGCTGCGGCTCTGGACTATATCTAAAGAAAACCCTGAGATCAACAACTTATCTCTTGGCCACGGAAGTCAGCTGGAATCATTTTGAGCAGGAAAAGGGAACATTTAAACCACAACCCTTAATTATCATTAATGTTTACTGGGACCCTGCGGCTATGACCGATTCAGTCTTCCTAGCCTTTATTGAAGAAACTATTGACGAGGCGCTGGTAAATTGTCCAGAGGCTCTGCTGATTATTTGCAGTGATTTAAACGCCACCTGGCTGCCACACGAATCAGCTGACCATCCTTCTCTAGTTTCGTCTCTTAGAAAGAAGCGGGGCGCCGCGTGGCTGTCACTGATGTACCCCCGCAAACTATTCAGTGTGGAGGACTTATTTGATAGAACTGAGAGGCCTCCTACTTGGGAGAGAGGAAATTCTTCCGCAGATATTGACCATATCTTTATCAGCAGATACTTGGCAGTCCTTACCACCTCATTTGAAGTACGAAGATCTTTAGCGAGTGATCACAATCTGTTGGTACTGAAATGGAAGACAAATATGCTCTGCAACTTAGCAATGCCAGCCCAAGTGGAGCCTAACAGTCAGCAAAATCGCCTTAGACTATCAGCAACTTCGATATCGTTGATAAATACCAGTACCGGAAACTAGAAAATAAGTCCGACCAACTGAATGCTCCACAATTACCGGACTATCAACCACTTCTGGTACCTTTTCGATCTAAACCCAACAGTCCCAGACAGAATAATAATCCCGCTAGACATGAATATAGTAAAGAACTTGTTCTAAAACGGCGCTTAGTAAGGAAAGCAAGCAGAAAATTGCGAGCCTTTCCATCGTCAGAAAATCAGAAAATCTTCAATCAGGAACAGCAAACCTATAAATCGTGGATAAGACAATACCGCATCAATCTCCATCAACAAGATGCAGAAGCGATGTTGAAGTTGGTCTGTGGCCATTATCCTCGGGAATTCTGGGCCCTTCTTAGATCTACCTTCTCTCCTTTTGATGAATCTCTTTCAAATCTGGAATGTGAAAAGGTCTGGATAAAATTCTATTCAACTCTGTTCCAGACGCCTGCATCCTCCAGTTCCCTGGAGTTTAGCACAAAACTAGAACCATGGATAGATCTGAGTAGTGAAGCAGAGATTTTCAAAATTCTTCAAAGACTTAAACCATCACGAGCACCCGGCCCGGATGGAATTACAAATCTAGACCTTAAGAAGTATCCAAGAGAATGGTCCTTGTTGATCAGTGAAATTTTCAAACGCTGCAAACACGCAAGACAGATTCCGTCTTCTTGGACTACTTCAATTGTTGTCCCAATTTTCAAAAAGGGTCAGAAGGAAGATCCTAAGAATTACCGCCCTATTGCGTTATTGGACACGGTTGGAAAGGTATTCGGCTCGCTACTACTTCAGAAATTTCAGCGTTGGGCCAGCGAGGCAGAATGTGCCGATCTGTTTCAAACTGGATTTACAAAATATAGCAGCACAACGACCAACATTATGTTTCACAGCGCGCTTAAAAGCAAGTTTTTGGGAGGAGGCCCGAGAGTGTTCCTTGCTTTCATAGATCTAGCGCAAGCTTTTGATCAAGTAAACAGAATGAACTTGTGGAGGAAATTAAGCCTTTGGAAATGCCCTATCAAACTCCTTCAACCAATCCAAGCTTTACATCAGGACACAAAGATATGTGTGAAATTAAATCAAGCTGGCCTACTCTCATCAGAAATCACAGTTGGTCGAGGAGTGAAACAGGGATGCCCTCTGGCACCGGCACTTTTCATTGCTTACCTGGGTGATTTCAAAGCCTCAGAAATATCTATCCGTTCCTTTCCACCATCGATGGGAAACCAAAAAACAACAAGGCTACTCTATGCAGATGATTTAATCCTAATGGAAATGACCGCGATTGGCCTTCAGCGTCAGCTTGGCAACTTAGCTGCTTATATACGAGCAAACGACTTGACCATAGATGCATCCAAAACCAAGATCTTGACTATGGAAAAACACAAACGACCACAAGAGAAATTATCTTGGTACTTGGATGGGGTTGCATTAGAAAAAGTTTCAAGCATCAAATATTTAGGAGTAACACTAGGCTGTTCCAGTATTAATGCAAATTTTCAAAGTTGCTTAATGAATAAAGTAAAAAACCTAGCGTCTCAAGCACGGGCGATGGACAGGAAGTTTGGTAAATTCTCTCTGCTACCTCTGATCAAATTTTACAGGATGAAGGTGGTCCCCTCACTGACTTATGCTGCGGAAGCTCTTCCCCACACACCGGCCCATCTGTGGCTGAAGTTAGAGGGACATTTCTGGCGCACGGTTCTAGGTCTCCCTAAGTCTACATCGGCCCCCCTTGTTAGAAGAGAGTTAGGCCTCCTCTCTCTGAAAGGGTCTACGGAGATAAAATCCATGATGTATTATAGGAAAATGCTACTTCCAGAATGTCCGCAGGTGTTAGCCATCGTATGTGCTGAAATTCTCACAGGTCGCTGTCCTGTTTTACAATCGTGGGAAACAGCGCATAAGGCAAAGCTAGCGGAAATTCACTCTTCAGATCAAGAGCTCATTAGGAATCCGTCAAAAATTAAAAGGAAAATTAGTGAACTTGATTGGATTGAAACTTTGAACATTGCAGCAAAAGCGAAATCAGTGAGTCATCTGCCACCTTATCAAAGCAAATTGAACATTGTTCCGAACTACTTGAGTAAGTTTCCCAACAAAGCAGCCAGAAACCTGTTTCTAAGAGCGCGCCTACATTTATTGCCGATAAATGAGATTCTAAGACTCAGAGGACAGAGTAATTCAAACACATGCCGCTTCTGTGAAAATGACACTACTGTAGAAACTATACGCCACTTGCTCTTAAACTGCCCAGGAACAAGAGCCATAGGCGAGAAATGTTTGTTACCACACCTTTCAGCGTCCTACACCAGGGAAGAGGATCTATGGTGGACACGCTTAATGAGTGGAGAAAGAAATACTTGGACAATTGCTGCCACACAGACTCTTAAGTTTATTCTATCTTGATGAAATTTAGAAATTTGGATTGTTAATACCACAACCGCATTGAAACGTTTTGTCTTCCCACCACTACCTCTCTCTCTTCCATTTCTCATTTCTCATTACTCTTTATTTGCAGTTTTCTGATTCTACGTCGTCCACTCTCTCTTCCTTTCTTCATGTTCTTCACTTTCTTCTCTTCTTCTGAAACTTGTTTATCTCTTCTTCATTTCGTCTTGTTTCTTCACTTCGTTTTCTATTCTACTATGTTTTGTAAAAATCATTAATTTGATTAAATCAACTAATAAATAAATAAGAATGGTCCTCCTGATGGCTCAGGCCAGTGATAAATTGAAGGCTGGGCAAGCTCTAATGAGACACTGTTATGACCAGAAAGTTTCCCTTGTAAACTTTACACCAGGCCAGCAAGTCCTGATCATGAACCCTATAAGGCCTAGAGCTTTACAGGATAAATGATCAGGCCCATATCCAATAGTGGAGCCACTGGGTGAGCTAGACTATTTAGTGGACCTTGGAAGGGCTAGACAGGCTCCAAAAGTGTTCCATGTGAATAGGCTGAAGGCTTTCATTCCTATGGTTGAAATTGCTGCACTGCTCTTGGCTTCAGATATAGAAGAGGAGGAATCAGAACCTCTTCCTGACCTGTTCCAAGGCAGTCCTTCAGACAGCTCTATTGAGGTTGTCAAAGTGGCCCCTCACCTGACTTCTGTTCAGCAAGATGAGGTGAGATGTTTGCTCGGGCAATTCTCCCCCTTGTTTTTCCTAGCTCCTGGTTTGACACCATGGTGCAAACATGACATTGACTCAGGAGATAGTGTACATACTAAAAGTAGGGTATACAGGATGTCAGGTAAGGTGAGATCTTACATCAAGACGGAGGTCAACAAGATGTTAGATCTTGGGGTGATTGAGCCCTCCAGAAGTCTTTGGACCAGTCCTGTGGTTCTGGTACCAAAGGCAGGTACCTCTGAGCTGAGGTTCTATTTGGACTACAGGGCTCTGAATGCTGTCACCAAAACAGATGCTTACCCCTTAGCTAGAACTGATGAACTGGTGGATACCTTGGGTGCCTCCAAGTACCTCAGCACATTTGAGCTCACTGCAGGGTATTGTCAAAGGCCAAGAAAGGGGCTTTCCATTTGGCGGCACCTAAACTTTAGAACCAGCTACCGTCTACACTAAGTCTTTTAAGCTCTCTGCTGGTGTTTAAGAAAGGCTTAAAAACGCATCTGTTTGCACAATCCCAGCACTTAGCCAGCCAGCAACCATCTTCCTTGAGTCTCCAATGTTTGCGAGACAATACATGTTGTGTAATCTGTTTTTGTACCAATCGTCTGCGCCTTTATGCCTCAGGGTCCATAGTGCTCAATACAAATATTGTAATGTAATGTAATGGCAAATAGCACTAGCAGAACATGCCAAGAAGACAGCATTCTCAACTCCAGAAGGATGAATTTCGTCTTGCATATCTGGATGATATAGCAGTTTTCAGTGCCACCTGGGAGGATCATGTGAAACACCTCAGAATTCTGTTGCAGGCCCTTCAGAAGGCCCACTTGACCATAAAGCCCAGCAAGTGCCAGATTGGGCAAGGTTCTGTGGTCTACCTTGGGCATGAAGTGGGTGGAGGGAGGATTCAGCCTCTACCCAGTAAAGTGCAAGCAGTACAAGACTGGCCTACACCCACTACTCAAACCCAGGTGAGAGCCTTCTTAGGACTCACGGGGTATTAAAGAAACATTATGGCAGACTAAGGTACCACAGCTGCCCCTCTGACTGCTCTCAGAACTCCAAAGAAACCCAAGAAGGTATCTTAGTCTGAGGAGTGTGGGAAGGTCTTTAATGACTTAAAAGACTCCTTGTGCCAGGCCCCTGTCCTCAGGGCTCCTGACTACAAAAGACATTTTATTGCGCAGACAGATGCCTCTGACACTGGTATAGGTGCTGTGCTATCACATGTAGATGAGAAATGCAAGGAACACCCTAATGGGTCCATAAGTCACCAGCCTAAGGACAGAGAGCTCAGGTGGTCCACTGTAGAGAAATAATGTTTCTCTGTTGTGTGGACCCTAAGGAAGCTGAGGCCCTATCTCCATGGGACTCACTTCACAGTGCAAACTGACCATAAGCCCTTAAAGGGGTCAATGAGCATGAAGGGAGAGAATCCAAAATTGTCAGGTGGTCCATAAACCTCGAAGGGTTTGACCTCACCATTGAGCATAGGCCAGGTGTCCAACATAGCAATGCTGATGGGTTGTCCAGAATGTTTAACCAACCTGAACAAGAAGCTCATCCAGGGGTGGATTAGTTCCCCCTCTCCTTGGTCTGGGAGGGGCGAGTGTTAGGAAAGATTTCCATTTATGGTTAATTTTCTCTTCAGTTGTGAACCGCCCAACTTTTTGCTTTTGTCTGACCATCCTAGCCTGACTTTTACCAGTGGAGCCCAGCCTTCTGCTGCACTCCACTGGGCTTTTGCTCATCCTGTTAAGGAGAAACTGAAATGCCCTTCAGACTATCAGTACTGGGAGACTTTGTTTCCCTTAGTCTTTCACTTTGTCGACATTTGCTGATAACATTTTATCAGTGCACAATGTACCTTACAGCGCAGTGCGCTGGGGTTTCTTTTTCATTTGTAAAGAGCATTTTTTGCAAATGTACAAGGGTGTCCAGGGCAGAGCTGGTGGCAGCAGTTACTTTAAAAGTATTTTTGACTCTTTTCTGTGGTCCAAACCACCTTTTACCGTGTTTGGCCCAGGACAGTGGCTAGTGCCTAAAATGCCCATGCCACAAGGTCCTCTGTTCTGTCCTTTGGCCATTTTGTTCCTTTGCCTTCCCCAGGTCGAGCAGACCTGGGAAATTCCTTATTTGATCATGCAGACCCCCGCGCAAAACAAAGCTTCCACAGGCTTCTGCATGACTTGTGTGTGTGCGCCCCTGATGTGGGTTAGAGCTGTCTTGTTTTCCGATACACATCTTGGGTGCCAGGATATCTGGTGGGGTGGGATGACTGGGACCACCGTGGTCCATGATTGGATCACGTCTGGGATGGTTGAACACAAGCAGATCTCCTATTGGTTTCTCTTCGTTTTGGCATGAAGGAGATTTTTGATAAGAGAAGGCACTCTAACCCTATTCCAGGTCAATCTTCTGAGTTCACACCGAACTTAGTAATGGTGCCAAGTACCCTGAGCGGAAGAAGCAGATCAGTTGAAGCGCTGGTGAACCCATGGAAGGTTTGGTACCCTGACCTTGCTGTTGTCCCATCAGAGCCCCTGTTTCTCATCGATCACAGAAGGCCTGCAAGGGCGCTTCAACACGTTGAAGTAGTCGGACTAACTACTCTCAGCACCTCTTGCTTAACATGCAAACAAGCCTTTTCGGAAGTGTTCCTGGACCGCCCAGTGAACTGACCAGCTCGTACGGTACCATTGCCTTGGAACTGCAGCTGTCCCGAGTAATGACCGGAGACTTTGGGAACCATAACCTCTTGGTAGACGGCACTCTCCCGCCGAGTTTCAAACACCTAGAAGTCCTAGGTCTGGCATTAGGAGAGTCTGCCTGAATCCGAGCCTATGTGGTACCCGTGTCGCCACCCCACTGTGGTGACGAGCTTTGTGCGTGCCTTGCTGCAGTGCCCCCCTGTGCCCTAAAACGAGCTGTAGTGGAACTGGCCTGATCCCTTCACCAGAAGCGGAGAAATTGCCACGGTCCCCCCACGGACTGAGGTCCTGGAACGCAGCCCCTGAAAGCCGGAGAGACGCGCAACTGCTGGACTCGAACCAGCAAGCGAACTGGACTCAACTGGTGAAGTTTGATTCAGAGTGCGTCGAGGGTCGGTGAGTACTTGCATCACTTACCGTTGGCCCCTGGCGTATCCATAGACTTTTATGCACAAGTGTCCCCCAAGGGCCACTCTCCTCTGTAAGGGTAGCCTATGCTACCACCCTATTCCTGATTCCTGGAAACAGCTCAGCCCTCCTGTGGAGACCCTTCATTGCCTTACCCCCCCTTCCTGCGACACTACAGCACCTTGAAGAAACCCCTTGTGTATTTTAACACACGATCGAGTGCTGCCACGCTGAACTTACTTTTGAGCACAAGGCTTCACACTTCGTAGGGATTGGACTGCCTATTAGTTAGGGTTGAGACTCTTGAAGAATTGCCTAAAGCATATTTGCACTGTCTGACCCTCTTCTGTTACAGGTTGTGGATCTGCACTTGTTTAATATTCCTTTAGGCCAATAGTTACTGTATATATGTTTCCTAGTGTAGTATTGTGTTAGTATTGTTAATGGTTCATGGGTTAACTGTCTTCTCTCTTGCCCTCTGGCTCAATGCCTTCCGAACTTGCATGCTGTGCATGGTGTCTGCTTCGTTGCCTAACATCAGTACCTATCGCCCTGCAGACATACCTGGCTTGTGGGACTGGGTACTGTAGAAGCTTCTCTTCCCGTGTGGCACTGTAAGTCTAATTTGCTAGTATCCTGTTTTGGAATACTAACCTCCTCAGCCGGTGAATCTTTTGTATATTACCGTAATTTCCTGCTTATAACCGCAAAGCGTACTGTGCCACGTGTAGTCTGCCTGCCTAGACTGCCCTCTATTCTAATAATTTTATAATCCTGCTATCGGTAGTTACTCACCACTGTGACATTGGTGAGTCACTTTGTCTTACCACTGACCAGCCGGCCGCCATCGCCAGTATCTATATTAGCACCTGTAACATTGTGCAAATTGTGTCCATCAACCAATACAGTCAAGTTAGCCAACTCGACAGCTGAATAGCTTGTGATTACGTGTATGAGTACTTCCATACACCAGTTGCTGCATGTCAATTTTGTGATATAGACCAGCAATAATAGTTTTGACTTTCCATCTGACACTATGAA
The DNA here is from genome assembly GCF_040938575.1 of Ambystoma mexicanum. Taxonomy (NCBI): domain Eukaryota; kingdom Metazoa; phylum Chordata; class Amphibia; order Caudata; family Ambystomatidae; genus Ambystoma; species Ambystoma mexicanum. Next base: position 13,919,974 of record NC_090925.1, on the reverse strand, counting down.
TACTATCAATTAACCGGTAAACCGTAGTGCTCAGCCTGTAATCCCAGCACCTACATTAATAATTGAAAGTCTGCAGAAAGTGTTGCGGCGAGGTCGGAGGATATGTAATCCTAAAACCATCTCCAAACCGCCTACTGGAGGGAAATCAAAACAATTTACAGCCTATTTTCCTAAAGTCCAGTCAAAATTACAGCCCTTAGAACAAATTGACGAGGAGACAGCTGCTAAAGAAATCGTAGCAGAGCTTAGTGAGGTATTGAGTTGTGTCAGTTACAAACTACTTTAAAGTGTTATGTTACCCTCGTTAAATGTAGACACTGTTCTAACGGCTGATGTGCCTAAATCTAATTCTATGTCGGAGTTCCCAGACATAGATGTGACATCTGTGCCGATGCTCTGTGCTACCCCAGAATCTATAGGCACTGCGAAGGCTATGTTACATGCAAGTGCCAATGCCACAAATTCTACCCTTACGAATTTTGCCACTGATATAGACCTACAGGCCGATTCATGGAATAATTAGCGCGGCGCAAGTGGGCAAAAACGTGCGAATCGCAGTGGAATAGCGAAAATCGCAGTGCAAGTGCGAAAATCGCACGAAAAGCAGCGCACGTCGATTCATGGAAGGCCGTGCGCGAGAAAACCAGCGGATGTGCGATAAAAAAGTGCGCGGCGCACGTTGGCGCACAGGCCATCTAACAGCGTGCGCCAGGTCACAGCGAAAATCGCACAGGCCACAGCGAAATTCGCACATAGCGCGGCGCACGCAACAAAAGTAGGCGGAACACGGGCGTAACACTCGGAATGGGGAACAACTTGCCAAAACGTGGGCGTCACGGGGGAAGTACAGGGCACAAGTGCGCGGAACGCCGACACGCTCGCCTACAACACGTATTCATGGAATAGAATAGGTGAAAAAAGCGCACGCTCAAACCAGCGCACAGGCACAAACACGACCGCCACAAGAAAGCAGGCGGTAGCGTCTCTGCGGCTGTAAGAAATGTGCGCCAAAAGGTGCACCAACAAATAGCACCTATATACTGCCATGATGAATGTCCCATACTATGGCCCTCCAGGAAAAATGACGTGCAAAGGGGTACCCACAAACACGGACACCTGCTGACAAAAAATACGTGTGCGTGTATACCGGGGTGCGCGGGAAGTCTCACACGCGATTTGCAGGGTACGTGCATCACAGGGGTTCGCGTGAAGTTATTCACGCGATCGGGCCTGGGGGAGCGGGCTACGTGTATTTCAGGGGTTCGCGTGAAGTTTCTCACGCGATCGGGCCTGGGGGAGCGTGCTACGTGTATTTCAGGGGTTCGCGTGAAGTTTCACACGCGATCGGGCCTGGGGGAGCGGGCTACGTGTATTACAGGGGTTCGCGTGAAGTTCCTCACGCGATCGGGCCTGGGGGAGCGGGCTACGTGTATTACAGGGGTTCGCGTGAAGTTCCTCACGCGATCGGGCCTGGGGGAGCGGGGTACGTGTATTACAGGGGTTCGCGTGAAGTTCCTCACGCGATCGGGCCTGGGGGAGCGGGCTACGTGTATTTCAGGGGTGCGCGGGAAGTTCCACGCGCGAATAGCCTGGGCGCGTGTATTTGAGGGGTGCGCGGGAAGTTCCACACGCGAATAGCCTGGGCGCGTGTATTTCAGGGGTGCGCGGGAAGTTCCACACGCGAATAGCCTGGGCGCGTGTATTTCAGGGGTGCGCGGGGAGTTCCACACGCGAATAGCCTGGGTGCATGTATTTCAGGGGTGCGCGGGAAGTTCCACACGCGAATAGCCTGGGCGCGTGTATTTCAGGGGTGCGCGGGAAGTTCCACACGGGAATAGCCTGTGCGCGTGTATTTCAGGGGTGCGCGGGAAGTTCCACACGCGAATAGCCTGGGGGCGCGTGTATTTCAGGGGTGCGCGGGGAGTCCCACACGTGAATAGCCTGGGTGCGTGTATTTCAGGGGTGCGCGGGAAGTTCCACACGCGAATAGCCTGGGCGCGTGTATTTCAGGGGTGCGCGGGAAGTTCCACACGCGAATAGCCTGGGCGCGTGTATTTCAGGGGTGCGCGGGAAGTTCCACACGCGAATAGCCTGGGCGCGTGTATTTCAGGGGTGCGCGGGAAGTTTTACACGCGAATAGCCTGGGCGCGTGTATTTCAGGGGTGTGCGGGAAGTTCCACACGCGAATAGCCTGGGCGCGTGTATTTCAGGGGTGCGCGGGAAGTTTTACACGCGATTTCTGCACGGTACGTGTATTTCAGGGGTGCCGGGGAGTCCCACATGTGATTTGACAGTGTGGGTCCTTCTAGGTGTACCCTGTACACCCTCCACGGCCCCTGCAGGCAGCCCACACCACAGGGGACTACCCTGCATCCCTGGTCATGTCCCGCAGGCAGCCCACCCAACATGGGCATGCCCCCCAGCAAAGGCACATGTCTCCTTGAACTAATAAACACCAACTCATGTCCCCTTGCACCCCCACCCCCCAGCACTGTGGGGCACCTGCCAGCAGGCCCCCACCCATGTCCAACTCATGTCCCCCACCACCCCCACCCCCCAGCCACCAGGGGCACCCTCCACCAGGCCCCCACTCATGTCTCCCACCACCCCCACACCCCAGCAGTGCAGGGGCAGCCTCCACCAGGCCCCCACTCATGTCACCCACCACCCCCACCCTCCAGCCACCAGGGGCACCCTCCACCTGGCCCCCACCCATGTCTCCCACCACCCCCACAGCCCAGCAGTGCAGGGGCAGCCTCCACCAGGCCCCCACTCATGTCACCCACCACCCCCACCTTCCAGCCACCAGGGGCACCCTCCACCAGGCCCCCACTCATGTCTCCCACCACCCCCACACCCCAGCAGTGCAGGGGCAGCGTCCACCAGGCCCCCACTCATGTCACCCACCACCCCCACCCTCCAGCCTCCAGGGGCACCCTCCACCAGGCCCCCACTCATGTCTCCCACCACCCCCACCCTCCAGCCACCAGGGGCACCCTCCACCAGGCCCCCACTCATGTCTCCCACCACCCCCACACCCCAGCAGTGCAGGGGCAGCCTCCACCAGGCCCCCACTCATGTCACCCACCACCCCCACACCCCAGCAGTAAAGGGGCAGCCTCCACCAGGCCCCCACTCATGTCACCCACCACCCCCACCCTCCAGCCACCAGGGGCACCCTCCACCAGGCCCCCACTCATGTCTCCCACCACCCCCACACCCCAGCAGTGCAGGGGCAGCCTCCACCAGGCCCCCACTCATGTCACCCACCACCCCCACACCCCAGCCACCAGGGGCACCCTCCACCAGGCCCCCACTCATGTCTCCCACCACCCCCACACCCCAGCAGTGCAGGGGCAGCCTCCACCAGGCCCCCACTCATGTCTCCCACCACCCCCACACCCCAGCAGTGCAGGGGCAGCCTCCACCAGGCCCCCACTCATGTCACCCACCACCCCCACACCCCAGCCACCAGGGGCACCCTCCACCAGGCGCCCACTCATGTCTCCCACCACCCCCACACCCCAGCAGTGCAGGGGCAGCCTCCACCAGGCCCGCACTCATGTCTCCCACCACCCCCACACCCCAGCAGTGCAGGGGCAGCCTCCACCAGGCCCCCACTCATGTCACCCACCACCCCCACCCCCCAGCCACCAGGGGCACCCTCCACCAGGCCCCCACTCATGTCACCCACCACCCCCACCCTCCAGCCACCAGGGGCACCCTCCACCAGGCCCCCACTCATGTCTCCCACCACCCCCACACCCCAGCAGTGCAGGGGCAGCCTCCACCAGGCCCCCACTCATGTCACCCACCACCCCCACCCCCCAGCCACCAGGGGCACCCTCCACCAGGCCCCCACTCATGTCACCCACCACCCCCACCCTCCAGCCACCAGGGGCACCCTCCACCAGGCCCCCACTCATGTCTCCCACCACCCCCACACCCCAGCAGTGCAGGGGCAGCCTCCACCAGGCCCCCACTCATGTCACCCACCACCCCCACCCTCCAGCCACCAGGGGCACCCTCCACCAGGCCCCCACTCATGTCTCCCACCACCCCCACCCCCCATCAGTGCAGGGGCAGCCTCCACCAGGCACCCACACATGTCCCCCTGCCCCCAGGTCCTGACGATACTCAATCATGGCAGTAATGGGCAGCATACCCAGCACAAACACCCAGGCAAGGATTGCATCCACCCACATAGTGAATACAATAACATGATACAACCCCAATGGCAAGTCTGTAAATGAACACATGTCCGTCACACACACATACACAATGGGTGCAAGTCAATGTCAAAACCCATATCATGACATGTATGAAACCAATGAGAAAATACCACAAGTGAAAGTTAAAAAGAACATGTATTAAAGATGAAAAATAAGTAAAAAAATCAAACATACAACAATGGGAATAACAAAATAAATGGTCCATGTCCGAGAACAAATGTAAAAATAAAAAAAAAAGTAATCCAAAAACAAATGTTGTCCAAAGCAAAATCATGTGGAAGTAAAATAATGAAAAACCATTTCCTCATGGTGAACACAATAATTAATGAAAAAAAATGTTCTTCAAAAAGCAAACTATATACACGTAAATTCCAGGGTCCATGAGCCCAACACCATAAATGAAACCTACTACTACCTAATGAAAATAATATATACAAAAAAGTGGCCATTGTCCGAGCGGTCCAAAAAAACAAAAATTAATAAAGGAAACCTAACACTAACTAACTAAATAACTATATACATAGGCAGCGGGCAAGTCCTGCGGCTCACTCGGTGATGTTGCTGGCCAGGGCATCATCGAACTCCATGTCGATGTCCTGGAGGCGGGACTCTGTCCTGGCCCCGAGGTCTCGCAGGGATAACCCCATGTCCAGCTCAAACTCCCTGCGAGCTTCCTCGAGGCACTCAGGCCGCCTCAACGCCCGACGCATGGAGAACTCCGCCCTGACCATGGTGAGCCGCTCCTCTTCCGCCCGCTGCCGCTCCGCACCTATCCGCTGGACCAACTGCTCCCACACAGAATACACCACCATCCCAGAGTTGCCCTGCCCTCCGGCCGATGCCTGCCCCTCTGATCTTGAAGGCCCCGAGCCATGATGCCTCCCACGTCGAGCCTGCTGCTGCCTCCGACGCCACTGCCTCTGCCAGCACGACGGCATCCAGGCTGATGGAAACCACCGACGCCGTCGTGCACGTGCCCTGCCTGATGATGCTGTCACATCTTCCACCTGCTGGGGTCCAGTTGCTGTGTTGTCCACCCCTGCTGGACCTCCGACTCCCAACTGTGGCAGGGATGGGATCCCCACCGAGCTGGCTGCATTGGTCGGGGCAGGTCCACAGGGGGCCCTGGTGGCATCTGGGCCGGAAGACGGCAAGGAGAACGACTGGTGTATAGCCTGCACAGAGGAGGAGAGGGCCGCCAGATTGGACAACACATGCAGAAAACCCCCGAACATGGCCGATCCCAATTGGGCCACGTCGGCACGGTGCACTTCGTGATGACGTGCGTCGTCCTCCCGGGAAGCACGCACGGCATCACGAATCACAGCCGTGCGCATCGCGACCCCAATCAGGACCTTCTCCACACGGCCAGGGGTTCCCACGTCCGCAGGTGGAGGGGAGTCAGGTGACATGGACATCCCCTCTACCTGCGGACGGGCCTGGGACGGGGCATCCCTGCTGGTGCATGGTGGTGCACTCACAGGGTCAGGGACAGCGACATGCACAGGCCCCTCCACGGTGACCTGTGCTGCCTCCTGCCCCTGGCCCTGGACTGCACCATTTGCACCAGCAGGGATGCCCCCACCAGGCCCCATGTGTGCACCAGTGGCGGCCTCCTCCTCCTCTGTGCAAACCACCAACCTGGATGGCTCCTCACCGTCTCCCACCGTAGCAGGCCCCTGTGGGGGCTCACCCACCCCTTCCGCTGCAGCCGTTGGGGCATCCCCGCCGCCTTGCTCCACAGCGCCGTCTCCGCCCTCTTCTTCACTAGCCGCTGCGTAGAGGGAGACAAAGAACACAAGCATCAGGGCACTGTACAATGGTCCCCTAGACAGGAAGCAATAGCAGATGAGCACCACTGTCAAAGTACACTTCCATCATGTCCCTCCACAACACATGGGTCAGTCCAGGCAAAACACACACAGTAACAGGCATGGTGCATGCCATGGACATTTCCATGCATGTCCAATGGACTCTTGAAACATTCAATGATATGTAACTCACATGCATCATGGCTCATGCCTATCACATGCACACACTTCACCTCAGTCACATCCATCTGGCCCCAAACACACCAAACACAGCGGATACAAGGGTAATGTGGCTGCTTCACTGAATCTGTGCATTGTCACACACATGTGTCATGCATCCATGGCATGCACAAGTCACAGACACGCAGGTCAGGCACACAGACATGGCTACCATATATGTACCTGGCATCAGCACCCATCCCTCACCCCCACCCCCACCCATGTCCAGGTAAAGAGACTGGCATGCTCTCATGTTCAAAGTCTGCATAGGGCTCCCCATGCGGCATTTGAACACATGCAACAACCATGTGGGTCACACATCACTGGTCGCACATGCATTACCATGATGTCCCTGCACACATACATGCATACATGGCCTATGGCACACATACAGGCAAGTATCATAGAACCAGCACACCGCAACATGCCCTGTCTCACACAGTAATGCTTGGACACTTACCGATCAACTCCAGACGGGCCTCCCTCTCAAGGATCTGGGTGTGGAGCGCTGGGCGTACGAGGACAAGACCTGGTGTAGGCAGCGTGACTGGGTGGCCTGTGACACCCCACCCACTATGGCACTTGTCCGCTGAAATGATCCAGTGGCTAAGAAGTGCAGTACATTGAGGACCTTCTCCAGGGGGCTGAGTGCTTGGGAGCACAGGGTGGGTGATGTGAGGTCATCCTCCCACTCACTCACCAGGTCCAGTATAATGTGTGGTGGAAACCTGTACCTCCCATACAGCTGGTCATCAGGCATCCCGAAAAGGCTGGTTCTGGGTGTGAATATTCTGGCCCTGACTATCCTCCTCCTCCTCCTTTGGTAGCCCACTGCCACTGCTGCTAGGAACGGTATGTTCATCCTGGCGTCTGAGCTTGCTATTGTTAAAGTGCGCAAATTTATGCTTTGCGCGTGTTCTAGGCGAGCGTGTGACCCGCGCACCCCTGGAATCCAGTTCCCAGTCCAATAGCGTGTGGAAATTCACACGCACCACGGGATACAGGTTCGCTGACGTACTTGCGTGTGTAAGTGCCCGCGCACCCATGAAATACACGTACATAGGCAAATCGCGTGTACGCGCACTTTTGTCCAATTACACGCGATGACACTCTGACGTGCAGTATCTCCACGTGTGCTCTGTCATCACGTGCTGTGTGGGAAACACCCGTGCGGGTCATGTCACAGACGCGCTTACGCGCTGAGGGCCTTTGGTCCAATAGAATCGCGTATGCGTGCTGACGCGCTTACGCGCTAAGGGCCTTTCCTCGATTTTCACGCTGACGTGCAGGATTTTCACGTGCCAAATCACTCCGTACCAAGCTGGCCACGCGTAAGCACACGGAAGACCACGCTCCTGCCCAGAAGGCCGAACTACTGCCCCCCAGAGCCCCGAGCACGCTCCCACCTACCATCTGCTGCTGCCTGACTGCCTGCTGCCCACGTGCACTGCCATTTGCTGCCTGCACATCAGCCAGGGGTGCTGTTGCTGTGACCACCCCTGCTGGAACCGAAGACTCCCGACTGGGATTCCATCGCTCCACAGCCCAGCCCCAGGACCCAGTTGCCCACCCACTCCTGCCTCTGGGGTTGTCATGTCGGGGCAAACACCATCTGGGACCACTGACAACCCCCGGCCAGAGAGGCAGAGGGGCACCAGCTTCAGTGCCACCGAAGTTGGTGTCCTGGTGGAGCAAGTCCTGGGGCAGTATGATGCCCTCTTCGGAAGTTCCCGCGCCGACAAGGAAGGACGGACTCGGATCTGGACTGACATCGTGACTGCCATCAACGCGAAGGGGGTGGCAGTCCGGGACTTACAACATGTCAGGAAGCGCTGGGAGGACTTCAGGTCCAGGACCCTGAACAAGGCCCGGCGCCTCTTGAAGGCAGCGGATGCCAAGGGGCGCCGGGGCCACTTGTCGGAAGAACAGATGGGGGTCCTGGAACGCATATCCCCAGCGCTCCACGTCCAGGTCCTGGAGAAGCAGACCCGTCTGGAGTCGAGCGGTGAGTGTACATGCATCCTGATTGTGAGCAGTGCGTGTGGTGATTATTCGGTATTGTGCAGGTTGCACATCTGTCTGTATGGGGTGGAGTATGGGTGGGGGTGTACATGGCCGTGGGGCTGACACATGCGAGGGCTGTAATGTGTGAGACATGGATGGTGCTTGTGTGTGTAGGCTTGCATGCCAAATGCAGTTGTGCGTGCACACATGTTTGTATGTATGTGTATGTAAGTAGACATGTCCGTGATGTCACGCATGTATGTTGTTTTGGGCTGCATGTATGAGCACTGTGTACATGTGCATGTGTGTGTATTTGACAAGGGTGCAACAGTGATGCAACATGGATGCATGTGACTGCGGTATGTGTAAGCCTGATTGGCAGATGTGACATGGATGCCCGTCTGAACAGTGCGACACTTGGCAGAGGTGTACACATGCATGCAAGTGTGGTGGTGTGTGTACATGTGTGGTGCACTTCCTGTGTTGCATGTGATGTCTGGGTCACCTTTGGCTGCTCATGCTGTTGTATGTGTATGGATGGTGGTGGCAGTTGCGATATGGCTGTGGTATGGCTCATGTGTGCGAGTTGCAATGACATGTGTGTTGGGGATTGTGATGACATGTCTGAGGTTTGCCAATGCCACTCATGTGCAACTGTCATGTGTGTATGTGTCTATTGTACAGTGCCCTGATGCCTGTGTTTTGTTTCTCCCTGTCTGCAGCGTCAACTGATGAAGAGGGCGGAGAAGGTGCTGTGGAGCACAGCGGCGGGGATCCGACCGCCAGCCGGAGACGCAAGGCCCGGCTCCCCTCCCGTGTTGTCATCTCGTCGGGGAGTGAGGAGTCCGGTGCCGCGTCCCAGGCCGCAGCTGCCGGGGGGAGGTCCAAGAGGCGGAGGTTGGAGTTGGACTCCTCGGCAGCAGAAGGGGCAGCTGGGACCCCACAGGGCCCAACAGGGGAAGATGGCACAGAGTCATCCAGGTTGGTGGGGGGTCTGGTGGAGGAGGAGGCCGTGCAAGCACCAGAGACGGGGTCTGGAGGTGGGGATCCCACTGGTGCTAGTGGTGCAGTCCAGGACCAGGGACAGGAGGCAGCACAGGCCGCCGCGGAGGTGCCTGTGTGCAATCCTGTCCCCGATCCTGTCCCTGCATCATCTTGCACCAGCAGGGATGCCTACGTCCAGACCCGTTTCCAGGCAGGGGATGAGCTGACGTCAACTGGCCTTCCTCTGCCTGCGGACGTGGCTATCCAGGTCCGGGTTGAGCCTGTCCTGGCTGGTGTGGCGTTGCGTCAACGGGCCATGCGAGGTGACCTGCAGTCTTTTCATGGAGAGACTGCACGTCATCTCGAATGGCTCGTTGACCACGTCAGCCTGCTGGGACAGGTCACCCAGACCGGATTCCTCCGTTTGATGGGGCTTGTTCCGACCCCCTCCTCAACTGGACCCCCTACGCGCCAGTCGTCCTCTGTGCCATCTTCCCACCCATCAGTCACCTGGGTGCCCTGTGGAGCTGCCTCTGACAGTGCGGCCAGGCTGGTGGAGGAGGCATCCCTGCCACAGTCGGGAGTCGGACGTCCAGCAGGGGTGGCCACATCAACAACTGCACCCCAGCCGGCGGAGGATGTGCAGGCAGCAGGAGGCAGTGCACGGGCAGAGGCAGAGCAGCAGCAGTAACATGGTGGGAGCCATGAAGGCTCGGGGCCTTCGACATCGGAGGGGCAGGCATCGGCCGGAGGGCAGGAGGACCCAGGACAGAGAGTGTCTTCCGTGTGGCAGCGGTTGGGCCACGCCATAGGTGCGGAGCGGCGGCGGGCGGAAGAGGCGCGGCTCACAATGGTCAGGGTGGAGAACTCCATGCGGAGGGCCCTGAAGCGGGCCGAGTGCCTCGAGGCAATCCGCAGGGGGTTGGAGGAGGACACGGCGTCGTCCCTGCGGACCCTCGGGGCCATGGAACTGGACCGCCTCCGGGACATCGAACAGGAGTTCGATGATGCCCTGGCCCGGAACACCACGGAGTGAGCCGCTGGACTTGCCCGCCGCCTTTGTATATAGTTCTTTAGTTTTAGGTTTCCTTTGTTTTTTCTTATGATTTGGAGTCGACGGACACTGCTCCACTTTTTGTATATGGTTGATATTTAGGTAGGTTTTTTAGGAGGTTTCCTTAGTTCAGTTGTGATGATGGACCCTTGTTATTTTTGTACATAGTTCTTTGTTGCATGGAGAGTTTTTACATTTCACTTTGGACAACATTTTTTGGATTTGATTTTCTACTTTTGTGTTTTTATGCGGACATGCAGCTTATTTTTTCAGATTTACATTGTAGTTAGTTTTCTTTCTTTAGCATTCGTATTTTTGTCCAATACATTTTTTTTTCCATTGTTCACTGTGTGGTTTCATCTCATTGCTTTCATGCATGTCATGTTGTGTGTTTTCCCATTCAATTGGAAAATATGTGTGTGACGGACATGGGTTCATTTGCTTCATGAACATTGGGGGTGTAACATGTGTTTTCATTTCCATGTGGGTGAATGGGTTACTTGGTAGGGCTTTTTGGCTGTGGAGGCTGACCATTACGCACATGATTGGGGATTGTGAGGACCTGGTGGGGGCTGCACATGGTGGCAGGGGGGTGGGGGTGGTGGGAGACATGAGTGGGGGCCTGGTGGAGGGTGACCCTGGTGGCTGGGGGGTGGGGGTGGTGGGAGACATGAGTGGGGGCCTGGTGGGGGCTGCCCATGGTGGCAGGGGGGTGGGGGTGGTGGGAGACATGAGTGGGGGCCTGGTGGAGGCTGCCCCTGCACTGCTGGGGTGTGGGGGTGGTGGGAGACATGGGTGGGTGCCTGGTGGAGGGTGCCCCTGCACTGCTGGGGGGTGGGGGTGGTGGGAGACATGAGTGGGGGCCTGGTGGAGGCTGCCCCTGCACTGCTGGGGGTGTGGGGGTGGTGGGAGACATGAGTGGGGGCCTGGTGGAGGGTGCCCCTGCACTGCTGGGGTGTGGGGGTAGTGGGAGACATGAGTGGGGGCCTGGTGGAGGGTGACCCTGGTGGCTGGGGGGTGGGGGTGGTGGGAGACATGAGTGGGGGCCTGGTGGAGGGTGCCCCTGCACTGCTGGGGGGTGGGGGTGGTGGGAGACATGAGTGGGGGCCTGGTGGAGGCTGCCCCTGCACTGCTGGGGGGTGGGGGTGGTGGGAGACATTGGTGGGGGCCTGGTGGAGGCTGCCCCTGCACTGCTGGGGGTGTGGGGGTGGTGGGAGACATGAGTGGGGGCCTGGTGGAGGGTGCCCCTGCACTGCTGGGGTGTGGGGGTGGTGGGAGACATGAGTGGGGGCCTGGTGGAGGGTGACCCTGGTGGCTGGGGTGTGGGGGTGGTGGGAGACATGGGTGGGGGCCTGGTGGAGGGTGCCCCTGCACTGCTGGGGGGTGGGGGTGGTGGGAGACATGGGTGGGTGCCTGGTGGAGGGTGCCCCTGCACTGCTGGGGGGTGGGGGTGGTGGGAGACATGAGTGGGGGCCTGGTGGAGGCTGCCCCTGCACTGCTGGGGGTGTGGGGGTGGTGGGAGACATGAGTGGGGGCCTGGTGGAGGGTGCCCCTGCACTGCTGGGGTGTGGGGGTGGTGGGAGACATGAGTGGGGGCCTGGTGGAGGGTGACCCTGGTGGCTGGGGGGTGGGGGTGGTGGGAGACATGAGTGGGGGCCTGGTGGAGGGTGCCCCTGCACTGCTGGGGGGTGGGGGTGGTGGGAGACATGGGTGGGGGCCTGGTGGAGGCTGCCCCTGCACTGCTGGGGGTGTGGGGGTGGTGGGAGACATGAGTGGGGGCCTGGTGGAGGGTGCCCCTGCACTGCTGGGGTGTGGGGGTGGTGGGAGACATGAGTGGGGGCCTGGTGGAGGGTGACCCTGGTGGCTGGGGGGTGGGGGTGGTGGGAGACATGAGTGGGGGCCTGGTGGAGGGTGCCCCTGCACTGCTGGGGGGTGGGGGTGGTGGGAGACATGAGTGGGGGCCTGGTGGGGGCTGCCCCTGCACTGCTGGGGGGTGGGGGTGGTGGGAGACATGGGTGGGGGCCTGGTGGAGGCTGCCCCTGCACTGCTGGGGGTGTGGGGGTGGTGGGAGACATGAGTGGGGGCCTGGTGGAGGGTGCCCCTGCACTGCTGGGGTGTGGGGGTGGTGGGAGACATGAGTGGGGGCCTGGTGGAGGGTGACCCTGGTGGCTGGGGGGTGGGGGTGGTGGGAGACATGAGTGGGGGCCTGGTGGAGGGTGCCCCTGCACTGCTGGGGGGTGGGGGTGGTGGGAGACATGAGTGGGGACCTGGTGGAGGCTGCCCCTGCACTGCTGGGGGGTGGGGGTGGAGGGAGACATGGGTGGGGGCCTGGTGGAGGCTGCCCCTGCACTGCTGGGGGTGTGGGGGTGGTGGGAGACATGAGTGGGGGCCTGGTGGAGGGTGCCCCTGCACTGCTGGGGTGTGGGGGTGGTGGGAGACATGAGTGGGGGCCTGGTGGAGGGTGACCCTGGTGGCTGGGGGGTGGGGGTGGTGGGAGACATGAGTGGGGGCCTGGTGGAGGCTGCCCCTGCACTGCTGGGGGCTGGGGGTGGTGGGAGACATGGGTGGGGGCCTGTTGGAGGCTGCCCGTGCACTGCTGGGGGTGTGGGGGTGGTGGGAGACATGAGTGGGGGCCTGGTGGAGGGTGCCCCTGCACTGCTGGGGTGTGGGGGTGGTGGGAGACATGAGTGGGGGCCTGGTGGAGGGTGACCCTGGTGGCTGGGGGGTGGGGGTGGTGGGAGACATGAATGGGGGCCTGGTGGAGGGTGCCCCTGCACTGCTGGGGGGTGGGGGTGGTGGGAGACATGAGTGGGGGCCTGGTGGAGGCTGCCCCTGCACTGCTGGGGGGTGGGGGTGGTGGGAGACATGGGTGGGGGCCTGGTGGAGGCAGCCCCTGCACTGCTGGAGGTGTGGGGGTGGTGGGAGACATGAGTGGGGGCCTGGTGGAGGGTGCCCCTGCACTGCTGGGGTGTGGGGGTGGTGGGAGACATGAGTGGGGGCCTGGTGGAGGGTGACCCTGGTGGCTGGGGGGTGGGGGTGGTGGGAGACATGAGTGGGGGCCTGGTGGAGGCTGCCCCTGCACTGCTGGGGGGTGGGGGTGGTGGGAGACATGGGTGGGGGCCTGGTGGAGGGTGCCCCTGCACTGCTGGGGGGTGGGGGTGGTGGGAGACATGGGTGGGTGCCTGGTGGAGGGTGCCCCTGCACTGCTGGGGGGTGGGGGTGGTGGGAGACATGAGTGGGGGCCTGGTGGAGGCTGCCCCTGCACTGCTGGGGGGTGGTGGGAGACATGGGTGGGGGCCTGGTGGAGGCTGCCCCTGCACTGCTGGGGGGTGGGGTGCAGGGGGACATGAGCAGGTGTGCAGGGTAGTCCCCTGTTTTGTGGGCTGCCTGCAGGGGCCGTGGAGGGTGTACAGGGAACACCTGTGAGGACCCACCCAGCCTAATTGCGTGTGATAATTCCCGCACACCCCTGTAATACACGTACCTGGCCAAATCGCATGTGAGAATTCCCGCGCACCCCTGTAATACACGTACCCAGCCGAATCGCGTGTAGAACTTCCCGTGTACCCCTGTAATACACCTACCCAGCCAAATCGCGTGTGATAATTCCCACGTACCCCTGTAATACACGTACCCTGGCCAATCGCGTGTAGAACTTCCCACGCACCCCTGTAATACACGTACCAAGCCAAATCGCATCTGATAATTCCCGTGCACCCCTGTAATACACGTACCCAGCCAAATCGCATGTGATAATTCCTGCGTACCCCTGTGATACACGTGCCCTGGCTAATCGCGTGTAAAACTTCACGCGTACCCCTGATATGCACGTTACCCGCTTTGCGTTCCTTGTTTGGCAGCCCTGTGGACTGGTCCAGGGTTAGCGCTGCCCTTTGCGATGATTTAGCGATTTTGATGGCTTTTCCTTGCGCGAGGGCGTTCTTGGGGGCGTTACTGGCGCTGCTGCAGGATCGCTGCGATACTCTGCGCCACGGCTGGTTTGGGAGCCTAAAATCCATGAATACACTGTGCGCGGAAATCGGTTTTAGCGCACGAACCTGGCGCAGACAATCGCACGCGGACACTCTGCGCCAGCCGCTTGCGACACTTTTCTGCGAAATTCTATGAATTACCCTGCTAGTGTGTGATGATGTTGAAGAGGAGTACATGGGTGAAACCATGGAGATGCCTTTCTCTTCTAGTCACCTAGCTATTGAGCCACATGAATTGTATGACCCTGTGATGTGTCCTAGTTCGAAATATCTAATTCAAACTCGAAAGTAAATGATAACATGTTGATTAATATCGATGTGAGTGGCAGAGAAATGTTTAAGGCGATTCATGATCCGAGTGAACATAAGAATGTAAATATCTAGATGTTAGTAATAATAGCATGATCTCGAGTGAAATGTTCGATGCCTTTGAGAGCCTTTTAACTCTCCTCGTGACTAAGTGTGAGCACATTGAGAAGAAATTAGATATCCAGTCAATATTGCTACACAAGAGCATTAACCGTGGCCGAAAGACGTTATGCGACCAAAGCACAACCATGGATCCTACTGAATTTGGTTGGTGTGTCTCTAATACACCAGCCTTCAATAGAGTCAACCCTAAAACGTATTATGAAATGAGCATAAGTACTGGTAAATATCAAGTCAAAAGGAAGCATACCACTAAGGTAAAACGAAGAATAAAAACCTCCTATTTGCCATGCCTTCATGTATGCTAGCCATACTACAGTACGAAATAACTCATGCGTGGCGACTGGATCTGCTGGCTCACTCATTACCCCAGACCATGTACCTCCATCTGATCCCTCGCCTGCAGTGTTACTCTATAATCCATCTGTACCAGCTCCCCCAATACAGGAACAGTCTGTGACTGGTAACATTGGTGAGAATGTGAGGAACTCAGTGGAAGATATGACATGTGATGAGCAGGCAATCGGACAACGAAGTACGTTAATTTCCAAAGGAGTTAATCATAACACCTGTAGTAAGGCAGTACAATCTACCAAGCCACTAATACAAAATACCATACCTGGACCTCGGCTCGCCAGTTCTGGTCATGCTCCCCAGTTTATTACCTACAAAGATAAGCCCAGATCACGCTGGCTGTATTAGAGCATTACAACTCCAGCCAGTGTCACTTGATAAGAATATGGCGCCACTTAATAGATTAGTGGTCCTATGTATATTTCACACTGTGGTTGCTCTTCGGGATCAATTCCAAAGACATCAAGATCGTAGATCGTAGATCAAGAAGAACAGGTGGCAGAATTTATAACAAATTTTTGGTTTGAATCAAGTGCAACTCTTGAATATATTCTCAGTTATGATGCAGAACTATTCCGAATAGGCTACTATTGTAAGCCTGTGTGGATACCTGAGACTAGGTCCTGGGCTGTCTGGGTCAGAAGCACACGTGAAAATCCTTGGGGAGGACCAAGTGGGTCGAAGATTGAAACGGCTACTACTCAAGAGGGCATTTCTGAGAACCCTGAATATTGTAGTGTCCTGAGTAATAAAAATAGCCCTTATTGAGAGGGTGGTCAACAATCCTATGAATGGTGCAGACGTTGAAGCTACCCAGGGCTACTGGCAATAGTTGCCGGTAGCCTTCAAACAACACTTTACATCGATATGTCAGTGATGTCAGTCTCATCTATTTCTGGAACACACATGGTTTTACACATACATTTAGTGAAGATGGGTTCTTTGCCCAATCTGAAATCTTTATGATCTTAGCTCTCCAAGAAATTGGGCTTACTGATATTGTAC
This sequence comes from Ambystoma mexicanum, assembly GCF_040938575.1. Classification (NCBI taxonomy): domain Eukaryota; kingdom Metazoa; phylum Chordata; class Amphibia; order Caudata; family Ambystomatidae; genus Ambystoma; species Ambystoma mexicanum. Next base: position 13,903,890 of record NC_090925.1, on the reverse strand, counting down.
ACAGTGACGGCTGCTGTACTGTTCAGAAGTTGGCCACCAACGGGAATAAAGGGAGGCCAAAGGGGGGACTTTTGATCTCTGTAAAATCACCTTGGATAGTGACTGCACTCAAAGAATCTACTAACAATATCCAGGTAGTCAAAATATGTCATCAGCAGTGTGTTATTATACTCTTAAATATCTACGATCCCCCAGACTTCATCGTCACGAAAGGACATGTAAAAATAGTTGCTACTATTCTTAACACATATTCCCATCGATACCCGCTATGTATGGTAGGAGATTTTAATGCCAAAATGGCTGTATCTCAATCCAATCATAATATAGAGTGGCGCTTAATTCTGCTCCTGTTAGCAAAAATAATTCGAATCGCCAAAGAAAACCACGGGCTGAAATCATCAATGAATTTGGTCTCACTAGATTAAATGGTAGCTGCCCCATCGAAGCTAAAATGGCTTTCATTCGGACAGATGAGCGAGTGGCTACAACTATTGACTATGTATTTACTAATAGTACTTGCATAGGCCTAACAGTAGACATGGCAATAGTGATCATTTTCCCCTGTGTGTTCTCATAGCTCCTCTTGAGGTAAATAATACACTGGTTGTACATGATAGAAATGGACAGAGTGCGCTCAATGAAGCACGAAACCGAACACAGTGGCATGGCAAAAATCTCAATATTGCTAACCGAGTTGTTGTAAACATAGTTCCGGGTTTCATCCTTCAATGCGAGGATAGAAGTAACAGATAGACTACTGAAACAATAACTCGGTTTACTGATATGATGGCTACCATAGGCACTCTCACCTTTGCCACTAGATCCTACAAATCTTCCATAGACTAAGGTCATGGGTAACAAACAATATTGTGACAAGAATATAACTGAGACAAAAAAACAACTCTGCAAGTCAATAGCCGTAGCGATATACCTGCCGATTGCGACTAGAGATCCCAGCGTGGTGGCCAAATACATTGAATCTTGTAAAAACGTCTACCATAAATGGTTAAAACACTATTAGATTGTTGGAAAAAATTAGCCACCCTTGCCATGCGTCGGAATAACACAGCAATCTGGGAGGTAATCCGAGGTGACCAAAAAAGGGACTTGTTGATCAACTGTATTTCTCAAGTCCAGTGGATTGATCACATTAATCATATCCTAGGTTCTGTTGCAGTAGCCTGCCCCTTTAAGGCAGCCGTAGTGAAACAGAACGTCACATTGGAAGTGACGTTCGGGTCGGGATGTGAGGGAGGAAGGGAGGAGGAGTCCGTTACGTTGTGGAGGGCTAATAAAGAAGACGTTCCTTACACCCGCTGGCTCCTGTGTGTTTATTTGTAGCGGCCTCCACCGCTAACAACTGGCGACGAGGTTCGTATACGCCAGCGGTCCTCCTTACAGCACGCGGCCGCCGCACAGGAAACAGTGATCCCACTGTCCCGCGGTCCTCCTTGCGCGTCGATGATCCCACCACGCGGCCGCCCGCAGAAGCAGCGATCCCGCTGTCTCGCGGTCCTCCTTCCACAGCCTCCTTCTCCAGCAACCGCCCGTGGCTCTACCCGCGACCGCCCGCCAACTGCCGCGTGATCCTGCTGCGGCCCCTGCCACCTGCAGCGGGCCGCCAAAAAAAAAAAAAAAAAGTGCGCGGAAGGCAAACGGATGCAAGATCCCGCCACGCATCCAACTTAAGGACACACAAAGGCAAACCCGCCACCCTGGGAAGACATCCACACAGACAGCAACCAGGACAGACACCTGCATCAGCACGGCTCTCGACACGTCCCAGGCTCGAAAGCCAAGAGCCAACGCCCTACAGGTGGGTCACACCTCAGATACGACACCAAGCCCGCCCACTCACCCAAGGAAGGGACAAGTGACGGTACAAAGCTTCACCTGCACAAGAAACCAAGCAGTATACTCCCCGAAGAACACTAGGTTTCTACTCAAGGCCAACATGAGTACGTCAGCCGACCAAGCAGGCCAAAGGACACCACCAGTTGCACCAGCCACGAGGTCAACCGCAACAGCATGGCGCATGCCCCCCCTTTCTCCATGACTCCCCAGGCTGATAAAGGAGCAAGGTGGGTGGAATGGCTTGAGGACTTACAACAATTTTTTAGATGCAGCGGGCGAAGAAACCTCCCCACGCCTGCGCAGCATGTTCATTAACACGGCAGGCACAGAAGTAAAAATGCTAATCAAAACCATTCCCCCATCAGAACTTACTGACTTTGCAAGCTTAATAACAGCCTTAAACAAGTGGCTTGTGATCGCCCCCAACTGGGATTACGAAAGGTACATATTTAATCAGTGCACACAACGCACTGATGAAACAGTTGATGAATTCATCACAAGACTCTGAATAAAAGGCACTCACTACCAATTTGCTGCGTTTTCACTGGATTAGGCCATCCGTTTGAGAGCAATTGAGGGATGCATCTCACCGACATTGAAAAAACAGCTACTCAAGAAACCCATCGCCATTGAGTAAGTGAGTGAGATGGCCCGGAAAATAGAGAGAGTTGACAAGCAAGCTACGCAAATGTCCAACACTGCGATGTCATAGCAGCAGTCCAGGCAGGCAATGTCAGGAGCAGTGAAAGAACCAGTGGTTCAAGTGGCACATCCACCCCACAAATGCAAAGACAATGCTACAGGTGCGGGATGATGTTCCCCCACACTGGCTCATGTCCGGCCCTCACTCAAAAGTGCGGAAATTGTGGCAGGGAAGGACATTTTCAAGCCGTATGCAGAGAAAGGAGACCGTTTCCCACACCTCGCATGACCACAGCTCCACAATACAGGTCATTCCAAAGGCCTGGACTTAATCAGTCCTACCAAACACGCCCATACCAACAAGGACCGAGGAGGTATGTGAGAGTGGTGGAAGAAGTATACCCAGAGGACAACTATCAACAATACGAGACTCCAGAACCTAACGCACAGCTGCGTGATGAGTACGATGGTCCACCACCACCAAAACAAGTCTTCTACGCAGCGTCGCAAGGCTACCCGAAGGGGACCAATATGACCCACACACACAAGATGAGTTCGTAAATCTCATAATGGATGAGAAAGTGGCACGTGAAGCACCCAGAATACAAGTAGATATCTGCAACCAACAATTCTGCTTCCTAATTGACTCTGGGGCGACAGTAAACATCATGTGTTAAAATGAATTCCAACTACTCCAAAGCAAACATGCACTAACTATGACAACTTCCAAAATATATCAATGGGGTACTGACGCGCCTCTGTATAGCGTAGGATCATTCAAAAGACGTCTCACGTTCTGTGACAAATCTACTACCACCGTCACCCATGTTATCAGAAGCCCCACCAAAGGACGCTTTCTACTGAGCTACAAAACTGCCTCACACCTAGGCCTGATCAACATACTTGTGCAAGACGGCGACCTCATCCGCTCGGCCGAACCCTAATCTTTGAAGCATGCTCAAACATACAACATGGATCAAAGTCCCCTGGCACCTCCATCATCACAAAAGATGAAATACTGAAAGAATTCCCAAATATTTGTCATGGCCTAGGCAGAATGAAAGGCCCACCTATCAAGCTGCACATCGACCCAGATGTCCGCCCGGTCCCGCAACACGCGCGCAGGGTCGGGTTCCACTTACAAGAAGCAGTTTCAAAAGAACTCAACCAACTCCTACGCAATGACATTATTGAACCGGCCACTGGCCCAACACCTTGGGTCTCCCCGCTCGTAATTGTCCCGAAGGAAGGTGGGCGTCTAAGGCTGTGCGTAGATATGAGAGTAGCCAACACCGCCATACAACGAGAACGGCACCCAAGTCCAAAAATCGAAGACATGATTGTCCAACTGAACAAAGCAGTACTTTTCTCAAAGCTAGATCTCAATCAAGGGTACCACCAGCTCGTACTTCACCCCGATTCCCGGCCAATTACCAGGTTTGCCTCGCATGACGGGCTGTTCCGTTACAAAAGATTGAACTTTGGGATCTCCTCATCTGCTGAAATATTTCACGAAACAATTAGGCAAGTAATATGGCCAAAAAAAGGCACTCTAAATTATAGTGATGACATTCTTGTGTTTGCAAAGACCCGCTGCGAACATGATGACGCTCTTCCAGCCGCCTGCACCGCAGTACAAGAGGCTGGACCAACCCTCAACATAGAGAAGTGTAGGTTCAGCAAAGCTAAACTCAAGTTCTTTGGACACATTTCTTTCGGCTGAGGGGATGACCCCTGACCCCGACAAAGTCTCTACTATCCTTCATCTTGAGAAACCCAGTCAAGTGGCAGATATCAGATCATTCCGGGGCATGGCAGGATACTGTGTCCGATACATACCACAGTTTGCGACCATCACTGAACCCCTAAGACGCCTACTGCAAAAAGATGTTCCATTCCATTGGACTGACGAGTGCCAATCTGCTTTTGACAACATCAAGCAGTCCCTTGCTGAAGCCAGGAAACTTGCATATTTCGACCCTGAATGACACACCAAAATGGTCGTTGATGCCAGCCCAGTGGGCCCAGGAGCCATCCTCGCCCAAACCAGTGGACAAGACACGCATCTGAGGCACGTGGTTGTCTACGCCAGTAGAGCCCTGGCTCCCCCGGCATCAGCTTACTCTCAGGCAGAGAAAAAAGCCTAGCGGCCGTTTGGGCCTGCGAACACTTTCATAATTTTATCACTGGGAAGAAATTCACTCTAATAACCAACCATCAAGCTCTTTTATCTCTCTTCGGAAACCCACGAACGAAGATGCCCCCTAGAATTGAATGGTGGGGAATCCGCTTGCAAGAATACAACTTTGAGATCATCCACAGACAGGGGGGTGAGAACAACCCGGCGGACTACCTATCGCGCCACCCATCCGGCGTTCCGACTCCAAGGCCCGGTGACACTGAATACATCAGTTACGTCACTGCCAATGCTTTGCCCCCTGCCGTCTCCATCGAGACCATTGCTGCTGCCTCAGCGGCAGATCCATCAATGGCCCTGGCTATCAGTCTGACGGAGAACAATAAATGGAAAGACTTTCACAGGGCGGTCCAAAGACATCCAGGGGCAAGTCGAGATGAACTTGAGAGACTCGCCAGAGTGCACACAGAGTTAGCAGTACAGGACAACCCAGTTCTGCTAAGGGGGTGTAAACGAGTCATTCCCACCACACTAAGAGCGGACATCATCAAAACCGCTCACGAAGGCCACAGAGGCGCGGAAAACACCAAAAGACAGTTACGGTGCCATGTCTGGTTCCCCTTCATGGACGATATGGTCGACCGATGGATCAGGAACTGCACAGCCTGTCAGTGCACGGCAAAACCAGAACCCCCAGTGCCACTCAGAGTGACCACAATCCGAGATCGCCAGTGGGAATGAGTTGCAACAGACTTTTATGGACCACTTGAATCGGGAGACTACCTACTACTGTTTATTGATGAACACTCCAGGTTCCCTATCGTGAAACGAGTGAAGTCCACCGTGTTTGCTCATGTAGCAGCCACCTTTGACGAGGTCATCAGTGAGTGGGGGATCCCAGACACGATAAAGTCAGACAACGGACCGCCCTTCAGTGGACACGAGTTTGGAGTGTTCGCAAAACACATGGCATTCCGACACCAAAAAGTCACTCCAAGGTGGCCCCAAGCCAACGGAATGGCAGAAAGGTTCATGGCATCCATCAAAAAGACCATGCAAAGAGCATGTATAGAAGGAACCGAACCGCATCAAACCTTATGCAGAATGTTGAGAGACTATCGAAACACACCTCACAAGGCAACCAATAAAACCCCGGCTGAGCTCATGGTGAAGTATCAAGTCAGAACCAGTCTCGTCCACAACCCTGCATCAAGGCCTGAACCAGATCATGAAGTCATCCGAAGAGACAAAGAAAGGAAAGAGAAGGCACGAGAACAGACTGACAAAAAGAATAGGGCACAAACAAAAGACTACCAAATAGGAGATTAGGTGTGGGTGAAACAAGCCGTACACAAAAAGACAGACCGCCAATTCTCACCAGAGCCGCTTCAAGTCATTGCCGTAAAAGGGACAATGATAACGGCAGCAAACGACGGAAAAGAAGTAACACGGAATAGTTCACTGTTCAAGCATGTCATGAAAGGAGCGGAGGAAAGGCCAACACCCATTGACTCAGACCCGGACTACGTTGACATTCATGATGAAGAATGGGTTCCCCCTCGAACTGCAGGTTCTACGTCAGCCAAACCCCCTTAGAGAGGCTGACGGCTCCAAAGGACCATTAAGAAGCCTCCGAGATTAGTGGAAGAGTGTTAATAGTTTGTTAAACAGTTAGGCTAGAAGTGTTGCAAGGACATTTTGTCCGGGGGTGTTGTTGCAGTAGCCTGCCCCTTTAAGGCAGCCGTAGTGAAACAGAATGTCACATGGGAAGTGACGTTCGGGTTGGGGATGTGAGGGAGGAAGGGAGGAGGAGTTAGTTACGTTGTGGAGGGCTAATTAAGAAGACGTTCCTTACACACGCTGGCTCCCGTGTGTTTATTTGTAGCGGCCGCCACCGCTAACAGGTTCTAAAGTCGATGATCCCCCACTTTCCCCTCCACCAACAAAATGGTCTTGAAAATCGAGTGTGCTTGACAATGTAGCCATAATCGAGCAGCTAAATATGTCTCGAGCAGCTGGGCCTAACGGTGTGGGTAACACCCTGTTGAAACTTTCCCCACACATCTGGGCCCATGATCTCCACATCTTATTCAAAGAAGTAGGACTCACAGGAAAGATCCCAGAAACATGGTGTATGGGCCACCTCCTTACCGTATATAAAAAGAGAGCCTGGGAAAACCCTGCCAACTACCGTATGTTAGCAATGCTAAAAATACCTTCTAAGATATTTCCTAGGCTATTGTTGGTCGAGTTAAACCAATGGATCCATTCAAATAATATTCCCATCAAATCAAACCGGATTCCGGCCCAAAGCAAACACCATGCACAACATACTCATCTTGACCTCGGCGATAGAATATTCATGGAAGCGGCTTGAATGTAATGTATATTGTACTTTTATAGACTTCAGTGCTGCATTTGACTCTGTCCTTAGAAATAAGCTTTGGAGGAAATTGAGTTCATTGAAGATTTCCACTGATACTACAGTACATATGCGTTTAGACGGCAAGGGAAAACTCTCTGCCCCAATTCCTATCGGCCGCGGTGTTAAACAGGGCTGCATTGTGGCAGCAACACTGTTCAATCTTTACTTAGCAGATATGCAAGCGCAATTCATGTACCTGGTCACATGCCCAGATAAGGTTGGGTCCGCCTCAGTCAGTTGGCTCGCATATGCGGACGACTTGTTGTTGTTGGACCACACCCCTAGAGGTTTATAAAATATGCTAAATGCGCTATCAGAATATGCAAAAATAAATGGTTTGAAAGTAAACATTGACAAAAGCAAAACTATAGTTTGCCCTGTGCGCAAAGTCATAAAACAAAATATGTGAACTTTTGAAAGTACTAAGCTTGAACAGGTCAAAGTGGATAAATATTTAGGTGTGTTGATAGATGAAATGTTAAAATGGGATGCACACTGGCAAGCTACAAAAGACAAATGTCAAAAATCAGTGAATGTTATTAATGTGTTTATAGGGAAAAATGTTGGATTCTCAACGCATGCCATTCTGTTGTTGTATGCACCAAAAATCTTACTGATGCTAGTGTATGGAATTGGGATTTGGGGGCACAATAATTTCACTGTGCTCAAAAAGTTTGAAGCATCTCTCCTTAGAAAATTGCTTAGAATGCCGCAGAAACCTTTCAATTGAACTAATATACTTGGAATTTGAACTGAAAGGCGTAGTGATTGAGTCCATACGTAGAATGGTATGTACTTTGCAAATCTAATGTCGATCGATAACCACACTTTTATAGTACCTTGCAAGCATGCATACTTGCAGATTGACCGGTGCAATTCCATGGATTCTATAGGTAAAATGATCATCCTATACAATAATTGGTCCACTGACTATAAAGGTACGATACCCTATGTCTCTCAGAACAATTTTGAAATTTGGTTGAAAAAGAAAATGCAAGTTTACAGTCAGGAGTGTCATCTAGTCGAATGAGCAGTTCTGTCAATATCGGATGGCATTTACGGCTTTGCCCAGATACATAATGGCCTATCCGAATCCCCACATCTTTAAAAGTTATCTCAAGATGAGGTTCAATCATTGTGAAACACTGGAGGTTCTAGGGGTGAGACTTGGGAGATGCCGGTTAGAAAGAATGGGCCACCTATGCAAGGGCCTTATGCTGGAGACATTAGAAAATGTACTTATATGTTATGACAGCCTAACTAAGATTCGTACCAGTTCTTTAAAATCTTTTAATAACACAATTGATCCCAGTTATGTGACAATGATATGGTTGAATTTTATGCAAGGCAATGATATTAATTTTATGCTTTTTATGGTAATATTTTATCAGAAAATAGTACACATTTTTAATTTTTTGTTTTAGATCGATTGTTTCTCGTTTTTATCTTATGAAATGTATGAGATCTATTGATGTTGTGATTTTATCTATTGAACTAGTTTATGTTATGATAATAGTCCAACTTTGGTAATATGGATATGTGTCTATGTATGTATGTATTTTATGTTGTATATACAAAGCCGTTGGCTAAAAGTATATTACTAATAAATAAATAAATAAATAAATAAATAAATAAAAGTATTGTTAATATTGCTGTGGTCTCACCTTGTGTTTGATTTAAAAGGCCTTTAATAAATGTATATGCATTTTTGATATACACACCTGACTGAGACTAGTCTGTGGTGTCGTTTGCTGTGTGTGCTTGCTCATTGTGGACTTTCGATCACCCTCACCCATCCTGAGACCTAGTCTTGACCGCTGGCAATGCTACCTTGATTGGTCTGGCTTGTCCAGAAGGTTACCCTGTTCCAAGAAACTAGGCTGGCCTTCTGAGCCTCTGCCCACCAAGTCAGAGTTCAGAAATCCATTTTAACACCCGTCCACCCTGACTCTCAGTACCTCTTTGCGTATGTACAAGAGACATCAGCTCACCTACAGGTCCCTTCCAATGGGCGTTATTGACTTCCCATCTCTCTTCTCCCAGATTCTGCAGGAAGACCTCCAGGATGCACCCTTCCCGGGGAGTTCCACTATGATCCAATACATGGATGACCTGCTGTTAGCATCACCTTCCTTTCAGGCGTCCATCGCCGACTCCGAAGTGCTCCTCACTGTCCTAGCAGCAAAAGGTCACAAAGTGAACAAGGCAAAATTGCAGCTCTGCCTACCCAATGATAGTTACCTAGGACACAACATTTGCCATGGTACTAGGCACCTTGACGCCTCTCGCGTGTCCTGCATCTTACAATGTCCCATGCCCACCACTAAAAGACAGTTACGCTCCTTTTTAAGAATTAGCCATTAGCCCGTGGATCCTTGATTATGCCTCTACGGTAGCATCTACGCAAAGATGCTACATGACTCCCAGCCTGACAAACTCACATGTTCTCCTGACGCTTCCACAGCCTTCTCCAAGATCAAGACTGCACATTCCATTGCCCCCGCCCTCAACCTCCCTCACTACTCTAAATCATTCACCCTGTTCTGTGATAAGTAAGAGGGGTATGCCCTAGGCATACTCACACAGAAGCACAAGGACCTACAACGCCCTGTAGCCTATATTAGCTTGCAGTTAGATCCTGTGGCCTCTGCCTTTCCCAAATAGCTCAGAGCGGTAGCTGTCGCTGCCTTTCTCCTTACAAAAGCTGACATCGCCCTAGCACACCACATCACCTTAAAGGAAAACATGTACATTCATTATGTTTTGGGGGCATGTATTTTAACACTGTTAAAATTGTGCTTGGAATACCAGGGAAGGAATTTAAAAACTTAAAAGCAAGGGTGTATTAAATAGCAAATGTAGTATTTAACCGAATACTGTATAGTTTGACAAGTATTCATGTTTATTTTAATAAATCATCCTTATTTAAAGCATATGAATAAGTGTCACAGATGGCCTCAAAAACACACCAACGTTCAAAGATGTTCAAGAGCTTTTATTATGAATTTCAATATAGCCCAGCTAAGGGCCTTCCCTCTCTTTCTCGTCTTCCCACGGACTCCCTAGACCCTGGCCCAGAATTCCCTAAATCCCAAGGTGGTCCCTAGAGAATGATAACGGCTACGATCTAGAATCTGGATGGATAGTGGTGAGGCATAAAGAGAATTGCCTTATCTGACTTTCTCCCTACGGGGTCTTCTAGATGGGTTTTAAACTGGGGTCCCACAAGAACATTTGTAACAGGAATATGTGGATTCCAACTATCCAGGTCTCACTCTGCCTTTCCATCTCACAGCCTTCTACTCCTCACCCTGATGTTCTTTCCTTCCCTTCCCTTCCCTTCCCTTCCCTTCCTTCTACACTCCTTCCTCCTCATCCTCCCACTCTCTCCTTTCTATCTCTGTCTCTTTGATGTTATTCTGCCTCATGTCTACTCCTACTCTGCCTCGTCACTCAGCCTCACTTAATATCCTACACTTTCACATAGGGCTAGATTCTCAAGTCTTCGTTTCTTGCAAGTAGGAGGTGTGCTAGCTAGGAGCAGCCCAATTCACAAAGGGCATCTGAATTATGCGCAAATAAGGTGGCGTTTCTCAGCATTTAAAGTGCATCCACAGTTCACAAGCGGGATGCGCTTTTAAATGTGTAGAAAGAAGGGTCATCCTATTGCGACTTCTGGAACAGGCGCAGGGGAGGCTCAAATTATGAGACTGTCATTTCTGACCCTGTCATGTATTTTATTTAAGTGCGACAGCCATGGTTTAAACCGCGGCTGTGACACTTGCATTTCTTTCCCCCCAAACAGGGATGGAAATACTTTTTTTCAGAGTATTTCACCGATACAGCCCATTTAAGGTCCCGTCTCAGTGAAATGCACTTCCAGCAAGCAGCAGGGAGTGCATTCCCATCACTAATGTATGCAAGGGTGCTGGTTTGCGCCAATGTCCAGCCCCTCCTGAAATGCTCAGGTTGTGGTGTCACGTGTCCCGAGACACAGGGTCACGTGACACACGACGGAAAAGAGTAGAAATAAAGGTATCACCGGAACTGGCGTCCTAACGCCAGTCTGGGTTTACGCATCGGAGAGTGTGGTCCTGTTTTGATTTACTGCGCCGCCCCCGCGCACTGCGACATCAGCGCGAGCACCGATCGAGGCCTTCACCTCGCCTCGCACGTCGGCCGTGCCAGGCAGACCAACATCACACTGGCGACGAGGCGGTAAGTGGGTCGCGAGCCCCGACGACAACGGAAGCCGCCGCACCCACGGACCCGCGTCTGCAACATCGCGGAGCCGGCTGGCGTTGACGCCGGCCCCGCCCACCATCTGCAGGAACCACCCGCGGCGGCGGATAGTGGCCCCAGTACCTCAAGGCCCCAACAGAAAAAAAAAAAAAAAAAAAAAAAAAAACAACCCCAGAAAGCAGCTTCATGAACCCTGGCAGCCACATCCAGTAGCAAACATCGCCCACAATACGGGTGCGAGGCAAACCACACGGACCACACGCGGCCTACCCTGCTGAAACACCACACGTGGGACCACACGCTGCACACTCACCAGGCCCAATTGCCACAACACGGTAAGCTGCAACACAGCGCCGCAACACCGCGAAGCACAACATGTCCGACCCGACGTTCAGCCCATCAGAGACCGGCGCCAGGTCCACGTCGAGGAGGAGCCTCACCGATGAACGCACTGACCCTCGTTAACCACGTTCATGCCACCTTTTGACCCGTTCACCAACGGAGCAGCCATCAGGTGGGAAATATGGCTACAACAGTTTGAGATGCACCTTGATGCGAGAGACATTACTACGCCCAAAAAAATGCGCACCTTTCTCCTCCTCAACATAGGATCAGCCGCCCTGCGCCTATTCAACGCCACGCCAAACAGAGGAAGCGATGCCAACTACGCCGCGGCAAAAGCCGCGCTTTCCAACATGTTTAAACCAGACCTCAACCCAGACTACGAGCGTTTCCACTTCTGCATGGCAAGACAACGAGAAAAAGAGACAGTGGACAAGTTTCACGCTCGCCTTCGCGAAATGGCAGCAGGCTGCGAGTTTCCAGACGAGGAATTCGCCATCCGCCTCCAACTCATCAATGGCATCTCCTCTGAGAAGCTGAGGAGGGCGATACTCTCGGAAAAGAACGTACGGCTATTAAGCATCCTCGAGATGGCGCGACTCCGCGAACAAACAGAGGACCAAGTAGCAGTAATGGAAGCAGCCATTCAGAGGCTACCGCTAGATAACCCTGGACCAACAGAGGACGTAGCAGCTATTTCCCGACACCAAGGCACCCGCCCGAAACAGAACCCGAGAATGCAACCACCACAAAGACGCGACCAATTGTGCAAATGGTGCGGAGGCCCATGGCACAAAGGGGAATCCTGTCCGGCGTGGGGGTCCACATGCAGAAAATGCAACCGCCTGAACCACTACGCCGCAGTCTGCCTAAATCCACCGAACAAGAACGACAGAGACGCAGACCCGCGGCCATCACAAGAACCGCGAAGGAGATTTGCGCCCAAGGAATCCCGCCAACCAACGTGGAGAGGGAAAGCCAGGGCAGTCGACGAATCACAAAGATCCCCAGCCACGAGCGACAGCGATGAGAGTGACAGTGACTCATCCCCCGAAAGGCAAGGCAAAGAAAGGAGAAAGAAAGGGAAGAGGCGTGTACACCGAGTGCACCTAATATCAGCAGTGGACCCACGGAAATCACGGCGGAAGAGGAGACCATCATGCACCATCCTCTCCAATGGAGACCCACTGAAAGTAATCATTGACACCGGTGCCACAGTAAATGTCATGCCCGTGACAGCGTTTAACAGACTCAACCCCAGACCAGAGCTCCTCAAGAAGAAAGTCAGTCTATACGCCTATGGATCAAAGAAATCCCTGCCTGTACGAGGATCGTTCAAATCCAACTTTGCTCACAGTAACGCCAGCTGCCGAGCCCGAATATACGTAGTAGACGCAGGGTGCGAAACCCTCCTAAGCTGCAAAACAGCCGAAAAGCTGGAGCTGATACACTTCGCATTCAGTGCGCAACACGATGAACTACACGACCTCTTAGGGCGACACAAGAAACTGTTCCGAGGCATCGGGCGCCTAAAAGGGAGAACGGTCAAGCTACACATAGACCCCACTATCGAACCCAAGGCAGTACGGCACAGGCGAATCCCCTTCCACCTGAGAGAGGCCGTAGAAAAGGAACTACTCAAGCTCGAAAACGCAGGAATCATCGAGAAAACATCAGGACCAACCCGGTGGGTTTCGCCGATGGTAGTAGCCCAGAAACCGAAACAACCAGGCGCAGTAAGGATATGTATCGACATGCGGCTCCCCAACATAGCTATCGGCCGTGAACGCCACGTCACTCCCACCATCGACGAGCTCATCGTGGACCTCACGGGAGCGACGATCTTCAGCAAGCTCGACCTCCGGTCTGGCTATCACCAGCTGAAATTATCAAAAGAATCCAGATACATCACAACATTTTCGTCCCATCTTGGCCTGATGAGGTACAAGAGACTCAACTTCGGGATATCATCTGCGGCAGAAGTATTCCAGCATGAGATCCGGAAAGTCATCACAGGACTCGAGGGGACCACCAACATCAGTGACGACATCCTCGTATATGCATCGAACAAAGACGACCACCACCAACGCCTAGCAGCAGTCCTAAAGAGACTCGAAGATGCCGGACTGACCCTCAACGCAGAAAAATGCGAATTCAACAAAAAGGAACTATGTTTCTTCGGATACATATTCAGTGCAGCAGGAGTATCCCCAGACCCATCCAAGGTACAGGACATAAAGGAGTTTGAACCACCACAATCGGCCTCGGAAGTGAGAAGTTTCATGGGAATGGCCTCGGAAGTGAGAAGTTTCATGGGAATGGCCACCTACTGCGCACGTTTCATCCCCGATCTTGCAAGCATTGCAAGCCCACTCAGACAGCTAACCAAGAAGGAACAAAAATGGGAGTGGACGGAGGTTCACCAACAGGCCTTTCAACAAATAAAAGCCTCCCTGTCCGCCTCCACCACCATGGCATTCTTCAACGTAGACCGACAGACCAAGCTTCTCGTCGACGCCAGCCCAGTTGGCCTAGGAGCCGTGCTGACCCAAACGGACAAAGATGGCACGATATTCCCAATCGCGTTTGCCAGCAGGGCCCTCACCAAGCCCGAACTGAACTACGCACATATCGAAAAGGAAGCCCTGGCCATTCTGTGGGGATGTCGCCATTTCAAAGTCTACCTGCTAGGAAAACAGGCAAAAGTCTTCACCGACCACAAGCCCCTAGTCGCGATATTCCGAGGCTCCGCCCCACATCCTCCAGCCCGCATTGAAAAGTGGATGTTGCAGCTGCAACCTTACAACATCGAAGCAGAATACCGCCCAGGATCAGACAACCCGGCAGACTACCTGTCCCGCCATCCGCGGCCAGCCACTGACAAAGAACACCACCACGCAACAGAAACAGACAAACACGTCTGTCACGTGATAGCGTGCGCCCGACCACGAGCCTTGACACTGCAGGAAGTGGTACAAGAAACAGCAGACGACACTGTCCTAAAACATACGGCCGCGGCCATACAATTAGGAAACTGGAAGACTTACCTCATGTCAATGTCCCACCGAACAACCGCAGCCCAAGCCAAACTCAGGGCCCTGTTCGGCATCAGACATGAACTCTCTGTAGCCTCTGAAGGAGTAATACTGAAAGGGCACTGGATCATATTGCCAGAATCCCTCGAAGACAGAGCACTCAAGCTGGCCCACAGCGGACACCAAGGGATCGTCAAGTCGACCGCCTACCTAAAATCCCGGATGTGGATGCCAAACATGCACCAGAGGATAACTGAACTCGTAGAATCCTGCACAGCATGCCAAGCCTCACGGAGACCAGCAAACCCCGAACCGATCAGCTGCGCCCCCCGAAGCCAAAAACGATGGGATGCCGTCAGTATGGATCACTGCACCATCGCAGGAGAAGGGTACCTGCTAGTGGTAATAGATGAGTTTAGCAGATACCCTGAAGTAGAGCATGTCACCTCGACAAACGCAGAAACCACCATCCTCACACTGGAGAAAATATTCGCCACACATGGCATTCCCAGGAAAATGAAAAGTGACAATGGCCCATCGTTTACCAGTCAAGAACTACGGGAATTTTTCAAAGAGGTCAACGTCAAACATCAACGCATCACCCCAAGATGGCCTCAAGCGAATGGTGACGCAGAGCGCTTCATGGGATCACTGAACAAGATCATCAGGATTGCCAAAGAACAAGGGCACCCCTGGTTGAAGGCTGTATATCGATTTCTGAGGACACACCGACAAACCCCACACTCAGCCACAGGAGTCAGTCCAGCAGCCCTCATGTTTGGAGTACCCATCCAGGCAGAACTACCTGTACACCCCGACTGGACAGCGCCAGACCCGGACATCATCGAGATGGAAGCAAGACGGGAAAGACACAACGAGCGAGAAAGCATTGCTCGACGAGCACATCACAGAGAAATAAACCCGGGTGACACTGTCCTCGTCAGGAACCGGGCACCACCGAAGAAAATGTCCCTCAATTTCGAAGCACGCCCATGGACCGTCACGACCACCAACCACAGCATGATTACGGCAACCCGCGGAAAAGAGATTGTAACCAGGAACGTCTCCCATTTCAGAAAAGTGCCCCAAGAAATGTGGGAAGAACAACGGTCACCCCAGAGGGGAGAGGTAGCGCACTCACCCCAAAGACCCACGCCACAGCAGACCACAGAAGCGCCCGAAGAAGCAAAGGTCGAAGTGGAGGCCGCCACGGAAAACGCACCACAGGAAAGAAGCACCCGATACAGTCTGAGAGAAAAGCCCAGACCATCATCCCGCCTTCAAGGGTATGTAGTAGACGAAATATGCCAAAGAAGACTACAGCAGAGACAGAGACATTTACCCATTCAGAAGTAAGACTCAATATAAATGTTGTTGTTAGGCCGGGGGAATTTTGCCTCCAAGTTGGGGAGGAATGTGGTGTCACGTGTCCCGAGACACAGGGTCACGTGACACACGACGGAAAAGAGTAGAAATAAAGGTATCACCGGAACTGGCGTCCTAACGCCAGTCCGGGTTTACGCATCGGAGAGTGTGGTCCTGTTTTGATTTACTGCGCCGCCCCCGCGCACTGCGACATCAGCGCGAGCACCGATCGAGGCCTTCACCTCGCCTCGCACGTCGGCCGTGCCAGGCAGACCAACATCACACAGGTCACCTTTGAGAATAAGGGGACCTGGCATTTCCTGGAGAATGAAACAAGCATATTCTCTTCACTCTTTTCATTTGTGATATTATTTGTGAATCTGCCTCTTAGTCTCACACACTCACCTTACTCACCAACACACACTCACACCAAAGTATCACTTTCACTCACCAACCAAAATCTCACCTCACACATGATCTCTGTAAATCTCTTGCATGCTCTGCTCCACCGTCCTTCTACTGACTGGTCTCTCGGTCCACCTTCTACTCTGCTGACCTCACCCATAGAACCCACAGTCCCTTTTCATAATACTTCCTTCCTGCTGTAGCCCTTTCCTCTGCCTCCAATGGCTGCTGCTCTCACCTGCCTCCACGAGCCAACCACTGACTACCTTTTCACCAGTGCCCAGTCTGTGCTGCAGAAATTGCAGAAAATGCTATGCAGGATTCAAAATTACCGGGCGCTGGGCGCTTAATGGCTCTTGGTTCGAGTGATTTGGCTCCTGGTAAGGCCTCCCACTAAGGTTGCAAGGAGCTGTAAAAGGCGCCTACTTCAAAAATGGATTCTGCAGTAATTGCTTGCTACTACCACTAGATGGGAGCAGAGCATAACAGGAGCTGCAAGTTGTCTGGAAACTGAAAGTACACAGACAGATGCATTTGTTTCCATGACACTTGTGTACAGGCGCGTTATAAATGCCATATCATATCATATATCATATCTTATTACGTGTGTAGTGCTCCACCGAGACAGGCCCATTTAAACTTCTAAAGATGCATTCGATTTCCTCAGTTTCACAAGGGCATCTAATTTATCCATCATGTGCAACAGCATTGGCCAACAGGTTGGCCTTTTGTGTAGGCATGGAAAAGGCACTTGCCAGGCACTGCCGTAGTGCTATTAACTGGCCATTGATGACAGCAAGTGCACAATGGTGCAATAACCTGCACAACTAGTAGCAGTGCCTGGCAAATGCCTAATACTTATGCACAAGCAAAAACTGTTGGCTTTGCCAATGCTTGTTTTTAACAGGACTTCAGTCAAGGGCACGCATCGTGCTTGTAAATTGAGTGGCTGATGGCAGACCCTGGTTCAGACACTTATTACACAAGTAGGGGGCATAGAGCTCCAATTAAGTCATTAACTCTCGGAAGACTTCTTTGAAATAACCATGGCAGGCATTTGAGTGCAAAGTCTGATGCTAAGGCTTGAGGAGGTGTTTTGTGCGGGGAGAGGCGGGTACTGGGTGTGAATGGCCATCGGGATTAGCATGGTCATGGGCAGTGAATGGGTGGGCACATAAACACCTACAAGCTGTGTATCCCTCCATATATGCCATTTCTCCCTATCTGTGCTCCAATGCAATAGTTTCAGCTTATCCCAGTAGCCCAACCTAACAATGCATTGTGTACTGCAGCATTCTTATGGGTCTAGAGTAAAGGGAACCAGGGCTATGTTATCCAGAAGCTGCTGCATCTGAGAGCCATCATAATGGCCCTGCATGCAAATAGTTGCAGCTATTTTAGTGGGCACTCTGCAAAAGTGCCTCAGCATGTGCTGGAAATCCTTTCCCTCCACATTGTTTGTTTAAAGCAGTATGTGTGTGCTTGCTTTTAAGTAAAACAAATGACCAAGTATTGATAAAATTAAAACTATTTCAAGGTGACTGGTCAATGATGTCTGCTTGTTGTGTAAAAACAGTAGTTGTGCCAGGGAGCGGTTTGTCTGCATTCCCAGCTTTAGTGGGCTATGGAATGTTCAACTGCAACAGTTACGTTGCATGTAAATTATTATTCTGCAGCATTAAAAAAAATATTGACTCCTGCAAAGTGGGCACATCCCATGAGGCCAGGTACTTATTTATCAATCTCCAAAATGTTGGTGAAAACTGCTCGCATATGTCTGAGTTCTAGCAGGGCCGTCCCTGCCTTCCTTTCTTCAGCAGTCAAAATGAGTGCCCTTTAGTTTGATAATGGCAACATCGGTTAGTCACAATGCAGTGATTCACATGCTCATGAATATTCCCTGTCGACAGGCTGGGAATACTCAGTAAAAACTGTATTTCTCCTCTAAACCAATCACTGTCCTCTGGGTCATACTGCCTCCATCCAATGACAGCCCTCTCCCTAAGCCCTGACTCTGGCAGCCCTCTTCAGATTTGGTAAGCACATAAAGCAGCAGTATGACCAAGAAGAGCCGCAGAGGGGCCGGAAGGAGGGTTTGCATGTGAATCCATGCCAGACCCATGTTGGAGAACCATAATTACAAGTAAGTAACTTCTTCCTTCTCCGGCATGGGGTCTAGCATAGATTCACATGCCCATGAATAACAAATACACAGCAGTACAACATTACACAACCACGGGAGGTGGCAAGGCTCAACAGAAACCATTAACTCTTACCCCTGGAACAGACTCAACTCAAGCAAACAGGTCACGTAGCACTGCTTGGCCGACTCTGGACTCCTCCCTGGAATCCCTGTCGACGCAGTAGAACTTCATGAAGGTATACGTGGACCTCAACGTTGCAGCCCTGCAGATGTCGAGTAGGAGCACACCCGAAAGGTGCGATCGCTTTAGTGGAGTGGGCTCTCGGACGGCCCTTTAGCAGCCAGTTTGCCAGCCGATGGCAGTGTATGATGCAGCCAGGGAGCTTCCCATGGTTACAAAATTCACAAATAATTGAGAAGTCCGAAAACTCTTTGAGCGTGCCATGTAGAACTTCAGGGTATGAGCAACGTCCAGCGAATGCAATGCCCTCTCCGCCGGCGACAAAGATTTCGGGAAGAACACAGGCAAATCCAAAGGCCCATTGAGGTGGAATTCGGACGTAACCTTCGGCATGAAAGACGGGTGTGTACGCAGTACCACCCTCGATTCGTGGAAAGTCAGATACGGTTGCTTGCAGGATAGGGCCTGGATCTCATCCACACGTCTGCCAGAGGTGATGGCCACAAGGAAAGTCAAGAGAAACTTGAGAGCAGCCTGATGCATAGGCTCAAATGGTGCACCCATGAGCCTCGTCAGAACCACATTGAGTTCCCACGCCAGAGCAGGAGCCTTCACCAACAGGAAGGATTGGAAAAGCCTTTCGAGAAACTCCTTGATGAGTCTGTGGGACCACAGTGAGGATCTCCCCGGGAATTTGGTGTAGCGTGAGATGGCCACCAGATGTACTTGTTCCTTCTCCGGCATGGGGTCTAGTATAGATTCACATGCCCATGAATAAAAAATACACAGCAGTACAACATTACACAACCACGGGAGGTGGCAAGGCTCAACAGAAGCCATTAACTCTTACCCCGGAACAGACTCACTTCAAGCAAACAGGTCGCGTAGCACTGCTTGGCCGACTCTGGACTCCTCCCTGGAAACCCTGTCGACGCAGTAGAACTTCATGAAGGTATACGTGGACCTCAACGTTGCAGCCCTGCAGATGTCGAGTAGGAGCACACCCGAAAGGTGCGATCGCTTTAGTGGAGTGGGCTCTCGGACGGCCCTTTAGCAGCCAGTTTGCCAGCAGATGGCAGTGCATGATGCAGCCAGGGAGCTTCCCATGGTTACAAAATTCACAAATAATTGAGAAGTCCGAAAACTCTTTGTGCGTGCCATGTAGAACTTCAGGGTACGAGCAACGTCCAGCGAATGCAAGGCCCTCTCCACCGGCGACAAAGATTTCGGGAAGAACACAGGCAAATCCAAAGGCCCATTGAGGTGGAATTCGGACGTAACCTTCGGCATGAAAGACGGGTGTGTACGCAGTATCACCCTCGATTCGTGGAAAGTCAGATACGGTTGCTTGCAGGATAAGGCCTGGATCTCATCCACAGGTCTGGCAGAGGTGATGGCCACAAGGAAAGTCAAGAGAAACTTGAGAGCGGCCTGATGCATAGGCTCAAATGGTGCACCCATGAGCCAGAGAAGGAGCCTTCACCAACAGGAAGGATCAGAAAAGCCTTTCGAGAAACTCCTTGATGAGTCTGTGGGACCACAGTGAGGATCTCCCCGGGGATCTGGTGTAGCGTGAGATGGCCACCAGATGTACCTTGATGGATGAGTGAACCAACCCAGCGTCTGCCAATGACAGCAAGTATGGAAGAATCTGTGGAGCCGTGACCCTGAGAGGGGTAATCTTCTGCGACCGGCACCACGTAGCATAACGATTCCACTTGTGGCCGTAGCACTTTAGAGTTGATGACGCCCTGGCTTTGGCGAGGACCTCTTTCCAGTCCGCTGGCAACTCATAACCTCCAAACTCTAAGGCTGCAGGAGCCGAGCCTTGAGGTTCAGCGATTCTTGCTTGTTGATGGGAGGATTGTGCCTCCCTGTCTAGTGAGCAGATCCGGAAACACTGGCAACTTGACTGGAGGCAACGCTGACAGGATGAGAAGACCTGGGTACCAAATCTGCCTCGCCTATGCCATGCCGGGGCGGTGAGTATCATCTTGTATTATCACTGTCAGAGTGTGTTGATGACACGTAGCAGGAGAGGGAATGGCGGGAAACCGTACAGAAACAGCCCTTCCCAAGGGAAGGAGAACGCATCCCCCAGGCTGGTGGAATCTGCTGGCAAACATTTGGAATTTGGAGTTTGCCGCCATGTCAAACAGTTAGTAGTTTGCAGACATAGGACTATTCTGTGGCGAACCTCTGAGTTTCAATTAAAGTGAATAAGTGCAGTTTGGTGGTGTTGTCGCTGGTTGGGCCTTGAAGTTGTGTCTGCCCAATGCTCAACAAGAAAAGGTATGCATAGGCTCACATCCTGCGCCAGCACTCTCATATATCAATGTGGGTTGTGTGGCTAAATTTGCTGAAAAGATGTGAAAAGAAACATCTTGCGACTATATTTGAGTCTGTTGCTTCAAGGTTTTATTCCATTGTAACAAGTTAGTAGTTAGTTCGTAGTTAGTTTGATACTTAAATTGGACTGAATTGCATTCAGAAACTTGTTTCGTGGCATTCTATAAGTATTGAAAATTCCTCCCTATAGGGGTTGTCTTTCCCCTGATTGTCCAGTGGTATAGTCTGTTAGGGTTGATCCGGTTGAGGTTATCTTTGTTTAATATGGGAAGATGTTTATCTGCTGTTATTGGTGACTGTATCCTCTTGGGTATTGTTGGTGGTATACATTTTAGTCTCCTTGTTTTAAATTGCCCTAAGTCCTCTGTAGCCCTCTACACGTGTTGCATCACTCTTATTGCGTGGCTCATGAGGAGGGATTGTGTGGTTGTTCAAGGCTGTTCAAATTGTCTCATCTTATTGTTGCCTTAAAATTTCTTTTGACATGTTTCCAGCAAATTTAGCAACCCACATTGATATATATATGAGAGTGCTGGCGCAGGATGTGAGCCTATGCAAACATTTTTCTTGCCTTGGCAAACAGATCTAATTGGGGTCTGCCCCATTCGACAAACAGGTGGTCCACCTGATCCTGACGGAGTCCCCACTCGTGGCAGGAGCGCAGTTCCCTGCTGAGGGAGTCTGCAATGGTGTTCTTGACTCCTGCCAGGGGGAGAGGGTTGAGGAACATCCTCCGTCCGACGGCCCAGTGTCACAAGTCCTAAGCTTTCTTGGAGAGCTCTGGGTATCGAGTGCCCCCCCTGCTCCTTTATGTAGAACATGGTTGTGGCATTGTCCGTGAAGATCCTCACCATCTTGCCTTTCAGAGACGGTAGGAATGACTTGAGGGCCCAGTATACAGCCGGTACTTGTAGGATGTTTTTTTTAATTGTCTTTATTAGCATTTTCATACAACCAAACCAACACGATATCAATATGACATTAATTGTGTACATCACATACGCTTCAAAATTCCCCCTCGACCTCCCCAAAGAACCCCACCCACCAACTGCCTGTGTAATGATCAGCTTATATTTATTCTGTCACACTTTCCCTAGTTCTATCAAGCATTTCTTGGGTTGCGCCCTCACTTCCATTCTGATGAAACAATGTCACTGTCAGGGTAATCCAATGGAGAAAGTCTATTCCCGATTCCTGATTCTCTTCCCCTAGCACTTTCTCCCTCACACCCGTTTCTGTCGTTGTCCATTTCTTAAGGTCTTCGCACCATCTGTCTATATTGGGCTCCTTAGTGACTTGCCAATGCATGGCAATGCTCCGCTTAGCTAGTATATAGACCAGGTTTTTAATCTTTACAAGGGACTTTTGTTTTTTCTGAACAGACCCAGCATACAAGCTTCCAGGGACTGGATATTCATAGCAATACCCCCTTGGGCTACCTTACACACCACCTTCCTCCAAAACCCCTGCACCACCGAGCAGTACCAAAACATGTGTATTAATCCCACATTTTCTTCATTGCATTTGGGACATGCCTGCCTGCTCGCACCTTTAAATTTTGCTATTACAGCCAGTGTAAAATATGCCCTTTGTGTGATGTAAAGTTGGATTAGCTGTAGCCTGGTGTTTCTTGGGACCTTCTTGTGATATACAGTTATGTTTTGCCATTCCTTGTCCTCAAACGTTCTCCCCAACTCTTCCTCCCATTTTTCCTTACATTTTAATTGAGTTCTCGAGCACAATCTATCAGTACCCTTAATTCTGGAGATGGTGTGTGTCCCCTCAGAGATATTTATAAGCCGTGTCTTCACATTTTATATTCTTTTCTGAGACGACCGGCCACCTGCCTTTAATTGTACTTATCATAGTCCTGTGTAGCAGGAACTGCCCTTCATGTATATTTGTGGCTTTTCTCAGTTCTGAAAAATTCAGTAACCTGTTTCACCTCTCAAATCTTTTATCATTGCGATCCCGCAGGCCTCCCAAATTTACCCTCACTCTCGTCCTGTATCCGTGCTCCTCTGCCATTGCCGCAGCTAAGGGAGTCTGAGACGATATCGGGTCTTCCAGTCCCATGGTTCTACAGGTCCTCCTCCATAACTGTATTCCTAATTGCACTAAGTGTGGGTGGCTATATTGCTCCCTCGGGAAGTCCAAAATTAGATCCCTGAGAAACCGTAATTTCAGTGCTGGTTGTAGCAGAATTGTATCTCCTGTAGGGTCATCTGCCATCCATTGTACTATGTACTGTAGTTGGCACGCCAGACAGAATAATTCAAAATTCGGGATCTTCTACCCCCCCTGCGCGTAAGGCCTTTGTAAAATATGAAGTGCCACTCGCTGTCTATCCCCCTGCCATAGGAAACATCTACACACCTTGTCTAGTTCTCTGAAAAACTTTATGGGGATATTATATGGGACATTCCCAAAACAGTGCATCAGCCTTGGCTATGCCACCATTTTTAACAGTGCTGCTCTCACCGACATCGACAGGGGTAGCCTGCTCCAAAACTCTATTGACTTAACTTAGCCCTCCTTCGCCTGGACTGTGTTATTTTCAATATTTACACTTAGGATCATGATGTATGTTCAGCCCTAAATATCTGAAAGAGTCCTTCCTCCATGGTAAGGGCGTAACCGGCAACTCAGATTCACTTAGAGTCGCCATCCCCGCCAACGGGAAAAGACATGACTGGCCCCTATTGATTCGGATCTCCGTCAATGCACCAAAGTTATCCAACACCTCCAACACATATGGAAAGTTTACCTCTAGATTATTCAGGTATAGCAACATATCATCTGCATACATGGACAAAATGTGCTGCACCCGTTTATTTCAATGCCTGCGTCACTGTATTTCTGTCTCAGATACGCTGCAATGGGTTCAGCTGCTAATATGTATAACATAGGGGACAGCGGGCGCCCCTGTCTCATTCCTTTCTGCAATTCCCACTTATCAGAAAACGTAGAGCCGGTTCTGACCCTCGCCATAGGTTGGGTATAGATCAATTTCACCCATTTCATATAGCGCGGTCCTACTCCCATCTTTACCATAGTAGCATATAACCAATCCCAGTGTGCAGAGTCGAACGCCTTTGTGGCATCCAGTGAGGCCACAGCGCTTAGCTCCGCCCTGTTTCTCGTGCCATGTATGACATTGTACAATCTCCTCAAATTCACAGCAATACTCCTCCCAGGAACATATCCCTTCTGATCTTGAATGACTAAGGTAGGTATAACTGCCCTATGCCTGTTAGCCAGGAGTGCCGTGAGTATCTTCCTATCCTGATTTGGTAGGGACAATGGTCTATACAAGCCATGGTCTGTTCCTTCCTTGTTTGGTTTGAGGAGTGGGATTATAACAGCCTCACGTATACTGTCCGGGAGGATTCCCAATTCATATGCTTCATTGTATACCTTGGCTAGCAGTGACGTCAACGGATCTACATAAGCTTTATAGAATTCTCCTGCGAGTTCGTCCGTGCCTGGCACTTTACCTGAGGGTATTGATCTTATGATGGCCTTAACCTCCGTAGGGGTGAAGGGCTCCTCTAACACTTCCCTTTGATGCTCATTTAGTCTCAGTGGGGTAGTAAGGTCTAAGGCGTCACTTATCTCCTCATCTCTCTCTTGTGGTGGGTCAGTTTACAGCTCCTTGTAATATTCCGAAAAAACCTCATTAATACCTATTTGCGTGTTCACCAGCCCCCCCAGCCCCACCGATCTGCATCTAGGATGGAATGTATCAGAGTTCTTCCAGCCTTATCTTTATAGAGCTAGGCCAGCATTCGCCCTGGTTTGTCACCTTGTACGTGACCAGACATTACGTGACCAGATATATTGTGTGACTGAACTGACCCAGCCTATCCCATTGCGTCATACACGCCTCCCTCAATGGGATTTCCTCCTCTACCTGTTCCCCTCTGACATCCCCCTTCCGTTACAGTTCGAGCAGTTTCCTTTACATCTCCTGTAAATCTTAGTGGATGGCTTTCTGCACCCCACTGATGTGGTCATCATCTCTCCTCTGATCACCACCTTATACGTCTCTCAAATAGTACCCACCTGTTTTACACTACCCTCATTTACCTCTATGAAATCAACTGTGCTTTTTCTTATATGTTCCTTAAACGCTTTGTCCTGCAAAGCTTCACTTCTCAATCTCCAAGTGGCAATGGGTGGCCTAGGGGCTGACATCCTCCATACCACTGACAGAGGGGCATGATCCGACAGTACCCTCGCCTGATATTCGGCCTCTGTAAATTCCCACCCATGTTCCTCTCCGGTGAACAAGTAATCAAGCCTTGTGTGGACTCTGTGAGGGGCCGAATAATATGAGAATTCTCTGCCATCTCTGTGTCGTGACCCCCATGTCTACCCAGCTGAAAATGGTCCAGAAGTGTGTTGAAGACCTTTGCCGATGGGGCTAGTCTTTTATGCTTCACATCAGACTTATCCTTCAGTGGGATTAGGGTGCAGTTGAAATCTCCGCCCCATTTCACTACGCCTACCCTGTATGAGCCGAGCCTCGCATACAGCGATCGGAAAAAGACAGTGGCTTCGTGATTAGGGGCATAGGTGTTCACTATGCATACCTCCCGATTCTCAATCATACCATGTAATACAGCCATCCTCCCCTCGTTGTCAGATTTAATATTCAGTACTTTGAATGGGATAGCAGGATTCACCCATATTAGGACTCCCCTCGGATACGTGGAGTACGAGGAGCCCACCATCACCCCCCCATATGCTGGCTAATTTTTTATATTTCAGTGCATTCAATTGTGTTTCCTGCAGTAGCGCTATTCCAGCTTTTTGCCCTCGTAAATATGTGATCACCCTTTGACGCTTGACATAAAAGACCTTGGACATTCCAGGTCATATTTCTCACCCCTTCAGCCATCAAGTACTAATACCCAACAGTCTAGTAGGACCTTTGGACCCTCCTCCAATCCGACCGGGATAGTGTTTATCGTATACTCCATATTTACAGGCTCCCCCCCCAGCATATAACAAAACTTCCCCTAACTGTAAATGTCCAGCAATGCCGTGCATGCTCAGGCTCATCCCGCTTCTTCTCCGCGAACCCCCAATCAAATCCGGGGCTCCTGGTGAGCAACAGGTGGGTACAAATTTGTACCCTATAAAAAGGATATGGGGTAGTAGGTGATCTCCATTCTTGTGTCTAGTTCTGTTGCCCTGCAAACGACACATCATGCAATTGCAGGGTTACATCACACTTCCTGTCTCTTTTATTTCACAGTGGTTCAGCTTGGCAACTCCCTTAGTGTCAGATTGTTCCAATTGTCCAGTAGTCCGTCGCTGTCCCTGAGCTTCCTGTTCATCATCTTCTCCAGTGCTCACTCCTCAAGTGGTGGGACCTTAGCATTGTCCATCCAGTCTTGTGCGCCAGATGGCGTCTCGAAGAACAAGGCTTTCCCATTGTTGAGTACCTTCAACTTGGCCGGGTAGATAAGCATATATTTGATCCCTGCCTTTTTCAATCTCCCTTTGAATAGTGTGCAGTTTTTTTGTACCTGGAAGGTATAGTCTTGATATATGGCCAGGTTCGCGGAGGCTCTCTGTATGTCGCCTCCATTCCTGGAGGATGCTAGGATCTTCTCTATGGCCTTATAGTTGAGGACCTTTGCTATAATAGGCCTCGGCGGAGCTCCTGGTGGCGGCCCTGTTACCAAGGAGCGGTGAGCTCGTTCTACATTGAATCCCTGGGTTGCAGCAGCAGGTTTTCTATGTAATTGGTGGAGTTGGTTCCCTCAGTTCATTCCGGTAGGCCTACTATCCTTCTGTTGTTACGCTGCGCCCTTCCTTCGGCATCTACCGCTCAGTCTTCCAACAACTTCAACTTTTTACGCAAGATATTCTCTTCTTTGGACATTTGTTTGCTCTCTGTGGTGTTCTCTTGCACCTGTGCTTCCAGTTTGCATGGGCGCTGTGCCAGCCCCCGCACATCTTGCCGCAACAGGCCCATGTCTATCCTGACTTCATCAATTTTGGATTCAATTGTGGCCTGAGATGCAGCGATAGTCTTTAGGATCTGCTGGTGTCTCTGGTCGGCAGCTTCATCATGGCCCTTGGTCTGTATCCTTTCATTAGGTTTGTTTACGTCATCAGCAGCGCCCTGCGGATTCTTTGCAAAGGATTCCATGATGGTCTATTTGCCCTTTCCTTTGTTGCCTTTACCTGCCATCTCTTCTGTCGAGCCTGACCCTGCCTCACTCCTGGGTCTTTCCTGAGATTGTGGCCTTCCCGTGTTCGCTCGCCAGTGCCCACTCCAGAGGCTTACGTAACTTCCCTTGTTCTCCTTGACCACCGTCTCCGCTGCCAACCTGCTGGTCGCCAGTATCGTGTTGTGATTAGGGCCGGGCCTTCTCCGTCCACCATTCACTTGGGGCTTCAGACGTGTATTTAATGCCTTGCTCTTCTAAGGGTTCCTCACGATAGCTCACAGATCCCCTGGCTTTCACCGTTTGCATTAAGTCTCTGTCTCCGGCCCTCTTCGGTGCGCAAAGTAATGTGTTTAGGTAGTGTTGGGCCATCTTGGCTCGTGACCCCGGAGCGGTGCTTGCGCCCGCCTCTCACATCCCTCTGTGCTCTCTAGAGTGGGTTGCAAACAGTGAAGGCTGTCATAATGTGCATAGTTCCCACAGGATTCAGGGGGTGTAGCATATGCACTGGCTTTACAACCCCTATTCAGGCCATCCACGGTCCCCTCTCCTCACCGCATCAGTATGTAGTTGCCCAGCACTCTGTCATGCTCCAAGCGTTCGTCCCAGGCTCTCCGGGTAACTCCTTCACCATCACCTCGTCGCCACCACCAGCCAACTTTTGTCCAACCACTCTTTGAATACTAGATACCACCTCCTTGCTTCCAACATGCCTGTGGAGTAGTTGTAGTTCGGGGGTATGCCCTACTCAGGAGGACCCTGTCCCTCCTTCTCACCGTCTTATTTCCACTGTGCGCCTTATTGAGTCCTTCCATAGTCGCACCTCCTTGGTAGAGGTTGTCCAGCTACTGTTTGCCACCGAGTCTGCACCTCCCCATCTGGATCCAGGCTGGGGAAGGCTTGGAGGGTCGGGCCGCAAGCCCTGAGTTGTTTTTCAAGCTTCCTGCTGGACTGCAGTAAGCCCCAGAACCCTATACCACGGGAGCAATCTGTTCCGTCTTGGCACGTGGCCTCAGTGCAACTTTGTTATGAAGGCTGGCACTTATCCTGCGCACTCGCTCCATGGTCAGTGTCCAGTCGGGCACAGCAATATTTCACTGATGGCCCGCCGACATGTTGGATCTTAATGGCGACCCCCCCAATCAGGACTCAATGCAGTAATGTAATACAAAGTTTCACGCCTTACTCCTTCTGTCAGTTATTGTGTACCTTGTTATGTGAAGCAGGGCTGGGGCGCTGTGTCCTTCTTTCCCTGGCCTGGCCAGATTCGGTCCACGTAGCTGGAGAGGGCCCAGGTCCTGCTGTCACGCAGTTCTAGCACAGCAGGACAGCAGAGGACTCTGTTGTGATTTCGGAGGCAGGCCTGTCTTCATTGAGCCTCGTCTCCTGTCTCTGCCTTGTGCCCGTGGTTCTGCGTAATGTCGCCTTTCCCTGCTCCGACTCCCGCCACTCTGACTTTCGCGCTGGCGTCAGTAGGTTCCCAGCCGCCTCCTCAGCACTACCCTTGTAGGCTGATCCGCTTGGATTGTCTCTCCATCCGGCACCGTCTGCCCTTCATATGACACCCCATGCAGGGCGTCCCCACTGGGTATTTTTATTGGCTCTCACTTGCAGTTTCTCTATCGCGGCTGGGCTTCCCTTTATTCTGCGCTCCCACAGATACTGTCTATTGTTATTGATACAGTGTCAGCGCATATTCGCCTCTGCCATGTCAGCCTTGTGCCTCCGCTTGCAGCCAGTAGCGCACACTTCCTCAGCAGCTCTCAGCATCTCATCTGGCCTCCTACAATTTCATCGATTCCCTTTGTTCCGCAGCGCAGGCCATTTTGTTTCAATTTCTAGTCACTGGATACAAATTTGCGATCGTCGTGCAGCCAATGTTCCGCTGTCATCAGGCACCAACTTTTGCTTAAATATGCTCTCAGCCTTCACACATCCGACCGTATCTTCCTGAGCCCAACCACGCTCTGGTAACGCAGTTTTTGTGCAGGATCATCGTGGATCAGCAGGAGCAGCATAGAAAACACGTCCTACTTCATGGCCTTTTACCTGCAGGATGTTGATGTGCATATCCTTCTCCTCCGGCAGCTACAGGCCTCTAGCGTGCAGATGTCTGGTGTGTGCCCCCTAACCTTCCAGCGAGGCATCCGTGGTGATCGTCTCCTGTTATGGGGGGTTCTGAAATCCCGTGCCTAGGGCGATGTGGGCACGGACCCCCCACCATGCCGGAACTCCTCGTTGAGAGGGATCTTGTCTGTGAAACTTCTTAACACCTGAATCCAACGGGCATCCAAGAATTCCTGTAGAGGTCCACCTGCAGGTAGATGCAGGACGACATCATGCCCAGCAACGGCTTGATGGCCCGAACCGTAGGCATCTTCGTCGACGACAGCCGCTGCACCTTTCCTTGAATGACTGCTAGCCTCTCTTCCGAGGGTGACGCCAGGCAAGCCTTTGTGTTGAGTCTGGCACAGCGGAACAGCACGTTCTGCGATGGCGTTAATCAGAACTTCAGATAGTTGACAGAGAATCCCATATCCGTCAATAATCAGACGGTCGTCTTTGTGTGTCAGGCGGCCAGATCCCGCGAGTTGCCGTATATCAGCCAGTAGTCCAGGTATGGGTATACGTGTGTGCCTTGCAGACGTAGATGGGCTGCCACCAGTGCTAGGCGTTTTGTGAACACCCTTGGGGCCGACTTCAAGCCGAATGGTAGGGTCTTGAACTGGTGGTGCTGGCCCTGCACCATGAAACATAGACATTTTTTCGATGTCTCTTGTGAATGGGGACATGGAAATAGGCGTCCTCCAAGTCCAACTAGGTCGGAACGTCCGCCTTTCCGTTTGTACAAGCATGTGTTGCAACAAGACCATACTGAATATTTGGGGTTTCAAGTATTTGTTCAGACGGCATAGGTCCAGAAAGGGTCTCCAGCCCCCTGTTTTCTTCATGACCAGAAAGTATCTGGAATAGACTCCGGACCCCCGGAGTCATTGGGGAACAAGTTCTATTGCCCCTTTTTCTAACATGGCCTGTACCTCTTTCAGGTGCTGCTCCGGCCAGGGGACCGGCGGAATACGAGGACACCTGCGTTGGAACTCCAAGGTGTGCCCTTGGGCGAAAGCATCCAGCACCCACCTGTCAGTCGTGATCTTCCTCCACTAGCTGACAAACCTTGTCAGTCGGCCTCCCACCGTAGTGCACAAGTTGAGGCCCAACGTCTTGGCCGGTTCAGGCTTGCTTGGGTGACGGCGTCCTGCCCACTTCGAGCGACGGTGATGCTGTCCTCCGCTACTGTAGGCCTGGAAGCGGCCCCTGTAGGCTTCTTGCATTGAGGAGCAGGAAGGCTGTCTGTAAGACGTGGAGAAACCCTTTGATGACTTGCTCGATTCTCCCCTGGAGGAGCAAAATGAAGACGAGCAGTGCTGCTGAGGAGTTCCAAGGGAACGTGCCATCTCCGTATCTATTTTGATGGCCTGGAGGAACTAATTGACTGATTTTCTAAACAGATTCTCACTGTCAAAGGGCATGTTCAGCACCTTCACTTGGACCTCCTGACGGAAGTTAGTGGCCTTCATCCATCCCTGCAGACGAAGGCAGACACCATTCCCTATTTGCCGGAAACCCGTGTTGGCGACGTCCACTGCCACCATGATGGCAGGGTCCGACGGCACTTCCCCTTCCTGAAAAAGGCTGAGGGTTTCCATCTTCTTATTGTCGGGAGGAACTCCATGATCAGTCCTAGTTTGTAGCACAATTCACTGTCGTACCTGACTAGGATTGCAAAGACGATGGCCGACTTGGTTGTGGACTGTGTAGATCACTTTCTTTACCATGCCCTCCATCCTTTTTCCCTTGCTGTCTGGAGGGACTGACGACGATGAGGCTGGGTTAGCCAACCGTTTCCTCGTGGCTGCCAACACCACCGAATCCGGTAACAGTTGCGACCTCAGGCACTGGGTGTGGAGTCCGGCACCCTATACTTCTTCTCCAGCCTATCCCGCTTGGCTGGAGCTGTGCTAGGGTTCTTCATGAGGGCCAGACCTTCCTCCCAAATATCGTCCAGAAAAGGCACTGCGATGGTCGTCTTTCTTTGGGCCTCTCCCCTTTGATACAAGAAGCCCTTCTTCTTGGTTTCCTCAGGCACCCGCTGGAATAGCTCGGAGGCCCTGGTGATCAGGGAGTGGGAAGATCCCACCTCGTCCGGTGGGGAAACTCTATGCGGAGCATCCAAATGAGGCGATTAATTGTCCGCTGGGACAAAGTCTTCGTCTTCACCCATACTTGTGGCCATATCCGTCCCAGTACCCGTCTCCGGGTCCGCTGGGGGAGTTGGGACCCGACGTGGTGGAGGAGGTTGATACGGGGGCATCAGATGCTTCTTCCTCTTTTTAGGCAGAGGCTGATCAGGTGCCTAGGGTACTCCGGGTGCCAGGGCATCCTCAGCTGGATCTCCGAAACCAAGGTGTGGAGAGTCAATAGAATGTCCAAGGAAGTGTCCCTCGGCTGAGAGGGTAAGGTAGGAAAACTAGGCCCTGCGCCGCCATCGTCGTCCTTGTGGACCGTATGCACGGACTCTTGATCGTCGTCATCCGTGGACGAGACATCCATAGGTTTAAGAGCGACCTGGGTGGTCTGTTTCGGGGGCTCTTCGCTCCCCCCCTCTTTTTCCTCCCTGAGGGTTCTGAACCGGGACCTGGGCAGGTACTTTAGCCCTTCTGGAGTGCCTGCAGCCTTTTTCAAGGCTTCTGCGGTGGTGTCACATCATGTGGGCAGGGACACTTTCTGCGCTGCGGGAGCCACCGTCGTAGGATCAGTGCCCACAGCCGTAGTAGTAGTAGTAGTAGTAGATGTCGACGAAGTTGCCGACGAGGACTTTGTCTGGTTGAGCCTGCTTGGGATGCGCAGCATTCTTCTCCTCTAGTGTCCTTGGCTTATCCGATTTCTCCCGTAGCTTAGCCGGGGTGGATGTCTTCCTCTTTGAAGAGGAACTCGATGGTAGGCTGGCTATGGAGGCGGAAGGTGATGCTGATTGCGCCCTGTCCAACTTGAGACCCGCATCCGGGGCGAACCCTGGTGGACTCGGACTTGCGGATATTGGCCTTATCTTGGACCCCCACGGATGGGGTGACCTCAAAGGACTTAGAAGACTGCTCTTCAGACCGGCTGGTCCTGGATGAGGCATGACCCTGCTCGGAGCACGGGGCAGAGGCCTTGTTCGAGTTAAGACACGCAGCTAGCCTACTATGCCTGTCTCTCGTCGTTTTCTTTGAGAAACCGAGGCATATTTCACACTCTACCTCCCTATGGTCCAGGTGTAGGCAGTAGAGGCATTGCAGGTGCTTGTCTTCCACAAACACATTCCACAGCCTGCATTTGGTGCAGGGTCTGAAGAGGGATCTTCCTTCCTTCTTCTCCTCCGTCTTGGCCAGAGGGCGCGAAGTAGGCTCAAGATGGCCTTCTAGAAACTTTGATGAATCTTCGCCCTTGAGGGGTGCGGAGCTTCACCGACAACAGGTCCCCATTGCCGGCTGATGAGGAAAAGAGCACACAGGCTCTTTGGAACAAAAGAGCAACTCGAGGACTCCCAACACTGAAGTGTGCAGTAACAATCTGAAGATGGCTGCCAGATGG
This sequence comes from Ambystoma mexicanum, assembly GCF_040938575.1. NCBI lineage: Eukaryota > Metazoa > Chordata > Amphibia > Caudata > Ambystomatidae > Ambystoma > Ambystoma mexicanum. The sequence continues at coordinate 13,870,951 of NC_090925.1, read as the reverse complement.
CTGCCAGAGACGGGTCTTAGGGAGAGGACTGTCATTGGATGGGAGCAGTATGAGCCATAAGACAGTACGCCTCATTTCTGCCACCGGTAATTTATTTTTTACAGGGCCCATGGAATGGGCAATTACCGGGTCATGCCGACCCTGGTGGACCCGGTAATTGCCCATTCCATGGGCCCGGTAAAAATTGATCCCCATTCCCATTTGAACCCCATAGGGCTCAAATGGGAATGGGGGGGAGCTAACAACGGGCCTGTTAATAACGGGCCTGTTGTTAGCTCCCTGGCCCTCTCGCTGGACACGGAAAGGGCGTCTGGTTTTACCAGACGTCCTTTCCGGGTCCCGTGAGGGAATTTAGTAATAGGGCGGAGTGGGTTTAACGGCACCGGCACCATTACTAGTGCCGTTAAACTCATTCCGCCAGCCTCGTAATGAGGCCCAGTGATTGGTTTAGAGGAGAAGAGCAAGTTACTTACCCATGGTAACGTTCTTTCGAATGGATGTTCCTCACACGTATTCCTTATCTTTGATATTTCCTAATATCCAGCTTGCTGCCTCTGAAATTTTATTTTCAGTAGAGGGCTCTGTGCATCGATGCCTGCTTGAGTCAATGTCCCTTGGGGGCCTACGTCTTGACGTCAACGTCATCACAGGTATAAGTAGCTCACGCAGCGCTCGTTGCTCATTTCCGTTTTGAAGAGCGAAGCACTGTCTTGAGTTAGATGGTTACTCCCCTTGAGAAAGCGCAGACTGTAACCACAAGGGAAGTTTTACTGCGGGGTAGGATGGGAGGGGTGATAAGGAATATGTGGGAGGAACATCCAGTCAAAAGAACGTTACCATGGGTAAGTAACTTGTTCTTCAAATGGATTGTGTCCTCCCACGTATTCCTTATCTTTGATACACTCACAAAGCAGTTACATAATTTGGAGGAGGGAGTGAAATTGAAGTGATCAAGTATGCATAGAGTGCAGTACTGCTTTTCCAAAAACAGAATCTTGGCTAGTGGAGGAATCCAGACTGTAGTATTTCATTAAGGTGTGTGTAGAAGACCATGTGGCAGCTGCACAAATATCATGTATTGGAACTCCCCTCTGCAAAGCAGACGAAGTTGCAACACCCCTGGTCGAGTGAGCCATTAGATGTACTGTGGGTCTTTACCGGCCAGTCTGTAACATTCCGAAATTGTTAAAATAATCCATCTAGAGATGATTTGTTTGGTGATGGCTAGACCCAACTTATGACCAGTATAGCCCACAAACAACTGATCATTCTTTCTCAGTTTTGCCAATCTGGTAATGTAAAAACTCAGTGCATGCCTAGGGTTAAGTCTGTGAAGCCTTTCTTCCTCTTCCCCAGGTGTGGCAGAGGATAAAAGGATGGAAATGTTATTTTCTGAGTGATGTGAAATTCAGAAACAACCTTGGGGAGAAAGTTAAGCTTCACCTTTAATACTACTCTGTCTTTATGAAAAACAGTATAAGGAGGCTTGCACGATAAAGCCTGTATCTCACTCACCCTTCGGGCAGATGTTATAGCCACTAAGAAAACTGTTTTCAAGGTAAGAAGTCTTAATGGACAAGAATGAAGAGGCTCAAAGAGGAGGGCCCATTAGAAAGTTTAAAACCAAATTGATATCCCACAGTGGGACTTGAAAGGGAGTCAGAGGATAAACATTAGTTAATCCTTTTAAGAATTGAATTACTAGAGGAATCTTAAAATAGGAGACTTCCTCTGCAGTGCGCTTGAAGATGGAAAGCGCTGCTAGATAACCTTTGATCGTACCAATCTGGAGCCCCAGATTTGCCAAGTGCAAAAGAAAAGATAACACCACCAGTGTATTGCATGAGAAAGGGTCAACATTCTTATCTCTACACCAGCTGCAGAACTTATTCCAACGGCAGCGGTGTAAAGATTTGGTTGCTGGCCTTCTGGCCGAAAGCAAAACCTCCATTACGTCGTCCGAGAGGTCCCAATCAGAAACCATGCGTGAAGGCTGAGAGTCCTGATATCCGGATGGAGAACCCGACCCTCCTCTCTCTCTCTCTGTTAGGACACTTACCTGGCCTTCTCGTCGCATCCGTCCCCGGACGTGGCAGTTGTACCCATATTACCGGCTTGGGAAGCGTGGCTGTAGGCAGCGGGCCGGCGCTCGACACCTTTGCTTACATGCGCGAACCTCGCGGGTAACCAGGAACGGGTATACACGCTTGTGTTCCAAGCCTCGTTCTGGTGCCCGCTCGGCCGCTACGCATGCGCAGCCCCGCTAGCGTCCCAAGCCTCGCTTTCATGCCGGACGCTGTAAATAGCGTCCGGCCCTCTACAGATCGTGTCTTAACGCGGTTTGTTCCCCACTTACCGTCGCTTGGTGCCCTTGCATCAGGTTCCTGCTCCTTGGCTCCTGCTTTCTTGTCCGGTTCTCTGGCCTCTCGGGCTGCCTTAGCTCCTGTTGGGTCCCTTCCTTGTGGTTCCTGCCTTCCAGTTTCCCCTCTCTCCTGGGTTCATTTCTGTTGGGATTAGTTTTCCTTGGCTCCGTGGCCCTTAGGAGGTTGCGGGTCCCCCCTCCTAGATTTCTCCCCTCTCCTTAGGCCTTCCTGTTCCCTGGGTTCTACTCTCTGTTCCTGATCTCCTTGTTTGCCGGGATCTTCCTTGTCTGTTTGGCTCTGGGTGCCAGCCCTCCTGATTATCTACTGCCTTGGAGGATCGTGCCTGGACATATTTGAAGACCTTCTCAATCCTCCAGTTTGTGAACCTCTACCGGACCATACCAGATCAACACCTCATCACCTCCCTGTCAGTGCTTGCACTGTCCCGGCGTCACTTTAATCCGCAGGGAGGTGAGCCAGTGGCGTCAGGAGGTGATTCCAATCCATCCCTGTTCCATTAGGGTTGGGTCGGGGTCGCTTCCTAGCGTTACATTTTCTGCATTCTATTTGACGGTCTACCAGTCTGGCGTCACCGGCGAGACCAGCAACTGAAACTTCAGGTACGCAGCGCTCCAGAGACGCACAGCTTAACACTCTCTCTCTTTCAAGAGAGATGGTCCTCTCATTGTGGAAGACGAATCGGGGCGCAGATGGACATAGCCAGAAGGTCTGGGTACCATGTCCTCCTGGCCCAATCCGGGGCAATTAGGATCATGGATTTCCTGTACCTTCTCAACCTCCTTGTTATGTGAGGAATGACAGGGACTTGAGGAAACGAGTAAAGAATTGGAAACTCCAAGTCCACAACGAATGCGACTCCTAGAGCTCCTCTCGGGGGAAATTCCCTTGAGCAGAATAGTTTGCACTTCCGGTTGGCACCGGTCACAAACAGATCCACTTCAGTGTTACCCCAAATGGTGAAGAAAGAACTTCCTGAGCTAGTTCCCGCTCGTGGGAGACTGTGCTCTGCCTGCTCAGAGTGTCTGCCGTTGTGTTGTTCTCTCTGGCTAGGTGAACTGCCGATAGAGAGATTTCTTCTTGTATTGCCCAGAACCAGAGCTGCATTACCTCTCTGCACAGTGGTAGTGACCCTACACCTCTTTTTTCGTTGAGGTAGTACATGGCCACTGTGTTGTCTGTCATTATCAGGACATTCTTTACCTGTACAGAGGGCAGAAAGGCCGTCAGCGCTAGTCCGATTGCCCTCAGCTCTAAAAGGTTGATGTGTAGTTTGGACTACGATGAAGACCAACAACCGTTGATGGTAGAATCGTTGGTATGGCCTCCGCACCCCGTGAGTGAGGCCTCCGTCACGACTGTTATCTCCGGCCATGGTTGCCAAAACGATTCTCCTTTCCAGATGTTCTCCCGACAGGCCCACCACTGAAGATCCAGTGAGACTCTGTTTGGGATTTGTAGGAATCTGACATCCTTCCTGAGAACTGTGACCACTGGGTCCTGAGAGCCCACTGGAGAAATCTGCTTCTCAGGCGAGCCTCCGGCACCAGAAAAATGCAGGATGCCATGAGCAACCTTAGAAAGTCGAAGGCCGGAAGATGTTGGGCATTCTGGAAGTTGGTCACCATCTGCAGAATGTCTTAAGCCCTCACCTCTGGTGGCAAGGCTTTTCCCAGGGATGCATCCAGAACTGCTGCGATTAATTAGAGTCTTTGTGATGGTACCATGATGGAGTTCTTGAAGTTAAGGGAGAAGCTCAGCCTGTGGAGGGAGTGGCAAGTATAGCTGAGATGATCTAGGGCTTGTTCTGGGGAACTGGCCCTGATCAGCCAATCGTCCAGGTAGGGGTAGACGTGAATCTCCCCTCTCCTGAGACTTGCTGCCACAACCGCCATTAGCTTGGTGAAAACCCTCGGGTGGAGGTTAGCCCAAATGACATAACCCGAAACTGATAGTGAGAGTTGCCAACGGCGAACCTCAGATACTGTCTGTGCTTGCGATGGATAGGCACATGAAAGTAAGCACCCTGGAGATCCAATGATACCATCCAATCCTGAAGCTGGAGGGCCTGAAGGATCTGAGAACGGGTCACCATCTTGAACTTGTCCTTCCTGAGGAACTTGTTCAAGTCTCTTAAGTCCAAGATGGGTCTCAATCCTCCGTCCTTCTTTGGAATTAGAAAATATGGAGAATACCAACCCTTATTCCTCTCCGCTACAGGTACTAGTTCTATAGCACTTTTCTCCAGCAGGGTTAAAGTCTCTTGCATAAGGAGCGGATTCGGAACCTTCAAAGAGTTGTTACCCGGTGGATGCCTCTGAGGGTTTTGCAGGAAAGGTAGGCAGTAACCTTGGGCATCTGTTTCCAAAGCCCAAGCATCTGAAGTAACAGCCTGCCCTTCTGTCAGATGCTGTGACAACCTGCCTCCTACTGCAGTCTTGTGAACGAAGACCTCAGAGAGGTTTTGGAGCGGCTGACGCAGTGGCTGAAGGTAAGGCAGCCCCTGCTTTTGCGGTCTTAGTACCTCTACCACGTCCATCACGGGGGAATCGAATTTAACCTCTTTGAGCTGGCTGTCCTCTGCCTTTTACAAAGGTGGAATAATAGCGAAAGGACCAACCCCTGCAGGGCGCACCTGTGGGGCGGTTTGGAGTTTGCCTTATTGCAGCTCCAAGGGAGTTGGCTGTTAGGACAGTTTTTCTGAAGTGCTACCCACTTCTTCTAAACCATTCAACTGAGGCAGTACAAGACTCCACTCCTAGTATAAGACTGTACCACCTGAGTACATGGCAGAGTAGGCAGAGCAGCCAGGCTTATTTTAGGAGGGAGAGAGGGCAGTAGGTTACAGTACAAGAGAAATTGTAATACAAATGATCCAAAGAAACACTGAAACACTGTGGGCCTCATTACGACCCAGGCGGTAAGTTACCGCCTGGGTCGTACCTTTACCACCATGGCGTAAACTACATTTACGCCATGGTGGTTGGCGGACTTACCGCCCCATTCCGAGGTTGGCGGGGCGGTAAGTCCCCATTAACCCATTTACCCTTCCCCATTCCCATTTTTGCCCCATAGGGCATAATGGGAGTGGGGAAGGCGTTAATTACGCCACCGTAAATTACGGTGGTGTAATTAACAACAAGGTCCCTTAGCGCCATGGATTTTAACACCTGCTAAAAGCAGGTTTTAAATCCTCCATGGCGCTAAGGGACCTCGGAATCAGGCGGTAAGGGTCGGCACTGTTTACGCCGCCGTAAACCCCTTACCGCCTGGGTCCTAATGAGGCCCTATGTATTGTAAAAATAAAGGATTTATTTAAATACAGGTAGGCCCAGATAAATCCAGGGGTTAAGTAAGTACTAACAAATTATATGAAATCACAATATAAAACACAACACTATACTTGAAAGCACACATGCCCAAGTATAAACTTTATTTGGAACACCTAACAGTAGTTCTAGGGAAGTCAAAACCTTGTTATACACATTTAGTATATGTTAGGGAGAATCCTCTCTTTAGGCTGAATTTCCTAACCTAGTGAGTCCCCCAGCAGCTTTCCTGGATTTTTGGAGTTTGTTTTTTTCTCCTGCCAAGAGTGAGACTCTTTTTCTCCCACTCTTGGACATGATTTATGGTGTTCCTTTGACTGCTAATGTGTTTTATGGGCTATGGGGTCCTTTACTCCATAGGGTCTCATGTGTTTTTTTCTATGTGTGTTACACAGCACCCTCCGTGCAGTAACACAGGGGTATCATAGTGACACCCCACCATAGACTCCATACCCTGGGACTGACTACTGTCTCCCAGGGCATGTTAAGTCACCATTGGCTTTACTAGTCCCAAATTATTAACAAAAACCAGTACAAACCATCATATTGTGGCCGTACTGGTCGGGGCAATTCGATTGCCCCGGGGTCTGTTAGTCGAGGGGGCACGTCTCCGTCCCCCCTGATCGAGTTTTGGCTGGTGGCAGTGGATACTACTTTTTATATTCGACCGCGAATATATTCCTATGGGATTTTCCCATTGTTCGAGGCTACCAACTTTAATTATTTAATTCTCATAGCCTCGAACATACCGCCGGTTTATTTATTTAATATTAATTCGCCGGTTGGTATTTTTTGCCAGGGCTCGATTCTAAAATGGCTTTTGTGTTCTCTTCTATGACTCCAACCCAAGTCAAGCCCTTTGTTCCACTTTTTGGCAGGCTTCTCCACAGAAGCCTCCAAAAGTGATGCCACTCTGTCTGGGTACCACAGGGGGTGTGGGAGGGGGTTTAGGCATCCTGGACTGAGTTACCTTGGTAACTCAAGTCGCACTCTTGTGTGATTGGCCCAAGTGGTGAGCCACTTAGCATGTTTGATTGACAGCTAGGCTGAGTGAATGGGGGTTGTTAGGGAGAATTCTCTGTTTAGGCTGAATTTCCTAACCTAGTGAGTCCCCCAGCAGCTTTGCTGGATTTTGGGGGTTTATTTTTTTCTCCTGCCAAGAGTGAGACTCTTTTACCCTCACTCTTGGGCATGATTTAAGTGTGTTTTTTTGAATCTAGATGTGTTTAATGGGCTATGGGGTCTTTTACTCCATAGGGCTTCATGTGTTTTTGTGATGTGTGTTACACAGCACCCTCCGTGCAGTAACACAGGGGTGTCATAGTGAACCCCAGTATAGACTCCATACCCTGGGACTGACTACTGTCTCCCAGGGCATGTAAAGTCACCATTGACTTTACTAGTCTTAAATTCTGAACAGAACCAGTACAAACCATCATATTGTGGACGTACTGGCTGGGGCAATTCAATTGCCCCGGGGTCTGTTAGTCGAGGGGGCACGTCTCCGTCCCCCCTGATCGAGTTTTGGCTGGTGGCAGTGGATACTACTTTTTATATTCAACCGCGAATATTTTCCTATTGGATTTCCAATTGTTTTAGGCTACTATCTTTATTTAATTATTTACGGTAGCCTCGAACATACAGCCGGTTTATTTAATTAATATTAATTCTCCGGTTGGTATTTTTTGCCAAAACTTGATTCTAAAATGGCGTTTGTGTTCTCTTCTGTGACTCCAACCCAAGTCGAGCCCTTTGTTGCACTTTTTGGCGGGCTTCTCCACAGAAGCCCTCCAAAGTGGTGCCACTCTGTCTGGGGTAATTAGGAGGGGTGGAGGGGAATTTAGGCACCCTGGACTGAGTTGCCTAGGCAACTCAAGTCGCACTCCATCCACATTGGCCCAAGTGGTGAGCCGGCCGGCTCACCACTTAGCATGTTTGAGTGACAGCTAGGCTGAGTGAATGGGGGTTTGCTGCATAAAAGCAGGGCTTTGGGGACTGGAACTTCAGAAGTCGCCACAGGACCTAAGAATTTGACGAGGGAGAAGCTGAGCCGACCTGCCACGACACCACCACCGGTGGAGCCCTGCTGGACTGCCTCACCACTTTTCCCAACGACAGAGGAGATCTCCCGCCGGAGTGTCTTCTTTCTTTGACTGGTGGGGATAACCAGTTTCACAGTCTTTTCGCTTTCCCGACGTATCTCGTGGCCGTCTTGCCCGTGCCAAGCACCCCGGCAACCGGGATACCACGTTTTACCACGACCGCGAAACAAAGGTACCACCTTTAACCGGAAAACTCTGCGGCTGGTTTCTTCCCTGGTAGTGCAACGACCTTCATCTTTCCTCCAAGTCGAGATCTTCTCTTCCCCTGGACGACGACGCAACTTGCACCCACTACCAGGAACAACTGCCACCGCTGCAGGATCCTTCCCACTTAAGGTACCGTGTCCCGCCTGGCTTCCCTTGCTACCGACTGTACGGGGTAGATTTAGTCCCCGGCTTTCGAAACTGGGTTAGACTGGGACACCCTGGCTAAACTTTCTTAAAGCCTCTCTAAACCCTTTTTGAACCCTCTGCAAGACTTTCAAAGCCTAGTGTATCTGTGTGATCTTGGGCGCATTTGTGCTCTGCTCTCTCTAAGAGTGGGCCCAGCCTTTGGACTTTGGCTCACCAGTGACTTTTGCTCTTCTGCCTTGCTTGTAGTGTTCCTGAACCTTAGAGTGGTGTACCTTTCCATATTCTGTCTTTTTTTCCCCCCTTTCTCACAAACGTATTGGAGTGCAATCTAGTTAAGCGCTCACCTCTGTATGAAAATAAGTGGTGTTTTACTGTGACTTATCCGATAAGGGAAAAGGGGTGTATATATTACAATAGTAACTGTGTTTAGAATATTTTACAATAAGAGTGCTGGAGTGTTTCAAACTGTGTGTTTTTTAAATAAATAATTATATACTTTGATACCAAAGCTCTGGTCAGTGTTTGCTTGTATTATTGTACCTGAGTGCCTATTGTGTATACTCTGCATACTGCCTAACTCTTCTTGAGGGAAGTCTGACTGCTCAGCCACAGCTACCAGGTAAATCTGGGTGGTACAGACTGCTACCAAGTGGGTTTACTGCCAACACCTGTAGTCTTAAATCTTTTGCAGTGGTCCCTAAGGGAACTGCACAGGTTTCTGCCTAATAGGGGTGTGCTGCATAAAAGCAGGGCTTTGGGGACTGGAACTTCAGAAGTCGCCACAGGACTGAGAATCCGACGAGGGAGAAGCTGAGCCGACCTACCACGACGACACCACCGGTGGAGCCCTGCAGAACCGACTCACCACTTCCCGACGACAGAGAAGATCTCCCGGCTGGAGAGGCTTCTTCCCCTGACTGGTGGGCACAACCAGTTTGCCTTCTTCTCTTCGCACCCCAGACCGGCTTGTGGTCGAATTGCCCGTGCCAAGCACCCCAGCAGCCGGATAGTCACTTACCACTGGACCACGAACTAAAGGACCGTTCCTTTTAACTGAGAACTCTGCGGCTGGTTTCTTCCCTGGCAGTGCAACGGACTCCTGTCTTCCTGCCCGACAAGATCCTCTCTTCCCCCGGACGAAGCACCGACTTGCATCCGCTGCCAGGAACAACTGCCCCCGCTGGAGTATTCTCACCACTTTAAGGTACCGTGTCCGCCAGGCCTCCCTTTCTAAAGATTGCTACAAGGTAATAATAACCCCTTAACCTTCTGGACTGGGCTGGCCGCCTTGACCTTCTAACGGGTCCCTTTCTTTGGTCCAACTCCTTTTTGAAACGTTACAAGACTTTTGTGCACTGCAACTGTGTGACCTTGGACACATTTCGTTTTGATCCTCTTAAAGTGGATCCGGCCTACTCACTCTAAACTCACGGTGTTACTTTGCCTTCCTCTCTTGTTGTGTTCGTGAAAAAGTGTTGGGATCTGTTTCAATTTATTCTCTGCTTTTCCCTCCCTTTTAAACCAAATTACGTGTGCCATCTACGTTAAGCGCTCACCGCTGTCTGAAATAAGTGGGGCTTTACTTAAGACTTGTCTAATATTCTGCTAAGGGAGTGTATATCTTTTAGTGACCGTGTTTTTGAATTGCTTACTATTAGTGCCTGTGTGTTTTTCTAGATGTGGTTTTAAATAAATAATTATATCTCTTTTACACCAAGCCCTGGTCAGTGTTTACTTGTTCTACTATGTTCTTTTGACCTATTGTGAATACTCTGTATACTGCCTAACTCTTCTTGAGGGAAGTCTGACTGCTCAGCCACAGCTACCAAGTGAATCTGTGTGGTACAGACTGCTACCAAGTGGGTTTACTGCCAAACACCTGTAGTCTTAAATCTTTTGCAGTGGTCCCAGAGGGAACTGCACAGGTTTCTGCCTAACACTGGTCTACAGCGGTGGGATTTGCATTGAGTATACACTTTAGAGTGCTTTTTGAACACTTTAGGACAACTAACCACAGAGTTTAGCACTAAAAAGCTGATTTTCTAACTATGTCTGCTATGGAGAGTTATACCCTAGAATCATTGTCTGCCAAAACTGCTGATTGCTTAAAAATATTGTCTAGACATAAGAATCTCTCTGAGAAGGGCAAGAAAATTGAACTTATAGAAAGATTGTTAGAAAACCAAAGTCTGGGTGGTACAGAGGAATCTACCCACCCAGCAAATGTAGAAAACAGTGATGGTATTGATCTGAATCAAAGTCTTGAGAATGAGTCAGAAGAGGAAAGTGAACCTAATGAAGTTAGCCACTCTGAGCCTCTGTCTGCCTTACCTACTGTACCTACTGGGCCTATACCAGGTCCTACATGTAACCCTGCTTATTTTGAACTTGAAAAAATGAAGCTTGAATTAGAGTACAAACGTTTTATTGCTCAATCTGAAAGGAACCAAGAGCTAGAGTTCAGAAGAATGAATGCCCAGGCTGAGCAGAAGCAAGCTGAGTTAAGACTCAGAGAAATAAAGCTTAATCATGAACTAGAAATGAAAAAGTTGTCTGTGGAAAATGCTTCTCTCTCCTCTGGTTCCTCTAGGAGTTCCAGTCCCAAAAGACCCCGGATGCCTAAAGAATTAGTGGGTATGTATGAACCTAAGTTGGATGTGTTGGATTGTTAAAAATTTTGAGTGTAATCATGGGCTCCAGGACATCACAGGGAATGAGTTACTTCCCTGGTTTTTCTCTAGGCTTCCCCCTGTTGCAACTGATGTGGTAATGGAGTTGGGGGAGGTGGATAAGAAGGATTATGAATGTGTAAAACTAGCTTTTTTCAAACACTATAGGTCAAGCCTATTCTTTGGGAGTAAAAGACCAATGGTTACTTTCAGATTACCTTTGGTAATGCAAGGGCAGTAGGCCCTCCCAGTTGTACAGTGACTCTAGGAACAAATCACATAAACAGTCAACTGGACAATATACTTTTTGGTGAATAGTGAAACACTTATTCTAGGTGCAGTAGAAACCTAATGAAGTAATATACAATTACAGATGCTTTGGAAATCGAGGAATGCCAGATTGAGGTAAGAAATAACTCTGGTCACTTGTTTTGGATGGCACACAGCTAACACAAGGTAAGTAAAACCCACATACTTTAACTTCACAGTGAAGGGGAAAGTAAAACCCAATGTCACACTTTACTGAATAGTTATTCTAGGTAGGCAACAACTTAATGTAGACTTATTAAGGTCAGGCTAGCAGCAAGTCAGGGGAAGCAAGGCCCAGTTTGGGGACACTCACACAGTTATCCTAACAGGAATAACCTGGTGATACCAACAGTTGGAGGACACTCATACAATTACCCTACAGGAATAATCTGGTGAAACCAACACATTACTTTTGTAAAGTGGCACAACCTAATCACAGGAGAGTAAAATACCTTCACATCTACTTTCTATTAGACTGATAAAACAGTGGCTAAGGAAGAAAATATGTTAACCATACTTTTAAGAATAGTGCCTCACACATTCAAGATCAGTAAGAACTTTTGTAACTGTTCACTCTTAGAATTACAGTTACCCACCAACTCTTTACAAGTAAGTAAAACACTTGATTTCTTTTCTAGGCAGATGTCCCAATCCCTTCAAAGTCTTTCCCTTAAAGCATGAGTGTTCTCAGTGGCAGAAGGGGGGTCACTAGGACTAGTGACCAACAGGCAGTGTTAGAATAAGTTCTTTAGTAGCAAAAGTCTGAGTTCCTTAGTAAAACTGGGCAAACAGGTGAGTACTTTACTTCTAGGGTTAGAAGAGGGTCCAAGGGGTTAACAGAAGTCACCCCAGAAGGATTCTAGCAGTGGGACTGGGTGCACTGGATGAGGGACCTCCCAATCACAGAAGACACCCCAAAGCCACACAGAAATCCCAACAGGCTTAAGGTAAGTATATACCCAAGCCAACACAGTGCCTCAGCAATGAAGAAGAGATTGCAGCAGGAGAAATTCAGAGACTGCAGCCAAATACCCAGTCAGTGGATTCCTTGTCCTGGAGACTGAACAAAAGACCTCAGAACAGACTTTGCAGTAGGGATCGATGAAGAAGGCTCTAGGCAAGATTTCTCTCATGGCTGAATGCGGTTCTGCGGGTTTGTCGCCTTTTCAAGGAACACAGAAGAAGACAGAAAATTGCGGTTGAATTTTCGTTGTTTAAAAGGTCCAGCACTCCTATGAGGGGACTTTTCGGACTCGATTCGTGTCTCTGGAGATACACCAGGATGCCCACAAAGTTTCAGCAAGATTCGGAATTTGGAAGACCGTGCACCGCACAGTGGCTGGAGGTTCTAGGGTATTGGGGTATTGCAGGAACGCAAGGTCGCAGCAACCCGTGGGATGGCTCAAAATGCAGGTCTTCTTGAGCCTAGTGGGCCTCACCATGCTCTGGGTTCGGGTCATCGTTTCCGGAGACCCCAGGTCGATTGGAAGGAAGGGCTGCAGCAGGCTCTGGTTACACAGCAGGCTCTCCGGTCACTGGAAATCATTCCCGCCGCTTTTCCTTCATCATCCTCTTCGGTTTTCTGTTCCAGTGGTCGACATGACTTCAGCTTCCAGGTTTCCAGTATTTATCAGGAACTACAGCACAACCTCTGCATTCTCTCCCTGCATTTTACAAGAAAGGGGCGTCTGCTTGTCCAATCAGGACAGCCAGCCCCCGACTGGGATTTGTCCCAGTTGAAGGAAGGCGTAAGACAAAGGATGAGGGAGTTTTGGACTCCTCCCCCACTTCCTGTGCTTACAGACTGACTGGAGCCTGGGCGGGGTGTCGAGGGGACTCCCGCCAAAGACAAAACTCAAACAAAGGAATTTCCCACCCTGGATGTCAGGGGAAGGGACAAGAAACGACAAGAAACACTAAAATGGCAGAAAAAGAGGACAGGGGCCATTTTGGTAAAATGAGCACCCTTAGGACCCTTTACTGCAGCTGGGATTACAGCCCGCGGTAAAGGGGCACCAAATTAGTAAAAGGTATCACTGAATTGTTACAGTTTTAATGTGAAAGGGGATACATTGTATCTCCCCAGCACTCCACATAAGGTGGGGTGTGCTGGTTTCACAGAATAAAATGTAAAAGGGATCCAAAGATCCTTTCTACCCTTGGGAACTGTAGTTCACTCAAGGTTAGCACAAGAAAGTTAAATGGGGAGCCCTTAGGGCAACCCAGCAACAACATTTATTGCCAATAAGTTGTTAGACATGATAACTTTAAAAATACACTATGGAGAGTCTTCAAAATGACACCCATAAAAAGAGTTAAAGATTAGGTAAGTGTGGAAAAAGGTTCCCAATCACTGAGGTGTTAATGAAAAATATCCCACTAGAAAAGTAAAAAGTTCTGGAGTTGAACCAGGAAAGGAAGATTTACCAGCTCTGTGGAAATCTTACCTAACATTGGCCGCCGCCTTGGAAGTTTGCAACTTCTCCAAACTTTCATCAGCTTTATTCCCAAATAAATGTGTGCCATCAAATGGCATGTTGAGAAGTATGGATTGAACATCGGGGGCAAATCCTGACTTCCTCAACCATGCAAATCTGTGGATCACTGTACTAGCCGCCATGCCTCTGCTGATGCTGTTTTTTTTAAACACTTTTTATTAAATATTTAAACAAACAATACAAACCAAACTTGCAGTGTATGCAATAATATTTCAATTATACATCAATCAATCGCGTCCACTACTTCCCTCCCCCCCCCCTTACGAGCATACTTCTATTAATGTTCTATTCCTGCATCTTGTGATGGGGTATTTCTTTCTGTGGGATCCGACAATTCATGCGATGGCCCAAACAGTTCTGCTATCAGCAGTTGCTAAGCCTTCAGTGTCTCTGTTTTCTCCTCCCCCCCAACATTGCTAGCTTCTTGCCATACCATAGTTTCCGCCTCCACCCATTTCTGCAGATCTTTCCACCATACCTCTAATCGAGGTTTATGGCATGTCTTCCACCCCATAGCAATTCTTCTCTTCGCAAGCGCATATGCCAGATCTTTCAGTTTGCTTACATGCCTAAGTTTCCGTGGCCTAGGGAACCCCCCTAACAAACAGGCCCACACAGTATCCACCACGATCTTAATACCCTTTTCTGCTAATTTATGCGTGACCTCACCCCAGAAGCGCTCAAGAACCGGACATGACCAAAACATATGCACCATGCCCGCGTTCTCCTCGTTACACCTAGGGCATGCCTGCCACCCTACGTTTTTGAACTTGGCTATCCTCTGGGGTGTCAGATACGCCCTATGCGTGATACACAGTTGCATTTCCTTAAGTCTTGCATTCCTGAACACCTTCTTGTGGTACCCTTGGACTCGTTCCCACATCCCATCCTCCATCGGGATCCCCACCTCCTCCTCCCATTCTAGTCTCAATTGCACCACCTCCTTTCCCACTTTAGACATCATTATCTTGTATATTCTGGATATCTCGTGTCCCCCCTCTGCTATATCATATATTATGTCTATAGTAGCATCTGGCTCTTCCCCCAGCACCAGTTCGGACCACGTTCTCCTGATTCTTTGCACCAGTCTTTGGTACGTGATATACTGCCCGGTGTGTAGCCCAGTTTCCACCCCCAATTCCCCAAAATCTGTTATGGTCCCCTCCTGCCAGATATCTCCCATTGTTGCTACACCAGCCGGCTCCCAATGATTCCTGATTATCCTCCTTAGCTGCTCCTCTCCTCCCACCAGTGCAACTAGTGGTACCTGGGGGGAGCACGGGCTTGGGTTCCCTATCAGTTGACACGCCCTACGCCACATCTTCCATAATAATACTAACATCTTGGGGCGACCATCCATTACAGCCTGGGGCAACCACATAATTTCCTTCAGTTAAAATGGGACACAGTCCCGTCTGAACAGCTTAGTTTCAGAGGTTGCGTCCTCTGAGAGCCATTTGGCCACATATTGTAGCTGACTGGCAACATAGTAAACTTCATAGTTAGGCAATTTTATGCCCCCCTTCTCGTAAGTATTCTGTAGTTTCCAGAGGGCCACTCTGTTTCGTGTGCCATGCCACATGAAGTCCCTACACATACTGGCCAGTCTATTAAAAAACTTCCTGGGTATCAAATACGGGATATTCCCGAAGTAGTGCAGGAGCCTAGGCAAGACCACCATCTTTAACATTGCACAACGCCCCATCATTGCTAAGGGCAGTTTTACCCAGAACCGCAAGCAATTCTCAATTTTAGTAATAGCCACTTCTATATTGCGCTTATAGCGAAATGTGCTAGTTGCCCATGGTACCTGCAACACCGGCAATTGTTTCAGGGGGATTGCCTTGTATCCACCCAGTGGGAACATGCTAGACTTCTGAGGGTTCACCGCTATACCGGACATTCCCGCATATCTTCCCATCACCTCCAAAACATATTGAAGGTTTTCCTCTGGGTATCGCAAGTACAGTAGTATGTCATCTGCATATAAAGATAACAGGTGTCGCTCACCACCCACAGGGATGCCTATCATGTCATATTGTTGCCTTAAGTAGATCGCTATGGGTCCCAGAGCCAATATGTAGAGCATAGGTGACCACGGACAGGCCTGCCTGGTTCCCCTACAAAGTTTCCACCTTTCAGATACCACCGGCCCTGTGTTAGCCCTGGCCAGCGGCTCACTATATAACATTTTAGCCCAATGTAGATATCTTGGACCCATCCCATAACCAGCCAGGGACACCAACAGCCATGGCCATTTGACCGAGTTGAAGGCTTTTATTGTGTCCAACGACACAATTGCAAGTTCGCCATCACTTTCGTTTCCATATTCAATGACTCTATGGAGCCTTCTAAGATTATTGGATATGTTCCTATTAGGTACATAGCACGTCTGGTCTGGGTGTATTCATTTGCCTATGACTCTCCTTAATCTGTTTGCCAAAAGGGCAGTCAGAATTTTGCTGTCTTGATTCAACATCGACAGGGGCCTATAAGAACTGCAGCTATGCCCTGGCTTATTAAGTTTGGGAAGTGGTATTATAATCGCTTCTCTGAGTGACTCTGGTAGTCTACCCAGCTCATACGCTTCATTTAACATGTCTAGCATCGGGGGGAGCAGCTCATCTTTAAATATTTCATAAAACTCAATTGGGAGTCCGTCAGCCCCCGGGGTCCTACTAGTTGGCAACTGTCTCACCACCTCTTCTAGCTGCTCTAAAGTAATCAGTGCGTCCATCTCCTCCCTTTCCTCAGCACTGATCTGCGGCAATCCTATGTCTTCCAGTGTTTCCACTATCATTGCACTACTATCATCCTCCCCATCATCCCCATATAGCAACCCGTAATAGTTTGCAAACTCCTGATTAACTTCCTCCTGGGTATCCACCACCCTTCCGTCCTCCCTCATTATCGATCTAATCGGGGGTCTAGGGGTTTCACTCTTATATACCAAGCCAAGATCCTTCCTGGTTTATCTCCCCCCGCATGCTGCCTCTCTATATAATTTTTATAGTTGAGGTTACACAACCTTTCCCAGTGCCCTGCGCACCTTTGTTGCAATCCTAGTATCAGATCAGTGTCTTGGTTACCGCTATTTCCTCCTTTAAGTGCCCTTTCCAGTTCACCCTCGGCGTCCTGCAGGTCCGCCAGTATCCCTCCCTGCAATCCTTTAGATTTTTCTATAGCCACTCTCATCACCACTTTGAAGGCCTCCCACAATGTGCACGCTGAATCCACACTGCCCGTATTCGTCTCAAAGTAGCTAACTATCTCTTCCCTCATGTCCTCCCTAAAAAGGGGATCTCTAAGCGCCTCTGCCCTGAGGCGCCACATCAGGATTCTTGCTCTCGGGGGACAGCATTGCCATCTAAGATCAGAAGCGAGTGGTCCGAGAGGACCCTCACTTTATATTCGACTTGCGTTATCTCTGTCAATATCTCTGGAGTGACGAAGACATAGTCTAGCCTTGTGTGTAGCTGCTGCGGGGCAGAATAATGCGAGTATTGCCTCTCATGAGGAGGCGCTCCCTCCATACATATTCTAATCCAAAATCATTCAGCAGCGTCTGTAGCGCCTTGGCCGACGGGGCAGGCCTATCCATTTTTCCATCTGACCTGTCCACCCTAGGGTTCAATACGCAGTTAAAGTCCCCTCCCCAAATCACTGCGCTCCCCGCACACATGCTAAGATTGTTACACAACGTTTTAAAATATGCTGCAGTATTTTGGTTTGGGGCATACATATTTACAATACTTACTTCCATATTTTCCACCAATCCCCTCACCACTACCATCCTCCCGTCTGTCTCCACCAGCGTCTGTAACAGCTGGAATGGGACGTGCAGCGCCACCCAGATGATCACTCCCCTGGCATAAGCCGAATATGGCGAACCCACCACCGCTCCCTTCCATTTCCTCCTGACCCTCTCCATCTTGTCTCGCGTCAGATGCGTCTCCTGCAGCAAGTCAATATCTATCTTCTGTCTCCGCAGGTATAGCATAACCTTATTTCTCTTCAGGTAACTATTGAGCCCCCTAACGTTCCAAGTGACTATTTTAAGATCCCCCATGGCACGTCAGAGTCCCTCTTTCCCCCCGTCTATGCAGTTCAATTCCAGTTGCTTAATTCTACCATGTAAACTCGTATCCCAACTTGAACTCCCCCTAACTATAAACACAACAACCCCTCCCACCTCCCTATTCTTCCCCTACAACACCCTCCCCAACTGTTGCCCAGCTCCATCCCTGGATCTCAGGCACCCTCGCATCTAGCCCTTTCTGACAAAAGCCTGTACTCGCGGCTCAGCAGGGAAAAGTCGCCCTAGTGGTTGCCTTACTACTAATTCTCGGGGGTAGGTTGCTTCCCGTTTGTTCCCAATTTGCTACGCTCAATGTTACCCAGCACCCTTATGCGTTTAGTCCACTATATTCCAGTCCAGCAGGGTCATAGAGTCCAACCGCCACATTATTTCAATCAAATGTTCCAAA
This sequence comes from Ambystoma mexicanum, assembly GCF_040938575.1. Lineage (NCBI taxonomy): Eukaryota > Metazoa > Chordata > Amphibia > Caudata > Ambystomatidae > Ambystoma > Ambystoma mexicanum. The sequence goes on along the minus strand of NC_090925.1, from coordinate 13,852,822 downwards.
GTTTCATACTAGGACTCCCCCCCCGCATATCCCCGCAGTATCGGTGATACAGTTTCCTCACTTATCATGTTCCTGGCGATCCTGCTCCTCACCTTGCTCCGGACAGCCCTGGAAATCCAACCATGACGCCACCTCCTCAGGGGTATCAAAAAAGTGTGCTCTGCTTTTATCGAAAACTTTTAGCTTCGCAGGGTACAGAAGCATGTACTTGATACCTGCTGTACACAGTCTTCGCTTGACAGCCACATAGCTATACCGCTGTCTTTGCACCAGCATAGTATAGTTAGGATACGCTGTGATATTGGTAGATGCTCTTTCTATCGTTCCGCCCTTACGAAAATACTCCAGGATCTTCTCCCTGTCTTTATAGTTCAGGATTTTCGCAATTATCGACCGCGGTGGGGCCCCCGGCCGTGGTTTCCTCATCAGGGCCCGATGTGCACGTTCAACCGTGAACCCTTGTGAGAGCTTGTCTGCCCCGATCTCTTGCAGGATCATGTTCTCCACATAGTGCGTGGGGTCCTGGCCCTCTTCTCCCTCCGGCAAGCCGACCACACGGATGTTGTTCCGTCTCGCTCTTCCTTCCGCCTCTTCCACTCGATTTTCAAGGTTAGCAACCTGCTGTTTTAGTACATGGACCTCTTTCGCGTTGTTTGTGCTTACATCACCGCGCTCTCCAGGCTGCTCGTCCTTTCTGCTCTTACATTCTGTCGCAGCAGCGCGACCTCGAGCAGCGCAGCAGCGCGACCTCGACTCCTACAGCATCTATTTTGTTTTCCAGAGCCGTCCGTAAATCCGCCATTGCCGTACCCCACTTAGCGCTCAGTTCTGTTATGGCTGCTAGGACCTGATGGTTGTCTCCTTCCGGGGTACCACCCCCAGAGGCCACCACTGCACTTTGTGTCGGGGTGGAGGGAGTCCGCTGTGCCTTTGCAAAAGTCTCCATTGTAGGTTGTTTGCTCTTGGCCCTCGCTCATTTCACTGACATTCTGCAATCCTTCTCACTTGTCTGGTCCTAGCTTTTCAGTGTCGCTGTGTCCTCACCAGTTCAGTCAGGCGCTGGGGTGCCATCCACGATGGGCTGCGTCGTGTGGTGGCACGCAAAAATTGCGTTTAGAGTGGGCTGTGTTCTCCCACGTGTCTCCTTGAACTACTGTAGACAGTGTCTCAATAGCGTGTCTTGCGGTGGCATTCATGTAGTGTTCCCACGTCCCATCGCCAGGCCTTGCCCATTTGGATCTGAGTCGCGCAGCGTTTCACACAGCACCATGGCACATACAACACTACGCTGCGACTGTATTTTGCTCGCCCGCAGTTACGGGCCGCCGTCCCACCAGTATGACCTCAAGCAGCAGGTAAGTATCCAGGCCGTGCTGCAATCCTTGCCCCCAACGTGTCTGGCCCGCAGGGTGTTGTCTCTTGTGGCATAGGCACACTCTGCCTTCTTTCCAATGTGATTGTGTCACCTGGTGCTGATATGCGATGTGCTCCAGCCGGCTTTTAGCCAGTGTCAAGATTGCATTTAGTTGCCTGCTCGCAGCCTTTGCGCAGTGCTTTTCATTTCCCTGAAGGGCTGCTTAATCCCAGCTGAGGCAGAGGCGGACGCACAGCAGGCAGATGCTGCACTACGTGCGTGGGTGAAATGCACAACCCCGCTTTAGCACATTTTGCTGAGGTGACAGTGAGCAACTGCTAAATCCGAGTTAGGAGTGCGCTGGGAGCGCAAGTCTCCACTGCTCGAGCATTGATGTTTTTTTTTTTTTTAAGAAGTACTCCCGGCCACGCTCATGTTGTGGTTCACGAAAGCTGGATGGAATCCCAATGAGGTTCCAGCAGTGCGCGCGTACATTGATGCGCCGTGATACAATGCCACAATGTAACCAATGTATCCAATGAGCCCTTGAGTTCACTGCTTCTTTTATGCGCTTTCCCATGCCAGTATCCCTTTGTTACAAACTTGCCAGCCTCTTTATCCGCGCCGGGTCTGCTTAGCTCAGAAGACCGGGCTTCTCATTATTCCGTCTACGCCTCGCCGATCAGCCGCATTATTGATTTTCGCCTCCAGCTCAGCGGGTGCCACACTATTACAATCGTAGGATCGGGTGTGCTGCGCATGCAGGCAAATTCTTTCTTTACATCATCAGTGCCGCACCATTCAGTCTTTCTCTTTGTTCTTCGACCGGCGCTATTTTGTCATTTCGGTCCCCGGGTGTGCTCCAACTTCACTGCCTTCTCACTCTCTCCCTCCTGCGCATCTCGAGTCAGACCTTGCACCATAGCATGCCCGCCAGCTTCATTGTGCTGTAGCTTGCAATCCACGTTTCTAGATCAGCTTTAGAGAGCTTGTTACCGACGGATCATCTACGGATCACAGGAGCATACAGAAAGCGCGTCCTAGTCCGTGGCCATGTAGCCACGCCCCCCCCTCTGCTGATGCTGTTAACAGAGTCGAGACCAATCTGGAGGGATTCGCGCATAGCGTCCTTCCCATCCTTGATAATGTTCAAGAAACCGTCTCATTCCTCCCCTTCGGGGATGTGATCAGGCGCCATAGAAATACAGTCCGAAAGGGTTTGGGTAAATCTCGCCAGCGTGAACTTAGCATAGCATTAGCAGATTTTAACGCCATAATACCGGCCGAGAAAACCTTCTTCGCCATGGCATCATATCTTTTATCATCCCTATCTTGTGGAATCGTGGGATAGGCATTTTGTCTACCAAAAGAAGTAGCAGCCTGTACTTCCAGGCTTTCTGGTGTTGGATGTTTTGGAAGGTATAGAGGGTCAGAAGTTGAAGCTGTGTATTTGGCTGACAGCCTCTTATTCAATGCCGGGACAACCTCAGGTGTTTCGCAGTTGGAAGCTACCCTCCTCTGCAGAGCCCTATGAAATGGGACAATTGGGTCTTCCTGTGGTCCTTTATCCAGTATGTCCGTTAAATCGTCCTGTTCGAAAACAGGTGTGGGTCTGGACCATCCCATGTATTCCATGACTCTTGTCATGAGTTGTCTACAGGAACGCTGTTGTCGCAGTGATCGCTCTGGTGGGGTGGGCTCCCGGACAGCCGGGCAGCGGTCGGTTCACCAACCGATGACAGTGTGTGATGCAGCGGGAGGGCCAACTTGAGATGGAAGCCTTGGACAAGGCCTTCCAATGGTTCACAGAACCAAAGTTCACAAACAGTTGAGAAGTCTTCCGAAAACTCATTGTGCAAGTCACGTAGAACTTCAGGGCACAAGCAACAGTCAGCGAGTGCAAGGCCCTTTCAGCCAGTGACGAAGGTTTCGGGAAGAACACAGGTAACACCAAAGGCTTGTTGAGGTGGAATTGCGACGGGACCTTCGGCATGAAAGAGGGATGCATTTGCAGCACCACCCTCGCCCAGGATCTCACCCACCCTCCTGGCAGAGGTGATGGCCGCAAGGAGAGCCGTCTTCCACGAAAGGAACTTGAGAGGGGCCTGATGCATAGGTTCAAAGGGGGCTCCTATGAGCCTCGTCAACATCACGTCGAGTTCCCACGCCGGGGCAGGAGCCTTCACCAGCGGGAAAGATCGAAACAGTCCTTTGAGGAACTCCTTGACGAGACAGTGAGACCAAAGTGAAGATCTTCCTGGAGACCTGGTGTAGCGAGAGATAGCAGCCAGATGTACCTTGATAGAGGCGTGCGCCAGTCCAGCATTGGCAAAGGATAACAAGTATGGAAGAATCTGCAGGGCCGTGACCCTCAGCGGGGTGATCTTCTGCGACCAACCCCATGTAGCGAAACGCTTCCACTTGTGACGTAACACTTTAAAGTTGATGACGCTCTGGCCTTGGCAAGGACCTCACTGCACTCCACTGGCCACTCGTATCCTCCAAACTCTAAGGCTGCAGGAGCTAAGCCCTCAGGTTCAGCGATCTGGGGTTGTGATGCAGGATTGCGCCTCCTTCTCTGGTGAGACGATCCGGGACCACTGGTAGTTTGACCGGAGGCAACGCTGACAGGTTTGAAAGATCAAAGAAATATCGAGGATTAGTACCACAAATGAAATACACCAATCATGGGCTGAAAAGATAGACGTATCTTTTATTACTGTACAGTTTACAAAGCAAAACAGATAGCTATCTGGCTCCCAACACCTCGCAGTGTGTACCAGCAGACACAGTGAGAAGTGAGAATGCTGGACATCTAAACACAGACATATTTATGCGATTTTTGCAATATTGTCCAGCATCTCTCTGAGTTAATAATTCCCAGGCTAGAGTTTGCACCTAGTTCACATGACAGATGTTACAATATTATACAAGGGATAAAACAAGTTTACATGTCCATGAATATTCAATGGTACTGTTGGTTCTCGAATTCACGGTAAGCCTTATTCCAAGAGTCACTACAATGCAGTTCAGCTAAAGCATACGATCAAAGTTTACTCTTCATTGTTTCGGTGTTTATACGAGGATGAGGCTTGTGAGCGCAGACAACACTTGAATGGCAGTTCGTATGAAGCGCAAGGTTTCTTTACATAGGTTAAACAGTCGTCTCTCGGTCAACCTAAACATTAACAAAACTGAAAGGTTGTTCGGCTCGACTACAAGTCGGAAACACAGTTCACCATTTTAGAACATGGAACATGAGTTGAAATCAAAATGGCGGATGAGTCTTAAGTTAACCCAAAATCGGAACTTTGCAACACGGTTTGCAGCGTAACGCGAATGGGCTTAGGCCAATATTCATAATAAGAAGGCACTATGTGATTATAGTTTAACAGGTTTAGAAGGTCCGGTACCAAATCTGCCTTGGCCATGCCGCGGCGATGAGTATCATCCTGCATCAGCACTGTTTGAGTGTGTTGATGACTCCTAGCAGGAGCGGCAACGGCAGGAACACGTACAGAAACGGGCCTTCACACGGGAAGGAGAACGCGTCCACTAGGCTCCTCGGCGATGGAATCTGCTGACAAACATCTGGCATTTGAAATTTGCCGCTGTCGCAAACAGATAGATCTGGGGCCTGCCCCACTTGATGAAGATGCGGTCGACCTGGTCCTGCTGAAGTTCCCACTCCTGGCAGGAGCGCAACTCCAAGCAGAGGTAGTCAGCGATGGTGTTCTTGACCCCCGTCAGGTGAAAGGGGACGAGGAACATCTCTTGTCCGACGGCCCAGTGCCACAAGTCCTGTGCCTCTTCTGAGAGTGCTGGGGATTGAGTGCCCCCCTGCTTCCTGATGTAGAACATTGTGGTGGTGTTGATCCTCACCACTTTGCCCTTCTGAGACGGAAGGAATTACTTGAGGGCCGAGAAAACTGCCCAACTGCCCACAGATTCAGGATATTGATGTGAAGATCCTTGTTCTCCATCTGCCACAGGCCTTTGGCGTGCAGACGTCTGGTGTGGGCTCCCCAGCCTTCCAGGGAAGCATCCGTGGTGACAGTTTCCTGGTTTGGGGTGCTTTGAAACCCTAAGCCCTGGGCGATGTTGGAGCAAACTGCAGAGCTGGATAAGGTAGATGCAAGACAACATCATGCCGAGGAGTGACTTGATGGTCCGCATCGTGGCGGTATTCAGCGACAACAGCTGTTGCACTTTCCCCAGAATGGCCGCTATTCTCTCCTCCAAGGCTGACAGTAGGCAGGAGACCGTGTTGAGTCTGGCTCCTAGGAACAGCACATTCTGTGATGGTGTCAAGCAGCACTTCAGATAATTGATGGAGAATCCCAGATCTATCAGCAGCTGGACGGTCGTCTCTGTGTGTCTGACGGCCAACTCTTGTGAAGTGGCCCAGATGAGCCAGTTGTCGAGGTACCGGTACACATGTATCCCTCGTAGCCACATATGGGCCGTCACCGGTGCTAGGTACTTTGTGAAGAACTTGGGGGCTGATATCAAGCTGTAGGGAAGGGCCTTGAATTTGTAGTGCCGTCCCTGTACTATGAAGCGTAGGGACTTTCGGTGCTTCTTGTAAATGGGGACGTGGAAGTAGGCGTCCTCCAGGTCCAGCAACATCAAGAAGCCACCTTCTTCCATTTGGCCGAGCACGTGCTACAACGTGACCATCCTCAATGTTTGGGACTTGAGGTACTTGTTGAGAAGGTGCAGGTCTAGAATGGGCCTCTTGCCCCCGGTTTTCTTTTTGACTAAAAAGTATCTGGAATAGACTCTGATGCCCCGGAGTCGTCGTGGAACCAGCCCTATCCCCCTTTATTTGTAGCATTGCCCGTACCTCCTCCAAGAGTTGAGGGATGTGGGGCTGCTGCCGGCCACTGGAAGGATCCGCGGACACCTGTGCTGAAACTCCAGGGTATGTCCATGGGCGAGAGTATCCAGCACCCATCTGTTGGAGGTGATCTTCTCCCACTCGCTGACGAATCCAGTCAGCCGGCCTCCCACCAGGGTGCACAAGTGGGGACCCGACGTCCTGGCCAGTTCAGGCCTGCTTCGGCGCCGGCGTCCTGCCTTGAGGGCGACAGTGGCGCTGACCACCTCCACCGTAGGCCTGGGAACGGTCCCTCTGTAGGCCTCCTGGGTTGTGGACCTGGAGGGCTGATGGTACGACAAGGAAAAAGCTTTTTTGCCAATCTGCTCGACTTCCCTCTAGAGGAGCGAAAGGAAGAGCATTGCTGCTGGAGCATGCCCAAGGCACGGGCCATCTCTTTATCCGCCTTGATGGCCTGTAGGGACTCGTCGACCATGTTCCCAAAAAGGTTATCTCTGTCGAACAGCATGTCCGTACCCTCGCCTGGACCTCCTGGTGGAAATGTGTGGCCTTCAGCCAGCCGTGATGTTGAAGGCAGACACCGTTCCCCATCTGCCGGAACCCTGTGTCGGCGATGTCCAGCGCCACTGTGATGGTGTGGTCCGAAGTAACCTTTCCCTGCTTGAAGAGGGCAATCGCCTCCATCCTCTTGTCGGGGAGAAACTCTAGAATCGGTTCCAACTTGTACCACAGCTCCCTGTCGAACCTGGCCAGGATCGCCAGTGAGTTGGCAACCTTGATGGTGGACGCTGCGCTGTAAATAACCTTCCTTCCCATGGCGTCCATCTTCTTACCCTCACTGTCCGGAGGGACCGAGGACGATGAGGAGAGGTTCGCAGATCGTTTCCTCGAGGCCGCCGAAACCACCAAGTCCGGCAGTGGTTGCGAGCTCAGGCACTTGGGTGCGGATTGCCAGAGCCGTGCAAGGGTTCTTCAAGAGGGCCAGTCCCTCATCCCACAAGTCGCCCAGAAAAGGCACCGCCATGATGGTCTTCCTCTTGGCCTTGTGCCTCTGTTACAGGAATCCCTCCTTTTTGGTTTCCTCAGGCGTAAACTGGAAATGTTCGGAGGCCTTGGTGACCATGGAATGGAACGACCCCACCTCCACCGGTGGGAACTCTCTTTGCTGCAGAGAGCCGCCGTCGTCAGTCGTTGTCAGTCGTCGCCGTAGCCAAATCTGTCGCCAGGCTCTGTGGCCTCCTCTTCTGGATCGTTGACAACAAAGTTTGAAGGGTCGAAAGGATTTCCAGAGACACATCTCTCGGCTCAATTGGTGTGATCGGAGCACTGTGCCCCACAGCGTTGTGGCCGTCGTCTTTGTCCTCCACATACTCGTGGATTGTGTGTAAGAACTGCATGTCCTCATTGTCCGTGGACAAAACATCCATGGCCTGGGACAAGGCCTGTGGTTGGACCAGGACCTCCTTGCCCCCCCCCTTTTTCCATTCTGGGGTGTCAGAGTCAGGCTCAGAGGCGGTATCCTCTTGTCTGGCGTGCCTGCAGACTTCACCAAGTTCAATGTGGTTGTCTCTCGCCTCGGAGGTAGGGACACCTTCTGCGCTGTGGGGATCACCTTTGTGGGTTCAGCCCCCTTAGCTGTCGCAAGAGCAGCCGCCACCAGCTCTATCGTTGACAAAGACTTATCCTGCACTGACAGGGCCTTCCTGGGCAGATCAGCCTTCTTCTCCTCTACCCCTGGCTTCTCGGGCCTCTCCCGCTGTTTAGCCAGGTTGGGGGACTTCTTCTTGGAGGAAGAGATCGATCGTTGGCTGGTGATGGAGACGGATGGCGATGTGGAGCGCACCCTGTCCATTGCGGGACCCTTGCGGGACCCGCTTGCGCGGCAATCCTGGTGAAACTGGACTTGCAGTGCTTGCCTTGTCTTGGGCACCTACGGGTGAAGCACCCCCAAAGGACTTAAAAGCCTGCTGTTCAGACCAGCCGGTCCTGGGTGAAGCATGACCCTGCTCGGAGCCACGCCACTAGTTTACTGTGACAATCCTTCGTCGTCTTCTTGGAGAAGCCGAGGTAGATCTCGCATTATCCTTCCTTTTGGTCTGGATGAAGACAGCAGAGGTATTAGAGGTGTTTGTCCTCCACAAACATGTTCCGTAGCCCGCAGGGCCTGACGAGGGATCTTCCTTCCTTCTTCTCCTCCATCATGGTCGGAGGGCGTGGAGTAGGCCCGATGGCCTTCTGGAAACTTCGATGAAACTTCGACTATCTTCGCCCAAGAGGGGTGCTGAAATTCACCAACAACAGATCCCCACCTTCGGCAGATGGAGAGAAAGCACACAGTTCTTTTGACACAAAAAAATAGACTTTTTTTCGTCAAAAAACAAAAAAATTTAGAAGTAGCTCACAGAACAAAACTTGAGGACTCCCAACACTGAAGCGTGCAGTAGAAATATGAAGATGGCTGCCAGAGGAGGGGCTTAAGGAGAAGACTGTCATTGGCTGGTGGCAGTATGACCCAGAGGGAAATGATTGCTTTAGAAGAGAAATACAGTTTGTAAGTGAAAGTTTCTTTTACCGAGGATTCCCGGCCTGACAACGGGGAATATTCATGAGCATGTGAATCCATGCCAGACCACATGCTGGAGAAGTAGTACAACGGATGGGCAAAGGGAGCGAGTTCTAGTGCTAAGGGGCAAGAAGAGAAAATGAACAGAATCGGTATTGGGCACATAGAGGGCGAGGGACAGATAATAAGAATTGAGATTGAGAACGAAGGGAGCAAGTGGGGGCATAGAAGGAGACCAAAGATGACAAATAGCTGGGAATGAGACCATAGAGGGATTTGAACACAATACAAAGAAAATTAAATTTGAGTCAAAAGGAGAAAGAAAAACAGCCAAGCGAAGACAGAGATTGAGACATGAAATCACAGGGCATAGCTGGTAGAGAAGGCGAATAGTAGCAGTGAAGATGGACTTAAGAGGGGGCCAAGCGAGAAAGAGGAAGACCAAAAAGAATAGTAGGACAGTAAAAAAGGCGAGAAAAAAGAAGAGATGAGATCAGGAGTTTGCTAGCGCTGAATGTCTGAAAAGAATGAGCTTTGTGAATATTAAAGAGATGGAAGCGACAAGAATGGGAAATAGTAGAAATGTGAAGGGAAAAGAATAAGTCTGTGTCAATGTAGAGGCTGACATTACGAGCAGTATTGGAAAGAGGTAAAGAAGAAGCAGGGAAAAAGACAGATGAGGGAGAACATCAGTTTTAGATGAGTTTAGGACAAGGAAGTGGTCTGGCATCCAGGACTTGATTGCAAGCCAACAGGAAGTTAAATTATTGTGGATAGCCGGAGTAAACTAAGAGAAGGAGAGAAAAGGAACAAGTTACTTACCTGTAACTGTTGTTCTCCAGCATGGGTCTGGCGTGGATTCACATGCTCATGAATATTCCCCGTTCTCAGGCTGGGAATCCTCGATAAAGAAAAATCAGTATCAGTTTCGTTTCTGATCTGTCTTTCTCAGTAGTAACCAATCACTGGTCTCTGGGTCATACTGCCCCCAGCCAATGACTGCCCTCTCCCTAAGCCCCGCCTCTGGCAGCCATCTTCATATTTGGTAGCACGCAAAGTGGCAGTATAACCAAGTGAAGAGCTGTAGAGGGGCAGGGGGGAGGGTTCGCATGTGAATCCATGCCAGACCCATGCTGGAGAACAACAGATACAGGTAAGTAACTTGTTCCTTCTCCAGCATGGGGTCTGGCATGGATTCACATGCTCATGAATATAAGAATACATGGCAGTCCACACATGCACAACCAACGGGAGGTGGAAAAAAGGCTCAACATTAAGCATTACATCCAAACTCAACATTAAGCAGTTCTTACCTCCTCACCAGGCTCACCTTAGGCGAACAGGTTGCGCAGCACCGCTTGGCCGGCCCTGGACTCCCGGTCGACGCAGTAGAATCTCGTGAGGGTGTGCGTCGACCTCCACGTAGCAGCCCTGCAGATGTCCAGCACACCAGACAAGAACGCCGTGGTAGCAGAGATAGCTCTGGTCGAATGGGCTCTCGGACGGCCAGGCAACGGTCATTTTGCCAACCGATGACAGTGCGTGATGCAGCCGAAGAGCCATCTGGAAATGGAAGCCTTCGAGAGAGCCTTCCCTTGGTTCACAGGTCCAAAGTTCACAAAAAACTGTCCACGTAGAACTTCAGCGCTCTAGCCACATCCAGCGAGTGCAAAGTCCTCTCGGCCGGTGACAAAGGCGACGGGAAGAAAACAGGCAACACCCAGGGCTCGTTGAGGTAGAAGTCCGATGGCACTTTGGGCATAAAAGAGGGGTGCGTCCTCAGCACCACCCTCGTGTCGTGAAAAGTATGGAGGCTTGCAGGATAGGGCCTGGATCTCTTCCACTCGCCATGCGGAGGTGATGGCCACAAAAAACGCAGTCTTCCACGACATGAATTTCAATGGTGCCGAATGCAGGGGCTCGAATGGCGCCCCCACGAGCCTGGTCAGCACCACGTTGAGTTTCCACGCCGGGGCAGGGGCCTTCACCGGCGGGAACGATCGGAACAGTCCCTTCATAAATTCCTTCACCAGGCGATGGGACCACAAGGACGCCCGTCCTGTGGTCCTGGTGTATCGGGAGATCGCAGCCAGATGTATCTTGATGGAGGCGTAAGCCAGTCCAGCCTTGGCCAGCGACAGTAGGTACGGCAGCACTTGAGGGGCCATGATCCGTAGAGGGTTAATCTTCTGTGCACGGCACCAGACAGAGAACCTCTTCCACTTATGTCCGTAGCACTTGAGAGTTGAGGGCGCCCTGGCTTTTGCAATGACCTCTCTGCAGTCAGCCGGGATATCGTATCCTCCAAACTCTAGTGCTGCAGGAGCCAGGCCTGCAAGTTCAGCGACTCCGGGTTGTGATGAAGTATGGCGCCTCCTTCTCTGGAGAGAAGATCCGCGTCCATCGGCAGCTTGACTGGTGGGGACGCTGACAAGTCCAGAAGGTCCGGGAACCAGATCTGCCTCGGCCACGCCGGTGCGTCCAGGAGCATCCTGCATCGGGACCTCTTGAGCTGGTTGACGAATCGGAGCAGCAACAGCAACGGAGGGAACGCGTATAGGAACAGGCCTTCCCAGGGGAACGAGAAAGCATCGCCCATGCTCTTCGGCTGGGGAAACCTGCTGGCGAACCTCTGGCACTTGGATTTCGTCGCCGTCGCAAACAGGTCGATCTGGGGTTTTCCCCATCGTCGGAAGAGTCGATCCACTTGATCCTGACGTAGTTCCCACTCGTAGCACGAGCGCAGCTCCCTGCTGAGTGAGTCGGCGATGGTGTTCTTTATCCCTGCCAGGTGAAAGGGCACCAGAAACATCCCTTGGGCTACGGGCCAATGCCAGAGATCCTGGGCTTCCTTGGAGAGGGCTGGGGATCTGGTTCCTCCCTGCTTCCGGATGTAGAACATTGTGATGGTGTTGTCGGTGAAAATTCTCACCACCTTGCCCTTGAGGGATGGGAGAAAGGACCTGAGGGCCCAGAACACTGCACGGAGCTCCAGGATATTGATGTGGAGCGCCTTCTCCTCCGGGAGCCAAAGGCCTCTTGCGTGAACATCTCCGGTGTGTGCTCCCAACCCTTCCAGGGCATCCTTCGTCACCGTTATCTGGTGGGATGGGGTCTGAAAGTCTGTGCCCCCCGTCAGATGATCGAGGGTGCCCCACCACCGGATCGCTCGTCAGAAGGTCTCGTCGAGCGGAATCCCGTCCTCGAAGCTGCCCGTCGCTTGGATCCAGAGGGAGTCGAGGAACTCTTGCAGAGGGCGCATCCGAAGCCTGCACAGGCGCACAAGATATATGCAGGAGGACATCATCCTGAGGAGGGACTTGATGGGACCTCACCCTGGCCACGTCCGTGGCCAGCAGATGCTGCACCTTGCCCAGGATGGCCTTCGTCCTTTCCTCCGACGGCGAGGCCAGACGCGCCACCGTGTCGAGCTTTTCTCCCAGAAACAGTGCGACTTGCGACGGGACCAGGTGGGATTTGGGAAAGTTGATGGAGAATCACAGGTCCGTGAGCAGCTGGACCGTCTTTGCTGTGTGATCCACGGCGAGCTCCCTTGTACTTGCTCGGATGAGCCAGTCGTCCAGGTAGGGGTAGATGTGGATCCCCTGCAGGCGCAGCCGCGCCGTCACCGGTGCGAGGCACTTGGTGAACACCCTGGGTGCCGACTTCAATCCGAACAGGAGGGCCTTGAACTGGTAGTGCCGTCCTTGGACCACGAACCTGAGGAACTTTCGGTGACCTTTCAGAATGGGGATGTGGAAGTACGCATCCTCCAAATCCAAGGACGACAGGAAATCGCCCTCCTCCAGCTGTCCCAGCACGTGCTGGAGGGTGACCATCTGGAAATTCTGTGCCTTGATGTACTTGTTCAGCCGTCGCAGGTCCAGGATGGGGCGCCATCCTCCTGTCTTCTTTTTTACTAGGAAGTACCTTGAGTATACTCCGGAGCCCCGGAGCCTCTTCGGGACAAGCTCGATGGCACCATTTTTGAGCAACGCCCTCACCTCCAAAAGTAGTTGAGGGACGTGATTTTCCTTCCTGACCACGGGTGGAATGAGGGGGGCACTTTTTTTGAAATTCGAGGGCGTGCCCCTGGGCCAGGGTGTCCAGCACCCAACGGTCGGTGGAGATGGACTCCCACACGCTGACGCACTTCGCCAGCCGGCCTCCTACCGGGGTGCTTCGGTGGGGGCCCAACCCCGCTGTCGGTTCAATCTTGCTTGGAGGACGCCTTGCCGCCTTGGGTTCCCTGGTGATGATGGCGGGGCCCCCCCGACTTGCCTCGTCCTCTATAGGCTTCCTACGACGAGGAGCGGGCCGCTTGGCGGTACGTAGTGGAGCCACCGCCGAATCCCTTGGAGGCACCCTGCTTGCCTCCGGCGCTCCGAAAGGACGGCCTCCGTTGCCGGAGAACGCCTAGGGCCCTAGCAGTCTCTGTGTCCACCTTGATGGCTTGGAGGGACTCATCCACCGTTTTCTCAAACAGGTTGTTCCCGTCGAACGGCATGTTCAACACCTTAGCTTGCACATCCTGGCGGAAATCCCTTGCCTTGAGCCAACCTCATCGTCTAAGGCAAACGCTGTTGCCTAGCTGGCAGAAATCGGTGTTGGCAATGTCCGCTGCCACCGTAATGGCGTGGTCCGACGCCACTTCGCCTTCTTGCAAGATCTCCAGGGTCTCGGCCCTCTTGTCATCCGGTAGGAAGTCCAACAGGGGCGCGATCTTGTACCATAACTCCCTGTCGTAGCGGGCCACGATCATGAGGGCGTTGGTCGCCTTAATCGTTGTTGCCGCCGACGAGATAACTCGTCGTCCCATCGCGTCCAGCTTCTTCCCTTCGCCGTCCGGCGGGGAAGTTGACGTTGAGACCGATGCCCCCCCCGCTTTCTCCTTGGCCGCCGGTGAGACGACCAAGTCCGGGGTAGGTTGTGCCCTAAGGCACAAAGGCGCCGCGTCAGGGACCCGGTACTTCTTCTCATACCAATCCTTCTTGGCAGGCGTCGTAGACCGGTTCTTGAGAAGGGTGAGACCCTTGTCCCAGATGTCATCCAGCAGAGGCACAGCGAGGACTGACTTCCTCTTGGCCTTGCGCAGTTGGTAAAGGAAACCTTCCTTCTTCTCTTCGGGGCAGAGCTGAAAAAGCTTGGATGCCCTGGCGATCATTGCATGGAGAGATCCGATCTCATCGGACGGGGAGGCCCGGGGTGGTGATGGGAGCTCTGTCCCATCGTCACCGCTGTCGTCGTCGGTACCCGTCGTGGTCGTGTCTGTTCCCGTGTCATCCCCAGGGACGGGGGACGTGGGTAAAGGCTGAGCAGGCCGCGAGGGCTGAGAAGGCGGGGCCGGGTGGATCCGTCTTCTCTTGTTCGGGGGACTTCCCGCTGGGTCCGGCTCTGGTTCCTCTGTCGGGCCTGGTACCGGGTCCTCTGTCGGTGGTAAGGGCAATCTCATCCTTATCGCCAACAAAAGGATTGTATTACCAACAAAATGGCCGGCGAGTTATCCTGCGGCTCCGGAAGCGACGGGAGCAACGGGTGGCTAGGACCCTCGCCGGTGCCGCCGTCACTCTCATCGTCACCCTCGTCGGGATCCCTCCCGTGGGGACGGGCCTCTTCGAAGCCCTCGTCGAGGCCCTCTAGGACTTCTGCTTACTCCTCCTCGGATGTTGTGTCAGTGTCCACAATGGCCAACCGGCCCCCCCTCTTTTTCCGCCGGGGTCTTCACGGGGGTCTTTTCGATGGGTCTGAAAGAGGCTTCCCTCCGCGGAGGCAGGGAGACTCTGGGCCCTGAGGTCGCCTCTACTGGGCTAGCCTCCACAGGCTGCGCCAGGGCCGCCGCGACTCCCTCGATAGAGGCGTTGGCCGGCTGAATCAAGGCCTTCACCGCCTTAGGCGCGCTTGAGGCCTTCACCTTGGGGGGAGGGTCGCCGCCTCGCTCCCCCTCGACCGAATCCTTTGAGATCGACCGGGGCCTCTCCAGAGGCTTACTCGGGTTCTCGGATTTCCTCTTCCCCGAACCAGAGCGTTGGCTCGTGGTTGATGGTGCTGGGGAAGGCAAGCCCTGCCTGGCAGCCGAAGAGCCCGACCGTTCGGCGCTCCCGGTGCCTGCGGACTCGCGGTGCTTTGCCTTCTGTTGGGCCGCCGTCGCTGGGGCACCCTCACTGGATTTAGAAGACCACTCAGACTTCTTCTTCTTCTCACCTGACGGACTCCTTCCTTCCAGCCAGTTGGAGAGACAAAGGTGTCGGTCCCTGATAGTCCATTCCGACATGTTCCTGCAAAATGCACAGTCCTTCTCTACATGCGTTTTGTCCTCATGAAGGCAGTAGAGACATTTCGAATGCTCGTCCTCCTTGAACACATTCTGTAGCTGGCATCCAGGGCAAACCCTGAACAGCTTTCCGGGCGTCGAGCTTCCTTTCTCCTGGGCCATGTCCGGGTAGGCCGCAGAAACTTCTGGAATCCCCCAAGAAGTGTAACTCGACAAAATCTTCACCCTTGAGGGGCGTAGAAAAAAATCCAACACAGATACCCGTTAATCGGATGTAGAGACGGTGGAGCTTGAGGCTCTATTTGACCGAAAAATGAAAAATTCTCTTTGAAAAAGCACGAAAATGCAGCAAAAGCTCGAGAGCTAAACACGAGGACTCCCAACACTTGAGCGTGCGGTAAAAATCTGAAGATGGCTGCCAGAGGCGGGGCTTAGGGAGAGGGCAGTCATTGGCTGGAGGCAGTATGACCCAGAGACCAGTGATTGGTTACTACTGAGAAAGACAGATCAGAAACGAAACTGATACTGATTTTTCTTTACCGAGGATTCCCAGCCTGAAGACAGGGAATATTCATGAGCATATAAATCCATGCCAGACCCCATGCTGGAGAAAGGTGTGTGTCATCAGCATAAAAGTGGTGAGAAATCACAAAGGACGAGATAATTGCAGCAAGAGGAGAAGTATAACGAGAGAAGAGAAAGGGGCCAAGAACAGAGTAGGGGTAATGGTGACAAAGTTTCCCTGTATTTTCTTGGGAAATACCAGCAAACTCGTACAAAGGCTCTACGTCCCATAGATGTGTTAAACAGATAACTAGTAGGTCCCACCCAATGAGATGTGCTGACCGGCAAGGGGATCATCAAAGCTTTCACTCCCATTTGTAACCGTAGAAGTCTTGAAATTCTGATGTTCATCGCCAATTAATGTTACAGACACGCCAGACTGCCCTGTTAAAATAAGAGTGGAACTCCATGAAACTGACTTACAAGGAGATTTTCATCCTTGAATATTCCAAAAGCAAATTCATGGGAAAAAAAATGTTGTTCAGTCCATCAGTCAAAAAAGATTTCTTTTGGTAAAATAGCATATTTTATACAAGCTAGACAACCATAAAACATTCCATAATCCTCTCTCTATAAAAATAATTGGAACAGACTTTTTCACACAAGTCAACAATCTTAAAGTGTTGCACTTGAAAGCCAGTTGTGATTGGCTAAATTCTGAAGAAAATGTGTGTTTTACAGAACAGGTACAAATATATTGATTCTAATTGTTATGACATGGGCTGTGAAACATTCTATTGTGATACAATCTATTGGTAAATACCAGGATGTAAACAAAGAATGCTGTACAAAAGCGTTTTAAGGTTTACATGCAAACTGTTGGTCTAGCGCCCTCTGGCTGCCCATTTTTTCAACTAAAACCCTTCTGTGACAAAGTCACCTGTCTGACACTGGAGACTAAGAGTGGGGTGCTAAAAGGGTCTGGGGGCCGCTATGAGCTATGGATGCTGGTTCCGGAGGAGGTATATGGGAGATCCTCAGACACCCCAGCATGGACCCCATGGAAAGGCATGGGACAGACACAAGCGCATCCTTATCACCCGTGCTGACATCCATGGCCACTGAGAGGACAGTTGCAAGAGCACTCACAACCCTATCACACCTGCAGAAACTCCTGACCATCTAAGGGGTGATTGATTGATTGATATTTTATTTCTATCGCGCTCATACACAAGTGTTTCAGAGCACGACAAGGCAAGGGAGGGGAACAGGGGAGAAACAAAACAGCGATCTTACTAGGCCCAGTGACATTGAGAACGCGCAAGTGCATGGGAGAGGGGGAGGGGAAAAGTGCATGGAAGGGGGGAGAGGTGGAAAGTGCGAAGCAGAGGAGAAACCTATAAATAACAATAAATAAATAATAAAGGCAACAAACAGTGGTAATGCAGCCAGTAATTTGCAAGTGCTAGGTTTAAGGCAGCAGACAGGGTGGGTCTGATAAGTGTAGGAAGAAAAAGGGGGGGCTGTATCGGTACAGATACAGACCCCAGTGCAAGGGGTGGCCCGGAGGCAGTGCAGGAGGGTGGCAGGATGAGCAGGTACCTGGGCCCAAAAGACAGAGGGTGGCCAGGTGCACAGTGCCAAGAGAGAACAGATCAGCAGGGGAGAGGCGGAGCGAAGGCAGAAGACAAGAGGAAGGTCTTGAGGTGCTTTCGGAACCAGAGATGGTTCTCCTCAAGTGATCACAAGGTCCTTCACCCCCAACTACTGGTACCGAGAAGCAAACCATCAAAGGGATAGTCATAGGGGCACACACATCCCCAGCACCCCTACCCACACCATTGACTGCCACAAGAAGAGGGGGAAGCCTCAGCCCCTTAAAGAGACTTTCTCATATGCTGAAACTATCCAAATGCCATTTCATCTCCCTACCCAGACTCAAACATCTAGTGTAGCAAAAGAAGCCTCTTGCATTAACAGAAGAATGTTGGAGCATTTCAAACTTACTGAAAAGAGGAAAAAAGAATTTCCTTCAGCTCCGGTGGCAAAGGAAAAATGGCCCATTATGACTCAGAATCGCAAAGCCTGTGAAAGTCCTGAGGATACGAAATGGCCCTCACTAAAGAAATGACTGGTGTAGACTGTGTGAAGAAGAAATCAAAGAATATTCTTCTGGCCTTGCTCATGCTGTGAGGATTATTTTTTTTATTTTGTTATTTGTGTCTTAGCCAAATCATGGCTTTTCACAATAAAGCAAAATGTATTTACAGAAAAAAAGCAAAAAAAAGCATAAAAAACAGTATGTACACAATTTCATTAACAAAATAAAAAAGCGGAAAGGGAGAGGAAGGATAATTTAAAAAAATGAAGAAGAGAGATACGAATTAGACATATTCTCTCCCCACCCCACAGTCCATCATCTGAGAGTAATGGCAGATACCGGCGTTATGCTTATCATACATCATCGATTCTCCTCCTATGGCACAGAGCAATCATATAATCGCCTGAAGGACCGCCTATTTATGATCAGACTTTGGCAATGAGACCTAAAGCTATGAGCACTCGAATTACTTTGATTGTTAAAGCGATTTCTTTCCCTGCAATCAGTCTGTTCCAAAACATCTCAGAATGCAGAGTGTCTACTCTCTCTGCTACGAGAAACAGATATCTCCTCACCTCCCAGGTACCGCTGCAATTCAGCAGGATGCACCTGAGAGACTGGACAATATTTTCTTGCCACCAAGTGCAACTCATTCCACAAGTGTTACCCTGATCACTGTACATTAGAACTTCCCCAGTCGGCACAAGGTTGAGACGTATCCTCAGAAATTCCTGTCTCAACCCTGGATTAGGGAAGCGTCTTAGGTATCTCGGAACGATTCCTATTTTTTATCAATTGAGACAAAGGATTGCAACAGGACTAACAATTGCATTATATCAATAGTGCGTATCCAATCCATTCTTTTCATCAACCTCTTTGTGTGAAGTGGGTTGGACATAAGGTCCTCAGTATCGCTTTCACACTCTCAGAGAACTTTCGTCACAAATCATTTTAATTTTGTCAGAAGCTTGGAGGGGTTCAGTCCTAATTTAGATGCAATGTTGACATAAAGGGAATTCACTTTATGAGCCCCAGTTCGAATCTTGGACTGGCCATCGGGAAGGATAGAGGCAGGCCCAGAGCTTTTTTCCAGAGTCGACCCTCTACTCTTATCCAGTTGGTCTCCCAGAGCAGAGGTTTTGTGTCGATCCAACAGAGCAGGGTGGGAGTAATTTTGTAGTGTAAAATTTTAATAGCAGCTCTAGGGAGAGCTTGCAGTATGTTTTCAGAACTTGCCTCATCTGGCTCGACCAACCCCTGGACTTTTCATCTAGATCCAGATTCAGTTTGTTCAACGTTGGACAGGAATATAATTTAAATGCCAGATAGGTCACCTGGTTCACTATAGGTATCTCCTCTTCTCCAAAAGCCGATGATTTTAGGTGTCAGACCAGTTTCCCCATCCTTTAGCAGATCATTATGTTAGATATTTTGCGTTGATCTCTAAGTCATTTATCTCTGCATAGGTCCAGATCGCTTTTAAAAGACACTGCAAACCCACCGGAGAGTAGTCCAGCAACGAATACCTTAATTTCACTGAATACCATTTCCCCAAATGAGAAATCTTCGACGTTTATTTTCTTAGAATTTGACTGGGTAAGTGGTTACATTTTAAAACATAGATGGGGGTGGGGTAAGGGTATAGGATAAGGCAGGGGGGCCTCCCACCGCATAATTTAAAATAAAATTGAAAACAAAATTGAAGATTTCACCATTAGGAGAAATGGATTTGGTGAAATCACATACATCCATCCAGCATGACTATATCATCGGTGTAAGCCAGCCGTCTGATGGGAGTACCTCCTATCTTAAGGCTGACCAGTGCTGCTGGAGCCAGACTTCTATCTAGATCCGCCATATAGAGGTTGAACAGAAAAGGGGCCCAGAGGCAACCTTGCCTAATCCCTCTGCCCACCCCTACTGGGACCGACAGCTGGCCTACTGCATTCAGTCTAATCTTCAAGAAGATATCTTGATGGAGGCTTGCCAATCTTCATGGCGGGCATCTTCGGCATCCTCTGACAAACTGGCCTGCCGCCTGCTCCAAAGGCAATACCGGCTCTCTGTACGCACTAAGAAGAGAGCCCATATCCAAGCCTGCCTCTCTGCGGCATCTAACAACTCGGCCGAACTCTTTCAAATCTGCAAGGAGCTGGCCAATCCTGCTGCAGTCTCTAATTCTCCTGTCCCCTCCCAGGCCTTCTGTACAGCCCTGTCTTCTCATTTCATCTCTAAAACCCAGGATATCCTGTCCACTCTCTCATCCTCTTCCCTCAGCGCTACCTCTGGCCCCCCTGCAGCCGCCCCTCCTCCCTCTTTCTCTTCCTTTCCTCTATTCTCCCCTGGCGAGATTTCCAGAGAAGTCCGTTCTATGAAAGTCTCATCAAAACAGGTTCTTTTCTGTTCATCCAAAACTACCAAGGACCATATTGACACCCTTGCTCCTGCCCTGGCCGACTTCTGAAACCATTCCTTCACCACTGGAGCCTCCCCATCTCCTGTGAAGGACTCTCTTGTGCACCCTCTTCGCAAGAAACCCACTGCCGACCCCTACTGCCCTGCCAACTATCGCTTGATCTCTATCACTCCTTTCTTGGGCATACTCCTGGAAACGCTGGCCATCTCCCAGCTTAATCTCCACACTGATACTGTTGGTTGTCTCCATGACCATCAGTCAGGCTTCAGAGCTGCCAGAGGCACAGAAACGGCTCTCCGGCACATATGTGAAAACCTGCTCTCCAACCTTGATTCTAACCTCCCCTCATGCTACTTGATCTCTCCTCTGCCTTTGACATGGTCAACCATGCCATCCTGCTCAACCGCCTCCGTGATATCCCTGGTATCACTGATCAGGCCCTGGCCTGGTTGACCGCCTTTCTTTCCAACCGAACCTCCCTTGGGTCCTTCCTTTCCTCTATCTCACTCTCCACTTGTGGTGTTGCCTAGGGGTCTAACCTCTCTGCCTGGCATTTCAACCAATACCCGGCACCCCTCGCCCACCGCATTGCTGCTCTCTGCTTTAACTTTCAGTGCTATGCGGACGACAATCAGCTCGTTTTCAGGCTCCCCTCTGCCACTTGAAACACTTGGGTATAGGCGCGTTATAAATGCCATATCATATCATATCACTTCTCCCTCTCTCATCTCTAACTGTCCGACTGCAATCCAGGAGGGGTGTGCCACCAACGACCTCTGCCTTAATGCCAGTAAGACAGAGATCCTCCTCATTGGCACCCATGCACCTTCCTTTCCTGTCACTCACTGGTCGGCTTCCCTTGGCCGTCTCCCTGCTCTCTCCTGTGAAGCCAAGAACCTTGGGGTCATCTACGACTCTACACTTTCCTTTTCCCGACACATCTCTGACATCTCTAAAAAGTCAAACTACCAACTGCACATCATCAGAGGTATTCTTCCTTTCCTCTCCTTCCCCCAGAAGCTCACTGTCTCTAAGGCTCTGGTTCTTTCTAGGCTGGACTACTACAACAGCTGCTTTCTAAATCTGCCTGCTACTACTCTCCACCCTCTGCAACTCATTCAGAACAGGACCGCAAGACTTGACCTTGGCCTCAAGCCCAGGTATCATATCTCTCAAGCCCTGAAATCTCTTCATTGGCTCCCAGTGGCTAAGGATTAAGTTCAAGACCCTCTACATTGACCAGAAGGCACCAGAAAGGGCACCAGAAACATCCCTTGGGCGACGTGCCAATGCCACAGATCCTGGGCTTCCTTGAAGAGGGCTGGGGATCTGGTTCCTCCCTGCTTCCGGATGCAGAACATCGTGGTGGTGTTGTCGGTGAAAATTCTCACCACCTTGCCCTTGAGGGATGGGAGAAAGGACCTGAGGGCCCAGAACACTGCACGGAGCTCCAGGATGTTGATGTGGAGCGCCTTCTCCTCCGGGAGCCAAAGGCCTCTTGCGTGAACATCTCCGGTGTGTGCTCCCCACCCTTCCAGGGAGGCATCCGTCGTCACCGTAATCTGGTGGGATGGGATCTGAAAGTCTGTGCCCCCCGTCAGATGAGCGAGGGTGCCCCACCACCGGAAGGTCTCGTCGAGCTGAATCCCGTCCTCGAAGCTGCCCGTCGCTTGGATCCAGCGGGAGTCGAGGAACTCTTGCAGAGGGCGCATCCGAAGCCTGCACAGGCGCACGAGATATATGCAGGAGGACATCATCCTGAGGAGGGACTTGATGGGACCTCACCCTGGCCACGTCCGTGGCCAGCAGATGCTGCAACTTTCCTCCGACGGCGAGGCCAGACGCGCCACTGTGTCGAGCTTTTCTCCCAGAAACAGTGTGACTTGCGACGGGACCAGGTGGGATTTGGGAAAGTTGATGGAGAATCTCAGGTCCGTGAGCAGCTGGACCGTCTTTGCTGTGTGATCCACGGCGATCTCCCTTGTACTTGCTCGGATGAGCCAGTCGTCCAGGTAGGGGTAGATGTGGATCCCCTCCAGGCGCAGGCGCGCCGTCACCGGTGCGAGGCACTTGGTGAACACCCTGGGTGCCGACTTCAATCCGAACAGGAGGGCCTTGAACTGGTAGTGCCGTCCTTGGACCACGAACCTGAGGAACTTTCGGTGACCTTTCAGAATGGGGATGTGGAAGTACGCATCCTCCAAATCCAAGGACGACAGGAAATCGCCCTCCTCCAGCTGTCCCAGCACGTGCTGGAGGGTGACCATCTGGAACTTCTGTGCCTTGATGTACTTGTTCAGCCGTCGCAGGTCCAGGATGGGGCGCCATCCTCCTGTCTTCTTTTTTACTAGGAAGTACCTTGAGTATACTCCGGAGCCCCGGAGCCTCTTCGGGACGAGCTCGATGGCACCTTTTTTGAGCATCGCCCTCACCTCCAAAAGTAGTTGAGGGACGTGATTTTCCTTCCTGACCACGGGTGGAATGCGGGGGGCACTTTTTTTTTAAATTCGAGGGCGTGCCCCTGGGCCAGGGTGTCCAGCACCCAACGGTCGATGGAGATGGACTCCCACACGCTGACGAACTTCGCCAGCCGGCCTCCTACCGGGGTGCTTCGGTGGGGGCCCAACCCCGCTGTCGGTTCAATCTTGCTTGGAGGACGCCTTGCCGCCTTGGCTTCCCTGGTGATGATGGCGGGGCCCCCACGACTTGCCTCGTCCTCTATAGGCTTCCTGCGAAGAGGAACGGGCCGCTTGGCGGTACGTAGTGGAGCCACCGCCGAAACCCTTGAAGGCACCCTGCTTGCCTCCAGCGCTCCTAAAGGACGGCCTCCGTTGCCGGAGAACGCCTAGGGCCCTAGCTGTCTCTGTGTCCGCCTTGATGGCTTGGAGGGACTCATCCACCGTTTTCTCAAACAGGTTGTTCCCGTCGAACGGCATGTCCAACACCTTAGCTTGTACATCCTGGCGGAAATCCCTCGCCTTGAGCCAACCTTGTCGTCTAAGGCAAACGCTGTTGCCTAGCTGGCGGAAACCGGTGTCGGCAATGTCCGTTGCCACCGTAATGGCGTGGTCCGACTCCACTTCGCCTTCTTGCAAGATCTCCAGGGCCTCGGCCCTCTTGTCATCCGGTAAGAAGTCCAACAGGGGCGCGATCTTGTACCATAACACCCTGTCGTAGCGGGCCACGATCATGAGGGCGTTGGTCGCCTTAATCATTGTTGCCGCCGACAAGATAACTCGTCGTCCCATCGCGTCCAGCTTCTTCCCTTCGCCGTCCGGCGGGGAAGTTGACGTTGAGACCGATGCCCCCCCCCCGCTTTCTTCTTGGCCGCCGGTGAGACGACCGAGTCCGGGGTAGGTTGTGCCCTAAGGCACAAAGGGGCCGCATCAGGGACCCGGTACTTCTTCTCATACCGATCCTTCTTGGCAGGCGTCATAGACCGGTTCTTGAGAAGGGTGAGACCCTCGTCCCAGATGTCATCCAGCAGAGGCACAGCGAGGACTGACTTCCTCTTGGCCTTGCGCCGTTGGTAAAGGAAACCTTCCTTCTTCTTCTCTTCGGGGCAGAGCTGAAAAAGCTTGGATGCCCTGGAGATCATTGCATGGCGAGATCCGATCTCATCGGACGGGGAGGCCCGGGGTGGTGATGGGAGCTCCGTCCCGTCGTCACCGCTGTCGTCGTCGGTACCCGTCGTGGTCGTGTCTGTTCCCGTGTCATCCCCAGGGACGGGGGACGTGGGTAAAGGCCGAGCAGGCCGGGAGGACTGAGAAGGCGGGCCGGGTGGATCCGTCTTCTCTTGTTCGGGGGGCTTCCCGCCAGGTCCGGCTCTGGTTCCTCCGTCGGGCCTGGTACCGGGTCCTCTGTCGGTGGTAAGGGCAATCTTGTCCTTATCGCCGAACATAAGGATTGTATTACCAACAAAATGGCCGCCGAGTTATCCTGCGGCTCGGGAAGCGACAGGTGACTAGGACCCTCGCCGGTGCCGCCGTCACTCTCGTCGTCACCCTCGTCGGGATCCCTCCCGTGGGGACGGGCCTCTTCGACGCCCTCGTCGCGGCCCTCTAGGACTTCTGCCAACTCCTCCTCGGATGTTGTGTCCGTGTACACAATGGCCAACCGGCCCCCCCCTCTTTTTCCGCCGGGGTCTTCACGGGGGTCTTTTCGATGGGTCTGAAAGAGGATTCCCTCCGCGGAGGCAGGGAGACTCTGGGCCCTGAGGTCGCCTCCACTGGTGTAGCCTCCACAGGCTGCGCCAGGGCCGCCGCGACTCCCTCGATAGAGGCGTTGGCCGGCTGAATCAAGGCCTTCACCGCCTTAGGCGCGCTTGAGGCCTTCACCTTGGGGGGAGGGTCACCGCCTCGCTCCCCCTCGGCCGAATCCTTCGAGATCGACCGGGGCCTCTCCAGAGGCTTACTCGGGTTCTCGGATTTCCTCTTCCCCGAACCAGAGCGTTGGCTCGTGGTTGATAGTGCCGGGGAAGGCGCGCCCTGCCTGGCAGCCGAAGAGCCCGACCGTTCGGCGCTCCTGGTGCCCGCGGACTCGCGGTGCTTTGCCTTCTGTTGGGCCCCCGTCGCTGGGGCGCCCTCACGGGACTTAGAAGACCACTCAGACTTCTTCTTCTTCTTCTTCTCACCTGACGGACTCCTTCCTTCCAGCCAGTTGGAGAGACGAAGGTGTCCGTCCCTGATGGTCCGTTCCGACATGTTCCTGCAAAATGCACAGTCCTTCTCTACATGTGTTTTGTCCTCATGAAGGCAGCAGAGACATTTTGAATGCTCGTCCTCCATGAACACATTCTGTAGCTGGCATCCAGGGCAAACCCTGAACAGCTATCTGGGCGTCGAGCTTCCTTTCTCCTGGGCCATGTCCGGGTAGGCCGCAGAAACTTCTGCAATCCCCCAAGAAGCGTAACTCGATGAAATCTTCACCCTTGAGGGGCGTAGAAAAAAATCCAACACGGATACCCGTTAATCGGATGTAGAGACGGTGGAGCTTGAGGCTCTATTTGACCGAAAAATGAAAAATTCTCTTTGAAAAAGCGCGAAAACGCAGCAAAAGCTCAAGAGCTAAACACGAGGACTCCCAACACTTGAGCGTGCAGTAAAAATCTGAAGATGGCTGCCAGAGGCGGGGCTTAGGGAGAGGGCAGTCATTGGCTGGGGGCAGTATGACCCAGAGACCAGTGATTGGTTACTACTGAGAAAGACAGATCAGAAACGAAACTGATACTGATTTTTCTTTACCGAGGATTCCCAGCCTGACGACAGGGAATATTCATGAGCATGTGAATCCATGCCAGACCCCATGCTGGAGAAAGGTGTGTGCCATCAGCATAAAAGTGGTGAGAAATCACAAAGGACAAGATAATTGCAGCAAGAGGAGAAGTATAACGAGAGAAGAGAAAGGGGCCAAGAACAGAGTAGGGGTAATGGTGACAAAGTTTCCCTGTATTTTCTTGGGAAATAGCAGCAAACTCGTACAAAGGCTCTACGTCCCATAGATGTGTTAAAGAGATAACTAGTAGGTCCCACCCAATGAGATGTGCTGACCTGCAAGGGGATCATCAAAGCTTTCACTCCCATTTGTAACCGTAGAAGTCTTGAAATTCTGATGTTCATCGCCAATTAATGTTACAGACACGCCAGACTGCCCTGCTAAAACAAGAGTGGAACTCCATGAAACTGACTTACAAGGAGATTTCCATCCTTGAATATTCCAAAAGCAAATTCATGGAGAAAAAATATTTCGGTCAGTCCATCAGTCAAAAAAGATTTCTTTTGGTAAAATAGCATATCTTATACAAGCTAGACAACCATAAAACATTCCATAATCCTCTCTATATAAAAATAATTAGAACAGACTTTTTCACACAAGTCAACAATCTTTAAGTGTTGCACTTGAAAAGCAGTTGTGATTGGCTAAATTCGTAAGAAAATGTGTGTTTTAAAGAACAAGTACAAATATATTGATTCTAATTGTTATGACATGGGCTGTGAAACATTCTATTGTGATACAGTCTATTGGTAAATACCAGGATGTAAACAAAGAATGCTGTACAAAAGCGTTTTAAGGTTTACATGCAAACTGTTGGTCTAGCGCCCGCTGGCTGCCCATTTTTTCAACTAAAACCCTTCTGTGACAAAGTCACCTGTCTGACACTGGAGACTAAGAGCGGGATGCTAAAAGGGTCTGGGGGCCGCTATGAGCTATGGATGCTGGTTCCGGAGGAGGTATATGGGAGATCCTCAGACCACCCCAACATGGACCCCATGGAAAGGCATGGGGTAGACACAAGCACATCCTTATCACCCATACTGACATCCATGGCCACTGAGAGGACAGTTGCAGGAGCACTCACAACCCTATCACACCTGCAGAAACTCCTGACCATCTAAGGGGTGATTGATTGATTGATTGATATTTTATTTCTATCGCGCTCGTACACAAGTGATTCAGAGCGCGACAAGGCAAGGGAGGGGAACAGGGGAGAAACAAAACAGCGATCTTACTAGGCCCAGTGACATTGAGAACGCGCAAGTGCATGGGAGAGGGGGAAGGGAAAAGTGCATGGAAGGGGGGAGAGGTGGAAAGTGCGAAGCAGAGGAGAAACCTATAAATAACAATAAATAAATAATAAAGGCAACACACAGTGGTAATGCAGCCAGCAATTTGCAAGTGCTAGGTTTAAGGCAGCAGACAGGGTGGGTCTGATAAGTGTAGGAAGAAAAAGGGGGGGCTGTATCGGTACAGATACAGACCCCAGTGCAAGGGGTGGCCCGGAGGCAGTGCAGGAGGGTGGCAGGATGAGCAGGTACCTGGGCCCAAAAGACAGAGGGTGGCCAGGTGCACAGTGCCAAGAGAGAACAGATCAGCAGGGGAGAGGCGGAGCGAAGGCAGAAGACAAGAGGAAGGTCTTGAGGTGCTTTCGGAACCAGAGATGGTTCTCCTCAAGTGATCACAAGGTCCTTCACCCCCAACTACTGGTACCGAGAAGCAAACCATCAAAGGGATAGTCATAGGGGCACACACATCCCCAGCACCCCTACCCACACCATTGACTGCCACAAGAAGAGGGGGAAGCCTCAGCCCCTTAAAGAGACTTTCTCATATGCTGAAACTATCCAAATGCCATTTCATCTCCCTACCCAGACTCAAACATCTAGTGTAGCAAAAGAAGCCTCTTGCATTAACAGAACAATGTTGGAGCATTTCAAACTTACTGAAAAGAGGAAAAAAGAATTTCCTTCAGCTCCGGTGGCAAAGGAAAAATGGCCCATTATGACTCAGAATCGCAAAGCCTGTGAAAGTCCTGAGGATACGAAATGGCCCTCACTAAAGAAATGACTGGTGTAGACTGTGTGAAGAAGAAATCAAAGAATATTCTTCTGGCCTTGCTCATGCTGTGAGGATTATTTTTTTTATTTTGTTATTTGTGTCTTAGCCAAATCATGGCTTTTCACAATAAAGCAAAATGTATTTACAGAAAAAAAGCAAAAAAAAGCATAAAAAACAGTATGTACACAATTTCATTAACAAAATAAAAAAGCGGAAAGGGAGAGGAAGGATAATTTAAAAAAATGAAGAAGAGAGATACGAATTAGACATATTCTCTCCCCACCCCACAGTCCATCATCTGAGAGTAATGGCAGATACCGGCGTTATGCTTATCATACATCATCGATTCTCCTCCTATGGCACAGAGCAATCATATAATCGCCTGAAGGACCGCCTATTTATGATCAGACTTTGGCAATGAGACCTAAAGCTATGAGCACTCGAATTACTTTGATTGTTAAAGCGATTTCTTTCCCTGCAATCAGTCTGTTCCAAAACATCTCAGAATGCAGAGTGTCTACTCTCTCTGCTACGAGAAACAGATATCTCCTCACCTCCCAGGTACCGCTGCAATTCAGCAGGATGCACCTGAGAGACTGGACAATATTTTCTTGCCACCAAGTGCAACTCATTCCACAAGTGTTACCCTGATCACTGTACATTAGAACTTCCCCAGTCGGCACAAGGTTGAGACGTATCCTCAGAAATTCCTGTCTCAACCCTGGATTAGGGAAGCGTCTTAGGTATCTCGGAACGATTCCTATTTTTTATCAATTGAGACAAAGGATTGCAACAGGACTAACAATTGCATTATATCAATAGTGCGTATCCAATCCATTCTTTTCATCAACCTCTTTGTGTGAAGTGGGTTGGACATAAGGTCCTCAGTATCGCTTTCACACTCTCAGAGAACTTTCGTCACAAATCATTTTAATTTTGTCAGAAGCTTGGAGGGGTTCAGTCCTAATGTAGATGCAATGTTGACATAAAGGGAATTCACTTGTGGAGCTATAATAGATCTATATAATGAGATGAGCCCCTGTTCGAATCTTGGACTGGCCATCGGGAAGGATAGAGGCAGGCCCAGAGCTTTTTTCCAGAGTCGACCCTCTACTCTTATCCAGTTGGTCTCCCAGAGCAGAGGTTTTGGGTCGATCCAACAGAGCAGGGTGGGAGTAACTTTGTAGTTTAGAATTTTAATAGCAGCTCTAGGGAGACCTTGCAGTATGTTTTCAGAACTTGCCTCATCTGGCTCGACCAACCCCTGGACTTTTCATCTAGATCCAGATTCAGTTTGTTCAACGTTGGACAGGAATATAATTTAAATGCCAGATAGGTCACCTGGTTCACTATAGGTAGCTCCTCTTCTCCAAAAGCCGATTTTAGGTGTCACACCAGTTTCCCCGTCCTTTAGCAGATCATTATGTTAGATATTTTGCATTGATCTCTAAGTCATTTATCTCTGCATAGGTCCAGATCGCTTTTAAAAGACACTGCAAACCCACCGGAGAGTAGTCCAGCAACGAATACCTTAATTTCACTGAATACCATTTCCCCGAATGAGAAATCTTCGACGTTTATTTTCTTAGAATTTGACTGGGTAAGTGGTTACATTTTAAAACATAGATGGAGGTGGGGTAAGGGTATAGCATAAGGCAGGGGGGCCTCCCACCGCATAATTTAAAATAAAATTGAAAACAAAATTGAAGATTTCACCATTAGGAGAAATGGATTTGGTGAAATCACATACATCCATCCAGCATGACTATATCATCGGTATAAGCCAGCCGTCTGATGGGAGTACCTCGTATCTTAAGGCTGACCAGTGCTGCTGGAGCCAGACTTCTATCTAGATCCGCCATATAGAGGTTGAACAGAAAAGGGGCCCAGAGGCAACCTTGCCTAATCCCTCTGCCCACCCCTACTGGGACCGACAGCTGGCCTACTGCATTCAGTCTAATCTTCAAGAAGATATCTTGATGGAGGCTTGCCAATCTTCATGGCAGGCATCTTGGGCATCCTCTGACAAACTGGCCTGCCGCCTGCTCCAAAGGCAATACCGGCTCTCTGTACGCACTAAGAAGAGAGCCCACATCCAAGCCTGCCTCTCTGCGGCATCTAACAACTCGGCCGAACTCTTTAACATCTGCAAGGAGCTGGCCAATCCTGCTGCAGTCTCTAATTCTCCTGTCCCCTCCCAGGCCTTCTGTACAGCCCTGTCTTCTCATTTCATCTCTAAAACCCAGGATATCCTGTCCACTCTCTCATCCTCTTCCCTCTCCGCTACCTCTGGCCCCCCTGCAGCCGCTCCTCCTCCCTCTTTCTCTTCCTTTCCTCTATTCTCCCCTGACGAGATTTCCAGAGAAATCCGTTCTATGAAAGTCTCATCAAAACTGGTTCTTTTCTGTTCATCCAAAACTATCAAGGACCATATTGACACCCTTACTCCTGCCCTGGCCGACTTCTGAAACCATTCCTTCACTACTGGAGCCTCCCCATCTCCTGTGAAGCACTCTCTTGTGCCCCCACTTCGCAAGAAACCCACTGCCGACCCCTACTGCCCTGCCAACTATCGCTTGATCTCTATCACTCCTTTCTTGGGCATACTCCTGGAAACACTGGCCATCTCCCAGCTTAATCCCCACACTGATACTGTTGGTTGTCTCCATGACCATCAGTCAGGCTTCAGAGCTGCCAGAGGCACAGAAACGGCTCTCCGGCACATATGTGAAAACCTGCTCTCCAACCTTGATTCTAACCTCCCCTCATGCTACTAGATCTCTCCTCTGCCTTTGACATGGTCAACCATGCCATCCTGCTCAACCGCCTACGTGATATCCTGGGTATCACTGATCAGGCCCTGGCCTGGTTGACCGCCTTCCTTTCCAACCGAACCTCCCTTGGGTCCTTCCTTTCCTCTATCTCACTCTCCACTTGTGGTGTTCCCTAGGGGTCTAACCTCTCTGCCTGGCATTTCAACCAATACCCGGCACCCCTTGCCCACCGCATTGCTGCTCTCTGCTTTAACTTTCAGTGCTATGCGGACGACAATCAGCAGTTTTCAGGCTCCCCTCTGCCACTTGAAACACTTGTGTATAGGCGTGTTATAAATGCCATATCATATCATATCACTTCTCCCTCTCTCATCTCTGACTGTCCGACTGCAATCCAGGAGGGGTGTGCCGCCAACGACCTCTGCCTTAATGCCAGTAAGACAGAGATCCTCCTCATTGGCACCCATGCACCTTCCTTTCCTGTCACTCACTGGTCGGCTTCCCTTGGCCGTCTCCCTGCTCCCTCCTGTGAAGCCAAGAACCTTGGGGTCATCTACGACTCTACACTTTCCTTTTCCCCACACATCTCTGACATCTCTAAAAAGTCAAACTACCAACTGCACATCATCAGAGGTATTCCTCCTTTCCTCTCCTTCCATCAGGAGCTCACTGTCTCTAGGGCTCTGGTTCTTTCTAGGATGGACTACTACAACAGCTGCTTTCTAAATCTGCCTGCTACTACTCTCCGCCCTCTGCAACTCATTCAGAACAGGACCGCAAGACTTGACCTTGGCCTCAAGCCCAGGTATCATATTTCTCAAGCCCTGAAATCTCTTCATTGGCTCCCAGTGGCTAAGGATTAAGTTCAAGACCCTCTACATTGACCAGAAGGCCTTCTGGGGCCTGGGTCCTCAATACATTCAACTCTCCCTTCGCAAATACCTTCCTACCCAAGCTCTATGTGGGCAGCACTATCCGAGAATTACGTGTTCGAGTCAGAGAACACTTTGCTAACCTAAACAGTCAGGATCCTAAATTTCCCTTCGCTACCCACAGGCAAACTCATCATCAATCTGATCATCGTCAGGATATCAAGTTCGTTGGTCTTCAACACATCAAGCAACATCCGAGAGGAGGTGATCGCCAATTCGCTTTGCGTCAACAAGAGGCCCGTATAATTTGCAGACTCCGCTGTGTACAACTTGGCTTCAATCAAGAACATGAACTAAATGTTTTTCTTTGCGTGTGTATTCACTAGATCTTGGCTATCTCTGTTAAATTTGACCACTCTTGGTCTTAGTGTTGGTGCTCCCTTTGGACTTGGTGCACCTCGTGATTTATCATCATTATACTGTCTGAGATGCTGGAGTGATCCTGAGTAGCTCGTTTCCCCGCTTACAATGGAATACAAAATACGCTATCATAATTCCTAAACAAAAACTAGTGCAGCATAATCAAATCATTATAATATATTGATTATACACCCATGGCAAACAACCCACTGTAATTTAGTCACGTTAAGCCTCTCTCCCATTTGAATTGGCTAACCCGTTCACGATATTAGTAAACATGTATATTTACACAATAAATATCATATTATTATATGGCATTTGATTTGGCTCACCCGTTCACAATATAAGTATACATGTGTCTTCACACAACCAATATCATATGATTGTATGCAATGAGACGGCACGTATATTACAACAATTGTTCAAAAGGCCAGTTTGCCCCATAACATAGCTTAAGTCAGGGCAGCTATATATCGTCAGTTAATAGCTGATGACACAGATACTCCTACACCTCCCACTGATTCTTTCTCTCCATAGCAACGCGTTCCGATCCCGTGTCAGGGATTCTGATTGCGGCGCCCTCTCTGCAGATGAACGCCGCTTTTCGACTTGCTGCTCATCAGACACGCAATCAAGCGTCTAACAGGCAGAGACTCAGACACTCTGGTGCGCGCAGTTACCGAGGAACTCTTTTTCATGGGCATTAACAAACCGATTAGCACAGGCGATACCTTGCACATACTAATCTACTTCTCTGATGCTATTTATAGTGCTGCTTGAAAATCTGCCGTCGTAATGTACGAACAACATTTGGGAAATAATGACCAGTAGTTTCTCGACTAAACACTTGATAGACCCAGATTGAATACTTACACTGTTGGAACTGCTGATTTGGCCCATACATCACGGAAAGTTAGGTGAGTGCCGTTTTAAACCCAGACTGTCTTATCTAGATACGGGTCACGAACATTTAAATTGGAAATATATGATATCATACGAGCCAGATCTCATGAACACCTATTTTAGAAAAAACTGTGCTCTTAAACTAATTTCTTTCACTGCAGCATTGCAGCCTTTGCACGCGTGCATTTTTCAACTGGTGACCAAACCGAAAGTAGACATGAACTCACTAAACAAAGAGAATTCAGCCTCTCACAGTACAGACAGGTAAGATGTATCCCATCTTATGTCTGGCCGTTTAAACTACTAAACTTGGCGTCACAATCTGTACCCACTTGACATAGGCACTATCAGTAAATGTTACCTTGTTCATCTACTATGCTATGCATTTATCTAATTTATAGCGATGTATGTACAGTAGCAAATGGCCATGACCCTTAACAGCATGCAATATAAGTAGAACCTGACATAGACACTACCAGTCCATATTACCTTGCTCCCCTCTTATGCCATGCTTTTATCTAACTTACAGTGGTGTATGAATGGTAGCAAATGGGCACGATCTTCAACAGCATGCAATACAAACAGAACCTCACATTAAATGAACAGGCCCATACCCTGGGCAATCCAATCTGTACCCGGGGTGTATAATCAACTTCAATGCACTATAACCATGACAATGTATTTATAGAAATGCATTTTGCTTATTGCCCCATGTGCAAAAATGAGCTTAAGGCTGTGTTACCTAAGTGATAATAAACCAAGTCTCTTTGTGTTTTCTCTCCCTTTGCCCCTCCTCCTGCCCTCCCTCCCATCTCTATTCCTGTTTTTGCTCACCATTTTGGTTGTATGAATCCTATAAAATGCAATCTCTGGTTTACTCCTTTATGATTTATGTTGATTACGAATGTTTAGTACTCTGACACAGCTAATGGGTGGAAACACGTGTAGGCGGGCAGCTTAAGTTTTGACGGGCAGTTTAAGTCCTGGATTAAAAATGTGTTTATGGACAAACATTTATTTGGGTAATGCCTCTGCTTTACTAATGGACAGCTAAATTCCAGGTTGTGAGCGCGATTGGTGAGGGAAACCATGTTTACCATTTTTCACCCCTTCAGTTGTTAGTGAGAAACCAACTGTTCCCCACTTCTGCTGCTCCTGATGACTTACCGCTATAACCTTAATAAATAAATAGCTCAGTTGCGCACATTCCAAAATAAGGTTTCTCACACACCACTCTATGGTAGCGAGTCAAGAGATGTCTTAGACATGCTCAAGGAAACCTGGGAAGAAAGAGAAGCACTAATACCTCTTTCTCAGACAGTTAACTGCAAGAACACATGAAGCTATTTAGAACTCTAGTTCATACTCGTATGGAGAAAGCTGAAGCCCAACAAAACAGGCCTGTGATAAAAGAGTGAATCTGAGATCATTCTCAGTGGGTCAGAAAGTGTTAGTCCTTTTACCCACCTCTGAAAATAAACTTGTCAAAATGGCACAGGCCCTATGAGATGCTAGACCAAACGGGAACCTGTACCTATAGGGTAGCCCAACCTGACAAAAGACAAAAAACCCTTCTATTCTATATAAATCTCCCAAAAGAGTGGAAAGAAAATCCGGCTGCTTCCAACTCTTTCATATTATCCTGTCTGGTACATCAGGAGATTGATCATTTAGATCTCATTCCCAAAGAACTACCTAAGGATAAAAAGAGAGACTTAAATAACCTTGTTAATGCTTTCCCCGATGTATTTTCTGAGAAACCCGGAAGAGTATATGGTACTTATCATTACATCAGAACCCCAAAAAGGAAAGTAGTACATCTAAAACCATACAGGCTCCTGGAGGCAAAAAAGAAAATAGTTGTTGACGAGGTAGAAAATATGCTAAAGGAAAACATTATCGAGCCCTCTTCAAGCCCCTGGTCATCCCCTATCGTTTTGGTGCCCACACCGGACTACTCCTGGAGGTTTTGCATAGATTTTAGGCAGGTCAACGCCATCTCCGCCTTCAATGCCTATCCCATGACTTGCATCAATGATTTGAGAGATAAACTGGGGAGTGGGTATTCTTGTCAATTCTAGATTTAACAAAGGGATATTGGCAGGTCCCAATACATGGACCTGATAGAGAAAAGACTGCTTTCTCGACCCCAATATCCGAGTTCTGTGGGGCCTACATTGACGATATCGTCATTTATAGAAAAACATGGGAAGACAGTCTCTCCCATCTGTACACTATTATGAGGTCACTCCGACATGTGGGACTGACTGCCAACCCAATGAAATGCAGATTAGCTCAATCAGCAGTAAAATATCTGTGCTTCTTTGTGGGGAATGGTAGTGTACAGCCTCAGCAAGAAAAGATAAAATCTCTCCTAGATGCTCCCACACCCAAGACCAAGAGAGATTCTCGGGCATTCTTGGGTTTGATTGTGTATTATCATAGGTTTATCCCCAAATTCTCAGATAAAACATCAAGATTTACTGACAAACTAAAGAACGCAGAACCTCAGAAGATTTGCTGGACTGAGGAAGATGATGTCTGTTATAACAACTTAAAACAGACCCTATGCCAGAACCCCATACTAAAAGTGGCAGATTTCTCAAAAGAATTTATAGTACATATTGATGCCTCCCTGACAGGATTAGGAGAGGTATTATCTCAAGTTCACAATGGTTTAGAACATCCCATCTTATTCACCAGTCGTAAACTTAGAATGAGAAGCCCTTGCCATCAAATGGGCAATCCTCCATCTTTCATACTATCTACTGGGGAAAGGTTTACACTTGTTACTGACCACTCGCGCTTGGTATGGATAAATCTGAGATAATAATCTAACCCTCGAGTCATACGATGGTTCTTGGACTTGCAACCCTACTGTTGCACTGTGGAACACTGTAAAGGTAAAGATCGAGGAAATGTTGACTTCCTTTCCTGGTTCCCTTGCGATTCAGAGACATCCACATCGCATAGGGGAAGGGTATGTGTGAAACCAGAGAGTGTCTGACCGTCTAGTCCCCAGGGGTCTTTTCCTAAGGTGACTGGGTATGTGGGGGCGCACTCTCACACACGTTTGTAGGTTCAATATGAGACAATTGCCCTCATTACGACCCAGGCGGTAAGTTACCGCCTGGGCCGTGACTTTACCACCATGGCGTAAACTACGTTTACGCCATGGTGGTTGGCGGACTTACCGCCCCATTCCGACCTTGGCGGGGCGGTAAGTCCCCAATCCCCATTTACCCTTCCCCATTCCCATTTTTGCCCCATAGGGCATAATGGGAGTGGGGAAGGCGTTAATTACGCCACCGTAAATTACGGTGGCGTAATTAACTCCATGGTCCCTTAGCGCCATGGATTTTAACACCTGCTAAAAGCAGGTGTTAAGTCCGCCATGGCGCTAAGGGACCTCATACTCAGGCGGTAAGGGTCGGCGCTGTTTACGGCGCCGTAAACCCCTTACCGCCTGAGTTGTAATGAGGGCCAATGTATGAATTCAGTAAAGGTAAGGTATCAATTCAAGATGCTCCCATTTAGTAGAGTGCTACCTCTACTAGATAAATGAGTAGGTAAGTGGTATCATAAAGTTAGGTATAGGTACCCGTACAGGTTAGTTGTTGTTGTAATCCAATAATCTTGATAGCAACTAATACCTATCAAGATTATTGGATTACAACAACTAACCTATAGTTTGGAACATATGAATGGAATATGTGAACAAGAACTGTATTGTGAAATTAACACATTTTTACCTTTGAAAAGTGAAATGAAAAATGAACACCTCTGCACTATGAAATGTTTCTTTGACCTTTTTGATTTTGAATTGCTTTATGATATATGCACTTGGAAGACATAAAAATACACAAATTGAAGATTTTGAAGTTTATTATTATTTTTTGCAAATCTAACAAATAATTCAGCATATACCCTTGAATGTAGTGAACTAATTAGCAATATTATTTTGCCTATTGCTGTGCCCTAGTCTGTTCAAAGTGTTTTGACGTTGCACCATTTACCTACTCTCTTCCTAAGGTGGCCAGGGCACAGCCATCACCTTTTGAACCAGACCCTGGGGGTTTACCAGTGCAGGAGGATCACCTGGTCCTTGGGGAGTGGCGGTGAGGAATCTAATGGTAAAACGCAGTATCCCTCCCTTTTTCAATAACCCAATAGCATTCTACTATTTAGGTTATTCCAACATCCCAGTCCCCTCCCCCACCCTTTCCTACACAAATACCGAGCCGAGGAAGAGGAGGTCTAAGAGGAAAAAGATTAACACTCATACGTTATACTTGACATGTCCTGTTAATATGTTCAGGCAGTCAGGCAATTGACCACAATTGCATACACCTGACACACATTAACTTTCCCCACACGAATAAAAGGTGGAGTACTAGGACATACTGTGAGTAAGTTGAGACACAGAATAAAGCAGTACTCCGAGGGCTGTGGCAAACCAGGTGGAGCAGGACGACAGACCGAGGGAGGGAAGCCAGGGTGAGATAAACATTGAACCTCTCTGCGAGAGGTCGTTACCTCCTTGGTATCCTGAAGATTCCGGATAAAAGGCCAAATGAAAGGAAAGAGAAAGCTTGCATAGTGTTTCCACGATATCAGCCACCCTCCTGGGTGAATGACAAAATTGGGGAGGTGAGACACTAGCTGCGAACTGCAAACCTTGACTCCAGGAACAGAGCCGTGAGCAATTGCAAGGAGTTCACACAGCCGGTGAGTGAAGAAAATGCTCTGAAAGGCCATTCTGTGTCAAACAAAGATTTCAGTGTAGCAGCAACAAAGTGGCAAGCGAAGGTTGCACGTAAGATGGTAACTGTGAGGAAAGTGATTAAAGACTCTTGTTCATGGTTAAAGGTGCAGCGCGATACCAAGTAGCAAAGTGGTAATACCATAAGAAGCGGTACAATCGAATGTCTTTGTGATATCGCACAGACAAGAAATACATGGAGAAAGTGGGAACCAAGGCGTGCACCCGACTGAGGGGAGCCTGAGAATGAAAACTGCAAGTACCAAAAGGCACTGCACGAAAGTGTCATTTGGTGAAGATTTTATTGAACTTTCTTTTTGTATGTTTGCGAAGTTATAAGGAATGAAGGAACTTTGTGTTATAAAGGGAATGAGAAGAGAAGGTTGAAGAGGTCATGCAGAGGTCTTAGAAAAATCCTTGGACATTCTTAAGTCTTCGACAGTAGGAAAAGTAAAAGAGAGGCTTGAGCCTGACGAGGGGAGCCTAGTCAATGTCACACAAAGCTTGGGGAAGGGAACCCCATGTACTGTGATATAAAGGTCCGAGCCCAGCAGAGGGAGACCTGGGTGAAATTGTACTTCTGGAGAGGAAGCTGAACCGTGATTGTGAACTGTGGTAATTTTGTTGAACAGCCAAAAATAAAAAAGGAACTTGATCATGGTAGGCCAAGCGGGCCCTGGTCCACGACCCACCTTACCATGTGCTGAAAAACATGGGGCGAGACGGTTGCTCAGCCACACTGACATTTGTTTTTCACACTGATTTTCTTTTGACCCAATCCATATCCTTTCACCCATTTGTTATCTTAGAGTAAGGACACACATTAGGTATTTTAGCATAGGCCGTTATTATTTTGACAAAACTGACCAGGACTGTGTTTTCTTGAGTTTATGGTTGAGATTACTTCCATTTTAGTATTAGGGCAAGCTACGAGTTATCCCAACCCCCCATTCAAAATATAAAAATAAAGGTTTTTAAACTTGCAATCTTGTGTCAGTGGGCCTCATTACAACTGTGGCCGTAACCGTGCTTGTAAAACCGGCAGGCTGCCACCGAAGTTGTGATTTTTTCCGCCGCCTGTTAATCCCCATTCCCTTTGAGTTCCATAGGGCTCAATTGGAATGGGGGTGACGGAAGCACCCGCACCGTTAATAACGGTGCCGGTGCTTTCCAGAAAGTCTGCGGGCGGGACGGAAGCCGCCCGCAGACTCAGAGTGTGCCAGTCCGGTAACAACGTTGCTGGTAGGCTTACCGGCACCGTTGTTACCAGACCGGCATGCTCGTAATGAGGCCCAGTGTCTACATGTGGCACCATGCCTCCCTTACAGTGGGAAGCAAAGGAGGTTAATCATCAGAAAAAGAAAGAGTTGCACGGATGTTGGAACCATCTGGAGAAGAGGACTGAAGGGTGAAGGGGGATCCTTGAGGAAGGGGAAGAGAGATGGTACCCTCTGGAGAGGCAAAGTATGATAAAATTGG
Organism: Ambystoma mexicanum; assembly: GCF_040938575.1. Lineage (NCBI taxonomy): Eukaryota > Metazoa > Chordata > Amphibia > Caudata > Ambystomatidae > Ambystoma > Ambystoma mexicanum. The sequence continues at coordinate 13,814,228 of NC_090925.1, read as the reverse complement.
AGGAAAGGATTCATCAGGATCCAAGGAGACAAGAGGGGGAAATGCGAGTGGAGAAATTACCATCTGTGAAAAAGGAGAAAGAAATACCAGAGAGGGAACTACAGCTACTGAACCTGAGGCGGTGGGGGAAAAGTAGTAGCCCTACTAGAGAGGAAGACCCTGGATGTTCCAGCAGACTTGGTCTGTCTAGACCAGAATCTCCTTTCAGAGGAGGGAGACACCAGGAGGGCTACGAAACAGTGCAAACTCGAAGAGGGTCAGGGAGCATATGACAGGAGAGACGAGAAAGGGGAAGCCTTAGGGACCAGGACCTCAGAGCAAGGAGGTGTCCAGTGGAAATGGAACACCACATGCCTGACCCTGAGGGAGCAAGTCATTGCCTCAACCTCTTATCAGAGTTCTCCACACTTCTTCCCAGCTTGGAATGTATTGTCCAAGGTGGGTCCAAGCATCATACTAAACCGACCAGAGTCCAGGAACCTTGCAACCTAAACACAAAGATAAAGATCATCAAATCGATGATCGAGTGGGGGACTGACCAAGCCAAGATCCATAGATGTTGGAATAGAGGCCTTTGATTTCCACGATTTTCAAGATTATACATTTTCCTGTTCCCTTTTCACAAAGGTTTTCCCTTAATTTAGGGTGTGAAGCCCTGAGCGGCCAAGAGGACTGTCCTAAAAAATACAACTGAAGAGAAGCTGACTTTTCATTTGCCTATTGATAGGCCTTTCATGTTCAGTTATTACAGACACTTCCCCTGCCTGAACTACATTATTCTGTATACATATTATAAGTATCTTGAGTTCAGCACTGATCCTTGTCTTCCCATGAGTTCCTTTACTTGGAGAGTCACAAAATTGTCAATCTCCCGAAATCGCCCATACTGATAGCACAGGGCCGGACCCCGCCCTGTGCAGGGCGAATGGGTGGGGTTGGTCAGATTTCACTATCGAAAGTACACCCCAGACTGGTATGCCGACCTCAGGCCAAAACTTCAGCCCACCAACTATTGCGGGGCTGGAGCCAACAATCGCAAAACCGGCAATCTCCAGAAATCGCCCATACTGATAGCACAGTGCCGGACACCACCCAGTTGTATCGCCAGTACAACCTAGACTAGTATGCCGACCTTGGGTAAAAATTCTGCCCAACTGTTATGGGGCTGCAGCCAACCCCGAACATACAAACAAACTTTCTCAAATAAATAAATATATATATGGGATACATTACTCACCGTAATCGTATTTCTGATGCTTGTATCTACTTAGATTCACATGCTGTGCATAGGCCGACATCTAGTGGAAGCTGCGGAGTATTACAGTTTGTTTTTCGAAACTCGAAAATGGGCGTCGACACAGGGCGTGCCAGTAATACTATCCCTAGTGTGACGTCCACTGTACCCATGGTCCCTCACGCGTATAGGACCCTTAGATTTTTATTTAATATGACATGAGGTAGCATGAGGAGTAGCGTGAGTACAGATAATCCAAGCAGATAGATAGATAGATAAGACTACAAGCATCCATGCGCCTTCTCTCAGAGGGGAGGAAGGGTGGGTCGCATGTGAATCAAAGCAGATACAAACATCAGAAATACGATTACAGTAAGTAATGTATCCCTTCTGAGGCTTGTGGAATCTGCTTAGATCACCTGCTGTGCATAGATTAGCGAGCAGTGTTAGAAGAAGGAGGTGGGATGTGAGAAGGGTCATGAGCAAATAAATGTCTTAGAACCGATTGTCCCACTTGAGTATCTGTCTTGGAATGGGTGTCAATGCAGCAGTGCTGAGTAAAGGTGTCAATAGAGCTCCAAGTAGCTGCTTTGCAAATGGTGTCAAGGGGTGCATTTGCAATGAAAGCCAGAGTGGCACAATGCCTCTTGTAGAGTGGGCTCTTGGCGTGAAAGGCAACGTTTTTTCAGAAAGGGAGTAACACAGCTGGATACAGTTAACAATCCACTTAGAGATGGCACCTTTAGAGACGCAATCTCCCTCCTTGCCTGTAGCTACAGAGACAAACAGTTGGTCTGTTTTCCTTAGCGGTCTGGTTTTGTTTACATAGTATAGGACCGCCCTACGCACATCTAGAGTGTGTAGTTTCACCTCAGCCGAACTTTGTGGGTCTTGGAAGAACGCCGGAAGCTTGATGGACTGGTTCACGTGGAATTTAGAAATAAACTTAGGTGAGAACTTAGGATGTGTACGTAAAACCAGTTTATCTTTATGAACTGTAAAGAAGGGATCCTGCACTGACAGAGCTTGAATTTCACTGACCCTTCTTATCGATGTAATAGCTACTAAGAAGGCTGTCTTATAAGTCAGGTGTTTGAGACTGCTTTTATGCATGGGCTCAAATGGGGGGCCCATGAGTTTAGCTAGCACCACGTTAAGGTCCCATCCTGGTGGTGGGTTTGAAATTGGAGGGTGAAGTCTCCTTACTCCTTCCATGAAGGCTTTAACTACTGGTGCTTTCCACCACGACACCTTGGTATGGGAGGTGGTGTAGGCTGACAGAACTGCCAGGAGTACCTTTAGTGAGTTAAAAACCAACCCTGCGTCCAGCAGGTGGAGCATGTATGTGACAATTGTGGAAGGAGTGCAATCAACAGGGTTGATTTGCTTATTCTGGCACCAGATAACAAATCTTCTCCATTTGTCAAAGTAGCAGTGCCTCATGTTTGGCTTCCTAGACTCTCTTAGGATGTCCATACATCTCTGCGGCAATTTGAGATGTCCAAACTCTGTGACCTCAGGAGCCATGCTGCCAGGTTCATTGAGTTGGGTTGAGGATGCACTTTCTGACCCTGGTGCTGGGACAGTAGGTTGTACCAGCCCGGGAGTTTGATGGGTTTGCACGCCGCTAGTCTGCGTAAGTGTGGGAACCACGGTTGTCTTGCCCACATGAGAGCAACCAGGACGAGCGTCATCGATTCTCTGTTCTTCTTGTTGACCACCTTCCTGATGAGAGGTGTTGGTGGAAAAGCGTACGCAAACATTCCTGACCAGTTCATCCACAGGGCGTTCCCCTGGGAGTCTGGTTGGGGGAACCTGGATGCGAATCCTGGGCACTGTCTGTTTTCGCTTGTGGCAAATAGGTCTATAGTGGGGAAACCCCACTGAGAGAAGACATCTTCTACGATTTCTCTGTGTAGACACCATTCGTGTTCCTCTGGGAGGGGATCTCTGCTCAAAGCGTCCGCCAGAGAATTGAGATCCCCTGGAACATGTTGAGATGACAGGAAGATGTTCCGTCTGAGTGCCCATATCCACATTTTCTGGGCAAGCTTGGACAGATTTGGCGAACAAGTCCCTCCTTGCTTGTTCAGGTAAAACATGGCTGTAGTGCTGTCCATCCGGATCTGCACTGACAGGTTCAACAGGTAGGGCTCGAACGCTTGAAGCGCTCTGAATACTGCCAGAAGCTCTAGCAGGTTGATATGATTCTTGGTCACTGAGACCAGAGACCCTCAGCTGTGTGGTGGAGATGGTGAGCTCCCCACCCTGACAGGCATGAGTCCGTTGTGACTACCTCCTGTATTTCGGGATCGTAAAAGGGTTTCCCCTTGGACAGATTTTCTCTCGTCCACCAGTGAAGACTTTGTACAAGTGTTGGCGAAACGACCACTAGATCGTCCCACTGACCACTTGCCTGAGAACCACTGTTTCGACAACCATTCTTGCATGGGACACATGCGCAGGCGCGCATGGGGAACCAGGTAAATACATGACGCCATCATGCCCAGCAAACACATTGCTTTGCGTACCGTTATCTGGTGACCGGCCTGATATTGCGGAATTTGCAGCAGTATATTCCGAATTCTTTCCTCTGATGGAAAGGCTAACCCCTCTTGTGTGTTTAGGACAGCTTCTAGGAAATGTTTGGAGGTGCTTGGCTCCAGACCTGACTTTTTCTCGTTTATGGAGAAACCTAATTCGAAGAGGAGGTCGATCGTTCTTTGAATGTTTGTTGTGCAAATTACTGGGGTCTCCGCCGTGATGAGCCATTTGTCCAGATAAGGGTACACTGGATTGCCTCCCTGCGTAGGTGTGCCGCCGCCACCGCCAGTACCTTGGTGAATACCCATAGAGCCGAGGCTATCCCGAAGGGCAGTACCTTGAACTGGTAGTGCTGACTGTCCACCTTGAAGCGCAAGTATCTTTTGTGCGCTGGGAACATGGAAATATGAAAATAAGCATCTTTCATGTCCAATGTTGCCATGTAATCCCCCTTTTTTAGGAGGGGGGTTACCTCTTGGAGAGTAGTCATGCAAAATTTTTGGGGCTTGACATATTTGTTTGCAGGCCTTAAGTCCAATACTGGGCGCATTGTCAAATCTTTTTTTTGGCACAAGGAAGTAAGTTGAATAAATACCCTTGTTTACCTGGTGTCCCGGGACGAGTTCTATCGCGTCCTTTGCTAGAAGATTGGCGATCTCTTCGAGGAGGATCTTCTGGTGGTCTAATGAGTGTACTTTTTGACTTGGCTGATGGTTTCGGGGACGCTCTAACAGTTCTACACATTATCTTGCGGACACTGTGGACAGCACCCATCTGTCTGATGTGATCCCTTCCCAACCTTGGGTGACGTTGGTAATGCGTCCCCCTACTGGGGATGCATGAGAAGGGACCCTGAACGGAACGTCACTGTTTTGGTGGAGGCATGCCGCCGCCTCTACTGGGGCTGCCTCTACCCTTACCACATTCTCTCTTATTACCCCTGCCATAACTCTGGGTAGACTGCTGGTTGTTGTTGTTCCATGGTGTACCCTGCCCCTGGGAATAGTTTGTTCCTCTCTTGGAATTTTGTCCGCGGGGGCGACGAAAATTGCCATTCCCTCTTTGATTTGGGGGGTTTGGTGTTTAATTGGCCTATGGATTTGAGAGTCTCGTACTCATCCTTGGCATTTTTCATGGCGTCCTCTACCGCCTTCCCAAACAGTAGATCTGTCTCCACCGGTTTGTCTATTAATGATGCTTGTGTTTCGGGTTTGAACCCAGATTGGCGTAACCAGCATGTCTTTTGATAACAGTGCTTTCTGCTATCAATCTGCCGGCGTTATCCGCGGCATCAAAGGTTGCTTTTAAGATGCAACCAGACACAGCCCTTCCCTCCGACGCAACCTGTGCCAATTGGCCTTTTAAGGGTTCTGGGGCGGAGTCTATGAGTGCCGCGACTTCCTCCCACTGGTGGCAGTTGTGACTCGCCAGTAGGGTGGTGGAGTTGGCGATCCTAGCCCTGTAGGCGGAAGTGGAGGCTACTTTCCTACCCAAGCCATAAATCTTCTTGCTCTCCTTGTCGGGAGGAGCTTCGGACGATGACAGGGGTGTTCCCGCCCTCTTTCGTGTGTTCGTAACTACCAGGGAGTCCGGTTTCAGTTGCCCCCTTATGTACAGCGGGTCTGATTGGGCTGCCCTGAAAAGTTTCTGTATCCTGGGGTTTACCGCCCTGGTGAGGTTGGGATTTACAAGGGAAGGGTCTATCCTCCTTTGTATCGATTTAAGGATAGGGATGGCCTGGGCAACAGGTCTCCTTTCTCCCACTAATTCTTCAGCAAATTCCCTCTCTTCCTGTGCTCCCTGGGTGTCAATGTGGAAGTGTTCTGCCGCTCTGGACAGAACTTCATTCAGAAGAGGTTGGTTGTCGTCTGGGAAGTCGGTAACCGGGGGATCTTTGTCTACTGGGGAATCTATCCTGTAGGTTTCTGGATCGTCCTCTTCCTCCTCTTGGTCCTCATCATCCCCATAGTAGCCCGTCCCAGATTGGTCTCCCAACATGCCCAAATCAGGATCCTCAATAAAGGGTGGATCCTCATTATATTGAGAGTAGGGCTGTATACAGAAGGGGTCCAAAGACTGTGTTGGTGCTTCAACCCAGGACTTCTTACTTGGGGGTATTGGGTCCCTAGAACCTGAGGGTGAGCCCCGTCAGGGGTATATGGGAGGAAGTGTTCAGGATTCTTGGCATAGAAGTCTGCCAAAGACGACATCCTAGACACAACTCTGTCTATGTCGTCACTAGACCATTCCTTTGAGCTGGGAATGACTCTTTCCTGGGAGAGTTTCCCTGTCTTGTCCTGATGGACTATGTGTTTGTGCTGGGGTCTTTAAAATGACAGAAGACTGAGACTTGTCCGTCTGTTTTTGCCTGTCTGACTGCTTCTGAGGTGTGGAAGAAGGTAGAGAATGCTTCTTTTGTTGCTTTCCCCACTCCCAGTGGGCGGAAGAGTGTTTACCCTGTTTATTCGCCCCTTCGGAGCCTTTCGACATCTGGCGTCGAGGTTCGGGGTAGTGTCCCTATCTCTAGAGTGTGGAAGTTGGGACTCGGGAACAGCCGTTAAGCAATCTGCTGACGCTGACTCCTTGAGTGTGGCCTGGGGATAGAGGTTGGCTTCGTCTTCCGACGATCGAACCTCTGTTACCTTAGGGAGCGAGGCACTCTTGGCAAGAGTGGATGGCTGCCTGGAGTCATGCGGCGATCTAGATCGAGAACGCCCAGAGGACACCGATTCGGTGGACCGTTCTCTGTGTGCCTCTTTCCGAGAACTCGACGTGTGCGTCGAGTCTCGGTGGGACTTATGTTTGGTGGAAGTGGTGTGGGTAGCGCTTGTGTCGCCAGGTGTTTTCCCCATAGCCACCCTGCCGGACGACCTTCTGAGGTCGGGGACTTGTGCTTGGCTGTCTCTCGACGCCACATTGCCCTCGCCGTCCGAAAGCACGGCGTCGCTGCCATCGCTGAAGGCGCCCTCCGCTGCCATGGCCTCTTGCCGCCTGGCGTGGTGGGCCCAACGCTTGATGGAACGGTCCTTTAGTGTTTTCGGTTTAAACCTACTACACGCTCTGCAGTTTGCCTCGGGGTGGTCCCTCGGCAAGCAGAGATTGCATGTGGCGTGTCTGTCAACCCAAGGTTACTTGCGGTTGCACTTGGGGCAAAATTGGAAAGGGGTACCCTCCATACACACCTTGTGGCAGCGGGATAATGATTGTAGGAATATATATAGAAGATGTAGCTATATATTAAAGAGTGTAGAGTATGTGCCACCCCCCACTCTCCCTACTTGCAGGTCCGAGGCCAGAGGCCTTCCAAGGCCCGGGCCGAGGCCAGAGGCTTTCCGAGGCCCAAGTCCGTTGTGCAGCTGTCGACGGTTGATTCCTTCTCTGGGCCGACGTCGAGTGTCGAACTTCGGTGGCTCGACGTTTGGATGGAGAAATGAGGAAATATTAAGATATTTTAGCAAAATTGTGGCTAAGGCAGGAAATCTATGGGATGCTTCCAACCAGTATGGTGGAAAAAAACAATCTGAGGGTCCTAGACACGTGAGGGATCATGGGTACAGTGGACGTCACACGAGGGATAGTATTACTGGCACGCCCTGTGCCGACGACAATTTTCGAGTTTGAAAAAACAAACTGTAATACTCTGCAGCTTCCACTAGATGTCGTCCTATGCACAGCATGTGATCTAAGCAGATTCCTCAAGCCTCAGAAATAAATATATATGCCCTACCAAAAACCTGTGCACTTCACTAAAAAAACGTTTCAAACGCGCCATTATGGTTCAAAGTAAAACCGAAAACCCCCTGAAATTCGCCAGTTATGGTAGGCTAAGCAGCCATACCTGCCATCACCACTGTGAAGTGCACAGGTTTTTGGTAGGGCAACTTAACCATAACGTCCCCTTAACAACGTTTTTTTTGTAGTGAATTTCACGGGTTTTTGGTAGGTCAATTTAAGTATAAGGTCTTGTTAATAAAAAAATGTTGTGCTCAATGTCACAGATTTTCAGTAGGGCAACGTAACCATAACGTCCCTTTAGCAAGGGTCTTTTGCTAAACAGTATATACCTTGCGAAGAATGCCACATGACAATATGCGAGCGGACAGCACAGTGACATGTCCCAGAATCAGTACACACTTAACAGTAAGATCTATGCCTCGTGGACAGTGTGGAAATAGGTTGGGTATTGATGTAGGAACGTCCACCCTCAACATTTCCCTTACACAACGCCAACATGTATTGGTATTCAGCGATTACCAATGCACTACACATTGTTTGTTTGTTTGTTTTATTATTTGTAATGCGCGAGCGTACCCGAGGGTATCAGGGCGCAGCCTTTACAAGAATTTGCGAAGCTTGGTTACAGGTCATAGAGTATACATTGAGAGAGAGAAGGTACACCGAAGTTATATACATATCAACAATGAAGGAAAGGGGTACATAGAAGTTATATACAGATGACGTACAAATGAAGTACATAGAAGTTATATACAAATGAGCAATAGGGAACACGTGGTTACATTGTGTGTGGGTAGCATAGACGGGGACGGCCTGGCAGTGGGATATCCTTTAAGGCCTACGTTTTCAGCCATGAGACTACCTTGGATCGGAAGTTCTGGTAGGGCAGGTCCATTCTGAGATTAGGCGGTAGGGAGTTCCACAGTTTGGCCGCTTTTACTGGGAAGCTATTACCGCCTATGGTGGCACGTTTAAAGTTGGGTATAAAGAGGCAGTCTTTGTATACAGTTCTGGTAGGTCTTAGGGAGGTCTGTCTATGGAATCTGTTGATCAGTTAAGTAGGGGCAGCGTTATTTAGGGATTTGTGAGTGAGCGATGCAGTTTTTAAGAGAATTTTGTCGTTGATGGAGAGCCAGTTGTTCTGTTGACTAAGTCCTGAGATGTGCTCTCTTCTGGGCAAGCCCAGAGCCGCTCTAAGAGCATTATTTTGCAGAGTTTGTAATTTGCTAGTGGTAGCCTTAGAGGATCCCAGATAGAGGGCGTTGCCATAGTCTAGGCGGGATAATATAAGGGCTCTAGCTAGTGTAAGGCAACTAGTGTCAGACAGAAATGGTTTAGCTGTGCGGATTAATTTACATGTGTAGGCCGTGGAGGAAGCCAGAGAGCTCACTTGTCTTTTGAAGGAGAAATTAGAGTCCAGGTAGAAACCCAAAGTTTTGACCTCTTGTCCAACCAACCCTGATGTTGTTGCCATCGATCACGAAAGAGTTGTAGGCAGGGCCGAGTTTCTTTATACTGGTCGTAGTGCCTAGGATAATGAGTTCCGTTTTATCATCATTCAGGCATAGTCCATGTGTGGTCATGCATGCCTGGATGATGGTGTACACCCTATTTAGCAAGGCCAAATCCTTTCCATAATCTCCGGAAAGCGGGAGGAGGATCTGAGTATCATCTGCATAGTTAGTGTAGGTGATACCGAGATGATCCAGATCATCGAAAAGGGACTTGGTAAATATGTTGTACAAGGTGGGGGAGACACAGGAGCCCTGTGGGACGCCACAAGTGATTGATATAGGGTCTGCCGCAGCATTGGGTGAGAAGACCCTCATAGTTCTGTCATTAAGAAAAGAGGTAATCCAGGTGATGGCCTCAGTAGAGAAATGAGCTGATGTGTGGAGGTGTGTGCAAAGGACAGAGTGATCGACATTATATATCTTTAGCAAAAGTTGTACTTATCTGAAAATGACATCAGCTAAAGGTATCCTACCTGCCTAAGAAACAGCAGCATTGCTGTGATGACGAAGCATGAGAAACGGTACTGCTACCTTTCAAATAAAAAACGCACAAAATTTGTCGCGATACATCTACTGACCCATATTACCGTTTGTTGTCTATTTGCTCATTGCCGTTTGCAAATTGACTTATTACCTGCCGTACCGAAAAATAAAGCCACCCGTAAACAAAGTTAATAATGCGTTAATAATGACCTTTCACAGTGTTAAAAACATTTTTTAAAAATTGCATACACTCCAATTACTGCATATTTCTCAGTAAAAAACATAGACGTAATAATCTTTGCCAGTAATAGTCTAAATTTGCAAAGCAGTAACGTGTGCTACTAAAAAGGAGGATTACTTGTTATAATCTGGGGCGGCTTTGGCGGGTCGGATTACAAAAGAAAATCCTTTTCAAGATGGCCATCATAGAAAGGGAAGGCGGTTATTTTATACATAGTCCCTCTTCCCTTTCCATGGTAGGCTGCAAAAAGCACAAGTATGTGACGTGACGCAGGACCTGTAAATAAACATACAGCGACTTACAACCTAATAACTTACATTTCGAAATAATAGACTGGACTGTAAAAGAAAACGTGAACATTTTAGAGTTCGTAAAGTAGGTGTATTTAACAACAAACTGTCAAAGACCATCGGAGTAATCCCATTTTCAATGCAATGATAACAATGGTTCTAAGGGCGACATTGCAAATGTTAAAGAAGACGAACACGTTGTTTGTTTCCCATACAAAAATGTTGGGTTCTTGGTTAAAGCAGCCGCTTTGTTTATACAGTGATTTCCAAGAAGGCGCCATGACCTTGAGCCTACAGCACCATAAATGATGTGATGTTGCTCCGAATAGCGAGTTCAGCACACGGACAAAGCGGGCTTAGGGTGTCATCCCACATAATTGTTATGGACAGGCAACCGCTCACGAGCAGTTGTATTTGCCGGCCGAAAAAGCCCTCACTCGGCATCTAGAAACTATGGCACGGACAGTACGGCAAGATGTACCTGGGCGGGAAACGTAACAGAAAATATGTCTCAATAACCAACCTCTACCAAAAAATGTTTAAAAAACCACAAAAAATGCAAAGTAACACAAAAATGTAAGTGGTCAAACATGACATTTTACTGAAATGTTACTAATGACCATGGGCCTCATTACAAATCATGCGCCACCGTTGTTTCCGGACTGCCTGATCCCGACTCCTGCAAGCGGGAGGTGATGTTCCCGCCAGGTTTGACCTGGCGGGTTTAACACCGCCCGCTTGCAGGCGGACGAGAAACACCGGCAGCATTACGAGATGCTGCCGGTGTTTCCATGATCCCCATTCCCATTGAGTCCAATAGGACTCAATGGGAATGGGGATTAACACCATTCCGCCTCCGTGATTCCCGGAAAACCGGGATTGTAATGCCCTGGTAATTCCGGGAATCACGGAGGCGGAATGGTAATACGAGTCCGGCGGTAACCAGGCGGTTTTACCGCCTCGGTTACCGCCAGACTCGTAATGAGGCCCCATGTGTAACTGTAGTAACAGGCTACAAATGCCAAGATTCTGCATGCACCGTAAGAGAAAAAAAAATGCCAACTACACAGGAAGACGATAATGCAGTTATGAAAGCAAAATGAATGGACAATTAAAAAAATATTACGTCTCGTGATTTCAAAGAAAACCAGAATATCGTGCAAACTGATACACAAAGCAATGTGGGCAAACATAACGTTTCAAACAAAAATATTAATGCTAAAAAAGGATGAGTGTAGTCATACTCTACAAATGTGGAACCTGTGCACTCTGCAATATTACAGGAAAAATGTAACAGCACAGAGAGATAATACGTCAGTTATATTGGCACAATTAGATTTTCAGTAATGTAAAAATAAAGGGCGGTTCGCTGTAGAGTGGGCAAAAGTGAACTTATATAATATTTACTGCCTCCATTCTTTTTCTGCAAGTCAGACACCAATATGTTCGCAGCGAAGAATCTTTGTGGACTGATATTGCATGTCCCTTACAAACTTTTTAAAACATAACCTTATCAATTGCTATTTATTTGCGACCCTTTCATTCCGTGAATTTCTTCAAAGGTTTCCCTTTCGCTCAAGGTCAAAAAACAATTGCCCCTTATACATTCACTCGGATGCGCGGGCGTATTGAGCGTCCAAGCAAAAAAGCAACTCATGTGACCTTCACTCAGAAGCCAAATACATTCTTACTTTGCATCAACATATTGAAATCCAATTATGAGAACCGCTTCTCCCATACACCTCCAGAAACGCTGTTTCCAGCAAAGAGTGCAGATGGTGGCCTTAGTTTTCAAAACTTAGGACGCCAGTCTGACGGCAATATTATTCCAAAAACATTTTAACCCACACGCACTAATTGGTAGTGGTACAGTGAGCACGAACTTCCATTTAAACGTATGACTTTGGTGACAAAAAAAATCCACTTTTTCAGTTTGTGGTCCCACATCCCATCCTACCCACCTCAAAGGTCACCTTCTGAAATAGTATTACATAAGTGTGACACGTGCAATGCTGTCTTGTTTTGTATGTGTTTCTGGCGATGTCGGCGTACACCAAAACATGAATAAAAGGTAGCGGGGGCACCGAAGAAAGCTAACGTACTTTATGCTGTTCCACAACCAATCAGGGAAAGTGCCACATGTTCGCGGGCACAAACGTTTCCTCCCATTCATTCTAAGGGGAAAAGAGACGTTTTGAGAAACCCCCCTTATAACTTTCCCCCCCTGCACTAAACATCACCAAAGTTTCCAAAGAAATTCAGAGTGTCTGATATATTTTTTTTGCAAACTTTGGTGAAGAATCGTCCAAGGGCAGCACAGTTGTAAGACACCCAAAAAGTGCTCTTCCTATGCAAACAGCAACTTCACCATAACAATACATCCACTAACGTCTCTGTCTTATATGCTGCAGTGGTTGTGGGCAGGACCTAGAGATTTGGATATATGTCCATAAATATTTGAATGTATGGGTGTACATTGGCTTATACCTCCACTGCTTATAAGGTCGTTCATGGGTGCATGGCCTTTGGCCATGCACCCAAGACTGTACACCCTCCCCAGAACCATCTGACTGCTAAGCTATAGTACGGCTGTATGCATTGCTGCAATATGATGTTCCAGTGCTTAGAACTTTGTTCTTGGGTGCATGGCAAACGGCCATGCACCCAAGACTGTACACACTCCCCACAACCATCTAATCGATATTCAATACTACAGGTGTATCCATTGATGTGAAATGCTGCGGTGGTTGTGGCCAGGGCCTACAGTCTTGGAAGTATGGCCTTTGGCCTACGGCCATGCATCCAAGACATTAGGCCCTGGCCACAACCACCGCAGCATGTCACACCCATGGTGGCGTACTAATCAATAGCACACCCATAGGAAAAAATAATGTAATAACGACATGTACTCAATTTTAATGGTCGCTAACACCACGCGTGTCCTTAGAACAGTTTCAAGGTGCCTGTACACAGCACAGACTGAAATACTGCCCTTATTAGACCCCTCATTTTCTGCACCTACAAACATCCCGAACAAGATGGGCATAGACATCATTAACACCTGCCGCCCAAACAAGTACATTATTTAACCCATCTCTTACTCTGTGAACCTCCCCACGCACTGTAGGAGAGCAAAATAGTTTCTGAAACAGCATTTCGCCTCTGGTGGTGACCGCGCTGTCTTCGGATCCAAGGAGTCGGGCGGATCCACCCATTCTGACGCAGACCACGGCTCGCTGCAGCCAATCGGCGAAGACGTTGCGTGGCCGCGGTCATGACGCCACCCCCTGGCCAATCGGTATCTTGTCCGCAGAGCGAACAGGGAAGTGTGACCGCGGAGCGGATATAGATATCACTAATTTTTTTAGACATTTTTTGGGTCCTTTTAAATGAAACTACTGGATTTACCAGGTTACTCACCGTAGTGACCGCCTTACTCCTAGTCCATAGTCCCTTTTCCTCCCTTCTTATGGGACATCTCTCTGTCCTGTGGGACGGGACCGGAGCACTTTGTAAAAAGCATCCACATTTTTTTCAAAAATGTGTCCCTCCTCTCTTTCCTGCACGGGGCCTGGCACACGGCCGTAACCTCGCCCACCTTGGCTCCGCCCCACGCATCGCCCATCAGTCCTTTTCTATCGCAGGGTCAAAGACCCATTAGCAATAACAGAGGAACCTTATTAGAGGGTAATGCGGGCGGGCGTATGGAGGAAAGGGGACTATGGACTAGGAGTAAGGTGGTCACTACGGTGAGTAACCTGGTAATACTCCTACGTCCCGTCCCCTTTCCTCCCTACTTATGGGAGATTCCCAAGCACTCCTTACAGGAACTATGGGTGGATGGAAAAACCCCTTACTGAAAAAGGTTCTTCAGCACAGCCTGGTCAAACTGAGCGTCAGCTCTAGAGCTCATATCGAGGCAGTAATGCTTACAGAAAGCAGATGGGGAGGCCCAAGTAGCCGCTTTAGCGATGGACTCTCAGGGAACATACTTCTGAAAAGCAACAGCGTCTGCCTTGCCCCGCACCAGGTGTGCATCGATACCTTTAGGAGGTTTCAGCTTTTGGACGGTGAAAGACCCCGTGAAACAGGCGGCAATCCATCTGGAAATAGATGCCTTAGACGCCAGCCTGCCCTGAGGGTTACCGAAGGTCACAAAAAGTTGGGAAGAACTCTGAAGCTCGGAGGTCCTGTCCAGGTAGAACTTAAGAGCTCTTCGGACATCCAGGCAGTGTAGAACCCTTTCCGCCTCCAAGGCAGGGTTCGGAAAAAAGACTGGAAGAGAAATTGACTGATTCAGATGGAACTCGGTCACTACCTTTGGTAGGAAAGCTGGGTTCGTCCGAAGGACTACCTTGTCCTTGTGAAAGACCAAGAAAGGATGCTCCACCGACAATGCCTAGAGCTCACTCACTCTCCTCGCTGACGTAACGGCGACCAGAAAGGACACTTTCCAGGACACGTACTTGAGGTCAACCGTAGCCATTGGCTCAAAGGGTTTATGGCACAGCGCCGTCAGGACTACATTTAGGTCACAAGGCGGATGCGGACTACGAACCGGAGGGTAGATGCGTGTCAAGCCAGCAAAATGTCTCTTCACCACCGGGTTAGTTGGAGAATAAGAACACCGGTCTGTAGAGAGGTAAGCGGAAACCGCTGAGAGATAAGTCCTGCAAGACAGAACATGAACCCCTGACTCTGCTAGGGAGGATACGAAGGACAGCACCGTGTCAATCGTTGCCACCCTCGGGTCCAATTCTTTCTCCAAACACCAATGACAGAACCTGAGCCATTTACTCTTGTATTGGGATCTGGTCGAGGGTTTCCTGGCTGCCTGGATAATGCGCATGTTATCCGCAGACAAGCCCAAACGCTCTAGAGACTTGAACTCAGGCATCATGCCGCCAAGTTGAGCGATTGTGGGGAAGGGTGCCACATCTGTTGTTCACCTCGGAGGAGAAGATCAGGAGTTACTGGTAACCTGATCGGCGGACACACCGACAGGTGTTGAAGTTCTGAAAACCAAAACCTGGCCAGCCACCACAGAGCTATCAGTAGAAGAGAACAGTTGACAGAGCTCTTCAACTTCCAAATTGCTCGATGAACTAGGGGGAGAGGCGGGAAGGCGTAAGCTCTCAAGCTGTGCCATGGAATCTCGAGAGCGTCCCCAAGAGAGGAGGCTCCCAGCCCCCCTCTGGAGGCGTACTGAGGAAGCTTCTTGTTTACCGCCGTGGCGAAGAGGTCCACCTCCGGTGTGCCCCAACGCGAGAAAATCCATGAGAGGATCTCCGCCTTCAACTCCCACTCGTAGCTGACCACTATCCGCCGGCAGAGGGCATCCGCAGTGACATTCAGCTGGCCCGGGATGTGCACTGCAAGCAGCCAGACCCCATGAAGCACGGCCCACTCCCAAATCTGGATGGACAGGTCCACGAGAGGGGGAGACTTCGTTCCCCCTTGCTTGTTTATGTAATATATTGATACCACATTGTCCGTTCTTATGCGGACCACATTGTTGACAATGAGCGGTCTGAACGCCTTGAGCACCAGAAAGATTGCCAGAAGCTCCAAATGATTTATGTGCAGGAGCTTGTCCTGAGGCGACCAGAGGTCCGAGACCTGAAGAAGATCTAACGTCGCACCCCACCCCAAAAGGGAGGAGTCCGTCGTGATCGTCACCATGGGGGCTGGGTCCTGAAACCCCGCGCCCGCTGACAGGTTGCTGAGAGACGACCACCAGTCCAGGTCCACTCTCATGGAATCCGGAATCATTATCTGCTTGGAATCCGGGTCCACAGCCTGACGCCAGGAACTCCGAAGAGCCATCTGGGTCCGTCTCATTTTGAGACGAGCAAGAGGAAGAGTCAGTACACACGAGGCCATGAGGCCCAGAAGCCTCTGGAACCACCAGGCCGACATGCTCTCTGATTGCGCAAACATCTGACACGTGGCCAACAGATCCGCCATTCTTTCCCTGGTCAGATACACTCGGCAGTCGATCGTGTTCCAACGAAAACCCAGGAAAGCCAGGTCCTGTGAGACCGTCAAGGAGGATTTCCGCCAGTTCACTGACAGCCCAAGATGGAACAGGAGCTGAAGGAGAGACTGGAGGTTGCCCGCTGCTGCCAACGGACAAGGGCTGCGTAGGAGCCAGTCGTCCAAATAGGGATACACATGATACCCTGGAGACGAAGGTAGGCCGCAATCACCGACATCATCTTCGTGAAGACACGCAGCGCCGAACTGAGGCCAAAAGGAAGCACCCGAAACTGGAAGTGCTCCTCTCCCAAAGAGAAGCGGAGGTATCTCCTGTGTGTATTCCAAATCAGGATATGCATGTACGCATCCTGAAGATCCACCACGCTGAGCCAATCGCCCATCTGCAAAGAGGAGCGATTCTGGCCGGGCGTGATCATCTTGAATTTCTCTTGGGGTAGGAAAAGATTCAACTGGGAAAGGTCTAGGATGGTGCACAGGCCAGCCTGGTTGGGTTTGGGCACCGTAAACAGCCGGGAGTAAAAACCCTCCCCTTGCTCCCCAAGGGGAACGGGTTCCACAGCTCTGAGGTGCAGAAGTTTCTGAACCTCGGCCTTGAGGGAGGGTGAGCCCGACAGCTGAAAAGGAGGGTTGAGGGGTGGGGTAGGGGATAAAGGTAAGCGGAAGCCCACTCGAGCGACTGACAAAACCCATCTGTCTTCTGTGATGGTCTGCCACGCCTCCCAATGAGACGCAATGCATCCTCCCACCGGGGTCTCGTGCGAGCGCGGAAAACCCTCATTTGGCAGGCTTATAGGTGGCGGTGCCACCTGAACCTGATGAGGAGGCTGAGGAGCGGGAGAAAAAACGCGTACGCTGTTGTCTACGGCGGTTATTCCCTGCAGGAGTATCCACTCTGCGAGATTTGTGGTAGAGGAAGCCCCTAAAACCAGAGGAAGGTCGACTTTGCGACAACGGTCTTTGAGGCTTGAAAGGAGCTTTAATCAGAACAGACTTAGCCGTCTGAGTGCTATCTTTGGTTTTGGTGAGCTCTACATCAGTAGAAGAGTGAAAAAGCTCCTTACAATCGAATGGAGGGTCCAGAACCTTGTCTTGCACTTCCTTCGAAAACTTAGTGGCATGCAGCCACGCTTGCCGCGAGTATCAACCCCAAGCATCAGGCCCCGAGCCGAGGTGTCTACGTGATGAGCCGCAGCCTCCAGGAGATCCTGGGCCAAGACGCTGGCATCGGAAAGGCCCCCTCTGAAATCTTCCAACTTCTCGACCGGAATGTGCTCCTCAAAGGCACCACGGGCAAGGGAGGTGCCGGCGGGACCACCGGCGGAACGGGTGGAGCCGGAGAAGCAGGTGGACATATCTCCTTGAAAAGCCCTTTGAAATATTCCCTCATGGGGTCGGTGCAGTGCACATAAGCACTTGAAATTTACCGAAAAAGGCGTCCTCAGGAGATTGTTTCGGAACCTGAGGAGGCCTCTCATGAGGTGGACAAATCCAGGGACGTAACGGGGAAGAGTGCCACACCGGCCCCTCAGCCGACGTAGCCACATAAATCAAGGGGGCCGCCCCCACGGGCAACGAAACATTGTGCGGAAGAGGCATCCGGGCGTTCCAATCATAAACCGGCCAGTAAGGATGCACACAAGGGACCTTAGGTTCACCCAAAGGACCGAACCCTACACGAGGGGCCGATGGCGTAGTTGTAGGGGTAGTACCTAAAATGGCCGCCGTGGTCGTGGCGGGAACGGCAGCCATTTTGTCCTCATCTGAGGGGAACTGCGGCACGTGAGGAAGTGAGGCAGGGGTCCCCGTCGATGGGTCAGGGGTCTTAATTTTAGCCTTAATGTAAGGAACCTCGGCAGAGCCGGTACTATGAGGCCTGGAATGTTTCTGCGACATACCAACCGCCAACTGAGCCTTCGAAGGAAGGGCCTCGGCACTGCTGGTAAAAGAAGAAACTTTCTTCTTTGCCCCATCAACAGATCTGGTGTCACCATAAGAGCGGGAACGGTGTGCTTTCACCGACAGGGCCTTGCCCGGCCCCTCAGAACTGTTGGTAGCATTAGCCTCTGTAGGAGGGACCTCGGACCAAGTCCCGGTAGAAGCCTTATCAGCACGGGCCTCGAACATCTGTTCGGTAACTTCAAGCCCAGCCAAGACCTCAGGGCGCACCCCGGTTTTGTTTTTGAGGGAAGCCGAAGGAGCTGCCTCAGAGCAACTCCGGTACCCCACGACTCAGTATAACTGGGTCAACAAACAGCCCCCACAGGAGGGGCCTCGGGGCGTACTCCGGTGAACACAGGCCCCTTATGGCGACCCTCGGAGAAAACTCCGGTAGAATTATTAGGCCCGACAGGCACCTCAGGGCGAACCCCGGCAACAGAGTGATCAACGCCCCTCCCGGCACGAGAGGAACCCGGAAAGGTATCCCCCGGCTGGGGTGCTCTGAAAAGTAAAGAACTTACCGGGCGTTTTTTCTTCTCGTCGATGAACGCCTGAAAATGAGAAGGAGGAGTTCGTACCAACACCTCCTCCCACCGCTCCAACCGACGTTGAAGTGCCCAGACTGAAAGGGAGTCACAGTAAAAACAGGAGTCCCAACGGTGTTCCGGACCCAAACACTCTAAATAA
Organism: Ambystoma mexicanum; assembly: GCF_040938575.1. Classification (NCBI taxonomy): domain Eukaryota; kingdom Metazoa; phylum Chordata; class Amphibia; order Caudata; family Ambystomatidae; genus Ambystoma; species Ambystoma mexicanum. The sequence goes on along the minus strand of NC_090925.1, from coordinate 13,795,562 downwards.
AGAGGATAGGGAGTCACAGTAAAAACAGGAGTCCCAACGGTGTTCCGGACACAAACACTCTAAATAAAGAGGATGGGGATCCGCCTTCGCGAAGCGACGGTGACACGATGAACAGTCTGGAAAATCTAGTTTAAAAGATATAGACAGACTGGTAAACGAACGCTAGCGAGAGCCAGAGAGGGAAACAGGGAAGAAAAGTCTTCCGAGGATGCAAGTGCGTCCGGCCCCGATCGTGCGGAGAAAAGGACTGATGGGCGATGCGCGGGGCGGAGCCAAGGTGGGCAGGGTTACGGCTGTGTGCCGGGCCCCACGCAGGAAAGAGAGGAGGGACACATTTTTTAAAACAATTTGGATGCTTTTTACAAAGTGCTCTGGTCCCGTCCCACAGGACAGAGATATGTCCCATAAGTAGGGAGGAAAGGGGACAGGACGTAGGAGTAGGAGTGTCACCAAAATTACAAAAGCATGCTTTCGGGACCAAGCCCCTGCTGCAAATTTGGTGAAAATCCATCCAACGGTTTGACCTGTAGGCGTGCGGAAAGTTTTTCCCCCATTCAGTCTGTGGGAAAAAAAGACATTTTGGGACCCCCCATAACTTTTGCTCCCCTACTCCAAACATCACCAAACTATATATATATATATTATACAACCACGGTAGTTATATATTACACAGCCACGGTGTCAGTCTAGAAAAATAGATACCTCTCACGACCAATGGCAATGTATCATATTGGCCGACGACCAACCGTCTCATGGACTAAACGTCAGAAATACAGACTAATAAGTTTGACCAGTGTGAGGCCATTTTGATGTAGCTAGAATCGCCATTTTGTTCACTAACGTTTGCTCATTGCTTTTTGTTCAAAACTGCTTAGCCGAAAGCTTATTCTGCTTATTCTGCTTATTCTGCTCATTCTGCTTCACTGATTACTTTGTTGTTCAAAGCGAAAGAGCAAGGCCGCGAGGCCGGGAGTTATTCGTTGAAACATAACGTAGGCAGCCCCAGAGAGGAATGCCCAATCCCCTCCCGCATATAGCCTTGGAGGAGAGCAACACGGCATTCAATCATTTCACTGATGCCAGCCAGTCTCGTTAATTTGGTAGAAATGCTAGAAAGAAACAGCTAAAGGCTTGAATTATGCTTTTCTTACGGCCCCCCTTTCCTAAGCCCAGCAGAGCGAGCTGACTCCCAGGACACGAATAGCAAATAGGAGATAGCAAGGCCTGCAATGCGACTCTTCCCCCGTACGCAGCTTGCCTGCAAGAACAGAAGCACTGTGTTCTGTTCAACAAAAGAAATATGTCTCTAGACTCGCAATGTTGCATATTGTTGCTAAAATAGATGTTTGAAGGTGTCATATTCGTCGAAATTGTCAATCATCAGACCCAGTTCAAAGAAACTGTACAATGGGCATAATGAACATGTCATGACTGATTGCAGGATGTCCATTTTGCATATATGTAACTGATGTACGTTATTTGCTCTCTTGCGCGTCCCTCGAGGTCTGGAGACACACGTCGCGGGGCGTGAGACCGAGTTGGCCAACTGAGACTATTTGCTTTGCAATAAACCCTAGCTTTTGGGAATACAACCTTGTGTCTGACGTGTCAGTTCGTGTGTGGTGATTTGCCTTGTTTCCACTACGCGAGGTTCCCCTAGGGGCCCCTTCAAGATGGCGCCCGAATAGGGACCCTCCCCCACTTGTTCCATCGTGTACGTTGTAAGATAAGAAAGGCGGAGAGAACGGTGAGGATGGGACAATCGAGCCGGGATCAAGAGGTGTTCGGGGCGCCCCTGTGTAAGTGAGACTCCTATGCAGATCGGCACACATCTGATCCCTGATCGACGTACCTGGCTAGAGAACAAGGAGGCGAGGGTCCCGAAACGAGGCAGAGCCAAGAGACGCAGACACAACGTCATTGGTTGCATCAGTATATGGACGAATTGTGTCTTGGAAGACAAATTGACTTATCAGGTGAGTCGTACCCCGATTCGAAATAGCCCTGATATTGGTTGAGAGTTGACTTTGCAAAATCAAACGCCCAGTGTAAGGTTGATTAGCCGAGGATAAGGTTAAAACATGCCTGGGGTATTGTCCACCCTAGTGGGGTTTTTCCGCTGCAGTAGACAATCTTTGGAAGACGGCCAAGTTGCACCACCTGGGGGAACGCCGGCGTACGAGATGTATTTAAAGTATGGTATGGGTGCGATAATGTTCTGTGAGATTTGGCATAAGCAAACCAGAAAACAAGAAGATTTTCAGTGGCCGATTAATGGGAGTTTTGTGATTGAGAGAATAGATAACTTGGGGAAGGTGTTGATAAGAAAGAACGCACGTCCCGCAGCATTCGAAATCCTTAGCGACTGGAGAAGGGAAGCTATGCTTTGTTGGAGAAGTAGAGAGAAAAATGCGTGCAGGCATAAATCAAAAACTGAGATAGCGGAAGAAAAGGAGGAGGAGGAGGAGTGGACTGAGAGTCTGAGAAGGACAGGTAGACACGAACAGTTGAACATAGAAAGAATATACCCACAACGAGAATTGCATATGGCAGACGATTTAATAGAAAAAATGTTGACCGATACAAAGCGGGGTCCAAGAACAGAAAGTAAAACAAACGTGTCAGGAACCACTGTTCAGCCACTCCTGTTGCCCAAACCCCCGCACCCCTCCCAATTGTTCAAATCCTAGCACAACCGCACACTGCGCACATAGCACCTCCCATTAGCCAGCCAGTACCACAACAGTCACTTCCCGTTCCTGTTATCCCATCTGCACCTCCCGCCCTAGAAACAGACACAGTCCCGTCCGTCCCACCCGCGGTTGAACTTGAAACTACGGAGGCGAGAGATGGGACTGTGCAAAGTGGATGCACAAGAGTGACCCGGAGTGTGATCAGCAAGGAGAGGAAGCATGAATTGCAAGTTCAGGCATAGATGTATAAATGGGAACGATGGGATGACAGCATTGGCCAGGATGTATGACTTCCGAAGAAGCAATGAAAGACAGGTAGAGTTGGAATGCATGGGTGAATATTTAGTGATGGAAATAGTTAATTGGGAAATTACCGCCACAAGGATTGTTAGATTTGAATGCATTAGCACGTTGTAGAGAAAGAGATGAAGAAGTAAGGGAACATGTATATGGACTTTTTGAGCTTAAAAATGAACTTGATAATGAATATGCAGAAATTTTTACCCCACCTGGGTATAGAAGCAAGGACGTTGGGAAAGGTAGGACGCAAAAGGTGATTGTTGATGAGTTATTATTGTTAAAATAGGTGGGGGAGGATTTGAGAGCATGCTTATTGAAGACGAGAGTGCTACTTCAGCAAGTAGCGGGACACAACAGAGGGAGGGAGATTGCACAAGGAAGGAGTAATTCAAATTTGCATGGAGGACCGTTGGGACAGAATCAGTGTGCATACTGCAAAGAGGAAGGGCACTGGAGAGCGCAATGCCCACATTTGCAAAATCGAACTGGGGGTGGTCAGAGAAGACAGCACCGGGGACACCCAGGAGCAAATGGACCGAATAGAAATAATATGCAGCAGCACCAAAGTAACCAAGGAGGTCATAATCAAGCTCGGCATCAGAACACTACCAATCAGAGTCAGGGCCAGAGTATCCAACAACATGGGAATATCCAGAATGGGGGAGCTAGAGGAAGGGATGGGAACATTTTTTGATACACAAAAAAATGTGTATTACAGCAATAGCAGTGATTACACATCGGACGATGTGTTATTCCCTCAATAGGACAGCCCAAGACAGGGGTCGGAACCAGTGTCTATTCCCGTGAATCAGAAAGGACCCTATGTAGAGATGAGAGTCGGGGATACAGAGCACCGTTTTCTTGTAGATACGGGAGCGCAGAAGTGTTCAAAAGATCATCAATTGGTTCCAGATATACCACTGTCAGGGCAAAAGAATATTTCTGTAGGGTTCGCAGGTACACCAGTAATTAACCCAGTGTCCCAATCAGTCCCAGTAACAATAGGTCCATTCACTGAGCATTGTCCATTTCTCTTAACAGATAATTGTGGAGAAAACCTTTTGGGATTGAATTTATTGAAAAAGCTAGGTGCAGTTATTCATTGCACTCCCGATGGTGTGTTTTTAACAATTTGGCCACAAGAGGCACAGGTGTCTGAATTTTTGTCTAAACCTTTGCCAGGAGAGTTTAGTAAGGTGCCAATCTGTACATGGGCAATAAATGACAATGATGTGTACATGGGCAATAAATGACAATGATGTGGGATGCTTAAAGATAGAGCCAGTAAAAGTGATTTTGAAAGAAGGGGTCACGCTGCAGCGTAATACACAGTACAGAATGTCAGTTGACGGAAAGCAAGGATTGAAAAGGATTGTTTCAGATTGGGTGAAATTAGGGGTAATTGAGGAAATTGCAGGTAGTACATGCAACAGCCCCATTCTTCCGGTATACAAGAAAGGAGGTAACGAGGTACCCTATCGTTTCATAATTGATCTGCACGCGTTAAACAACGTAGTCGACCCTCAATTTCCCTTAGTGCCAGACGTCACCACCATTTTGACAATGATACCTGCATCAGCAGAATACTTTAGCGTGATTGATTTAAAGAATGCTTTCTTTAGCATTCCAGTGAGCAAGGACAGTAGATATTTGTTCGCGTTCACTTTAGGAGGACGGTCATTCACATTCACACGCATTCCACAAGGATACACGGAAAGTCCGAGTATTTACAGCAGGGCATTGAAGGAACAACTAGATATGCTAGAGCTACCAACAGGTTGTGTATTGCTACAATATATAGAAGATCTGTTCATCGCTGCAGGCACAGAGAAGATTTGTAAAGAAAGTTCCATTGTATTATTAACACACTTAGCAGTGCATGGCCACAAAGCCAGCTTGAAAAAATGTCTATTGTCGAAAGGAAGTGGCGTATTTGGGTTACTTACTTTCGAAAGAAGGGAGAAGACTAACGCCAGAGTGAATAGAGAGCATTTCTGGTATGCCTATTCCAAAAACACAGAAAGAAGTCAGAGCCATAATAGGCATGGCTTCTTATTGCCGGCAGTGGATTGGAAACTTTGCATTAATTTTGAAAGCAATGGTGGCATTGACAAAAAAGGATGCTGTGATGCCTTTGCAGTGGAATGAAGAATGTCAGAGAGCATTTGAGTTGTTGAAAATTGCATTATGTTCTGCTCCAGTTTTGGGCACACCAAATTATGAGAAGATTTTTAGACTATTTGTGTGTGAAAGTGAAGGATGTGCGTTGGCTGTTTTGACACAGGAACAAGGTGGAAGAAATAGGCCGTGCGGCTATTTTTCTTCCGCGCTGGACCCTGTAGCGCGCACACTGCCACGATGTTTGCGAGCTGTTGCAGCGGCTGCTGTGTCAGTGAAACAAACGGAAGGGATGGTATTGGGGCACACTTTAATTTTGATGGTGCCACATGCCATAGACGTTCTACTAAATAGAACATAGACGCAACACCTCACCTCTGCTAGACTGACTAGATATGAAATCATCTTATTCGCGCCCCACGTCCACATTATGAGGTGCAGCGCTTTGAATCCAGCAGAATTAATGCCACTGCCCACAGAAGAACTTGGTGACAACAAATCACCTCCCCATGATTGTTTAATGGTCACTGAGGAAGAAACGAAGGGGAGAGTTGATTTAAGTGACACCCCACAGAAAGAGCCAGATGGAGAGTTATTTTGTGACGGCTCTTGTTTTAAATTACCTGATGGCACATCAACTGCCTCCTATGCTATCACTACCCTAGAGAGCATTGTAGAAAGCAAAAGAATCCCCTACAACTTGGCACAAGCTGCAGAAATAATAGCCTTGACCAGAGCCTGTGAGATTTCTGAGAATTTAAACGTGAACATATATACTGATAGCCAGTACGCCTTTGGCGTGGTTCATAACTTTGGCCGACTCTGGGCTGAGAGGGGTTTCTTGACATCACATGGGGCCAGAATCCAACATGGCCCTTTGATTGTACGATTGCTGTCTACACTCACGTTTCCAAAGCACCTAGCAATAGTGAAATGTATGAAATGCAGACAGGATTGCGAAACAAACTGCCACTGATTTAAATACCAAAATGATGACAGTACAGTCTGAGGAAGTGCCTTGCATGATAGAAGATGGGATTGCCACTGTCAAAGAAATGCAGGCCGAAGCTACTGCTGATAAGATACAAGGGTGGGCTGAGGGATCTGCTGAATTAGATTTGGAGGGTTGTGGGTGGACAAGAGAACCAAAAACTGGATGTTGCCGAATTCCTATGTAAATGCAATGGTCACAATGGCCCACAGCCCTACCCACATATGTGCCAAGAAAATAATCCAGCTTCTAGCTACGGTATGGGAGAATGTAAACAAAAAAAAGAATGCAGAGAGGTTGGTCCAGAACTGCATCACGTGCTTACAGCACAATGTAGGAAAGGGAACAGTGACTCCGACAGGAAGTTTTGGCCCTCCCTCTATGCCTTTTGAGGTAATCCATTTTGATTTCATAGAAATGGAGCGATGCCAAAACTAGAAATATATTCTAGTGGTAATATGTGCATTCAGCAAATGGGTGGAAGCATATCCTTTAAAGAACTGCACGGCAACGAGCACAGCAAAAGTAATGCTAAAGGAATATTTTTCCGGTTCGGCCTGCCCCGTGTCATATGGTCAGATAACGGTCCACATTTTGTGGGCGCAGTGATATTACAGATATGTGCAGGTCTCCAGATTGATAAGCGATTCCATAGTTCGAGACATCCGAGTTTGGCCGGTCTTATTGAACGCCATAATGGAATCTTAAAATCTAAGATCAGTAAGATATGTGCAGGAAGCAAGTTGAGTTGGGTTGACGCATTACCATTAGCGCTATTGTGCATGCGCACATCAGTACAGGCAAGGACTCGGCTCTCCCCGTACGAAATTGTCATGGGGAGGCCGGCAAATGTTTGGTGCGCGCCTAAGCGGCTTTGCGAAGTTGAGCATCCTGTGCTTAGTACTTATTGTGGGCTTTTAATACAAAAATTGCGTTTGATTCATCAGCAGGTGCAGGAGGCTTTACCCATGAGGTATACTGGTTCGGGGAACGCGCTGGAGCCAGGAGACTGGGTGCTACTTAAAAACTTCAAACGAAAGACATTGTTAGCACCCAGATGGCGTGGCCCCTATCAAGTACTTCTGGCAACGCAAACAGCGATTCGTGTGGATGGGAGGAAGGCGTGGATCCATGCCACGCATGCTAAAAAGATCCCACCGACGCTGAAAGACTTGCCTGACCGAGACGAACAGAAAGAAACAGCAGCTCCAGAATCGAAAGAAACTGTTGCCAGTCCCTTACTACAGAATCTCCCTAAACCTGAAGTGAAGCTCGAAGTGAAGCCTGGAAGGATTGCTATAAAGGAGAAAGGGCAAAGAGTGCCCCAACGTTGGCCAGCTGAATCTGCATCACTGCGGGCCGACACAAAGCGTGTACCACTTTGGCGCCCACCAGCATCTGCCATTGTGCCACTGCCTGAAACGAAATGTGCATCACCGCTGCGGCGCCCACAGCCACTTGTTATTGCACCACAAGACTCTGAGTTTGAGTCTGGGAGTGCACCGGCACTATTCATTGACCACACTGTACCAGGAGCTAAACGGTACAATTTGCGGCCTCGAAAGAAGGAGTGATCGAATCTACATTTCATTGAACTTTCATCATTGCCTCTGGTTCCCATCACGGATGGAGAGGGAACTGGAGGTCTAGAGGAGAGAAGCGTGAGAGTTGTGCAAATCGGGCAACTCAAGACTTGCGGCTCCTCGGTGAATCATAAAAATCCATGTGTCCGGAACCCGAGTGAACAAGCGGGGCGCACATGGTACAAAGGCAATTGATAAACTGCTCTGGAGTTCTTTTGAGCAACATGCAAATGCAGAATGATCTTGCCTAAACGAGTAAGCAATCCAGGCTTCTAAGAACTGGCAGAATGAACTGTTGACATTTATCGAACTTATTGACATTTGGACGAGTGACACAAGGAGAGATATTCACGACGACCACTGCGGAAGAAGAAGGAATGTGAGAGAGAGAATGCCAGAACCAGCTTTAGCCTCCTCCTGCACCGCTGCTGATAACAAATTAGGTATAAAGACTGAAAAGTTAGAAAAAACACATTGTGAAAAAACTTAATGCTGATCTTAACGATAGTTATGTGTTTTATGAGTATGTTAGCACCAATAATGACAGCGTTGATACTATGGTACGTGGAAGCAACGCACCCATTGAATATGCTCTTGCCGGTAATTAATATCTCCACCACTGAAAGCCCGGTTCATGTAATTACTTACACCTTGTCCCCAATGGAGGAGAGGCACAGAGAAGGATATGGGAATAATACCCTATCGCTCATAATGAACATGACACATTCAATTTTAAAGAAATATAATTGCTGGGTATTCGCCCATTTACCGCAGCATGCTGGGAAGGGAATAGGTTGGTATGTGCAGCCATTACCATTAAGTTCTGCATGCAGTGCATCACTGAGTGCATTATTTTATGGGAAATGGAATAAGAGTGATAAGGTTCAATCAGATAAAACAAACATGAATGAATTTGAGGAAATAATTATGAGACCCGTAGGCTGTTCTATATTTCATAAAGCACGAATGATAATCCAAAAACCTATGCCTAAACCTGTACGACGAGATAGATTGTCTCCACCATCCAAAACATCAGTAATCACGTTTTGTGTTAGAGCAGAAGAAAATAAAGATGCAACGCCCCCTTCCTATACAGTGAATTATAGCCCACGAACTGTCCCTTTTTGCCTAAAGAATTCAGTAGGAACGTTTACTGGTTGCATGAATACAGCGGTTCTCAAAAGAGAAGTAGAACCAGTGTATGTAGGTGATCCTGATTATTTGATATGCGCAGAAAAAGCGCATCCCTTGTTACCCAGCAACTGGGCAGGCACATGTTATTTGGGCCTACTGTTCCAGGAGTGTTCCATTGGAGACAGCAGATGTAGCTAGGCTATCCAGATCTAGGCCGCAAAGAAGTACAGAAGGTGCTTTGATTACAGAAGACTTAAAATCATTCGTACCATTTCTGGCCCAAGCAATAAATTCCTATAACATAAGGCAACTGTCCAGAATATTAGAGAATACAATAAACATAACAACAGATATACTATACAACATGATGCTAGAAGAAAAGGGGATTTATGACGTTGCAAAATAGAATGGCTCTTGATGTAATCCTGATTGATCGTGGGGGGTTTGCAAAATCGTGGGATCAGCGTGCTGCGTATTTGTAAATGACTCCTCCCCTACGATTTTTGAAGCAATAAGAAAGTTACACGTCCTGAGTTCTGAACTCCATACCATGAATGGGAACTGGGAGGTAGGGTCCTGGTTCTGGGAGATATTACGTGCGTGGGGATGGAAGTTAATTGCAATACTAGTAGTAGTGTTCGGAATATTTATGACTTGCTGTTGTTGCATACACTGTCTGCCCCTAGTTTGCACTGAGATAAGTGAAGAGTGTATGCATATGGTAACCCAAAAACAAACATATGGCCAAGATCATAAAGATACTCATGAAATTAAAACAATAGAAGAATTCATGGCCATAAATATTGGTGAGAATGAAGACGCATATAGTGGCATGCAAGATTCAGGTTCAAATTAAAATTCAGATACTTCAGACACATCATCAGATGCAACGTATGGATAAGGCGTTTGGCAATCGGCCAAAAGGAGGGGTTTGTCAGTCTAGAAAAATAGATACCTCTCACGACAATGGCAATGTATCATATTGGCTGACGACCAACCGTCTCATGCACTAAACGTCAGAAATACAGACTCATAAGTTTGACCAATGTGTGGCCATTTTGATGTAGCTAGAATCGCCATTTTGTTCACTAACGTTTGCTCATTGCTTTTTGTTCAAAACTGCTTAGCCGAAAGCTTATTCTGCTTATTCTGCTTCACTGATTACTTTGTTGTTCAAAGCGAAAGAGCAAGGCCGCGAGGCCGGGAGTTATTCGTTGAAACATAACGTAGGCAGCCCCAGAGAGGAATGCCCAATCCCCTCCCGCATATAGCCTTGGAGGAGAGCAACACGGCATTTAATCATTTCACTGATGCCAGCCAGTCTCGTTAATTTGGTAGAAATGCTAGAAAGAAACAGCTAAAGGCTTGAATTATGCTTTTCTTACGGACCCCTTTCCTAAGCCCAGCAGAGCGAGCTGACTCCCAGGACACGAATAGCAAATAGGAGATAGCAAGGCCTGCAATGCGACTCTTCCCCCGTACGCAGCTCGCCTGCAAGAACAGAAGCAACGTGTTCTGTTCAACAAAAGAAATATGTCTCTAGACGCGCAATGTTGCATATTGTTGCTAAAATAGATGTTTGAAGGTGTCATATTCGTTGAAATTGTCAATCATCAGACCCAGTTCAAAGAAACTGTACAATGGGCGTAATGAACATGTCATGACTGATTGCAGGATGTCCATTTTGTATATATGTAACTGATGTACGTTATTTGCTCTCTTGCGTCCCTCGAGGTCTGGAGACACACGTCGCGGGGCGTGAGACCGAGTTGGCCAACTGAGACTATTTGCTTTGCAATAAACCCTAGCTTTTGGGAATACAACCTTGTGTCTGACGTCTCAGTTCGTGTGTGGTGATTTGCCTTGTTTCCACTACGCGAGACTCCCCTAGGGGCCCCTTCAACGGTAGTGGCTGCGTAGTTATGGTTATGTTGCTGTTTCCATTGGAAGAGCACTTTTTGGGCGGCTAATAACTCCGCTCCCCCTGGACGAATCCTCACCAAACGTTGCGAAAAAAGTATATGGGCCACTCTGAATTTTCTTGCCAAGTTTGGTGATGTTTGGTCCAGGGGGGAAAAGTTATGGGGGGGTCCCAAAACATCTGGGGAAAAAGTTTGCGCACACCTACAGACCAAACCGCTGGAAGGATTTTCACCAAATTTGCGGCAGGGGCTTGGTCCCGAAAGCGTGCTTTTGTAACAATTATACCATAAAGTAGGTCTAAAAGAATGCGTGATGTCTATGTCCGCTCTGCGGTCAAACTTCCCTGTTCGCTCCGCGGACAAGATACCGATTGGCTAAGGGGCTGGCGTCATGACTGCGGACACGCAACGTCTCCGCCGATTGGCTGCAGTGAGCCGTGATGTGCGTCAGATTGTTTGGATGCGCCCGATACCTTGTATCCGCCGACAGCGCAGCGGCGACCAGAGGCGAAATGCTGTTTTGGAAACTTTTTTAGTGTGTCAGAGTACTTGGGGAGGTTCAGAGAGAAGAGATGGGTGAAATACTGTATTTGTTCAGGCGGCAAGTGTTAATGATGTATTCCCTATGCCAGCCTTGTCCGAGATGTTTGTAAGGACTGAAATTGAGGGGTCTCATAAGGATAGTACTTCAGTCCGTGCTGTGCGCAGGCAACTTGAAACTTTTCTAAGGACACGCGTGGTGTTAGTGAACATTACAATTGAGTACATGTCGTAGTTAAAATTTTTGTTTCTATGAATGTGCTATTGATTTATGCACCGCCATGGGTGTGATATGCTGCAGTGGTTGTGGCCAGGGCCATGCATCCAAGACCACATTTATACGTAGTGAAGTTACAAGCCACAATGGGTGTGATATGCTGTGGTGGCTGTGGCCAGGACCTAGAGTCTTGGGTGCATGGCCAAAGGCCATGCACCCAAGAACAAAGTTATAAGCACTGGAGTTATAAGCCACTATGGGTTTTATATACTGCACACCCATACATTCAAATATCTTTGGCCTTATACCCAAGACTCTAGGCTCTGGCCACAACCACTGCAGTATATCACAGCTATAGATACACCCGTAGTATCAAACATCAATCAGGTGGTTGTGGGGAGGGCCTAGAGTCTTGGGTACATGGCAGAAGGCCATGCACCCAAGACCACATTTATACGTAGTGAAGGTACAAGCCACAATGGGGGCGATATGCTGTGGTGGTTCTGGCCAGGACCAAGAGCCATGCACCCAAGAACAAAGTTATAAGCACTGAAGTTATAAGGCACCATGGGTTTTATATAGTGCATGTGGTTGTGGGCAGGACGTAGAGTTTTGTGTGCATGGCTGCAGGCCGTAGGCCACAGACCCAAGAGTGTAGACCCTGCCAACAACCACTGCAACATATCACATTCATACATCACACCCATACAATCAATTATGTATCTAGTAGGTGTGGGCAGGGCCTAGAGAACTGGGTGCAAATTGAGTACATGCTACAGTTAAAATGTTTCATTCTATTGGTGTGCTAATGTTGTATAAGCAACCATGGGTGTAATATGCTGCAGTGGTTGTGGCCAGGGCCTAGAGTCTTGGGTGCATGGCCGTAGGCTGTAGGCCATACTCCCAAGACTCTAGGCCCTGGCCACAACCACCGCAGCATATCACAGCAATGGATATATCCGTAGTATCGCTTATCGCTCAGATGGTTGTGGGGAGGGTGTACAGTCTTGGGTGCATGGCCAAAGGTCATGCACCCAAGAACAAACTTATAAGCACTTGAGTTATAAGCCACTGTACACCCATACATTCAAATATCTATGGACATACACCCAAAACTCTAGGCCCTGGCCACAACCACTGCGGCATATCACAGCTATAGATACACCCGTAGTATTGAACATCAATGAGGTGGCTGTGGGGAGGGCATACAGTTTTGGGTGCATGGCCAAAGGCCAAAGGCCAAAGGCCATGCACCCAAGACCAAATTTATACGTAGTGAAGTTACCAGCCACAATGGGTGTGATATGCTGTGGTGGTTGTGGCCAGGACCTACAGTCGTGTGTGCATGGCCAAAGGCCATGCACCCAAGAACAAATTTATAAGCACTGAAGTTATAAGGCACCATGGGTTTTATATGGTGCAGTGGTTGTGGGCAGGACGTAGAGTTTTGGGTGCATGGCTGCAGGCCGTAGGCCATACACCCAAGAGTGTAGAGCCTGCCCACAACCATTGCAGCATATCACATTCATACATCACACCCTTACAATCGATTATGTACCTGGTAGGTGTGGGCAGGGCCTAGAGTCCTGGGTGCAAATTGAGTACATGCTACAGTTAAAATTTGTATTCTATTGGTGTGCTAATGATTTATAAGCGACCACGGGTGTAATATGCTGTGGTGGTTGTGACCAGGGTCTAGAGTCTTGGGTGCATGGCCATAGGCAGTAGGCCGTAGGCCAAACTCCCAGGAATCTAGGCCCTGGCCACAACCACCGCAGCATATCACAACAATGGATACACCCGTAGTATCGCTTATCGCTCAGATGGTTGTGGGGAGGGTGTGCAGTCTTGGGTGCATGAACTTATGAGAACTGGAGTTATAAGCCACTATACACCCATACATTCAAATATCTATGGACATACACCCAAGACTCTAGGCCCTGGCCACAACCACTGCAGTATATCACAGCTATTGATACACCCGTAGTATCGAACATCAATCAGGTGGATGTGGAGAGGGCCTACAGTCTTGGGTGCATGAACGAAGGCCATGCACCCAAGACCAAATTTATACGTAGTGAAGTTACAAGCCACAATGGGTGTGATATGCTGTGGTGGTTGTGGCCAGGACCTAGAGTCTTGGGTGCATGGACGAAGGCCATGCACCCAAGAACAAAGTTATAAGCACTGGAGGAGGGGGCGTGGCTAGGACGGAGGAGCTCCTTCGATCCTGTATTGATCCTGGGGATAAAGTGCGCACACGGATGCCTGCAAGTGCTGTGAATTAACATCCGTGACTATGTAGGTGGGGGCCATACTCGCTGAACTTTTGGTGCACATGGGACGCGCGGTCACAAAGTTATACCCATTTGTGTAACTGCGGGCCCCGACTCGAAAAATGGAAACAAAATGGCAGCGGGAACAAAGGGATCATCGAGGGTCATGGGCGCTCTGCAGCGATAGCTGATGGAAGGATCGGACGGTACCAGTAATGGATTTCAGGATCCTGTTTTAAGCAATAGCCGTGGTGTGGAGAAGCGGAGGAGAGAAGGCAGACTACGAGCCGAGAGACAAAATCGAGACAGCAAGACGTCCAAAGAGGCGTGCGCCCTGAGCCCAAATGCGCTTAGATGGTAACATACGAGACCCGCCGCGAACTCGCAGCTGATGCTGGGCCCGCAGTAAAGCCAGACTGAACTTGGAAGGCGCCCCCGGAGAAAGGCGGAGACCGGGGTCACGACACCGAGTGTGCGCAAGTATGTGGGTGGCCAGGTGCCACGCAGACCTTTGTGCACAGGGAGGTGCAGCTGGTTTACGCCCGGACAACAAGGCAAGATGTCTAATAAAGTTGTCAGACCCAGGACCAAACAGCCCACGATAGAGGCTTACACCAAGACGCCCCCAGGTGCAGAGGGAGGCAAAGGCAAGGAGACCCCCACGACGGAGGCAAAGGCACCGGGCACGATCCAGGAAGTGCTAGCAGCAATTGCAGACTTGAAAGTGGCATGGGAGACTAAACTGGGCCAGGCAATGGACGAACTGAAGGTGGGCCTGGACCTCAAGATCGGTGCGGTCCAAGAGGAAGTGAACCTGCTGAGACTGGACGTGCGAATGATCGCGGAGCGCACCGGGAACTTGGAGAAGGAGATGGCCCCAAATACTGTGGCGTGCGAAGCACATGGGTCGGAGCTACATGCCCTTATGCAGCGGGTGGGCAACCTGGAGGACAAAGCGGAGGAGGCGGAAGGGCGGGCCAGACGTAACAACATACGAATAGTCGGTTTGCCGGAAGAAATGGAGGGGCCCAACCCAACAGAATATGTGGAAACCATGCTCCTGCAGGAGATAACTGGCGGGGCGCTGACTCAGGGGGTTTGCGGTGGAAAGGGCGTATAGGGCCTTGACAAGAAGACCGCCCCCGGGAACCCCTCCGCGACCGCTGATTGCAAAAATTCGGAACTATCGAGACTGGGAGAAGATACTTTTTCGGAAGGGAGGAACGACCGAAAAGGGGTCGGCAAAAATCACGGCGTATCCAGACTATACGCTGCACGCACAGCGAAGCAGGATGAACTTTGGGTCGGTGAAAAGAAGATTAAAAGAAGCAGGCCATCGTTATATGTTACTTTACCATGCCAAGTTGAAAGTGTTCTACAAGAACAAATCCCTGTTCTTCGAGACACCGAAGGATGCGATGGAATGGCTGGATATGCAAGGCCGCCCTCAGGAACCGGATATCCAGATGGGGGCTGCAGGAGATAAGTAGCAGGCAGCTGTGTCCTCCTCGGGGACATGGCTAGGACATTGGGACTTGAATATAGAGTTCAATTAAGATTGTGGGGAGTGTGCGGCAAGATAAGCTGGCGGGATCCGTTGGGCGCAACAACCCTAAACTGATAAGTGGGAGCACCTAGGAGGCATCCCTTGAACCCATTAGTAGTATACCTAGTTAGGTCACTGTTAGATCGGTGATGCCCTGAGGGGTCCTAGTCCTTGGACGCCAGATAGGACCAGACGCGGGTGGGCCTGAGATCCAGGGATGGAGCTGGGCATTTGTTGGGGCAGGGTAGGGTGGGGGGAGGGTTGGGTTGTGTGCATTGGGGTGGAGTTGGGGTACAGGGGGGGGATTGTTGGGGCTGGGAAGGGTAAGAGTCGGTAAACGGGCCATCACGGGAAGCATCGGAGGGAGGAGTGGACTGGGAGCTCACCGATTAGATGGCATCGGGTAATCTTAGAGTGGTGACCTGGAATGAAGGGCCTAGCAAAAACAAAGGGGTGATGGCTGGAAGGTTTAGAATGAATCTTAACCACTGGCATTGCTCTGGGCAACCCTCCAGACCACCGTTCTTCGCCTGCCAAGCCATTACAGAAGGGGAAACACCATATGCAAATCAGGCTTGGCCCCACCCCAAAAGGGGCAGTCCAGCCCGAACTGCTAGGTTACATCCCTTCTGCACGAGACCACAAGCATACCCAAACATGTTTCGCCCTTGTTGGGGCTCATCAGTGAGGAGTAGCTTGGGTCTCTAGGCCCAGCAGGCACGGGACCCACGTCTGGGCATACCCGTCCCACTCGGGGTGACAAAGCAAAAACAAAGAGGTGATGGCTGGAAGGTTTAGAATGAATCTTAACCACTGGCATCGCTCTGGGCAACCCTCCAGACCACCGTTCTTCGCCTGCCAAGCCATTACAGAAGGGGAAAGACCATATGCAAATCAGGCTTGGCCCCACCCCAAAAGGGGCAGTCCAGCCCGAACTGCTAGGTTACATCCCTTCTGCACGAGACCACAAGCATCCCCAAACATGTTTTGCCCTTGTTGGGGCTCATCAGTGAGGAGTAGCTTGGGTCTCTAGGCCCAGCAGGCACGGGACCCACGTCTGGGCATACCCGTCCCACTCGGGGTGACAAAGCAAAAACAAAGAGGTGAGGGCTGGAAGGTTTAGAATGAATCTTAACCACTGGCATTGCTCTGGGCAACCCTCCAGACCACCGTTCTTCGCCTGCCAAGCCATTACAGAAGGGGAAAGACCATATGCAAATCAGGCTTGGCCCCACCCCAAAAGGGGCAGTCCAGCCCGAACTGCTAGGTTACATCCCTTATGCACGAGACCACAAACATCCCCAAACATGTTTTGCCCTTGTTGGGGCTCATCAGTGAGGAGTAGCTTGGGTCTCTAGGCCCAGCAGGCATGGGACCCACGTCTGGGCATACCCGTCCCACTCGGGGTGACAAAGCAAAAACAAAGAGGTGATGGCTGGAAGGTTTAGAATGAATCTTAACCACTGGCATTGCTCTGGGCAACCCTCCAGACCACCGTTCTTCGCCTGCCAAGCCATTACAGAAGGAGAAAGACCATATGCAAATCAGGCTTGGCCCCACCCCAAAAGGGGCAGTCCAGCCAGAACTGCTAGGTTACATCCTTTCTGCACGAGACCACAAGTAACCCCAAACATGTTTCGCCCTTGTTGGGGCTCATCAGTGAGGAGTAGCTTGGGTCTCTAGGCCCAGCAGGCACGGGACCCACGTCTGGGCATACCCGTCCCACTCGGGGTGACAAAGCAAAAACAAAGAGGTGATGGCTGGAAGGTTTAGAATGAATCTTAACCACTGGCATTGCTCTGGGCAACCCTCCAGACCACCGTTCTTCGCCTGCCAAGCCATTACAGAAGGGGAAAGACCATATGCAAATCAGGCTTGGCCCCACCCCAAAAGGGGCAGTCCAGCCCGAACTGCTAGGTTACATCCCTTCTGCACGAGACCACAAGCATCCCCAAACATGTTTCGCCCTTGTTGGGGCTCATCAGTGAGGAGTAGCATGGGTCTCTAGGCCCAGCAGGCACGGGACCCACGTCTGGGCATACCCGTCCCAATCGGGGTGACAAAGCAAAAACAAAGAGGTGATGGCTGGAAGGTTTAGAATGAATCTTAACCACTGGCATTGCTATGGGCAACCCTCCAGACCACCGTTCTTCGCCTGCCAAGCCATTACAGAAGGGGAAAGACCATATGCAAATCAGGCTTGGCCCCACCCCAAAAGGGGCAGTCCAGCCCGAACTGCTAGGTTACATCCCTTCTGCACGAGACCACAAGCATCCCCAAACATGTTTCGCCCTTGTTGGGGCTCATCAGTGAGGAGTAGCTTGGGTCTCTAGGCCCAGCAGGCACGGGACCCACGTCTGGGCATACCGGTCCCACTCGGGGTGACAAAGCAAAAACAAAGAGGTGATGGCTGGAAGGTTTAGAATGAATCTTAACCACTGGCATTGCTCTGGGCAACCCTCCAGACCACCGTTCTTCGCCTGCCAAGCCATTACAGAAGGGGAAAGACCATATGCAAATCAGGCTTGGCCCCACCCCAAAAGGGGCAGTCCAGCCAGAACTGCTAGGTTACATCCCTTCTGCACGAGACCACAAGCATCCCCAAACATGTTTCGCCCTTGTTGGGGCTCATCAGTGAGGAGTAGCTTGAGTCTCTAGGCCCCGCAGGCACGGGACCCACGTCTGGGCATACCCGTCGCACTCGGGGTGACAAAGCAAAAACAAAGAGGTGATGGCTGGAAGGTTTAGAATGAATCTTAACCACTGGCATTGCTCTGGGCAACCCTCCAGACCACCGTTCTTCGCCTGCCAAGCCATTACAGAAGGGGAAAGACCATATGCAAATCAGGCTTGGCCCCACCCCAAAAGGGACAGTCCAGCCCGAACTGCTAGGTTACATCCCTTCTGCACGAGACCACAAGCATCCCCAAACATGTTTCGCCCTTGTTGGGGCTCATCAGTGAGGAGTAGCTTGGGTCTCTAGGCCCAGCAGGCACGGGACCCACGTCTGGGCATACCCGTCCCACTCGGGGTGACAAAGCAAAAACAAAGAGGTGATGGCTGGAAGGTTTAGAATGAATCTTCACCACTGGCATTGCTCTGGGCAACCCTCCAGACCACCGTTCTTCGCCTGCCAAGCCATTACAGAAGGGGAAAGACCATATGCAAATCAGGCTTGGCCCCACCCCAAAAGGGGCAGTCCAGCCCGAACTGCTAGTTACCAGGGTATACGGTGTTGGCGGAAGAACCTGATGCCGCCCTGGAAATGATGTACAATGTTTCGGAGGGCGGTCACGAGATATCCAGGGTATACGAGCCCCTGAGAGCTAAGGCTGGGAAGGAACTGCTTCAACTGAGGCAGGAAT
Organism: Ambystoma mexicanum; assembly: GCF_040938575.1. Lineage (NCBI taxonomy): Eukaryota > Metazoa > Chordata > Amphibia > Caudata > Ambystomatidae > Ambystoma > Ambystoma mexicanum. The sequence continues at coordinate 13,776,877 of NC_090925.1, read as the reverse complement.
GGGAGGAGGAGGTAGGAGGACCCATGACAGAGGAGTAATGGGAGAGAGCTCAAAGGTACCATAAAAAGGTGTCCCGAAATGCGAGACTCCAACAGATCCAGTTGTATGTCACCCATAGGGCTTATTTGACCCTGGGAAAATAGCCAGGTTTGGAGGCTCGGCCACGCAGAAATGCCCCAGGTGTGGGGAGGTGGAGGCGGGGTTGCTACACATGTTCTGGGCCTGTCCCGAGGTGCACAGATTCTGGGGCGAAATAAAGAGAAATATGGCCGGTGGGGGAGTGGTGCTGGATGTGGGGTCGGCTTGGGCATGCATGCTCGGCTTTTTCCCAGGCCACGCAATCTAAAGCACATAAGCAAGATGAAGGACCTGGCTTACATCCTGGCCAAGCGCAGGATCGCAATGGGCTGGAAGGCGGCCCAGGGACCCAGGGTGGAGACATGGTGGGCGGACCTCCTGAGATGGGCGGAAGCAGAATCAGTAGTACGGTTTGAAGCCGTTACCAGTGGGGGGTGAGGAAGAAGTGGGCCCCCTGATAGCCTGGCGACAATTAGTGACCTCTATGGTAAATCCCCACCAGGTTAACCATGGAATAGAAGACTCAGACGTGTCTACAAGCACTGTGATTCCCGAAAACGCTCCCGTAGATGACACAGAAGAGCCGGCTCAAGTTCATGGGGTGGGTGGGGAGAGGACGGAGAATAACACTGTATAATGTGAAGGTTTGATATTGATTATGTACGTCCCAAAAAGCTGTATTGTTTGTTGGTTTTGTTTGTTTAAAATAATAAAAATAAATAAAAAATAAAAAAGTTATAAGCACTGGAGTTATAAGCCACTATGGTTTTTATATACTGCACACCCATACATTCAAATATCTATGGCCTTACACCCAAGACTCTGGCCTCTGGCGGCAACCACTGGAGCATATCACAGCTATAGATACACCCGTAGTATCAAACATCAATCAGGTAGTTGTGGAGAGGGCCTAGAGTCTTGGGTGCATGGCCAAAGGCCATGCACCCAAGACCAAATTTATACGTAGTGAAGTTACAAGCCACAATGGGTGCGATATGCTGTGGTGGTTTTGGGCAGGACCTAGAGTCTTGGGTGCATGGCCGAAGGCCATGCACCCAAGAACAAAGTTATAAGCACTGAAGTTATAAGCCAACATGGGTTTTATATACTGCACACTTATCATTTCAAATATCTATGGCCATACAACCAAGACTCCAGGTCCTGGCCAGAACCACTGCAGCATATCACAGCAATAGCTACACCCGTAGTATCGAACATCGATCAGGTGGTTGTGGGGAGGGACTAGAGTCTTGGTTGCATGGCTGCAGGCCACAGGCCGTAGGCCACACACCCAAGACTCCAGGTCCTGGCCAGAACCACTGCAGCATATCACAGCAATAGCTACACCCGTTGTATCAGCATCGATCAGGTGGTAGTGGGGAGGGACTAGAGTCATGGTTGCATAGCTACAGGCCACAGGCCGTAGGTCACACACCCAAGACTCTAGGCCCTGGCCACAACCACTGTAGCATATCAAATTCACACATCACACCCATACAATCGAATATCTATCTGGTAGGTGTGGGCAGGGCCTACAGTCTTGGATGCAAATTGAGTGTATACTGCAGTTAAAATGTGTCATTCTATGGGTGTGCTATTGATTTATACGCCACCATGCGTGTGATATGCTGCGGTGGTTGTGGCCAGGGTCTAGAGTCTTGGGTGCTTGGCCATAGGCCGTAGTCCATTTTTCCAAGACTCTAGGCCCTAGCCACAACCACCGCAGCATATCACAGCAATAAATACACCCGTAGTATTTCATATCGATCAGGTGTTTGTGGGGAGGGCCTAGAGTCTTGGGTGCATGGCCTTTGGCCATGCACCCAAGAACAAACTTATAAGCACGGCAGATATAAGCCACAATGGTTGTGATATGCTGCAGTGGTTGTGGCCAGAGCCTAGAATCTTGGGTGCATGGCCTTTGGCCATGCACCCAATACTGAAGTTATAAGCACTGAGGTTATAAATCAGCATGGTTTTGATATGCTGCGATGGTTGTGGGTAGGACCTACAGTCTTGGTTGCTTGGCTGCAGGGTGTAGGTCGTAGGTTATACATCCAAGACTCTAGGCCCTGCCTACATCCACTGCATCATATTACTGCCATAGATCAGACGTATGGATTCGAATATGTATGACATGTGTGAAATTATACTTACTGCTTACTTTGTTGAGATTCGATATATTTCTTACATGACTTTAATACTTGGCGGAAATATCCTTTTTTAATTTCTGTGATAAAAGAAAAGAGCATGTTAGTGTTTGTATTTTATACAGACTTATTACATTTTAGCTTTTTTTTACCCTCATATTTAGTTTACAAATCAGTGTACTGTGCATTTTGCTTTAGCTTCTTTTGTTTTCTTTGAAGGATTTGACGTCAGATTCTGTTGCATTTCTGATTCAATTAGTTTTCTTTTACCACGTTTTCCTTTTTGTGGAACAGGATATGATTTCAGATGGGGGGTGTACAGTGAACACAGTCTATTGTATTCTAAAATGCAAGGAATATCAGTGTTCACTTTACTTTCATCAAAGTTTATTAGTAATAGACCGTCAAGTGTACGTAAGCATGATAGTGCTACGTAGCTCATGCCTTCTTTAAAGACTGTGTTTCCTATATCTATCAATGCTTTGTCTAGGGTAAGACCTTGGGATTTATGAATGGTGACTGCATATGCAAGAGTTAGAGAAAATTGTTCTCTACGTACATACATGTCTTTGAAGAGAAGGAATCGAGCTGTTGAGCGCCCTATCCTTTTCACTTCTAAAAGTTTGTCAAAGCGAATATTGACAAATTGAATGCTGTTGTCACGTGGGTATGTTTGAAAGCCAACAACTGTACCCAGTGCCCCATTAACTAGCCCTTGCACTACGTCAAGGTTATGTTTAAGCATTACCCTACAATTTAAGGATAATCTTAATATTTTTTCCAACCCAGCTGTGTTGGAGATTGAATTTTCTAAGGTATTTAGTCTTGTTGTGGCTTGCTGACACATGGGTAGTGTAATACCAAGTACATCCAGTTTGTCTGTGGAGCAAATTTCTATTATTGGTTGCATTTCTTTTTTTTTAAATTGTTTAATTGAATTTGAAACAGCTTGCAAGAGTTGGCATTAGGGCCATACAATTGACATTGTTGTGCGCTAATTGTTCCATAACATCAGTAGCACATGCATTATTGCCATAAAGTGAATGAATGTGCCAGTTTTTCAATATTGCTTGTGCTTCTTGAGATAGTACACCAACTATAATACTTTTTAAAATGTTGGCGTAAGTGAGATCTGCAAAATGACGCATGTTTTCTGTTAAATCTCTGTATTGGAAATGTTGCCAAAGGTTGACATTTCCTATGCTGCCAACAGTTTTACGGCAGAGTTTGTGTCCTAAGGTTTTAAAAATAGGTTCACCTTTCACTAGTGTCAATTGTAGAAGATCTCCGAAAACGATAATGTGTTTCCCTGCAAAGAGTTCTTCGTAGTTTGTTTTAAGTACGTCTTGCAATCTGAGGTGAATGAAAGCTAACATTAGGTTGGAGACCATGCTCACTTCATCTATAAGTAGCATTTTCATTTGTTTTAATACTCTGTGTAGTTCCATTGCAGCTTCTGCAGAAAGTTTGTAATAGTCTAATTTGTTTTGGTGTTCTACTGGAAGGAGTAGTAATCGTTGTAAAGTGACACCGCCTATGTTGTAGGCAGCTAAACCTGTGGGGGCAGTTACAACAGCTGACAGTTTGTTGTTTGTCAATTGTTGAAGGAACTTGTTGATGATTTTGATTAAGAATGTTTTTCCTGACCCAGCTTCACCACTGACGCACAGCAGTATAGGTTTGTAATTTTGCCAGGTACATTCTTTATTGTCGTGTTGTACACCATGTTCAATTTCGTTTGTTACTTCTTCAGAAATGGTGCGCTGATCTTTGTTAAGTTTTGATTGTAGTACAGTTAAGTCTTCTATATCTTCTTCATAGTGACACATGGTGTTTTCCACTTCTGTCATAGCTAATTCTGCCTCATTTGCTATTAGTGGCTGTCCTAGTGGTTCTTGACTTCATGTTACAGAAGGTTGACTACTGTAGGAAGTGTCCTTATCTAGTTGGGCCCGAAGTTCTTCTTCGTGTTGCTGTTCATTGAGCAACATTGTTTTATACTGCGTAAAGTTCACATCGGTGATAGTGCTTTCATTTGCTTTGAAAGCATCTTCATAGCAGTTATACTTATCTAGTATCTCTTCCTCTTTTCTCCATGGTTTAAAAAGTTGTAGCAGGGACATGTAATATAGTTCTTTCTGTTGAGGAATTTTTAATGACAATTTGACATGATTAAGCTTTGTTTGGTAAGTTTCACTAAGCTGCCTTCACAATCTGTCACTCTATATCTACCTTTGCTTTCATCGGGTTTCTTATTATTTTTGTATGCAAAGTTTTGAGCTATGTGGTATAGACACATGGTTTCCAAAGTGGTACTCCTGTTCGGATAGTATGTGTCCAGTAAATTGTTTTTTAAAATGTCTTGGCTGTTGGGATCATTTTTGGCAATTGTTTCTATGTCCTCATATGATTTCGGAACTCTTTTTCTAGATTTAGCAGGACCAAGACTTAGCCATACTATGTTTTCTGATTTTCCATACAAAGGAGTACCGGTTAAACGATCTGCAGCTTCATAGGCGCCACATTCTCTATGAGAGAGCATTTTTATGACTAGGCTGTACAATTTCTGAGATAGTGTTTTGTCTGATGATAGGTCATTCCAGAGGTCTTGAAGCTCTGTTTTTTCTGCTTTTGTTAAGTAGGCTGTAACATACCGTGCAACTGCAGTGGAATAGTCATCTATGTTTGAATTCCATAAGAGGGCAATGATTGCATTGTAATCATTGATATATTTTGATTCTTCTGTTCTTTTTATGTAATACGTATTCTTAGGTGATTTACCTTTAACACTATGTCGAACTGAAGACATGGGGCCTCATTACGACCCTGGCGCTAAGTGAAAAACGATGGCGGTAAATGGTTACCGCCATCGTTTTCCGCCAGTTCCGATCATGACTCCTGACCGTAAACTACGATGCCAATAGCGGCATCGTAGTTAACGCTGCCGCTAACTGCGCTAAGGGTGCGCGCACGCGACCGCCCACACCGTACTTAGCGCCATGGCGGAAAGGTACGCAAATGCCGACCCAAGCGGACATGCACCTAACGCCATCACCGAGGCCGCTAAGTACCTTACCGCCATGGTGCAAATAACGCCATCGCGAACCAACCGTAAAGGGCCATGTCAAGTGAATGCAGCTGCCACAGGTGCACAGAAACAGCACAGGTGAAGGCAATACAGACTCAGGGGAGTACAAAAAGAGCACACCCCACCCCTACCCACACCCAGTCACACTCCACAATGATGCCAATACGACTAGCAATGTTGGGGCTGGAGGACCTGATAGCAATGCATGTGCTACTACAACAGCAACAACAACAACAGGCAGCACAGAGGAGACGCAGGAGGAGAAGGAGGGCAAGGCAGGCCCAGCAAGCCCCACCAGCACAGCCAGTGCCACCACGCAGGCAGCCCCCAATCCCACGCATCAGAGCCAATCCAAACAACCTCACTGCTGAGCAGATCCACACCCTGTACCGTTTGGACCTGGACACCATCACCGCCATCGTAGACATGACACACAACGACATCGTCAGCATGATAGAAAGTCCAACCGCCATCCCCCCCCTACTGAAGGTAGTGGCTGTACTCCACTTCCTGGCCACAGGCACCTACCAGCACACAGTGGGGCACCTGCATGGCATTTCACAACCATTATTCTCACGAACACTCATCCAAGTGCTCGATGCCCTCCTCAAGCACACAGACGACCACATCTCATTACCACGGACTGCCCAGGAGATTGCAAACACCAAAGTGGGTTTCCATGCACTAGCCAGCATACCCGGTTGCATTGGTGCCATCGACTGCACCCATGTGGAATTGGTGGTTCCACGTGCCATGGAGGTACCGTACCGCAACCGGAAACAGTTCCACTCTATCAACGTGCAAATGGTCTGTGACTCCAACAAGATCATCACACATTGTTGTGCCCGATTCCCCGGATCAACCCATGATTCACTGGTCCTGAGGAACTCCACAATACCACGCTACATGGAGCGACATGCAGGCCCAAGATCCTGGCTACTCGGTGAGTGCAATGTCATGGAAGTGGGCATGGGAATGACGTACCAGTGCATACTCCACCTGGCAGAAAGGGGGAGGGATGATGCATACTCCACCTGGCAGAAAGGGGGGGGGGATGATGCATACTCCACCTGGCAGAAAGGGGGGGGGGTGATGCATACTCCACCTGGCAGAAAGGGGGGGGATGATGCATACTCCACCTGGCAGAAAGGGGGGGGATGATGCATACTCCACCTGGCAGAAAGGGGGGGGATGATGCATACTCCACCTGGCAGAAAGGGGGGGGGATGATGCATACTCCACCTGGCAGAAAGGGTGGGGGGATGATGCATACTCCACCTGGCTGTGAGTAACACAGAGAACGGATACAGAGGAAGGGCACTCACAATGCACACAACCCCTCTGCATACATAGGGTGATGGCATGCAAAACAGGCCATGGCAGCAATGAGCATATACTGGTTGCATTGTGTGAATCAATTAGTGCATGTAGAAGTGAGCCAAGGTAACTGTTCCATGCCAGCCATGGTGGAACATCATGTTCCTGATCAGACAACATGACTGACACATACATTCTCGCCTACATACAGGTGATGCAGCCTATCCCCTGAAGAGGTGGCTCCTCACACCAGTCCGGAACCCGCAGAACCAGCACGAGGAGGACTTCAACCGTGCACATACACATACTCGTGTGGTCATAGAGCAGACATTCGGCCTCCTGAAGGCACGGTTCCGAAGCCTCAGCAGGTCTGGTGGGGCACTCCTGTATGGCCATGAGAAGGTGGCAAAGATCATCATGGCATGTGTCATGCTGCACAATATGTGCGTCAGACGGAATGTGCCCCTGCCCCCTGACGCAGAACTGCAACCACCTGACGATGAGGATGAGGAGGGTGCAGATGGGGCGCCACCACATGGAGGAGGCGATGCACAGGAGGGGCGTGCCATGCGCCAAAGTATCATCGACCACTGCTTCTAGCACACACGGCTGGTGTTTATCGCATGGAGACTGCACTTGGGGCACTGTGTGTCTCTGGGACATGCACACTGTGGACTGTACACCAATAAAGCACACATACGCAATGAAAATGTCCACACATTTCTTTTTTTGAAAGAAAAAAGTGTATTGGAACTATGAACTGTCGTGTCACACCCCCTCCCACCTCCCCCCTGCACACCCCAACACACCCCCTCCCACCTCCCACCTCCCCCCTGCACACCCCAACACACCCCCTCCCACCTCCCACCTCCCCCCTGCACACCCCAACACACCCCCTCCCACCTCCCACCTCCCCCCTGCACACCCCAACACACCCCCTCCCACCTCCCCCCTGCACACCCCAACACACCCCCTCCCACCTCCCACCTCCCCCCTGCACACCCCAACACACCCCTTCCCACCTCCCACCTCCCCCCTGCACACCCCAACACACCCCCTCCCACCTCCCACCTCCCCCTGCACACCCCAACACACCCCATGTAGGTGTCAACAGATGCCTGTGACAGTGTCCACAGGCCGTCACAAGCCCCCTCTCCTGGCCCCCGGGGCACCCCTGGCTGTGGAGCGCAGGTTGCGTCCGGAACGTCGCACGGGGCTGCTCTGCGCAGAACTGGCAGTGGAGGATGTCCCTGGCTGCCCCTGTGCATGCAGCTCCTGTACTGTGTGGGTGAGGTCAGTGACCGCACGACGCAAGCCCGCAAGTTCGGCACAGATGTCCCTGGACATGGCCTGCATGGCATCCCTCAGGGTGGCAGTGCTCTGCGCCACTTCGGCCCTTAGTGTCTCCGTGGCCTGTTCAATGCTAAACCTAGCCCCCACACATTCCGCGGCATGCTCATCCAGCATTGCGGACAGTTGATGCTGCCGTTGAGTGATGTCCTCGAGGGACTGCTGGCCGTGCTGGCCCATGGCCAGTGCAGGTGGAGTGATGGAGGGGCTGCTCCCCTCCTGTGGAGTGTGGACAGGGCATGGGGTGGAAGGCCACTCCTCTGCCTCAGTGTGCCCCTGTGTGTCACCCTCATGGGGGCTGGCGTCTGAGAAACAGGGGGAATGTAGTTGGTCACTGGGGCTTCTGACCTCCTGCTCCATGTCCGAGTCAGAACATGCAGCTGTTGCAGCTGTCTCCCCGATGTTGCTGCTGGCCGCTGACCCCCTGCCTTCTGTGGCAGGCAATGTCGGTGGAGGTGGAGCAGCTGCTGCTGGCCTGCTGCCAACAGGGGTGCTTGCCGGTGGGACCTCCGGTATGCCTGCAGTGGGACCTGCTTGTCGTGGGGTCTGCCTCACTGCAGCTGAGGTTGAGGGTGCAGGGAGGTTGTTGTTGGACTTCGCTCTCTTCGGCGCAGGGGTGTCCTGGTCCTCTGGGTGTGATTCTGTGCCTGTGGTGGAGCAAAGGTGGGAGGGCGTTATTGATGGGTCTACGGACTTTGGAATGACAATGGTTGACATTATTTTGGCCAGTGGATGAGGCAGATTTCAGGCAGTGCCATGCAGGTTGTCTCCTTTTAGTGTGGTATGTGGATGCAGGTATGCGGGTGCCAGCAGTGTATGCAGGGTGGTGCTCGCATGTGGCTATGGGCAGTATTGATTTGTGTTGCATTTACACTCTAGGGCAACCTTGTGCTACACATGATTGGACTGCTGTGACTATGGCATGTCTTGTATGAGGCACCTACCTTCATCGCCTGATGTCGGGGCTCCCCTTTCCATCCCTCCAACGCCTTCGATGGATTCCATGCCGATGGTGCTTGCACAGATCTCCTCCCACGGTTGGAGTTTCAGGGGGGATTCCGACCCTCCACCGGTTCCCTGGGCAAGGTTGCGGTTTGCTGAGATGACGGCTCTGACCCGTATGCGCAGGTCATCCCAGCGCTTCCGGCACTGCTGTGGGGTGCGGGGTACGGTCCCCACCGCGCTGACGCGCTCAGCCACCAGGGCCCAGATGGCCTTCTTCTTCCCGATTGCTGTCCTGGTCATTTCAGGGGAGAAAACAACACCTGCGTTGTCCTGCAGGGTCTCCGCTAGCATGCAGAGTTCCTCCCGGCTGAATCGCTCCTGGCGCTGGCGGTCACATGCCTTTTTCACGGATTTTGGCATTTTCGGGAACTTGGATGGGTGGGTGTTTGGTTGGGACAGGTGTCAGGGTTGGGTCTGGTGTTGTTTGGTAGGATGGCGATGGATTGTGTTTTTAAAGATGGCCGACGGGCTGCTTCCCGTTCCGGCGCGATGACGCTATTTCCGGTTTGGCCTTTTACGGCCGCCGCTAATTACGGTGGCCGTAAATTACGGTGGCCGCTACTTACGCTGGCGGAAGGGCACCTTGCTCGCTTAGCGATGCCGGTAGGGGCCTTTTCCGCCATGGCGTTAATTGCATTACCGCCATGGCGTAATGCTCGTGCGCGATGGGTCGTGATGTGGCGCTCTTTACGCCATCGTCCCACGGCGTAAACGCTCATTACGCCATGGCGGTAATGACGGGCGATTACCGCCAGGGTCGTAATGAGGCCCATGAAGTTGTTCACTTCACCTGTTTCTGTAACTGGTCTAGGGAAACCAAAGCGGCATTTGGTGTAGTATTTCCCTTTGCTTTTGTATTTGCGATGACAATATTTGCCACATATGTGTCTTTGAAATTATTGTAAAATCTGTCTATGAAGGTCACTATGTGTCCGCTGTGAAGGGATTTCACAAGTGATATATTTTTGGATGAACTGCAAAACTGTGGCATCACTGTCCTGACCAAATTTAGGTGCACCTTTGATCCATAAAAGCATGCGAATATGTGGTGCTCATCTGGCTTGGTATTCTTTTCTATAAAAGAAGTGTTGCACTTCTCCGAGGGGAGGAACAGTTTTATTACAAATAAAGTGTAGCATAGCAATGAAACGATGATGGACATAGCTTGACACAGTAACAGGATCTAGAGAGCAAAGCTCTCCAGGTGTTAGTATATCTATGTTGGTTTTGTTGTTGTTTGATATGCGTAGGGAATCATGTAAATCTTCCCATGCATACTCTGCACAACTTAATGTAACAAGGTTTCTGATCATACAACGTACATCTCCGTGCCGACGGAACCAGTATTCTTTCGAACCATGCATGTTTGAAAAGAGATTTGTTATACTTGATTGTAAAACCTCATCTTTTTCTTGCACTTTTTGTATTAATTGCGTAGCTGACATATTTTGAAAGTGGGTTCCAGATTTCAATATGTGTGCAACTCTGTAACATAGGGTTGCTAGTTCACTTTCAAAAAGAGTAGGTGGAATATGTATTCCACATTTTGTCTAAATCTGGGATCTTAAGAATACATTCGTAATGAGCGGTATTCTGATGCCGTAATCTGAGTGGGTCTATCATCGTATCTTCCGCCTTTGCCAGTAGGAAATAGCAGTGGAAAAGCACGTGCTTCTATACTTTTTTCCCATATGCTCATTGGTGACCCTTTGGTTTGTCACATTTGGTAAGTTTCTAGTGCATCATCTATGCTCTCATTAGAGTGCAATGGATGAATTGTGTAATGGTCCAAAAGAGTGGATACTTGTCAAGATACACAATAATAGGAGGAGAGGTCGACACTCTCCCCCGAACCACAGAAGCCGAATGAAGTCGACCCTCCCACCGTGGTTGGCACAGGTACCTGATATATATATATAGACAGGACACCACGTGGCAGCCAGTGGGGGGAAGGGGTTAGGGAGAGGTTGTGGACAGGGTGAGGAGTTTTAGGAACACCGGATAGAGGGTAGAGGAAAACCTAGTTTGGATAGGACTGGGGGAAGTACAGGGAAAACTCCTACACTTATAATTCTTGTAACACCATAACCTGCAATACTTTGATTACTTGATATCATATGTGGTAGTGCTGCCTGTATCCTGATAACCTATATCTTGAGAACACCTTAATACATGTATCTCACACACTGTGTGTCATTGACATGAAACAAAACAAGCATGGTTAGCAGATGAAACATACAATGGGAATACTCCCAAGATGAAGACATGACACATGGCCCCCTGGGCTGATATATGCAACACTTATAGTTACTAACAAGCACATAAACGTATGGAACATAAAGATTTGTCAAGTGCTTCCTTGCAGCATAACAGAAAGATATGCACAGTCTCTCGGTATGTAGTTGTCTCCATAAATACCCTGTAGTAACCCCTGCTGGGTTGGAACAATGTGGGACAATGCAATTCTAATGGCACCTCTGCGTACTACCCATAATTTTTGCAAAGCATACACCTAACAAACACTGGGTACTTCTGTTAGCATGCTCGTAATCACGTGTGCCTTTCGTCAAAGAAAAGATTAGCCCTTTCCGCACTTATCTTGTGTCCGGGAAGCTCCTGAGCCTTCCCGGACGTTGAATGCTGTTGCCCGTAGCAGCCGTCGGAATCACTTCTCTCCCCGCTGCAAAGTGCTCACGCCCGCCGCCTCCGCGTTCATACCAATTCCATAGCGGGCGGCTCCTGACTTCTCCAATGCTGCTTCGACCGACGCAGCTTCGACCTCCAAACAAAATAAACCACACCTGCCGTGCGCCGTGAGCCGCTCATAAACCGTTAGCAATCAACATCAGCTGGCCCCCACGCGCGCACGGCAGTAAACTACCCAGCCTCCCAAGTACTTCTGGGAATTGTAGTTTTGCTGGATTTTTCAGTGTTTTAGCCCTCTGAGCCCAGTATACACACGCTTGCCCTTATTCCTGACATTAACTCCTCTCTGAGGGCCCTTCCCAGGACCTGGCTTACCCGGATGTTGTCGATGAAATTGTTTAACCAACCCTGGAGCATGTACTGAATCCGCCGGCTCCCAAGAACAGTCCTCCGGCCCATAACCTTTCCAGTTAATCAGGTACCATAACCGTTGATTCCTTTTTTTGGCAACCAGAATACTTTTCACTTCATACTCCATCTGACCTTCCTTCATGATGGCTGGTGGTCTCTTAGCAGTCATCCCCGGAGCTGCGGGTTTAAGTAAAGAGACATGGAATACCGGATGGATAGGTACATTTTTTGGCAAATGCAATTTCATAGCAGTGGCTGACACACATTTAATTATCACGTAGGGCCCAATAAAATGAGGCAGAAATTTCCGCGAGCCTATCAAGGCTAGATTTCGTGTGGATAACCACACCTTATCTCCCACTGCATATTTAGGACCTGCTTGTCTATGTTTGTCAGCTTGAATTTTATATTGTCTTTTTGCTTGTTCTAGATTTGCCCATGCCTTTTGCCTGATCTCCAGAAGCAACTGCTTTCGCTCTTGTAACGCGGGGATTTGTCCTACTTCTGGCAAATGTTCGGGTATCATATTCTGCACCTGTCCATATAAACATTCATTTGGTGCCATCCCCAGGGAAGTGTGATAGGTATTATTGTATGTGAATTCTGCCAACCATAAAGCTTGTACCCAAGTATCTCTGCCATCTCCCAAGTACCCTCTTAAATATTGCTCTAGGGTCTGATTCACGCGCTCTGTCTGCCCATCAGTTTGAGGATGATAGCTAGTAGAGAGCGCACAGTTGATTCCCAGCATCTGACAAAAGGCACGCCAAAACCTGGAGGTGAATTGTGATCCTCTATCCGAAATTATACACTTTGGTAGCCCATGCAATCTGACCACATGTTGCAAGAATAACTCTGCCAACTTTCCTGCTCCTGGTATTCCTACACATGGAACAAAGTGAGCCTGCTTAGACATGAAATCCACTACTACCCAAATGGTATCATAACCATTATCAGGAGGTAAATCCGTAATGAAATCCATCGAAATGGAAGTCCATAGTTGACCTGGGGTTGGTAAGGGTTGTAACAGCCCTCTCTTCTTCCCATGCTCTGCCTTGTTACGTGCACAATTCTCACACAACCTTAAGGACTTCTCAGAATCTTGTTTTACAGTGGGCCACCAGAAATATTTCCCTAGCATCTCTTGCATCTTTCTCAAACCTGCATGCCCTGCCAATGGAGAATTATGGCACCAGTATAATGCTTGCTTCTGTAATTCCTTGGTAGGCAAATACAGTCTACCCTGATGATAGGGCAAACCTTCCCGTATGGTACGTGCGGGATGAGTTTTACTCCATTCCTGCAGTTGTCTAACTGGTAATGCCTTCTTGACCTGTTCAATGACTTTCTGTGTAATAGCCCCGACAATTCTTTCAGGTGAAATAACAGTTTTAATTTCCCCTACTGAATTATCCACATTTTGTTGTCTAGATAAAGCATCCGCTTTTCCATTCTTACTACCTGGTCTGAATGTAACCACAAAGTCAAATTCATTAAAATATTGAGACCAACGTAGCTGCCTAGGGCTGTGATTGTGCCGTTGTGAAGTATTGCAAATTTTTATGGTCGGTTACTACCACCACCTGATGTCTTGCACCCATCAAATAATGTCTCCATTCCACAAATGCTAATCGAATGGCCAATAATTCTTTATCCGTAATAGAATAGTTTTGTTCACACCCTGACAATTTCTTAGAGAAAAAGGCCACAGGATGCAAAATTCCCTCTTCATCCTTCTGTGATAAAATAGCTCCTACTGCCACATTACTAGCATCTGTCTCCACCTGAAAGGCTCTCTCTAGTTTAGGATGTCTTAACACAGGAGCGGTAGTGAATGCTGATTTTAGTTGTTGAAATGCTCGCTCTGCCTCCACACTCCATGTAAATCTCACTGTCTTTTTTAGTAGTTGTGTAATTGGACTAACGATTTTGGAGAAATTGCCAATGAAACGTCTGTAGAAGTTAGCAAACCCCAAGAAGGATTGTATGTCTTTTATACATTGTGGAGAAGGCCAATTCAACACTGCTTGCACCTTCCTTGGGTCCATCACAATTCCGGTGTTTGTCAATATAAACCCCAGAAATTCCACCTGGCTTACATGAAATGCGCATTTCTCTGATTTCACACATAATTGATATTCTTGTAACCTTTTCAACACTGCTGTTACATGTTTTACATGTTGTTCTGGGGAATCTGAGTAAATCAAAATATCATCAATATACACAATTACAAAAAGATCAATAAACTCATGCAATACTTCTTGCATAAAAAACTGAAAAGCGGCAGGGGCATTACATAAACCAAACGGCATGACAAGATACTCAAACAATCCAAACTTTGTTCTGAATGCCGTCTTCCACTCATCACCCTCTTTTACCCGTATCAAATGATAGGCTCCCCTTAGATCCAATTTGGTATAAATCTTTGCATTCTTTACTTGGTCCAATAGAACCGAAATCAAAGGTAAAGGGAATCGATTCTTGACGGTCACCTTGTTTAATGCATGATAGTCTATGCAAGTGCGTAACGTCCCTTCCTTTTTAGGGACAAAAAATAATGGAGAGGAAACTGGAGAAGTAGAGGGCCTAATAAATCCTTTAGACAACATTTCATCAAGATACTCTCGTAAGTGTTCATTTTCCTTCTCCGTAAGGGCATATATTCTACTACAAGGTAATTTCGCCCCTTCTTCTAGTTCAATAACACAATAATAGGTCCTATGAGGAGGCAACTGCTCCGCCACTCTTTTGTCAAACACTTTTGCAAATTCCATGTACTGTGAGGGTATTCTCTTTTCCACCGCGCCCACCACTTGGGGCCCTACTACCTTCTCAATTAACAATGCTGTGGGGCCTGTTTCGAGTAGAATGTGTTCCTGACACCGTTGTTCATCAAATCTTACTGTCCGTAGTACCCAATCAATTTGCGGGTTATGTAATTTTAACCATGGCATCCCCAGAATCAACCCAAATTGCAGGGCTGCTATAAGATGAAAGGTAATTATCTCTTGATGACCTCCTTCACAAATCATTTCCAATTTCTCAGTCTGTTGTCGTATGGGACCTGATGTTAATGTTGAACCATCTACCGACTGGACTCCTTCTACCTGCTGCTTGTCAACTACAGGTAACCCTAACTGAGTAGCCAGTGAGATGTCTACAAAGTTACCTGTGGCCCCTGAGTCCTCCTGTTTCGTCAAAGCAAAACATAATGTGACAAGAATGTAGAAATGGGAAGTTTTACCACCCACCGTGTTTGCAATCCACCTGGGGAATCTTACTTCTAATGGGCCTGACACCTGTGTTCCCCTCAAGGCCGGCCCAATTCTTTTCCCGCCTCCTTCGAACTCTTTTCACCACTCTTCTGAGGGGTATTGGGACATGTCCGTATGAAATGCCCTGCTTGCCCACAATACAAACACAACTTATTGGACCTACGTTGTTCCTTTTCTGCCGCCGATAATGGCCCTCTGACACTTCCAATCTGCATTGGTTCTACTTCACTTGCCCTTCCTCCCCTACTTCTGTCTAATCGTACAAAAGGTGTTACTTCAGGTCTCTTTTTATCACCTTTCCTTTCGTTCATGCGATGATCCAACCTCAGCGCTAAATCTATCATAGCAGTACATGTGCGCGGTTGAGGCTCCACTTGTGCAATGGCATCTTTTAGTTCCTCCCGTAATCCTTGATAAAATAATACTGTTTGTTTGGCTGCTGGCCACTCCGTCTCTATGACTAGCCTGTTAAACTGAGTTACATACGTTACTAGATCCCGCACTCCTTGTTTTAATCCCAACAATTCCTTATCCTGGGCTAGAGACACCTCTCTGCGATCAAATAGTCGGCCAAATTCCGTCAAAAACTCATCCCAGTTATATAATAGAGGATCATCTTTTTGTACCAAGGGCATCGCCCATGCTGCAGCATCCCCGGTCAAATAAGAAATGACAAAAGCCGTTCTAGCCTGGATAGTCTCGAAGGCTGTAGGTTTACACAGGAAATGTAGTCTACATTGTGTAAGGAACATCATGTACTTTCGGGGATCCCCCCAAAAACGTTCGGGGGCTGCCAAAGGGACACTACTGGGAGAGTGGACAATTACTGTGGAATTCTGACAGGAAGAGGCAACTCCCATTGCACTTGCTCCTTCCAATGGAGTTCTCTGAGCAACTAAACTTTGAACTTGAGTCTTCAAATTATCAGCTTCTTGTCTTGTCTGAGCTAATTCCAACTGCATATCTTGGAGGGCCTTTAGCACATCGGCCAAAGGCGGAGGAGTCGCTTCCATTTGGCTTGGGTGGTTTGAGTATCCCAATATGGGGGTGGCTTATTATGTCAAGATACACAATAATAGGAGGAGAGGTCGACACTCTCCCCCGAACCACAGAAGCCGAATGAAGTCGACCCTCCCACCGTGGTTGGCACAGGTACCTGATATATATATATAGACAGGACACCACGTGGCAGCCAGTGGGGGGAAGAGGGTTAGGGAGAGGTTGTGGACAGGGTGAGGAGTTTTAGGAACACCGGATAGAGGGTAGAGGAAAACCTAGTTTGGATAGGACTGGGGGAAGTACAGGGAAAACTCCTACACTTATAATTCTTGTAACACCATAACCTGCAATACTTTGATTACTTGATATCATATGTGGTAGTGCTGCCTGTTACCTGATAACCTATATCTTGAGAACACCTTAATACATGTATCTCACACACTGTGTGTCATTGACATGAAACAAAACAAGCATGGTTAGCAGATGAAACATACAATGGGAATACTCCCAAGATGAAGACATGACACATGGCCCCCTGGGCTGATATTTGCAACACTTATAGTTACTAACAAGCACATAAACGTATGGAACATAAAGATTTGTCAAGTGCTTCCTTGCAGCATAACAGAAAGATATGCACAGTCTCTCAGTATGTAGTTGTCTCCATAAATACCCCGTAGTAACCCCTGCTGGGTTGGAACAATGTGGGACAATGCAATTCTAATGGCACCTCTGCGTACTACCCATAGTTTTTGCAAAGCATACACCTAACAAACACTGGGTACTTCTGTTAGCATGCTCGTAATCACGTGTGCCTTTCGTCAAAGAAAAGATGAGCCCTTTCCGCACTTATCTTGTGTCCGGGAAGCTCCTGAGCCTTCCCGGACGTTGAATGCTGTTGCCCGTAGCAGCCGTCGGAATCACTTCTCTCCCCGCTGCAAAGTGCTCACGCCCGCCGCCTCCGCGTTCATACCAATTCCATAGCGGGCGGCTCCTGACTTCTCCAATGCTGCTTCGACCGACGCAGCTTCGACCTCCAAACAAAATAAGCCACACCTGCCGTGCGCCGTAAGCCGCTCATAAACCGTTAGCAATCAAGATCAGCTGGCCCCCACGCGCGCACGGCAGTAAACTACCCAGCCTCCTAAGTACTTCTGGGAATTGTAGTTTTGCTGGATTTTTCAGTGTTTTAGCCCTCTGAGCCCAGTATACACACGCTTGCCCTTATTCCTGACAATACTGCAGCAGGATCCAGAAGTTCAAATTGACCAGTTACTGATGACTCTTGAATTATTTCAGTTTTTTCCCTTAAGCTTTCTTCAATATTTATTTCTTTGTAGTATTCGTTATTGTCTTTGCGATATTGCAAGGCTTGTCTAACTTTATGTAAGTCCACCAGTTGTTGCCAAATTTTTGTGTCTTTTGTTGGTACACCATTTACTAAGACAATTAAACAATGCTCTATTGGATGTTGCACTCCTAGAGTGTGCACATTTTCTGTCAGATCTAATGGCAAATAAACTACTTTGCCACAAAGGCCTTTCACCAATTCAGAAGGAGGTAATTTTGCTGTTTTTGGTTGAAGGCGTATTATTGCTTGAAATGGGTGAACTGTTTGAATGATGATGCTCTCATACAAATTGTGTTGTTGCAGGGGTTTTGGTAGTGGGAATAATTTCAAATTATTTGTGATAGCACGTGCAGGAGTTTGGTTGTTGTCTAGTTTTGTAGTGCAGTAACTGCAACATATTAGGGGTTCACTTATTTGGTATTTGTTTTCTGCTAAAAGGTAGAGAGCAAATTCAAACCATTTGTAATCTTCGTTGTTTTCTATTTTGTATGTTACGTCTATAGTTTTTGTGATCCTTTTGTAAAACATTCTGCAGCAACACACACACACATGGTTTGGTACTTCAGCCGATGTACTTTTAAATGTTAGTATTTCTTTTTTGTATGTGTGTAATAGAAGGTTGCTATGTGCAGAATTGTTGCTAGTCTGCTCTAAATCTATTGCATTTTGTAAGTGGCTTTCACTTCCAAAATATATTCTCTGGATACGGTCGATTTCTTCTTGTAGGTATTTGGGTGTACCATGCAGAAGAGTGTTATATAAATTGGCTAATTCTAAAGCTGGACTGTTAGCATAGTACAGTTTATACACTAGATTTCTTACATTTGAATGATTTATTGATATCCTTTTGATATCATGGAAGGTGTTTTTGCAAATAGGTCCTGAAATGCAGGCTAATGAATGTCCTTGTAGTCCTGTGTATTTGCGCACTGGACAGATATCCATATTTTGCAGCACTTTCATTTTGATTTTGTCTTTACCTTTCACAAACTGATTGAGGAACTGACGTGAAGATTTGGAAGATTTGTTTGGAATGTCACACATTAACGTGCACTGCCATTTGTATACTGGACGGTCTTGTTCAGTCGAATGGAGAGGTCATTCTGAGTTTTCAGGGGATACTTTTGTAAGCAGTGTTTCTTGTTCCATGATGGTATTATTGATTTTTTCATACCCTCATCCACTGCTATGGTTGGCAATTGTGTTTGTTTGATTTTCTCTGTATGCTTCATTAAATTATGGTTCTGTGGTTGTTGTGTGACTCCATTCACCTCCACAAATATTTTAGAAGTTATTTTAGTTGACATTCCGTTTATTGAGAAGTTTCTTTTGTAGTTTAGCACTTAGGTTTGTTAGTGGTTTCATCCTATTTAACACTAAAATAAATAAGTTCCTTTTGAGAAGAATTGCACTGTCTATGAGAGCTTGTAGGATTAATTTTCTACGGTAGGTTTTAAGGTATGAGGATGACTTCGCTCCTCTTCTTATTAGATTCTGAAGGACTCTGTGGTGAAACATTTTTGCAAAAATATTTTTACTATGGGTTCTTGCTACTATATCAGGATACATAGGAGCATTGTTAGCAGTACTGTTTCTTGCCACATTATAATAGAGGAGCCAAAGTTTCGGTAGTTGAAGCTTCCTTTGTTTCGCTAAATGATTGTATTAGCATTTCTGTTTCAACGTTCTGTACACACTCTGCTAGAGATGGATGCTTACTTTGGACACTTTTATTTTCATTTGCTCTATTTCTGCGTTCCTTTCTACGGACTTGCTTTTTGGTAGGCATTCTTTGGGGTCTGTTGAAAAAAAAGAAGGCATGGTTTGGTTTGTTTTACAATGTATGTGTGCTGTGTGCATGCGTGCATGAGTTTGATGGGGAAGCTGGTTGCGGTGGTGTGTTAATGTGCATTGGGCAGTTACAATGAGTTGGGAAGGCTATTTTTCTGTTTGTATATTACTACACTGTGCTTCAGATGAGATTAGAAAGTGAGCTGGTGGTGAGGAGAAGCATTAATAGTAAACGTAATGGTATAAAATTAAAACAAGTATTAGTTTTGTAGTACTAACATTCTAAGGCTTCTGTATGTTATTTGTTTTCCAAAAACACAGGGATTTGTCTGCCATTCTGCTTGTTATTCATTGTTTAATAAATGGGGATTTGTGGGTAGAATGGTTCAGAAATCAATGTTTTTTTTGGTGCGCAAATTACATAAATAACCCACACAGTCTCTTTGAGGAACAGAAAGAATATAAAGGAAGGACTGTACCTACTTTTTTTTGCAGAATCACCAGGTTTCTTCGGATATGTTGTTTGCAGTGTAGACGCTGTTGATTTTCAGGAGAGTAGTCTTCACTGCAATTGTAAAATGAAGAAGTAAGTAACTTTGTGTGTTTAAAGCAGTGATGTTAATGTACGTTCATTTTGCATCTTTCGTCGGAGTATTCTCTTTTGATATCTCAACACAGCCTTTATATGTTATTTGCAGTCTGTTAGTTGAACCTGCTTCGCAAATGAGTACAATTTTCAGTTCATGAAATCCCCTTGTTTTTTTTAAGCTGTGTTTTCCATAGCAGAGAGGTTTGTAAGTGATAAGTCATTATAGTAGATTGGAAAAATTCGACTACTTTCCCATTATAAGTACGAATGCGAAAAATCGGGAGAACCTCAGAGGGAGATGTCACCACAGCAATCGGGAACGTTTATTTTTCTCGCGTTCGCATTGGAAGTAGCATTAATTTAGGCGGAAGACAGTAAAAAATTGTGACATTTCCTAATGGGAAATCGAGTTTCGCGCCTAAATCGGGAGAGTTGTTACGTATGTATAGGTTATGCGGGAGACAGTAAGAAGTAGTGCGGTTTCACAATGGAAAATCAGAAGTCTTTCACCTATAGGGGGAGCGTTGGTATGTATTGGCTATGCAGATTTAGTGGCATTAATTTGTTTAAATGAAATCATAAGGGTTGCACATGTTCTCTGAATAAAATATGCATACCTGTACTTTGTACTTATGCATGTGCGTATGCATGGAGCTGTAAGTAGAAATCCGCGACACTTGCACAGTAATTTTTGAAGTAGGTGCTTTGCAATGATATACAACTTGCATTCAGAGTGATGAACAGTACATTTGAAGTGCGGAACTCTGATGAGTTAGATTTAGAGATCTTGAATGTGATTGGTGGATGGTTGTGTGACTGCTTAGCTGTGTCCAATGAGGGAATGGATTTGCGAGTGATGTGGAAAAGGTTGAAGGACTGGCTAAGAGTTACGTGCCGCTCAGACACCGCGCTTTTACAGCAAATCCAGCATGGAAAGGGGACTGTAGGCATGAGCCAATCAGATGTTCACATTGTTCATTTGTGTTGAAAGACAGTGCGTGTAGTGAAGATGGCAGAGGTGGAGACAGTCAGGGTGTTGGTGCTCGGAGATATTTTTGTCCATGGTTTACAGCACTATTCCGAAAGTAGGCATGTGGCACACAATTTCGATGTCAGAGGAGTGGAGGTGGTGTGGAGAGCTGCGACTGATTGCAATGTTGTGGCAATTCTCCAAGTTTGCAGAGATATGCGTAGAATGACCAGTCCCCATGTGGTAGTTTTGCACTACGGTGCTTGCCATTTGGGCTACGTGAGTTCACGTACTTTGTTGGAAGATTTCAAACAGTTGGTGCAAGCAGTCATTAACATCTTTCCAACTGTGAAAATAATTTTTTCCGGCTTACTCCCTAGAAGAAAATGGAACAACAGTTCTGTTTTTTGTCCTGATCAAAGTATTGGGAGGTGTACCATCAATCGCGGCGTGCGTGCTTTCATGTTATGAGCTGATATGTTTTTCTGCACCCACGAGAACATTGTTTCCAGTAATGTGGCTTATTTTGAAGCAGATGGTGTTTCGTTATCTTTTTTGGGAAATGCCATGTTCTTTTGAAATGTAAGGCTTGCTTTGGAGAAGGTTCTGTGATGATTGTAGGAGTAAAGTAAGAAGAAATGAATAAAATACAAAATAACATGTCTGTCAGGCATCTGCCAAAAAAACAAAAAAAAAACGTCTCTTTTCAGAGCCCACCTTAAAGGGGAAAAGGGGAATACTATTTAAATGTACAGTCGTCACGCTCAGATCCTCTTCGTGTCCGCGGACATGGCGGTAGACTGCAGGCAGCGTGTATTACCAACAGGGTTTCTGGGGTGGAGCCGCATGCAAATGAGAATGAGCGAAGCTGGGGATTGGTCAGTAAAGTTCAGTGGGTGTGTTCTGAACGGAGAGATTTAATGAGAACGTCTTTTTCCTGACAGGAGACTAGACAGCTATGGCTCTGTGTGCTCGAAAACAGATCATTGCGCTATATCTGCAGATCTTGGATTTTCTCATGCGGAAGTGCACTGGCATGGAGTGCGTGAAATGAAGTGGCTGGACTTGGTACCTCTCTGTGCTACTTTACAGACAGAGCGTCATCCTAATGTAATTATCATTCATTGTGGAGGAAACAGTTTAGGGCATGTCTCTGGAATTTCTTTGCAATTTGCAATGAAGGAAGGACTTGCGAAGGTCATGAACATGTTTCCAAATTGCCTAGTCGTTTTTTCCCGTATTGCACAAAGACAAATGTGGCTGCGTTCTTCTGCATTTGGTCCACAAATGGAGAAAGCGAGGCGCAATGTCAATAAGGCTGTTTGTGCCTTTCTAAGAGATGTTGGCATGTCCTCTTTTCACAATGAAAATATTTTGTTTCGCAGCACTTTCATTTTTCGCAGAGATGGAGTCCATCTCACATATGCTGGCAATCAGATTTTTCTTCGAAATCTACAAAATGCATTGCAGCCTTTTTTGGATTCATAGTCACCTATATGGCAATCCGTTTTTTCACATCCACAGTTTTTCAAATACACCAACCACCACCAAAGGCTCTTTTCAGAGCCACCACTTACTCCCAGCGAAAAGTGCATTGGTTTTGCTCTGCTTGCACCCTCCATTTTTGTGCGTCCTACGACTGTCCGCTGACTTTTTGAAAAATGTGCGGGGGCCTACACCGGTCACTTGATAGTTCAATTGTTAAACTGAGAAAGGCGGCTCTGAAAGAGCCTTTTTAGTCATTTGTGTTGTTTTCCATTTTTTTTTTTACACACGACACACTAGGAGAGGAGGGTAAAGGAGGGTAAGGAAGGCATACCAACCACAGGGATAAGAAAGGGCAGGTGGAGAGAGAAAGATGCTTTACTTAGGTAGAGAGCAGTTCTCCTGGTGCTCCGTGACCGTAGTCTCAAAAGCACTTCGAAGACTCTCCCCCCTGCAGAGTACTGCGTCGCAGTACATACGCAATATTGTGACCCTCGCAAGGTAAGGGTCAACAGCATCGCGAATGGCCTGTGAGGCAGCTGGAGGGATATGCTCTCCGACAGGAGTGTCTCTTGTGGTGAGAGGATCGGACACAGAGGAGGCTGCGGAGGAACTCAACCTACTACGTTCTTCACATGGTACCACCTTGCGAATGTCTGCACTGTGGAACAAAGTTACGTGTCGCTTCATGGTTGTCGTACCAAAGCTGTACGCACCAGGTCTCCCGCGACTCAGCACCAACTTGCACTGGTTACACCTGACCTGGTTCGCACGTGCTTTCGGTACGTTTCCAAAAACAGTAAACAACCGCCACACCCACAACTCCCGGCAAGTGCTTGTAGTGCGGAGTTCCTCCACCTCATTCTCTTCTTCCTCTTCTTCCTTGTTCTCTACATCCTAACGTGTATTTCCCTCTGCAGGCCCTTGGGGAGGTGGTGGCGGTGGAGGGTTTGGGGTGGTGTTGAGGCTAATGAAGCAACAGCAGCCATGGATGCCATTAGGGTTGGTCGGCTAATCTTCGCTACAGGAGTAAAGGCAGCAAAACTCAATCTGCTATAGCCAGACGTACAATGAAGATGGGCTCGGGGGTGTGGCCTTTTATAGCGGTGGAGGGGTGCGCCTCGTGACCATATCGATCACTCAAAATCGCTGCAAAAATTCGAAACCATATGTTGAAAGGTAGGGCTATTGTATGGGACATGTGAAATGGTTATTTTATACTGTAAAATAATTTCCCATGTCTGTATAAGTTCTTTTGAAATGTTGCGGAAGCAGACAAACTGCGCAAATTAGGCCACACGCTCAGCGTGGGTGCGGTCACATGATAACATCGTGAACACATCCGCGAAGGAAATGGGTGCCCGCTGGACACCAAATGCAGAGTAACGGGCGTGCGCATGCGCGCGGGTGTCCTACGGACAGTGTTCGGGTCCTGAAACTAATTAAAAGTGCGACACAAGTGAGACGGACAGTTACGGACAGGCGCGCTGTTCGCAGTACTTATGGGTGTGGTGTGCATGTGTGTAGATGTTGTGCTGACTGTACGGCCAGGTACAGTGTCCTTAAGACACCTCCATTTTGTTTGACTACGGACATGCCGGCCACCGCGCCTGTTCTACGGACAGCTCCATCTTGGCTGCAGACGGTACGTACAGGTATAGTGTCCTTAGGACACTCCCATTTTGTTAATTTGCAGACATCCCGGACACCCGGTGTGTTCTAAGAACATGTTTTATCTTGGTTGTGACCTGTACGGAGAGGTATAATATCCTTAGGACGCCCCATTCTGTTAATTTACGCACAACTTGGACAGCTGGTGCGTTCTAAGATCAGTTCCATCTTGGTTGCGAATGGTACGGGTAGGTGTATTGCCCTTAGAACATCCATATTATATTGATTACGGCCAGCCCGAACAGACGCGCTGTCCGCAGACATTTTTAAAACTCTTTTAAAAAAAATGTTTTAATCCAAACCATTTCACTACAACTAACATAAAACATGTTTTAATACACACACATACATCAATCAAGAGAAATACAGGGGGAAGCAGATACTGAAACAAATCTAGGGGAATTAGGGTTTAACACAGGATGGTTGTGAGGGTATGAAGGGATGGATGTTTCGTCAAAATGTTTATGTTATTCTTGAGGGTTTGGGGATGGTTCACTAGGAAATGGAGAAGGGGGACAGGTACAGGTTGGACAATGATATCTTATTTTTCCTCTCACGTAGTCCTCCACAAATTGCCTTGACCTGTTAAAATTCTCATTTAGTATGTCCATTTTCTGTTGTATCCGTTACAGGCTGTCTTGCTCTGTGTCCTTTGAAGGACTTTGTTCTTTTTTTACCTTGTCTGTTAAAAATAAATATATATATGTTAAATGCCCATAAAATACTGACTATTAATTTGCTTATGCAGAGAAGTATGTCCCATTATTATCGCTATCCTCCGACATTTCCCCATGCGGAAAATTCTCCTTCAGCCACTCCAAAGTACTGCACATTTCTGTGTCAAAACAGAAATACATTATTTTTTCTGCACCTCATACAAAAAAGTACACACACATATAAGAAAAATGAAGTTCACTTACTATTTTCTTGTAATTTGTCTTCGTTGTGCTGTGTGCGTCTACTGTCGCTCCTGGCTGCACAGTTTCTGTGAGGTAATTACGTTGGAGGCATATCTTTTTTTGTTATGATATAATCCATTTCATTCTACATGGTAATTAAATGCATGGGTAATATTTGAGACGTGTAGGCTCAATTGGTTACTTATTAGTACTTATAATGTGTGTATGTGTTCTTTTTTAAACTTGTGCATTTTTCATATGGCACAATAGTACAATTTCAGATACCCCCTGACTGTTTGGGTACTGTTGATCTCATCCCCGCCTGCCCGCAGACAGGCGCTCAGTCCGTGCCTTTCAAATATCATTAGCGAGGGGGTTCCGTATGTTCTATGTTACATGTATATAAAGTAAGGGAATTATAGTACATATCTCCCAAATTCACATGATGAAAGTGTATATTCAGTAAAAAAAACTTTGTTAACGGGATGTTATGATTAAGTTGCCCTACTAAAAAAACTATGAAATTCAGTAAAAAAAACTTTGTTAAAGGGACGTTATGGTTAAGTTGCCCTACTAAAAATCCATAAAATTCACTAAAAAAAACGTTGTTAAGGGCACGTTATGGTTAAGTTGCACTACTAAAAACCTGTGAAATTCACACAAAAAAACGTTATAAACGTCACATTATGGTTCGAAGTAAAACCGAAAAACCCCTGAAAATCGACAGTTATGGTAGGCTAAGCAACCATAACTGCCCGCACCACTGTGCACTTCTAACACTAACCCCCAGAACATCAAAGATGACATCACAAAAGTCATTGATGACATTACATGTGTAGCCCCTTCGTTTATGTTCACTGCCATATCTAGGCCAGGTGGGTTTATTTACTAACAGTCAGAAACTTAACTTTCAAAAGGTATTACATTTATAGATATTGCTATTCTCACATGTTCTTAGAATACTTTCCTTAGAATTTAATCGCATCTTATGATGTACATATATAGGGGAAGAAGTAGGCCTGCAACATAGCCATCATTTTTGTACGTGAATACAATCATGTACATTATACCCAGTTGCTAATGATACTGCCTCTTGTTTGCTTACTTTACTCTCCATATATAAGCCCCATATTTGTATACATTGTAGTCTATTTATGTGTTGTGTGTATTACTTGAAATATGTAGTAAGTGATGCATTATTAGCAACTTAGTACATGTTTCACAGACCAGAAAAGTGTGATACAGAAGCATTCACCGTTTTATTATATAACTTTGGAAAGTACAAATATAGCACCTCTGTGGTGTATGCTGCAGCCAATACCTACATTTATGTATGAGTAGGTTCCTGTACTAGAAAGAACATTGTAATGGAATTTTCTTTAGAACACTACATTGCGTGATGAAGTATGTAATTTATTGCACATTTCCCGATAATCCCTGATACTTTTTTGCCAAAATTACATTCACAACCCCTTGTCTGAAAGGTAAATGCACATGTGATGTCATCAGTGATGTCATCAATGACATGTGTGATGTCATCTTTGATGTCCCGGGTGTTAGTGTTAGCAGTGCACAGTGGTGCGGGCAGTTGTGGTTGCTTAGCCTACCATAACTGGCGAATTTCAGGGGTTTTTCGGTTTTACTTCGAACCATAATGTGACGTTTATAATGTTTTTTTTAGTGAATTTCACGGGTTTTTAGTAGCGCAATATATATATATATATATATATATATATATATATATATATATATATATATATATATATATATATATATATTACACGACCACAGTAGTGGCTATGAAGTTATGGTTAAGTTGCTGTTTCCATAGGAAGCGTACTTTTTGGGCAGCTTATAACTCTGCTCCTCCTGGCCGAATCCTCACCAAACTTTGCAAAAAAAGTATATGGCCCACTCTGAATTTTCTCGCAAAGTTTAGTGAGGTTTGGTCTAGTGGTGGAAAAGTTATAGGGGGGTCCCAAAACGTCTTTTTTTCCCATTGACTGAATAGGGGAAAACTTTGCGCATGGCTACAGGTCAAAACACTGGACGGATTTTCACCAAATTTGCGTCAGGTGCAGTGGCTTTGTCTAGAAAGCGTGATTTTGTAAATGTGGTGACCTTCCGTGCAGTACTTTCCATTAAAATGACCAAAAAGTAGGTCTGAAAAAATGTGTGATATCTATGTCCGCTTCGCGGTCACACTTCCCTGTTCGGTCCACGGACAAGATACCGATTGGCTAAGAGGCTGGCGTCATGACCGCGGACACGCAACGTCTCTGCCGATTGGCTGCAGCGAGACGTGTGCTGCGTCAGATTGTTTGGATGCACCCGACATCTTGGATCCGCTGATAGCGGAGCGACAACCAGCGGAAACATGCTATATTTATAAACCTCTTTTGCTGTGGCATAGAGCGTTGGGAAAGGTTCAGACAGTAAGACATGGGTGATCAATGCATTTGTTGTGGCGGTCGGTCTTCATGATGTATTTTCTATGGCCACCTTGTACGCACAGAAAATGAGGGCTCCAATAACGGTAGCATTTCAGTCCATGCAGTGCACAGTGAACTTGTAACTGTTGTAAGGACACGCGTGGTGTTAACGAACATTGAAATTGACACCATGCCGTAATTGCATTACTTTTTCCTATGGGTATTGTATTCATTAGTACGCCGCCATGGGTGTGACATGCTACGGTGGTCGTGACCAGGGCCTAGAGTCTTGGATGCATGGCCCTGGCCACCACCACTGCAGCATGTCACACCCATGCATATACCCGTAGTAATGCGTATCGATTGCCTGGTTGTGGGGAGTGTGTGCAGTCTTGGGTGCATGGCCAAAGACCATGCACCCAAGAACAAAGTTATAAGCACTGGACCTCCAAGCCACTGCACACCTATCCTATGTAATATCTATGGACATACAGCTATTTCACAGCTACAGAGACACCCGTAGTATTCTACATCAGTCAGGTGGCTGTGGGGAGGGTGTGCAGTCATGAGTGCATAGCCGCAGGCCATGCACCCAACAGCACAGTTATATGTAGTGTACTTACAAGGCACAATGGGTGTGATATGGTGTGGGAGTGCATCACTCAGGTGGCTGTGGGGAGCGGCTGTAGTGTACTTATGTTCCCAATGGATGTCATATGGTGCGGTAGTAGTGGCCAGGATGTAGAGTATTTGAACAAAGTAATAACCATTGCAGTTGCAACTATGGATTTTATATACTGTGTACCCTTACATTCATAAATCTATGGCCTCACACTGACGTCTGTAGCCTGTGGCTACAAACTACTGCACCATATCACAGCTATAGGTACACTTGTAGCATCATTAAGATGGTTGTGGGGAAGGCGTAGCGTTTTGGGAGCATGGCCAGAGGCCATGCGGAAAGTACTGTTCCAACCACTCCAAAGTACTAGTCATTTCTGTGTCAAAACAACAGAAAGGCATTATTACTTCTGCACCACATACCAAAAAAACTACACACACATACAAAAAAATGACCTTCACTTACTATTTTGATGTTATATCCCTTTGTCCTACTGCGTCCGTCCACTGTCGGTCCAGGCTGCAGAGTTTCTGTGAAGTAATTACGATGCAGGCATCCTTTTTTTTTAATGGTACCACCCATTTCATTCTACATGGCTATTAAATGCATTGTTTTCATTTCACACATTCAGTTTTCCTTATATATTTATTAATACTTATAATGTCTTCCTGTCCTTTTTCTAAGTTCAACATTTTTTGTGTACGAAAATAGTACATTTTCAGATACCCCCTGCCTGTTTGGGTACTGTTGACCTCGTCCGCCCCCGTCCGCAAACAGGCATTCAGTCCGTCCCTTTCTAATATCAATAGGGAGGGGGTTCTGTATGTTCGATGTTACATGTACATCAAGTACGTGCATTATACTACATTTCTCCCAAAATCACATGACAACAGTGTATATTCAGCACAACAACTCCATTAACACAATCTTACCATTAAGTTCCCCTTCCAAAAACCTGCAAAATTCACTACAAAAAAAAACTTTGTTAAGGGGACGTTATGGTTAAGTTGCCCTATCAAAAACATGTAAAATTCACTACAAAAAAAAACTTTGTTAAGGGGACGTTATGGTTAAGTTGCCCTACCAACAACCTGTGCACTTCACCACAAAAACTTTTCAACCTCCCTATTATGGTCCCCTTAACAACGTTTTTTTTGTAGTGATATATATATATATACATATATATATATATATGTATATATATGTATGTATATATATATGTTACACAGCCACGGTAGTGGCTGTGTAGTTATGGTTAAGTTGCTATTTCCATAGGAAGAGCCCTTTTTGGGTGGCTTATAACTCCGCTCCCCCTGGACGAATCCTCACCAAACTGTGCAAAAAAAAGTATATGGGCCACTCTGAATTTTCTTGTCAAGTTTGGTGATGTTTGGTCCAGGGGGGGAAAAGTTATTGGAGTGGTCCCAAAACGTCTTTTTTTCCAATAGACTGAATGGGGGGAAAAGTTTGCGCACGCCTACAGCCCAAACCGCTGGACGGATTTTCACCAAATTTGCGGCAGGAGCTTGGCCCCGAAAGCGTGCTTTTGTAAATTTGATGCCAATCGGTCCAGTAGTTTTCTTTAAAACAACCAAAAAGTATGACTCATAAAATTAGTGATATCTATGTCCGCTCCGCGGTCACACTTCCCTGTTCGCTCTGCGGACAAGATACCGATTGGCTAATCCGTAGCGTCATGTCCGCGGACATGTGACGCGTTCACTGATTGGATGTTGGACAGCGTGAAGTGTGTCAGATTGTTTTGCTGTGCCCGCCATCTTTTATTCGTGTTTTGGTGTACGGGGACATCGCCGCTAACACATATAAAATGACACATTGCACTTGTTAAACTTATGAAATACTGTCTCGGAAGGTGAGGGTTAATGAGGCTGGGATGGGATGTGGCAGCAGGAAGTCAAAAAGTGGTGTTTTCTTGTCACCAAAGTCATACGGTAAATTGGAAGTTGCTGCTCAATATAGTGTCCGTTAAGTACAGGCGAAGAATTATTGTGTCTGTGTTAAAATGTATTTAAAATAATATTGCAGTCAGACTGGCGTCCTAGAGTTTGAAATCTGAGGCAGGCACCTGCACTGTTTGATGGAAACAGCGGGTCTGCAAGTGTATGGGAGTACCAGTTCTCATGAAGGCATTGAGACATGTTGTTGCAAAGTCAGAATGTATTTGCATTCTGAGTGAAGGTCACTTGCTTTGCTTTTTTGGTTGCGAGCGCAGTAGGCCCACGCATCCGACTGAACCCATAAGGGTTAATTGTTTTTTGACCTTGAGTAAAAGGGAACATTCAGTAAGAATGCAGGGAGTGAAGGTTTGCAAAAAATACTATTTGATAAGTGTTAGGGAGAATTCTCTCTTTAGGCTGAATTTCCTAGCCTAGTGAGTCCCCCAGCAGCTTTGCTGGATTTCTGGAGTTTGTTTTTTTCTCCTGCCAAGAGTGAGACTCTTTTTTCTCCCACTCTTGGACATGATTTATGGTGTTCCTTTGACTGGTTATGTGTTTTATGGGCTATGGGGACCTTTACCCCATAGGGTCTCATGTGTTTTTACTATGTGTGTTACACAGCATCCTCCGTGCAGTAACGCAGGGGTGTCCTAGTGACACCCCACCATAGACTCCATACCCTGGGACTGACTACTCTCTCCCAGGGCATGTAAAGTCACCATTGGCTTTACTAGTCCCAAATTATTAACAGAAACCGGTACAAATCATCATATTGTGGACGTACTGGTCGGGGCAATTTGATTTCCCCGGGGTCTGTTAGTCGAGGGGGCACGTCTCCATCCCCCCTGATCGAGTTTTGGCTGGTGGCAGTGGATACTACTTTTTATATTCGACCGCGAATATATCCCTATGGGATTTTCCCATTGTTCGAGGCTACCAACTTTAATTATTTAATTCTCATAGCCTCGAACACACCGCCCGTTTATTTATTTAATATTAATTCGCCGGTTGGTATTTTTTGCCAGGACTCGATTCTAAAATGGCGTTTGTGTTCTCTTCTGTGACTCCAACCCAAGTCGAGCCCTTTGTTCCACTTTTTGCGGGCTTCTCCACAGAAGCCTCCAAAAGTGGTGCCACTCTGTCTGGGTACCACAGTGGGTGTGGGAGGGGGTTTAGGCACCCTGGACTGAGTTACCTTGGTAACTCAAGTCACACTCTTGTGTGATTGGCCCAAGTGGTGAGCCGGCCGGCTCACCACTTAACATGTTTGATTGACAGCTAGGCTGAGTGAATGGGGGTGTGCTGCATAAAAGCAGGGCTTTGGGGACTGGAACTTCAGAAGTCGCCACAGGACCTGAGAATCCGACGAGGGAGAAGCTGAGCCGACCTACCACAACGACACCACCGGTGGAGCCCTGCGGAACCAACTCACCACTTCCCGACGACAGAGAAGATCTCCCGGCTGGAGAGGCTTCTTCCCCTGACTGGTGGGCACAACCAGTTTACCTTCTTTTCCTCGCATCCCAGGACGTCTTGTGGTCGAATTGCCCGTGCCAAGCACCCCGGCAACCGGATAGCCACTTACCACTGGACCCGAGATCCTCTCTTCCCCCGGACGAAGCACTGACTTGCATCCGCTGCCAGGAACAACTGCCCCCGCTGGAGTATTCTCAACACTTTAAGGTACCGTGTCCGCCAGGCCTCCCTTTCTAAAGATTGCTACAAGGTAATAATAATCCCTTAACCTTCTGGACTGGGCTGGCCGCCTTGACCATCTAACTGGTCCCTTTCTTTGGTCCAACTCTTTTTGAACCTTTTCAAGACTTTTGTGCACTGCAACCGTGTGACCTTGGACACATTTTGTTCTGATCCTCTTAAAGTGGATCCGGCCTTCTGAACTCTAACTTCACGGTTTTACTTTGCCTTCCTCTCTTGTTGTGTTCTTGTGAAAGTGTTGGGATCTGTTTCAATTTATGTCTGCTTTTCTCTCCCTTTTTTTAAAACGAATTATTAGAGTGCCATGTGCGTTAAGCGCTCACCGCTGTCTGAAAATAAGTGGGGCTTTACTTAAGAATTGTCTAATATTCTTTTAAGGGAGTGTATATCTTTTAGTGACCGTTTTTTTGAACTGCTTAACATTAGTGCCTGTGTGTTTTACTAGATGTGGTTTTAAATAAATAATTATATCTCTTTTACACCAAGCTCTGGTCAGTGTTTACTTGTTCTACTATGTTCTCTTGACCTATTGTGAATACTCTGTATACTGCCTAACTCTTCTTGAGGGAAGTCTGACTGCTCAGCCACAGCTACCAAGTGAATCTGTGTGGTACAGACTGCTACCAAGTGGGTTTACTGCCAAACACCTGTAGTCTTAAATCTTTTGCAGTGGTCCCAGAGGGAACTGCACAGGTTTCTGCCTAACAATAAGGTTATGTATTCAAACCGTTTGTAAGGCACATGTAATATCAGTTCAAGAAGATTCTTTGGTGCAAGTACATTGCTGTCTGAGTTTCACGAATACAATGGAGACGGTGACTATCGTGTAAGTTTACTTTTGACGACTCTACACCGGAACAAGATTTAATTTTTTATTACCAGAACATTAATTTTGGCAATGTAACTGAAGTACTATCTTTCTGTGTTTTTTACTTATGGAGAGTGCAGATTCTCGGTGTTTGTAGGCTATCACTAGATTCACCCATGTTCAACGCTAATATTTCTTTAAAATGTCATGTATGATCACACCGATTTGTGCATAGTTTCCACGTTCTTTTTGTCTTTTTTGAAATTGTTTGCTAAATGTTGGGTATTGATAATTATTTTCTGTTATGTTTTCCGAACAGCTACATCCTGCCTTACTGTGATTGCCATGGATTCCAGATGCCAAGTGATGGATTTTTTGCACGCCAGATGCACGTACTCGTGACCGGCTGCCTAACCGTCACTGTTTTGGGGGACGATCGCGCAGGACCCATTTGTCCGTACGCGGCAGTGGCCATTAGGAGTAACATAACATCTTTTATGGTGGTCTAGGCCGAGGTTCACCCCGACGTCTTGGAAATCACTGTGCGACCGAAGCGGTTGCTTTATCGAAAACGAATACTTTGTGTATGGGAAAAGAACAACGTGCGCCTCACGATTAACATTTTCGATGACGACCGAAGAAATAAAGTTACTATTTGATTGAAAATGGGAATAGTCTGATGGTCTCGGACAGTTTATTGTGAAATAAAAGTACTTTACAAATTCTAAAATGTTACTGTTTTCGTTTAAAAACCAGTTTATTATTTCAAAATGTGACGTGCTACGTTGTACGTCGCTGTGTGCTCATTTTCAGGTTCTGCGTCACGACACGTAGGTGCTTATGGGCGCATTTGGCTAAGCTGGAGAGGAACGTCATCCAAACAAGGTGTATAATATCATTAGGGTTGGTTATGTAACGAGATGTGGGAGTGTTTTCGTATTAGACAAATGTTGTAATTTAGTTAAAAAACATAGCGGTATACGTTTACTGACAGAGGGGTAGGCTGTAGCCATGGGGAGTGGGCAGAATGTCGGGGTCATGGTATAAGGTCATGATCCGCACAATGTGGCTACTGGCCATGACCAGAAGGGAGAAAAGATAGGATTACAGTGGCCATGTCCACCTGGGACTGGCTTTGTGGTAAAGTTGTTCGACATTAGGATACATTTGAAAGGGAAGAAAAAAGTGCTTGTGGTAATATGTTAACAGGATTTCCTTTTTGCAGGCTGCCATGGAAAGCGAAGAGGGGCCCTGTATGGAACAACCGCCTTCCCTTTCTATGGGGGCCATCTTGGAAAAGGATTTTGATTAGGACGAAAAATCCTCTTTTTTAGTAGTACGGGTTACTGCTTTGGAAATCTAGATTGTTAATGGCATTCATCCCCCATTTTAGGGCTGGAAGGGGGGTAATGATCCAGAGGTCACATTATGCACTCTCGCTTCAATTGGACTGATAACTTGGCCTGTAGGCCCTTTATTCACTGTTCCAGTTCCTGGAACGGAGGACACACGCTACAGTATTGCCATTAGCATAACACAAACTGCAAATGGAAATGTTGGAAAATCTTATTGCGTCTATGTACTTTACTGAGAAATATAAAGTAGATGGAGTCTATGCGATTTTTTTTTATTTGCATTTTTAAACTGTGAAAGGTGGTTCTTAAAGGAACATTTAATTTGTTTACGGATGGCTTTTTTTTGGAAGGACAGCTAAGAAGGAAAGTTGCGGACGGAAATGAGCAGAGGCACCAAACAGTAATATGGAGGGGGTATCAATTACATTTGTGATGTCATCTTTGATGTCCTGGGTGTTAGTTTTAGCAGTGCACAGTGGTGGTGCGAGTTATGGTTGCTTAGCTTACCATAACTGGCGAATTCCAAGGGTTTTCGGTTTTACTTCAAACCACAACGTGATGTTAACAAAGTTTTTTTTAGTGAATTACATAGGTTTTTAGTAGCGCAACTTAACCATAACGTCCCTTTAATAAAGTTTTCTTTACTGAGTATATATATAGATGTGATATTTATTCTACAGGCTTGGCTTTATTGTTGTGATCTGGAGCGCCAGATTTGCTAAGTGAAGTAGAAAAGATAACATTGTGGGTGTATCACAATGAAATGGATCCACATTCTTATCCCTACACCAGCTGCTGAACCTGCCCGAACAACAGCGGTATAAGGATTTTGTTGCTGGCCAAAAGCAAAATCTCCATTACGTCTTCCTGGAGGTCCCAATCCTTGTACCTCAGCCTCTCAGAAACCATGCACGCAGGCTGAGTGTTTTGACCTCTGGATGGAGAACCTGACCCTGCTCTCGCGAGAGAAGGTCCTCTCTTTGTGAAAGACTTATCAGAGGGCAGATGGACATGTCCAGAAGGTCCGGGTACCACGTCCTCCTCGCCCAATCCTGGGCAATTAGGACCATTGATTTCCCAAACTTTCTCAACCTCCTGATAACGTGAGGAATGACAGGGACTGGAGGAGACACGTTCAGAAGTGGAAACTCCCAGTCTGCCACAAACACGTCTCCTAGAGCTCTTCCATGGGGAACTTCTCAGGAACAGAATAGCTTGCACTTCCGGTTGACACTGGTTGGGAACAGATCCACTTCAAGGTTTCCCCAAAGGGTGAAGATCTCTTGAAGGACTTCCAGAGCTAGTTCCCACTCGTGGGAGACTGTGCTCTGTCTGCTCAGAGCATCTACCGCCAAGTTCTCCTCTCCGGCTAGGTGAATACCCTCTTGAATTGACCAGTACCAGAGCTGCATTGCCTCTCTGCACAGTGGTAGTGACCTTTTACCTCCTCTCTTGTTGAGGTAGTACATGGCCACTGTGTTGTCCATCATTATCAGGACATTCTTTCCCTGTACAGAGGGTAGAGAGGCCTTCAGTGCTAACCTGATTGCCCTCTGCTCCTAAAGATTGATATGTAGTTTGAGCTCTGATGAAGACCAACGACCGCTGATTGTTAGATCGTTGGTGTGGGCTCCCCACCGCATGAGTGAGGCTTCCGTCACTACTGTTATCTCTGCCCATGGTTGCTAAAAAGGTTCTCCATTCAGAATGTTGTCCTTGCAGGCCCACCACAGAAGGTCTTGTGCAACTCTGCTTGGAACCTGAAAGAGGTCTTACATCCTGCCTGGGAAATGGGGCCATTGAGTCCTGAGAGCCCATTGGAGAGATCTCATTCTCAGGCGAGCCTCTGGCACCAGACAAATGCAATATGCCATGAGGCCGAGCAACCTCAAAAAATTGATGGCCGGATACTCTGGGCACTCTGAAAATTAGTGATCATCTGCAGAATGTGTTGAGCCCTCACCTCGGGTGGTGAGTCTTTTCCTGGGGAGGCATCCTGGACTGCTCTGATAAATTGGAGTCTTTGAGATGGTATCATATTTGACTTCTTGTAATTGAGGGAGAAGCCCAATTTGTGGAATAAGTGGCGCTGAGATGTTCCAGGGTCTGTTCTGGAGAACGAGTCCTGATCAGTCAATCGTCCAGGCAGGGGTGAATGTGCATGTGTCATGATGCCTACCCCCGGGGACCCAGACCACGTCCAGCAACCCCAGAAGCAGGCATCAAGTTAACCTAAGCAAGCCCAACAACCCCTGCTAGGGGCTATTTGGGTCCAGTCCTGGCGCCTATGGCGCCAGGCTCATATGGAGAGTGTCTTGGCGCCTATGGCGCCTATGGCGCCAGGCTCATAGATTAAAACTTACCTGATGCAGACCATGCTGCAAGAGCTCCAAGCCAAAAGCGGCTTGGAAGGGACTACTTTACTTAGGGACTATTTTTTACTCGGGCGGGGCTGGGGAGGAATACTTACCTGGGACTACTTTGGTTGCTATTTAAACCACGCCCGAAGAGCAGCACACGCTTCGCGTTATTCTGCATCCAGCAGTGTAACGCTCACCGTGCCTGCAAGTCTGCATCCAGCCTTCTGCCACGCCCACCTCGAGTTTGGAGCTCCTAGAAAAAGGGAGAAAGAAGTAGAAAAGGTTAGAACAAGAGCAATACCTTTAATCCTTACCTGGATTCCCGATCCATCGCGCCTTCGAGCTGGAAGAAAGAAGTTATTTTATGCGCGTCGCCTCGCCTGCTGCAGCGCCGCGCTGAACTCACCGGCCTTCGCAACATCTTCACATTCCACTGCATCCTCCTGCATGTTCCCGCCGCACTCCGGCACCTAAGGAGAAGACAAGAACAGCAAGGTGAGCCAAGGGAATACACAGAGGAATATAAGTTACCCCCCATAGACTTACCTGATTTTACCACCGGGGGTACTATTCCTCTTCACGGGTCGGCGCAGCTTCCACTGCATTTTCGCCGAACCCCGTCCTCTAAGGGGAAACAAAAGGACAGCCAGGTGAAACAAAGGGACTAACAAGGGGAACCCTCCTCATCACAATAGACTTACCTGATTTTACCGTCAGAGGTATTATTCCCCAAGACTTCATACTTTCTCTCAGCGCCTGAATAAGGGAGAAAGCAACAGGTTACATATTGACATTATTTTATCGAACTGTGTTGGAAAATACAAATCCTTACCAGATTACTATCGGTTGCCATGAGGAACTCTTCATTAGGGTCAAGCTGCAACCTGCAAGGAATCGGACAAGAGTGAAAGTTAGGCATTTGAACTCTTACAAACTTTATACTTACGGCGTCTTGCCGGGAATCTCGGAGTCAATATTGTTCTGGAACTCACCAATTCCTTCGAGCCAGTGAAGCAACTGGTTATCAACACGCCCCTGCGCTCAATGCAGGATGGAGAGCTCATCTTTTCAAACCATCAGGTGAGACTATAAGAGGGGACATCAAAGGCGATCTGTGGGGAGAACGGCGCGGGTGGGGGGATTTACGCTCAACTCCACGGGTGGTTAATTCCCTTTCTCCATTTGCAGAAGAATATTCCTACGGGCCAAGCAAACGAAGCTAGGTGGGCCAGTCCAGTCCGTCATCTCGGCCCTATGCGTCACATTGGTGGAGATCGCAGCTGTCCAGTTCCGATTGACGCCTCTGTGGGAGCCAGGTGAGCGTAACAGCATGCCCCCTGTCCCGAGACTCGGAGCCAGCACTGCCATCAACTTGGTGAAAACCCTGGGGAATTGCAGAACTATGAACTGAAAATGAGAACCGCCAACTGCAAACCTCAGGTACTTTCTGCGCTTGTGATGATGGATAGGCACATGAAAGCAAGCATCCCCAAGGTCCAATGATACCATCCAGTCTTTGAGTTGGAGTTTCTTAAGTCCAAGATAGGTCTCAATCCTCTGTCCTTTTTGGGGAATAGAAAATATGGGGAGTACAACCATTGTTACTCTCCGCTGCAGGTACTGGTTCTATTGCACCTTTTTCTAGCAGGGTCAACATTTCCTGCATAAGGAGCGGATCTGGAATTGTCAATGAGCTGTTCCCCAGTGGATGATCCTGGGGCCTTTTTAGATAAGGAAGGTAACCCTGCGCTACCGTTTCCAGTGGCCAATTATCTGAAGTAATGGCTCTCTACTCTTTCAGATGCTGTGAGAGCCTGCCTCCCACTGGGGTTTTGTGGATTAAGGCCTGTTGGAGATTTTGTCTTTGGGGATAGTTCCTGATTTGGCAGTATTTTAGTATTGTGGTATTTTGGCTGTAAATTGGCCTTACCGTTGGTGGTAGTTCAGTGTTACCCTATTTTGGTAATAGTTCAGAACTATCTTATTCTGGTGGTATTCTAGTGTTAGCTTACTTTTGTGGTAATTTTTAGTGGTATCTTATTTTTGTGGTATAGTGGTAATTTTAGTGGTGAGCATACCTTCCATCATACAGCCCTATGATAAAACAAAACTTCCCTCTTTATAATTATGACCCACCTTTGGCTGACGATAAAGAACCTTTGGACCTGGCACACTTTCAGGGAACCCAGTAAGATTATACAGAATGCAACTTATTGCATGTAGCTCATGTTGCTGATTTATTTACATCAGTAACCTATGTGCCTTGGAGGGCACCGCTTTCTCTTCAGCATGCAGAGAAAACCCATTCACACACACACAACCTTCTATCTTGCATATGTATATTCTTCCTTGTTTCCTAAATATACCTTTGGCGGTAACAAAAGTGGTAAATGTTTTACCACCGTGGTGTAAACATCAAAACCTCCCGACCACTCCTTCCCCTTGATACAGTAATAATTAGAGGCATGAAATGAAACCAGAAAATTCACCAGCTTTGCTTTTGTTATGATATTTGTTCTTATTATACACAATCAAGGGTAAAATGTTAATCTCATAATATTACAGTTACATATATTCTTACCAACAGTAATCACAACTTCGACCCTCTAAAAGATAAAAAGAGAGAAGAAAACAAGCACAGGGCAACATGGAAGAGTCTGTACACATGTGTGCAATTTTTCTTTTAAACAAATGCAGACATAAAGCAATAAAAATAAAGCATTTCGTTTTATAACCTAGCACCCTAAGCTACTTGAGCACATGTCAACGATCCCACGTACTCCTCAATTAACTTGACTTACAATTATTTTGAAGTCTGCTTCTATGTTCCACCTGCGTCTCTTGCTGCCAGAGCTTATCTGCACAACCTCACACAGCCCACGGACACAGCCCTGGGAATTCCAGTCACTCCGAAGCCACAACGACACTTCCTCTGCCCTGTCTTCAAGCTCTCTTCAAGCTGCAGCCTCTGGAGGCCCGCGTCCCAGAGAGGCACTGGTAGGAATCGAATCTCAGGAAGCTCTGACTACACCCCCCTGCTCAGCTGCTTAAATTTCCTCTGGCTTTCCATCACAAATTAACTCAGCCTTTCCTGACGTGGTTCTAACACCCCCAGACTTCTACCAATCACATTACAAGGGCCTGCATGTAACTATTCACTTCCTATGAGAACAATGGGAGCTTCAGTTATGCAAGAGCCTGTTACACTTCTAGTTTCCTACTGTGCATATTTTTCTCTTCTCCATAGAAGAGCACTGAAACCGAATGAATTTTCATCTGTGTTTACCAACTGCATTACAATGTTAATTTCTGTTATATAGGTTATTTCCACAATGCAACTTGTCACAGTTAGAAATACTTAATTTGTAAATGTGCACATTGAAACCCGGTCTTTTTCTGCATTTGTTTTTTTTTTTAATGTAACCCTAATGTGATATTTCACCTGCTCCATGTAATGTCCCAACTCTTCTCTACCTCCAGGGTAATTCCATTATCATGCTGAACTGTACCCCTAATTTGCACCCACTTTAAAATAACTGCCCGTTTCATTTAGTATTTCTAAAAATGAACATCCATTTTAGGCTGCATCTGTCAGGTTTCCATGATCTGGAGTCTTTATTTCTACAGCTTTAGGCTGAGTGTAGGTTTTGTTTACAATATTTTCCTTGACCATCATGTAAGCCAGCTGTTATTCTCCCAATTCAAGATGGCGAACTTCCTGCTCAGCAATGATTGGCTAGAGACTATTATGATGCAGTTTGGAACCTCTGAAAAGGTTCTAAACTGCTTTTCATTATAGATCTGTTCAGGAGTGGTCACAGCGCTCAAGAGCTCCAGAGGACACCTTAGAAACCAGAGAAAAGAAAATACATCTCCTTGAAACCATTCTTCAGAAAGAGCCAGAGAATTACTCAGATAAGTGACAAGTGAAAACAAGCTTGGTTAATGTTAAGAGACTGTATTTAAAAGACTGTTTGTGAAGACTGCATGTACAAAGTAGAAGAATGTCAA
Organism: Ambystoma mexicanum; assembly: GCF_040938575.1. Taxonomy (NCBI): domain Eukaryota; kingdom Metazoa; phylum Chordata; class Amphibia; order Caudata; family Ambystomatidae; genus Ambystoma; species Ambystoma mexicanum. Next base: position 13,736,540 of record NC_090925.1, on the reverse strand, counting down.
TTTAGTGAAGTCAGAAGAAGCAACCATCACGTTTTAAAAACTGTTCGTTTATTGGTTATCTTCAGATTGTATATAAGTTAATTTTTTGTTAGAAGTATAGCGTGCGTTGCTGGCATCAGAAGGGAACGTTTGTACGACTTGCATGGTGCGCGTGGGAGGAAGAATAGAAGGTCTGTTGTTTCGTTTCCAGCGTGTCTATTCTCCTCCTGCTAGAGAAAAGGACCTTGCGGCGTGCCGCGCGTGATAAGGAAGTAAGGAGCTGCATCAGGCGAGCACGCGGGCACATTGCGCAGTGAAAACTGTTGTGGAAAGGAGATCGGCTGAGGGAACAGAAGCTGCGGCCGACAGGGTGTTAAGCGCGGAATACAAATGAAACAGTGTTCGCGCGGAGCACAGATGAGACAGTCCTGAAGCATTCCAACGCAGTGCGGCAGTTTTAAGGTATGCACGCACGCGCGCAAAAGTTATAATTAGTTTGGCAATTCAAAAAAGCAGTTGATTAATGTACAAGAGAATAAATGCAAACTTTATAAATAGCAAGCCAACGTTTTTTCAGGACCTTTTAGTGAGCTGAAGGAAAAGTGAATAAACTGCAAGTGAACAGATTCCAGTGTGAACACAAAGTAATTCTTCAAACTGAAGAAATGGTGCACAGAGATCAGAACAACAAATGGTTTAGTTCTGTTGAAGTTTAAGTTGAATTGAAAAAAGAAAACAGGAGACAGCAATTGAATTTCATTTTGGAGAGCAGAGAAAGCATTTCAAAAGCCAGAATAAATGAAAATCTATTAAGTCACATTTCTTTTTTGAACTTGAGAAAGAAGCCACAGAGAGCCCAATAGCTTTGAACAAGTTACCTGCAAAGGCAAGACTAGGAGACTAGAACGCTCTTGATTTCCTTGTTAAGCCTCAAGCAGAGGCAGTCGGGTAATGGGAGGTTTTAAGAGTAGAATACATTATTTCAAGTGCAGATGTTTAAGATGGAAGTTTAACCAGTAATGTGTTATTTGCAGGTTCGCCATAGTTTCAAGAATTGAAGGAGGCTAAAAAAGAGGTCCTAACCATTTTTTTTATTTTCTCCACTTCCCCTTTTCCCCCGGTCTGGTCTTGACTATTGGGTGTACCGGTTTGGGGGATCTGGTGGGCTATTCGTCTGCTCCTGCAGGATTTCGGCACTGGGACTTGACAGCAAATCTGGGAAAAGCTGCCATTTGCACCCATTACGAAATGGCTGCTTTTAAACACTGCCAATACAACACCCATTTTGCTTCCCTTACAATCTGTATACATATGCTGTTATTTGCATGAATTAGCACCCAAATATCCCTACAGGCCTCAGAGAGGTGGCTGAAGCAGCGATTGAGGGCAAAGCTGCCGCTGCTTGGGCTGATTTAGCACCTCTTCCTTGCCACCACGAGGGAATCTTCTTTATCCTCTATGGCTGGCTTGTTCTCTCCCTCTTCCAATTGAGGGGTAGAAAAGAAAGGACTAAACCCTCCAAGATGACGTACCAGAGTAGGAAATTAGCCGCCTCTTTTGAGGTCTGTAGCTTTTCCAGACTTTCATCGGCCTTGCTACCAAACAGTCTCAAGCTGTCAAAATGCATATGGACTAATCTAGATTGCATGTCCGGTGCAAACCCAGACTTCCTCAGCCATGCAAATCTGCCTAGCATGGTGCTAGTCGCCATGGACCTGCCAATCCTACCTGCAGTATCCCTACCTGACTGGAGGCACTGACACATTGCCTCCTTATCATCCTTCATGATAGCCAGGAAGCCGTCTCTCTCTTCCCCTTCGGGGATGTGGTCAGCCGCCAATGCTGGGCAATCCCACGGAATGAACGAAAACTTAGATAAGGCACAAGTGGCATTTGCTGATTTCAAGGCCATGCTACTGGCACTAAATACTTTTCACGCCCAAGCGTCCACCCATTTATCATCCCTGTCTGTAGGAATGGTAGGATAAGCAGATTGTTTTGTGGATGTGGCTGCTTGGATCACCAAACCTACTGTAGTCGGGAGCTTGGTTAAGTAATCTAGGTCACTGTTTGACGGTCTATATTACTTGGGAACATTTTTATTAACCGCAGAAATAGAATCTGGGGGGTGGAGGCGCTAGTGAGCCCAGCAAAAATGGCCGCAGGCCAGTGAGCTCCTGTACACATAAAGAAATCTGGCAATCATCCAGAGGTTTTCTCGACGAGAACTTGTTGTCTTAGAACAGCACTGCAAGCGTGAACAATCACCCCTCAAGTCACACGCAACTCTGAAGAAAATTGCTGTGGGGAAAGTGCAATTCTGGAATCACACGTAGAGTCCTCGTTGGAACGAAGAACTAGAGGCAGAGAAGGAGTAGCCGGCCCCGAATACTGAAAACCGATGCATGTGTCATGATGCCCGCTCCCGGGGAGCCGGTTCAAGCCCTGCATCCCCAGAAGCGGACATCCAGTCCCCAAGGAAGGACCCAGCAACCCCATATAGGGGCCCTTTGGACAGTGTCCTGGCGCCTATGGTGCCAGGCTCATAAAGGACATCAGTCCTGGAGCCATAGGCGCCAGGCTCATTATGGGAGTGCTTGGGTGCACTTACCTGATGCAGACCATGCTGCAGGATCCCAGCCTCCTTGAGGCCTGAAAGGAATTACTTTACCTGTGGGACTAATTCACCATCCGGGCGTGGTCGGGGAAGGATAAATACCTGATTGAAGGAAGGATACATACCTGTAACTTCTTCCAAGGCTATTTAAACCCCACCCGAACAGCCACACGTGCTGCGCGTTGTTCTGCATCTAGCAGCTGGACGCTCACCGTGTCTGCTCCTGCATCCTGACTTCTGCCACGCCTGCCAGCATCCTGGATCACCTGCAAAGGAAGAGAAGAAGAGAACAGAAGAAGGAAAAGTCCTTACCTGCTAAATCCGCATCCCGGAGACATCTCGCCGACAATCCTGAAAAGGAAGACTTTTATTTAAAAGCTCATCGCGTCGATCGCTGCTGCGCCGCATTCCACTCACCTTTACAGGGCGCCTCCATGTTCAGCAGCGATCATCCGGATTCGCAGTCACGCCCCAGCGCCTCGGGAGAAAAAGACCAGAACAAAAGGTGAGAGAGAGAAGGGAATAAGGAAAGCTAAATCTCCATGTTAAGACTTACCTGTTGATTCATTCCCTCTTCATTTCGGGTCCGCACCGCATGCTGGCATTTCCGGACCCCGGCCCCTAAGGGGAAAAAGAGACATCAGCGTTAATGAGCGAATGAAAAGACATTACCAAAAAACGCTCATTAAAGACTTACCTGATTTCTACAAGGATTTCACCTCTCATCTCGGGTCGGTGCCTGTTCCCCGGCATTCCGTACCCCGGCCCCTATGGGGAAAAAGACACTAGCATTAGTACATTAATGCATGGACACAAGGGGAACCTCTTATCAAAAAACTTACCTGGAAGCCAAGCAAGTTTGGTTCTCACCAATCCGAAAATCCAGTGAAGTAACTGGATACCAACGCGCCCCTGCATCAGAAGCAGGATGGAGAGCTCGTCCTTCCAGACCCTAAGGTGAGACGCTACGAGAAATCACAGAAGGGTTTCGAGGAGGGTGAGAGGGGAAAGTGGGAGGCCGATTGCATTACCCCGCAGACAGTTAATCCCCTATTTTCGCCTACAGAAGGATACTTCTGCGAGCCAGACAAGCCAGATTTGGGGGCCCGGTCCAGTCCGTCTTCCGAACCCTGCGCATCACCTTAGAAGAGGTCACAGCAGCGCGAACCAGGCCAGCGCCTCCGTGGGAGTCAGGTGAGCGTAACAGCATGCCCGACCCTGAAGGTGGGAGGCGCTCCGACGAGGATCTAGCATCAGAGTGAAAGACCGGCAACCCCGGAGTTCCTGGGGGCAGCACATGCTTGCCGTGTCCATAAAGACCGCTGCACAAGGCACCAGCGATACCAGTGGAGCGAAGCCAGCAGAATCGGATTCTGCACGAAGGGGTGCCCCGGGAGAACGCGTTATCAGCTGCAGCAATGACAGCAAACAGATTCCAGAGGCATTGACAGGAGAGGGCAGTGCGCCCGGTCCTAGCTCCAAGGGGACAGCTGAAGCCACCGGCGTGGATGCACCTGACGGGGGACTCTTCTGCATCACACGCAGTGCCGAAGCACGAGCTACCAAGCGGGAGAAGCAAAGGGAGTTGGACCCGCGGACTGAGGCACCCGCTAGCATTTTCAACAGACGGCGGCTGGCGAAGGTGCTGGCTTGGCAGGGAAGGACTGCACCCCCCGTGACATCGAGCAGATGCCACAAACACCTTCTCCAGCCCCGCGCCACAGAACGGATATAACCGGCGCAGCGCTGCAGGGGAACATGAGCCTCGAGCACCCCGACCCTCAGCAGAGTGGAGGGAGGTCGTAATGATGCAGTAGAACGAAGAACAGGGGAGACTGCAGAGGGTGTCTGCACTCCACCCGTTGGTGGTGCCGACCTGCAGGACTGTGGACGGGGGTGAAAAATCAGGAGCCCTCCTCCTATCAAGAAGGCGGCAGACTTGTCTCTGGGGTGCTGAGGATTATAACCATTGCGTTTGAGAAACGCTGTGACACTCGGATGCCCCGAAGCCCTGCAGGACTGCTCTGACAGTCGAGGGGGAGGAGACAGAAAGCTTAAGCACGGACAAGCTCCTGGGAAGATAAGAACCTCTACGCCCAGGCCGGGAGTCTCCTTACTAAGGTGGAATATGAACAGAGGCATCGGCTGCGCCCGGCCCATTGCAGGCTGCGCCCCGACACATGGCAGGATACGTGCAGATTGTGCACGTTGCTGATTTGAAAACAGCGGAAGCCATACCAGATACCAGCCTATGTAGGCAGTACGCCGCGTCTGGAGCTGCCACAACCGCATAAGGAAGGTACTGTCTGGGAGAGTAAAAGGGGGGGGGGAATAGAAGAGTACTTAAAAAAAACAGCAACAACTACTACGGGCTACAAATAAGTGGCTCCAGCTCCCCTGACACGCACGTTGCACATAAGAGGAGCTGCCTTGTTCCCTTACACTATCCAGGTACGCAGGGTTCTACAGGAACTGGGGAAGTGGAACAAATAACTGGTTTGGAGTGCAAGTGAGATATAATCCCTAACTCACGCCACCACCTCCACCCCTGTATGGGACACCCCACCCCCAATAGCAAGCCTGGAGACATTTGTGGAACAGCACCACTAGCTTAGGACATCAAGCATACTGTGCTGGGGGAGTAGCAACGGTTTGGACGAGGAAGGAAGGAGAGCAATCCATGGACATCAACATACGGGTACCATAAATCCAGTCGGCGAGGTAGCGGACCCCCTGGTGGTGTGACACACAGACATATCAGATGGACTGATTGAAGGCTTGGAACTCCACCGGGTGCAGATTCACACAAAGAGGACGCTGAAGCGGAACAACCCAACTGACTGGCGGAGCAGTTGATAATACACCAGACCAAAGCCTTGCTCATTCACGCCTGAGGAACACCTCTAACTCTGTTATATTACCTCGGGCATCATACCCTGGCACTGACAGATTGGTGCAGCAGAAGCATCAACTAAGGGACGCCTGGTTAAAACAATAGGAAGCACTCCGAACCTGATAGCTGAATACAGCGCTGCACCCACCCTGCCCGTATGGAAGGTCAGGGCTAGTGGCAATGTCCAAGTCTAACAAAGAGAACAAACAGCAATTTAAGTTGCATTTCGACACTCTGTCTCAGGCAAAAATGAACAAAGCAATGGAAAACCCTCCAGAGGTACAGACTCAAGCAGCGCCCCAAGATCCAGCGGGTGCATTCCAAGACATCAAGATGATGTTCAACTAACTGCAATCCAGCATACAGTCACTGGATGGGAAAATGGACACTCTCACTTGCAAGGTCGACCACATGCAAGTCCAACTGGACAAGCACAGAGAGAGGCTGGATGAGGTCGAAGGCAGGGTGTCCGCAGTGGAGGATGGATTGACATAGACAGCCAGGGAGATGGTGCAGGTGCAACGGGTGCTGAAGGAACTCATTAACAAGCAAGATGACTTGGAGTCCACATCGCGAAGGAACAACCTCAGAATAATCGGGGTTGCGTAATCGGTGGAACAAAAGAATATGGAGCTGCTGGTTGAGGAGATGCTGCGAGAGACGCTGGGGTCAGAGGGATTCTCACCCATGTACATTGTGCAAAGGGCACACCGGATACCCGGTGGGAGGAGACCAATCCCAGGAGCTCCACCACGCTCAATTATAGCCTGCATGTTGGACTATTGGGACAGGGACACAGCTCTTCGTAAAGCTCGGGAAAAAGGGACGGTGTCATACAAAGGAGATGTGATTAGGCTATTTCCAGACTTCTCAGATAAGGTTCAGGCTTCCAGGAGGACAAACACTGAGGTCAAGAAGCAGCTACGTGAGAGGGGCATCCTATACGCCATGCTGTTCCCGGACAAGTAACGCATAGAACACGAGGGGCGTGCAATCTTTTTTGAAACCCCGGAAGAAGATAACGCATTTTTGGAACTGAAACCAAGAAACCCCTGACAACGGGGGAACAATTGGTGAAAACGGACCCTGAGACACATATCCTTTGGTAAACTTGATGCTGGGAACTAACTGATGTTTGTACTCAGGAATGTCGGGTAATGACCAGAAACCTAGATAGGTGTATGGGGAGGGCTGGACATCTGGCTGTCCCCCAGGCGAAAGCATAAGTTATGTGTGTGTGTGGGATACAGCTGATATGTTGGGGGGGTGCATACCGACGAATTGGGGTTGCCGGTGGGTGTGGGGGGGATTCAGTACGAATACCACCTCACATACACACTGGGCGAATCTTGTACGATGTTATAGGAGGGGAGCCGGTGGAACAGGTTTGAAGGACCAGCCTTAAGGAATATCTATGCCTTTGTAGAGGGCAATGGCGTCACTTAGCTTTATTACGTGGAAAGCCAGGGGCCTAAATTGCCCCTTGAAATGTAGGAAGGTGCTGCTGTACATGCACCAGGTTGGGATAGCATTCCTACAAGAGACCCATCTAACGCCGGAGGTGGAGTCTAAATTTGGGAAATGTTGGGGATATCATAGGTATTATTCGCAATACTCCTCCTATGCAAGGGGTGTGTGCACCCTTATACACAGCTCTGTCGGGTTCTGCTAAACCAATGTTGTTAGGGATAGGGAGGGGAGGGCTCTTGTGGTCCAGGGCACCGTCCAGGGGAAATTATATACGTTGGTTAATTATTATGGTCCACATCAGGTTGTGGTAGATGCATTGGAGTGGATAGATCAGCAGATGGGGAAACTGCCATTGGGGAAAATAATCTTGGCGGGCAATTTTAACGCAGTCATGAATCCAGCATGTGATCAAACAGGAGATGGTAACCTGGCAGGGGGACTAGCAGGCTGACGGCATGGCTCTCGCGTGGGAAGTTGAAGATGTGTGGAGGTTTAGGAATCAAGGTGAGCGGGAATACACCTGGTACTCCATGACCCCAAAAAATATGTAATCGAAACCGGTCGACCAGAACTTTCGCAGATATCTCTAAGTCATTCGAGATACAGGCCTGAAAATAACAATCACCAATGACCAATGCTAGATGACATGAGATTGGTTATGTTTTTATTTGTCCTTTTTCCTGTTTGCTTCTTAACAATCCAATAATGGATATTGTGAGAAATATTTTGGTAAAGTAAAGAACGTAGACAACGTATTAAGAACAAAAGATCAATTGACGAGAACGTGCCTTCACATTCTTTCTTTTTAGGAAAAATCTTTTATGGTTAGGTCGAGCACTTTCCGGAGGGTGAATAAAACATGGTAGCGTACCATTTACTGAATACTCCCATGTGAACTGTTCTACCACTAGTGCAGTCATTGGACTAGATCCCAGGTTGTGTGTTTTAGTGAGAATGTGTTTTTCATTATAATAATAGGACTAGTTTCCCCCTCTTGCTATCCACCTTAACCTAGGGCTGTTACACCTTAAAGGCATAGGGTGTTCTTCTGGCTAGGTTGAGTATAAGGGAACACAATTATAGTTTTGTGAAACTACTTAAGAATTCATTACCTGTACCTGTCCTTGTTTTGTGTGATATCTTAATGTAAATGTAACAGGAAGGTCTGATATCCCCATATGAGGGGTATTTTATATACAAAAAAACGAATCTCCCTGAGTGGTATGTATCCAGTCACTGCTTGAACAGGAGAAGGGGGTTGGAATCCTAGCTCGCACCCTGTCAGATCACGCCCCTGTACTACTGGTTATTGGCCTGGAGGGACGGGTGAAGGAGAGGCCCCCATGCCGATTCAAAAGGCCTACGGGCATGCTGGCGCATTACAAGAATTAAAATAAATAAATAAAATAAATAAAAAAAGCGAAGGTCTCACAGATAGTGTTTGTTGAAGGCTTAACAGCCGCCATTGATAACTTCTTAGAAACCAATGTAGGTTCGGTGACATCTTCCAGGACGCCGTGGGAATGTTTCAAGGGTGTGAGAATGGGGAGTGCATATCCAAAGAAACGGGAATACTAAGGCAAATTAGAAGGGAACTGGCCACTAAGGACAGCAGCATACGAGCAATGCAAAAAGCTGCTCCCACCCCAAAAAATCGGGAGCAAGCAGAGCTTCTACAGCAACTGCAAGACTTCCAAGCGCTAGCACTCAGGGAGATTAAATACATTGGGGGTCAAGTGGCGCTTCGCCAATATGGGGAAGGGCAAGCCCCGGGCCGAACACTATCAAAGGCAACCAAGATGGATAACCTAAAAGATAGGATACCAGCGATAGCAGATGAGCAGGAGGAGGATCAGTTTGAGGACAAAGAAACAGTTGGAAAATTCTTCAGGTTTTACAAACAGTTATACTCCTCCCAGGCCCGAGCCCCCCAGGCCGAGATAGACATGTATCTGGACCAAGTGGCGCTGCATTGGTGCACAGACGACCAAAGGGAACTACTGAGCCGCCCACTGACATTGGCAGAAGGGCTGAACGCTATCAAATCCCTAGCGAATGGAAAGGCGCCGGGACCCGACGGATTCATGGCAGAGTTTTACAAACACTATGTTAGCAAGCTCGCCCCCACCTGTCGGAGATGCTCCAACATAGCCTGGAGGAAGGACATCTACCGGAATCACTGAGGGAGGCAACGGTGGTGGTGCTACTAAAACCGGATAAACCTTATAACAATTGCTCTTCATATCGTCCAATATCACTTATTAACATAGATAACAAGGTCTTAGCGAAAATTCTGGCATCCCGACTATCACCCATGATGCAAACTATGGTGAGGGTGGATCAAGCAGGTTTTGTCCCGGGACGCTCATCCGCGTATGGATTTAGGAGAATGTTCGGGTTGATAGCGGCTGTGCAGTAGCAAGACTCAGTAGTGGCTGTTCTGCTGGACGCCACTAAATCGTTTGATTCGGTTGAATGGCCGTTTCTGTTCTCTGTCCTGAGACGCATGGGGATGGGAGAACACTATATAGCTTTGGTCTCCCACTATACATGCAACCGGTAGCTAAGATAAGGGTGAACTGACAATTAACACCGACTATCGCACTGGAGAGGGCGACACGACAAGGATGCACCTTGTCACTTCTGCTGTTTGCCCTGGCTATAGAGCCACTGGCGGAAAGAATAAGGGAAGTGCATTTACATTGTGGGATTCAGCTGCACACCCACAGAGTAGTGATATCATTGTATGCAGATGATATGGTGTTGTTCATTAAAGATCCTAGCATTAACCTAGACCCAATCATGAGAGATGTACAACTATTTGGGGAACTATCAGGGCTGAAGGTGAAAGCTGCTAAATCTGTCCTGTTCCCATTAACGGAGGGGTTTGAGCGGTACTGGGACGAATGGGGGTTCCAATGGCACATGTTCCAAACCCACTATCTTGGAATCAATATAGCCAGAGACAACAAAGTGGTGTATAATAGCAACTATGTGAAAGTCCTGGAACAGGCGAAGGAGGCCATGTATAAATGGAAGAACCTTCCTCTCAACCTGTACGGTCGGATATCCGTTATTAAAATGACGCTACTCCCTAGGTTTTTGTATATCTTTTTGAATGCCCTGATAGCTGTACCAGGGGACTACTTTCGGGATCTAAAAACAGCGCTGCTACAGTTCTTATGGGCGGGCAAACAGGCCAGGGTGTCCTGGAACAAGCTAGCAACAGCGATACGAGAGGGAGGCCTGGCACTACCTGAATTCGAGACCTACCATGCAGGATTTCTCCGCTACTGGTATGAGACGCAGGGGGACAGAAGGCACGCAGAGGTGGAGAGGGCGCTGACTGCACCGGCCCTACTGAAATCGATCATCCTCACGGCACCGGATAGAGCACGGAAGTCCAGGGACATGCTGGATGTAACATGTAGAGCATGGACCTGCATAGAGCGTAGGGCTAGGGGGGAGGTTCTCTACTTCCCTAAACTCCCTGTGATACACATCCCGGGGGTCCCTATTACCAGCGAGATGGGATTCACGAACCCTGATGAGGAGGCTGGGATTGGCACATCTGGGGGAACTCTTCCTTAATGAGGAAATTATAACACTGGATAAACTGAAGGAGAGGGGGGAGCTGTCGGCTCTGGACATATGTATATATTTTAGCCTGAAGGCGACCTTACGTCAAGTGTTCACTACATTCCCCACACAGCCGCAGGTCTCCTGTATATTAGACAAACTGCTTCAGGGAGAGCTGAGCAGCAGGGTAACATCGGGTTGTATGCATTGTGTATGATCGCAGGGGAGACCGGGAAAACATCACCATGGAGGAAATTTTCAGAAGAAATATGTAAATATTGTTGCAAGATGACCAGAAAGGGAGCCATCAATGCGAGGTACAAATTAATTCACTTTAAATACCTCCACCAATTCTACCACACACCAGCTAAATTGAAGGAATATTTTCCAGACACCTCAGGGAGATGCGCCAGATGTAATGCCACATTGGCGGACTTCCTTCATACTGCCTGGGGATGCCCACCCATACAGCAAGTTTGGGAATTGGTGTTTGAAACGAATAGCGGTATCACAGGTCAGGTGATAGACCCAGACCCACTGACAGCACTGCTATGTTACACCAAGACAGTGCCCAAACAAACCTGGAAACTTGTCGGCCTGCTCCTGATACTGGCCAAGAAGCGGGTAGCAATGCAGTGGGGGGGGGGGAGCAGCGCCCCAAAATCTCCTTTTGGAAGGCAAACATTTTATATTGTCATGACATGAAAAGCGGATGGGGGAGTGATAACTCAGAACAGATATGGCGACAGGAGCATGTGGGATGCTTACGTGCAATTCTTGATTGGTCAAACCGATGCTGAAGAGGATGGCTCTGATATGTCCTAACTCGAACCATGACCTGTGAGAAGATACACGGCGTGAATGCACTGTATAAGGGAGGTATAAGATGCATAAACAGAAAGTACCTGTTGAGCAGATTGGATTAAATGTAGAATGCCATGATGATATCAGGACCTAAAGTACAATGTATAACACGTATGTTATGTGATGTGGGATAATGTGGGGGGGGGAGAAGGAGTTGGGATTGTTGGCACATGGCGTCGGTTCTATTTTATATGCCAATGAAAAGAATTTTTAAAAAAAAGAAATATAATCTGGGATTTCCCAATTTGTTGTAACCTTTTTTGTAAAGCAATATGGAAGGGCAAAATGGGATCCCTCTGTGGACCTTGGTCTAATATGTCCGTCAAGTCATCCTATTGAAAAGGAGGAGCAGGTCTACTCCATCCCAAATATTCTACTACCCGTTGCCCCCCTGTGAGTGTCTGTGTGCCCCCATGCCCCCCTGTGAGTGTCTGTTGTGCCCCCATGGCCCCCCTTGAGTGTCTGTGTGCCCCCATACCCCCCTGTGATTGTCTGTGCGCCCCCAAGCCCCCCTGTGAGTGTCTGTGTGCCCCCATGCCCCCCTGTGAGTGTCTGTGTGCCCCCATTCCCCCTGTGAGTGTCTGTGTGCCCCCATACCCCCCAGTGGGTGTCTGTGTGCCCCCACCCTTACCTGCCTTCTACCTTTTTCCCCCCTCTACAATTCCCACCTCTTCTACTATCTTCCTACTCCCCGCCTACTTATTTCTCTCTCCTCTCAGCCTTCCCCCTCCTAGCACTTACTCCTATCATCTGTTCCCTTGACTTTTGATAGCAGCTTGTCTGTCTCCCCTCCTCCCCCCTTGTTCTTCTCCCTCCTTCCCCCACCCCTGCTTTTTAAATTTGTCACTGACAAATTTGCTCAGTATCGTGCCCTGTTCATCTCCTTCTCCCCACTCATATCCCCCCGCACCCCTACCCCTCCTCCTGTATACCACCTGCACTACATCAATTGTCGTCAGACATAGTAATGTTACTGCTTGCTTTGTTCTCCCTCGTTTCCATTACCCCTTGCCTTACTTGTTCTATACACTTGCACTATCAGAAATGTCGACAGGCCTATTACGATAGTTATTTTTCTCATTCTGTACTGTTTCAAGGACTTTTACTGAATGTAACTGTATTTTCCTATGTTCCCTCCCTCCTTGAAGCGCTTTGAAGCACATTGTGTATAGGCGCTAAATAAATAAACAATCAATCAATCAATCAATTAGTTGTGGATATGAGCTGTCAGCATGATCCGGAGGATCTGGCTTTCTATATTACAGCTCAGGAGCAGTATCTACTCCACTGGCTGTTTGTAGTTTGTCATAGAGATCTTTAAATCTTGATTCCTGTGAAATAAACGTATCTGGTGCATTTGGAGTGACATATTGAAGACCAAATGGTGTTTGATCACCATCATATGGTTCATGTTCTTCATAGATTGAAGAAAGATATTTAAAGAAATCTTTTTGTGGTAGAGGTTTTGAAAGTGAACCCCAACTTAAAGTGTCACCCCTTAAATATATGGGGTACCCCATATCACGCTCACACCAGAGTAAATGCACCCCTCTAGGGAATTAAGGCAATGAGTATTCATCTTGCAAGGATAACTTAATCTGTAAAAAAATGATGATGGGGGAAGGGCAGAGGACTCTGCTCCCCCCGACCAGCATTCTGTCTTCCTTGGCTGGCTCCTGCAGACAAATGGCCAGCAGGCGCCTTTATATACTGTTCAACTTGGTCCCTGGATACCTGCAGCGCTCATCCAAAATGGTCCTTCTTGCCTTTCAAGGGACGCTGCAATCTTCCTTCTTGCATGGCCAGGTTTACATTTAGACCAACCTACTTAACATACTGCTGCCTCTGCAGGTACATTGTAGCTCCTATTTAGCATAATTTTCTATATCATAAACCTTCATATATAAACACACCTTTCCGCCAATACTCTTAACACTTCACTCAATATTCTTATTTTTATCTGGACCAGTAATTCTCCTTAAAACTCTGTTATCTCATACTGTTACATCGTGCACATGAGCCCCAGCCTGCCTGTGTGTTTTGATAGACAGGGAGCAGTTGCTCAGTTACCTCGTGCTCTCTGCAAGCCTTAGGGGACCCTACGGCAGTGCCTTTAGTCTATTTTTAGCACAGGGAGCATTCACTGTGTGCTTTGAGAAAAGCTAACTACAATTTAACAGTTTTACAACTATATTCATCTAAAATAGATATTTGCACCTTATATTTAAATCCTAACTATCTTCATTTAGTGACCCTCCTTCCCCCTGGACTCTTGTAGTGCTTAGAAAACAGTTAACAGAAGTCTTGCCTAATTATAAAGCGCTTTGGAAGATTGGGAATGAAGAAAATCACTATCTCCTTCTCAATAGTTTGTAAGATTTCTCTTGTGTTGCCTTCAATGGTTCCGAAAAGGTCTTCGGAGTAAGCCTCGAGGCCACTGGCGTTGAAGCCTTCGATTTAGGCATTGATGGCTTCGTTATGGGTGTTAAAGATTCTGACGTCGAGGGCGTTGATGGAACTTATTTTGTTTTCTTTGAAGATGTCTTCGACAAAACCCTCGAAGGGCTGGGCTCTCGACTCGCCAAAGTCCTCGACACCTTTTCACTCCTTCAAGGCTTATGAAGGCTCTCAATGTTCGTCAGGCTTGTGCCTCCGGACTCAAGAGTGCACAGGGTTTAGCCTTAGACTTTCCCTAGTCGTCTTTATGTAGAGCGACCAGGACATAGTCTTTCTTCCGATCTTCTCTCTCAAAGATTTTCATCATCTCCCTCCGAAACTCTTCCAATTTTGCTGGTGAGTTGGATTTAGGTGGACATGTTATTCTCTTGGGTGAGGAGTCACTCGAGGAAGAAGGAGACTTATGAAGTCTTTTCCTCGACTTCCTGGGAGATACGAAGAATGACACAAACCACTTCTTGATCGAGATTTCTTTGATCTTTTCCGACGAGGAGAATCTCTCGACTCATCCAAAGTACGTTTTTTTGGGACAGAAGGGTTTTTGAGATTCTACCCACCAGCAATTTAACTTTGCGCTCTCTGAGAGCCTTGTCAGTCATCGCCTGACAGGATTTGCACTCCTTCGTACGATGCTCCGTGCCGAGGCACCGCAGGCAAATGCAGTGGGGGTCGGTGATGGAGATCTTTGACCCCCAATCCTGATCTTTCTTAAAACCCTGTCGTGGGCGTTGATGCAGTCCACAGTGAAGATATTAAGTTTTATTTAACAAACTGAATCGTACCGTAAGGGCAGATCTTCTGAGACCAACACCACGAAGCAAAACGATTCCACTTGTGACCATAGCACTTCAAAGTCGATGACGCCCTGGCCTTGGCGAGGACCTCCCTGCAGCCCGCAGGTAAATCATATCCTCCAAACTCTATGGCTGCAGGAGCCAAGCCCTCAGATTCAGTGACCCTGGGTCGTGATGAAGGATTGCACCTTCTCCTATTGTGAGAAAATCCAGAACCACTAGCAGCTTAACCGGAGGTCACATTGACAGGCTGATAAGGTCCGATACCAATTTCATATCTGTCTCAGCCACGCTTCCCTGGAGAGCGCTGGGGATCAAGTGCCCCCCTGTACTGATGTAGAACATGGTGGTGGTGTTGTCTGTGAAAATCCTCAAAACCTTGCCTTTCAGAGACTGTTGGAATGACTTCAGGGCCCAGAACACTACCCGTAGCTCCAGGATGTTGATATGAAGATCCTTCTCCTCCAGCAGCCAGAGGCCTCTGGCATGCAGACGTCCGGTGTGCGCTCCGCATCTCTCCAGGGAGGCGTCTGTGGTGACGTCTCCTGATATGGCGGGTTTTAAAATCCCGTGCCCTGGGCGATGTTGGAGCGGACACCCCACCATCCTATCGCCCGACGGAACTAGTCGTTGAGAGAGATCTTGTCTGTGAAGCCTCCAGACACCTGTATCCAGCGGGCATATAGGAATTCTTGAAGGTATCGTATTTGCAACCTGCAGAGCTGGACGAGGTAGCTGCAGTACGACATCATGCCCAGCAACGACTTGATGGTCCGTACCGTGGCCGTCTTCGACAACAGCCGTTGCACCTTCGCTTGAATGGCTGCTATCCTCTCCTCCGAGGCCAAAGCCAGACAAGACACCGTATTGAGTCTGGCGCCTAGGAACAATGTGTTCTGTGATGGCGTTAAGCAGGACTCTGGAAAGTTGACAGAGAATCCCAGATCCATTAGTAGCCGGACGACTACCTCCGTGTGTCTGTCAACCAGCTCCCGCGAGCAGGCACGAATCAGCCAGTAGTCCAGGTATGGGGATACGTGTATGCCCAGTAGATATAGATGGGCTGCCACTGGAGCCAGGAATTTCATGAACACTCTGGGGGCCGACTTCAAGCCGAAAGGTAGCGCGTTGAACTGGTAGTGCTGTCCCTGCACCACGAAACGTAGAAACCTCCGATGTTTCTTGTGAATGGGGACGTGGAAGTAAGCATCCTTCAGGTACAACAACGTCAACAAGTCTCCTTTTTCCAGTTGGCCGAGCATATGGTGCAACGTGACCATCCTGAACTTTTGGGACTTTAGGTATTTGTTCAGACGCCGTAGGTCTAGGATGGGCCTCCAGCCCCTTGTCCTCTTTCTGACCAGAAAGTATCTGGAATAGACTCCGGAGCCCTGGAGTCATTAGGGAACTAGCTCTATCGCTCCTTTTCGCAGCATGGCCTGTACCTCTTCCAGGAGCTGTGGGATGTACTGCTCCTGACGGGTAACTGGTGGGATCCGTGGACACCTGCACTGAAACTCCAGGGTGTGTCCCTAGGCGAGAGCGTCCAGCTCCCATCTGTCGGTGGTGATCTTTCTCCACTCGCTGGCAAACCTCATCAGCCAGCCTCCCACCGGGGTGCACGAGTGGGGGCCCAACGTCCCGGTCGGTTCAGGCTTGCTTCGGCACCGGCGTCCTGCCCTGCGGGCAACCGCAACGCTGTCCTCCGCTACCATAGGCCTGGGAACGGCCTCTGTAGGCTTTCTCCGATGTGGATCTGGAAGACTGCAAAAACGATATTGAGAAACCTTTGGAAGACCTACTCGACTATCCCCCAGCGGAGCGAAAAGAAGACCGGTGCTGCTGGAGAGTGCCCAAGGAATGGGCCCTCTCTGTATCCGCTTTAATGGCCTGGAAGGACTCGTCAACGACCTTCCTAAACATGTTAAGGGGCATGTCCAGCACCTTCGCTTGGACCTCCGGATGGAAATTTGTGGCTTTCATCCAAACTTGGCGCGAAGGCAGACACCGTTTCCCATTTGTCGGAACCATGTGTTGGCGACGTCAAATGCCACTGTGATGTCGTGATCAGACACCACTTCCCCTTCTTGGAAGAGAGCGATTGCCTCTATATTCTTATCGTCGGGGAGGAACTCCAGAATTGGCCCCAGCTTGTACCACAACTCCCTGTCATACCTGGCCTGGATCGCTAGTGCATTGGTTGCCTTGAGAGTGGACACCACGGTGAAATTCACCTTCTTCTACATGGCGTCCATCCTTTTCCCCTTGCTGTCTGGGGGGACCGAAGACGACGAGAACGGGTTGGCCGACTGTTTCATCGTGGCCGCTGATACCACCGAATCTGCCAATGGCTGCGACTTCAGTCAATTGCGTGCAGAGTCTGGTACACTTTATTTCTTCTCCAGCCTATCTCGTTTGGCTGGGGCCGTGCACGGGTTCTTCATGAGGTCCAAGTCCTCATCCCAAACATCATCCAGAAGGGGCACCGCCATTATCGTCTTCCTCTTTGCCTTGCGCCTCTGGTATTGGAAGACCTCCTTCTTGGTTTCCTCAGGCACCAGCTGGAATAGCTCTGAGGCTCTGGAGATCATGGAGTGGACCGATCCCATTTCATCCGGTGGGGACACCCTATGTGGAGCATCCAAATGTGGCGATT
This sequence comes from Ambystoma mexicanum, assembly GCF_040938575.1. Lineage (NCBI taxonomy): Eukaryota > Metazoa > Chordata > Amphibia > Caudata > Ambystomatidae > Ambystoma > Ambystoma mexicanum. The sequence goes on along the minus strand of NC_090925.1, from coordinate 13,719,231 downwards.
CACCGTCCGCTGCGACCGCTGCGACAATATCCTCATCATCATCTGTCGTTGTGGCCATACCTGTCCCTGTACCTGTGTCTGGGGCTGCTGTGGGAGAAGGGACCGGACGTGGTGGCAGAGGTTGACAAGGGGGGCATCGGATGATCCTTCGCTGAAGGCTGATCACGGACCTGGGGGACCACAAGTACCGGAGCCAGAGGCATCCTCATCTGGATCTCTGACACCAAGGTGTATAGAGTCAATGGAAAATCCAAGGAAATGTCCCTCGACTGAGAAGGCAGAACATGAAAACTAAACCTGCGCCGTCGTCGTCCTCCTCCTCTTCAACATCCGTGTGGACTATATAAAGGGACTCCTGGTCTTCGTCATCCATGGACAAGACCTCCATGGTTTGGGCGACGGCCTGGGAGGGCTGTTTCGGGGCCTCCTCGCCCTCTGACCCCACTTTCTTCCCCGTTGAGGATCTTGAGCCGGGGCCTCAGCTGGTTTCACCTGTTCTGGCGTGCCTACAGACTTCCCCAAAGTCACTGCGGCGGTGTCAGGCCTCGGGGGTAGGGATACCTTGTGAGCCGTGGGGGCTACCCTCACAGGATCAGTGCCCTCAGCTGTCGTGGTAGTGGCAGTCGTCAACGGAGTCGCCGACAAGGTCTTATTCTGTGCCGGTTGAGTCTGCTTAGGCTGCTCGGTCGTCTTCTCCTCCGTCCGCAGCTTCTTGGATTTCTCACGTTGTTTAGCCGGGGTAGATGACTTCGTCTTTGAAGAGGAGCTCGATTGTCGGCTGGCAATGGAGGCGGAAGGTGATGTTGTTTGCGCCGTATCCACCTTGGGACCCACTTCCGAGGCAAACACGGTAGACTTGAACGTGCGGCTCTTGGCCATATCTTGGCACCCCACAGATGAGGCGCCCTCAAGGGACTTAGAAGACCGCTCCTCGGACCAGGCGGTCCTGGGTGAGGCATTACCCTGCTCAGAGCACGGGTCAGAGGCCTTGGCGTTAAGCCATGCCGCCAGCTTACTATGCCTGTCCTTCATTGTCTTCTTGGAGAAACCGAAGCATATCTTGCACTCTACCTCCTTGTGGTCCGGGTGAAGGTAGTAGAGGCATTGCAGGTGTTTGTCCTCCACAAACACGTTCCATAGCTCACATTTGGTGCAGGGCCTGAGGAGGGCCCTTCCCTGCATCTTTTCCTCTGTCATGGTCGACAGGCGCAAAGTAGGCCCAAAGCCTTGTATAATCTTCAATGATCTACGCCCTTGAGGGACGCAGAACTTCACCAACAACTGGTCCCCGCTGTTGGCAGATGACAAAAAGAGCACATAGGCTTCTTTAAAACAAAAATAGAACATTTTCTGTCAAAAACACAAAAAACGTAGAAAAAAGATCAGTGAGCAAACTCGAAGACTCCCAACACTGAAGCGTGTGGTAAAAATCTGAAGATGGTTGCAAGAGGAGGGGCTTAGAGAGAAGACTGTCATTGGATGGGAGCAATATGACCCAGAGGACAGTGATCGGTTTAGAGGAGAAATGCAGTTTTTAAGTGAAAGTGAAACTGTTTTTTTCTTTTACAGAGGATTCCCAGCCTGACGGCAAGGAATATTCATGAGCATGTGAATTCATGCCAGACCCCATGCTGGAGAAGTAAGGATACCTGTGAGTGTACAGAGGCAAGTCCCTGGAAAGGTTCTGCTGGGAAATGACCTCAGAAACGTAGGTCTTGTGGGGGACACAGCAGAAAGATCATGCACAAGGTCACACACAAAGGCTTCCCTGGCCAAGTGTAAAGACTGGAGGGGGGGTCTGTACTTCTGCTCTCTATATGGTAGAGGAGAGGCACATAGGACCCCAGCCAAGATTCTCTATTGTTGGTAGCAATGGACGAGCAATCAGGGCCTAGCTTCTCAGGAGGTGATGTAGGCTGGTTCTTAAGTACAGTGTAATCCCCCAACCCCCACAAAGGAATGTCCACACGCTGTATTAGTTAAAACACAGTCTTTATATAATTAAGTTCAAGGTTATCTACACAATCACAATAACTCACTTTGTGCTCAGTAAACCTACAATGGCAAATATATACAGTTCTAAGTGGTGCCACAATTATTATTAGATTTCGTTAAAGTGCATCAACTGTACTCTGGTTAAATGTCACACAAGTCACTTAATAAAGGTAACCAACAATAGACGTAGGAGGAAAGCAGTTGGTTAGAACAATTGGCAGAATACTGGCCTCTACCGTTAAACAGTTCTGTGTGGAGATCCCCCCACCTGGGCAACAAGTAGAGTAAATATACATCACAAGCCCACTCCATATATTGTTCTATAAGTCTTATTTCCTTCTATAATGTTTCTACCACCTCAAAGTACCTGGAATGGCAGAGTTCGATGATGAGTCGTCGACAGGTCCTTCTTGAGCGGCTCCCTTTAAAGCAGGAGCCACAGATCGTCGAGATCCCTCGAAGAAAGTGAACTCGGCGTTGAGGCGGCAGTTTCGGTCCCAGCGGTGCTCGTTGACGACGGAGCGTAGGCGTTCTGCAAGGAAGACCTCGATGTCGATAGTTCAGGACCGCAAAAAGATGGTGAAGAACTGTGGCCCAGCAAGGGCGTCGAGTCGTCCAGCGTCTCTACAGTCGTTGGGTGGCAGAAACCCACCGGCAGATGCTCCTCGGCGCGTCGACGGCCTGGCCTTCACCGGCAGGATAAGGCGGGCGGTGGTGCGGACAAGCGCATCTCTGAATCAAAAGTCTTAGGCAGAGGAGTGTTCAGCTCCAGTCAGCGGCGGCACAACGTCAAGCAGTCCCCTCTTCTGGGCAACACGGCTTCGACGGGCCTCCAGCGGTTACAGCAAACTTGCAAACCTTGGTCGATGCCGGTGGACGGAATGTCCGGTGCTGGTCTTTGGTCTCCTCGGAGGTCCCAGTCTCCGGTCGGCAGCCTTTCGAGGGTCTGACTGCCAGGGCGCTTCAGCAAAGGTTAGCGGTGCTCGATGGTCCCTCGGAGCATGGGTAGAGGTTGCCTAACCAGGTCCTCTCTTGGATCAGTCTCGACGGCTTTAGGATTTCGGCGAAGGGAGACAGCAGTCAACCTTTTTTTTTATTTTTATTATTTTTATCAAACACACTAAACATTATAACTTGTTAGGACGTTCGTAGTCAGAAGCAGAGCATCACATTATACAGTATTATTCTCTCCCCTCCCTCCCCCTCAACTCGAGCCGTCTCATCCGCATCATCTGCATGAGCATTTTCAGGAATCTCAGTGTTTGTTGACTCATCTGAGTCTTTTGTTTTGTGATTCCGCCCATCTCAGGAGGTCTGCCCACCATATCTCGACTCTGGGCCTGTGGACCGCTTTCCAACACATCGCAATTCTGCGCTTAGCCAAAATATAGGCCAGGTCCTTCATCTTACTGACATGCTTTAAATTACGTGGCCTGGGGAAAATCCCAAGCATACATGCCCAGGCGGACCTTATGTCAAGCCCCATTCCCCCACCAGCCATCATCGTCCTTTATTTCTTCCCAGAATCTGTGCACCTCAGGGCAGACCCAAAACATGTGCAACAACCCCGCCTCTTCCTCCCCGCACCTGGGGCATTTCTGTATCCCCGAGCCTCCAAACCTGGCTATTCTTCTGGGAGTCAAATAAGCTCTATGGGTGACATACAGCTGGATCTGCTGGAGTGTCGCATTCCGGGACACCTTTTAATGGTACCTTTGAGCTCTATCCCACTGTCCCTCTGTCATGGGTTCTCCCACCTCCTCCTCCCAGTCATGCCTCAGTTGGAGCAGCTCCTTCCCTGCCTTCTCTCTCAGGAGCTCATATATCCTAGATATGTCATGCCCACCCTCTGAGACATCATACATCATTTCTAGAGTGGCATCAGGTTCTTCCATTAGCACCGTCTCTGGCCACCTCCCCCTCACCCTTTTCATGAGCCTGGTGTAAGTAATGTATTGGCCTCTTTGCACCCCCGTTTCCTCCTGCAATCTCTGGAATCCCAGTGCCTCCCCTTCCTGCCATATATCTCCGAGGGTGGCTAAGCCCACCGGCTCCCAGTATCTACGGACCGCTTCAAATAATTGGGAGTCATCCCCGCATAGCACCGCCAGCGGGACCTGTTGGGAAAGCGGATCTGGGTCACCCACCGTTCTCCATGTCCTGCGCCAGACCTCCCAGCCCAACTTCAATAGTCTTCCCCTCCTCGCCATTTTAGTTTTCTGCAGCCACACCGTCTCTCTTAAAAAATATGGAGCTGGTTCAGCTTGCAAAAGCCTAGCTTCTGCCGAGTCCTCTGCTGACAGCCACCGAGCCACATACAACAACTCTCCCGCCAAGTAATACAGTTCAAAATTCGGCAGGTTTATGCCCCCCTTATCACATGTGTTCTGTAGTTTCCAAAGGGCCACCCTGTTCCTGGAGTTGCCCCATATGAAGCCCTGCACATACCATGAAAAAGCGTCTAGGGATCAGGTACGGGACATTCACAAAAAATGCAAGAGTCTGGGCAAAACCACCATCTTGAGCAAAGCTGCTCTCCCCATCATGGTTAGGGGTAAACTAGACCAGAACGCCACGCTATTTTTAACTCCCTCCATCGCTTTCTCTGCATTTTGTTTGTGCTCTGTCTCTATCTTGTTGGTACCTGCAGGTTGGGCAGCCTCTCCAATGGGGCGCGCTTATACCTTCCCAAGGGGAACAGACTAGACTTCCCGGGGTTCACCGGTATGCCCGAGAGGGTGGCGTAACGATCCATCACCTCCAACACATATTGCAGGTTCTCCTCGGGGTAGCGCAAGTAGAGGAGCATATCGTCCGCATACAGCGATATCAGGTGTGCGCCCCCTGTCGTACGGATCCCTACCTCCTCGTATTGTTGCCGCAGGCATATTGCCAGCGGCTCTAATGCCAGGATGTATAACATGGGTGACCAGGGGCATACCTGTCTGGTCCCCCTGCTGAGTTTCCATTTATCTGAAATTGTGGTTCCGGTTTTAACTCTTGCAATCGGGGAGCTGTATAGCATCTGGACCCACCTAGTGTATCCTGGTCCCATTCCGTAACCTTTCAGGGTCGCTTTCAACCATGGCCACCGCACCGAATCAAAAGCTTTAACCGCGTCCAGCGACACGATAGCCAACTCACCCGAGTCTCCCTCGGTCTGGTCAATGATATGGTGCAGCCTCATGTGGTTGTCTGTGATATTTCTACCGGGGACATAGCATGTTTGGTCTGGATCACCCTCTTTAGCCTGTTGGCCACCACTGCCGTGAGTATTTTGCTGTCCTGATTGAGCATGGACAAGGGCCTATAGGATCCACATTCCACATCCGGCTTACCCGGTTTTAGGAGCGGGATGATCACTGCCTCACGGAGGGACACCGGTAGTTCCCCCTGCTCGTAGGCTTCATTAAACATGGCCATCAGCGGCTGAAGTAGCTTCTGCTTATACTTTTTATAAAACTCACTGGGCAACCCATCCGACCTGGGCGCTTTACATGTAGGCAGGTGCTGGATCACCGCCTCCAGTTCGTCCGAGGTGATGGGGGCGTCAAGATCCATGCGTTCCAGATCATCTAAGGTGGGCAGCCCTATATCCTCAATTGTTTCCCGTATTTCTTGACTCATCTTCTCCTGTGTCCTCATATAATCGTCTGTAATAATTGAGGAACTCCTCGTTTACCCCTTCCTGGGTATTACAGATTCAGCCTTCCCCGTCCTGACCTCCCCGATCACCGAGCGGGGGGTTTCATTTTTGTACAACCAAGCCAGTAATCTACCCGGCTTATCCCCCCCTGCATGTAGGCTCTCTGTGTATTTCTTATAGTTTAGTTTGCATAATCTATCCCAGAGTTCACTACAAGCTAACTGTAAGTCCTTTATCTTGCTGGTGTTCTCTCGGGCGATCCCCTCACTTTTCGTCAGGCCCTGCATATCTTCCTCTGTTTCTTGCAGTTCCCGTTCAATACCCCCTTGGAGCCCTTTGGACTTTGATATAGCTACTCCCCGCACCACCACCTTAAATGCCTCCCACACTGTTCCCACAGAGTGTACACTGCCCATGTTAATTTCAAAATATTCCTCGATGGCCTCCCTCAAATCCTTCGGAATCCTGCATCCTGTAGAGCTTCAGTTCTGAGCCTCCATGTCGGGATCCGCGCCCTAGGGGGTTGATGCCGCCACTCTACGACCAAAGGCGAATGGTCGGATAGTACCCAGGCCTTATAGTCTGCCCCCACCATTTCCCCCACTATCTCGGCGGCAGCAAACACATAATCCAGCCTTGTATGCAGGTCATGTGGTGCTGCATAATGCGAATACTGCCTATCAGTTGGGTGTAGCCTTCTCCAAACATCCTCTAGGCCAAGGTCCATCAACAGAGTCCTAAGCGCTTTAGCTGCTGGCGCCGGCTTGTATGATTTGTCATCAGACCTGTCTATCCTGGGGTTCAAAGTGCAATTGAAGTCGTCCCCCCACACCATCGCGCAACCCACCAGGGGGCTAATGGCACTATATAGGGACCTGAAATATGCCGCTGTATCATGGTTAGGGGCCTACAAATTAATGATGTTAACTTCTCTGTTCTCCAGGAGTCCTGCCACCACCACCATTCTGCCTTCTGGGTCTATTGTCGAACTGAGCAGTTGGAATGGCCCATGCGGTGCCACCCATGTAATCACCCCTCTTGCATATGCCGAGTATGTGGCTCCTATCACATTACCCCTCCATTTTTTCCTGACCACCTCCAACTTCTCCTTGGTGAGGTTGGTTTCCTGTAGCAGAGCTATGTCAATCCGCATTCTCTTTAGGTACATCATTACCTTATTATGTTTTAGATAACTATTGAGGCCCCGCACGTTCCAGGTCACAATTCTGAGATTACCCGATGCCATTGCTTTGTTCGACATTTCCCTGTAGGCTCGTATACAAACTAAAACTCCCCAAAACTATGTACACCACAAACTTCCCCTCCTCCCTTCATCCCTCCTCCCCACCCACACCCAACAACACCCCCCCAACCGTTGCCCAGCTCCCTGCGTCTGGCTCCTTGCCCTCCCAACCCCAACAACCCCCCCCTTACCCCAACTACACCCCACTGCACACAACCCGTCTCCTCCCCTCTGCCCCCCACCCCAACAAATGCCCAGCTCCAACCCTGGATCTCAGGCCCACCCGCTTTTGGTCCCTCCTCAGAGTCTCCGAGGACAAGAACCCAGCAGGGTGTCACCGGATTACCAATGACCTAACTAAGCTTAATGCTATGGGGGTACAAGGGTTTGCTCCCAATAGCTCCCGCTTAGATGTTTCTGATTTTGTAGTACAAGCGGATTGCGTATGCATGTTCATCCCAAGCAACACCTTCCCCCTCTATATTCCAGTCCCAGGGTCTTGCGCGGCGCCCGGCTGGGTGCCGCCGCCGCATATTACTTATCCTTCTTCGCCTCCTGTCTGGATATCCGATTCTTGGGGGCTGCTCTGCATATCCAGCTACCCCATAGCATCCTCCGGGGTCTCAAAGAAAAGGATCTTGTTCTTGTGGAACACCTTCAATTTGGCCGGGTAAAGCAGCATATATTTGTGGCCCGTTTCTCGTAGTCTCCTTTTCACCGCCCCAAAGTTCATCCTGCTGCGCTGCACCTGCAGGGTGTAGTCTGGGTATGCCGTTATCTTCGCTGACCCTTTTTCAATTGTTCCACCCTTCCGGAAGAATTCGAGTATCCTCTCACGGTAATTTAGGATCTTTGCAATTATCGGTCTGGGAGGGGTACCTGGTGGTGGCCTCCTCACCAGAGCTATGTGCGCCCTCTCGACCGCAAACCCCTGGGATAGCACCCCTCCCGTTATCGCTTGGAGCAACATGGTTTCGACATATTCCGTTGGGTTGTGGCCTTTAGTTCCTTCAGGCAGACCAATAATGCGGATGTTGTTCCGTCGGGCCCATCCCTCTGCCTCCTCTGCCCTGCTTTCCAGGTTGTCCACTCGTTGCACCAAGGCATGAAGTTGCGATTTGTGGGCGGCGCAGTCCACTGTGTTTGGGGCCATCTCCTTTTCTAGTTCTCCTGTGCGCTCTGCCAGTGTCCTAACATCTTGCCTGAGGAGGTTCACTTCTTCTTGGACCACCCCAATTTTAAGGTCCAGTGCCACTTGATGCTCACCCATAGCCTGTACCAATTTGGTCTCCCAGGCAACCTTCAAGTCTGCGATCATGGCCAGCACCTCCTGGATCGTGCCCGGCGCTTCCGCGCTCCCCTCAGCAGGCTTTACCTTGCTCCTGGCACCTTCTGCAGCTAGCGATGTCTTGGCGTAATCATCCAGCATGGGCTGCTTGCCCTTTAGTCTTATGCTCTTGGTGGCCATCGTGGCCCTCCGACCAGGTGTGATCCGACCTAATAACCCCGCTCCTACTGTCCCGCTCCGTGTTTAGCGGTGCCCGGTGTCTGGGACCAAACCAGCCGTGTCAGGGGTTCGCGTAGGCTGCCCGTGGCCCCTCTGGGGTGGGTCTGTTTTCACGTGTGCCTCTGCGGGCTCGACTCAGTCGCCACTACACCGTTACCCGACAGGGCCCCCCGGCCGCACAACCCTCGACAGTATCTTCCCTCTCTGCTCCAGATCCAGTGCCGTCACACGCTACCCACTCTGTGTCCCTATAAGACTGCGTGTGTCCCAGGTGGGCGTTGATGTCCAGCCTCCCAGCACAGGCTGTAGTACATTTCCGAGTTGGAACCCCTTTCAAGCGGCCCGGTGGTCACTTTCCTGCTCTTAGTTAGTGGAGTAGGGGCGTGTTATCTCCCCCGTGTTTTCCGGTCCCAGCCTCAGAACCGGGTGTATGTTCGCTTTCTGCGAGTGCGTGCGGGCAAGGGGCTCACCAAGCACAACCTCCAGCACCCTCTGTCTTTTCGTCCCTGTCTCCACAGACAGCGCAATGTGCCCATGTGTGCCCCCGTGCCACACCCCCGGCAGGAACCCCCTGCGGGCCCTCCGATCACAAGCCGCTTCGCGGCTGTCCCTCGCCGGCTTCAGCTCAGCCCAGGACGGGCCCCGCTCACATTGGCCGAGTATTGTTGTGTCTCCGGTTCCCGTCACGGCAGCGCGCCGTGTAAAGTCCCCCACTGAAGGAGCTCACCTCCAAGCCACCAAGCCCCAGTGTTTTATGGGAGGCACCTGGCCTCAGGGCGCCGCTGGGCACCTCAGGACCCCAAGCGCTACGGCACAGCGGGTCTTGGGCACCTCTGGGCCAGGATCAGCGCTCTGCTGCCTCGCTTGTGCCTCAATGCGGCACTTCCAGTCACAACCCTGCAGCGCCGCCCGCGCCATCCTCGCTCCCGCCCCCTTCAGGTACAGGACCGCAGGGGCCGCTGCTGTGCCCAGGGTCATCAGTTCATACGTTGCCGTGGTCGGGGTGGGTCTCCGCATCCGCAGGTCCAAAGTCCGCCGACGCTCCTCTGTATTACGCTGGCCTCTTCTCCCTTCTCTGGCCCGGCGGGGTCCTCCTTCTTCCAGGCTCTCCTGGTCGCTCTCGAGCAGGATGCCTCAAGCCCTCCGGTATGGGCGTGATGTGCACTGCGCCGGCCAGCACAGTCCACCGCGACCTCGCGGACCATTTATGGTCCTTTGTTCCCCAAAGGCCACCTTGGATTCCTCACGTTGCGGGCAGTTTGTTTCTTAATTCAACTCCGGTTCCGCCTGCGGAACGATAACACGGGCTGTCTGCACACTCGTTATATGCCCCCTGTGTTCATGCTCCTTCAGGGGCGCCGTGGGCATGCATATCCGCCCGCAATCATCATATTCCTTCAAAATCAATGCCGGATCTGTGGGAGCCCCTACGAGCAGCGTCCTTTAACACAGCCATCAAGCCACGCCCCCTACAGCAGCAGTCAACCTTCTTCTTCAGGCTCGGCTTCAAAATTAAGTGTCAGTTTCAACTTCAGCTTCTGAACGAATTCTAGCAGTGAGAGGCCCCCAGATATACTAGATGATCTCTCATTCCTTCTGTTGGGTCACACTCAGGCAACCGATCACTCAGAAGGACATTCAGCAGTGTGTCAGCCAATCAGGCATAAATTGCATTCAGGCTGCACGCATGGAGTGAAGTCAGCAACCCGCCGTGCTCCTGCCCATGATCCTACAACGGCCGATATAACGGCGTCTGAACTAAAAGATCTGAGACACAAATCAACGTGCTCGCAGGAGAACCCTTTTGCCGCACTTGACCGTGTCGCTGGAAAAAATCGGCACCAGCAACGCAGTGAACGGAGCATCGAAAAGGCACCCCGGCGGCACCCAAGATGGCGGCTTCCAGCACGGAGGCTGACGGAGTGCCGCGACAGTGAGACGGACTAGAGTGCCGGCGAGCTTGCTGGATGAGGCTGATGTCTCGGGCCCCTCTGCGAGCAGCCGAAACGAAGCACGACTAACACCGGCACGAGCGCTGTGACCTCGGTGCATACACGGCGTACTGAACGCGAGAGGAGATCCCAGTTGGCGGATGAGCACAGGAGGTAGCTGGGAACCCCAGCGGTGCACTGAAGCAGGGACGGAGCGGACCGTTCGGTGCCCGCTCCTGCCGGCACCCGTTAAGAGGATCGCTGAGTCGTCTGGTCGGGAGACCGCGAGTGCTATCAACGGATAACTCCTCGCAACACGGTCCCATCGGTTGGAGGCGGAAGGTGATCCGCATCTGGTTGTCTTAACCGGTAGAAGGAACCACAAAGCACCCACAATACCGAGGATCCACAGAAGGTAATTCTATGCCTGAAATTTGGCGGGCTAAGTAATACGCCAGGCGAGCCTCTGGACTAGGCGGCTAGGGCCGGACGCACCATCACCATCCGGGAACCCACAACAGTCTGTTGCGCTGCTCCCTACTAACCCTAATACCGCCCCACAGTGCCACAGATCTTACCAGGGCAAAAGACACCGCTAACCAGACGGGACCGCCGGAGGCATCTAACGGTTGGGGAGAATTGAATAATCACACGTGCGCCCAAAAGGTAGAGCTCCCACCCCGCCTGCCGGAGGCACAAAATACGAAGACTATAGGCCAAACACAGCTCATAAAGCCCGGCGGGTTAGATACTGGATCCGCACTGGACCTGCAACCATATTCCGCCCGAACAAGGGCCACCCGAAACAAACCTCTGGTCACAGGATAAAGCTCATAGCGTAGAATACAAGTCTGGATCCCCCAAACCGGGCCATGTCGCCTCCTAAGAACAGATCAAAAACTGCGACGATGGACGCCTTCACAACGACGTTGCAGAGGCAGCAACCGACGCAGGAGATCACTCCCCCGACTGAGACACCCACTCTGGTGGCGGACCCCCGAGACACTCAAATCCTGCAGGCTATTGCGGCCCTACGAACTTCCATGGAAGATAAGATAGGAGAAATCAGGTCAGACATACAACTAATGAGGCAAGACGCCCGCAACCTGACGGAAAGGGTGACCAAAACTGAAGCCTCCCTACAAGAAGCCAGTGAGGACACATGTGAACTGAAGGCAAAAGTCCAAGAACTGGAATCAATAGTGGCTAGACTGGAATCTCGCTCCGAGGACGCGGAGGGACGTGCCCGCCGCAATAATGTTCGAATTCTTGGGATTCCGGAAGACATGGAGGGCCTGAACCCCACTGAGTTCATCGAATCGCTGCTACTTCAGGTAATTGGAGCAGGCAATCTCACCCAGGGATTCTCTGTGGAACGGGCCCACAGGTCTCTCCAGAAAAGGCCGCCACCTGGTTCATACCCACGCCCAATAATAGCTAAAATCTTAAACTTCCGAGATAGAGAGGTAATATTGCGGTTCTCAAGAGAAGGCGGAGAGATCAGAAGGAACGATTCTTTAATAGTCATATACCCTGATTACACCCCCACGGTGCAAAGAGCGCGGAACTCCTTCGTACCGATAAAAGCTAAACTACGGGAACTCAATCTGAAGTATATGCTGCTGTACCCAGCCAGACTCAAAATACTGTACAAAGGGAAGGCAATCTTCCTTGAAACTCCGGCGGCTGCAAATATGTGGCTTGAACACAACAACCTCGCCGATGACACGGAAAAACTCGAAAAAGGAAACAAGCGATAAAGAAACGATTGAAACTGCCTGAGAAAAGGATCACGACACTAAGCAATCACGACATTGTCTGCGGAGCCTGAATTAACGCTGCAACGAACAGAAGTCTTAATTGGGCAGGAGCACGAGGCCCCAAGTGCAGGAACACCAGCGACCCGCCCCACCCAATACAGTGTTGGCCGAATGCCTACACACCACCCGTACCGAAAGGCCTGGAGAGGCCCCGGAGGCTCGGGAGCCCCCGAGCGTTGTGAGTTTGAAACAACTGCTGGGGGCAGTTACTTGTTGTTCCCTTTGGTTAACACATCCTTCGAGATGAAAGTTGAGAAAGTTGGTAAGTCTCCGAACGTCAATATGAGGATAAGGGATGAGAGGGTGGAAATAGTGGACTTGATGGGTTTGAACCTACAGCTAAGGGAACTTTGTGGGGACTCAGCCAAGTTAACAGATGGCCCCTATGAGAGGTGGATTGACCCCGGACCCCTTCTGAAACCATTATGGCTGGTCAATTCAGGATAATGACATGGAATGTGCGGGGCCTGGGCACCTATCTCCGCAGAAATAGGATTAAATCCTACCTGCATAGGAAAAAAGTGGATATAGCTCTGCTACAAGAGACGCACTGCACTGCCGAGTCAGAGGCGAAGATCAGGGAACACTGGGTGGGACAGGGCTTTGGGGCCTCCTACTCCAGATTTGCAAGAGGGGTTTACACCTGGATCAACCCCCAGGTACCGTTCCGACTCACCAAGATGGAAAAAGACCCAGAAGGCAGATATGTGGTAATATGGGGGACCTTTGAGCAGATGGAAATATGTATTGTGAATTCGTACTTCCCCAATCACAATATCCCAACGCACTTGAGGGAGCTGAGTACCAAAATGCTACAATATAGGAATGGCTTCTTTATATGGGGGGGTGATTTCAATTGTGTCCACAACCCAACGCTGGATAGGTCCTGGCCTCCAACAAGGGGGCCCTCCACTGCCACCACGTCCCTGAAAGCTATGACTGATGAACTAGATCTGGCAGATGTTTGGCGGGAAATACACCCAGAGGAAAGAGGTTATTCGTACTTCTCGTCTCCACATGCCCTTCATACTAGATTAGATTATTTCTTTGTGGGTAGAGAGCACTTACCTCAGATAGGGGATGCGCAATATCTGGGAAGAACCATTTCAGACCATTCTCCACTCCTAATAGAATGGAATCACACTGGCCCAAAACCTCCCATCCCCATGTGGAGAATGCCGGTGGAAGCCCTGAAAGATCCGGCATTTAAAGAGGAGCTACATGAGTCCATAGACAATTTCATATCAGAAAATACTGGGAGCGTAGACCACGTCAGTACTCTATGGGATGCCCTAAAAGTAGTAACGCGAGGAGAAGTCATTGCTAAGGCGGGTGGCATCAGGAAACTATTGCGCAGCGAATTAAGCAGGAAGGAACAGGAAATAGTGAAACTGGAAGCTGCCCCCATAGACACCCCGAAGAGGGAAGAAGAACTACGCTTAGAGAGAATTGCGCTGAAGCATGGAGCAGATTAGCTAGATTTGACTTTGTCGCTAGAACAAACAAAGCACACGCAGAAGCAGACAAACCTGGCCGGTTACTAGCTTGGCTCTGCAAGAAAGAACACCCCAGACACATAACCACCACACTGCGGGATGAATTTGATGAAACTCACAACACTCAACAGGGTGTTAATGATACTTTTACGAGTTTCTACATGCAATTATACTCTCACACTGATCGAGTCCCCCAAGACCAAATACTAGATACTCTTGATGAGATTGGCCTGCCTAAAATAACTCCCACACAATCTGAGACCTTAGACATGGACATCACACCCGAGGACATAACTGAGGCAATTAGATCCCTGGCTACATGTAAAGCCCCGGGCAGCGATGGGCTGCCTCCGGAATTTTACAAGGCATATGAACCCTCATTAACACCGCTATTACATGAAGTCTTCTTGGAATCTTATGAAAGGGGGACCCTACCGGATAGCATGAGGGAAACTCTGGTCGTCCCAATGCTCAAGCCTAATAAACCCGCAGATAGGTGCGACTCTTACCGCCCCCTTGCTATGCTTAATTATGACGTTAAAATACTTACATCAATTCTAGCTAAGAGGCTATCCAGAGTAATTGGAGACATAATACATACGGACCAGAACGGCTTTGTGCCTGGTCGTAACACGACCATGAATCTGCGCAGGCTTCAGCATATAATAGCTCAAACCGACACAAGCCAGGAATGTTATGCACTACTGTCCTTAGACGCCATTAAGGCATTCGATTCTATTTATTGGGAGTGGCTGGTGGCAGTACTGGATGGATTCGGCTTTGGCCAGGGGTTCATTAGGTGGATTAAGATCCTTTATAATAAACCAAGAGCACGACTAAAATCTGGGAGATATGTGTCAGAGGCCTGGGACATCTGTAGGGGAACTAGGCAAGGCTGCCCTCTCTCACCCATGCTTTATATCTTAGGTCTGGAGCCCATAGCTATTTACTTTAGAAAGCAGTTTTTTGACGCAGGCATAAGGATAGGCGGGGTAGACCACATTGTTTCTTTATATGCCGATGATGTGCTTATATATGTCAACAACCCTCTTCTTAATGTGCCAACAATGCTGGAAGTCCTTGACAATTATGCGAAGGTCTCGGGCATACAATTCAGCAAAACCAAGTCCTGCTTGTTTCCGCTAGCGGGACTAAAGGGTCGGCCTGCTGAAGAACTTCCTTCGGTGGGCATAAATTGGCAAACCACTTCATTCCGTTACCTCGGGATCCAGATAATGCACACCCCAGAGCTAATGCATGAATGTAACACGAGGGCTGCACTCCCGGGACTGCGTAAATCCATGAGATTCTGGGCTAAGCTACCTCTATCAATGATGGGTAGGGCCTCTATAGTTAAAATGATTGTTCTTCCTAGATTCTTATACGGGTTCCAAAATGTGCACTTCTACATCACTAAACCCTTCTTTCTATTACTTGATGCAATAATCCGGGACTTTTTATGGGGAAGTGGTAGACACCGGGTTGCCCTATCCACATTGGTTCTACCATACAAGCAAGGTGGAATTCAACTACCGAATCTAGAGAAATATTACCTTGCTGGCCAGCTGGGCTTTGTAACTAAATGGCTAGCAGACAAGATCACGTCTGAAACTCCCCTGCTACAGGACATGATATCTCCGGTAAGACTGAAAGAACTGATTTGGGCCCCCCAAAACCTGCTACGCAATGCACCCTTTTTGGTGACCCTGGGTAGGAAAATTTGGCATAGAACCGAGTCGGTCATGCAACTAAAGCAGCCATACTCCCCGGAAATGCCAATAATCTCGGGGCAGGACAAGGCCGATACCGATCTGCATAATATCAGACTCTGGGAAAGGAAAGGGGTATACACTTGGGGAGATCTATATGCTGAGGGAACCTTCCGGGAATTCCCCATGTTGCAAGCGGAAGATGATATCCCCTCTGGCCAATACCTTTGGTACCAGAAGATTCGAAAAATAGCACGAATAAAATGGGTAACCTGGCCAGAGGAACCGGAAATGGACCCCTTCATAACACTACTATACAATCTCGGAGAAGGCGGGAGGGTGGTGTCCCAAATATACGGTCACCTAATCGACACTCCTAACCCCCGGAGTGCAGTACTTAGGTCTAAGTGGGAAACGGACATGGGACTGGAGGTGTCAGATAAGGAATGGGATAGAGCACTGGCGTTCCCTAGGGAGGTCTCTAGAAACCACAGATTTCGACTGATCCAGATAAATGTATTATACCGCACCTACCTAACCCCAAGCAAATTGGCTATAATCAACAATTCTACACAACCGAACTGCACCTGGTGCGGGACGGATAATGCAAACCTGATCCATATGCTCTGGAACTGCACCAAAACTCAGACCCTCTGGTCAAAAATAAAGCAAACGTGTGAAAAGGCGGGTCTGACCAGGTACACATGGACTCCGCATGAATGCCTTTTGGGAACCTACCCCAGACTAGCTAAATTCAAGCACTCAGTTAAACTGATGGACTTAGTGTGCATATTGGCAAAAAGAACTATGGCCATGTCATGGAAAAAGCCCACAGGTCCGATCTTCACTGTATGGCATAAAGAACTTGAGAAATGGGCGAACGCTGAAACAAGGGCCTGGGAGGATAGTGTAGCCAGATCTTCCGAAGACTCGAGCATGGCACTAACTGCATGGAAAGACACCATGGTAAAACTGTTCCACTCTCCAGACGACAAACCTCCTTGAATAACTCGCCAGGGCGAGTCGCTGATCCATGCAGCCAACTAAGTTACTTGGAACTAAATCATCACGGCCCAAGAAGGCTCCTGAACTGGTTTTGCCCCCCCCCCATAACCCAAACATCCACCCTGTCGGAGACCAGCAGAACATTGTTCAAGACGACTCAGGAGACGGTTAATGTTAATTTGTTGTTTGTAGTTACTGTTTAATATGCTGCTGTACTAGGTGGAAATTTGCTCATTTGATATTGATGGATGCACCCGCTGATGGTGTTGTTTTGTAACCCTAACTAAATGCCAATAAACAAATTTCAAAATAAAATAAATTGCATTCAGGCCATTCTCCTCCCTCTCAGACATTTACAACAAGGAATGTGTATTGGGACAAGTACCTAGCCATTGAACACTACACACTGCATTCATACCAGTTTCGGGCAGGCCTGTCTCAGTCATTGTGTCAAACACCAGAAACCAGACATCCACAACAAGACGTGCATATTGGTCACACACTCCATTCACCCAGGTCCCACCACCGGGTGTACCCACAACATACAGTCACTGGGAAGGCTCCAGCCATTCTGGCCTGGACTTCACAACAACACCACATATGGAACTTCCACCCAACAGCCAGTGAGGGGGAAGGGACAGAGTCAGGGCTTCCCGAGACTTCGGGAAGATCAAGGTAACAGGCGATGGAAGGCAAGGGACCACAGGGGCCATCTTGTCTCCATCAGGAATCTACCGATTCCAATGACAGGGCCTGGGCATCCCAAAATGGAGGATGCTCAGGGCACCAGTCAATTCAGCACATAGCTGCCATCAGCCCGTACCCTGCTCTGTGGGCCACACACAGGTGCCCAGAAACATACACTAAGGGCACAGGGTTGTACCCCCACCCATGGGAACCATAAGGGTATCCCATGGGTCTGTACACCAAACCAAAAGAGAGAGCTGCACCGCCAGGAGTCCCACATGAACACCTGTGCAGAAAACACGACAGAACACACAATAAAAAGCATTAAAGGACAAGGATACGGAAGCCCTGTCCCTCCGATGCATTTCCAGCATCACAGTCGCCCCCCCAGACTGAGGTTAGGGTGCCTAATCTCCCACGAGATAGACACCCTCATCCAGACGGTCAACATACATCTGGAAAGGCCATCTGCATTATCGTGACTCTACCCTGGTCTATGCAATATGTTGAAGTCTAGCCCTTGCAGGCTAATGGACCACCTGAGCAACTTGGGGTTTTCACCGTTCATCTGCATAAGCCACTTCAGGGGCTTATGATCTGTTTGGACCTTGAAGGTAGACCCGGTAAGGTAGGGTCTAAAACGCCTAAGGCTCCAAACTATACTAAAACATTCCTTTTCAACAGTAGCCCACCTAGTTCTCTACCCTTGAGTTGTCTACTGATGAATATGATCGGATGATCCCTCCCTTTGTAATCTAACTGGGACAAGACAGCTCCAATTCCGGTGTCGCAGGCGTCAGTTTGAACGATAAAGGGATTGCTGTAATCAGGGGCACACAACACGGGTGCCCTACACAGACTTTCTTTCAAGCCATCAAAGGCCTTCTGACAGTCTTCCGTCAAATTAACCTTCCTAGGCTGCTTGGGTGAAGTCAGAGCTGTCAGGGGGGCAGCTATGGTTCCATAGTCCACCATGAAATTGTGATAATACCCAGTGAGGCCCAAAAAGGCTCTCACCTGGGTTTGAGTAGTGGGAGTCTCCCAGTCATGTACATCCTGTACTTTACTGGGGAGAGGTTGGATTTGACCCCCTCCTACCTCATGACCAAGATACGTGACTTTCCCCTGGGCTATCTGGCACTTGGTGGCCTTGATAGTGAGGTTAGCCCTTTTCGAGGCATGCAACACCTTATCCAGATGTGTCAAATGCTCTTCCCAGGTGGAACTGTAGACGGCAATGTCGTCTAAGTAGGCCACACAGAAGGCCACTGAGCGCATGATTGACCTCTGGAAGGTGGCAGGGGCATTCTTCAACCCAAAAGGCATGACCCTAAACTGGTAGAGTCCCTCTGGTGTTGAGAATGCTGTCTTTTCCTTGGCATGGTCCGTCAGAGCTATTTGCCAATAGCCTGAGGTAAGGTCGAAGGAGCTCACAAATTAGGCAGCACCTATGGTTTCCACAAGCTCATCAGCCCTGGGCAATGGGTGCGCGTCAGTTTTGGTGACGGCATTGACTCCTCAGTAGTCCACACAGAACCTCCAATACTTGGTACCTGCCTGGGTACTTGCCTTTTAGACAAGGACCACTGGACTGGAACAGGGACTGGTTGAGGGTTCAATAACACTCAGATCCAACATCTTGGGGACCTCAGCCTGGATGTTGTTCTTAACGGTGTCTGACATGCGGTCGCTCCTGATTTTGACAGGCACACTGTCACCAGTATCAATTTTGTGCCTACACCACAGTGTGAGGCCTGTTGTCAGTGAAAACAGAGAGGCATACTGCCGGAGCAAAGCCCTGCAGGCCCTCTGCTGCTCTGTCGTCAGATCAGGAGACAGAAGTACTCCAGAAGTACTCCCTCCACTGAGCCATCCTGAGGGTTGCTATGCAGCAAATCAGGAAGGGGCTCACTCTCATCCTCTTCTTGCTCTGAAGCTAGAAAGAGACATGCGACTTCTGCTCACCTGTGGAAAGGCTTGAGCCTGTTAACATGGATTACCTGAGGGGCTACCCCCGGGACTCCCATGTCAACCAGATAATTGACTTCACCCATCTTGGAGATGATCCTGAAGGGTCCAGTCCACTTGTCTGCCAAAGCTCTTGGCTTGGTAGGCTCCACCACAAGGATTTCCTGTCACGGAGTCCAATCCACTTGCAAGGCTTTAAGGTCATGCCAGTATTTATTCAGTTCCTGGCCGGCCTTGAGATTCGCTGTCGCTTGACCCATCATCTGTGTCATCCTCCGTCTGAGGCCTAACACATAGTCCCCCACTCGCTTGGCGGGACCTGGAGGGGTGGCTTCCAAACCTTCTCTGATCAAGGTAAGGGGTCCCTCACGGGATGTCCAAAGAGTAACTCAAAGGGGCTGAAACCAACACCCTCTTAAGGTACCTCTCTGTAAGCGAACAGCAGGCATGGCAGGAGAAGATCCCACTTCTTCCTTAAGGGCTCTTCCAAAGCACCTAGCATGCCCTTGAGAGTTTTATTAAATCTCTCAACCAGACCATTGGTCTGGGGATGGTAAGAGGTGGAGAACTTGTAGGTTACCCCGCACTCTTTCCACATGGTTTTCATGTAACTAGACATGAGGTTGGATCCTTTGTCAGAGACAACCTCCTTAGGGAATCCAACACAAGTGGAAATGCCCAGGAGAGCCCTGGCAACCACCTTGGCAGTTACAGTCCGAAGGGGTATAGCTTCAGGGTACCTGGTGGCATGATCAACCAAGACCAGGATGAACCGATGTCCACCTGAAGTGGGAGGGTCAATGGGACCGACAATCTCGATGCCCACCCTCTCAAACAGCGTGCCAACCACTGGCAATGGCTGCAGTGGGGCAATGACACTGCCTCCAGTCTTGCCAGATAACTGACAAGTTGGGCAGGTCCTACAGTAGGACTCCATTTGCACTCCCATCCGTGGCCAGTAGAAATGGGCAGAGAGCATCTGCTTAGTCTTCTTGGTACCAAGATGACCAGCTAAGGGCATCTCATGTGCCGACTGCAGCAGGAAGGGCCTGTAAACCTGGGGTACCACCACCCTTTTGAGGGCACCAGGTTCAGGCTTAGTGGGCTCACTAACAAGGAGCTCACCCTCCCAATAGATCCGGAATGTCCTAAGCACTTCTCCTTGTGCCTGGGAAAGAGCCTGTTTCCTCTGACCCTCGAGAGAGTGGTACTCTCTCTGTCCCTTACAGAAGTCCGCCCGGGAGGGTCCCCCTTCAGCCAACAGGCATTGAAGGTTGGCGTGGTCCTCCAGGTTCATAACCTTTCCCACAAGAGAGTCTTCTGTCTCTTCTCCCTCAGGAGTTGAGTTTGGGTTTTCCACTGCCCGTCCGGAGCATGGATCCCAATGGGTGCTGTAGGAACAGCAGGAAGAGAAGGAGCCCCCTGCACAGAGGTGGCCTTCTTGTTCTTCCTTCTTCTTGCCTTAGGCCTTGCCTTTGGCTCGGGCGCCTGACTCACAGCCAGGCCCTGTGTCACCTGTGACCTAGTCACTGCAGCAGCAGTCAGGGGTAGACCATCCGAGATCAACCCCAACTCTACTAGATCATCTCCTAACAGAATGTTAGCAGGGACATTGTCCTGAACCAGGCCAGGAAGCTTTGCTGTCTTGTCTCCAATCATGAGTGAGACTAAGGCTACAGGCGATAATTTGGGAGGCCCACCAGCTAACCTGGTGGTTCTAAAGGGAGCACCTACATAGTCCTCTGGCTTGAGCAGGGTCCTGTCCACCACTGTCATGCTTGCCCCAGTGTCTCTCAAACCAGTAGAAGGCTGGCCGTTCAAAAGGACACTTCTCAAAAACCTACGTGTGTTCTGTGGGATAGTTGCCAGTATTTCTGCGTACTGGTCCCAGGCCACAAGGGACACTAAGGAAATCTCTACGGGAGCACCGAAGGTGATCCCGGTAGAGGAGGTGAGGACAGTGGCCTCCACCCAGGTACAAAGTAGGGGTAGGTCAGGCTGACAGCTTGGACTCCAAGCTCCTTACCCTTACACTTACACTTGGGGTCACCCCTTCAGTGATCCAGAGCACCGCAATCCCAACCAGTGCCGGGAGTGCAGGGTACTGTTAGATCTTAGATTAACTGATAAGAAACACACAGGATCCAGAATATAGTGCCTTGGATTCTCTTTAAAGGATACAGACTGGTAGCCGTAAAAGGATACTCTCGATGTCTTCTCCCAACCGAATGATGGTAGAAGTAGAACGTAGTGCAGTCAAGAAAAACCTTCTAACTAATGTCACTGTGTGACTGGTAAAATTCTACAGTCAGAGAGAGTCATTAGTGGGAAGGGCGTGAGTGGACCAAGCTTCACCAAACTGTTGATAGAAGGGAATTGTATCAGAATAGTAGTAGAAAGGAAGAGGACCGTAACAACCTATTATGCACTAACCTTTTGTACAGCCACTGGTAGTCCAAAGATGTACAAGGAAATCCAGGGAAACAACGACAATGAAGGGTAAATGAGGAAACTAACCCGTACGTAACGAAGGCCGCACTAGAGCCGGGTTGGTGCACACAGGAAAGCATCCAAAGTTCAGTGCACTACTTAGTAGACAAATAAAAGGAGGAGATGGAAAATCTTGGTCCAGGAAGGTATGCCCTTTTGATGATGGAATGGAATCCAGTTGAGAAAGTGGTAGTACAGACTGTTTGAGAATAAACCACTATAAACTATTCTCTGTTGGAAACCGGGCACAGCTAATTGTGGAATTAGCTGAAAGTTCTGTATGGAGTTGGAGCAGAGGGAAATGCCACGTAGGAACGCAGCTTGAAACTCTGTGTGGAACTTGGAGCTGGAATTTGCAGGATGCTGTGTAGGAACACGGCTGGATACTCTGTAAGGAAAAGGAGCTGCGTGTTGTTGGGTGCCGCGTAGATGACAAGGTAGAGGCTCTGTGCAGGAAATCAGAGCGGAATGCGGGGCGTCGCGTAAGAACGCGGAAGACAAACTCCCCTTGCGGAATGAAAGGCAGTAAATGAGCGTCTGCGCGGAAGCAGCAGGTGCAAGGCTCCGGGATCAGTAACACAAGCTAACGCGATCAGAAGCGCCGGCGCTTAGGATCTGATCCGTTAAATGCAGTCAGTTGACGTACACCTGACCAACGTGATGACGTGATGTTGGTCAGGTGATCCAGGCTCGTAATCCAGGAAGAGGAACAACACACAACACGATCGTAGCCCCAACATGACAGCATGCAGGTGCAGGATCAACGGCGTCTCCCGGATAACTTCCATTGTGTGTAGAACGGTCTAGCCGTTCTAAAAGCCGAAGATGCCGGTAAGCGGGAGCATGTAGAGTGTGTAGAGGAGCCTGATGATGCAGGCATGACAGGTACGGTATTGGAACCACTGGGACCCTGCTTTGCAGCAGGCGGACCACTACTCTTACTCCCACCCATAACAGACTTATTGTAACGCTCACCTGATTCCCGCAGAGGCGCCGGTCTTGACTGGGTGAATGCCGTATCTTCAAAGGTGATGTGTAACACACGGTTGGCTCTTTGGGCTGGACCTCTGTGCACTGTATGTCTGACTCGAAGAGTAAGATGTCTGCAGATAGAAAATATGGGATTAATGAACTGGGGTTACTGGGTGCCTCTCTCCTCTTCCCTTTCTCTTCTCCTGTAGAACCCCAAAGGTTAACACCCTAACCTTAGGTAAGTGAACGCCGAGCTCTCCATCTGCCTCGGGGCAGGGTGCCGTAACCAGTTTCTTCACTGGATAAGGGTGCAGGCCTCTTGACCTCAGAGGACTGCTGTCCGTCGTTAACTGCACGAACGGTAAGTTATGGGCCCTTCAAATGTCTTAAAAGTCTTTTGTAATGATATCTCTTGTTTTGCAGGGTTCCGGCGATGGCGGATGGCGGGCTGATGAGAGTTGAGGATCGAACCCGCGTGAGGAATAGAAGCGCCTGGAAGCACGTAAGTAAGCGCTTGTAGCCTGCTTCACGATGCGCACTGACTGTCCCTTTTATCTTGCAGGTACAAGTTCGGAGCTTTAGAGAAGCTGAAGGGTGCTGGAATACCCACTGGATTCGGCGTGGGAAGGAGTAATGGCACGTGAGTGATAAAGTTGCCCAATGTCTTTAAACACACCTTCTTTTGTCTTTCAGATGCGGGATGCAGCGCCGAAGGCCTCCGGAGTGTGCGAAGAGCTGGTAAGCTTTTGTCTTTCAGATGCCGGAATGCAGTGCGAAGACCTCCGGAGCATGCTAAGAGTAGGTAAGCCTTTGTCTCTCAGATGCCGGAATGCAGCGCGAGGCGTTGGTGACAGCAGATGGACCAGGTAAGAGATGCGCTGCCACTGAAGACCGTAGTGCTAACCTGTTCTTTCTTTGTCTTTACAGGTGTTGCTGAAGACTGGATTCCAGGATGGTAAGCCTTTGTTCCCTTAGGCCCAGGATCAGAAGCAGAAGACACGATGAGCGTTCTGCTGCAGAGGATGCAGAATAACGCAAAGCAAGATTCATCCATCGGGTGTGGTTTAAATAGCCTCCTGTAGTGCTTAGGTGTCTCCTTCCACAGCCACGCCTAGGTAAGAAAAGAGTTCCTGCTTTCCAGAAGAGTTCCAGTGTTCTGAACCTAGGGAGTGGCTCCTGCCCCACCCAACAGGAAAAGTAGTCCCAAACAGAAGAGGATCAGGGGTTCAACTGGCAGGTAAGTAAGCAGCATGGTCTGCTGCAGGTAAGTCCACCCAAGCATTATGAGCCCGGCGCTTCCAGCGCTGGGACTGGGCATCTTTATGAGCCTGGTGCCACTGGCGCCAGGACAGGGTCCAAAAGGTCCCAATTGGGACTGGCTGGCACTCGGAACCGGGGTTATGGGTCTGCTTCCAAGGGAGTCGGGCAAGTCCTGATCTTTTGGAAGCAGAGATCATGACACTTATCCCCACTAGGTTTTTGGGTCTTAGGAGAGGAAGGTTTTGGTTTACCCGACTGTGATTGCTTCTGGGACTCCTCATCTTTCTGAGAGGTCCCCTTTTATTTGTCCTTGTACTTCCCACTGGAGTCCTTAGGGGACACCCGGTGGGAGACCCACTTGTCAGCCAACCTAGCCAGCTTAAAGGGATCCAAAAGTTCTGGTCAGCAACATACTGACGCAGCTCTGGTGAATAGGCTTCCGAAAAATACTCAAAAAACAGAAGGTGGGACCATTCAACAAACGTTTTCACTTTGTAACCATCAATCCATCCCATCATGTTCATGTGCGCAGCACTCACCCAGTCAATCCAAGACACATTCTCTCTTTTCTTAAGATCCCTGAACCTTTTAAGGTATTGGGTAGGTGTCTTGCCAAACTTGGCAATCAAAGCAGACTTCATGCACTCATACTGACCCCTTTCTTCCACACTCAGTTTCAGAATACAGTCATACCCAGTCTGAGGCACTCTGCTTAACAAACACTTAGCCCAATCTCTTTTATCTACATCATGAATTGCACAAGCCATCTCAAATGCTTCATTCCATTGGAGGATATGAGAACCCTCTGCATACACATCAACAAAATCTTTCATGAACTTGGTTGCTGGGCACGTGACACTCAACTGGTTTAGCTGAAGTCTCCACCCAAGCTTTCTCTAACTGGATTCGCTGACATTCAGTGTCCTTGACTTTGAGTTCAAGATCCCTATTCTTGAGTTCCACTTGCTGTGCCAACTCCTCAAGTTCCCAGGAATTGCTGGGTGTAGGAACAGAGGCAGCAGGAATGGTGGCGTTCCCAGAAACAGATTCAGCGACAACCCCCGGGGCAGAGTCCTCATTGGTTGCACCCCCCCTTTCAAGAGTTTCACCATCAGTCTGGTAGTCCACCAGGGCAGCTATCAGCTCAGCCCTAAACTTATCCACAAAGTCTAACTGCCTGGCACTCTGGAGAACCTCTAAGCTCATCCAAGTCAATTTACCATTCGCAATAGATTCCATTGCTTGTAATGCAGTTATCTTGTACACAACTAAACATCAATTTAACAAAGTGAAGATATTTTGTAAGTGGCACGGTTATACACTGATTCTTAAAACCATAAGCAACCCACCGCTGCCACCAGTGTAAAGACTGGAGGGGGGGGAGGGGTCTGTACTTCTGCTCTCTATATGGTAGAGGAGAGGCACAGAGGACCCAGCCAAGATTCTCTATTGTTGGTAGCAATGGACGAGCAATCAGGGCCTAGCTTCTCAGGAGGTAATGCAGGCTGGTTCTTAAGTACAGTGTAGTCCCCAAGCCCCCACACAGGAATGTCCACACACTGTATTAGTTAAAACACAGTCTTTATATAATTAAGTTCACGGTTATGTACACAATCACAATAACTCACTTTGTGCTCAGTAAATCTACAATGGCAAATATATACAGTTCTAAGTGGTGCCATAATTATTATTAGATTTAATTAAAGTACATCAACTGTACTCTGGTTAAATGTCACACAAATCACTTAATAAAGGTAACCAACAATAGACATAGGAGGAAAGCAGTTGGTTAGAACAAATGGTAGAATACTGGCCTCTACCATTAAATATAGTTCTGTGTGGAGATCCCCCCACCTGGGCAACCTGTAAAGTAAATATATATCACAGTCCATATATTGTATCTATTAGTCTTATTTCCTTCTATAATGTTTCTACCACCCCAAAGTAGCTGGAATAGCAGAGTTCGACGACGAGTCGTCGACAGATCCTTCTTGAGCGGCTCCCTTTAAAGCAGGAGCCACGGATCGTTGAGATCCCTCGAAGAAATTGAACTAGGCGTTGAGGCGGCAGCTTCGGCCCCAGGGGTGCTCATCGACAACGGAGTGTAGGTGTCCTGCAAAGAAGAGGCGTACGGGGCACCTCGATGTCGATAGTTCAGGACCGCAAAGAGATTGTGAAGAACTGTGGCCCAGCAAGGGCGTCGAGTCGTCCGGCATCTCTACGAACGGTTGTTGGGTGGCGGGAAACCCACCGGCGGATGCTACTCAGCGCATCGACGGCCTGGCCTTCTCCAGCGGGATAAGGCGGGCAGCGGTGTGGACGAGCGCATCCGTGAATCAAAAGTCTTAGGCAGAGGAGCGTTCGGCTCCGGTCGTCGGCGGCACGACGTCAAGCGGTCCCCTCTTCTGGGCAACACGGCTTCAACGGGCCTACAGCGGTTACAGCAAACTTGCGAACCCTGGTCGATGCCGGTGGACGGAATGTCCAGTGCTGGTCTTCGGTCTCCTCGGCGGTCCCAGTCTCCAGTCGGCAGCCTTTCGAGGGTCTGACTTCCAGGGCGCTTCGGCGAAGGTTAGCGCTGCTCGATGGTCTCTCGGAGCACGAGAAGAGGGCGCTTAACCAGGTCCTCTCTTGGATCAGTCTCAACGGCTTTCAGCTTTCGCAGTCCATCTTCTTCTTCAGGCTTGGCTTCGAGATTAAGCGTCAGTTTCAACTTCAGCTTCTGAACAAATTCTAGCAGTGAAAGGCCCCCAGATATACTAGATGGTCTCTCATTCATTCTGCTGGACACACTCAGGCAACCAATCACTCAGAAGGGCATTCAGCAGTCAGTCAGCCAATCAGGCATACAGTGCATTCAGGCCATTCTCCTCCCTCTCAGACACTTACAACAAGGAATGTGTATTGGCACAAGTACCCAGCCATTCCATACTACACACTGCATTCATACCAGTTTCGGGCAGGGCTGTCTCAGTCATTGTGTTAAACACCAGAAACCAGACATCCACAACAAGAAGTGCATATTGGTCACACACTCCATCACCCAGGTCCCACCCACAGGGTGTACCCACAAAATACAGTCACTGGGAAGGCTTCAGCCAGTCTGGCCTGGACTTCACAACAACACCATATATGGAACTTCCACCCAACAGCCAGTCAGGGGGAAGGGACAGAGTCAGGGCTTCCCGGGACTTCAGGAAGATCAAGGTAACAGGCGATGGAAGGCAAGAGGTCACGGGGGACATCTTGTTTCCATCAGGAATCTACCGATTTCAATGACAGGGCATGGACATCCCAAAATGGAGGATGCTCAGGGCACCAGTCAATTCAGCACAGAGCTGCCACCAGCCCATACCCTGCTCTGTGGGCCACACACAGGTGCCCAAAAACATACACTAGGGGCACAGGGGTGTACCTCCACCCATGGGTGCCATAAGTGTATCCCATGGGTCTGTACACCAAACCAAAAGAGAGAGCTGCACCGCCAAGAGTCCCACATGAACTCCTGCATGGAAAACACCACAGAACACACAATAAAAAGCAGTAAAGGACACGGATACGGAGGCCCTGTCCCTCCGATGCATTTCCAGCATCACACCAAGGCTGAGCCAAAGGGGAACCCAAGGCTGAGGGAGTCAAAAAACTCAGGAGCGGTAAAGAGAATATTCCCCCCTACTCACCTACCATCGAGGTGGAGGTAGTTGGCCAAGCACCTGAACCTGACGAGGAAAAGGTGGTGCCTGAAAATCTCAACCCACATGACCACCCTGAACGCCAAAGTTTATTGGTTGAAGGTGGTCCTGATATGGAAGGGTTTTGTAAGGGCCAACTTGAGTGCCCATCTGTAGAAAGCCCAAGGAGACAGGCCTTTTCCCAGCTTGTGGGTGAACCTCCTGGGAAACAATGGATTTTTTGGGAAGGTTGGCTCATGTACCGTGAGCCCACATAGTCTACTGAAGGTGGCCATAGGAGGTTGGTGGTCCTCCTTCAAGTAAGACCCTTACTCTTACAGCTGGCTCATGAAGCTCCTCTAGCTGGTCACCTTGGGATATGATATGATGTGGCATTTATAACACGCCCATACATAAGTGTTACTAGGCGCGAAACCAAGCAGAGGCCATCCATGCAATTGTACTGGCCCAAGATGGGGGTCCAGGTAGAAGGCCATTGTAGGAATTGTGCCAATTGTCAGATTTCTGGTAAAAGTGGTTCAACAATCCAGGCTCCATTGGTGCTACTCCCTGTGGTGAGGGTGCCATTTGAGAGGGTAGGGATCAACATTGTTGGTCCCTTTGACCCTCAGCCATCCTATGGCAAGAGGTTTATCCTGGTGCTGGATGTCCATGCCACCAGATATCCTGTGGCCATCCCATTGAAGACTGTGACTGCCAAGTCAGTTGCAAAAGTATTATTTGGAATTTTTACTAGGGTTGGCTTCCCTAAAGAAGTTGTGTCTGACAGAGGCAGAAACATTATGTCTAGGTACATGCAAGCCATGTGGAAAGAGTGTGGGGTCAATTATAAGTTTTCGTCGGCTTATCATCCACAAACAAATGGCTTATTGGGGCTCCGAAAGAACCCCAAAGAAGAAAGTGGGATCTCCTGTTACCATGCTTACTCTTTGTCTGTCTGGGTGTGTTAGTTTGAGCCCCTTTGAGCTTCTTTTTGGTCACCCTGTAAGGGGACCACTGGCCATAGTCAATGAGGGTTGGGAGCTCCCTACTCCTTCTATCACTACCAATGCAGTAGCCTATGTGCTAGGGTTAAGAAAGAGAATGGTCCTTCTGATGGCTCAGGCCAGTGAAAAGCTGAAGGCTGGTCAAGCTCTAGTAAAACATTGGTATGACCAGAAGCCTTCACTTATTAATTTGACCTCAGGCCAGGAAGTCCTGATTATGAACCCTATAAGGCCTAGAGCCCTACAGGATAAATGGTCAGGCCCTTACACAGTTGTGGAGCAGCTGGGTGAGGTAAGCTATTCAGTGGACCTTAGGAGGCCGGGTCAAACCCCCAAAGTGTTCCACATAAATAGGCTGAAGGCTTTCATCCGTAGGGATGAAACAGCTGCACTACTTTTGTCCTCTGACGTAGAAAAGGAAGAATCAGAACCTCTTACTGATTTATTCCAGAGTAACCATTCAGATGGCTCCAACGAGGGTGTCAAAGTGGCCCATCACGCGACCCCTAACCAACAAGAGGATGTAAGAACTTTGCTGAGGCAGTTCTCCCTCTTGTTCTCACTGAATCCTGGTTTGACACCTTGGTGCAAACATGAACAGTGACACAGGCGACAGTGTACCTACCAAAAGTAGGGGGTTTAGGATGTCAGACAAGGTGAGATCCTACATCAAAACAGAGGTCAACAAGAGATTGGATCTTGGGGTGATTTAACCCTCCAGTAGTCCATGGTCCAGTCCTGTGGATCTGGTGCCAAAGGCAGGTACCTCTGAACTGAGGTTCTGTGTGGACTACAGGGCTCTGAATGCTCTCACCCTTTGCCTAGAACTGATGTGCTGGTGGATACCATGAGTGCATCCAAGTACCTAAGCACATTTGACCTCACTGCAGGGTATTGGCAAATAGCCCTAGCAGAACATGCCAGGGAGAAGACAGCATTCACAACCCCAGAAGGCCTTTACCAGTTCAGGGTAATGCCCTTTGGATTAAAGAATGCACCTGCCACTTTTCAAAGGCTTGTGAATCATGTCCTAAATTGGTTGGAAGAATTCAGCTTAGCATATCTGGATGATATAGCAGTTTTCAGTGCCACCTGGAAAGAACATGTGAAATACCTGGGAATAGTGTTGAAGGCCCTTCAGAAGGCCCACTTGACCATAATTGCCAGATTGGACAAGGATCAGTGGTCTACCTTGGACATGAAGTAGGTGGAGGGAGGTTTCAGCGCCTCTACCCAGTAAAGTACAAGCAGTAGAAGACTGGCCCACCTCCACTACACAAACCCAAATGAGAGCCTTCTTAGGTCTTACTGGGTATTACCGAAATTGCATGGCAGACTATGGTACCATAGTTGCCCCTGTGACTGCTCTCACTACTCTGAAGAAACCCAAGAAGGTCTCTTGGTCTGAAGAGTATGAGAAGGCCTTCAATGGTTTAAAAGACTCCCTTTGCCAGGCCCCTGTTCTCAGGGCCTCTGACTACAAATATGCATTTATTGTACAGACGGATACCTCTGACACCAGAATAGGGGCTTTACTATCACAGATAGATGAGAAAGGCAAGGAACACCCGAATGGATTCATTAGTCGCCAGCTTAAGTACAGAGAGCTCAGATGGTCCACAGTAGAGAAAGAATGTTTCTCTGTTGTGTGGGCCCTAATGAAGTTGAGGCCCTACCTCTATTGGACCCACTTCACTGTGCAAACTGACCATAAGCCCTTAAAGTGGTCAATGAGCATGAAGGGAGAGAATCTGAAGTTGCTCAGGTGGTTCACAGGCCAGGTGTCCAACATAGCAACGCTAATGGGTTGTCCTGAACATGAGGCCCATCCAGGTGTGGATTAATTCCCTCTGTCCTTGGTCTTGGAGGGGCGCGTATTTGGAAAGATTTCCCTTAGGTGCAATTTTCCTGCCATTTATGGACCCCCCTCCCCAAACATTTTGCTTTTGTTTGGCTTACCTAACCTGAGTTTTTCCAGTGGAACACAGCCTTCAACTGCACTCCTCTGGGATTTTGCTCATCTGTTACGGGGAAACTGAAACGTCCTTCAGGCTGTCAGTACTGGGAAACTATGTTTCTCTTAGTCTTTGACTATGTTGCGATTTCTTGGTAACCTTTTATCTATGTGCCAGGTACCTTACAGTACTGTGCATAGGGTTCCTTTTGTTTTATGGCCCTAGCCACCCTCTAAGGATGTTGGGTGATTGTACAAGTGTGCCTAGAATGAACTGGTAGCAGCAGTTTATTTTTAAAGCATTTTTACTATTTTTTAATTAACCAAAGCGCGTTTATCGCGTTTGGCTCAAGACTTTGGCCAGTGCCAAAAATGGCTGTGCCACAAAGTCTTTTGGCCATTTTGTCTCTTTGCCTTACCCCATGTTGAGTGACCCGGGTATTCCTTATTTTGGCATGCAGCCTCCTGCAAAAAACGCATCTTTCGTGGGCTACTGCATGTCACGTGTGCCCAGGAAGAGGCTTGGGTCTGACTGATCCCAATCCACACCACTGGTGCCAGTATGTCTGATATGCCTGAATTACTGGAACAGGGTCAGACTGGGACAATAAATAGGGCCGGACATCCAAAAAAAGTGGCCCACCCCTTGACTCACAACCCTTGACCTCTGATAACATCACCACCCCACCCCAAAGTGACATCCCGGGAAGCGATGAAACACGACCTTTCCTTGACAAAACAGGAAGTGGCATCAAATAGCATTGTTCCTGTTAGGCAGAATCCTGAGCAGTGCCCTTAGGGACCACTACACACAATTAGGACTACAAGTGGCAATACAAGTTCACCTTTGGTACAAGCCTGTACTACACTGTTAGAGTGGTAGCAGTAGCGGAGCAGCCAGACTTATCTCAAGAGTAAATGAGCAGTAGTAGAGATTACACAAAGGACTACAATTACTGTGACTCACCATACACTGACTCAAGGTTTTTGGTTCAAAAAGTAAAAGTACATTTATTTCTCAACCATCTGTTCACAAAACACTTCACTTCATTAATTTAAAACCACACGTAAAATACACTACACACAACCAATTCACTTTGTACAGCACAATTGGATTTGACAGACCAGTGTTGTGAAACAACAACGTTACCGTGGATACAGATGCGATCACTTTTAACAGTAATGACAGTTCGGTCTTACTAAAGATCCGCGTACCCGCGGGAAGAAGTGTTATCTGAGTTAAAACACACGTAGCACATGAATCAACACAAGAGAATTGGGGATAAAAATCATAGGCAATACTTTTGTCAAGGCAGAGAGAATCAGAGGGCACTTTCCTACAAGTGAATAAAAGTCAATAGGACTGCGCCAGTATCAAGTGGAACAGGGTTCCTGTTGCCGAGGATCACACGTTAGTACAGTTCACGATTCGAGATTGCCAGGAGTAATTAGATATTGTCAAAAGAGGAAACAAAAGTTATAAGAGGGAAGGAAGATAAGGACAAGTCTTTAGTGAGGAGGAAGGGGTTCACCCCAATTATTCAGCTGGTGCTATGGCAGTTGTTCCTGGTAGTTCCTGCAGACTCACGGTTCCTGTGACTTCAGTCATGGGGACAAGAAGGAGGAAGTCTGGAGCGATCTGCACTACACAGGGATGAAGCTAACAGCAGCAAAAGCAACATTGAATAAAAGGTGCTGTCCTTTAAAAACAGCAGAGGCTCTTTAGGTGGCTATCCGGACCACTACATCTGTGTGCAGTGATTTCGACCAAGAAGAGGATCCTCTGCTTGTGGGAGATGAGCTGGTTGATCCCACCAGGCTCAAGGGAAAAGGACTCCCAATTGGATCTTCCCTTGTCATTGAAGGGTAGATAGCTCAGGACTGCAATAGGGCTTCACCGGGACTCAGTAGTTGCAGCAGCCGTCTTTTTCTCCGCTCCTCTTCGGTTCCTTGCAGTTCCAGTGGCGACTTTCAGCCCAAGAGTCCTGCCTTTTATGCGAAAATCCCCTATTTACACTGCCTGGCTGTCAATCACTCAGCAGGGGGGTTGTGCAGCCCAGACAACCCCTTCAGCCAATGGCCGCAAAGTGCGACTTGGGTTTCCAAGGAGAACCTGTGCAGGGGGAGACTGCACCCCTCCCTCACATTCAGCCCACCTAGACACCCAGGCACCAAAAGGAGGGCTTCTTGGGAGAAGCCCGCCAAAGACGGTGAACAAAGAAGGCAACCCTGGTTTGCCGTGCAAAGTAAAACACAAGAAGGACTTTAACAAAAAGAAATGGCGAATAAACCCAACAGGAGCCAAAAGAAAGAGTATTTGGTCAAGCGGGTTTATGTTTGAGGCTAACATAATAGCCTGGAACAGTACCACGGTTATATAGTATAATCGCGGTACAAAAGTTAGGGTAGATACCACTGCCACCAGCCACGTCTAAATGTTAAAAGAAAACAAAGCTCAGGGAGGCACAGACAAAAAGGGATAGGAGTTAACCCTTTCCAGTACTCCATGTAAAATGAGGTGTACTGGGTCTGTAGTTTTAAGTGACTACATAAAGTAAATGGCAACTTTGCCGGTTTTCTGGGGGACAGTAGCCAGCCCCAGAAAAATGGAGTCAGTGGGAAGTCTCAAAGACAACCCTGTGTCACTGCATTGAAGGTGCTGTGTAACACACATAAAAAGTGGGGCTCATGGAGTGGTGTACTACAGAGCCTACGATCACAAAAACAGTAGAACTACACATGGCAAAACACATGTAAGAGTGGGAAATAGGCTCACACTCTTACCAAATGGAAAAAGTAAACTCCAGAAATCCAGCAAAGCTGCTGGGGGACTCACTAGGTGAGGGAAATTAGCCATAGAATGAGAATTCTCCCTAACAGTTCCTCAGTACACTACGAAAAATATGGTTATGATTTCACTAATGTGATGTACATTTCATACAAGAATAGATCACCATATGTATCATTAATATCTGTGTATATGGATCCATATTGTCAAATTACTGTGAATGCAAGCAGAGGTCCAAGGCCAAATGATAATATGTTATTGTATAGCACTTACGCTTAAGCTCTTTTTTATAGAACAAATATGCATACAATATCACCCAACCTGTGTTGGTACTCATTTAACAACCTAAGAAGGATGAAAGGCTGAGATGGCCTTGCTGGGATTCGAACCTGCAGATCACACACCCAGCAGCAAGCGCTCAACCCACTCAGCTATCATATTGGCTATAGTAAAATGAGCAATTATTCTGTAGTGGATACCACTAAACTGGTAACTGAGATTTAACAGCAGACCAGTTAAGTTAATCTGCAGGTCTGGTGCAAAGTTGGCCGCATGTCAAGCCTGCATGCATCTACTTTCAGGCTTCAGAGGTTGGCAAAATAGGGAAAGCAGTGCACTCACAGGACATCCCATACTCTGAGCACTCATTACCTCATACATACAAAGAAATATCCTGAACAGCATGCCAGGGAGATGGGAAAGATAGACACATTACAACAAAGCATTCATTGTGGCACAATGAAGTCAAACGCCACTTGATGTGCTATGGTCAAAGCCAGACAGAAGCTTTTAGGCACAAGGATTTTGTCAAGTGACCGAGGACACCGAGATTGAATGTCTTGTGATAATCGTAACAGAGACAACGGTAGAAAAAAAACATGCTATTACTGCAACTTGCGAAAGGCAAAAATAATTGTCTGAAATTGATGCTTATTCTACTCTAAAATTGGTAGTTTATCACTAATATCACTAATGCATATTTATCACTAATACAACAGCACAGCCACTACAGAGGGCACCATGGCCCCTGGAGTCGTGGCACAGTGACAGCAGACGGCCCCGCGGCGGCCCCGGCACCCTCAACTTTGCATGTGTTACCTTGCTTTGCTGAATTATGCTGTTGCAGGTGTTTTTTTTTCTACAAATTTATTTTTTCAAAAGCAGCTCAGGCATGGGCAGAAACTGGCCCACTCCCCAGAACCGATTGGCCAATCCAACCCTGGACCCTTGACTGGAACCACCGTGGGCTATGATTGGTCCACGCCTGGCATGCATGCAAGAGAGTAGATTTTCCATTGGCTATCCCACATTTGTTCGCAAATCGAATCTTGGAGAAGAGAAGGGGCTCTGCATCCATTCCAGGTCGATCAACTTAAGTTCACACCAAACTACAGACGGAGCCAAGTATCCTGAAATGAAAGAGCAGACCCGTGGAACTGCCAGAGACATGCTGGAAGGTTTGGCACCCTGCTTTTGTCCCGTCTAACCCCTGCTTTTGTATCGATCAGAGAAAGCCTGAAAAGGCGCTTGGACCCTTTGGAGTAGTGAGTCCAACTACTCTCTGCACATTCTGCTTACCATCGAAAAGAGCCTCTTCTGAAGTTTTCATGGACCATCCAGTGTACTGACAAGCTCGAACCAGGGGTATCGTATAGGAGCGCCGCTGTCCCGAGCTGACACTCGAGACATTGCAAATCGCTAACTTGCGGTCTTGGGCCCTCTCCCGCCAGAACTCGTAGTCCTAGTTTCACTGGGTCGTGATTTATGAGAGTGTGCCACGCCGTGATCCTTTGAACTCCATGTGTCGCCCTGCTGTGGTGCCTATCGTTGTAGGAGCCTTGCATACCTGCCACTCTGTGCCCTGAGACGTGCTGCACTGGAACTGTCTTCCTTACTTCATCGAGAACTGAGAAAAGGCTGCTGTCCCGCCACGGATGATTGTCCCGTCCCGCAACCGCTGAGAGCCGGAGCGACATGTAACTGCAGGGGTTGAACCTTCAAGCGACTTGACCTAGACTGGCAAAGTTTGGCCCGAACTGTGTCGAGGCTCGGTGAGTACTTGCATCACTTACCAGTGGCCCACTGGCACAGCCATTGTTCTTTACGCACGAGAACCCCTTTAAAGATACTCACCTTAGCTGGGCTAGCCTGCACTTCCTATTTATTTCCAAAACTCGAAATTCACTCTACCTGCCAGGGTAGACCCTCCTCGAATAATAGTGCCCTGGTCTTCATCGCCGCAAGCTCCTTCCTGAAGTGCCACAGCTCCCTGAAGAGGACCCGCTTTCGTTCTTACGCATGACGAGCTTGTTGTTAATGCTCTGCTGTACTTTTGGGCATAAGGCACTTCGTAAGGCTGGACTGCATAAATTAGGGATCTAATCGGAAGGACTGCCTAATGCGATATTTGTGTTAACTTACCTCTTCTGTTGCAGGTTGCGGTTATGTTCTCCTCCTTGTCCACATTAGGCGAAATGTAAATATGGTAAATAGTGTAAGGCGTGTGTGGTAACTGCTATTCTTACTGTGGTTTATTCGTGTTTAGTTATAAGGCCTATAATAAATGTATTTTTGATATACACTTGTCTAAGAGTATTCTGTGGAGTTTTACTGTGTGCTCATTGTGGGCTTCCGATCACTCTCACCCCTCCTGAGACTTAGTCTTTAATGCCGCTAAGCTGCCGTAGATTGGTCTGGTTTGTTCAAAAGGTTCCCCTGTTCCACTAAACTATGGTGAGCTCCTAAACTTCTGCCAACCAATCAGAGTTTAGAAATCCATCCTAGCAGACCATGCACACTCTATGCATATGGTGTGGGGCTGCATGTATGCACAACCCTTCTGGGAGCAAATCCGTGGGATTATGGGTATGATGGTCTCTCACTGCCCCTCTGACTCTCCTGAAGCCTGGTTGCTGTTGTGGCTCAACACTCGATCCAGGGCTGACAGGAAGCTGTTGGGCATGGCCTCCACCATCGCACGATCGCTGATAGCTAAAGATTGGGGGAAACCTAGAGCGCACTAGCACTCAAGATTGGCTTAATTGCTTAAATACCTGTGAGCGACGAGAGAGCTCAAATGCAGCCACACTACCCAGCTTGCATAAAGCCTCGGATTACTGGGCTCGCTGCATTCATATATATGTGTGTGAAGACCTGTTGGTCTCCAACGTAGAGGACGAATGAGTAACCTCCTACTGCCCCTGTGCTTAGGTAGATGTACGCAGTGCTTGGGTATAAGGTTTGTGACTGGGATGTATCCCTGTGGTCGGCGGGGAATGGTGGGGGTCTGGGGAATATCCCCGCTCATGGTGAGACCTGAGTTACCTTACAGACTTCATGCGTTGTGAGGGGATTCTGTTATCATATGTTGAGCACCACATGCATACTTGATTGTATTTTTTCTATGAACGTAATGTGATATTCCCGTCATCTTCCTGTGTTATTTGTGTCAGGGTGGGGTGCAGGTTGGGTTACGTTTGTGGGTTTGTTGTATGATGTTGTGGTAAGAACTAAACAGTTAAGTTCAACATAGACCTACTCACTTTATATCCTTGTAACCTGGGTCGGCTCCCCTTGCCCAGATTCAAAGCAGGATTTTCAATCAAAGATTCAAATAAGCAGTTTCCATTTTTGTAACCAAGTTTGGATCATTCATTTCTTCTTGATCCAAAAGTCTATCACTTGGACTTTAACCAACAGTTCAGTTAGACGACTAGTCTCTTCCTCTCCACTTATAGCAAAGGTTCAACACAACTTCTTCCTCTTGAGAAACAAAACACTTTAGTGACCTTTCAGCAACGTTTTGTCAGGATGTTTCCACAACAATTCATGAAACACCTTAGTGCCCTTGCCACTTCTTCTTCTCCACAACCTTCAACCACAATATAGTACTTCAAAGATTTCTTCCTGGTCCACTAGCCTGCCAAGACTACCACTAAAATATCCCTACCCTGGAATACTCGCCTGTCAGGACTAAAACCTCCTAAAACCTCCTAACGCTACTACAAGAAGTGTGGTGTTTTTTTTAAACCTTTTAGAAAACAGTCTTTAACTTTCAAAAACATAGAAATTCACAACTTCTTCTGGGAAGTCATGAGACACATTGGTGCTGTTTATTCCACTGTTGTATTTGCCACATGAAATGCAGGTTATGTGTCTCTCCTCTTTGATACTCTCTATCAGGAGGGTGCACCTCCTGCCACTCTTGAGAACTGTTGACAATGATTTTGAACACCTTTGCCATTCTGTGGCTTGGGAAATGCTTGTTGATGTATTGTTCAACTATTGCCTCTTCCTCACTCTGGCAACAATGATTATAATCCGTCTGTAACAAGGTATTGTACAAAATTACCTACACCCAAAAGTTCGACCCCCAAAGGTTCGACCCCCAAATTTCCGCATATATATATATATATATATGTGTGGGGGGGGGGGGTAAAGTGAATAAGAAATGTATAGGGGTTGAGACGCCTCTTCAATATAATTAGCAGAATAAACCCAAATGCACAAGCAGTAGCCGCCACACTCGACATGCAAAAAGCGTTCGATTCCGTTTCATGGCGATACCTCTGGCGAGTCCTCGAAAAATGCAAATGTGGGCCCTCCTTTCTCTCCTGGGTCAGACTACTTTACTCCGATCTGGTGGCCAGGGTCCCCACTGAGGACCGTTGCTCCCCCCTCTTCAAGATCGCTAGGGGGATGGGGCAGGGTTGCCCATTCTCTCCCCTGGTTTTTGCCATAGCAATAGAACCTTTTGCTGACATGCTACGCCAATTCCATGCACACAGAGGGTTGATTACTGCGGCCAGGTTGATATAGTATCCCTGTACGCTGACGACACGCTTCTATTCATCTAAACTCCTTCCATCAACGTGCCCCCGATACTAGAGGATGTGGTCCGTTTTGGTCATATTTTAGGCCTCAAAGTGAACTGCGAGAAATCCACCCTCTTCCTACTCAGGGATTGCACTTTTCCTCCACCTGACACCCTGGGGTTCGCGTGGGCTCAGTCTAAAATCACCTACCTCGGGATAGAAATAACTCGACAATTTGAGTCAACCCGCGAGGAGAACTACCAAAGTTATCCCGTGAACCTTGTAGACAGGATTCTGGCTTGGGGTAAGCTACCGATCTCCTTTACAGGCAGGATAGGGATACTGAAGATGATAGTACTGCCCCAATTTATGGCCAGGCGAGGGCTTTTTTCGTACACTGACTCGCACGATCCAACTCCTTTTTGTGGCACTCGGGTGCGGTCCGCCTTAAGCTTGGAACCTTGTCCACCCCGATGGATGGTGGCGGCTTTGGCGCTCCTGATTTTTTCAAATACTGGCTAGTTGCCCAAATCCAATTCACGTCACACTGGTTTAACACAGTGGACCCCACTCACATGTCAGACTGGAAAAACTAATGGTTAGTGACCGGGATTTCTGCTCCCTAGTGATTCAACCTATCCCATCGGCCCCGGACTCTCTTGACCCAGTGGCCTGCACGTCCCTGGCATTAACAAAAACGTGGAAACTGCTGGGGACTGCCCACCCGTTCCACGGTAACCTCCCGATCTGGAACGTTCTCCCAGGGGTCCCACGGGTACCGCTGCCCGTGGTGCCCCATTGGGCCGAGGCGGGGTATGAGTTGATCCGTGATATTTTCGCACAGGGCAGCTTCATCGAATGGTCGGACCTCCCGTTTCCACTGAGACAGAGACCGTCTATATGGCTTCAGTACTCGTCTCTCCGGAAAACCCTTAAACAAAAATACCCCATGTTTCCAGCGATACCACCGGATGACCCTGCTATAGATGAACTGACTTCTCCCATGTCCACTGGGGGTAAAATATCTCGACTGTACACTATGGTTCAAACCAGATCTACCCCAGAGTTCACTAAGCTGAGACACACATGGTGTGATGACCTCGGGGTGGAGGTGACTGACGAACGCTGGGCTCATATGTGCGCACGCACACACGGGGTGTCCTTCAACTCCTGCTTCAAACTAATTCAGCTTAATGTACTTCATAGGTTCCATTA
The DNA here is from genome assembly GCF_040938575.1 of Ambystoma mexicanum. NCBI lineage: Eukaryota > Metazoa > Chordata > Amphibia > Caudata > Ambystomatidae > Ambystoma > Ambystoma mexicanum. Next base: position 13,680,053 of record NC_090925.1, on the reverse strand, counting down.
AATCCAGAGCAGACTCCATCACATGTTTAATGATCACTCCCCGAGATGCCCCCCATGTGGCCATGACACCGCTGACTATATTCATGTGATCTGGACCTGTCCCGCCTTGCCCAATTTTGGAGTATGGTGTGCTCAACCATGTCGTCTATCCTTGAGTACCCCATCAACCCCTCTCCAATGAGATGTCTCTTTCACGACTTCCCTAAACTTCGCCGGGACTCCAAAAAACTGGCTGGCCTCTGTATGCTACTCACAGTACGATCTATCCTACTGTGCTGGCTTCGACCCACACCCCCCACTCATGCACAGCGGCTCAAGGCAGTCACTTGGGCCTCAAACACCGAGGAAACCTGGTCCCTATTACAACCCACACACTCAAGACCCAGAGATGTCTGGCTCAAATTCCGATCCTATATGTCCGAATTGAGTACGACATCGGATGCATCAACCCCAGCTGTTACCCTCTCTCGCCCCGGTTCCCCCTCCTGAGTCCCGGTCTCGCTAACCCTGCACCCACTCTACATATGTGTTTGAAGTGTACAACCAAATTGTAAGCAGTCGCTGTATGCCTGTACCACCTTAACTGTTATTATACTGTACTTACTCGTCTATGTTGTGCTGCCAAGCTAAATAAATAAACGTAAAAAAAAAACAAAAAACAATGCATAGGGGTAAGGTGGGGGGCAGTGGGTGATCTTTTTTTTTTTTTTTTTAAACGTGTTTATTTTAAACAGGCAGGTTATGGCAATACAAAGCTTAATCACTTGCGACATGTAGCATACAGTAATACCATTTGACGCTCCTCCCACCCCACCCTTCGGTCTCAAGTTCCTTCTTCACGTCCCTGTAGGGGGGTCTCCATCCTGGATAGTTCTCCTGGCCAGTTAGGACTTCGAAAGTCATGGCCTTGAACCTTTGGTCAAACTCCAATACCGGAACCCAGATGTTGCGAAAGCCATGCAAGGTGCCTGCCCCGGCAGCCATCACCTTCTCGGCGATCAGGATGTCCCAGACTTTCATCCACCAGAAAGGCATGAGAGGGACTTCCGTCGTTTTCCAGGTGCGGGCTATCACGTTCCTGCCCGCAAGTAGGCATTGTGATAATAGTTTGGCCTTGGGGCCAGATCTGGGGTAGATCCCGGGGATCGGTGCTCCAAGGAGGATAGGTTCGGGAGCCAAGGGCAGTCGCACCTGAGTGATGTCCGCTATCGCCGCCAGGCATTTTTTCCAAAAGGCTTGGGCCTTGGGGCAGGACCACCACATGTGGAAGAAGGAGCCTATTTGGCCGCACTGCCTCCAGCATTGAGGGTTGATCGTGGAGTTCATGTGGTGGAGTCTTAGGGGAGGGTAGTACCACCGGAGGAGGATCTTGTAGGCGCACTCTCTATTCGTGATGCATGATGAGGAGGTGTGAACCCGGGACCAGATGTCAACCCACTGTTGGTCTTCAATCGGGTGGCCCAGGTCCGCCTCCCATAGGGCCATATACCGGGTCTTGGAGGTTAGGAAGTCCGATTGGAGACGCTTGTATAGAGTGGAGATTCTTCCTCGGGGCGGGAGCTCATTAAGGGTCAATTCCATGGCTGTGGGGGGACGAGTAGCCGCCTGGCGAGTCTGTGGATGGGTGCACCAGTGGCATAGCTGGGTATATGTGAACCTATCTCGTTCCTGGATCCTAAAGAGTTCTTTGCATCGCTCAAAGGTGCAGGGTTGGCCCCCTTCAAAAAGTTGACCCAGGGTCTCTAGGCCTCCTGCAATCCAGGCCTTAAAATTCCGGGGAGACAGACCAGGAGAGAAGGTCGGGGTCATAAACACTGGCGAGAGGAGGCTGAGCCCCGTCGGGATCCTCTTCTGTTTCAACGCCTTGTCCCACACCAAAATGGTGTGTTTGGTGGATGCCAGGAGATTCCGCCACTGTCGCCGTTCCGGAGGGGGAACATGTGGGAGAAAGCGTAGCGGGAGGGGTAACTGCGCTTGTTCGAGGTCCACCCATCTAGGGCGGTTGGTGAGGACTTGCCATGTTTGGATACAAGACAGGTGAGCCGCCATTTGGAATTTCTGCAAGTCAGGGCCCGAGCCCACCCAATTTCACGTTGCCCAGCATCGTGGATTTAGGGATCCTGGGCTTTTTCCCCCTCCAAATAAACTGCAGCATTTTCTTCTGTAAGCGTTGAAGGGCTGGCGCCGGAACCGGCACCGTGACTGTGGAGCATGCATACAGAAATCTCGGTAGTAAGCTCATCTTACAGGCTGTAATACGACCCATCAGCGATATCTCCTGTGTTGCCCAGCGTCTCAAATCTGCCTCCAAGTTTGTAAATAATGGGGGAAAATTAGCCCGATAAGTCTCGCTTGGACTGGCCGGGATCTGAACTCCCAAGTAGCTAATTCCTTTGGTCGACCATTGTATTGGGCACAGCGGAACCAGGGCTTCTCGGGTCAAGCCCACTCCCATGGCAACTGATTTCCGGTAGTTGACTGTGAAGCCAGTGAACCTGCCATAGCTCGTTACCTCAGCCAGGGCTTGAGGGAGGGAGGAGCGGGTTTTTGTGATAGTCAGGAGGACATCATCTGCATAGAGGGCCAGCTTGTGGTGTGCTGGGCCTGATTGAAAGCCTTCGACTGCAGGATTCAACCTGAGCCGCTGGGCAAACGGTTCCATAATTAAAGCGAAGAGAAGTGGCGACAGCGGGCATCCCTGTCGGGTTCCGCAAGTTAGGTTTATGGGGGAGGAGAGGGTGCCGTTAACTCTGAGAAGGGTTTTTGGGGCTTTGTAATTTGCCAGCGTCATAGTGCAGAACTCCGGGCCAAATCCAAAAGCCTCAAGGGTGAGCCTCATGAAAGTCCAATCCACTTTGTCAAACGCCTTGGTCGCGTCCAGGGCCAAGAGCACCAACTCCTGGGAATCTCGGGAGGCGAGTTCCACCAGATCCAAGGCTCTTCGAATGTTGTCGGCCGTGGAGCGGTGTCTGAGGAAGCCACTCAGATCCGCACTGATTATCTACGGCAAGAATCGAGACAGACGAGATGTCAGGATTTTAGAGTAAATATTAGCATCTATGTTGAGCAGGGCAATGGGTCTATATGATGCAGGGTTCTTCGAATCACCTCCAGGTTTAGGTAGTAACACCGTAATTGACTCCTGCATGGACGGCGTTACAGTGCCCGTGGTACTGAACGAGTTAAACAACTGTACCAAAGGTGCTAATAGTTGGGGTTTGAAAATCTTGTAGAACCTGGTCGTATAGCCATCAGGGCCAGGGGCTCGGGATTTAAGAGCTTTTATTGCCTCGTCCACTTCTTCGTCAGTAATTGGCGCCTCCAGAGAGTCACAGGCTGTTCTTTTTAGCCGGGGAAGCGCTGCACCCCGTAAGTATTTCTTCTGTTCCTCCATGTCCCGCGCTAGAGCGGTCATCACCTGAGTCAGGTGGGCCGCAGCGAGCTACAGTTTGTCCTGGTCAGCGTAATGGACCTTGCCTCGTTGGTTCTGCAGGCCCACAATTGTATTGTTCCTCTTCGCCTTGGCAAGCTTGGCCACTAGTAGCTTATTTGCTTTGTTGTTTTTAGCATAATAAAACTGTTTTGCTTTTGCCATTTGGTGGGCAGTGTGTTCAGCATAGTGGGCCTCGATCTTTTTCTGTGCTATCCGGATGGCCTGCTGAGTTTTAGGGGTCCAGCCCTTCTCCTTATGGGTCCTTTCTGCATTTTTAAGATCTTCCTCAAGACCCTGGCGAGTTTGACGCTTGTGTCTATGATAGGCCGCTCCTTGCGCAATCAGTTCACCCCGCAGTACTGCCTTCATTGTGTCCCAAGTGTTGGCGGTAGAGGTGTCCTCACTGGGGTTCCCCTTAAAGAAGTTGGTGATCGTGGTTGGAATTGCGTCCCTGAGTGGCATCTCGTTGAGAATCGGATCATATAGAGTCCATCTGCGCTGTTGGGGGTTAGCTGGTTCCTGCACTCGGATTTCCAGGGTCACTGGAGCATGATCAGACAAGATTCTGGAGCCAATTGTCACATTGTTAGTAAACGTGAAGATTTGTGGGGACACTAGGAGAAGATCTATCCTGGAGAAGGTTCGGTGGACATAAGAAAAAAAGGAAAAGTCTCTTTCGGATGGGTGGAGTACTCTCCATGAATCCACCACCCCTAAAGTTCTAAATAGTTGTAGGAGAGCCAGGGCTATGGTGAGGTCTCCAGCACTGGGTGGGTGTGACTTGTCTTTCGTGGGGTCCGGGACCCCATTGAAGTCCCCTCCAATCACTATCTGGCCTTCCAAAAACAGGGAGAGAGAGTTGTACTCAGGGATTCATAGAACAGCCCTGGCCTGAGTTGGGTGCGTATACAGAGATTATAGAATAGAGTTGTCCTAGTAGTAGACATTTCACCACCATGTACCGCCCCTCCGGGCAGCTTATAGAGTCTAGAATCTGAGGGTTCAGACCCCTCCCAAATAGGATAGCTGTGCCACCCCTCTTGGGAGTTCCCAGGCGCGAAAAGTTGCTTCGGAAAAGTCTCGGGAGCGCAGGCAGCTGTGGTCTGCCGGCAGCAGATGGGTTTCTTGTAGCATAGCTACAGCTGCACCGTCGTTCTGAAGCTTCTGTAGGATAGACTTGTGTTTGGCGGGGGAATTTAGTCCCTTGACATTCAGGGAGACGAACCTCAGAGTTCGATGTTCCGGGGCCAGGTCCGGGGAGGTTGATGAGTCCTGGGGGAGAGGGGGAGATGTAGAGGAATCAGCCATCATGTCGCGGAGTGTGTAGCCATTCCCCAACCTGCCTGTGGGGTTTTTCTCGGGCCGCCCATGGGAGGACCGAATTTTAACTGAGGATGGCTGACCTTTTGCGGGTCTAATGCCTCCCTTGGCCAACGGGGCCATCGAACAGTGTGTAACCAACATGGCTAACCTTATGAGTAATCTTAGTGGTTTGTTCCAAGGACTCATAGATGGATTGTGCCTTGGAACCGGGCATGGGCCGGGGAATAATGCCTGCTGCTTAAAGAATAAAGCTTATCTGTGTTCCTGAGGGTGCAGATCGGATCATGGTGCCGGGCTGCGAGCCGGGATCGAGGTGGAAGCTCCATCATGGGTCGCATCTGGCTATTTCCTCTTCCGGAATCTGGGAACCCTCGACCAAGAGTCTTGTGTGGGATTAGGGGAGGCCACCAGGTTTGAATCAGCCGCTGCTTCGGAGGGCGGGAAAGCATCTGGGTGCAGGATGTCGGTAGCATCTTCCATGTGGCTAATTTTCCTGAGCGAGCCCTTGTAGGAAAATTGCAAAGCTGTGGGAAAGAGCCATCTGTAGCAGATTTTTTGAGCCTGAAGAAGGGCGGTTAAAGGGCAAAGGGCTCGCCTCTTTCGAAGAGTAAGGGGAGAGAGGTCCTGGAAGATCTGGAGAGAAGTCCCTTGGAATGTAATTTAGTCTTTGGAGCGGCTTATTGCCGAGATGGCTTCCTTCGTAGTAAAGAAGTGCACCCTAGTAATGACGTCGGGGGGGCCATCTGATTACACTCCGCGTCGGGGGTTCAGCCTGTGGGTGCGATCTAGGAGAAGCAGTGAATCTTCGAGGTCAGGGAGAAGAGATTGGAAAAAGAGGCCCACATATTCAGCTAACCCCTTGTCTGGGATCGAAGTGGGAACCCCCCGAATGCGGAGGTTGTTGCGCCGGGCCCTATTTTCGAGGTCCTCTTGCTTGTATTCCAGGATGTCGCACTTGTCCTGCAATAGTCCGATTGAGCGTTGGACCTCAGTTAGCGCGGAGGCATGGTCTTGGATATGATCCTCAACAACTCCTACTCTTTGTTCAACCTCCGAGAACTTTTTGTCTGTGCTTTCCAGTTTAGTTGTGAGTTCCGCCATACAAGAGCGGAATTCTGATTTGATATCCGCCATTAATTCACGAATATCTTCTTTGGTCGCCAACGGTCCCTTGTTATCTAGAGATCCCCGTGAGATAGAGGAGCAGGAATCTTGTTTTTTAGCTTTGTCGGAAGCGGTCAGCAGAGTTGCTATGTCCGAAGACTTGGTCGTCTTTTGTTGCTTGGACATAGCGCTAGTTGTTAGAGGCAGGACAATGGCCGCCGGGAGCGATGTAGCGGTGAAGAGGAGCAGGACCGTGGGCCGGGGCGCCCCAGGAAGAGCTCAGGGAGAAGCGCATGCGAGCTAGGCCTACCTTAAATCTCTCAAGGGGCTCCCGCTGAAGGCTCCCGCCCCAACCGTTGGGGGGAGGATCTCCCATCTTAGCTCCAGGAATTGAATCGCCTCTAGGGCCGTTACATATGTCCATGAGCCGGAAGGTAGGCCCCACCAAGCATCCAGGTGGGCCACTAACGCAGCCGCGTAGATCTCCATCAGCTGGATGGCTAGCTGTAGGGAAGCGTGGGCCGGGGCGCACGAGGAGGAAAAGGAAGAGGGTGCACAAAACGGGGCCGATGTATGCGGGGCTCCTCGCCGGTTCCAGGGGGGGGCCCGGGCCGCCCTCGCCGGATGATGGAAATAGTCCCCGTTTGTCTGGATATCTGGATGTCCGTCCGTCCCCTCAGGCTCGAGTGCTACGGGGAGGATCGCCTCCGACCCCTGACTGTGGCCGCCATCAGACGTGCGCCCGCCATCTTGGATTCTCCGAACCGCAGAGGGGGGGGACCGGGATTCAGGCGACGAGTACGGACATAGTGCTCCCTCTCCCAGCTTTCATCTTTGAGCCGCTAGTGCCCCATCGATTCCGATCCACATAGCTGGCGGCGATGGATCGTATAGGCCACAGGAACCGCGCAATTTTAGCTAAAGCAGCGGGCCATCCACGGGCGGCTTTAGAGGAGCGACTGCATCGCGTCGGCTCCAAGCCACGCCCACCGCAGTGGGGGATCTTTGCGGAAAATTGAAAAAAAAGAACAGACCTTTGGGAGTTGAACTTTTTGGTTCAGTAAAATCACATAGATCCCTGTAACAATGCTCACTTGTTATTTAGTCAATATGGTCTACTTGCTGTTTGAAATATTGTCCCCTGTTTACTTTGGCAATGGTGGTTGTAATTGAACCTAATTAGGCATTGCCTCCTCTTTGTCTTGGCAACAGTGTTAGCTTAGATAGCAATGATTATAACCTTTCCTTTCTTGTCTGCTTAACAAGTTCTGCTTATGCCAACGTGACTTCCTTCTATTGCTGTCGTCGGGCCTAGTACGATAGTCGCTTGTCTGTTCCTCTCCTTCCTCCTCCCTTCGCTCCGTCCTTCCCTTATCTATTGCCATTCCCATTGCAGAAATGCCACCGGGACACAGTGTGCAATTTGGAGAACCTCTCTCTCCAGGAGGAAAGCTTGCTACCACACTGCTTCCCGCTGCACAGCCTCTGGATTCAAGGCCCTCAGCTTCCAAGGCTCTCTCTGGACCAACACCTGCACTCAGAAAGGAGGCGGCTCCGGTGTCTCCCTTCTTTCTTTCCTGCAACTGCTGCTGCGAATTCTACAACTCCTCCTTGCAGTTCTAATGGCCTGCATATGAGGGGGCCTTATATATTCAAAGGTCCCGTTCAGGTGTGGGTCATTAAAACCACTAGTCTATACTTTGCCTCTAGGCCCGTATTCCTCGTTCCAATGCTTAGGGGGCATTGTGGGACTTGGAATTCCACAATGTCCCGATTAGCTTTTTCATTATGATTAAAAACCTCAACTTTATTGGATTGACATTGTTTAGCAAATAAATCCCCCGGGAAGTGTTAGAGGTAGTTCAATAGTTGATTCAGACTCAAGAAAGAATTATATTCATCAGAAGTCAGAATATTATTGTTCTCATTCCCACAGATATTATTTCTCTGAGGTTTCACTACCCTCAATACGGGTAGCTTTGCAAATGGAAGTCTTACTCTGACAACAAGACATTAAATATTCTGGCATTATAGACATCTCCCTTTCTGAAGGAAATAAATACTGAGTCTCTCCTTACAAAGTCTCTGAGATGATCCACCCGGCTAATACAACCGCAGGGTTAGGATCAGGTAGTGGCTTCCTTCCCCAGGCCACCTGGGCGTAGACTTTAGGAAGGGATTTTGTGAGGATTACGCAGGATTCATCACAATGGTCTGGACAATACAAGGCAGGCCTAGTAAGATAGTGTATGCAACATTGTGTACAGAAGGCTTTGAACTCTTGGGGATCCCCAGCATATTTAGCAGGCATTGGAGGGGTCGAATATTGTGACCAAAAACAAGAGGTTGTAAAACAGCAGGGGTTAGTACAGACCTACCATCTCCTCTAGGAGTAGAAGCCCCTGAAGGACTTGCGGCGATACCTCCCACTGCTCCCCGTGGATGGCCTACCCCTGGGACTATTTCCGAGGTTTGCTGCACTTTACTTTGAAGACCCGTCATTGTTTGAAATAGAAGAACAAGTTACTTACCACTGGTAACGTTCTTTCGACTGCATGTTCCTCCCACGTATTGATATTCGATATCCAGCTTCAGCTGCTTCGGAAATGTCTTTTCGGCAGAGGGTGCTGTGCGTCGATGCAGTCGACTCAATGTCCCTCGAGGGCTTCTGTCTCAAGGATGATGTCATCAAAGGCATATATAGCCGTGCAGCACCCGTTGGCTTCAGCTCTGTTTTTCTTACAGTAGAAATGCCCCAATAACCACGGGTTTGAACGTACTCAACTTTGAAGGCGCGAAAGCAGTAACAGCAGAGGAAATGATACTGTGGAGTAGGTTGGGAGGGCGACAAGGAATATGTGGGAGGAACATCCAGTCAAACTAACGTTACCAGTGGTTAGTAACTTGTTTTTCGAATGGATTGTGTCCTCCCACGAATTCCTCATCTTTGGTAGACTCGCAAAGCAGTATTAGATTTGGTGGAGGGAGTAAGAATGTAGTCTTTAATGGTTTTCATGAACCAACCAAAGCTTCCATCCTGACGAGGAAAGACTCAAGGCAGTAATGTTTTGTGAACGTGTGAATGGTAGACCACGTCGCTGCCTCACAAGTTTTTTTAATCGGTACACCCCGTTGCAGCGCTGTAGAGGTAGCCATGCCCCTGGTGGAATGGGCGCTTAATCCTTCAAGAGGATCCTTGGTCACCAGCCTGTAGCATTCCAAAATTGCCAGAATGATGCATCTGGATCAGGTCTGTTTTGTAACAGCCTGACCCAGCTTGTGGTCTGTATAGCCTATAAAATGCTGATAATTAATACGAAGTTTCGATAGCCTCGATATGTAAAACCTCAGAGCTCTGCGTGGATCCAATTTATGTAATCTCTCGTCCTCTTTGCCAGGAAGAGGGGGAGGATAGAAAGTGGGTAAAACAATTTTCTGCCCTACATGAAAATCAGAAATTATTTTGGGTAAAAATGAATGCTTAACCCTCAGAACAACCCTATCCTTATGAAGATAGTAAAGGGTGGCTTGGATGAAAGTGCCTGCAATTCACTCACTCTACGGGCTGAAGTAAATGCTTCCAAGAGAATGTTTTTAAATGTTAACAACCTTAATGGATATGAATGTAAAGGTTCAAAGGGTGCAAACATTAGACAATTTATTACCAGATTAAGGTCCCAAACTGGAACCTGGAAAGGAGATGGGGGAACACATCGGTGAACCCCTTTAGATATTGGGCCTCATAACATGGTAGGCGGTAAGGGTTTACCGGTACCAGTATTTTACCGGTACCGGTAAATCCTTACCGCCTTACTACGAGGTCCCTTTGCGGGTTGGGGAATTTAACGCCTGCTTTTTGCAGGCATTAAAAACAAACCCGCAAAAGGACCAGTGGAGCTAATTACAGTACCGCAATTTGTGGTACCGTAATTAGCGCCTTCCCCATTCCCATAGAGCCCTATGGGGCAAAAATGGGAATGGGGAAGGGCAATGGTGGAAGGGGGAATTACCGCCCCGCCAACCTTGGAATGGGGCGGTAATTCCCCTTTCCTCCAAGGCGGTACCGGTAAATTACAGGCATGAAGCATGGCGCTAATAGCGCCATGGTTTAACGCCTACTGTGTAATGAGGCCCACTGTGTCAGCAGTGGAATTTTGAAATATGAACATTCTTCTGATGAGCGCTTAAAGGTGGATAGGGCCGCCAAAAAGCGCTTAATGGTTCCAATCTGGAGCCCCATATTGGATAAGGATATTAGAAAGGATAACACCTCTGGTGTTTTACACAGAAAAGGGTCTACATTCTTGTCTTTGCACCAGTTGCAGAATTTGTTCCAGCGGCAATGGTACAAGGACTTTGTTGCTGGCCTTCTGGCCGAAAGCAATATCTCCATTACGTGATCCGGGAGGGCCCAATGCTTGTATCTCAGCCTTTCAGAAACCATGCGTGAAGGCTAAATGTCTTGACCTCTGGATGGAGAACCCAACCCCCCTCTCGCGAGAGAAGGTCCTCTCTTATTGGAAGACGTATTGGAGGGCAGATGGACATGTCCAGAAGGTCAGTGTACCACGTCCTCCTGGTGCAATCTGGGGCAATTAGGATAATGCGTTTCCCAAACTTTATCAACCTCCTGATCAAGTGAGGAATGACGGGGACTGGAGGAAACACGTACAGGAGTGGAAACTCCCAGTCCACTACGAACGTGTCCCCTAGACCTCCTCTTGGGGGAAATTCCCTTGAGAAATACTGTTCACACTTCCTGTTGGCACTGGTTGCGCACAGATCCACCTGAGAGGTTCCCCAAAGGGCGAAGTTCTCGTGAAGGACTTCCTGAGCTAGTTCCCACTAGTGGTAGACTGTGCTTTGCCTGCTCAGAGCATCCGCTGCTGTGTACTCTTTTCTGGCTATGTGAACTGCTGATAGAGAGATTTATTCTTGAATGGCCCAGTACCAGAGCTGCATTGCCTCTCTGCACAGTGGTAGTGACTCGACACCTCCTCTCTTTTTGAGGTATTACATGGCCACTGTGTTGTTCGTCATTATCAGGACATTCTTTCCCCGCACAGAGGGCAGAAAGGCCTTCAGCGCAGCCTGATTGCCCTCAGCTCCAAAAGATTGATATGTAGTTTGGACTCCGATGGAGACCAATGACCGCTGACTGTAGATCACTGGCTTGGGCTCACATCCCTGTAAGTAAGGCATCTGTCACTACTGTTATCTCCGCCAATGGCTGCCAAAAGGGTTCTCACTTCAGAATATTGTCCTTGCAGGTCCACCACGGTGAGCCTGTGTGACCCTGCTTGGAACCTGAAGTAGGTCCGACATGTTTCCTGAGAATTGGGACCACTGTGTTCTGAGAGCCCATTGAAGGGATCTCATTCTCAGGCGGGCCTCTGGCACCAGAAAGATGCAGGATGCCATGAGGCCGAGCAACCTCAAAAAATCAAAGGCCGGGAGATGCTGGGCACTCTGAAACTTGACCATCTGCAGAATATCTAGAGCCCTCCCCTCGGGGGCCGAGCTCTTTCCGAAGGATGTATCCAGTACAGCCCTGATAAACTGGAGCTTTGAGAAGGTGTCATATGGGACTTCTTGTAATTGAGGCAGAAGCCCCGTCTGTGAAAAGAGTGGCAGGTCACACTGAGATGATCTAGTGCTTGTTCGGAACTACACGCCCTGATCAGCCAATCGTCCAGGTAGGGGTAGACGCAAATCCCCCCTCTCCTGAGACTCGCTACCACCACCGCCATCAGCTTGGTGAAAACCCTCGGGTGGAGGTTAGCCCGAATGGCAGAACTCGACACTGATAATGAGAACCGCCAACGGCGAGCCTCAGGTATTTTCTGTGCTTGAGATGGATTAGCACATGAAATTAAGCATCCTGAAGGTCCAATGACACCATACAATCCTGGAGTTGGAGGGCCAGAAGGATCTGAGAAAGTGTGCCCATCTTGAATTTGTCCTTCCTGAGGCTTGCTCAAATATCTCAAGTCCAAGATGGGTCTCAGTCCTCCTTCCTTCTTGGGTATTAGGAAATATGGAGAATACCATCCCTTGTTCCTCTCTGCTAGAGGCACCGGTTCTAGAGCATCTTTCTCTAGCAGGGTTAAGATTTCCTGCACAAGGAGCAGATCTGGAATCCTCAACGAGTGACTCCCCGGTGGATTGCTCTGAGGTTTCTGAATGAAAGGAAGGCAGTAACCGTGGGCTATGTTTTCCAATGCCCAAGCCTCCGAAGTAATGTCTCGACATTCTTCTAGATATTGAGACAGTCTGCCTCCCACTGGTGATCTGTGACTCAAGACCTCAGAGAGGTTTTGAGGCGGCAGATGCAGTGGCTGATGGTAAAGATGCCACTTCTTGAGCGGGATTCGCACCTCTCCCTCGTCCACCACAAGGGAATCTCCTTTGGCCTCTTTGACCAGCCATTCCTTTCACTCTTCCAATTGAGGAGTAGTAGCAAAAGGATCTACCCCTCCAAGGCTGTCCAGTAGGACGAAATGGCTGAGGCTGCCTAATAGCGGCACCTAGAGATTTGGCTGACGCCTTTGAGGTCTGCAACATCTCAAGGCATTTGTCAGCCTTGTTGCCAAAAAGATGAGACATGTCAAAAGGCATGTTGAGGAGTCTGGATTGCACAACTGGCATAAAACCCAGCTTCCTCAACAACGCAAATCTGCGTATTACGGTGCTAGTAGCCATGGCTCTGCTGATGCTGTCAGCAGAATCCAGACGCGACTGAAGAGACTCACACATGGCTCCTTTGCCATCTCTAACAATAGCCAAGAACCTGTCTCTTTCCTCACCACAGAAATGTGTTCTGCCGCCATGGAAATGCAGTCCCATGGAGGGAATGAGAATTTTGCAAGGGCACATGTGGAGTTGGCTGATTTAAGCGCCATACTCCCTGCAGAAAATGCTTTTCTTGCCCATCCATCTACTCTCTTGTCATACCTATCTGGAGGGATAGTGGTATACGCTGCCTGCTTGGAAGTTGCAGTAGCTGCCTGTACCACCAAACTCTCCGGAGTGGGGTGTTTAGACAGGTAGTCTGGGTCACTACTGGGAGGACGGTATTTTTTGGTGAGATGCTTGTTCACTGCCGGATTACTTTCTGGCATCTCCCAATTTCCTGCCACCCTTTTTTGGAGAGCAATATGAAATGGCAGTATAGGATCCATCTGCGGACCCTTATCCAGGATGTCCATCAGATCATCCTGTTCAAATGGGAGGGGGGGCCTACTCCACCCCATATAGTCTACTACCTTGGACATTAGCTGTCTATATGAAGCATCAGCGTGCTCCCCAGCCTCAGGTCTACCAAAATCCAGCTGAGGTGAGGTGACTACCCCACTGGCCTCTGTAAATGATCATAAAGGTCATAAAAAGGTCTTTCAACCTTGACTCTTCAGAAATAAAGCTCTCAGGCACATTTGGTGTACCAACTTGGTGACCAAAAGGTGCATCATTGTCTGAAGGTTCATTTTCCTCACATATTGAGGTGAGAGACTTAAAATATTCTTTCCTTGGTAAAGGAACATAGGTTCTTTCAGGTATAGGCATCAATGGCTTGATAAACTGTGGATTCGACGTTCGAGGAGTCATCGAAATCTTTTTTGGCTTTGATGGCGCCATAGATTTAGATGCCGCAGTTGGCGTCAACGGCACAGCTGGCGTCGAGGGCGCTGCCAGCGGCGATGGCTCTGCTGGCATTGATTGTATTGGTGGTGCAGCTGGTGTTGATGGTGCAGCCGGCATCGATGGTATTGCCGATCTCGAGGGCTTGACTGTCATCTCAGGCACAGCAGGTGTCGATGGTGTCGACGACCACGACCTCGACTTATGTTTATGTTTACGGCTCGAAGGATCCTTCGATGACTTGTCATCATGTCGAGGCCTCAACGGCTCTCGATGAGGATTAAGCCTTCGGCCCAGGCTCCAGGGCGCACAGGATTTGGCTCGAGCCTTTTGCTTACCGGCTTCTTTGGAAGGCGCTGTAGGAGCATGGCTTGCCGTGTTTTTATTTTGTTGAAATATTTTCTGTATTTTTCTGCTTCCCATTGTGCAGGTGTGGAGTATTTTGTGGGGCAAGATACCCTCTCAGGGGAGGTGTCTGACGACAAAGTCAAAGAAGGCGACCTATGATGCCTCTTTTTTTACTTCCTCGACGATGATGAGGAGTGGTGGGAGCCACTCCTCGATCTTGATCTTTTAACTTTCTTCCTCCGAGGTGACCTCTTGGCTCGTCGGTCGAATGTTTTTTTGGTCAGGGTAGATGGAGATTTTTTGGGGTTTCTACCTACTGCCAATTTCCCATTTCGCTCCTTCAGGGCCTTTCCCATCATAGACTGACACTTGGAGCAGGTCGAGGTATTATGCACCACCCCGAGACACCAAAGACATATACAGTGTGGATCGTTCAACGACATTGTCGAATCACAATCTCAACACTTCTTGAACCCGGTTTTCGGGGTAGTCAGTGTCAATGAAGAAGACATATCATGAAGTAATGAATGAAGCATGGCGTATTTCTCTAAGCGATAGCTTGCGTGGAAAAACAGAACTGAAGCCAACAGGCGCTGCGCTGGCTATGTATGCCTACGATGACATCATCCTCGAGACAGAAGCCCTCAGGGGACATAAAGTCGACTGCATCGACGCACAGCACCCTCTGCCGAAAAAACATTTTCAAAGCAGCCGAAGCTGGATATCTAATATCAAAGAAGAGGAATACGTGGGAGGACACAATCCATTCGAACTGCGCTTTCTTGGATAGCGCTGCTGACTTCAGCCTGTAGCTTCTGTAGGTCAATAGTAAATTCTTTTACGATATCTTCCATGCTTCGGAGTGATTAAGGTAAGGTGTCATAATCTGTCCAGTCTGTCCAGTTCTCAGTTGCTTGAAAGATCCTTAGGAATCTTAGAATTATGCGATCCACCATCACTGTGCAAACCCTCCTCCTTCTGAATGTATGACACAGGAAAAAGGATGATTGGCGTCTTAATGGTTGAGTCCCCTTCTTAATGGCACTTTGAATTCCCCAATCAGGAGCTGCAGTGATGACAAAGGCGTTAGGTTAACAACTTTTAAAGCCCTAGTGTTGAGATACATGGGAGTATTTAGAGCACTACTGGATAGGTACCTGATCTCCAAATATGTCATGTGTGAACCATCCAGAGTGCCAACGTCTGTTAATATCACAGACCCTAATGATGCAGAAAAGTTTATCCTGACTTGTCTCACTAATGGTCACCTTAGATTGACGAATACCCCAAGAGAAAACCACCCTGGGATACAACACATAAAATATAATACTCAATCTAGTCTAGGACATGTATTTATTTAATAGTCCACTCATGGTGAATTTAAATGTGCACTATAACATGTACTCATAGAGGTTATTGCGCATAGCATAAATGCACTCATGGAAACAAAAACGAAGGATTCAATATTTACTCCCCCTCCCTCTTACTTAGCTAAATATCTAATACCTCAATTAGCGGGACTGCAGGACTAGCAGGCATGATCAGGCCTCTTAGCAATTTGCGTGACGGTGCAGCTGTGTTCCCCTCTTGGATTTATCCAAGACGAAGCGGACGTGGAACAGAGCCTTAGTATGTTCCATGGAAAAACTAGAAGGCGTGTCTCCAGTTAATAGAGGTAAAACAAAGGGGGGGTCTGGGAATCTCTCTACCAGCACAAACACAGCCCATTGACCTGTTCTTGGGTGAATAATCCATGGGAGAGACTCTACCAAGTCTTTAGCTCACTGACCCTTTCACAGAGAGGAAATTTCCCCGCATATCAGTCTTTGTCCTGCCCTGGGGCAGTCCAGCACCGAAATGCTAGACAATTCTCCTCTGAACAAGAGTACCGGACCCCCCCCCCTTGTCTTGCATAAATTAACTTTGGGTCTCACCCTAAGTTAACAGGGCGATCCAGACGTGGACCCCTTGCTCACTGTTCTTAGAGAGGCTTCACTGATGATGCCCAACAAGGCTGAAACACGTGTATGGGGTTGCTGTGGTACTCTTGTTCAGAGGAGAATTGCCTAGTTTTTCAGTGCTGGACTGCCCCTGGGCAGGACAAAGACTGATATGCTGTGAAATTTCTTCTCTGTGAAAAGAACAGTGAGCTAAAGACTTGGTTGAGACTCTCCAAGGGGCCATCCACCCAAGAACAAGCCAATGGGTTGTGTTTGTGCTGGTAGAGAGTTTCCCAGACCCCCCCCCTTGTCTTCCAGTTAATAGAGGGTGTTACTGGTGGCCATCTTTGAGAAACTGTAACCAAAATTAAGGCACAAGTAAATGCAACCATTAACAACTGTAGGGAATATGATCATAGCCGGAATGGAGGGTCATCCTCACCAATAGTAAGGTGCTTCACTGCACCTTGATACCGGCATGTCCACATCGGTTGCCAAAGCTGGGCCAAGTAGTATAGGAGCCGTACGCGGACGGATCCTAAAAGTAGTGGATTATGCTATCCGTTACCACAAGGCTTTCCCACTACCAGGGATCTCTGCCCCAAAGTGTTTTTGATGTACCTACACCATTTTTAGCCAGAGTCGGTATCCCGAGGGAGATCGCAACCGACCAAGGAACCAATTTCACTTCAATTATGATATAGCATATATGCCAGGTCCTACACATAAAACATTTGAGAACAGTTGTTTATCATCCACAAAAGGATGGCCTAGTGGAAAGATATAATCAGACAATTAAACAGATATTGAGAAATCTACAGGATCAGGAGAGCGAAACTCGGATCACATCATACCCCTTACTCTAATGACTCTATGGAATACTCCTCAGCAATCCACAAGGTATACATCTTTTGAACTATCATTTGGAAGAAACCCACAGACCTTGTTGGATGTGCTCAAAGAGGAATGGGAACAACAACCATAAAAGTAAATTAAGCTGACCGAATATGCTCAGGAGCTGGCTCAACACCTTGAAAGATTACAAGAGGAAGCCTGAGCAAACTTTTAACAGGCTCAAAGGATACAAGAAGCCAATAACAACCGAGTTACCCATCTAGGGTCCATCCATACAGGTGACAAGGTCATGGTGCTCCTGCCCACCCCTGAAAACAAACTGCTGGACACATGGAGGGGGCCCTTCACCATAGACAGGGCCATGGGACTGGTTACCTACCGAGTTATACAGGAGGACAGAAGACACCGGGTACAAACATATCATGTATACCTATTTAAATAATGGTATGGCCAGCTAATGGGGTGGCCATGATGAGGATAGACAACGCAGATAGAGATGCATCCTGAGATTACAAAAATCGGGTTAGAGGGACTAAACATTAACCCAAACATGGATCCTGATCAGAGAAGGCATTTAGGCATATTACTCCAGTCATACTAAGAAACCTTCTTGATAGTACCCAGGTACTATCAAGAAACCTTCTTGATAGTACCCAGGCAGTCATCCATTGCATCAAAACGCTGCCAGGTTGTATCATCCCTATCGCATACCGGAGGCCCGGAAGGCAGCAGCCAATGGTAAAATACAAAGCATCTTGTGAATAGTGATCCCTGATAGTGTTGGTACAAAAGCCGGACAGTAGTATCCAAGTCTGCATGGATTTCAGGAAGCTCAACAGCATTTCAACTTTTGACGCTTATCCCATGACACGCATAGAAAATCTGTTGGAGCCACTGGCACAAATCAAATACATAATCACCACTGACCTCGCCAAAGGTTACTTGCAGATATGACTATGACCAGAAGACAAACACAAAACAGCTTTTGCCACCCCTACCGGGGTGTACCATTTCACGGTATTGCCATAGTACGCAGCTGCCTACCTTGATGACATCATTGTGTACAGTACGGAAAGTCATGTAAGACATGTGGGGCAGGTTCTAAATGCACTCACTGAAACAGGACTCATAATCAACCCTATGAAGACTACAGTGCGAGCCTCCCATATCAAATACATTGGCTATTCCTCGGGAGGATAGCTCAGTGGCAACATGCTCGCCTTGGAAGCAAGACGACACAGAGCAACACAGGTTCGATCCACGGGTCCGCGCTTAGAAACCTCTGGGTATTAAGTGCGTTATAAATAACCTTTCATATCATATCATATTATTATGTGGGGAACGAAGTGCTGCAGTTGCAAAAGGACAAAGTTGAAGCCCTTCAAAGCATTCCCTTTCCTTCAACCCCTAAAGAAGTCCAGGCTTTCCTGGGATGTTTTGGATACTATCAGCGATTTAACCCAAATTTCACTACTCGGGGTATTTCTCTGGCGAACCTGCTAAAGAAAAAGACCTGAGGCGGTCGAACCAGGGAGAGGCGGTCGATCCAGGACTAGGAACTAGGAAGACCTTAAAAACCCTACTAACCCATGGGTCCTGCAACCGTTTCTGGTGCTGCAGCCATTCACTTTTACTATGACTTCCTATCTTGCTCTTGTTCCCTGCTCGATCGTCAGGGCTTCACAGCGGGGAATATGTGATGGGTCTGTGGCGAGGGGTAAGCCACCACACGAGAAACACAGATGAGGGAGAAAACACCATCAGGAAGGATGCCATTGGCAAGGGGGACACCGAAAACAGATTAAGAGGCGAGGAAACACTCACCTGGGCACAGAGCTACAGAGATGCCACCTTCTGCCAGATTACCGCTTGCGGAACGCCGCCAACAGAGCTGCAGAGGTGCTGCCTAATGCAGGCAATGCCGCCAACGCAGGCAATGGTGGCAGTGGTCACACTGAATGCTGCCAAAACGGACCACTTGTTTAGTAGGGCCACCTGGCCATGCCAGGCTTCACAGACAAGCAATGGGGCGGCCAGGTTAGGAAGAAGGGGGTGGAGGGTCAGTGATGGACCCAGGCCTCCATGGCTAAAGCAGTCAGGAAAGGGCAGGCACTCTTCCCGGACATCCGACAGGACCAAAGGGATGGGGCCAAGAATCAGATTGGTTGAGATGCCTGCATTTGGGAGGGGCAATCAGAAGAAGGGGTGGGGTATATAAAGAGAAGGAAAGACTAAAAAGATTGTTCACTTCTTGTTGTAGGATGCTGACACAGGGAGGATGAGCCAGATATGTATACCTAAGCCTATCGATCAAAGGAGTCTTAGAATAAAAGTGACACAAACGCAGACAGTTGTCCACTGGAAGAAAGAGAAACCTCCAGGGGAATACAGGCGGAAGAAGAAAACCAAGAAGCAGGGTACATCACACGGAAAAGCAAGTTAGAACCCACAATGGTGAATGCAAACCAAACATTTCTGAACTAAGAAAAATAATTGTCATGGTGAAATACCATACTGGCTGCTCTCCTTCTTGAACACGTCTCACAGTCTCTCAGATCACAGACTGACCAATGTGATGGCACCGCTTTCCTCTCATTTTCCATTGATTGCAGTGCCCTCTAGGTACTGAACCCAAAATCACGTATAAACCAGTGCTTTTAAATCTAGCACTATCTTTTTTTAAATTTCCTTTAATTGTCTCGCAGACATAAATTAATTCTTTTGGCCCTTTTTAACAAAATTGACTGTTGCAACTTACTTAGACACACTCATTCCTTCTTAGAACTTTATTACAATTTTTTCTATCAAAAACATTTTCATGTATTTATGTAAAGCCTTTTTCATTTATGTGTCTATATGTTAAACATGAAGTCATTGCTTCTCTGTTATGGCCTGTAAGTGTGCAGGAGTAAGGCTCGGACACAAGTGTGGCATTGCTTTGATTATAAACTAGTATTCATAAAAGTAAAGGGGTTGGAGAAAGTCCTTTTCTATCCCTAAACGAAGAGTGGTTTCCCTGTTTCCAAGAACACTAAGGGAAACTGTCATTATGTCCAAATAAAAATAGCCTGTCACTGTTGCGTCCCAAAACTCTACTTAAGACCCTAAAACTATTAACTAATGACTAACGTGCAAGGATTCCAAACTCCAAAGTAAACTAGTAGTGACAGCTCTTGCCACTTCAAAGTCTCAAGTGTTCAAAAGAAAAGAACAAGTTACTTACCAACTGTAACTTTCTTTCGACTGGATGTTCCTCGCACGTATTCCTCATCTTAGATATCTAGTCTCCCAGCTCAGCTGCTTCGGAAAAATATTTCACCAGAGGGTGCTGTGCTCGAAGCCGCGGAGTTGAAGTCCCTCGAGGGCCGCCATTGAGCATCGATGTCATCCGCAGTATAATGGGCTCGAGCCACGCCTGTTACCTCAGTTCTGTTTTTATGGTGTTAATGGCCGCATCAGTTGATCAGGCTTTCATATTCCCTTGGCTCTTAAGGAAGTTCAAGTGCAACTGGCATAAACTGTACAGAGGGGTAGGTTGGGAGGGTCGATGAGGAATAAGTGGGAGGAACTGTCAGGAATAAAGGATGGGGTAGACGTGGGGTGCTGCATTACGTGAGATGAACACGGTTGGGCAGCTACAGGGGCAGAGACTTCAACTTCCAGCAGCCCCTGGGCATTTCTTGTAGTAGTACTGTCTTTGCGCGCGTTGCCAGCTGGTTGCAATCAGTAAGGCTTATCAGTCAGCAACGGTGCAAGACATGTGTGGCTTATTTTGACTTGGAGGAGGACGGAGGAGGTTTCGCTGCCCGAAGGCAGTATGATTTAATGACCCGGAGGAACACGCAGGTCGGAGAGGTGACATGCTGCCAGACTGTCTTCTTTGATGAATTGCTTTCTTCGTCCGGATAGTCCCAAGGGGCTCCCGGACTAAAGCTAAGTACTACGGGGAGCGGGCACTGTGGTTTATGATCTGTTAGTGTTCTCTCATTGCAAAAGGGTTGGGAAATCAATTACCATGGCGTGTGTTTGTAAAAACAAGTTTTCCTTCTATCGGATCACACGTGCTAAGAAAGAAACGCTTTTGAGTCCAAATGGGAAAAGTTGATTGTTCTTTTATAAGGGGCATGAACATGACATGAATACAATTGCATACAATTCAGATATAAGAGAATAGGTATCTTAGTGGACATGAAACAAGTGTTGGGCATGGGTTCTAGTGCTGTGAACTGGGACTGTCTACCGTGTGCTAATCTTCATGTACGTTAATGTGCTTCTGTTGCTTTACCCAGAAAGGGGCCATGTGTTTGTTTGTTCATACAGGGATATTATTCCCTTGTTTGTTGTATTTTGCTTGAAAGTCTAGTGCGCTCTATGTGTCATCAACTGTGGTACATGTATTAAGGTGTATCTAACCACGTCAGTCAGGAACGATGTGGGGGTCGGTTTATGTGTCTTGCCAGAGTGCAAGGAAGTACGTGCAGATTTGTGTGTTAGATATTTGCAGGTTAGATTTTTACCCTGTGCTTTCCCGTTCCTATCCAATTTAGGCGCTCCCTACTCCTTTTTCCGGTGTTCCTAATTCCCCCACCCTATCCACAACCTCTCCCTAATCCCTCTTCCCCCCATGGCTGCCACGTGGTGTCCTGTGTATATACGATCAGGTACCTGTGTCAACCACGGTGGGAGGGGTTGATTCATTCGGCTTTTGTGGTTCGGGAGAGAGTGTCAAAACTCTCTTCCCTAATAGGTGTGATTGTGACATAATAAGCCGCCCCCAGATTGGGATACTCACAACCACCCAAGCCAAATGGATACGACTCCTCCGCCTTTGGCCGATGGCCTAAAGGCTCCTCAAGAGATTCAGGTTGAATTGGCTCAGGCTCAACAAGAATCTACCACATTAAAGGCACAAGTACAGAGTCTAGTAGCTCAAAGAACTCCGTTAGAGGGGACTAGTGCAACTTCAGCTATGGGAGCTTCTACCAGTCAAAGGTCTACCGTAATTGTGCAACCTCCGAGTAGTGTACCATTGGCAGTTCCTGAAAGATTCTTGGGGGATCCCAGAAAATATATGATGTTTATCACTCAATGTCGACTCCATTTCCTCTGTAAACCTACAGCGTTTGAGACGATTCAAGCAAGAACAGCATGTGTTATCTCTTACTTAACTGGAGATGCGGCGGCCTGGGCTATGCCACTGGTTCAAAAAGATGATCCCTTGTTATATAATTGGGATGGTTTTCTGGCGGAGTTTGGCAGGGTATTTGACAGGCGGGAGGTGTCCCTAGCACAAGATAAAGAATTATTAGGATTAAGACAGGGATCACGCGATCTAGTTACATATGTGACTCAGTTCAATAGGTTGGTGATTGAGACAGACTGGCCAGTGGCGAAACAGACAGTGCTCTTTTACCAGGGCCTACTGAAGGATTTGAAAGATGCCATTGCTCAGGTAGAGCCACAACCAGATAACTGTACGGCCATGATAGATCTGGCTTTGAGATTAGATCATCGAATGAGTGAGAGGAAAGGAGACAAGAAAAAAACGGATCCAATACCTTTTGTAAGATTAGACAGGAGTCGGAGTGGCAGGGCTGGAGAGGGGGAACCAATGCAGATTGGGAGTGTAAGAGGGCTCTTGACTGCTGCAGAAAAAGAACAATGTAAGAGTAACAACTTGGCAGGTCATTTTATTCGCACATGCCCTAATACTCCACAAAAAGGTGTTGGGGGAGAGAGGAGTAAGAAGGAAGCGGGAAAATACATGGGCCGGCCTTAGAGGGAACGGAGGTGACAGGTCCAAAAGCGGCAACGTTCCCAAGATAGGTGGCAAATACGGTGGGGAAGAAGACCTCCCATTTGTACATTTTTGGTACGCTATGTTTTGCAATGACTAAGCAGGTGGTACTACCTATGGTGGATTCTGGAGCTAGGGGCAATTTTATTGACATTACCATGGCAGAACAGTTGGGGTTGCCGCTCCAGGATAAACAGCGTGAGAAAGGAGTTCAGTCGGTTGATGGGTCTCCTTTAGTTTCGGGCCCTATAAGGAAACAGACTACGGCATTGCGCATGATTATGCCATGGTTGGTACAACATAATCCAAAGATTGATTGGGAAAAACAGACAGTGGGGTTCAATGAGCAAAGGTGTCAAGCGCACATGGTGCCAGAATTGGGGCACGCAGATTTCTTGGCGGTCCAGAGTCATGGAGGACAGGTGGTAGGAGCAACAGGAATGGAGATTCAACTACAGTACAGGGATTTTGGTACAGTCTTTAATAAGGGTGGGGTGGAAAGGTTACCCCCCACCGACCTTATGATTGTGTAATTGAATTGGAGGCTGGGGCCAAGTTGCCGTGCAGTAGAATCTACGCATTCATGGAAAAAGAAAATCAATATTTGAAGGAGTATTTGGATGACATGTTGAAAAAAGGATTTATTAGGCATTCCACCTCCCCTGTCTCTTCACCTTTATTTTTTGTTCCTAAAAAGGAAGGGACCTTACGAACATGCATTGATTATCGAGCATTAAATAAGGTAACGGTAAAGAATAGATTTCCCTTGCCATTAATTTCAGTTCTGTTAGATCAGGTGAAATCAGCACAAATCTATACTAAGTTGGATTTAAGGGGAGTATATCATTTGATTCGAGTACAAGAGGGGGATGAGTGGAAGACTGCTTTTAGGACTAAGTTCGGTTTGTTTGAATATTTGGTCATGCCTTTTGGTTTATGTAATGTGCCAGCAGCTTTTCATTTTTTTATGCAAGAGGTTTTGAGAGAATTCATTGATGTTTTTGTGATTGTCTATATAGACGACATTTTGATTTATTCTTCATCTCAAGAGCAACATGTCAAACATGTAAGAGCGCTGTTAAACCAGTTACAGGAGTACCAAATGTATGTGAAATTAGAAAAGTGTGCTTTCCACACAGTTCAGGTCGAATTTTTAGGATTTATACTGACTCCTGCAGGTATTGTAATGGACCCAAGGAAGGTACAGGCAGTTACAGAGTCGCCATCGCCTCGGTGCATAAAGGATATACAATCCTTCTTAGGGTTTGCCAACTTTTACAGATGTTTCATTAGCAATTTCTCGAAAATAGTAACACCCATCACCCAGTTACTCAGAAAGGCAGTGAAATTTACGTGGAATCACGAAGCAGAGAGAGCCTTTCAGGAATTGAAAAGGGCGTTCACTACAGCTCCAGTGTTGAAACATCCAGACACGGCAAGAGCATTCCAAGTAGAGACGGATGCTAGCAATGTGGCGATAGGGGCCATCTTATTGCAGAAGGATGAGGAAGGAGTATGGCATCCGGTAGCATTCTTCCCTCGAAAATTATCTAGCTGTAAGCAGAATTACTCCATTACTGACAAAGAATTGCTGGCCATTCGAGCTGCATCTATGGAATGGAGACATTGGGCATCATTACAGGTCGGGCGGTCCGGAAATAACAGTGGCGGCAAACCCGCCGCCACAGTTAATTCCAGACCGCCTGATCCCGACTCCTGCAGGCGGGAGGTGATGTTCCCGCCAGGTCTGACCTGGCGGGTTTAACACCGCCCGCCTGCAGGCAGACGTGGAAACACCAGCACAATCACGAGATGGTGCCGGTGTTTCCACTTGTCATGACCACTGCTTTCAAGGAGTCAGGACCTACCCAACACCCTTGGAAACAGGCTCATAACATGCCTTATCGGCACCAGCAAGTCCCAATAGGGACCTTTTGGACCTTGTCCTGGCACCGGTGGTGCCAGGCTCATAGTAAGGACCCGTCCCGGCACAGGAAGCGCCGGGCTCATATCAAGTGTAAAAGTGCTTGGGTGAACCTACCTGAAGCAGACCATGCTGCTTACTTACCAGCCAGATGATGCTTTACTCTCTTCTAACAGGGACTACTTTTCTTTCTGGGTGGGGCAGGCACCACTCCCTGGATCACTGATGCTGGAACTCTTCTGGAAGCAGGAACTCTTTTACCTGGGCGCGGCTGCGGTGGAAGAAGACACCTAAGTACTCCTATGGGCTATTTAAACCACACCCGATTGGTACCACATGCTTCGCGTTATTCTGCATCTGCAGCAGGACGCTCACCGTGTCAGCTCCAGCGAATCTTCAGCTCCGGATCCTGTAGTTACGAAAATTACCTGCTGGGAACCAATCTTCAATCTTCAGCAGCTCCTGCAAAACAAAAGGCACAGGTTAGACAAAGGCAAAGTTAGCGCTTCAACTCACCCGAGCCATCGGCAGCATCCAAGTCGTTTTCTTTTCTGCATTCCGCATCCGGCATCGGGCCTGCAAAGACAAAGAACATTGGTTAGTAAGGTTCAGTTACAATACTGCTTACCTGTGTTGCGCTTGCTCCAACTTTGTTCGCGCTGCATTCCGGCACCTGTAAAAACAAAAGGGGACATTAAGGTGCATTCTACGGCCCTAAAGCAGTTTTCCTACTTACGTGCCTTCGAATTCACCATCTTCTTGTTACGCTCTCTGCCACGAATCTGGGAGAGCATCTTCTTTGGCATCGACAGCATCCTAAAAGCAAAAGACATAGACATAAGGAAAAAGACATTTAAAGAGAGCAATCCAAAGAGAACTTTAATACTTACAAGTCACGCTCGTGCAGCAAAACGGCGGCATCGCTCTCACCTTCCCTCTGCAATCAAGAGGCGGAACTCACATCCAGTGAAGTAACTGGACCCAGCGCCCCTGCACAAGACGCAGGATGGAGAGCTCAACATTCACTTACTTAAGGTGAGCACAACAATCATCTGAGTACCACGGGGAGAAAGGGAGAGAGGGGCTAGAACTTCTCCCATCCTTCCAGCCACTAATACCTTGATTTTCCACTTGCAGACACCTCACTCTGCAGGTCAAGCTTTCGGTGAGCAAGGGGCCAAATCCGGGAGCCAAACGAACCCTACGCCTAACTTTGAAGACGTTTGCAGCGCCCAGCCCAAGACCAGCGCCTCCGAGGGAACCAGGTGAGCGTTACAGAACGCGAAGCCTCCCAAACATTTCCCGCCCAGGCGCAATGGAGACTTCAGACACAGACCAATTGGCCCAGTTGCTCGGGGAGTTGAGAGCAGAAGTACACGCAGCACGCCAGGAAACAAATGCCCTAAGGAGAGAGCTAGTGATTTCTAAGGAGCGAACAGACGACTTGGCTAGACAATTGTTACAAGCCCAAGCGGGACAGACTCCTCTGCCTACCCCTGGTGGAAGCCATGCCCCAACGGCTTCCTCTAATCCGGTGCAAATTAATCTACCAGGAAATGTACCTTTGGCTCCGCCCGAACGCTTTTCAGGTGATCCGAAAAGGTTTGCTGTGTTCATCAATCAGTGTCGTTTGCACTTTCTGTGTAGACCTGCCGCTTTTCCAACAGACCAGGCTAAGGTAGCCTTTGTGCTCTCATATCTTAGTGGCAGCGCCGCAGATTGGTCTATTCCTTTAGTGACTCAGGATAACCCTATCCTTTATAATTTCCAGGACTTCCAAGCTAGTATGGAAAGATTGTTCGCAAGGCATTCTCAGGGACAGGCTCTGGACAATGAACTTCTTTCACTACGACAGGGCAATCAAGATCTTCTGGCCTACATTGCATCATTTAACAGACTAGTGGTTGAAACCGGATGGCCTGAGGATAGGAGAATCACCCTTTTCTATAGAGGCCTTCGTGGAGAACTTAAAGACGTTCTGGCCCAGGCGGTGAATCCACCACAAGACTGTTCCGAATACATTGATCTGGTGGTGCAATTAGATCATAGGATACAAAATCGAAAAGCCGATCGTTCCAGGTTTGAAAATCGAGTTTTTTCAAGACCACAGAGCTCCGTTAAAGGAAATGATACCGTGGAACCCATGCAGATTGGGGTGGTGAAAGGACCTCTAACCCAAAAGGAAAGAGAAAGGAGAAGACAACTACAATTGTGCCTCTATTGCGGGAACTCAGGGCACTTCCTCCAAGATTGCCCAGTGAAACCAAAGAAGAAGACAGTAGGAGCTTCCGATAAGGGTGCCAAAGGTTCAGAGTCGGAAAACGACCTCGCCCGACAAGTGTAGAGGTCCGCTTGCCGAGCGTAAAAACCAGTTCTTTGACCTCGCATTTTACCATGCCCATGGTCCTCGTGAGTCCGGAACAACCCAATCGTATGCATGCCATTAAAGCATACATTGATAGTGGCGCAATCGGCAATTACGTGGACTGTGAATTGGCCGCCAGGATGAATCTGTCTCTTTGTCCTAAGTCGGTGAAAGACGTCATCACCACCGTGGATGGTACGGAAATAGCTTCCGGACCAGTTACTCACACCACCATGGAAGTGACGTTGGTAAGCCAAGATGGACATCAAGAGAAAATCGTGTTTGACGTGATCAAGGCTCCACAGTTTCAAGTTATCCTGGGAATCCCTTGGCTGGAAAAACACAATCCTCAAATTGATTGGCGAGCAAAGACAATCTGGTTTCCAGAATGCGCACCTACCTGCTATCCGCAGCCCCCCACGAAACTAGCTGCAACTGCTTCTGAGAGTCCTCACCTGCCTCCTGAATACCGGGAATTTCAGGATGTCTTTCGAAAAGATCAAGCTAATTCACTGCCTCCTCACAGATCATACGACTGCCAAATAGACTTGGTTCCAGGATCCACTCCTCCATGCAGTCGAATTTATGCCCTCACAGAACCTGAAAATCTTCACCTAAGGCAGTATTTGGATCAGTACCTGGCTAATGGATTTATCCGTCCCTCGAAGTCCCCAGCCTCTTCAGCTTTGTTCTTCGTGCCAAAAAAAGAGGGAGACCTAAGAACATGCATAGATTACCGTGCCTTGAACCAGATTACGATTAAGAACAGATATCCGTTACCATTGATCCCTGAACTTCTTGACCAAGTTAAAAGTGCCTGTATCTACACAAAGCTGGACCTCAGAGGAGCTTACCATTTAGTACGAATAAAGGAGGGCGATGAATGGAAGACGGCCTTTCGTACTAAATATGGACTGTTCGAGTATCAAGTAATGCCCTTTGGGCTTTGCAACGCTCCGGCAGCCTTTCAGTATTTTATGAATGACGTCCTCAGAGAGCTCATTGATGTATGTGTAGTTGTCTATATTGATGACATTCTGGTCTACTCGTCCTCTGAGGCGGAGCATCGAAAACATGTCACCGCAGTACTGGAGCGGCTCCGAAAACACAGACTCTTTGCAAAATTGGAAAAATGCGTTTTTCACGTCACGGAGGTCGAATTTTTGGGATTCATTTTGTCACCAAAGGGAGTCCACATGGACTCAAGAAAAGTAGACGCTATCATTAAGTGGCCCTCACCAACGTCAGTGAAAGGAGTTCAAAGCATGTTGGGCTTTGCTAACTTTTATCGAAGATTTATCCCAGAGTTTTCTCGAGTTGTCCAACCCATTACAGCCCTCCTCAGAAAGAATAAACGTTTCGAGTGGTCTACAGAGGCTGAACAAGCCTTTCTGGAACTAAAAACAAAATTCACCTCGGCTCCAGTTCTAAAACATCCTCGCCCGGAACTTCCCTATATCGTAGAGACTGATGCTTCCAGTCTCGCAATGGGAGCAGTGCTTTCGCAAAGAGACCCGGAAACAAATCAGTTACACCCAGTGGCATTTTGGTCCCGCAAATTTTCAGCTCCTGAAATCAACTATACCATTACAGATAAGGAACTTTTGGCGATTAAGTCCGCCTTTAAAGCTTGGCGGCATTATCTCTTGGGAGCCCGACACACAGTCACCGTCATCACGGATCATCGTAATTTACAGTACCTTAAATCAGCCAAAGCTCAATCCTCTAGACAACTTCGCTGGGCATTGTTTTTCGCCGAATTCGACTTTGTGATAACTTACCGACCAGGCAACAAGAATGGTAAAGCAGACGCTCTCTCCCGAATTGGAGTAGATGAACTCACGACCAATCTTGAACCCGTACCTATAATTCCGGAACAGAGAATCCTGGGTTTAATAGATGCACAATCCATTGAAGATATTGAAACTAAAGTTAAAGATCTTCTGACTCCAGCAGAAGTGCAAGACTGGCAGCTCAAGGGAAATGATTTCACAATGGATAAGAACCTATTATACTTTCGAGGAAGATTATATCTACCATGTACCGATTTACAAAGACAGGTGATCTCTTGTTACCATGACTCCTTAATGGAAGGACATCCCGGCATTACCAAAACGTTGGAAAAGATAAAGAGACATTTTTGGTGGCCATCTTGGAGAAAGGACATTAAGGACTTCATTAATTCTTGTGGCGTGTGCGCTCAAAGCAAAAGCCAGAAGGAGAAACCAGCAGGTCTCCTACATCCAATAGACATTCCTCCACATCCATGGCATACTCTCTCCATGGACTTCATCACGGATTTACCACCATGCTCCGGATTTAATACAATCTTAGTGATTGTGGACCTATTCTCGAAAATGGCTCATTTCATCCCATTGAAAGGGTTACCTACAGCTCCAATTTTGGCCCGAGAATTTCTCGAAAACATTGTTCGGTTGCACGGCTTTCCTTCAATTTTAATCTCAGATAGAGGGAGTCAATTTATTTCTCACTTCTGGCGGAGTTGTTTTCGTCTAGCCCAAATTGACATAAGGCTTTCGACCAGCCACCATCCCCAGACCGACGGGCAGACCGAGAGGACCAATCAAACCTTGGAACAGTATCTACGCTGCATGTTACAACAATCAGAGGGCACTTGGAAAGACATTCTCTGGATTGCGGAGTACGCTTATAATAACTCAGTCCACGCCGGAACAGGAAAAACTCCGTTTTTTCTTTCATATGGAATCCACCCTCGCACCTCAAATCTTGACCCACCTCAGACTCTTGGAAAACCCGCTGTAGATCATCTGCATTCGACAATCACTCAAGCCTTTAAGGAGGCCACATCTCACCTTAAGCAGGCCAAGGAACAATATAAAAAGAGTGCGGATCTACATCGAAAGGAAGCTCCTCAATATCTTGTGGGAGATCAGGTCTGGCTGTCCACCAAACATTTACCCCTAAAAGGACCGCGTACTTTCAATCCACGATACCTGGGGCCTTACCCAATCACTGCCATAATCAATCCAGTGGCGGTAAAATTGGGCCTACCTGCTCATATGAAAATACATCCAGTTTTCCACGTTTCACTACTGAAACCCATGCAACCTGGAACCCGTTTGACAAAATCTCCAGACCCTATTCTCGTGGACGGAGAACTAGAATTCGAAATACAAGACATATTAGACTCCAAGATTTCCAAATCTAAATTATACTATTTGATTGACTGGAAAGGTTATGGCCCCCAGGAACGATCTTGGGAACCGTCGGAACATGTTCATGCACCCCGTCTGGTTAAGAAATTTCATCGAACTTTTCCTGATAAACCAAGACCCCCGGAGGGAACAAATTTGGGAGGGGCCTTGAGGGGGGGTGCTGTCATGACCACTGCTTTCAAGGAGTCAGGACCTACCCAACACCCTTGGAAACAGGCTCATAACATGCCTTA
The DNA here is from genome assembly GCF_040938575.1 of Ambystoma mexicanum. NCBI lineage: Eukaryota > Metazoa > Chordata > Amphibia > Caudata > Ambystomatidae > Ambystoma > Ambystoma mexicanum. The sequence goes on along the minus strand of NC_090925.1, from coordinate 13,649,896 downwards.
TCGGCACCAGCAAGTCCCAATAGGGACCTTTTGGACCTTGTCCTGGCACCGGTGGTGCCAGGCTCATAGTAAGGACCCGTCCCGGCACAGGAAGCGCCGGGCTCATATCAAGTGTAAAAGTGCTTGGGTGAACCTACCTGAAGCAGACCATGCTGCTTACTTACCAGCCAGATGATGCTTTACTCTCTTCTAACAGGGACTACTTTTCTTTCTGGGTGGGGCAGGCACCACTCCCTGGATCACTGATGCTGGAACTCTTCTGGAAGCAGGAACTCTTTTACCTGGGCGCGGCTGCGGTGGAAGAAGACACCTAAGTACTCCTATGGGCTATTTAAACCACACCCGATTGGTACCACATGCTTCGCGTTATTCTGCATCTGCAGCAGGACGCTCACCGTGTCAGCTCCAGCGAATCTTCAGCTCCGGATCCTGTAGTTACGAAAAATTACCTGCTGGGAACCAATCTTCAATCTTCAGCAGCTCCTGCAAAACAAAAGGCACAGGTTAGACAAAGGCAAAGTTAGCGCTTCAACTCACCCGAGCCATCGGCAGCATCCAAGTCGTTTTCTTTTCTGCATTCCGCGTCCGGCATCGGGCCTGCAAAGACAAAGAACATTGGTTAGTAACGTTCAGTTACAATACTGCTTACCTGTGTTGCGCTTGCTCCAACTTTGTTCGCGCTGCATTCCGGCACCTGTAAAAACAAAAGGGGACATTAAGGTGCATTCTACGGCCCTAAAGCAGTCTTCCTACTTACGTGCCTTCGAATTCACCATCTTCTTGTTACGCTCTCTGCCACGAATCTGGGAGAGCATCTTCTTTGGCATCGACAGCATCCTAAAAGCAAAAGACATAGACATAAGGAAAAGACATTTAAAGAGAGCAATCCAAAGAGAACTTTAATACTTACAAGTCACGCTCGTGCAGCAAAACGGCGGCATCGCTCTCACCTTCCCTCTGCAATCAAGAGGCGGAACTCACATCCAGTGAAGTAACTGGACCCAGCGCCCCTGCACAAGACGTAGGATGGAGAGCTCAACATTCACTTACTTAAGGTGAGCACAACAATCATCTGAGTACCACGGGGAGAAAGGGAGAGAGGGTCTAGAACTTCTCCCATCCTTCCAGCCACTAATACCTTGATTTTCCACTTGCAGACACCTCACTCTGCAGGTCAAGCTTTCGGTGAGCAAGGGGCCAAATCCGGGAGCCAAACGAACCCTACGCCTAACTTTGAAGACGTTTGCAGCGCCCAGCCCAAGACCAGCGCCTCCGAGGGAACCAGGTGAGCGTTACACCACTGCCCCATTCCCATTGAGTCCTATGGGACTCAATGGGGATTTACCGAATTCCGCCTCCGAAATTCCCAGGACACCACGGTCCTAATCCCCTGGTATTTCCGGGAGTCACGGAGGCGGAATGGTAATACGAGTCCAGCGGTAACCAGGCAGTTTTACTGCCTCGTGTACCGCCAGACTCGTAATGAGGTCCATTATCCCAGGCAACTCCGCTGGTCTCAGTATTTTAATGAATTTGACTTTGTCATCACATTCCGGCCAGGGAGCAAGAATGGAAAGGCTGATGCATTGACCATAATCTAGACAATATAGTGGGTGAAGTAAAGGCAATCATCCCTGCAGAAAAGGTTATTGGCACTATCACTAAGAAACTAGTGGATCAGGTAAAAAAAGGTTTGCGACCACCTCAGATGCGAAAATGAAGGGACAGTCATACCGCCAGAACAGTGCGGGAGGGGTTGCCTTATCATAATGGACGATTGTATTTATCCACTAAAGAGTTGCAAAATAAAGCTTTGTATTGGTGCCATAACTCTCCACTTGCAGGACATTCAGGCAAAGGGAGGATGCAAGCAATGCTGGAAAAGTACTTTTGGTGGCCTGAATTAAGAAAAGATGTGGAAATATATTTGTCAAAATGTGAAAATTGTGTGCGCAACAAGGCGGATCATGTGAAAAAGAGGGGTTTGGTTACAACCTTTACCTACTCCTGAGAAATCGTGGACGCACATTTCCATGGATTTCATTACAGATCTCCCACCCGACCATTAGTTTGATACCATATGGGTGGTGGTAGATTACTTGTCTAAGCAGGCCCATTTCATTCTGTGTGCAGGAATACCAGGGGCAGGCAAATTAGCAGAACTATTCCTTCAACATGTGGTGAGGTTGCATGGTCTTCCAAAATGTTTTGTATCAGATAGAGGACCTCAATTTACTTCCAGATTTTGGTGTGCTTTCTGTAAGATGCTAGGAATCAATTGTGCTTTATCCACAAGTTACCACCCGCAAACAGATGGCCAGACAGAAAGGGTTAACCAGACACTCGAGCAATATTTAAGGTGTTAACTCAGAGATGGTATGGAATCTTGGGTGCAAGCATTATGGTTGGCCGAATTTATGTATAACAACACTAAACATGCCTCTTTAGCCATGGCACCCAACAAATGTTTATATGGCCACGAACAGCACATGATAGCGGAACATTTACCGGAAATGGAACACATTCCTGTGTTACAAGAGCGCACACAGTTGCTTCTTGGAATCAGACAGAAAGCACGCACCAATTTGGAGCAAGCCAAAAAGGCATATAAGGTACAAGCTGACAAACAGCGGCAGGCGGGGCCTAAGAATCAAATAGGAGACAGGGTGTGGTTATCAACTAAGAACCTATCTTTGGTGGGGTCTCGCAAATTCATGCCGTGATTTATTGGGCCTTATGAAATAATACAATGTGTGGCTGCCACAGCAATGAAATTATGTTTGCCAAAGACTCTACCCATACACCCAGTGTTCCATGTGTCTTTTATTAAACCCGCAGATCCAGGGGTAATCACTAAGCGACCTCCAGCTATTGAAAAAGAAGGTCAGACAGAATATGAAGTAAGACGTATTTTGGATGCTAAACGAAAACATCAACAGTTGTAGTATTTAATCCAATGGAAAGGTTATGGCCCTGAGGATTGTTCATGGGAACCAGCTATGGGGGTGCATGCTCCCCGATTGGTGAAACAGTACCATTTGCGACATCCGGATAAACCAGGTCCTGGGAAGAGCTCTAGGAGAGGAGGTACTGTCAGGAATAAAGGATGGGGTAGACGTGGGGTGCTGCAGTACGTGAGATGAACATGGTTGGGCAGCTACAGGGGCAGAGACTTCAACTTCCAGCAGCCCCTGGGCGTTTCTTGTAGTCCTGTCTTCACGCGCATTGCCAGCTGATTGCAATCAGTAAGGCTTATCAGTCAGCAATGGCGCAAGACAGGTGCGGCTTATTTTGACTTGGAGGAGGACGGAGGAGGTTTCGCTGCCAGAAGGCTGGATGATTTAATGACCCGGAGGAACACGCAGGTCGGAGCGGGGACACGCTGCCAGACTGTATCTAAGTTTCTATATTTCTAGACTGGCAAATTTCCAACAATGTGACCAACTATTAGCTGGATATACAAATCGGGACTTGTAGTGTCTAGGCAAACTCCATCCAGATGGATAATTATAGCAATCTCGGAGTGCTACAAAATGGCTGGGAAAGAGCCTCCAGATTCAACCAGGGGCATGGCAACTTCCACGGCTCTTCAGAGTGGTGTTCCGGTGCAGGATATTTGTGCTGCGGCCACCTGGTCGTCAATGCACACTTTTGTGAAGCATTACTGCTTGGACTCTACATCATATCAAGGAGGCTTATTTTCAGTCCATGATTGAAATTTCTGGTACTCCCTCCTCCAAATTCTTACTGCTTTGGGAGCCTATCTAAGATGAGGAATACGTGGGAGGACACAATCCAGTCAAAGAACAAGTTACTTACCAACTGTAACGTTCTTTCTACTGGATGTTCCTGTCACAATCACACCTATTAGGGAAGAGAGTTCGACACTCTCTCCCGAACCACAGATGCCGAATGAATCGACCCCTCCCGTGGTTGGCACAGGTACCTGATCGTATATACACAGGACACCACGTGGCAGCCAATGGGGGAAGAGGGATTAGGGAGAGGTTGTGGATAGGGTGGAGGAATTAGGAATACCGGAAAAAGGAGTAGGGAGCACCTAAATTGGATAGGAACGGGGAAGCACAGGGTAAAAATCAACCTGCAAATATCTAACACAAATCTATACGTACTTCCTTGCACTCTGGCAAGGCACATAAACCGACCCCCACACTGGTCCTGACTGACGTGGTTAGATACACCTTAATACATGTACCACAGTTGATGACACATAGAGCGCACTAGACTTTCAAGCAAAATGCAACAAACAAGGGAATAAGATCTCTTGAAGGACTTGCTGAGCTAGCTCCCACACGTGAGAGACTGTGCTGTGTCTGCTCAGAGCGTCCGCCGCCGTGCTCTAATCTCCGGCTAGGTGAACTGCCGACAGAGAGATTCCTTCTTGCATTGCCCAGAACCAGAGCTGCACTGCCTCCCTGCACAGTGGTAGTGATCCTACGCCTCCTCATTTGTTGAGGTAGTACATGGCCACTGTGTTGTCCGTCATTATCAGGACATTCTTTCCCCATACAGAGGGCAGAAAGGCCTTCAGCGCTAGTCTGATTGCCCTCAGCTCCAAAAGGTTGATGTGTAGTTTGGACTCCGATGGAGACCAACAACCGCTGATTGTTAGATCGTTGGTGTGGGCTCCCCACCCCGTGAGTGAGGTGTCCGTCACTACCGTTATCTCCGGCCATGGTTCCAAAAAGGTTCTCCCTTGAGGGTATTTTCCATGCAAACCCACCATTGAAGATCTTGAGCCACTCTGGCCGGGACTTGCAGAAGATCTGACATCTCCCCCGAAAATTGGGACCATTGAGTCCTGAGGGCCCACTGAAGGGATCTCATCCTCAGTCTGGCCTCTAGCACCAGAAAAATGCAGGATGCCATGAGGCCGAGCAACCTTAGAAAATCGAAGGCCGGCAGGTGTTGGGTATTTTGAAACTTTGTTACCATCTGCAGAATGTGGTGAGCTCTCTCCTCGGGAGGCGAGGCTTTCCCATAGGAAGTATCCAGGACTGCTCCGATGAATTGGGAGTCTTTGGCTTGGAATCATTTGTGACTTCTTGTAATAGAGGGAGAAGCCCAGTCTGTGTAAGAAGTGGCATCTCATGGCCAGATGTTCCTGGGCTTGTTCGGGTGAACTTGCCCTGATTAGCCAATCGTCCAGGTAAGGGTAGACGTGAATCCCCCCTTTCCTGAGTCTCGCTGCCACTACCGCCATCAGCTTGGTGAAAACCATCGGATGGAGGTCAGCCCTCAATCCTCCGTCTTTTTTGGGAATGAGGAAATACAGGGAGTACCAACCCTTGTTCCTCTCCGCTACAGGTACATGTTCTATTGCACCTTTCTCTAGCAGGGTTGAAATCTTCTGCACAAGGAGCGGGTCGGGAATTTTGACAGAATTGGCTCCCGGTGGAGGATCTTGAGGTCTTTGTTGAAAAGGAAGGCAGTAACCATGGGTCACTATCTCTAGCGGCCAGGCATCTGACGTAACGCCCCGCCATTCGTTCAGATACCGAGTGGTCCTGCCTCCCACTGGGGTCTTGTGGGTGCAGAAGCGGCTGAGGAGGAAGTAGCCGCTGCTGGGGCTGATCTAGCGCCTTTCCCTCTTCCACCACGAAAGTTTTTTTCCCTGTTGACCTCTTTGACTGGCCTGTCCCCTCCCTCTTCCAAAAGAGGAGTAGAAACGAAAGGGACGGCTCCTCCAGGAAGATGACACTGAATAGGAGTGTTGCTGAGGCTGTCTTAAAGCGGCGCTGAGTGATTTAGCTGCCACTTTTGAGGGCTGCAGCTTCTCCAAGCTCTCGTCCGCCTTGCTGCCGAACAGCCTCAATCCATCAAAGGGCATATTGAGAAATCTGGACTGCACATCAGGTGCAAAGCCAGATTTTCGCAGCCATGCAAATCTGCGTAGGACCGCGCTAGATGCCATGGACCTGCTTACACTATCAGCAGTGTCCAATCCTGACTGGAGGCATTCCTCCATAGCCTCTTTTCCATCTTTCACTATCGCCAGGAAACCATTCCATTCCTCACCCTCCGTGATGTGTTCAACTGTTGATGTCATACAGTCCCACAGGGTGTATGTAAATCTTGCCAAAGTGCAAGTTACATTTGTGGATTTCAGGGCCATGCTGCCCGAAGAGAAGACTTTCCGGGCCCAAGCATCGCCTTTTTTGTCATCCCTATCAGGTGGTATTGAAGGATAAACTGACTGCCTAGTGGAGGTTGCAGCCTGTACCACCAAGCTCTCTGGAGAGGGATGTTTAGATAGGTACTCAGGATCTGATGAGGATGGCCTGTACTTTCCCACAAACTTTTTATTGACTGCTGGCCCAGAATCTGGGGTATTCCAAGATGCCACCACCCTCTTTTGCAGTGCCTTATGAAAAGGGGGGACAGGGTCCCTTTGAGGTCCCTCATTAAGGATGTCTGTCATGTCGTCTTGGTCAAACCTTGGGGAAGCTGTTTTCCATCCCATGAAGTCAATGACTCTTCCCATTAGGTTTCTATACCCAGGTTCTGCATGATCTGCAGGGTCTGGCCTCTCAAACTCTACTTCAGGGGAAGTATCTAGGCTACTGGCTGACAGAAGGCAGTCATAAAGATCAGCCATTTTAGAATTTGTGTCTACTAGTTTCTCAGGAACCTCCTTGGTTCCAGATTTAACCCCAGATGAAGTAACATCATCTTCAGAGGACTGTTCCTCAAAGATAGAGGACATAGATCTGAAAAATTCTTGCCTAGGTTGAGGCTGGAAGATTTTTTCTGGTAAAGGGGGTGGCATTGACCTAGGTTTAGACATAGGAGCCGATTTTGGCATAGGGATTAAAGAATGCCCTGACAAAGGCGTTCAAGGCGTCAATGGTATGGATGCTGGCTTTGACATTTTCGAAGGAGGCTTCAACGTCGTCGAGGGAGGCCTCGAGACTGTTGCGAAAAGTATCGACGCCATCTTCGATGGCGGCCTTGACGCTGTCGTCGAAGGCTGCGTCGAGTCGATATTCAACTTCAACGCCATTTTGACCTCCGTTACCTGCAATTTATGCACCGATGGTGTCATTCTTTTTTCATTAGGTGTTGGAGAACTTTCCTCCGATGACACCCTCGACTTTTTGTCAGATCTAGCGTGTTGAGTTTTTGATCTCCCTTTGTCACCTTTGGATTGGACAGGGGAATGCTCTTCACGCAGCTTTTTCGAGGGGGTCGGGGCCGCATTCTCGAAAATGTTAAGCATCAAAGCCCTAAAGGCCTCCCATTTTTCAGGGGAATCGTGCTTGGAAGGATAGGCAATAACCTTTTTCTCAGACGAGGAGGAAGAGGAGGAAGAAGAACTATGACGTTGCTTCTTTTATTTTTTTGGATGAAGAAGAGGAGGATTTCCTCGGGCAACTCTTCGACGTCGATCTCCTCGAGACTTTCCACTTGACCCTCCCGAATATTTGTCTTTTCGAAGACTTATAAGATTCATCCCCCACCGCCAGCTTACCTTTCCGTTCCTTAAGAGTCTTATTGGACATAGCCTGACAGGAACCACATTCGTCGACCCGATGATCAGGGCTCAAACACCAAAGGCAATTGCGATGAGGGTCGGTAATCGACATTTTTCTACCACACTTCAGACATTTTTTAAAACCCGTCTTGGGTGTGGTTGGAGTCGTTGACAAGGACATTTCGTCGAAGAAAAATTGATGCGCTGTTTTGTGACACGAAGCAGTGCTCGGAAAAAAGGAACTGAGGTAATGGGTGCGGTTCGGTCCCTTTAAACTGCGGATGACGTCGACGCTGGCCCTCGAGGGACTTCAACGCTGCTGCTTCGAGCACAGCGCCCTCTGGTCACATTTTATTCCGAAGCAGCAGAGCTGGGAGACAAGCTATCTAACATGAGGAATACGTGGGAGGACACAATCCATTTGAAAGAAATGTTCTGCTTCTTAACAATCAATGTCCCACTAACCAAGGTTTGGCTCCTTTCCCCTGGCTTCTAAATGGTTACTCTCACGTCTTCATATGGGTGTGAGTCCCAGACTCACAAAGCTCTATCATAAAACATGGATTTATTCTCTTAGCAAACATACACTTCCTTTTCGACAGTCTTGGTTTCTCGTAGTGTCTCAGACTCTCTTATTTGATCCTCATATGGGTGTGGGTGCCATACTCGCAAATGAGACAACACTACAACTTGGTTTACTCTAATGCCAAGTACGTGTGTCCTTTTAAATATTTCAGTGCACCTTAGGGTCCCAGACCCTCTTGTGGTTTCATATGGGTACGGGTCCCAGACTCACAATGTGGCAGCAGCTCGACTTGGTTTACTCTCCGTCAAGTACGTCTGCCCCTTTCAAATGTCTCAATATTGGGGGGGGGGGGGCATGGCCAACGGGCGTGCGATGAAGACGTGATCCTCCGTCGCTCCCGGGCCGCCAGCCTAATCCTGCATTCATTCTGATTAAAAACTACTTCTCCAGCGACGTGCGAAACACTGCTGCAACAGAACGCGGTACAGCGGACCGTAATCGGAGTGTATTCTCCGAGTTACGGTGGTTGGAGCTCAGACAAACAAACTGCGAGTGAAGACATCCAAGATGGCCGCCGGAGATACGAGGCGAGCGGAGAGCACGGCGACCCAGTGAAGAAGTCAGCCTAGCAAGAGCGGCCACCATCTCTGGCTGCACAGACATCGAGGAGGCGGAGGTCGGAGAGCATGTCGGCCCCATCTGGCGACTCCCAAAGGAAGGCGGCGGAGCGAGGTTTAGCGGACCGGCGGGCACCCGTGAGGCACGAGGATGACGACCTCCCTCCCCCCCTGCACGAGGCGAAGTGAAGGGGCAGAGCCCGGAACATCTGAGGCATGCAGGTGGACCGTGCGAACCGGGAGTGGGGGCACAAATGAACTTATCCCTGCGCATTGCATGAGAGAGGGGTGCCCGCACAACCTGCCCTGTACCCCCCACACCCCATGTGAATCCAATGGGGGGTGACAGTGTACCTGTATCCGGCTGATAAGACCCGCGACACGGGTGCGGGTGCTCCGCTTGACGCAGAGCACCTGCTAATCTTCCCCCAGCGCTGCAGAACTGTATCCTGGAACTGCCACACGACACAGAGCGGCGGTAAGGAGTGGGAAGAGCGGGCGACGGAGGGAGGAGGTCAGGGGTGCGGGTCCCTGCCTGCCCTCCAGCCACACCTGTGCAGCCGCAGAGACCCCACGCACCACTGATTCAGCACAGCATCAACCACGCCGGCATAGCACAGTGAGGACATTAAAGCTACTTGACTGCACGGGGGCATAGGCACTCCTCCTGGGACAGTCCTCACGGCACAATACAGGAGATCATAACTCAATCCATACTGGGCTGAAGCAACCCTTTAAAGACTCTGAAACCGGGACGTTGGGCCGTGTGCAGGCTGACCAAAGAGGACAGACGGTGAAATCGCCGAAGCGCCATATAAAGTCACACAAACAGCCTGAAGAGACCCAAGTAGGTCGGGTAGTGGGACAGTACACATAGGAGCCTACATCGGCTGCTATAACTCACGCTAGGTGAATCAGACAATAGCAAGACAATTCAGAAGAGGGTCTTGGTGCGACCAGTTGCAACACATGGCGAACAGTCTACGCTGCAGGCTGAAGGAAAAAAAACTCTGGACTGGGAAGCAAGAGGGACAGGACGCTGAAAGCAGCGGAAACACACATATCAGCACTACAACAACGAATACGGCTGAATATCTGTGAACTACAGTTACTCCTGCCTAAAGTGGTAACTCATGACATATATCCAGCGAGCACCCAAGGCATGAGGTGACGGGAAACTCCGGAGCACCAGAGCTCCTCCACGGGCTGAACCCTCACATGCGCAGGTGGAATACCGCACCCCGCTTGTAGATCAAGCCATACAAAACTCTGAGATACTTTTCTGGTGTGTCGGTGACGCAGATGCCTTGTGGAAACTACACTTACACGCATAGACCTCATATTCGATTGTGGTCCGGGCGAACTCAAAGGAATCCCAGCATTTGAAGCCCGTAAAAACGCATGGACAACGAAATCGCCCCCAGGAGTTCCTAGGCCCTGGTGATCATCGACATGTACGCTACAACCCTGGACACAGCTGGCAAGACCCGTAATACGGGCGCGGGCGCTCCGCTCTGCATAGAACGCCTGCCGACTCTCCTTCATAGCAGTGAAGGCAGCTCTGAGGACCCAGATTTCGGGGCAAAGGTAAGGAGTGGGGGAAGGGGGTAACAATCAGGGCAATTGACCATCGCAGTCCCCAGCCCGCCCTCTTGGGCTTCAAGCGCTCGCGATCTACGGGCCCCCCCCACGAACCGGAAGAGAGCCCAGTAACACAACAGCGCCAAGGCAATATGGGGAAAGATAAACCCAGGAAAACCACCACACAGAGCAGGATAGACCAATACGCCACCACACCACTCTCTCGCTCACAGGAACGGCCGGCATCAATTGAACCTGACAACATGGAGGATGACATCTCCCTCAGAGATGTCATGAGTGCCATCGCCAGCTCCAGAACATCAATGGAGAAGAAGATGGACAGCATTGGTGCGGACGTTTCCCTACTGAGACACGACCTCCAAAAACTAACCTCACGTACTGGTGAGGCCAAGGCACGCATCCCTCAAACTAAGGATGGCCTTCGTGGAGTCAATCGAGGCATGTCTGGAATGCTAGACCGTATCAAAATCCTGGAAGCAAGAGTAGATGAGAGTGAAGGAAGATCCAGGCGCAATAACATCCGTATACTCGGCCTCCCAGTGAAGGCAGAGGGAGCAAGTATGGAACTTTTTCTTGAAGAGTGGCTCATGGACATATATGACGCAAAATCTTTCTCCAAATTCTTTTCCATAGAGCGGGCGCACCGCATTACAAAGGGTAGGATTATACCAGGAGCACCACCACGCACGGTAATCGCGAGATTTCTTAATTATAGGGACAGAGATGCCGTGCTACAGATGGCAAGGGCGAGAGGGACTGTCACTTATAATGGATCTAGAATAGCCTTCTTCCCTGATTTCACCAGAGAAGTGCAAAAAGCGTGCCAGTCCTTGGATCCACTCAAAAAACGACTGCAGGCTATGGGTACGAAATATGGCCTAATCTTCCCTGCCCAGCTAAAAATCTTTCACAATGGCACGACAGTATATTTTACAGACCCAAAAGAAGCGTGGAACTGGGCGGAAAACCACATAGAAGGCGACTGGACCGCCAGAAAGAAAACAGGAGGCGAATGCAACAGACCACATCCTGAGAGACCACCGGATATCAGACCCCAACAACAACAGGACGCCATCCCGCCACAAGGAAACTAATAACAAAAAAATAACACAAAATAGCACAACCCCTGTAAACCGGAACATAACGGATCCTCTGCTTCAACAGAAGCAAGTATCAAAGGGCGCAAAACGGCTGGCGGCCAAAGTAGAGCTGCCCCCCCCAACAAGGAAGCCCCTAAACATCAACGAGCAAGAGTACTGGGCTCCCAAGCTTCAGTGTATACACACAAACTGTGAGGCTCAAACAGTACGGAGCTGATCTACGATAGAAAGTTCATGCTTTAGTTTAAGCGCAAGTTAGGTTTTACTTATGTTTGGGCGACAGGTACTTTGTGTTGGGGTGGAGTATGGGGTGGGGGAAAAGGGCAGTTCAGGTTGTTTTTGTATTGTTTTAAAATTATGGTGCATTCATGGATTCTCTGAGCCACTTCGACCAGCACGTGTCGCCATGTGCTACCCCCAAACGGCAACACACCCTCCCAGCGACCAGCCCCCGCACAATGCCCCTATGCAACAGCTCTCAAAAACCTGTGGACCCGACCTTAGAAGTTGTGAATGCCACCTACAATGACCCATTCACCACCCCATGAGCGACCCAAATCCCTCAAATTGATCACATTGAACGTGAATGGGCTAGGCTCCGGAATTAAGAGACGTCTTGTGATGCAATTCCTGAACAGACACTCCCCAGACATCGCCCTACTTAAGGAAACAGACTTAGCCGGTACCAATTGCACTTTCTTTCGAAGAACTAATTACCGTGTGGCACTACATGCGGGATACACCATGGGATCCAGAGAGACACTCATACTGGTTCATAAACGCCTTCCACTCGAAGTACTGACAGTAGAACGGGATCCCAGAGGTCGCTATGTGGTAGCAATTGGAACACTAGGGGGAGAAACCTTAGCCATAGCATCAGTGTACTCTCCACCAGGGCTCGGGGAGGAGTTATTAAAAGACCTGGTTATCCTCATGGAAAAACACCAACCCGACATGTGGGTGTTGGGGGCGATTTTAATGATGTTGTGTGCAACAGTAGGGATCGCACTAACATTAGAGACCGCAACCCGAGCACCTCCACTAATCTGGCAAAATTTCTCTCAGCTCTGGGCCTCCGAGATGTGTGGCGACACCTTCACCCTGACACCAAGGCATACTCGTTCCGCTCTGGTGCACATGGCTCCATGTCTAGATTGGATTACTTTCTCCTCCCAAACACCAACATACACAGGGCGACAGCCGCGGCCATGCTCCCCCGTGGCATCTCAGATCACTCACCCCTGACAATGGTGTTGGGGATGCAGGGCAGTGCCCCCCCAAATCATGGAGATTGAACAGTTACTATCTGGGTTACCTGACTTTGTCGACCGGGCCACCGAAACAACGAATGAATACTTTGAAAACAATACCATCACAGTGGATGACCCCGTTATCATCTGGAAGGCATACAAAACAGTGCTGAGGGGGGAGATAATCTCCTGGACAGCAAACAAAAAGAGGGAACAGCTCTGGGCACTAGCAAAAGCAGAAACTGAAATGAGTGACTGGGAGACCAAGTACGTTCTCGACCCATGCTCTGAGACCCTTAGATCCTTCAAGGGCGCTAGAGAAAGGCTTCGGAACATCGAACTAGACAACGCTAAACAGGCCCATCGGGAGTCCAGAGCGAGGGTCTATGAACATGGTGACAAGGCGGGGAAAATGTTGGCTTGGCTTGAAAGGCGAGATGAGGGTCAACGCCATGTCAGAGAAATTATAACTCTGCAAGGTGAGAGATGCCATGCAGACCGCGAAATAGCAAAGGCGTTTGCGGACTTCTATGCCGCACTGTACAGCTCCCCGGTATCTCCATTGAACCCTTCTCTCCTTGAGGACATTGCACTGCCCCAGCTGTCGGAACAGCAAAGGGAGCAATTAGACGCGGCTCTGACCGAAACAGAGATAGCTGAGGCCATGGCCAAAATACAGTCCGGGAAAACACCGGGCCCCAACGGATTCCCGGTTGAAACATGGAAGAAACTGGGTGGGGAGAAACTAGCACCATACCTCCACGGGATGTTCCTCGGGGCTTAGGAGCAGTACCCTCCCGCCAGACCTGCGCAAAGCCACGATCGTCGTCATTCCCAAGCCGGCCAAACCACCGGAGCATTGCGCCTCTTATAGGCCTATCTCACTACTTAACACTGAAACCAAAATCCTTGCCAAACTCCTAGCTAACCGGCTACAATCAGTCATTACCTCCCTGGTCCATCCGGACCAATGTGGGTTTATGCCACATAAATCAACGCGGATGAATATACGACGCCTCCACCTACTATTAGAAAGAGTCCCAGTCATAGACGGACTGCTGGCATTACTGGCCATAGATTTTGAAAAGGCATTCGATTCGGTTTGCTGGGACAGCCTCTGGGAAACCATGCGGAGAATGGGCTTTGGAAACAACTTCCTGAGCTGGGTACAACTCCTCTATACAGACCCACATGCAGAGGTGAAGGTAAACGGGTGGCCCTCGGAGTCCTTTCCCCTCGGTAAAGGCACGCGACAGGGTTGCCCCCTGTCCCCCCTCCTCTTCGCTCTGGCAATAGAGACACTCGCTTTATGGCTCTGCCAAAGCGAGAAGTGGACCGGATTTAGATGGCCGGAGGGACATGAGGATAGGGTGTCTCTTTATGCTGACGACCTTTTGATCTATCTGGGTGACCCAATACGAACCTGCCCCATAGTGACGCAGATGCTTGTTCGCTTTGGCGAATTTAGCGGGCTGATAATTAACTGGAGCAAGTCAGTCCTCTTCCCGGTGAAGGGCGGTACACAAGCCATTCCCCAGGACTGCCCGTACAAAGTAGAATCTGCCGGATTTCGGTATCTGGGGATTTGGGTATCAGAGGACTTGACTCGTTACACATCCCATAATCTCCAACCAATCATGGACCGATTTCGAGACGATGTCCGCCACTGGAAACTCCTCCCGTTGACACTTCTGGGCAGAGCCGCCCTCTTTAAAATGATTACCCTGCCCAGATTTCTTTATGTGTTACAGAATGCACCGCTTGAAATCCAAGACTCCGAATTCAACCGCCTGGACAATCTCCTTAGAGAACTCATATGAGGAGGAGGTAAACCCCGCATTGCATTAGCCATACTGCAGAGATCAATCTGGGAGGGAGGAATCAGCTTGCCCCGCCCCCGAGTATACTACTGGGCCTCGCAGCTAGCTGTGGTCAATGACCTACTACACGGGGACCGGGAGCTATCAAATATAAGGGCCGAAATAGCAGCCCTACACGATACAGACCCACTTCACTTGCTCTATCAGCCCCTGGGAAGACCCTCCCCACAAACAATGGCAGCACATGTTACCATGGTCTGGAGACGGGCACATGCTTTTGTAGGTTGGAAAAACAAGATCACTACTGCACAACCCCTGTGGTACAAAAGTAACCTGAAAGAGCTGGGTAAATTTAAACCATGGTGCAAATGGGAGAAGGCCGGTATCACCAAGATCGGGGACATCCTAGAAGGTGGGGAAATTGCCTCATTCGACACTCTGCAACTAAAGTTCCAGATCCCAACAACTGAACAATATCACTACACTCAGTTGGCCCACGCTCTACGAACACACATTCAGTCGGACTTTGGCATTCCCGAAAGCACACCCATAGAACACAACATACTCCCGGCATACATCCCCACCCAATGCACCTATATATTGTATAACGCCATAGCCTCATTTGCCACCCAGGAACTCCCTCACCTTAAGTCCAAATGGGAGGAAGACGTGAGAAGCATAGACCCGAAGGACTGGATCCAAGTCCTAATGCACCCCAGGGAAATTGCAATCTCTTCCAGGCTCCGCCTGGTGCAGCTGAAAATCTTACATAGAATATATTATCCTAGAACCATGATATACAGATGGGGGCAGGCCCCAAACCCGAACTGCCTCCGATGTGGGACAGAAACTGGAACATTCATACACATCCTTTGGGAATGCCCCCGAATCCAGACTTTCTGGGGTGAATGCTGTGGGGAGCTGTCCAGAACACTGGGTCGAAGCATCGCACTAGACCCCAAAATTTTGTTGTTGGGTACACCCGATGAAAACGCTGCAAATAAATGGGAGGAACTGCTCCTGGCAACGGCTGCAGGACTGATGAAACGCAACATCGCACAGAAATGGGGTGTTCCGGACTGCCCGACACTGGATCAGTGGGCAGACGACATGGACACTTGTGCAACGTTGGAACATAGAATCTACAAGGCACGGGGATGCCACACCAAAGCTTCCAAAATCTGGGAGAAGTGGGAGGAGCGCGATTCCCGGTAGCTTCTACCAGTCGGCGGAAACGCGCACGGGGAACACATGAAGCCGGCTAAAAAGGGGACTCATCAGACTCTGACCATACTTAATTATTGATTTGATCTTCGAATGCACAAGTTTTGTTTCTGTTTATTTTTATGATCTTGTCTCTTGGCTTGTATGTTAATTATGTTTGTTGAAGAAATCAATAAAATATATTATTAAAAAAAAAATGTCTCAATATTCCTCAGGGTCTGAGGCCCTCTTGTGCCTTTCACAATTGGTTTCTTATATGGGTGCGGGTCTCACCTCGCAATATGCGGTTACGACGTCTTGGTTGACTCTCCTCGATCTCTGCCTTATTGCCAGTAAGACGGAGATCCTACTCATTGGGACCCCTCTTTCCCTCTCTCACTCTGGCCACCCGCTTTGGGCCCTCTTCCTTCGCCTTCCTGCAAGGTAAAACACCTTGGTGTCATCTTCAACTCCACTCTCTCTTTCTCTCCTCACATCTCGGATGTCGCCAAGAAGTCCCACTACCAGCTGCACCTCCTCAAAGGGACTCTTCCCTTTCTGACTTCCCCCCAGAAGCTCACTGTCTACAGAGCCCTGGTACTCTCTAGGCTGGACTACTGCAACAGCCTCTTTCTCAATCTGCCTTCCTCTACTCTCCGCGCTCTGCAACTAATCCAGAACAGGACTGCAAGACGTATCCTTGGCCTCAAGCCCAGGGACCGTATCTCTCCAGCCCTGAAATATCTCCACTGGCTCCCGGTGGCTGCAAGGATCAAATTGAAGACCCTTTGAATTGTTCACAAGGCGTTCTGGGGCCAGTACCCGCACTTCATCCAACACTCTCTTCCAAAATTTCTTCCTTCTCAAGCCCTTCCCTCAGTTACCTCCAACTCTCTAAGGGTCACACGCTTCTCCAGACGTTGAGGGGTAGATCTCTCTCCTCTGCAGGTGCCTCCCTCTGGAATGACCTCCCTGCCCCTCTCAAACTTGCACCGGACCACCTGAACTTCCAGAAGCTGCTCAAAACGTTCCTCTTCTCCTCTGATTTCTCTCTCTCCCTCCCCTGCTGACCTACCTAACCTACCTACCTGTCTGCTGTATTGACTGGTTGCTTGGCTACCCTAAGAGTCTCACTAGGTACCAGGCCTTTTCTTGATCAGTCCCCCTTGCACTGCCTCTGGGCCTACCACACACAAGGGCTGCAACTGTAACCCTACAGTCCCTTGTTCTCCTTGCACTACCGAGAGCCGCGCTGAGCTGGCTGCACTTACTCTGAGCATTGCTGCCCTGTTTCCCTTCCCCTCTCCCTTTCCCTTTCACTTCCACTCTCCCTTTCCCCTTGCACTTCTCGTCCTCGCACTTGCACGATCCGAATGACACAAGACCTAGTAAGATCGTTTATTTTGGCCTCCTTCTGTCTTCCCTCCCTTGTCTTGTCACGCCTAGCAACACTTGTGTACACGGGCGTTATAAATTATTTATCATATTATATCCTGCTAAGCCTGTGGTTCTCTTTCTCTAGTTGCTTTAAGGGTCCCAGACCCTCTCCTTCTCTGTTTCTAATGGGGCAGCGGGTTCCAAACTCGCACACTGCTTTCAGGGTCCCCGACCCTTCTCAAGTGCTTTTCACTTTTCTACCCAGGCTTCCCAGGACCTCCAGCCCTTCTCGGTATGCCTGTGTACCTTTTCTCTTGGTTCACGTCTGCTGTGGAACAGGACTCTCTTGTGAGGCTCTCAGGGACTTTTCTTGGCTGCTCATAGATTTGCTGTCTTCGGTGCCCTGCTTGGAGCGGCTATGCTCTGAGTTGCAGCTCTCTGGTTCGTGAAAGCTCGGGGTTTGCCTTGGGTACTTGCTTGCAGCATCCCTTCTTCCTGGGCTTCCAGCACCGTGCCTCTGTCTTTCATGCGTGGCGTCTCCTCCTTATTTACCAGGCTTGCCAATGCAGTTCTCGCAACTGCTCGTTGCCTCCCAGCAGTTCTCGCCTTTCCTCCTTGGAGGGTAGCGCTAGCCCCTCTGTTTCAGCTGACAGGGATTTGTACTCCAACACTTCCCTGTTGGGTTGTTCTCGACCAATCACATTTTGCAGAAGACTAGACCATTCACTCCGGTTCTCTGGAGTGATCGGTATCCTCCTCCACATCTTCTTTTTCACAGAACTGTTATAATCCTTATATGGAAAACCAAGAGTGTCCTCTGGTATTTTCATCAGATCTGAGATATTAGGTTTACTGACTGTACAACAAAGAATATTGGCCCCATCTAAAGATAGGGAAGAACGGTTGGACTTTTGTAAGGAGGGGGTTTGATGCAAAGTGGAATTATATCACGTTCTTTGGGAAAGGTTGTCCCTAATCCCCCAAGGGGCTTCCTCTCCCATGTGATTCTCCCCTTGTGTACCACCCAAAGGGGGACTTTTTACTGTGGACACACCACCCTGGCCCCATGGAAAAGGTCTCTTCTGAGGGGAGAAGGCACGGCATCCTCAGATTCGTCCCAGACCATATGTTATGCTTTGTTGTATACATCACTTTGAATGATTCAGTCCGACTACTCCTGATCTTTCATGCTTTGTTGTTTTTCTACATTTATACAGATGCCCTTTTTCTCTTTGCTTTTTCATTAAACAATTCATATGTACGTTTCCTGTCTTTGCACAATTTCAACCAAAAGTAAGCTTCATCTATTACAATGCTCCAGTGAGAAAACATGTTTTCCTGGCACCCGTCCTCTCCAACCCCAATTGGAGGCCTGTTCCCCGGCGCAGCACACACACACCAGCATTCATACAGTATCATTAATTCTTCATTCATGCCCACATTCAAATGAGCACCCAAACAACATACACTCTCTCATTCACGCATGCAGTTACAAACATAAAACGTTGCACACACATACGCACATACATCATTATTTATTTTTGTTACCTGCGGTCCACCCCCAGTTGACTTGGCCTCAGGCTGCCTGCTGCAATGAAGACCCTCTAGCTCCCGTGCAGCATGCAACAGGAACCAGGTGGCAGAGAATGCTTTTTGTTCATGCATAAGTGCAGTGGAGCCAAAGCACATATATCATGGGATCTTCGGGCCCTGAGTGTGCAGGGAGGCAAGCACAAGAGCACCCCTTCAAACATTCAGCCCTTCAATTCTCCAGCCTGCTTCTGTAATGGGCCATGCAAGGCTGAGAAAGTAAAACGCCCCCGCCTTGCGTGGCAATTGGGCATGCGTGCTGGCCATGCATTTCCCTATGACAATTCAGTTAAAGCCAGCCCAGGAGAACCCCCCACCCCCGACCCCCCAGCTGCTGGGCTGGCTTGGTTCATCCATAATAGGTAATGGGTTGACTGGTCGACACCCATTATGGATGAGATGCCCTGGTTAATAAAACCCAAATAAATATGCAATAATAGGCTATGAAAATGGGCAAGAGAATTGAGAAAAGGCTGCCCCACCCATGCCGCAAAGTGTACATCAAACAGACACAAAAGAACAAGAAGACTGGGAAGGAAGCATAAACCTCACGACGTGTAGAAGATTCATGACAAGTTTGGGATGAGCAAAATCAAATGCCAGGGCAGGTATTACAGTAGGTACCAGAAAACCAGTGCGAATCAAAACCTGCACATTCACCTTAACATAATTACTTAAAACATGGTAAGCTTTGGAACTCCTCAGAGAGATTATTATCACTCTAACAAGAAGAGGGAAGGAGCTGGCATGAGAACTGCTGCACTACCCATTACTCTGGTATTAATCTTGTGTGAACATATATTGAGCTCACCGATGTTGGGACTGGTAATGATTTCGATTTCCTTGGAGGGGTTCTGATCTCTGAAATCCTGCTCCTCCTCGCGAGTGACCATAACAATTACGTCAGGGTCATCTGCAGAAAAACAGGCCATGAAGAGAAAAGCATGCAGTTAAGACTTTTATTTTACAACAGGCAGTTAAAAGTAAAACTGCAATCAAGAGTCACTCACTTTCAGCAAAAAGATATTAAAACAGGGGAAATGTATGGTATCACAAGGGCTGCAGTGTTGTCAGTTTAGGAGAAAAACCGTGGTAAAACGGTTAGTTCTGGCATGTGGACCTTGAGACGGTAACCCCATCTTATCCTTGCCATTCGTTACAGACAGAACCATGCAGGGAAAAGGGAAAAATGGAAGTATAAACACTGGAGAGCAAAGTCACTGCTAATTGCCGGAACGCTTATAAGAAACAATGAGATTTACAATGCTGTGTAATAGGTTTTGACAGGGTATGTATCCCAAAAGCATACTTACCCAGTATGGAACTTGTGGCCTAATTATTCCAGCAGGTCCTATGAGTTCCTTGGGACACTTTGTGTCTGTATTCAAAATGGGAATGTTGGTAATAATGAAAAACACACTCCAGCCAGAGAGTAAAAGGTGTCCTGGCCTAATGTGTCATTACCCACAATGGACCGGCTAAAGCTACAGCGGGAAAGGCGCCTCTTGGAGAATTCAGACTAGCAGTAGGTAAAGGAGAAGATTAAGAGTGCTTTAGAAGTGGGTGTGTAACATATTAAAGCGGGCTGATTTGTTATTTTTATTTTTATTATTGTATTTAGTTTATTCAAACCTTTACAAATCAATGAATATACAAAACTCATAAAACTCATAAAAACAGACTTTCAAATCAATATAACAGCAATTTGCAACTCATTAAACAACGAATACATTTCATAATTTTCGAAGTTAAAATCATATATCTCATATCCTTGTTTAAGAACATATTCATCTATATAACCTTGGTCCTCACTAGGCGTTCTAGAAGACACTTACAACCTTTATATTCTGACAGTCTTTAATGCAAGCAGTTTTGCACTTCCTTGCCCCATTCCAACTCAGACTTTGCACTTGCCGGATCTTTTGTCACGTCACTTTACAGATTATTGTTAAAAAGTCTATCACTTTGCACTTCAGTGCTGTGTTTGTCCCATGCAGCATTTCAAACCACAGTTGTTCCCTAAATACATGTGATGTATCAGATACAAATTCAGAGAAGTGAACAAGTCTTTCATTCGCCAACATACTAACAGCAAGTGACCTAATGTTTCAACCGCCTCTGAGTTTTCACAGAATCTACATGAATTCCTGTGCACAGTGCTTAATTTTCTAGCGTGACAGATTTCATTTGTATTTAGAACATTGAACCTAAATCTCATCACACTATTTCGGAGTTTCCTAGACGGATACTTTGTTAAATATGGTTCGAGTTCAGGTAGCCATTTCCACATGGATACTACTTGATTGTATAGCTTTGAATTCATAATCACTACGTTGTTATTCACCCAATCAAAAGCTTTCATCAATGTTTTGATCTTTGTAGGTTTCTCTAAGAGACACTTCATTGAGACACCAAGATTAAATAAAATATTCTTCACTTCTAGTTCTAAATCCGTCATATATTTCTCTGTTACATCATCATTTATTATTTTATATAGTGAATTAGGCCCAGCCAAAATGCATTTTCTGTACAACATCACTCTTTTACATTCCATTATGCATTTTAGTGAACAGAGACCGAACTCATATCTTATGACTTCTAATGGTGTACACTTTGGGATGAAAAATAATACCTTTTTCCAAATTGATGCTTGTATAGTTTTTAGTGTAGGAGTCAGTTTCATCGGTAGAATTCCAAACCATATGTTAGCCTCGGTATAACCTTTAGCATATAGAAATCTCTGCATCCCTTCATTGTAAATTTGCCAAACTTCCTTTCAATGGCTTTTAGTTGATTTCCAGCCTCTTTCGCCTTAGATTCTAGGCATTTTTTTGCAAAGCCTACCGTCATGTTACTTGCAAAGGTACAACCTGAATATTTTACGGCTTTCTGCAATCTTAACTTGGTTCCTTCCACACACCACACTGGCTTTGAGCTTACACTGTTACATTTCCCCAAATTTATTACAACAGTTTTTGTAGGATTAATTTTCAGTTTTAAGTCTTTAATGAAAGCCGAAAAAGCATCTATTAACCTCTGTAACCCTACCTTTGAGCGACCCATTAAGAAGAAGTCGTCAGCATATGAAACACAATTCACCACAATCCCCCCGATCCTGGGTGGTAACATCCCAACAGCTTCTAGTTTAGCATTGGCTCCTGAGACATAGAGATTAAACAAAATCGCCACCAAAGAGCATCCTTGCTTCAAGCCATTTCTAGCACTTATTTCTCTAGACATCAGTCCTTCATTGTTTAGCCTAACTTTTAAGACTGTATTTGTGTAGAGGTGAATGATCATGGCTAACAGACCGCTTTCAATTCCTAAGGCAATAAGCCTTTGCCATAGTATGGGTCTGTCAACTATGTCAAATGCGGCCGTTAGGTCCATGAAGGCTGCGTACAATGGCACAGACTTACTTTTCTTTGCCTTAATTTGCAACAATGCTACTAGCAGACCCCCAGCATCCGTCCCTAAGTCCTTCCTAAATCCAAACTGCCTCGCGTCTAGAATTTCTTTCTCTTCCATCCATTTCAGGAGATTTTCCAATATCAGGGCTGCAAATATCTTTGCCTCTATATTGATTAAGGATATTGGCCTGTAATTCTTCGGACACTGCCTATTACCTTTTTTGAATATAAGTATAACATTCGAAAGTTTCTACGAAGCAGGCATTGTTTGGGTCTGGATAACATCGCTAAATATAAAGTGCAATATTCTGGCCCAAAGCTGGCAACTCTGTTTAAGTATATAACCTGATAGGTTATTGGGACCAGGCGTGGCCGATGGTTTTAATTTTTGAATCATTATCATTATTTTGTCCACTGAAACATCTAATTCCCAAGTGCCTTCCTTCCATTCTATTTCTACTATACTTTCAGTCAAGGGAGCATACAGTTTCTCAAAAAAATTACACCATATTAACTCACTGATAGGATTCGTAATTAGTTGTGCGTGTGATGCTTCTGTAAGAGGATTCAATTCAACACTACAGCTAAGTCAATGCCTAGTCTGGGATACTGAATGGAAACCCTTATTGATATATCTTTATGTCCAGTTCATGAGTTCTGGATGACTATCCCTATATAGCACCCCTCTCTTAGAATCCCCCTGACCCCACTGAGCCAAGAAGTAGTTCTGTTTTGCAAGTTTAAAAGGTTTATTTGAAAAAGAATTAACAGTATATATATATATCACACTTTTATAATGAATTAATAATTGAATATCACACTTAATCTGAGCAGTAATCAATAATGGATAGTCTGGCACTAGCACACTTCTTTATAATCAATGATGAGTGGGTATAGGATGGATAAGATAGCAACAATACTTTTATGGTTTCAAATAGATGCAATGTGGCATGAAAATTCAGTACAGAAAATAACTTGATAGGATTTCAGCAAAAGACAATGTAATCACTTTGGAACAAGTTACTTACCTGCAACTGTTGTTCTCCAGCATGGGTCTGGCATGGATTCACATGCTCATGAATATTCCCCGTCGTCAGGCTGGGAATCCTCGGTAAAGAAAAAATCAGTATCAGTTTCGTTTCTGATCTGTCTTTCGTAGTAGTAACCAATCACTGATCTCTGCGTCATACTGACCACAGCCAATGACTGCCCTCTACCTAAGCCCCGCCTCTGGCAGCCATCTTCAGATTTGGTAGCACGTGAAGTGGCAGTATGACCAGGTGAAGAGCCGCAGACGGGTAGGCGGGAGGGTTCGCATGTGAATCCATGCCAGACCCATGCTGGAGAACAACAGTTACAGGTAAGTAACTTGTTCCTTCTCCAGCATGGGGTCTGGCATGGATTCACATGCTCATGAATAAAGAATACATAGCAGTACACACATGCACAACCACGGGAGGTGGCAAAGGCTCAACATTAAGCATTACATCAAACTCAACATTAAGCAAATCTTACCTCCTCACCAGGCTCACCTTAGGCGAACAGGTTGCACAGCACTGCTTGGCCGACCCTGGACTCCTCCCTGGAATCCCGATCGACGCAGTAGAATTTCGTGAAGGTGTGCGTCGTCCTCCACGTAGCAGCCCTCCAGATGTCCAGCAAGGGCACACCAGATAGGAACGCCGTGGTAGCTGTGATCGCTCTGGTGGAATAGGCTCTCGGACGGCCAGGCAGCGGTCGGTTTGCCAACCGATGACAGTACATGATACAGCCGGAGAGCCATCTGGAAATGGAAGCCTTCGAGAGAGCCTTTCCCTGATTGACAGGTCCAAAATTCACAAAGAGTTGTGATGTCTTCCGAAAACACTTTGTGCGGTCCACGTAGAACTTCAGCGCTCTAGCCACATCCAGCGAGTGCAAAGTCCTTTCAGCCGGCGACGAAGGCGACGGGAAGAAAACAGGCAACACCAAGGGTTCGTTGAGGTGGAAGTCCGACGGCATCTTGGGCATGAAGGAGGGGTGCGTCCTGAGCACTACCCTCGAGTCGTGAAAAGTCAAGTACGGGGCCTTGCAGGAAAGGGCCTGGATCTCTCCCACCCGTCGTGCAGAGGTGATGGCCACAAGAAACGCTGTTTTCCACGACAAGAACTTCAACGGAGCCGAGTGCAGAGGCTCGAACGGAGGTCCCATGAGCTTGGTCAGCACCACGTTGAGCTCCCACGCCTGGGTCGGAGCCTTCACCGGCGGGAACGATCTGAACAGTCCCTTCATGAACTCTTTCACCAGACGATGAGACCACAAAGACGTCCGCCCCGTGGTTCTGGTGTATCGGGAGATCGCAGCAAGATGAACCTTGATGGACGCGTGCGCCAGTCCAGCTTTGGCCAGCGTCAGTAGGTACGGCAGTACTTGGGGGGCCGTAATCCGTAGAGGGTTAATCTTCTGTGCGTGGCACCAGACAGAGAACCTCTTCCATTTGTGTCCGTAGCATTTAAGAGTTGAGGACGCCCTGGCCTTTGCAAGAACCTCTCTGCAGTCGGCCGGTATGTCGTATCCTCCAAACTCTAACGCTGCAGGAGCCAGGCCTGCAAGTTCAGCGACTTCGGGTCGTGATGGAGGATGGCGCCTCCTTCCCTGGAGAGAAGATCCGCGTCCACTGGCAGCTTGATTGACGGGGACGCTGACAAGTCCAGAAGGTCCGGGAACCATATCTGCCTCGGCCACGCAGGTGCGACGAGGATCATCCTGCACCGTGACCTCTTGAGCTGGTTGATGAGCCGGATCAGCAATGGCAATGGAGGGAACACGTATAGAAACAGGCCCTCCCAGGGGAACGAGAAAGCATCGCCCATGCTCCTCGGCTGGGGAAACCTGCTGGTGAACCTCCGGCACTTGGAGTTCGTCGCCGTCGCAAACAGATCGATCTGGGGAGTGCCCCACCGTCGGAAGAGGCGGTCCACTAGATCCTGTCGTAGTTCCCACTCGTGGCACGAGCGCAACTCCCTGCTGAGTGAGTCGGCGATGGTGTTTTTTATCCCTGCCAGATGAAACGGCACCAGAAACATCCCTTGGGCGACGGCCCAAAGCCACAGATCCTGCGCCTCCCTGGACAGGGCTGGGGACCTGGTTCCGCCCTGTTTCCTGATGTAGAACATGGTGGTGGTGTTGTCGGTGAAGATCCTCACCACCTTGCCGTTGAGGGACGGAAGGAAGGACCTGAGGGCCCAAAACACTGCACGGAGCTCCAGGACGTTGATATGGAGGGACTTCTCCGTCGGGAGCCAAAGGCCTCTCGCGTGCAGATTTTCGGTGTGCGCTCCCCACCCTTCCAGGGAGGCATCCGTGGTCACTGTCTCCTGGTGGCCGGGGGTCTGGAAGTCCATGCCCGCCGTCAGATGCGCGCGGGTGCCCCACCACCGGATCGCTCGTTGGAAACTCTCGTCGAGTGTGATCCTCTCCTCGAAGCTGCCCGTCGTCTGGATCCAGCGCGTGTCCAGGAACTCCTGCAACGGGCGCATCCGGAGCCTGCACAGGGGGATGAGGTAAATGCAAGAAGACATCATTCCGAGGAGGGACTTGATGGACCTCACTCTGGCCGCGTCCGCAACCAGCATCCGCTGCACCTTGCCCAAAATGGCCCTCGTCCTTTCTTCCGACGGAGAGGCCAGAAGCGACACTGTGTCGAGCTTCGCTCCCAGAAACAGTGCGTCTTGCGCGGGCACCAGGTGGGACCTGGCATAGTTTATGGAGAATCCCAGGTCTGTGAGAAGTTGGACGGTCCTTGCCGTGTGCTCCACGGCGAGCTCCTTCGTCTTCGCTCGGATGAGCCAGTCATCCAGGTAGGGGTAGATGTGGATCCCCTCTCGGCGCAGCTGCGCCCCCACCGGTGCGCGGCACTTGGTGAACACCCTGGGTGCCGACCTTAGTCCGAAGGGAAGGGTTCTGAACTGATAGTGACGCCCTTGGACCATGGACCTGAGAAACTTTCGGTGTCCCTTTAGGATGGGAATATGGAAGTAGGCATCCTCCAAATCCAACGACGACAGGAAATCGCCCTCCTCCAGCTGACCCAGGACGTGTTGGAGGGTGACCATCCGGAACTTCTGTGCCTTAATGAATTTGTTCAGTCGTCGTAGGTCCAGGATGGGACGCCATTCTCCCGTCTTCTTCTTCACGAGGAATATCTTGAGCAAAACTCCGGCGCCCCGAAGCCTCTTTGGGACGAGCTCGATGGCGCCCTTCTTGAGCATCGCCTTTACCTCCAAGAGAAGTTGAGGGACGTGATGTTCTTTCCTGGCCACAGGGGGGACGCACGGGCACCTCTTTAGAAACTCGAGCGCGTGACCCTGGGCTAGGGCGTCCAGCACCCAACGGTCGGTGGAGATGGACTCCCACACGCTGACGAAGCTCGCCAGCTGGCCTCCCACCGGGGTGCTTCGGTGGGGGCCCGACCCCACGGCCGGCTCAGTCCTGCTTCGACGAGGCTTTGCCGCCTTGACCTCCTTGGCGACGACGGCGGGGTCCGCACGACTTGCCTCGTCGCCTGTAAGCTTCCTGCGACGACGAACGGGCCGCTCGACGGTAGGTGGAAAATCTGCCGCCGGAACCTTTGGAGGCACCCTGTTTGCCTCCGCCGCTCCGAAAGGGCGGCCGCCGTTGCTGGAGAACCCCAAGAGCCCGAGCCGTCTCCGTGTCTGCCTTGATGGCTTGAAGGGAATCGTCCAATGTTTTCCCAAACAGGTTGTTTCCGTCGAACAGCATGTCCAAGACTCTGGTCTGCACGTCCTGACGGAAGTCAGTAGCCTTGAGCCATCCACGCCGCCTAAGGCACACGCCATTGCCCAACTGGCGAAATCCAGTATCAGCGATGTCCGTCACAATCGTAATGGCGTGGTCCGACGCCAACTCTCCTTCCTGCAAGATCTCTAGGGCATCCACCCTCTTGTCGTCTGGTAGGAAGTCCAGCAGGGCGGCCAGTTTGTAACACAACTCCCTGTCGTAGCGGGATACGATAGCCAAGGCGTTGGCCGCCTTAATCGGCGTCGCTGAAGACAAGATGACCCTGCGTCCCATCGTATCCAATTTCTTTCCCTCGCCGTCCGGCGGGGAGGTCGACGTAGAGGCCGCGTCCCCCCCGCTTTCTTCCTGGCCGCCACGGAGACGACCGAGTCCGGGGTCGGCTGTGCCCGAAGGCACAAGGGGGCCGCGTCCGGGACCCAGTACTTCTTCTCGTACCGATCCCTTCTAGCCAGCGTCGTGGATGGGTTCTTGAGGAGGGCGAGGCCCTCATCCCAAATATCGTCCAGTAGAGGTACGGAGAGGACCGTCTTCCTCTTGGCCTCGCGCCGTTGATAAAGGAAACCTTCCTTCTTCTTCTCTTCCGGGGAGAGCTGGAAAAGTGACGACGGCAGATCCTCGTCGTAAACCTCGTCGTCCGTACACGTCGCGGCCGTGTCAGTCCCCGTATCATCCCCACGAGTCGTGGACGGGGAGGAGGGCTGAACAGGGCGCGATGGCTGAAAAGGAGGTGGAGGATGAATCCTTCTTCTCTTAGGGGGAGGGCTCCCAGAAGGGCCTGGCTCCGGGTCCCCCGTCGGGAGCGGTTCCTCCGCTGGTGGTAACGGCAGTCTCATCCTTATCTCCGAGCATAAGGACTGTATAGCCAACAAAATGGCCGCCGAGTTGTCTTGCGGCACTGGTTGAGGGGAGTCCGACGGGCGGTCAGGGGCCCCGTCGGCACCCTCGACGTTATCGTCGTCTCCTACGTCGGGGTCCCTCCCGACGGGCTGGGCTCCTTCCACGCCAACGCCGTGGCTTAAGACTTCGATCAGCTCTTCCTCAGAGGTTGAGGCCGAATCCACAACGACCTCCTGCCCCCCCTTTTTCTTCTCCGTCGGAGGTTTCACGGGGGTCCTGTCGATGGGCATAAAAGAGGACTCCCTCCGCGGTGGCAGGGAGACTCTGAGCCCCGAGGTCGCCACCACTGGTGTAGCCTCCACAGGCTGAGCCAGGGCCGCCGCGACTGTCTCGATAGAGGCCTTGGCCGGTTGGATTAAGGCTTTCACCACCTTAGGTGTGCTCACCGCCTTCTCCTTGGGGGGAGGGTCACTGCCTCGCTCTCCCTCCGATGGGGCCTTCGAGCTCGACCGGGGCCTCTCCAGGAGCTTCGCCGGGTGCTCGGCCTTCCTCTTACCCGAACCAGAGCGTTGGCTCATGGTTGATGGTGCCGGGGAGGATGCGCTCTGCCTGGCGCCCGTAGAGCCTGACCGTTCGGCGCTCCCGGTGCCAGCAGACTCGCGGTGCTTGGCCTTGTGTTGGACCCCCGTCGCCGGGGCGTCCTCAAAGGTCTTAGAAGACTGCTCGGATTTCTTCTTCTTCTTCTCGCCTGACGGGCTCTTCCCTTCCAGCCAGTTGGCGAGACGTTGATGGCGGTCCTTCATAGTCCGCTCCGACATATTGCCGCAAAACGCACAGTCCTTCTCCACGTGCGTCTTGTCCTCATGTAGGCAGTAAAGACAGAAGGAGTGTTCGTCCTCCTTAAAGACATTCTGAAGCTGGCATCCAGGGCAGACCCTGAACAGCTTTCCGGGCGTCGAGCTTCCCTTCTCCTGGGCCATGTCCGAGATGGGCCTGAGAAACGTCTGGAGTCCTCCAAAAGCGTTGCTCGACTGAATCTTCGCCCTTGAGGGGCGTAGACGAATCCGACACGGGTCCCCGTAGATCGGATGAAGAAACGGTGGAGCTTGAGGCTCTTTTGACTGAAAAATCGAAGTTTTTGAGAAAAAAACGTGAAAAAATAGCACTAACGCTCGAGAGCAATAGCATGAGGATCCCAACACTTGAACGTGCAGTAAAAATCTGAAGATGGCTGCCAGAGGGGGGGCTTAGGTAGAGGGCAGTCATTGGCTGTGGTCAGTATGACGCAGAGATCAGTGATTGGTTACTACTACGAAACGAAACTGATACTGTTTTTTCTTTACCGAGGATTCCCAGCCTGACGACGGGGAATATTCATGAGCATGTGAATCCATGCCAGACCCCATGCTGGAGAACTTGGACAATTCACCCCCCACTCTTTATGCAATGTAAGGAGATGAAGATGAGAGCACACAGTTCTTAGGAATGCAATCAAATAGAATTCAGTTTAATTCCCCCCCAGCAGCTTATACAACAGATAGGAGTTTTGAAACACAGGCAAAATGCTTTGAATATGGTGACAATGCAGTGAGAAATATGCTGAAAATGCTTTTAATTCCCTTCAGGAGGTTCAGGGTGAGTGGTATCTAGTTATTATTAGTTCAGGCTCACTCTAGAAATGATTCAGGGATGGTTCTTAGGAGGCAAACGAAATTTTAGCAGTTCAGGCAAAAGCTGCTGATTTTCACAGGTGGCTGGATTTTTAACCAAATCGCGAATCGCAGCAAAATTCGCAAATGCGTGAATCGCGATTACGGCAAAAGTGTAAGGAGTAGCATGAACGATTTTGTGAAGGTTGTTTTTCGAATTTAAAGTAACTCAAATTGACAGGTCACAGCTTTTAAAAATGACAGGTGACAGCTATGCGCCTGCAGAATTGACAAGTGACAGTTAGGAGGCAGTTCTACTTAGATTAAATAGATTGAATTATATCACTGGAAACTAAGAGATTTGGTTTCACACCATCCTAGCTGTACTCACAATGTATTTGGAAGGTCTAGGTCTCACGGATCGGGTCAAGATGGCTTCGGTTCTGGTTTCGCCCCGGACGGTCTCTGCGCACAGCATCTGGTCTCTACTCTGCTGGTCTGACACTGCTCCTGGCCCGGCTCCTGGATCTCTGGGTACAGCGTCTGTGCACAGCTCCTGGATCTTTCTGCACAGCTTTCTCTGGACACAGCGCTGATCTGCATGGCTCCTGGATGCTGCTACTGCTGTTAGGTTTGCTGGATGCTGAGGTCTGCTGAGAAGAGTTCTCAGTTTGTGGGTTTAGGCCCTTGCTTTGAGTTCTGAATCAAGTTCTTTGGAGTTTTAAAGTCTAAGTGTTGGATCTGGTATCTTCTGGATGTTGTGTGGTCCGGCAGAGCGTGTTGCAGCAACTGGATTTGAATGTCTCTACCTGTCCCAGCAGTCTCTTTTTATGTGTTTTGAAAGTGGGTGTGTGCCTGGGCCTAGCTAAGCCTGCCCCTTTCTACTTGTCATTGGCCCAATTCTCCCCTCTCCCATGATTGGGGGAAGGAAATGTGAGTCAGAGTGATGCTGTAGGTTTTATGGGTCAGAGGATCCTCCCCTGGTCAGTTTGCCCACAAATCTATATTTCATTCAAATACATATTGCACAGATACACAGTTGTTTAAAATTACATGCACCCATCACATATCACATGAGGTATACTCTGTTCAAACTCTGCTCTTCCTGGAGGCTTGCATTCAAAAATGGCAACATATTTTCGATTTTAGTGGGCTATGCAACATTGTTTTTTTCTCCAGATTTATACACATATACACCCCCCTCCCACACATATCTCAGTAACTTTCCAGGTCGCTAGCTTAAACACAGAGTATGTGGTGTCAATAAATAGCGGGGTTTTGCCCCAGAACATCACACAAATTCCCAACGCGTCTTAAAACGTGCACAGAAAAATCACAAGAATTATGGTATCATTTAAATAATTTTGACAAGTCCGCACTGTGAGTTATACATCTTTCTTAGAATCATATTCTGGCCCACAGGGGTGTGTCTTTTCAGGTCACATGGTGTAGAAACCAGTTTATCCAGTTTCTGCCAAGCTCAGAGACCCTGCCCCTCCCAGCTTCTGCCAAGAGGAAGCTATTTTACAGCCCCCAATATAACGTTTGCCTGAGTCAAGGAAGGGCTTTGTTCAACCTCCTGCAGTCTGTAGGTGCTCCACCCCTAATCCAATTATCAGAGAGATGGCATATCCTTTTAGTGTGGGCAGCAGAAGGCAGCTAGGCCTGGGAACTGCTGTGGATCCAGTTTCACTCCAGTTGGGGGAAGTTGTCAGGCAGAATTCAGTTCCTTTAAGCCAGAATTTAGCTAACATGTCACTTTTTGTTCCCGGTTTAAATCAAACATACAATTTTTACACATGCAGCTAAAACACTGATTCTAAGTTCTAAACTATGACATTTCAACAGTGACAAACTATGTGACACTCAAAAGTAGGTCACTCAGTTAATTTAAACATTTTCGATTTTTGGTAGTTTTAAATCCAGTTTCAGTTAGGCTGCTGCAGACCTGCAGAGCTCAGCCAGTCTTGTTATGAACATTGTTTTGGGGCTCTTCAACTTCCCAGTTTTTGTATGCACACATACTTCATTCGGCCAGATGTCTGCTGGTGTTCAGTGAGATTTTTGGATATGTTGCAATGTTTGAAATAGGCATTTTGAGCTGGCATTCAGGGAAACAAAAGGTGATTTTAAAGTGCGGGTTTTCCTTTGGCACACATTTCACTCATGGCACCCCGGCCCATCCTGCTCGCATTGGTGGGTGGCAAGTTAGGCAACCATTTTAGTGTGCACAAACTGCGTGGTTCTCCTGGATTTTTGGCCAACTTGGATTTTCTAAGCCCACAGCACCAAATGTTGCAGCATGATAGCTCAAACGTGGGTCAGGACACCCAACAAAGCCCCCCACGTGACTGCACTTTGAATTTGAGTCGATGGGGAGTCGGGTGCACAGAAGGTGATGACCCACGCACTGGTATGTCCGCATAATCTTCTTCCAATTCTGCAAATGGCACAGTTCAGCATCTTTTCCTCCATCCGGTACTGATCGATCGGTTCTCCTCGCCGGTCCTGATGGGAATATTGGGCGGTACCCCAGGCCCCTTGGGTCTCTTCTCCCGGTCTCCGGATCGTCCTCCCTGGCCAGTCTCCAGGTTTTCTTTCTCCTAGGACGACAAAGGAAAAGCGGCAATACCTATTCATGGACATTTCTCCCCCACCATTGATATAGTGGGGTGGCATATATATTTTAGAACTCAACAGATATGAACATGTACATTTTTTTTAAATTAAGAGACAGGAACACATAAACTTGAGAAACACAGAATTTGATAGGCTATATGTAGGATCTTTTAGGGTTGGAATTGAATTACTCTGGAGCGGTACCCTCTGGGATTGCAGAGGACTCCTCCAGTTGCTGCAAAGTGTGCTTGGGATGGCAACACTTCAACTGGTTTATGTGGACCCACTTGTCTTCCCCCTCTGCCAAAACGCCTTTGGGGATGCAGATCTTGTAGGCCACAGGGGAGATCTTGTCTATAATCTCAAAGGGTCCCTTCCATGTAGGCAAAAATGTACACTGTCTTGCCTGGTTTCTTTGGAAGTTGTATAAATAGACCCGGTCCCCCACCTGATATTCCTTCCTGGAAGTTTTCAGGTCATAGTGGGTCTTCATACTCTCGGCTGATCTTTCTAGATTCCGCTGAGCATAGGCAAAAGCATGCTGAAGGTGTTTCCTTAAATTCTCCACATACTCATGAGTTGTGGAGGCATTCATCAACGTTTGCTCTTGGGTTCTGTAGAGCAAATGCTGGGGAAGCACCATCTTGCGTCCAGTCATCAACTCAAATGGTGACATTTTGGTTGCAGATGAAGGGGTAGATCTGATGGCCATTAGGACCAGAGGTAATTGGATATCCCAACTTGGCCCAGAATCTGCCACAAACTTCTTTAATATGCTCACAATGGTTCGGTTATATCTCTCTACTGCCCCAGAAGAAGCTGGCCGGTAAGCAATATGTAACTTCCTTTTGACCCCCAGTATCTCCCACATCTTTGTCATTACTTCACTGGTGAAGTGGCTACCCCTGTCTGACTCAATCCTTTGAGGTAGACCAAAACGGGAAAAGATGTGGTTAATCATCAGGGCAGCTGCTGTTTCTGCCTTGCAATTTGGAGCTGGGAGACATTCCACCCACTTGGTAAACAAGCATGTAACGTCAACATGTACTTGTTTCCTCTGGACGAGCGGATTACAGGGCCTACAAAGTCGATTTGCAAATCTGACCATGGCAGTGTGATCCCCCTCTTTTGGAGGGGTGCACGGTGCGTGAGGGATGATGGCTGAAATTGTGCACACACAAGACACCCCTTCAAGTATTGGTTGAGGTCCTGCCCCATGTGTGGCCAGTATGCAACCTCTCTTAAGATTTCCAATGTTGTGTGAAACCCCCTATGACCGGCGGTGGCCGCATCATGGGCGTGACTTAGCATCAGGCTTCGGAATGAGGTAGGAACCACCCACTGATCGTGGCCAGCTTTGGATTTCCTTACCAACAAACCGTCTTGGATCCGGAAAACATTTTTGAACATTTCATCAACACTCTTAGGTCCTCTTCCCCAATGTAATCGGTATCCGTCAGGGGAAAGTTCTCAGGGTCCTCAAGGTGTTGAATCCTCCTTCTGAGCTGTAATCAAATCAGCATCAGGGTTCTCCTTGCTCCATTGGGCAGTTGAAAGATCATTGTGAGCATTTGTCTGGGACATAGTGATAGCAGTGACCTGGATTTCCCCCAACAGGGACTCTATTTCGATTAGATCCCCTTGGATGGCCCCGGTTTTAGCCAGCTGATCAGCTAAGTCATTTCCAGTTTTGTCTGGTCCCTCTACTTTGGAATGACCCTTGATCTTTTTCCAGTAGATGGTCATCCCATTCAATGTGACCAGATCATCAATGTTTTGGATTAACTTCCCATGTTTCAAGGGTTTGTTATTAGCACATAACGTGCCTCTGGTTTTCCAGTTGACCAGGTGCTCCACGAACCCGTTCCGTA
The DNA here is from genome assembly GCF_040938575.1 of Ambystoma mexicanum. Classification (NCBI taxonomy): domain Eukaryota; kingdom Metazoa; phylum Chordata; class Amphibia; order Caudata; family Ambystomatidae; genus Ambystoma; species Ambystoma mexicanum. The sequence goes on along the minus strand of NC_090925.1, from coordinate 13,616,130 downwards.
CATAATCTGGTCCCTCTACTTTGGAATGACCCTTGATCTTTTTCCAGTAGATGGTCATCCCATTCAATGTGACCAGATCATCAATGTTTTGGATTAACTTCCCATGTTTCAAGGGTTTGTTATTAGCACATAACGTGCCTCTGGTTTTCCAGTTGACCAGGTGCTCCACGAACCCGTTCCGTACATAATCCGAATCTGTGATTATGACCAGTTCGTGGAGTTGATGCTGGGCAGCAGTGAGGATGACCTGATGCACAGCCATCAATTCTGCCACCGGACTACTTCGGGGACCAATTTTGTATCCAGCGGAGGGTTCTGGGAACTCCTTCACCCATGCATTCCCTACGCCAGCCACCAGTTCTTTCTCCCCGTCGTTGTCAACATGGTAAGAGCATCCATCCACATAGACAGTGGGCATTCCCTCACACTTGTCTTCTTCAAAGACTTTGTGTGGGGAATTAAGGTATGCGTCCGTGTTGTCCTTGATTTTTAGACTTTCATCCTCGAGACAGTTTTCTCTGGCACAATCATGCAAGTCAGCCAGACCTTGCGCGAGGGGACTCTTCTTGTTTTGGCCATATCTGACCTCCACAGGAAAGCCTTGCATTGACAGAATCCAGGAAGTAATTCGGGAATTACTCACATTTCCGGCCCGGATTCTGTCCCTTTGGAGATATTGCAGAGGCTGGTGTGGAGTCTCCACTATGATGTGTTCCCCATGGATAAACGGGCGGTAATTCTTCAATGCCCACACAGTTGCCAGGAGTGCCTTCTCACAATCGTTGAATTTTTCCTCCACAGAGGATAAAGTTTTGCTCGCATAGGAGATTACTTTATTGACCTTGTCATGCTGTTGGTATAATACTGCCGTCAAGCACGTATTAGAGAACCCCGTCTCCAGGAAGAACTCCTTGTTTCTGACAGGGTAAGCTAGGCAGGGCGCTTGTGAGAGGCTTCTTTTGAGTTGTCTTACTGCCTCGGCTTGTTCTGGACCCCATTCCCACTTGACCCACCTCTTCAAGAGATGAATCAGGGGTCTAGTGATCTCTGCGTAGCCTTCAATGAACTTCCTGCTGTAATTAGTCAGTCCAAGGAGGCTTCTTAGTTCCCGCAGAGTTGTGGGGTCTTTCAGTTTCTGGAGTGCTTCCACTTTCTTTTCTTGGGGACAGAGACCCTGAGGAGTAATCTCATGCCCCAAGAAATTAACACGGGTTCTACACCACTGTGCTTTCCGAAAGGAAAATTTTGCTCCGGCGGCCCTCAACTGTGTCAGAACATAACGGATCTCCGCTATGTGTTCCTCCACAGATGAACTTTTGATGAGGACATCATCTACATAAGCCAGGTTACCCCTTGCACCCAGGTCGGGCATGGCCTTTTGTAAGAAAATGTTGAATTAATTGCCGGAGTTGAGGTATCCGAAGGGAGTCCGGGCCATGTGTACTGCTGGCCCCCAAAGGTAAAAGCCAGCTTGTATTGGTCCTCCCTACTGACAGGCACCGTCCAGTATCCATTGGTCAGGTCTATTGCAGTGAATACCTGTGACCCCTGAATCTGGGCCAGCCCTTGGTCAATGTAGGGCAAAGGCCATCGGGAAGTATGGACCCATTTGTTGAGCTCCCTAAGGTCGGCACAGAGTCTCCACTGGACGTTTGGCTTCAATATTCCCAGCAGCGGATTATTGAAAGTGCTGTGGAGTGGACCGATTATTCCCCGGGACTCTAGGTTCTTAATTATTTCAGTAAGGGACTCCATGGATGCGAGAGGCAAGCGATATTGCTTCACAAACACTGGAGTCATTCCAGGGTCCGTGGGAATTGTTGTTGTGTGGATGTCGGTGCGACCACAGTCATATGAGTCTTGGAAATCCAAGAAAACTTGTTTCAACTTTTGCTTCTGTTCCAGAGTCACACAGGCATCAGCTAGGTTGACTCTCTCTTCCACCATCTGCCTGAAGCCTGGAAAGACTTCTGGTTTGGCTATCTCAGTGGCCTCCTCCAGCTGGGTGGAGAAGTCCCTGGTCAGAGTGCTGATTTGGACTGGAGGCTTCAGGTGGGAAAGGCAGCCCTCATGGACCTGGAAAATCACCTCATCCCTCCTGAAGTCACAAGTCACATCTTCCTTACCATAGGGGCAGGAAGTGTACACCAGGAAGTTCCCCCCATGCCGGGTAAAAATCCTGTCTGGTGTTGTATTGTCCTCACTGTCACCGGCAAAACAGTCCTTGGGGATTGGTCCTAACAGTTCATTTCCTAGATCAATGGAAAAATGTCGGTCATCAACCGTCATTCCAATAATAGTGCCTGCGGCTAGAGTAATACTCTTTAAGTCGCTGTTATCCACCTCTATTGGAATGGTGTCATGTTCTATGTTGACTAATGGTGTTGGGTTTAACCCTAACCCTTGCTGTTGGAGAGAAGCATTTAGATGAATATAAGCATCAGGGTTTTGCAATTTTTGTCCTCTTTTAACTTTCTCTTCCAGGGAGAATTGTCGGGTCCTTTCTGGGATGGTGACTTCCTCTTTGATATGAATTTCAACTGCATAAGGTAGCAATTGAGCTGACCTAAATCCTTTTTCTGGATCATCAAAGCCCATGGGATTATCCGGTAATCAGGACCAAGCTTTGAAGTTTATTAGGTCCAAACTAATGGCAAAGCGATTGAGAATGTCACTGCCTAAGTAAAAGGCGGCAGTGACGTTTCGTATGACCCAACAATTATGGACTATGCTCTTGTTGCCAATGGAGATTTTGAGCATACACCTGCTTGGCGGGAGATGTTTGGAATTAGGTGCTTCCAGGTCCATTTCCCATTTGTCTATCAGTTTGAATGTGGGAATGGCTGGATCTTTTGGGAGTTGGCGGAACATGGCTTCGCTGATGAAGCTCTTACCGTTGTTCACGCACACTCGAGCGAGAACAGAGTCCTTCCCATCATTTAACTGAACAGGGATGAACAACTGCTCTCCAATTTGCTGAATATGAGCCAGGCTCTGAGCTGATTTCACATCTTTCTGGACTATAGGAGTGGGAGTTTCTGATTGTGGATTAGTAAAGAATTTCAAGGTGTTTCCTTCCAGTGTGGAATACCATCTTAAACTGGAAGGAAGGTTGATTTTCAGAAATAGAGAGGACCCCCCATCACCAGTCTGTTGTCCTACTGCTATTACTGTCACGTCTGGAGTTTGGTTGTTCCGGAAGTGAAATTCTACTTGGTCAGATTTTTGTTCAACCATGTGGCAGGTGCCGTTTAAACTAACATGGTTGACACTCTGTTTTAATTTTATTGGTCGGCTAGTCTGGGTCCAGAGGACCTTGTTTACACAATCTATTAGGGGTGACAACCTTCTCAGGAGGTCATTCCCTAGTAAACAAGGGGTGCCCTCTGGAGTCACTACTATGACCGGGTGTTTCACCTTGTGTCGCTCAATTTTGATGTCCAAATCTGCAGTCCCCTCGACAGGAATTTCCTTCCCGTCAAAGTTCTGCAGTTGTCCAGGAAGAGAGGTGAGAGGAATACGGTAATTCTCCCCCCTTCCTGCATTTAGTTCATCAAAGGCCCTTTTGGACAGAAGGGTAGCTTGGGATCCAGTGTCCACCAGTGCCAAAATTGTACCCTGCCCCTGTACTTGTACCGGGGCATGGTATCTTCCCTCCTTCTCCTCAAGGGGGCACAGATAATGCACATTTTTGGACAACTGGTGGGCTAACTTTCTGGTTTTGGACATTGCTAGAGAAGAGATTTGGGCAGAATTCTGTGGAGAATCTGAAAGAAAAAGTTGGCAACTGGAGATCAGAGCCATTGTGGGTTCCCCTGGTTCCGGTTCTGGGCCGCCCCCCCCCTTTTTGGAGGCAGTCACCAGGATGGGTTTGAACCAGGGGATTTCGGTATTGTCGGTTCTGGGATGAGATGATGGGCGGCGGTAGCTCAGTCTCCACATCTCCCCAGTCTGAATTGGCATCCCTTGGGACCCATTTTTCCTTGGGAGGAGTTCCCCCATCTCTAAAGGAGAAGATCCTTTCCCCAGGATACTCTGAGGATCCCTCTCCCTCAAATTGGAAGACCTGTACCTCCTCCACAAAGTGGGTCTGTTTGGGTCCTTTGTTTCTCCTACCCCCCCTCTGCTCCTTGGGAGGCAGGCTTTCAGGGGCAGGAGATTTTGTTTCCGGTTCCTGGTTTTCCAGGGGCTGTTTACAAGTTGGGAAGGAAGCTTCCTCCAAGGCTTTACCCTTCCCCTTGTGCCTCCTCCCTGGGAACCGGTGGGTTATCGGGGTGCTGCCCCCGTCATTGTTCTGGAGCACCAGGTCCAGAGTTTGGGGCATTCTGCGGTGGCATGCTCATCTGAGGGTTCTATTGAGCCCTCAGTATGTGACCCAGATCCCGTGCCATATTTTGGACCTGGCGCTCTAACTGGGAAACCCGCTCAGGCTGATACGGGGCTCTATTTTCTCCCCTGGGCTGATCCGGGGAAGGGTAGCTATCCCTTCTCTGGTAGTACCCCTGGTTGGGAAGATTTTGGTACCCCTCCACCCTTGGCCTCCCCTCTCTAGGTTGTCTGGGCTCAGGGACTTGGGGAAAGAAGGATGGATGATTTTGGGGCTGGAAATTGGGTGGATACCTGGGGAAAAAGTTCTGCCTAGGATTTGGAGAATTTCTGCCCTCCTTGGGGAAGTTAGGAGGGAAGTTCCCCGGGTCAGGTGCTTGGCTGGATCCCCCCCCTTGGGCTGGAGGAGACCACACATAACCCAGGATTGGTCGGTTTCCCTTTTAGCGGAGACTTACATAGTCAGGGGAGCGGGGGACCCCATTTGTGGGACTACCTCCTCGACTCCCTGCCTGTGACTTGCCCGAGGGCCTTCTGGGCTGTGAATTATTTGGTGCAGGCAGGTTTCTAGGCCCCCTCCATCTCCAAATCTAAAACGGGGGCAACCTTTACCTCTGCCACCTTGGCAGCAGCAGGGGTGATGTTGGTTTTGGGGTTTTTCGGCGCGTTATTTTTATTTTCGATAGGCTTCTGCACCTCATAGATCCGGGTAGCCTGTTCAATGACCCAGTCTAAAGATCTTTTCTCATGAAAATCTCTCACGAGCTGGGTCATTATGTATTTGGGTAAGGCATGGAAAAACGTATTGATAAATTCTCTGCTATCCGTGCGCACCCTTCTGGTGGTCTGCGCAAAAGCACGTTTTCATTCTTGCACAAACTCTTGTGGGGCCTGATCCTCCCCACATTGCAAATTGTAGGCTGCCTTGCGAGCCTCTTGAGGATTTCTGTGAACAGAAAAATGTTTCAAGATGGCCGCCTTATAGGTGGACCATCTTAAATGATTTTGGTCCTGCAGCCCCGCAAAGAAACTGGAGTATTCTGGGGAGAATGTCCATTTGACGTACTGGATGCAGCTACTGCTGTCCTTCAAATGGAAAGTCTCCATCATTTGCTCATAGAGCTCCAAGTGTTCCCATACGGAATACTTGGCGTTCTTATGATAAGGCGTGATAACACTCCTTATTGCCTTTATTTGCTTCAATGGGTCCTTAAACAAGGACCTTTTTGCCTTATTGGCCTTTTTGGTTCGGGTAACCCTGGTCCATTCATCCTCTGACTCAGAGGCACTGCTCCCAGAGGTTCCTGTCTGATCTTCCAGGTTTTCCCTGATTCTGCGAGCCTGGGAATGGCTGGCAGAATGTGGGGACCTGGTCTCCTGTGTCCTGCGCCGTTCAGAGGAGTCTTCAGATTCCTCTTTGCTGCCAGGATTTGATGGGTAGCCCCCCCACTGACCTAACTGGGCAGAAATTTTCAGGATGCCCTTAATGGGCCTACTCTCCTGGGGTTCCCCTCTAAATTGCACTGTGCTTGGGTGCCCATACCCGGATGCCCGCCCCTCCATTCCTCGGTGGTACTGGCCTATGAGCCCCATACTTTTAGCTGGATAGTAATCTGCCATCCCTGTGGCCCCGTGCTCATGTGCGCCAGGCAGCATGGGGGTGGCAGAGTCCAGGGACTGGGAGAGATGAAGGCCTCTGGTACTAGGGCTCCTGAGGTTATGCTCAGGAGTTTCTCTTTCCCAGCGAACCTCATCTCTATCCGCCCCTGTTCCCTGTTGCAATGCAAGAGTCTGCGCTTTCAGTTCCTCAGTTAAGGCCTTACTAGACTCCATCAGTCTCTTCTGCATCGCTACCTGTTGCTGGAGCCTATCATTGTGCTGACAGAGAACCTCATTCTCTCTCTGTGCCTCCTGATTGGTCCTGGAGCACTGGGCCAGTCTTTGCTGCAGGGGGCTTACCTCCTGAGCTGTGTCCCTATTGGCCTGCTCCTTTCTTGCCAGAGCATCCTCCACCCTCCTGGTGTGCTCTAACAAGTTCTGGTGTTCCTTTTGGAGGTCACCTGGCCCTGGAGGGCCAGGTGATTTTCTTCCATTTTCCTTTTTAAGTGGCAGACTTCCTGGCCTAAGGTATCCCTTTCCTGACCAAGAGCCTGCATTTGTGACGCCAGGTCGTCCCTCTGCCTTTGAAAGGCACCAGCTTTCTGGCGTTCTTCATCAAACTCTGCCTGGGTATCCAGGTCTTTCAGGATCAGTTTATTGCTCTCCTCTTTCTCTCTGTCTAGTTGGATTTGCAGGGTGGCTACCTGCTCTGTGCATGCCCTGTTGAAATTGATCTGTTGCTCCAGCTTTTTCTGGCTCTGCAGTAGGGAGTCCAAACTGTCTAGGCGTTCCTTCTGCAAGGCCAGAATTCTGGTATCCTAGTCAGCCTTTTCCTGTTGCAGTATATCCATGTCCTCTTTTATTTTAATGATATACTGCCTACTATCATGTTCTGCCTCCTGGCTCCTCTGCAGCCTCTGCTCAGAAGAGACCAGGTCAGATTGGACCTTTTCTAACACCATCTGTTGCCTATTTGCCAGATCGTGGCCTTCAGCACATCTGTCTTGCATGGCTCCCATATATAGATACAAATATGCCGCTATCCTAACCATCTTGTCTTGTTCATCCTTAGCTTTAGAAGCCATGTATAGTTCACTCAGGGCCACATGTAAGGGACCCTGACCTCTCCATATATCTGACCCTGTTTCAGTGACCTGTTGCGTGATGGCCTGCAACCAGACCGTTTGGTCCTGGTGAGTCCTCTCACCTCTCACAAATAACTTATGTAAGAAGTGCTCTCTGGCTATTTTCATGTCTACTAAGGTCGTCATTCTAGAGATTGGTCTCTGTCCTGACTTACAGAATTTAGTATTTTATTTTTGCAAAACAGACCTTTTCCTTAGAGTGTCCCTTTTGAGGAGTGCTTTACAGCGTAACACAGCGTGGTGATCCGACCGGATGTATGTATCCCGTCAGTTAGCACACTGTATTAAGCTGCACAAGTGATAGATCTAACCCAGACGTCCGGCTCGAGCCCCCATTTTGTAAGAGGATTCAATTCAACACTACAGCTAAGTCAATGCCTAGTCTGGGATACTGAATGGAAACCCTTATTGATATATCTTTATGTCCAGTTCATGAGTTCTGGATGACTACCCCTATATAACACCCCTCTCTTAGAATCCCCCGGACCCCACTGAGCTAAGAAGTAGTTCTGTTTTGCAAGTTTAAAAGGTTTATTTGAAAAACAATTAACAGTATATATATATATATATATATATATCACACTTTTATAATGAATTAATAATTGAATATCACACTTAATCTGAGCAGTAATCAATAATGGATAGCCTGGCACTAGCACACTTCTTTATAATCAATGATGAGTGGGTATAGGATGGATAAGATAGCAACAATACTTTTATGGTTTCAAATAGATGCAATGTGACATGAAAATGCAGTACAGAAAATAACTTGATAGGATTTCAGCAAAAGACAATGTAATCACTTTCTTGGACAATTCACCCCCCCCCCCTTTATGCAATCTAAGGAGATGAAGGTGAGAGCACACAGTTCTTAGGAATGCAATCAAATAGAATTCCGTTCAATTCCCCCCCAGCAGTTTATACAACAGATAGGAGTTTTGAAACACAGGCAAAATGCTTTGAATATGGTGACAATGCAGTGAGAAATATGCTGAAAATGCTTTTAATTCCCTTCAGGAGGTTCAGGGCGAGTGGCATCTAGTTAATATTAGTCCAGGCTCACTCTAGCAATGATTCAGGGATGGTTCTTAGGAGGCAAACGAAATTTTAGCAGTTCAGGCAAAAGCTGCTGATTTTTACAGGTGGCTGGATTTTTAACCAAATCGCGAATCGCGGCAAAATTCGTGAATGCGTGAATCGCGATTACGGCAAAAGTATAAGGATTAGCAAGTCGGTTCTAGGTTTGTTGAGAAGCTAAGATCCTAAGCTTTCAGAGGAAAGTTAAATCAAATGGTTACGGAGTTATGAACAATTTTGTGAAGGTTGTTTTTCGAATTTAAAGTAACTCAAATTGACAGGTGACAGCTTTTAAAAATGACAGGTGGCAGCTATGCGGCTGCAGAATTGACAAGTGACAGTTAGGAGGCAGTTCTACTTAGATTAAATAGATTGAATTATATCACTGGAAACTAAGAGATTTGGTTTCACACCGTCCTAGCTGTACTCACAATGTATTTGGAAGGTCTAGGTCTCACGGATCGGGTCAAGATGGCTTCGGTTCTGGTTTCGCCCCGGACGGTCTCTGCGCACAGCGTCTGGTCTCTGCTCTGCTGGTCTGGTCTGACACTGCTCCTGGCCCGGCTCCTGGATCTCTGGGTACAGCGTCTGTGCACAGCTCATGGATCTTTCTGCACAGCTTTCTCTGGACACAGCGCTGATCTGCACGGCTCCTGGATACTGCTACCGCTGTTAGGTTTGCTGGATGCTGAGGTCTGCTGAGAAGAGTTCTCAGTTTGTGGGTTTAGGCCCTTGCTTTGAGTTCTGAATCAAGTTCTTTGGAGTTTTAAAGTCTAAGTGTTGGATCTGGTATCTTCTGGATGTTGTGTGGTCCGGCAGAGCGCGTTGCAGCAACTGGATTTGAATGTCTCTACCTGTCCCAGCAGTCTCTTTTTATGTGTTTTGAAAGTGGGTGTGTGCCTGGGCCTAGCTAAGCCTGCCCCTTTCTACTTGTCATTGGCCCAATTCTCCCCTCTCCCATGATTGGGGGAAGGAAATGTGAGTCAGAGTGATGCTGTAGGTTTTATGGGTCAGAGGATCCTCCCCTGGTCAGTTTGCCCACAAATCTATATTTGATTCAAATACATATTGCACAGATACACAGTTGTTTAAAATTACATGCACCCATCACATATCACATGAGGTATACTCTGTTCAAACTCTGCTCTTCCTGGAGGCTTGCATTCAAAAATGGCAACATATTTTCGATTTTAGTGGGCTATGCAACATTGTTTTTTTCTCCAGATTTATACACATATACACCACCCTCCCACACATATCTCAGTAACTTTCCAGGTCGCTAGCCTAAACACAGAGTATGTGGTGTCAATAAATAGCTGGGTTTTGCCCCAGAACATCACACAAATTCCCAACGCGTCTTAAAACGTGCACAGAAAAATCACAAGAATTATGGTATCATTTAAATAATTTTGACAAGTCTGCACTGTGAGTTATACATCTTTCTTAGAATCATATTCTGGCCAACAGGGGTGTGTCTTTTCAGGTCACATGGTGTAGAAACCAGTTTATCCAGTTTCTGCCAAGCTCAGAGACCCTGCCCCTCCCAGCTTCTGCCAAGAGGAAGCTATTTTACGCCCCCCCCAATAAACCATCTGCCTGAGTCAAGGAAGGGCTTTGTTCAACCTCCTGCAGTCTGTAGGTGCTCCACCCCTAATCCAATTATCAGAGAGATGGCATATCCTTTTAGTGTGGGCAGCAGAAGGCAGCTAGGCCTGGGAACTGCTGTGGATCCAGTTTCACTCCAGTTGGGGGAAGTTGTCAGGCAGAATTCAGTTCCTTTAAGCCAGAATTTAGCTAACATGTCACTTTTTGTTCCCAGTTTAAATCAAACATACAATTTTTACACATGCATCTAAAACACTGATTCTAAGTTCTTAACTATGACATTTCAACAGTGACAAACTATGTGACACTCAAAAGTAGGTCACTCAATTAATTTAAACATTTTCGATTTTTGGTAGTTTTAAATCCAGTTTCAGTTAGGCTGCTGCAGACCTGCAGAGCTCAGCCAGTCTTGTTATGAACATTGTTTTGGGGCTCTTCAACTTCCCAGATTTTGTATGCACACATACTTCATTCGGCCAGATGTCTGCTGGTGTTCAGTGAGATATTTGGATATGTTGCAATGTTTGAAATAGGCATTTTGAGCTGGCATTCAGGTAAACAAAAGGTGATTTTAAAGTGCGGTTTTTCCTTTGGCACACATTTCACTCATGGCACCCCGGCCCATCCTGCTCGCACTGGTGGGTGGCAAGTTAGGCAACCATTTTAGTGTGCACAAACTGCGTGGTTCTCCTGGATTTTGGCGCACATGTGGGCTTTTTGGCCATCTTGGATTTTCTAAGCCCACAGCACCATATGTTGCAGCATGATAGCTCAAACGTGGGTCAGGACACCCAACACTTCGGTGCCATTGATAAGAGCCCAGTAATTCCTAGAATTGGTCTCCTTCATCGCGCTTATCATGGCTTCTGCATCTTTTTGCTCTAGGTGGGCGCGATGGTATATCCTCCAGTTCTTATAAGCTTGTCGGCATTCTTGGTCTTTTCTCATTACGGGAGGCAGGTTCAGTTTTTTGATAACACGTAATTGCTTATATAACACAGCTCTATGTTCCTTAACCTCTAAATCGAAGACATGCTTGCTAATCCTTTTACTGATGACTTGCCCTGTGTTTGGTTTCTGTATCAGAGCTAGATTTGTGACCAGTAACTCGTCAAACGCCTCAATAGAATATGTTTCTATTTTTTGTTCCATGGATCTTGTCTCATAATCATGCCACATCATATTATTAAATTTATTTACCTTACAGTTGTTCCATTTGATCCTATTTCCTCTCACTTTGACATATATTGGGACACAAAAGGCATTTCTGTTTTTATCTTTTTTCTCAAGGTTCAGGTTAATTGATAACATTGCATGATCACTTTCAGGCCTCAACTGTACCAACATATTTTCTGAGTCCTTAACCAATTTATCACTCACAAAAATATAGTCAATAATTGAAGACTCTCCCCGTGCATGCCATGTACACTTATCATTAAACACCATTTCCAATCCACATGCTCTTATGGAATCAAGCCAAAGCGCTCCTCTATATCGTTTGTCTCCTTTTTTGAGGCGGTGGAACCCTTCTCTTCTAGAAACCATGCCATTTCTATGCCAGATAAGTTACAATCTGCATTCATGTCACCTGCTATTATGACAAAACCGCCTGGGGCACATACAAGCCATTCCTCAATTAACTAATTTACTTCTTCTAGCATCTTCTCTAGCATTTGGTCTTCATATTCCCCACAGTTCCAATACACATTTATTACCATTAGACCCACCCTACCATTTAGCGTTTTTAGATAAAAAAGTTGCCACCATGCAAGAAGTGTACAGAAGTTTAACTGATCGTATTTCTATATCTTGTGAGTTACGATAAGCCAGTACTAGGCCCCCCTTGGGGCGTCCTTTTTGCCCACGTATGCCTGGAAGACACATTACCACATAACCATTCCATATCAATTGCCCACATGCCCAAGATTCCTGTATGAGTACAAAATCAAAGTTCTCTAGTGCTTGGCATACCTTTTTATTCTGGGCTAAGTGAGAGTGCCCTCTGGAGTTCCATGACACCAGCTTATATGGGTCTCCGTCACTATAGTGGCTTCCCTATGTTTTTCAGCTGTTCAAGGGAGTCTTTAAGAGACACTGCCAAGGTTCTTAATGCCTTCATTTCTGCTAGAGACATAGAGTCCTTGCAGCCATAAGCATTGTCATCCTTTTTATCCAATGAATAGATGTTATGTGTCACATGTCCATTTCTATTTACTGGTTCCGCAACCACTTGTTCTAGGAAATTATATGCGTCAAATCCCCTCTTTTGCAGTGAACCCGCTTCCTTCAAAATCAGCTCACGCACCAGAGGCGATTGAATCACCAAGCGCACAAAGTCGAATCTTTGTGGATGGATATAGTCCACCAGTTGTATGTCAGAAGAAGATATTAGTGACAATTCTGGGATGTCACTGAACAGACTTAATATATAAGGTCTGTTCAGGTTTGGCGAATAATGATCGTCAAACACATAGTACAGAGTAAGACTGTCAACCTCAGGAAAATGCGGGCGTCGAAGTACATCATTGTAATCCCTCCCAGCACCTGTGTAGTTGCTCTTTTCCTCCCTATTGTCTTTAGCACTCCTATCATCAGTGACATTTACTGGGGCCCACCACTCCCTCTCTCCCCGTGTCTTGCTTTTTCCAGTATCCTTGTCTGAGAGTTACGGCCTGTGCACCTCCTACACATCCCATCTCGTTCTGCGGCAAGGCCTTCTCTGATGTAATCCTTGATTTTTCATAGAGTTCACTTGCCTGTTTAATTAACCCTAAATCCTTCTCTTTCAATAAATCCTTTATAATCTTCCGCACAGAATCCTCAGTTAAATAATTTCCTGATGCGGCAGAATCAGATTCATTGCTTTTATCAGACTTCATACCCGTAGTGTCAGAACAGCTTTGGCGTGGCATCCTGTGCTTTGAGTTTTCCAGCTTGCACACTGTATTTACATTTGTACTCCCAGGCATACCATATGACTCCTTTAAATCACCATTACTCTTGGGAATTATCTTTTCTGCAATGTTTGGTGGGTCCTCCTGATTTGGGTCTATTGCCTTCCCATTTGCTCTTTCTTGTATGCGATCCCCTACTCCCACAGATATATTCATACATTGTCCTGTTTCTTCTCTTTGTGGAATCTTTATGCGTAAAGGGGCGTCGGGATTCTTAAACAAATCGAATATGTCCAGCATCCCCATTTCCAAATTCTTTAAATTAGTGTCAATTCTATCAGTTACTACCTTATGTTTCATAGCTTCCGCTAAATCATTTTCTGCATCGTAGTAACTAGACAGCTTGTCAACATTTCTGGTAAGCTCTTTTTCACTCGTCAGATTATATTTAGTTTGGTTACTGCCAGCTTGCTGCTTTATAGGGGACTCAGTAACCGTAATTGCATTATGCCCTTTTTGGGGCAGGGTTCCGCTTCTCTTAAATTGGGCTCCCTCAGGAACTTACGTGATGATACATTCAGAGCCCTCTGTGCCTGCACTTGCTTCCCCTTCATTTTTTAAATTTTTTTTGGGAGATATTTACATTAAATATCTCAGCTACTTTAATGGCAGGATTCGCTGCAGTAGGTAAAGAGAGATCATCATCAATTATAATGGGGGGATTAGGTATAGTCGGCACAGAGGGCTCCTCAGATAGACTTTCTGGACCAGTACCTTCAGCTACACCTACATCACAACGGCCCTTCACCCTTGAACCAATCTTGGTACTCCATGGATTACTCTCTTTCTTATTCTCCTTTTGCGTATCAGGTTTTTCACTAAGGCTTCTCTTTGGTACAGTCTCATTACCCTTCCTCTGTTTTTCCTTTATGTTCCTAGTCGAGGATTGGTTCTGTGTATTATCAACCGCCCCTACAACAGGTAACCAAAATTTGGACATCTTTTCAGCAAACATCTCAGGCCACGCAGTTAGCGCAAGCAGAATTTCATTTAAGATTCTGGTCTGTGCTTTTACTTCTTTATACAACTGAGAGTTATCTATGCCCCTTTCATTAGTGTCACCCAAGCAAGGCTTATAATTTGCTTCGGAGCTTACTGTGGCCAACTTGTTTACGCCCATGCTTGTAGCGGTCTGGGTTGAGGTATCAAAATGCTCTGATAGACCTAACATTGTTATTTCTCCTGATAGAAAAATGGGTGGTGTATCCATAAAGGATAAGCCTAGGTTTGCCTTATTGCAAGCGCCGGGTATCTCCACCTGCCTTCTTTCCTCATTGAAAAGTGATTGAGAGGACACCGGCAGATCATTTACAGATTCATCATCAAAGGGGAACTTGGTGGTATTTTGTGCACATTCCACCAGCTCATCATCCGTGTCCGGGGAATCTGGGAGAGGAAGAGCAGCAGCATACGCAATACTCATTCTTCTAGTTTTTACACTATTATTCAGCATTGCACTATTGCATTTGCTGTCTATAATTTTCCTTTTCATTACTGCAAACAACAAAACCGAAGTAATAGCAGGGAAGCAGTTACACTATTATCACATGTCTCTCCCCATTCCAACAGAGACCATAGGCCTGTTACCTGAGAGGACTTTTGGACCTCCTTCACTACGTTATAAGACCCTGAGACCACCTGCACATCCTCTCAGCTTAACAGCCAAACAGCACACTTGGCGACACTTGGATGCGCGCGCAGGATGCGCGTGCGTGGGTAATTTAAAGATAATTCTGGGAAAAAGTTGAAAAAGGGGCGTGTCTATAGCTCGCCATGCATCTAAGAGAAAAAGAGAGAGAAGAAAAAAAAAACGTATCAGGCGACAGGTGTGCGTTCCAAGGGGCCAGTGGAAAAGATGTTGTAACCCGGGATGCCAGCCCAGCCCACAGGCACGTAGTAACACAGTAACACACACTTTACTTTCTTGCTTGCATAAATAATTACTGTGGATAATGAACTCCTTAGACCTTAGACAAAAGTCCAACAGGCAGCGTTTCGCCGCATTAGGAGAATAGGGCTTCCTCTTGTGCATGCAGCCTTTCAGCAGAGTCCGGCAGAGTCCAGTCCAAACACCAAACAGCACACTTGGCGACACTTGGATGCACGCGCAGGATGCGCGTGCGTGGGTAATTTAAAGAGAATTCTGGGAAAAAGTTGAAAAAGGGGCGTGTCTATAGCTCGCCATGCATTGTGGATAATGAAGTCCTTAGTCCTTGGACAAAAGTCCAACAGGCAGCGTTTCGCCGCTTTAGAATAGGGCTTCCTTTTGTGCATGCAGCCTTTCAGCGGAGTCCGGCAGAGTCCAGTCCAAACGCCAAACAGCACACTTGGCGACACTTGGATGCGGGCTGATTTGTAGTCAGTGGGTGAGGTATGGGAGAGCCTGCAGAGTAGCAAAGGGAAGAAGGTGTGCACATGCCCTGAGAGTTAGAAGTAGGCAATCAAAGACTGTGTTCCATCACTGGTGTGAAGGGTCAGTAATGCGAGGTGGACAACTGCTTTTGGTTTTCTCAGTGTTAGACATTTTATTAATAACCAAAGGATACAAAGAAAACCTCACTAAACCTACTCTACCAGGGAGTTCCCTACCTATTTTAAATTCTAAGGGGAATACTCCAAGCATACACAAAACAGCACAACATTAAAAGTACATTGTAAACATAAATGATTACCAAACAACCAATTACCTATATATATCCTTAACCTGTCCAGGTTCGCTCTCTTTGCCAAGATTGTCCAAAGTCAGTCTCTTCAAATGTTCATAAAGAAAAGTAAAGTCTTGGATCCGTTCTTTTGAGTTCCAAACGAAACAAAAATTCACCAAAACAGAATTCACTGGTATCAGTTATTTGACTTCCTGTTGAAAAGTTCCCCTTCCAATTCCAGCAAAGAAACAGCAACAATGGTAATATATCTATGCTTCAACCACCTTTAATACAACTGTCACTGACAGTATTAATATGATATGAATTGATATGATATGATAGGTTATTTACAACGTGCTTAATACCCAGAGGTTTCTTTTTTTAAAAAAAGCATTTCTTTATTAGTTTTCCAGTTGTATAACAATTAACACATCCGTCATTATCAATACAACCGTTCAGACAGAAAGACAGAAAAGAAAAACAACAACTTCCCGCTCGGGAGCAAAACCCACCCCCCACCCAACCCCTAACTCCCCACCAGGTTAACGGTACATGCAACAGAACACATCCAAATGGCTAGAACTCCACCTAGGATACATTGACCTTGATCCAAATAAACAAAACCAAATATAATATGCCCGCAGCCAACGGAGATACTGAACAAATCATAGATTCAATAGTCGTCCACCCCGCCCAGGGGTACTTTCCTCATTGTGCTGCAGAGAGAGGGTGCTCTCAGAGTCCGACTCACGAGCCATATAGCTCCTGAAAGAGTACCAAAAGTCCCCAGGTCTACAGTTAAGAGGGAGCGTTTGGTTGTAGTGTGACTCTCTACGCTCATACATCGACATGTAATTTTTCCATTGGTGTATTGAAGGTGCCTGAGATGCCCCCATGCACGTGCCACCAGGGACTTGGCGACCGCTGAAGCCATCCCAAACAGCTTTCTATCGTTGCTTACATGCAATTCTACCCACAAGAGCACCCACGTTTCTGGAGTGAAAGGGATCGACGACTCCAACACCGGCTCCATCACCTCAGCCACCGCACCCCAGAAAATCTGGACATGGGGACAAGACCATGCTACATGGTAAAAATCAGCAGGGGATTGATGGCATCGCCTACACTCTGGCGACCGGAGGGGAAACAGTTTATGTAAAGACAGAGGGGAATAGTACAGTTGATGTAAAAATTTAAAATGTATCAGGCGAAATCTGTTATTACTGGAAATCAATTTAGTCTGAGCAAGAATGCCCCTCCATTGATCCTCAGGTAAAGAGTGAGCCATGCCAGCCTCCCATTTAACCCTGTAGGCAGAAGTAGGAGAAACCCCAAGTCCCCGCGTCAGAGGATACAGGGAAGAGATCACCTTCCTAGAGGAGGGCTGGGCTACAATATGCTCTAAAATCGGGGAGGTTACTGGGGCCTCAGGAAAGTCAGGCCATTTCGACTTCAGTACCTCACGGAGGCGGAAATATAACAACTGGGTGAGTGGGGTACAGTCACCCCTCGTCTTAAGAGTTTCCCAAGTTATAAATTTCCCCTGCGGTGCCACATCGCCCAGGGTGTGAATGTGCAGACTCTGGAAATGTTGAATGAAAATACGTTCAAATGTCAGGGGGATCCCACGGACCTTATATATGGCCATCCTGGGTGAATACCACAGGCCCACCCCTGCCCACCTCGCCAGACTGTCCCAGGCCCTAAGCGTGACCTCCAGTGGCTGAACCTCCGACTTCATATGGCGCTCCTGAACAGCCCAGAGGTAGCCCCTAAGGTCTTCCGTTTGAGCAATAGCCCTCTCGAGCTGCGAGTGCCGCAGATCATTCGACGGGGACCACCACCAAACCGAGTACTGAATCTGTGCCAACAGAAAATAGAGAAACAAGTTGGGAACCTCGAAACCCCCCTGGGCATATGAACTGTACATTACGCGCAAGGAAATGCAGGATCGCTTCCCCGCCCAGATAAGTCTAGCCAACATAGATTCTATACAAGTCCAGAATGATACTGGGGGCAATACCGGAACGTTACTGAAAACATACAAAAGTTTTGGTAGGACAACCATTTTGACAAGAGAGATACGGGTTGCCTGGGAGATAGGGAGCCGGACCCAAGAATCCACCCAATGTTCCAATTGCTGCAGAGCTGAAACATAGTTTTCCTGATATAAAAGTGCCGGGGTAGTGGACACCCTAACACCCAAATACCGGATTCCCTGTGGAAATACCCAGAGGTTTCTAAACGCGGACCCAGGGATCGAACCAGTGTTGCTCCGTGTCGTCTTGCTTCCAAGGCGAGCACATTGCCGCTGAGCTATCCTCCCGAGACAACCAAAGTCCTGATAGTTCTGCTTCAACTTGGTATCTTAGGCAATTTAAAGACAAGCCTCTTTGACCTTCACAAGTAGGCAAGGCACTCTTCATTCCTATGTGATAAGAAACAGGCAGCCTCTTTGGCTCTTCTGGCTGTCTTGCCGCCAACAGTATATTCTGTCTATGCTCCCAGACTGCGTCTCTCTCCGCTTCAACAGTCTTAGCATTACAGATGATTAACTTAATTTTATTACAAGTACCCAGCTCCCTTCCCCAGCTTTATTCACAATTTCTTGGTTCCAGTAGCGATCACAGAGCTGTATTGCCACTCTTACAGCTTTAGGCAACCTTGTCACACTTGTATCAGAGGACAATGGACCTTTAACAACTTTAACGACTTCAAAAGACAGGTGGTTAGATCTCAATAGAGCTCTTTCACTATAGAAAGCACTTGCATACTAGCATGGGAAATGCTTGTTCTTCTCTTTAAATAAGCAACTTCTTTATTTATATAATACTTGTTCAGGATGTTACAAGGTTCAGGTTTCACAAAAATAAACAGATTTAGGTATACGTGACCCTTTTTTGATGGAGATTTTTAACTTCCTAGAACTGTAAGTACTTGTGTACCCTTTTATTAGCCAGGAGTGGGAATCACAATTGTCCACATGGGACCCCCGTTCATATAGTATTCCTTGTAACAATTGTGAAAGTCAGCTTTATCTTTTCTAATGATTTAATAAAGCGTTCCCCTGCTTGATTGGAGACAACCATCTGCTCCGGTAGAGTCATTCAGTTTTACAATGGAAATGGAAAGTGTTTTGTTTACGCAAGCACACCCCTTGCATTAGATATGCGTGTGATACATTTCCTTTGTTATTCAAACGTTTCACATCAATGAACAACTTCTACTCGCTCTCCGTCTTACGCGAAGCATAATTGAGCTGATAAGATTTACCGGCAAGGGTTTTTCAGTGAATCTGAATACTGAGCTTCACTCACCAGCTACAGAAAAACTGCAGTTGTGGGCTACTTTCACTTCCTGACTTTTCTTGCTTCTGCTAGTACTTTAGGCACCCTTGGGACCCACACCCCTCTGGAGCATGGGTGTCTCCGGTACCGTCCTCGACCACGGGGAGTCTGCTACACACCTCAATTCCTCGGCTTGCTTCTGCACACGGGCCTCAGGTTGCAGCACAATCTCGGCTGTGCAATCACAGCTACTAGGCGCACCTGGGACGACCTTCAATCTCGCCACATATCTCTCAGTGCAGCCACAGCAAGGCAGGGTTTGTGAACACAGGACCGACTCAGAACCTGCAGGTAGACTCTGCTCTTTTCTCGTCCCGGTGTCCTTTCAGTGATCTAACTTTCTCATGATCTGCCAGCCTCGTGCTCTTCTCCTTCCGCTACTACGGCCAGCCTTCCAGTTTCTGTTCCATCTCCTTCCTCTTGCTCCTTCCTGCTGCCGCCTTTTATTCCTTACAGGTGGGGCAATTAGATTCAGGAGCAGGCCCTTGGTGTCAATTGCCTGACCCAGGGAAAGGCTGTTGGGCCTACTTGCCCATCCTTCACTTCTAAACGCCTCCTTAGCCCCCTTCTTTGTCTTAGTACCTGTGGCATTATGGGACCTGTTGTTCAGTTTAGTGAAGTTATGTTTTCCCACTTCTTTTGTACTTTTAAGGGGAGTTTTAATTCCCTTAACATTCTTAGAGGAGGGATTGTGGGTTTTTCACCTTATTAGAGACTGATGGTATAGAAAAGGCTACATTTCCACAGTTCCTTGTAGTATACCTTTGGCACTGAGAAAGCATTTGATTTTAGGGATAAAAAGATGTGTTCTTTTAATGTAATAGGTTTGGATGCTACAACCTTATCTTTTACCACCTTCATTTTATCAGGAGGCGGAAAGATATTAGAATGACAGTAAGCCATAACCTCCTCTGGTCTGGTGGTAATAGTATCCCTTTCAGAGGAAAAATACTGTGTCTCATCTCACGGATTCTCCTCACTAACCTGGGCCCTGGTGACCCTTCCGCAGTACCCCACCCCCGGGATTGGGATCAGGAAGCGTCAGCCCCCTCCTGGCCACCTGCAGTACACCACCCCCAGGATTGGGATCAGGAAGCGTCAGCCCCCTCCTGGCCACCCGCAGTACACCACCCCCAGGATTGGGATCAGGAGGCATCTGCCCTTTTCTGGCCACACTGGGAGAAGACTTTAGGCAGGGTTTTGGTGATGGAGCCGTAGAATTTATTTCCCACACTGGACAAGCGAGTGCAGGGATCCTCATGGAGAATCCGAAGTCACAGAAGCTGTGGTGAGAGAGGACACAGATCTGCCCCATTGCAGAGGGTGCTGTTACGGGAACAGGGGCAGGAGAGAATGCAGCATACCCCAAGGATAATATCCCTGACCAAGAACAAAGAATCAGAAATTAAGCAGTAATTACTGCAATGGGTCATGGATGAGACAAACCATGTTTCAACTGTGTTTATTTAAATTAAAGTGAAAAGGCTTTCCCTAATCTATGGGTAGTCCTACCTAACACAACTAAAACTAAGGTTCTAGTCGTTAGTGTACAAGTCCAAAACAAGAGTCTGGCCTCAATCCCAAAACTAACCTATCCTAACCCTACCGCTAATTCTAAACGAATGACTCCCTTCTCCTAGAGTTGGAAAAGTTACTCCCCAATTGACTTGCTCTGTTTTAATATGGAATATTCAAGTAGCGTTCGGCTTTCTTTTTCACATGTTTGTTCAGTTCTTTTATAGGACTTTTCCACGTCCTATTGGATAATCCTTTTAGCTTCCTCAAAGTTTGTTCTACAAGGGTATTAACCCCTTTCAGGGTATAGTCTCTCTTGCTTCTTTGGTACTATACTATCCTCAAGGTTGTTGAACAGTAGTGTGGTTCTTGTTGACAGTCTCTGTGTCTCCTTCTCTCCTAGTAGTATGGGTTCTGGCTCTAAGACCCTATTCTTCCGTCTCCAGGTTTCTCTATTTCTCCCCTGAGATTTGTGTAATGTACCCAGGGTTTAGATACACTTATTTTATGCTCTATGATATTATGGGGACGAATATAAAAAGTCATGTAGTTATTTTCACACTTCTTATTGTCTCCATTACTACTGGGACAAGTATGAGGGGTCCCGTAATTATTCTCACCCTTCTTATTGTGTCTATTAGTACTGGGATGAGTATGAAGGGTCACATAGTTAGTCTGACTCTTCTAATAATCTCTGTTACTACTGGGAAGAGTGTGAGGGGTCCCGTAGTTATTACCACTCTTCTTGTCTTGACAATTAGGCTATAGCCACTCTGTATAGCCGCCCCTCTCCCCGGGTCTCCCACACTTCACGTTACCTTCCTGGGTTCGGGTTCACATCACCGGGTTGGCGTCTCGTCTAGATGCTTCGGTGTAAAATGGCTTCCTTGCTTTCCGTCGGTCTGCTCCACAGTGCGGGTCAGCGTACTTCTTGGATGATGCTTCTTGCTTAGAGAAGGCTTTTCTCCCCCTTCTTTTCCTTGTTCACCATTGAGAAATTGAGAAAAACCATGCGGCCAAGGTGAGTGAAACTATAGGCCCCATCCTCAGAGCATGCACAAATAACATCTTTGTGGTTTTTATTTTTTTAAATATCCTTATGCAGCACGCTCGGCGCTTCAGTTCCCCTCTCCCCCTGCCTTCTTGCGCTTCCAAGTCCTATCCCGCCTGCCAGCCTTCCTATGCACCCTGAGTGGCCTAAGCGCCCCATCCAACAATCATCCGGCGCGCTGCTTCCTCGTCGGCACCATTGAGAAAAACCATGAGGCCAAGGTGAGTGAAACTCCAGGCCCCATCCCCAGAGCATGCCCAAATAACATCTTTGTGTTTTTAAAAAAATATATCCTCATGCAGCACACTCTGCGCTTCGGCCCTCCTCTGCCCCTGCCTTCTTGCACTTCCAAGCCCCATCCCGCCTCCCAGCCCTCCCACGCGCCCTGATTGGTTCCTCCTCTCATTATCATGAACCCTCCCTGGGCAGGCCTCTGACCGGCAGCCCCTTCAGCTAAGGGCCCTGAGGCAAAGGGCGGCTCCTACATGGCGGCTCCAAAACGTGTCTGCAGGTGTCAGCAGGGGAAGCCAGTGGCTAGCCGTCAACCAGTAGCGACTACCAAAATAGGTGTGGCCTGAGTGGGGAGTACAGCAATAACTGCACTCCTGAAGCCCTGCCAATCTACTTACCCTAAAAACATATTAGGCTAGGATGTTAATACTAACCAGCTTAACATCTAGACAGGATTGTGAATGTTAAACAATCCCATATCAGATAGATTTGTGAATATTAGCTTGCGTCGCTTCTAGACAGGATTGTGAATGTTAGCTCGCGTCACATCTAGGCAAGACCATAAATGTGTTTCTTGCGTCACTCCTAGACAGGATTGTGAATGTTAGCAATTGCCACATTTAGACAGAAGAACAAGTTACTTACCCATGGTAACCTTCTTTCGACTGGATGTTCCTCCCACATATTCCTTATCTTTGATATTTCCTAATATCCAGCTTGCTGCTTTGGAAACATTTTTTCCCAGTAGAGGGTGCTGTGCGTCGATGCCTGGTCGAGTCAATGTCCCTCGGAGGTCTCCGTCCTGACGTTGACGTCATCACTGGTATAAGTAGCGCATGCAGCACCCGTTGCTCAGTTCCCTTTTGATGAGTGAAGTAATGTCTTGAGTTAGACGGTTACTCCCCTTGAGAGAGCGCAGACTGTAACCACAAGGGAAGTTTTGTATTTGTATTTATTTGTTTATATAGCACTTTCATCCAAAGCGCTTTACATTATAACAACAGAATACATAGAACATTATAACAGTAGAAGCAATAAACAATCATGAATCGAAACAATAAAACAGTAGGTAGAGCAATTAATCTGTGGGGGAATAGGGAAGGGGTGAGGAAGGCAAGGAGGAGGGAAGCGGAAGGGGTATAAGGGCGAAAATGAGGGAGGATAAGGGGAAGGGGCAGGGTAGAGAGGATTATAGGGAGGATTCAAGGTAAGGAGAGAGAATGAAAGGTGGGGAAGGATTCATGGTGGGGAATGGTGAAGGAGAGATTTCAGGGAAGTGCGGAAGGAGGAAAAGGTAGGTATAGAGCAGATTGGGAGAGGTAAGGAGTTCCAGTGCAGGGGGGCTAGGAGCTGAAAGGAGCGGAAGCGGGAGGAGGCACATGGGGAAGGATGGACGGTGAGAAGGAAGTGGTCAGCTGAACGAAGGGAGCGGGAAGGAGTGTAGAAAGAGAGGACAGAGGAGATAAGGGGGAGCCTTATTTTACTGCAGGGTTGGTTGGGAGGGGCGATAAGGAATATGTGAGAGGAACATTCACTTGAAAAAACGTTACCATGGGTAAGTAACTTGTTCTTCGAATGGATTGCGTCCTCCCACGTATTCCTTATCTTTGATACACTCCCAAAGAGTGCAGTACTGCCTTTCCAAAAACAGACTCTTGACTAGCGGATGAATCCAGGCTGTAGTATTTCGTAAAGGTGTGTGCAGACGACCATGTGGCAGCTGCAAAAATATAATTTATAGGTACTCCCCTCTGCAAAGCAGACGAAGTTGCGATACCCCTGGTGGAGTGAGCCCTTAGATGTTCTGGAGAGTCTTGACCGGCCAGTTTGTAACACTCTGAAATAGCTAAGATAATCCATCTAGAGATGGTTTGTTTGGAGATGGCTAGACCTAGTTTACGACCTGTATAGCCCACCAACAACTGATCATTCTGTCTCAGTCTTGCTAATCTGGTAATGTAGAAACTCAGTGCATGCTTATGGTCGAGTCTGTGAAGCCTTTATTCCTCCTTTCCCGGGTGTGGTGGAGGATACAAGGATGGTAAGGTTATTTTCTGAGTGATGGAAAATTCAGAAACAACCTTAAGGAGAAATGTAGGCCTCACTTTCAATACCACTCTGTCTTTGTGAAAAACAGTGTGAGGAGGCTTGCAGGATAAAGCCTGTAACTCCGGGCAGATGTTATAGTCCCTAAGAAAACTGTTTTCAAGGTGAGAAGTCGTAATGGGCAAGAGTGAAGAGGCTCAAAAGGAGCATCCATTCGATAGTGTAAAACCAAATTAAGATCCCATAGTGGGACTTGGAGAGGAGTTGGAGGATAAACATTAGTTAATCCTTTTAGGAATTGGATTACCAGAGGAATCCTAAAAATAGGAGACTTCCTCTGCAGGGCAGAAGATGGATAGCGCTACTAGATATCCTCTGATTGTTCCAATCTGGAGTCCCAGATTTGTCAAGTGTACAAGAAAAGATAATAGCATCAGTGTATTGCATAAGGAAGGATCAACATTCTTATCTCTACACCAGCTGCAGAACCTATTCCAACGGCAGTGGTATAAAGATTTAGTTGCTGGTCTTCTGGCTGAAAGCAACACTTGCATTACATCATCCGGGAGGTCCGAATCTTTGTATCTCAGCATCTCAGAAACCATGTGTGATGGCCGAGAGTCCTGATATCCGGATGGAGAACCCGACCCTCCTCTCGGGGAGGAGAGAGAAGGTCCTCTCTTAGTGGAAGACGAATCGGAGGCCAGATGGACATGTCCAGAAGGTCCGGGTACCATGTCCTCCCGGCCCAATCCGGGGCAATTCGGATCATGGATTTCATGAACCTTACCAACCTCCTTATTACATGAGGAATTACGGGGACTTGAGGAAACGTGTAAATAAGTGGAAATTCCCAGACCACCACAAAAGCATCTCCTAGAGCTCCTCTTGGGGGAAATTCCCTTGAGCAGTACAGTTCGCACCTCCGGTTGGCACCAGTTGCAAACAGATCCACTTGAGGGATTCCCCAAAGGGTGAAGATCTCTTGAAGGACTTCCTGAGCTAGTTCCCACTCGTCAGAGACTGTGCTCTGCCTGCTCAGAGCGCCCACTGTTGTGTTCTTCTCTCCGGCTAGGTGAACTGACGATAGAGGGATTCCTTCTTGTAAAGCCCAGAAACAGAACTGCATTGCCTCTCTGCACAGCGGTAGTGACCTTACACCTCCTCTTTTGTTGAGGTAGTACATAGCCACTGTATTTTCCATCAGGATCGGGATATTCTTTCCCTGTACAGATGGTAGGAAGGCCTTCAGCACTTGTCTGATTGCCCTCAGCTCTAAAAGGTTGATATGTAGTTTGGACTCCGATGTAGACCAAAGACTGCTGATGGTCAAGTCGTTGGTATGGGATCCCCACCCCGTGAGTGAGGCGTCCGTCACTACTGTTATTTCCGGCCATGGTTGCCAAAAAGGTTCTCCTTTCAAGATGTTTTCCCGAAAGGCCCACCACTGAAGATCCAGTGAAACTCTGTTTGGGATTTGTAGGAGATCTGACATCCTTCCTGAGAATTGTGACCACTGAGTCCTGAGAGCCCACTGGAGAGATCTCACTCTCCGGCAAGCCTCTGGCACCAAAAAAATGCAGGATGACATGAGACTGAGCAACCTCAGAAAATCGGAGGCCGGAAGATATTGGGCATTGTGGAATGTCGTCACCATCTGCAGAATGTCTTGAGCCCTCAACTCTGGTGGCGAGGCTTTTCCCCAGGTATCATTTGGGACTTCTTGAAGTTTAGGGAGAAGTCCAGCTTGTGGAGGGAGTGGCAAGTATAGCTGAGGTGATCCAGGGCTTGTTCTGGGGAACTGACCCTGATCAGCCAGTCGTCCAAGTAGGGATATATGTGAACCACCCCTCTCCTGAGACTCGCTGCGACTACCGCCATTAGCTTGGTGAACACCCTCGGGAAGAGGAAAGCCCAAATGGGAGAAATCGAAACTGATAGTGAGAGTTGCCAATGGCGAACCTTAGGTACTGTCTGTGCTTCTGATGAATCGGCACATGAAAGTAAGCATCCTGGAGGTCTAATGATAGCAACCAATCCTGAAGCTGGAGGGCCTGAAGGATCTGAGAAAGGGTTACCATCTTGAACTTGTCCTTCCTGAGGAACTTGTTCAAGTCTCTTAAGTCCAAGATGGCTCTCATTCCTCCGTCCTTCTTTGGAATTAGAAAATAAGGGGAGTACCAACCCTTGTTCCTCTCCGCTGCAGGTACCAGTTCTATAGCACCTCTCTCCAGCAGGGTTAAAATCTCCTGCATAAAGAGCGGATCTGAAATCTTCAAAGAGTTGTCTCCCGGTGGATGATTCTGAGGTTTTTGCAGGAAAGGTAGGCAGTAACCTTGAGCAACTGTTTCCAATGTCCAAGCATCTGCCATTCTATCAGATGCTGCGACAACCTGCCTCCTACTGCCGTCTTGTGATGTAGGACCTCACAGAGGTTTTGGAGCGGCTGGCGCAGAGGCTGAGGGTAAAGCAGTCCCTGCTGCTGCGGTCTTAGTACCTCTACCCCGTCCACCACGGGGGAATCGTCTCTGACCTCTTTGAGCTGGCTGTCCTCTGCTTTTTCCGAATGCAGAATAATAGCAAAAGGACTTGCCCCTCCATGGTGCACCTGTGTGGCGGTTCGGAGTTTGCCTTATTGCAGCTCCAAGGGATTTTGCCGCCGCCTTGGAAGTTTGCAACTTCTCCAAACTTTCATCAGCTTTGCTTCCAAATAGATGGGTGCCGTCAAAGGGCTTGTTGAGAAGTCTGGACTGAACGTCTGGGGCAAATCCTGACTTCCACAACCAAGCAAATCTTCGGATTACTGTACTAGCTGCCATGGCTCTGCTGATGCTGTCAACAGAGTTGAGACCAGACTGGAGGGATTCGCACATAGCGTCCTTCCCATCCTTGACAAGGTTCAAGAAACCGTCTCGTTCCTCCCCTTCGGGGATGTGGTCAGCCGCAATCGGAATACAGTCCCAAAGGGTGTGCGTAAACCTCACCAGCGTGCACGTCGCATTAGCAGACTTTAACGCCATATTACCGGCAGAGAAAACCTTCTTGGCCATGGCATCCTATTTTTTGTCATCCCTGTCCTGTGGTATTGTGAGACAAGCATTTTGTTTGCCAGAAGATGTAGCTGCCTGTACTACCAGGCTTTCTGGAGTCGGATGTTTCGACAGGTACTGAGGATCTGAAGATGAAGCGCTGTATTTGGCTGTAAGCCTCTTATTGACTGCTGGGACAACCTCGGGTGTTTCCCAGTTGGAATCCACCCTCCTCTGCAGAGCCCCATGAAATGGGACAATAAGGTCTTCTTGTGGTCCTTTATCCAGCATGTCTGTTAAGTCATCCTGTTCAAAAACAGGCGTGGGTCTGGACCATCCCATGTATTCCATAACTCTAGTCATGAGTAGTCTATAGTTATATCCAGCATGATCCCCTGGATCTGCTTTACCAAATTCAACTTCAGGGGGAGTGTCAATGCCACTTGCCTCATGTATGGAGTCCTGTAGGTTTTTTATTCGGGACTCTTCTGATACAAGTTCCTCTGGAACAGAAGGTGTACCATACTCTAGACCAAAAGGTCTTTCCTCGTCAGATAAGTGAGATAATATTTCCAGATTGGTCTAATCCTGTCTAAATGTGACGCAGCCTAATATTTCCAGATTGGTCTAAGTGTGGCAATTCTAACATATACAATCCTGTCTAGATGTGACACAGCCTAATATTTCCAGATTGGCCTAAGTTTGGCAATTGTAACATACACAATCCTGTCTAGATGTGACACAGCCTAATATTTCCAGAATGGTCTAATTATGTCAATTCTAACATACACAATCCTGTCCGCTAGAGCGCCAGGGTACCACTCCGGTGGTGATAATGCGCGGTACAAATATCCTTAACATTAGTATTAACATGTCAGGCACACAGTGCTTCTATCATTTGTTTCTTCGGTCAGTACCACCAGGGGCACCTCCATGCCGACAGCGTTAGTTCGGAGAGGTTCCTCTCTACCTCCGACCTCTGACTGGTTCCTCTTATGAGCGAATCCCTCCTGGGATGCTCGTCTCTCAGCTCTCTGGTGTTTCTCAGACACCCGTTCTTCTGTTCTGCCTGATAGAAGGGAGACCAGCTTCTCTGTCTTCACACAGCCTGATCAAAACTCATGGTTCTCTCTGGATGTTAGCTTTTCTCCTCCCATGTTTATAAGACCACTGTAAATCTGTAGAAGGAGGCAACTGTCACAAAGCCTTGCGCGGTTGGTGCTGGACTCCTCTGCTCCGTGCTGAGTGTTGGTAAGGCAAACACCCTCTACTAACACCTGCGAACGCCCAGGAGCCCGTTGTTGGCTTCTGACATTCCCGCAGCAGTGTGTTCTCCATATCGTTCAGCCTTCTTTCTCTCTCTTCATGAGCCAGTTTGCTCCACAACACCTTCTTCAGCCCTTCCATCTCTCGGTCCGTCCCTAGAGAAGCAGCTTTCTCTTTCCAACAGCAGCGTGCCACAGTCAGCTGTGGCTGCAGTTCAAATCTTCCAGTCACAGGTACATGATCAGAATAACTAGAGTGCAGCCTGTACACTTGATCTTTTCCACTCTGCATTACTTGGCTCATCTTCCTTGTCCCAGTATTCCCATGGTTATGAGAATGGTGTCCCGTAGTTATTCTCAACATTCTTATTGTCTCTATTACTACTGGGTTGAGTATGAGGGGTCCCATAGTTAGTCTGACTCTTTTAATAGTCTGTTATTACTGGGAGGAGTGTGAGGGGTTCCCATAGTTATTACCACTGTTCTTATTGTCTTGCTAATTAGGGTATAGCCACTCTGCATAGCCGCCCATGTCCCCGGGTCTCCCACACTTCACGTTACCTTCCTGGGTTCAGGTTCACATCACCGGGTTGGCGTCTCTTCACGATACGTCGGTGTAAAATGGCTTCCTTGCTTTCATTTGGTCTGCTCCACAGTGCGGCTCAGCACCCTTCTTGGATGATGATTCTTGGTTAGAGAAGACTTTTTTCCCCTTCTTTCCCTTTTTCACCATATGTCAGTCACACAGTTCTTCTATCATCTGTTTCTTCGGTCGGTACCACCAGGGGCGCCTCCGTGCCAACAGCGTTAGTTCAGAGAGGTTCCCCTCTCCCTCCAACCTCTAACTGGGTCCTCTTACGAACGAATACCTCCTGGGATGCTCGTCTCTCAGCGCTCTGGTGTTTCTCAGACACCCGTTCTTCCATTCTGCCTGATAGAAGGGAGACCAGCTTCTCTGTCTTCACACAGCCTGTAATAACTCCTGGTTCTCTCTGCAAGTTAGCTTGGCTCCTCCCATGTTCATATGACCACTGTAAAGCTGTAGAAGGAGGAAACTGACACAAAGTCTCTCGCAGTTGGTGCTGGACTCATCTGCTCCGTGCTGATTGTCGGTGAGGCAAACGCCATCAAGTAACACATGCAAACGCCCAGGAGCTCTGTGTTGGCTTCTGACATTCCCGCAGCAGTGTGTTTTCCATATCGTTCAGCCTTCTTTCTCTCTCTTCATGAGCCAGTTTTCTCCACAACACCTTCTTCAGCCCTTCCCTCTCTCGGTCCGTCCCTAGAGAAGCAGCTTTCTCTTTCCAACAGCAGCGTGCCACAGTCAGCTGTGGCTGCAGTTCAAATCTTCCAGTCACAGGTACATGATCAGAATAACTAGAGTGCAGCCTGTACACTTGATCTTTTCCACTCTGCATTACTTGGCTCATCTTCCTCGTCCCAGTATTCCCATGGTTATGTGAATGGTAGTACATCTTTGTGTACGTTTTCTCAGTAGTCTTAAGGGAAAGTTGGCTCTGAATGATTTGTAAGAAGAGCCTGAGGAGATACTTTCATGAATTTTAGGGGACAAGCCAGATCTTGATGGTTCACACACAGATCTTGTTCGAAGGTCTTCGGTACCTTTCCTAGGGAAAGGAGGGAGGGGTAACATTATGCCATGAGGGCATTGGGCATGGATGTGGTATCCTCAAGAGAGTAAGGGGAATACCATGCCTTGTTTGATGGTGTTTCACTACTCCACTGTAAGTTATCTCCCCCCATTTGATCCAACCTCACATAGCCGCCCCCAGGGTCAGAATCAGGTAGCGGCTGCCGTACCCTGACACAAGGAGGAGAGGTCACAGCCGGGAAAGAAGTGATGACACCATCGGATTCATCACACAAGGGTTACACAGTTCTGCCCACTGTGAAGAATCAGAAATGAGCGGTGGAGACAAAGTGGTAAAATTCTCAACATTAGCCATTGTATTAACAGAAAGGGGTTTGGATAATAATAATAATTTAGCATTTATATAGTGCTACAAACCCTCAGGTATCTGAGCGCTGCTAATTATTACCCATGGTGTGTGGTGCTCATTTATCGACCTCGGAAGAATTAAAGCCTGAGTTTGGCCCTGCCGAGATTTGAACCCGCGTCAGCAGGCTCTGCACAGATGGGCTCTGCACAGATGTCAAAGCGAGCGCTCTACTCGCTGTGCTATTGGACCAGCTAAAGGCATATCTTTCACTATCCGGATAAAGGCCTATCTTTCCCTACCATAAAGCAAATGTCCCTTCCTATAAAACTAAAACTAAAATAAGATGATCTTGTGTTTTGAAACCAAATCTGAACCTCACACTAACATACACAATCAAAAGGTGCAAGGTAAATGCTTCAAACTGCAAGTCAACAAAAATTTAAAAAAACTAAAACATATTACTTCAACCAAACCAACCAGGGGGTGGTTCCCAGGGGGATTATTTCAGGAAAATATTATTAGTTTCAAGAAAATTGTTCAAAATATTCAGTTTCAAGACCAGTCTCTTAAAGGCAATGCAAATATCTCTTTTACGTAATACTTTCCTTCCACAACACTGGTTGGAATATAACAAAGAGAAGTCTCTCCTAATCTTTCAGGATCGCAAATCAAGATGTCTTTTCCACAATGCTGGTTGGATTGAAGCAAAGGAAAGTCTTTCCTACTTTTCAGGATGGTAAAACAAATGTATTTTCTCCAATAGTGATTAAAGTATGGCAGAACTTTTCATCTTCACTGGTTGGCAAAATGTTCAATTGAAACAACTACTTAATACGACAAAACTTCTCTTCAACACAATAGTTCAAAATGGGTTTCCTGGTACACTCCCCAGCCAGGAAACCTCTCAAATGAAAACTCTTGATATCCTGGTTTACTCTCCTGCCAGGAATATCCCCCTTTTGGCGCACACAGATCCCAAGGTGTACTCTCCTGCCAGGTATCTCTTTCCAAAAGGGTTCAATACTTAATGCTCTTAACAGGTCTCTCCAGCATCATTCACATTTCTCTTAAGTATCACACAATTGTACTTCTTCAGTGGAATTACTTTGTTGACTTCAGTTAGTACTTGTACCAATTTCCTGCATACTGACATCCCATATATGAGGGTTTGTTCAAGCTCTTTCTGTCAACCTTTCTTGCAATGTATCTTGGCTCTTGGCAATGCTTGTTCCATGTCTCCCCAGGATACATCTCAAGTCAGGAGAATTGTAAAACGTTTGCCTCTTTGCTTCTCTTACAATGTGTTGTGGCTTATGTCAATGTTGGTCTCAGGTTTCCTACAACTGACATCTCATATCTGGAGAATTGTACAACTTTTGACTCTTTCTTTCTTTCTTTTAATGTCTTGTGGCTTATGGCAATGCTGGTTCCAGGTTTCCCCCAACTGACATCTCATATCAGGAGAAATGTACCATGTTTTCCTTTGCTGTTTAAATCTATTTGATCGGTATTCGAAAAAATGCTTCCCAAATGTTCGTTAACGTATTTGCACGTCCCAGGACCCCCTACTCATTAAAGTTAACTCGCTGGTGGTTCATTGTGCGGCTGCTGCAAGGAAATACCAACAGGCAGCAACCTTTCCCTTGGTTGTAAAGTCTCTTTCAGTTATTGCGCCGGAGCGAACCTTCGCCGGTGGAACCGCTTTCCCTCTGCGGGACGGCGTCTCTCTTGGTCCTGCTGCGCACAGCTCACCTTCTTTTCACCGGAGTTCCTCCTCTCTGTCCTGATCGCTTCCAGCTTGTTCCCGGCAGACGTTTCCCGCTCTTCCCACAGCTCTTCTCCATGGGGTTGCCTCTGGACTTGCTTCCGGCTACGCACACTCTGCAGCCTTTCTCCTCTGTCCTCCATTCTCTCAGCTGCAGGTAACTTCCAGGTTTAAATGTCCTGCGCAGCTGATCTGGATCGTGACAACTAGACTGCACTTTGCACTTGGTGTCACGTTGCCTCCAAATTAACTTCCTGCTCCTCTTCCTTGTCTCAGTACTTGAGGCCTTCTGGGACTTGGAGTCCAAGCAGGGATGTCATATCACCAAAATGCCAGGGGTAGCGGAAGTGACCTCACACAACCCTTGACCTCTGATTACATCACAGGAAGTGAAGTCATTTGACCCCACCCCGAAGTGACATTACGGGAAGTCGATGGAACATGACCTTTCACCCTTTGACAAAACAACAAATGGCATCACATAGCATTGTTCCTAAGTACACTACGAAAAATATGGTTACAAAATCATTGTAATGCGATATACATTTCATACAAGAATGGATCACCATATGTATCGTTGATTGATATCAGTGTGTATAGGCCCATGTTATCAAATTACTGTGAATGCAACCAGACGTCCAAGGCCAAATGATAATGATGTGCTATTATATAGCACTTACGCTTAAGCGCTTTATATAGAAAGAATATACATACAATATTACCCAACCTGTGTTGGTACTCATTTATCAACCTCAGAAGGGTGAAAGGCTGAGTTGGCCTTGCCAAGAGTTGAACCTGAATATCACATACACATCACAGCAGTAAGCGCTCAACCCACTGAGCTGTCTTACTGGCTATAGCTATCTTACCGGCTATAGTAAAGTGAGCAATTCCATGTCTGAATGTTCTCAAAGGCAGAAAGCAAATTATACGTTGTTGTGGATACCATTGAAAACTGAGATTTAACAGCAGGCCAGTTCATGATATGATATGATATGATATGGCATTCAAGGCGCAGCGAGGTAAGGGAGGAGGACATAGGGAGGACAGAGACAACGATCTTACTAGGCCAAGTGACATTGAAATTGCGCAAGTGCAGGGGAAAGGAGAGGGAAAAGTGCAAGGGGAGATGGAGGGGGTAAGTGCTGTACATGGGATCAAACAATAACAAGAAGTGCGGCCAGCAGGTGGCAAGTGCAAGGGTAAGTACAGACAGCAGGTGTCCAATAAGTGCAGGTAAGGGGACTGTAGGATTGCAGATACAGGCCCCAAGTGCAAGGATTGCCAGGAGGCAGTGCGGGTGTGTAACTGGGCGAGCAGGGACCTGGGCTCGGAGTCAAATCGTAGCCAGGAGACCAGTGAAGTATCGGACAGGAGATCAGCAGAGGAGAGGAAGAGAGAAGGCAGAAGCAAAGAGGAAGGTCTTGAAGTGCTTCCGGAATCGGAGATGGTTCTGCTCAAGTTTCAGAGAGGCAGGCAGGCTGTTTCAGAGAGAGGCCCCTGCCAACTCTCTGAAACAGCCTGCCTGCCTCTTGTTGCTTGGAGAAGCAACAGGCCCTGAGGGAGTTGGAGGTGATCTGCAGGTCTGGTGCAAAGGTGGCCACAAGTCGCGCCTGCATGGATCTACTTTTCAGGCTTCATAGGTTGGCAAAATACATACCACTGGGAGGTTTCATAACTGTGTATTTAAGAATTTAGAGTAGCGCAGGGAAAGCAGCGCACTATTACGGCATCCCGTACTCTGGGCACTTGTTACCTCATACATGCAAACAAACATCCTGAAAAGCATGGCATAGATAGGAAAGATAAACACATTACAACAAAGCATTAAATGTGGCACAATGAAAACAAGGGCCACTTTTTTGTGCTATGGTCAAAGATTTCTACACTGTACACAAACTTTTAAGCAAAAGGATTTTGTCAAGTGACCGAGGACAACGAGATGGATTGACTTGTGATGAGCGTAACATATACAACGCAGAAAAAAATGCTATAACTGCAACTTGCGAAAAGCTAAATACATAGTCCAAAATGGATGCTTATTCTACTTTAAATGCTAAGTTTTTGTCTGAATTGGGAATTCGAGGTGTTTAAGAACAGACTAAATCAGTGACTCACTCCCTGAAGTGTGCCTAAAATAAACCTTTAATGAGTCTAGCAATTAGTGTATAGAATTCCAGAAAAACAAATTATTTGTTATTCCTATTCTTTCTTATTTAGTGTCACTGCGTTAAACTTGTGGAACCCCCTGTTTTTTTTTTAAAAAGGCCTGAACAAGAAAGCCAGCCATTCCAAAAATATATGGGATACATTACTCACCGTAATCGTATTTCTGATGCTTGTATCTGCTTAGATTCACATGCTGTGCATAGGCCGACATCTAGTGGAAGCTGCAGAGCATTACAGTTTGTTTTTCGAAACTCGAAAATGGGCGTCGACGCAGGGCGTGCCAGTAATACTATCCCTAGTGTGACGTCCACTGTACCCATGATCCCTCACGCGTGTAGGACCCTCAGATTGTATTTTTTCTGACATGAGGTAGCATGAGGAGAAGCGCGAGTACAGATGATCCAAGCAGATATAAAGAAAGGTAAGACTACAAGCATCCATGCGCCTTCTCTCAGAGGGGAGGAAGCGTGGGTTGCTTGTGAATCTAAGCAGATACAAGCACCAGAAATACGATTACGGTGAGTAATGTATCCCTTCTGAGGCTTGTGGAATCTGCTTAGATCACATGCTGTGCATAGATTAGCGAGCAGTACCTGAAGAAGGAGGTGGGATGTGAGAAGGGTCATGACCAAATAAATGTCTTAGAAACGCTTGTGCCACTTGGGTATCTGTCTTGGAATGGGTGTCAATGCAGTAGTGCTGAGTAAAAGTGTGAATAGAGCTCCAAGTAGCTGCTTTGCAAATGGTGTCAAGGGGGACATTTGCAATGAAAGCCAGAGTGGCCCCAATGCCTCTTGTAGAGTGGGATCTTGGCGTGAAAGGCAGAGTTTTTTCAGAAAGGCAGTAACACAGCTGGATACAGTTAATAATCCACTTAGAGATGGCACCTTTAGAGACGCAATCCCCTTCTCTGCCTGTAGCTACGGAGACAAACAGTTGGTCTGTTTTCCTTAGCGGTCTGGTCTTGTTTACATAGTAGAGGACCGCCCTATGCACATCTAGGGTTTGTAGTTTCACCTCAGCCGAGCTCTGTGGGTCTTGGAAAAAAGCCGGAAGCTCGATGGACTGGCTCACGTGGAATTTAGAAATAAACTTAGGTGAGAACCTAGGGTGTGTGCGTAAAACCAGTTTATCTTTATGGACAGTAAAGAAAGGATCTAGCACTGACAGAGCCTGAATTTCACTGACCCTTCTTATAGATGTAATAGCTACTAAGAAGGCCGTCTTGTAAGTCAGGTGTTTGAGAATGCTTTTATGCATGGGCTCGAATGGGGGGGCCCATGAGTTTAGATAGCGTCACGTTAAGGTCCCATCCTGGTGGTGGGTTAGAAATAGGAGGGTGAAGTCTCTTTACTCCTTCCATGAAGGCTTTAACTACTGGTACTTTCCACCACAACACCTTGTTATGGGAAGTGGTGTATGCCGACAGGGCTGCCAGGTGTACCTTCGGTGAGTTAAAGACCAGTCCTGCATCCAGCAGGTGGAGCATGTATCTAAAAATAGTGGAAGGAGTGCAATCAACTGGGTTGATTTGTTTATTCTGGCACCAGATAACGAATCTCTTCTATTTGTCAAAGTAGCAGTGCCTCGTGTTTGGCTTCCTAGATTCTTTTAGGATGTCCCTATACCTCTGAGGTAAATTGAGATGTCCGAACTCTATGACCTCAGGAGCCATGCTGCCAGGTTCATTGAGTTGGGTTGAGGATGCACTGTTTGACCTTGGTGCTGGGACAGTAGGTTGTACCAGGCCGGAAGTTTGATCGGTTCGCACACGGCTAATCTAAGTAAGTGTGGGAACCACTGTTGTCTCGCCCACATGGGAGCACCAGGACGAGCATCATCGACTCTCTATTCATCTTGTTGACCACCTTCCTGATGAGAGGAGTTGGTGGTAAAAAAGCGTACGCAAACATTCCTGACCAGTTCATCCACAGGGCATTCCCCTGGGAGTCTGGTTGGGGGAACCTGGATGCAAATCCTGGGCATTGTCTGTTTTCGCTTGTGGCAAATAGGTCTACAGTGGGGAAACCCCACTGAGAGAAGATATCTTCTACGACTTCTCTGTGTAGACACCATTCGTGTTCCTCTGGGAGGGGGTCTCTGCTTAGAGCATCCGCTAGAGAATCGAGA
Source organism: Ambystoma mexicanum (assembly GCF_040938575.1). Taxonomy (NCBI): domain Eukaryota; kingdom Metazoa; phylum Chordata; class Amphibia; order Caudata; family Ambystomatidae; genus Ambystoma; species Ambystoma mexicanum. The sequence goes on along the minus strand of NC_090925.1, from coordinate 13,580,270 downwards.
TCCCCTGGAACATGTTGCGATGACAGGAAGATGTTCCGTCTGAGTGCCCATATCCAAATTTTCTGGGCAAGCTTGGACAGATTTTGCGAACAAATCCCTCCTTGCTTGTTCATGTAAAACATGGCTGTAGTGCTGTACGTCCAGATTTGCACTGACAGATTTAGCAGGTAGGGCTCAAACGCTTGAAGCGCTCTGAATACTGCCAGAAGCTCTAGCAGGTTGATGTGATTCTTGGCCACTGAGTGAGACCAGACACCATGAGCTGTGTGGTGGAGATGGTGAGCTCCCCACCCTGTCAGGCATGCATCGGTTGTGACTACCGCCTGTATCTCGGGATCGTAAAAGGGTTTCCCCTTGGACAGATTTTCTCTTGTCCACCAGTCTAGGCTTTGTACAAGTGTTGGCGAAAAGACCACGAGATCGTCCCACTGACCAGTTTCCTGAGACCACTGTTTCGCCAACCATTCCTGCATGGGACGCATGCGCAGGCGCGCGTGGGGGACCAGGTAAATACATGACGCCATCATGCCCAGCAACCGCATTGCTTTGCGTACCGTTATCTGTCAACCGGACTGATATTGCACAATTTGCAGCAGTATATTCCGAATTCTTTTCTCGGAAGGAAAGGTCAACCCCTCGAGTGTCTAGGATAGCTCCTACGAACTGTTTGGAGGTGCTTGGCACCAGACTTGAATTTTTCTCGTTTATTGAGAAGCCCAATTCGAAGAGGAGGTTCATTGTCCTTTGAATGTTTGTTCTGCAAATTATTGGGGTCTCCCCCGTGATGAGCCAGTCGTCCAGGTAAGGGTACACCGGGATTGCCTCCCTGCGTAGGTGTGCTGCCGCCACCGCCAGTACCTTGGTGAATACCCTTGGAGCGGAAGCTATCCCGAAGGACAGTACCTTGAACTGGTAGTGCCGACTATCCACCTTGAAGCGCAAGTACTTTCTGTGCGCTGGGAACATAGAAATATGAAAATAGGCATCTTTCATGTCCAATGTTGCCATGTAATCCCCCTTTTTTAGGAGGGGGATTACCTCTTGGAGAGTAGTAATGCGAAATTTTTGGGGCTTGACATACTTGTTTGCAGGCCGTAAATCCAATACTGGGCGCATTGTCAAATCTTTTTTTGGCACAAGGAAGTAAGTTGAATAAATACCCTTGTTTACCTGGTGTCCCAGGACGAGTTCTATCGCGTCCTTTGCTAGCAGATTGACGATCTCCTCGAGGAGGATCTTCTGGTGTTCCAAAGAATGTATTCTTTGTCGTGGAGGATGGTTCCGGGGACGCTTTAACAGTTCTATGCAGTACCCAGCGGATACTGTGGACAGCACCCATCTGTCTGATGTGATCCCTTCCCAAACTTGGGTGAAGTTGGAAATGCGTCCCCCTACTGGGGTTGCGTGAGAAGGGACCCTGAACGGAGTGTCACTGTTTTGGTGGAGGCGTGCCGCCTCCTTTACTGGGACTGCCTCTACCCTTACCACGTCCTCTTTTATTACCCCTGCCGTAACTCTGGGTAGACTGTTGGTTATTATTGTTCCACTTTGTACCCTGCCCCTGGGAATAGTTAGATCCTCTCTGGGAATTTGGGCCGCGTGGGCGACGAAAATTGCCATTCCCTCTCTGATTAGGGGGTTTGTTGGTTAGTTGGCCTAGAGATTTGAGTGTCTCATACTCGTCCTTGGCATTTTTCAGCACGTCCTCGACCGCCTTACCAAACAACAGATCCGGCTCCACCGTTTTATCTAACAAAGATGCTTGGGTTTCAGCTTTGAATCCAGACTGCCGTAACCAAGCATGTCTCTTGATAACAGTTCCTTCTGCTATCAATCTTCCGGCGTTATCCGCGGCATCAAAGGTTGCTTTTAAAATGCAACCGGACACGGCTCTTCCCTCCGCCGCAACTCGTGCCAACTGGCTCTTTAAGGGTTCTGGGGCGTAGTCTATGAGTGCCGCAACTTCTTCCCACTGATGGCAGTTGTAGCTGGCCAACAGGGTGGTGCAGTTGGCAATCCTTGCCTTGTAGGCGGAAGTGGAGGCTACTTTCCTGCCCAAACCATACAGTTTCTTGCTCTCCTTGTTGGGAGGAGCTTCGGACGATGACAAGGGTGTTCCAGCCCTCTGACGGGTGTTAGTAACAACCAGGGAGTCTGGTTTCAGATGCCCCCTTATATACAGTGGGTCTGATTGGGCTGCCCTGAAAAGTTTCTCAATCCTGGGGTTCACTGTCCTGGTGAGGTTAGGATTTAAAAGTGAAGGTATGGCCTGAGCAACAGGCCTCCTTTCTCCCACTAACTCTTCTGCGAAGTCCCTCTCCTCTTGAGCACCCTGGGTGTCAATGTGGAAATGTGCTGCCGCTCGGGACAGAACTTCATTCAGGAGAGGTTGATTGTCGACAGGGGAGTCGGTAATCGGGGTTCTTTCTCTACCGAGAATCTACTCTGTAGGTCTCAGGGTCTTCCTCTTCCGCTTCTTGGTCCTCATCATCCCCATAGTAGCCCGTACCAGTTTGCTCTTCCAGCATGCCCAAATCTGGATCCTCACAAAAGGATGTATCCCCTTGATATTGAAAGTAGGGCTGTATATAGAAAGGGTCCGAAGACCGTGTTGGGGCTTCAAACCTGGACTTCTTACTTGGAGGTATTGGATCCTTAGAGCCTGAGGGTGCTGACCCGTCGGGAGTATAGGAGAGAAAACAATACATTTGTTTTACCATCCTGAAAAGTAGGAAAGACTTTCCTTTGCTTCAATCCAACCAGCATTGTGGAAAAGACATCTTGATTTGCGATCCTGAAAGATTAGGAGAGACTTCTCTTTGTTATATTCCAACCAGTGTTGTGGAAGGAAAGTATTATGTAAAAGAGATATTTGCATTGCCTTTAAGAGACTGGTCTTGAAACTGAATATTTTGAACAATTTTATTGAAACTAATAATATTTTCCTGAAATAATCCCCCTGGGAACCACCCCCTGGTTGGTTTGGTTGAAGTAATATGTTTTAGTTTTTTTTAATTTTTGTTGACTTGCAGTTTGAAGCATTTACCTTGCACCTTTTGATTGTGTATGTTTGTGTAAAAATCTGCCAATGAAGACATCCTTGACATAACCCTCTATGTCATCACTAGACCATTCTCTAGAACTGGGAATGATCCTTTCTGGAGCTTTCTCCGCCTTATCCTGACTAGACTTACTCGTTTTAGCAAGTGTCCTTGGGATAACAGAGGACTGGGACTTGTCTGTCTGTTTAAGTGGAGTGGGACGTTTTTGAGGTGTGTGAGGAGGCTGAGACTGCTTCCTCTGTTGTTTTCCCCCTCCCTGTGGGCGGAAAAGTGTTTTCCCTGTTTTTTCGCTCCTCCGGAGCCTTCCGACGCCTGGCGTCGAGGTTCGGGGGTAGTGTCCCTATCTTTAGAACGTGGAGGTAGGGACTCGGGAGCCGCCGTTACGCGGACTGCGAGCGCCGACTCCTGGAGTGCGGTCTGGGGATGGAAGTCGGCTTCGTCTTCAGACGATGGAACTTCCGTTACCTTGGGGAGCGAGGCACTCTTGGCAACAGTGGATGATTGCCTGGAGTCATGCAGCGATCTAGATCAAGAACGCCCAGAGGACACCGATTCGGACCGTTCTCTATATTCCTCTTTCCGATAACTCGACGTGCGCGTTGAGTCTCGGTTGGACTTCATGTGCTTTGTGGAAGTGCTATGGGTAGTACTTGTGTCGCTGGGGGTCTTCTCCATAGCCGCCCTGCCGGACGACCTTCTGAGGTCAGGGACTTGCGCTCGGCTGTCTCTTGACGCCACGTTGCCCTCGCCGTCTGATAGTACGGCGTCGCTGCCATCGCTGAAGGCGCCCTCCGCTGCCATGGCCTCCTGAGGCCTGGCGTGGTGGGCCCAACGCTTGATCCAACGGTCCTTAAGTGTTTTCGGTTTAAACCTACTACACGCTCTGCAGTTCGCCTCGGGGTGGTCCCTCGGCAAGCAGAGATTGCACGTGGCATGCCTGTCGAACCAAGGGTACTTGCGGTTGCACTTGGGGCAGAATTGGAAAGGGGTACCCTCCATACGCACATTGTGGCAGCGGGCTAGTAAGTGTAGGAATATATATAATGATGTACCTATATACCAAAAGAGTGTAGAGTATGTCCACCCCTCACTCTCCCTACTTGCAGGGCCGAGGCCAGAGGCCTTCCAAGGCCCAAATCAGTCGTGCAGCTGCTGACGGTCGAATTCTTCTCCGGGCCGGCGTCGAGTGTGGAAGTTCGGTGACTCGACATTGGGGTGGAGAAATGGGTAAATATAACAATATTTAGCAAAAGTATGGCTAAGGCCAGGGAACTTCGCGAAATGCTTCCGACCAGTATGGCGGAAAAAAACAATCTGAGGGTCGTACACGCGTGAGGGATCATGGGTACAGTGGACGTCACACTAGGCATAATATTACTGGAACATCCTGTGTCGACGCCCATTTTTTTGAGTTTCGAAAAACAAACTGTAATACTCCGCAGCTTCCACTAGATGTCGGCCTATGCACAGCATGTGATCTAAGCAGATTCCACAAGCCTCAGAAATATATATATATATATATATGATACATTACTCACCGTAATCTTATTTCTGTTGCTTTTATCTTCTTAGATTCACATACTGTGCATAGGCCGACATCTAGTGGAAGCTGCAGAGTATTACAGTTTGTTTTTCGAAACTCAAAAAGGGGCGTCGAACTAGGGCGTGCCAGTAATACCATCCCTAGTGTGACGTCCACTGTACCCATGATCCCTCATGCGTGTAGGACCCTCAGATTGTATTTTTTCTGACATGAGGTAGCATGAGGAGTAGCGCGAGTACAGAGTATCCAAGCAGATAGATAGATAAGACTACAAGCATCCATGCGCCTTCTCTCAGAGGGGAGGAAGGGCGGGCGCATGTGAATCTAAGCAGATACAAGCATCAGAAATACGATTACGGTGAGTAATGTATCCCTTCTGAGGCTTGTGGAATCTGCTTAGATCACATGCTGTGCATAGTTTAGCGAGCAGTGTTAGAAGAAGGAGGTGGGATGTGAGAAGGGTCATGAGCGAACAAATGTCTTAGAACCGCTTGTCCCACTTGAGTATCTGTCTTGGAATGAGTGTCAATGCAGTAGTGCTGAGTAAAGGTGTGAATTGAGCTCCATGTAGCTGCTTTGCAAATGATGTCAACGGGTACATTTGTAATGAAAGCCAGGGTGGCCCCAGTACCTCTAGTAGAGTGGGCCCTTGGTGTAAAAGGCAGTCAGCCTCATTACACGGTAGGCGGTAAGGGTTTACCGGTATCGGTAAGGGCACCGGTACCGGTAAACCCTTACCGCCTTACTACGAGTTCCCTTTGCGGGACCCGACCTTAACGGCTGGTTTTACCAGCCGTTAAAGTAGGGTGCCACAAAGGGGCCTTGGTGCTAATTACGGTACCGCAATTTGCAGTACCGTAATTAGCACCTTCCCCATTCGCATTATGCCCTATGGGGGCAAAAATGGGAATGGGGAAGTGCCTTGGTGAATGGGGAATTACCGCCTCCGCTCACCTTGGAGTAGGGCGCTAATTCCGCCATCCACTAAGGCGGACACGGTAAAATACCGGCGGCAACCATGGCGCTAATAGCGCCATGGTTACCGCCTACCGTGTAATGAGGCCCAGTGTCTTTTCTGAAAGGGAGTAACACAGCTGGATACATTTGACTATCCATTTAGAGATGGCACCTTTAGAGACGTGATCTCCTTCTCTGCCTCTAGCTACAGAGACGAACAGTTGATCTGTCTTTCTTAGCGGTCTGGTCTTGCCTACGTAGAAGAGGACCGCTCTTCTCAAATCTAGTGTGTGGAGTTTCACCTCAGCAGAGCTTTTGGGTTCTTGGAAAAAGGCCGGTAGCTCAATGGACTGATTAACATGGAATTTAGAAATGAACTTAGGTGAGAACCTAGGGTGAGTTTGTAGAACCAGTTTATCCTTATGGACAGCAAAGAAAGGATCCTGCACTGACAGAGCTTGAATTTCACTGACCCTTTTTATGGATGTAATGGCTACTAACAAGGCAGTTTTATAAGTCAGGTGTTTAAGACTAGCTTTATGCATGGGTTCAAAGGGGGGCCAATGAGTTTAGCAAGCACCTCATTAAGGTCCCACCCTGGTGGTGGGTTAGATATTGGAGGGTGGAGTCTCTTCACCCCTTCCATAAAGGCCTTGACAACTGGCACCTTCCACCATGACACCTTGTTATGGGAGGTGGTGTAGGCTGACAGCGCCGCCAGGTGTACCTTGAGTGAATTAAATACCAAACCTGCGTCCAGAGGTGGAGCATGTAGGTGACAATATTGGAAGGCGTGAAATCAATTGGGTTGATTTGTTTTTTCTGGCACCAAATAACAAATCTTTTCCATTTATTAAAATAACAGTGTCTTGCGTTAGGTTTTCTAGATTCTTTTTAAGATATCCATACATCTCTGGGGTAAATTGAGATGGCCGAACTCTATGACTTCAGGAGCCATGCTGCCAAGTTCAACAAGCTCGGTTGAGGATGCACTGTTTGTCAGTCGTGCTGGGAGAGTAGGTTGTACCAGCACGGGAGTCTGATGGGGACGCACACCGCCAGTCTGCATAGGTGTGGGAACCATGGTTCTCTCGCCCACATAGGAGCAACTAGGTTGAGCGTCATCGATTCCCTGTGTATCTTGTTGACCACCTTCCTCATCAGAGGGGTTGGTGGAAAAGCATAGGCAAACATCCCTGACCAATTCATCCACAGAGCGTTCCCCTTGGAGCTTGGCTGGGGGAACCGGGATGCGAATTGTGGGCATTGTCTGTTTTCGCTTGTGACGAATAGGTCTATAGTTGGGAAACCCCACTGAGAAAAGAGGTCTTTTGCGACTTCTTCGTGTAGACGCCATTCGTGTTCTTCTGGGAGGGGATCTCTGCTCAAAGCGTCCGCTAGTGAATCGAGATCCCTTGGAACATGTTGAGACGTCAGGTAAATGTTCCGTCTGAGTGCCCATAGCCAAGTTTTCTGGGCAAGCCTGGACAGATTTGGCGAACGAGTGCCCCTTTGTTTGTTTATGTAAAACATTGCTGTCGTGCTGTCTGTTAGGATCTGCACTGACAGGTTGGATAGGTGTTGTTCGAACGCCCGAAGTGCTCTGAAGACTGCCAGAAGTTCCAGCAGGTTGATGTGATTCTGAGCCACTGTGTGTGACCAGAGACCCTGAGCTGTGTGGTGAAGGAGGTGGGCTCCCCATCCTGACAGGGACGTGTCTGTTGTGACTACGGCCTGTACTTCTGGATCGTAAAAGGGTTTCGCCTTTGAAAGATTCTCTCTTGTCCGCCAGCGAAGACTCTGTACTAGTGTTGGCGAAACGACCACTAGATCATACCACTGACCACTTGCCTGAGACCACTGTTTCGCCAACCATTCCTGCATGGGTTACATGCGCAGGCGCGCGTGGGGAACCAGGTAAATGCATGATGCCATCATGCCGAGCAAACACATCGCTTTGCGCACCCTTATTTGGCGACCGGGCTGATATTGCGGAATTTGCAATAACAGATTCCGAATTCTTTCCTCTGATGGAAAGGCCAACCCCTCGTTTGTGTCTAGGACAGCTCCTAGGAACTGTTTGGAGGTGCTTGGCACCAGGCTTGATTTTTTCTCGTTGATTGAGAAGCCCAATAGGAAGAGGAGGTTGATTGTTCTTTGAATGTTGGATCTGCAAATTACGGGGGTTTCCCCTGTGATGAGCCAGTCGTCCAGGTAAGGGTACACTGGGATTGCCTCCCTGCGTAGGTGTGCCGCCACCACCGCCAGTACCTTGGTGAATAGCCTTGGAGCCAAGGCTATTCCGAAGGGCAGCACCTTGAACTGGTAGTGCTGGCTGTCTACCTTGAAGCGCAAGAATCTTCTGTGCACTGGGAACATGGAAATATGAAAATAAGCATCTTTCATATCCAATGTTGCCATGTAATCTCCTCTTTTTAGGAGGGGGATTACACCCTGGAGTGTAGTCATGCGAAATTTTTGTGGCCTGACATATTTGTTTGCAGGGCGTAGGTCTAATACTGGGAGCATCGTTAGATCTTTTTTTGGCACAAGGAAGTAGGTTGAATAAATACCCTTGTTTACCTGGTTACCCGGGACGAGTTCTATTGCGGCCTTTGCAAGAAGAATGACGATCTCCTCGAGGAGGATTCTTTGGTGCCCCAAGGAGTGTATCTCCTGTCTTGGAGGATGGTAGCAGGGGCGTTCCAGAAGTTCTATACAGTATCCCGCGGACACTGTGGACAGCACCCATCTGTCCAAAGTGATCCCTTCCCATGCTTGGGTGAAGATGGAAATGCGCCCCCCTACTGGGGATGCATGGGAAGGGACCCGGAGCAGAACGTCACTGTTGTTTATTGGGAGGCGTAGCGCCTCTACCTGGGTTGCCTCTCCCCCTAACGTGGCCCCTCTTTTGACCTCTGGCGAAACCTTGGGTAGCTTGTTGGTTACCGCCCCAGGAGGCTCCTTGGTTCTGATAGTAATTGGACCCTCTCTGGGAGTTTTGGTCACGAAAGCGACGAAAATTGTTATTACCCCGCTGGTTTGTGGGCTTATTTGTTAGTTGGCCAAGGGACTTTAAGGTGTCATATTCGTCCTTAGCCGTCTTCAGCGATTACTCCACTGCTTTCCCAAACAGGACATTAGGTTCTACCGGCATGTCTATGAGGGTGGCTTGGGTCTCGGGTTTAAACCCTGACTGCCTTAGCCAAGCGTGTCGTTTGATTACTGTGCTTTCTGCTATCAGCGTCCCTGCATTGTCTGCTGCATCGAAGTTAGCCTTGAGAATGCATCTGGAAACTGATCTTCCTTCCGACGCAATCTGGGCCAACTGGCTCTTTAGAGGTTCTGGTGCGGAGGCAATGAGGGCAGCTACCTGTTCCCATTGGTGGCAGTTGTAGCTTGCTAGCAGAGTGGTGGTACTGGTAATGCGTGCTTGGTACGCCGACGTGGATACCACCTTCCTACCTAGAGCGTATATTCTCTTGCTCTCTTTGCCCGGGGGAGCTTCCGAAGATGCTAGTGGTGTTCCCGCTCTCTCCCTGGTGGTTGTAACCACTAATGAGTCAGGCTTTAGCTGACCCCTTATGTACAGTGTGTCAGAGGGAGCGGCCCTGAATACATTTTCTACTCGTGGGTTAACTGCCTGAGTAAGATTAGGGGTCACCAGAGAAGGATTGATTCTGCGTTGAATAGATTTTAGAATGAGGATAGCCTGAACAATGGATCTTTTATCCCCTAGAATTTGGTCTGCAAAATCTCTCTCTTCCTGGGCACCCTGAGTGTCAATTTGGAAATGGGGTGCCTCCTTGGCTAAAACTTTGTTAAGCAAAGGCTGATTGTCAATAGGTGAGTCATTCACAGGGGGGTCCTTGGCAATAGGGGAGTCGAGACTATAGGCTTCCACCTCATCTTCCTCCTCCTCTTCCTGGTCCTCATCATCCCCATAATAATCGACCCCGGCCTGGTTGTCCAGCATTTGCACTTCCGAATCCTCACCATACTGTTAGTAAGGTTCAACACTGAAAGGGTCTGAAATCAGCCCCTGAACTGGAGTCTCAGTACGGAGTCTCTTAGTAGGAGGTTGAGGGTCTTTGGATCCCGAAGGGGCAGAGGTTGCAGAAGTACTCTGATAACTAAGGAAGTCATTTGGGTCTTTTTCGTAGAAATATGCAAGAAAAGATATTCTCCTCATTACTCTGTCAATGTCCTCCGAGTTCCATTCCTTGGATCTCGGAATAACCCTTTCCTGCTGTGGCTCCTCATCCATGCCCATATCCTGAGGAGTGGGAGTGACAATTTTTGGTCTAGTGGTCAGGGGCCGTGGACTTTTCTAAAGGCTGTTTGTGTTTCACCTTCTGAACCTGGTGTTCGGAGGCTTTTTTATGTTGTTTTTCCCCTTTCCCATGTGTAGAGGAGTGTTTCCCTGACCCCTTGGGCTTTTCTGAATCTTTCGACGCTTGGCGTCGAGATTCGGAGGAGGTATCACGAGATTCGGGAGTCTTGGAAGAGGGGCATTGAATCTCGGAAGCAGACGTCGAACGAACTACCGAAGTAGCCTTCGAATGTGCTGCCTGGGGATAGAGGTTGGATACGTCTTCAAACGACCATACCTCTGTGACTTTAGGTAATGTGGCACTCTTAGCAATCGTAGATGGTTGCTGTGTGTCATGGGGCGACCGTGACCTGGAACGCCCAGAGGACACCGATTCTGCGGACCGCTCTCTCTGTGCCTTCTTCTGCCGATCACTCAACAAGCATGTCGAATCTCGGGTGGGGTGAGTGTGTTTAGTGGAAGAGGTTGAGTATCGATCTTGCCGCCGGGTGTTGTCCCCATAACTGACCCGCCGGTCAGTCCTCCGAAGTCGGGGACTTGCGCTTGGGTGCCTGCCGACACCACTGTGACCTCGCCATCCGATACGGCGGCGTTGCTGACATCCCTGAAGGAACCTGTGGTAATGAAGGTCTCCAGGAACGCCAGGGAAGTTTACTTCAGCTTTAATGTCCAGGTCCTGCACCTTCACCGTACATTAGGATTGTGGGGGACACAGAAGACAAGATAGGAAGGAGAAACACTGGGACAGCCCCACACCCCACTAACACTCTTACTCACTGCTGGGCCCAACCGTCACCGGCAGAACTCCTCAGCCTTCACATTCCACAGAGATGACACCCTCAACATTCCACATACCCAGTTATGATCTTATGCTCATAAGCACACATTATAACACTACCCACTGCGTCCATGGCCTCAAGTTGCCTGGCGGAGTGGACCCAACGCTTGGTCGAGCAGTCCTTAAGTGTCTTGACTTTGAAGAGTTTACAAGCTCTACAATTTGCCTCGGGGTGGTCCCTTGGAAGACACAGGTTACAGGTATTATGTTTATCTACCATGGGGAACTTACGGTTGCACTTCGGGCAGAATTTAAATGGAGTACTCTCCATATGTCAATATCTGGCAGCGGGCGGGTATATGTAGGAAACGAGTCTGTGTGTATAACCACCCCCCACTCTCCCCACTTGGCAGGGCCGAGGCCAGAGGCCTTCCGAGGCCCGGGCCGAGGCCAGAGGCCTTCCAAGTACCCAAAGTCCGTCGTGTAGAGCCAACGGCTGTTCTTTCTCGGTCTCGAGTACCGACGTCGATCTTTGACGTAGGGTTGGTGAACGGGGATTTTGATAATTATATGATAAATGGCTAAAAGCCAGGGAACTCTGCGATTATGCTTCCGACAAGTATGGAGGAAAAAAACAATCTGAGGGTCCAACACACGTGAGGGATCATGGGTACAGTGGACGTCACACTAGGGATAGTATTACTGGCACGTCCTAGTTCGACGCCCCTTTTCGAGTTTCGAAAAACAAACTGTAATACTCCGCTGCTTCCACTAGATGTCAGCCTATGCACAGCATGTGATATAAGCAGATTCCACAAGCCTCAGAAACATATATATATATATATATATATATATATATGTTTTCTTTTAAGGGTAACAAGGGAAGACCACAGGTGTAGCAAGGGAGACCTCAGGGGTCGCAGGTGCGAACCCTGGTAACCCCCAAATGACGTCCCTGAGTCCAAGAAAGCTTCAGATGATTTTACATTACATTGTTGAACAGTTGTAGTTAAAGTGCAATCACCATAAACATTAGCTTTTGCATATGTTTTAGGTTTAGCATATGCACTTTGTGAAGGCATCATGAAGCAAGACACAGACAACAGATTCAAAGTTCAAACAAAAAGGTTTTATTAACTTACATGTCAGGATGGTTGAAGGCCTAACTTGCCCTATGCTAAGGTGGGATCTCCCTACCTAAAGATATTAAGGAAAGTCTGAGTCATAAAGTTCAACTTAAAAGTCTGTCTGTGTCCAAAACCTATCCTTGCCCTCACAACTAAAGCTAAACAATGAGTAGGGTTGTCAGCAATAAAAGGAACAGTGTTCCAAATAAAGTCTGAGCTTCTTTCTGCTCTGGGCTTACTTTTCAGCTCCCCTTCCACAAGTTCAAGGCAGTTCAACAAAGTCTCAGGGTTCCCTACACCAAGTTTGGGATAAGAGGTTCAAAGTTCAAAAGTAAACAGTTTGCAAACGATTGGAATCTTCCCCAACCTTCTAACGGCTAATCCTCCCTGGTTCATCAACTCACGTCTGATACAACACAAGTCTTGTCATGTATACTTTCATTGACTTTCTCCTTTTAACGTCAAAATGCTTGACTCCTCTTTTCCTTTGCTTTCTCATGCAGGGCACTCGGTCTAAATGCAGTTGTTGGACCACACTGTTATGTATGACATTTCCAGAGGCAGCAGGTAAGACATAAACAAGTTCCTTTATTCAGGTTCTTCATGGTATCACTTTAGAAGTAAGGAACAGGACAGGAGCTGAGAGGGAAGTCCACTGGCTCCCACCACCCAACAAACACGTAACTAACCATCCAACCGGAAACCCAACTCATGCCGGGGCCATCACTCACCTATCACCAAATCCATGCTCACAAGTCATCAACACAACCACAATACAGCAAACACATACAATGACACCAGACATACCAACAAAGGTGGGAACACAAAGAAATGTCATGAACTGCACAACATTGCTACCCACACAGAATGCCCCGCAGGACAGCAACAATGCTACCATCACTTGAATGTGTGTTGGCCAGACAAACAAACCCCAACCAAATGGAAACCACTTCCTACATGCAATGGGCTTTAATTGAGGTGCTGAGTGCCCTAGCTCAACATCTAGATGTTCTGATAGCTACCACCATAAGTAGATAGGGTACCATGCGGTGCTGCAAAATGACCAAAACATTGAAAAATGTACTACCACTTCAGTAAACCACTTCCACAACTGGATTACTGGGCTCTGACCCTCAAGGTCACCAAAACAACCACCCACACAACAAGCCCATTGGCACTCGCAAACAAAAACAAGAATCCAGCCAACCAGCATATACACCTCCTCCACTGGAATGGCACACACCCATCAAGCTAGGAGCTTTTTACCATTATGATAGGTTATGATATGATATGATAGGTTATTTATAATGCGCTTAATACCGAGAGGTTTCTAAGCGCAGACCAGGGATCGAACCTGTGGTGCTCTGTGTTGTCTTGCTTCCAAGGCGAACACGTTGCCCCTGAGCTATCCTCCTGAGACCATTGGGACCAAAAAACACACACACTTGCATAAAATGTGGAATGCGTCCCAAACTACAGCCGCAAGCAATACACAGCAGCAAAAAACCATTAACACTTTGTCCAAAACACATGTAAGCACGGGAGGTGTGGCCAGCAGCCATGGAGTGAGGAGGCTTTAAACTGAGCTCCTGCCCGATCCGCACGGCCTCAGCTGGACCACTCTGGCCCCTATAATTTACTGCACTACGATCGCCGGTGCTCCAGAGAGCAATCCACTCCCTTTGTTGTTTGGGCTACATAGTTGTACAATACGCGGAGTTCGCGAACCCACGTACACCACGGGCGGGCCCTGTTTCCTCTCACCACCGGCTGTAATCAAACTTTAAAACAGATACAGCGTCAGGCCCCCACCAGAGCACCTGAGGCCCACATCACCCATTTAAATATACTACCACCTCTCTGAAGTATCAGGGCGTGGAAGGCCCTGTGACCAGATCCAAAGGCTACACGTCTGCTGCCCGGCCCATCTCCTCAACGACACCGCACATCAGGCCCACGGTCTGGTACCACTCAAGAAAGTAGCCCAAGGGAGGGGCAGCACCTGTGGTTCCTGCTCCACTTACTGCTCCACTACAACCAGCATAGTTTTGTGCAGTGCTTCAAGAATTAATTTAAACTCATTCATCCAGTCCGAGAGATCCGTTTCTTGGGGACAAAGTAGACAAACCCATACTCTTAGCCTGGCGAGAAGAACACATAGTAAGCTGAATGCCTCCCAAAGCGCCAAAAACAAGGGGCAGCCAAACAACATTAGACTTTTACGCCAAAACGCAGCTCCAGATGTCCACTGCGCAGATGGTGTCTGCGCTTTATCAAATTAAAACAGGGGAAGAATCGGACAACCAAATACAACTGGCTATAGCTGAGCTAAAAACCTTACTGTGCTCCAAGATTGATGAGGTCAAGGTCGATGTGGGCCTGTTGCGCTAGGATGTGAGGAAACTGGCAGAAAGAACCACCAATCTAGAGAAGCAACTAACGGACAACACCGCCATGATCCATGAAATCCACCCCGAGGTCCACGTTTTGAAACAGAAAGTTAGGCTACTGGAAGACGGGGCAGAGGACGCAGAGGGGAGAGCCCGACATAATAATGTATGCATCATCGGATTGGCAGAGGGAGAGGAAGGCCCCAATCCTACTTCATACATAGAAAATATGTTTCTGCAAGAGGTCGGTCCTGGAAATCTTCCACAGGGCTTCGCAATAGAAAGAGCGCACAGGGCCTTAACCCGAAAACCATCACCAGGAGCCTCACCACGCCCAATCATCGCGAAAATCCTTAACTATAAGGACTGAGAGAAGGTCCTAGCCCACTCAAGGCAGGGTGGCATCATACGCAGTGTTAGGCAGAAACCTGTGCAGTTCCCTCTGGGACCACTGCAAAATATTTAAGACTACAGGTGTTTGGCAGTAAACCCACTTGGTAGCAGTCTGTACCACACAGATTCACTTGGTAGCTGTGGCTGAGCAGTCAGACTTCCCTCAAGAAAAGTTAGGCAGTATACAGAGTATTCACAATAGGTCAAGAGCCCACAATAGAACAAGTAAACACTGACCAGGGCTTGGTGTAAAAGAGATGAAAGTTACTTTCTTACCTGGTAACATTCTTTCGATGGGATGGTCCGACGACGTATTCCATATCTATGACAGGTAATGTCCACAGCTGTGCTGCTTCGGAAAATCTTTGGCGTCTGCGTCCTGCGTCGATGACGTCGATGCGCCGTCCCCGAGGACCTCCGACGACAGCCGACGTCACCCGATGTGATAAGTAGGACGCACGACACCCATAGCCTCAGTTATAGTTTTTTCCCAGAACGTGTGCCACCAGTTATCTGCCAGACAGACACACAAGGCCTTGCGAAACGCAAGCTGCAATCGCAGAAGAAATTCTACAGCGGGGAAGGCAGGGAGGGAGCGATATGGAATACGTTGTCGGACCATCCCATCGAAAGAACGTTACCAGGTAAGAAAGTAACTTGTTCTTCAAGGGGATTGGGTCCTCCGACGTATTCCATATCTATGACAGACTCCCAAAGCAGTACCAAGCAAGGAGGTGGGAAAGAATTTAGAATACAAATTTAGCATGCCCAATCAAATTGCGGAATAGAGAACTGCCTTGCCAAAGGCCAGATCTTGCCCTCTGATCGAATCAAGGGAATTGTGACGTACAAAAGTATGTACTGAAGCCCAGGTGGCTGCATCACAGATTTGACGAATAGGAACTCCCCTCTGCAGGGCAGTAGACGCAGCCACTCCTCTGGTAGAATGGGCCCGCAAGCCAGCCGGAGGGTCCTTACCCGCCAAGCGGTAACACTCGGAGATAGCTAAAATAATCCAACGAGACAAAGTCTGTTTCGTCACAGCTTTTCCCAAACGCTTTCCAGCGTAACCAATGAAAAGTTGATCGTCCACTCTGACCTGGGCCATGCGCGAGATATAAAAGCTCAACGCTCTCCTAGGATCAAGCCTATGGAGCCTCTCCTCTTCCTTACCAGGATGTGGAGGAGAATAGAACGCCAGAAAAACAACCTTCTGGCTCAAATGAAAAACCGAAACCACCTTCAGAAGAAAAGAAGGACGAACTCTAAGGACAACCCTGTCCTTGTGAAACACACGGGTGGCTTAACTGAAAGTGCCTGTAACTCACTCACTCTGGGAGTGGAAGTAACCGCAACCAAAAACACAGTTTTCAGAGTCAGCAGCCTCAAAGGGCAAGAATGTAAAGGCTCAAACGGAGCACCCATAAGAAACTTAAGAACAAGGTTCAAATCCCAACCTGGCACCAAAAAAGGTGACGGAGGGAACACATTAGTGAGCCCTTTCAAAAACTGCGAAATTAAAAAAATCTTAAAATAGGAACAGTCTTCAGACGAGCGCTTAAAGATGGACAGCGCCGCCAGGTAACCTTTAATGGTCCCCACTTGCAAGCCCCTGTGGGCCAAAGAAAGCAAAAAAGACAGAACCATGGGAATGTCATATTCAAAAGGATCCACATTCTTAACTCTGCACCAGTCGCAGAACTTTCTCTAACGGCAACGGTACAGAGACTTTGTTGCTGGCCGCCTGGCCGAGAGCAACACCTCCATCACGTCTTCAGGGAGGTCCCAATCCTTATACCTCAACCTTTCAGAAGCCAAGCGTGAAGATTGAGGGATCTGACCTCTGGATGGAGAACCTGACCCACCTCCCATGAGAGCAGATCGTCTCGGTAGGGAAGACGACGTGGAGGGCAGATGGACAAGTCTAGAAGGTCCGGGTACCACGTCCTCCGGGCCCACGCCGGAGCAATGAGGATCATCCGGGAACCGAACCTCCGTAACCTCCGCAGCACTTGCGGGATGACGGGGACTGGAGGAAACGCGTACAGCATTGGGAATGACCACTCCACCACGAATGCCTCTCCTAAGGCTCCTTTTGGAGGAAATTCCCGAGAGCAAAACCTTTCGCACTTCCGGTTGACACTGGAGGCGAAGAGATCCACTTGAGGGGTCCCCCAAAGGGCGGAGATCTCCAGGAGAATCTCCTGAGCCAGCTCCCACTCGTGAGAGATCGAGCTCTGCCTGCTCAGAGCGTCCGCCGTCTCGTTGTTGTCTCCGGCCAGATGAACAGCCGAGATCGAAACTTCCTGCTGGATGGCCCCGAATTCGAGCTGCATCGCCTCCCTGCACAGCGGAAGTGACCCTGCCCCCCCTTTTTGTTGAGGTAGTACATGGCCACTGTGTTGTCCGTTAGAATCAGGACACTCTTTCCGCGCACAGTCGGCAGAAAAGCCTTCAGGGCTAGCCTGATGGCCCTCAGCTCCAACAGATTGATATGGAGTCTAGACTCCGACGGAGACCAACAACCGCTGACTGTCAACTTGTTGGCATGAGCTCCCCATCCCATGAGGAATGCATCCGTCACGATCGTCACCTCCGGCCAGGGCAGCCAAAATGGGGCCCCCTTCATCAGATTGCCCTCGACGGCCCACCACAGAAGGTCCCGGGCTACCGAGGGCGGCACCTGAACAGGGTCTGACAGCCTGCCGGAGGACTGAGACCACTGGAGCTTGAGTGCCCACTGCAAAGATCTCATCCGCACACGAGCCTCTGGCACCAGAAGAATGCAGGATGCCATGAGGCCGAGCAGTCTCAAGAATTCGGACGCTGGGAGATTCTGGGCAAGTTGAAACTTGTGCACCATCTGTTGAATGTGAAGAGCCCTCACCTGAGGAGAAAAACACTGCCCCAGGAACGTGTCGAGCACTGCTCCGATGTACTGGAGCCGCTGCGTTGGTGTCAAATGGGACTTCTTTAAATTGAGGGAGAAGCCCAGCCTGTGAAGGGAGTGGCAGGTGACGGACAGATGATCCAGGACTTGCTCGGGAGAGCACCCCCTGATCAACCAATCGTCCAGGTAGGGGTAGACGTGAATCCCCCCTTTCCTGAGATGCGCAGCCACCACCACCATGAGCTTGGTGAAAACCCTCGGGGCGGAGGTCAATCCGAACGGCAGGACCCGAAACTGAAAGTGCGTGTCGCCAACCGCGAACCTCAGGTACTTCTTGTGCTTGGGATGGATCGGCACATGGAAGTAAGCATCCTTGAGGTCGAGAGACACCAACCAGTCCTGAAGTTGAAGGGCCTGGAGGACTTGAGAAAGAGTCACCATCTTGAACTTGTCCTTCCTGAGGAGTTTGTTCAAACCGCGCAAGTCCATGATGGGTCTCAATCCCCCGTCTTTCTTCAAAATCAAAAAATAAGGGGAATACCATCCCTTGTTCCTCTCTGCTACAGGCACCAGTTCTATGGCGCCTTTCTCCAGCAGGGCTTGAATTTCCTGCGCAAGGAGAGGATCCGGACACTTCAAAGAGAGGTTCCCTGGTGGATTGTCGTGAGGCCTCTGCTGAAAAGGAAGACAGTAGCCGTGGGTTATGATCTCCAGAATGGCTCCACAAGATGCTGCGCCAGCCTTCCCCCAACCGGCGAACCATGGGACCTGGCCTCATGACTGAGTGGTAGCGGCTGCGGCGTTGCCTGAGGGCAAAGAGGCAACTGCCCGAGCGGCCTTGGCACCTCGAGTACCTTTGTTTACACCTCTGGCACTCTTACCATGGCCTCTTTGACTGCTAGCTCCCCTCGCTTTACTGAAGGACGAGTAATAGCGAAAGGAACCTCCCCTCCATTGCTGTCCCCTAGGACGAAAAGGCAGAGGTTGTCGAACTGCAGCGCTCAACGACTTCACTGCAGCTTTGGAGGTCTGCACCCTCTCAAGGCTCTCGTCAGCCTTGCTGCCAAAAAGGTGTTCACCGTCAAAAGGCATGTTGAGGAGCCGGGACTGCACATCAGGAGCGAACCCAGACAACCCAGAACCCAAACCTGCGCATTACGGTGCTCGCCGCCATGGACCGGCTGACACAATCCGCCAAGTCCAAACCCGACTGAACGGCCTCACACAGAGCATCCTTGCCATCCTGAACCATTGCAAGGAAACCATCCCGTTCGTCCCCTTCGGGAATATGATCAGCCGCTAATGCAACACAGTTCCACAGAGTGTGTGTGAAACGAGACAAGGCACATATGGAGTTGGCCGCCTGAAGCGCCATACCCCACGAAGAAAAACTTTCTTCGGCCAGCCGTCAAAACGTTTGTCGTCCCTATCCGGAGGGATGGTAGGATAGGACGCCTGCTTTGCCGGGGCCGTAGCCGCCTGCACCACCAAACTCTCCGGGGTGGGGTGCCTAGACAAGTAGCAGGGGTCGCTACTGGCTGGACGGTATTTTCGCGACAAAGGCTTGCCCACTGCCGGGAGACTCTCCGGAGCAGTCCAAGCCGCCGCCACCCTTCTCTGCAGAGCCATATGAAAAGGCAAAACCGGGTCAGTGGGTGGACCGAGATCAAGAATGTCCGTGAAATCATCCTGAACGAACTCCCCTGGGGGAGCTGACCAACCCAAGTACTCGTAACCCGAGACATAAGGCGCCGATATGAAGAATCGGCATGAGAGCCAGGCTCCGGCCGACAAAACTCCACCTCCGGAGAGGTGTCCAGTCCACTGGCAACATGCAGCGACTGCCTCAAGTCATCAAACTGGCTATGGCCCGAGATAAGGTCATCTGGAACCGTATCCGGAACCAGGCCGCCATCAGAGCCTTCATCACCCTCTGAAATGTACTCCAGGCGGGGAGAGGAAGACCTCTGTGGACCAAAGCAGTGCCGGACCTTAGCCATAGCCTTCCTAGGGGCAAACCCCGTGCCACGGGGCCCCTCCGACACCACCGCCTCTAAAGGCGTCGAGGGCGCCGAACGAGTCGGCGCCGGCATCGACAGAAAAGGCGCCGACGTCGAGCGAATCGGCATCGACGTCAGCTGCAGTGCCGCCAGCAACGGCGGCGTCGACACAGTCCTCGAAGCCGGAGCTCCGAGCGCGTCTCTCGACAACCTGGGCGCCGATGGCGTCGACGACCCCCTCGGAAGCGGAGCCTTGAGAGAAATCGTCGACGACCTCGGCGCCACAGGCGTCGACGTCTTCTTTGAAGACGGCACAGGATCACGCGGTCTTGAGCGCGCCGAAGACCGGGACCTGGAACGGGAATGGCGAGAACGGCTACCCTTATCCGAGCGGGACCTCTCCCGCGAACCCTGCCAACCACCCGAGCCCGAAGGCGTACGGGCGGTGTCTCTCGACCAGTGCCGACCGACCCCACTCGGAGGCGCGGACGGACCGGTGCCCTGCGATTCCAGAATCGCTAGCATCTGCTTCCCGAAGAAAGCCCATTCCTCTGGTGTCGCTTGGATGGAGGGATAAGCGACCCGCCGACGGGCGGAGTCCTCGGAAGAGGACGGGGAAGGCGACCTATGCTGGCGCTTCCTGGAATGCCTAGAAGAGGCGGAGGAGTGGCGAGACCGACTCCTGGAAGGAGACCCACCGGACTTCCGACGATGACGCGGAGAATCACCCCTCGAGTCATCGGTCGAAAGCCCTGCAGACCTCGACTTCCGGGGCTTAGACACCCGGCCTACCGACAGCTTTTTCTTGCGTTCCCGCAAGGCCTTAGCAGTGAGCGACTGGCAGTCGACACAGCCGTCCGTATCGTGGGCCTCCCCGAGGCACCAGCGGCAGGTGTCGTGCGAGTCTGTGACCGACATCTTGGACCCACAGTCCTCGCAGTTCTTGAAGCCCGGACGCGGGGTCGAAGATGAGAAAGACATTGCCACGAACAGGTCTTCACAACAAAACGAACCGAGAATAGAAAACAGCAAACTCCAACAAGTCGAGGCGTACCGAGATTCACGAAGCGAACACGTTCGCGGAAAAAACGGAACTGAGGCTATGGGCGTTGTGCGTCCTACTTATCACATCGGGTGACGTCGGCTGTCGGAGGAGGTCCTCGGGGACGGCGCATCGACGTCATTGACGCAGGACGCAGACGCCAAAGATTTTCCGAAGCAGCACAGCTGCGGACATTACCTGTCATAGATATGGAATATGTCGGAGGACCCAATCCCCTCGAAATAATTATTTATTTAAAACCACATATAGAAAAACACACAGGCACTAATAGTAAGCAATTCAAAAACACGGTCACTAATAGATATACACTACCTTAAAAGAATATTAGACAAGTCTAAAGTAAAGCCCCACTTATTTTAAGACAGCGGTGAGCGCTTAACGTAGATGGCACTCTAATAGTTCATTTTTAAAAGGGAGAGAAAAGCAGAGAACAAGTTGAAACAGATCCCAACACTTTTACCAGAACATAACAAGAGAGGAAGGCAAATAAAACCGTGAAGTTAGAGTTCAAGAGGCCGGATCCACTTTCAGAGGATTCAAACGAAATGTGTCCAAGGTCACACGGTTGCAGTGCACAAAAGTCTTGTAAAGGTTCAAAAAGGAGTTGGACCAAGGAAAGGGACCATTTAGAGGGTCAATGCGGCCAGCCCAGTCCAGAAGGTTATGGAGTTATTATTACCTCGTAGCAATCTTTAGAAAGGGAGGCCTGGCGGACACGGTACCTTAAAGTGGTGAGAACGCTCCAGCGGGGGCAGTTGTTCCTGGCAGCGGATGCAAGTCGGTGCTTCGTCCGGGGGAAGAGAGGATCTCGTGGTGGAGGAAAACAGGAGTCCGGTGCACTGCCAGGGAAGAGACCAGCCGCAGAGTTTCTCAGGTACAAGGAGCGTTCCGTTGATTCGCGGTTCAGTGGTGAGTGGCTATCCGGGCGCCGGGGTGCTTGGCAGTTCGATCACAAACCAGTCTGGGGTGCGAAGAAAAGAAGGTAAACTGGTTGTGCCCACCAGTCAACCAGTCAGGGGAAGAAGCCTCTCCAGCTGGGAGATCTTCTCTCTAGTCGGGAAGTGGTGAGTCGGTTCTGCAGGGCTCCACCGGTGGTGTCGTCGTGGTAGGTCGGCTCCGCTTCTCCCTCGTCGGATTCTCAGATCCTTTGGCGACTTCTGAAGTTCCAGTCCCCAAAGCCCTGCTTTTATGCAGAAAACCCCCATTCACTCAGCCTAGCTGTCACTCAAACATGCTAAGTGGTGAGCCGGCCGGCTCACCACTTGGGCCAATCACACAAGAGTGCGACTTGAGTTACCAAGGTAACCCAGTCCAGGGTGCCTAAACCCCCTCCCGCACCCCCTGGGGTACCCAGATAGAGTGGCACCACTTTTGGAGGCTTCTGTGGAGAAGCCCGCCAAAAAGTGGAACAAAGGGCTCGACTTGGGTTGGAGTCACAGAAGAGAACACAAACGCCATTTTAGAATCGAGTCTTGGCAAAAAATACCAACCGGAGAATTAATATTAATTAAATAAACCGGCGGTATGTTTGAGGCTATGAGAATTAAATAATTAAAGTTGGTAGCCTCGAACAATGGGAAAATCCCATAGGAAAATATTTGCGGTCAAATATAAAAAGTAGTTTCCACTGCCACCAGCCAAAACTAGATCATGGTGGACGGAGACGTGCCCCCTCGGCTAACAGACCCCGGGGCAATCGAATTGCCCTGACCAGTATGTCCACAATATGATGGTTTGTACTGGTTTCTGTTAATAATTTGGGACTAGTAAAGCCAATGGTGACTTTACATGCCCTGGGAGACAGTAGTCAGTCCCAGGGTATGGAGTCTATGGTGGGGTGTCACTATGACACCCCTCTGTTACTGCACAGAGGGTGCTGTGTAACACACATAGGAAAAACACATGAGACCCTATGGAGTAAAGGACCCCATAGCCCATAAAACACATAAGCAGTCAAAGGAACACCGTAAATCATGTCCAAGAGTGGGAGAAAAAGAGTCTCACTCTTGGCAGGAGGAAAAAAACAAACTCCAGAAATCCAGCAAAGCTGCTGGGGGACTCACTAGGTTAGGAAATTCAGCCTAAAGAGAGAATTCTCCCTAACACTCGCTCCCCCCCAGACTAAGGGACAGGAGGATTTAATCCACTCCTAGATGAACCTCATACCTCTAGTCGATGACATACATCCTAGAGGGTCCATCAGCATTTTGATGGTGACACCCTGACCTGTGCTCAATGGTGAAATCAAACCCTTGAAGGCAGATTGACCATCTCAATAGTTTTGGATTTTCCCCTTTCATTTGCATTAACCATCTCAAGGGTTGGTGGTCAGTCTGAATGACAAAAGTAGAACCATACAAGTATGGCCTAAACTTCTTCAGTGCCCACACAATAGCAAAGCATTCTCTTTCGATTGTTGCCCACCTTGTCTCAGGATCCTTCAGCTTTCGGCTGATGAAGCAAATGGGGTGCTCCCTACCTTTCCCATCCAGTTGACTGAGGACTGCACCTATTCCTACATTTGAAGCATCTGTTTGCACAATGAAAGTTTGGTGATAGTCAGGAGCTCTGAGTACTGGGGCTTGGCAAAGAGCCTTTTTAAGGGTTTCAAAGGCCTGATTGCATTCCTCATTCCACCTAACCTTTTTAGGGAATTTAGGAGAGGAGATGAATTTCAGGGGAGAAGCTATGAACCCATAGTTCTCAATTAAATTCCTGTAATACCCAGTGAGACCTAAGAAGGCTCTCACCTGGGTCTGAGTAGTAGGTGTTGTCCAATTTTGCACAGCTTCAATCTTACTGGGCAAAGGCCTTATTTCTCCACCTCCTACCTCATGTCCAAGGTAGACCACTTTACTCCGTCCAATCTGGCATTTACTTGCCTTCATGGTCAGATTGGCCTTTCCAAGAGCCTGCAAAACATCTCTCAGGTGCTCCACATGTTCCTCCCAGGAATTGCTGAACACTGCTATGTCATCCAAGTATGCCATGCAGAAGTTCTCCATTCCATTCAGAACCTGGTTTACCATCCTTTGAAACGTAGCAGGTGCATTTTTCAATCCAAAAGGCATAACCTTAAACTGGTATAAGCCAACTGGGGTAGAAAATGCAGTTTTATCCTTGGCATGGTCTGTCAGGGCTATTTGCCAATAGCCTTACGTTAAGTCAAATGTGCTGAGGAACTTGGCTGCACCAAGTCTATCCACCAACTCATCTGTCCTTGGCAAAGGATGGGCATCAGTCTTAGTGACTGCATTAAGAGCTCTGTAATCCACACAGAATCTAAGTTCTTTAGATCCTGCCTTTGGTACTAACACAACTGGGCTAGACCATGGACTAGTAGAGGGCTCTATTACCCCGAGATCAAGCATCTTGTTGACCTCACCTTTGATGTGGGTTCTTACATTTTCTGACATTCGATATCCTCTGCTTTTGACTGGCAGACAGTCACCAGTGAGTATGTCATGCTGTCCCCAAGGGATCAAGCCTGGTGAAAGTGAGAACAGAGAGGCAAACTGATTCAACATAGATTTGCACTCTTCCTGTTGCTCAGGTGTCACATTTGAAGAGAGATATACTCCTTCAATTTCTTCGTCTAAAGGTAAGCCTCTGAGATCAGGAACAGCTTCACTCTCTTCTTCTTCCTCTGATGATGCTAGAAGCAAAGCCCCTACATCAGGTCTGGAGACATACGCTTTTAGTCTGTTGGTGTGGAAGACTGTTGGAGCCTCCTTGGGGTTGCCCAAGTCCACCAGATAGTTGACCTCTACAGGTTTACCCACAACTTTGAAGGGTCCCATCCATTTGTCTTGCAAGGCCCTCTGCCTTGTTGGAATCATAACGAGAACTAGCTGGTACTGAGTAAACTCAACCATGTTAGCCTTTTGGTCATGCCAGTGCTTGACCAATGCCTGTCCAGCTTTCAAGTTATCACTTGCTTCTGCCATCATTTGTGACATTCTCCTTCGGAGACCTATCACATAGTCAGTCACTCTGACTGGCTTGGGGGAAGGAGCACTCTCCAACCCCTCCTTGATCAGGGCCAATGGACCTCTGACCGGATGACCATAGAGAAGTTCAAAGGGAGAATAACCTACTCCCTCCTGAGGGACTTCTCTATAAGCAAAGAGAAGGCATGGCAGTAGAAGGTCCCACTTTCTTTTAAGGGGGTCCTCTAAGGCACCTATCATGCTCTTCATGGTTCTGTTGAACCTTTCAACCAACCCATTTGTCTAAGGGTGGTATGCGGTTGAGAACTTGTAAGTAACCCCGCAGGTTTTCCACATGGCTTTCATGTATTGGGACATAAAATTTGACCCCCTGTCAGAGATGACTTCCTTAGGAAACCCAACCCTGGTAAAAATACCAAGGAGGGCCTTAGCCACAGCCGGGGCTGTAGCAGTCCTCATAGGAATTGCCTCAGGGTATCTAGTAGCATGGTCTACTACAACAAGTATAAACCTGTTGCCTGAGGAAGTTGGAGGATCAAGGGGACCAACAATGTTGATCCCTACTCTCTCAAATGGGACTCCCACAACCAGGAGAGGCACTAAAGGTGCCACATTCTTGGAGCCAACCTTACCAGAAGTCTGGCAGGTGTGGCAGCTCCTGCAGTATTTATCTACTTCGGCCCCCATCTTTGGCCAATAAAAGTAGAGTGAGAGCCTTTCCTTAGTCTTCTTGAAACTCAAGTGACCAGCCAAAGGAATCTCATGGGCTAACTGCAAGAACTGTGGTCTGTTCTCTTGGGGTACTACAAGTCGGTTGTTGTCCCCAAGTGCAGACTCGGTTGGTTCACTGTAGAAGAGGCCATCTTCCCAGTGTAACCTATATTTCCCAGGCTCTTGCCCTTCAGCCTGAGCATCTGCCTGGTGGCGAAGGCCTTCCAGAGTTGGGCATTCTCTCTGTCCCTTACTGAAGTCTGCCCGGTTGGGTCCACTTTCTGCCAGTAAAGACTGCAGCTCAGGATGGTCAACAGGATCCAGATCTCCAATGAGTTCCTGGCCTTCTACTAGCTCTTCTACAGAGTCTAGTTCAACCACACAGGGTTGTACCTCCCTCTCAGCCTCAGATGGAGGGGGAGTTACTGGTATAACTTTGGACAACCTAGGGGAGGTCCTTGTTGGCTGTACTGGAGTGCTGGCTGTGAGATTCTTTTTAGAAGTTTTAGGTTTCCCTTTTTCTTCTAGTCTCTTAGAGACAGCAGCTGACATCTCCAGTGGAGCAGGAGTGATCTCTTTCTTCATCATCTCCTTGGGAGTACCTCTCATGGTTCTCTCCCTTGCAGGTCTGGTGAGCTCCTGTAACCTTTTACTAGGAGGTCTGAGGGTATGTGACACTACTCCAAGAGTTTTCAAGTCATTACCCAGCAGAACCCTTCCTGGCACCTCACTTTGTATGCTGACAGGTATCTTCACAGTCATGTCATTACACTGGATGAGAACTGGTAATTGGGGAAGCATCTGCACAGGCCCTCCAGCTAACTTGGTGAGGCGTTTGGGTGCCTTAGCAACATCCTCAGCCTGAAAAAACGATTTGTCCACCACAGTTATGCTGGCCCAGTGTCCCTAATGGCAGGAGTCTCCTGACCATTCACCTGGACACTGTCCTTATAATACTTTTAGTATTATCTGGGATAGAATTATAGACATCCAAGTTCTGTTGTTCCCACAGACCCAGAGACACTAAAGAAACACTAGCTGAGACTCCAATGGGTTCATCAGCCAGTAATAGAAAGTTTCCACTTGCCATTTGGACTTCCTCCTCTGGAGCGAAGGCTAAGGAGACAAGCTGGACACCTGAAGGTTTACCCTTACATCTGGGATCTCCTTTCACATGGTCAGTAGAGCCACAAACAAAGCATTTACCAAATGCTTTCCGGAATGGTGGCTTGTTCTGACCTCCTTCTGGTTTGGCACCAGGAGGTACACTATCCTGATTTGGCTTCCCTGGTGGCTTACCCTTTTGGTTCTGTTTGGGGCCCTCTTTGTTGGCAACCCACAAGTCAGCAACCTTAGCTAACTTCCTGGAATCTAATTCCTTTGAATCAGCCAAGTGCTGTCTGAGCTCAGGAGAGCAGGCATCATAAATTGACTCCAACATTACAAGATTCTTCATTCCTTCATAAGTGTTAACTCTGTAACCCTTAATCCATCCCTCTAAGTTTTTCAAACGTTCACTCACCCAGGTAGCCCAAGGGGTACCATCATGCTTTTTGAGGGTCCTAAACCTCTTAAGGTACTGGGAAGGGGTCTTCCCAATTCTAGCTATCAAAACTAGCTTCACACATTCATAATGCTTCTTATCCACCACCCCCAACTCCATTACCACATCAGTTGCAACAGGGGGAAGCCTAGAGAACAACCAGGGAAGTAACTCATTCCCTGTGATGTCCTGGAGCCCATGATTATACTCAAACATTTTCAACCAATCCAACACATCCAATCTAGGTTCATACATACCCACTAATTCCTTAGGCATCCGGGGTCTTTTGGGACTGGAACTCCTAGAAGAACCAGAGGAGAGAGAAGCATTTTCCACAGACAACGTTTTCATTTCTAATTCATGATTAAGCTCTATTACTCTGAGTCTTAACCCAGCTTGCTTCTGCTCAGCCTGGGCATTCATTCTTCTGAACTCTAGCTCTTGGTTTCTTTCAGATTGAGCTAAAAAAACATTTGTACTCTAATTCAAGCTTCATTTTTTCAAGTTCACAATAAGCAGGGTTAGATGTGGGACCTTGTATAGGCCCAGTAGGTACAGTAGGTAAGGCAGACAGAGGCTCAGAGTGGCTAACTTCATTAGGTTCACTTTC
The DNA here is from genome assembly GCF_040938575.1 of Ambystoma mexicanum. NCBI lineage: Eukaryota > Metazoa > Chordata > Amphibia > Caudata > Ambystomatidae > Ambystoma > Ambystoma mexicanum. Next base: position 13,552,920 of record NC_090925.1, on the reverse strand, counting down.
CTCTTCTGACTCTTCAGATCAATACCATTACTGTTTTCTACATTTGCTGGGGGGGGCAGATTCCTCTGTACCACCCAGACTTTGGTTTTCTAACAATCTTTCTGTAAGTTCCATTTTCTTGCCCTTCTCGGAGAGATTCTTATGTCTACACAATACTTTTAAGCAGTCAGCAGTTTTGGCAGTCAATGATTCTAGGGTATAACTCTCCATAGCAGACATAGTTAGAAAATCGGCTTTTTAGTGCTAAGCTCTGTGGTTAGTTGTCCTAAAGTGTTCAACAAGCACTCTAAAGTGTATACTCAATACAAATCCCACCGCTGTACACCAGTGTTAGGCAGAAACCTGTGCAGTTCCCTCTGGGACCACTGCAAAAGATTTAAGACTACAGGTGTTTGACAGTAAACCCACTTGGTAGCAGTCTGTACCACACAGATTCCCTTGGTAGCTGTGGCTGAGCAGTCAGACTTCCCTCAAGAAGAGTTAGGCAGTATACAGAGTATTCACAATAGGTCAAGAGCACACAATAGAACAAGTAAACACTGACCAGGGCTTGGTGTAAAAGAGATATAATTATTTATTTAAAACCACATCTAGAAAAACACACAGGCACTAACAGTAAGCAATTCAAAAACACGGTCACTAAAAGATATACACTCCCGTAAAAGAATATTAGACAAGTCTAAAGTAAAGCCCCACTTATTTTCAGACAGCGGTGAGCGCTTAACGTAGATGGCACTCTAATAGTTCATTTTTAAAAGGGAGAGAAAAGCAGAGAACAAGTTGAAACAGATCCCAACACTTTTACCAGAACATAACAAGAGAGGAAGGCAAAGTAAAACCGTGAAGTTAGAGTTCAAGAGGCCGGATCCACTTTCAGAGGATTCAAACGAAATGTGTCCAAGGTCACACGGTTGCAGTGCACACAAGTCTTGTAAAGGTTCAAAAAGGAGTTGGACCAAGGAAAGGGACCAGTTAGAGGGTCAAGGCGGCCAGCACAGTCCAGAAGGTTAAGGAGTTATTATTACCTTGTAGCAATCTTTAGAAAGGGAGGCCTGGCGGACACGGTACCTTAAGGTGGTGAGAACGCTCCAGCGGGGGCAGTTGTTCCTGGAAGCGGATGCAAGTCGGTGCTTCGTCCGGGGGAAGAGAGGATCTCGTCGTGGAGGAAGACAGGAGTCCGTTGCACTGCCAGGGAAGAGACCAGCTGCGGATTTTCTCAGGTACAAGGAGCGGTCCGTTGATTCGCGGTTCAGTGGTGAGTGGCTATCCGGCCGCCGGGGTGCTTGGCACAGGCAGTTCGATCACAAACCGGTCTGGGGTGCGAAGAAAAGAAGGTAAACTGGTTGTGCCCACCAGTCAGGGGAAGAAGCCTCTCCAGCCGGGAGATCTTCTCTGTCATCGGGAAGGTTCTCCCTCGTCGGATTGTCAGGTCCTGTGGCGACTTCTGAAGTTCCAGTCCCCAAAGCACTGCTTTTATGCAGAAAACCCCCATTCACTCAGCCGGCTGGCTTACCACTTGGGCCAATCACACAAGAGTGCGACTTGAGTTACCAAGGTAACTCAGTCCAGGCTGCCTAAACCCCCTCCGACACCTCCTGTGGTACCCAGACAGAGTGGCACCACTTTTAGAGGCTTCTGTGGAGAAGCCCGCCAAAAAGTGGAACAAAGGGCTCGACTTAGGTTGGAGTCACAGAAGGGAACACAAACGCCATTTTAGAATCGAGTCTTGGCAAAAAATACCAACCGGAGAATTAATATTAATTAAATAAACCGGCGGTATGTTCGAGGCTATGAGAATTAAATAATTAAAGTTGGTAGCCTCGAACAATGGGAAAATCCCATAGGAAAATATTTGCGGTCGAATATAAAAGTAGTTTCCACTGCCACCAGCCAAAACTCGATCAGGGGGGACGGAGACGTGCACCCTTGACTAACAGACCCCGGGGCAATCGAATTGCCCCGACCAGTACGTCTACAATATGATGGTTTGTACTGGTTTCTGTTAATAATTTGGGACTAGTAAAGCCAATGGTGACTTTACATGCCCTGGGAGACAGTAGTCAGTCCCAGGGTATGGAGTCTATGGTGGGGTGTCACTATGACACCCCTGTGTTACTGCACGGAGGGTGCTGTGTAACACACATAGGAAAAACACATGAGACCCTATGGAGTAAAGGACCCCATAGCCCATAAAACACATAAGCAGTCAAAGGAACACCATAAATCATGTCCAAGAGTGGGAGAAAAAGACTCTCACTCTTGGCAGGAGGAAAAAAACAAACTCCAGAAATCCAGCAAAGCTGCTGGGGGACTCACTAGGTTAGGAAATTCAGCCTAAAGAGAGAATTCTCTCTAACACGCAGGGTGTCAGCAAACTTGACGATATACACTGACTATACCCTACAGGTTCAGAAGAACAGAGCCCACTTCTCAACAGTAAAATCCAGACTGCGTCAAGTGGACCTAAAATCTATGTTCTTGACTCCAACTCCTCTTCTCTCACCTCTCTAAACTGGCTCTCATTTCACTCCCAGCTCAAATTCAAGTTCCTCTGTCTTGTCTTTAAATCCCTCTATGGTCTTGCCCCCCTACCTATCCTCCCTTCTCACTTTCTATACCCCTTCTCGTCCTCTCCGCTCTGCTGATCTTTTACTACTCTCACCTCCTCCACCACCCTGCGCCCCTTCTCGCTTCCGCTCTTTCCAACTACTCGCTCCTTTCCACTGAAACCGCATCCCCCGCCCCATCTGCTCTTCTCCCTCCTACCCTTCCTTCCGCTCTTCTTTAAAATCTTATCTCTTCCATTCATCTCCCTAACACCTTTTGCTTCCTCTCCTATTTCTACCACTACCTCATCCCTCACCTCTTACTCCCTCTCTTACTTCTGTACTTCCTCACCACCTCCTCACCACCTCCTTCCTCTCTACTCCCTCCTACCCCACTTCCTGCTCTTTTCTAGTCTTATTTTTTCCATTCTTCTCCCTCACACCTTCTCGCCTCCTCTCTTACTTCTGCTTCTACCTCTACTCATACCTCCCACTCCCTCTCACACCTCGGTCCCTCTCTACTCTCACCTTACCTCAGCAATAATGTCAATTGTTCCTTGTACTGTTTTCTGGTTGTGATTCAATTGCCATTTAATGCTTGTTGTATATTTTCTTGTTCCTCTTGTAAAGTACTTTGGATTAAAGCGCTTTATAAATTCAATAAAATATAAATACAAATGCTGATGTACCCGGCAAGATTAAAAGTCCTTCATAAAAACCATGTCTTGTTCTTCAACCTTCCAGAAGAAGCACATGCATGGATGGACAGAGAAAGAATTGGCCCCATTACAGACAGCAGTGTCACCCCGCATTAACGCTGTGACTTTCCGATTGAATTAGTACACACACACCAGAGGCAGAGATGTGGCCGCAATCAAACTCAATCAAAGCTGGATCATCTTTGGCTCGGTCTTAACCGGGAACCTTGGATAAGCGAGTTGCCAGCTGTGCAGTACGCCTCCCAGGTTTGCAGTCAGCACTTCGCTTCAGGACCCACCTGAAATACGCTCTTATGTTACCTGCTTGAGAGGGCACGATTCTGGGCTGCTGCCTAGTCGCCCTCAAAGGTTTTTTTTCTTACGGGGACGATTGTTTTTGCCCCCATCCACTGCGCAAAAGCCCCAGGTAAGTATACTGGGGGCGGTAGCGAAACGCGGACATGCCTGAGCATAGGCAACAATGCTGGGTGATTGTTATCAGTTAACAAAGTTAAGTGTGTCGTTAAGAACCCTGTTTTGCCTGCATTAGTGGATGCACCCCTAAATCGTCCAACACCCCCGGCCCTTCGCTCGGAATACACTGAGCGGATAAGGCCGGTCGGTCCCTCAATTGAGATTTGCTACTTATATATATCCACGATTAAAAGGCGGCAGAACGTCAGCTACTGGACCAGTATACAAGAGCTCATCAGAATAAATTGCCTAACATGGTGAACGACTTGAAATTGCTTAGCTGGAATGTCTGTGGATTGAACAACAATGTGAAAATGAACCAAGTTCAATGCGTACTTTCGCAGACATAAAATAGACATTGCCTTATTACAAGAGCAGATAAGCAAGAATTCATTGCCAGGAAATGGGGCGGGTGGATTGTGGGCTCCCCTTTTTCAGCGTACGCCCGTGCGGTATTGTTCTGGATCGCCCCTGCTGTGCCTTTTAAAGTAATCCAGCATAAATCAGACGATGATGACAGAATGGTGCTGGTACATGGGTTCCTGGAGAGTGTTGACACTTGCATAACTAATACTGATGCCCACAACCATGACACAGTCGCCTTCTTTCAAACACTTTACCTACGCCTTGGGCCATTCCGGGAGGGAAAGATTATATGGGGAAGCAACCTCAATTGTGTAATAGACCCGTGAATTAACAGGTCAGACACCAGGTTTCATAGACCCACCCCATCAGCTCGGTCCTTGTCAGCTCTCCTATCATCCTTCAAGCAATTAGACATATGGCACACGCTCCACCCAAATTCCAGACATTACTCACACTTTTCTGCAACTCACGCCGTTCACACCAGACTTGATTATTTTTTTGTCAGGAAGGACCTGGCTCCTGAAATCACTGACACCGAATACAAGTGCTCAGTTTTGTCAGGTAATGCCCCCCTTATGCTGAAGTGGCGATACATTCTACCTAGACCACCAATTCCAACATGGAGACTCAGGTCTGAATCACTGCGGGACCCCCTTTTTCGAGGTCATATTCAAGAATGTATCACAGAATATTTCACACATAATGCTGGCAGTGTCGCCAGCGCCGGCACCCCCTCGGATTCTCTAAATGTGGTCATTAGGGGCCCAGCTATCGCCAAATCAGGGGGCATACTAGCCTCACAGAGCAGAGAACTAACCACCACAAAGGAGGCACTACAAAAGCTTGCACAGTCAGGTCAGGACCAATAGTTCGGGGACGCCAACGAGACAGCATGACGACAAAAATGCACAGAATTCTGGGGAAAGTTGGGCAAGCATAGTTATACCAAATACGTCGAAAGACAGCACCTGGCCAGCTACTGGCCTGGCTATACAAAAGAGAGGAACAACGTACACCTATATTTACGATACAAAGCAAGGAAATACATGTTCTGCACAAGAGGGGATTAGTGCCGTTTTTCAGGTGTACTATCACAACCTATATCGGGCAGGACCAACGCCCCCTAGCGAACATACACAGGAAATACTAGAAAAAATACAACTACCCCAACTGAATCCTATAGCTGTTGATAACTTAGACGCCCCCATTACATTAGAAGAACTTGCAGACACAATTCGGTCTTTGCCATCGGGGGAAACTCCTGGCTCCGATGGACTGCCCAGCAAATTTTATAATGCATCTGCTGAGAACCTGGCACCCCATCTCCTGGACACGCTGACGGAAGCGTATGATACGGGCATCCTCCCTCTTATGCTTATAGAATCAATAATCGTACCCCTACTTAAGCCATGTAAATCGCTGCTGTAGTGTAGCTCATACAGGCTGTTGTCCATGCTAAACCAGGACAGCAAAATCCTAACAGCTTTGCTAGCTAACAGGCTGAAAAAAGTAATCCATTTCCTCGTGCACCTGATATGTACCTGGTAGACATATGTCTTCAAACCTAAGGCGCCTCCAACACGTAATCGACCAAACCGCTACGTGGAACACTCCCTGCATGATAGACTCGTTGGATGCCACATTGCGCCGGTTCGGCTTCGGACAGGCGTTCATTACCTGGGTGAGACTCATATACACCAGGCCAATGGCTAGAGTTAAGACAGGCAAACACTTCTCATGTATATTCGAGCTGGATAGAGGTATGAGACACGGCTGCCCATTATCCCCATTGCTCTACATTTTAGCAATGGAGCCGATAGCAGCATACTTACGGGCCGAATACATAAGCACAGGCATCCCCATTGATGGAACACTCCATCCAATCTCACTGTACGCTGATGTTACATTGCTCTGTGTTCAAAATCCCGAAGACAACCTAGAACTTATGATAGAGACCATAGGGCTCTTCGCACAGCACTCAGGGATTGCAATCAATATAGATAAATCGTCTCTTTTCCTTTTGCCACTTGCAAGCCTAGCCAAAACCCGTCTTGACAGACTACATGTTCTAGCCTTCCAGTGGAGCACCGGCACTTTCAGATACCTGGAGGTTAACATACATCATGACCCTGCCGTGGAACCCGCTAACAATACTCTAAAAGCTCAGGATGGCATAAAAAACTCAATGAAGTTCTGGACCAAAATACCCCTCTCACTTATGAGTAGAGTCGCACTGCTGAAAATGGTGGCGCTCCCCAGGCTCCTAAATCATTTTGTGGATGTCCCTTTCAACATACCTAAGTCCTTCTTCAAGCCCTTAGACTCCCTATGCAGGGAATTTTTGTTGCGAAACTGTAGATGCAGAATAGCATTATCCTGCCTACAAAGGCCCTATGACGCGGGTGGCATCATGGCTCCACACTTTGAGGCATACTATATTGCAGGACAGCTGCAGTTTGTTGGGGGCTGGCTGGCTGACAAGCCCACAGCTGACACCAAATTGCTTCAGCCCCTGACACCTAACCACTTCCTCAGGGAGCTCCTGTGACACAAGAAGCCGCAACCTACTTCAAATCCACACCTGGTATCGTTGGGTATCCAAATATGGGACAGGGCTCTCAAATTGATAGGACTGATTGACCCATTTTCAGTGCAGATACCTCTCGCCTCTCTTGTTCCATTAGTACCCCAAGCTCGACTGGGAATCCGCACATACTGGGAAACACACAGCCTCACCACCGAGGACCTGATGAGTGGAACCTCCTTTATGCCTTTCAACGAATTAGTAAACAATACGGGCATACACCATGGGCAATATCTGCTGCACCGCACTATTTTGAACATAATAACCCGCAGATGGCCAACATATAGTGAAACAATGGAAACACATTCGGCAGTCAATACCCTGTACGACATCGCAGAAGGTGGCCACGCAATATAAAGGTTATATGACTTTCTATTGTCTGGCGGCCCTCGCGGTCCTCAGCGATTAAGAGCAAATGGGAGGAGGACCTAGGTGCCCCCTTCCGGGACACTGACTGGAGAAGATATTGAAGTATCATAGGAAAGTATCCCGCAGCGCTAGATTGCAATTGATCCAGCTGTTTATTACTCACAGGCTATTTGACACCCCTCAGAATATCCAGCTTCCCCGGGGCTGCCACACAATACTGCCCTAGATGCCACGTCACTGATGCAGGTTTACTACATATGTTTTGGTCATGCCCAACTATTGCAAGTTCATATTGGAGTGAAGTGGCGACTAGATTGGGTAAAGCAGGCCTGACTTGGTAGAGGTGAGCGTGCACAGCTATTGTAGACTAGTTTATTCGATTTCTCTGACAAAATGTTTAAATAATGCTGCGTTGTGTGCAAACCCACTATTAAGGTGCCTCTGTGGCGTGGCACTCCAAAAGTACATGAAAACGAGACCTTGGCCGTGAAGCCAGCGGTGCGGGCTGCACTCCCTGATACCACTGTGATGTGGTGTTAATTCACTTGATAATTTTTCAAAAAATGTTTTGACAAAAATCGTTGGTTTGATAATGTTATTCTTTATGAGTATTATCGTGTCACCCGAGTTCACTGTTATGCAGATGCATCCAAGACCTAAAGGTTATGGCCAATGCATTTCGGATAAACAATCCTTCGTCAAGGCCACCTTGTTGAGGCATGTGCCTCTAATTAGATCTCTAATAGCCAGAAATATCGTTATTTTCAAACGTTAAGTCACCATGAATTCATACGAATCGACACAAAGTTTTCAATCAATAAATTAGGGGTAAGCATATAATTGCCAAAGTTGTAACATAGAGGTCCATAATTCCCAATGCTAATAATCACATTGCACACATCATATGGCGTGGAGTTCCATAATTCCCAATATTGGTCATCACATTATACACATTGTATTGGCACATAATTTATAATCACAATTGTGTTGACCACAGAGGTCGATAATATTTGAACAAAATGGATGATGTATAGCATTGCATTATTGTCCACCATTATGTTAAATGCATACGTACGTGAATATTTGTTGTTGGATAGTCAGACGGTTTTAGCAGAAAAAAGAAAGAAAGAAAAAGAAAACTAAAATCAGAGTCAATGTCGACCACTCTCAAAAACTTCTACTAAGTAATATGTATTCAAAATAACTAACTTGTAGATGCTTTAGACAGCGTTAGCTCTAAAGGATAATAGAAAGTGCAATCAGTGTGATGTCTCCTTATATATTAAAGTGAGCGCGGACACGACAACAAGTGCCTCGTTGCTTGTTACCTGTTGCCCCGCAATCGGGATAGAGATTCTTGACAGGATATAATGCGCGTGTTGAAAACAGCCTGTGCTGTGTCCTGAAATAATATAATGGTCTAATCAGTCATTGACAAACGATCGAACGGTATCGCGGGGACACTACGATCACTTGGGGCTGCTTACCTCAATCAATTCTGTTGCTGATTGTATGGGGACTCAGCGTACGGGCGCGACCAGGCATGGCCCTTCTTGTTGTTTTCGGTTACTAGGGTAACGACGGTTGATGCGTACGTGCAGTGGCCATTTTGGATTGGTCACAAGTCCTATCCGTACTATTGGAAAAATAAGCCCTACGTGTCTGTATATCATGTAAGCTGACAGAAATTGCAATCGGAGGACTAATCTCTCAATGTTATTATACTGCAGTATATACACTGTTTCAGGTGCTGCATGAAGTTGCATATTTGAGTGAGCATGCACTGGTAGTCTTGTTTACAAATAATACAATACCATTCGTCAAGACACCATCTCGTGTGTGTGCATCTAGTCTCTGCCTGCAATACCTCTAAGTAATTAACAGTAGAGGTGTGATATACAAGAATCTGTTTTAATATAGGAAATACACAGGAAAAAACAATAAACACTTCAAACTGAGAAAATTGAACAAACAATTAAAATTTAAAAACTCAAAATAACAGTCTAGCACATTAGTATAAAGAAAGATATTTGTGATTCTACTCTAACTACTCGTGATGGATCATACTCTTAAGTACATCGATCGTACATCATATATGTTTCTGCCAATATATGGTTGTGAATATTCCAAAACCAAAAGCATTATAGAGTCCCATAAGTCATGGATATTTTTAAATGATAAAAAAAACCTCAAATCTAGCTCCCCATTCATTCCACCAGGAGTCAAAGAGTCCAATCTCTCGATCCAAAATGCTTCTTACTGTGCTCGCATTTTCTTGCTATCTCTGTTCTGTTGTTACACTTCGGGTTCCCGCGTAGCGTCCTTTGCAGCGTTCAGCTCATCTGCATGCTCCTTTGTGGAGCTGGTACAGGTTGCCATGGCGCCTGCATAAACAGCGGCGGAATCCGTGTAAGCTGACACGACTTGTACGTGAAAGACGTACGGCAAAACACGCCCCCATACGGCTTTAAATCGCCGTCTTTCGCGCAGACTCGTTGCTGCTAATTAGCGTTACTCGCTATCGCTGTTACGTCCATCCTATCTTCTGTAAAATTGATCCTGCCTTCCTGGTTCTGACCCCTCGCCTGGCTACTGGATTGAGACTCTTTCTCTTTCATTAGAACTGTTTATGGATACTTACGGCTTTTGACCCGGACTGCTCCTGACCTGCTCCTCTCGCTCCCCTGGTCTCTGTCGTACCCTCCTGATTGTTGACGCAGAATGCTACTGGATTACTCCCTGATTCCTACAGCCTTTCGTGGCTCCTTTTCGGCTGATAGTCACGGAACAGACTCGTTTTCGGCTTCGGCTGCCATCCACAGACTGCCGGCGAACATCCACCCGAAGCATTTCCCGCTACTCCGCTACACGCCGGAACGTGTGGAATTCCAAGGGATTTCAACAACGGTATTGGGTGAGCTTTTCCAACGCCCTCTCTGTTTCATTCAATCACTACTGTATTGTGGGAACTTGTTTTGATTTCCGGTTACTGATACTGGGAAATAGTTGGATTGTTAGACATTGGGAACTTACCATCAAAGTGCATCCGAATGCTTTCCTGATACTGCACCATCCCGAATCTAGTGTGACCCTCGTGCCGCCCGGGTTACTTCCCTATACTAATATTCCTGTTTGTTATTTTCTCCTGCCGTTGCCTTCAAAGAAGGACTTGTTTCAATACTGTTAAAACCCACTACACAGGTCTGTTGTTCTTGGTTCATACTATTTTTTGGGTATCTCTTCCACGGTTCCACTCACTAAGCCTAGCTCCTTATTTTCATAGATCCATTCCGGGGAAGCTCCACTCCAATACTTACCTAGGTATTTCATTGCCTTTTCCGCTGTTTGGTTATTTGGATATTTTCAAATGTCTAATATTCTTTGTGTTCCTTTACAGCATTGGTATTGGCGGTGCGTGTTCTCCCCGATCTTTTATTCAATTGACATCTCTGTCTGTCCCAATCGAAACAACAGAGAGGTACATTGTAGAAAAGAGCCCCTCTTTGAGGAAGCCTGAGTCGTGAACTCAGGGGGCTGGAAGTTAAGGCTGAATATTGATTCTTGCCCACCTATCATCTCCAAGGTTGTCTATCTACTACCCTTGACCTGAACGGAGTGGTGAGTAACATCTGTCTTTTGGTGAATATCACTTCCAGTACCTGAAATCGTACTTGAGTAATAGAATGTCTGTTTCCCTTAAAATGTCTTGCCACTGCCGATGTTTGGTTGTCACAGACCTTCTATCGCATTCCGCTTGCCTATTAGGATGCTTCACCCGCCCCAAAACCACACGTTACATATCTAGAATGCAAGACCTAGCATATATACTTGCCAAACACAGAATAGCAATGTCATGGAAATCTCCACATGACCCAAACATAGCACACTGGTGGCGCGATCTTGAAAAGCGGTCGGCTGCTGAAACAGTAGCTTGGCGGGGTGCTATACACTTGAGTCAATTGGATATCAACGAAGACATTAGGCTATGGACCGCACTAACCCAATCACTATTTGCTCCAGACACAGACAGCCCTCCATCCACGGACACTCAGACACCACCAATATTGACAACTTAATACACATAATCATCATAAGCATAGACCAGATCTCCTCACTACAGGCAATTTAAGACGGGCAGGATTATGGGTAAGGGAGGGGGTGAGTTGGGTAAGGGCTATTGTTCAACAGCAGACCCCATTGGTTCATTTGGATTCGATTCTCTAAGCAATGATTGTAAGCTCTCAAGCTGATTGTTTGTAAATTTAACCTATGTTAAGTAAAATCAATAAAAAAGTTATTTTTTTAAAAAACAACAGATGCAAGCACTTGTATACACCCATATGCATGCACCAACAATGACTGCTCAATTAAACCCCACGCCAACAGCATGGCATCACATAACACCTCTGCCAACAGCATGACATCACATAACACCTCTGCCAACAGCATGGTATCACATAACACCTCTGCCAACAGCATGACATCACATAACACCTCTGCCAACAGCATGGCATCACATAACACCTCTGCCAACAGCATGACATCACATAACACCTCTGCCAACAGCATGGCATCACATAACACCTCTGCCAACAGCATGACATCACACTCACTACTCATCACTCTGCACTAAAGCATATACACAAATCAATCATTCAACAAAGTCATCTGACTTCCAGTGTCAGTGCAATGCAGCCATGTAAATACAATTAACTGTAACACAGCAGTAACACAAAAGGCAATTTCCTAAAACACATTGCATTGCGAACCAACTTTACATAACAGTCCTTCAAATGATTATCCTAAAATTCCTCATTCGTGAATCAATACTGTAGAAGAGCCTCAAAGGTCCAATCCATGATTCCATATTGCACCAGGCAGCTTGAATCACTTCCTAAAATTCCTCAAGAACTTATTCTAAGCAATGAATACACATAAAACACTCAGAGTACCACACACAAGCACAGTCCAAACACAGATGCAGTATATGATGCTGTATACATACTCTAGTACTTCCAGCGCATGGTAAACTATCAGTAGCGGTGCCAAAATGTCATCTCCGTTAACATGTGCAAATATTGTTATTACTTATAATACATTACATTTTTCCTTCTTCCCACAACAGCACTATAGCCAGCGCATTGAGTGGTAGCCCAGCTTGCGATGACTCTGTCACCCCCTCAAGATTCCCCACTGTGTGTGCCGTAAGGCAAGCACGCAAAAAGAAACCAGCATAAGCGCATCAAATATTGCTGGTTTACTGTGACAGCTCACCCTTGAACAAAACTCATTGATAACAGTGTACTAGGAGGGACATACACTTACCCCTGACGATTGTAGCACGTATGCCTGCTATCCAGAGCACAATCATCAGAAAGGCCAGATGATCCTCTACAATCCAGGTGGCAAAGTCCTCCCGATGCAGACTCCAACTCCCAGGAGTCCTCTACTTCTCTGAGGCTGAATGTTATGCTTTGCATGCGTGGTTTCGTAACCCATCCTCGTCGCCAGTGTTAGACTTTGAAGTCTCAAGGCAGCTCAGTTACGATGACAAGTTCCTTTATTAAGTTACTTCAAGTTACATATTAAATAGGCAAGGAACTGGGACAGGAGCAGGGAAAGGGGAACTAAGCCCACTGGCTTCCAACACCCAGGCTAACAGGCTTCAACTGCTATGGATGGAACGCGCATTCACAGGACAACATTCTGACAGCTATGTAACATTCCACAAGTGAAATCATTGAGTGCCTTAATCATTCAACCCTGAAGACACTCAAGACCAGACATAACATATCTCCCTTCCTTCACTCACACAAATCTAGACTGCAGGACATAACACACACGGTACACCCATTACAGGTAACCCAACTAATACCTCTTTTTTGGCTGTTATTCATCAATATTTCTCTCGTGCAGGGGTCCCCTCAGTCTAGGTGCAGTTCACAGACCACCCGGTCTACCCATTACAGGTCACGGAACCGATACACCCTTCTTGGGACTTTACTTGCTTTGCCAACACTTGTATTTCATTAAATTTATTCTGTGGTATTTGCCCCCAGCACAATGTTGTTTTTCTTCCATTTAAAACATGTTCAATATTTGCTTTGTCTATGTGCGGCATTCAGAAATGCTTATTCAATCATACTCCTTATTTGCTTTAATTCTGTATGGTATCCAATAATGCTTTCAGTTTGTTCGGTATTCAAAACTGATGTGTTTCACCCTTGAAACCACCTTCAGTTCATTTTAGGATCATAGAAACTTGTTTCACTATTCAAAAGTGCTTATTACAGTTTAACAAATGTGCGATATTCAGGAAAGGCATATTAACGGTTTTTGGAGCGCTCCAGTATGCGTGTTCCCCATCTGCACTCACCAGCTTCAGGTGGGAGCTCCTGTAGGTTTCGTTCCTTTCTCCGTTTTGCCTTTCCAGCTTCCACGTTCTCTACTCTTCTCTAGCAGAGGTCGCGGAAAGTGCTGCTCGATCCCCCGGAGGTCGACGGTCACTGCATTGCTTCGGCGCCTCACAGCTCCTGCTTACGCCATCCATCTGAACTCCTCCATAGCTCTCTTCTTCATTTCAGTACCAGAGTGGTGTTTGAGGTGAGTTGCATAAAATGAATTGTTCACAACTCTGTGTGGTCTTCTCCTCACTTTGGTATTGGCTGACATTTATCTGAACCCATTGTAAGGCTGACAATAACCTATAAAGGTTGTGGGAACCGAGGGTTCCTTTTATATTTATTTTATTTATTTGTATGGAGTTTGAAAACTTTTACAAACTTAGAGAATTAGTAATTTAGGACTAAAAACAAACAATACATATTATTAACATCACATCGTACACACTATATGTTCCACCCAATTCAAAGATTCCCCCTATTCGGTCTTATAGGCACTAGACCAACCAGGTCTCATCAGATTGTGTAACAGTTAATGGCTCAGATGTATTGATCATCCAAAGAAAGATTATCATGTTAAGTATTGAGCATGATTCTCAGTGCATATTCCACAATATCTTTAAAATCTTTAAGACTACAAATACTAAAATGTACCAGTCATCGATAACTACACAACTACAAATTAAGAGTAAAAGTTAATACAATGCAGTGAATCAATGACACCAATAGCATTCATTATGAGTGAACGCGAGAGGTACTCTATCAGTAATTCTTGGTTAACAATTTCTCAATAATAGACCAAAGTCTACACAAGGCCAACTGTACCATTTCACTCAGTGTTGAGGCAAAAAATCAAAAATGCATCCTGCTTTATGGAATTGTAATTATGCATGAAACCACCCATAGCAGTCCTAATATCTGGTCCCAGGGTTGCACACTCTGTAAATAGGTGTTTAGCAGTTTCAAGCAAATCCCGGCTATTACAAATACGGCAGGTCCTATACGGCAGCAGGATATTAAGGTAAGCCCCACAGGTTGCTAACAGTGGAAGTTGGTTTATCCTTAATCTTAATATAAAACACTGAACAGCAGGGCTAGGGCACTGTTTCAAATATCTTTGAGCTTTCAAATACCAATGTGTGACATTTGAGACATATGCGTATGAGCTCAATGTAGAAAGGTGCATATCATTGTTAGTCGAATCCCATTGCTTCAAATTGCTTTTAAATAGATGCTGCAAAGCAACGAGGCTAGTACCTCGTTTGAAGTCAGGTGACCAACCGATATTCTCATAAAGCTTAGCTATTAAACAAATAAATTCCTCTCCTTTAGACTTCTTTCACAAGCCCGGAGCGGTCCCCAATAAAGAAAGCAATTGGCATTGATTTTTAAGTGCAACATCCCATATTTAATCATTGCCTTGTCTTTCAATGATACAATCCCCAATTTTTTTTTTTTTTTTTTTTATTTAAAAGAATTTTTATATATAGTTTTAGAAAAGAAAACTTTTATAAACAATTATTGTGTAAATTTGAAAAAGAAAACATTTACAAGCCAAAAAAATATGTAGGTTTACAAAGGAAAACCGCTACAAACAGAAATTATGTAATACATGAACCTTGTGAATTGTAAACATGATGATTAAAATTTCAGTCGACGAGAGTTAAAAAATATTGGGTTCCTTAACCTTTTCTTTAAACAAATTTTGCTACATTACAATCAACAAAACATAGATTATAGATTGAATTCATCACCCATTTCTTAGCTCAATCTTTTCGTTACCAGCATCATAATTTAAACTACCAAAAAATCGTACCTGAAAGATTGTTTATACGTCATTTTAGGAGAAAAATGTTCAGCTAGAGTTGTTTTAGATTGTCATTTATGCTTCCCAATACAGTTTCGATTTTACTCAGCAAACGCACTAATGAAATAATAAGTGCCATACTCCCACCATACATACAGCTATCCCAAAAGGAAGATTTCGAGATATCTGTGTCCTTTGGGGCAAATATCCCCAGATAGTTTTTTCTATCGTGTTCAAAGAAGGTGCAATCAACTACTAGATGTTTTAAGGTTTCAATAAACCCACTATCGCAAAGGCGACAAAGCTGATTAGTGGCTACACCTGTACATTTACACCAATGATGAATTCTCTCAAGTGTGTGATATTGATTCAATTTGAACCTTAGATAGGCTCGACGAGTCTTACTTGATGGACATAACTCCAGATAAGGAGATCTCAACACTCTTTTACGTGGCCATCTAGCATATTCCAAATACAATCTGTATGAATTATTACAATCCAAGGTTGCTGACCAGTCACGATCGTAGAGATTCCTTTTGACTTTAGGAAGCTGCATAACTAGATCTTGAATCGTGCAGTCGCAATCGTCTAAGATGAGATTCATTTCATTAGCAAATATGCTGATAGATTTTATTTTTGTCAAAGCAAATAGACCATTTAGATCCACATATAGGGAGTTATTATGAGGCGCCATAATATCTGCATATCGTGATAGTTTTCTCCAAGACCATCTGGCAGCTAGAGAGGATAAACCAAGTTCATGTCTGATAATAGAGTTAGGGATTGATTTAGATAACCCCAACACACTTTTCCATACATTTCCCTGTATTTGATTTAGTATGCCGCCCACATCAAGAAGACACATATCCAAACCATATAGAAGGATTGGTTCAACTTTCAACATATAGAAATTAATCAACGGTAACAGCGAAAACTCACAGATAGTTCTTAACAAAACCTTCATCATAGATATTAACGGACGTACCTTCATCTTTAGGTATGATTGCCAAAATTTAAGAGAATACTGAACATTTAAGGGATACCCAAGATAGCGAATTGAGTTTTCACATACAATGATGTTACCATTTAGTTGCCAGTTATATGATTTGATTTTTCTAAAATTGCGAAAAACGACAATTTGTGATTTCAGACAGTTTGGTGTTAGGTTATGAGATGCAGCATAATTAGAGAATCTATCCAATTTTTGTTGTAATCCACTTGGAGTTCGGTCAAACAATAAAATATCGTCTGCAAAACATAACCATGATATTTTCAAATCCCCTAGTTTCACGGGATACATGCCACTTCCATTCCAAATCATATCCATACAGATGTATAAGTTAAATAATGTAGCGGCCATGTTACATCCTTGTTTAACTCCTGTCTTGGTCATAATAGGTACTGTAAGGACACCGTCTCTATTTATTCTTATTTGATACGTTGTGTGATTATGCAACATTGCAATTAGTTGGACCATTCTTTTTGGGAAACCAAGTTGTATGAGTTTAGTCCATAATATTTCTCTTATTACTGAGTCGAAAGCACTACTCATGTCCAAGGCTGCCATATAGACAGCCCCGTAATCTGGAATTTTGGTTTGTGCATAAATGTGTGATATAATGAGTGCATTTAGCGAGGTCCCCATATACTTTCGAAACCCCGTTTGGAACTTTGAGAAAATACTCTTTGTTTCTATGAAATTTTGTAAACGCTGTAGTAAAAGTATGGAAAAAACCTTTTCTGATGCATCCATCAGTGCAATTGGCCTGAAGTTCTCAGGCAATTTGGGATTCCCCTTTTTGTACAAGGGAATAATTATGGCATTAAGCCATGATTTAGGGATAGAATTAGTCGAAAGAATATAAGCAAACTTTGTATAAAGAATGGCGCCCCAAAAATATGGATCGTCTTTTAAAATACAGGCAGGCAAACCATCCGGCCCAGCCGCCTTGGAATAGTTAAGATGATTAATTGCATCAACAATTTCAGGGAAAAAAATAAATCTTCTTTACAATCGAATTCAAGAATTCCTGAATTATATGTTGAGAATTTCAATGGCAGACTATATTTACATTCAAAGTATTCAATCCAAGTGGACGAGGCAATTGGTGAGGCCATATCATGCAGCGCCACCCCCTTTTTATTATTTAATACTGCCCAGATGTCCCTGGTATCATGTGTAATGAGATATTTCATCATTTGTTGATTCGCGACAAGCTTCATTTGGAATTTTATGGATTTTAGTTTGTGCCTGTAGTGGTTCCTAATCTTGTTTTTGGCAACATAATAGTCTATGTGTTTTTCGTGATTCTTCTTCAAGGCACGCAGACAGCGATTTTTTTCCCTCTTAGCCATTGCTATTCCAGAATTGTAACCACTTTCAACGGATAAGTTTAGGGCCGTCGCTTTTTGGGCAAGATGATCAATATGATCTTTGATTATAATCGAATTCCATTCTTCTCTTCTGCGTGCATTAATGAATAGATCTGCGGTACTAGACACACGAATTACATCTCTCTGGACCAGAAACGATAGCTCTCTGCACATTTTCGGATGCCATCCTACAGAGGTCTGTGCTCTTTCAGGGGTCACCAATCCCAGAGCAACATCTTTATTCAAGGATGCCAAATCGCATTTTACACTTGTACTTATCGGGTAGTGATCGCTCTGGGTCTGTGTGTGGATTGAGACATTGATTACCAAGGGCATACAATTGGAGGAGACGAAGAAATAGTCAATTTAGGAGGATTGAGACCCCCTCTTCCAAGTCCCCTTATGATCACCGCTCTCATATTCCAACAATTGAATGTTCCATTGTCTGAAATAGGAGACCCAACCCTTTCCCAGAGTCACTGAGGTATTTGAAAAGGACTTACACCTATCAACAGGCTTAGAAATTGGGGGTACACAAACCGCATTAAAATCGCCCCCAATAACAATCATGTAATTCGAGTTTCTGATCGTTGCCTCCTCAAGTAGTTCATCCATATTATCGAATGCGGCCTCAATCGTGACATTTGTCGGATTGTAGTACAGGCATATAATTAAAAATGCACAGGTCGATACACCAGTGAGGATGCACTCAATTGCCAACATTCCATGTTTAGCAAAAATAACCTTCGACTTGTGGTTTATGGCATTATTTATAAGTATAGCAATACCCCCATACGGCCGACCTGTTGCACCTCTTATAGCCGGTAAGCAGTAATTGGAAAATCCCTCCATATTCAATTCATTAACACACATAGTTTCCTGTAAAAGTGTTATCGTGGGAGATCCCATAATTACAAAATTGGAGGCCCAATTTTCTAAATTCCTTTTCCCGCAACAATTCCAAGACAATATTTTGAGACACTGAGCATTTAATGCTGAAGTGTTTTTTGCCTATGGTTTGCTTTGCTTATTAGAGAATTCAAGAATAGATGTCATCAGGGGAGCAAGCCAAGGAATGTTAGAAGTGGCACCCACCAGTTCTGATATTTTAGAAATTAATTCAACAGTTTGTGCAGAACCGGCTGATAAGGTGGCGTGAGTGGCCCCCATTTCTGCCTCCGGTTTTAAGACCTCGTTTAGGAATTCCTCAGCCTCTTCAATAGTCCTAAACAGGTGTAGCGTCAACCCACGGGCGTTAAAGTCATCTCTATGATCCCACAATAGCCTGAGTATCATTGGTGAGTGTGGTGCACAGATCATTCTCAGATTATTATGGTTTGCCAGTCTCAGCCACTCAATGTCATCCATGTGGAGAGTTCTCAATTGAGGACTATCCTTAAATATGTTAAACAAAAAAGATCTGTTGATCCTTTGTTTGCCATTGATTGCCTGATCACTGGACCATCCCAGATAATACCTTGTATCTCTATTGAAGACGTATTTAGTTTCCTCTTTTTCATCACTACCTCGGGAAGGAGATTTGCACTCAACAGATACTCTGACTTCTGTAGCTTCCCTTACCTCAGTAATGGAATCCCCCTCACAATCAATTGAAGCCATCAGATTTTCTAGAGGTGGAGTGTGACTTTCAAAGTCCTCAGAGGTTTGAATGTTATCCATATTCCTAGAGGAATTGGTTTTTATCTTTGCGTCACATGCCTTTTTTTGTTTAAGAACTGCGTCTGGGTTAATATCAGGATTTAGATCCTTTATCTGTCCTAACACCGTGGTTTTATTTTCAATAAGAGGATAAAATGTCGATAGGCGTCCTTGAGACAACTGTCCAGAGTCACCCTTCTCCATATTATCCGTCGGTTTCCTCATGAGGGCTCCCTTTTTTTTTGTTTGTGGGGGGGAGCCAACTGATGGAACCACACTTAAGACCACCTTTGATTCTTCATTCAGTTGTGTTAGGTCAATTTTTGATTCATTTGCAGATCCTGAAAGAGAGTTGGATGGTTGCGTCTCAACCTCATCATCAGCAATTTTCATTCTTTTCTTATTTTTATTGGAGTTTTTACTGTTATCCTGTTTCATTTTTTTTGTGACCACAGATATTTGATCATTAGTTAACTTTTTTTTCTGTTTATTTTCTCTTTTTATTGCCCTAACGTGAGCACGCTTCATTTTACGTGACATAAAGATCTGGTTTCCCTCAGGTTCGTTGTATTCACGATCACTGCTTGCAGCACCTCCTTCTTCTCTTAATTTATCCAGATTCACAGCGATAATAAAGTCGCTTCTAATTTGTTCTGCTTCAGCTTCGTTAATTACATTCACTAAAGGTGACGGGCTATTGAGTGCAATCTCTTGTGACAGAGGCATTGGGCTAGTTACATCAACAAACTCCTCAGGTCTCCCCCCCCCAAACTTTAAATCCAGGTGCTGTCTTGTTAGTAGACGAGATAACTCTTCCAATTTACATGAGTTTTGCTTAACTTCCTCTAGTATAATAGATGACACAGGGCATTCCATAGGAGAGTTTTCCTCCTTGGGGCCATCCACGACAGCTCTCGCATAGGTACGATGCTCTGATATCACAGTGTGGGTAGATGCAGTAGTTTGGGTGGATTGATTTGTACACGTCTGAACATTAGCTGACAGAGCTTTCAATAGGCATGCGTCAACAAGTGCTTGTTTCTCTGAATGAGCAACAGATTGGGAAAGCAACATACCCTCAATTTTGGATACTTTGTTGGTTAAGTCCAACACCACTTCTTTTAGTGAATTAATATGCATGTGCGTTAGATCATGGCCTTTATCTAATAAATTTAAAAGGGAAGAGATCACAGGAAAATTACTTAGATCATCTTCATTGTTCGGGCCTTGAGATTTGGATTGAGTGTTTTTATCTGGAGTGGGACACGCCCCTACCTCGTAACACATTTCTTCATCAAATGTTTCGTTCACCATTTGTGACGGTGCTGGGAGAGACCCTTGGCCATTAGATATTTTGCAGAGTATAGGAGAACTACAAGAAAGTCTCATAGAGTGGCCCTCCTGGATATTATGCAAGCAAATCCGTTCAACTTCCGATGGTAAGAATACTACCGGAGAATTCGGAGTGAATGAAATTCTGCATCGTTGCTCCCATTCACCAATCAGTGCAGGAGCCAGGAAGGAGACATCAGAAATGATTTTCGGTGCCACACAGGTTTTATCATCTTGATTTGCAAATGCCGCATTCCCAAGTGACTCTATTTCTTTGTTTTTTTGAATTACTACAGCCGAAGCTTTTGCCTTTGTGGAAGTTTTAATAGAATCTTCATCGGCAGTTATTATATTAGGTGTGCAAAGAGGAAGATGTTTGTTTGTGTCATCATTAGGTTCTATTGCCATTGATTGCAAGCTATATGGAATGTTGTTGTTGTCATTTAAACCAGCATCTGATGGCGGTAAGTGAGGAGCAATTATATTGGATTCTAGGTCAGAGTCATGTAATAATACCGGATTTGTGGCATTCATCCCTATATGAGAATTCCCTTCAGCTAGGCTCTTGCTGCTACGTAGACTGACCACCATTTTGCTATTTAATGCCTGGCAGATGCCTGCAGTGGTATTTATTGATTTAACCACCTCTAGTTAGCTACTGTGAGTTTATGAGTAGTAGACTTGAAAAAAATAATATGGTAATATAAATGTAATAGTATCAGATTGAAATACAAGCACAAGGTTAGTTTTACAACAGAACGTACCGTAAATTCAAACGAGAGCAGAAGGTACAATCTGTAATAAAAGGTTCACTGAGTTTAGTACTCAAGAGAACCTCAAATCCAGTTCGAAGGTGTTTCCTTCAAGAGTTTATTCCCTTCCAGGCTTTTTCCTGACGCCCTGCCGACCCGCCGAACAGCCAAACAGCCCAGCACACTTAGACACACTTCGGTGCGCGCGCGGTGCACGTGCCAGTGTGTTTTGAAGCAGGTGTGCTCCAATCGTACGAGGCGTGGGCGGGGCCTTCGGCGGGATCAGACAGAGGCTATAACAAAAAGAAGGGGAGGTCAGGAGCAGAAAGACAATGCGGAGACAGTCACTGTTGTGCACAAGGTGCACACCACAGTATCCTCTTTCAGCAGTAAGTTCGCTGTTGGCAACGAGTACCTGAAGTCAAGTCCGGTTCGCAAATGAAAGTAATTCCTTGAGCGTGGTGCGACGAAATGCAATCTTCTCCTTGCCAACTACTTGTCGGAGAGCAGCGAGTACAGCCAAACAGCCCAGCACACTTAGACACACTTCGGTGCGCGCGCGGTGCGCGTGCCAGTGTGTTTTGAAGCAGGTGTGCTCCAATCGTACGGGGCGTGGGCGGGGCCTTCGGCGGGATCAGACAGAGGCTATAACAAAAAGAAGGGGAGGTCAGGAGCAGAAAGACAATGCGGAGACAGTCACTGTTGTGCACAAGGTGCACACCACAGTATCCTCTTTCAGCAGTAAGTTCGCTGTTGGCAACGAGTACCTGAAGTCAAGTCCGGTTCGCAAATGAAAGTAATTCCTTGAGCGTGGTGCGACGAAATGCAATCTTCTCCTTGCCGACTACTTGTCGGAGAGCAGCGAGTACAGCCAAACAGCCCAGCACACTTAGACACACTTCGTTGCGCGCGCGGTGCGCGTGCCAGTGTGTTTTGAAGCAGGTGTGCTCCAATCGTACGGGGCGTGGGCGGGGCCTTCGGCGGGATCAGACAGAGGCTGAAGTCAAGTCCGGTTCGCAAATGAAAGTAATTCCTTGAGCGTGGTGCGACGAAATGCAATCTTCTCCTTGCCGACTACTTGTCGGAGAGCAGCGAGTACAGCCAAACAGCCCAGCACACTTAGACACACTAGAATCCCCAATTCTAGTCTGAGGTACTCGACAGGGGTCAAGGATCGTAATTTTAATGTCCTCTTCCAAAGGTAGCCCTCTATTTTATCAAGCCAAAATAAATCAGACATGGCTAAGGCATCAAGGTCGTAAAGTACCATATGGCAAAGACACTGATTATATAGGGTCAGTATCACCTCGAGTGAATAGCCTGCGGTTTGATTTGCAAACTTTCCAATCAAGTGGGTCAAGCGTATTACCTTTATACCTTTGTCCTCTTTTATATGGGAATAAGATCTGGAGGTGCTTATTTCCAGCTCTAAATAGGGATACCTTCCCACAATCGCAAGCACTTCCAAACTGGTGGTAAAGTCTGGGCATCTAACCTTCTTGGGCGCGATCACCATAACCTTAGTTTTGTCCATGTTGATACGCAGGTCATTTACCACAGTGTATTTTACCAGTATGTCAAACATAGCCTTAGCCCTGCTGTAAGTGTAGTTGAACAGTACTAAGTCATCTGCGTACAACATACAGGGAACTGTCTGTCCCCCAATTCCTGGGCAACAGGCAATTACTTAGCTAAATTGCAGGGGCACGTCTGACATATGTTATACAACAGGGGTGTCAGTGTGCAGCCCTGTTTGACCCCCATGTAGGTGTAGCCAGGAATTGTTAGTCTACCCTGATCCCCCAGTTGCACACGTACCTGCATATTAAAATGGAGGCCCGTAAGTATATTCAGAATCCACGGGAGGGCACCCTCATTTTTCCCTATTAGACCATAACTTCTTGCGACACACTCCATCAAAGCCGCCCACAGGTTCACGTAATGGTGTACAATGTCGAGCCCTCTGCCCCCGGGCGACGTAGCTTCTATAAACAATGTGTCCATGAGCCTAAGGTTATGGACCCAAAGAGGAGCAGGAGCTCCCCCCCACTGCTGGAGCAGTGGCGTGCCTGGAGGCACACGGAGCATGAGGTAGGGCCCCTGCCCCTCCTTCCCCTGCATTGTCCCGTTGCAGCATCCTAAATTGAAAATTCGCCTCCACCTCCACGGATCCCTGCTACATTTACTATTGCTGCGCGGCGCCTGTTCGAGGTGTCTGCCCTTTCTTGATCTGGCTTTCATAGCACTGGAGGGCAGCCAGCGCCATCACCGACCACGAGGCCGTGTATCCGTTCCAAAATGGCCAACCGATTCGTAGCCAGCGAGTCCCGGGTGTAGAAAATCACCAGGACTTGCATCCGAAGCCCACAGACCTCATTTGTTGCCCAATAGAAAGCCGGCAGGCTCTAAGCCGGCCCACTCACAAAGGCACACTATTCAAGGCAGTGCACCCTGTCGTGAGCCTGGAGCCGTATTCGTTTCTTCACCCACGGAGGAGCCGGAGCTCCCCCCCACAGCTGGTGCAGTGGCGTGCCTGGAGGCACACACGGAGCATGAGGTAGAGCCCCTGCCCCTCCTTCCCCTGCATTGTCCTGTTGCAGCATCCTAAATTGAAAATTCGCCTCCACCCCCACAGATCCCTGCTACATTTACTATTGCTGTGCTGCGCTTGTTTGAGCTGTCTACCCTTTCTTGATCTGGCTTTCATAGCACTGCAGTGCAGCCAGCACCATCACCGACCATGAGGCCGTGTATCTGTTCCAAAATGGCCCACCGATTCGTAGCCAGCGAGTCCCGGGTGTAAAAACGCACCAGGACTTGCATCCGAAGCTGATTGGCCCACAGACCTCATT
This sequence comes from Ambystoma mexicanum, assembly GCF_040938575.1. NCBI lineage: Eukaryota > Metazoa > Chordata > Amphibia > Caudata > Ambystomatidae > Ambystoma > Ambystoma mexicanum. The sequence continues at coordinate 13,528,707 of NC_090925.1, read as the reverse complement.
TGTTGCCCAATAGAGAGCCGGCAGGCTCTAAGCCGGCCCACTCACAAAGGCACACTATTCAAGGCAGTGCACCCTGTCTGGAGCCTGTTGAGCCCAGAGCCACGACTCCTGACTGCAGCTGCCCCCCACCTCGTTTGGACTGCACCGCACTGAGTCGGAGACCCCCTGCAGCTGCACCGACGACGCAAACGCGACACCGGCTAAAACTTAAGAGCACGAGCTTACCTTACATTAAATTCATCTGACTCCCTTGCTAATCAGCCACCAGCCTATATTATAACCAGCCCCAGCCCACATAACAACATGCTGGTACCAAAAATTTAAAATCCAACTACCCCGAACTTTTGCATACGCACTTGAACTTCAAAGACATGTGCCCGCCTAAGATTCGATCCATATAATGTTTGCATTGCAGCTCGTACGACTACCACAATCACAGTTGCCGCTCGTAGCTGTAATTGATGTGTCCTTCTGTTTGTGCCCGTCTCACTAGCCAGCTCGTTATGCGCTGTACATTCTAACCTAATAATGTATTGTCTGCCTATTCATGCCACTATGCTTTACTCAAACTGCAAAACAGTAACTGAGCCCTAGCCATTTACCTGAGACTGGCATTAGCCACCCCAGAGATTAGCCTTATGGAAGTATTATGCCTTTTCCCATGCAGGTCCATTGCACCTAGCCTACTGTAGCATTATGTATGACAATTGCATCTAGACCAACTACGTCCCTCCTAGGACAATTGCTTTTAGCTCGTTGTTACTCTACAGTGGACAATTGTATTTAGCCCAAATTTCGCCCTTTCTAGGACAATTGCTTTCAGCTTGCTGTTACTCTACTGTGGATAATTGTACTTAGACAATTGCTTTTAGCTTGCTGTTACTCAACTGTGGATAATTGCATTTCGCCTAAATTTCACCCCTTCTAGGACAATAGCTTTTAGCCTGCTGTTACTCTACTGTGGATAATTGCATTTAGCTTAAATTTCGCCCCTTCTAGGACAATTGCTTTTAGCCTGCTGTTACCCTACTGTGGATAATTGCATTTAGAGGGGAAAAAGCTAGGTACGTTGGAGTCCTATCTAGTCAAATGTTCAGATCCTATAAGGAGAGCAATCTACTTACGTTTCTGTTTCAATGTCCTCCCTACTGGGGAAATTCTCGAGATTAGATCGGCTACGGGCCAAAAGATTTCCTGTCGCTTTTGTCACTCCGCTTACACGACCGAATCACTTGAACATCTTCTTTTACACTGCGCAACAATAGTCAAACAGAGAATAAATGTGTTTGGAAAATGTGTCCATGACCCCTCTAGGGTCCATACTGAATTACTATGGTGGTACATGCTACATGGAAAGTCAAACTCACTAAAGCTAGCAGTGGTCACCTTTTTAGTAGAAGTGTGTGGTCTGGCAACCTTAGAAAGAACAAACTAGTACTGTAAAGAACCTTAAGAATCTTAAGAGCCCTCATTATCTACTGAAGACACTTATGGGCCTTTCTCTCTCTCACGCTCTAACAATATGCATAAGTCTTGAAATATGGAAAACACTGTAGAGGGATTCTAAAAAGAAAGGATATCTGTAATGCAATATGGACTGTACTTTATATTGTGCACTGTCTGATGAATTTTATAATTGGAATAATGTTGTAATTGTTTGTTTTAATACCGTGAAAATTTTACTTTACATTTTGTAAAGGTTTAATTTGCATAAACCAGATACAAATACAAAAAATAAATTGCATTTAGCCCAAATTTCGCCCTTTCTAGGACAATTGCTTTTAGTTTGCTGTTACTCTACTGTGGATAATTGCATCTAGCCTAATTGTGCAGACAAAGTTAGCCCTGCCTCGCCTCACCCCTATCCTAATTCCTAGTTATGTTGGGTAGGATAATGCTCATCATGTTCCCTTTCTGCCTTGTCCAAACAGACACCCCTTGCACCGGCAACAACTTCCTCACCCTCAGCAACGGGCTCACCAAACTGGCCTGCCCAAGACACCACCCTATCCCTTGTCCCACCCCCTTCCTCCCCACCACACACCCATTCCCGTCCCTCCCCAATCGCTCCTCCAGTCACAAGGACCCCTGCGTAACCAATAGTGAATACCACTCAACCCAAACCTACCCTAACGACTCACTTGCACCCCCAAACTCTCAGGCTTCGGAAATATACACCCCATCTCAGGCAATGAGAGAACGTCCCGACTAAGAGCACGCACCAAACCACCACATTACAGCCCCATCACCAGGGCCCAGCCACCTAGACCACTCAAACCTACAGCCAACAGAACAAACAATAAGCTAACTCATGTTATAGAAACCAAAACCTCAAGGAAACAAGCAGAACTCAGTAGTATTCCCTCTAAGATTGAACCCACTAAGGATACCAATCCCCTCATTAATCTTAAAAATGCGCTCATCAATGCCCGCTCCCTAGGAGCCCACGCCATCGAAATTCATGACCTCATCACCGAACTAGATCTAGACCTGCTGATAATCACAGAAACCTGGCTACACCAAGCCTCAGGCCCTCTACTAGCACTTGCCATCCCACCTGACTACACCATACTCAGATCAGATAGAACCAACTCCGCAGGAGGCAGTGTTGCCATAATAGTAAAAAACACCATCAAATTAAGATCAAGTCTCATTGAAATAATCGCAGGATACAAACTAGTACTCACTAAACTAACTCTGAATGAAAATACCACAGTTAACATAGTGGTCATCTATAGAACTCCCAGTGCAAAAAGCCACCCAGAAACAGACATCCCACTAATACTCGCACCTATCCTCAAACCCAAAACGAAATGTATCATCATTGGTGATTTAAATCTTGGCTTCAATGATGTCCAGGACACTAAGGCAACCTCCCTTATCCTAGCACTCAATGAAATGAATTTCTGCCAACATGTTAATGTCCCCACCCATACCAAGGGTAGAACTCTGGATTGGATCCTCCCCCTCAACACCAAAATCCCTATAGGCCCAATTACCCCACTTAGCTGGACAGACCACTACTGCATAGAATTCACCATCACTAGTGACGATTCCTGCCCGCCCAAGAACAAAATCATGGACATCATCGATAGTAGAAATCGCAAAAAACTCACAGTGGAGAACCTTGACCCCACATTGAATAAAATGCTAGATACCTACTCAATCACTAGTAACGATCCTACTACCATCGCGGAGCACTACCACAAATGCCTTTCTTCAGCCATTGACACCATAGCACCAGTCACCACCAAATTAAGACGCACTAACAAAAAATCTAACTTCTGGTTCAACGAGGAACTAGTCACCCTCAGAAGAAAAAAACACTCTCTCAAGCACATCCATAATAAACATCCCTCCCCGGACTCGGCCAAAGCATTCAAGGACGCCAATATCATCTACAGAAATGCTATCATCACCCATAAAGCAAATGCCTACAATACTCGCATCAGCAATGCAGCATCAGACTCCAAAGAACTATTCTCCATCCTCAGAGAACTTGAAAACCCTATACCGACTGACACTCCCGCCAACACTAGTAAAGAATGGTGCACTACCATACAAGAAGCACTTGCCTCCGAAATTGCTCTGCTACAAAATAAAATCAACTCTAAAAGACTAGTTCTATCAGCCAAAAACCCCATCACTCCTAACCCCTGTGCCTCTCCCAGCGACAATGCTAACCTCCCATTCCAATTCACACCCGTCACCCAAGATCTTGTATTTAACACAATCTCCAAACTAAAAGCATCCAACTGCAAAGAAGCTACTGTCCCAGCTAAACTAGTCAAAGCCTGCGCCTCTACCTTGACCCCCATCATCACCAAATTTGTCAATGCTTCTTTAACTCCAACACAGTTCCTACCTGCATTAAAGAAGCCTGGGTTACCCCGCTTCTAAAAAAACAAATCTAGACCCCACCATTCCGACAAATTATCGCCCCATAACTACGGTCCCCTTTCTACTTAAAATCATCGACAAATTAGCTTATAACCAAATTAAAGTTCACCTTGAATCTAACCAGCTTCTCGACACCAGACAGTCAGGCTTCAGGCCCAACCACAGCACTGAAACAGCTCTCTTGGACCTCAAAATACAGATGGATGCCATCAGAGATTCTGGGAAACTCTGCATCCTCCTGCTGTTAGACCTTTCAGCGGCGTTTGACCTGGTGGACCATGACAAATTATGCAACTCACTGGCCCGTGAGTTTAACTTCTCTAGTGAAGCAACCGCTTGGGTGAAATCTTTCTTAACTGACCGCACATCCAGAGTGTCCATAGGCAAAGAAGCAGCCAACCCCATCCCAGTTCCCATAGGAGTACCCCAAGGCTCGTGCCTCTCTCCCACGCTTTATAACGCGTACACCAAACTCTTGTTCTCAGCACTTGACGATATGGGTGTCATATACACAAATTCTGCGGATGACACCCAGATCCTCATACCCCTCACAGGAAACTATGACCAGGACACCATAATAACCAACAAAATGTGCGTCATCATACAAAACTGGAAGGCACTAAATAGCTTGTGTCTCAATGATGAGAAGACAGAAATTCTCATTGTACGATCGCCGGCCAAAATAGCAACCCTCCCCCCAGAATACTCCACTATCAATATTGACGGCACGAATATTCCCGTGTTGAAGCAAGTCAAAACACTGGGCATGTACTTCGACGCCAGTCTAATCATGACTAAACAGATCAACGCCCTTGCCTCTTCCACGGCCCACACTTCCAAACCTATCGCCCTTAGCCGACAATTTCTGACCCCAACTAACTGCCTCACCCTAGCTAGAGCACTGGTCTTATCAAAATTGGACTATTGCAATGTATTACTACTAGGCACATCCAACACTAACCTAGCCAAAATCCAACTCCTACAAAACAAAGTCTTGAGGGCAGCTCTAGGCATAAAAAAATCAGACCATATTTCTAAGACCAGGAAAGACGCTCACTGGCTCCCCATTAAAGCCAGAATTATCTTCAAAACATTATGCATCACACACAAATGCCTGACCAAAAAAGGACCTATCTATCTTAATAATACCCTACACCGAAAAGTGGACAAGAGATCACTAAGATCCAACGATAAATTCCTCCTGGCCCCCCCTCGCTTCAAATCCACTAGAGCGGGGGGGCAGCAGCTTTACCACGCTAGCCCCCAACCACTGGAACACCCTACCCATTAACATAAAAAAAGAATCCTCATTCATGGTCTACAAGAAACTGCTAAAAACTTGGCTATTCAACCAATACTAGCACACATAGACAGGATTCTGTTCCAATGGATATTGCTGTTTGTATCTGTAATCTGTATCTTCGCACCAACTGTCCACTAATGATGTAATGTTACCAATGAAATGATTGTTGTATTAATTTCTAAGCTGTCTTATAACCACGCCGTGACATCCGAGGGTCTGGGCGTGTAACAAATAAATAAAATAAAAAAATTAAAATGGGAGGTGCCACACCCGAGCGAAAGCACATCTGTGTAAAATTTAATATTTGGGCTTCGTCTACCCAATACCGAATGCTGCAAGTCCCTAAGAACGAATGTAGCAAAGATTTTTCCTGTAACATCTAATAGGGATAGTGCCTGTAGTTAGCCAGCAAGGCCCGATCACCTTTTTTGTAGACCGGTACTAGCACAGACTGTTGCCAGTATGTCGGAATAATCTGTAAGGAGCACACTTTGTTAAAGAAGATTTTACGAATGGATGCCCACTTCGTAGGGTTCTGTTTCAGTACTACATTGGCAAGGCCGTTACGTCGCGGGCCCTGGAGTTACAAAGGTTCCTAATCATACTTTTGATTTCTTCCTCATGTATTATCAGTGGCCAACCCCCAACCAGGGGAGGGGAGACCCTGTTCGGTTGCCACAATAACCCTGTATATGATGTAGCCACTGAAGACTCCTGGATAGGGTTAAGAATACTTTCCCTGGGGGAGCTGTTGCGCGATCGGCTAAATAGGCACTTTCGCATGAGCTCCATGGGCACCGGGAGTTCTCCAGCATAATTCTCTGAGTTCTCGTGAAGGGCTTAACACATAAATCGCCTGACAGAAGCATGAAACGGTCCCCCAAGCGCTGACCGAGTCCCAGAGGGATTGCTCTCACAGCACTGGAGATTACAGGCAAAATAGAATGGGCCCCAACGAGACGCACACGCAGCTACGCACGTAGGCTCCCAAGTGGTCTCCCTGCCTGAACTGGCCTGGAAGGGGGAAAGCAACTGCTGTGGTGACGGAACGCTCGGAGGGAAAGCAGCACACAGACTCACCAAATTGCTGATACAATCTACGACAACCAGCAGAGAGCCCATATTCAATGCCCCGCACAGGAGGAAGCCGAGAGAGCACCCCGCGCCGTCGGCTAGACCTGCTGGAGGAGGCGCTGCACAGGTCGGTGAACGGCCATAGCGGCCCACTTCGCACAGCAGCATAGAATAACATGCGAAGCGCGTGACATATCGGTACGGCTTGGAGGTGGGCGCTGCGTCGGAGCAGTGCAGCGAGTGTAATTCGGCGACTGCCACGGCCCATCACTGTGAGACTCGTGTCACGAGCGTAACAATATTTGAAAACTCTGGACACTACCAGAGCAGTGAACTGTACTGCCCCGAGACTGCACCGCAAAGAAGACTGGATAGGAGAGGCACAGTGAGTAAGCTACTAGGCTGGCGACGTGTGTACAGTGCGCGCTTCATAATCCAGGGGGAAAGCGGCCCGCTGATGCCCTAGGAACTGCTGTAGAGAACAGTTTGCTTGCTCTGAGCACGCAAAGCCAGGAAGGTGACATGACACGTAGGGGGGAGCTTGTGCTCCTGGTGTGGTGAATGCAATACGCGAGGCAAACCTATAACTGCATCCTCCCGCAGAGCAACACTCCAACCGGAGGCCACCACGGGAGGACAGCTACAATACCACAAACGCAAATACTGCACTGCGCTTTTGTGTCTATCACTGTATCACTGTGAGATGCCGCAACATTCTATGCACAGCCCTGAGCTCTGTTACAGACGCAGACTAGAAAAGGAGAGAATACCGGGATATCCCTAGCCTCGCCATCGCAGGTAGAGTAGCCTGCGTTGCCCAGGCCACCTATAGTTACATCTTTGAGGCAACGACAGTTATTGAGCACCGTAACATAGACATTTGTGGTATTGGTAACCCACATCAAGGCTAAACAGCTACTGCCGCAAGCCAAACTACCCGATCCCCCCTGCTATTGGTGGCGAAAGGCCCATATGATGCGGAGAAGACCTTGCCCCGGCAGTGTGGGACATCTTGAGTACTCAGCGGGCGCGACGGCCACACACTGATCGCATGCCCCCCCCCCAGACAGTAAGATCTAAACTATCCCACTGCGCTTCCATTCATGGAACATACACTGGGAGCATTGGAACAACCCGGTTTGGCCCAGGGGCAGGGTGTATAGAAGATACCGCAGGACCCACAGCAATTTGTGTGGACGGATGTGACGAGTTCCTCAAGGACACAAGTGGGAACCCCCAGACTGCCTTTTCATGGGCTTACTGTCAGACACAGAGAAATTGTCCTGCCCTGCCGCCTCTTCAGAGGACACTGAGTCGCATGCGGGAGAGGCACCGGTAACCAAGTATAATGCCTAAAGGGACAGCCCCAAAAAAAAATGCCACTATGGACAAGTTTACTAAACCCACTGCTAAACAAATGGACACCAGTACTGAAGGAACAAGCAACCAGTAAGCACCGGCAATAACCCCGGTGTCACCTCCTGCGGATTTACAGGGAGTGGTGGCTATTATGCAGCTAAGATTTGCATCCATAAACAACAAACTAGACGGCATTACTGTTGATGTCTCCATGATCAGGGCCCAGTTGGAAAAGGCTACACATCGTATTATGGTGACTGAGACGCGAATAGGCACGGCGGAAGACACCATAGAATCACTACAGAACACAGTCACAACGATGGCGAAAGACCTGGGCAGCATTAAGATGAAGTGTGAAGACTTGGAAGCGTGATCGCAGCGGAACAATGTCTGCATCATAGGAGTCCCAGAGGACGCTCTGAAAGGCCCCATGGAAGTGGCTGTAGAAAGCCTGTTAAAGGATCTGCTGGGGGATCCGGGTTGGTCCCAAATGTTCGTGGTAAAGCGAGTGCATAGGTCACTGGCGGCAAGACCGAAGCCAGGTGCGTTCCCACGGCCAATCATTGCGAGGTTAATAAACTACCGGGACAAAGACCTGGTTTTGAAAGCAGCATGAGAGAAGCAAGATCTGAAAATGGGCTTGAGCGTGATTTGTATTTTCCCGGACTACACGTAGGCGGTACAGCAGGAGAGGAGCTCATTCGTTGGAGTCAAGAATTTATTGAGGGAACGTCAGATACCTTATGCAATGCTATACCCAGCTAGGCTGTGCGTGCAATTTAAAAATAAAACCTACTTCTTTACGTTCCCAGAGGAGGCGGCTTCGTTTGTAGAAGCCAACATTCCCCTACCAGAGAAACAACCGTTGGAAGAAGGGCAGTGACTATAAGGAGCGACACAGTACGATTATGAAGACACTCAATTTGCTGGTAACTGGGCTCTACGCCAGTGAATGTGAGATTCGTACTGTAATCTTAGCAATGGCTGTTTGAAAGTTATACAATACTCCTTGTCAAGGCGGGTGTTAAAGTGATTTTAGGATGGAGTTGGACAGTACATCCATGATGACACTGGGTGCGGGCTATGCTAGTCCTCTTCAGCCACCACACAATTCATAATGGGTTTTAGCATTGTATGTTTCAAATATTCGCAAAGGTTCAAGCGCAGCTTAAGTTTCAACACTGTATTGGCTGGGAACTCTAGACGCCATGGAAGCAGTTGCCCCCAATGCGAGTGCATATTTTGGTTAAACAGGGCAGGGAGGGTGGGGGGTGCGATTGGGGGCTAACCTAGTCAACGTTTGCGGTACTATAAGGGTGGGGGAGGTGGAACCTGGGGAAAGTTGGGGTGAAACAGTTTAAAAAATGCACAGATCGAGCACAACATGCTATAGCCTAATTAGGAGATGGTACAGGAATGCAAAGGCTTTACGAAGGCACGTAAGAGATGATGACTAGTAATGGCCCCACTGGGGTGAAGCTACTGAGTTGGAATGTGAGGGGCCTGGGCCCACCCATTAAGATACGCAAGGTAATGGTGTATGTGAATAGACAAGGGGGACAGTTGTTGTTCCAGCAAGAGACTCACTTACTAGAACCCCAGGCACAGAAAATGGCCCCTGGGTGGAAGGGGAGCGGGGGGCAGCGCTATTAAACTTCATATTCGACTAAGGCTCGAGAGGCTAAGATCCTGGTTCACAAATCGCTACCATTCACACATTACACGACAGAAAGCGACGAATGTGGGAGATATGTGATTGTACATGGGAAGCTGGGGAGTGCTGAAGTTTTATTGATGAATGTATACGGCCCAAATATTGATGACTCAGAGTTCTATGAGGGAGTGTTTCAGAAGTGTGCCAAATATCCCACTGCACTGGTGATCTGCGGCGTTGACTTCAACACTATCCTAGACACTGATCTAGACCGCACATCAGTGTCGACCAGAACACTACAGAGTGCAGCACACACAATACATACACACATTGTGGATTTGGGTCTGAGGGACGCCTGGCGCTCGCTGCATGGGTCGCAAAGGGCTTTCACCTTCTACTTGACGGTGCATAGATTGCTGGCTAACGTCACAAAGGGTATTGAGTTGGGTGGTCGAGTCCCAAATACTCCCTAGAACACCTTCCGACCACTCCCCAGTGACACTTTCATTAAAAATCCCAGAGGTGGCCCCCAGGAGATCTCAATGGCGCTTTAAGGCCACATCCCTATTATACCCAGTATTCCGATCGAGCATGGCACAACAAATCACTGATTACTTTGAGAATAATGAGGGATCTGTGAACACACAAGCAGTTTTGTGGCAAGCTTTTAAAGCTTTTTTTTATTTATTTTTTTAATAAATGTTTTTATTGACATTTGTTATTGAACATGCATTTAGATTGTAAAGCAGTCATTTCAAAGTTGTGTTAAAGCGGCTGTGGTATTAGATCTCGGGCAACATTTAAACAGTAAACAATAAATAAACTATAAACAACAACTGTCTGCAGTGCCGAGGTGGGTTCTTAGTAGTTGCTGCTCAGGTGATGTGGTGGTGTTGGCACTATTGTGGTAGGCATGGAGGTTCTTTGACCAGGATATCCTTCAGTGTTCACTTTGTGCTATTTTCATTTTGTGTGATGATTTTGTGCTTTTTCAGGGGGGTTTGTCATCTCCTGTGAGGGACAGGTATCTGACTAGGAACTTCCAAGCTTCCGGTGTGTCTGGTCCTTTGTTTCCTTCAGTCCAGGCATTGGTCTCTTCCATTGTCCATCTTTCCATTTCACTGCTCCATAGTGTGTATCAAGGGCCTCCGGGAATTTTCCATGCCATGGCGATTGTCCTCTTTGCCAGTATGCATGCCAGGTCCATAAATTTCACTTCGTGTTTATGTTTGCTCAGTCGTGGGTATGTGCCCAGTAGGCATTCCTGCGGAGTCCAGTCATATCTGCGCGCTCCCGCTCTTCTGCATGCTTGCGTGATCTTGGCCCAGAATCTTTGTGTTTTGGGGCAGTTCCAGAACATGTGCATTAAGTCGGCCTGTTCATTTCCGCACCAGGAGCAGTTTGGCGAGGCTTGTTTGTTGAAGCTTGCAACTCTGAGGGGCGTCATATATGTCCTGTGTACGATGTTCAGTTGGATTAGTCTGAATCTGGCGTTTCTAGACACCTCCTTCGTGTGCGCCAGTGCCCTTTCCCACTCTTTTTCTGACAGTGTGTCGCTGTCAGACAAAGGACCGACCTCCCCAACCTCCTCCTCACCAATACTTTCAGAAAAGTTGTCCTTGGAACTGGCGGGGGTCTTCCTGCACAACTGCCGGTCTTCTGAGGACTGTCCCTTCCTTGACTTCCTCTTCTTGTCGTGTACATATGGCCAACCTCCCTCAGAGGCCACCTTGACAGGAAGTGTAACCTATCAAAGGTGAACCCCGAGGAGCTAGACCCCCAAAGTACCAGGGAAATAGCCTCTCGGGCACCATAAAACCCTGGGTGAATTCTAAAGATGAATAAATGGCTGACTTCACAAGCCTTGTCCTTTAGTCTTGAGGCAATTCCGGAAAACAGATAAATGCAAGCAGAGGTCCAAAAGATCAACAGGATACAGGGAATGGCCCAAAGAGCAAAACTAAGCGTGGGTGTAATGACAGGAACGGGCTAGATCTTGAGACAAGGGAGAGAAAGACAGAAAATGAAGATAGGGTGAAAAACCCGGAAATAGTGTCACGGAAGAAAGGTAAGAAATGGATGTTAGAGGAGAAAGGAAACACCCCAAATCCAACAGGAAACAACGGAAACACCTACCGTGAGATGAGACCAAGAGGAAGAAAATAGTAGTTACCGGAGACGCTTACCAAGCGGAACCGGAAACTAAACAGGAGCGTTAGAGCAAGGCTCCCGGATGATAATAGAAGGAGGATGAAAAAAGAAATGAAACTAAGAATTAAAGGAAGAGGAGTACGCGGAGAGCGTCTAGGAATAGAAACTAGGTAAGGTGAAGCAAGTGAACGGCAAGGGTGGTTCGGGGGTGGGGGGGTTCCAGACACACCGGCAGCAGAACACAGCGTTGACGGCGTACAAAAACATGGACAGATACAACGCGCCGAAGAGGGGGCGTGGTCTCGTCTTATAGTTGCGGCCGCCATCTTGGGTGAGGACTAGACCGGGGGCCATAACCTCCAGGTCCTCCACAAGCTCCACGGGCGAAGTCTGACAGTCGCCTAGATCCTTCTCCCATTTTTCCTTTAGGTCGCTGCTACGCGGGGTGGGCCTGTCTGCTAGTTGGTGGTATAGTCTGGACACTGGTCTCCAGCTGTCGCTCAAGTTGTGCATCTCCGTGAGTATGGGGCTTTGTCTTGGTTCTTCTGGCCAGACGTCCCATTTTTTCTTTGCTGTGCTTGACCCGCTGATACCAGAGAAATTGTCCTTTAGCCAACCCCACCTGTTCGCGCAGCTCTTCAAACTCTCAAAAAAAACCATTCTCAAACATGTCCCCCCATGCGTACAGTCCAACCTGTTCCCATTTCCTCATTACCGGTATGTCTGTGGGCACTTAGCAGACGTCGGCCAGCATTGGGACATCCGGTGCATAGGGCTGCTGCATGCGAGTTCTTGCCTTAGTTCTGTTGCATATCTGTCTGCCCAGGGTGACGATCATCACCGGGTGTGTTATGCTCGTTGGAGGGTTCCACAGTATTTCTTTAATGTATGTCGGGGCTATCATGTGCTGCAGGAGACCAGTCTCCGGTGTTGTTTCATCGGATAGCCATCTTGCTACGTGGCCGAGCTGCGCTTCCAAGTAATATTTCTCTAGGTCAGGGAGTTGTATTCCTCCCTCTTTGTATGGTAGTGTAAATGTGTTCAACGATATTTTGTGCCTGGCTGGGGCCCATAGAAAGTCTTTAATCAGTGCTTGTAGTTTCTTGAAGAAGGGTGGTCGAATGTAGTGGCATATGTTTTGAAAATGATATAGGAACCTCGGGAGTTGGGAAGCACAGGTTTAGCTGGGAAGATGGCCTCTTCTACAGTGAACTAACTGAGTCTATCCCTGGGGACTGCAAAAGAATTGTAGTGCACCTTGCCAACAGACTCCAGTTCCTACAGTTAGCCCATGAGACACCTTTGGCTGGTCATCTGAGTTTCAAGAAGACCAAGGAAAGGCTCTCTCTCTACTTCTACTGGGCTAGAATGGATTCAGAAGTTGACAAATTTTGTAGGAGCTGTCACACTTGCCAAACCTCTGGCAAGAGTGGAGCCAAGAATGTGGCACCCTTGGTGCCTCTCTCAGCGGTGGGAGTGCCTTTTGAGAGGGTGAGCATTGACATTGTCGGTCCCCTTGACCCTCCCATATCTTCAGGGAACAGGTTTATCCCAGTTGTAGTAGACCATGTTACAAGATACCCAGAAGCCATACCTATGAGAACTGTTATGGCTCAGGCTGTGGCTAAGGCTCTACTTGGTATTTTTTACCAGAGTAGGATTTCCTAATGAAGTGATATCCAACAGGGGATCCAATTTTATGTCCCACTACATGCAAGCCATGTGGAAAAACGGTGGTGTCACTTACAGGTTCTTTACAGCCTACCATCCACAGACAAATGGACTGGTAGAGAGGTTTAATCGTACTATGAAGAGCATGATAGGTGCTTTAGAAGAACCCCTTAAGAAAAAGTGGGACCTTCTACTGCCATGCCTTCTCTTTGCATATGTTATGTTATGTTATGTTACTTTGCATTAATATAGCGCCTTATGTACCATTGGTATGATTTCAAGGCGCTGGAAGGTTGAACGCCCTCGCGAACTGTAGTTCAAGTCAGTAGAGGGGGAGAGAGAGAGTCATAAGGTGTGTGTGTACACCGGATATGTGTGCAGCAGGTGTGGCACTCGTATGATAGATGCTTCTTGCGGTAGGTGTGGTGGTTGGGAGATCAGGCGTATGTGTTTGTTCTGGCAGGGTGATACCAGTCTGATTCTGGCTGCATTAGGCCTGAGGAGAACGCCTAGTTTGGCCGGTGGGCAACCATCTGTGTTTATTTATGATGATGTGGATTATGTGGCAGGTGTTGGTATAAGAACAGCTATACCGAATGTGTCATAGTATCGCTGTGTTCTAGTTGAGTGGTGTTGTATAGAAGAAAGTAAGCGGGTGATGTGATATTGTGGTTTTCAGTAGGTGCTTGAGGTCGAGCGCCTTCATGCTCCAAGCATTCCAAGCACTCCAATCATTCTGTGCATTCTAACCGTTCCATGCACTCCAACTGATTCCATGCACTCCAACCGATTCCATGCACTCCAACCGATTCCATGCACTCCAGCCATTCTTGTACAATGTGAATTACATGCCCTCTATCTGTTCCATGCATTCCATCCGTTGCATGTACTATCTCAGTTCTATGCATTCCATCCGTCGCAAGTGCTCCCTCAGTTGTATGCATTCCATCCGTCGCATGTACTTCCTTAGTTCTATGCACTCCATCTGTTCAATCAGTTCCATGCACTTCGACCGATCCATGCACTCCATCATTCGCCCTCTTCATCCGCTCCACGTCCTTCATCCACTCCACACCCTACATCCGCTCCCACGCACCTCATCCGTCCCACGTACCCCATCCGTCCCACGCACTCCATCCGTCCCACGCAACCCATCCGTCCCACGCAACCCATCTGTCCCACACACCCCAATCCATCCCACACACCCCAATCCATCCCACGCACCCCATCCATCCCACGCACCCCATCCATCCGTCCCATGCATTCCATCCGCCCCATGCACTCCATCCATGCCATGCGCTTGATTCGTCTATTCCATTTGTTCCCTTCATTCCATGCACTTTGTCATTTCATGCCATCTATCCGTTCCATGCACCTTATCTGTTCCCTGCCCTACACCCGTATCATGTACTCCTCCTCTCCATCCTCTCGTCACTTTATTCTACTAGTCTACTTCGTTCCTTTCATCTATTTTATTGATTTCATCTATTTCCTTAATTTTATTGACTTCATAGTTTTCGTCCACTTCACTCGTTCTATTCAGATTATCCGTTTTTAGTTTTCATTAGCGGTTATTAGTTTTCGAGTAGTCGCTCGATTCATGCTGCTGGATGTTATTTATGATAATGCAGCTTTGGGCTAAGGTCATTGGTTGCTGTTATCGAGTTTGAGTTAAGAGTCGATTTTAGGGGAAGAGCAATGTTTTCAGTAATTTGCGGAATGACATGAGGTCCTCGGTGAGTCGGATGTGAGGTGGAAGTGCGTTCCACGGAGTGGGGGCCAGGGCTGAGAATGATGATCCATCTAACCTGACAGAGTTGGTTTTTGGTATGACCAGTAGGCCGGCAGAGCTTGATCTTAGAGTGCGTTGAGGATGGTAGCGTTTTAGTTTGTCTTGACAGTATTGAGGTCCGGTTTTATGCATTGCTCGGTGAGAGATGCATAATGTTTTGAAGGTCACCCTTCGGGCAACCGGAAGCTAGTCCAGAGTTTTGAGCGCTGGGGAGATGTGATCTCTTAGGCCAAGCGCTAGTAGCAGTTTGGCAGCAGCATTTTGTGCTCTTTGTAGTTTATTCAGTTGGTATGTGTGGACTCCGAGGTAGAGGGGGTTAGCATAGTCTAGTCTTGACGTAACAATTGATTGGACCGCAGAGAGCCTGTTGGGAAAGGAATGGTATGGAAAAATGTGCCTAAGGGTTTTTAGGTGGTAGTGGCAGGACTTGGAGACGTTGTTGACTTGGAGCGAGAGAGTTAGGTCTGAGTCTAGGGTACATCCAAGTTTTCAGTTTTGAAGGGGTTTAGCAAGAGGTGTTTTGTGGTCATCCAGTGATATATGTCAAGGAGGCAGGAAGCGAGGTCGGGTTGGCAGTTGGGTATTGAATTCAGGAGTTTTAGGATTAGTTGTGTGTCATTGGCGTAGTTGTAGCACAGGATATTGTGCGAGCGGATTATTCGTGGGAGGGTGGACATATAGAGGTTAAACAGGAGAACTGATAGGCATGCTGCTTGTGGGACTCCACTGTTGACTGGTCGGGCGTGGGAAGCATAGGTGGAGAGTGTGGTTATTTGGAGCCTATTGTCGAGGAAGGATGCTATCCATTTGAGACCAATTACACGGATTCCCAGGGAGGGGAGGCGGTCAAGGAGGATTGAGTGGTTGATTGTGTCAAAGGCGGCAGAGAGGTCAAGAAGGATTAGTGCGGCGCATCCCGCAGAGTCAGCAGTGTTTTTAAGGTCGTCTCAGATTGAGGTGAGGGTGGTTTTGGTTCTGTGTCGGGCTCTGAAACCTGATTGAGTGGGGTCTAGGAGATTGTTGGCTTTCGACAAAGGCATTTAGTTTTGAGTAGGCGGTTCAGTCAATGAGTTTGGCAAGGAACCTGGTGTTTGAGATGGGGCGGTAGTTTTTGGGCTCGAGGGGGTTGAGGGAAGGTTTTTTAGAAGAGGCTTGACATGAGCAGTTTTGAACGCATCGGGAAAAATTCCTGAGGAGAGGGAGTCGTTTATGATGGTTCTTGCGTGCTCTCCTGAGCAGGTAGATGTGAAAATTTCTTTGAGTGCTGTGGCTGGGCAGGGATCCAGCGGGGAGCCGGATGGTTTGCGGGCAGAGAGAAGTTTGAGAAATTGGTCAGTTGATACTGGAATGAAGGAGTCGAAAGTTGGTTGGGTAGGGGTCACAGGCGGTGGGATGGCAGGAAGGATGGGTGAAATGCCTGGTGGGAGTAAGAGAGCTAGTTTGTTGGTTAGAGAGTTTGTTCTTTGGAGATCTGTGGTGTAAAAGTCTAGAGAGAGTGAGTCGCAGAGTGATTTTGAGGGGGTGGGAAGGGTGGTGGTACATGATGGTTTGGTGAATTCGGCGATGATTCAATGAAATTCTTTGCTGGGGTTTTTACAGTTTAGGATTGGGGAGTTGTAATGGGCTTTTTTAGCTTTCCGGATTTAGGCCTTGTAGTGGCGAAGGTGCCGGGCCAAAGTGGATCTGCTCAGGGCTGTTTTCTATTTCCGCCATTTGCGTTGAAGGGATTTATATACCTGTTTAGTGGTCTTCAGTTCTGGTGTGAACCATCTAGGAAAATGGCCAAGGCGAAGTGATGGTTTGCAAGCCGGGGTGAGCAGGATTATTGAGGTGTTGAGCTATGAGTCAAAGGCGTTGGAGGTTAGGAGTTCATTGGGTAGGCAGGTGGGGGAGGAGCTTGAAGGAGAGCAGCTGGATGGCTGGTTGTCGATGATTGAGGCGTGGAAGCGAGACTCGAAGGCGATTGCTATTCCTCCTTCTCTAGAGGGACGGTTCAGAGGGATGAGGGAATAGTCTGGTGGGAAGGCTTTGTTGGCAATAGGGGCGAAGTCGTCAGAGAACCAGGTTTCCGTGATAAAGACCAGGTCCGGTTTGCCACAGGCGAGGAGTCATAGATGCGGTGTCTGTTTTTTGCTACAGATCAGGCATTAAAAAGTATGCAATTTACTTCGGAACAGGAGGATGATGGGGGAGTTGCAGAGGTGGGGGTGGGAGTGGAGGGGGTGACAGATGGGGAGCGAGAGGTGGGGTGGTTGGTGGTCGACGGGAAGAGTAGGCGGGCAGTTGAGTTGCTGAGATTGGGGGAGAGGGGTTGTAATGGAGTGATGGGTTGATTGGATTTAGTTCGGAGGATTTGAAGGTGGGATGTGGGGGGTTAGGAGTTTCAGTTGTGGTTGGTGAGAATTCGAGGGAGAGGGGTTTTAGGTAGGGTGAGGCAGGGGGGGGAGGGTGATGATGACCGAGATTGGGAGGATGAGGAGGTGGGTCGAGACAGGAGCGGTGATGAGTACTGAGAGACTGAGGGAGACCAAGTACGTTTTATCTTCAGTGATTTTGTTGTGATCGGTGAGTGAGAGAGGGTAGAGGGGTCAGAGGGGGAAAGGGAGGCAGCTATTGTTCTTGCCAGGGAGAGGCGTGCAATTTTTAGGGAGGGGAAAGAGTGGGGTCAGAGGGGGATGATGGTGGGAGTTGATGAGTGGAGTGGGGGGTGGATGGTAGCGGGGCTAGGTGTGCTTGGAAGGCTAGGCGGGCTGTTAGACGGGGGAGCGGGTATGATGATAGTAGGCGGGTGGGAGGAGGGGATGGGAGAAGCAGTGGTCTTAGGATGGTTGGGTCGGCATCATGCCCCTCTGGCTTGGTGTTTGGAAAGGGGATGTGTAGGGGATGTGGTGGCGGGCAGGATGGTTTGGGGGAGGGGAGATGAGAGGGAGGGATTACGGGGAGGGAGGGGGCGCGATGGGATCATTTTCGGCGGACCATGGTGGTTTGGGAGGACTCATGGTCTGGATTAGTTTGAACTGTGTTATAGTTGGCGTTTATAGATATGCTATTGGGCGGATTCTCTAAATTCAGCTACACCACAGATATGCTATTAGGCAGACTTTCTAAATGCAGCTACATCACAGATATGCTAGTAGGCAGACTTTCTAAATGCAGCTACACGCCAGATATGTTATTAGGCAGACTTTCTAAATGCAAACTAGACCACAGATATGCTATTAGGCACACTTTCTAAATGCCATTGAACCACAGATGTGCTATATAGAGAAGTCCCTCAGGAGGGAGTTGGTTACAGTCCCTTTGAACTTCTCTAGGGCCATCCAGTCAAAGGTCCATTGGCCCTGATCAAGGAGGGGTTGGAGAGTGCTCCTTCCCCCAAGCCAGTAAGAATGACTGACTATGTGATAGGTCTCCGGACGAGAATGTCACACATGATGGCAGAAGCAAGTGATAACTTGAAAGCAGGTCAGGCTCTGGTCAAACATTGGCATGACCAGAAGGCCAGCATGGTTGAGTTTACTCAAGACCAGCTTGCATTAGTTATGGTACCAACAAGGCAGAGGGCCTTGCAGGACAAATGGATAGGACCATTCAAGGTTGTGGGCAAATTTGGAGAGTTGAACTATTTGGTGGACTTAGGCAGACCTCGGGAGGCTCCCAGAGTCTTTCACACCAACTGTTTAAAGGCTTATGTCTCGAGACCAGAAGTAGGAGCTTTGATTCTAGCTTCAGCTCCAGAGGAAGAGGAGAGTGAACCTCTACCTGACCTCCTCAGAGGCCAACCTTTAGATGAAAAAATAGAAGGAGTTAATCTCTTCTCCGCTGATATCTGAACAACAGGAGGAGTGCAAAGTTCTGTTGAATCAGTTTGCATCCCTTGGGGCCAGCATGACATTCTCACTGGTGACTGTTTACCTGTAAAAAGCAGAGGTTGCAGAATGTCAGAACATGTGAGATCCCACATCAAAGGAGAGGTCAACAAGATGCTTGATCTCGGGGTTATAGAGCCATCTACAAGTCCATGGTCTAGTCCAGTTGTTCTAGTACCAAAGGCAGGATCCAAGGAGTTGAGATTCTGTGTGGACTATAGAGCTCTAAATGCAGTCACGAACACTGATGCCCATCCTTTGCCAAGGACAGATGAACTGGTGGATAGACTTGGTTCAGCCAAGTACCTCAGTACATTTGATCTAACCTCAGGCTATTGGCAAATAGCACTGACAGACCATGCCAAGGAGAAAACTGCATTTTCCACCCCAGCAGGCCTCTACCAGTTTACGGTTATGCCTTTTGTACTAAAGAATGCACCTGCTACATTTCAAAGGATGGTCAATCAAGTTCTGAATGGGATGGAGGACTTCTGCATGGCATACTTGGATGACATTGCAGTGTTCCGCCCTACATAAAAAGAACATATTGATCACCTGGGATATGTTTTGCAGGCTCTTGAGCATGCTCATCGGACCATAAGGTGAGAAAATGTCAAATTGGTCATGGTTCAGTGGTCTACCTTGGTCATGAGTTAGGAGGAGGTGAAATAAGGCCATTGCCCAGTACAAGCTGTGCAAAACTGGGCCACCCCTACTACTCAAACCCAAGTGAGAGCTTTCCTAGGTCTCGCTGGGTATTATAGGAACTTCATAGAGAACTATGGGACCATAGCTTCTCCCTTGAATGTGATCTCCTCTCCAAAATTCCCTAAAAAGGTTAGATGGAATGAGGAGATCACTCAAGCCTTTGAAAACCTGAAGAAAACCCTTTGTCAAGCTCCAGTCCTAAGAGCTCCTGATTATCACCAACCTTCATCGTGCAGACAGATGCCTCCAATATAGGTATAGGTGCAGTCCTCTGTCAACTGGATGAGAAAGGTAGGGAGCACCACATTTACTTCATCAGTAGGAAACTGAAGGAACCAGAAACAAGGTGGGCAACCATAGAGCGTGAATGTTTTGCCATTGTGTGGGCTCTGAAGAGGTTTAGACCATACTTGTATGGATCTACCTTTGTGATTCAGACAAACCACCAACCCTTGAGATGGTTAATGCAAATGAAAGGGCAGAACCCAAAACTTCTAAGATGGTCAATCTGCCTGCAATGGTTTGATTTCACCATTGAGAACAGAGCAGGATGTCACCACCAAAATGCTGATGGTCTCTCTAGGATGTTTTTAACCAACTAGAGGTAGAGATTCATCCAGGAGTGGATTAAATCCTCCTGTCCCTTATTCTGGGGGGGGCGAGTGTTATGGAGAAATCTCATAAATGGCTGATTTCCCTACCTAGTGAGTCCCTCAGCAGCTTTGCTGGATTTCTAGGATTTATGTTTTTCACCTGGTAAGAGTGTGAGCTTTTTTCCCACTCTTACATGTGTTTTGCTATGTGTGTTTTTACCATTTGTGTGATCTTGGGCTCTGGAGCCTCACCTACTCCATGAGCATCATTTTTATGTGTGTTACACAGCACCTTCAGTGCAGTGACACAGGGTTGTCTTTTAGACTGACTACTGTCTCCCAGAAACATGTAAAGTTGCCATTAACTTTATGTAGTCTCGTTAAATCACAGACCCAGTACAACCCATCTTACATGGAGTATTGGAAAGGGTTAATTCTTAGCCCTTTTTGTCTGTTTCTCTTGGAGCACTGTTTCGCTCCCTTTTCATCAAGACTTGGCTGGTGGCAGTGGTAACTACCCTATTTTTCATATCGTGGTTATCTTATATAACCATGGTATTGTTTTAGGCTATTTTATTAGCCTCGAACATAAACCCGCTTGACCAAATATATTTTTTTCGGCTCCGGCTGGGTTTATTCACCATTTCTTTTTGTTAAAGTCTTTCTCGTGTTTTACTCTGCGCGCCAAACCAGGTTTGGTCCCTTTCTGCGCCGTCTTTTCCCGGGCTTCTGCATAGAAGCCCTCCTTAAGGCGCCTGAAAGTCTGGATAGGCAGGATGTGAGGGAGGGGTCTTAGGACCCCTGCCATGGGTTCCCTTGGTAACCCAAGTCGCACTCCTGTTTGATTGGCTGGGGTTTGATTGGCTGGGTGACTGTCCTTGCCAGGACAGCCACCCTGCTGTGTGATTGACAGCCAGGCTCTGTGAATGGGGGAAAACTGCATAAAAAGCAGGTCTCAGGGACTAGAAAGGCAGAGTCGCCACTGGAACGAAAGACCCAACGAGGAGCTGATGGAAGAGGACCCCTACAATGACTGAACTGCCTGGTGAAACCCTGCTGCAGGTCTGAATCTTCAGAATCCAACGACAGAGAAGATCCTCCAGGAAACCTCTTCCCTTGAGCTGGTGGGACCAACCAGTTTGCCCAAACTGCAAGCCAGGACCCCTCCTCTGGTCGAATTCGCTGTACAGAGCTACAGTGGGCCGGATAGCCAAGAAGGTTGGACCCTGCTTGGGTTTTAAGGAGCGCACATTTTATTCGTTGTTTTGCTCTGCTGCTGGTTTCTTCCCTGGGTAGTGCAGGACCCTCCAGTCTTCCTACTTCTTGTCAGTCCGACAGTCGCTTCAGGAACTGTGAGCCTGCAGGAACTACCAGGAACGTCCGCCTCAGCTACAGCTTCTTCTCCGTTTTAAGGTAAAGTGCAAATCCGGTTGTTCGTTTCGTTCAACCGTGGTGAAAGTGTTTGAAATCTTTCTCCAATACGAGGGCTTGTCCTTCTCTTCTCTTTGAACTAAAATTTCTGCCAGCCAACCAACCTTGTCCGGAATCCGTGGCACGAACTTTATAGCGAACTACCCTGAACCGTGTGATCTTGAGCAAAAGACTTTTGACCCATTGACTTTGGCCCTAAGCCTTTTCTACCTGATTCTATCACTGTAGTTCCTCTTGCTCAATTGTCCTGAGTACTTACCTGTTGACGTGGTTCAATTTCTATTCACTTTGTCTTTCCCACCCTTTTAAATTGCTGGAGTGCCATTTTGCCCCCACTTCATTTTGTGAGCTTAACTTGTCTGGAACTTATTGGGAGTGGTGTGGTGTATTACGATTGTGATTTTTAAACTGCTTTATGATAGTGAAATGTTATATAACTAAAGAGTAAATAAATGTATATTCTTTTACTAGGAAACCTTGAGTCAGTTTTTGTTTGAATCATAGTAATTGCTGTCCTTTGTGTAACTATTTGATACTGCTCACTTACTCTTGAGAGAAGTCTGGCTGCTCAGCCATCGTTACCACCTTACTGTGTAGTACAGGCCTCTACCAAAGGTGAATGTGTACTGTCACTTGTAGTCTTAATTGTATGTGGTGTTCCCAAAGGGTACTGCATATAATTCTGCCTAACAGTTTTTTATTGAACACTTCCAGCGCGTAAGCCAACCCTTGTAGTTCTTAATTCGTCTCACCGAACTATACTTCTCCGACCTCGACCCCCTACCATCTTGCTCAGCTCTATTTTCCCTGAGCATACGTTGCTTAGCATCCCGGATATCCCTATCAAACTTATTATTAGTTTTGTTACTGACCAACAGGCACTTCTTAGGGCATGTACCAACTTGTGCAGCTAGTTGTTTACGCCATGCTTCAACCTTGTTACAGTTCAGCACACCCAAGGACTCTAGGTCCTCACCCTTGAGCACATTAACTATGGCCCCCACCTTTTGGATATTTCTTCTAGTCCAGCATACTCGGTTCCCAGCATGGTTAGGTTGCAGACCAGCGCACCTGTGAGAAACCCCCTGTTTAAATGGTGTATCAGACTTTAGGTTAATAGTGAGGGAAAACATATCGTGGTTGCTGTAATCACAAGCAATTACACTGAGGTCCTGTGTGGCCATAAGGCAGGCATTGTTCCCAAAGAAGTAATCCAATGCAGCCTGGCTATTGTTCCCCGCCCAGGTGTATTACCCTGGGATGTCCCCCCTGGTTCTGCCATTCAATATGGTAAGGTCGTAAGGTCCCACTGACTCAAATTGTTTACCCATGGTTTTAGCCTGATGTTATTTTCTCCTGTCGCATTTCACACTGTTTAGCCACGCTATGATATGCAGCACACTGCATGTCATTGTGACATCTAGGATTAAAATCCCCGCCAAGCAACATAAGGCACTCCTCCCCATAGTTCAGATCATTTACTGCTAATATTTCTTCCAGCAAGGTGTGTACTTCCAAGAATTTGACACGGGGGCAAGTACAGGTTTATAACCAACACCCTCCAATCGTCCTCCTCCTTGCCTGACCATTTCTCAACACCTTGTATATTACCACCAACCATAGGCTTCAGCACCTAACGTGAGCTTAAATTCTGGCTAATTCCTATAATGAGCCCACCGTAAGGCCTCCCCTGTACACAACAATCAAGCCAGGTCTCCTGTAATAAAAAATCATTGTAGGTGGACAGCGTATGTATGGACCCCTCGTAGTGCAAATGATGGCCATGTCCCGGGTAGTCCATCTAACTATCCTTAGGGGTCAATTACATTACATTACATTAAATTACATTACATTTGTAGTGCGCACTATTGGCCCTCAGGCATAAAGGCGCAGACAAGACAGGGAGAGGCAAGATACACATGAAAACAAAAAGACACATCTTCCACCCAAAAAGACGGGAGGAAAAGAGGCATATGGGGACCACCAAAGATATCATATCACAAAAATTATTTAGAGCATTAATATGATAGAAGAGAACGATGTTATTACGAAGAGTCCCTTTTTTGTGGAATCAGGCAAAGAGAAGGGTTTTAAGCTCTTTCTTAAAGACATGTAAAGAGTTCAGACTCCTTAGTCTGACTGGAAGTTTATTCCACAGAAAAGGAGCCCTAACATTGAACGCTCCATTTGCAGTCCTGCTTATAGGCTGCACAATCAAATTTTGTGCTCCAGATCTGAGGGATCGTTGGCTGCATTTCTCTATTATGTGACTTTGTAAGTATATAGGCATAACTTGTAACCTACATTTAAATGTGTTTGCCAGCACTCTGAAAGATATCCGTGATTCTATCGGAAGCCAGTGAAGAGATCTCATAGCCTCTGTTATGTGACTATACTTGGGCAGTCTGAGAACAACTCTGACCGCCCAATTCTGAGCGACCTGCAGTCTACGTAGTTCAAGTTGACTAATACCTAGCAGGAGACTGCAGCAATAGTCCAGCTTTGCTCCAATTATTGCCCTAGCAATAGTCTCAGCGCATTCCTGAGAGATCATAGGCCTCAGGTGTCATGATGCCCGCTCCCGGGGAGCCGGTTCAAGCCCTGCGTCCCCGAAAGTGGACATCCAGTCCCCAAGGAAGGACCCAGCAACCCCATATAGGGGCCCTTTGGACAGTGTCCTGGCGCCTATGGCGCCAGGCTCATAAAAGACATCAATCCTGGCGCCATAGGCGCCAGGCTCATTATGGAAGTGCTTGGGTGCACTTACCTGATGCAGACCATGCTGCAGGATCCCGGCCTCCTTGAGGCCTGAAAGGAACTACTTTACCTGTGGGACTAATTTACCATCCGGGCGTCGTCGGGGAAGGATACATACCTGATTGGAGGAAGGATAAATACCTGGAACTTCTTCCAAGGCTATTTAAACCCCACCCGAACAGCCACACATGCTTTGCGTTGTTCTGCATCTAGCAGCTGGACGCTCACCGTGTCTGCTCCTGCATCCTGACTTCTGCCACGCCTGCCAGCATCCTGGATCACCTGCAAAGGAAGAGAAGAAGAGAACAGAAGAAGGAAAAGTCCTTACCTGCTAAAGCCGCATCCCGGAGACATCTCGCCAACAATCCTGAAAAGGAAGACTTTTATTTAAAAGCTCATCGCGTCGATCGCTGCAGCGCCGCATTCCACTCACCTTTACAGGGCGCCTCCATGTTCAGCAGCGATCATCCGGATCCGCAGTCACGCCCCAGCGCCTAGGGAGAAAAAGACCAGAACAAAAGGTGAGAGAGAGAAGGGAATAAGGAAAGCTAAATCTCCATGTTAAAGGGATGGTCTAGCAAAAAATTTTATTTAAAAAATAGATAGGCCACATAAAAAAAAAAATACTAGCATCCTCCGTTTTAAAACTTCCTATGTAAAATTTTGAGCTATTCAAGCTCAAAATTCGAAAAGGCAAGCACAGGGGCGCAGCCATTTTGTGAAATGGAGGCCCTCCTGTGCTGGCTTTTGCTTTTGCGGCACTAATGAAGGAAAAGCCAGCCAGCTGTAGTAAACAAAGTCTACCGCTGGGTGGCTTTCCCTTCATTAGTGCCGGGACTCGGAGGACACGGACCGGAGACCAGAGCAGGAAAGCTGCAGCTGAATCTCGGTAAGTGCTATTTATTTTTTTTACAAAAAATAAGCACTAGCTGCGTTTTTTTTTCTAAGTTTTCCAGGCTGGAGGAGCCCGGAAAACTTAGAAATAAAACCGCAGCTTTAAAAACGTTGTATTTATGTTTGCGGTCGCTTTTGAAGCGAGTTTCTCAGCTTCGGAGAGGAGCCTGAGAAACTTGGAAAGAAAAACCGCAGCGTTTTCCAACACAACCGCGTTGTGTCTGCCTGAATCTGCTTTACCATTTGGGGCTCTCGGGCTCCCCGTTGGGAGTTACCCCTAAGATTTTTGTTTTCGGTAGAGGAGAGATGACATCATCATTTTTTAGAGTCTTTGAACTGCCAACAATCAATAGCTCTGTCTTGCTACGGTTCAGAGCCAGGACGTTTTCCAAAATCCACCTTTCTATCAAAGTAAAGATTCTGTTTACCTCCAGCTCATCACTCTCATGATGTCCTGTTAATGAGATGACACATTGAGTGGCATCTGCATAATTTGAAAATATGACCTCTCCTCCACAAGCATGAAGAAGAAGGGGGCCATAAATAGATTATAAAGGCAGGGTGACATACTAGCCCCTTGGGGAACCCCGTATAGCACCGATATAGGAGTGGCTTCAGCCGAGGCCGAGCAGACTCTGCTGCCTCTATGCTCCAGGAAAGACTCAACCCACTGAGCTGCCGAGGCAGAGAGGTTAGCCACTTCTTGTAATCTAGGAATGAGAATGGAATGTTCAATCAGATCAAAAGCTGCTGATTGATCTAGAGAGATTATTAACGACAAGCCCCTTCTATCCTTTTCTCCCAAGAGTTTAGTTTTAAGCTCCAAGAGAGCTGTTTCTGTCGTAAATTTTACATCCCAATGAAATACAGAGGGGTCTCGTTTTTTTTTGGGGGGGGGGGCACCCAGTACACTTCTTCAAGGCAAGGGTGGTTACGAGCGTAAGTCGCCTGGGTAAGGTAGGAGTTATTTAAGCTGTTTATCCCCTGACTCCGTACCAGGCTGACATGCCCCCTATGATACAACACAGGTTACCAGAGGCATTACGCCCAGGTGTTTCTAAGGGTGTACAACATACTAACAGTTTCAAACCTAAAGAATGCAAAGCATAAACACTGGAACTGAGAGTTCATCAAAGAAATCTAGAATTTCAAGAACTTAAGAGATCTAACTTCACCCCCCCATCGGCAAGTGAAAATGTAATTGACACATTCTACAAAGCAGTCACGTCAGAGATTCATAACCACATGGACCATGCGAAATGGGGGTACAAGAGCCAAAACCCCAATCTCACCCAAGTGGAAAGGGCGTCCTTGAACAACTTAGCCAATGATTCCAACATTGTTATAAAAGAGGCCGACAAAGGCGATAATATAGTCCTCTTGAACAGAACAGACTATTTAATATTTAATAATGGCGGCTAAACATCTGGACACACTGGGTTGCTACAAGATGCTCACCGGCAAACCTGCTAGGCAAACCTTAATTCATGAATGGCATTCTAGAGGAACCTTAACAGACCTAGAGTAAGCATTTCTTATAAGACCGAATCCGTTAATTCCGACAATTTACTTTTTACCGAAAGTACACAAGCACTATGAACATCGTCCTGATGTACGTCAGGTTTAAGGAACGGGGGTACTCTACTACATGCATACAGAATGCTCTGACCAAAGACAAATCTTCTTCAAAGAGAGGTTTTGCTTAGTAAGAATCCTCTGGTGAAGCAAGAAGCCTATCAAGATGTCAGTTTTATAACAGAATTTTCGCATGACAGTGATTGTTTTACAAGCTACTGAATAAGCACTGGCATCTACTCACGTTAGACCCAGATTTGAACAATTATATCTCTGATCGACCAAAAATGATCTTCACCAAGACCTTGACCTTAAAGGACAAACTCAGTCCCTCCTTCCTCAAACCTAAACCCGATTTAGGGGCCAAAACTAATTGGCTGAAATGCAGCCTAACAGGCTTTCACAGATGCGGAAATTGTAATTTTTGTCAAATTGCACTCTCACCTACCACGTCTTTTACGTGCCATGGTGGTCTCAAAACTGAGATTTGTGACTTTATCAACTGTAGATCCAAGTTTATTGTATACGCAATTGTATGTGTCTGTGACAAAGTGTAAATTGGGAGCATTATCCGCGAGCTACGGGTCCTGATACGTGAGCATCTATCTAACCTCAACAGTCAAGATCCTAAATTGCCTTTCGCAGACCACTGGCAAGCCAACCACCAACTGGCCAACAAGAAAGATATTCGGTTTGTGGGACTACAACAAGTACAACCTCACACAAGAGGGGGCGACCGCCAACTTCTTCTTAGGCAACTCGAATCACGCATGGTCTGTAGACTACGGTGTACCAAACTGGGATTAAACAATGATCATGAACTGAATGTCTTCCTATGATCTCAATCATTACAAGTACTGTTTCCAATGTCTTCCTGTATTCTCATCACAACCACCACTTTGCTAATGTCATACCGCTGACATACTAGGGCATCCTTACAAATCTGTAACAATTATTTGTCAAACAAAGTTTTCTTCATATGTGACGTATTTCATATTTTAGTTGTCTCTCACTCTGACAAGGCCTGCTATGGCAATTTTTGGGAACTCTCTCACAGCTAATGGTGGAAAGGCCTAGTTCAGTGGCAACATGGGCATTGCAGCCAAGTTCTAGTAATGTTAGGATCATATCATACACTGCTTCATGAGTATCATAGTTGGGCCAAATCTTGGTAATATGTCACATACTGCAGAGGTTATGAACCCTAACTCACAAAAAATATATATACCACCCGGTATGATGCAAGGATATTGAAATGCTCACTAACGTTGAGCACTTATGCCAGATTCCAAACATATGGCCTGGTGCCAAATCCTTTGTGAACACTGATGACCGTCATCAAATTAACATGCATCATCACGTGACACATGATCATGGCGTTTTCAAGTGACTAACTTGCGTCAATATATCTGTGAGCCACCCGCTAAGTCCGTGCTGCCTCTTTTCATATACACCAGATAAAGGCAGGGTCGCTTTACTAGGTGGACCCGCAATGGATATAGGTGAGTCACGTACAGCAATCTCTTTGCAATGACAATGCATATAATTGCATAGTTCAAGTTGACCAGGTATTTTAACAAGCCCTTTGTTGTGATTTTCGCAAGCAACCAGTTAAATACACCCTCTATGAGGTAAACTGTGTCTCTTATTTACTCCACAAATGAATTACGGTAATTAAAGAGTTATTTTATTCCTGGCATGATTCGCACACAGGGATCTCTTCACTAATGCACGTTCCATACTTATCACCAGTATATGAGTCTTCACTTATTTACCTAACTGCTAATTTGGTATAAACACGGATACTGCATGTTTGTACACATATTTCAGAAGAACTTGATCATTTATGCCACCAGAGTTTCTTGAATACTCACAGATCATTGCTCGCCTATAGTGAATGACACATATCATGACACATATCGGATGCAACCAATGCCACGTGGTTACCCAACGGAATCGGCCACTTTTATCTCTTGCTCCATCAAGCACAATGCATGCATTGATGACCTTATTGATATAAGAATTAGGGAGGCTTCATATTACAATTATTCGTTTCTGTTCAAGTATCTTATGGTTTCTTACAACACCAGTTTACCTGCAACTGATCTGATATCTAATCAGATACTGGGCTTCAGTCAGGACACATGCAATTCTCGGATAAGGCTTTGAGACGCTTTACGGCACTTTTGCCATACATTTATATTTTTTGCCATAC
Source organism: Ambystoma mexicanum (assembly GCF_040938575.1). Taxonomy (NCBI): domain Eukaryota; kingdom Metazoa; phylum Chordata; class Amphibia; order Caudata; family Ambystomatidae; genus Ambystoma; species Ambystoma mexicanum. The sequence goes on along the minus strand of NC_090925.1, from coordinate 13,499,761 downwards.
AATGCCCTATTACACTCACTACTTTTCCGGTCCCAACCTTCTAATAATGTAGATCCATTTAATATCAAACACCCGAAGCCATATCCAGCTTTTAGTCACAGCTTTGGTTTTGTGATTATTTAGGTGCTTTTTGATTTGAGATTAATGTAAGAAGCGCTTTTTTGTCTGCAAGAACAAGAATGTTTAAGATGGAAGTAATTTGATGCATGACTGTAGTAGAAACGAATTTCATTAGTAACTGCAACTGTTTGTTTGATCTAACATAGTAATTGATAAAGTATATGACACTTATGTTCTCTGAAGATAATATGTTTGAGGAATTTGTACTGGTTCTTACACATTCTTATTGATGTTTTCCTTTCTTTTTGCCCATTATCTTCCCCTCCCGCTCTTCTTCGTCTCCTTTTAATATAACACCCATATGAACAAATGTCAATGTGGATGTTTCATTTTGATAACAGAATATATAGTGTCCCTCGAAAAAGATAGAAGAGGTCGAAACACGTGTCGGCATAGTCAGCATTGACCATGGAATAAATTACATCATGTCAGCACATACATGTTGATAATTTTTGTCATGCTATTACAGGTATCCCGTCAATGTCAGCGCATGCACATGGAACCAATTTAACATTCATCAACACTGGTACACAACAATGATGCCACAGCAGGTGAGGCAAAATGTAATAGAACCCAGTTAGTGCTACTGCCCCACTTCGGGAGTTCCAGTTGGACAATATCAGCAGAGGAAAAGGAAGATAGCCAAGGTATCGTAGCCCATAGCCGTAGTAAAGTTGTCCTGTTCAGAAACGGACCCAAGTCAGAGGTATATATCTCTTCAATAGTCACTAATCGACCAGGTTTTATTAAACCGTGTGTCACCCCACCTGAACGACGGCGGTGGTTGGCGCCTATCCGTACCAAATCCTCGGTATTAGGTGCAGCGACCATACTCAACTTTGAGTTAATGTCCCATCAAGTAGAGACTTGTTGGGTGGGTCCTTCACTCGTCGTCCCAGATTTACCAGGTCTATTCCAATCCTGTCCTTGGGGTTCTGCCGAGGAATGGGAGTTAGTATGTAGGCACTGCAGCTTCAATGTCCGAGGCTTGATATTGACATTCGGGGTTATCTCTAGTGCAAAAGTACCTTTGTTAATTTTGAGCGGAGGTGTTCTGGGCTTGGGAAGAGCCCACCTGTCAAGAGGCCCCTGTAAAATCACTGTGCATCTAAATCCATCGACTTGGGATTTCTTGATTATTTTTGGCCTAATAGGTGCACCGGCCTCCGTCCAGTCTTGTAGTTGCAAGGGTCCAAACTTATCCCCCGGACAGGATTACAGCCGGGTAGTGTGTTGGCTTATTTGAGACCTCCTCCCTCTGTTCCCTCCTAGATGTTTTAAAGTTAGGGGCAGAGGGGGAGATCTCCGCACACAACGCATCTAGTGCGTCCTCCTCATTCTCTGCTGCAATTGTTACTGAGCCCTGAGACCTCCAAGAGACCTCAGAATCATCTGGGGAAACAAGAATCCTAGTGCTGGGGTCATCTGTCGCACCGGCCGTACTCCAAACAGCCCGGGGAGCAGGTTCAGCCAAGACCTCTTGTGATGTGGTGACAATCTCAACACGGTCGCTGACAACAGGTATACGGACGTGTGGATTTGAGAAGGGGTAGAGGGCCCCAGTTACTTCCACGACCTTGGCCATAGACAATTTCAATTCACATTGATCCTTGGCTAGGTTAGAACAACGAGAAAACAGTGCATCAAGTGTTGCCAACATGTCCTTAAGGTAGTGGGTAAGTGGCCCACTCAAGTGCACATGGTCTGCTTCAGACCGTCTTGCTGTGCTTTCAGGCTCCAAATCGGTTTTAACACCAAATTCTAGATCGGCGCCAAAGCCTCAAGATTGGGGCTATTTGAGAGGTTGCCTGTCAGATTATCGCAGGTCACTTGTGTACTTATCCCGTGAATTTCGTTGCAAGGTCCTGCAGAGGTTCAAAAGGGAAGGAACAAGTTATTTACCTGTAACTGTTGTTCTTCAGCATGGGTCTGGCATGGATTCACATGCTCATGAATATTCCCTGTCATCAGGCTGAGAATCCTCGGAAAAGAAAAAATCTGTTTCAGTTTCATTTGTTTGTTAGTTTATTATTTATATTGCGCACCCCACCCTGAGGTATCTGGGCACATTACAAGAATATGCATGTTCATGGTTACAGAGTATAAAGTACACACAATATTTACAAATAGAAGAATGTGACAGGAATGGGTAGTATACACAATTTACACACTAATTACATACAGAAGAGTGTGTCAGGTACACAGTTGCACACTATAAGCAAGAGGCGAGGTGGATATATACAAAGGCCTCGACTGTCTTTCTCCTAACAGCCAGTCTGAACTGTCTTTCTCCTAACAACCAATCACTGAGATATGGGTCATACTGCCCTCCACCTAAGCCCATCCTCTGGCCCTCTCGCAGCCATCTTCAGTTTTCGTAGCACGTAAAGTGGCAGTAGGACCAAGAGAAGAGCCGCAAAGGGCAAGTAACTTGTTCCTTCGCCAGCAAGGTGTCTGGTATGGATTCACATGCTCATGAATAAAGAATATATAGCAGTACACACATGCACAACCACGGGAGGTCAAAGGCTCAACATAAGCATCTCTTACCTCCTCACCAGGCTCACCTTCAAAGGAACAGATTGCGCAGCACTGCTTGGCCGACTCTGGACTCCTCCCTGGAATCCCTGTCGACACAGTAGAATTTCGTGAAGGTGTGCATCCACCTCCACATAGCAGCCCTGCATATGTCCAGCAGGGGCACACCAGACAGGAACGCAGTAGTTGCATCGATCGCTCTGGCCGAATGGGCTCTCGGACGGCCAGGAAGCGGTCGGTTTACCAACCGGTGACAATGGGTGATGCTGCCGGAGAGCCACCTGGAAATGGAAGCCTTGGAAAGGGCCATCCCATAATTCACAGGGCCAAAGTTCACGAAAAGTTGTGACGTCTTCCGGAAACTCCTCGTGCGGTCCTTGTAGAACTTCAGCGCTCCAGCCACATCAAGCAAGTGCAAAGTCCTCTCGACCGGCGACAAAGGCGTTGGAAAAACACAGGCAACACCAAGTGCTTGTTTAGATGAAAGTCCGACGGCACCTTGGGCATGAAGGAGGGGTGCGTCCGCAGCACCACCCTTGTGTCGTGAAATGTCAAGTAAGGTGGCTTACAGGACAGGGCCTGAATTTCACCCACTCGTCGTGCAGATGTGATGGCCACGAGTCACGCTGTCTTCCATGACAAGAACTTCAGTGGAACTGTCTGCATAGGTTCGAATGGAGGGCCCATGAGCCTAGTCAGGACCACATTGAGTTCCCACGCCGGGGCTGGAGCCTTCACCGGCGGGAACGAACGAAACAGTCCCTTGACAAAATTCTTAACCAGACGGTGAGACCATAGCAACAACCGTCCCTGAGATCTGGTGTAACCTGAGATAGCTGCCAGATGAACTTTGATGGAGGCATGGACCAGTACTGCTTTGGACAATGACAGCAAATACGGTAGGACCTGCGGAGCCGTGACTCATAGAGGGTCAATCTTCTGTGTACGGCACCACACGGCGAATCTCTTCCATTTATGTCCGTAGCATTAGTAGATGATGCTCTGGCCTTGGGAAGTACCTCCTTGCAGTCTGCTAGGATGTCATAACCCTCAAACTCTAATGCTGCAAGAGCCAGGCCCTGAGGTTCAGAGATCCTGGGTCGTGGTGCAGAACTGCACCTCCTTCACTGGATAGAAGATCTGCGACCACCGGGAACTTGACTGGAGGGGACGCTGACATGTCGAGAATGTCCAGGTACCAGATCTGCCTCAGCCACGCCGGTGCGACGAGGATCATCCTGCACCGGGACCGTCTGAGTTGATTGACTAGTCGAAGAAGCAACGGCAACGGAGGGAACGCATACAGAAACAGGCCATCCCAGGGGAATGAGAATGCGTCCCCCATGCTCCCCGGCTGGGGAAACCTGCTGGCGAACCTCTGTGTCACGCCTGCGCCCGAATTGTCCCACCCAGAACCACCTTGCGCTACAATACCTGTAGTAGGGCCCCCTCCCAACAGCAGCAGGATGCTCTGGCGGTGCCTCACCGTACAGGAAGGGCCGCAGGGAGATGATGGTTCCCGAGGACATGGCGTTGGGGGCCGCCATGGTTTCCGAGGCACCACCGCATCAGGTCGCGGACCGCGTCCGCTGCTTTTTCCCCTTTCATCACACGCAACGCCACTCACATGATCCCGTGAGGACAAGCTCACGTGACCAATAAGGAAGTTCTCCAGTATAAGAGAACGCCGGCCGCACACAACCACGCTTCTCAGCTGTTTCCTTTATGGTGAGTGGCGTTTTTGGACTTTTGGACCCTGTTACGTTTTTTGGACCCGATTCTGCTCCTTCCTTCGGATTTGGCGATTTGGCTTCTTGTCTTCACGGTTTCTGGATTATTTCTGGCCATTGGATCACAGACTACTTCTGGACTATTGTTTGGCAAAGGGTATTGGGGACATTGAACTTTTGCCTTCTAGAAGCTTTTCACCTTTCCCCTTTAACCAGGACTCCTGGCTTCGACATCTTCAAGTACAGGTGACATCCATAGATTACTGCAAGCATTGGAGTACTGCGAATCTCTGTTAAACCCCACTATCATCTTGCTGCTGTTGGGTTCCCTTCCCCTCCATTGTCCATCCTAGGGAGGGAGACATAGAGATTCGCCTCACCTACAAAATCTCCACTGGCAGTCTGTTGGTAGGTGTCATTTCATTCCTTTTGCATATTCCTTGTATTACTTGTTTTTGGAATTCACGTGTGATTGACTGTTCCTTTGCAGCTGCCTGGGTACCCGTGTTCCTGCTTTCGTCACCTGTGGCCTCAATAACTGGCCTGGGAGTAGTTCTGGTTCCTCCCTGGCCGGTGCTTGGGGATGGAGCTATACATAGTCATTGCGGAGTCTATCCTTGACACTCCGGCACTTGGTGTTCATCGCTGTCGCAAATAACTCGATCTGGGGATTGTCGCATCTGCGGAACAGGTTATCCACTTGGTCCTGCCAAAGCTCCCACTCATGGCAAGAGTGCAGCTCGCTGCTGAGTGAGTCGGCGGCGAGGTTCTTCACTCCTGCCAGATGAAATGGGACGAGGAACATCCCCTGGGCGACGGCCCAGTGCCACAGGTCTTGTGCTTCCTTGTAGAGTGCCAGGGCCCTGGTGCCTCCCTGCTTCCTGATGTAAAACATTGTGATGGTATTGTCCGTTAAGACCCGAACCACCTTGCCCTTGAGGGACGGAAGAAAAGACTTGAGGGCCCAAAACACTGCCTGCAGCTCCAACACGTTGATGTGCAACGCATTCCCCTCCGGTAGCCACAGGCCTCTTGTGTGAAGGCTTCCGGTGTGAGCTCCCCATCCTTCCAGGGAGGCTTCTGTCGTGACCGTCTCCTGGTGTGGTGGGGTCTGGAAATCCGCGCCTCTGGACAGTTGAGCGCAAACTCCCCACCACTGTATCGCTCAACGGAAGCTCTCCTCCAGTGTGATCTTGTCCTCGAAGCTTCCCGACACTTGGATCCAACGGGCATCGAGGAACTCCTGTAGGGGACGCATCCATAGCCTGCACAGCCGAATGAGGTAGGTGCATGACGACATCATGCCGAGCAGAGACTTGATGGACCTCAACATGGCCATATTCAGGGCCAACAGCCGTTTCACCTTGCCCAAGATGGCCGCTATCCTCTCCTCTGATGGAGACGCCAGGCACGACACCGTGTTGAGTCAGGATCCCAGAAACAGAGCGTCCTGCGATGGAGTCAAGCAGGACTTTGCAAAGTTCACCAAGAACCCCATATCTGTCAGTAGGCGAACAGTCCTCCCTGTGTGGTCCACAGCGATCTCCTTCGAGCTGGCCCAGATTAGCCAGTCGTCCAGAAAAGGGTAGACGTGAATCCCCCGTATTTGCAGCTGCGCTGCCACTGGCACCAGGCACTCGGTGAAGACTCTTGGGGCTGATTTTAATCCGAAGGGAAGGGCCTTGAATTGGTAGTGCTTCCCTTGAACCACGAAACGCAGGAACTTGCGGTGCCCCTTGTGGATGGGGATGCGGAAGTATGCATCCTCTAAGTCCAGCGACGACAGCAAGTCCACCTCTTCCAGCTGCCCGAACACGTGCTGAAGAGTGACCATGTGGGATTTTTTGGGCCTTGATGCATTTGTTTAGTTGACGAAGGTCGAGGATGGGCGCTCCAGCCACCGGTCTTCTTTTTGACGAGGAAGTACCTTGAGTACCCTCTGGAGCCTCTTTGGGACGAGTTCTATCGCTCCTTTCCTTAACATGGCCCGAACCTCCAGCAGCAGCTGAGGGACGTGGTTCTCCTGCCGGTCCATCAGTGGTATTTGGGGACAGTTCTGTTGAAATTCCAGAGTGAGTCCGTGGGCGAGAGCGTCCAGCACCCAACGGTCGGTGGAGATGGTCTTCCACATGCTGACGAAGTTCGCCAGCCAGCCCTCCCACCGGGTTGCTCGGGTAGGGGCCCGACGCCAGGGGCGGTTCAATCCTGCATGGCCGTTGAAGGGCCACCCTGGGGACCCTGGTGATGATGACGTCCTCCTCCAAAGGCCTTGGAGTGGCCCCTGTTGGTCTCCTGGGTCAAAGAACAGGAGGGCTGGTGGTAAGAAGAGGAGCCCCTGCCAAACCCCTTGGAGGATCCTGAGGACCTTCCGACTGAGGTCCGAAAGGACGGATTCCGCTGCTAAGGAGTGCCTAAAGCACACGCCGTCTCCGTGTCTGTCTTTATGGCTTGGAGAGACTCATCCACAGCCTTCCTGAACAAATTGTCCCTGTCGAAGGGCATGTTCAGCACCTTCGACTGAATGACCTGCCGAAAGGTGGTGGCCCTGAGCCAGCCGCGACGACAAAGGCAAATGCTGTTGCCCACTTGGCAGAACCCTGCATCGGCGATGTCCGTGGCCACCGTGATGGTGTGGTCTGACGCCACCTCACCTTCCTGTAGGATCTCCAGTGCTTCCGACCTCTTGTTGTCGGGGAAGAAGTCCACGATGGGAGCGATCTTGAACCACAACTCCCGGTCGTAACAAGCCACAATGGCGAGGGCATTGGCAGACTTGATGGTAGTTGGAGCAGAATAGATGACCCGTCGTCCCATGGCATCTAACTTCTTGCCCTCGTTGTCCGGCAAGGTGGAGGCTGCTGAGCACGAACCACCCGAGGACTTCTTCCTGGCCGCTGCGGACACCACAGAGTCCGAAGACGGCTCGGCCCATAAGCATGTGGCCGTGGAGTCCGGCACCCTGTACTTCTTCTCAAGGCGATTCCTTTTCACCGGGGCCTTCTAAAGGTCCGTCATGAGAGCCAAAACTTCGTCCCAAATGTCATCCAGGAGTGGGACTGAGAGGATGGTCTTCCTCTTCGCCTCCCAGCGCTGATATAGGAAGCCCTCTTTCTTCTTCTCCTCCAGAGCGAGCTGAAAAATTTCTGACGCTCTGGGGATCGAGTGGAATGAGCCAATCTCATCCGGCGGTGAAAATCTGGGCGGCGGAGACGGGAGGTCCCCTAACCTGCCGTCGTCGTCCGTGGACCCGTCATCACCTTGTCCGGATCCGTATCTTCCCTCGGGGTGGTGGGGGAGGGGGTGGTGGCGATGGGGGCAAAGGGAAGCACGGAGGTGGAGGGTGTACTCTCCTCTTCTTGGCCGGGGGGTCCCCCGTGGGGGGGGTCAGCCAGTGCTGGCGCCGCCGGCGGAACCGCCAGCTCAATAGGCATCCTTGTCTGAATCTCAGAGACCAACATATGTAGTGCAGAAAGGATGTCCACCGAAAGGTCTCTAGGGGGCCTGAGGTGTGGGTGGCAGCTGAGGTGTATGCGGAATAGATCGCTGGAGCACCGGCTGTGAGCGCAGGCCCCTGTCACCCTGCTGCTCTTCCTCAATGGTGTCCTTGCCATCATCACCTTTGTCGTCCCCTTCCTCTGAGCGCTTATCGCAGGGCCTGATCCCTATGTTATCCTCTTCCTGGACGTTTTGTAGACAGGCAAGCTCCTCCTCAGAGGAGATATCAGTACCCTGGAGGGCCACTGCCCCCCCCCTCTTTGCATCCAGCGGTGAAGGTCCCAGGGAGATGACTGGAATCTTCTTCTCCGGGGTCTTCTCAATAGGCCGGAACGCAGCCTCCTTCCTGGGAGAAAGGGGCACCCTGGTCTAAGGAGTCGTGCCCTGTGCAATCGTCTCAGCGGCCTTCGCCAGAGACGCTGCCACCCCCTCGATGGAAGGCTGGGCCTTCGCTGGGTGCACCAGGGCCTTCTCCTTAGGGGGAGGGTCCGAGTCCTGCTTCCTCTGAGACTTCTCCTGTAGGGCGGACTTGGGACTCTCGTTGAGCTTGCCCGGATGGTCCGACTTCCTCTTGGCCGAAGATCCTGAGCGTTGACTGGTGACAGAGGCTGGAGACATCGAACGCGCCCTAGCCGCCGATGAGCCCGTCACAACGGCGCTCCCGGTGGCAGTGGACTTGCGGTGCTTAGCCTTCTGTTGGACCCCTGCGGGAGGGGCGCCCTCAAAGGTCTTAGAAGCCTGCTGAGCCTTCTTGGAACTGGGAGAGGCATGCAGCTGGGACCCACCCAGAGCAGAGGCCTTGACCTGTAGCCACTCATTCAGCTGCCTGTGCCAATCCTTCTTCGTGCGAGGGACTATCTCCTAGCAAAATGCACAATCTTCCTCCTTATGCATCGGATACAGGCAGTAAAGGCATTTGGAATGCTTGTTGTCCGAAAAGACATTTCGTGAGACGCAGCTGGAGCAGATCTTGAACAAGGGAGTTGAATCCTTCTTCTCCTCTGACATGGTCCACGCGGCGTAGGCCTGAAAGAATCTTCTGGAATCCTCCACGAAAAAACTCGACGAAATTCGAGGGGCGCTGAAGAATCCGAAAACAGGTCCATGTTAATCAGATAGGTTGATCAATGGAGTACAAGGCTTGATTGACCGGAAAATAGAGTAATACTCTTCTAAAACGCAGTAAAAGCTTGAGAGCTAAACACAAGGACTCCAAACACTTGAACGTGTGATAAAAATCTGAAGATGGCTGCCAGAGGAGGGGCTTAGGTGGAGGAAAGTCATTGGCTGGGGGTAGTATGACCCAGACCTCAGTGATTGGTTGTTAGGAGAAAGACAGTTCAGAAATAAAACTGAAGCTGATTTTTTGTTTACCGAGGATTCCCAGCCTGACGACGGGGAATATTCATGAGCATGTGAATCCATGCTAGACCCCATGCTGGAGAACCGTTATTGTCCAGCGAATGGGTGAAGCCAGACAATATTACAGAATTATCTTCTATCGTGCTGTTGTGAAGGGAGGTATTCATGGTTGTACTTTCCCTTAACCCCTCTGTACAAATCATTTACGGAGTTTAGGGCAATGTTCAAATCCCTATTGCATACCAGCGGTGCAGGGACACTTCGCAGTCCTGTAAAGAGTCCTGAAATGCTTGATTGTGTTATAGGAGGGACACACCCATTATGGCTACTGTCTTTCTTCCCTTTTTTTGTTCCAGGGGTTTCTTACTGCGATTTGCAGGAGTGTGTTGGACTGCGTAGTCGTTTCCCCTTCCTTTGCATCTTCGCTACGCAGACCCACTCAGTCCATAGGCTTCAACTTCTCTACTGGGTTATAATTGTCAACAACCACAACCAATGAATCCAGTCAGGGTCATATAATAAGTATGGTGTACTAGAAACAGCTGTACTAGAAACAGCTGTATACTGCTCCACCAGCCCTCCAACAGGGCCAGGTACTTCCTATTAATGCGTGAGCCTTGATGCTGCACTTATTAGACCCCTTTTGTCTTTGCTTAATTTCTTGCACTTGCCACCTGCTGGCCGCACTACCTGTTGTTGTTTTGATCATATGTTCAGCACTCTCCATTCCTCCCCTGCCCCTTGCACTTTCCCCTTCCCTCTACCCTGCACTTGCGCGTTCTCAATGTCACTGGGCCTAGTAAGAGCATTGTTTTTGTCTTCCCATGTACCCCTCCCATGCCTCGTTGTGCCCTGAAACACATGTGTATGGACGCGCTATACATAAAATATCATGTCATATCATATCATGCACACCTCTAGCCAACACCACAACTCCTAATCGCCAGGGATTCGACCCCCACGGACGTTGGTGAAGTCTAAGCACGGGAGTCAATGCACGGGATAAGGCTTGCAAAAATCAGCGTACATAGTTCTGCCCACAGGCACCATAAAGGCACACAGGCAGTCAGTCACCCATACTCACGGTGTCAGGGTTTCCCTTGCGGTTGTCTGTAGTAGTATGAAGTCCCACAGCTCCTCGAACGGCAACTGCCGGCACCAACGCCACTCTCCCCCTGGTGGATCGGTCCCATCTGCATCCCAAGCCGGTCAACAACACACCACTTGTGCCACCTGCTGATGCTAAGAGCAGGTTCAGGTGGGAGGGCAACTGTGAGAAACCTGAAGGTGTCTCCCTAACTAGTCCCAGGGGATCCGTCATCGAGGCGGCCAAAACTTGGCCATCGCTATTGGATCCAGTTCTTGGGGGTGGACAAGTGAGGGAGGATCACCTCAGGGAGGGGAGCGGGAACACTGACAGGTGAGACGTGGTATACCCCTTCTCATAACCCCTCTTCCCTATCCTACTACATAGGATACTCAACCTCTCTACCCCCCACTTATCTAACACAAACACTTTTGCACACCACAAGAGACAGCAGACTAACATTAGGGCCCTTTACCTGACATGTCCCAACACAAGGGTCAAGCAAAGTCAGGCAATTGACCAGAATCACTCACACCTGACGGTCCTGTCCCTTCCCCAAAGGGCTAAAAGGTGGAGCACAAGAGACAGCACGACGAGAGATGTATCCCCAGCGGTAGTTCAAGAGGAGGAGAAAGGCGTCGAGAACCGAGAGGGTGACAAGGAGAGAAGCGACCTTGCCCTTTCCGACATAGACACGCGATTCCTCTGTGGAAGAAATCGTAAGACTGCGAACAAAAGCTAACGTGTGCTGCAGCAGATGTCAACGTTACATGGAGCGCGCCTACGCTGATAGGTAGGAGAACAGAAGGCGCTTACTACCATGGTACCGTCCTAAACTCCAGATACAAAGAAAGCCAAGCGGTTCATCACAGCCGGTGAGTTGAGGGGAGAACTGATGAGAAACCGATCTGTGTTGAATGAAAGTTGCAAGTGTACGGCGAGAAACTATAGTTGGTTCACCATTTTTGTTGAAACTACCAATACCAGAGGGCCGTGAGAAGAGTGTCAAAATGGTCATAGAGAGGTCTAGCAAAATCCGCTGTCCAGTCGAAAGTCTTTGACCAGCAAGTAATGAAATGCTAAGGGAAATGAATCCCACATGGTGAGAGAAAAGATTGGCAAGAGTGAACTTGAAGGAGGGATGCCGATAAAAAGGGACAAAGCCTAAAGCCTCAATGAACATTTGTACTGACGAGAGTGAACCTGATAAAGGGAGGTTCACTGTGAACTGTTTCAAAAGACATAAAGAATTGTGAATGTAACAGAGAAGACTGTTTAAAAGCCTTTGGAAAACAAGCCATAGTGAACTTGGCGGAGGGAGGCTAACATTCAAGAGGGGTCTGAGCTAAGGGGTGAAGACGTACCACCCAACGTATAGACAGAAAAGGAACTCATTTGTTTATTATTTTAATGCAGCAGGTCCTCAGAGGAAAGAAACTTTTTGTATAAAAGAGACTTAACCGCAAGAGGTAATGGTACCTGAGATCGGAACTGTAGGCTCGTGCTGACAAAAGCTTGAGTGTGTGTTGTGCACCGGAATCCCACCTTGTCGCATGCTAAAAACATGGGGAAGGGAGACCCCCAGCTATTACATCCTGACATATCATTTGTGAACGCTTCTTTCTTTCTCAAGAATCCCACACTTTTCTGTATTTAGATGTAAGGATTGGCAATAGTTTTTTTAGTATAGGCCCTTTTATTTTGACAAGACGCCACTAGGACTGACTTATTATTTGAATGTGTTAGCTTGTTCCCATCTTAGATTTAGGTTTAGATTAGGTGTTTTTCCACCCCATTCATACAGTTTAATAAACACCCTTGAACTGTGATCACTTGTGTCTGTCTTTACCGTTGCCACCATGAGCTCCTTACACAGCGCAGCGTCCACAGTATAATCACCCTGCCACCCAAACTCCAAAACACTCTGCCTCACTCCGCCGAGGCTCCGCTGGTTCCAGGGCTTTTAAGCCCGCCTCCAGGAAAATGCAGCAGCAACAGTGGAAAGACTGCTAATATGGAAAACACAGCTCTTCCAACGCTCAGCAAAACACTCTGCCTCACTCCCAGGGTTCCTTTTGATAAGGGAATGGGAGATACCATGTCTCACCTAAGGTTTCCCTCTCCCCTATCCCCAAGTACCCACCACCCAGGTGATACTCCCTCGCTTCTCCACTCCCAGGGTCATGATCCAAAGGCAATGACCTTTCCCTGGCCACCTGAGAAGAGGATCCAGGGGGAGTGGGTGTGAGGACCCCCCCAGGTTTTTCACAACATGAAGACTGCATAGGGTTTTAGTTAGATGGTTCCAAATAATGACAACAGGCCATAAAAAAAACTCTGGAATTAAGGGATCCTCCTCACAAGAAAGAGAAGAATGCTGCTCTAGAAAGCTATGTCCTAGCTGTGATACACCCTCAGAATACCACCCCCAGGGTCAGGATCAGGTAGGGGCTGCCGTCCACTGGCCACATGGGAGGAGACATTAGGCTGGGGATCAGTGATGACTCTGCAGGATTCATTACACCACACAGTCCTAAAAATGGCAACTTGAGAAGGTGAATTTGACACTGAAAACAAAGGAATTCTCAACGTATTTGCATAATATTACTCCACACTATACTCCTCGGATAACCGAGATGTGGAGAAGCAAGGAGAATACTTAAACACGATCCCAATACCCAGAATATCTAGCTTAAAAATGGAGGCTATGGAAAGGGAGTTCCAAGAAATTGATGTGGCGAATGCTATTTAGACTGTCCCACTAAACAAAGCCCCCGGCCCAGGTAGCTACCCGGCCCTTTTTCATAAAGAATTAAAGACGAACCTAGCACTGTGGCTCACAAAATTATATAATTGCACGGGGAAGATAACACCGACAATGGATGAGGCAAAGGTAGTCGTCTTTCCGAAGCCGAACAAGGATACGACCCTCACCGGGTCCTATAGACACATAACACTAATAAACCTCAACACAAAGATTTACACTAACATTTTAGCTACAAGGCTGACTGCTCTGCTACCAAAGCTCATTGGGCCAGATAAATGCAGGCTCGTCCATGGGAGACAGATACATGACATACACTGAGTCTGCCGTCTGATAGAGAATAACCGGCACTACTGGTCTCGTTAGATGCTGAGAAAGCATTCGACCATGTAGAATGGTCTCTTCTCTTCCGCACTCTAGAATGCATGGGTTTGGATCTGGATTTCTCCAAATGGTCCAGGCAAATTATCATTTCCCCTTCATAAGGCTCTCCATTAATGGTAAAGCAAAAACAAAGAGGTGATGGATGGAAGGTTTAGAATGAATCTTAACCTCTAGCATTGCTCTGGGCAACCCCCCAGACCATCGTTCTTCACCTGCCAAACCATATGCAAATCAGGCTTGGTCCCATCCCAAAAGGCACCTTCTAGCCTGTACTGCTAGTCCACATCCACAAACATGTTTCGGCCTTGTTGGGCCTCATCAGTGAGGAGTAGCTTGGGTCTCTAGACCCAGCAGGCACAGGACCCACATCTGGGCATACCCATCCCATTCGGGATGACAAACCAAAAACAAAGAGGTGATTCCTGGAAGGTTTAGAATGAATCTTAACCTCTGGCATTGCTCTGGGCAACCCTCCAGACCATCGTTCTTCGCCTGGCAAGCCATTACAGAAGTGAAAAACCCAAAAGGGGCAGTCCAGCCTGAACCGCTAGGTCACATCCCTTCTGCACGAGACCACACGCATCCCCAGACATGAGGAGTAGCTTGGGTAGATCGGACTGGGCTGCTACCATTGGTGGCAGTACCTGACTGATTTGCATATGGCTGGACCTCTTTTGCAATTGTTCAGACGGGCTGAAAAACAGTGGTGTGGAGGGTTGCGCACATCAGTGCCAGTGGGTCAGATTTATTCAAAACCTTCCACGCATTACTTTTTTGGTTGTAGTTTGTCTCCATTAATGGTAACCTCTGAAGGCGAATCGATCTTCGGTGTGGCACAAAGCAAGGGAGTGGGTTGTCACTGCTGCTGTATGTCGTGTATTTAGAACCTTAATTAGCCAAGCTCTGCAGCATAGAACGGGTCAAGGGGATAAGTATGGTGGACAGGAGCATAAAATGATGGCCCTCGCTATTGACATGATTTTGACATGAGTGGATTCAGAAAGTTTACTTTCTGCACTCCTAAGGGAGCTTGAGACATTTGGGAAGGTACAAGAATCTGAAATACGAAACCTGTCAGTCCACCCAGATCAGTTACAATGAATACGGTCCCAAACCCAGCTTAAGATAGCGCAGAGAGGGATTGCTTATTTAGGGGTCACCATAGCCAAGACATATAAATTATTGAGATGGTGCCCCCTTTCAATTATATGATTGGGGAGGATAACTTCAGTAAAAATGGTAGCGTCACCAAGGATATTATACTATTTCCAGGCTCGCCCCATTCCGCTTCCCAAATAATTGTTCAGATCCATGAACAAAATGATCTTGCCATACATATGACAGAATAAACCACTCTGTATCGCGATAAATATACTGACAGCACCAAGAAGTCAGGGAGGACTAGGGCTCCTGCACTTCCGTAAATACTACGAAGCTGCACAAATCGAGTTGGTGCGCAAATGGTTCTCAGGCGAAACCCAGAAAATATGACCGAAATTCGATAGGGCAGTAGCAGGAGCAACTTTACCAGGGAGTTTGTGGCTCGAAAAAAGCACATAATATACATATTAGTAGAATTGTAGACCAAGTAGCGGACATTTGGTACTCACTACTGACAAAGGGGCCCCTGTCCACTATTCCAGCCTCATTAACACCCCTTTTTCACAATCTGCAATTTTCTCCAGGGTAAGAGCAGGGATCCTTCAAGAAGTGGCAGAAGGTAGGATGCCTAAAATTGAGAGACATGATGCAAGAGCAGGACATAATGTTGTCTGAGCCCTGTAAACAGCATATACAGGTAGACAAAGGGGAAAGGCTTTGTTACTCTCAGTTAAAGCAATGGTTATCGGATCCACACATTAAGGCCGCTGCCAGCATACAATTGACACCATTCAAGAAATTAATAATGACACAATCAGGGTCGAGGAAACTCGTCTCTTACCTCTACAAACTTCTCATTGAATATCTGGCTCCTGGGCAATGGCCATACATGAAACAGTGGGAGAAGTCGCAGGGCAGTGAGATTACAAGAGAAAGGTGGGAACAGTAATGGGGCAATAAACCTAAGCTGACACGCTCTATCCAGCTAAGGGAAACTTGGATAAAATAATGTTACAGTGGCACTACACACCGGTAAGAATGCATAAAATGCCCCTAAGTGCCATCCGTATGTTGGAGGGGATGTGAAGACAGCAGAGACTGGGCCCATACCTGGTGGAGGTGCCTGGTTCTCAAACCATTCTGGGAAGAGGTGAAGGCCCAGATAAGGAAGATATCCCCCAGTAGCAAGACACAGACATGATGGGATGGTTATGTGATTTGTGTGTCCCTGATAATAGGATAAACACTAAAAGATAAATGATGGAATATATGATCCTTCCCACAGCTGTGTGCCTAATAAAAGTGCTGAAGTGGAAGCAGAGACAGGCTCCGACAGAGTTTGAATGGTTGCAAAAAGTGTGGAACTTGAGTGGGTAACCTATAACCTGCCAGGGGATTGGGATGCTTTCAAACAAGACTGAGGACAAGTGTTATCATACATCCAAAGCAATTTCAAAGTGTGATGGTGTCCGCACAGACTGAGAATATTGGACAAACTGTGAACATTGCTTGCAGGTTCCTTGAATGTGACAAAGTTATGGATCTTTTCCTCTGGCGAATGTTGGGGTGGGCAGGGACAGGAGGGGGGAGGACGGAAGGGGGATAGGGGATTGTTTGTTGTTACTTTTATTATGTACAATTCAATAAAAATAATTTAAAAAAAAAGGTTTACACAGTTCTGTGGGTGTGGGTCCCAGACCCGGATGTTTCTCTTCTCCTGCTCAGGCAGACCTTGGACACTTGCCTGCCAGGTACTGCGATGAAGAAGATGGCTTAATGTATGGCTCTCCTGTGGGTGTGGATCCCAAGCCCGGGCTTTGTTTGATTCTCAGGGTTTTGGCAGACGTGGTTCACTACCTTCCCAGGTACCGCCACAAGGAAGATGGCTAAGGAGGCTGCTCGTTATGGGTTGCGGATGCTCGCTATGGGTTGCTGGGTCCCAGACCTGTCATTCTTTAATCTTCTGCCCTTTGGGGCCCCACCAACTGTTCAGGCCACACAGAGCTCTGTAGGGTACTTAAACAAGAAACATACACCGAAAGGATTCATAAGGCCAGTTGTAGTACAAAGGAACTATTCGTAATTCTAAGGGAACTCGAATCACCTATTCCCCCTAATGACTCGTGCCCAAAAAATAAAGAATGGTGCACGAATGCACAAAATGCTCTCTCTAATAAAATCGTCACCCTCCAAAACAAAATAGCAGCTAAAAGGCTTAATCTTTCTAACTCAGAGACATCCCAGAGACCTCAAAAATCATGGCCTTCAATTTACTCCAAGAATTCAAATTGCCCAAGTTACCAAGGTAGAAGTCGAAAAGATCATAGCATCCCTTAAACCATCAAGATGTCAAGGTGACTCGTGTCCGGGCCAAATAATTAAAGAAGCCGCCAGAGACCTTGCCCCTTTCATCACCAAACGTATAAACGCCTCATTCAGGACCTGTCAAGTACCGACTAACCTTAAAGATGCTTGGGATTTGCCTTTACTTAAGAAAGCTACATTAGACCCAACTATCCCAACTAACGACAGGCCTAGAACGACCGTCCCCTTCTTACTTAAAATAATTGATAAAGCTGCTTACCTCCAGATGCAGCAATATCTAGAGACTAATAATCTCTTAGGACTCAGACAATCAGGCTTCAGGACACTCCACGGAACAGAAACTGCTCTGATTGATCTGAAAATGCACATCGATCAACTGAAGGACAATAGAAAATGTGCTCTACTTCTCCTACTAGACCTTTCAGCCGCTTTCGACTTGGTGGACCACAATATCCTTTGTGAACACCTCTCATTGGAGGCTAACTTCTTGCAAGAGACCGCAGACTGGATAAAATCCTTTCTAAGTAACAGATCGATGAGAGTCTTTGCCCCATCTGTTGCGGCGGACCCAGCCCCTATCACATGGGGAGTGCCACAATACAATGTATTTACAAAGCCTCTGTTCGACAAACTGGACCTTCTGGGTGTCATCTACACGACGATGCAGATGACACCCAGATACTTAATCCCCACTCGGGCAACTATGCACAGACAGTGCCCTACTAAACAAAGTCTATCTTATCATCCAGGCATGGATGGCAGTCCATAGCCTCTGTCGTCCATAGCCTCTGTCTGAATGATGAGAACACTGAGTTTCTGATCCTAGCTGCCCCTACTAACCTGAATAAACTTGATACCCAATACTCCTCATTCAATATAGATGGCAATATCATAAAAGTCGCCAAGGAGACTAACACTCTCAGCTTCCACCTTGATTCCGCCCTGAATGTGACTGCTTCCGCTACCTCTTGCACATGCAAGCTTATACGCGCTTGCAAACCGTACCTTTCGAAAAATAGCTGCATTATCCTAGCAAGAGCTCTAATCTTGTCGAAACTTGATTATTGTAGTGCACTGTAGGCAGGCGCGAACAAACATATCATAAATAAACTCCAAATATTACAAAATAACGCCATTAGAACAGCCTTGAGCATCCCGAAGAGCGATCATATTTCAGAAACTAGAAGAAAGTACAATTGACTTTCTATTAAGGATAGGATTCACTTCAAAATAGTGTCCATTACACACAAATGCCTGAACAATGCTGCTCCAAAGTACCTAAGAGAGAAAATTATCAAGAAAACCTCCGCCCGACCAACTAGGTCCATCGACTCCTACTGCATTACAGTTCCTCGTTTCAGCCTGAAAAGAGCTGGCGGCAACAGCTTCCCGGTCCAAGCTGCTCAAGCTTGGAATGTCCTCCCTCTTCATCTGCGTACTGATCAGATATTCCAATGCTTCAGGTCCAATAACAAAAAATGGCTAGCTATGAACGGCATGACACTCTCAGGTGCTTAGAGAACTTAGAGTTCTCATCCGTTCCTTTCTCCTCATAATGCACTTGCTTCTTACAGTAGCACAGTCGTCCCTACATGACACAGTTGTAAATTATGTGTAAAAATTGTTCTCCTACATTTTTGTCCTTACAATTATCATTGCCATTATTTGTCCTATTTATGGATGTCATGTATTTACACAATCTGTAACTAAGCTGTCTTGTAATGCGCCCAGATACCCCAGGGTGTGGTGTGCTTTATAAATTAATAAAACAAACAAAAACAAAAACAAACAAACCGGCGTCCACCTGTCGATTGTGGGCTTCTCCACCTCCATTTTGGGTGTTTCTTGGTTTCGCCAGGGGCTGCGGTGGCTCTGCAGCGCTCCCCTGTTCCCGGGTTGTGTGTCTCCAGCTGACCGTGCATACCAGCTTCCTCGATCGGCTGGCAGCCCGTTGCTTCTCCCACATTCGCTGGTCCATCCAGAGCAGACTCTCCAGGGCCGCCTCGGCCTGCGGGGAAAGCATCCAGGTCTTCGCTCTCCTGGCAACTCTGATTCATCTGGCCTTGAATCTCCCAGTGCCTCAAGGGCGGGTCTGACAACATTGGTTTTCCCTCTTCTCATTTATTGACAGGTTGCTTCATACCTCCCCTGATGCAGCTAGAATGCTCAATGTTGGTTCTGCAGGGCCAGCAACACTGCTCTGCCCCTCTTCTTCATCTCAGTACCAACTTGGAGATCTTCCATTGGGCCAATTGGTTTCTCCTTCATCTCAGTATTAATAGGATACTCTGCCTTTGTGGAGCCTACACTCTTCCTCGTCCCAGGACTTCCTATACTGATAGTTCTACAAAAACATACAGGAATATTAGGGATAGTGTTATGGGGGTAGGAAGGTATGTCGGGGTAAGGTGGGTTATGGGGATACCATGTTTCCCCAGGTCATCACTAATCCCTGAGGGGATTTCCCTCCACATGAGATACCCGCTGAGAACCACCGCCAGAGGGAGTATTGCCAGGGAGACCCTGACCTTCCTGGCCTTATGTGAAGGGGCTCCTCCTAGGGAAGAAGTGACGACATCTGGGGATTCAACACACCACAATGAGGCTTCCCCAAGCTTCAGCCCTAGTCATTCCTTTGTTTGGACCAGTCTGTGTTTCACTCCATTGGGCTTCCTCGTCTCAGTGTCAGGCAGTTGCTCATTCTTTATTACTCTCTGTGGCTAACTTGTGTCAGTACCAAATGAACACTCCTTAGTAGAGATATCACAATAATAGTTGTAGAAGAACTCTGGTGAGGGAGATGTTTCCTTCGTTGTCCCTTGAGTGAAATGCAAAGGTGTTAAGATGGATTTCTGAACTCTGACCTGGTGGGCAGAGGTTCAGAAGGCCAGCCTCATTTCTTGGAACAGGGTAACCTTCTGGACAAGCCAGACCAATCAAGGTAGCATTGGCGGCGGTCAAGACTAGGTCTGTAATATACATTTATTAAAGTACTTTTAAATCAAACACAAGGTGAAACCACAGCAATATTAACAATTATTATATTTTTTTTATTGACTTGGTTGATCAGAAAATACAAGAAATATCAACCTTTCAATACGATCAATATAAAAGATCAATATAAAAGATCAATATAAAAGATGCACAGAGAGTAGCATTAGAGAACCCGATCTCGGAAGAGGAAGTCAAAAAGGCAATAGCGGCACTCCCGATAGATAAGGCAACTGGCCCAGACGGCTTTACCGCCCCCTTCTATAAAAAATACGCAGATATACTCATCCCCGTCTTGACGAGACTCTTAAACACCTTCCGAGAAAAGGGCAATGTGACTCAATCAATGAATGAAGCAAAGGTCCTGGTGTTCCATAAAAAAGGGAAAGACCCAACTCTCCCCAGCTCATACCGTCCCATTGCACTGATTAATATTGATGCAAAAATATACACTAAAATTCTGGCGAATAGGCTATCCCCACTTCTCCCGTCATTAATAAACCCAGACCAATCAGGATTTATCCCAGGGAGACAAACGCATTACAACCTGAGAAGAATAATACACCTGGTCGAGAAGACCGAGATCACCCAAACACAAGCAGCCCTACTCACATTAGACGCCGAAAAGGCTTTCGATCGGGTGGAGTGGACAATACTATTTAAAACTCTAAAACATATGGGATTCGGAGACCAATATATAAAAATGGTAAAGGCCAACTACACCTCCCCAACAATTAGGATAGCCATAAATGGGGCGGTCACGGACAAAATAGAAATATCACGCGGCACCAAACAGGGATGCCCATTGTCCCCTCTTCTGTATGCCATCTTCCTGGAACCGCTTCTAACTAAAATAAGGGAGACAGACGCCATAACGGGGATCGAAATGGGAGGCTCACAACACAAAGTTATAGCATACGCAGATGATATGCTGCTGGCCCTAACGAACCCGGGGACTGCACTTCCCCACGCCATCAGAGAGCTGGAAACCTTCGGGGTGATATCGGGCCTTAAAATAAACAAGAACAAATCAGAACTCCTACTCTTAGCCAGAGGAAAGCCGGAAATGGGAAGAATAGCAGCATCGCAAGACTTGAAAATAGCGGATAAAGGAATCAAATATTTGGGGATAACCTTGACACGCAAGATAGAAACATTATACAACGAGAACTACCCCCCCCCCTTCTGGAACGGGTAAAGAGAGACCTGGAGCGCTGGAACCCCCTAATGGTGTCATGGTGGGGTAGAATTCAAGCAATAAAGATGAACATCCTCCCTAAAATGCTATACCACTTTCAGGCTCTCCCAATCAGGGTCCCCAAATCATTTTTCAGAGCACTGACTAAAGCAATCTCGTCCTATATATGGAACAAAAAGCCCCCGAGAATTGCCAGAGCGACCCTCACCGCCCCAACAAGGGAAGGGGGAATGGCCCTGCCACACTTTCGCAAATATTACATGGCAGCACAACTCTGGGTCCTGAGAGAATGGCTGGGAGACAATCAACAAACAATATGGGTGTCACAGGACCGGGCGGTCGCCAGATCCCCCTTAGAGGAAACACTATGGAAAGCAAAACAACATAGGCACCCCAACCTCTGCATAAGCGAAATCATGAAAACCACCTTAGAAGCATGGGATGAACAGACACGGAAGGGCATCATGACCACAGTGGAGGGGCCATTCACACCCATCTGCCGGAACCCTCAGTTCCCACCGGGAATGGCACAGGGAGCATATGAGAAATGGGAGGCAGCAGTATACACCAAAATAGGTGAAATGTTCCAGAACGGAAAAATAAGATCCTTAAAAGAATGCAAAGAAATTCTGAAACTAACGGAAGCAGACAAATACAAATATGGACAGCTAAATCATTGGCTCGCAACCCCAGACATCAAAACAGCAGCCACAAGGGAACTCAAGCCATTCGAGAAGTTTCTAATAACCAACTCAGGATCTTGAAAATTAGTCTCCTCGCTCTACACATTTATCAACTCCAAAGGGGAAGAACTCAAATGGGCATACATGGTCAGGTGGACGAAAACATTAGGGGAGGAAATCCACAAACGCCAGTGGGAAGACCTGTGGAACACCATACCGAAAATGACCCGATCAGTCCAAAAAAGAGAAATGTGGCTAAAAATCGTAACCCAATGGCACTATACTCCGGAAAGGCTGCACGCTATGTACCCACAAACAACAAACACGTGCTGGAGAGGCTGCACGGAGGTGGGCACGTGGAAACACATCTGGTGGGACTGCCGGGGCATCAAAGCTTTCTGGTCAGAACTAAAGGTGGAAATCACAAAAATATTTCCAGACGTGGAACTTTTAGGCGAAAAAGTATGGCTATGCGGAATTAAAGATCAGGCAGCTAAGAAATTCAGGAAACCACAATGGAGAGGCTTCATGGGTCTACTCATACCAGCTTGTGCGACAATTGCCCAAAACTGGAAAAAACAAGAACCCCCACAGATGTTCACATGGCTCCAGAAAGTATGGACACAACTGACCATGGAAAAGTTAACACATACAATACAAGGAACGAAAGAGTCCTTCACAAAGGAATGGGGAGAGATACTGGAATACTTGCAGTCAGATTATATGGAACAATGGTGCCCACATAATATAAGAATATCGGACATATTGAGAACATAGACATTCACAGTCACGAAAGAACTAACGGGAAATCTTCCGGGGTGGGAGGGGGGTGGAAGTTGGGGGGAGTTGGGGAACGCCCAGGGGTTCCCAATGTTGTAACAGAAAATAATAAATAAATCTTTTAAAAAAAATTTAAAAAAAGATGCACAGAATATAATAAGAACTAATGAAAAAAAGGAATGCAACAGATGTAGTAGATATGCATAGTAAAAAGTAGAAAAAATGGATAGAGACAAAGGGAAGAACAGGATAATAGAGATGGTATAATAGCGATTGGCTAAAATTCACATAATTTCTTTATTAAAATATTGCACCTGATGATTTCAGGTTCTATTCAAAATAATTTAAATGAATTGCACATCAAATGAAATTCACAATAAAGACAGTATTATAACATTAATTCGATATTCATGCTATAACAGTTTGGCATGACTCAAGACAGATTTAGAAAAGTAAGATACTTAAATGCAATTCTTAATGCTATGCGTTTAGATCAGAACAGTTCATTTCACAGGGTGTCGGGTGTGACAATTCTTAATTCTCTAAAATGCGGCCTAGAGTGGGTTGTTCATTCGACCACTAACTTAGGACAAAGTGTCATTAAGTGCTTGATTGTTTCAGGTTGGTCGGTGTCTCTACAAAATTGACAGATTTTTCACTTTGCAGTATTATTTTCCGTTTGGCCAAGAAATCTTTTGTCTGGTAAAGATTCAGTCAAAAAGGCGCTTCTATAAATTGGTGAAGGAAACTTGACCAGATATGATTCCGGTACTCTCAGCTTCTTTAAGCCATAAGGATTGACTTTGAATGTTGTGTAATGTAGACATGATTCAGGAGTGTGTATCCAATCGTAATACCACAGTTTCTGTTTAGCATGTGTTGAGTTCTTTAATAGCAGCTCTTTTGTAATATCTGGTGCGGCCATGATGTCAATTATTAGCCGATTTCAGTCTGCTATGAACCGATGCACTGACAATTCCAGGTATGAGGAAAGGATTTGCAATAGCGACTCTGGCTTTGAGTCTGATAAGCTTTTTCTATACAGGTTGCACATTTTCCACGTATACATGCCATGCAAAGAAAGTAGGCCTAACTCGTGTCTGATTATGGACTTTGGTTGTGATTGTGGCAGCATGAGGATCCTTTTCCAAAACATGACTTCCAATTGTAACCAATAGGTTTTGTATTTGATGACTTTGGTCTCTGCACCGTAACAGACTGTTGGTACAACTTTCGGATTATAGAAAGTGATTAGGGGCGAGTACGAGAACTCCCCATACTTCTTTTGTATTATGCAGCTTGCAAGACTGCTGTCATCATTTTTCTTCTAATTTCCGCATAATACTGCTGATCTGAGATGCGGTTATTTATGTTTAAGCCCAAATATTGGTATTCATTAACTACCTCCAGTTCGGTTCCGTGCAGAGACCATTTGTTAGAACATTTGCGAATTTGTCGCTTTAGACCACATTGCATGACTTCTGTCTTGTCCGTATTAACTGATAAAAGATCATCATCAGCATAATTTTGTAGGGCGGTCAATAATCTCTGTAGGCCTCTTGGGGTTTTAGATAAGAGTACCAAGTCATCCTGTATAAAAGCCAGCAAATATAATGTGGACCTAGTTTAGCGGGATCAGAGATGATCGAGCTGAATTTATATCTCATATCTGATATAAAGAAGTCTAAATAGGACAGACGCCAGGATGCATCCTTGTTTCAACCCTCGAAAAGTGCGAATAGAGAGGGTGAGATTGCCATCTAGTGTCAAGCGAATTTGCACTGTGGTATCAGTGTGAAGTTGGGAAACCTGAGCTAGAATCGAGTCCGGGCAAGCTGCTTGTGTACGTTTAGTGATTAAGAGATTTCTGGATATTGAGTCAAATGTAGACTTAAAATCAACAAAGGCCATATAAAGTGGCTGATTTCGTTGATGCATGTGCACCGTGTAAGTACTTCAAGTACTGTTTACTGGCACGGCACAGTGGACTTCCAACGTTCCTAAGTTTCCGCATTGCTGAGCCCGCTCTACAGTGTTAGCACACGTCCATCTGGAGGACGTCTATTGCAGAGACACCGCTGGTTGCCTGGTTCATCGACAGAAAAGAAGGTGACTGTCTTGGCACGTTGTGCCTGTAGTGCACGTTGTGCACGCTAGTATAGCAGACTTTGATTTCGCTATTGTTCCAACCCCTGAAACTTTGTTTTCTCTTTTTTCAAGAACCAATCTCCTGTGTTCCCTCCCCTGTGCTGGTTACGCCCCCCTGTGACACATTATCTTCCCAGAAGTCTGCGCACTCGCACGCACACCGTATAAGTACCTTAAGTACTGTTTACTGGCACGGCACAGTGGACTTCCATCGTTCCTAAGTTTCCGCATTGCTGAGCCCGCTCTACAGTGTTAGCACACGTCCATCTGGAGGATGTCTATTGCAGAGACACCACTGGTTGCCTGGTTCATCGACAGAAAAGAAGGTGACTGTCTCGGCACATTGTGCACACTAGTATAGTGGACTTTGATTTTGCTATTGTTCCAACCCCTGAAACTTTGTTTTCTCTTTTTTCAAGGACCAGTCTTCGGTGATCCCTCCCCTGTGTTGGTTACGCCCCCCTGTGACACATTATCTTCCCAGAAATCTGCACACCCGCGCGCGCACCGTGTAAGTACTTTAAGTACTGTTTACTGGCATGGCAGACTTCCAACGTTCCTAAGTTTCCCCATTGCTGAGCCCGCTCTACGGTGTTAGCACACGTCCATCTGGAGGACATGTATTGCAGAGTCACCGCTGGTTGCCTGGTTCATCGACAGAAAAGAAGGTGACTGTCTCGGCACGGTGTGCCTGTAGTGCACGTTGTGCAGCCTAGTATAGCGGACTTTGATTTCGCTATTGTTCCAACCCCTGAAACTTTGTTTTCCCTTTCTTCAAGGACCAGTCTCCTTTGATCCTTCCCCTGTGTTGGTTACGCCCTCTGTGACACATTATCTTCCCAGAAGTCTGCGCACCTGTGCGCACACCGTGTAAGTACTTTAAGTACTATTTACTGTTCACGGTGCGCGGCATCGGGACTTAGGTATATAAGAACTTTCTGAGTAGAATATTTTGTGGCGAAGTTACTACATTTTCATAATTGTAAAGGTGATTTCCTCTATTCTTTTGTGAAACTAGGTAAGAACAAATTGTGTTCACAAAGTGGGTGGAAGTTTTGAAAGCTGTAACTATTTACATCTTTCTGCAGCTTATTTTAGGCGTTCTCTTAACAAGCCTTGCCTTTAGCTATTCTTTATGGTGTCTGTCCTTAGAAATGGCAAAAAGCAGAAGGACTGTTCTTCCAAAACACAGCCCACAATTGAATCCCCAAAAAATGTAAATTAAAAAAAAAGAATAGCCCCTCTTTCTCGCTCAATGGGAAACCCTCTTTTCTATCTATGTCAACTCACTCTGAGGAAACCATACCCACCACTGAGTCTTGCACTTGAAAGTCAAGAAAGTAATCTAGATACAAAAGAAATATGTTCACTAAAAAAAGCAAATGAGGACATTACAAATGACCCATTTGCAGCAGATGTTATTCCAATTAGGCAACACAAAATAACTGCAGAAATACATGAAAATATTTTTTTCCAAAGCAGACATATCCATGCTTGCCCCAGTAATCATGGCAGATCTTGATAAAAGAGTACGCTTATCTCTTGGTCCTTCAACTCCGGTTTCCACACATGTGATCTGTAGAGAACACGTACACTTTCACAAACCCATCGCTAAGAGGTCAATGAGTCCCCGCTTTGACCATGAACAAAAAGAGCAACACTTTGCACAAAAGCTACAATTTCCTTCTACTAGTTTGCCTACTGCGAAATATTCTCATGATTTAAAACCACAGAAACCAACTCCTGGCTGTATTAATCTGAACACCTCTGTCCCAGTGTTTAATTTTTCTAATCTTCCTGAATTACCTCTTTCACAAGAAAATCTTGAAGAAGAACTCCTTGATCACAACACCAAAGATCTACCGATATTTACAAGAATTCTAAACCTCTTAGATCGAGGTCATGAATATTCCCATCTCCTGTTGCAGGAGATAAAAAAGGACTTGATCACAAATAACTCACAATTGGCACAAATTGAAGGTTACATCCTGGCGCAGCAAGCATGTCACAAATACCATCTGGATTGCCATGTAAGAGCAGCAACAATTGTAAAAAACGACCTGCTAAATTTTAGTGCACAGGTTGAAAAAAAACATGTGGGTTCACAAACAATGGATGATCCGCTTTTACTAAAGGGAATCCCAGTGACGTTTGCACAAATAATCCAACGCAAAGACGAACCAATGTTGGACAATAAGAACACTCCCCCATGTGAAAAAATTGATTATCTGGAGGTGGCAAAAATACAACAAGACAGACTCTTACAGGTTGAAAAAATCCTCGTACAGATGAATTAAAAAGACAAAATATTGGAGATGCTCGCAGCAGAAGAAGTAACTAGTCCCAGCACAAGCCCTACAGAGGCTACTCCTGATAGTCCATGGACTCTGATTAACCTCATCGAAAAAGACAAACGTAATGAACTACAAAAAGATGTTCCGAATCCAAAAGAGAACTTCTACTTCACATCAAGAAGGGCAAAAAAGAACCATCTGAAAGCCTTAAAAAGAAGGCATAAAAATAAAGGAGTCCCTGCGCGTGTGGAAAAAAAAACGACAGAACCCTCTTCTGAAAGTTCCAATGGTAATAAAGCACAAATAAGCACTGGTAAAGGGTCCATGGTTGCGGCTCCCTCTGAACAAAATCTGAATCTGAGTGAGCTGAATGAGGAAAGCAAAAAAGCCTTGCAGTTTAGCTCCCTTGTTGATCAGGAAACTACTACGAAACAGCGGGTAAATTTGAAAGAAAATTCTAACCTGACGTTTCCAAGTGTGGACTGTGTTGAGACAGGAGTAAAACTTCCAACAAAAGTAGATTTGACACTAAACACTCCCTGCACGACCCAACCTCATTCTTTACAGACATCACAATTAAAAAAACGATGGTCTCATGAGAAATGAAAAAGTCAAATTCAAAAAATGAATAGTGAGGTTGACGTCAGTGCCACGGGGGCAGAGGAGAAACGTGTAAATGCTGAACCCTCTAACAAAGTGGTTAAAAGGATGGCCCCTCTGTTGGAATCAAGCTCCAACCGTGACAGAGACATTAAGGACCTTCACCTTAAGCAAGTACAGTCTACTGAACATAATGAGAGCTTGATTGAACCCCCTCAAACCCTGCTTCCGTCATTGTCTACAGCCCCCGATGAAGTCAATGGATTGGCAGAGAAATCACAAATTTCAAAGAATAATCACGAAGAGGATGAACAATGAATAGCATCACACAAATCCTTTGGGAATTTGACAGAACCAAAGAAAGAGGACACTAGGGACGAAAACGAGCTAGAGATACCTTTCAGAGATGCTTCCAATCAACCTCTCCTTCATTTTCAAAATATTCCTAATGAAATGAAAAATATTATTGGATGGAAGAGCGACGTTAAGATCAATGGAGCTGTGCGCATTAATTGCTCTTTCCTAATGAACGCGCTTTTCAAGATTCCATCTCTCAGAAGTCTGGTAACCAATGACATCGAGTGGATCAGACTTCCTAATGAGAATAACAACCGTATGTTGTCTAAAATGCTATCCCCTAAAATTGATTTGGGAACATCAGAGTGATCTAGTGATCCATGGTCTGGAAATAGTTGGTTTTCCTCAAATTAAAGAAGCTATGGACTTCTTAGAATACCAACCTCCTCCTGTGAAACTTGTTACTAATACTAACGAAAATACAACTTGACACAGTGATTCCAATAAAAACATGATGGAACAACTTTCCGCGCTCACAAATGCACTAAATAGTCTCAAATGGCTTGAACCTTTGATCAAAACAGTTGCTAATACAACTTTGCCTCATGCACCGTCATAAATTCACAACCTTAGGATTGCGTTGTGGAATTGCTGTGGCTTCCTGAACCTATTAAAATGGAGGGAAGGGACAAATGTAGAGTCCCCCCCCCATTTTATTGGTACAGGAGAACTTGATGGTTTTGCTTCTTGTTCACACCCCGCGACCAAAAGGCTAGAAGCTAGACCAACAGGTGGATTGGCTATTTTAATTGATACTAAGCTGAATTTTAAGATTAAACAATGTATATGAATCTGATCTTTTCATTCTGGTGGATATTACATTTGATGCAATATTGAACGGAAACTTATTCATAATTTCATTGTATTGGAACCCATGTCTATACCCTATTGAAAGAGCTTGTGAAATTTTAAACAATGCTCTCAATGAAGCTTTCGTTAAGGCACCACTTGCTGGAATCCTCATTGGAGGGGATTTTAATGCATCATTCTGGACTAACTGTAGTAGAACGGTTCAGAGCTCATTATATTTTCAGTCATCAATTCAAAAGGGGAATGTATGGAGTAATTTTCTCAAATGTTGGGATATTCATTTAGCAATACCTACACGTAATCATATGAATTTTACGTGGAAACGTGGGAGCGCAAAATCGTGGATCGATCATATGTTTGCTTCTAAGTGCTTATCAGGTAGGCTCTCAGTTGTCACTACTATTGAGACCATCTTGGGGGATCACGTAATGATTGCAATATCGATATTACAATACTTTCAACTTTGCCCTCCTGAACTCCATCTAGCGCTAATTCAGTGTGACAGACCCAGTAGTTCAATCAACTGGTCTCCAGCTACTTGAAGAAAATGTACTGCCCCAGTAAATAGAGATCTTTGGAAATGCAATGGGAGAAAGTACCTTGACAACGATGTAATTTTAAAATGGAACTTACAGATGATTGCCTCCCATCTGTTAAATATATCTCAGATGAAGGGTATTCACAACATAAGTAAAAATGAAGGAGTCCAATTTTGTATTGAGGTAGCGTCTCTTAAACGGAAGAAAAATGCTTAACTTCATGAGGCGAGGAAGTCCATGTTCAGTTATATCAATTCTGAGTATATACTAATAAAAAAGAAAATTATAACTACTTATAAATGTGCAGTAAGGCAGATCCGTGCTGTAAATAAAATAAAGCAAAATCAAATAATAGTTCATTTACTATGAAATCGTAAAACCAAAGACATCTGGAAAACTATAAGATCCATAGATAAAGAAGAAGCATGTGAATTTGACTCGGGAATTGACAGCTCAACTTGGATTTCTTTCTTTCTCTCTAAATTTGCTCTTCCTGACGAATTTAGATCTTATGAAATCCCCCCCCCCCGCCGAGTGTCAACTAATTACTAATTCCGAATTGTTGTCCTTGGGGAAAGACCGATATACTCAATGCAATACAAAAACTGAAGGGATCCAAATGTGCAGGTCCAGATGGTCTCCCGCCTCTTTTGATCAAAGATGATCCGCTTTTCTGGACCTCTATATTTGACACCATGTTTCAAGAAATCTTTCGATCAAAAATGATTCCAAACTCTTGGCTTACGTCAATCATCATTCCACTCCACAAAAAAGGGTCTATCTCAGATCCTAACAACTATAGACCTGTTTCTATCATTGACATCGCAGCAAACATTTTTGCCTCCCTTATTCTACAAGAACAGAAATTTTTTCTCGCAATAACAACTGTCTGTGTCCGGTACAAGTAGGGTTTCGTAAAGGTATGGGGACCCCCCTCAATGCTTGCATTCTTGCACACATTATTTCGCACGCTACTTGTCCTGCCAATAGTCCCATCTTTGTTGCATCCCTCGACTTAAAAGCAGCCTTCGACTGTGTGATAAGAAGCAAACTTTGGGAAAAATTGCATAAAGCTAATTTTCCACAGTACGCGATTACTTTAATAGAAATGCTACACTTTAAAACGAACTTTAAGGTAAGAATTAATCGGGCAGGCTCACTCACAGAGGCTATTCCAAGTTTGACGGGGGTTAAACAGGGCTGCAACTTTGCAGCCATCCTTTTCAACCTTTACTTGGCCGACATAGAAGAGATATGGAACACTGACAAATCCTTTGCAGTTCGTGTAGGAGCCTTTTCCTTGTCGTGGCTAGCTTATGCAGATGATATCCTGCTGTTCAATCGTACGCAATCAGGACTTCAAATGAAGTTAGAAAGTTTTTTGCAATACTGTAATATTAACAACTTAACTGTAAATCCTCAAAAATCTAACATCATCATATTTTCTAACAAGAAAAAAGTACAGCACTTTGCTTGGAAGATTGGTGCCTCTCCCATTGCAATTTCTATCAACTTACCTTACTTATGACTTATCCTGATAAATAATACGTCATATAAAAGAATGAAAGAACTGCTAATGGTAAAATTGCTCACTCTAAAGTGCCAAATGAAAATTTTACTGCATAAAATCTGTAAATTCTCAATAATCGCACTTCTCGAATTCTATCTGAAAAATGTTGAGGCAATCATGTTGTATGGTGTGGAATTATTCCTATACGATTTGGGTCCCCTATTAGATCAACTGCAAGGTCTCATTTGGAAATATACTTTGGGCCTACCTGCCTCTATGCCAAATGCTATTCTTAGACATGAATTAGGCCTTAACTCTTTATCAGCTAGATACAACTGGCGTTTACTCTTGAATTTCACCAAAATGATGGTTCCGCCCAAAAACTCTTTGTATATTGGGTTAAATAAGATGTTAGCTAGTAACAACCCACCATCTATGGTTCAATATAAAGGACGTATGTTATCGTTACTGGACAAAATTAACCTTTCTGTTGAAGATCTGGAGTTATTTCAAGCAAAGATTAACAAAACATTTTTGAATGTGATTGGGGGGATAGTTGCAGGAAGATGCAAAGATATTCCTAATTTGCTGAATACTCAAAATTTAAACATAAGCAATTACAACACATGACTTATTTAACATTGTGTCCTTGTTCTAACATACGTAGAACTTTTATGTTGTTCAGATTAGATTTATTTCATACAAGGGTCAGAATGAAATATTGGCATAAAAACAAATCTGTCAATAACACGGAAATATGTAGATTCTGTAACTTAACTCAGGAATCCTTAAAACATCTTTTTATTTATTGCAACTATTTTGAAAATGATCGTTGTAAAATCATGAATTAATTCTTGCAAGCAAATACGATCCTAGCTAGAAATTGGATCTGGCTAAAATGTATGTGGGGATCCACTAATGCTTCTATAATTAAAACAACAAGGTTGGCAAATGTTATTGCGAGGGAAATTGAAAGAGTCAACTAGCTAGCAAGAACTTATGGCGCTTAGCAGTTGATGTGTGTGTCGTGCTTACTATAATTTGAAATGCTACAATGGTGATATAGGTTAACAATTGATGTTTTCTGCTGTCTTTTCAGTTTTTAATTGTATTCTATTTATGAATTATTTGTAAAGGTCTTTTGTACTAAGAACAAATAAAAGTTTTTATTTAAAAAAAAATGCACTAATGGTTATCAGATTAATTGATGTTTCTAATCCTGAAATAAACCCAGTCTGAAAGGGATCTTGCAAACTCTGGGTAATGATCCATGCATTGATATCTCTTAAGATCAGGGGAGCAAATAGCTTGCTAGGCACATCCTATAAAGCTTTGGGGTGATAATTGCTCGTCTGCTGACAGTCCTCTTTTAAAAAAATAGGAATGACTATCGATTTTCGCCAGGATGGTGGTATAGTCTGAGATGATGTTATCCGATTGAATACATTTTAGAGTATTTTGGCCAAATGATCAGGAAGGGATTTGAACATTAAGTTGCTGAGACCATCTGGGCCCAGAGCTCGGGATGAGCTTAATTTCAAGATCGACCTGGGCGCAAAGGGATACCGGGCACCGGTAATGACACTGGTGCCGGTAATCCCTCTGCGCCCTATTCCGAGGTCCCTTTGCGGGTCCCTCCCTTAACACCTGGTTTTAGCAGGCATTAAGGACGGGAACCGCAAAGGGATACCGGGGTCAATAACGGTACCGCCATTTGCGTTACTGTTATTGACGCCTTCCCCCCTTCCCATTGAGCCCTATGGGGGATCAAATGGGAATGGGGAATGGCTTTTCAAATGGGAACTTACCGTTCCCGCCAAGGTCGGACTGGACCGGTAAGTCCCCATACCATCAAGTCGGTGTCGGTACCGGTATTGGTGCTAGTCATGGCGCTAATAGCGCCATGACTAGCACCACCTCGGAATGAGGGCCATAGTTTCTGATGTCATCTTGATCAAATATTAAGGAGATGCTCCTTGTTTTAACAAAGCTTGCAAGAGATCCATCAGATAGAGTCGAGGCATAGGGATGAGAGTAATAATTGCTCTAAGCCTGTCCTGAGACTGCGTAAATCTGCATTGGTGTCTGGGTTTTGCAATTCGCTTGATTCAAAAGACTCCAGGTATGAGCTGAATTTTTGCAAGCTAGCACTCGAAGCATCTGTTCCCCATCATTCTGGAATATCAGTGCTTTACGGGCTGCTATCCAATTTTTATACTGTGTATTCAATGTTTTTAGCTCGCGAGATTTGGAGTTAGGAGATAAATCACAGGCCAATCTTTTGGATCTACGATATGCAGTTTTTCTCTCTTGAATAGCAACATCATATGCATGTTTATGCCTATGCATAGGTTTAGAGATCTGATTGGATTGCGGTTTAAAAATCTGTAAGGCTGCAACGTAGTGTCCATCTTCCTGAGTAGTCCTTTGGTAAAGTAGATCTGGTTTAGCTAAGATGCAGCCATACAGTTGATCTAGTTGGATAGGAGTCCAACTAAACCGATTTCTGCCTCCAGTAAGAGTCAGTTGACCGTGATAGTCATTGTTTGGTTTGGTATTCCCGTTTCCATGTAAGAGCAAGGAGTTCATGGTCGCTATATTGCTGGCATTTCATTTCAAAGCGTTCTGCAATTGTAAATAAGTCTTTATCAAAGTATGCATACTCAATGATGGCTTCTTGCTGAAGCCTTCACAGGTACTGCTGGGAGGGATGTCACCTGGGAGGGAGCCATTCAACATGAACAGCTGGCGATCGGCCATTAATCTGGTCCAGCGTTGAGTTAAAGAAGTGCCTGGCATTGTAATCTTAGAGAAGCAATGAATATTCAAGTCCCCAACTAGTATTGTGTGTGTAACAGAAGTTTCCAGAGCGACAAGAGCTAGGACATCTGCTATATTGTGGAAAAAAGCCTCAGTCTTAATCCCAGCTTGATTCCAATAAACATTAATCAACGCAATAGTTGCAAACTGAGATTTGACTTTGACTAATTGGGCTCTGACACGGATGCCATTGACCTATCTTCAGTGCGGCCACGCTCCGGGTTGCCCGTCCCCAGCAGGCAGACCGACGGTTCTGCTATGGGCAGTATACATCCCGGCGACGGGGACACACACACGACTCACAAAGATAAACACACAACCACTCGAACCACCTTGACTGTCATCAGAACATCTGAAGATTCTACTGCAAGAGGTTGAGATCCTGCAGGAAAAATAAGCAATCAAAGTCATCCCCATTCTACAGGTAAATAAGGGTATTTATTCAGTGTACTTCCTTGTACCCAAAAAGGATCTCACCATGCGCCCTGTGCTAGACTTGCACCCAGCAAACAAATTTGTCAAACCACAAAAGTTACGAATGATAACATTGCAAGAGGTAATTACTCTACTAACACAGGGAGACTACATGGCAACATTGGACATGAAAGATGCATACTTTCCTATTTCAATGTTGCCAGCGCACAGAAAATACCTAAGATTCATGATAGAGAACAAGCACTATCAGTTCAAGGTCCTGCCCTTCGACACTGCCTCAGCCCCAAGGGTGTTTACCAAAGGTGCTGGCAGTAGCAGCAGCTCACCTGCGCAGGCAATCCATCCCAGTTTATCCTTACCTCGACTACTGGCTCATACCAGTGGATTCTTATGGAACATGCCTCTCAAACACCCAGAAGACGATAGATCTACTCTTCAGTGTGGGATTCTCAATAAACGAGAAGAAATCCAGCCTAGACCCCAGCCAAGTCAAACAATTTCTGGGGTCCCTGATTCGGACAGAAGACAGCCTCGTCTTCCCCTCCTACGAGAGGGTTCAAAACATGCTGTTTCAGATCCCTCAGTATGTAGCCAGTCGAGAGGTGACGGTACGCAAGGCCATGCGACTGTTAGAAATGATGGCCTCCTGCATTTATTTAGTCCCACACGCACGTTTGCGCATGCACCCCATGCAAGAGTGGCTCAACAGCCAATGGTGTCAGGCCAGCGGCATTGGGACGATCTAGTGGTTGTCTCGGCAGCCCTCGTTCTATCGCTGCAGCTATGGAAGGGGAAGATCTTCACCACCCTTGCAGTAGAATCCACTCTCACTACGGACGCATCTCTCACGCACGGGGTCGGGGACTCGCCTTCTTCAGCAGACGGTGCATGGTGTTTGGCCCCCAGCAGTAACATTCAACCACATAAACCTGTTGGAGCTGTTAGCAGTGTTCAAAGCCCTGAAAGCCTTTCAGATACAGTTAAAGTGGAAGATAGTAATAGTCCTCACGGACAGTACCACGGCCATGTATTACCTGAACAAGCAAGGGGGCACTCACTCTCCAGGGTTATCCAAACTGTCCCAGAACACATGGAAGTGGGCTCCCAAACACGAGATGTTCTTTCTGTCTCAACATGTTCCAAGGGAACTCAATCTTCTGGCAGATGTGCTCAGCAGAGACTTCCCACTACCTACAGAGTACGAATGGCGACTACACGAAGACATTGTCTCCAACGTTTTCGCAGAATGGGGCTTTCCCAGAGATCGACTTGTTCGCAACTCTGGAGAACCCACAATGCCCAGATTACTCCATCAGGTACTCCAAGAACTGATCCAAGGGAACGGTCTTTGGATAACATGGTCAGGGAAATTTGTTTACTCTTCTCCACCCACCCCTCTACTCAGCAAGATGCACCAGGAACCAGTCACCATGATATTGGTGGCCCTGATGTGGGCCCGCCAACCATGGTTCTCTCATCTGATGGAGATGTCAATCTCCCCTCCGATGAAACTACCTTGCCCATACAACATGCTATCACAGGAAAAGGGGGAAACACTTCATCCATGCCCGCAACTATCAATTTAGAGGCCTGGCTCAGGAGGTCATAGAGTTCGGCCACCTCTAACTTCCTCAGAGATGCATGGAAATACTTAGAGAAGCAAGAAAGCCTAACACCAGACATTGCTACTCCAATAAATGGAAACGCTTCATCATATGGTGCAGTTCCAAGAGCATCAATCCCACAGACTGCACTCCTTCTCATATTGTACTATACCTGACTCACCTCCTATACTCAGGTCTGGTTTTTAATTCCCTGAAGGTTCAACTTAGCTGTACTTTCAGCCTATACCACGTCCCAGCGAAAGGTGTCTTGGTGGAAGATCCCAGTAATTAAAGCTTTCATGGAAGGGGTTAAAAGAATTCATCCACCTATCTCAAACCCGGCTCCCGAATGGGACCTAAATATGGTATTAACTAGACCTATGAGATCTCCCTTTCTACCTATGCCTCAAATCACTCACTTTCAAGACCGCCTTCCTAGTGGCAGTCACTTCAATAAGGAGAATTAGTGAGCTACAGGCCCTTTCAATTCTAGACCCTTTTGTCACAATTCACAGAGATAAGGTGGTTCTGCTCACTCACCCACGCGCCCAAATTTAACACACAGGTACTCTGCACCCTGATCATGTAAGGCGCGATGTACAATGCACAGCGCCTTAAATTGGTTACGCTGGGCCACTGGGAGCCAGTGCAGGGCTCGCAGGACAGGGGATATGTGGGACCCATACGGGGTACCCGTTGCCACCCTGGCGGCCACATTCTAGAGACATTGTAAATGGGCTATCAACCCCTTGGGATGCGCTAAAGTACAAGGAGTTGCAATAGTCCGAGGTGTCGAACGCTGCTGAAAGATCTAAAAGAATCAGGGTGCTGACACCCCCCCATCCACCAGCCTTGACATATCGTCCCGCACCGAGACAAGAACACTCTTCGTGCCCCTACCAAGACGGAAGCTAGATTGGGCCGGGTCAA
The DNA here is from genome assembly GCF_040938575.1 of Ambystoma mexicanum. Lineage (NCBI taxonomy): Eukaryota > Metazoa > Chordata > Amphibia > Caudata > Ambystomatidae > Ambystoma > Ambystoma mexicanum. The sequence goes on along the minus strand of NC_090925.1, from coordinate 13,463,156 downwards.
GCATCCCGGAAGATTCAAAAAAAGAGGACAGAATAGGAGAGACCAGTGATTCTAAGAGTTTCATCCAAAAGGGAAGAAGAGAAATAGGGCAGAAATTAGAAGGAAGTGAGGGATCCAAAGTGGGTTTTTTCAGAAGAGTGATAACCAGGGCAGTCTTCAGCTCAGAAGGGATAAACCCTGACTGGCAAGAGGTGTTTACAGCAGTCGTAATCTCACTCAGGAGGTCAACTGCTATCTCCTTCATCACTCCCAGAAGCAAAGGATCAGAAGGAGCGCATGATTTGATCTTTTGCATGGCGTTGGAAACCATGTCCTCTTTGAATAGAGGGAAGCAAGACCAACTGGAATCAACATTATTAATATCGCACTTGAGGGACAGGTTACTAGGCAGTGAAAAGGGGGCCTGAGAACCAACATTTTTTACAACATTTGTACGAATGGTTGCAACCTTACCGATGAAAAACTCAGATAAGGAGTCACACAGCTCTTGAGTCGGTCTAATAGTAGGGGCATATTTAGTGGCAGCGGACAAGGACTTTATTACCGAAAAGAGAGTTTGATGGTTTAATGCAGTTTCAATTCTGTTGGCGAAATAACGTTTTTTTGCTAATAGGATGGCTGCAAAGTAGGCTGAAAGACAAGTCCTGTATTGAAGCCTAGCATCAGAATCGTAGCTAATACGCCATTTCCGCTCCAGCTTCCAGACCACCAACTGGCGGATTTCAGCTGAGGCGAGTAGCAGGGCTCGGGAGGGGTAGCAAGAGGTTTAAAATAGCAAAGAGGAGAACTTCATTACCCGCATCCATGAATGCAGTGGATAGAGAGGACATGGAAGAGTGTGAAGCAGCAGTTACCCATTTTTCTTTAACAGAGCCTACAAAATTCTGTAAATTGGCTGAGCGCCAGCAGCGCCGCCAGATACGGTCAGGTGAAGCTTTAGGAGGTTTATGGGGTATCATAAGTGAACAGGTTACCAGGTAATGGTCAGTCCAAATCATAGGTTCGGCAGACTGGAATGAAAGAATATCTTTGTTGGCCAAGACCACATCAACGGGTTGCCCAACTTGTTGCCCAACTTGTGGGTGGGTCCGACCACCTACTGGAGGAGATCCAAATCCACCATCATAGAAGAGATCCAGGGTCGCTGTCCTAGGAGTATTACATTTCAAATTAAGATCGACAAGTATAAATAGATTAGCATGTTTAATTTGCAGGTCCCCTACAAAATCCACCAGAGATTCCAGTAGGCCAACATAGGAGCCAGGGGGCCGGTAGATGACAAGAATGTGGGCGACGAAAGTAAGGGAAATACTACACCTGAGCAGCAGATACTCTAGGCTGGAGGGATGCGGGCAACACACTTGTGTGCACAGAAATTCAGCTTTAAAAATCACTGTCGGTGGATTCCAAGATGGCCGCCGGGGCAGGGAGACGTGTGTGAAGCTCTCTCCTCCCGGGCCGCCACAAAGAAGCACCACAATATATGCCCAGATGACATATAGAATTATGGAAAGAGCCTCACCTCCCATGTAACCCCCGTCGCATGTGGCTGAAGGACTCCAAACCCGCGGGTGCGATCGTACAGGGTCCCGGGGTCGAGAAGCGCAGACTGCCCCTCCCCCACCAAAGAAACCTGGAGGTGCCGGAGGAGGAGCTGAGGGCCGAGGAGGGAAATGGGCCGCATCCGCACACTGGCACAGAGGGACACGGCGGCAGCACCAGCACGCAGAGGAGGGACTCCCTCCCTCCTCCCCATATTCACAGAGGAGGAACGGATCTATCCCCTGGGGAGATACACCAGCGGCAAAGGTGCCTTTCTCCGAGCAGCTCCCCGAGGAGGGGAGAGAAGTACAGACGCCGCGGCCCCAGGGAGAGAGCTGAATCGAGGCCCAGACAGGGAAGGAGGAGGGCTGCAGACAACGGGAGGCACTGAAGGTGAGGCCCCCCTGCCCCCACCACCGCCAAGTGGGCACGGGGACACCCCCCCTCGCTACATACATCCCCCCTCTAGAACAGTCACCCGTGGCAGGAAAGCCCAAGCCTCTACCTAGCAACCCTACAACCCAAAGCGGGGGCAGAGCTAAGGGGGCCAAGAAGTGTGGTCCCCCCCATACAAGCCAGAGTGGGGGGGGCTAAGAAAAGTGGCAACTCGCCCTTGTTAGCCGAAGTCGAGACACAGCAGGGTCATCAAGCTCTGTTGCAAGCGGGCACCTCAACATACCACATCCACCCTCATTGTACAACCTCCCCCTCCCCACGCCACCAAGCAGAGGGTGGCTAGTGGAGTGCAGAGACGCATTGAGACACCCCCGGCACCACCAGAGACAGCAGCACAAGCCCAAGGAGAACATGTCAAGGGCTAAGGGGAAGGGTACCTTGTCACGATCGATCTCCCAGACCACCAAACAGGACGCCAACCTAATACAAATGTGTGCAACAGACACCCCTGTCCAAAATAAAGGAAGAGCGCAGGAAGATCCCCAAGGCGAAAGCAACCCTCCCGTCTCCCACCAACAGCCGCCCTTAAGGGACGACATGCACGCATGGTTCATGGCACTTCAAGAGAAGTTCATGTCAACAGTACAGGATCAGTTTGCCACGATTAGAAATGACATGAAGCAGATGGTTCACAATCTAAAGCTGCATGTGGCCAAGCTGGAGGAGCGGACAGACACACTCGAGAGAACACTCCAAAATACAGAAGAAGAAGCACTACAAATCAGCAAGACGCAGGAACACCTGGTGAGGCTAACCCACAATCTAGAGATACAATGCAAGGACCTCGAGAACCGCTCACGAAAATCCAACATTCGCATTAAAAATATGGCGCAGTCGGTACTTGACAAGGACCTCAAAATGGCAGTTCAGGAGGTGTTCAGAGACATCCTAGAGGCACAAGAGACGGACTCAATTGGGATCGACAGGGTGGGCCCAAAGATAACTGGAGTGTCAGAGGAGACCAGGAGACGTACCAGTGGCCCTCTCCTCATACCCACAAAAAGAGCAAATCTTGAGGAGGGCAAGAGGAATGGACCACATAACAATGAATGGGGAGGACATTCAGCTGTACCAAGATCTGGCCCAAGTAACTTTGCAAAAAAGAAGAGAGATGGCCCCAATTAGTGGCGAGACAAATTTGCTACAAATGGACGTTCCCATTTGGGTTGCTGTTCACATGGAAAGACAAACAAAGAAGAGCGAACACCTGGGAGGAAGGCCACAATATGATGGGGGTACAAGCAGACGGAGTGGAGGAAAGAGACACTAAAGCTAGGAGCGAGCACCTAAGAAGACCGAGGGGATGGGAAACTATTCGGAAAAGGAAGAACACTGGAAAAGAAAGCAGCAGGACGTCACCCGATGAGCAAGGACAGAAAAGGTCACTCCGCGGGGAACATGATTGGAAGTCCGGGAGGAAAGAGAGATGTGTGCAAATAGCGGCATCCAGAGAATCATCATCACTGCGGCCTGGGGCAAGTTCCCGGAATTGGAACCCGGTAAGGACAGTGGCAGATGCAGGGTTTAGGAACCCCCGCGAAGTTCATCCCGATTTTAAGGAGGGCAGGGGGCGATAGGCGCAACGCCCTAGCATCCTTAGGAACCCAAGCCCTACTCGGGAGAAAGTTGTTTGATTCAAAGTTCATTGTTTGGGTGGGAGTTATCAGGAGTGGGGGGAGTAGGAGGGGAGGGCCGGAAGACGGAAAGCAAAGCGAGAATGGGGAACAAATGACATTGGACAAGGGCTAAGGCGCCATGGGGAAACTTCGAATTCTAACATACAACCTAAGGGGCCTTAATTCCCCGGTGAAGAGGAAAATGCTGGAGAGCATGCTTAAGAGGGATAAAGCGGACGTTTTACTACTCCAAGAGACGCATATAAAAGCCCAGGATAAACAGAAAGCTCACATTAGAGGATATAAGATCTGGGCCCAGTCCAACGCAACAGATAAAAGAGCAGGGGTGTTGATAGCGGTAAAAGACGGAGGGGACTCCAGGCTAATAGACAAACTCATAGATAAGAACGGGAGATTCGCATTTGTTAACACCATGGTAGAGGGATACTGCCTCACCCAGTATTTCTCGCATGTTCACAACACAATGGGCCTCATTACAAGGTCTCCGGTCCGGAATGCAGTGATTCCATGGCGGCGGTAATAAAGTTTACGCGTCCGCAAGGTTGCGGAAAGATCGGCCGATTACAGGCTGTCGGTTGCGCGCACCACACGGACGTGGAAACGGTGTCACCGTCACCACGCAAACACCCACGGAAATAGACATAGCGGCCCCACAAGCAGTGTAATAACCGTTTCCGCCGCCGCCGTTGTCACAGACACGGAAGCGGAAATACCATGACCGTGAAAACCGGAAATAGAGAGGCGGCCATCATATAAAGCACAATCCACTGCCATCCAGAGTCAGCACAGGTTAAATCTGCACAGTGAGAAGCCAAAAAGGACCACCAGCATGTCAGCCAGGATCCCTGCCCAGAGACAACGCAAACAGCGCTTCGGCAAGGTGGAGCTAACTGTATTGGTTGACCACATCGTGCAGCATGCCGAAATGCTTTTTAGTGCAGGCCAACGGCGTGCAACACAGCAGCGCAGGAAGGAAGTGTGGGCGGAAGCTGCACGCAAGTGCACAGCTGTGGGCGTGAATGCAAGGAGCGTCAAGGATTGCCACAATAGGTGGGACGGCCTCAGACTGAGGGTGCGAAACCTGATCTCAACACACCGGCAGCACAGCAGTGGGACAGGTGGTGGGCCCCCTTCCCCACTGAGGTTGCAAACATGGGAGGAGCGCTGGAGCAGTGTCGTCCACCTTCAGGCCATCCATGGGATTGGGGATGCTGAGGCAGGAGTGAGCCCACCTGCAGATGCTGGTAAGTGCACAAATATGAATGCCATATGAGTACTTATTGAGGCAAGGAGTGCTCCAATGGACCCATTTACAACCCCCCCAGCCAGTGCATGAGTGCCCCAAAGGACCCATTAACAACCCCCCCAGCCAGTACATGAGTTCCCCAAAGGACCAATTAACAACCCCCCCCCCCAGCCAGTGCATGAGTGCCCCAAAGGACCCATTAACAACCCCCCCAGCCAGTGCATGAGTGCCCCAAAGGACCCATTAACAACCCCCCAGCCAGTGCATGAGTGCCCCAAAGGACCCATTAACAACCCCCCCACCCCCCAGCTAGTACATAAGTGCCCCAAAGGACCCATTAACAACCCCCCTGCCCCACCCAGTGCATGAGTGCCCCAAAGGACCCAATCATGACCCAGACGATGATCAACATCCCTACAATACATGACCGTCAACAATCATATGCATATAAATGCAAATGTTCACTGATAAACCTGTCTGATGCATGTGATGCACCCATCAGGTACCACCACACAACTAATAGCCATTTCAAGTGACAGTGACACCGCACCACAGCCGAGGCAATCGGCACCTGCACGTGTGCAAGCCAGCACCTCTGCCCAGGAGGATGCCGCTAGCAGCTCAGCAACACTGCCACCAGTTGCATCTGGTACGCATGTACCGGCCACCAGCAGCACCATGCCCACCATCTCCACGCTGCCTGCTGCAACACAGGTGCCACGGGCACCCATCATGCCTACACAACCCACCCCAGAAAATATCTGCACTGCGGAGGAGGCTGCAGGCAGCGACAACAGTGCCCCAGCACTGCAGTCTGATTTAGGGCCACAAGAGGAGGTGCCCAACCTGGATAACTTGGCATCCTTCCATGAACTCCAGTTCAGCCCAACATCACTAGGCAGTCCGATGAGGTCGCCAAACCCCTCAATGGCTGAGCTCAATGCCCGCATGCAGCGGATGGAGGACCATCAGGCTACCCTCACCCAGCTAGTGGGAAGGCAGCTTGAGGAGTCCAGGCTGCAGAGGGAGAGCTACAGCACATCTGTGTGTCGGCTCTCAAGGTCAATTGGACGCTTTGCCACCACCATAGTCACCCTGGATCGCCATGTGCGGGAGGGCAACAGCAACACTTCCAGTATTGCAGAGTCTATGTTGCTTGCCCAGCAGGCATACATGGGACGTTTGCCACTAATGCCAGCAACAGTGCCATCCACTAACACCACCCCATCCAGCTCCACCTTTGCCAGCCCACGGAGGCACGCAAGTCGCCTAACAGGGCCCTCTAGCAACGATGCCCGTGCGCAGAAGGGCACACGCAAATGATGGCATGTGTGTTTGGCACTGCAGGACACATAGGGACAAGAAGGGTATAAAGAGGTGGGTACGTTTGGGTGGTGTAGGAGGTCCATTAGTGGCTTAGTGATTTGGGGCCTGGTTGGGGGTGGGTACGTTTGGGTGGTGGGTGGGCACGGGTGTACAGCTTCACTTCCCATTGCACCTCCTACCCTATTGTAATGTTAAAAATATATCATCATTAAAACAAACATTCATGAGTGGACATCCATCATTTCATTTGCTGTCCAATTAATTAACTGGCATCGTCATATCCATGCAATGCTGTCAATGTGCAGTCTTTCAAAAGTAAATGCGAATCAGTGTATCCCATGCTCGTTGTCCATCTTGTGCACCCCCAGGAGGAGGTGTAGCCATCCCATCCCCATCTCCATCCCCATCTTCATCCTCTGCGTCTGGGGGCAGCGCAATGTTCCTGCCCAAGCACAGATTGTGCAGCATGGCACAAACGAGCGTGATTTTACCCGTCTTCACTGGGCTTTAGAGCAGTGATCCGCCGGATCTGCTCAAACAGCGGAACCGGGCCTTCAGTAGTCCAAATGTCCTCTCAATCATGCCACGTGTGTGGACGTGTGCCCTGGTGTACGCCTCCTCATGCATGTTCCTTGCCCTCCATATAGGCGTTATCAGCCATGGCGTGAGTGCATATCCAGCATCACCTACATGGGATGTAGATGTGGGGGACATGTCAGTGTTTGTGGTATCATGTCTTCATCAGATACAGTGCAATCGTGTGACAATGATCTTTCATCCATATGTGGCAAGCAGTGGTTGGACCGGTGGTTGATTGCCATTCCTGGGTCATTATAGTGGACGTTGGCATCTGGACATTGACCAGCAAATTAATGTGCATGTGTAGTTGCCCCTGTGGGAAATATTGGTTGGTAAGTATGGCATTGTGCACTGATGTACACACATGGCAGAGTCAATCAATTGACTGTGATGTTGTTGATGCAGGATGTCTCATGTGCAGGCATCATATGCATTTGGGGGGCATTGGTGCATATTGTGGGTGGATGTATTGAGTGGCTCCAGGTGTATGGGCCAGTGGTAGTATTGGCTGTGTGTGTCATGTGGCAGGGTGTGTACGGGCACACTGTGGCAACCTGTCATGTGTAGCTTTGTGATGTGTTGGTTGTGCTGACTATTCACTCAATGGGCGGGGGGGGTATGCATATGCAGTCGTAGCGCCCAACTCACATAGGTCATTGCCCTGGACACACACCCCACTTCCACATGGACTGTGTGTGCATTGGCAGTTTTACTGATCCAATAGCCATGTGCTTTGTCCAGCGTAGTGTTCCCTGTACCGTGGCAATGTTGAATTGCGCAGAACCATTGAGTCATGTGTTGATCCCGGGAAACGTGTGCAGCAATCTGTTATAACTTGTGCTGCATCACATACCATCTGTACATTCAGTGAGTGGTACAGTTTCTTATTGCGGTACACTATCTCGATAGGACGTGGTACTGTCAGCTCTATATGGGTGCAGTCAACTGCACCTATGCAATTTGGCATGCCTGCAATGGCATTGACGGCCAACTTGGTGGCAATTACCTGGGCAAGGGTACGGGGTAGGGCGATGTGTTCAGACACATGGCGCAACAGGGCATCCAGTACCTGTACCAGTATTTTGGAGAAACAGGGTTGTGAAAGCCTGTGCAGCTCACCAACTGTGTGCTGATAAGTTCCGGTGCCAAGGAAATGCAGTATTGACACTACCTTCAGGAGGGGGGGATGGCGGTGGTGATGTCAATGTGGCTGCTGATGTCGTCCTCTATCATGGTGGTGATATACATGATTGTTGGACGGTCCAGCCGGCATAATGTGTGGATCTGTCCTGGGGTCAGGTTCCAGGGTGAGGCCCTGATGCGGGGTATTGCAGGCTGCCTGCGGGGTCGTGCCGGCTGGACAATAGGGTTTGGCATGGGTACAGGGTTTGCTAGGTGCCGCCTGCGCCTCCTGTGCCTCCGCGTCCTCCTCCTATGCACCATTACTACCATCATGTGCAGTGCTGCCTGTTGGTTCAATAGCCCCAGTCCCAATGCTAGTAGAGCTGCTGCCTGCATAGTTATGTTTGGAGTTGGCCTGGGTGTGGCTCTTTTGTAGACTCCCAGTGGGCTGCTGGGTCCAGCTGGGCTCATTTGGTGCACCTGTGGTCTAATTCAGATCACCAGGCACTGTTTAACGTCATGTTCGCGGTGGCGGCGATACCGCACCATGGTCACGGTTTTAGCGCTATTTTTGTGGCAGTGTTTCCATGTCCATGCTACTCGTAATGCTTGCAGTGTTTTGTATTGCCGGTAACGGGGGGGGTGGGGTTCCGTGCAGGCGAAGTTTACGGGTGTCTTGACTCCACGGTGACGGTTTATAGTGGTGGTATTTCCGGGTCCGTAGGTCATAATTTGGCGATTGCGGAAACAGAGCCGGTATGGTTATAACGTCAGCGGTAAATCCGGACCGGAGACCTTGTAATGAGGCCCAATGTCGAGAATTGACTATTTCTGGGTATCAGTGGGACTAACGGGCAAAATACAGGGAATGGAAATTGGGTCAATCTCATTGTCAGACCATGCTCCACTATGGATGGAGGTGAAAACCCCAAGAAAGAATGGAGGGCTTTGGCGATGGAGGCTCCCCCAGGACCTGCTCCAGGACCCTGTAGTGGGAGAAGCGATAAGGGATATGGTGAATGAATATTTTGCTCAAAACGACACAGGAGATGTCCCCTTGGGAACGGTCTGGGAGGCTTTCAAAGCGGTGATCCACGGTAAACTGATAGCTCTGAAAGTCGCCAGGGATAATCAGAGGCACAGATGGGAAAGAGATCTGGAAAGCATAATAGCGGAAACCCAGGAGAAACTTCTGACACACCCCACCCGTAGCTTAGAAAAGGCCTTGAGACATACACAAGGTCAACTAGAAATGCTTCGCACCAAAAAAGCAAAGAAATCAATTTTATATCTCAAACAACGCTACTATATTAAGGCCAACAAGGCTGACAGACACTTGGCCAGACAACTCCGTGAAAAACAGAAGGTAATGACAATTAAGAACATCCGAAACACACACGGCGAGACCTTAACGCGCACCCATGACATGGGAGAGGCATTTAGGGAGTTCTATCAAATGCTGTATACCACGGAATTACCGGATAGAAGTGCCCAAGACGCATAATTACAAGCCCTCCCCATCCCACAAATAACGGAAGAAGATAGAATGGCACTTGAGAGCCCGATAAGGGGAGAGGAAGTCAAAAAGGCAATAGCAGACCTCCCAATTAACAAGGTACTCGGCCCAGATGGCTTTACAGCCCCTTTCTATAAAAAATATGCGGACAATATAACCCATTCCTAACCAGACTCCTAAATACCTTCAAGGAAAGCGGGAACGTGACCCCGACAATGAACGAAGCAAAGGTACTAGTCTTCCATAAAGCAGGAAAAGACCCCTCATACTCCGCTTCCTACCGCCCCATAGCCCTGGACTCCCAAGATCTACACGGAAATCCTGGAAGCAAGATTGTCCCCGCTCCTGCCCAACCTGATAAAGCTAGACCAATCAGGTTTTATACCGGGTCGACAAATGCACGATAACCTTAGACGGCTTTACACCTAGTGGAAAAGACAGGCATCACACACACTCCGGCATTATTACTTTCAGTAGACGCCGAGAAGCCATTCGGTCGGGTAGAGTGGACACTTCTGTTTAAAACTCTGAAGCATATGGGATTTGGGGATCAGTACATAGCAATGATAAGAGCCAACTATAATACTTCATCAATCAGGATAGCCATCAATGGGGAGGTCTCTGAAAGGGTAGACATCTCAAGGGGTAGAAAACAGGGATGTCCACTTTGCCGCATCCTAAATGCCATTTTTCTGGAACCATTCTTAAATAAAATCAGAGAATCCATCCACATAAAGGGGATACAAATGGAAGGCAGACAACACAAAGTGATAGCCTACGCTGATGACATGCTGATTGCCCTAGAGGACCCGGGGAGGACACTGGCAGCAATATTTAGAGAACTAGAGTCATTCGGGGCTATCTCAGGCCTTAAAATCAATAGGAGAAAATCTGAGATATTGATTCTGGCAGGCGATCGAGGGGAGGTAGAAAGGGAAGCAGCAGCACTAGACCTCAAAATTGCAGAAAAAGGGATCAAGTACCTTGAAATAACACTGACACACGGGGTAGGGCAACTATACGAAGGCAACTATCCCCCCTCCTAGACCACATAAGGAGGGTTCTGGAGCGTTGGAACCCCCTGATGGTCTCTTGGTGGGGGAGAATACAGTCGGTCAAGATGAACATCCTCCCTAGGCTATTATACTACTTCTAGGCACTCCCAATCAGGGTACCCAGATCGTTCTTCAAAGCGCTTTCAAAGGCAATCTCGTCCTACATCTGGAAAAAGAAACCCCAGAGGGTCGCCAGGGCGGTCCTCACAGCACCTACTCGAATGGGGTGGGGGGTGGCCCTCCCCCACTTTCAAAAATACTTCCAAGCGGCGCAACTAAGGGTACTGCGGGAATGGATGGGGAAGATCCACAAACAATCTGGGCGACACAAGCCAGGGCAGTTGCCAGATCCCTATTGGTGGAACTCCTGTGGAAAGCAAAACAATACAGGCACCCCAACCTCCACATCAGCGAAGTCATGAAGACCACTTTAGAGGCCTGGGACGACCAAAGGCGAAGGGGTAGCATGACCACGGTGGAAGCCCCCTTCACACCCATTTGTCGGAACCCCCAATTCCCGCCGGGAATGGAACGTGGGGCCTTTGAAAAATGGGAAGCCGCAGGGTGTACGAAAATTGGGGAAATGTTTCAGGACAAGGAAATTAGAACGTTCGAGGCATGTAAATCCCTACTGAACCTCATTGAGGGAGATAAGTATAAATACGACCAGCTGAGGCACTGGCTGGCGACACAGAAATCAAAAGGGCGGCAACAAGAGACCTCTCTCCATTCGAAATATATGTTACTACCAACTCAGGGTCCAAGAAGCTGGTCTCGACACTATACACCTTTATAAACTCCCAAGACGAAGAAGTCAAGTGGGCTAACATGATAAAATGGGGGAAAACACTGGGGGAGGATATCCCAAAACATCAATGGTTGGACCTGTGGTTAAAGGAATGGTTCGGTAAAAAATGTGTATTGCCCCTACGGGTCGGCCATGTGTTTTTAAGCCTAAATCGCTCGATTTTAGAAAAATTTCCTATGGACCTTACCCGAGTTTTCGTCCATTAAACGCACGCGAAAACAGGCATTAGGGAGCTGCCATTTTGTGATAATCCTATCATTTCCCCCATCGCCCTGGCTGACCTGCTTTTGCGGCACTAAATCATATCCCCCGCCCCTGAGCCTGTCATCAGCAGACGCGAACCACCCATTTCACAACGCCAAAGCACATCTCGTGACAACATTCGCTGCGCTTCAGCTAATGACGTGTCGCCATGAAAATGGCAGGACGCCTCTTTCCTCAATAAGTATAAACAGACCGTTTCACACCACACAGCAGCAGATTTTCGATTCCATTCCTCTCTCTGTGTTACTTCTTGAGTATGAGTATTCTGCACATGCAATCGGTGCGAGCTAATGCTGACCGAGGACGAGAACTGCTGCTGCTGTGAAAACTCGGGATGCGTGGCCTACATTTCGGAAGGTGAGCCATGACCGCAATGCATCACCGAGCTGCCAGACTTCAGGCCAGCCTGCCTCACACGGTCCGTGTTGAGGATAATGATGGTGCTTAAGCACAAACTTTGCGCAACTGTTCGTCCTCGTAATCCGAGTAACGAGTAAGTATACTCTGCTTGTCATGCCACTCCTATTTCATGGTCTTCTACTATATCCAAAATTACATCTACATATCATTGTAACGCATGAAAGTCGTTCAATAGTGTGCAGTGTCTAGATAGCATTTGTCCGAGCAGAATGGCATTAGTTACAAGAATTGTCATTGACAACAAACGTTTATTAAACTTATCTTGGTCATTTAAAAACAGTTTGTTTCATTCCTTTTCACAGGTGGTACAGTCTGGTGGCCTATCGTTCCTTTACATGGAGGCTTTACAGGAGGCTTGGACACCGCGTTCGAAGTGTAATACCCGCCTGTGCCGTTCGTGCCATAAGAGAAACTTTCCCCAGTGACAGCGGTCAGTACAGGGGATTTTCCCTCGCTGTGCTGCAACCTGACCTGTACAATGTGTAAAGTCTTGTATTTTTGTGTCATCAAAATAAGATACAAAATAAAACACCACATATATTTTAACAACGGTTGTTTCGATTTTTTAAATGAATCAAGTGTGTCTCCATTCAAGGATGGACGTCAGACATCTGTGCTCCGAATGGGTGAAGGTCAGGTCACTGTGAAGCAGGGTGGTCACTATCTAAGCTAACATAATATATTCTCAATAATGCATGCAGGTATTGAGGACACGTTTGTGGAGATGAACGAGCTGTGTGCTTAGTTCAGGCTGGTTCACATGCAGGACAGTGATCGAAGAGTTAGAGTGATGCGTTACATTTATTAGCTGTTGCAAATACCTTTGGAGTTTTCCAGTCAGAGTGGGAACGAGGGTGGGGGCCATGTGCTGTGCGCAGTGAGGCCTGGTCACCAAGATGGATTGGAAAGGGGGTACAAAAATGGATGCCCCGTGTCCTGCTCAGTGGTCCCATCTAAGCGAATATCAACCAAAGTTAACATCTGAAGGGAAGCGCCCCCAATTCAGCACGATCCTCCCCGCAATGAGAGACAATAAAGGACTCTCCCGTATTGGGAATAAGGCCAAGACAGAGTGCGGGTGAGCGTAAGTGGGATTTTATCCAAGGATAAGGCATGCAAAGAACTCTGCAACCTACGAGAGCGCTCTGCCTGACAATAGCAAAGACAGGCGTATTTCTAATACAAAAAACGTCATCAACACCTAAACACTATAGGGGGCACAAGTTAATTGGGATTGGGTATCGTCGACTAACTATAGGTGTTGCTGCAGCATGGTTGGTCTTGGCAAGACGACGTCACTGGTCAGCCTCGTGGGTTGGGTTGGGCCTGGCAGGCCGGCTTGAGGTCATCCGTGCGGTGTTGGTATGCTGGGGCAGCCTGTGACAATGATGAATACCTTTCCTGTCTCATTTGCCCTAGGCCATGCACACTGCAGTTATTCAGAAAATGACATTTACGTTCACTAATAAATTGCTCTGTAGCTTATCTTATAAAATAAACGCAACACATGAGGAATGCACCTCGTGAGAGGTCTGGTGGTTATCGGTTGGGGTGAGATTTACCTGTGTCCTATTGACCGGTACTTTAGGTCGTAGGACGGGGCTCTGGGGCCTGGGCCGAATGATACATGTCTGTCTGCTGCGTTAGAAGTTATTATATAGATGGGTCTCTGTGTCTTGTCTCAATGATGGGGGTCGTCCTTACACGGGGTCAGGATTCTTGGGGGGGTTCGTGGGATTTATGAAAGGGTGCTGGTAGATCAGTGGGTTCATCTGTGGGTTTATTACCGTGCTGTAAATAACACAGGTGGCAGGCTATGGCCTTGGTTGCGGCGCCGGGGCCTCTGAAGTAACGCCAGCTTGGTTGGGGGAGGTGAGGGAGCGCGGCACAAGTCTTAGCTTTTTTATCTTGCAGGCTTGGTAGGGTGGGAGAGGGAATGGCCTTGCATATCCACAAAGGTATTTTCCTCGTGCGTTGCTGATCAGTAAATGCAGAAGTTTTATACTGTTCTGCCTTATTTTGACGTTATTTAGACACACATATATATTTCAATTTCGTTACACATTCCTTTAAGACGGTCGATTCCAGTACCTTTTCATTACCTAACATTACATTCACTACATTGTGTGCGTATTGTATGTACATTTAGACGTTATACGAGGGATATCTAGGTTATGGCCTACAGAGATTGATGCTCGCCACTTTGGGTGGTTCAGAAAACATATATGAGTTCCAGTTTCTACATACTATGGAAAAAACACTTTTACAGATAGAGGTTATACGTTTGGTCAACATCTTTCTCCGTGGTTATAGCAGCATTAGTCCAGACCTGGAGGGATATCATATAACGTTACATTTTTATGGCTTATTCACATTTTAAACAGAGGTAGTTCATTAGTACCAATACTTGAATTGTTTTCTACCTTCTTCAGATAGTGATGCTTCAGCTTTTTTTCCTCGCTACCCCGGCCTTGCGGTCCGGGTCATACGGGGTGCAATATCACATTGTTACTAATATAATGTTGCCGTGTTGGCATCTCGGGTTTAGCTCATCTCCGACTTTCTCATGGGAACGCGCTCGCAGCGGATCTGCCAGTGCTGCTGAGGCGACAGAGATGCATGAAAGGCCCTCCAAAGGTGGGGGCCTCGTTACAGTGTGCTGAACTCACGCCATGTTTGCTAGACAAGATGGCGTCTAGGCCTGACTCAATTCTTGGTAAATGCAAAGACGGGGTGCGTGTGGGCAATGTCGTCGGCGGGCGAATCCTCCTCCACCTGGGCCCGGGTGGCATGAGGGGGCGTCCACCGAGTCATGGTCCTCACCTGGGGAGAAAGCTGTAGGTGAGGAGGGCCTCGCGGCCAGTCCTCCCCTACATTTCCCCCCTTTCGTTACTTAAAGTAACGAATTTCTTTAGCTCTTCCAATCTTCTACATTCTTGTTCCTCTAACACTGCACCATCCCATGCAGGGGTTCCTTTTATAGGCATCCATGCTCTACACACCCCCCTTAAACTCTCACCTCTCCTAGCATACTCATCTGGTGTGCATGTTAAATATATACAGTCGCCAGTTTCTTCCAGATCTACCCAGACCTCCTCATACCATTCCAGTTCTACGTCTCGTGGTTCTTTGATAGTGGTGTGCCATAGTTTATCTACTATGTACTTATCACGGCACATAGGCACTAACTGGTACCTGGGGGTGTTGTCTGCTCCGGTCTGCACATGTACTTCTTGTGTTGTTTTAATTGTACCACCGGAGTTGCCCATTGTCACCATCATCATTGCACCGTTAGGAACTGCGTTAGCACAACATCGGAGGCCCACCTGGCACAGGCAAAATATCACAAGGATGATCACCACTATTGGTATCAGGAACTTTATTGTCACTCCAAGCCATGAGGGAACCCAGGAGAAGATATTGTCGAACCACGAGCTATCTTCAGCTCCACCTTCCATTTTCATCTTCTCGCCCAGGTTATGTACTGCTTCAATAACGTGGGACAGGGACCCATTTTCTGCGTCTTCAGAAGGTACGAACGTGCAGCACGCACTTCCTATTTTTCGGCAAACACCTCCATCGATAGCTGTTAACAGGTCTAGAACATACCTGTTCTGCATGGTCATTAGTCGCAGAGCTCGTAGTTCTACCTTTATTATGTTGAACCCTTCTTCAGTGTCATTGGCCAACTGGATCAGTTCCCACCGTGTGATCTGGAGCCATTTTGCATTTGCTCTTGCTTGGACACTGGATACTAGTGAAGCAAAGAATGTTTCCACGGAGCTGAACAGGCGATACTTGTCTGGGATCTGTGCCAATAAGTCAGATGATGCTTGTGATATGTAGTTCGAGGCTCGCTTGTTTCTTGAGAGCTCTTCTTCCTTCCCTCCGGAGGACAGGACATAAAGGTGCGCTTGTGTAGTTGGAGAAGCTGCATTCTGGTTCAAGCCTCCTTTCATCATGTTACTTCTGTCAATATGGCTTTCTGGAATCACCATTAGTGTCGAGTGCAAGGTGGCCATTGAGCAGCTACCACTCCATGATTGGGGAAGGTGCAGGTACGCCTTGCTGCCGCATACCCAGTAGGTGTCCATTAGTGCTGCTGTCCCTTTTTTCATATCTGGGATGGTGAGAGTTTTGTTACAGTTCGTGTTCGTTCCCATTGCCATTTTTCCTTCTCCCTTGAAACATAGTTCGTTTTGTATTTCACTTTGTAGCTTGAAGGGTTTCTCCATCGCTGTTACCCATGTTAGTTTAGGGATGTGTTCTTTCCATATTGGCAAGCACGTTCTTTCCATCCACCGCAACTTGTCCGGTTGGACACCTTTCAGTGCTTCTGCCTTGCACAGCACTTCTTCGTCTTTCCATTTGTTTTCGGAGAACAGTGTCCCTTGTATTGCAAAGAAAGGTTCTTTAAGACAGATCACTCCAGACGCCTGCGAATAGCACGTTTTGTTGTTCTGTAGCATTCTGAAAGAGACATCGTGTGCTTGGAAAGTGTTCTTTATTCTACACAGCGTGAGATGAAGGAGACATTGGGCATCCACAATGGGCAATTCTCGTGGCAACAATACTTTAGGTGTGCCTGATGCATGGGGGATAAGTGAGCAGACATAACAGCTCTCATTGGTTGTTTGTTTGGCTGTTGTGCTCATATCTGCATACCATTTATTTGCTTGGTGTGGGTGTCGTGGGTCTTCCATTTTGTCTAGCCCTAGCCCATAAAACTCCTCATGCCCCTGCCCACCAGTCTCTCTTCTCCGCCTACTTTTCTCCCTTCTTCTGTACTTTTTCGTTATAGTAAGTGAAGAACCAGGCCCCCCTTCCTCCTCCCCACCCCCCTTTTCTAATTCTTCATATAGGGACTTGTGTTCTGTCATCATAATCACTTTTCCATCCTCCTTAATAAACAAGAGATCGTTGTTTGAAATTGGGGCGGGAGGGATCGTGTGGTTGTTGTATGTTCCAGGTTGGGACATTGTGTCATTGTTTACATTTTTGGTTCTCGATTGTGAGAGGACAGCAGTGGGTGGTGTAGTATAGTATCCCCACACAAAGTGTGATCCATCCCAGATCAAGAAATCACCTTCTTTGATACCTACAGTCGGAATTGTTTTCGTTCCAGGGGCAAGGGTGGTGTTGTTCCCCCCTCCCCCCTCGTTCATCTCGGTAGAGATGAACGCTATAATCCAGTGTACTACCAGACAAAACATTGAGATGAAGAACACGATAGCACACATTGATAAACCACATTCAAATGAATACGTTAATCTAGCCACTAACATTTCTCTAAATCTAACATATCTATTAGTTGCAGGCTGCCCATTCGATGCCATGGTAAATCCTGTTTGAGACACAAGAGTTTATTAAATACAAACATGTAAGCATTTCCACGTTGTAACGTTTCGGTGACAAAATATAGGGTTGGGTAAGGGAGGGGGTGTGTTGACAGACAAGGTAGCTTTTCAATCGTCATTATTCGTACCTTACTATATATATATAAATAACACGAAACATGACATTTTAAGAACAACAATAATGAAAACATCTTAAAGAGCACAGTGGGGAGGAAAAAAGAACCCCACGCAAAACTTTCAAAAATTGCAATAAAAAGAAAATTTACATATACATGTGTACATGTTTTAGTCCAGGACATTTGTTGCGCGCTTAATTGTGCTTACTGTTCATCTCATAAAGCACACAAAATTCCAATCATTCATTCCGCACAACTTCATCGTCCGCTGTTGCCTGTGCCTCGTCCTGCACCTCACTTTCCGCAGCGCTGTAAGCTTTACGTACGTCTGTCAAATGCACCCAATATCGCAGGCCCTTCACCTTTACTGCTGTAGGTGTGCAAAACACTACCTCATAGGGGCCATGGAAACGTGGTGCATTCCACCTCCGCACAAAACTTCTGACATATATAAGGTCACCAGGCATTAGTTGTAGTGGTTTTTCAGGCACTTTGTCTGGTTCAGTTGCGTTCCCCTCCTCTCTTGTAGAGGGGGGGGCTAGTTGCTTTGCAATTACGCGCGCTGCCCGTGTCAGTTTTCGCAGATATTCTGTGAACTCCTCCCCCAATATAGCTGCGCTTCTGTGTGCATCAGAACGCTCACGGAGAGGCGAATGCGCTGTATGCATTCTTCTTCCCGTGACGATCTCGTGCGGGGACAAATGGTGATCCTTACTTGGCTGGTTTCGCAGTTCAAACAAGGCCAAAGGCAGGCAGTACATCCAAGTCTTTTTAAGGGAAAAACAAAGTTTTGATAATCTGCTTTTTAACAGGCCATTTATCTTTTCCACGACGCCATTACTTTGAGGATGATAAATCGAACATAATTTGTGCTTTATTCCCAATAATGTAGTCACTTCTTTAAATAATTCATTAACAAAATGCGTCCCGTTGTCTGAGCGAATAACGTCGCAAATTCCCCAGCGCGGAAACACTTCCCGCACTAGGAACTTCGCGGCGCCCTTCGCGTCAGGGCGGGCACATGGGCCTGCCTCCACCCACCTAGAAAATGGACATACAACCACAATCATGTATCGAGCCCCATTACACCTTTCTCCCATGTCTACATAATCAATGTGGAGCTCTCTGAATGGGCCACTTGGTTTTGGTATCGTACCCCTTAGTGTACGCAAGGTCATACCTGAGTTGTAAATTTGACATGTCGTGCATTCTAGGGCTAACCTTGTGATGTGTTCCTGGAGGCACGGTGCAAACCAATCTTCTTGTATCTCTGCCATTATGTGTTTCTTTGTGTTGTGTGCGGGAAAGTGTAGTTGTTGAAATGCTATTTCTAACAGCGTAATTGGCATTACCACTTTTCCTGAACTCTCTTGTCGCCACAATAAATCAGTCGGCGATTTGCTGCATCCTCTCTTAGTCCACAGCAATTTTTCCTCTGCACTAGCTCCCTCTTGCAGCTCTATTATCTCCTGTGTGGACATCATGTTGTATCCTGTGGGGACCTCTTGGCTTGCTGTGTGGTGCAACATGTACTCTCCTATTTCACCTTTTTGTAGATATGAAGCTGCTTTGGCAGCGGCGTCTGCTGCCGCGTTCCCCAAAGATACAAAATCTGTATTGGTGGTATGAGCTTGACATTTTACGATGGCCACTGCCGTGGGGTCTTGCAGGGCCTCAATCAGTTCTTTCAATAATTCTGCATGCTGGACTGGCGTTCCGTCTGCTCGTCGGAACCCTCTCCGCCCCCACCGGGCCAACCCACCGTGAACTGTTGTTGTCATGTATGCTGAATCTGTATATATGGTCACTGCGCACCCCTTGGCGGCATGCAATGCTTCTATTAGCGCTATTAGTTCTGCTGCTTGCGCTGAATAGTGTGATGGGAGGCGGTGTTGTACTAGTATCTCATATTCATCTTCCTCTAATCGTACCACTGCCATACCCACATGCTTTTCTCCTGTCTCCATGTCTATTGATGCTGACCCGTCCACAAAATACACCTCACCCTCGGTCAGGGCATTTTCAAAAATCACTGGATCCTTACTTTCGTCACCTGAGTACGTGGCGCAGTTATGGTTTTGCATATCCTCTACGGTGCATGCCTCTGTGATGAATGTGGCTGGGTTCACTGTTTTACATCTTACTATATGGATGTTAGCGCTGGACAGTATTATCTCATATGCTGTGGCGCGTTGTGTTGTCAATGTGCTCTTTGTTCGCTCTAATATTGCAAAAAGTGAGTGTTCCACAAACAGTGTCACCGGGCAGCCCATCACTATCGTGGCACTTTTTTCAATTGCGAACGCGGCTGCAGCTAGGGATTGCTCGCACGCGAAATGACCTTGCATTACTGCGTCTAGGGTGCCGCTATAGTAAGCAAGTGGTTTGTGCCCTAAAGATGTTTTTTGCGTCAATACTGCTGTCATCAGTGTTCCTTTGCAATGTGAAAATAAGAAAAATTCGCGCCCATAATCTGGATTTGCTAGTACTGGAGCGCTTGATATCAGCTCTTTTAGTGAGTTAAATGCTGTGTTCATCTCCTCTGTCCATTCTATGTGTTTGTGTTCTTGTTGTGCCTCTTTCAGTGCCTGTAACAAGGGCCTTGTGTACGCCGCATAGTCCAATATCCATGCTCGGCAATAGTTACACATACCCAGAAATTTCTGCATCTCTTTTACTGTTTTGGGCTCTCCAATTGTTCTAATCGCCTGTGCCCTGTCTGGTATAATTCGCTTGCCATCCTTTGATATCAACTGACCCAAGTATAGGACCTCTGTCAGACAGTATTGTAACTTCCCTTTGTCCACCTTGTACCCTTTGTTGGCCAATAATGTCAGGAGTGTTATTGAGTCCTTTCTGCACTCTTCCTCAGCCTGTGCACAAACCAATAAATCATCAACGTACCGAATCACTGTGCTTTCTACAGACAAATTCCCCAGGTCTTCATGTAGTACCCTGTTAAATATACTTGGGCTCTCGCAATATCCTTGTGGTAGTCTGCAATGTTCGAACCTCCTTCCTCCCAATGTAAATGCTGTCAAGTACCTGCTCTCTTCCGCTAAGGGAATCGAGAAAAATGCATTTTTTAAGTCAATTACTGTGAAGTGTGATGCTACTTTTGGAATGTTGCACAGTATTGTCGCCGGGTTCGGGACTAGAGGGAACTCCTTCATTACCACATCGTTCAGTGGGCGTAAATCTTGTATCATCCTCCATGAACCCCCCTTTGCTTTTTTTATTGGGTAAATGCATGTGTTGCATGGGGAGTTTGAGGGCACGATTATACCCTGTGCTAGCAGTGCTTCTATTGTCTCTCTGATCCCTTCTTCTGCTTCTCGCGACAGTGGATATTGTTTCACCCGGGGTAGTATTGCTCCCTGTTTTACTTTTATCACCACAGGCTGAACTTCATGCAGCAACCCTACATCGTGGGGGCCATTAGTCCATAAGTTAGTGGGTACTGAACTCATGTCCTCATCAAAAAATGTGTGCGGTGCTCCTACTACCGCCATTAGTTCAACCTTAGTTTGTCTGGCTGTAACTACAATGTCGCAGGGCATTGCCAGTTCCATCACTATTTCACCATCTCCCTCAGTGTCAGAAAATAGCTCCTCGTCAGAGAGCTCTCTCAGCGGGATATTTGCATTTGTACACAATACTGTCCGCCACTCACACCCTTCCATGTCCATACCAATCACACATATTCTGTTTGTTGATACATGTATTGCATGCAAATCCAACGATAGTACTGTCCCAAGAGCAGTGTCAGGGCTTGCTATGGGACGAAAAAGGAATTCTGCTGGGATCCTCCACTCCACCCTTTTTAGTTCTGGTACTATGAGAGCCAATGTTCTCATACCTTCGACAAACATCTCCTCATTTCTCGGTACCCCTCTGATCTCTTTCATGATTGTGTGGCCGTGTATTACTGCTAATATGCGGAGGGGGCATATGCCTGGCGTTGAACATACGATACCGCTCCCTGTGAATGATATTGTCATGTTTAGTTTGCTCAAGAGATCTCTCCCCAGTAAGTTGATGGGAGAGTTTTCATAGTACAGTAGGGGTGCTTTCACTGTTTTACCCCCCACTGTCACATCCAATACCTCTGTGTAAGGAACTTCAATTACAGCCCCAGAGAACCCCTGCGTCTCTAACGTTCTATTAGATAACGGGAACCGGCCCTCTCTAATGCATGATTTCTCCGCTCCCGAATCCACCATGAAAATGAATTGCTTGTCTCCTATCTGCGCTCCTATCAATGGTTCCTCTGATGCATTGTGGGTCGTAGACAGTACTGGACACGCAAGTGCTCTCTGTGGGCTGTCCTATGCGGGGTGTCTCATTGCCCCCCCTTGATCGAAAATGTTCCCTGAAACCACTGACACTCCACTGTACGGTGCGGGGGCGGGTGCCCCATTAGCTACTGTGGCGAAAGTGTTACCAGGCGTGTAGTGCACATTGTCATTATTCTGTGGGCTGGTTTGTGTTCGGTACTGATGTCCATGCAGTTGTGCGTTACTCCTTTGTGCTACATTGTCTGGTTGCTGGTATTGTCCCATGGGGAGGCCGTAGGGGCTTCCCGGGTGGGGGTGTCCGTATTGTTCTATCTCTTGGAACCCGTTGTTTTGTCTACTCCTACATTCTCTTGAGTAATGCCCCCATCTCCCACAATTCCAACAGCTCCCCTGTGGACCTCTGGGACCCTGCCACCCATTTCCTCCCATTCCTCCATACCCCTGTCCTCCTCTTCGACCCCTGTACCCACCTCTTCCTCCTCTTGGGGCCCACTCTTGCCACGTTGGACCTCCGTTCTGCTCCTGCTCTGTCCACTGTCGTTGCCCTTGTCCTGCCCAATTCGCTGCTATTCTTCCTTGTATTGCTATTTGCCCCTCCTCTCCTTCCTCTCCCTCCCGTATGAGTGGGAGTCCCGCTACCGCGGCTGCGACCTTCACCAATTTTGATTGCACCAACTTCGCCTCGTCCGCCAACCTTTTCTGTGCTACTTCCCTCTCTCTTTCTTTGATCCGTTTACAATGGTGTACTATTATGCTTTGGATCTCTGGCCAGCCTTTTGCCTCAACGCCTGCTATTTTATCGAGTGCCTTTTGCACTTCCTTTGGGAGCCCTCTCTTAATGATGAAATAAAATAGAGATGTGGATTGGTGCCAGGGCGTACCTGTTTCCGCTCTCCACATCTCCTGCACCCGGAGAATGTAATCCATAGCGTCCTCCCCGTCATTCATGGTACATTGCATTACTGACTGCAAATCAGGGGTATCCGGGAAGGTTTCCCGCAGTGCATCCCACACCCTTGCTCGCACAGTGTTAAAAGAAGCCCCATCATGGTGATCACACTCTAAAGTTACAGCTGGAAAACCCGCTTTAGCCCAAACTCTGTCTGCCTGGTCCCCTACTGCGGATACTAGTAGGCTCTTCACATCGCCTACTGCCAGCGGTATACCAGCGGTATGTTTCTCAAATGCATATATCCACTTGCTTGCCCCTCCTGACAGCTGAGGCAGTGATTTCATTAAATTAGCCTTATCCATCTGAGCCCACGGTATATAGTTTGGCCTCCTGCCCCCTCTGTGGAGTAATGGGAGTTGTAATTTCCCTTTTACCGTTGCAGCTTCCTTTTCCTTAGTCACTACTGACTCCAATGACGCCATCTTCCCCACTCTATTTCTTAGTCGTCCCATCCATTCATCTTCTATAGTCTCCAGTGAACAGGCACCGTCTAGCTCCTCGCCTTCTCCTCCTATTGCCATGCTCAATCTATCGCTCTCATCCACCCCTCCTCTGACATCACATAACAAATCCTCTCTGATCCCTCTTCCTCGTGATACATCACCAATGCTTCCTTCTGCTGTCCCCACTTCTATTATTCTTGTCGGTTCTTCCTCAATTCTGAACAGTATTTCCCCCTTTTTCCATCCTTCCTCAATTTGTCTAGTTTCGCTTGACGCTCTAGACGTGCGTCCAGATTGTGTAGGGGCGCATGCTGTGCGTTCACATATGTCTTTTATTCTTGAGAGTTCATCTCTTGCCACTGTAAGCCTCGACTCTAAGTCACTCGTTAACTTCTCTATATCCACTCTCTGTGTGCTTCCCTGGGCGCGCTCTCTGGTATTTTCGTATGGTGGGGGTGCAGTTGGCCTCTGTGGTGTGCTGGTCGACGGGGGAGGCACATAAATCGGGTCGCTATATCCTACTGCAGGGGCTGGTTTAGGTAACATTGGGTACAACATAACCACCTCCGCAGGTTGTTCTGTGCTTACCTGTTCCTTTTCCTCTCGCGGAATCATTAGTGGATTGTCTGTGGTGGAGGGTAAATCAATATTTGGTGCTGGGGCTTTGGGTGGGGGTACTTCCTCAAACAATCTCCAGAGATCTAATATCTCCTTCCTATTCTGCCATTTTTTCCCCTTATACTTGAGGCGAATACATGTACATACCATATCAAGAACGCTTTTGTCAAAAGACCCTCCTTCTGGCCAAATCTGGGGCAACCCCTCCCCTTTCAATTCTGTTAACCATTGATCATGATATTTATTTATGCGTTCAGCATATCCCGGCAAGCTCTTACAAATGTGTGACAAGGGAGTTTCAGCCCCCATCCTCTAAATCGCTAGCGCTACCGCGTTCGCCTTCGTAACTTTTAATTAGGTGTAAATATGCGTACGTATACCTTTATGGCACAGACAAGAGCGGACCTCTCAAAATTGTCACCCACTGTAATTCACTGCACAAATCTCTTCTCACTCACCATATCTCATCTCTTTCCCATTCTCAGGCACACTTATGTGATCTCACTTGCAATCGATCTAGTACTGGTTATGTCCACACTTTTTGACACCACCTCACGGCCACCTGTTCGTCTCTAACACTCGTACGGTGCGCGCACCCTTCACAATACTTTCCACTCACACTTTTGTCTTTTTCCTCCCTTTCCTCCCTGGCCAGCTGTCCCTGTTTCCCTGTTAAGGTTACTGTGTTCACGTCTGTACGTGCCACTACTGAGTCCCCACCTTTTAAGATGTTCTAACTACTTTATACCCTTCTCATTTTCCCCCCCCTGCCCCGTGGAAATGGAAAAAAAGAAATAGAGAGAGAGCACAATCACTAAAAATATTCCCGGTGTCTCCTTTTGCTAGACACCAATAACTTATTTCTCACTTCTTCATATATTCCCAGTACTAGTTTAGATAGCACTATGCGGCGCCGCCTTCCACCCCCTTTCGGAGCTAGGTTTCCGTCACTTCTACCACGTCACTTATTTCTTACTCCTAATGGCCATATGCAAAAGAAAGAATAAAGAAAGTTTCAAGACCCGTCTTTAGTAGACCCCCGCAATTCTCCTTCTCTACCTTTCCCCGTTCCTCTATTCCCACTTCCCCTTCTTCTCCCCTTGACGATCACTCGCACTCGGTACTCACGTGCCCGTCTTGAACCGATACTCTCCGAAACTGGGTCCGTCCAGGCGGCGTTACCGGTAACTCAACGGTCAGCCCCTGGCTCCGGCGAGCGGCACTCAAAGGGGATTTTTTTCCAATCGGGATCCCGTACCCTTTCTCATTGAGTGCGCACTTCTTATTGTGCCGGTCGCCGTTGGCGGGCGGCCTCCCGGAGACGGTTCACCGTGCGTATCCCTTCTCAACCGGAGATTCTCGTGCCACAAGGGGGTCGTTTAAGAAGGAGTTAGGAAAAATAATTTGGAGATATCACGTCGGGGTCACCACTGAAGGGAAGCGCCCCCAATTCAGCACGATCCTCCCCGCAATGAGAGACAATAAAGGACTCTCCCGTATTGGGAATAAGGCCAAGACAGAGTGCGGGTGAGCGTAAGTGGGATTTTATCCAAGGATAAGGCATGCAAAGAACTCTGCAACCTACGAGAGCGCTCTGCCTGACAATAGCAAAGACAGGCGTATTTCTAATACAAAAAACGTCATCAACACCTAAACACTATAGGGGGCACAAGTTAATTGGGATTGGGTATCGTCGACTAACTATAGGTGTTGCTGCAGCATGGTTGGTCTTGGCAAGACGACGTCACTGGTCAGCCTCGTGGGTTGGGTTGGGCCTGGCAGGCCGGCTTGAGGTCATCCGTGCGGTGTTGGTATGCTGGGGCAGCCTGTGACAATGATGAATACCTTTCCTGTCTCATTTGCCCTAGGCCATGCACACTGCAGTTATTCAGAAAATGACATTTACGTTCACTAATAAATTGCTCTGTAGCTTATCTTATAAAATAAACGCAACACATGAGGAATGCACCTCGTGAGAGGTCTGGTGGTTATCGGTTGGGGTGAGATTTACCTGTGTCCTATTGACCGGTACTTTAGGTCGTAGGACGGGGCTCTGGGGCCTGGGCCGAATGATACATGTCTGTCTGCTGCGTTAGAAGTTATTATATAGATGGGTCTCTGTGTCTTGTCTCAATGATGGGGGTCGTCCTTACACGGGGTCAGGATTCTTGGGGGGGTTCGTGGGATTTATGAAAGGGTGCTGGTAGATCAGTGGGTTCATCTGTGGGTTTATTACCGTGCTGTAAATAACACAGGTGGCAGGCTATGGCCTTGGTTGCGGCGCCGGGG
Source organism: Ambystoma mexicanum (assembly GCF_040938575.1). Taxonomy (NCBI): domain Eukaryota; kingdom Metazoa; phylum Chordata; class Amphibia; order Caudata; family Ambystomatidae; genus Ambystoma; species Ambystoma mexicanum. Next base: position 13,437,112 of record NC_090925.1, on the reverse strand, counting down.
CCTCTGAAGTAACGCCAGCTTGGTTGGGGGAGGTGAGGGAGCGCGGCACAAGTCTTAGCTTTTTTATCTTGCAGGCTTGGTAGGGTGGGAGAGGGAATGGCCTTGCATATCCACAAAGGTATTTTCCTCGTGCGTTGCTGATCAGTAAATGCAGAAGTTTTATACTGTTCTGCCTTATTTTGACGTTATTTAGACACACATATATATTTCAATTTCGTTACACATTCCTTTAAGACGGTCGATTCCAGTACCTTTTCATTACCTAACATTACATTCACTACATTGTGTGCGTATTGTATGTACATTTAGACGTTATACGAGGGATATCTAGGTTATGGCCTACAGAGATTGATGCTCGCCACTTTGGGTGGTTCAGAAAACATATATGAGTTCCAGTTTCTACATACTATGGAAAAAACACTTTTACAGATAGAGGTTATACGTTTGGTCAACATCTTTCTCCGTGGTTATAGCAGCATTAGTCCAGACCTGGAGGGATATCATATAACGTTACATTTTTATGGCTTATTCACATTTTAAACAGAGGTAGTTCATTAGTACCAATACTTGAATTGTTTTCTACCTTCTTCAGATAGTGATGCTTCAGCTTTTTTTCCTCGCTACCCCGGCCTTGCGGTCCGGGTCATACGGGGTGCAATATCACATTGTTACTAATATAATGTTGCCGTGTTGGCATCTCGGGTTTAGCTCATCTCCGACTTTCTCATGGGAACGCGCTCGCAGCGGATCTGCCAGTGCTGCTGAGGCGACAGAGATGCATGAAAGGCCCTCCAAAGGTGGGGGCCTCGTTACAGTGTGCTGAACTCACGCCATGTTTGCTAGACAAGATGGCGTCTAGGCCTGACTCAATTCTTGGTAAATGCAAAGACGGGGTGCGTGTGGGCAATGTCGTCGGCGGGCGAATCCTCCTCCACCTGGGCCCGGGTGGCATGAGGGGGCGTCCACCGAGTCATGGTCCTCACCTGGGGAGAAAGCTGTAGGTGAGGAGGGCCTCGCGGCCAGTCCTCCCCTACACATCACATAAGGGCAAGGGGCGAACCCACTACTGGAGGCACTTGGTCCGAGTTTCTACTGAGAAGAAAAGGATGAGAAGGGCCTGATGGCCCCTCGCTCCCACACACTTGCATGCATGCCCACCGGCCCATCCATCCCACCCCCCTCTATCAAAGGCGGTTCGCACCCGGGGATGAGCGCTGGCATGGGGGGCTGTCACGGGCGCAAACGGCCAAGGTGCCAAACAGCATGTACACTTCAAAAGGTATCCCACGCCCAGGGGCCATCGCTTACATGGCCTCCTCAGACCCCGTGTCTCCAGGCAGGCCTCCCCTGAGGCAGGCCGCCCCCCTCATTGGTCATTGGTCTCATTGCTATTGACTTGCGTTTCAATTGTTATGCTATCAATAGATCTATTTATTTTCATCTGCGTCAATTGTCATCGAATTGCATCCTTCGGGGGTCCAGTCTATAATGTAAGCATGTTTCCTTTTCGTGCAAGACAGAACATCCAAGGGACGAGTCACATGTTCAGAGTTTAGTCACATAATTTAAAAAATGTCTGTAACTTATGCAAATACCAAGCCGCACATGATGAACTGGTATATTTCCGGCGACCAAAACAAACCTTGCATTGAGCATGGTATGGTTCATTTACTTTTTTATGACATTTTTATTCATCAAGGTTTTATAATAATCTTGATATTTACTTTTCAGAATTTTCAACAATGCCTGCCTGTTCGATTAGTGGTTGCCCTTCGAAGACCCATGCTAAATCTGAAGGCACTACAATGCATGTATTCCCAAAAACTGTTGATCGAATAAGAGAATAGGTCAGACATTGCGGTTATCCACTGGATGAGCTGGAAAGTAGAGTCCAACAAGTCTTAGAGGACAAGAGGGGCGATCGATACTGCATCTGCAGCCGGCACTTTTCCTCGAACATGTACGCCACATCTTGGGCAACAAAGAAGAATAAACGGCTAACGAAACGAAAAGTGCTCGCAAACGCTATTCCAACTCCATTCGTCCACATTGCGCCACTGGTGAGTCAAGTGTCTGGATTTAGCTTTAGGCCTTGCGGTAGTGTGTAGGTAGCCGATTGGATTAATTGATATTTTAGGTGTTGTCCCTTGTAAGGTTGTCAGTCAAAGGATCGACAGTGAAAGGATCGACAGGTCAAAGGATCGACACCAAAGGGTCAACAGGTCAAAGGATCGAATTTTTTTTTTTTTCACAACCACTTTTTTTCCCTAAACGAAAACCTAAAAAAATATATATAATTAAAAAACAAATTCGATCCTTTGACCTGTCGACCGTTTAGATTCGATCCTTTGACTAGACACCCCCTTGTAATACTTTCGATATTGATAAATTATTTTTCGATTTTATAACCCCCAAAGGAAATCTATTTATGGGCACAGGGAACTTACTATATTGCGCATTTTCAATAGCATTATTCTCAAGTATTCTGTCGGTTTACATGGCAATTTTTTAATATTTGCATTTCATCATCAAACAATAATTTACCTTTACAACTGCTTGACTATCCACTGAATCTGAAGCAAGAACATTCTACATCCGTGACGTGCCCGCAGTTATCAACCACATCTAGCGCGTATCAGGTAATCATACTTGGCTATTGCGCTACAGACTTTTTTTATGCATGTCAAGTAATAGTTTTTATGTATCGTGTGATGGTGGCCAGTCATAATTTCGAAAAAAATGTCGACAGACAAAAATGTCGACAAAAAAATGTCGAAAAAAAAAATGACGACTTTCATTTTTTTTTTAATTATATATTTATTTTAGGGGTTCGGGAGTTAAAAAAAAAGGGAACAATTAAAAAAAAATTAAAAAAAGGGGGTTGGGGGGACCCCCCCCATTTAAAAAAAAAATGCATTGAAAAAAAAAGTCGACATTTTTTTTTCGACATTTTTTTTTCGAAATTTTGACTTTCGACATTTTTGTTGTCGAAATTATCACTATAAACCTCGTGTGATTATTTTACCAATTGTTTGGTTAGTGCTTTCGAATTGATATACACCTTAGTTGTCGTCCCCTGGTGTTTGTTTTCAGTTATAATTAGTGTTATCCATACTAATGCAAGTACTGTCTTTCAGGGAGATGATGCTGAAGCGTCCACCACATTGACAACAGCCCTAGATGTTCTTCAGCAGCACGAGGTATGGATACTGACAGCACCATCAACCGTGATCATCAGGACTGGAACACTTGTCGTTTCATTGTTCTACACCATGTTTCATTCGTGGTTAGCCACTGATATGTACCTGTGCGGTCGACCCCAAGTGTGTGTTGTGTTTTCAATATTGTAATCCTTACTAATGCAAATACTATGTTTCAGGCAGTTGTTGAAGCGTCAACCCACGCACTTGATGCAGAGCCTGACATTCAAGTAATTCCAGGGGAAGCGGGACCATGCGGATACGAATCGGCGCAACAGCTTTCGGAAGTGCGCACCATATTTACAACATCCATAGATATTTTTCAGCAGTACGAGGTATGGATACTGACAGCTCCATCGAGCGTGATCATATAACGTGATTCCATTTGCTATACTTTCTTCCCTATTAACGCAAGTACTGTGTTTCAGGGAGACGATGGAGCTTCCACTACAATCACAAGATCCCATTTAGATGATACAGATGTAAAGAAATCGGAGAAATAAGTCGATTAAATCTGATCATATTTAAATATTCCTTGATTCTTTTAGACAATGCAACATTTGTGGTTATCTCTTTATATGTACCTGTGCCGTCGACCCCAAGTGTGTGTTATGTTTACAATATTGAAAACCATACTAACGCAAGTACTGTGTTTCAGGGAGTTGCTGATGCCTCCTCTTCAATACAATCATTCGTGGCAGTCCATGCAGAGCCAGAGGTATGGATACTGACAGCTCCATCGAACTAGGTCATCAGAGCTCGAATACTTGTCGTTTGATTGTTCCACACAATGTTTAAATCGTGTTTGGCTATTGAGATGTACCTGTGTGTTCGTCCTCACGTGTGTTTTATGCTAACAATATTTTGATACACAGTAATGAAAATACTATGTTTCAGGGATTCGATGGAGCCTCATTCCGTGCTGTCTATGCGGATACAGAAAATATAGTCGCTGCAGCGCAAGAGGAAGGGGAGACATGCGGATACGAATCGGAGCAACAGCGTGCAGATGTTGAAGGTCGAGTCAAAAAAGTTGCAAAGAAAAGAAACAAAAATAAGGTTAGTTACAAACAGGTCATATTTTTAGAAATCGTTTTGTGCTGGGGACTATGTTATGGTTTTTTTCTGTCAATTGTACTATACTTTATCTTGTGTTAAAACTGAACATCCCTTTTCCAATCTGTCCTCTAGTTACCGGTGGGTGTCCGAACTATACATACACAGACAGTGAAGCGAATGAGAGATGTTGCTTGTCAGACCATTTACACTATGGAGGAACTATTAATTCAGACACGGCGTGTTGAGACTCGAGATGCTCATGCCCAATGGCCAGAACATGAAATGAATGTGTCTAGAGAATCCAGCAAAGTTGTATTGGACCATTGCTACAGTGTGACCGCACCACCACAACAACATGATACTGGATGTATTGAAGATAGCTCTGAAGTAGTTGCAGATCAATTCACACAATCTACACCCGCCAAAGAATTGCCACCAAAAAAGCTGTCGACATTGTTGTGTTCTCCCATCAATGTTGAAGTAGCAAATGTTGAAATGACAGAGAATGAACCAGCAGCAGCATTCACCGACGCATCAGAACTTGATAGCAGCGATATTTCTTTCAAATGTGGTGATATGTCCTCAACGTCACAGGCCGAAACAACTTTGACGCCGAATGCCAGTCTAATGAAAGAGGGCAAATACATAGTATTCGACAGTTGTTTGATGAATATTATAAGTATGCTGAAATGTGGGCATTCCGTTAGAGGGAAAGTATGTGGGAAGCCATTGATTCATGTCACTCGTCAAAAAAAAGGCAGTAACGTCAAAATAAATGCCGCCTGTAGATTAAATCATACGTTCTCATGGTCTGCACAACCGATGCTGGGGAAACTGCCAGCAGGCAATCTACTGTGTGCAGCTGCATCACTTTTTAGTGGGTCCAGTTTTAGAAAGTTAGAGTCTTTCTTTCAGTTTGTGGGACTCCATTTCATTTAAAAAACGCAGTACTACAAATACCAACATGATTATATGTTTCCGGCCATTAGTGATGCTTGGAAAATTGAACAATTGTCTCTAGCAAGTACATTTGAAGGCAAACGATTCAGGCAAGCCGGCGATGGACAGTGCGACAGCCCTGGATTTTCTGCCAAGTACTGCACCTACCACTTTCAGGACATGGATAGTAAGAAAATTGTGAGTTCGGTGGTCGTGCAGGTAACCCAATGTACATCCTCAGTGGCCATGGAGAAACTAGGATTTATAAAATCAGTGGAATATCTACAATCGAAGTGAATGCACATCGACCTCATAGCCACGGACAGACACGTTTCAATTGCCAAGACAATGAGAGAGCAGTTCCCACATATTAAACATCAATTTGACATATGGCATCTTGTTAAATCAATCAATAAGAAAAAATCTCGGCTGCAGGGGAAAAAAAAGGTTTGGAAAGTATTTCAGAGTGGTCCCAGTCTATCAGCAACCATCTTTGGTGGAGCTCCAAAACTTGTGAAGGGTCAGTGGAAATACTACTTGAAAAATGGCAGTCACTGATGCACCACTGTACCAACGTGCACCGCTGGTCAGAAAACCTACATTTCCACCAATGTGAACATGCCCTTTGTCCCCAGAGGAGGCACGGAAGAAGAAGTGGTTGATTCCATCTTCACAGACACACAAAGCCATTGAGAAGATTGTTTTCGATAAAACTCTATCAAGAGATTTGAGGGGACTGACAGAATTCTGTCACACAGGAGGTTTGGAGGTGTTCCACAATATGTGCCTAAAGTACAGGCCAAAGCGCTTGCATTTCAGCATACAGGGCATGAGACATAGGACTCTACTTCCCGTCTTGGCCCATAACGAGAATCTCGGCCGTGAACAATCTAGGACTACGGGTAATGTTAGGATGCCTCGCTGCAATAAGGCCTTTTCAAAAAGAAGTAAGCAATGGGTGATCAAACCAGTCTATGAGGAAATGGAGTTCGACTTTGTCAAAAGCCTTATTGTTGCTGTATTAGAGAAGCACAGATATGGAATTTTGACCGTTTCTGTGTAGAGCACTGATCCATTGCCACCAAACATTGCCACTGTGCCATGTCCACCAAAAGGAGAGCTGGTTGTGAAGTACAAATCCCGGTTTAAATAATTGTAATACAATTGTCTTTTTGTAAATAAATGTTATTGTACAGTGTACATACAAAGTATGCTAACCCTAACCCCTACCTTCACCATCATGGGTGGTGAACAACCTGGGTGTCATCTTTGAATTCTCTCTCTATTCACCTCATATTGCTGACATTGTCTATATGTGTATGTATATATTTTTGTTGATGTAACTAATTTTCGCAATCTCATGTAAATGCTGCGTACTGTTAACCGAGGGGAGGCTTGCGTGTTGCAAATAATAAAACAAACAAACAATAAATCTCACTTTCAACTCAACTCCTCGGGTACTTTATACTTTCCCCGACCTTCCCCAAAAAATTAAGTCTCAATAGTTATGGTTCTTTGGGGCTTCAAAGCTCGCAGACAACGAGGACAAAATTGGGGCCTTAGAACACGCCAAGCGAGCCGTTGCAGATGGGAGAGAAGCCAGTTCGCATTTGCACATTGAGGCGCAGTACATAGATGGATTCGAAACTTCAAGTTCTCACAGATGGCTTTACTACGGGATGTTGCAAAGAAAGAATGTATGCTCATTTCTAGTGACAGCGGCTTTGATTTTCAGCTCGCGGCCTGAAGAGGCCCACAACTCGCACTTGCAGTATAAGGTTCTATTGTTTTTTGACCTTGAGAGACAGGGACCATGCCGAAAGAACTTCATTTGAAGGGGTGGGGGGTGCAATAACGTAAGAGACGATAAGGCGAACATTCTGAAACTAGACCGTGTTTCATGTTAGTTCAGTATACAAAAAATCGTTGTCAAGAGCACAGTGGGATTTACGGACTGCATTACGCAGAGACACAATGGAAATTGCAAATATAATTTAAGTAACTCTTTAGACGCTTTTATACCGGAATGAAGAATTAATGAATGGCTGCATTAATGAATGAATGAATGAATGAAGAGCTTTGAAAACGTTTGTGGGATCGTCTTTGTAGCGGGCACATGGGCATGCAGGTCCACATTCCACACGCATGTAGACAAACAGTCGTTTCTCATTGTGTGCTAACCTCGATTTATTTCGTTACTTTTCGTGTTGATTTTAGAGCCGAACATACTCCATTGCACTATCCTTGAAAGCAAATAGTTTCAGCTCGGCCGTAATAAATAAAATGAATAATATTAATAAAGATCGGCTGGCGAGACTATAATTTTTATGTTTTCAAAACAGGTATATCCTTCCCTACTGCGACTGCCACCAGTTTCAGACCCCGGCAGACGGCTTCTTTAACCGCCAGCTGCAGCTTCTTGTCAACAACTGCACCACTTTGACGATCTTATGGGACGATCGCCAAGGGCCCATATGCCCTTATGCGGTACTAGCGGCTAGAAGCAACATATCAACCTTTACGCTGGCCTAGTGCCTACTTGATGGAATAGCCTTGTGGTTCACTGTGCGACCAAAGTGCTTCTTTTAACGAAAACCAACACCCTGTGTACCATAAAGGAACAGCGCGTGACTCACAATAAAACGGAACAGTTTTTGCAGATAGAGATAAAAGAAAATAAATGGCATTCCGAGTTAATATGGCAATTGCTGAATATTCTAGAAACATTTAATGTCAAATAAATGTACTTTACCAAATGTACTGTGTTGCTGTTTGATTTTAAAGTACAGTTTCATATTCCGAATTGTGGCGCGCTGTGTTGTGAGTTCATCTGTGTTGGTTTCCGGGTTCTGTGTGAAGTCGCGTAGAAGACGACTGGGCGCGTTTGCCTACGCAGCACAGAAACGTCACGGAGAGAGGTGGGGAATATGAATGTTTTGATAATGTCAGGCTCAGGGGCGGGGGATATGATTTAGTGCCGCAAAAGCAGGTCAGCCAGGGCGATGCGGCAAGTGATAGGATTATCACAAAATGGCAGCTCCCTGATGCCTGTTTTCGCGTGCGTTTAATGGACGAAAACTCGGGTAAGGTCCATAGGAAATTTTTCTAAAATCGAGCGACTTAGGCTTAAAAACACATGCCCGACCCGTAGGTGCAAAAAAACATTTTTACCGAACCATTCCTTTAAACATTAAAAAAATGACCAGATCAGTTAAAACAAGGGAGATGTGGGTACAAGTAGTAACCCAATGGCACTACATGCCAGAAAGACTACACACAATGTACCCCCAAACATCTAACCTATGCTGGAAAGGTGGGAACGTGGAAACACATTTGGTGGGATTGCAAGGGGATCAAGGGTTTCTGGTCGGAGGTAAAGAATTAGATGGGGAAAATGTTTCCAGAAGCAGAACAGTTGGGGGGAAAAGGTGTGGCTATGCGGAATAAAGGACAAGGCAGCCAGGAAATACACAAGGTCACATTGGAGGAGCTTTATGGGACTGGTCATAGCGGCATGGGCAGCAATAGCCCAACATTTGAAAAAGCAAGACCCTCCTCTAGCCTACACATGGCTCCAGAAGGTCTGGGCACAAATGGCAATGGAAAAGCTAACACATACAATTCAAGGTACGGGCGGATCTTTCACAAAGGAGTGGGGAATGGTCCAAGACTACCTGCAGTCAGACTATATGGAACAATGGTGCCCCCATAAAATCAAAATAACAGAAATCTTCAGTGCATAAGACTTTCCCATACAGAAAGACACCAAGAAGATCTGGGGGTGGGGGGCGGAGTTGGGTGGGATAACTCCAAGTGTTATGTTTGTATTCGAAAAGAATAAATACAATTGTAAAAAATTTAAACATTAAAAAAAATGATACGTTGTGTTTTGAAAGCTGGAAGAGGCCTACGGCTTGAGGGAAAAAGGAACTCTGAGGGACCTATATAAGAAAGTATCCCGATAACAGAGTCTTTATGTTTAAAGGCTGAAACGGGCCTTAGCTTGGGGAGGGGAACCCTAAGGGGCCTAGCCAAGTTAAGAGACTTGTTAGTTTTTGTTGCACTGTTGAAGGAATTGAAGCGTGGGGTAGGGAACCCTGACAAAGTTACAAAATGAATTGTACCATTTTTATGGTGTTTTTGAAACTTGATTAATCTGAAGCTTGGGGAAGGAAACCCCAAGGAACTTAAGGACACTGAAGGTAGTTGGAGTGACTACAGGGAACCTGTGAAGAAGGTCCCACGAATAACCCTGTGGATTGAACTTATTTGTACAATTTTGACCCAGTAGCTCCTGGTAAGAAGACCACCTGAAACCAATTTTGGTTTTGATTTTTGTCGAACCACTATTTTTCTTTATTTTAAAAAGACTTCCTATCACATTTCTGTACAGTGAGGGCAAGCGTAGGTTTAGACACAGACAGACATTTATTTTGGACTTTGACAACGATGGCCATTAGAAACATCAGTTAAGGGGTTTTAGCCCTTTAGAGTAAGGGCCAGTCAGGCATTACACCAACCCAGGAACCGTAATAAATAAAGGTTTTCAAACGAAAAATAAAATAAATAAATAAAAAATCACTCACCCTACTGCCATGATGCGGTGTAGGCCTATCTAAAGGTGTAATCTTGTAACTATCAGGGATGGTCTGGGTCACGACCGGCGCAGAGCACTCCTGGAGCCAAGTTTCAGTAAGGACCAGGAGTGGCAGGCAGCGGTCAGTTAGTAAAAAAGACACTTCATCTCCATGTGCCGTGAACGAGCGAGTGTTCAATGGAAGTAGAAGCAGAGCCGTCATATGCAAGTCAGCAGGAAATTGCGGCTTCGCACCTGGAAAGGGGTACATAACCCGTCCCATCACCCAACCGGAGGGAAAACTGGAGTTAGGAGCGGCCAATAATAACAGATCATAAGGGCAGCACATAAATGCCGGAGTCCCGAGGGGAGAGGGAAGACACCCGCCCCTCGCCGAAATGGAAAGAAGATTGACCGCAAGTGCGACGTCCCGAAGTGGTTTTCAAAATTGTTTTAGCAGAAGTGAACACAAGTAAAAACACACAATTATCCCCATAAAACTGTAGCAGCAATAGTTAAAACCAAGTAATTTGCAAAGGCATTAGCAGAGTGGCTTTAAAGTAGCGGCTCCTATGAGCAGCCTCACCTCCCAACTATCCTGACCTCACTTCAATTTGTTCAGCTAACACAGAAAAAAAAAGATGTAGATGCCTGAGGGTCATTCACTGGAAGTAGCTGCACTTTCGGACTCTGGGGCTGCAGATCTATTTATATACGCTTCCTGGGCTAGTCAGAAGAAAGTACCTTTGTCGAAAAAACAACCCCCGTTCCGGCCGGTAGAAGGAGTTGACGGAAGAGAGTTGGTAAGCGGTCCAATAGTACAAAATAACTGTCCTATCCAAATGTGGATAAACCATCACTCGGAAACAGTCGTCTTTAACATCATACAGGTCACCCATTTCCCTATCATATTGGGAATCCCATGGCCTACATTGTGCAATCCTTACATCGACTGGAGGGCTCACACAGTATTTCTTGGCTCAAAGCACTGTATGTCAAAATGTATCCAGGAAAAAAGACCTGTATTGATTATTGCTGTTCCGGCCTTACAAGAGGAGAAGGAAGCACTCAAGGAAGTGCAGGGGCCTCGCTTTTCTTCATCCCAAAAAGAAACACCACTGAATTAAGACCTTGGGCCTCATTACACGGTAGGCGGTAGCCATGGCGCTATTAGCGCCATGGCTACCCCCTTACCGCATTCCGGGTCCGTCATTCTGACCTTGGAGAACCCGGTAAGTCCCCATTCCGGGAACCATTCCCCATTCCCACTTCAGCCCCCATAGGGCTCAATGGGAATGGGGATGGAGCTAATAACGGGCCCACTATTAATGGGCCCGTTATTAGCTCTGAAGTCCCTCAACGGGTCCCTTCCATAACGCCTGGTAAAATCAGGCGTTAGGGACAGGACCCGCTAAGGGACCTCGTAGTAGGGAGGTAAGGGATTGCCGGCACCGGTGCCCTTACTGGTGCCGGTAATCCCTTACCACCTACCGTGTAATGAGGCCCCTTGTTTGCACTTTCGGGGACTTAACGCTGTTATGGTGAAAGACAAATACCCACTTCCATTGATTCCTGATATTCTGGGTGCCATACAGGGAGCTGTTTTATTCACCCAGTTAGATCTCAGGGGGGCTTATCATTTAATACGGATCAAAAGTGGTGATGGATGGAAGACCATCTTTAGGACACCCTACGGTCACTTTGAATATTCTGTGATGTCCTTTGGACTGGCTAGTGCCCCCTGTTTTTCAACGTTACATGGATCACCTCTTTCATATGGTCATCGTGTAGCTTGATGAGATTCTGGTTTTCTCCAAGACCCTACAGGAACATATTACTCATGTAAGACAGACTACAGTGATCCTGTGCTTAGATATGGGTGTAATTATGTGCGTCTGCTGCTTGGGATGGTGTATCCTGGCCAGTCTCAAGCCAGTAGGGATATACAAATACACCTGGACCCTAGCACAATATAAGTTATAATCATTAAGCAGGTCAGTGTTATTTATCAAGCAAGAGTCGGATATGACCACATATTTACGAGTGCTATTAAGTAGCTCGCAAGGGGGGTATCACTGATAGTCTGTGTGATAGATAAGTGTCCAAATCACACAATAGGCTGTTAGCACATCACTGTTTGCGGCAGCTCTTCCCGTCTAACATTCAACAATTATAGACTCTCATCATATGTATTCAAATTGCAAAACCATTTGTCACATATAAATCAGAAACAGTTAATAGAAAATGTAAATAATCCAAGCCTGTTAGGTACATGTAAGCTTATATTACTGTTTCACATAATACATGATGGTATCATAATATATCAAGGTATTATTCCAAACATAGATGCCAATGTTGGTATCAATGTGCTAATGTTGCCCTTGTGCCAACACTTATTTTGACCGTGATATGAGTCTTTATCAAGGCTGGGTCAAGATTCACAATTTCCTATATGTCAAAGAGATTGAGCTTGAACAAACACTCCTTGTCTCCTTGTTTAAGTTATGTTTATTTCCATTTTGTTTAGTTGAGATATAGCTCATTGTCCGGAATTTACTGGTTGTATTCCTCTATGGAGGATTGTTGAGATCTTCCCTCCTTTAGATATGGCCCGGATTGAGCATTGTGGTATTTATCCAGCCTTTCTTTGATTGCTTATGTAATACATATATAGAACCACAGTGGTTAACGAATAGGAACCCTCACGTTCATGTTAGGATCATGGGATACACTGTATTGTGAATGCGCCTTGCAAAGAACCGCTGCCTGCTGCTGCAAGTCTGGCCTATATAAGAACAGTTCTTCACGGACTCCAGGATAACCAGCTCCAAGTAAAACTGGAAACATTTATCTTTGATTCCTCCACTGTGCCTTATTTAGGATACATTTTTATCACAGGAGGGCATGTCCATGGACCCACATAAAGTTGCAGTCATTCTTTGCTGGAAAAATCTAAGGAACGTGAACAATGTACAAAGGTTTCTAGGACTCGCACATTTCTATAGGAAATGCATACCAACTTTCTCTCAGGCTGTTCTTCCAATAACCTCTCGCCTTAACAAAAGCACAATCTTTGCTTGGAACGATGCGGCTCGTGCCTTTCAACAGCGCAAACAAGCCTTCACTTCCGCCCTTTGAGGAATCTGAGAGCGTCCTCACTTCTCTTCCTAAATTATCTCCTACCCATGTGGCCAGGGAAAGGCTGTTACTTTTGGATCCTGACCCTGGGGTTGGATATGCGAGTGAGGATCACATGGGCGGGGGAGACTTGGGGAGAGAAGAGGACCCCACAGATGAGACATGTTACCCCCCATTTCCCTTTCACGGAGGGGACAAAGTTCCCCAGGCCTTTATAGGCTATTGTCAAACTTAGCTCTATTTTCCCAATGACAATCATACAAACATACACCACTTTGGGACAGGGACGAAGAAGAGTACCAAACACCACTTTGGTACTAAGACAAGGAAGAGGCCAACACAAACACTATAGAGAAAGAAATACAGCCAGGAAAATGAACGGTCTGTTTTCCAGAAGACCAATCAGCCTGGCAGGGACTTCAAAATCCCCAGCACCTGGGAAGGGGGTGTGGCAGAAGCCAGCTGTAATAGCCGGAGCCACAGCCAGTGGTGCGATAGAAGGCAAGCGGTGCACTGAAAGAACAGAGAGTGCAGAGCTGGAGCAGCAGAAGCCAGGTGCGGTGTAGGTCGGAGAGTCCAGCGGATCTGCCCATGCGACGCAGAGGGAAGCTGGAGGGCCTCGGAGAGACGGCTCGAACCACTGACAGTCGACCGGTCAGGAAGCAGCAGACCTGCTGAATGCCAGCACATCAGAGATGCTGCATGGAGAAATCAATCCATGTGAGACTGGAGACTGGAGACTCACAGAACCCCCGTGGATGCAACTGTGTGAGTCCACCTAGTGAAGGGGGGGTCCCAGATACGGCGAGGGGGTTAACAAGCCCGCAGAGACTGTTCAACTATCAAATTCTGTGTGTTTTGAATACCGACCTGAAGTTGCAGCACTGTGAAACACGCATTGGCAAGGGGCAGTTGAAGCATTATGAAACAAGCATTGGCAAGAGCCAGTTGAAGCACTGTAAACAAGTACTGGCAAGAGCCAGTTGAAGCGCTGTAAAACAAGTACTGGCAAAATCAGACGAATTGGATAAGTCAATGTAAAATAATTTTGTGGAACTGTGTTGAACTTGGGGAAGGGAACCCCGAGACCATTCAGTGGAGCTGTCTTGAACTTGGGGAGGAGAACCAAAAGGCAACCAGGAGCTAGAAGAAGCTCATAACATTCGTTTGAACACTGTTTCCTTGGTTGCACACATCCCTACACATTGTTTAGCTTTAGTTGTGAGGGCAAGTATAGGTTTTGGACAAAGACAGACTTTTACGTTGAACTAACTGACTCTGACTGTCCTTAGTTTATTTAGGTAGGGAAATCTCACCTTAGTATAGGGATACTTAGGCCTTACACCGCCCTGACATTTGAGTTAATAAAGAGCCTTTTGTTTGAACTTTAAGTTTGGGTCTGTGTCCACTGAATGATGTCTTCGCAGCCCCCATACTGATTCAACCAGACCCATACAAGATGTACATAGTAGAGACTCATGCTTCAGAGGGCACTATTGGTGCAGTGCTCAAACAAGTCGCTTCAGATCAGAAAGAACATACTCTGTCCTATTTTTCGAAGACTTAGACTACCTCAGAAAGGAACAATTCTGTTCTAGAAAAGGAGCTTCCAGCACTCAAGGCTGTGTGTAAGGACTGGGGACATTATCTCTTAGAGGCGGAACAAGAGACAGAATTAAGAATAGATCATCGCAACATTATGCTTTTGCAGTCTTTCTGATTGTAGAAACAGTCAGCAAGCCCATTGGGCTTACTTCTTTTCCCAATTCCAGTTTCACCTTACCTTTACACCAGGGACCAACAATGCCATTCCAGAAAGATGATACTACCTATGAGAGAATGTTTCCAGCCACTTGAGCTGGTTTCTCAAGACAGTTTATGGTTTCCTGGTTCATCTTTGTATCTGCCTTCTGACCCTTTATAAAGGAAAGTCCTACAGATGTGTAATAGTTCAAAGATAGTAGGCCCTCGCATGTTCCAATCCACCCTTCAACTGATCCAAAGACATTTCAGGTGGCCTTGTTTACGTAAACATGTGACTTACTTTTACCAGTCTTGTTTAGTGTTCGCACAAGGGAAGTCACCATGCCAAAGACCTTCATGTAAACTCCTTCCACCTATTCTATCTTCTCCTCACTGGGAAAAGAAGCAACAGATTTTATTGTGAATCTACCTCCTTCTATTGACTGTACAATTATTATGGTAACTGTGGATACCTTTCCTAAAATGGCACATTTCACACCATGTTCCAAAATTCCTTCTGCAATAGAAATGAGTCACATCTTCTTTTGTTTTTTTTAAAGATATTTTTATTGATTTTACAACAAGAAACATTCAAACTGTTTCCCACTAAACACCCCCCCTTCCCCCTCCCCCACCGGGATAGTCCTTATCGCAGCTCTGCACTCCGAGTGTCTCTGGTTCATTTTAACTAAACATGTCCAGTATCTTTATTTTGTGTGGGCACCACTGCTCCATATAGTCACTTTGCAAGTATTCCAAGGTCACTGCCCAATCCTCCCAGAATTTCTGATGGTTCACTTGAAGATTGTAAGTTATGTGTTCCATCGTTATATGGGACCATACCCTTCTTATCCAGTTTAGTGCCATTGGTGGGTGTTCTGCTTCCATTTTTGGGCTATTTCCAGCCAAACTCCAATTAGTAGGCCCATAAAGTTTCTTTTCTGGGTTTTGGTGAGGGTTCTGTCTTTCGGGTCCCAAATCCCACATAGCCACACCTCCTCCCCTGGATCCCCCATATCTGGGAACATTAACGTCATGTGCGCCTTAACATCACTCCAATATTGTTGTAGGTTAGGGCAGTCCCACCATATATGCCGCCAGTTGCCTTCTGCCCCACAGTCCCTCCAACATGCATTGGAAACTCCCCTGAACATGGTGTGTAATCTTTCTGGCGTTTAATGCCATTGGAGGAGAATTTTCATCCACATTTCTTTTGAGTGTATTGCTTTCGTTAATTTGGGTATCAGCTCCCATGTGTATTCCCACGATTCCCTTGGTATCGTTTCCTCAAAGTCTTTTCCCATCTCTTAATGTATGGCCATTGTACTTCCTCCTCAAGCAAATTTATAAATCTGTATATGTTTGAGACCAGCTTCCTAGAACCATCGTTTGTCATAATGTATTTTTCAAATGGGGTCAATTTTCTCGCGGCAGCTTCTCTTATTTTGGGTGAGTCTAGCCAGTGATATAGTTGGTCGTATCTGTATTTATCTGTGGCGTTGAGCTTCAATAGAGTGGTACAGTCTTCAAATGTTCTTATCTGTCCTCCCTGGAACATATCCCCCACCATTTTGCAACCCGCTTCCTCCCATTTTAGGTATGCATTCTTCTCAAGTCTGGGGGGGAATTAAGGGTTTTTGAACAGGGGCATGAAGGGTGCTGGGTTTTTTGTTAATGTGCCCATTTTAGTGGCTCTGTCCCATATTTCTAGTGCCGTCTGCATAATTTCACTTATACGTAAATTGGGGTGCCTATGTTTCCTCCCCGCCCACAGCAGGTGCCTCGTGGGTGTGGTTGCTACTGCCCTATCTTGGGCTGCCCAATGCTTCTGGGAGTTTTCTGGTATCCATTCTTTCAATATCCAGAGTTGGGCCGCCTCATAATATTTTTTAAAGTGCGGTTGTGCACATCCCCCATCTTTTCTAGCCGCTGTGAGAACTGTGTTAGATGCTCTCGGTGTTTTCCCCTGCTATATGTATTCCGTGACCGCTTTCATTAGGGATTTGAAGAATTTCGGGGTGGGTCTTATTGGTAGGGCTTGAAACAGGTACGTGAGTTTGGGAAGGATGGTCATCTTGATCACCGTCATCCGCCCCCACCATGTTATTGCTAATGGGTTCCACTTCTCCAGGTCCCTTTTTATTTGTCTTAATATCGAGGGGTAGTTTTGGGCGTATAGATGTTGTATTTTGTGTGTCAGGGTAATTCCCAGATATTTGACTCCCTGCTGTGCAATTTTTTATTGGAGATCCTCTGCAATTGATTGAATCTGCTCGGAGTCTGCCGCCAGTATCAGCGTTTCTGATGTCTGTCTGTTGATCTTAAGGCCTAACAATATGCCGAATGTTTCTATTTCCTGCATAAGACTTGGGAGGGAGTTTTCTGGGTCCCCCAGCATCACTAGCATATCATCTGCGTATGCAGCTATTTTATGTTCGGTTCTTCCCATGTCTATGCCCTTTATTTCCTTATTACTTCTAATCCGCGATAGGAGGGGTTCCAGAAAAAGTGCGTATAGCAGGGGGGACAAAGGGCATCCTTGTTTCGTCCCCCTCTCAATTTGAATTTTCTCTGAGAGAGCTCCATTCACTGCAACTGTGATGGTGGGTGATCTGTAATTAGCTTTGATCATTTAATGAAGGGCTCCCCCATCCCCATTTTCCTCAACGTATGAAAAAGGAGCGACCACTCGACTCGATCGAAAGCCTTTTCCGCGTCCAAGGCCAATACTATCGCTGGGGTTTGTGTTATACCTATTTTTTCCACAATGTGTAGGACCCGCCTAATATTGTCGTGCCTTTGTCTACCGGGGACAAAACCCGCCTGGTCCTGATGGACCAGGCTCGGGAGTATTTGCGTAAGTCTCGTGGCTAGAATTTTAGTATACAACTTCGCATCCAGGTTTATTAATGCTATTGGGCGATATGATGTTGGAAGTTCTGGGTTTTTTCCCTGTTTGTGTATCACCAGCATTTTTGCCTCATTCATCGATGGGGTGATATCGCCTTTTTCTTTAAATGAGTTAGAGATCCGTTAGGACCGGGGCCAATATATCGCTATAAGTTTTATAAAATTGAGCGGTGTAGCCGTCCAGGCCCCGGGCCTTATTCCTGGGTAGATCTTTAATTGCTTTGATGACCTCCTCTTGGGATATATCCTTCTCTAACGTCTGCCTCTCTACTTCCGTTAGTGACGGAAGCATTACCCCATCTATATATGTCTTTTGGAGGGTGTCTTCTGGGTGATACGACGAATATAGTTGCCGATAAAAGTGCTCAAATATGGCCCCAATTTCCGTCGTTTGTGTTTTCCTAATCCCTTTCTCGTCCTGCAGTGCCTTTACTGTCCTATCTTGATTTTTCCCCTTCAGCTGTCTGGCCAGGAGCTTGTCCGCTCTGTTGGCCTTTATGTAATACCAATGTTTCAATCTTATTAAATGTCTTTCAGCTTTTTTTGTACGAATGGAATCTTATTGGCTTTGTACGTGTCTCAGTGATCTTTGCAGCTTCATGGTTGGGTTCTTTATAATTTCTGCGTGGATTTTGCTAATATTTGCCTCCAACTTCCTTTCCCATTGGAGGTTAAGCCTCTCCCTTTGGGATTTTTGTGTGATTATATGACCCCTAGTAACCGCCTTCAGAGCTTCCCATTGGGTTTCTATTGATATGTCTGGGAGGTTGTTATTATTAAGGTATTCGTTGATTTGTTCTCAAATGGTGTTTCCCATTACCGGGTCTCGGAGTATCTCTTCTGGGAGCCGCCATTTCCACAAGCTGGGGCTTCGTGGGGTAAGCATTATTTCCATCGAAAGGAGGGCATGGTCGGAAAGTGAAATGGCGCCAATTTCTACCCTCTGTGTTTTCCCCAGAATGCCTGGGGTGGCCCATAGATAGTCTATCCTCGACATTGATTGGTGTACATGTGAGTAATAGGTGAAGCCTTGTTGATCAGTGTTAATATGCCTCCACGTATCTGCAAGTGCTAGATTGGACATTTTCTGTTTCAGGGCTTTCGAGGGGGAGCATTGCCCCTGCTGTCTGGGGGCCGATCTATTGAGATTGGGGTCCCACGCTATATTTAGGTCTCCTCCCAGCACTATTTCCCCTGTGGCGAATCGTTCTAATTTTCCCAGTGTGTCTTTAAGGAATCCCTCCTGACCTGTATTTGGTGCGTATAGAGCGGCAAGCGTTAGGGAGCTCCCTTCAATTTTCGTGTTCACTAACAGATATCTCCCCTGCTTGTCTGCCTCTGTTTGGAGGATCTGTACCTTTAAGGAGTCTTTGAAGGCTATTAAGACCCCTGCCTTTTTGTCTTGTGTGTTTGCCTGTAGTATCTGGTTATACCCTTTCAATCAGACCTTTGTCTTGTCTTGTGTTTTTATATGTGTTTCTTGGAGCATGATAATGTCATATCTATCTTGTTTCAGGAAGTGCTCCACTTTTTTCCGTTTGACTGGAGAGTTAAGGCCTCGAATGTTATATGTTAGGATTTTAGTCCCCATCCCGTTCTTGGATGTTGGTCCTTGAATGTATGTCTCGGAGCATTCCTTGAGTGAAGCGCTGAGTCCCGGTGTTTCCCCCCACCCCTATGAGGCAACCCCCAACTTGCCCTATTCCCCCCCCCAAAACTGCCCTGAGATGGGCTCTGGTTCCTAAGGTCGCTCTGGCGTTGCGCTGTACGCGCCATGCCCGACTGTTCTCAGGGATAACTTGCAGGGTATTCTAAAACCCTTTGGATTCCAAGTGACGTTCCAAGTGTCCTCCTCCCACTTCTCCGCACCTTGTTCATGATTCTGGAAGACTCTTGTCCTGTTTCTCTAGCGTTGTCGAGTTGGGTTACTCGTTCTCTCCGGTGTGGATTTGATAGTTCCTTCTGATTCCTTCGTTGTTCTGATGCCTTCGTTGTGGTTACCTATCTGTTGGCGGGGGACCTTTCCCTTTTCTTCCGGTATTTTTCCAGTAGGAATCAGCTCTATTCCGGGTCTGGTTATCTCTACTCCTTCTTTGAGGTTCTTCCTCTTGTTCGTGTATGCCCAATATTTGTCTCCCCTCTTCGCAGGTAGTTATCCTCCTTTGTTTGTCCTCCCACGTGAAAAGGAGCCCAAAGGGGAATGTCCATTTATATCTTATTTGCCTTGACGTTAGGTATCTTACAACTGGGCCCATGTCTCTGCGCTTCTGTAGTGTGATCTGTGCCAGGTCCTGATACAGCTGAACCTCCTCCCCGTTCATTCTAATGTGGTCCATTGTCCTGGCTTTCCTCAGGATCTGTTCTTTTTGGGGATAAGAGGAGAGGGCAACCAAAACATCTCTAGGCCTTGCGCCCGGTTCCCCCACTCTTTTTGGGCCCACCCGGTGTACTCTGTCTATGGATACTTCTTCTTCTTCCTTTGCGCCTAGGATCTCCTTGAAGACCTGTTGGACGGCGTCTTTCAGGTCTCTAACCTCTATTGACTCCGCCATATTTTTAATTCTTATGTTCGACCTTCGTGATCGATTTTCAAGGTCCTCGCACTGTATTTCAAGATTGTGGGTCCGTCTCAGCAGTTATTCCTGGACCTCTGCATATTGTTGCGTCTCTTCATCTAGATTTTGGGTGATTTTCTCCAGGGTATCCGTCCTCTCGCCTAAACTCTTAATCTCCGTTCCTAATTCTTGTAGCGCCTTCTTCATGTCATTTTTCATGGATTCAAATTGCGTCTCCGTTTTGGCCATGAACTGTGTTTGAAATTCCCCAAACCACATTTTCATATCCTCTTTAGATGCCATTTCGGGGTCTGATGTTCCTGTGGTTGCTTTCAAGAGATGTCCTTCTTGTGGAGCTAGAGGGGGTTGTCTTTTCCGACCCCCTCTTTGGTGATTTGATTGCGCTGTGCTCCCCCTGGATTTTGACATATGTGCTGATGTTTATTTTCGAATTGTAGGCGCTTTGTTCGGTGTCTTGCTCTCTACCACTATGAAGCGTTCTGGATCCAGGGAGGGTACGCGTCTTTCACGGATTCCCTTATTAGGTTGCCCGTAGGGGTCGTCCCGCTGGTTTGCCTATGTTTATGCCCCCCTGAGCTCCTCCTCAACCCCCGAGGGGGGCCCCCATAGGGCTGGGGGTTTGCGTAACTCTGGATGTTCTCCCGCAAGGGGGGGGCGTCCGGGTACAGGCCCTCCGCTGCCCCTGGGCTGCCGCCTCTGTACTGGCACCGATGGGATCTCCCCCTATTGTCTGCTGGGGGTTAATTGTTGCCCCCCCTGCGGGTTCCGATGCCACTGTATTCAGACTCTCTGCAATGCTCGCGGGGATCTGTGCTGCAGGCCTGGGAGTGTGGGGGAGGGAATTTTTCCCCTCCCAGGCCAAGGATTAGGGAAGCGAGTCCAGTGGCGTGAGTCTTCTCCCCCAGGGTCGCATACCTGTTTATATATGCGCGGGTGGGCGATCCCCCACGCCCCGCCCGGCAACTCCTCTGTGTCGGGAATCACCTCTGGTCTCCCCTCGTCACTGCTGCTGGCTCCAGCGTCGTCCCACGGTCCTCGCCAATGCCTCCCTTTGATCCGTTGTCCTCCGGCGGCTGTTGTTGAGGGGCGGGGCTGCTCCTGCTTCTCTTCCCCTCAGTTCCTGTCCTCGCTGCTTCCCGATGTCCTCCCGAAGTCGCGCAGGAGCGGGGGTGGGGGTTGGGGGGGGGAAAGAGTCGTTCCACGCCGCACAGCTCCGGGGAGCCTCGTCTCCGTTCTCCGGGGCCCTCTGGCTCTCCTGACAGCGAGGGCGATTCTCTCCTCGGAGGTCGTCTCAGGCGCACGCGGGAGCTTCACGGCAGTCCCGGCTGTCCACCACCCGTATATCTCCAGCTCGAGGTGATGTTGTGAGAGTTTTCTGCTATTTTGATGGGCTCTTTGGCGGTGCGGCCCGGATGGGGGACGGAGCGACGCTCAGACACGTCCTCCTTCCATCGCCGCCATCTTGGAATCCGAGTCACATCTTCTTAAGAGAGATATTCAAGTTGCACATTCTTCCTAAAGCCATGTGTGTGAGTAGGATTATTTATAAAGCCCATCCTGGGGCAAGAAGCCAGGTGCCACAGAGAACTCTGTTAATCCCACGCCCTCACAACTGCAAGGTTTCCATTATAACACTATGACAGTTCTGCTGGCGGAGCGATGAGTAGCACCACGATCAGGCAATGCAGCATCAGGCAGTCACCAGGAAGACATTGGGAATTAAGTGTAAGCCACTTTGAGCTACAAACAGCTCTGAGTGCACTCAGTTTAGCTCATTAAGTAAACAGGCTGAGCTAGTGTGCAGGCTGGTGTAGGGATGAGTGCTGTGCTACACCGAGAAAGGGAACATGAGAATGACAAAGTGAAAATGATTGTGTGGTGGGTGATGCGCATATTGCTGTTTTCTGCTACTTCACATTTGAGAGATAAAAGGCTGTGTGCCCCATGGATGACATGATCACCAGGCGCAGAAAATAAAGCCTATTGTGATCCTGGGAGGAATGTCTGGGGCTGGCCCAATACCCAAGTGCCTCATGGATGATGCTACATTCTGCAGTACACCCCCACAGAGGTAGAAGGGTATGTGAAGTATTGGCAGAGTCATGTCATGTACTGTTGTTCTATGGCTGCTGTGAGAAACCTGAGGCTGCTCTCACATCTACTCCCCAGGGATCCTCTGTTCAGGTGGCCAAGGAAGGGCCATCGCTTTTGGATGCCGACCCTGGGGGTGGACAAGCGAGGGAGAATCACTTGGTTGGAGAGTCCTTGGGGATTGAGGAGAAAATACCTGATGGCAACACATGGTTTCCCCTTTTTCTAATACTGACCTACCCTACCCTCCCTCAGTCTTTATGGGATATTGTCAATCTTATCCCATCTTTCACTATAATTTCCCACCAATTACTGAGAAGAGGAACAGGCAACTAAGCGTAATGCACACTTCCTATTGTAGATACCACTCTAGTACTGGGACGAATAAGAGGGGCCTGGAGGCATCCAGTACTGAAGATCAGGCATGCCACACTAACAGGCTCAT
Organism: Ambystoma mexicanum; assembly: GCF_040938575.1. Taxonomy (NCBI): domain Eukaryota; kingdom Metazoa; phylum Chordata; class Amphibia; order Caudata; family Ambystomatidae; genus Ambystoma; species Ambystoma mexicanum. The sequence goes on along the minus strand of NC_090925.1, from coordinate 13,414,435 downwards.
ACAGGGTCACCCCTTCACCTGCAGCAAGTTAACAATGAACAAGAGTATGAAAGGTGGAGCCCAAAACCATGGAACAGGAGCAAGAGGAAGAGCAGGAAGAGAACAGGAGAGCAGACAATCTGCAGTGTTGAGAAGTGACGAGACAGTCCAGATGCCAGCGACGATCCGAGGACACCTGCCAAAGGAACTTTGCAGGACTGGGAGCCTTCATCCTGGAAGGAGGACAGCAGGCGCTGCTGTATAGCAGAGGAGCAAGAAAGGCCATCCGCGTCCAAGCTCGGGTGCAGCTGGAGCTGCAGAAACCTCCGGGACCATAGGGTACGTGCGCCAAGTGTGAAGCATAGCAGAGAAGCCAGTGTGTGTGCGGAAACGTACCCGACGAACTGGCGGTCTGTTTGCCAGCAATAAAGAGACCGAGCAGGAACAGCAGTAGTCGCCGAAAGGAGCCACGAGGAACAGCTTAGTGTCAAAGGACACTGGGCAAACCGGAGATCTCTGAGGGGACCGCAAAGACGTAACGGTCCGTGAACGCAAGTACATATTGAGTATATTGAATACCGAACCGAAATAAAACTGCTATTGAGTGAACGCAAGAACATGCTGAGCTGAGTATATTGAATTACGAACTAAATGAAAACTGCTATTTGAGTGAGAGCAAGTGTATGCTGCATATCTTGAATACCGAATTGAAAGAAAACGGCAGTTTAAATAAACCACGATATGCAGAATGGTGAATGAACATTTAATGTTAAGCCAACATATCGAAAGGCACACTGCCAGCAAATCACAGTGTGAAACTGAAAGAATATAAGTGTGGAAAGTGAAAGCTCAAGGCAGAAGAGCCTATGAGGGCCCCAAAAGCTTTGGGGAGATTTATGGTTGCACGACCTGTGGTGGATGGACCGTGCAGTCTGACAACTGCACCTAGACCAGGAAGTCTCCTACTGTGAAGTACACAGATATCAGAAAGCAAGCCAAGGAAAGGTATAGGGTTACTGTTTGCGTGACCTTTGATGGGTGAACCGTGTGGTGTGACAACTGCACCTAGACCAGGAAATCCAAATGGGTAATTCATACAGAACTGTGAAACAATGGGTGAAGCAAACCAAAAGGTGTTTTCTTTTTTAACACTGCGCCGTCGAAACCAGCGGGAGTGCTATGTTGCAGTCTTGGGGAAGGGATCCCTGAGACTCAGACAACAGAAGGATGCCGTCTTGGGGAAGGGAGTCCCAGGACATCCTTGTTGTGTAAACTGTGCTAAATTTGAGCTTGGGCAAGGTAGCCCCTAGATCTCCCCATTGTGTGAACTGTGGTGCATTTAGACTTGGAGAAGGGAATTGCAGAACTTTGTTGAACATTATAGAAATCAACCTTTTTGGGAACTGTATTGAACTTGGGACAGAGAACCCAGGGAGAACTCAAACTGAAAGCAACTTCGTCTTTCTTTTTGAACACTTATACTTTTGCTAAGAAGATTCCCACACCCTGTTTAGTGATAGTTGTGAGGACAAGCATAGGTTTGACACAGACAGACTTTTATTTTGGACTTGTAGACATTGTAGGGGAGGAGTGGTCCAAGGGACCCCCCTGGCCTGCATCTCCACCCCAGGTGAGGGCCATGGCTCATCGGGCGTCCCCTCCTTACCACCAGGGCCCAGGTGGTGGATGGCTCACCTGCTGAAGACATTGCCCGCACGTATTAAATTTAGCTAGGCCTCAGAAACCATTTTGTCTACTAAAGATGGTGTGAGCTCAGCGCAGTGTAGCGCGGCCCCCACCGTCGGAAAGTTTCAGTTCTCCCTGTCTCCGCAGCACCATGGCAGATCCGCTGCGAGCCCGTTCCCACGAACAAGACGGACATGATCTAGCGTAATACACTAACATTGTAACAGTTCACCTTCCGCAGTGTATCACTGCTCCCAGAATGACCCGGTCAGCAAGGCCTGGGCGATGGGAAGATCTGTAGAATGGTCATCTGATGAAAGCAGAAAGGTACCCAAATGTGAATGTCGAAAACCACTTTTTCCTTTCCATACAACAACTTTTACTAAAGAAACCTGCAAAATTGTGTAATTATCGTACATGATACCAGCCGTGAAGGACCCACACCCCTGCAGGGGTGTGCAAATGATAAAAGCATTCCGGGGGATTATTCTTTATATGTATCAGTGAAAGCCGTACACCCCGCGGTCCCGCGCCATAACTGAACTAATGCTGCTAGGGTACACAAGAAAACGGATGTAACCATACAGAGGGCACATGTGAAGAGTGTGCGAGAATGCACTCGTCACGCATGTATGTCTAAGCCCCTCATGTACCACCACCGTCACGTACAGTGGCGGGTTACTTTCTATGTACTCCACCAACCCTGCTACTACCTCACTCACTGCAAATGTATATGCATATAACTAAATACTGTAGTTGTTAAAACATAGTGTACGAATAAGGTGACCAGACTGAATATAATCGAGACACATTCAGCAAAGTTGAAATGCATGTTTTAAAGTGACTTGAATAAGTATTATAGAGCGTTCAAATGTTTGTGATGTTTTTACCTAAAGTCGGCAACACACGAGGGAGATACCGTTGTGAATATGTGCAAGGCCATTCCCCCTCCCACCCTGCAAAGACTGCCAAACATGAGAGCAGAGGCCCGCGCCGCGCTGCTCCACCTCCCCCAACCAGACTGGAGCCACTTCAAAGATTTGTAGCCCCCTCTGCAGCACCTAAGGCCACGGGCCGCCACCTGCATTATTTACAGCACAGCAGTAAACCCCTGCCTGAACCCACGCTTCCAAAGGCGCCCCCTCGTAAACCCCACAACCCACCAAATCAGCTTAGACTTATGGCCCTGTGAAATCAGGACACCCAACACTGTGGCAACACACAGCGGCACATTTATAACCACATCTAACAAGACAGGGAGGCATGTACCGTCCGTCCCATGCCCTGAAGCTTAGCCCCTCAACCTATGGCCCCGGTCAACAGGACACTGGTAACCTTGCCCTGACGAATGACCATCAGACCCCTCACAAGGTGCATTCCTCCTGTGTTGCATTAACCTGTAGAATAACCTATTGGAAGATTTACTAAAGAAGATAATATTGCAAAGACTGAATGACTGCGGTGTGCATGGCCTAGGGCAAATAAGTCAGGAAAAGACATTCATCTCTGACACTGGCCGCGATGGCACAACAACACTGCCCGGATGAACTCTAACAACCTGCCAGGCCCAGCCCAACCGACGAGGCTGACCAGTGACGTTCTCCAGCCACGGCCAACCACATCGCAGCAGCACCTATAGTTAGTCATCGCCACCCAATCCCATTGAACTTGTGCCCCCTATAGTGTGTAGGTTCTTATGACGTTTTTTGTAAATATATACGCCTGTCTTTGCGATTGTCAGACAGAGCGCTCTCGGAGTTTGCAGAGTTCTTTGCATGCCCTATTCTGATTGATAAACTCCCATTTAAGCTCACCCGCACTCTGTCTTGGCTTTATTCCCAACCTGGGAGAGTCCGTCATTGTCTCTCATTGCGGGGAGGATCGTGCTGGTTGGGGACGCTCGCCTTCAGTGGTGACCCCGAAAGCGTGATCATTACTATTATTTTTTCCCGATCTAACATTACCGTCCCCTTTTGGCACGAGAATCTCCGATCGAAAAGGGATACGTACGGTAAACCGGCTCCGGGAGGCTGGCCGCCAATGGCGACCGGTACACTAAGAAGTGCGCACTCAAAAGAGAGAGGGTACGGGATCCCAGTTGAAAAATCCCCTTTGAGTACCGTTCGCCGGAGCCGGGGCTGACTGTTGAGCTGACGGCGACACTGCCTAGACGGACCCAGTTTCGGAGACTATCGGTTCAAGACGGGCACGTGAGTACTGAGTGCGAGCGATTGTAAAGGGAGTGGGGGAAGAAGTGTAGGACAGGGAACTAAGAGGGGGTACGCAGATCTACTAAGGATCATCCTAAAATTTCCTTGCTTTCTCTTTGCATATGGCCATTAGAATTAAGAGGTGAATAAGAGATAAAAGTGACGGGAACCTAGCTCCGAAAGGGGGTGGAAGGCGGCGCCGCATAGTGCTATCTTGACTAGTACTGGGAATATATGAAGAAGTGGATTATAAGATAAAAGTGTCTGGCAAAGGGAGACACAAAGAATATATTAGTGACTGCTATTCTTTCTATTCTTTTCTTTAGGGTTACGGGAAAAATAAAAGTGGGTCAGTACAAAACCAAAGAGATAAAGTAAAGAGACAGAGAGTTTTACTCTAAAATTGAAGATCAAACCTATATATATATATATATATATATATATATATATATACATATATCTGAATAAGACGGACAGGGACAGCCGGCCAGGGAGGAAAGGGAGGACAGTTTGAATTGTGACTAGAGTGTTACCAGGAGGTGTGTGCGCCTCGTATGTGTCAGACGTCAATCTGATGTTGTAAGTGTGTAAAATGTAGAGAAGAGTGACAAGGTGAAATAACTGATGGTTTGCTCTTGTATGTGCCCCCCAAAGAAAAAGGGAATAGATACTGTGTACAGCCAGTTATTGAATGTGAAGTAAAAGACGAAACCCATAGTGGTAAGAGGTTTACATTGTAATTGTGAACACACAGAGAGAAACAAGTACTAGGAAAATACACAAGATGGGGGCCGAAACACCCTTATCACATATTTGTAAAAACCTACCAGGCTATGCGGAGCGAATTAAGAAATATCATGACCAATGGATAACCGAGTTGAAGGGAGAGGGGTTACCCCAGATATGGCCCGAGGGAGGGTCATTTGATAAAAGTGTTCTGGATATGGTGGCCACATGCATTTGTTTGAGGTACAAGGGGAAGCAGTTGCAAAATAGGAGAGAAGTATTAGATCTCTGGAGGTTATTTGAAGAGATACCACCACCTAAAACACCAGTATTAAATCCTGATCTCCCGTCCACCACAGACAACCCACTGATGATACAGAAAGATGTTAAAGAGTTGTCAAGTGTAGAGCCACCAGTGGAGGTAATACGTTTGTACCCGATATTAAACAAGCCTGTGCCCGCAGAAGGATACAGTGACCCCACATATGTGCCTCCCCCGACAACTACTACACCCCGCCGGCCCACGGCACCCCCGCCATATGAAACTACAAGGGAGCGAGCCCAGGCAAGTACACAAAGGGTGGACATAGAGAAACTCACAGATGATTTACAATCAAGACTCTCAATAGCAAAAGATGAGCTCTCGAGGATAAAAGACATGTGTGAACAAACAGCACTTAATGCGGCTAGATCAGGGCGCACGTCTAGAGCGCCAGGTGAGAATAGAAAACCTGAAGAGGGGTGGAAAAAAGGTGAGATACTGTTCAGAATTGAAGAAGAACCGACACGAATAATCGAAATAGGGACACGAGAGGGAGATATTGACAATGAAGAAAGGCCTATGGGGGACAGAGAGGAATTACTATGTGATATAAGGGACGATTTAGAAGAAAGCGACAGGTTGAGCATGGCAATGGGAGGGGGAAGCGAAGGGGGGGATGGTACATGTTCAATGAGAACCCTGGATGATGAGTGGACAGGGCGATTAAGGAACAGGGTGGGGAAAATGGCATCACTGGGGACCTCAGCAACCAAAACGGGTCCAGATGCAACAACAAAAGGAAGGCTACAGCTCCCATTGATACATAGGGGAGGAGGGAGGCCGAATTATATCCCCTGGGCTCAGATGGATAAAGCCAATTTATTAAAACTATTGCCCCCGCTGTCGGGAGGGGCAAGTAAGTGGATATACGCCTTTGAGAAGCACTCTGCTGGGGTACCCCTAGCAATAGGAGATGTGAAGAGCTTGCTTGTATCAGCAGTGGGGGATCAGGCTGAGAGAGTATGGGTCAAGGCTGGTTTCCCGGGAGTAACATTAGACTGCGACCGCCATGACGGGGCCTCCTTTAACACAGTGCGTGCCAGGGTGTGGGATGCCTTGCGAGAAACGTTTCCAGACACGCCAGACTTACAGTCAGTAATGCAGTGTACAATGAATGACGGGGAGGAGGCTATGGATTACATTTTCCGGGTCCAAGAGATGTGGAGAGCAGAAACGGGCACGCCCTGGTATCAATCGACATCTTTATTCTATTTCATTATAAAAAGAGGGCTCCCCAAAGAAGTGCAAAAGGCGCTCGATAAGATAGCAGGTATTGAAGCAAAGGGATGGCCTGAAATTCAGAGCATAATAGTACACCATTGTAAGCGAATAAAGGAAAGGGAGAAGGAGGTGGCGCAGAAAAGATTGGCAGACGAAGCGAAATTAGTACAGACAAAGTTGGTGAAGGTTGCAGCAGCAGTAGCCGCGCTCCCACACAGCAGGGAGGGAGATGAGGAGGAGGAGGGGCCGATAGCAATACAAGGAAGGGTGGCAACTAATTGGGTTGGAGCAGGACAGCGGCAGTGGAATGAGCAGGAGCAAGGCGGAGGTCCGCAGTGGCAAGAGAGGACCCCTCGAGGGGGACGAGGTGGGTACAGGGGCCGAAGAGGAGGAGGACCGGGAGGAAATGGATGGCAGGGCCCTAGAGGTGCACAAGGGAGTTGCTGGAACTGCGGAAGGTGGGGGCATTACTCTAGGGAGTGCAGAGCTAGACCCAACAATGGGTTCCAAGAGGTAGAACAGTATGGCCATCCCCACCCGGGGAGCCCATATGGTCTTCCAATGGGACAACAACAACTGAGAAACCTAGGCCAAGGTAATGCTGAGCAGCAACAGGGGCACCAGTATGGAACACAGAACCACCCACAAAACAATGACAATATGCAGTATACGCCAGGCAACCCTTTCGCGACAACAGCAAACGGGGCCCCCGCACCAGCACCTTACAACGGCATGTCAGTGGTTTCAGGAAGTGTTTTTAATCAGGGGGGGCGATGAGACACCCCGCATAGGACAGCCCACAGAGAACACTTGCGTGTCCAGTTTTATCTACAACCTACAATGCAGCAGAGGAACCATTGGTAGGGGCGCAGATAGGAGACAAGCAGTTCATATTCATGGTTGATTCGGGAGCGGAGAAATCATGTATCCGAGAGGGCCGGTTCCCGTTATCTAACAGGAAGTTAGAGACGCAGGGGTTCTCTGGGGCTGTAATTGAAGTTCCTTACACAGAAGCTTTGGATGTAACAGTGGGGGGTAAAACTGTAAATACACCCTTACTGTATTATGAACACTCACCAATAAATTTATTAGGGAGGGATCTCCTGAGTAAACTTAACATGACCATATCATTTACCGAGAGAGGAATAGTGTGTTCTACACCCGGGATATGCCCCTTGCGTGCGATGTTGGTAGTGCAAGCCTACACAACCACACAGGAAGTACGAGGGCTGCCGGAAAATGAGGAAATGTTTATTGAAGGGCTAAAGACTTTGGCCCTCATAATTCCAGAGCTAAGAAGAATGGACTGGAGGATTCCAGCGGAGTTCCTCTTCCGCCCCATAGTGTGTCCCGACACAGCACCAGGGTCAGTGGTAGCATTAGACTTGCACGCTGTACAGGTGTCAACGAAAAGGATCGTTGCGATTGGAATGGATAGGGAAGGATGTGAGTGGCGTACAGTGCTGTGTACAAATGCCAACATCGCCCTACGAGAATTAACAGATGAGGATCTCTTTTCAGACACAGAGGGGGATGGTGAGATAGTAATGGAAATAGCGATGCCCTGTGACATTTTGATTCAAGCCCGGGAAACCCCCGTCCAGTTGATGGCAGTGGTAGGAGCACCGCCGTCATGAGGCTTGTACCAAATAATTTGTGGACAACAGGCCCCCATGATGTAGGGCTGTTGCATGGAGTACAACCTGTGGTAATAAAGTTAAAGCAAGGAGCAATTTCACCCAGAGTGAAACAGTATCCATTGTCCCGTGAGGCTGAAGAAGGGATAAAAGAGACCATAAATGCACTATTAGCACAAGGGATAATAGTGCCTTCAACCTCCCCATGTAACACATGTATTTATCCAATCAAAAAAGCAAAAGGAGGGTCTTGGAGGATGATACAGGACTTACGCCCCCTAAATGATGTAATTCAGAAGGAGTTCCCTCTGGTCCCGAACCCTGCATCAATATTATGCAGCATCCCGAAAGTGGCATCACATTTCACAGTAGTACACTTGAAAAACGCATTTTTCTCAATACCCCTGGCTGAAGAGAGTAGATACTTTACAGCATTCACACTGGGGGGTAAAAGATATGAACACTGCAGACTACCACAGGGATACTGTGAGAGCCCGAGCATATTCAACCGCATATTGCATGAAGACTTGTGAAACCTATCAGTTGAGAGTACGATTATTCAGTACGTAGACGATTTATTGGTGTGTGCGCAAGACGAAGTAACATGTAGAAAGGATTCAACAACGCTCCTGACTCTACTGGCCAACAAGGGGTACAAGGTAGACAAGGAGAAGTTACAGTACTGTCTGACAGAGGTCCTATATTTAGGACAACTGATATCAAAAGATGGAAAAAGAATAATACCCGACAGGGTAGAAGCGATAAGATCTGTAAAAGAACCCACAACAGTGAAAGACATGCAGAAATTCTTGGGAATGTGCAACTATTGCCGAGCATGGATATTAGACTATGCAGCATACACGAGGCCCCTACTACAAGCACTCAAGGAAGCACAACAGGAAAATAAAAAAATAGAATGGTCCGAAGAAATGAGCGCGTCATTCCAATCATTAAAAGAGTTAATTTCAAGCGCTCCAGTGCTAGCAAACCCTGATTATGGACGCAAATTTTACCTGTTCTCACACTGCAAGGGAACACTCATGACAGCTGTACTGACACAAAAGACGTCCCTAGGACACAAGCCTTTGGCTTACTATAGTGGTACTTTGGATGCCGTGATGCAAGGCCATTTCGCGTGCGAGCAATCACTCGCTGCAGCCGCGTTCGCGATTAAGAAAAGTGCCACAATAGTAATGGGATGCCCTGTAACATTGTTTGTGGAACATTCATTATTTGCAATCCTTGAGAGGTCAAAAAGCACACTGACAACACAGCGGGCAACCGCTTATGAAATAATATTGTCCAGCACCAACATCCATGTGGTGAGATCCAAAACAGTAAACCCCGCGACATTCATTACAGAAGCATGCACACTAGAGGACATGCAGGACCACGATTGCGCAACCTACACAGGAGAAAGAGGGGAGGACACAGTGGTGTGTGAGAACGCTCTGAGCGAGGGGGAAGTGTACTTCGTGGATGGGTCTGCATCGATTGATGTGGACACGGGAGAAAAGCATGTTGGTATGGCGGTGGTGAGATTAGAAGACGGTGAGTATGAAACATTAGTTCAATACCGCCTACCATCACATTGCTCCGCACAAGCAGCAGAACTGATTGTGCTCATAGAAGCACTACATGCAGCAAAGGGTTGCGCAGTGACAATATACACAGACTCAGCTAACATGACGACGACAGTACATGGAGGTCTAGCGAGATGGGGCGGAGGGGATTTCGACGGGCAGACGGAACACCAGTACAGCATGCGGAATTGCTGAAAGAGTTAATTGAGGCCCTACAAAACCCTACTGCGGTAGCAATAGTTAAGTGCCAAGCACATACATCCAACACAGACGTTGTGTCTTTGGGGAACGCGGCAGCGGACGCTGCCGCCAAGGAGGCTTCCTATTTTCAGAAATATGACACAGGCGAGTACATGCTGCAGCATAAGACAAACAAAGAGCCCCCAGAAGGGTACAACATGATGCCCATATCACAAATACTAGAATTACAGGAAGGAGCTAGTGACGACGAAAAATTAATGTGGACAAAACAAGGGTGCAGCAAGTCAGGAACAGACTTGCTGTGGCGGCAAAATAACTCAGGAAAAGTGGTAATGCCAATACAGTTACTAGAAATTGCGTTTCAACAACTACACTTCCCTGCACATAATACCAAACAGCACATTGCAGCAGAAATACAAGAAGAATGGTTCGTGCCCTGTCTCCAGGAGCACGTATCTCGATTGGCAATGGAATGCACAACATGTCAGATCTACAATTCAGGAATGACATTACGCACACTCCGGGGTACAATTCCTAAACCCATTGGCCCATTCAGAGAACTGCATATTGATTACGCAGACATGGGGGAAAGGTGTAATGGCGCACGGTACATGATCGTGGTTGTGTGCCCATTTTCAAGGTGGGTGGAAGTGGGACCATGTGCACGACCTGATGCCAAAAGCGCCGCCAAGTTCCTAGTGAGGGAAGTGTTCCCGGGCTGGGGGATTTGTGACGTGATTCGCTCAGACAACGGCACTCATTTTGTGAATGAACTTTTCAAGGAAGTCACTACATTATTGGGAATAAAACATAAATTGTGTTCGATTTATCATCCTCAAAGTAATGGCGTAGTGGAAAAGATGAACGGACTGTTAAAGGGCAGGTTATCAAAACTATGCTTTTCATTGAAGAAGAATTGGATCTACTGTCTGCCCCTTGCGCTATTTGAACTGAGAAACCAGCCAAGTAAAGATCACCATTTGTCCCCGCACGAAATCGTGACTGGGAGACGAATGCACACAGCACACTCCCCACTGCGCGAACACTCAGATGCACATAGGAGCGCCGCGATATTGGGAGAAGAGTTCACGGACTATTTGAAAAAATTAACAAGGGCAGCGCGCGCACTATCAAAGCAGCTCTACCCACCCTTCACTAGAGAGGAGGGAAACATAACAGGGTCTGTCACAGAGCCTGAGCAACAGCTACAGCTAATGCCGGGCGAACTAATTTATGTCAGGAGTTTTGTGCGTCGATGGAATGCACCACGGTTCCACGGCCCATACGAGGTAGTGTTCTGCACGCCCACAGCTGTAAAAGTGAAGGGCTTGAGGTACTGGGTACACTTGACAGATGTGCGAAGAGCTTATAATAATGTGCAAGAGGAGGCAAATGAGGAGGCACAGACAACAGCAACCGATTCAACTGAACAGAATGTCTGAATATTAACTTGTGTTTGTGCGTCAGCAATGAACGTGAATGGGAAAGTGACTGATGAAGTATTGCTACATTCTCTTTTTATATATTACTGGAAAAAAAAGTTTTTTTTTTGGACTTATATGTGAATAATGAAGTGATCAAATTATGACATGTTTACACCCTTGTCTGTGAATACCCTTCCCTACAACCTTACCCGCTTCCATTACCCGTCAATATATATATTGGCACTAATGGTGCCAACAAAATGTTTACATGCATGCACTTAATGCACTTTTATATCTCAAACAGGAACTACCATGGCATCTAACAGGCAGCCTGCAACGGATAGAATTAGTAGAATGAGAGAATTAATAAATGAGAGATGCAGATATTCGTATGAGTGCGGATTATCATGGTGCATTACAATGTTTTTTATTCTAATGTTTGGTCTAGTTACATATTGGTTTGTAGTGTTCATCTCTATCGAGATGAACGAGGGGGGAGGGATTAACAGCACTGGGATCAACAGCACCACTGGGACCAATGTAACTACAAGTGTCAATATGAGGGAAGGTGATTTTCTGGTATGGGATGGAACTAAACTTGTATGGGGTTATCACACCACACCATCCAATGCTGCCATATCAGAAAAGAAAGAGCCGCAGGGTGGAATGCAAAACAACACAGTGTCTCCACCAGTGATGTATAGGTATAATGCTCGCAGTTTAAATGACCGAAACCCGTCTGCCATATCGTGGTTGTATGATACCCCCACCAGTCAACCTGCCCCCATCTTAAAAAACAACCTGCAAGATAAACTCAGGGACGAAAAGGAAAAGATGCTAGCAGCACACGAAAACTTATACGATGAATGGGCCAAGGGGGGCGGGAATGAGAAAGGGGGGTCTAAGAACAACAGACGGAAAAGGGAAACCGGGAGGAGGAAGTATGATGAGTACTATGGGTTAGGATTAGACAAAATGGAAGACCCACGACACCCCCACCAGACAAATAAGTGGTATGCAGATATGAGTGCCACCGCAAAACAAACAACAAATGAGAGCTGTTATGTCTGCTCCCTCATTCCTCATGCTTCAGGTACACCCAAAGTATTGCTACCCAAAGAGTTGCCAATTATAGATGCCCAATGTCTCCTTCATCTCACGTTATGCAGGATTAAGAACACCTTCCACGCACATGAAGTTACTTTTAAAATGCTGCAGAACGAGAAAACTTGCTACCCAAAAACGGCAGGGGTGGTATGTCTGGAGGAACCATTTTTTGTAATACATGGGACACTTTTTTCAGACAACAAGTGGAAGGATGAAGAAGTAATGTGTAAAGCTGAAGCACTGAGAGGTGTGGCACCAGAGAAACTGCAGTGGATAGACGAAACATGCATACCAGTATGGAAGGAACACATTTCAAAACTAACCTGGGTAACCGCCATTGAAAAACCCTTCAAACTGCAGAACGAAATAGACTATGAACTATGTTTCAAAGGAGAGGGGAAAACCACCATGGGAACAAACAAGAGCTGCAACAAGACCCTCACCATCCCAGATCTGAGAAAAGGGACAGCGGCCCTAATGGACACGTACTGGGTATGCGGCAATCAGGCATATCTGCACCTTCCCCCGTCATGGAGTGGCAGCTGCTCAATGGCCACTCTGCACTCAGCCCTAATGGTAATACCAGAAAGCCACATCGATGGAAGCAAAAGGACACAGGAACGCATACAACAGAGTGCAGCCCAGCCGACTGCGGAGTCACAACTGTATGTCCTGTCCTCCGGAAACAAGGGAGAGGTGCTGACCCGTAACAGAAGAGCATCAAATTACATATCAAAGGCATCATCAGAACTGTTGGCTCAGATCCCAGACAGATATCGATTATTCAGCTCAGCAGAAACATTCTTTGCCTCACTCATCTCAAGTGTCCAAGCAAGGGCAAACGCAAAGTGGCTCCAGATAACACGTTGGGAACTGATTCAGCTGGCCAATGACACTGAAGAAGGGTTCAACGTAATAAAAGTGGAACTAAGGGCTTTACAGCTGATGACAATGCAAAACAGGTATGTCTTGGACCTGTTGACGACGATGGATGGAGGTGTTTGCCGAAAAATTGGAAGTGCCTGTTGCACTTTCGTACCTTCCGAAGATGCAGAAAACGGCTCCCTGTCCCATGTGATCGAAGCAGTGCACAACCTAGGAGAAAAAATGAAAATGGAAGGTGGAGCAGAAGACAGTACGTGGTTCGATAACATTTTCTCCTGGGTCCCCTCGTGGCTTGGAACAACTGTGAAATTTTTGATGCCAGCTGTGGTGTTCCTCCTTTTTGCCTTTTGCCTGTGCCAGGTGGGTCTTCGATGTTGCGCTAACGCAGTACCTAATGGTGCAATGATGATGGTGACAATGGGCAACACTCGTGGGACAATACAATACATGCAGGAAGTGCAGGTACAAACAGGAACAGATAACACACCAAGATATCAGCTGGTGCCTATCTATCACGACAAAGATATCGTAGATAAAGCATGGCACACCACCATTAGAGAGCCCCGTGTACTAGAATGGTACCAGGAGGTGTGGGTAGATTTGGCGGGAGATGGCGGATGTATATACCTAACTTGTACCCCAGATGAATACGCCAGAAGAGGGGAAAGCTTACGGGGGGTATGCAGAGCATGGATGCCCATAAAAGGCACACCTGCATGGGATGAGGCGGTGATGGACGAAGCAGAATGCAGAAGGCTGGAGGAGTTAAAGTATTCGTTACTTAAGTAACGAAAGGGGGGAAATGTAGGGGAGGAGTGGTCCAAGGGACCCCCCTGGCCTGCATCTCCACCCCAGGTGAGGGCCATGGCTCATCGGGCGTCCCCTCCTTACCACCAGGGCCCAGGTGGTGGATGGCTCACCTGCTGAAGACATTGCCCGCACTTATTAAATTTAGCTAGGCCTCAGAAAACATTTTGTCTACTAAAGATGGTGTGAGCTCAGCGCACTGTAGCGCGGCCCCCACCGTCGGAAAGTTTCAGTTCTCCCTGTCTCCGCAGCACCATGGCAGATCCGCTGCGAGCCCGTTCCCACGAACAAGACGGACATGATCTAGCGTAATACACTAACATTGTAACAGTTCACCTTCCGCAGTGTATCACTGCTCCCAGAATGACCCGGTCAGCAAGGCCTGGGCGATGGGAAGATCTGTAGAATGGTCATCTGATGAAAGCAGAAAGGTACCCAAATGTGAATGTCGAAAACCACTTTTTCCTTTCCATACAACCACTTTTACTAAAGAAACCTGCAAAATTGTGTAATTATCGTACATGATACCAGCCGTGAAGGACCCACACCCCTGCAGGGGTGTGCAAATGATAAAAGCATTCCGGGGGATTATTCTTTATATGTATCAGTGAAAGCCGTACACCCCGCGGTCCCGCGCCATAACTGAACTAATGCTGCTAGGGTACACAAGAAAACGAATGTAACCATACAGAGGGCACATGTGAAGAGTGTGCGAGAATGCACTCGTCACGCGTGTATGTCTAAGCCCCTCATGTACCACCACCGTCACGTACAGTGGCGGGTTACTTTCTATGTACTCCACCAACCCTGCTACTACCTCACTCACTGCAAATGTATATGCATATAACTAAATACTGTAGTTGTTAAAACATAGTGTACGAATAAGGTGACCAGACTGAATATAATCGAGACACATTCAGCAAAGTTGAAATGCATGTTTTAAAGTGACTTGAATAAGTATTATAGAGCGTTCAAATGTTTGTGATGTTTTTACCTAAAGTCGGCAACACACGAGGGAGATACCGTTGTGAATATGTGAAAGGCCATTCCCCCTCCCACCCTGCAAAGACTGCCAAACATGAGAGCAGAGGCCCGCGCCGCGCTGCTCCACCTCCCCCAACCAGACTGGAGCCGCTTCAAAGATTTGTAGCCCCCTCTGCAGCACCCAAGGCCACGGGCCGCCACCTGCATTATTTACAGCACAGCAGTAAACCCCTGCCTGAACCCACGCTTCCAAAGGCGCCCCCTCGTAAACCCCTCAACCCACCAAATCATCTTAGACTTATGGCCTTGTGCAATCAGGACACCCAACACTCTGGCAACACACAGCAGCACATTTATAACCACATCCGACCCATGCCCTGAAGCTTAGCCCCTCAACCTATGGTCCCGGTCAACAGGACACTGGTAACCTTGCCCTGACGAATGACCATCAGACCCCTCACAAGGTGCATTCCTCCTGTGTTGCATTAACCTGTAGAATAACCCATTGGAAGATTTACTAAAGAAGATAATATTGCAATGACTGAATGACTGCGGTGTGCATGGCCTAGGGCAAATAAGTCAGGAAAAGACATTCATTTCTGACACTGGCCGCGATGGCACAACAACACCGCCCGGATGAACTCTGCCAACCTGCCAGGCCCAGCCCAACCCACGAGGCTGACCAGTGACGTTCTCCAGCCACGGCCAACCACATCGCAGCAGCACCTATAGTTAGTCGTCGCCACCCAATCCCATTGAACTTGTGCCCCCTATAATGTGTAGGTTCTTATGACGTTTTTTGTAAATATATACGCCTGTCTTTGTGATTGTCAGACAGAGCGCTCTCGGAGTTTGCAGAGTTCTTTGCATGCCCTATTCTGATTGATAAACTCCCATTTAAGCTCACCCGCACTCTGTCTTGGCTTTATTCCCAACCTGGGAGAGTCTGTCATTGTCTCTCATTGCGGGGAGGATCGTGCTGGTTGGGGACGCTCGCCTTCAACATTGATGTTCCTTAGTTTCTTTAGGCAGGGAAAATCCCACCATAGTATAGGGCAAGTTAGGCGTTACACCCTGCTGTTAGAACTATCTTTGTTGTCTGTGTCATCTCTCTTGATACCATGCCTGTCTCACACTGCATGAATGATTTACGAAGGGATGAGTAGTGTACAAGGGTGAGAGGGTGCTATTGAGCATGGGACTCCAATAATGAACGAGTCCCTATATTTGTGTTGGTGTCCTATTAGTGGTGTGCCAATTAATGTGGTAGTGTGAATGAATGTGTGTGGCCCGATGCCTAACAGTCTCTGTCCTAGTTTGCTCTTTTTCTCTAATATTTCTGGTGGTCCCTGGCAGGCAGCAAAATCCACAGAAGAGCCATAGGGCACTTGGGCCCAACAGACAAGTCCCAGCTTGGAACAGGGGAACGGACAGGTTACCCAAATGAAAATGGACTAGGCTTCCCCATTTAGGAGCAGAATGGAAGACCAAACACCTACTAAAGATTTCCAAGCCATGCTGCAAAGAGAGTGGGGCTAAAGACCCTCATGAAGACTGTTTGGGAAATTCCAGGGCAGAAGAAGAGATGGAAGGAGTTGGGATTAGAGAACCTAGAAATTGGTCCAGGGAAGCTGCAGACCTAGGTAGCCAATGGGAGCAGAGTGACCATTCGAGGTAGGAAGGAAAGGGATATAAAAGGTCAACGAGCAGTGAGAAGTTATGGGTAAGTTTGGATGAAGAAGGAAGACCAAGCAACCAGCAAGGAGTATGCAGCGGGTGGAGAAGGAATTGGTGGAGACTTTTGGTGTCTTTGGAGAAAGTGATGGTAAGGTGTTAGAATGAAAATGTGGTACCAATTTGGTTGATTGTGTGAGTGCAAGAGTAGTTAGGGAGGGATTGAGAGTGTGTCTGAGTGAGAGGGAAGTGAGGCAGGCGGGTAGAGGAGAGCTGAGGCAGAAGGGTAGTGTTTGGAGGATTGAGATCTGGGGGGATGCAGATAAGATCAGAAGGGAGCTGGAAGGCAGAGACAGGAAAAGGGGAAAGGGCAGAAAGACCAGGTGACAATGTGTGACGAGAGAGAGAGCAGACAGAGGACCATGGAAATGAGAGGCGACAAGCAGGTAAGGAAAAGGCTGAGAGGCTGTTATCTGCTGGAGGAAAGGCGTGCAAGGCCTTTCTCACTGCTCCACTAGGTCACCTAGTAAGTCCATGCAGGGGTCTGTGCGAAATTAATAAGGCCTTTATATCTTCTCTAGGACAGCAACAGGTTAGACGGTAGGGGTACTCTGTCTGTAGGGAACCTGAATTAAAATAGGACCTTTTGCAGCAGGTAGCCTGGGCAAGGGAGGTAGGAGTCCCTTTCAAGGGTGAGGAAAGGTTTACAGGTGTCACCCTTAGTCTTGGAGCTCTAATTGCCTTTTTTGCAAATCATTTTATAATAAACGTGAATAACCTATTCTTTCATCTTGTGACTCATTGAGAACATATTCACAAGTGGTGGGAGTACCTGGTCTAATGATGTGAAATACTTACCTATGTTGGCAATTATTATTATTATTTATTAATGTGATACAAATTTAAACAAATGTAAAAAACTTTACACATAAATTCACATCAGATATCTAAAATGCATAAATAGAATACAGTAGAATACAAAACAATTCCAAATCTTAGTAAAATCCTTGATACAATTTCTAGATAATTTATATATGAATTCGAGTCAAAATCTAAAAGAGGTGAGTAAACATCCTATTCTAATTAATAATTAAGATAAAACATTTCATGCTTGCACAACAAAATGCCAATTACTTATCGGGGGAAGACCCCCTTGAATTTAATTTCATGAGAGCAATTGCCACTCGCCAGACCTGAAAAAGTGCTAAATGCAGTTTAGGGTTATATGTGTTAACACACTGCTTCCAAAAATCTGCCTGGCCCATATAGTCTGTGTTATGGACAAATTCGCCCAGATATTTGATATACTCTATTCTCATCCTGCCGCAGCTCGTCAACACGTGTTGAGCCGTCTCAGGTTCAGTAGGGAGATCACAAATCCTGCAATATCTTTCTGCTAGGCTTAGCCCCAGTACAGGGCCCTGGGTAGATAGAGTCGGTAAGTGATTGAGGCGCATTAATAGGATAAACCGCCTCAGGTGTTCTGATGGGCACTGATTTAGATAGAGTTGCGCCTTTCCATAGGTATATAGCATCTTAATAGTCTGAAAAGCTATAGCTTTTCAGGCTATTAAGATGTTTAAAATTGTTCTGCCAATCCCACAGGTTGAGGCGATTGCGCATGCTGGTAATCAGGACTTCATTTTCCCGGCCCCATTCAGGTGACCAGCTAATTTCTTCAGTCAGAGATCGAATCTGATTTTCAAATTTAGCCTGTCTACCAGCCGCACACTCTTCCCTAATCGTCAGTAATAGATTGTTTGTTGGTTTATTATTGAGTTTAATATGGAATTCCATCCTCTTTCTTAATACCATGGCTCTAAGGGAGAAAATTCCTAGCTCAAGTCTAATAATTGCCATGGGAATACACTGTGGAAGGCCGAGGATTTTCCTCCAGAACTTACCCTCAATCAGTTGTAACCATCCTAAGTTCATATTTATCAGTGGGTCTAAACCATACGTCACCATAGGAGCCAAACATTGGATATATAACTGACGTGCTGCCCAAATTGAGAATCCGCATTGCTCTCGTGTGAATTTATAGACTAAAGCTGTAAGTTGAGCAGCTTTTGTTTTGCGCTCCTGGATGCAAGTGAAATAGTTTCCTTTGTTATCAAATTCTACCCCCAAATATCTGTACATGTATGTATATTCAATTTCGACCACACCCATCATCATTCTTGGTCTAGCCACTCTACCAACAGTGTATAACAACAACTTGGTCTTACTATTGTTAATAACTAGTTCATTGCTTTCTGCATAACGCCATAGCTGTTTGGCTGATCTCAGGATACCACTAAAAGTGTGATCCATAATCACCAAATCGTCTGCATAAGCTAAAAGTGGGCAGTGGTAGCGGCCTAACTTAGGGGGACAATTATTAATCCCTAGAAGACATTTGGGTATATCTGAGATAAACAAGTTATACAATGTTGGAGCAGTAACACATCCTTGCTTTACTCCTCGCTTCTGAGGGATGGGTTTGGTTACCGAACCCAAATTGTCCAGCCTAACTTGAACAGTATTATTTGAATGTAATAGCTCCAAATAATACAGTAGAGGTTCAGGGCAGCCTAGATTCCTCAATTTGTTCCATAGAAGGGAGCGATTGACCGAGTCAAAAGCCGCCTTAAAATCTATATATAGTGCATATAGAGGGGGATTTGCACGAGATAGAGCCTTGCTTCTCAGAGTATTCATAATAAATATATTGTTGGAAGTAGAATAGCCTGCTCTAAAACCACTCTGGAATTGATCTAAGATCCCAGCTTTCTCTACCCATATTAGCAATTCTTTCAAGATGAGTGCTGCAAACAGTTTCCCAGAGCAGTCTAACATAGATAAGAGCCGGTAGTTCATAGGATCGGACCTGCTGCCTTTCTTGAAGACAGGTATGATGATGGCTGCCTGTCAAGATGTCGGTATACTACCTTCGTTTAATATCTTATCAAACAATATTTTCAAGAGGTTTGCCCAAAAGAGGGGGTTACTCCTCAGCACCATATTAGAAAGGCCATTAGGCCCTGGGGCTCGTGAGGTGTTTAAGGCCTTAATTCTTATATGTAGGTCCTCCACAGAAACTGAGAATGGGGGAATAGGGGGTTTGCTGGCCTTGGGAATATAAGTCCCAGGGCTGCTCCCCATATTTCTAGTTTCCAAAAAGGAGATCCATTTGTCACCTCCTATAGGATTAACCATACTGGGTAGAGTTTTCCCCTTTGCCTTTCCCAATATGGACCAAATTTTGCGAGTGTTGTTACCACATAATGTTCTGACTGTATGTTGCCACCTTTCTATCTTCCATGTGTTTTTGTGTATTTTTAGCCATATTTGGTAAGTGGTCTTCAACTTTCTTATTTTGGAGGCAATCATCCTCTTGGGGTCCGGGCCATTTCTTATATACCTCATCTCTCCTCTAAGCTTGCGTTTCCTATCTCTGATCGCACGGTCGAATTTTAATTCGTTTGAGGCCTTGCCCACCATTAGGCCCATTTTATGGGAACCGTGCAACGCAGAGAACTTACTTATCCAATTTTCTATTTGTTCCGGTGACTTTTGCATAAACAAATTTAATTGTTCAATATCCCACTCTTCGGACGCCCTTGTGGCCTTTAGGATATTATTCGTTGACCAGGAAATACGATTTAGGGAATGGTTAATTACGAGATCTCCCATATTAACCAATGCAGCATCCGGGTGGCTGAGTCCCAATGATAATATCAGCGGGTCATGATCACTCCATTTGTACTCGCTCACCTTCATATCTTTTACAATTAATGCGATCTCTACACTAGTATAGATATAGTCTAAGGTGCTCACACTGCTCCCATTCTTCCATGTAAATTTACCAGGGCAATCGTTTCTAGTACGACCATTAATTATTTCAAGGTCCCAGCATTCAAAGAAGGCCCTCCAACACATCCCCTCTATATCCGTTATAAGCCTGATTCCATATACTGTTACTTGTTAGAAGCTGATTATTACTTATACCGCTACCACTGTTAATTCTACAATTTAAATCCCCAGCCAAAATAACAAAATCTCTACCGTTGGTTACATTCCAATCACTTAAGAGATTATGCAGGGTATCTTGTATATGTTCTCTATGCTTTGCGCCCGGGGGGTTATATATATTTATTAATAATATTTCTTCCCATCTTGCTTTAATCCTGACGGTCAGAGCAGCAGCACACAGGTAATCACTATCCACTGGGATCATTCTACTTTTCAGCTTATTGGATATCCCAATCGCTAGACCCCCGTATGGTCGTCCGCGTATACCTTTCTTCGCAAGGGTGTGATAGATAGTGTACCCATCCATGGCTGTCTGCTGTAGCAGCCAAGTTTCTTGTAGTAAAAAGATGGGATATTTACTTATCATTGATAGAGAGCCCTTGTTGGTAAGAAAATGTTGATGACCATGTGTATTCCAGCTTAACAGGGTTTGATCTCATGATTGTTGTAGAACTAGGGGCAGCGAATCTGCCAACCATTTTAGTGTATTTTGAATGTCTGCCATCTGTACATTCTTTCCCGTTTTTTGGGTGGGTATACCACTCTTATTTGGGGCTGCCGTTGGCTCAACACTTGGAAGTAAGGGATCCTCCTTCTCTTTACAGGCATCTACTTCCACCCCCACCTGTAATAGACATTGTTTATGAGATCGAATCAATTGAGCAGATGCCAAGACACAGCAATGGAGGGCTGTTACATTGGGATTGCATACAGTAAGTGGTTCTACAAAAGAGAAGTCCTCCGAGCGGATTACCCGCAATTGTGGGATCAAATGCAGTTTATTCAAGACCTCCGTTCTTGTCAACCACTTGTCCCTCTTCTTTTGATTTAAGTTTTTGATAATGCATATTTTACTTGTATTAGGGGTATCAATTTCTGTTGTTTCCAGTGGGTTAGGGGGTCCCTTGTTGTCCACTTTATGCTGTTCTTCTTGGTGCGAGCATATAGTGTCCACTTCAACTGAGCTAGTAGAGAGGTCAGAGTTGGGGTCCTCCATAATCGTGCTGGTGATTTCCTGAGGTATATCCGGGATGATCCAACTTGTTAGGGTCCCCATCCCTTTCTTAGCATTTTTTTTGGTTTTTCGCTTCTTACGTTTAGATTTTTTTGCACATATTGCTGGGGCATTAGTGGCAGGTAAAGGGGAGGCTATTTCAGTCACCAAATTTTTTGAGGCTAGGCGTCTTTGTTGACGTCGCTGTTTTTTTGTCAGAGGTATTTCCAAGGCTTTCTCTATAGATTTATCTAAATTATCGGGTATCATCTGTGAATCCTGTCCTTCATCACCATTAGGGGGGTACTGGTTGGATAGATCTTGCCCAGTGGGAATGAGAGGATTGGGTAGTCCCAGCTGTATTATCGAGTTTGCGTGGATCCTCCCACATAGTTTTAGCAGTATTTTCATAGCAAATTGAAGAGAAGCCACTGAGGCTTGCAGATCTATAATGGCTGGGCTGTTACAGACTTCGGAGTTTCCACTATCTCCTTTGTCCATACATTCCGGATCTTCAGAGCTTATATAGAGATTTGGGGAAGTTGATAGCCGTTCCTCTGACAAAACCACTGAGGAGATAGAGGAGGGGCGCATGGGGAACGAGCCCGATATATTTGATGTTGAATTGCCTGGTTGTCTTGGGCTAATAAGTCCCCCAGGCTTTTGCTGCCCCCTCTGAGCTGCGTTTAAAACCTGTGCCTCAATCACAAGTGGGCAATCGTTGGATACTGTAGAGGGATTGTTTAATGTGGCCATTGATTTTTGAATTGATAAGCATAAATCTAAGAGGGAGTTGTTATCAATGTCATTAAAGTTAGTATTATCCAAAGAAATGCTGTTATTATGTTGGACTGGCGGTTGATAATTACTGGCTTCCGTTCCTGGTTTCTCCCCAGCGTTAGTTGGCTTGGTGTGGATTTTCCCAAACATAGCTGGAATAGTCCCTTTAATCGATCTACCCTCCACCTCTGTAGGATTAATATTCTTATTAGCTTTCTGCAGTAAAAGGTGCCTGGACTCTTCTTGGCCTTTACGCAGGTTGTATCGAGTTTTGTTCTGCCTGGTTTTGGCCATGGATTTTGATGGATTTTAATCACCCTTCTCCTATAAAGGGGTAGTGATGAAGAGATAGGTACCGTCGTGTAAATACTATCTCGCTTCAATTGTATCAGATTCCACGATGTAAAAGAGCAAGAGTGCACTAAGACATTGTGCTTGTATGTTTGTAATATGAATGGCTCACCTCCACAGGTTCCGAGTTGAGGGTAGCGTCACAGCACCGAATAGTCACAGAACAGTCAGCGCCCTTCACCCCTGTCGGGCTTAACGCCGCAAGGGTGGTAGCCTGAGTCTTTTGGCTGCTCCCGAAGTCACGTGATAGATCACGTGCCGTGCGTGGCTCCGCCTCCTCCAGGAAGCGTGTAGCGCAGATGACGGTGGCAAGAGTCGAGGAGCGACTCGCAGTGGCGGTCAGTAAACGAAGCTCCAATCAAGCGAGTTCCAAGATCTCCACGTAGAGGCACAATTCACAGAGCGGGAGACAGCCTGAGTCTTTTGGCTGCTCCCGAAGTCACGTGATAGATCACGTGCCGTGCGTGGCTCCGCCTCCTCCAGGAAGCGTGTCGCGCAGCTGACGGCGGCAAGAGTCGAGGAGCGACTCGCAGTGCCGGTCAGTAAACGAAGCTCCAATCAAGCGAGTTCCAAGATCTCCACGTAGAGGCACAATTCACAGAGCGGGAGACAGCCTGAGTCTTTTGGCTGCTCCCGAAGTCACGTGATAGATCACGTGCCGTGCGTGGCTCCGCCTCCTCCAGGAAGCGTGTAGCGCAGCTGACGGCGGCAAGAGTCGAGGAGCGACTCGCAGTGCCGGTCAGTAAACGAAGCTCCAATCAAGCGAGTTCCAAGATCTCCACGTAGAGGCACAATTCACAGAGCGGGAGACAGCCTGAGTCTTTTGGCTGCTCCCGAAGTCACGTGATAGATCACGTGCCGTGCGTGGCTCCGCCTCCTCCAGGAAGCGTGTAGCGCAGCTGACGGCGGCAAGAGTCGAGGAGCGACTCGCAGTGCCGGTCAGTAAACGAAGCTCCAATCAAGCGAGTTCCAAGATCTCCACGTACAGGCACAATTCATATGTTGGCAATGATTGGCATGATATGAACATACCAAGGCATATTATGGAAATGCACAACTTAACAGGATTTTTTGGGTATAGAACAACACTGAGTGGCAATACCAGGCATGTTGTGAAAGTGCCAGGTTATTTGAATATTATGACACCTTACCTAGCATGGTAAACGCCTTTGCCTATGACTGCATTACCTGACTGGCTGAGAAGCAGACACATCATTCCAATTCCTGGGAGTACCGACTCAACAGATGGCACCAGGATTGCATGACACATGGCCATATGAAAACATATCTAGACCTCAGGTGTCTGTGGCTGGGCATCACTACATGATGGCAGTGCCATGGAGTAGGATGCTGCTCTTGGCTCAGTCCTTCCTCGTGGTTTCCTTACTCTGCTTGAATACCAATGGCAAACTATTCTCGACCGGCTATTTCCATGTAGCAGCACTACGAGCTACAATGGACATATGAGTGATATACCTGCTATTTTGTGGCAGTAGCTGGCCTTTTCATGGCAATGGCCTTAAGAACAGACCAACTCACATAAACGGTTCAACGGGCTGTCCCTCTCGCTCTCTTGTCTAGAGAAAGCAAGATCCTCCCTAAACCAGACATCTCTTTGTCCAAGCTAGTTTCTACTGCTTGTTTACCGCGGCTCTCTAGTGTATCGCAAGGGCACAAAGGCAGCCCCTTATCTATCTAACCTCCCTGTGGGACGTGCTAGGACCCTTACGGTTAAATCTAAGGGATGTGGGGTTGTGTCTTCCAGGCACTCAAGCCCCAATCTATTGCCTTCCTATTAAGCCCTGATGTTTCTCTACCTGTGTAAATACTGGAGGGGGTATCTGTATGTCTACCCTCTATATGGTAGTGTAAAGGCACAGAACACCCCAGCAGGGCTCTCAATTTGCTAGCAATGGACGAGCAGCCAGGTTTAAGCTTTCAGGAGGTGATGCAGGCAGGTTCCTAAGTACAGTGCGTCCACATGCCGCCACAAAGCAATATCTGCACGCTATGTTAGGCAATAACACAGCTTCTTTATATAAAATAAGATTCAGGAATAAATATAGATTTAAATAATAACACTTTGTACTTGGAAATACTTATTCAAAGAATGGCAAATATATACACTCTATGTGGTACCACACAATACTTAAATTTAGTAATAGATGCATTAACTGCAGACAGTTTTAAATAGGCATGTGAATTCTTATGTGAGGTGTATCAGCATAGAATAGGGAAGAAAGGCAGGTTAGTTGTGAGCAATGGCAGAATGTTTTCTTTAGACTAGATATACAATTCCGTGTGATGATCCCCCAACCTGGGCAACCTGTAATGGAAAAGTTAGCAAGTAACTTATCTTGTCTTTTACAGGCCTGTTCAATAATGTTCAATAACCTTCTGCGTTCTTTAAAAGGTTCTACCACCCTTAAAGTACCTGAGAGGCCACAAGAGAACAGGATCCAAGACAAACCTGGGACCCCTGGACGACTCCTGAGGCTAGAAGATGCTCTTCCTTATCACAGTACCTTTGGTGCTTTGGCAGGCGAAGTGGCAGAGTTTCTCGGTTTCACTCGACGATTCCCTCCGAGTATGGACGCCCCTTGGAAGAAGGGGTCACCCGGGATGCTGAGTCCACGAGAAAAATGGAACCAAATTCGTTCTGAAGTGCAGCAGTTTTACTGTTCGTAGTGCTATCCTTTGGTTGATGATTTCTCTGACTGTAGAAGTTCTGGGAAGATTAAACTTGCTGTTGGCTACTTAAAGGCTTGGCAGGTGAGAGTAAGACCCCTGGGATCTTTTGATGACTTCTGGCGGTGACGGATGCATTGGTCACTTTTGGTGTCGGGTTTCAGAATATTGCGTCATTCCACCTTTCGCTTCTTCGGTGCTGCAGCCGCAGCATGGACCTTTGGACGGCTTCTGCCAACCTGGACTGGATCACTGGAGGAGACCTCGGACCCTCACCAAGTTCGGACCCTCTGGACATCTTTGTTAGCTTCTGGTGGAGGGTAAGTCACCGACAGACCTTGCTCTGCACTCAGCGACTCTGGACTCTTTGCAGCGGGAAAAAGTGGTCAGTGATGATGGCAAGGATGTCCCTCGAAACTTTCTTAGGCTGTTTGGAATTTTCGAAGCTCCAGGTGTCCAGCAGCATTATGCCAGGGTACGCCCTCTTCTGGCTGTAAGACAGCAACGGCTTCCAGCGGTCACGAAATGCACCTCTGGACCCTGGGTGACACCAATGGACTTCTTCGACTCAAGATGTCCAGGCACTCTTCTTCAGGACTCACGAAGACCCCCCTCTCCGGACAGCAGGCACACAGGACTAGCTGTCAGTTTCACGGTCGGACTGACATGTAGAACTCACCGAAGAATGAGATTTTGGTCTGACCTGTGTCTTTGTTGGTATTAGCAATCTTGTTCTGGCATTTTCTTTGGATGGTCCAGGAGTCGTGCAGGAATGGACGACCGTCTCGTACGTCACCCTGCCTAAGGAATGGAACACCAGATAGGGAAACACCCAGAGCCAACCACCAATAAGGAAAAACCCAGATGGGTAAAAACACCTGATGTGGAATTGATATGGTGTTGGATGTTGAGAAGTAGAATGGAATCCAATAGTTTCCCATCAGCAAGGATGTGCACTCTGCAATTTGGACCCCGCAAATAGTAGAGGCGAGGGATTTGGAAGGCAGACAGGAAAAAGCAACAATACAGAAGGATCCAGGAGGTACAATTCAGGAATAAAGCAACATGGAAAGGATCGAGCAGTAGAGAGGTCCAGGGATACAGGGAGGGACAGAGCAAGAGAAAACGCTAGGAAGGAAAAAGAAGCAATATTTCGTAAGTGAAATGTCACGGATAAGAAAACCAAGGAGCGCCGAGCTAAGCTTTACCTTAGCGTTGAAACGCTCCAAGTCGGGTCTGATTGCTACTGATAACTCTTGTGGCAACGTGGTCACGCAGAGCGTTGCCAGCAGAGCGCCATGTTGGAATCAAAGAGATGTGGCCCCCGACAAAGGCCACATCTTCCACACAGATCTTCAAACCCAACCCGCCCCTGTCTGCCCTCCCACCACTCACTCTCCTCCTTCTCCTCCTTCGCGCTCTTGTCTCCCCTGAAGAAGTCCCCAGAGTTGTCAACTCCATGAAGGTCTCTTCCAAACATGTTGCCCCTTGCTCCTCCAGAACCATCAAGGACAACATCTCCGCTCTCGCCCCTGCTCTTGTTGATCTCTTCAACCACTCCTGTGCTACTGGTTCTTTTCCATTCTCCCTCAAGCACTCCCTTGTACGCCCCTTCCTTAAAAAAGAAACCTCTGCAGACCCTTCCTGCTCAGCCAACTACTTCCCCATTTCCATCACCCCCTTCCTGGGGAAACTGCTTGAGAAGTTGGCCCTCCCCCAACTCATTTCTCATAATGAACTTGTTTGCGGTCTACACAACCACCAGTCTGGATTCCGAGCATCCAGAGGCACGGATACTGCTCTTCTGAACACCCGTGAAGAACTGCTTGCATCCCTTGATTCAAACTCCCCTACTGTCCTCATCATCCTTGATCTCTCTTCTGCTTTTGACACAGTGAACCATTCCATCTGTTAGGCAGAAACCTGTGCAGTTCCCTTAGGGACCACTGCCAAAGATTTAAGACTACAGGTGTTTGGCAGTAAACCCACTTGGTAGAAGTCTGTACCACACAGATTCACTTGATAGCTGTGGCTGAGCAGTCAGACTTCCCTCAAGAAGAGTTAGGCAGTATACAGAGCATGCAAAATAGGTACAGAAATACAGTAGCACAAGCAAACACTGACCAGAGCTTGGGTGTAAAAGTATATCATTATTTATTTCACACACACTTATAAAACACACTAGCACTAAATTGGTAAGATAAGTTCAAAACACAATCACTATTATCATATGTACATCCCTGATTACGTGTTGGACAAGTCTTAGTTAACACCACTTATTTCCAGACAGAGGTGAGCGCTTAACGTTCGATGGCACTCCAACAAGTTCAATAAAAAGGGAGGGAAAAGCAGAATTATGGAAGCATACACACTAAACACTTTTTAAAGAACCCCAGCAAGTTAGGAAAGCACAGTCTACTGATGAGGAAGGAAGTTTAGGTGCCAGGCCCACTTTCAAGGGAGCCAGGCGGAAGAAGCCCAAGATCAGACAGTTACACAGAGTCTTCAAAGTTTTTGGAGGTAGTTCGAAAAAGGTTTAGTTCAGTGCAGAAAAGTTAGCTAAGGTGTCCCAGGCTAACCCAGGTTCGAGAGACGAGGATTTAATACACCCCGTTCGATCGGTTGCAAGGGAAGCGAGGCGGAACACGGTACCTTAAATGGAGAGGATCCTTCAGCGGGGGGCAGTTGTTCCTGGCAGCGGGTGCAAGTCGCAGCGTCGTCCAGAGGAAGAGAAGATCTCGTTGTGGAGGAAAGATGAAGGTCGTTGCACTGCCAGGGAAGAAACCAGCCGCAGAGTTCTCCGGTACAAAGGTACTACCCTTTCGGTTCACGGTAGTGGTGAAAACGTGGTATCCCGGTTGCCGGGGTGCTTGGCACAGGCAAGGCAGCCACGAGAGGCTCCAGGAAGGCGAAAAGAAGGTAGACTGGTTATCGCCACCAGTCGAAGGAAGAAGACTCTCCGGGCTGGAGATCTCCTCTGTCGTTGGGAAAAGTAGTGAGACGGTTCAGCAGGGCTCCACCGGTGGTGTCGTCGTTGCAGGCCGGCTCAGCTTCTCCCTCCTCGGATTCTCAGGTCCTGTGGCGACTTCTGAAGTTCCAGTCCCCAAAGCCCTGCTTTTATGCAGCACACCCCCATTCACTCAGCCTAGCTGTCAATCAAACATGCTAAGTGGTGAGCCGGCAGGCCCACCACTTGGGCAAATCACACAAGAGTGCGACTTGAGTTAACAAGGTAACTCAGTACAGGGTGCCTAAACCCACTCCCACACCCCCTGTGGTACCCAGACAGAGTGGCACCACTTTTGGAGGCTTCTGTGGAGAAGCCCGCCAAAAAGTGGAACAAAGGGCTCGACGTGGGTTGGAGTCACAGAAGAGAACACAAACGCCATTTTAGAATCGAGTTCTGGCAAAAAATACCAACCGGTGAATTAATATTAAATAAATAAACCGGCGGTATGTTCGAGGCTATAAGAATTAAATAATTAAAGTTGGTAGTTTCGAACAATGGGAAAATCCCATAGAGATATATTTGCTTTCGAATATAAAAAGTAGTATCCACTGCCACCAGCCAAAACTCGATCAGGGGGGACGGAGACGTGCCCCCTCGAACAACAGACCCCGGGGCAATCGAATTGCCCTGACCAGTACGTCCACAATATGATGGTTTGTACTGGTTTCTGTTCATAATTTGGGACTGGTAAAGCCAATGGTGACTTTACATGCCCTGGGAGACAGTAGTCAGTCCCAGGGTGTGGAGTCTATGTTGGGGGGTCGCTAGGACACCCCTGGGTTACGGCACGGAGGGTGCGGTGTAACCCACATCAAAAAAACACATGAGACCCTATGGAGTAAAAGACCCCAAAGCCCATAAAACACATGGAAAGTTAAAGGAACACCTCAAATCATGTCTAAGAGTGGGAGCAAAAGAATCTCACTCTTAGCAGGAGAGAAAAAAATAAACCCCAAAAATCCAGCAAAGCTGCTGGGGGACTCACTAGATTTGGGAAATTAGCCCTACAGAGAATTCTCCCTAACACCATCCTAATAAAAAGGCTCCTTGATACCCTTGGTATCTTGTAGGGGGCACTGGACTGGCTCATCTCCTTCCTAAATAACCGTTCCTCTAAAATCATTCTGGGCCCTTTCTCCCCCCATACTTCCCCCAGGGCTCCATTCTTTTGCCCTGACTCTTTAAAACATAACTTTCTCTGCTGGCATGCCTCATCGCCTCCTTCTCCCCCAACTTCCAGTGCTACGCTGATGACACACAACTCTTCTTCAAACTTCCTACTGACGCCCTTGCACTTTCCTTCATCCCTGACTGCCTCTCTGCCATCCAGGCCTGGTGCACTGCTAACGACCTCTGCCTCAATGTCAGCAAAACAGAGATTCTCCCAATTGGGTCACATGCACCCTACTTCTTCCCTTCAATCTGGCCTTCCTCCATGGGCTCTCCCCCTGCCCTCTCATCTGAAGCCAGGCATCTCAAAGTCATCTTCAACTCCTCCCTTTCCTTCATCCCTCATATTCAGGACATTGGGCCTCATCACGAGTTGGGCGGTAGCCCTTAAATGTGGCAGTAACGCTATTACCGCCGCATTTAAGGGTCCGCTAAATCTAGGGCTGGCAGCATTTACCTCCAGCTCTAAGCTGGGAGTAAATGTGCAGCAAACATGCTGATCTTCGGCGCAATTACCGTGCAGTAATAGGGCCGGTGGTAATTACGCCGAAAAATCCCAACTGGGTCCAATGGACCCAATGGGGAATGGGGAATTACAGTTACTGCCCAACCCGTGATCCGCCGATAATATCGTCGGAGTGTTGGGCGGTAATTCAAATACAGATGGGCGGTATCCCAGTCGGGATACCGCCCAAGTCGTGATGAGGCTGATTGTCAAGAAGTCCCACTTTAAGCTCTTCCTTCTCAAAGGAACTCTATCCTTCCTCACCTTCCCTCACAGACTCAATGTTACCCTGTGCTGTGGTTCTCTTCAGGCTAGACTATTGCAACAGCCTCCTCAATCTTCCTTCGTCCACACTGAGACCCCTCGAGCTAACCTAGAATAGGGCTGGAAGACTTATCCTTGGCTTCAAGCCCAGGGACCACAACTCTCCTGCCCTACAAAGCCTTCACTGGCTCCTGGGCTCAGCACGGATTAAATTCAAATCCGCCTGTATCATCCACAAGGCTATCTGGGGCCAGGGACCACTCTATCTTCAACGCTTCCTGACCAAATAATCTACTTTTAGACTCCTGCGTTCCTCTGGCACCAACTCCCTGCGTGTGAAGTTGTTTGCTATAAAGAGAGCTGGTGGTAAATCCCTTTCCTCTGTGGGCTCCCTTCTGTGTAATAACCTCCCTCCCACTCTGCGTCTTGAGCAGGACCTCCTCAAGTTCTGAAAGAGCCTCAAGACCGTTACCTCTTCCTTCTCCTTCTCCTTCTCTCTTCCCTGCTAATCATACAGTAGCGTGACTGATGTGCAGGGCCCCTATGTATCCTTGTGCGTCCTGACCCCCCACATTGTCAGTCTAGAAAAATGGATACCTCTACTTTGTGACCGCAAACGTATTTTGGTGGCCGTGGGCCAACCGTCTCATGCACAATATGACAGAATATAGGTTTTCGAGTTTGCCAATGAACAGCCATTTTGATGTAACAAGAATCGCCATTTTGTTTTCTAACCATTGCTCATTGCTTTCTGTCCTATTGCTTCGCAGTATATTTTCCGCTTACACTGCTCGACTGTAAAACATTGTTGTCTGTATGTAAAAAGGACAAGGCCGCAGGGCCGGGAGGATAACAAGAGTTCGTTGAAACACAAACATAGGCAGCGCCAGGAAGAATGCCCGGCTCCCTCCCGAATATAGCCTTGAAGCAGAGCGGCCGGGCATTTAATCATTTCGCAGCTGCCAGCCAGTCTCGTTATATGGTAGAATATGTTAGAATAATACAGCTAAAGGCTTGAATTATGCTCTTCTTACGGCCCCCCTTTGCTGAGCCCGCTAGAGCGTGTCGGCTCCCAGGACACGAATAGCACTAAATAGATAGCAAGGTCCGGAATGCAACTCTTCGCCCCCGTATGAAGCTCGCTTCCAAGAACAGAAGCGCTGTGTTCTATTCAACAACTGAAAGATGCCTTCGCACTCACAAAATTGCAAATTGTTACTAGAATAGATGTTTGAAGATGTCATAGTTGTCGGAGATGTTCATCATCACACCAAGTTCAAAGAAACCCAATAAAGGGGGGTGTTAAACATGTCATAGCTGATTGTTTGATATGCATTTTGTATATATGTAACTGATGTACGTAATTCACTCTCTTGCGTCCCTCGAGGTCTAGAGATACACATCGCGGGGCGTGAGACCGAGTTGGCCAACTGAGACTTTTGCTTTGCAATAAACCCTAGCTTTGGGAATACAACCTTGTGTCTGGCATATCTATCGTGTGTGGTGACTCGCCTTGTTTCCATAGACGTCAGGGTCCCCTAGGGACCCCTTTCAAGATGGCGTCCGAATAGGGACCCTCCCCCACTTGTTCCATCGCAGAACGTTCTAATTGAGTAAGGCGGAGAGCGGCGAGGACGGGACGATCGAGCCGGGATCAAGAGGTTTTCGGGGTGCCCTGTAAAAGTGATGAGAGACTCCTTTGCAGATCTGCACACATCTGATCCCTGATCGACGTGCCTGACTAGAGAACAAGGAGGCGAGGGTCCCGAAACGAGGTGAAGCCAAGAAACGCAGACACGACGTCCTTTGGTGCGTCAGTATACAGAAGACTTGATTTATCAGGTGAGTCATTCCCCGATTCAAAGTAATCCTGATATTGGTTGAGAGTTGACTTTGCAAAATCAAACGCCCTAGGTAAAGTTGATTAACCATGGGGAAGGTTGAAACATGCCTGGGGTATTGTTCACCTTAGCGGGGATTTTCCGCTGTGGTAGACAATCTTTGGAAGATGGCCAAATTGTACCACCTGGGGGAACGCCGGCGTATGAGATGTATGTGAAGTATGGAGTGGGTGCAATAATATTCTGTGAGACTTGGCATAGACAAACCAGAAAGCAACAAGACCATCAGTGGCCGATCAATGGTAGTTTTGAGATAGCGAGGATAGACAACCTGGAAAGGGTGTTCATAAGAAAGAAAGCGCATCCTGCAGGATTTGAGACTATTAAAGACTGGAGAAAGGAAGCAATGCTCCGATTTAAAAGTAGAGCGAAGCATGCGCGCAGGCACAAATCGAAAGGTGAAGTAGCGGAAGAGAAAGAAGAGGAGGAGTGGACTGAGAGTCTAAGAAGGGCAGGTAGGCGAGACCAGTTGAATATAGAAAAAATATATCCACAACGGGAATTACACATAGCAGATGAATTAATAGAAAATATATTGACCCATCCAAAACAAGGCCCAAGATCAGAAGTAAGACCAGACACGTCAGTAACTATTGCCCAGAACCCCCCGTAGCCCAAGCTCCCCCTCCGGTAGCTCAAGCCCTCCCACAGCCACAGACCGCGCGCGTACCACTTCCTATTAGCCAACCAGGCCCACAACAGACACTCCCTGTTCCCATTGTCCCATCCGCACCTCCCGCCTCAGACACACACTCGGTACCGTCTGTTCCTCCTGGGGTCGAAATTGAAACCACGGGGGCAAGAGGCGGAAATGACCAACGGGGATGCACAAGGGTAACTCGCAGCGCAATCAGCAAAGAAAGGAAGGTGGAATTGCAGCAACAGGCAGAGATGTATATAGACGGGAATGATGGGACGGCAGCATTGGCTTCGATGTATGACTTCCGGAGGAGCAACGAGAGACAGGTAGTGTTGGAATGCATGGGTGAATATTTGGTGGAGAAATGGAAACAGTTAATTGGGAAATTACCACTGCAGCGATTGTTAGATTTGAATACATAAGCACGCTGTAGGGAGAGGGATGAAGAAGTGAGAGAACATGTATATGGACTTTTTGAGCTTAGAGATGAATTAGATAATGATTATGTCGAAATTTTTACTGCACCTATCAAAATGTTTACTACACCTGTATATAGGAGTAGGGATATCGGGAGACCTGAGAAGGGGAAAAAAGGGTTGCATAATAAATGGCAGCAGTTACCATCACCGGGGCAGAAGGATATGGGGAACGAATTATCGTTGCTAAAACAGGTGGGGGCAGACTTGAAAGAATGTCTATTGAGAACACAGGTACTATTGCAGCAAATAACAGGACATAATGTAGGGCGAGGGAACGCACAAGGAAGGAGTAATTCTAATATGCATGGGGGAACAGTGGGACCGAATCAGTGTGCATATTGTAAGGAGGAAGGACATTGGCGAGCGCAATGTCCGCATCTACAGAATAGAAATGGGTTTGGTCAGAGGAGACAGCAGAGAGGACACCCAGGAGTGAATGGACCAAATAGGAATAGTATGAAGCAGCATCACAATAACAGAGGTAATCAAAACCAAGGCCAAAACCAAAATGCCCCAAATCAGAGTCAGGGACAGCAAAATCAACAATATGGAAACTAGAGTGGGGGAAATAGAGGAAAGAGTGGGAACGTTTTCGATACACAGCCAAACACATATTACAGTAATAGTAATGATTACACATCAGACGATGTGTTATTTCCCCAATAGGACAGCCCAGGAGAGGGGTCGGAAACAGTGTCTATTCCCGTGAATCAGAGAGGTCCCTACGTAGAAATGAGAGTCGGGAATGAGGAGCACCGCTTTCTTGTAGATACGGGAGCACAGAAGTGTTCAATAGACCACCACTTGGTTCCGGATATACAACTGTCAGGGCAAAATAATGTTTCTGTAGGGTTCGCAGGTACACCAGTCATAAACCCAGAGTCTAAACCAGTCCCAGTTACAATAGGAATATTTACTGAACATTGTCCTTTCCTTTTAACAGAAAATTGTGGGGAGAATTTGTTGGGATTACATTTGTTGAAAAAACTAGGTCCCGTTATACATTGCACGGCGGACGGAGTGTTTCTAACGATTTGGCCACACGATGCCCCTGTGTCAGAATTCATGTCTGAAGCGTTACGAGGGGAACTAAGTAAAGTACCAACCTGTATATGGGAAATGCATGACAATGATGTAGGATGTTTAAAGATAGAGCCAGTAAAGATAATCTTGAAAGAAGGTGTTACCCTACCGCGAATACCCCAATACAGAATTTCGGCTGAAGGTGAGAAAGGATTGAAAAGTATTGTTACAGATTTGGTAAAATTAGGGGTAATCGAGGAAATTACAGGCAGTACATGCAACAGCCCGATTCTTCCGATTTATAAAAAAGGAGGCAATGTGGTACCATACCGTTTTATAATTGATTTACGCGCATTGAACAAGGTAGTAGATCCACAATTTCCTTTAGTGCCAGATGTCACTACAATATTGACAATAATACCTGTTTCAGCAGAATATTTTAGTGTAGTAGATTTGAAAAACGCGTTCTTCAGTATTCCAGTGGACAAGGACAGCAGATATTTGTTCGCATTCACATTAGGAGGACGATCATTTACATTTACGCGGATTCCGCAAGGTTACACGGAAAGTCCAAGTATTTACAGTAGAGCATTAAAAGAGCAGCTAGACATGCTGGAATTACCCGTGGGTTGTGTACTCTTGCAATACATAGACGATCTATTGCTAGCTGCAGACACAGAGGAGATTTGTAAAGAAAGCACTGTATTACTACTGTCACACCTAGCGGCACATGGCCATAAAGCTAGTTTGAAGAAATTTCAATATAATCGAAAGGAGGTGGCCTATTTGGGCTACCTACTTTCGAAAGGAGGGAGAAGACTAACGCCAGAACGCATAGAAAGTATTTCTTGTATGCCTATTCCAAAGACACAAAAAGGAGTCAGAGCCATAATAGGCATGGCTTCATTTTGCCGACAATGGATTGGTAATTTTGCGTTAATTGTGAAGCCGTTGGTGAATTTGACTAGAAATGATGCGGTTATGCCTTTGTAGAGGGATGAGGAATGTCAGAAAGCCTTAGATGGATTGAAAACTGCATTATGCTCGGCTCCAGTTTTGGGTACGCCGAATTATGAGAAAATTATTAGACTATTTGTGTGTGAAAGTGAAGGATGTGCATTGGCGGTTTTGACACAGGAACAAGGCGGAAGAAATAGGCCGTGCGGCTATTTTTCTTCTGCGCTGGACCCTGTAGCGCGCGCACTACCACGATGTTTGCGATCTGTCGCGGCGGCTGCTGCGTCAGTGAAACAAACGGAAGGGATGGTATTGGGGCACACTTTAATTTTGATGGTGCCACATGCCATAGACGTTCTATTAAATAGGACACAGACGCAACACCTCACCTCTGCTAGATTGACAAGATATGAGATTATCTTGTTTGCGCCCCATATCCAAATTATGAGGTGTAGCGCTTTGAATCCAGCAGAATTAATGCCACCAACCATAAAAGAAATTGGGAAGGATGAATCACCCCCCCACGATTGCTTAATGGTCACTGAGGAAGAAACCAAGGGGAGAGTTGATTTAAGTGATATCCCACAGAAAGAGCCAGATGGAGAGTTATTTTTTGACGGCTCATGTTTTAAATTACCAGATGGCACGACAACTGCCGCATATGCTATCACTACCGTAGAGAGCGTTGTAGAAAGCAAAAGAATTCCCTATAATTCAGCAAGGCCGCAGAGATAATAGCATTAACCAGAGCCTGCGAGATTTCTGAAAATTTGAATGTGAATATATATACTGATAGTCAGTATGCTTTTGGAATGGTTCATAATTTTGGTCGACTCTGGGCTGAGAGAGGATTTTTGACATCACATGGCGCCAGAATTCAACATGGCCCTTTGATTGTACGATTGTTGTCTGCACTCACGTTTCCAAAGCGCCTAGCAATAGTGAAATGCGAGGCACATAAAAAAGTAACATGCAAAGTAGGAGAGGGAAACGCGTTTGCAGACAGAATTGCGAAAAACAAACTGCCACTGATTTGAATACCAAAATGATGACGGTTCAGACTGAGGAAGTACCCTGTATGATAGAAAATGGAGTTGCCACTGTCAAAGAAATACAGGCCGAAGCTACGGCCGATGAAATGCAGGGGTGGGCAGAGGGATCTGCTGAGTTGGATCTGTAGGGTTGTTGGGCGGACAAGGGAACTAGAAACTGGATGTTGCCAAATACGTACGTGACTGCAATAGTCACAATGGCCCACAGCCCTACGCACGTCTGTGCGAAGAAGATAATACAGCACCTTTTTACAGTTTGGCAGAATGTAAACATAAAAAAGAATGCAGAGAGGTTGGTGCAGAACTGTATCACGTGTTTGCAACACAATGTAGGGAAGGGAACAGTGACTCCAACAGGCAGTTTTGGCTCGCCCTCTATGCCATTTGAGGTGATCCATTTTGATTTCATAGAGATGGAGAGGTGCCAAAACTTAAAATACGTCTTGGTGGTGATCTGTGCATTCAGTAAGTGGGTGGAGGCATATCCCTTGAAGGACTGCACAGCAATGAGCAAGGCAAAAGTAATGTTGAAGGAGTACTTTTCCAGATTTGGCTTGCCCCGTGTCCTATGATCTGATAATGGACCACATTTTGTGGGCGCAGTGGTATTACATAAATGTGCTGGTCTTCAGATTGATAAGAGATTCCATAGTTCAAGGCATCCAAGTTCTGACGGTCTTGTGGAGAGGCACAACGGGATTCTTAAATCAAAGATTAGCAAGATTTGTGCGGGAAGCAAGTTGAGTTGGGTGGATGCATTACCAATAGCACTATTATGCATGCGTACGTCTGTACAGGCTAAAACTGGGCTCTCCCCGTACGAGATCATGATGGGGAGGCCGGCAAATGTATGGTGCGCACCACAGCCAAAACGACTTAGTGAGGTAGAACATCCTGTGCTTAGTACTTATTGTGGCCTTTTAGTGCAGAAATTGTGTTTGATTCATCAGCAGGTGCAGGAGGCATTACCAGTCAGATACACCGGTCCGGGGCACGCGCTGGAGCCAGGCGACTGGGTGCTGCTTAAAAATTTTGAAAGAAAGTCCTCATTAGCACCCAGGTGGCGCGGGCCCCATCAAGTACTCTTGGTGACGCAGACGGCAATACGGGTGGATGGAAGGAAGTCGTGGATCCATGCCACCCATGCCAAGAAGATTCCAACTGCACTGAAAGACTTACCTGACACTGATGACCGGAAAGAGACAGCGGTCCCAGAAACGAAAGCAACTGTTGCCAGTAAGCAGCCACCTAATCTGCCAAAACGAGAAGTGAAACTCGAAACAAAGCCTGAGACAATTGCCAAAGAGGGGGAACGGCAAAGAGTGCCCCAACGTTGCCCAGTAGAATCGACATCACTGCTGGCCGACACGAAATCTGCCTTGCAAATACCAGCAGAAACAAATCATGTACCCCTTTGGCGCCCACCAGCACTTGCCAGCATGCCAAAGAACGGATCTGCATCATTGGCGCGGCGCACACCAGCACCTGCAGTAGCGCCACAGGCTGACTTTGAGCCTGAATCTGGAAGTGCACCGGCACTGTTCACGGATCACACGATACCAGGAGTAAGGCGATACAACTTGCGGCCTCGGAAGACAAAGTGATCAGCAGTTCTTTTTGGTGTTTATGTCAACCTCTGGTTCAGCTCATGGACGGAGAAGGAACTAGAGGTGTAGAGGAGAGAAGCGTGAGAATTGTGCAGCTCCTCGGTGCGATCATAAAAGTACATGTGTCAGGAACCAGAGCGGACAAGCAGGGCGCACATGGTACTATGGCAAATGAGATAACTGATTAAAAGTACATGTGTCAGGAACCAGAGCGGACAAGCTGGGCGCACATGATACTAAGGCGATAAGATAACTGATCAAAGGTCCTCTGAGCAGTATAAGAAAGGACAAGTGATCTTGTCTAAAAACGAATATACGAATCCAGGCTAAAAAGGACAGGCAGAACTGAACTGTGACAATTCCGTTGAACTTATTGACATCAGAGCAAGCGCGACGAAGAGAGATATCCACAACGAACTGTGATAAGAAAGAAGGACGACGAGAAACATGCCGGGACCGGTTCCAGCCTCTTCCTGCACCACCACCGCTGAGAATGAGTCAATTATAAAGACTGTAAACTTAAGAAAAACGCATAGTAAAACAAATTGTATGCTGGTATTGACGATAATAATGTGCTTTATAAGCGTGGTAGCACCAATATCGACAGCCCTAACATTATGGTATGTGGAAGCAATACACCCATTAGAAATGTTTTTACCAATAATTAATATATCCACTACCGAAAGCCCGGTTCAGGTGATCACTTATACCCTGCCCCCAATGGAAGAAAGACAAAGGGAAGGTTTTGGAAATAATACCTTGCTATTAATCATGAACATGACACATGCAATTCTGAAGAAAACAAATCGCTGGGTATGTGCCCATTTACCGCAGCATGCTGGGTAAGGAATAGGGTGGTATGTACAGCCATTACCATTAAGTTCTGCATGTAGTGCATCTTTAGGTGCAATGTTCTATGGGAAATGGAATGAGAGTAGTACGGGTCAATTAGACAGAACCAACATGAATGAGTTTGAGGAGATAATAATGAAGCCTGTGGGTTGTTCCATTTTCCATAAAGCACAAGTAATAGCCCCAGAGCCCACGAGGAAAAATACACGAAAGATCACACGACAAAATAGACCAGATAGATTGTCCCCACCAGAAAAAACATCTGTAATGACGTTTCGTGTAAGAACAGAAGGGGACAAAGATGCAATTCCCCCATTTTACATGGTGAATTATAGCCCAAGAACTGTCCCTTTTTGTCTAAATAAGAAAGGCTCTTTTTCAGTCGGAACATATACTGGATGCATGAATACAGTGGTATTAAAATGGGAAATAGAACCAGTATATGTAGGTGATCCAGTTTATTTTATATGTGGCGAGAAAAAATATCCTTAGTTGCCCAGAAACTGGGTAGGTACATGTTACCTAGGTCTACTGTTCCCAGGAGTATTCCTCTTAGAAACAGCAGCCATGGCCAGATTATCCAGAACTGGCCAGATTATCCAGAACTAGAGTCAAAAGGACTGACAAGGGTGTTTTAATAGCAACTGATGTAGCAAAATCATTCATTCATTCTTAGGGCAGATAGTGAACTCCTATAATATAAGGCAACTGTCCAGAATCCTAAAAAATACAATAAACACAACAACAGATATACTATTTAACATGACGTTGGAAGAAAGAGGAATCAGGTTAATGACGCTGCAAAATAGAATGGCTCTGGATGTGATCCTGGTTGATCGTGGGGGAATTTGCAAAATAGTGGGATCAGCGTGTTGCGTTTATGTCGATGACTATTCCCCCACGATCTTTGAAGCAATAAAGAAAATGCACGTCCTAAGCTCTGAACTCCCTACTGAAGAAGGAAGCTGGGGAATAGGATCTTGGTTTTGGGGAATATTACGTTCCTGGGGATGGAAGTTGATCTCAATATTAGTAGTGGTGTTTGGAATATTCCTAACGTGCTGTTGTTGTATACATTGACTACCCATAGTTTGCGCTGAGGTAACTGAGGGATGCACGGAAGGATGTATGCATATGATGACAAAGAAAAAACGACCTCATGGTCGAATAGACCAAGACCCAAATGAGATGAGAGCAGTAAAAGAGTTGATGGCAATAGATATTGATGAAGACAATGATGTTTACGATAGCATGCAAAATTCAGACATAAGTTCTTCAGACTCCTCATTACTAGAGGAGGTTTCAAGAAATAGATGAGACGTTTGGCATACGGCCAAAGGAGGGTTTGTCAGTCTAGAAAAATGGATACCTCTACTTTGTGACCGCAAACGTATTTTGGTGGCCGTGGGCCAACCGTCTCATGCACGATATGACAGAATATAGGTTTTCGAGTTTGCCAATGAACGGCCATTTTGATGTAACAAGAATCGCCATTTTGTTTTCTAACCATTGCTCATTGCTTTCTGTCCTATTGCTTCGCAGTATATTTTCCGCTTACACTGCTCGACTGTAAAACATTGTTGTCTGTATGTAAAAAGGACAAGGTCGCAGGGCCGGGAGGATAACAAGAGTTCGTTGAAACACAAACGCAGGCAGCGCCAGGAAGAATGCCCGGCTCCCTCCCGAATATAGCCTTGAAGCAGAGATGCAGGGCATTTAATCATTTCGCAGCTGCCAGCCAGTCTCGTTATATGGTAGAATATGTTAGAATAATACAGCTAAAGGCTTGAATTATGCTCTTCTTACGGCCCCCCTTTGCTGAGCCCGCTAGAGCGTGTCGGCTCCCAGGACACGAATAACACCTAATAGATAGGAAGGTCCGGAATGCAACTCTTCCCCCCCGTATGAAGCTCGCTTCCAAGAACAGAAGCACTGTGTTCTATTCAACAACTGAAAGATGCCTTCGCACTCACAAAATTGCAAATTGTTACTAGAATAGATGTTTGAAGGTGTCATAGTTGTCGGAGATGTCCATCATCGCACCAAGTTCAAAGAAACCCAATAAAAGGGGGTGTTAAACATGTCATAGCTGATTGTTTGATATGCATTTTGTATATAGGTAACTGATGTACGTAATTCACTCTCTTGCATCCCTCGAGGTCTAGAGATACACGTCGCGGGGCGTGAAACCGAGTTGGCCAACTGAGACTTTTGCTTTGCAATAAACCCTAGCTTTGGGAATACAACCTCGTGTCTGGCGTATCTATCGTGTGCGGTGACTCGCCCTGTTTCCATAGATGTCAGGGTCCCCTAGGGGCCCCTTTCAACATCTATAATTCCAGCCACTGTCTATTTACTGCACTTTCTTAGGCTCACCCTCCCCATGGGAGTTTGCACCTACGTTTTTCCCTTCTTTGCACTTCTCCATGAGCACCACAGCACCTATCCCTTACACTCCTTCCCTCTGCACTTGCACATTCTGAACACTCACAAGGCATAGTAGGTTTGTCTCCCCTCCCTTTTATTCTCATGATTTGTTTTTACTATTAATTCAATTATTTATCATTGTTGTAATTCATTGCCTACCTTCCCCTGTCCCCACCCTGTTGCCCTGTGGGCGCTTTGAAACAGTTTTGCTAATTCTATAAGTGCCTAACAAGTGACCAATAAATACATAAATAAATAAATATAGGGAGTGAGGGCGCCATCTTGGAGTGGAGAGCATTGACAGAGTGTCTATAGGGGAGCCTCCACTTTGACCACAGGGACCAGCGTTTGAGTTGCCTATTTATGACAGCATGCCCCCTCTGATGGCTCAATCCTCCGGGCTTTCCAGGATGTAACATATGAAAACACTGTACAGCAATGGGGGCATAAATATTGCTGCTAAATTCCCATGATCGTTCGCTGGGGGGATACCCCTTCCAATCTACCAGATAATGTAGTCTTCCACATCGGTAGTGGGTATCACAGATGTGGTTGACTCCATATTCTGGGGCTTGATTAACCAGTACGGTAGAGGTGGTGGTTTTTGTGGTAAAGTAGGCAGATGATAAGGTTTTAGCAAGGAGACATGAAAGACAGAATGAATTTGATGCCAGGAAGGGTGTAGTTGAAGACCATAAGCCACACTTGATCACCACGCTTGTAAGGTGGAGCTTCCTTTCTTTTGCGATCGGCATAGTGTTTTGCAGATCGTTGAGCAAATCAAAACTGTTCCAGTACAAGTTTATGAATGGCTTGGATACCTGTGGTCCATTGTTTCACTGACATGAGTGGAGCATGTTCTGTGGTTTTTACCGGGAAAACAGTTGGATGATACCATGAGGAGCAGAAAAAAGGACTCACTTTTGTAGAGCAATGGATAGAGTTGTTATATGAAAATTCCGCCACTGGAAGAAGAGTGACACAATCGTCGTCTACTCTGGCAAAAGATCGAAGATATTGCTCAAGGGTTTGATTAACCCACCCAGTGACTCTGTTGCTTTGTGTATGATATCCTGATTACATGGCTCACTTAATACCAGTCAAATGACACAGATCAGCCCAAAAACGCAAATTGAACTGCGATCCACGATCAGATATGATAGTATCGGATAAGCCATGTAACCTGAATATGTCTGTATAGAAGATAAGAGCCATTTCTGCAGAGGTAGGAAGATTCGCTAATGGTGAGAAGTGAGCAATTTTAGAAAAGTAATACATTGTTACCATGATTGTGGTACAGGCTCTAAAAGGTGGAATCAGTTACTATTTCCATGGTCTTGATGGTAATTCCGGTTGCAAGAGAAGACCCACAGGCCTAGCTTTAGGTTTCTTGGTTTGTGCACACTGAAGGCAAGATTTACCAGGTTACTCACCGTAGTGACCACCTTACTCCTAGTCCATAGTCCCCTTTCCTCCATACTTGTGGACATCTCTCCGTCCTGTGGGACGGGACCGGAGCACTTTGTAAAAAGAATCCACATTTTTTTCAAAAATGTGTCCCTCCTCTCTTTCCTGCGCGGGGCCCGGCACGCGGCCGTAACCCCGCCCACCGTGGCTCCACACCGCGCATCGCCCATCAGTCCTTTTCTATCGCCAGGTCAAAGACCCATTAGCAATAACAGAGGAACCTTATTAGAGGGGACGGCGGGCGGGCGTATGGAGGAAAGGGGACTATGGACTAGGAGTAAGGTGGTCACTACGGTGAGTAACCTGGTAATACTCCTACGTCCCGTCCCCTTTCCTCCATACACCCCCGCAGCTGTCCGTGTAAAAAAAATAAAAAAAACAAACGGGGGCTACGAGGATGTCCCCCGCATTGCCCCGCTCACTATACTTCATGGTATAGTGAGTGGGGGCTGCGGAACACCCCCGCAGCCTTCTGTTAAAAAAAAAAGAGAAGAAAAGGACCCTGCAGCGCGGGTTCCCTTTCACAGAAGTGAAAGGAAACTGGCGCTGCAGGAACCAGCGTGAAGATGAAGGTAAGTGGGGTTTGTGTATGTTGGGGGTGTGGGTGGGGGTGTGCTGGGGGTGTGGGTGGGGGGTATTGTGTGTGTGTATGTGTGAGTGTGAGTGTGAGTGTGTGTGTGTGTGTGTGTGTGGGTGTGTGTGTGTGTGTGTTCGTGTGTGTTTTTGTAAATTATCACGGCTGCAATGTCCGAAAACAAAGTGTTCGAACTTTTGGTTATTCGAACACTTTGGTTTCGGTCTTTTCAGCCTCGATAATTTTGGCTTCGGCCAAATCACTGGGATTCTGGAAATACCCCTTACTGAAACAGGTTCTTCAGCACAGCCTGACCAAACTGAGCGTCAGCTCTTGAGCTCATGTCGAGACAGTAATGCTTACAGAAAGCAGATGGGAGGCCCAAGTAGCTGCCCTAGCGATGGACTCCCAGGGGACATATTTCTGAAAGGCGACCGCGGCTGCCTTGCCCCGCACCAGGTGTGCATGGATACCCTTAGGAGGTTTCAGCCCTTGGAAGGTGAAAGATTCTGTGATGCAGGCGGCGATCCACCTAGAAATAGTTGCCTTAGACGCCAGCTTGCCCTGAGGGTTACCGAAGGTCACAAAAAGTTGAGAAGAACTCCTAAGCTCGGAAGTCCTGTCCAGGTAGAATTTAAGAGCTCTTCGGACAACAAGACAGTGTAGAACCCTTTCAGCCTCTGAGGCAGGGTTCGGAAAAAAGACCGGAAGGGAGATCGACTGATTCAGATGGAATTCGGTCACCACCTTCGGTAGGAAAGCCGGGTTTGTCCGAAGGACTCCTTGTGAAAGACCAAGAAAGGATGCTCCACCGACAATGCCTGGAGCTCACTCACTCTCCTTGCTGACGTAACGGTGCCAGAAAGGACACTTTCCAAGACAACTACTTGAGGTCCACCGTAGCCATTGGTTCAAAGGGTTTATGGCACAGCGCCGTCAGGACTACATTTAGGTCCCATGGCGGGTGCGGATTACGAACCGGAGGGTAGAGGCGTGTCAAGCCAGCAAAATGCCTTTTCACCTGTGGGTTAGTTAGAGAATAAGAACACAGGTCTGTACAAAGGTAAGCGGAAACCGCTGAGAGATAAGTCCTGCATGGCAGAACATGAACTCCTGACTCTGCTAGGGAGGACACGAAGGACAGCACCGTGTCAATCGTCGCCACCCCCGGATCCAACGTCTTCTCCAAACACCAATGACAGATCCTGAGCCATTTACTCTTGTATTGAGATCTGGTCGAGGGTTTCCTGGCTGCCTGGATAATGTGCATGTTATCCACAGACAAACTCAGATGCTCTAAAGACTTGAACTCAGGCACCATGCCGCCAAGCTGAGCGATTGTAGGGAGGGGTGCCACATCTGTTGTTCCCCTTGGTGAAGAAGGTCGGGGATTACTGGTAACCAAATCGGCAGATACACCGACAGGTGTTGAAGTTCTGAGAACCAAAACCTGGCCAGCCACC
The DNA here is from genome assembly GCF_040938575.1 of Ambystoma mexicanum. Lineage (NCBI taxonomy): Eukaryota > Metazoa > Chordata > Amphibia > Caudata > Ambystomatidae > Ambystoma > Ambystoma mexicanum. Next base: position 13,369,771 of record NC_090925.1, on the reverse strand, counting down.
ACGGGGCTATGAGTAGAAGGGAACAGTTTGCCGAGTTCTTCAACTTCCAAATTGCACGGTGAACTAGAGGCAGAGGCGGGAAGGCGTAAGCTCTCATGTTGTGCCATGGAATCTCGAGAGTATCCCCCAGAGAGGAGGCTCCCAACCCCCTCTGGAGGCATACTGAGGAAGCTTCTTGTTCACCGCCATAGCAAAGAGGTCCACCTCCGGTGTGCCCCAACGCGAGAAAATCCATGAGAGGACCTCCGCCTTCAATTCCCACTCGTAGCTGACAACTGTCAGCCGGCTCAGGACATCCGCTGTGAAATTCAGCTGGCCTGGCATGTGCACTGCAAGCAGCCAGCCACCATGAAGCACGGCCCACTCCCAAATCTGGATGGACAGGTCCACAAGTGGGGGGAGACTTCGTTCCCCCTTGCTTGTTTTATGTACTACATTGACACCACATTATCCATTCTTATGAGGACCACCTTGTTGACAATGAGCGGTCTGAACGCCCTGAGCGCTAGGAAGATCGCCAGAAGCTCCAAATGATTTATGTGCAGGAGCTTGTCCTGAGGCGACCAGAGGTCAGAGACCTGAAGAAGATCTAACGTCGCACCCCACCCTAGAAGGGAGGAGTCCGTCGTGATCGTCACCGTGGGGACCGGGTCCTGAAACCCCGCACCCCCAGACAGATTGCTGAGAGATGACCACCAATCCAGGTCCACTCTCATGGAATCCGGAATCATTATCCGCATGGAATCCGGATCCACTGCCTGACGCCATGAACTCTGAAGAGCCATCTGGGTCCGTCTCATTTTGAGACGAGCAAGAGGAAGAGCCAGTACACACGAGGCCCTGAGACCCAGAAGCCTATTGAACCACCAGGCCAACACGCTCTCCGACTGCGCAAACATCTGACACGTAGCTAGCAGATCCGCCATTCTGTCCTCGGTCAGATACACTCTGCAGTCGATTGTGTTCCAACGAAAACCCAGGAAAATCAGGTCCTGTGAGACCGTCATGGAGGATTTCCGCCAGTTCACCGACAGCCCAAGATGGAACAGGAGCTGAAGGAGAGACTGGAGGTTGCCCGCTGCTGCCAGCGGACAAGGGCTGCGTAAGAGCCAGTCGTCCAAATAGGGATACACATGGATACCCTGGAGACGAAGATAGGCCGCAATTACCGACATCATCCTCGTGAAGACATGCGGCGCCGAGCTGAGGCCAAAAGGAAGCACCCGAAACTGGAAGTGCTCCTCTCCCAAAGAGAAGCGGAGATATCCCCTGTGTGGATTCTAAATCAGGATATGCATATACGCATCCTGAAGATCCACAACGCTGAGCCAATCGGCCATCTGTAAGGAGGAGCATATCTGGCTGGGCATGATCATCTTGAATTTCTCTTGGGGTAGGAAAAGATTGAACTGGGAAAGGTCTAGAATGGTGCGCAGGCCAGCCTGGTTGGGTTTGAGCACTGTAAACAGCCGGGAGTAGAAGCCCTCCCCTCGCTCCCCAAGGGGAACGGGTTCCACAGCTCTGAGGTCCAGAAGTTTCTGAACCTCGGCCTTGAGGGAGGGTGAGCCCGACAGCTGAAAAGGAGGGTTGAGGGGTGGGGTAGAGGGTAAAGGTAAGCGGAAGCCCGCTCGAGCGACTGACAAGACACATCTGTCTTCTGTGATGGTCTGCCACGCCTCCCAATGAGACGCAATGCGTCCTCCCACCGGGGTCTCGTGCGAGCGCGGAAAACCCTCATTTGGCAGGTTTATCGGTGACGGTGCCACCTGAACCTGTTGAGGAGGCTGAGGAGCGGGAGAAAAACCACGTGTGTTGTTGTCTATGGCGGTTATTCCCCGCAGGAGTATCCACTCTGCAAGATTTGCAGTCGAGGAAGCCCCTAAAACCAGAGGAGGGTCGACTTTGCGACAACGGTCTCTGGGTTTTGAAAGGAGCTTTGACCAGAACAGACAATGATTTAGCCATCTGAGTGCTATCCTTGGTCTTGGTGAGCTCTACATCAGTAGTAGAATGAAAAAGCTCCTTACCATCGAATGGAAGGTCCAACACCTTGTCTTGCACTTCCTTAGAAAAGTTAGTGGCATGTAGCCACGCCTGCCGTGAGGTATCAACCCCAAGCATCAGGCCCGAGCCGAGGTGTCTGCGTGATGAGCCGCAGCCTCCAGGAGATCCTGGGCCAAGACCCTGACATCGGAAAGGCCTCCTTTGAAGTCTTCCAACTTCTCGACCGGGATGTGCTCCTCAAACTCAGACAGACCTTTCCACATCCGCATGTTAGCTCCCGCCAATATCAACTCAGCGTTGGCCTGCCTGAACTGCAAGGCTGAGTTGGCAAAGATTTTCCTCCCTAAGGAGTCCAGGAGCTTGTCCTCCTTTCCCAAGACCTGAGTAGCCGTCGAGGAAGAGGGTGCTGCAGGTCTGGATTGCAACGTAGCCGCAGCCACCACTGTGGAGGAGGGAGGCGGACAAGACGACAGGGCGACCTCTTCCGAAGAATGCAGCCTGTACCTCGCGTCAATCTTCTTATTGACAAAAAGTCCCGAGTGTGGCTTTTCCCAGACTCTTCGGACCTCGGCCAGAACGTCCTTCTGCAGGAACAGGCCGGTACGCTCCAGGGGAGACAGGGTGAACGCCCCAGAAAGCACGCCCTCCTGCGTACCCAGTCATGAAAGGCTCTGATAGAGCGGGGAAGGTCCTCGTTGTCCTGATCGCCTTGACGGTCATCTGACAGGTCAGGATTCTGCTGAGCCGTGTCAGGCACTGCCTTGTCCACTGGGGACAATGGAGGCACAGGCGGAAGAGCCAGGGGAGGCACCACGGGCAAGGGAGGCGCCGGTGGAACCACCGGAGGAACGGGTGGAGCCGGAGGCGCAGATGGCCATATCTCCTTGAAAAGCCCTTTGAAATATTCCCTCATGGGGTCAGTGCGCATAAGCGCTTGAAATGTACCGGAAAAGGCGTCCTAAGGAGATTGCTTCGGAACCTGAGGAGGCCTCTCATGAGGTGGAGAAATCCTGGGACGTAACGGGGAAGGGTGCCACACCGGCCCCTCCACGGACCGGGATTTATCCCCATAAATCAAAGGAGCCGCCCCCGCGGGCAACAAAACATTGTGTGGAAGAGGCATCCGGGCGTGCCAATCATAAACCGGCCGGTAAGGATGCGCACAAGGGACCTTAGGTTCATCCAAGGGACCGAGCCCTACACCAGAGGCCGATGGCGTAGTTGTAGGGTTAGCACCTAAAATGGCCGCCGTGGTCGTGGCAGGAACAGGCACCATTTTGTCCTCATCTAAGGGGAACTGCGGCACGTGAGGAAGTGAGGCAGGGGTCCCCGTCGATGGATCAGGGGTCTTAATCTTAGTTTTAACAAAAGGAACCTCGGCCGAGCCGGTACTATGAGGCCTGGAATGTTTTTGTGACATACCAACTGCCAACTAAGCCTTCGCAGGAAGGACCTCGGCACTGCCGGTAAAAGAAGAACTTTGCTTCTTTGCCCCCTCAACAGATCAGGTATCACCACAAGAGCTCTTTCACAGATAAAGCCTTGACCGGCCTCTCAGAACTGTTGGTAGCTTTAGCCTCTGAACGAGGGACCTCGGACCCAGGCCCGGTAACAGCCTTATATGCACGGGCTTCAAACATCCGTTCGGTAACAACCAGCCCAGCCAAGGCCTCGGGGCGCACCCCGGTCTTGTTTTTGAGGGAAGCCGACAGAGAGGCCTCAGAGCGAGATTCAGTAGAACTGGGTCTACAAACAGCCCCCACAGGAGGGGCCTCGGAGCGTACTCCGGTGTTCACAGGCCCGTTACAGAGACCTTCGGAGAAAACTCTGGTAGAATTATTAGGCCCAACGGGCACCTCAGGGCGAACCCCGGTGACAGAGCGATCAACGCCCCTCCCGGACCGAAAGGAACCCGGAAAGGTATCCCCCGGCCGGGGTGCTCTGAAAAGTAAAGGACTTACCGGCGTTTCTTTTTCCCGTCGATGAACTACTGAAAATGCGAAGGATGAGTTAGTCGGAACACCTCCTCCCACCGCTCCAACCGTCGTAGAAGTGCCCGGTCGAAAGGGAGTCACAGTAAAAACAGGAGTCCCAACGGGTGTTCCGGACCCAAACACTCTAAACAAAGAGGATGGGGATCCGCCCTCGCGAAGCGACGGTGACACGATGAACAATCTGGAAAGTCTAATTTGAAAGACACAGACAGACTAGTAAACGAACGCTAGCGAGAGCCAGAGAGGAAAAAAGGGAAGAAAATCTTCCGAGGATGCAAGTGCGTCCGGCCCCGATCGAGCGTAGAAAAGGACTGATGGGCGATGCGCTAGGCGGAGCCAAGGTGGGCGGGGTTACGTCCAAGTGCTAGGCCCCACGCAGGAAAGAGAGGAGGGACACATTTTTAAAAAAAATGTGGATGCTTTTTAAAAAGTGCTCCGGTCCCGTCACACAGGACGGAGAGATGTCCACAAGTATGGAGGAAAGGGGACGGGACGTAGGAGTATATATATATATGTTGATTTATTGAGGAGGTCATGGCAGGCCACCAAAAATGGGGAAGAAGAAGTTGTTTGGTTGCAGTGATTCCTCTATGGCCAGCAGGGAGAGAATCATAGTATAAACGCAAGAATGCCTTTCTGTTTTTTTCTGTGGGAACAAAGATACGATGATTCTTATAGAGTAGATCATGTTCTTTTCTCAGTTTCCAGTTTGAGAGTGGATATTGAATACAAAAAGGGTGATTTTAAAGATTCATGTTTTATGAGATCCATAAACATGTCCACATGGTAAATTAACTTTTCTTCTTGTAGAATAGTTGTATAGGGCATAGTTGATTCAATAACTTCAGAAGATTTGCATTATAGGGCGTCTGAAAGTGTATTCTGTGAGCCTGGGATGTGTGAGTGAATTGGTATTGAGCGAAGAAAAAGGCCCATCAGGCTGGCCGGCTGTTTCGGCATTCTAATGATTGCAAAGCTTGAAGATTTTTCTGGTCTGTATGCATTTTTACGGGACATATTGCTCCTAATAAGAGATATCTCCATTCAAGAAAGGCTTGCCAAATGGCCAGCAGCTCTTTTTCCTGGACCGAATAGTGCTGTTCGCGGTCCTTTAATGTTCTTGAATGGTATGCCAGGGGATGTTCTGTAACATCACTTTGTAGTTGTTTAAGTACAGTGCCTACTGCAGAGTCTGAGGCATCTGTTTCGACAATGATGGGTTTGTTAACATCGGGTTGACTGAGTATAGGAGCTTGAGTGAAGCGTTCTTTCAGGTTACGAAATGCATCTTAGGCTTCTTTTGACCAATGAAATATGATTCCTTTCTTCAGCAAGCTTGTGATAGGTAGCAGCAGGCATGACAAATGGGAATAAACTTCCTGTAGGATGTGATAGGTAGCACCAGGGAGGACAAATTGGGAATAAACTTCCTGTAGAAGTTGGCCAGTCTCAAAAAATGTTGAATCTGTTTGACACTAGAAGGAATTGGCCAATACAAAATAAAAGAGACTTTACGGGGAGCCATATAAACTCTAGATTCAGAAAGAAAAAAGCCCAGATAGGAAACTGAAGATTGATTGAAATGACATTTTTTGGGCTTAGCCAAAGGATGATGTCGCAAACGAGTCAAAACATGAAGTACATACCCCACATGATCTTCTGGTTTGGATGAGAAAATTAATATCTCATCAAGATATATAATGACACAATGGAACAGCAGATCCGAGAATATCCTGTTTGTGAACCTCTGAAATATGGATGGTGCGTTCATAAGCCAAATGGCATAACCAAGTACTCATAGTGGCCAAATGGTGTTCTAAAAGCAGTTTTCCACTCATCTCCTTCATGGATCCGGAGCAGATGATAAGCCCACCTAAGATCCAACTTGGAAAAAATCACTGCTCCTCTGAGAACCTCCAGAATGTCTGCAATCAGGGGTAAAGGATATTTGTCGTTTATGGTGATTTCATTAAGGCCCCTATAATCCAAGCAAGGTCTGAGTTTCCGCAGTATCATTGTTGAGAATCAAAAACAAAGAAGTCCCTGCAGGGGATTTAGAGCTCCTTATCAAACCATTGCGTAGGTTAACTGTAGGATATTCCTTAAGGGCTTGTTTCTCAGATGTAGAGAGGATGAACATACATCCAAAGGGAATAATGGCCTCAGGTATGGTGTTAATAGCACAATCCTCTGGTCTGTGAGGAGGTAACGTTTTCTCCATGGACTTTGATATTCAAGGGGTTCTTTCTGTAAATGGGAAACGAGAAGTCGTTGAGTACCTGCAGCAGTATCATCATATTGGATGGGAATTCTAGGGTCTGAATGGGTACAATGTTTGAGACAATATTCTGAGTCTCAAAATTGCAGTGGACCAGTAGATGTACGGATTATGTCATTGCAACCAGGGTATACCCAAAACCAGGGGGTAATGAGCAGCTTTGATTAAATCCATAGAAGCTTGTTCCTGATGATGAGCGATGATTAACTGGACTGCTTCCATATGTTCGATGATAGGGCCGGATGATAAAGGGCAGCCATCAATTCCTTCTACAGCTCGTATTTTCTCTTTAGATTGTCGAGGATTGCTATGGGCTTAAGCCCCTGCACTATCATGAACATATCAGCAGCTCCACAGTCCACCAAGGCAAGAGCTGTAATGAGTTTTTGATTAATGGAGATAACAGTGACACATAGAATAACCAGAGAAAGAGAAGACACTGGACAATATTTGAGAATGAATGGAGCACTGCAGGCTCCCCCCATCTTTTGCACCACCTAAGACTGGGAGCCTGCTTTTCCTGAACAATGTGGCAGAGCTTTAGGACAATCTTTGGCCAGTTCTGTTTGAGAGGCACAGTACATGCAAAGTCCTTGTGAAATCCGTCTAGCTCTTTCTTCAGGAGTAAGAGGACCACGTATGGTACCGAGTTGCATAGGTTCAGGCTCTGGCTGGACTTCTGCAGAAGCACCTGGAGTAGTGAGAGAAGGGCGAACGTATGGGGTTCTATATTTCTTCTTCTCATTCCTTCGTTTCTGCATGTGGAAATTAATATGCAGTGTAAGTGTTACCAAGGCTGAAAAGGTGTCAGCACGGGGTATCCTTGCTAGTTCGTCCTTAATTTGTTCGTTTAGCCCTCTGTGGAAGAGGGTAAAAGATGCATCATCCAGCCAGGGTGCATCTTTAGCCAATTGTTTGAATTTGGAAACAGAAGTAATTAAATTCAGGGATCCATGTCGAAAATCAAATAGAGACTCTTGTGCAGAATAGACCATATCAGGACTATCAAACATGGACTTAAATGCATTCAGGAACGCAGCGTAACTATCCAATAATGGATCAGTCCCAGTGACAAGAGGGGTTGCCCAAGAAAGAGCATTACCCGAAAGATGTGACACTGTAAAACCCACTTTTGCCCTATCAGAGGCATAGAATAGTGTTTTGAAAGTAACAATGGATTGCACAGGAATCCACAAATTGTCGAAAAAGTGTTGGAGACCTATCCTATTTTTCTAGCACCGTGCACAGAGAAGGATCGCGGATGAGCACCATTTGCTTGAGTGCAGCATGTTCAGCTTTCAAGGCTGGGATCTCTGTGGAAAGTTCTTGCATGGACCGTATTACATCCTGCATGGGGTCCATTCTGACAGGAGACTGGTGGCGTCTCAAACTGTCAGGTTCAGGGTGGGACTGACACGTAGAACTCTAAGAAAAATGATATTTTGGTCTCACCTGTGTCATGTTAGTATTAGTGATCTTGTTCTGGCATTTTCTTTGGCTGGTCCGGGAGTCGTGTAGAAATGGGAGACCGTCTCTGGGCGCCACCATGCCTGAGGAATGGAGTACCAGACAGGGAAACACACAGAGCCAATGTAAGGAACTCATGGTGGCAACAGTGAAGACAGTCACAAGTGATCACAGTTCAAGGGCGTTTATTGAACTTTATAATGGGTGAGGGAAACACCTAATCTAAACCTAAATTCTTAGATGTGAGCAAGCTACGACCATCAAATAATAATAACGCAGTCCTAGTGGTGTCTTGTCAAATAAAAAAGGGCCTATACTGAAAAAATAAAAAATTGCCAATCCTTACCTCTAAATTACAAAAAGAGTGTGGGATAATGTTCATCAGAAATGCAGTGTTCACCAAATGAAAATTCAGGATGGTATGGCTGGGTCTCCCGTTCCAACGTTTTAAGCACGGGACAAGGCGGAACTTCTGAGCACAGCACACTCCTGGGCCTCGCATGCACAAGGTTTACAGTTTCAGTTCAACAATATTAAAATCTTCAGAGCCTAAGTCTCTTTCCTGACAGAGTCTGTTGCCTTAGAAGGCCTGCTGATTCACAATGACAGACAAACAAAAGTTCTCTCAGTGATCTTGCACCTTGGGCCATTACTCTTCGCCCCCATGATCTCCCTCCACCGGGCTCGATCCTCTTTGCAGTTTGGTCCATCGGGTTCATTACGGCCTTTCTTTAAAAAAGTTAATGTATTTCTAACACAGTTCATGTATTGTTCCTTTTCATCAGAAAGCAAGGTTCTCCTTCTCCTGGCTTTCTTTCGGCATCCCTCTGCCAGGTTCACACTTGCATTATTCCACAGTTCACAATGTTATAGGAAAGGGGGGTTACCCTCCCTTAGCTTTCCACTGGCAACGGGTCAGAGACTTTTGAGTGTACAAGGGATTTAACGTAGCCATTGTAGGACCACTCTTGACACCTCTCGCCACCCCATCCTAGGCCCTTCTGGTTCTTGTAGTTTCAAAACAGGTCCCGGTTAGAGTCTTTCGAATTAGCGCCCCTGTGGTGCCAATACCTCTGCACCTGGACCTCAACTGGGCTTTCTTTAAAGTTCAAACACACACACAAGTTCTTTCTATTTCAAATTCCTTGCATTCAAAATGTTGCTACTTGCAACCTTGTGCTCAACACAGTTTGTTTTGCTATCAGCTTCCTCCGATCCATCAGCTGTGCTGAACCCGTTGGCTTCTCTGATATCTGGAGTCAAGGATGGTACCACAGTAGCCAACTTGCCTCTCTGCCTGCGTTATCAATGTGGGAGGCCCCTGGGTACCGTTGACATCTGCTGCTCTGTACGCCAGCTGTAACTCCCGGTCTTATGCTTTCCCTTTCGGAGGCTTCAGAGGTTTGAGTCAAAAAGGGGAAGGGTAATCCCCCCTTCGTCGTCCTTCCAGGTCTCGCTGCCTTTCTCCTCCGTTTGAACTGCTGGTTTGGTGTAGCTGTCTCCTCGTGTGTTTGTCCTTGCTCTAAGTGTGCTTTCGTTCTCTGCCTTTTATCCCTGTGGGGAAGGCAAAGAGCCGGCAGGTGTGCATGGTTGTTGTCAATTGCCTGACTTTGCCTTACCCGTTTGTTGGGACATGTCAGGTAAACAGCTCTGGTGTTAGTCTGTTATCTGTGACCATGTAAGAAAGTGTTTGTGTGGGGAAAAAGGGGTGAGAGGTAGAGCTTCTAAATATCCTACAGGGTAGGATGGGGAAAAGGTGTTACAGGGAAAGGGATACAGCGTCTCACCCTTGGTGTCCCACTTGCACTCCCCGAAGACCCATCGCCCAGGTAATCCTCTCCCACTAGTCCACCCCCAGGAACTGGCTCCAATAGCAATGGCCGTGTCCTGGCCATTTGGACAACAGATCTCCGGGGACTCACACCAACCACCAATCAGGAAAAACCCAGATGGTGTCATGCCTGCGCCATGGGCGCATACATTGGCGATCAATATGGACAAATTGTTATTCATTTATCTACAGAAAACTCCTGGATCTACCTCTATTCACTACTTGGACTTTATTTCCCATTTGCAAGACTTTGGTGCTTTTTTATTTTTCCCAGAAAACTACACTTACCATAATGCACTTGGCTATAATCATCCATTCCTGGCTAGTCCTATTTTTCTTCATCAGAACTACAATCCCCAGAAGCCCTAGGGATTTGCTCTGCTTCCACCAGCTCAGGAACAGAGAGGGAGGTGGCCGATTGTCTGCAGGTGTGCTGAGCCAGGTGCAACCAATTAGCCTGCCTCTGTGCTGGGCTGGGCAGTATAAAGGCTGCTGCCTGCGAGAGCTCAGTCTCTTGCATTGAGAGTCCTTCCGGCACCTTTTTGCTTCGAGCTACAAACTTTATATGCTGTTTCCTGATTTCACCTGCTCTTTGTTCCAGTGCCCTAGTGGGCTCCTGCCTTGCAGTCTGCTACACCCTGCTGCCTTCAGCCCTAGCCTTTTGGGCTCCTTGCATCAGCCATGCTCCTCTGGGCGTCCTGCCTTGCAGTCTGCTACACCCTGCTGCCTTCAGCCCTAGCCTTTTGGGCTCCTTGCCTCAGCCCTGCTCCTGGTGGGCTCCTGCCTTGCAGTCTGCTACACCCTGCTGCCTTCAGCCCTAGCCTTTTGGGCTCCTTGCCTCAGCCCTGCTCCTCCGGGCGTCCTGCCTTGCAGTCTGCTACACCCTGCTGCCTTCAGCCCTAGCTTTTTGGGCTCCTTGCCTCAGCCCTGCTCCTCTGGGCGTCCTGCCTTGCAGTCTGCTACACCCTGCTGCCTACAGCCCTAGCCTTTTGGGCTCCCTGCCTCCGCCCTGCTCTTCCAGGCTCCTGCCTTGCAGCTGATCATGCTCTGCTGCCTTCCAACCTCCGCTCTTGCCCTGCCGGGCTCTCCACATTGCAGCCGATCACGCTCTGCTGCCTTCCAGCCTCCGCCCTTGCCCTGCCGGGCTCTCCACATTGCAGCCGATCACGCTCTGCTGCCTTCCAGCCTCCGCCCTTGCCCTGCCGGGCTCTCTACATTGCAGTCGATCACGCTCTGCTGCCTTCCAGCCTCCGCCCTTGCCCTGCCGGGCTCTCTACATTGCAGTCGATCACGCTCTGCTGCCTTCCAGCCTCCGCCCTTGCCTTGCCGGGCTCTCTACATTGCAGCTGATCACGCTCTGCTGCTTTCCAGCCTCAGCCCTTGTCCTCTGGGCTCCCTGCTCTGCAGCCTGCCTCACTCCGGCTGCCTACAGCCCTTGTCCTCTGGGCTCCCTGCTCTGCAGCCTGCCTCACTCCGGCTGCCTACAGCCCTTGTCCTCTGGGCTTCCTACTTTGCAGCTTATCACGCTCCGCTGCCTACTACCTACCTTTTTCCGCTGGGTTCTCGGCCTAGCAGCCCTCTACAGTCCTCTGCAACCTTCTACGGTCAGCGGCCCTGCCCCTCAGGGCTCACTCCTTGCTGCCCGGCCATTCTGGGTTCCTTGCCGTGCAGCTTGCTTTACTCTGCTGCCCTAAGCCCTTTTCCTCTGGGCTCTCTACCTTACAGCCCTGCTCCTGTGGGCTTGCTCATTGCTTTTCTACTCCTCTGAGCTCTCAACCTTGTTCCTTACTGTCCTCTGCTATCCAATCCTGTTACACGACTTTCCCTTCATTTCCTTCTGCTAGTTTGCTATACCTCCTTTCCTGAATTTGTCTGTAAGTATCTTCTATTGTACTGTTTGTAGACCCTTTTGTACAGAGCTTGTCTGTTGGTTCCCATCAGTCAACCTCTGCCCCTTCCCTTGTCTCGTTTCTACATTACAGACACCCATAGCTGCTGTTCTAAGCCATGAGCAAACAGCGTGGGCTTCTGTTATAGCAAACTGTGCAGAAGGCTAGAGTATTTCCTAAGGTTCGTGGAATACTCTTTTCCTATATCTGCATACACCCCAAGAGGGAATTCATTCTGTACCTTTTTCCTTGCTACTCTTGCCTACTCTTCGTTCTCTTTCCTTTCTGCTGTGTGTGTACTTATCTGTCCACTTTATTTTGGCACAACCACCCATACCCTTTCTGGGTGTCCTGTGCCACTCTTAATAGAGTGCCATCCCTGACAGATGGGTAAAAAAAACCTGATGTGGAATTGATATGGAGTTGGATGTTCAGAAGTAGAATGGAATTCAATAGTTTCCCATCAGCAAGGATGTGCACTATGCAATTTGGACCCCGCAAATAGCAGAGGAGAGCCCAGGGGTTTGAAAGGCAGACAGGAAACAGCAACAATACAGAAGGATCCAGGAGGCATGCTCCAGGGAAACAAGCAACATGGGAACGATTGAGCAGTACAGAGGTCCAGGGATACACGGAGGGACAGAGCAGGAGAAAACGCTAAGTAGGAAAGAAAGGCAATATTTCGGAAGCAAACTGTCATAGAGAAGAAAACCGAGGCATGCTGAGCTAAGCTTCCCTTAGCGTTGAGACGCTTCGAGCCGGGTCTGATTGCTGTCACACACAGTGTTGTCAGCAGGGCACCATATTGAAATCATAGAGGTCTTGTCAAGTATGGGGAATGAGGGCGTCATCTTGGAGTGGAGAGCATTGACAGAGTGTCTATAGGAGAGCCTCCACTTTGATCGCAGGGATAGGCGTTTCAGTTGCCTATTCATGACACTGGCTTCAAGGGTAATTCGATGAAGAGCAGCAGGTTGCACAAGGGTCCCTTGTAGCTCTTGGAGACGTCTCCTTTGCAGGTCCTCTATGGATCAGTCCTTGGAAGAAAACGGCAGCTTTTGGATTACACAAAGAAAATGCAGCAGCAGACTTCTCCTCCAGCTGGGCTTCAAGGAACAGCTTCTTCTTGCTTCAGCTTCGACTTCTGCTTCTGAACAAATTGGTAAGTGAGAGGTCCCCAGATATACACATCGGTTCCCCAATCACTCTGGCAGAGCCAGGCTGAGTCAGCCAATCACGCAGAAGGGCATTCATGCATGCAGGCAGCCAATCAGGCTCACAGGCATTCAGGACACTCACTCCACCCAGACACCCATAAAAAAGAATGTGGATTGGGGCAAGCACCCAGCCTTTCAGCACATTACACTGCATTCATATCAGTTTTAGTCAGGGCTGTCTCATTCGTTGTATCACACACACAGAAACCAGATACCCATAACACAGAAGAACAAGTTACTTCTTACCTTGTAACGTTCTTTCGATGGGATGTTCCTCCGACATATTCCTTATCTTTGATTGATCATCTCCCAGCTTGCTGGCCTCGGAAAACTTTTTACAGTAGAGGGCGCTGCGCGTCGACGTCCCTCAAGCCAATGTCCCTCGACGGCCTCTGTATCGGCGCCGATGTCATCACGCGTATAAATAGACTCGCACAGCGTCCGTTCCTCAGTTACGTTTTGACGTTAACAGTTGTTTTACATTCATTGATTATTGACTTTGAAGGAGCGTAAGCTGCAACCACAAGGGAAGTATTACTGTGGGGATGGATGGGAGGGGCGATAAGGAATACATCGGAGGAACATCCCATCGAAAGAACGTTACAAGGTAAGAAGTAACTTGTTCTTCGAAGGGATTGTGTCCTCAGACGTATTCCTTATCTTTGATAGACTCCCATAGCAGTGGTGTGTAATTGGAGGTGGGAGTAAAATGCCATGTTTCCTTTTAGGAATGAACCGAATGTAAGACGGCTTTGCCAAACCTAGTCTCTTGACAGGAGGAGGAATCCAGGTTGTAAAATCTTGTGAAAGTATGTGCGGACGACCATGTGGCAGCCGCACATATGTCTCGAACCAGAACCCCTCTTTGGAGGGCTGAGGAGGCTGCGATACCCCTGGTTGAATGAGCCCTAAGATTTTGAGGAGGCTCTTTCCCTGCTAGTTTGTAACATTCCAAGATGGCCAAAATAATCCATCTGGAAATGGTTTGTTTTGTTATCGGTAGTCCTAATTTGTGCCCTGAGTAACCTACGAACAGTTGGTCTGCCTGCCTAATCCTAGCAAGTCTGCTGATGTAAAAGCTTAAAGCCCGCTTTGGGTCCAACCTATGTAGCCTTTCTTCCTCTTTCCCCGGATGGGGAGGTGGATAGAATGAAGGTAAGGTAATTTTCTGAGTGATGTGGAATTCAGAAACTACCTTTGGGAGGAAATTAGGCTTCAACTGTAGGACAACCATGTCTTTATGAAAAATTGTATGAGGGGGTTTACAAGATAGAGCTTGTAATTTGCTCACCCTTCTAGCAGATGTTTAAGCCACTAATAAGACAGTTTTAAGGGTGAGAAATCTTAGTGAACAAGAGCGGAGTGGTTCGAAAGGAGTACCCATCAGGAAATTTAAGACTAAAGTCCCATAAAGGAACCTGGAAAGGTCTTGGAGGGTAGACATTAGTTAATACCTTTAGAAATTGTATTACTAAGGGTAATTTGAAATACGAATGCTCCTCTGCAGTGCGCTTGAAGATCGATAGCGCTGCGAGATAGCCCTGATAGTGCCAACTTGAAGGCCTGAATTTGCCAAGTAGAGTAGAAAGGATAACACTGTTGGTGTACCACATGAAAAGGGGTCAATATTCTCTTCTCTACACCAGCTGCAAAATTTGTTCCAATGGCAGCGGTATAAAGACTTTGTTGCTGGCCTTCTGGCCGAAAGCAACACTTCCATGACGTCATCAGTGAGGTCCCAATCCTTGTATCTCAACCTTTCAGAAGCCAGGCGTGAAGGTTGAGGGTTTTGATGTCTGGATGACCTCCCTTCTGTGAGAGAAGATTCTCCTTGAGTGGAAGACGAATTGGAGGGCAGATGGACATGTCCAGAAGGTCCGGGTACCACGTTCTCCTGGCCCAGTCTGGGGCAATTAGGATCATGGTTCTCCGGAATCTTCTCAACCTCCTGATCATTTGAGGAATGACAGGGACTGGTGGAAACGCGTACAGGAGTGGAAACTACCAGTCCACTACGAACGCGTCCCCTAGAGCTCCTCTCGGGGAAAATTCCCTTGAACAAAACAGATCGCACTTTCTGTTGGTACTAGTGGCAAACAGATCCACTTGAGGGTTTCCCCAAAGGGCGAAGATCTCCTGAAGGACTTCCTGAGCAAGTTCCCACTCGTGGGAGACTGTGCCCTGCCTGCTCAGAGTGTCCGCCGTCAAGTTCTTCTCTCCGGCTAGGTGAACTGCCGATAGAGAGTTTCCTTCTTGAATTGCCCAAAACCAGAGGTGCATTGCCTCTCTGCACAGTGGCAGTGATCCTACGCCTCCTCTTTTGTTGAGGTAGTGCATGGCCACTGTGTTGTCCGTCATTATCAGGACATTTTTCCCCTGTACAGATGGCAGAAAAGCTTTCAGCGCTAGTCTGATTGCTCTCAGCTCTAACAGGTTGATATGTAGTCTGGACTCCGATGGAGACCAACGACCGCTGATGGTCAAGTCGTTGGTATGGGCTCCCCACCCCGTGAGTGAGGCATCTGTGACTACTGTTATCTCCGGCCATGGTTGCCAAAACAGTTCCCCCTTCAATATGTTTTTCTGGCAGGCCCACCACTGAAGGTCTCGAGCCACCTTGTCCGGAATCTGAAGGTCTGTCATTCTCCCTGAGAATTGCGACCACTGAGTTCTCAGTGCCCACTGAAGAGATCTCATTCTCAGGCGAGCCTCTGGCACAAGGAAGATGCAGGATGCCATGAGGCCTAGCAACCTCAAAAAGTCGAAGGCTGGGAGACGTTGGGCATTTTGAAACTTGGTGACCATCTGCAGAATATCTTGAGCCCTCACCTCTGGTGGCAAGGCTTTTCCCAGGGAAGTGTCCAGGACCGCTCCAATGAACTGGAGTCTCTGTGATGGTATTATCTGTGACTTCTTTAAAATGAGGGAGAAGCCCAGTTTGTGAAGGAAGTGGCAGACATAATCTAGCTTGGTCTGAGCTTGTTCCGAAGATACAGCCCTGATCAGCCAATCATCCAGGTAGGGTTAGACGTGGATCCCTTCCCTCCTTAGACTTGCAGCCACTACCGACATTAGCTTGGTGAAGACCCTTGGGGCGGAGGTCAGCCCAAATGGCAGAACTCGAAATTGATAATGAGAGCCGCCAATTGCAAACCTCAGGTATTTCCTGTGTTTGAGATGGATTGGCACATGGAAATAAGCATCCTGGAGGTCCAGAGATACCAGCTGGTCCTGTTGCTGGAGGGCCTGAAGGATCTGAGAGAGAGTTACCATCTTGAACTTGTCCTCCCTGAGGAACTTGTTCAATTCTCGTAAATCCAAGATAGGTCTCAGTCCTCCGTCTTTCTTCGGTATGAGAAAGTAGGGGGGAGTACCAGCCCTTGTTCCTCTCCGCTACAGGTACCGGTTCTATGGCACCTTTCTCTAGCAGGTCTACAATTTCCTGCAAGAGGAGCGGATCTGGAACTTTCAGAGAGCTGTTCCCCGGTGGATGACTCTGAGGGATGCGTAGAAAAGGTAGGCAGTAACCTTGGGCAACTGTCTCCAATGCCCAAGCATCTGACGTAATAGCCTGCCATTCCGTCAGATGTTGAGTTAACCTGCCCCCTACTGGTGTTTTGTGAAGAGAGTCCTCAGAGCGGTTTGGAGGCGGCTGATGCAGATGCTGAGGGTAAAGAGGCACCTGCTGCTGCTGCAGCTTTTGTATTTTTACCCCGTCCACCTCGGGTGAATCTTTTCTGACCCCTTTGAACCGACTGTCCTCTGCCTTTTCCGAATGCGGAATAGAAGCGAAAGGACTTACCTCTCCAAGAGGTTCCTGAGGGGCGATATGGTGTCTGACGGATTGCAGCTCCTAGGGATTTTGCTGCTGCCTTTGATGTTTGTAGTTTTTCTAAACTGTCATCCGCCTTCTTACCAAACAAAGAAGAGCCGTCAAAGGGCATATTCAAGAGTCTGCTTTGCACATCTGGAGCAAAACCAGACTTTCGCAACCAATCAAATCTCCGGGTTGTTGTACTTGCCACCATGGCCCTGCTGATGCTGTCAGCAGAATCAATGCCAGTTTGAAGGGATTCGCACATAGCGTCTTTACCATCCTTGATGATGTTTAGGAATGCTTCCCATTCTTCTCCCTCCGCAAGGCAGTCAGCCGCTGATGAAGCACACTCCCAAAGTGTGTGGCTGAACCTTGTGAGCGTAAAAGTAGCATTGATGGATTTCAACGCCATGCTACATGCGGAAAATACTTTTTTGGCCATAGAGTCATATCTCTTATTATCCCTATCCTGTGGGACAGTAGGGTAAGCCGATTTACTACCTGCTGAAGTAGCTGCCTGAACAACCAGACTCTCCGGAGTTGGGTATTTGGATAAATATTCAAGGTCAGCAGAAGACACCCTATATTTAGCTGATAATGTTTTGTTAACCGCCAGGATTACCTCAGGTGTTTCCCAGTTTGCCAATATTCTCCTTTGTAATGCCGCATGAAATGGCACCACCGGATCCTCCTGTGGACCTTTGACCAAAATGTCTGTGAGGTCGTCTTGCTGAAAAGTAGGTGAGGGTGTGGACCACCCCATAAAGTCTATTATCCTTGCCATCAAGATTCGATAAGGGGTTTCAGCATGTTCCCCTGAGTCTGGTGTGGCAAATTCCACTTCTGGGGAAGTGTCCAACCCACTTGCTTCCTGTAGGGATTCATGAAGGTCTTTCAACCTACCTTCCCCAGAGGTAAATTCCTCTGGTACAGGAGTTGCAGATCCCTGCAACTCAAAAGGTCTTTCCTGATCTGAATCCTCCCCTTCTTCATAAATAGAAGATAAGACTCTGGAGTGATCAGGTCTTGAAAATGGTATAAATCCCATTTCCAGAGCAGAAGGAGCCAAATTCGTCATGATTTGCTGAGAAAACGTCGACGTCGTCGACGCGGACGTTAAAGGCGTCGAGAAAGGTGGCAGAGGCCTCGATGAACTCGAGAGTATCGGGATTCTACTCGAGGTTGTCGACACAATTCTTGTGCTCGAGGCTCTGGGTATGGCCACTGGCTGTGAGGTGGCCGTGGGTTTATCCTTTCTCAGCGTCAACGTCGAAGACGGCGTCGACTCGACTGACCTGTGCGTCGAAGAACCCTTCGATAACGGCGTCGACGACGCCGCTCTATGTGTCGAAGGGATCTTCGACAACGGTGTCGAAGACGCAACTTTGCCTTTACTTGAGGGTTCGTGACGCTCTCGAGTGGCTTCTTTCGCCGGGTGCTGCGACTTGCGGCTTTTTGATTTTTTGGGTCTTTCACCCAGGGTATCACCCTCAGCAGTCTTCGAGGGGGTCGAGGCTGCTTTCTCGAAGACGCTTAGCATCTTTTTCCTGAATTCCTCCCACTCAGCCTGAGAGCTATGTTTTGTGGGGCAGGAGACCCTTTTTGGGGAAACGGAAGAAGACGAAAATGAGGAAGGGGATCTTCGACGTCTATTTTTTGAATGCTTAGATCTCGAAGAGTGATGGGAACTGCTTCGAGACCTAGAATGAGAATGTCTTTTGTGATGGCGAGGAGACGAATGTCTCGACTCTGCCAAGGAAACTTTCGAAGAAGTTTTAACTGCCTTACCTCTCTCGAGCTTCCCCTTACGCTCCTTCAAGGCTTTCGCCGTCATGGACATGCAGTCCTCGCACTCCGAACAATGGTGCTCGATTCCCAGGCACCATAAACAGATCCTGTGAGGATCCGTTAACAACATTTTCTTTCCAAAGTCTCGACATTTTTTGAAGCCGGACCGTGGAGTCGTCGGTTCGGGTGTGGAAGCCATCAAGTACGAGTCGGTATTCACGAGGTAATAATGATATATTTGACTGAAGAACTTAGCAATGATATTCCGAGGCCCCACAAAGCGCGGAAAAACGGAACTGAGCAACGGACGCTGCGCGAGTCTATCTATACGCGTGATGAAGTTGGCGCCGATACAGAGGCCGTCGAGGGACATCGGCTCGAGGGAGGTCGACGCGCAGCGCCCTCTACTGAAAAATAAATTCCGAGGCCAGCAAGCTGGGAGATGAACTATCAAAGATAAGGAATACGTCGGAGGACACAATCCCTTCGAATGTGAGTTCACTTCAAACTCCATTCATACAGGTGCCGCCCCTAGGGTGTACCCACAACACACAACCTCAGGGAAAGCTCCAGTCACCCTGACAGGAGGCAGCCCCAGAGTCATATATGGTATTTCCACCCAACAGCCAGTCAGGGGGAAGGAACAGAGGCAGTGCTCCCCAGGACTTTGGGGAAACAAGGTGAAAGGCAATAGAAACCAAGAGGCCACAGGGGCCATCTGTCATGCGCCGCCTCCCGTGGACATTATGGTCCAGGGTGCGGCTTGGGGGACGTCATTGCAGAGTGCCACCACGTTTTCGAACGTCGCTGTAACAGTCTAGTGTTTCTTTCTCTGCGAGCCGGGACGCTTATCAGCCACGCCCCCCCGGCACAAAGTGCGTTGCAACCCGCTTGGTCAGCTCCCTGACTGCTTTCTTTCGGTTGCGGATACGCTAGTTTTCTTTCCTTTTTCCTCTCTCTCCTCTGCCGCCTTTCGGGCCGCTTCTTTTCTTCCCGTTTCCTGGGACCTCTTGTTTTCCTTTCCTCCTTTCTCTGGCTCCTTTCCGGTTCTTTCTCCGCTCTGTTGTCTCTCGCTGGCCGTCATTATTGGCAACCTCACAGTTCCTTCGGAGCCTGCCTTCCACCCGGAATCCTTACGACAGACCTCCGCTGTTGCTGTTCCACACGGAATCCTTACGACGGACCTCCGCTGTTGCTGTTCCACCTCTGGGGTTTTTTGTGCCGGACGGCTTTTCCCCCAGTTTGTCCCTCCCGGAAGAGGGGCTGCAGGTAGTGCTATTCATAGCAGTACACTGTGGCTTCCTTTCGTGAGAAAGACACTTTCTCAGAAAAAAAAGAAAGAAGAAAGAAGGAGAAGGATTATTGTGCTAGAAGACCACAAATATCATCTATTCAAGACCAATCTTCAGGTGAGGAGGAGGAAAGGGGAGAAAGGTTAAGGGTGGAGATTGAACATTCTCAGAGGGCTGACAGTTTGCAACGCCCAGTGGTCAGGATGGCGACCCCTGAACAATTGCAAGAGATGGTGGCTGCTGTTCAAAACCGCTCAGCAGAGGTTCGAAATTTATATATGGAAGTGCAAACCTTAAGGACTGAAAATAACATGTTAAAACAACTAGTTTCTAATCGTGAACCAAAACCAGTGGACTTGCCTCCCATTGCACTCCCCTCAGGGAAATATGACGGGGCTTCAAAGAAGCTCAAGGAATTCTTGGAAGCTTGTAGTATCCATTTTGCCTTTAGACCTCATACATTTCCCACCGGTCACGCCCGGGTGGGATTCATGATTTCCAACATGTCAGGTAATGCCCTGGCCTGGGCCACTCCACTTGTGTTAGGAACAGACCCTATACTGCAAGACTACGAGGCTTTTGTAGGTCGACTAAAACAAGAGTTCGAGAGGCCTGAAATTTCGTTTTCTGCAGGCGAAGATCTGTTAGACATACGTCAAGGCCAGACTGATGTGCACACCTTTCTTACCACGTTCAAACGCTTAGCCACAGAAGCTGGTTGGCAGGAGCAGACCCAATATGTCATCTTCGGAAGAGGACTGCGAGAAGATATATAAGAGTTAGCCCGATATCCCCGGCCGGCATCCTTTCCAGAACTGACAACTGCAGCTTTACAAATAGAACATCGACTCTACGAACGCTGAATAGAAAGGCGACGGAATAGGAATACTACCTTTCCCGCCCATACTCCTCCTCCTCCAGTTGCAGCATCGGCCTGATCAGAAGAACCTATGCAGATCTGAACCACACGTTCGTCCTTAACTCCAGAGGAAAGAAGGCGAAGAAGAGACTTGGGGTTATGCGCCTATTGTGGATCAGACCAACATCAAATTAAGAATTGCTCCGAGATTCCTTCACGACGAGCGGGAAATGAGAACCCTCGGTCCTAGGAGGGACGGGAATCTGAGGGGAAGTTACCAGTCCCTATGTGTCGTTATCAGTGGGTCCAGTGAATCCACAGGAAGATTCAAGACTAATGGTACTCAAAGTGCATTTGTTTATAGACCATCGCAAGATCGAAGCATTGGCCCTACTGGATTGTGGGGCCGCCGGCAACTTTGTGGACACAATCTGGGCCGATTCTGTCGGCTTATGACGCATGGACCGCAAGGAGGATCAGAAGGTCGAGGGGGTGGATGGTACGCCCCTCAGTTCAGGCCTTATTACACAGACTACTGAGTTTCTTCAAATGTTCATACAACAACATTCAGAAACCATTCAGTTCGATATCATCCGTGCGGCCCATTTTCCACTCATTTTGGGCATTACCTGGCTGCGAAAACACAATCCGCAGATTAATTGGTCCACCAACAATTTTACCTTTGAATCAAAGTTTTGTCGACAGGCCTGCTTAAATGATCTACGGTTTATGGAAGCCAAGGCCCATACCGTTCCTCAAGCCAGTACCGTGGGTGTCCACTCTCTTCCCATGGACTTCTCGGCTTTCGAGGATATCTTTGCAGAAAAGAACCCATTGGAACTACCTCCGCACAGGCCAGAGGATTGCGCCATTGATCTCCTTCCCAATGCCCTAGTTCCTTTTGGTCGAATGTTTTCTCTATCACAAACAGAAAAAAAGAGCCCTCAGGACTTATTTGGACGACAACTTGCAGAATGGTCTAATTCGTCCCTCCAAGTCCCCAGCAAGTGCTCCCTTGTTTTTCATACCAAAGAGGGATTCTTCTGAACTCAGACCATGGGCCTCATTACGACTCAGGCGGTAAGGGTTTTACGGCGGCGTAAACAGCGCGACCCTTACCGCCTGAGTACGAGGTCCCTTAGCGCCATGGCGGACTTAAAATCCATGGCGCTAAGGGAGCTTGGAGTTAATTAACGCCTTCCCCACTCCCATTATGCCCTATGGGGCAAAAATGGGAATGGGGAAGGGTAAATGGGGATTGGGGACTTACCGCCCCGCCAAGGTCGGAATGGGGCGGTAAGTCCGCCAACCACCATGGTGTAAACGTAGTTTACGCCATGGTGGTAAAGTCACGGCCCAGGCGGTAACTTACCGCCTGGGTCGTAATGAGGCCCCATGTATTGATTATCGTGGGTTGAACAAAGTCACAATACGGGATCGCTATCCCATGCCCCTTATTTCTGACATAATAGAGGCTGTACAAGGAGCAACTATTTTTTCCAAATTAGACCTACGCAGTGCTTATCACCTTTTGCGCATACAATCAGGGGACGAATGGAAGACGGCATTCCATTCTCCATTCGGGCTATTCGAGTACCATGTTATGCCTTTTGAACTGGTCAGCGCACCAGCAGTGTTTCAGAGATTCATTGACCGGGTCTTCTCAGATCTTATGTTTGTCTCGGTTATAGTCTATCTGGACGAAATACTTGTATTCTCCAGAGATTCCGAACAGCATCAGAAACATCTCACCGAAGTCTTGACACGTCTGAAAACACATAAGCTTCTGGTAAAAAAGGAGAAATGTCTGTTCGGGGTCAACACCGTGCCCTATCTGGGGTATGTAATCTCATCTCAGGGGGTTCTTATGGATCAAAGAAAGGTGGAAGCCATTCTAAGCTGGCACTCTCCCAGATCAGTCAAAGAAGTACAGAAGTTCCTGGGAGTGGCCAACTTCTATAGGCGTTTCATTCCTTCATTTTCTGAAGTGGTGTTACCCATTACTCAGTTGCTAAAAAAATCCTCGTTACCATTCTCATGGAATGACCAAGCTGAAAGAAATTTCAAACACCTGAAAGAACTTTTTTGTCAAGCTCCCATTCTGCGACACCCGGACCAGACAAAACCCTTTATTCTAGAGACCGACGCCTCGGCTGCTGCAGTGGGAGCAGTCCTACTCCAGGAACATAACGGAAATGAACATCCCATAGCCTATCTCTCACGCACCCTCACTTCCAGTCAACAGAATTATTCGGTCATTGAGAGGGAACTCTTGGCCATGAAACTCACGTGTGAGGAATGGCGACACTTGCTGCAGGGAAGTAACTGTCCGTTCACCATTCGAACAGATCACAAGAACTTACAAGTCCTTCAGTCTATGGACTGTGTCAATTCTCACCAAGCTCGATGGACCCATTTCTTTTCCCAGTATGATTTCCGCATTACATATATCCCTGGAAGTCAGAATCTCCTTGCTGATGCACTCGGAAGGGTGGATTAGAAGCATCCAATTTACCACCGACAGAAAGACTGTTTCCCAGAAATCGGGTTTTCCTCCATGTGACCAGTTTTCTGCAGCAGGTTAAAGAAGCTACGATTCTGGCTACCCCCCATGAGAAGGTAGCTTTAATTGACAGAGAAGGGCTTTTGCTTCAGGACCATTGATTGTTTATTCCCCCAGGGCCTCTTCAACGACAAGTCATTCAATGGTGTCATGATCAACCGACGGCCGGACATAGAGGTCAGACTGGCACATTAGATCTCGTCAAAAGGTATTTTACTGGCCCAGAATGAGATCCGGAATCAGACAGTATGTCCAAGCTTGCAGGATCTGTAACAGCAGCAAGAATCGCACTACCAGACCTTTGGGTTTACTTGAACAGAGTGCGATACCCTTACGTCTGTGGAGTCACATCTCCACTGATTTTGTGGTGGATCTACCAGTTTCAAGTGCATGTACCTGCATCATGGTAACAGTGGATTATATGTCCAAGATGGCTCATTTCTCTCCTCTTCCCGGATTGCCTACGGCATCAGAAATGGCAGAGGTGTTTCTCAAGGAAATTTTCCGTCTGCATGGTCTTCCCGACAAGATTACGTCAGATAGAGGCAGCCAATATGTCTCCAAATTTTGGACGGCCTTATGTCATCGGTTGGGCATTGAACGGGCATTATCATCCGGTTTCCACCCCCAGACCAACGGGTAGACTGAGCGATTGAATGGCACTCTCGAACAATACCTACGCTGTTACGTAAACCAAGAACAGGACAATTGGGTCTCTCTTCTTCCCACGGCAGAGTTTTTCTACAACAACACCCATCATTCCGCTTCTGGGCTCACTCCGTTCTACTGTACTTATGGGTTTCATCCTCGCACGATTTTCCCTGTTCCATCCATTGAATCCAACCTACCCGCTGTAGAAGGTGTGTTGTCCAAGATTCAGGAGGCTCACAAGACTGCCCAGTCCAGTCTTTTAGACAGTCAAGTGGCAAATAAGGCTCAAGCGGATCGTCACCGTCAAACGGTGCCGTAGTGGAAGGTGGGCACCAGGATGTGGCTTTCCATGAAATATCTTCCCCGGTGGACTCGTCCCTCCAAACTTTCCCCCCGTTTCATCGGACCCTATCCTATCATGGCCAAAATCAACCCAGTGGCTTTTCGCCTGAAATTGCCTCCTTGTTTACACAGAGTTCACCCTGTCTTCCATTCCTCTCTTATCAGGGAAGCTCCAGAGGGATCCTCTACCCGTTCGGTTCCACTTAAACCACCGCCCCAGGAAGAAGCAGAGTTTGAGGCATCCCAAATTTGTGATTCTCGATACAGGCGAGGTCGCTTGGAATACTTGATACACTGGAAGGGATACTCGAGGGCGGAAGATTCATGGGAACCCTCTACCTTTGTTCATGCTCCTAGGTTGTTGCGGAAGTTTCACAGGGCTCACCCTGGAAAGCCAGGGGGTTACAACATTGGAAGGGGGCATACTGTCATGCGTCGCCTCCCGTGGACATTATGGTCCAGGGTGCGGCTTGGGGGCCGCCATTGCAGAGTTCCGCCACGTTTTCGAACGTTGCTGTAACAGTCTGGTGTTTCTTTCTCTGCGACCCGGGACGCTTATCAGCCATGCCCCCCCGGCACACAGTGCGTTGCAACCCGCTTGGTCAGCTCCCTGACTGCTTTCTTTTGGTTGCGGTTACGCTAGTTTTCTTTCCTTTTTCCTCTCTCTCCTCTGCCGCCCTTCGGGCCGCTTCTTGCCTTCCCGTTTCCTGGGACCTCTTGTTTTCCTTTCCTCCTTTCTCTGGCTCCTTTCCGGTTCTTTCTTCGTTCTGTTGTCTCTCGCTGGCCGTCATTGTCGGCTACCTCACGGTTCCTTCGGAGCCTGCTTTCCACCCGGAATCCTTACGACGGACCTCCGTCCGTCGTAAGGATTCCAGGACTGTTGCTGTTCCACACGGAATCCTTACGACGGACCTCCGCTGTTGCTGTTCAACCTCTGGGTTTTTTTGTGCCGGACGACTTTTTCCCCAGTTTGTCCCTCCCGGAAGAGGGGCCGCAGGTAGTGCTATTCACAGCAGTACACTGTGGCTTCCTTTCGTGAGAAAGACACTTTCACAGAAAAAAAAGAAAGAAGAAAGAAGGAGAAGGATTATTGTGCTAGAAGATCACAAATATCATCTATTCAAGACCAATCTTCAGGTGAGCAGGAGGAAAGGGGAGAAAGGCTAAGGGTGGAGATTGAACATTCTCAGAGGGCTGACACCATCTTGCCTTCCTGCAGGAATCCATTGATTCCTATGGCAGGGCCTAGGTGTCCCAAAATGGAGGATGCTCAGAGCTACGGCCAAGTCAGCATGTAGCTGCCACCAGCCCATACCCTGCTCTGTGGGCAACACTCAGGTGCCCAAAAACGCACAGATAAGGGGTACAAGGGTGCATCCCTAACCAGGGGTGCCATTATGGTATCCCATGGGTGTTGTTCACCAAAAGATAAAATGAAGAGCTGCACTGCCAGAGGTCCAGGCTGGACCACATTGGCAGAAAACATAAGGAAAATACAAACAAAGAAGTGGTACGACAAGGAGGCCCTGTCCCTCCATAAGGCATTTCCAGCATCACAACCTGTTTCTCTCAATTGCTCTACCTTCCTCCTGCTACTCTCCCCCCTCCAACTCCACCCACCTTCTCTATCTCTCTCCTCCAGGGGTTTTCTCCTCTGTCCCTACAATGTCTCTCTCTCTCTCTCTAGAACCTGACTCCACTCTGTGATGTAAATCCTTCCGACTGTCACTCCTGTTAGTGTGCGTTTTTCACTCTACTACTACTCTCCCTCTCCACTCTCCCCTCTCTGCTCCACTACTCTCCCCTCCACCACTACTCTGCCCTCTCCATTCCACTACTACACCACCTCACCTTCTAAAAGACACACACGGCAGTTATACCAACCAATAACTCACCTTCCCTACAAATCGCCTCCACACTCCTGTCTACCATTGGTCTCTAGGTCTGCCACCTTCACCTCCTCGGACCTCACTCAAACAATCCACACCTTCCTATTTCCTATCCCCAGCTTTATCCTATGCCTTCTTTTCCCATTGGTCCTCTTGCCCGGGCCAATATCACCCCGTCTTTCCTGACCAGGAGGTGTTGCAGATATCAGGATACATAAAAAGGGGTTAAGCCCTATCCCTTTTTGCCCACTGGTCTACAGTGCCGAGGTAATGGCAGCCTGTTCATGTCAGGGAGCCATGCCTTGGCTGAGTCCCAGGTAAGATTTAGAGCATCTCTTAATTTCATGTAGGAGAGCCGCAAAGTGGCATGTTTGAAGCAGTCCGTGTTAGGGAATCCTGCCGCAGCTGCTTGCTCACGGCATGCCCTGATGTCAGTGGACGTGTGGCGAGTTCCTTGTGGTCACGTATGGGCTCTGCCGTTCCGCGTAGTGGTTCTCTCTCTCGCCCCACAACATTCAAGCAGATCTTGTAATTGCAGATGTTTATCTGGAGGTTCAAGTTGGCTGACATATTGTGGACGATCCACCCAGACCATTGGTGGATGGTGCGGCATGTAATAAAAAGAAATAAGCTGGGCAGATCTTGATGAAGAGGTATGGGGTGATGCAAAGTGGTACCACCCATGCGCATAAAGGCAATTAAGGAGGAGACAGGACCTGGCTCCTCCCAACTGCCACCTTCCCCCTCTGGCATAGGACTGGCTCTGGGTTTCACCCTGATAGGACTCCTACCCCAGGCCGAGAGGTGCCCCCATGCCCTCTTGACAAGATCAGACAACTGACCTTGTCACACAGCATAATTTGGCAAACGTCGTACTTTAATGTGAGCACCTATTCATATAGCAGCACTACCTGTTGCATTGAATGCAAATACCTGCCATGTACCCGGAGCATTAGCGTATTTTGTCGCACCACATGTTTCACAATATAACGGGAGTGCGCAGGGACGTACAGCGCCACTCAACACAGTAACTGCATGTATATATTATTTATTGTTATATGGTTATAACATAACCTTTAACAACCTTCAATTAAAGCAAATCATCTTAATTACATAACATGAATGAATTAAAACAAATCATCTTCATTACATAGCATAACAGTTCATTTTACCAGTCAATTTAAACAGAGCCAATAAAATTCATTACATTAGTAACTGCATGTATAGGGCCCAATAAGCAAATAATTTGGAACCTGCAAAAATGTCACAGAATGTGCTTTATTAGGTGCCTGATCCAGAAAGATATGTAGCTCACCCAACTGATAAACATGGCCTGCACATTTCTCCAGGAATATGTAACAGCATGTATGATGTTCTGGCCAGCCTCCTGGAATACAGTGTCTAGTGCATGTGGCTAACACTAATATATCTTAGGATCCGAACTCCCATATGGTCTCTAGAAGCACATCTCACCATGACAAGCTTTCATCTGGCCTCTTATGGTGAAATGTTAGAAAAAGAAAGCGCATTTCTAAATAAAGGGATATAAATGCATGCAACACAGCAGTGGTTCATTCTGTTGCTGTCCCATGAAAAACCCTTCAAAGCATTGTGCATCCACCCGCACTTGTTTCAAACAAGCAAAAAAGTATGCAGAGCATCCAAACATGAAAAAGCAAATTGTGTATGTGTTGTGGTAGGTCAGATTCAGGAGGCGGACAACTCAAGGTAAAGAAACACCCTTACTTTGTTGTAAAAACCCTGCTCTAAAACCCTATCAATCTAGTCCCTATTCTCTGGGAAAGGAAAGAGTCTGAAGAGGGGTACATCAGGAGGTCGTACAAAGTAAAGCTGTCCTCTATCTAGAAACCTACCTAACCTGATCCTAACCTACCACTATAAAAAACAGAATGATAAATAAAATGGTTAAGGCTTCTCACAGACTGTCTGGCTTCTGACCCACACTGTATTGTCCCAACTGAATGTCAGGTCCTAATTTGAGGGCCTGTGCCCTTTGAACAGTTCCATCGTGGATCAGTTCTACAAGGGCTCCTGCACTCTAAACTCCATTGGCTGCAGAAAAAAGTATGCCAGGAATTCAGTCTAGCAAAGCCCCTTTAGCTGAAGGGTAATAAATAGGAAAGGAAAACCAGACACATGATCAAAAACTGAGAGGCAGTTTCCCTCGGTGAGAAGGTACTTTTCAAGCAAATGTTTTGCAGTTCGTAATGAGTCCAAAGGTTTAAGCGCAGTGTCTAATGAGTGGAATCCATCATAAAAAAACAGTAATGCTATTGTAGACAGATTCCAAAATGTTAGATTCAAAGGCACACAGGTTGAGAAGGAAAAGGATATGGTTTTTCCACCTTCCCTGCGCAGTAAGGTTTTTCACATGTACAGTGGTATACATTTTCCAATGTGATAAGCAGACTCAGGTTTTTCCAATACAATGTGTATAATCATCTTCCTGGCCGTCACAGACGAATTATTACTTGCAGTGATTGTAATGTCCCACCTGACTAAGAAGAGCACTGTGCCTCAGTGTGTGCGGACAAAAATATGGTCAGAGGAGGCTGCATGTTTCTGCAGCCTGGATACTGAGCTAGGTGGTAAATAGGTTAACCTGAATTGCTTAGGCCTACTTGTATGTATATTGTGGAACTAATACATACATATTCCCTAAACTTCTAGGGTGCTATGTCAAAATGTATCCTAGTTGTGCCTCATATTTCTTAATGACTCACATACAAAGTGGCAATTACAAGAATACTTTACCACTGTTCAAATGTTGACGTTCCCACTGTTGGCTCTTCTTTAATAATTTAAATAATGGGTACCAATAATTTCTGCTCAGACATCCAAAATTACCATACATGATGCCTGTGTCTTTACCCATTCGGAGGAGATCTAAACATTGTGTCCGAATGGTGTATGCTAGAGGTACTTCGGGTACTGTTGATGTGGGTGCCTTTAAAATATCAGTCTCAAAGTAGACCATAGTGTGACATAAAGCCTGTGTCTAGGTTCAGGCCAGCATCTTTCAGGTTCAGAATCTTTAAGTACTTGAGCTCCCATTTGTGTGAAGTGTTGGCTACCAGGTGCTTCTGTTTTATGGATCAAGATGGTGCATCCGTGCAGGTTCCTTCTATGACAGAGTTCCTTGCAAGTCTCACCAGCACACTTTCCTTGTGGACATGTCATGCATTGGATGAGGTATACCACATTGCATGATTTGCAATTGTATGCTCCTTGTATATGTAATGTTTGGTTCTGTGGAGCTTTTACAGCCAATTACGTGCAGATGTGTTGGTAGGTTTTGTATCTACTAACAATGCATGGGGATGTTCCCTGCCGTCCCTGTTCTTGAGCTGGAGGAAATGTGCTTCTGGTGAGGGACAGTGCATGTTTTTTTGGTTGTATGCAATTAAAGGGGTTTCTTTGCAGATGTCACTCAGTTCCTCGTCTCTGTTAAATATTGATTGTAGGTCCTTAACAATTCTATTCAGTTGTGTTAGTGCCGGATGATATGTGCTGACCAAGGGTATTCTTTCTGTCGTTTCACAGTCTCTGTATTTAAGAAGGTCATTTCTGGGTATTCTCAACGCCTAATAAAATTCCCTGTCAATTCGTCTGGCTGAGTGTCCCTTTTGTAAGAAGGAGGTACGAAGTGTGGCAAGTTGGTTGTCCCTTGTCTTCCTGTTGGAAGATATACCTTGGTATCGAATGGCCAAGCTGTAGATAATAGATTGTTTTGTGTGGCTTGGATGAAAACCTGGCCTGTGTAGGTATTTGTTCACGTCTGTTGGTTTCCTGTATACCGCTGTTTCTAGGAGGCCGCTGCTTCCAACAGAAATGCTGATGTCCAGAAAGTGTATGCTCACCTTGGAGATTTCCATGGTGAACTTAATGCAGAGGTGGAAGCAATTTAGGCATTCATAGAATTGTTTCAGAGAATCTTCACCTTCTGACCAAATCTAGAAATGATCATTGATGTACGGCATGTATGTTAGTGATTTCTGGGATTGTTGTTGTAAAACCCTGCTGCTCGAGGTCTGCCATGAAAATGTTAGTATACTGGGACGCCATTCGTGTGCCCATGGCAGTTCCAGTCTTTTGTAGTAAATGTGTTCCATTGAAGCGGAACTAGTTGTGTGTAAGCATGAACCTCATGAGCTCCGTTATGGTTCTAATTTGGATGTCTGTCTTGGGGGTTGTGTTTTGCAGGAAACTCTGGTATGAAGATATTCCATCTTCATGTGGAATGTTGGAATAAAGTGAGGTGACATCCAACGTGGCCAATAGCGCATAGGGTGCTACACGTTCTACCTCTTGAATCTTCCTGAGGAAATGTGTTGTGTCCTCTACAAAGCTGTTTGTGCCCATCAACAGAGGTTTTAGGATCGATTCAAAATATCAAGATATGGCTTTGCTTTGTGTATTGACCGCAGAGATGATTGGACGGCCTGGATTTCCTGGTTTGTGGATCTTAGAGAGCATATAGAACGTCCCAGGAATTGGATTGTTTGATAGCAGATTCTGGAGATGTTCTTCAACACTGCTGGGCATTGACTTGAAGATTTGTTCCAGAGGTTTTTTTGTACTCCATGGTAGGGTTATCAGCCAGTTGCTGGTAATAAGGTGTGTCGAAAAGTTGTCTGTATGCCTCTGGCTTATATTTCTGGATATCCATGACTACAACAGCTCCACCCTTGTCTGCAAGTTTTATTCTGATGTCCTTGTTTGGTTGGTATGTATTAATTGCCTTTCTTTCTTGGGAATTAAAGTTCTGTTTAGTTATCTGTTGTTTTTTGAGTCTGTCGGATCTTACCTGTTTTCTGAGAGTCAAAGTTCTTTAAATGTCCTTAGTCGGTCAGGCCTCTCCCAGCCTGATTCCAGCCCCTCCCTGAGATCTCGAGGCCTCTACCCCCTTGCGAGTTCTCTGCTCTCTCAACCTTAATTGGGCTATTTGCCAAATAGCTGCAGTGGGCAGTGTGAGAACTGCAATGGGATCAGCTGATGAACATATTCCCATAGTGGAGCACGTAGTGTTTTGGTGCAGGGAGACTGCATCTCAGTCCCCTGTACTGCATGTGAATCTAATAGTGGGAAAGAAAGTCATTGTCACATCTCCACCATCACCTGCCGAAATGTAGCCTACCCCTGCATCAACATCTAGTCACGCAAGAGTGGTGCGCCTCTCAAGAACTACGCAGGCGACATACGTAGACCCCCAGTAGATTTTGAAAACATTGAGCTCTACTTATTAGTAGAATGATACACCTATCAGGAACATTTCTCCAAACTATATGTATAATTGCTGTACATGCTACGAGAAACGGATTAATCAAT
The DNA here is from genome assembly GCF_040938575.1 of Ambystoma mexicanum. Taxonomy (NCBI): domain Eukaryota; kingdom Metazoa; phylum Chordata; class Amphibia; order Caudata; family Ambystomatidae; genus Ambystoma; species Ambystoma mexicanum. Next base: position 13,338,541 of record NC_090925.1, on the reverse strand, counting down.
GACTAGATTTTGGTCATGATACATTGCTTTATTCATGCAACTTGTTGATGTACTTAAAATAATGCTTGGTTCTAAAATACCAATTGTATTTATTTTAGACCTTTCTAATTTCCTTTTCCTTTATCTTTGCTTCTTTCTATTACTGATTTCGACTTTAGGCTTCTTGATTTATTATTGCCTACTTAATATTTGTTTATATCTAGAAATTGTCACTATAGAATTTGTTTAATTTTGTTAGCTAAAGAAATAAATGATATGAAACTTTACTCCATATATATGCTGAGTGTCCAATATAGAGTGCCTTCACTCCGTTGCATTTGAGAGCCGCCACGAGGGCATAATAGTACGCGTTAGTTAATAACACATACTGATGGCTCCCTGCTGAGTGAGTAGAGAGTCATCGGAAGGGCACCACACTAGGTAGTAAATAGATGCACCTAGTTGGGAGGGATCCTTCTTCAGCCATTGTATATTGAGACAGCGCACAGTGAATCTTTTCACTGTTAGAGTTCGTACTTTTCCTACTGGGACACACTTGTCTGATTATTTGTTCCTCTTCCCAGTCTCAGATAGATTAGGGAGTTACCCTCTAGTTTACAAGCTTTGGAGTCTGCCTGGGCAATTTCTATAGCCCTCTTAAGTGAAGGTTCAGGTTGTCTTAAGAGAGGAGTGGAAAGGGGTGGGCAAAGCATTAATACATTGCTCCAGATTACATTTTTCCAGGACACTTTGGGTAAGCCTTTCTTCCCGAGTCATTGATTTATTAGGTTCTGGAGTCTCCCTTCTAGCACCGGGGCAGGGAATGGGGTGTCTCATTCGACAGTAGATGGGAGCTCCAAAGAGGAACACTGTCCTGTCCTACCTTTCCTAAGAGGGCTTTCTTTATTTCAGATAGAGAAGATAACTTCATCATGAAATATTGCGACACGATGTGCAATGAATACATAGCAGTATGGGTTTTGAGTCACAAGACTGCGAATGTTACAAAGTGCCAGAAGAAATTGGGATAGATCTTTTTTGTCTGCATTGCAAAATGTACATCTCTGTTTGAACTGGTTGCCAGATCTAGAGGTCAACACGTTCCTCAGGTATAGACAATTAAAGCGTGCTCGACTGGGAACGGGGCTGCCATTACTATTCATAGATGGTATGTTCGGCTGCTTCCACCACCTTGAGCACACTAACACTGCTGATTTGGCTGTGTTGATTTGTATGTCTAGAGCGTTCATAAATTCAGTATATTTACTTCTCACTAACTGTAATGACTTTGGCATTCAGGCAATTAAGACGGTGTCGTCCACAAAGGCCAAAACAGATACGAACATTCTGCCAAGCTTTGGGATGCCAGCTGTACTCTCTAGCTATGTCATTTAAAGCATTGATATACAAAGAAAGAAGCAAGGGGTGTAATTAATACAATGGAGTCATCACTGATACTCTGGCAGTAACCTACTCCCATGTGGCCAGGGGACGGCAGTCGCTACCGGATGCTGACCCTGGGGGTGGCTTTATGAGGGATGATCACATGGGAGGAGACAACTACCGGGGAGATGTTAAGATTTCATTGGACGAGACCCGGTATCCCCCTTTCCCATAAGGAAGACCATCAAATACCCAATACCTTTTTCCCTGATGAAGACCCTCTTATGCCCAATACCTTACTGGCCTATTGTTAGCTGCAGATTCCCCTTGTAGAGGAAGTAAATAAACTTCTTATTTTTTCTTAGGTCAAAACCCCACCTTTGACCTAGACATACAATGCTCCAACAGAACTCTTTTTGCTTCTAATACACCCTTATATGAAGATGTCCGCTCAGGGAAAACTACTGGGAAAAACTACTTAAACAATATATATCCGACGACATATATGGTTTCCAACTCCCATATTCACCGAAGTACTGAGACGAGGAGGATGAAAGAGTTGGAACAAGGCAATCGCAATGTGCAGACTAGTTGTTCCACAGGATACCTGTGTGCAGGACATTTAAAGCTGGCAACCGCACTACAGGAAGAAGCAGAGCAGGAGAAGACATTGGCTCCAAAGAGAAGGCTTTCAAGTGCGGGAGACACGTACTGTTGTGTGGAGGCGCATAGGCGTCCGCAGAAGGAGAAACGCAGAGCGAGAGCAGGAAGTGATTTGGAGACGCTGAGAGCTGCAAGAGAGTTCCTGGGCACACAGCAGCTCGATGAAGCAGCCTTCTCCAGACTGGGACCTGCAGGGAAGCAGGCGTGTGAATACAGAGCTGCACAGGAGGCCGGAAGGATGTCTGCAGCATCCAGAGTGGGAAGCAAACTGCAGAGAGACGCTGCAGAAGTGCGAGCAGGACTGTAGACACTGGAGAGAATCAGCCTATCGACCCAAAGCAAGTGGGGACTCTGGGGCGTTCCGGCAACTGTGCCATCAACAGTTTGAATGTTTTGAGATTACGGATACAGAAAATACAAGAAGTTTATTTGAATGCAGAAAAGGCAAAGTGCAGAATCAAACACCAATAAAAGGTTTGTTTGCATGCAGACAAGGCAAAGAACAGAGTCGAGCTTCAATGAGATACAAGTGCACCAGATGCAAGTGTGTGGCAAAGTTTGAACAAATATTACTGCAGATAGATATACCGAGCACACCACAGTATATGCAGTTTTGGTGGTGCAAAGGAACTATGAAATGCCTAGGAAGTACTAGCAGGGGAGCATACCTAGCAAGTGAAACAACAAGAGAAGTCCTGGCAGGACAGTATAGCAGGCAGTTGGAATTGCACAAAGAGTCCTTGCAGGGGAGTATATTAGGCATGTGAAACCACAAGAGAAGTCCTGGCAGGAGAGTGCACCAGGCAGTTGGAATTGCATAAAGAGTCCTGGCAGGAGAGTACACCAGGCAATAGGAATTGCATAAAATGTCCTGGCAGAGGAGTATACCATGCAAGTTGCAAAACTACAGAAGTACAGTGTTTGTTAAGGATATACTTTTGTTGAAGAAAGATTGTTGCTAAACTTGTGAATCCAGGAGAAACACAAAAGAAGGGAATAGTTTCTTACCTGTAACTCCATTTCTCCAGCATTGGTTTCTTTCATGGATTCACATGCTTAGAATATTCTCCGTCGTCAGGCTGGGAATCCTCGGTAAGTTATATAGACATTTTCCATAGGAAAAAATTCCGACACTTTTGTGTCCTATCTACGTCGTTTTGGGCCGCGCATGCCGGCGCCACTAGGACCTAGAGGTATATATAGCTCCGCCCCCGCGGCTCCCTCAGATTTCAGCCCCCAAAGTAGTATGCAGGATCTCTGGTTTGCATGCTCAGGGGAGGCAGGCGGGCGCATGTGAATCCATGAAAGATACCAATGCTGGAGAAATGGAGTTACAGGTAAGAAACTATTCCCTTCTCCAGCATTGGATCTTTCATGGATTCACATGCTTAGAATAGATTGTATAGCAGTATCCCCCAACATTGGAGGCGTGTATGCAAACCAACATCACAATAATCACAATGCATATTTACCATGGCAACACATTACATTATAGTATGTTAATAGTGAAAGACACGACATTTTAAAGCATAGTTGGCGAAGGGTGTAACCCCCACTCGGGCTTACCTTATTGGAACAGGTGACGTAGTACTGCACGCCCCATCTGTGTATCTTCAGCATGTTGCTGTGCGAGACAGTAATGCCGGGTAAATGTGTGTGGTACCGGCCAGGAAGCCGCCTGGCAGATATCCCCCAGCGGAATTCCGGACCACAACGCCGTCGACGACGATGTAGATCTCGTCGAATGGGCCCTTGGATGCTTTTCTAGTGGTTTTCCAGCCTTGGAATGACAATAAGAAATGGCCGAAGACACCCATCTGGATAGTCCTTGCTTGGAGATCGCCTTACCCTTAGCCTCAGGACCATAAACTACGAAAAGTTGTCTCATGTCTCTGAAGCTTTGAGTGCGATGGAGATAAAATTTTAAAGCTCTTTTCACGTCCAATGTATGGAGAGTCTTCTCCGCCACCGAAGACGCTGTTGGAAAGAATGTAGGCAACACTATAGAAGCGTGTTTATGGAACATGGAAGGCACTTTAGGTATGAAATGCAGGTTAGTGGCCAGCACAACTTTATTACTGAAAAACCTCAAATACGGAGGGTCGATCACTAAAGCTTGTATTTCTGACAGACGTTGAGCTGAAGTAATGGCCACCAGGAAAGCCAATTTCCAAGACAAATATTTTAATGATGTCGACGACATTGGTTCAAAAGGGGGTTTCATCAGGGCTGCCAGAACCAGATTTAGACTCCAGATCGGAGGAAACTTCCTCGTGGGAGAAAAGGTTCGAAACAACCCTTTAAGGAAGTGTTCGTGGAAGGTGCCCTTGCAGCTTGCAAAATGCGACGACAATCCGCTGGAATCGCTAATGTGCCAAATTCAGAGAAATCAGGAACCAGGCCGTCAGACTGATGCTGTCCGGGTCGTGATGCCAAACGACCCCTTTCTCCTGAGACAGAAAGTTGGGGATCTTCTGGAACCTCATTGGTTCTGCCGCTGAAAGGTGAAGTAGATCGGAGAACCACACTTGTCTGGCCCAATACGGGGCCACCAGGATCACCCGACATGGATATCTGTGGATCCATTGCAGAGTCTGACGGATGAGAGGAAATGGGGGGAAGGCATACAGAAACTTGCCCGTCCACGGGAAGGAGAACGCGTCCCCTAGCGAGTCTTGTTGTGGCCACCTGCTCGCGTATTGTGAGCATTTCTTGTTGTCTCTCGTCGCAAAGCGATCGAGGGCCGGATGACCCCATTTCGCGAAGACACGGTGCAGTTGTTGGTCGTTCAGTTCCCATTCGTGTAGACAATTCATCTCCCTGCTGAGAGCGTCTGCTTGCACATTTTTTACTCCTGGTAAGTGGAACGCCAACAGATGTATGTCGTGTTGGAGGGCCCAATGCCAGATCTCCTGGGGTTCCGTCGACAGGATCCTGGAGCGAGTTCCTCCCTGCTTTCGTAGATAAAACATTGTTGTTGTGTTGTCTGTCATGATTCTCACCACCGAGCCCTTTATCTGTGGTAGAAAGGATTTCAGGGCCCAACGCACCGCCCTCAACTTTAGCAGATTGATGTGAATGGCGGATTCTTCCGATGACCAACGACCCTGAACCTGTAGGGACCCCAGATGAGCTCCCCACCCAATTAGAGAAGCATCCGTCACCACTGTCCTCTGGAACGCAGGTTCAGCAGGGGGATTCCCTTCGTTAGATGTACGGAAATTCTCCACCATTGAAGAGCCTGCACGAGCTGGCCGTTGATGGTCAACTTGTCCGACCAGCGCCCTTGACTCTGTGCCCATTGGTCCGCCAAGAATTCCTAAAGAGGCCTCATGAAGAGGCGACAATTGTCGATCAAGGGTATGCAGGACAACATGGTCCCCAGCAGGGACATGTACCTTTGCACCGACAATCTGGTGTCGACCTTCCATTCCGATGCCTTTTGTTGCAGTTTGTGAACCCTTTCGAGGGATGGCCTCACCAGCCCCGACTGTGTGTGGAACTCTGCCCCCAAAAAGACCAAGGTCCTTGATGGCTTTGATGAGGACTTGTCGAAGTTCACTGAGAAGCCCAAATGTTGTAGGAGGGACATGGTGGCATTTAAGCTTTCTTGTGCCCTTTCCGGAGACAATCCCCTCACTAGCCAGTCGTCCAAATAAGGGTACACATGGTGACCTTCCTTTCTTAACCAGGCTGCTATTGGAGCCAGACATTTGGTGAACGTCCTGGGGGACGATTTTAGCCCGAACGGGAGGACCTTGAACTGATAGTGGGTTCGTCCGACGACGAACCGCAGAAATCTTTTGTGTCGTCGACGCATCGGGATATGGAAGTATGCGTCCTGAAGGTCTAGCGACGACAAATAATCTCCGGGTTGTATCGATCGGATCACCTCCTGGAGCGTAAGCATTTTGAATTTTAAATTCTTGAGCAGTTTGTTGAGTGCTCGTAGATCCAGAATGGGACACCATTTTCCATTTGGTTTCTTGACGACAAAGTAAGAGGAGTACACTCCCTGTCCTTTTTCTGCCACCGGGACCTGTTCTATTGCCCCTTTCTGCAGCATAAGCTCCACCTCCTGCAGTAGTATTTGAAGGTGGGGCTGAGCCGAGAACACCGGTGGAATGTGTGGTGGCTTGTCCTTGAACTGTAGAGAGTGGCCCAGATGAATCGTGTCCAAAACCCATTGGTCTGTTGTTATGCGCTCCCACTCGTCGACGTGACGAGACACTCGGCTCCCCAGGACGTCCTGAAACATATCATTAGTGGTTCTTGGCTTGTTTATCTTTCGTCGACGAAGGGTAGGCACCCAGCCGTCTGGAGGTTTGGTAATCTCTGCCTCTACGAGAAGACTGGGCCGCACGTCTGTAGCTTTGGGACGAGTAGGAGGGTCTGATGAAACCTCGGTCTCTAGATGACCCAAACCGGGAGTTACCAGAAGCCCCTCTGAAAGGACGAAAGGAACGAAAATTCCTACCACTCTGGAGGGCTCCGAGTGACCGCGCCGTGTCAGTATCCTCTTTCATGCCCTTCAAGGCCTCATCAACATTTTCACCGAACAGTTGTTCCCCTTCACACGGCATATCCAAGTCTTTATATTGCACCTCCGGTCTGAACGTAGTGCACTTGAGCCAGGCTTGTCTTCGTAGTACTACGCCATTATTGATTTGCTTAAATCCGGACTCTGCTAGGTCGACAGCAATGTTTATAAGCATGGTTGGAGGCTTCTTCTCCTTCCCGCACTAGCAACATGGCGGACTTTCTATGTTCCTTGTGCAAATGTTCCAAGATAGGAGCCAGCCGGTGCCACATTTCCCTGTCATACATAGACATAATCGCCAAGGAGTTGGCTGCTTTAACTGTAGTCGCGCCGACCGACAGCATCTTCTTGCCAAAAGCGTCTTGCCTCCTGGCTTCGTTGTCCGGCGGGGTCGTGCATTTATGTTGAGACCTGGCCTTTCTAGCCGCCGCCGCAGATACCACCGATTCCGGCGAAGGTTGAGACGTCAAGCACTTGGGAGTCGATTCCGGAGCCTTGAATTTCTTCTCCAAACAACCTTTTACTGCCGGTTCCGAGAACGGATGACGCATGGTCTTCAGGCCCTCTTGCCAGACATGTTCTAAAATAGGGATGGCCGAATATGGATTTCCTTCTCGCCGCACTGGTTGGTTGCAACCCCAGATCGGTTGGGTGGGCGACCGGGCCACGTTCCTCGTCAGCCGACGAGATGGAAAAAGCCACCTCTGGTTGTAGCAGGGCCTCAGGCGGAACGGGGTCGAAAACCTCTGGTTGCCATCCCATAGACGGAACCACCGTCGACGACGATATGTTTCCTACAGCCGCAGTCTGAACCGTGGGAGGAGCCGCCGATGACGCAGGCGTCGACGAGCGGGCCGTCGACGAAGCAAGTGGCGTCGGGCCTTGAGGTTTTCCCGCCGCTTTCTGGGCCGACTTGCTGGCCGAGGCCTCTCGACTCAAGGTAGACTTATGACGGTCTCCTGAGGAGGATTTAGATGGTTCTTTTCTCTCCTTTTTAGATGAGGAGGAAGAAGACGACGCCTTGTGTGAAGAGGGGACCTTTCGAATGTTTCTCCGAATGCTTCTCCGAGGGGCGTTTTTCAGCAGAACGCGCCGTCTTCGCCGGGGGTTCTGACTTACTTCTCGAGGCCGTGGAGCCCACCTCCGATGCCGGGTACGCACCCGCCCCGTCATTGAGCCAATCGACAAGGCGTCTTTTTCGGTCTTTGAGGGTCTTCTGGGAGAAGCCCTGACAGATTTCACATGTGTCCTCTGTGTGGTGAGGATGAAGACAGTAAATGCAGTCCATATGACCATCCCCTTCGTACACCTTCTTAAGACTGCATGTAGCGCATGGACAAAACAACTCCTTTCCAGACATTTTTTCGAGAAGAAAAAACAGTCGCAGAAGTAGAAAGTACAACCTAACCAAATAGCAGATACGCAAGGTAATCCCACTACTTTGGAAGACGGTTGAAATCTGAGGGAGCCGCGGGGGTGGGGCTATATATACCTCTACGTCCTAGTGGCGCCGGCCTGCGCGGCCCAAACGACATAGATAGGACACAAAAGTGTCGGAATTTTTTCCTATGGAAAATGTCTATATAACTTACCGAGGATTTGCAGCCTGACAATGGGGAATATTCTAAGCATGTGAATCCATGACAGATCCAATGCTGAAGAACTGTTAGTAAAAGAGACATTGCCATCCATTTCGAATCCAGGGGAAGGGAACCACCCTCTGGGTCCAAGGTCTTTCACCTTGGAGAACATTTTTTGTTGGAGTTATTCTAATCTTCAGGTGTGAACACTTTTTTGCCAATACCAGGTTGACGACATTTCTCTGCACACTTTATTGTTTTGTTTGTAGTGTGAGGGTCAGGATAGGATGTTTTGGACACAAGGACGGTTTTTCAGTTATTGGCATCCTGACACAGACAGATCCTTAGTTTTTGGTTTATAGGTAGGGACACTATTTATTTATTTATTTATTTCCTTTATAAAGCTCTTTTTCAGAATAGGGTCAGAGAGGCATTTTCCCAAACCATTTTCATTTAAATAAAAGTCTTTAACCAAAAGTATGACAACTTTGTGTCTGGATTTTGTACGGACCCTCCAGCAAGCATTGCGGGGGTCCCTCTGTCAACGCGGTGCACCAGCGGACTCTAATGAGGCCATGGATCACGCAGACACGGAGATGGTGAAATACATGTCTTTATTATTCTACCACATAACGGCCAACTGCTGAAAACCTAGACCCACGTGACCCGCTGCACCCGCCTTCTCCTCTAGCCCACAGTTCCATTAGCAGCTCTTAAGACCTGAGTTGAGAGCCACCCACATAACGATGTGGGGTGGCTGCAAGAATCGCCTTGCACCATGACAGTTTTCATTTCTGACCACTCACAGGAGGCAGCAGACATCCCTGTCACACCCCAGAATTAATTCAGAACTATGGAGTACAATAGCCATTACCTCCACTCCTTACACAAGCCTCATTATTCTCATGCAACTGTTTTAGAATTTCTACAACTTTGTTGAGGCATTTCATGGACCTGAACTGCCTAAAATTCTCTCTATTTACTTTTTCAAAGACTGTGCTCAGGTCCATGATCGCCAGATAACCTAGTTCCAGCAGTAAATAGAGATTTAGACCCTGCTCTAAGGTTTCCAAGGCAGAGCAAAATCATAGCTGATTCAGCAAAATAACATTGTTATCAGTTACCCATGTTTCTAGGATGTTTAACAAACATCTACCAAAAATCTTGATCAATAGAGAAATGGGTCTGCACGATTTTGGATTGCTCCTTGTTAAGGAGAATTCTCTTATAAGGCTAATTTCCCAAACCTAGTGAGTCCCCTAGCAGCTTTGCTGGATTTTGGGGGTTTGTTTTTTTCTCCTGCTAAGAGTGAGTCTCTTTTCCTCCCACTCTTAGGCATGATTTGAGGTATGTCTTTGATTTTTTGTGTGCTTATGGGCTATGGGGTCTTTTACTCCAAAGGGTATCATCTGTTTTAGTGTATGTGTTACACAGCACCCTCAGTGCAGTAAGACAGGGGTGTCATAGTGACCCCCAAACATAGACTCCATACCCTGGGACTGACTACTGTCTCCCAGGGCATGTAAAGTCACCATTGGCTTTATTAGTCCAAAATTGTGAACAGAACCAGTACAAACCATCATATTGTGGAATTACTGGAAGGGGTTAATCAGATTGCCCCTGGGTCTGTTTCCAAGAGGGCACTGTCCAGTCCCCCCTTGTCGAGATTCTGGCTGGTGGCAGTGGTTACCACGCAAAATATTCCACCGGAATATTTCCTATGGGATTTTCCCATTGATTTTAAACGCACCACTTTTTTGGTGCAATGTTAAAGATACCACCGGTTTATTTATTTAATATAAAATCACTGGTTGGGTCTTTTCGCCAGAACTCTTTTCCAAAACGGCGTTTGTGTCCGTCTCTTTAACTCCAACCAAGGTCGGGCCCTTTGTTCCATTTTTGGCGGGCTTCTCCACAGAAGCCCTCCAACTGGTGCCACTCTGTCTGGGTTCCACAGGATGTGTGGGTGGGGGAATTGGCACCCTGGACTGCGTTGCCTTAGCAACCCAAGTCGCATTCTGTTCTGATTGGCGCAGTGGTGAGCCGCCCAGCATGTATGAGTGACAGCTAGGCTGTTGAATGGGGGTTTTTCTGCATAAAAGCAGGGCTTTTGGGACTGAAACTTCAGAAGTCTCCACAGGACCTAAGAAATCCGAAGAGGGGAGAAGCTGAGCCATCTGCAACAACGACACCACCGGTGGAGCCCTGCTGCAACGACCTCACCACTTTCCTGACGACAAGAGAAGATGTTCTGCTGTAAGAGTCTTCTCCCTTTGAGCTGGTGGGAACAACCAGTTCGCCATTCGCCTTCCAGGACGTCACTTGGTCGAATCGCCAGTGCCAAGCACCCCGGCGGCCGGATAGCCAAGCTTCACCACTGTGACCGCGAAATAAAAGGAACGCACCTTTTAACCGAACAAACTCCGCGGCTGGTCTCTTCCCTGGGCAGTGCAACGACTCCAAGTTTCCTCCTCGACGAGATCTTCTCTTCCCCTGGTCGAAACCACGAACTGCACCCGCTGCCAGGAACAACTGCCACCGCTGGAGCTTGCTCACTTTTAAAGGTACTGTGTTCCACCTGGCCTCCCTTTCCACGGTTTGCTAAAGGTGACCCTTAAATCCTTGGCTATCCAACTGGGTTGGCCCCCAGACCTTCTAACTTTACCTTTCGCATCAAACCAACCTCTTTTGAACATTTTTGCAAAGACTTTAGTGCATTTTAAACTGTGTGATCTTGGGCACATTCCAGCTTGCTCCATCTAAAGTGGGCCTGCCTTTAAACGTTGGCTCTACAGTAGACTCTGCCTTCACTAACTTGCTGTGGTCTTAGAAAAGTGTTGGGAACTGTTTTATTTTCATGACCTGCCTTTTTCTCTCCCTTTGACTTAATTACTGGTGTGCCATCTAAGTTACACGCTCACATCTGTTTTTACAAATAGTGGTGTTTTGACCTAGACTTGTCTAATAGTTATTAAGGGAGGTGTGTATACTTTTCTGATTGTGTTTGAACTCGCTTTGATCTATAGTGCTTAGTGTATTTCCTAAAGTGTGTTTTAAATAAGGAACAAGTTACTTACCTGTAACTGTTGTTCTCCAGCATGGGTCTGGCATGGATTCACATGCTCATGAATATTCCCCGTCGTCAGGCTGGGAATCCTCGGTAAAGAAAAAATCAGTATCAGTTTCGTTTCTGATCTGTCTTTCGTAGTAGTAACCAATCACTGATCTCTGCGTCATACTGACCACAGCCAATGACTGCCCTCTACCTAAGCCCCGCCTCTGGCAGCCATCTTCAGATTTGGTAGCACGTGAAGTGGCAGTATGACCAAGTGAAGAGCCGCAGAGGGGTAGGCGGGAGGGTTCGCATGTGAATCCATGCCAGACCCATGCTGGAGAACAACAGTTACAGGTAAGTAACTTGTTCCTTCTCCAGCATGGGGTCTGGCATGGATTCACATGCTCATGAATAAAGAATACATAGCAGTACACACATGCACAACCACGGGAGGTGGCAAAGGCTCAACATTAAGCATTACATCAAACTCAACATTAAGCAATTCTTACCTCCTCACCAGGCTCACCTTAGGCGAACAGGTTGCGCAGCACTGCTTGGCCGACCCTGGACTCCTCCCTGGAATCCCGATCGACACAGTATAATTTCGTGAAGGTGTGCGTCGACCTCCACGTAGCAGCCCTTCAGATGTCCAGCAAGGGCACACCAGATAGGAACGCCGTGGTAGCTGCGATCGCTCTGGTGGAATGGGCTCTCGGACGGCCAGGAAGCGGTCGGTTTGCCAACCGATGACAGTACATGATACAGCCGGAGAGCCATCTGGAAATGGAGGCCTTTGAGAGAGCCTTCCCCTGATTGACAGGTCCAAAGTTCACAAAAACGTTGTGACGTCTTCCGAAAACACTTCGTGCGGTCCACGTAGAACTTCAGCGCTCTAGCCACATCCAGCGAGTGCAAAGTCCGTTCGGCCGGCGACGAAGGCGACGGGAAGAAAACAGGCAACACCAAGGGTTCGTTGAGGTGGAAGTCCGACGGCACCTTGGGCATGAAGGAGGGGTGCGTCCTGAGCACTACCCTCGTGTCGTGAAAAGTACGGGGCCTTGCAGGAAAGGGCCTGGATCTCTCCCACCCGTCGTGCGGAGGTGATGGCCACAAGAAACGCTGTTTTCCACGACAAGAACTTCAACGGAGCCGAGTGCAGATGCTCGAACGGAGGTTCCATGAGCTTGGTCAGCACCACGTTGAGCTCCCACGCCGGGGCCGGAGCCTTCACCGGCGGGAACGATCTGAACAGTCCCTTCATGAATTCTTTCACCAGACGATGAGACCACAAAGACGTCCGCCCCGTGGTTCTGGTGTATCGGGAGATCGCAGCAAGATGAATCTTGATGGACGCCTGCGCCAGTCCAGCCTTGGCAAGCGTCAGAAGGTACGGCAGTACCTGGGGAGCCGTAATCCGTAGAGGGTTAATCTTCTGTGCGTGGCACCAGACAGAGAACCTCTTCCATTTGTGTCCCTAGCATTTAAGAGTTGAGGACGCCCTGGCCTTTGCAAGAACCTCTCTGCAGTCGGCCGGTATGTCGTATCCTCCAAACTCTAACGCTGCAGGAGCCAGGCCTGCAAGTTCAGCGACTTCGGGTCGTGATGGAGGATGGCGCCTCCTTCCCTGGAGAGAAGATCCGCGTCCACTGGCAGCTTGATTGACGGGGACGCTGACAAGTCCAGAAGGTCCGGGAACCATATCTGCCTCGGCCATGCGGGTGCGACGAGGATCATCCTGCACCGTGACCTCTTGAGCTGGTTGATGAGCCGGATCAGCAATGGCAATGCAGGGAACGCGTATAGAAACAGGCCCTCCCAGGGGAACGAGAAAGCATCGCCCATGCTCCTCGGCTGGGGAAACCTGCTGGCGAACCTCCGGCACTTGGAGTTCGTCGCCGTCGCGAACAGATCGATCTCGGGAGTGCCCCACCGTCGGAAGAGGCGGTCCACTAGATCCTGTCGTAGTTCCCACTCGTGGCACGAGCGCAGCTCTCTGTTGAGCGAGTCGGTGATGGTGTTTTTTATCCCAGATGAAACGGCACCAGAAACATCCCTTGGGCGACGGCCCAATGCCACAGATCCTGCGCCTGCTTGGACAGGGCTGGTGATCTGGTCCCGCCCTGCTTCCTGATGTAGAACATGGTGGTGGTGTTGTCGGTGAAGATCCTCACCACCTTGCCTTTGAGGGACGGAAGAAAGGACCTGAGGGCCCAAAACACTGCACGGAGCTCCAGGACGTTGATATGGAGGGACTTCTCCGTCGGAAGCCAAAGGCCTCTCGCATGCAGATTTTCGGTGTGCACTCCCCACCCTTCCAGGGAGGCATCCGTGGTCACTGTCTCCTGGTGGCCGGGGGTCTGGAAGTCCATGCCCGCCGTCACGATGCGCGCGGGTGCCCCACCACCGGATCGCTCGTCGGAAACTCTCGTCGAGTGTGATCCTCTCCTCGAAGCTGCCCGTCGTCTGGATCCAACGCGCGTCCAGGAACTCCTGCAACGGGCGCATCCGGAGCCTGCACAAGCGGATGAGATAAATGCAAGAAGACATCATTCCGAGGAGGGACTTGATGGACCTTACCCTGGCCGCGTCCGCAGCCAGCATCCGCTGCACCTTGCCCAAGATGGCCCTCGTCCTTTCCTCCGACGGAGAGGCCAGAAGCGACACTGTGTCGAGCTTTGCTCCCAGAAACAGTGCGTCTTGCGCGGGCACCAGGTGGGACTTGGCGTAGTTTATGGAGAATCCCAGGTCCGTGAGTAGTTGGACGGTCCTTGCCGTGTGCTCCACAGCGAGCTCCTTCGTCTTTGTTCGGATGAGCCAGTCGTCCAGGTAGGGGTAGACGTGGATCCCCTCGCGGCGCAGCTGCGCCGCCACCGTTGCGAGGCACTTGGTGAACCCCCCGACCTCAATCCGAAGGGAAAGGCTTTGAACTGGTAGTGAAGCCCTTGGACCACGAACCTGAGAAACTTTCGGTGTCCCTTTAGGATGGGAATATGGAAGTAGGCATCCTCCAAATCCAACGACGACAGGAAATCGCCCTCCTCCAGTTGACCCAGGACGTGTTGGAGGGTGACCATCTGGAACTTCTGTGCCTTGATGACTTTGTTCAGTCGTCGTAGGTCCAGGATGGGACGCCATCCTCCCGTCTTCTTCTTCACGAGGAAGTATCTTGAGTAAACTCCGGAGCCCCGAAGCCTCTTTGGGACAAGCTCGATGGCGCCCTTCTTGAGCATCGCCTTTACCTCCAAGAGAAGTTGAGGGACGTAATGTTCTTTCCTGGCCACAGGGGGGACGCGCGGGCACCTCTTTAGAAACTCGAACGCGTGACCCTGAGCTAGGGCGTCCAGCACCCAACGGTCGGTGGAGATGGACTCCCACACGCTGACGAAGCTCGCCAGCCGGCCTCCCACTTAGGGGGAGGGCACCCAGAAGGGCCTGGCTCCGGGTCCCCCGTCGAGAGCGGTTCCTCCGTTGGTGGTAAAGGCAGTCTCGTCCTTATCTCCGAGCATAAGGACTGTATAGCCAACAAAATGGCCGCCGAGTTGTCTTGCGGCACTGGTTGAGGGGAGTCCGACGGGCGGTCAGGAGCCCCGTCGGCACCCTCGACGTTCTCGTCGTCTCCTACGTCGGGGTCCCTCCCGACGGGCTGGTCTTCTTCCACGCCAACGCCGTGGCTTAAGACTTCAATCAGCTCCTTCTCAGAGGTTGAGGCCGAATCCACGACGACCTCCTGCCCCCCCTTTTTCTTCTCCGTCGGAGGTTTCACGGGGGTCCAGTCGATGGGCATGAAAGAGGACTCCCTCTGCGGTGGCAGGGAGACTCTGGGCCCCGAGGTCGCCACCACTGGTGTAGCCTCCACAGGCTGAGCCAGGGCAGCCGCGACTGTCTCGATAGAGGCCTTGGCCGGATGGATTAAGGCTTTCACCAGCTTAGGTGCGCTCACCGCCTTCTCCTTGGGGGGAGGGTCACCGCCTCGCTCCCCCTCCGATGGGGCCTTCGAGCTCGACCGGGGTCTCTCCAGGAGCTTCTCCGGGTGCTCGGCCTTCCTCTTACCCGAGCCAGAGCGTTGGCTCGTGGTTGATGGCGCCGGGGAGGATGCGCCCTGCCTGGCGCCCGTAGAGCCCGACCGTTCGGCGCTCCCGGTGCCAGCGGACTTGCGGTGCTTGGCCTTCTGTTGGACCCCCGTCGCCGGGGCGCCCTCAAAGGTCTTAGAAGATCGCTCGGACTTCTTCTTCTTCTTCTCGCCTGACGGGCTCTTTCCTTCCAGCCAGTTGGCGAGACGTTGATGGCGGTCCTTCATGGTCCGCTCAGACATATTGCCGCAAAACGCACAGTCCTTCTCCATGTGCGTCTTGTCCTCATGTAGGCAGTAAAGGCAAAGGGAGTGTTCATCCTCCTTAAAGACATTCTGAAGCTGGCATCCAGGGCAGACCCTGAACAGCTTTCCGGGCGTCGAGCTTCCCTTCTCCTGGGCCATGTGCGAGATGGGCCTGAGAAACTTCTGGAGTCCTCCAAAAGCGTGGCTCGACGAAATCTTCACCCTTGAGAGGCGTAGACGAATCCGACACGGGTCCCCGTTAATCGGATGAAGAAACGGTGCGAGCTTGAGGCTCTTTTGACCGAAAAAAGAGAAATTTTTCTGAGAAAAAATGTGAAAAAAGCACTAACGCTCGAGAGCAATAGCACGAGGATCCCAACACTTGAACGTGCGGTAAGAATCTGAAGATGGCTGCCAGAGGCGGGGCTTAGGTAGAGGGCAGTCATTGGCTGTGGTCAGTATGACGCAGAGATCAGTGATTGGTTACTACTACGAAAGACAGATCAGAAACGAAAGTGATACTGATTTTTTCTTTACCGAGGATTCCCAGCCTGACGACGGGCAATATTCATGAGCATGTGAATCCATGCCAGACCCCATGCTGGAGAAATAATTATATACTTTTGATACCAAGCTCTGGTCAGTGTTTGCTTGCTCTACTGTGTTTTTAGCCCTATTGTGTATCCTCTGTATACTGCCCTACTCATCTTGAGAGAAGTCTGACTGCTCAGCCACAGCTACCAGGTAAATCTGGGTGGTGCAGGCTGCTACCAATTGGGTTTACTGCTTACTCCTGTAGTCTTAATCTTCTTGCAGTGTTCCCCAAGGGAACTGCACAGGATTCTGCCTAAAACTCCTGTCTCCTTTTTCAAAAATGGGGATTATGACAGCTTTTCTATGTATTTGCAGAACTAAGAGCATGGGTCTCATTACGAGTTCGGCGGTAGCCGTGCCGGAAAAACTGACAGGATGCTGCTGGACCCGGAATGAATTACCACCTCAGTGATTTCTGGAATCACCGGGGCATTACAACCCCGGTGACCCGGTAATTCCGGAGGCGTAATTCCGTAAATCCCCATGGAGTCCCATAGGACCTCATGGGGATGGGGACAATGGAAACACCGGCACCTGTGCTGGTGTTTCCATTTCCGACTGCAGGCAGGTGACGTTACTCCCGCCAGGTCAGACCTGGCGGGAGTGACACCACCTGTCTGCAGAACTCGTAGTCTGCCGGTACGGAGACAACGGTGGCGGCGGGTTTACCGCCACTGTTGTTTCCGGACCGGCAGGCTTGTTATGAGGCCCAATGTGTGACTATCGGTGCTTATACCTCAATTAGATCGTAAAAGAGGTTTGCCAGGATCCTACCAGGCCCCAGTGAACGATTGTGTGCTTGTAGTCTGATCACCTGTGACACTTTTACAGAGAAAGTAAGTGTGAAATAGGCCCAGTAATTGGTACTATTCTAAGGATATAAAGTGTTTTTATAAAGTCTTTGCATTACTTTGTCAAGAGTCTGTGGTTTTGTACAAAGTTTTAAAACCGTGTTCTTGGATCATTACCTTCAGCCCGGTGTATATGTGATTATAAGCAGGCACTTTGTAACAATTTCCCAACATTTTTTGGAATTGCCCCCAGCAGATGCTGCTTCTTTCATTAACAGAGTATTCCCACTTGCATTGATTACCTGGTAGGATAGCTGAAATTCCCCTTTCAGTAGTGGTGCCGAGTAAAACGTTTTAAGGGCGGCCTCCCAGTTGAATTGAGCAGCTAGTCTCTCGAAGTTTACAAACAAGGCACTCAGATTTGCCTGTTCTTTCTAGGCTTGTAATATTCCATGGGGAAGGGCCTGGTTACCATGGACCACTATCTAGTCAGTCTAGAGTTTCCAAATGTCATTGGTCTGCTAGTACCTGACTAGCGATAATTCTCTCCAGCGGGGTGTGGCATGGGCTCATGCAATAAGAACGTGGCAGCCCGGAGCTCCCACTGAAATCCTTTACGCAGCATTTCTTTCACATTTATACGCTTTTGTCAGCATCTACCTATTGGGGAAACAGACGCCGACAGCGTTTCGCCAAAGTAAACGGTACTGCTGAAGGCGCAAAATTATAATCGATTCCCGGGCTGTGGAGTCTGAAGATGGCCGCTGTCCAAGCTCTATTGTCTCTTGGGGCGCAGAGACTGTTGGGGCCCGTGCTGTGAGCGTGTAACTTTCTTTGCTGGCAAGTGTGATGACCCAAGCACTGGGACTGGGCGCCTGGACCACCTTCTTGCTGGGGTGTGCTGCATAGTCGGCAGCCTTCGCCCAATCTGGAAGGTTAGTGTGCTGAAAATACTGCGCTCCTGAGATTAGCGGTACCCAGTATGCGCACAAACCTGGGAGCCCCCCAGTGCCACCTACCTGCCTGGATTGTTGGGCCCTGCTCCTACGGTGTGCGACTTGTTTTGGAGGCGCCGGCCAATGGGTGACTGTGCAGACTGGGAGCTCCGGATCAGGTGCCCAGAAGACCCGGTGAACGTTTGGGAGTTTGCTGCTGCCATAGGACCGTGGTGTGGAGCTGAAACAGGGCTGCGTTTCTGCATTAGTGGGTAAGAACCCTGACATTGTTGAGATCCCCCCACTTGTGTTCCCTGGATGATAACCATAGTGTTACTTTTGCCTAATGACCAGTGGTCCAAGTTTGCTGGCAGCCTGCTGTTGTTGGCATTATAACGCCAGATTTATTCCCGAAGAGGTTCCTCTACAAAATACCAGACTACCGGCAACAGTACCACCTTGCTTCCTGTGGCTTGAGGTATTTTGTGCCCGTTCTCTCTGTTAGTACAAACTAAAACTCACTGTTGTGCATTGTGCATACACTGCGGAATACCAAACCACTTGGAGGTGCCCGACAGAGATCCTGTGGTCTGCATATCCCCAGTAGAATGTATTTGCTGCCCTGTGGTGGCGCATATAGCTGGGTGCTCTGGGGTGCTCTGTGCAGCCCATGACTGATTTGTGTGTCCGACTGGGCTCGGTTGTTGAGGGGTATCCTGATGACGGCCCTGTTGCCTAATATACATCTGGCCTCAGACGAAGTGAACCTCTGTG
Organism: Ambystoma mexicanum; assembly: GCF_040938575.1. NCBI lineage: Eukaryota > Metazoa > Chordata > Amphibia > Caudata > Ambystomatidae > Ambystoma > Ambystoma mexicanum. The sequence continues at coordinate 13,319,932 of NC_090925.1, read as the reverse complement.
AGTTAGCTGGGTTGGAGCTGGTGCCGGGATCCTACTGACACTGCTCCACATTGATTTGACCTGCCTGGGGGCGTGTTTGAATGGTTACTACTTTCTTGGTATGTTTCTTCCAATCTGAACTGCGAGCACTGTGATTTGTAGCCCAAACACTCTCACTGCCAAACATAAAGGTAAAGGCACAATTATGGACTCTTTTGCAAATCAGACCAAGCAACATGACCCCGCACATGCTACGGCTGCTATATTGCAAGACACTCAACTGCCCCAATCAGATCCTCAAGAGACCAAGGTTCTCACTGCTATAGCCGCCCTCAGGTCTTGCTTGGAAAGCAGAATTGATGACGTTAAGATTGATGTTCAACTACTCCGACATGATGTACGGGCACTGGCTGAGAGAGTTACAACTGCAGAATCGTTGCTGAAGAAGACTACATCTACGACTGAGACCCTTGTGATACTGGTGAAGATGTTGGAAGCACAGAATACTACCCTGGAAATGAGAGCTGAGGACGCAGAGGGTAGATCCTGCAGGAATAATATTCGCATGCTGGGTATTCCGGAATGCACGGAAGGTTTGGATCTGACTGCCTACATCGAAGACCTTCTGCTCCAAGAAATTGGTCCTGGGAAATTATAGCAAGGATTTGTATTCGAGAGGACCCATCGATCACTCCAGAAGAAACCCCCTCCGGGGTCCTATCCCAGACCAATCATTGCCAGAATTTTTGATTTCAGGGATAGGGAGATAATCCTACTATTTTCCAGGGAAGGGGGGGAGATACAGAGGGGTACTTCGAAGATCGCCATATACCTGGATTATACACCCACTGTTCAGCAAGGAACATGTTTGTGCCGGTTAAAGCTAGGCTCCGACAATTGGGGCTGAAATACATGCTCATGTACACATCTAGGTTGAAGGTCTTAAAGGCCGATCGCATTTTTTGTTAGCCCGACCACGTGGATTGAACACAACTGCGTGCCCAAAATTTGGATCCATCAATGCCGACCTGGTACATATGTACTGGGCCTGTGGTACGATACAGCAGTACTGGGAAGACATAGCTCAGGTCCTGGCCAAGGCGGATATTGGGTTGGACATAGGATCTCCTAAAGCCTGCATGATCGGCCTGTTTGCGCGCCCCAAGCGGGCAAGACATGTGTCAAAACTGAAGGACATGGTGTCCATTTTAGCAAAGCGCAGGGTAGCGATGGTTGTATGCATAAAAAAGCCACCCATCAGTTACTAACATCACCTTGATTCTGCTTGTGGCTAAGTGATTTAGAGCAGTCATAGGCAAATATGTCCTAACAACCAGTTAGGGTGTAGTGCTGTATACATATGAGATACATGTTTTAGCTCTTTTTTGGGGTATTTTTGTATGACCAAGAGGTCAGTTTTTTATGACATGCTATGTTGAATACATTTTGTATATTTTTGCATGCCTGACCCTCTCCATCTTTTGATATATGTTTATAAAGATGGCCTATCACTGTGCTTGTTAACTGCTGGTCTCCAACTGTCTGTGAAACACATAAGGGTAGCCTTTTGGGGATTCTGCTTGTTTTGAGGAGTATTAGAAGGCCAGCATCACAGTGGGAGGCTCTAAACATCTTATGTCATTGTATGCTGAGGACATTCTGCTTTATCTTTGTGTACCTCAACATAACCTACCTATAGTACTTGATGCTATGGTCGGATTTGCAGTGTTGTCCGGGATTACAAACATTTAGCTTTTTTCCTTTGGCAGGACTTTGTGGGGAGGACACAGGGGCCCTACCTGACCCTGAAATGGGAGGTACTTTCCTTTAAGTACCTGGGAATTCATATCGCTCACACACCCAGGGACACTCACATGAATAACGCACTTAGGGTGGTGGATGGTATAAAGAGGTCCATGATTGTCTCCCTTATGGGAAGGGAAGCCATTGTCAAGATGATTATTCTCCCTAGATTGTTATACGCCTTCACAAATGTTCATTATTATATAGAGGTAGCCTTTTTCCGCTCTATCAACACCCTGCTTAGGAGTTTTCTGTGGGGCTTGGGACGACACAAATTGGCACTCGGTATACTGTGCTTATCTTACAGGGATGGTGGGCTGCAGATGCCACATTTGGAACTCTACTACTTAGCTGCTCAATGGCTGTCAGATGATTCCACGCATGAGTATGAGCTACTCCAGATACCGGTGAGACCTGCCTGGTTTAAGGAGGTTTTGTGGTCTCCGGAAAGTCGCATTCATCCCCAGCCCTTACTTGTGAAATTGGGCAGACACACCTGGGCTAGAGCGTTAAAATTGCTCCGAGTACGACACCCCTACTCACCTCATGCTCTGATTGTAGTTGATGTATATACAAACACGTCTGACCTGGCTACTGCGAGGCGCTGGGAAAAGCTGGTTATATCTACCTGGGGGGCTATGTATGAAAATGGGGCGTTTGGGGATTTGGAGAGTTTGTTGCTGCGGGAAAGCCTTCCTAAAGATCAATTTCTAAGATACATGAGGGTGGTGAGGGTGGCTAGATGTCAATGGTATGCATGGGCGCTGAACCAGAGGTAAATATGTTTTTGGCTCTGATGTATAATTTAGAAGATGGTTGGAGGCCAGTATATAGGTTGTATAAGTGTTTGTTACAAGGGACTAGCATTAGAGACACTAAGTTGAAGGTCTGTTGGGAGACTGACATCGGCTCAGCACTTTCTGATGAGCAATGGGACCAAGAGTTATCTTTTCCTAATAATGTCTCCCCGAAAGGCGAGATTTAGGCTGCTTCAAATTAATGTGCTTCATTGCACTTATATGACCCCCCCAGCAGGGTGGCTAAGTTTAACACGACTGTCACATGGGCTTGTCCCTGGTGTGAAAGAGATGGTGTTGACCTATTTCATATGCTTTGGAGGTGTTTAAAAGTATGAGTGTTTTTGCCCCGCATTGAACATGCTTGTGTGGCAGCTGGAGTTGCTAGATGCCACTGGAACCCACTAGAATGTTTGCTGGGCGTATACTCGAGACCCAGTAAACATAAACATGTCACCAAGTTTATGGACCTCACCGCACAATATATATTCATATGTAGTTTATTGAGCATCAGGATTAGCCCAGCAGCTCTCTCAGTAACATCTTTCTATGATATGATAATTATATGATATGGCATTCATAACGCGCCTATACACAAGTGTTTCAGGTCTAGTTTCTAAGCATCGTTCTTATTGCATTGCGTATTCCATGTTCCACCTCCCTCTGCATCCAAGCTGAAGGGGACACAGGGAACACCAATCACACAAACAATTCCTAACATATTACAGCCATGTCATGGAAACATAAAAAAGGCCCACAATTTGCATTACAGCGCAGGGAGTTTAAGACTTGGTGCAAGACTGAAACGAAAGCGTGGCTGAGGGCGCTACGTATGCACAATGATAATTCAGTCAATACTTTTGAGACCTGGAAATTACTCACTTTAACTATGTTCCATCCATCGGACGACAAACCACCCTGAATGTAGTTCCACTCCCACTTTGTTGTCATTGTACATGAACTTGATGGCTCTGATTCCGGGACCTTGGTATGAATAGTGTTACAATGCTTTGATCTTTCAGTTTGGTGTGCCCACTAGGGCACCTCACTCTGAATTGAGTTCTGTGAATGTTACTACATGTGCAAGCCCTGGTTGTTTGTTTGCAGTTTGTTATGTTTTAGTTTAGATGTGTTACGATCCTTAGACATTGCAATGTGCTGAGATCCTGCTTTTCGGATGCTGTATTTTGTTTATATATGTTGTACTTAGATCGCTGGTAAAGTAGCAAACACATTAATAAACAAATGTAAAAATAAATCGATAATTCTCTCCAAGAGAGATTCCAAAGATGGTGGAGATGACAGATCTAACCCTGATATCCTGGAGCTAGATCGCCAACCAAACTATCCCTAGTGTTTGAAAAGAATTCGGGCCTGGGGACTCAAGTTCGCCTTGTCTTCAGAACGCCCTGGGAGTTCAGTAGTGAGGGTCCAGCTGGCTGGGGTGGTGAAGGGCTTCCTGTAACCAGAGAAGGCAGCTTCCTGCACACACGGATGGTTTATTGCCCCACTGTCCAATGTGAGATACTTTATCGATGGGTTTTGACATAAGAAGGTCTGTCGGGGTCTGACTCTTTATTGTGTCTTGCAGATCCCACACCTGACACCATTTGTAGTAAGTCAAAATCAGGAGGCAGACAACTCATGAAGAGGTAAAGAAAAATGTTTATTTCGGTGAAAATACCCTGCTCTAAAACCCTTTAAATCTAGTCCCTATTCTACCGAAAAGAAAAAAGTCTAAAAGAGGGCACATCAGGAGGTCGTAAGTAAAACTGTCACTAAACCTATCTAGTCTGATCCTAACCTACCACTATAAAGAAACAGAATGATAAACAAAATAGTTAGGGGCTTCTCACCGACTGGCTGGCTTCTGACCCATACTGTACTGCCCCAACTAAATGTCAGTTCGTAATTCGAGGTCCTGTGCCCTTTTAATAGTTACAGCGTGGATTTGTTTTCCAAGGGAGCCTGACTGTGGAATACAGGGAAATGCATGTCTCTAGGTCTTTTGTCCTTGGGTTTGGTTCGGGGCGCAACAAAAGTTCTTTAAATGTCCTTAGTCGGTCAGGCCTCTCCCAGCCTGATTCAGAACCCCTTTGTTTTCAGCGCCCCCCTGCGGTCTGAGGGTCTCTAAGCCCTCATGGGGTCTCCACTCTCTCAGCTCTTATTTTTGTTTGTATTTAAAACACTTTTTATTTGCATTTTCACAACAATAAACAAACAAGAAAAAACACAAGTTCAACCCTTCTCTCCCACCCCCCTTCGCCTTTCCCTGACCAATTTCCCTGATACCTCCTTCCCTGTTGCAACCCTTTTGCTTCCGCTCAACTCACCCCTCATTCCCAGTAGTCAGGGTCTCTTATCCGCCTCCCCCTTGAGGACTACCCAACGCCCTATTATGTCTCTGCGTCCCCTTCCACTGCCCTCCTCATCCCGCCTTCTCCATGTCCGACCCCTCACGGTGGTTTCAGATCATTGGACTTCGCCAGATAGTTAAGCAATTGGCCCCAATCTGCTGTTACACCACCCTCCTCCACATCAGCCCTTGCTCCCTCTAATGTTTCTAGTTCGGCCACCCCCCATCTACGGGCGTCCGCCTGCCACAACTTTATTGCTGGTCCCTGTGGTTATTTCCACGCAATGGCCATGCTGCGTTTGGCTAATATCAATAGTAATCGTATCATCCTATTTCGTGTTTTATGTCTCTCCCCCCCCCACCTGGGAGGATCCATCAAATACAAATTTTCGGGTTGCATTCCAGGTTTGTCCCCAATAACTCATTCACCCCTTTAACCACCATATGCCAGTAGACCGTTATCACTCCACATTCAGATATCATGTGCCAGAATCCCGCGGGCACCTACCGGACCTAGGACATTCATCTGTCAGGGTTCTCTGCATGGCCCGCAACTTGGTTGGGGTCATATATGTCCTATGAATAATATTAAATTGGACCAGTTGAAATCTTCTGGACCTGTTCCCATACTTTAATCCATTCCTTCTCCGGTATCTGGTATCCCATATCCGCCTCCCATTTCTCCTTCACCTTCAATTCCCCTCTGGGTTCCTCCTCTTTTTATAGATTTGTGAGACCCTCGCCTTGCCACTGGTCTGTTCTACCATTGCCTGCATCAGTGGGCTCGTTTCCAGTTCCTCCGGAATGCCGTCCCACATTTACGCTAGTCTCATTACTATTGCTCCGTATGCCAAAAATAGGCCCCCTGGCAGCTCAAATTTCGTACACCATTCTGAGAACGTCAATAGTTTCCCCCTTCAAACAGATCCCCCACCACCTCACAACCTTTCCCTTGGAGCTTCTGTATCCCTGCCCTCCCCACCACTTGCCGTAGTTTCCAGTCTATCCCCCAGGGTAAATTCCCTCCATATAGTCCCCCGGGACCCTTCCTGCAACCATATTTTTGCCATGTCACTCTGATTGCCTCAAATACTATCGTAGTCCCCTTATTCCCCATCGAGTCCCACAGTAATTTGACCCCCCCTCCGGAGGGGTGGCAAATCTCCCACTAACCCCTTCAGGACTCCCCCCCCCCCCCCCCCCGGTTGATCCCATTCCAAAACCATTTGCAACTGCGCTACTATAAAATACTTCTCATAGTCCGGTAAACCCAGTCCCTCTTTCGACCTTGGTCTTCGTAGTATCGCTAAAGACACCCTACTCCTCCCGTGTTCCACAATAACTCCCCCACTCTACTACCTAGCATTTTAAAGAAAACTTTTTTCGCCACATCCGGTATATTGGTGAAGAAGTAGAGTAACTTCGGCAGGATCACCATTTTGCATAACGCCACCCTTCCCATTAAGGAGGTAGGACCTTACAGAGCTGAACCGAGTCACCTATTATTCCATCTCATGGAATATCTGTATACCCAAATACTTGAATGACTCTGTCTCCCATTTGATCCCCACTGCCGGTAGGTCCTCCACTTGACATTCCCATAGCCCTCCCAGAGGGAATAACAGCTATTTATCCTTGTTAAGTCGGAAGCCCGACATATGGTGAACATTTTTTAACACTTCCAGTATCATTGGAAGAGTCTCCTGTGGGTTGCTCACATATAACAGTAAATTGTCGGCATATAGTAATATTATATGTCTCACACCACCCGCTTCAATCCCTGCTTCTATCATTTCCTGTCGTAGAAACCCTGCCAGGTGTTCCAGAGCCAGAGGAAACCGTATTGGGGACGCTGCACACCCCTGTTGTGTCCCTCTGCTCAATTACCACTTCCCCGAGACCCAGCCATTAGTCCTTACCATTGCTACCGATTTGTTACAGAGTAGGCCCAGCCATTTGCAGATATGGTCCCCAAACCCAAACTCTTTCAACACCCGGAGTAGCCACTTCCACTCCATTGAGTCAAAGCCTTCATGGAATCGAGGGAGGCAATCACCATGTCTTGTCTGTGAGATGTTATATGATCCATGACATGGTGAAGGCGACAGATGTTACCCGACGTATTTCTTCCCCCAACAAACCCACATTAGTTACAGTGGACCAATATCGCTCTCCTGGGTGCCAGTATCTTTCCCAGGATCTTCCCATCAATATTCAATAAAGATATGAGTCGGTATGACATGCAGTCCAGGGGGTCCTGCCCCTCCTTCAGGATCACTGGTATAATGGCTTACTGTATGGATCCTGGAAGGCTCCCTTTCTCAAAAGCCTCATCATATACCTTCTTGAGCCATGGGGCGAGGAGATCCCTAAACTCTGAATAAAATTCTATGGGAAACCCATCACTACCAGGCGCTGTGCCCTTCCTCGTGGAGCGTATTGCCCATCTGATGTCCCCTTCCTCTATCGGGGCCTCTAATTCCTCCCTCATATCCCTTCCCTGCTTTGGTAGCTGGATCATGTCCAACAAATCTTCTACATCCTCTTCCACGTATCCCCCTTCACTTGTTTATAGTTCCCCATAGTATTCTGCGAATGTATCATTAATCCGGTCCTGCGTGCCCACATTTTCTCCCAATTTGGTCCTAATTTCGGTTATCACTCACCTCGGGTTTTCACTGTTTATCAACCAGGTTAACAGTTTCCCCACCTTGTCTCCCTCTCCATGTAGTCGTACGTCCCGTTTACTGTTGTCAAAGTGTGTCAGATCTGTTAGAGTCTTATGATGGAGCGCTAGGCTCACTGCTAGCCTATCTCCTACCTGAGTTCCCTTTTCAGCGTCCCTATCTAGTTCTGCAACCTGTATCCCTGTCTGTCGTAGCGTCTCCTGTAATCTCCTTCTCATCCCCACTGTCGTTGAAAGACACATCCCTCTCATATTTGCCTTAAAGGCCTCCCAGAGCACTTCTGCCGCCGACACAGACCCCTCATTTAGCACAAAGTAGCTTTCAATCCCCTTGCGTATCTCATGCTTAAAAGCCCCATCTTCTAATGCTTCCCTTTGCTTCCCTTAGCATACGCCACAGCCGTCGTGGAGGGTCCTCCACACCTTCCCAGCAGTTCAATCACCAAAGGGGAATGATCCGAGAGAGTGCGTCCCAGGTATTCTGGTCTCTCAAATTGCTGACAGTGTTCATTTCCTGTTAACGGGGCCCAGCAAAAAAACACATGGCTGCGTCACTTCGCAAAGTAATGGAGGAGCTGGACTTGGTAGAGATATGGAGGGAAAGGCACAGTGAAGAGAGGGGGTTCTCATATTACAGCGGTCGTGCTGATCCCGGCTCAATTTATGAGGTTCTTGTGCTGGATTTTAACAGGATTTTGGCCAGTGGAGTGAGAGCTCTGCGAAACTACGTGCACATCGCACGCTGGCTAGCCATGCTCCCCCTCTCAGCCCTTCTTTGACTATTTTCTCTCTGAGCCTCTCTCGAGTGTTAAGCTCCTTCTATTGTTTCTCTTTTCCCAACCCTGCGTGGAGTAATTCAGTTCTTCTCCCGTCTCAGGCTGTATGTCGGTTTGACCCCCTCCTACACTTTTCTTTCTACCAAACCGGCTTGGTGTCTTCTCTGGCCAGTCTGCTCTCCTCCCGTTTCCCTTGGCATTCTGCGCACCTGTCTCAGGGCCTACATTGGGGAAGGCGGCAGCATGGTTCCTGGTTCTCTGGATCCCACCGCAGTGGTGCTCGGTTTCTTTCCGGTAGGTACTGTGGGTGCTGGTTGACCATGACTCATGAGGTCACGTCACTTCTTGGAATCGCAGGGCTGAACTTCTCAAGCTCCTAGTCTGACAATCGGGAACAGCACTCTGAGGGCTTCCTCGCTGTTCAACGATCCCCGACATCTGCATGGGATATCTCCCTGACTCCACCTCAAAGGGGAAAGGAGCCTATGGCTCCTCAGGCTGGTGAGCTGCACTCTGGCTCACTCTCTCATTCATCCTCGTGTCAGTGATGCGCTTGTTTTATATCTGTCTCTGAAAGGTGTTGAAGCCATCCATTGATTTTGCGATGTTAACAGCATCGGGTCAGAAACCGGGTCATAATGATTTGAGGCAATCCCCAATTACCCAATGAAGACATTGGTTTCTACAGATAAGGCAGGGTGGTACATATCCAAGGTTGGAGGGGGGGGCTTCACACACACCCAGTGGGATCCCGCTTCCCCTGTGCCCACCTCCCTAGTCCCACAGGGGATGACTTACCCTGGGCGAGGGTTCAAATTCCCTGGATTCCTTACAGTGTAAATAGGATGTGCTTTTCCATGCACGAAATAATAATGCCCTTGGTGTCAATATCCACATGCTGTGGTCAACTGAGATATGTCATAGCATTAGCTGGGCATATGATGGAAGTACAGTGGAGTATAACAATGCACCTTTCCCTATGATGCATAACTGTATATCAGCCCGCACCTATTTATTTTTATTTATTTGTTACACGCGCAGACCCTGAGGTATCACGGCGAGGTTACAGACAATTTTGGAAATAGTCATACAAAGGTTACAGAACACAGCAAATGTTAGCAGCAGAATATTATACAGCACAAACAGGCATTATTTACAGTTTTTGCTAGAGGGCTCGAACTAGCAGAAAAGAATCAGCTCCATATATTAGTATTGATTGAATAACCACGTTTTGAGTGGGTTTTTTTAAACCAGGGAGAGAGGAAACATTTTTGATATTGAGGGGGAGGGAGTTCCAGTGTTTAGGAGCTAGCACAAGGAAACTGCTGCCCCCCCCGCTCTTATGGATTTGAATCGAGGGGGTACCATTATAGGGATATCATTGAATATAAGTAGTCTTGTGGACCCTTTTTTATGTAGGGTATTGTTGAGGTAGTGTCCTGACCCTTGCCCCTGGCCCTCACCGGCAAGTCAGCCTTCCAGTTAGGGCCAGGTTAAAGGCCTTAAAACTTCATCCAAGACTCTCTTGGAGTCAGTCCTGGCGCCAGGCTCATAACCATCATGAAGACCAACATTAGAATGGGACTATTTACTTGGGACTATTTAACTTGGGGGGGGGGGGTTCAGCGAACATGGAGGCACACACATAGCTCAGTTACAAGGAACTGAGCTATGCGGTCTAGTGTTTTGGGTGTGGCAGGCCTGGGACTACTTTACCTGGACTACTTTGTGTGTGGCAGGCCTGGGACTATTTTAACGGGACTACTTTACCTGAGACTATTTAAACCACACCCAAACAGCAGAACATGCTTTGCGTTATTCTGCTGTGGGCAGCGTAACGCTCACTGTGTCCAGCTCTTTATGCCAGCTTACCTGAAACCAAGGACCTGCAGAGAGAGAAAGAACACTACGAAACTTACCTGGAACAGTATCCTGTCTTCAATCCATCGCTGACTTCAGTTCCACTCACCTGAAGGTACAAACGCCATCATCCGGCACCGCGTGCATCCTGGAATACCATAACCTGGAAAGAGGAGAAAGAAAGACAGCATTAGTAAGCGTGTACTCACGTTTCCTCCCGAATGAAGAAAGCCACACAATGCTTACCTGGGTAGTCATCTCCTGGTCAGTATGATTGCTGGAACATTACGGCGCTCGGCGAGGAACATCGCAACCTGCAAGGAGAGAAAAAACACAGGTTAGCAATATAAAAGGTGAAACAGCACCACGCATCGCGCATTACTCACCAGACAGCATCACGCACACCGCGCTTTCGCCTACCGGCCCATGCTCATCTTCAAACTGCATGACAACACCAAAATACTTTTCCATACCTAAAAGGAAAGAAGCAAGACATTATTATTTGAACTAAGAGGAACATAAGAACTGCATATGAAGACTGTAAAGTAGCAAACCTATGGAGTCGCAGCAGGCCTGGATTCCCACAGGGGGGCTTGCACCAGTGAAGTAACTTGGTCGCTGCTCGCCCCCCACATCTATGCACCCCTGCCACAAGGAGCAGGACGGAGAATCCACCTTTTACAATATTAAGGTGAGGAGAGGGCCCAAGGGGGAGGAAGGAGTTGAGGCCAAGGAAGGTGGGAAAACATAAAGACAATCTGGTATTGAATCCAGCTCTCCTATATTGCAGACCCATCTTTAACCAGAGGCCTTACCAAGGGACCGGGAGAGGGTTTGAGAGTGCAAATCATCCAACCAGGGCTGTGTGGCGTCCCCGTGGATACCAGGTGAGCGTAACAGAACACAAAGCCTCAATAATATTATCCACCTGGGCATCATGGAGACTTCAGAGACTGACCAGTTAGTTCAGTTGTTAGAACAATTATGCGCTGAAGTACATTCAGTCAGGCAAGAAACCAACGCTCTTAGGAGGGATTTAATTGTTACTAAGGATTGTACCGACGAAATATGTAGACAATTGATCCAATCACAGGCAGGACAGACCCCATTGCCTGGTAACATTCCGCCAGCACCTGTACCAACTTCTTCCACCAATCCAGTACAAATAACCCTTCCTGAGGCAGTTCCTTTAGCTCCACCTGAACGATTTACAGGGGACCCAAGAAGTACGCAACGTTCATGAACCAGAGTCGTCTTCATTTCCTTTGCAGACCTGGGGCTTTTGCTAACGACCAAGCGCGGGTTGCTTTTGTCTTGTCATATCTGAGTGGCAGTGCTGCGGATTGGTCGGTACCATTGTTAAGTCAGGATAACCCGTTGTTACATGACTTTGGGGGTTTCCAGATGGAAATGGAAAAACTCTTTGCTTGTCATACCCAAGGCCAAGCATTAGACAACAAACTTTTGTCACTCCGTCAAGGAACTCAAGACTTGCTTACATATATAGCAACATTTAACAGACTAGTCGTTAAAGCTGGGTGGCCTGGGGAAAAAAGGACCACTCTATTTCATCGGGGTCTACGAGGGGAACTAAAGGATGTCCTTGCTCAAGTGGTTAACCCACCTAAAGACTGTGGAGAATTCATCAACCTTGTGGTGCAATTAGATCACAGATTACAAGAGCAAAAAGCGGACCGGATAAGGTTAGACACTCGAGCTGTGTATGTCTGGTCAAAGAATAATGTTCCACGTACATTGGAAAACACGGTAGAACCCATGCAAATCGGAGGTGTACGGCCCCCTTTAACTAAAACTGAAAGAGACAAGAGAAGGAAACAGCAATTATGCTTATATTGCGGAAAATCAGGCCACTTCCTCAAAGAATGTCCAGTGAAACCAGCAAGGAGAACTGTTGGAGCCACAGAGAAGGAAGATAATAAGGAGTCGGAAAACTACCAAGCCCGGAAAGCATAGAGGTCCGCTTGTCGAGCGAGAAGGATGAGCCACAGACCTCACACTTTGCATTACCAGTAATTTTGATCAATCACCAACAACCGTCTCGGATGCATGCTGTCGAAGCATACATAGACAGCGGAGCAGTTGGGAATTATGTAGACCAAGATCTGGCAGCAGAGATGGGGCTTCCCTTATGCTTTAAGTCGACTACTGAAAAAGTTACTACTGTTGATGGGACAGAAATAGCTTCCGGAACAGTAACCCAATGTACAGCAGCACTGACCCTACTGTGCCGGGATGGACACCGAGAATCTATTGCATTCGATCTCATCAAATCGCCTCAGTTTCGAATAATCTTAGGGACGCCATGGTTGGTAGCTCACAACCCTCTAATAGATTGGCGAACCAAGAAGTTGGCCTTTTCCGATGATTGTGCTCGCACCTGTTATTACCAAGAAAGGGGGAAAAACAGACTTATGTACATCTGCTACTCCCAGTACGGCGGCGATTGCACAAGGTGTGACTAGTACTCTACCAAATGAATACCAAGATTTTCAAGACGTGTTCCAGAAAGAACAAGCCAGTACTCTACCACCGCACAGGCCCTACGATTGTCAGATCGACCTCATACCTGGTGCGCCAATTCCTTGTGGTCGAAACTATGCACTTACTGAATCAGAAAACCTCCATTTGAAATCTTATCTTGATCAGTACCTGGCAAATGGATGTATCCGCCCATCTAAATCACCGGCAGCCAGTCCCTTATTCTTCGTACCAGGGGCGTTGCTAGGTTTGTAAAAGATCCAGGGCTAGAGCCCATTGCAAGTTTGGATTTCACATAACTACATGATCTGAACGTACGCGCCGCGCCACGGTTCGATTTCAAGCGTTAATATTGCAAACTATACTGCTCAAAGTGCAAGTCATGCTCATTTCATTTGGAAGATTTGCCACTCCAAAACCTGAGCCTTCATCCAGTAGTGCTACGGTATGTAATACTTTATGAGGTTATATATGACAAAATAAAGCCTTTGGACAGGACAGCCAAAGACTTGGCATGGATTGAGAAATTGTATTTAAGCAGCAACTGAGAGATACCCGTTTGCTACATTAACCATACAGTCACTTACTGCTGTTTTTTGACTGACAGGGGGTAGCTAGTGGGTTTACGAAGTGGTGGGACATAACAAATGTAATTATGTAGCGAGCGAGCGCAGCGAGTGAGCCTCAACTTGAACAGGGTGGTACAGGGGAACGTTCTCCCCCCGCCACAAGAACATTTTTGAAAAAATGCAGCCAGAATCACACACATTTGAGCATGATTTTTCCAACATATCCAGCATAGTACATATGTTCTTAGTGATCTAAATGGCTGCTGAATACTGTACCACTAATAAGCTGCAACAAGCAGGTGGGATATAAATACCCAGTATAGCATAACATAACTAACAAATGAAAAGCATTTCTTTTCCAACATACCTTTTTAAACAAGTACATTTGTGGTTTCATTCCATTTGCATTCACATGCAGTTGCATTTAGTAGCAATGCAGTATGGACAGAACATACTGCAGTAAAAATGAAAGAATGGGGGAAGACGGCGGCAGGGGGAGCCGGCCGTCAGGCGGCCTGGAACACGGGCTTGTACAGGCGGTTCAAGCCTGCGGTCCTAGCCACCTGATTGGCTGGCTCCTCCGGGTGCTAATTCTATTTTCTAGATGTGCAATCCTATACTTGGGTACTCTCCCCATAGTTTTCCATTAAATTCCCATGCACTCACACCATTTGGCAGGTATTGTTATGTTGTCTAGGTACGCCGATCATATGGCAACATTACTGCTTCATCTCTTTGCCTACCTCCTTCTTTGGTCTTCACCTACAGTGCATTGAAGTAGCTTCAAGGAGCTCTTTGTAACCTAACCTTACTAAATAGAGCTGGGAGCTGCCTCCTTTTTCACCACCGGCTAACTCTTTCCATGTTCACACTCGTCTTCCATTCTACTGCCGGAGCATTTTGAATGGCCTCTGGGCGCTGCGTTCACCAACCGAAGCAAGCTATTGGCTCTTGCTATGGTTTTCATTCAGAGCGAAATTGTGGGAAAATAATTTCCCTGATCTATAGACTGTGTTGCGGCAGCAACATCCAGGAGAGTGCCTTACATTTAGACAGTGTACAAAAAAACACGAGATAAAAAATGAATTCCTGTTTAAAATATTATGTTATCTGCTTATACATTTTAAGTACATGCAACAAAATGGTGTTTAAATTACGAAGATGTAATGGCTTTGGGGCGGGAGTATAGTAGAGGAGCAAAGCAAGGGTTTGGGGGCGCTGGCTTGTATTCTGGTGTTTTTTTTTACACCCGGACGGCGCATTGTTGTCTAGAGAACGCCCTGTTGAATGGTTTATTCAACTGCGTGTAAGGACACTCGCTCACTAAATGGTTGTAAAACCAGAAGTCGTACAATAAATATAACGTTGATCGAAGGTGTAAATCATTTAATGAAAAACGATAGGGTGGCCACTTCCTCTCGACATCTCGCTAGCAAAACAATGTGCAAATAAATTGCTCGGGTGGTCAAAGACAGGTGGAAGGAAATTCGGAAAGTTTGTTGAAACCAACCAATAACAATGGCGGCCTGACAGCACGCAGAGGTAGAGACGAAGAATAGGTGACTGAGTGACGTCTATACACAACACTAAAGTGTGGGAGAGTGTTGGGGTGCTGGGAGCCACGCAAGGGGGCGCGGGCGGAGGAGTTGCTAATGGGCACAAGTTTGTGGCAAGAGAAAGACCCCCAGAACAGGGATACCGGGGGCAAAGAGGATTGGGGCTCCTCTACAGGGTTGCAGTAATGAAAAGAGGGGAAAATGGGCTGTTACAAATGCCCTCCTCTTGCCCCAAAAACATGCGGTTTGGAGGGTGGGGGCGGGGGGCAGTGGTCTAAATATAGAAGTGATCCGCAGGATCAGGTGAGTGGGAGAGGGGGTTTGGTGACGTTTGGGGGAATGTAAGATGAAGGAAAGAAAAACAGAAGTGATGGAGAGTGAAAGAGACAGATGTGGAGAGGATGGGTTCAGAGAGTACGTGCAGGAGCGAGAGATGACAGAGTGAGATGCAAGCATTGCAATGAGAGACACTGAGGGAAAGTGACAGAGGCTGACAGTGGCAACAAGGCCTCTCCCTCCCATCCACCCATCACCCACAGCACCAAGACCTCTCGCCTCCAGTCACTAGCCCTCAGCACCAAGGCATCTCGCCCTATCCCATCTTGGCCTCCACTCACTAGCCTTCAAGGCCCCTCGCCTCCCATCCACTCACCACCTACAGCAGCAAGGCCTCTCGCCTCCCATCCACCCACCACCTACCACCTACAGCAGCAAGGCCTCTCGCCTCCCATCCACCCACAGCAGCAAGGCCTCTCGCCTCCCATCCACCCACCACCCACAGCAGCAAGGCCTCCCGCCCCCCATCCACCCATCACCCACAGCAGCAAGGCCTCTCGCCCCCATCCACTCACCACCCACAGCAGCAAGGCCTCTCGCCCCCCATCCACCCATCGCCCCCATAGCACCAAGGCCTCTCACCTCCCATTCACCCACCACCCAGACCAAGACTGAAGAGACACGGGTGGACATTGGGGGCAGGTGGATACCACGAAGGAAGAGGGCAGAGGAAAACAGAGAAGTAGACAGGGCGGGAGTAAGTGGGCACTGAGAGTGGCAGGAGAATGAGCGTGGCAAGAGGGAAGCAGAGAGTGACAACAGGTAGGGGGGGTACGGAGGACCCAAAATGCTGCGCAGAGAGAACACGGGAGAAGGAGGAGAGGGAGTTATCAAACGTAAGAGGACACTGAACACAAACAAGCCGTTATAACTGAAATGTGGAGCGCTTAACTTACTGCCCTAGTTCAAAGCACTGTACAAACATACAACAACCCAGATAGGTGATAACAGTGAACTGGGCACGAACACGTTGAAGGTGCGTCATACTACAGGCTAAGCATAAGCATTACCCCACTCAGCTACCATATGGTTAGATTCGCAAAGCAATGAAAGCAAAGTGAAACGTGCAGGTGCCAGCAATTTGCATTCCAGAACACATGGTAGAATTCAAACATAACGCGAGAAACACATTACTGTCCCCTCAAACGCATCTCCCCATTCTACTGTATTGACGTTTGCTCGGTCACGTCAACAGTCACCTACCTTCGGTTTGTTCCCAGAGTAAGCACTAGGCAGGCAGCTTCACTGGGGTGGGGGCGCGGTGACACAGCTGGGGGGGCCGGGTCAGTGGTCACACACAGGCACAGGTATAGATGGGTGGAGCTGGCCACTAGCATGGGGCTGGGCGTGACCTGATACTGCAAGTGCGCAGCGCATGCAGGGAAGACCCAGGGCACGTGCGTTTGTGCCTGTGTGGGTGGTGGCTCGGCTGCTCCCTGCTGCTGCGCAAGGGAAGACTGTCAGGTCAGCACCAGCACAAGTAGCGGGCCAGGAGGCAGCCAGCAGCCATCATGTTCGAATCGTGTACTCACATTTTTTTTTATTCAATAAATCACGAACAAACGTTGCTGGCTGCGCTGCCTCCTGCCCTGCCTGATTCATTTTCTGCATCGATGTGCACACAGTGCCACTGCCGCCCACCCGCCTTTCCAGCACAGCACTGCAGGGCAGGGCAGGGGCGAAAAACAGATGATCGATCACAGTTCGGGGCTACAAGCAAATGATCCGGGGCTATAGCCCCTCTAGCCCCTCGCTAGCGACACCCCTGCTTCGTACCAAAGAAGGAAGGAGATTTGAGGACTTGCATCGACTATCGCGCATTAAACCAGATCACAGTAAAAAAACGTTATCCACTGCCCCTTATTCCCAAATTATTGGATCAAGTCAAAGACGCCCAAACCTATACCAAACTGGACCTTAGGGGGGCGTACCTATACCAAACTGGACCTTAGGGGGGCGTACCATCTTGTTTCAGTGAAGAAAGGAGACGAATGGAAAACCGCCTTTCGTACCAAATTCAGCTTGTATGAATACCAGGTAATGCCTTTTGGACTTTGCAACGCTTCTGCTGTATTCCAGTACTTTATGAATGATGTTTTGCGGGAGTTAATCGACATTTGCGCCCTGGTTTACATTGATGACATTTAAGTGTATTCTGCCACAAAAGAAGACCATGCCAGGCATGTCCGCTCCGTCCTTACTAAACTCTGCCAACATAAACTGTATGCCAAACTCGAAAAATGCTCTTTTCATGTCACCGAAGTGGAGTTCCTCGGTTTTACGCTCACACCAAAAGGTATCAGAATAGATAGGCACAATGTAGATGCAATTCTTAACTGGCCGTCACCAATTTCATTTAAAGGAATCCAGAGTATGTTGGGCTTTGCAAACTTTTACCGCTGATTCATCCCAGATTTTTCCCAAATAGTCCATCCAATTACATCACTATTGAGAAAAAACAATAAAAAGTTCCATTGGACCGAAGAAGCAGAGGCCTTTCAAGAACTTAAGAAAAGATTAACTTCTGCTCCAGTTCTATGGCATCTTCGCCCAGACCTCCCTTATATAGTTGAAACAGATGCCTCTAGCATGGCTATGGGAGCTGTTCTCTCACAAAGGGACCCAGGAACTGGCCATTTACACCCTGTCGCCTTCTGGTCACGAACATTCTCACCTCCCAAACTCAACTATGCTATCACAGACAAAGAACTCTTGGCTATAAAATCAGCTTTCAAGGCATGGCAACACTATCTCCTTGGTGCTAGACATACTGTCATGGTCATAACTGATCATCGAAACCTGCAATACCTAAAAACAGCAAAGGCTCAATCATCACGTCAACTGCGGTGGGCTCTTTTCTTCGCTGAATATGACTATGTGATCACCTACTGGCCAGGATCCTGAAACGGAAAGGCTGACGCCTTGTCCCGCATGGGTGTTGATGAAAAGGTATACATAACTCCAGATCCAGTAGCCATCATTCCAGAAGACAAACTCCTGGGTCTTACAACAACATTGACACAGGGTGAACTCCAAAACAAGATCCAACTCTTAATGGATCCCACTTTCTCACAAGAGTGGTGTACTCAAGGAGAACATTACACCATTAAAGACCAGTTGCCATATTTTAGGAACCGTCTATACTTGCCAAGTAAAGATTTACAAGAGCAGGTTATTTCGGGTTATCACGACTCCCTGATTGAAGGTCATCCTGGAATTGCTAAAACTCTAGCTAAAGTAAAACGAAACTATTGGTGGCCCACATGGCGTAAAGACATCATACAATTTATCCAATCTTGCGGTGTGTGTGCACAAAACAAGTCCCAAAAGCAGAAACCAGCTGGTCTTCTCCAACCACTGGAAATTCCTCCCGCACCATGGCACACACTGTCCCTTGATTTCATTACAGATCTACCTCCGAGTCAAGGATTCAACACCATCTTAGTAGTTGTAGACTTGTTCTCTAAAATGGCACACTTTATTTCTTTAAGGGTCTTTCAAATATATCCAATTTAGCAAATGTTTTTCTGGAGGAAATCGTATGGCTAAATGGCTTTCCATCAGTCTTGATCTCAGATCGAGGTAGTCAGTTTGTATCCAACTTCTGGAGGAAATGCTGTTCAATGGCCCAAATTGACATTCGACTATCCACAAGTCACCATCCTCAAACAGATGGCCAAACAGAAAGAACAAACCAAACCCTCGAGCAATACTTACGTTGCATGTTACATCAAGTGGAAAGAAATGGGAAGGACTTGTTATGGATAGCTGAATATACCTATAATAATTCATTACACACGAGCACTGGACAAACCCATTTCTACACTATATATGGTAGACATCCAGGTACTTCAGAATTGGATCTCCCAACCCCTTTGGAAATGCCAGCGGTTAAAACCCTACATACGACTATTTCCCAGGCCTTCAAAGAAGCAGCAGAACATTTACTCAAAGCCAAGAACAGACAAAAGAAATTTGCTGACCAACATCGTAGTAAAGCCCCCGACTATCAAATTGGAGACAAGGTCTGGTTAGCTTCAAAATATGTCCCCATAAAAGGGACTCAGACCTTTTGTCCCCAATATCTGGGACCTTATTCTATTGAATCCATAATAAATCCAGTGGCAGTTAAATTAGCCCTACCACCCACTATGCAGATTCATCCTGTGTTTCACGTATCACTCCTGAAACCGGTACAACCCGGTACTCGGGTTATAACACTGCCAAAGCCAGTATTAGTTGACGGAGAACCAGAGTTTGAAGTAAAGGATATCCTAGATTCGAAATACACCAGATCCAAACTATACTACTTAGTTGATTGGAAGGGATACGGCCCTCAAGACAGATCATGGGAACCTAGTGAATACATCCATGCACCTCGCTTAATTAAAAAGTTCCATCAGAATTACCCAGCCAAACCAGGACCAGGCAGAAGTGCCACCGTGAGAGGGTCCTTGGGGGGGAGTGCTGTCATGACCCTTGCCCCTGGCCCTCACTGGCAAGTCAGCCTTCCAGTTAGGGCCAGGTCAAAGGACTTAAAACCTCATCCAAGACTCTCTTGGAGTCAGTCCTGGCGCCTTTGGCGCCAGGCTCATAACCATCATGAAGACCAACAATCGAATGGGACTATTTACTTGGGACTATTTAACTTGGGGCGGTTCAGCCAACATGGAGGCATACACAAAGCGCAGTTACAAGGAACTGACCTATGCGGTCTAGTCTTTTGGGTGTGGCAGGCCTGGGACTACTTACCTGGACTACTTTGGGTGTGGCAGGCCTGGGACTATTTTACCTGGACTACTTTACCTGAGACTATTTAAACCACACCCAAACAGCAGAACATGCTTTGCGTTATTCTGCTCTGGGCAGCGTAACGCTCACCGTGTCCAGTTCTTTGATGCCAGCTTACCTGAAACCAAAGACCTGCAGAGAGAGAAATAACACTACGAAACTTACCTGGAACAGTATCCTGTCTTCAATCCATCGCTGACTTCAGTTCCACTCACCTGAAGGTACGAACTCCATCATCCGGCACTGCATGCATCCTGGAATACCATAACCTGGACAGAGGAGAAAGAAAGACAGCATTAGTAAGCATTTCCTCACGTTTCCTCCCAATGAAGAAACCCACACAATTCTTTCCTGGGTAGTCATCTCCTGGTCAGTATCCTTGCTGGAACATTACGGCGCTCGGCGAGTAACATCGCAACCTGCTAGGAGAGAAAAGACACAGGTTAGCAATATAAAAGGCGAAACAGCGCCGCGCATCGCGGATTACTCACCGGACAGCATCGCGCACACTGCGCTTTTGCCTACCGGCCCATGCTCATCTTCAAACTGCATGACAACACCAAAATACCTTTCCATACCTAAAAGGAAAGAAGCAAGACATTATTATTCAAACTAAGAGGAATATAAGAACTGCATATAAAGACTGTAAAGCAGCAAACCTATGGAGTCGCAGCAGGCCTGGATTCCTACAGGGGGGCTTGCATCAGTGAATTAACCTAGTCGCTGCTCGCCCCCCACATCTACGCGCACGTGCCACGAGGAGCAGGACAGAGAATCCACCTTTTACAATATTAAGGTGAGGAGAAGGCCCAAGGGGGAGGAAGGAGTTGAGGCCAAGGGAGGTGGGAAAACATAAAGACAATCTGGTATTGAATCCAGCTCTCCTATATTGCAGACCCATCTTTAACCAGAGGCCATACGAAGGGACCGGGAGAGGGTTCGAGAGTGTAAATCATCCAAGCAGGGCTGGGTGGCGTCCCCGTGGATACCAGGTGAGCGTAACAGGTAGGTTGGGGCTTTATTTGTAAGGCATTTGTGGGCGATGCAGAGTGTTTTAAAGATGATTCTGGCTTTGATAGGTAGCCAGTGGGCATCGTTCCTGATCTTGGAGATGTGGTCAGACTTTTTTATCCCTAGCGCTGCCCTAATGACTTTGTTTTGCAAAAGTTGCATTTTGGAGATGTTGGATTTGCACGTCCCTAGCAATAATACATTGCAATAATCCAACTTAGACAATACCAAGGCTCTTATTTATTTATTTATTTATTCAGATTTTTTTAACTCTGGATTGGCTCTGGCCAAGGTTAGGCAGTTAATGGGCGTGAGGAATTGGCTATCAATTTAGAGGTATATGCCGTGGATGAACAAAGTGTATTGATGTGTTTGGTCATAGGGAAGTTGGCATCAAGGTGGTCGCCTAATGTCTTTACTGTCTTTAGTACTGGAATTGGCGTACCGTCAATATTGATAGTCGAGTAGTTAGGGTGAAGGGAGGCTATTTTAGGTGGGGAGCCCACAATGAGGATTTCAGTCTTCTCATCATTGAGACAGATGGGGTCATTACGAGTGTGGCGGTAAGGGGTAAGAGGTTAACGGCGCCGGTAAGGATGCCAGTGCCGTTAACCCCTTACCACTGCATTACGAGGTCCCTTAGCGGGAGCCGCTAAGGGACCAGGGAGCCAATAATGGGCCCGTTATAAACTGGCCCGTTATCATCTCCCTCCCCATTCCCATTGAGCCCTATGGGGGCTCGAATGGGAATGTGGATGGGTATTTTGAATGGGGAGACTTACCGGGTCCTCCACGGTTGGAATGACCCGGTAAGTCCTCATTCAAGGAACCCAGACCCGGACACGAGTTTGGGAGCAGCCATGGCGCTAATAGCACCATGGCTACCCCCAAACTCGGGTCCGGGTTCCCTGAATGGGGAAATACCGGGCCATTCCGACCTAGGAGGGCCCGGTATTTCCCCATTTAAGGAACCCGGACCCGGTACATCCCCATTCCCATTTGAGCCCCCATAGGGCTCAATGGGAATGGGGAGCATGCTAAAAACGGGCCCGTTAATGACGGGCCCGTTGTTATCATGCTGGGCCGCTCGCGGGACCGGCTAAGGATGTCTGGTAAAACCAGGCGTCCTGAGCGGGTCCCGCGAGCGGACCTCGTAATGAGGCGGTATGGGGTTAACGGCGCCGGCAGCTGTACCGGCGCCGTTAACCCGATACCGCCTGGGTCGTAATGAGGCCCATAGACTGGGAGAGAGACAGGATCCTTGGGGTACTCCAATGGGTACAGGTATAGGATCGGCAGCTTCTTTGCCTATGGAGACTCCAGAGGTGCGTTCGGCTACAAAAGATTTCACCCACAGAGTGGCATCATTAGAGAAATTGAAATCCTTGGCCTTTGATGTACACAGTTTGTCATGGTCTACGAGGTCAAACGCCACAGAGAGGTCTAACAAAAGGAGTATGCAGAGTTTCCCTGAATCTCTAATAGTATCCAACTGGATTTTGAGATCCAAGAGGGCTGGTTCTGTGCTGTGATTAGGCCTAAAGCCTGATTGTCTGGTACCAAGAAGCTGGTGTTGTTCCAGGTGTCCTTGAATTTGGTTATATGCTATTTTGTCGATGAGTTTAAGTAGGAATGGGACTGTGGTTATTGGGCAGTAGTTAGTCGGTATTGTTGGGTCCAAGTTTTTTTTTTCAGGAGTGGGGTCACCCACGCTTCTTTAATGCTGGCTGGGACTGTGTTTGTGTTAAAGGAGGAGTTAACGGATTCCAAGATGGCGGCCGAGCCGGGCAGACGTGCGTGAGCGTAGCTCCGTCCCCTAGCTCGGGCCGTGACAATAAAGAAACAAAATAAAGCAGACGCCGAGCCCTCCAAGACGCGCCTACCTCCCATGGAAGAAGAAGAAGGAGAGAAACTCCTCCGAAGCGTTCACCTCGGAAGCGACGGAGTGTAACTCAGGAACAGGCCCTTGATAGCCTTGCCGAGGCCCCGACAGAGCAGAGATCCTGAGCCCGCCGATGCCTGTGGCGCCCTCGGATCAGCATCCGGACCTCCTCCGGAGAGAGACCCAGCGGAGAGACGACGGCCCAGGTAGAGGACCCCACCCCGACGAGACGCCGGAGGAGCGAAGCAGGCAGATCCCGGAGACACCACTGCCCCAGGCGAGAGGACTGGAGGGGGGAGAGGCCGCATGGAAGAAGAGGACGACCAGGCGAGAGAAGCTGCACGCCTGACCGGCGCGGGAGAGAAGATTCCAAAAGCGAGCAGCGAGGAACAGCTGAACGAGCGGTCCTGCCGGACCCACAAAACCAGGTACGAGGCGGGGGGAGAGCCGGGGACAAGCGGGAGGGTGCCGCCCCCCCAGACACGGACAGCGAAGCCGCCCCGGCACTCCAGGGCAAGAGGCGAGGGGTGCCCCCCCCGAAACTAAAAGGGACCGAAAATAGAAGCCTGGCGCCCCCCCCCAAAGAAACAGAGACACGGTCTCCGACCACAAGGCACCCCCCCCCCCCGAAGGCATAGAAACAGGGAGGAAGCCCCTCCCTACTACCGCTAAATCAAACCAAGGGGGGTGCCTAACAGCCCATCGAGGGACAGACCCCCAGGCAAACATAACAATACCAAAACAGTGAGACCCGAACCCGGGGGAAGAATCCACATAATACCTAAGAAACAAGAAACGGGACATATACCAATACAACACGCAAGAAGCGGAGAGGCCCAATCAGAAACTGGGGGGAAAGCGAAGCGACACAACGCCAAGAAGCGCGCCTGCAAGGATCAATACACATGTCTAAAGCCTGACGAGAGTGGGGTCTCAGGCTACGGCAACAAACAAAAGCGGAGCTAAACAGGTACAGGATCTGACCCATATTTGGGTAATTGGAAGTGCAACGCCAAAGCGAACGAGTAAACAAAAAAAGAAAGGGGGAGACCCTAAAGAGCGAAACGAAGACATAGATATGGCCTCAAGGGACGACATGAAATCCTGGTTTAAAGAATTTCAAGACCAGTTCATGGCCTCAACAAAGTCGCAATTCGAAAAAATGAAGGGAGAACTGAAACAGGCAGTCCAGGAACTAAAGAAAGACATCGAATCCCTGGAAGAGAGGATGGACAACCTGGAAAGGACGGTCCAGAACTTGGACGAGGAGTCGCTCCAACAAGCAGAAGCACAAGACCACCTTGCACGTCTAGCGTTGGAACTGGAATCACAATGTGAAGATTTGGAAAATAGATCTAGAAGATCAAATATACGCATCAAAATATGCCAGAGACAGTAGAGGAAAAAGACCTTCGCACAATTCGAAAAAATGAAGGGAGAACTGAAACAGGCAGTCCAGGAACTAAAGAAAGACATCGAATCCCTGGAAGAGAGGATGGACAACCTGGAAAGGACGGTCCAGAACTTGGACGAGGAGTCGCTCCAACAAGCAGAAGCACAAGACCACCTTGCACGTCTAGCGTTGGAACTGGAATCACAATGTGAAGATTTGGAAAATAGATCTAGAAGATCAAATATACGCATCAAAATATGCCAGAGACAGTAGAGGAAAAAGACCTTCGCACAGAAGTACAACAAGTTTTTCAAGACATTCTAAAGGACGACCCAGGGGAAGATATTCTCATTGATAGAATACACAGAGTAGGCCCACGGAGAGCAGGGGACCCCGGATCCCGCCCAAGAGACGTTCTAGTGGCCATGACACTCTACACACAAAAGGAACAAATCCTGAGGAAGGCCAGGACGTTAGAACAAATAAGAATGAACGGCAAAGAAATTCTGCTGTTCCAGGACTTAGCACAATCCTCGCTCAGAAAGAGAAGAGAAATGAACCAGCTTACCAAAATCCTAACCGAAAAACAAATCCGTTATAAATGGACATTCCCCTTCGGCCTCTTATTCACGTGGGAAGAGAGACAGTCAGAGCCCACAACAACAAGGGAACCCCAAAAACAACGAAGACAGCCGAAGGGATGAGAAACGGAGAAAAGAAAAACAAGACTCCAATCACGCAACCCGGAGTAAAATATGCTATCCTAGAAAAAAGAACCTTATCGCAAAATCGGAGAGAGAGGCAACTTAGGCACAGACAATCTAGCCAGGGCAGGTGCCTATCGGAAAGCGCGGCAGAGCCCCGGGACAGCCGAGGAATCGATATCACTAGCAGGGTTTAGGAGCCCCTGCGAACAGTTACCCTGAGAAGTTAGAGGGCATGGAGCGAAGGCGCAACGCCGGAGCAACCATAGGGCCCAGCGCCCTCCTCAGGGATAAAGTTGGGGGGTGGTGGAAGGGTGCGGGGAGGGGAGGGAGTTCAGGGGAAAGTTGGAAGGGAAAAAGACTTAAACACTGGTACGGATGCATACCACAGCGACCCACAGGATAGCCCCAGTAAGAAACTACAAACACACACGAAAGAATGAGGCTGAAAATTCTAACATACATCATCAGAGGGCTGAACACGCTGGTGAAGAGGAAAAAAAACGAACACTTCCTACACAGAGAGAAGTTTGACATAATTTCACTCCAAGAAACGCACGTTCAGAAGAAGAGAAAGAATCAACTCCAAATAAGAGGCTACAAACAAATCATACAATCCAACGACGAGGAGAAAAAGAAAGGAGTACTCATTGCCTTCGCGAACCATCTTCAGGTCCAAATCATAGCAACATTAACGGATAAAAACGGCTGCTTCGTCTTTGTAAAGACCCAGATAGACAATCAGAAACTAACCATCGCAACCCTATATGCCCCAAATACGGGTCAGGAAGGATTTATCAAAGACACGGTCAACAAATTGGAAAGCTTCGCGGAAGGAGAAGTGATCCTGTCAAGCGACTTCAACCTAGCTTGGAACCTAACAGAAGACCGATCGAATCCTAAAAACTCCCATCAGGGTACCCCATCACCAACGCTCCAACAAGCAATGCAGAACCTGGCACTAGAGGGTGTATGGAGAAGACTCAGAGGCTCAACAAAAGGATATACGTATCACTCACATGTACATGACACAAGCTCCAGGATCGACTACATATGGGCTACCGGAGCCCTAGTCGGAGAAATACAAGACATCGAAAAAGGTATAATATCACTCTCAGATCACGCACCACTATGGATCACCCTTCACAATCGGCGAAAATCATCGGGACTATGGCGCTGGACGCTGCCAAGAGATATAATACAGGACACAGTGGCTAGAGAATCAATCAGAGAAAATATAGAGGAATATTTTTAACACAACGATACCCCAGATGTCTCCTCAAGCACCACCTGGGAAGCCTTCAAAGCAGTGATAAGAGGCCGAATAATATCGTTGAAAGCACAAAAAGATAAACTCTCATACAAATGGGAAGAGGAACTGGGGAAAAAACTGGAAGAAATGAGAGAAGAAATGACCAAGAATACCTCCAGGAAAATAAAGAGAGCATATCGACACATCCAGAGCCAGATAGACCTGATAAGGACCAGAAGAGCCGAAACGCAATTACTACATATAAAACACTGGTACGCGATGAAATCAAATAAAGCAGATAAACTACTAGCACGACAATTAAAAGGCAGACGGCAAGAGCAAACCGTGAAAACCCTGATAGACCCTGATAGACGGACAAGCAGCTAAGAAAACACAGACGAAAGACATCAAAGAAATATTCCGAGACTACTACCAGAACCTGTACACCTCTCAACGCCCGAGCAAATAAGCCCAGGAGGCTTTCCTATCATAACTCTCCCCATAGATAACTCTCCCAACAGTATCACAAACAGAAAAAGAGGCTCTCGACGAACCGATCACAACAGAGGAGGTGGCAAAGGCAATACGGGACCTCCTGAAAAATAAAGCACTGGGCCCAGACGGCTTCACCGCCGTGTTCTATAAAACTTACGCGGAAATCTTAACTCCATATTTAACCACTCTATTCAACACTTTCAAGGCTACGAACAACATTGCTGCGTCCATGAACGAAGCAAAAATACTTGTCTTCCACAAAAAGGGGAAGGATCCAGAAAAACCAGGCTCATACCGCCCAATTGCCCTAATCAATGTCGATGCCAAACTCTATACAAAGGTCCTCGCCAACAGACTAGCTCCCCTGCTCCCCAAATTAATTCACCAAGAACAATCGGGATTCATCCCAAACAGGAAAACCCACGACAATATTAGACGAATAGTACACCTCATAGAGAAGACGGGAATCATGGAAATCCCCTCTGCAATAATCTCGTTAGACGCCGAAAAAGCATTCGACCGGGTAGAATGGACAATGCTATTTGCTACACTACGGAAAATGGCCATGGGAAAGGACTTCATAAACATGATTCAGGCCAATTACAACTCACCGATGGCCAGGATTGCAGTTAACGGGGAACTATCGGAGCCCATCAGAATAGGAAGGGGCACAAAACAAGGATGCCCCCTGTCACCCCTACTATACGCAATCTTCCTAGAACCCCTCCTAGCAAAGATCAGAGCGGCCCCAGATGTAAGGGGCATAGAAATGAGAGGACATATGCACAAGACAGTGGTATATGCGGACGATATGTTGATGACCGTGGCGGACCCAAGCAACACGCTCCCCCACCTCATCCAGCGGATAGACAACTATGGGAAGATCTCGGGGCTGAAAATAAATAAGCAGAAATCGTCTGTAATGGCCTTGGCGGGAGACAAAGAAGAAATATACAAGACGACTAGAGACCTACAACTACAAACGGCCGAAGGAGTGAAATATCAGGGAGTAATGTTAACACCACAGATCAAAAACCTCTACAAAGGGAACTACCCCAAACTCTTAGAAGACATAAAAAGCGATTTAAACAGATGGAACCCGCTGTCAATCTCATGGTGGGGCAGAATAACAGTCATCAAAATGACGATCCTACCCAGACTGCTGTACCATTTCCAAGCCCTCCCCATCCAGATTCCGCCGGCATTTTTTAAGACGCTCTTCAAAACAATCACCAAATACATATGGCAAAATAAAACACAGAGATTGTCGCAACAGGCGCTTACAGCACACAAACTAGATGGAGGTATGGCACTCCCCCACTTTAAGAAGTACTACGAGGCGGCACAACTTTGGGTCATACAGGAATGGATCACGGACACCTCAGAGAAATGGTGGGAGGCACAGGATAGAGCAGTCGCAAGATCAAATCTGCGCCACCTCCTATGGAGGAAACCCAAACATCAACATCGAAACATCAAACTAAGCGAAGTCATGAGTACCACCATGGAAGTATGGAACAGAGCAACCAAGAAGGGAATCCTCACGATAGATTCCGCACCTTTTATACCAATTTTCGATAACCCAGACTTCCCCCCCAGGAATGGTTAAAGGATTGTTTCAAAAATGGCGCAAAGCGGACTGTACAAAAGTGGGAGATATGCAGGAGGGACATCAGATCAGGACCTTCATAGAATGCCAGGAACTGCTGGGCCTCACACCAGTACGAGCAGCTCCACCATTGACTCAGAACGCCAAGAATAACAAAGGCACTGACAAGGGACCTCACCCCATTCGAGACATATATGATGACTCAAACGGGTGAAAAGAAATTTGTCTCCTCTCTCTACAAGTTCTTAAATGCCCAAGAACAAAACATCACCTGGCAGTGCATGAAAAAGTGGGAAAAAGTGGGAAAAAACCCTAGGGAAACAAATAACAAGGGATCAATGGACTTACACTTGGCAAATAATCCCGAAATGGACAAGGGCGATACAAACGAGGGAAGCCTGGACCAAAGTAATGATTCAATGGCACTATACGCCGGAGAGAATCCACAAAATGTTCCCAACAACACAAGGGAAATGCTGGAGGGGGTGTGATTCCATGGGAAATTGGAGACACATATGATGGGACTGTAAGGAACTGCAACAATACTGGGGGATGTGAAAACTCAGATGCAGGAAATCTTCAAGGGTACGGCTAACCTAGGAGAAGAAGTATGGATGTGCGGCATGTGGGCCCCCCGAGACAAATCCCTCACAAGGACACAAAAACGAAACTTTATGGGCTTCATCATTGCAGCGTGGCTAGCCATAGCACAAAAATGGAAACAAAAGTCTCCTCCAACCACGCAGGAATGGCTACACAGGATCTGGACCTACGTAGCAATGGAGAGGATCACATATAATATTCAAGGAGACAGACAGAGTTTCGCCACAGATTGGGGTGATGCCATAGACTTCCTGCAAAGCGACTACATGCTGCAATGGTGCCCTACACAATATCCGTATTCTAGACATGTTCACAGGCTAAGAGAAACGCATCAAAGGGTCGCTGGGTCAATGCAAAGACGTTAAAACCGGTGGGAGGGACGGGGTGGGCAGGGGGTTGAAGGGGACAATGTTGAGTCCCGATGTACATGTTTGAAGAAATGCAAATAAAAATATTTTGAAAAAAAAAAAGGAGGAGTTAACAAAGTTAGTGATAGTGGGGGTAAGGGTGGTCGCACATGCTTTCACTAGTTTAGCTGGGACGCTGTCCCCTTTGCAATTGGAGGCTTTTAGCTTGGTGATGGTATCAAGCACGAGTTCTTGGGTGATTGGCGCGAAGTGGAATAACGGTTTGGTGCTGTCGTTGGTGGTGGGGTGGGGGTTGGGATTAGAGGTTTTTTTATTGGCAAGTAGCAGTCTTTTGGTGGTAATTTTGTTTTGTAGAAGGGTGATTTTGGAGGCCAGAGCGTTTTGTATAGTGGTGCACCAACCTTTACTGGAGTTAGCGGGGGTC
The DNA here is from genome assembly GCF_040938575.1 of Ambystoma mexicanum. Taxonomy (NCBI): domain Eukaryota; kingdom Metazoa; phylum Chordata; class Amphibia; order Caudata; family Ambystomatidae; genus Ambystoma; species Ambystoma mexicanum. The sequence goes on along the minus strand of NC_090925.1, from coordinate 13,290,183 downwards.
GCAGTTGGTATGGGATTTTCTAATTCTCTGAGGATAGAGAAGAGCTCTTTAGAGTCTGATGCTGCGTTGCAGATGCGTGTATTGTAAGAGTTAGCTTTATGGGAGATGATAGCTGTTTTGTAGGTTTTATTGGCGTCCTTGAGAGCTTTAGCTGAGTCAGGGGTAGGATGTTTGTTGTGGGTGTGTTCTAAAGCATGTTTAGTTCTTATTAGAGTAGCAGGTTCTTCATTGAACCAGGAGTGGGTCTTTTTATTGGTACGACACATGTTGGTTGTGATAGGAGCAACTTCATCAATGGTACGGGTGAGGCATTTGTGGTAGTATTCGGCAATGTCACTGGGGTCGTTGCTAATAACAGAATTCATTAAAATACTTTGTTGAGGGTAGGGGTGAAGTTCTCTGCCGTGAGCTTCCGGGGGTTTCTACCTACAATGGTGTCTGTTTCTTTAACTTTGGGAGGACGGGGGTCATCACTCGTGATAGTGAATTCTATAAAGAAATGGTCTGTCCAGCTGGGTGGGGTAATAGTGTCTACGGAGAGTTTGGTATTAAGTGAAAGGACCCAGTCAAGGGTTCTGCCCTTGATATGTGTGGGGGCGTTAACTAGCTGGTTAAAGTTCATGTCTTTCAGTGCTGAATGTAGAGCTGTAGCTTTGAGATCTTGGTCATCGTTAAAGCCTAAATTCAGGTCTCCGAGGATGATACATTTTGGATTAGGTTTTATGATGGGTGCAAGTAGTATGGGGATGTCGGATTCTAGGTGACTAATGGAACTAGGAGTTCTGTAGATCACTAGGATATTGATTGTGGTGTTTTCCTTCATGGTGAGTTTGGCTAACAACAATTCAACCCTGCAATGTTTTCTGTGGAACTTGATCTGATTTCTAAATTGTTCTTCGCTCTGATTGCTACGCCACCTCCTGTGGATTTGGTTCAATCGGCTCTGAGGATAGAATAATCGGGGGGTATGGCCAGTGCTAGCAGCGGTCCAGAGGCTTGGTGAAGCCAGGATTCTGTGATTACTAGTAAGTCCAGATTTTCTTCCATGATGAGATTGTGGATTTCAATTGCATGAGCTGCTAGGGATCGGGCATTGATTAGGGCGCTTTTGATGCTGATCGGTGGCTTTGGATCCTGTTGTCTGGGGATTCGAGGCAACTGGATTTATATCGGTGTTTGATGCAGTGGATGGTACGTGCTTATTGTTATGCCCGTGTTCATTGGACTTGGGTAGCTTGGATATCACGGAAGTAGGTGAGGATGCAATGTAGTTGTTTAGTGCGCGATCTGAGGCGAGTCAATTTGTCGTTCCCTTTGGAGGGGTAGGTTTGACCATCTACTGTGGGATTTTGGGTGGACAGGGGGTAAGCTGTAGAATCCGAAGGAACAGATCCTTCACACTTGATGTTGTAGAGGTTTAAACTAGAAGGGAACGGTGAGGTAGATGGAAGGAAGGGTGGTGGGCAGGGTATAGGGTGATGTCTGGGGCAGGCCAATTTTGCAAGCCCATTTCTGAAGGCAAAGAAATGGTGACCTGTGCACGGTGTGCTGTCTGGGACAAGGCAGAAAGGGAGCATAGTGAGGAGTATCCAGTCAATCATAACTAGCTTTGTTATGGTATGGAAGACAGGGTTTAGGTGAACCATTCGACTTCAGTAGGGTAGATTAGAAAGACTGGTCTAGTTATGCTAGGCTATGGGAGAGTGTAGGAATGTAACTTGGCTGACTGCGTAGGCTATAAGGTGTAGAAAGGCAATTAGGCTAAGTACAATATGCTGCAACAAGGTGAGAGCCAATTGGGCTAGATGCTAAATACAATATGCTATAGATGCTAAATACAATATGCTATATATACCAATGCAGTGTGCTGCAACAAAGTGAGAGCCAATTGGGCTAGATACTAAGTACAATATGCTATAACACAGTGCATGGCAGATATGCTTGGAGCAGTTTGCTGTAAGATTTGGCATGGTACTGGGCTACGAGCGGTAGGCTGCAATGCATAGAATGGCAATTGGGCTGAGTGCTGAGAGCTACGAATCGTACTAGGACAATTGGGATGAATACCATATGCTGCACCGCCTTGGGAAGGTAAAAGGGTAATGCGCAAAACATTGTTGGTGGCAGATAGTCAGAACACAGCAATAGACACCGAAAAGGGAGGAAGTGCAGAGTGCTGCTCGTAATGCACAGTGAATGTAACCCGAAGGAGGTGGGCTTGTCACATGTAATAGTTCAGTAGGTCTTGATTGTTGTTGGGGGTGACGGTAATAGTTTGAAAAGAGTCCTGCGTGATCTCCCAGTTGCTGTTGTAATGAGGAGTGGATCACAAGGGCGGTTGGTATCTGATGACAATACAGAGGCTGCGGCTGACCCTATGAAACAGGTAGTTCTGTTGTCCTTCTTCCCTCTATGTTGTTCCCACTGCATCCTTTCATGGTGTCCTCATAAGGCAGAGAATATCTGCGCTATAAAACAGCTCAACTATTGGCTCCCTCAATGCCAGCGTGATACTCTGCTACACAGTTACCTTTACTGCCTAGTTTTATGTTTCCTTTACTTTACCTTAGTGTCCGACTTGTTAATGGCATGCTGCCTCACATCCATTATTCTACTCTCATTTCTATTCAATTTGACCTCTTCTTTCTGGAATAATTTTTTTTTTAGTCAGTCATTTGCACTTCATATTCCACTGCAATGGGACTTTTTTCTCCATCTTTTTGTTAATCTTCAATAGTAAATAAATCAGATAATGAACCTTGATTACACAGAAAATATTCACAATACCAATTCTTTCATTTGGCTGCATTTGCGTAATCATGTTTCCTTTTCATGTTTTTATTTTACTGGGCATATTTTAAGCTTATTGTAACATTTTCATAAAAGTATTTACAGGTAAAATACTGTATTTATTTATTCACATTTGTTGAGCGCACAACAGCCCAGAGGCATAGTGGTGCTTGATACAGTGGGTGAGCATAGCTTGGTTACATACAAAAGAGAAACAACAGTCATTCATAATATGTACAGATAATATAGATCAGAGTAGAAGCAAGGGGAGGAGTTTTGAGGTTTTTCCGGAAGGCGTGGAGAGAGGTTTCATCTGTGAGTGTAGGTGGGAGCGCATTCCATAGCTTCGGGGCAATGTACGGGAATCCTAGCCCTCTTGCTTTGACCCTGTTTATTGCGCAGTACCATGAGTTGGTTGGAGTAGCATGTCCTGGTTGGCCTAGATGAGAGTGATCTGGATAGTGTGTCTGAGAGGTAGGATGGTGCTGTGCAGTTAATGCATTTGTGTGTGTTTGTGAGCATTTTGAACGCGATGCTGTCTTTGACTGGGAGCCAATGAGCCGCCTTTCTAGCTTGTGTGATGTGGTCTCTTTTGTATACTTAGGGCTGCTCTGAGAGAGTTGTTTTGGGTAGGCTGGAGCCTGTGTATGTTTTTTTTGGAGGTGCCAGCTAGGAGCACATTGCAGTAATCAAGCTTCGCTCCTATAGTAGCTCTGGCAATGGAAAGACAATTGTCCTTTGTTAGGAAGGGTTTTATAGCATTAATGAGCTTAGTACTCAATGCAGAGGCAGAGACGATAGCACTGACTTGTTTGTTCATGGACAGCGTGGCATCGATGTGTCCCCCTAGGGTTTTCACAGAAGATGACACCGGGATGATGCAGTTGTCGATGTGGAAATTGACATAGAGGGCGTCTAAGTTAGCTAAGGTGGACTTTTGGCCAAGAATGAGAATTTCAGTCTTGTCCCCATTAAGACAAAGGCCATTGATGGCCATCCAAGCTTGGATGGTGGAGTAAATTTGCCTTAGGATTGTGGCGTCTTGGTGACAAATTCCTGTTAGCGGGAGCAGCACTTGGGTATCGTCAGCATAGTTCGTGTATTTGATCACAAGTGCATCCAGGTTATCAAAAAGAGGCTTTGTGAAAATATTGTATAACATGGGGGCAGTACATGATCCCTGTGGAACACCACAGTGAATGATGGTGGGCGTTGCATTAGCTATATTAAAGAAGACTTTCATAGCTCTACCTTCTAAGAAGGGGGTAATCCAGGTGGTTGCTTGGATGGAGAAGTGTGCGGCGTGTGATAGGTGTTTGGTGAGGGTTTTATGTTCAACCAGATCAAATGCCGCTGAGAGGTCTAGGAGGAGTAGGAGGGCAGGTTTGCCCATGTCCAGGATGTGAGTGATTTGGTTTTTTAGGTCTAGTAATGCGGCTTCAGTTCCGTGCCTTTTACGAAAGCCAGACTGTCTTTTGCCTAGAATGGAGATAGTTTCAAGGTAGAGTTGTATTTGGCTGTGGGCGGCTTTGTCTAATATTTTGAGAAGGAATGGGACGGTCGTTATGGGCCGGTAGTTATTAGGATGTGTGGGGTCTAACATAGTTTTTATTAGGAGGGGACGCACTCAGGCCTCTTAAAGGCTGCCAGGGACTATGCCTGTTTTAAAAGATGAGTTAATGAAGGCGGTTAGGAGAGGAGCGAGTGGCTCGGCACACTCCTTTATGATCTTTGGGGTGCAAACATCGCCCTTGGATTGCGAAGGTTTGAGATGTTTCAGAATGTCTATGACTTCTGTTTCTGTGACTTCCTGAAAGGGAAATTTGGGAAGGTCAATAGATCTGGAGTTGGGCAGAGTCTGAATGTGTTGGTTCTGTTTAGGTAGTGTATTATAGTGGTCTCTGATTTTGTTTTGAAGTAGGTCTATTTTCTTTAGCATGGCAGTTTGTATGCTAGCGCACCAAGCTTCATCTTTGATGATCTCATCAGTGCAAGTGGGAGGATCTGTGAGCTCTTTAAAGATGGTGAAGAGTTCTTTGGTTTGCGAGTTAGCATCAGAGATTCAGCGATTGTAAGCTTCAGATTTGGCATTAAAAATGGAGTCTTTGTACTTTTTTGCAATAGTTTGGAAGTTTTCTTTAGTGGTGTCACAGGGGGTTACCTGCCATTTTTGAAGCGCCTGGCGTTTATTATTCCACAGGGTTTGGAGCTCTTCTGTGAACCACGAGTTAGAATGGAATGATTTTTTCTCTTTCTTATTTTCTAGTGGGGCAATGGCGTTGACTGCACTAGTAATGGTGTCCTTAAATATATCCGCTAGGATGTTAGGGTCTTGTGAGAATGGTGGTGCTAGGCACGGGAGGTCAAGATAGGCTCGGATGTTCTCTGCAGTTAGTTTTTTGGCGCTACGTGCTAGTGTAGCAGGTGCAGGAGTGGTGGATTTGGTGATGGGTGCTGTGGGGATGGTGAATTGAAGGCAGTTGTGGTCTGTCCATGGGAGGGCTATGTTGGAAGTGATAGAGGAGTCACAGTTATGGTTGACTACCCAGTCAAGGATGCGGCCTTTGGAGTGGGTGGGGGAAGTAATTTTTTGCGAGAAACCCAAATCTTGGAGGTCCTTAGAGAGAGAAATAGCATTTTTGTCGTTAGGGTCATTGAATCCTAGATTCATGTCACCTAGAAGTAAGGTCTTAGTGGTATTGTTAATGTTTTTACCGAGTAAATGTGTAATTTGTCCTGGGAAGTCTGTGGGAGGTCCCGGTGGCCGGTAAATTACATGAATATTTAGAGTGTTTTTGGGTGAGAGAGATAGTTTGGCCGATAGAGTGTCTGTATTACTTTCACCTTGGTGGGGTATGGGCCTAATAGCTATGGCCTCTTTGAAGATCAAGAAGAACAAGGCAACTCCCCCTCCACACCCCCGCCTCCTGTTTTAGATGACCTGTCCTGTCTGAGGAAGGAGTAGCCTTCTGGTAGGGCTAGCATGACGGTAGGTCCGGATGCCTTATGAAGCCAAGTTTCAGTGATGGCTAGTATATCTATGTTCTGACTTACTAGTAGATCATTGACTTCAAGAGCATGGGTTTTGGGGGAGCGTACATTGAGTAAGGCACATTTAAGTTGCTGTGCCGGGTTGTTCCTGTTAGTCTGATGTGGAATTCTTATTTTGGTAGCAGTGATGTGTTGTTTCATGACGTTGAAATTGGGCTTTAAGTGGGGTGGTTTGGAGGAATTAGCGTTGTGGTTGTGTATATTGTGGTGATTCGTGTTCCGTCTGGGGGCGGTGCGTGTTCCTAGATGAGTGTTTCTGGGTACTTTATGTAAGGGTAGGGCACTGCTGTTCATAGGGAGTGTGCGTGTCCTGAGTCTATGGAGTCTGGACTGACAATGAGGTGCATGAGTGAGTGCCTGCTTGTCGTGGCGAGTGGGGTGACGGGGCATAGGTAGCAGGGCCATGGTGTGCAGATTAAAGCTGCTGGAGTTAGGATAATCGGAGTGTTCTAACCTGGGATAATTGGGTCTGAGGTTGAGGGCGATTAGGGTGCCTAGCATGCTAAGGTACAGTGGCACGGTGCACATACTGAGAGAGAGGTAAAGGTACAGGTAGCAATAAGGCTAATTCAGAACGCACTGCAGTGGTCGAAGTGAGCGGGAGCGGTCGGGAGCGGTGCTCCTCTACATTTTTAAATAACCTTTTACAGCTCCTATACTTTTATTTTAAAAAGAAACCGTTCCGGAATGGTTTCATTTTAAAATAAAAGTGTAGGAAGAAGTTGAAACTTGCACTTCCAGTGCACTGCACTGAACGTTCCCTAAAACAGCAGGTGCAAGTCTTTAGGGTGTGTATTGAGTGTGGGAGGGGACGTGGTGATGGGGTTTGTAGGGAGTGGGGGTCAGCCCAGCAGGGAACATAGTTCCACAACTTCTTTTCGTACACTTCGACCACTGATGCACTGGAGCAGCGACAGCTGGGCTGTTTGCAACAAATATAGCAGAAGTCAAGATCAGGTCGGCTATGGCATAGTATGCTTAGCAGGGGCAAAGTGGGCAGTATATGCAGTCAAAACACTTCAGCAGTAGGACCAGAGACAGCAATGGCAGCGTATGCTAAACAGTGGCAAATTGGGCAAAGGAGGCTATGTCAGGACACATTTGCAGCAAGGACCAGAAACAGTTATGAGCTATGTCAAACACTTTAGCAGAGACCAAGGACAGCAATGGCAGCATATGCTAAACAGTGGCAAGTTGGGCAAGGTAGGCTACGTCAATGCCCTTTAGGAGCACGTAATTTTGTAGCTTGGGTAGTAATAGACTCTGTGGATTGGGCTGTTTCAATTATGCATGCCATAGGATAAGCTAGTTCAGTGCAGCCAGGGGCTTGGGCATTTGCATTAGTGGCTAGAGAGTTAGGCTGGCTGAGAACAACAAGCAGAGATATGCAGGCAGGTGTGCTCATTCAGTGTAGACTCAACAGCGTAAGACATGCTAGGTTTATAACATGATTTCAAACATTGCGGTACACATGAGATGACAATTTGCTGAAATCGGGTGTGCAGAGTAAAAGTCATTAAGCTCGGCTTAACACGTTTGAAATGCGCATCAGTGCTATCGACTGCGGCAAAGTCGGGAATGTAGGGCGTCATTGGAGCTCGGTGGGAAAGCGCATACCTCGGGCAGGGTGCGGACAGCGTTCTATGGCCCCAGGCTCCTTCGGCTCGGGGTGGGCCGGCTCTCACCTGCCGGTTTGGATTGGGCAGTAATAACGGGCCAGCAGCCAATCGGTAGCCACCCTGGTAAAGTGGAAGCACAAAAGGTGCTGATGGTCATCCAATTCGGCGGCCGGCCATCTTTGAAGGTGCAAGCCTCGTGGTAGGCAGTGGAGGATTACTGCTTATACGGACATTAGTTGATGCGGGCGCTCTTATGCAAGGTTGCCATTGCTACTGGTAAAGTGGCAGTTAAATTAGGGCGATCCTGGTGTCAGCAGATAAATGATTCTAATATTTGCAAGTATAGTGAAAATAAGCCATCCGGCTTACCTTGCAACAGTCTGTTGCAGAGGGCATTTTCCTTGCTGTAGCACTGCTCCTGCAGTGTAAGGGGGGAGCTCCTGCTCCTTCCACGGATAGAAGATATGCAGCAGAAGATCAGGTTCGGGACAGGGGAAGCCTTTGTGGGTAGTGCCTTCATGGGGGAGGGCCGGCTCTCGCCTGCCGGTTAGGCGAATCCCGAGATGTCATCACTTCTCCCACAGGGGGAGCCCCTTCCCATGAGGCCAGGGTGGTGAGGCCACTACCCGATCGTCCCCGTGGGGGTGGTACTCAGTGGGAGGATCTCATGGGAGGAGATTTCTCCTCTGGGAATAAGGGAGGACATCTCGAGAGAAAAAAAAGAAGGGGCGAGGCGAGCACTCCAGTTCCTGGCCAATATATTACCTGAAAAAAATTACTGGGTTAAATCCCAAAGTGTCCAGTTCATCCACAGGGTTAAATCCCAATTGCTGCCCAATTGTTCACAGGGTTGATTCGCTTCTTGCACTGCTGTTCTCCTAGCACTTTCGTGTCGCCAACACTCATCAGGGAGGCTGAGTTGCCTTTCTGTTCAGGTGAATCCAATATAATTGCTGTTACAGTCTCTAGGAATTGTGGTAGCTGTAGCCGAACCATTTTTTTTTAAACTTTGTTTTTATTAACATCATACATATGAGGTAGGGTGCACCAGCAATCCCTGCCAGCGGTACATCAAACAAACATAAATGACGGTATTTTTACCTTTTACTCCCATCCCACCTCCTCCCCCCACCCACTCCCCCTCCCAACTTTTCAACGTACCAAGTCTTGAGGCTATGCAGAGAGAACATTCGAATACCATTGTGTTATCAATCGTACTTTTTGACATAGTGGGGTCAGATCGGTTCACAGCAAGCTGGGGGCCCAACTAAGTTCCTGGGGCCGGTGTTAAGACATGTGAAATGGAGGCGTTATGGAACGTACTTTACAAACGCATAGAAATGCAGTCATCATGGAGGAGCACAGCCGTCCACTCCTGTACGAATTCCGACATGGTATCATTTGTTATCGCAGTGAGTTTTTCATAAGTAAAGATCGACCTAAGTTTACAAAGCCAATCCTCCTTGGATGGAGCTAAAACACTTTTCCATTTTTGGGCCAGTCGAACCATTTTACAATTCAGGTGACCAGGAAAAGACTCCCCTCTAAAAACACACATCTTACCCTTAACAGGGGGAGGGGGGAAACCATAATTATGGCTCTCCAATGTAGGGCATAATGACCCCGGTGCTGCAGCCTCTGGAGTCCGGATCTCCACAAAGTGCATGGTAAAAAAAGAACGGGCGAGGTACAAATGCAGCAGAAGGGATCCAACCCTGTGAACATTGTGAATTGGACACTTTTGGGATTTAACCCAGTTATTTTTTTCTTTCTTCAGGTAGTATATTGGCCAGGAATTGGAGTGCGCACCTCACCCCCTTCTGTTTTTACATGTAATTTGTGGAGATCCGGACTCCAGAGGCTGCAGCACCGGGGATATAGGGGTTTTCTCCCCTCCCCCTGCTAAGGGTAAGATGTGTGCTCCTGGAGGGGAGTCTTTCCTTGGTCACCTGAACTGAACAAATGTTTTCACTACAGCTCCCATAATCCTTAGAGACTGCATTAGCAATTTAATTGGATTCACCTGAAAAGAAAAGCAACACAGACTCCCTGAAGAGTGTTGGTATACGAAAGCGCTAGGAGGAGGAGAACAGCAGTACAAATGCAGCAGAAGGGATCCAACCCTGTGAACATTGTGAATTGGACACTTTTGGGATTTAACCCAGTTATTTTTTTCTTTCTTCAGGTAGTATATTGGCCAGGAATTGGAGTGTGTGCCTCACCCCCCTTTTCTTTTAACATCTTGAGAGAACACAGTATGACACCCAACACCCTACCCACCTCCATACTCCATGGACACTAACACTTTACCTAGTACCCCATGTACCTTTGTAAGTCTGTACCTCTAGGACATACTGAGATGAAGAAGAGTAGGGACTACTCAAAGGGAGTGTTCCAGAAACGCACTGGGACAAGTAGGAGGTGCAGCGCCATGAAGAACACCTGGTGGAATTGTAAGGACCCTTCTGCTTTCCGCGAGGAGTGGTTGTGAAACAGAAATAAACACTGACAAGGGACTTACAGAAGGAGTTGCATTTGGGAGAGACACAGCAGACCAGAGCGAAGGCCCACCAAGCCTGGGAAATTCGAAGAGGATACAGAGAAAAGGAAGTCCTCTGGCCTCGAGGAGGCGAAGACACTGAGGGCGTGGGGCTGTTCCAGAGCAGAACTGGAAGTTGGAGGCTGGTGTCAGGAAGGAAAGGTCCCAAATACCAATATCAATAACCAATACTATCCTCAGAAATCAGGGACTTCTATGGGCTCGTCTGTAGCCCCTTCATATGCGAATATTTTTATGTACAAATTTGAACGGACATTCGTTTTGGACAATCCTATTTGGAAGGACAAAATCAAGAGTTGGTTACGATATATCAATGATATATTCGGTATTTGAATCGGTACAGAATCAGAACTCATACTCTTTTGGAAATATCTCAACCAATGTGACAACAGGATTCAATTTACTATCGAAATTGGAAAACCATCAATACATTTCCTAGACATGACAATCGAAATCACCAATCAGGGATTCAACACAAGGATTTACAGAAAACCCACAGATGTGAACAGCTCTCTGCACTTCCACAGTTTACACCCCAAACATCTTAAGGACAATCTACCTTATAGTCAATTGCTTAGACTTAAAAGGATAACCTCTGATACTGAAAAACTGCAGGACGAATACGCCTCCCTCAAAAACATTTTTATGGACAGGGGCTTTCCAGAAGAGTTATTAAACAAAGCAATTCGAAGAACAGATGTACAAAGCCGAGAAGAACTTTTGACTCAAAAGGCCAAACAAGTCAAAACAAATCTAATACACACCCTGAGATATTCCAGCCAAAGCTTTCAAATCAAGCGGATAATTCATAAAAACTGGGATCTAATCAATACAGATCCTCAATTGAATTCCCTTTTTCCAGACCCACCAATGCTAGTATTTGAAAGAGGCAGCAACTTTAGAGACCGACTTATCAAAGCGGAGACACAAAAAAAACCCACTCAAACATTCTTGAGTAAACCTAAACAAGGAACCTTCCCATGTCTCAACTGCCAACACTGCTTCAATGTGATCAAAGGAGATCATATTAGACATGCACACACAGGCAAGAAAATTCCATTGAAGCATTATGCAACCTGTGACTCTAAAAATGTAATTTATGCGCTACGTTGCCCGTGTGGTAAATATTACGAAGGTGAAACAGCAAGGAAAGCCAAAGAAAGATGGACGGAACATAAATCAAACATCAGAACCAAAAACATCAAATCACAATATATTGGATCCATCGCCTTGACTCATTAAACCCGTTAGGTATTAATGAGGATTATTATTTGGGGTCATTTTTGTAAACACCTAATTAGCAAGTAACTACATCACTGCACTGTAATCTGAGATACTACATATGGGTGGAAAAATACGCAAATATAGACAGATTGTGAATCCCATACAAGGATTCACATGCTCATGAATATTCCCCATCGTCAGGCCGGGAATCCTCGGTATAGAAAAAAATCAGTATCAGTTTCGTTTCTGATCTGCCTTTCTTAGTAGTAACCAATCACTGGTCTCTGGGTCATACTGCCCCCAGCCAATGACTGCCCTCTCCCTAAGCCCCGCCTCTGGCAGCCATCTTCAGATTTGGTAGCACGTAAAGTGGCAGTATGACCAAGTGAAGAGCCGCAGAGGGGTAGGTGGGAGGGTTCGCATGTGAATCCATGCCAGACCCATGCTGGAGAACAACAGTTACAGGTAAGTAACTTGTTCCTTCTCCAGCATGGGGTCTGGCACGGATTCACATGCTCATGAATAAGAGAATACATAGCAGTACACACATGCACAACCACGGGGGTGGCAACAGGCTCAACATTAAGCAATACAACAACTCAACATTAATCAACTCTTACCTCCTCACCAGGCTCACCTTAGGTGAACAGGTTGCGCAGCACTGCTTGGCCGACCCTGGAGTCCCGATCGACGCAGTAGAATCTTGTGAAGGTGTGCGTCAACCTCCACGTCGCAGCCCTGCAGATGTCCAGCAGGGGCACACCAGACAGGAACGCCGTGGTAGCAGCGATCGCTCTGGTCGAATGGGCTCTCGGACGGCCGGGAAGCGGTCGGTTTGCCAACCGGTGACAGTGCATAATGCAGCCGGAGAGCCATCTGGAAATGGAAGTCTTCGAGAGAGCCTTCCCTTGATTCACAGTCCCAAAGTTCACAAACAGTTGTGACGTCTTCCGAAAACTCTTCGTGCGGTCCACGTAGAACTTCAGCGCTCTAGCTACATCCAGCGAGTGCAAAGTCCTCTCGGCCGGCGGCGAAGGCGACGGGAAGAAAACTGGCAACACCAAGGGCTCGTTGAGGTGGAAGTCCGACGGCACCTTGGGCATAAAGGAGGGGTGTGTCCTCAGCACCACCCTTGTGTCATGAAAAGTCAAGTATGGAGGCTTGCAAGATAGGGCCTGGATCTCTCCCACTCGTCGTGCGGAGGTGATGGCCACGAGGAAAGCTGTCTTCCATGACAGGAACTTCAAAGGCGCCGAATGCATAGGCTCGAAAGGGACCCCTATGAGCCTGGTCAGCACCACATTAAGCTCCCACGCCGGGGCAGGAGCTTTCACCGGCGGGAATGATCGGAATAGTCCCTTCATGAATTCTTTCACCAGGCGATGAGACCACAAGGACGCCCGCCCCGTAGTCCTGGTATATCGGGAGATTGCAGCCAGATGTATTTTGATGGAGGCGTGAGCCAGTCCAGCTTTGGCCAGCGACAGTAGGTACGGCAGTACTTGAGGGGCCGTAATCCGCAGAGGGTTAATCTTCTGTGCACGGCCCAGACTGAGAACCTCTTCCATTTATGTCCGTAGCACTTGAGAGTTGAGGACGCCCTGGCCTTTGCAAGAACCTCTCTGCAGTCGGCCGGGATGTCGTCCCCTCCAAACTGTAGTGCTGCAGGAGCCAGGCCTGCAAGTTCAGCAACTCCGGGTTGTGGTGAAGAATGGCGCCTCCTTCTCTGGAGAGAAGGTCTCCGTCCGTCGGTAGCTTGACTGGTGGGGACGTTGACAAGTCCAGAAGGTCCGGGAACCAGATCTGTCTCGGCCACGCCGGTGCGACAAGGATCATCCTGCACCGGGACCTCTTGAGCTGGTTGATGAGCTGGAGCAGCAACGGCAGCGGAGGGAACGCATAAAGAAATAGGCCGTCCCAGGGGAACGAGAAAGCATCGCCCATGCTCCTTGGCTGGGGGAACCTCCGGCACTTGGAATTCGTCGCCGTCGCGAAGAGGTCGATTTGGGGTTCGCCCCATCGTCGGAAGAGTCGATCCACTTGATCCTGGCATAGTTCCCACTCGTGGCACGAGCGCAGCTCCCTGCTGAGTGAGTCGGCAATCATGTTTTTTATTCCTGCCAGATGAAGAGGCACCAGAAAAATCCCCTGGGCGACGGCCCAATGCCACAGATCCTGGGCTTCCTTGGATAGGGCAGGGGACCTGGTTCCGCCCTGCTTCCGGATGTAGAACATTGTGGTGGTGTTTTCGGTGAAGATCCTCACCACCTTGCCCTTCAGGGACGGAAGAAAGGACCTGAGGGCCCAGAACACTGCGCGGAGCTCCAAGATGTTGATGTGGAGAGACTTCTCCTCCGGGAGCCAAAGGCCTCTCGCGTGAAGATCTCCGGAGTGAGCTCCCCAACCTTCCAGGGAGGCGTCCGTTGCCACCCTCACCTGGTGAGCTGGGGTCTGAAAGTCTGTGCCCGCCGACAGATGGGAGCGGGTACCCCACCACCGGATCGCCTGACGGAACGTCTCGTTGAGAGGGATCCTGTCCTCGAAGCTCCCCGTCGACTGGACCCAGCGGGCGTCGAGGAACTCTTGTAAGGGGCGCATCCGAAGCCTGCAAAGGCGCACGAGATAAATGCAGGAGGACATCATCCCGAGGAGGGATTTGATAGATCTTACCCTGGCCATGTCCGTGGCCAGCAGACGCTGCACCTTGCCCAGAATGGTCCTGGTCTTTTCCTCCGACGGCGAGGCCAGCTGCGCCACTGTGTCGAGCTTGGCTCCCAGAAACAGGGCGACTTGCGACGGAACCAGGTGGGATTTTGGAAAGTTGATGGAGAATCCCATGTCCGTGAGCAGCTGGATGGTCTTCGCAGTGTGCTCCACGGCGAGCTCCCTTGTCCTTGCCCGGATGAGCCAGTCGTCCAGGTAGGGGTAGACGTGGATCCCCTGTAGGCGCAGCCGCTTCGCCACCGGTGCGAGGCACTTGGTGAACACCCTGGGTGCCGACTTCAATCCGAACGGGATGGCTTTGAACTGGTAGTGCCGCCCTTGGACCACGAACCTGAGGAACTTTCAGTGTCTTTTTAGAATGGGGATGTGGAAGTACGCATCCTCCAAGTCCAACGACCACAGGAAATCGCCCTCCTCCAGCTGACCCAGCACGTGCTGGAGGGTGTCCATACGGAACTTCTGTGCCTTGATGTACTTGTTCAGTCGTCATAGGTCCAGGATGGGGTGCCATCCTCCTGTCTTCTTTTTTACGAGGAAGTACCTTGAGTAAACTCCGGAGCCCCGACGCCTCTTTGGGACGAGCTCGATGGCACCCTTCTTGAGCATCGCCCTTACTTCCAACAGTAGTTGAGGGATGTGATTTTCCTTCCTGGCCAGGGGTGGAACGCGAGGGCACTTCTTCTGAAACTCGAGGGCGTGCCTTTGGGCCAGGGCGTCCAGCACCCAACGGTCGGTGGAGATGGACTCCCACACGCTGACGAACCTCGCCAGCCGGCCTCCCACCGGGGTGCTTCGACGGGAGCCCGACCCCACGGTCGGTTCAATCTTGTTTGGAGGCCGCCTTGCCTCCTTGACCTCCCTGTCGACGACGACGAGCACCACCTGACTTGCCGCATCCCCTGTAGGCTTCCTGGGACGAAGATCTTGCCGCTTGGCGGTACGTGGAGGAGCCACTGCCGGATCCCTTGGAGGCACCTTGTCTGCCTCCGGAGCTCCGAAAGGACGGCCGTTGTTGTTGGAGCACTCACAGTGCCCGGGCAGTCTCTGTGTCTGTCTTGATGGCCTGAAGGGACTTATCAACCGCCTTCCCAAACAGGTTGTTCCCGTCGAAGGGCATGTCCAAAACCTTGGTTTGTACGTCCTGGCGGAAATCCGTGGCCTTGAGCCATCCTCGTCGTCTCAAGCAAACGCCGTTGCCCAACTGACGGAAACCGGTGTCGGCGATGTCCATTGCCACCGTGATGGCGTGGTCCGAAGCAATCTCACCCTACTGTAGGATTTCAAGGGCCTCAGCCCTTTTGGCGTCCGGAAGGAAGTCCAACAGAGGGTTGATTTTGAACCACAACTCCCTGTCGTAGCGGGCTACGATAACCGGGGCGTTGGCCGCCTTGATAGTCGTCGCTGCGGATGAGATGATGCACCGTCCCATCGTGTCCAACTTCCTGCCCTCGCCATCCGGCGGGGAAGTTGATGTTGAGGCCGATGCCCCCCCAGCTTTCTTCTTTGCCACCGCCGAGACGACCAAATCCGGGGTAGGTTGCGCCTGAAGGCACAAGGGGGCAGCGTCGGGGACCCGGTACTTCTTCTCGTACCGGTCCCTCTTTGCCGGCGCCGTGGCAGGGTTCTTGAGGAGGGCGAGCCCCTCATCCCAGATGTCATCAAGAAGCGGTATGGCGAGGACCGTCTTCCTTTTAGCCTTGCGCCGTTGGTAAAGGAACCCTTCCTTCTTCTTCTCTTCTGGGCAGAGCTGGAAGAGCTCGGTTGCCCTGGAAATCATGGCATGAAAGGATCCAATCTCGTTGGGCGGGGACACCCGAGCAGGGGGTGACGGGGGACACGTCCCGTCGTCATCTGTACCTGTCGAAGCCGTGCCCGTGCCTGTATCATCCCTGTGGGTAATAGACCGGGGGGAAGGCAGAGCAGGCCGCAGAGGTGGGAGAGGTGGCGTAGGATGCGTCCTCATCTTATGCAGTGGACTTTCCGAAGGTCCTGGCTTCGGTTCCCCCGTCGGGTCTGGCTCAGGTACCTCCGTCGGGGGGAGGGGCAACCTTGTCCTTATCTCCGAACATAAGGACTGAATCGCTGACAAAATGGCCGCCTAAGTGTCCTGCGGCGCTGGAAACGACGGGCGCGAGGGCTTTTGAGGAGCCTTGTCGGCGACCCCGTCGCTCTCGTCGTCGCCCTCGTCGGGATCCCTCCCGATGGGCTGGGCCTCTTCCACGACTTCGATGAGCTCTTCTTCAGAGGCCGTGTCCTTATCCACGATGGCCACCAGCCCCTCCCCCACCTTTTCCAACGAGGACTTTGTGGGGGTCTTCTCAATGGGCCTGAAAGACGACTCCCTCCGCGGTGGCAGGGAGACTCTGGGTCCTGAGGGCACCTCCACTGGCTGAGCCAGGGCCGCTGTGACATCCTCAATCGAGGTCTTAGCAGGGTGAATTAAGGCCATCGTCGCCTTCTGGTCGCCTGGGGCCTTCACCTTGGGGGGAGGGTCCGAGCCTCGCTCCCCCTCTGCCGGAATTTTCGAGATCGACCGGGGCCTCTCCAGAAGCTTCGCCGGGTTCTCGGACTTCCTCTTACCCGAGCCAGAGCGTTGGCTCGTGGTTGATGGCGCCGGGGAGGATGCGCCCTGCCTGGCAGCCAAGGAGCCCGACCGTTCGGCGCTCCCGGTGCCCGCGGACTCGCGGTGCTTAGCCTTTTGTTGGGCCCCCGTCACCGGGGCGCCCTCACAGGACTTAGAAGACCGCTCAAACTTCTTTTTCTTCCTCTCGCCTGACGGGGTCTTCCCTTCCAGCCAGTTGGCGAGACGGAGGTGGCGATCCTTCATGGTCCGCTCCGACATGTTCCAACAAAAGGCACAGTCCTTCTCCGTGTGTGTCTTGTCCTCATGGAGACAGAGGCCTAACGAATGCTCGTCCTCCTTGAAAACATTCTGAAGCTGGCATCCAGGGCAGGTCCTGAACAGCTTCCCGGGCGTCGAGCTTCCTTTCTCCTGGGCCATGTCCGGGGTAGGCCTCGGAACTTCTGGAATACTCCAAAAGTGTAACTCAACGAAATCTTCACCCTTGAGGGGCGTAGAAAACTCCAAAATGGATCCCCGTTGATCGGATGTAGAAACGGTGGAGCTTGAGGCTCTATTTAACCGAAAAATTTGAAAAATCTCCTGAAAAAAGCGCGAAAACGCAGCAAAAGCTTGAGAGCTACAGCACGAGGACTCCCAACACTTGAACGTGCGGTAAAAATCTGAGGATGGCTGCCAGAGGCGGGGCTTAGGGAGAGGGCAGTCATTGGCTGGGGGCAGTATGACCCAGAGACCAGTGATTGGTTACTACTAAAAAAGGCAGATCAGAAACGAAACTGATACTGATTTTTTTCTATACCGAGGATTCCCGGCCTGATGACGGGGAATATTCATGAGCATGTGAATCCATGCCAGGCCCTATGCTGGAGAACTATTATGCCATATCAATACTTTGTGATTCCATGGAAATGTTGTTATGAAATTGTATGATGATTAGTTTACAAAAATAAGGATATTTGCCACAGCAGTCATCAAAAGGTAATGCCCTGAAATTTGAACTGGTTGTTCGTTGCTAACTAATTTGCACTTATATAATTCTGTTAAAATTGATATTATTTCTTTGTTTTAATAGAAACTATGAAAATTCTCAATTTATGTACCCCTGATGAAGAGAGAAATCTCGAAACGTGTTACTGTTTTTCCATTTATATCTTTCTTTGACTGAAATGTGTTAGTCAATTTAACTCACAGTAGATCAAGACTATATAAATGTACCTAAAATATATGAAGTCATTGGGTGACTCTATAGGACAGTGTTACAACACATTGCCTTATAAGAGTACATCACACTGCCAAATTATTTTTCTGTATATACAGATTATAGATAGTGTGCAGTGGACGCGAGTTCCCCATTTTGGGAACATCCACCCTCTTTTTTGTCAGGAAGGAAAGGCACAGGGCTAGATCAGGCAAGAAGAGAAGGGTCCGTGCCACCCGTCGAACAACGGCAATCACCCATGGAGGACCAGTGGTGCACCCAGGAGCTCAAGAAGGTAAAGGGCTGGACGCTGGTGATTGCTTGAAAAGAAGGTTCTGAGACCCACATCAAGAAGGGGAGGATCAGAGGCATCTTCTTCGTCACAGTATTTGATGAGAGAGTAAGCCAAGGGGGCCGAACTGACGAGTGAGAGAAACTGGGGTCTGGGACCCAAATCAAGGAGAGGGGGGTCAGAGGCATTTTCCTTGTCGCAGTACTTGGTAGAGGAAGTTACCAAGTAAGTCCAAATCAAGAAGAGGATAAGTCGGCGTCGATTTGTGAACTATCTGTTTGATGCTACGTGATACGTAGGTCAGAGGAAGAGAGTCATTCCCCCTTGTAGCCATAACCTTAGACAGGGCCAAGAAGCCTGGGGAAGGGAGTCATTGCCCCCTGGCCATATGACATACCACATCCAGAGACCGAACTACATTGAAGACACGATCCAAACTACTCAGCAAATTACCAGAAATCAAGGAAATACCATTCTTATACACCCTCAAATACTCTAGTCAAAGTCACCATATAACCAGACTAATACGAAAAAATTGGAGAATCATCCAGATGGATCCTCAATTACTTAAACTTTTCCCTGAACCCCCGATGATTGCCTATAAGAGAGACTGCAACTTCAGAGACCAACTAGTAAAGGCTGAACGAATTCAAGATTCTCGTCAAACTACCCTACGCACAAAGAAAGCAGGTACCTTTCCCTGTCTTCACTGCTCCAATTGTAACAACATCACGAAGGGCGATTATGTGAGGCATCCACGCACAGGAGCAAAATTAAATTGAAACATTTTACCACTTGTGACACAAAATCGGTCATATATGCCCTCAACTGCCCTTGTGGAATCTACTATGTGGGTCAAACTCATAGGAAAATGAAAGAAAGGCTCAATGAGCACAAAAGCAATATCAGGACTCATAATTTACGTTCACCAGTGGCTAGACACTTTTCCGAGAAGAAACATTCAGTGGCTCAACTTCGATTCCAAATTCTGGAGGTAGTGAACCGAGCCCCAAGAGGTGGCAATCACGTCAGGAAAATTGACCAACGAGAACTCTACTGGATCGATAAGCTAGATAGCATGAGCCCCCACGGAATGAATGAAGATTTTCATCTAGGGAGTTTTCTGTAATTCATACCTAGTGGTTTACATCGACACAAACATGACACGAACATGAGGAGGCATGTGGTCTTCGTTGTTCCTCAAGAATATCGTAGACGGTCATGCTCATACAAGAACCAAGACTATTGGCTATTGCATGGAACCATACACCATGGTAACTACTCAATTTACAAGTGGTTTACATCGACACGAACATGAGGAGGCATGTGGTCTTCTTTGCTCCTCAAGAATATCGTAGACGGTCATGCTCATATAAGAATCAAGACTATTGGCTAGCACACGGAACCATATACCATGGTAACTACTCAATTTATGATATCCCACTTACCTAAACAATTGGCACTACCACAGGAGTGGTCTTTGACACACATCACTTCTCCTTCTTTTTCAACTTGGCCAGCGGGAGACTAAGTCCCGTAGAATAATTTCATACTTACGTTTACTTTTGCACAAAATGGTAGGAGCTTTGTAACGTGAAGCGTGATGACGTCAGATTTTTACATCTGACGTCATCCCGCTCGCATTACCACAGACGTCTTTTCATGTTTAAACTAAAGTGTGATGTATCCGGATAGCAGCCTGCACTTCCGGAAAGCCTCACTGCATCCTAACGGACTTGGCAATCCAGTGAATGACGGTAAGATGATGGAACCTTAGGTACTGCTATTCTGCCACTTATTACGTGGAGATGATACACCCCGCGCTCACCCACAACGTACGTTCTGGGCACGCTTACATACCCTGCTCTGCACACATGTGCAAGGTATTTTCAGAGATCTCGAACAGTATGTAGCATCTATAAGCATGGGCTTTTTAGCCAATTCTAAACAGATGTTTGGCACCAGGCGAGCGTTGTTTACATACAGATGTCACTTGATTTATCCTTTTACTTGGCTCATAATACCGATAAGCGTTACCTTCACCTTATGTCCTTCACTTATTTTTATCCAATTTTTAACCTGAGGCACATGGTGTTGGCTTCCTAATATTACACTATAGGCATTACGCCACTTTCCCAGTTGGTTATACACTTTTTACCTTTCTGTAACTATCTACGCACACACAAAGCAGTGAACATGACTGTTTTGGTACTTAACTTCCAATGAGAATTAATGCAGTCCTTTTCCATATAGACATCTAGCAACTTTTGCTATAGAAACCCCCATGGTGATGTCATCTCGCACTGGAGAAGATCCCTAACAACATAGCTATTATAACGCATAGGAGATCCTGGGACCATCAATACATAGGATATATGTGCCCCCCTCCGGGAGGTAAGCAGAGATACATGGTTAATATACACCAACTTGATATTAAGGCAATTAATCCCCGTTAGTTACACTTTTATTCTTGTATTTTCAGTTAAATGTCAGTGTACTTTTCCTGACTTAGGATACCGATATTATTGGTCTCTAATAGTAGAAGCAACCATTAAGTGACCCAACACGATACACAAAGGAACCTACTCCACACAGAGAGGTGTGTTTTTTTGATTCTCTGGTAACCTTTGCTATTGTTAAATCTGTAGTCTAGACACTTATACAGTTTTGGGACATTCACAGGTCGTCCTCTATCCTCGGATATAAGACCGGGATCCCCAGAAAGAACCTTAGTGGGGCACACATGCCAGGTATGGTTAGCTCCAGCCTAATTCAACGTATTGACAAATCTGTAAATGTACCAGTTTTAGGCATGTAATCTAAGAGATTATTATTTGTTTTAGAATCTGCAGATATCAGAACTTTGGATCAAAGATGGTTATGAATAGATCTTCAATTTACTACTCCTGATGAAGGAAATTCTATTTTCCGAAACACGTTGAGTTTTTAATAATACTTACCCCTGAATACATGTTATCAATATGATATTAATATTGTAACGTTGTAGCTTCAGTTGGAATAAATCCTTTTTGCTCTACCTTGGTGAATTACATTAAAAATAATGTTCTAATTGCTAGGTTATGTCCGATTGAATTAATCTCTAATAGGTTCTTTGGCATAAAAGCCACCCCATAATTTACTCAATTTACTCATAACTACTATTTCTGTTTATTTATAGAATTGTCTTAGAACTATTTAGTTACTAACAGCTAGTTAATTTGTTAGTTGAAAATATGCATGTATGAATGTTATTTACCTATTGTTTGTCATTGACAATCTCCTGAGTGTGCAGGGGACGCGATTGTTCCACAGACCGTGGACACTTTCTTTCCTCTTGCATATGACATACCAGGCCAGTAAAAGGGAGAAATACTCTTGTCTAACTCGAAAGGACATGTATCAAGGAAAAGACACAAGTCATCTTCCTCGTGGCAGTACTTGGCATGATAGTGAACCACGTTGGACAACATCAAAGATGTAAGGATACCTGGGTTTGGTACCCTGAATATTGTCGATATTGACTTTTACAAAATATCCTTAAGGAAGGATCAAAAGTACCAGGAGAAGGGAGTCATTCTCTTGGTAACCAAGGTCAGGGGAAGGGAGTCATTCCCCCTGGTTGTGTCAAACTGTTAAAGCCAAGAAGCAGGACAAAGGAGTCATTCTTCAGGTAACTAAAGCTGAGAAGACTTTATGTTACAAAGTGTTGTGCCAGACAGAGAGACGTGTCGAGAAACCGGACATCATCCAGGAGGATAGTACCATTAGAGATGTGGATTGGTGTGCTGGTATTCAAAACGCCATGATAGAGAAGCTGGAAAATAAAAGTGCACCACTGATAAAAAATAACTGTCAGAAAAGACAACATTACCTCTGTTAGGGAGAATTCTCATTCTAGTATTTAGTATTTTGTATTTTATTTATTTCTATAGCGCACCAGGCCCAGGGGCAACCGGGCGCTTAACTTAGTTACAACAAGATGAAAGCATGACAAGGCAATGTGACAGAGTATTACAGGAGAATTTACAGAATATACATTCAAGCGAATATCGATAAGGAAGGGCTGATTTCCCTTACCTATAGAGTCCCCCAGCAGCTTTGCTGGATTTGAAGGGTTTGTTTCTTTTTACCTGCTAAGAGTGAGACTCTTTTTCCCACTCTTAGGCATTTGGCTATGTGTGTTCTTGGCTATTTTTGTGTTTAATGCCTATGGGATATTCTCTCTCCCATAGGAACCATCTTTATTCAAATGTGTTACACAGCACCCTCCGTGCAGTGACACAGGGGTGTCGTAGCGACCCCCAAACATAGACTCCATACCCTGGGACTGACTACTGTCTCCCAGGGCATGTAAATCCCCATTGACTTTACTAGTCAATTCTTATGAACTTAACCAGTACAACCCATCTTACTATGGAGGTACTGGAAAGGGTTAATAGTTTTTCCCTTAGGTTCATTTTCGAGGGGTTACCGTAAAGTCGATGGGGGTCATTCCGAGCATGGAGGAAAGGTCTAAACCATGCCGGTAATGATTTACCGGCATGGTTTTCCGCTCCATGCCATTCCGACCCCTCAGACCGTAAATTACGGCACCGTAAACTACAATGCTGTAATTTACAGTCTTGGGTCGCGCGCGTGCCCCACCATGGCGAAATTAACGGCATGGCGTAAACCGGAGCTGATTCAAAGTAAGGAGCACACGTAAATTACGGCCTCCTCAAGGCCGTTAAGTACCTTACCGGCATGGAGTACATACAGGCATCTCAGAGAAGGAGTAAAGAACCTTGAGCAGTGGGACCCAGAGCCACAGGTGCACACATACAACACAGACGGAGGCCAGGAGTCTGCCACAGCAGAAAAGGAACACACCCACACACCACCCCCCTCCCACACCAAGATGACACCAATCGAACAAGCAAGGCCACAACCACACAAACCCCTGCAACAACAACACGCCCCCCCCCCCACTGAGGAGACACAGGGAATAGAAGGAGGGGGGAGCCAGGCCCTGCATGCAGCACCAGTGCAGCCTCCGTTACCACCGCAGCAGCCCCCATGCACAAGCAGCATGTCCGGCCGCTCTAGGAGAAGTCCTAGCAGATAGACACCCCTGACCACCTAGACCGTGACACCGTCACCACCATATTGCGCCACAGACACAAGAAAAGCGAGCACCATACAAATGTATAGTGCCAACCCGGCACAAGTGATGGTGTTGCCTGTGCCCCACACCCATGCCAAAGGTACCCACCAGCACACAGTGGCATGTCACAACCGTCCATTATGTGGCCACATATACAAGTGCCGTTACACCTCCCCAAGCACACAAGCGTCCACAAATCCCCAACATGGACCACCCATGAGATACACAACAGTAAAGCTCGACCTAATGCAAATGGAGGCATGCCAAATGACAATGGTGCCCCTGACAGCACCCAAAGGTCGTATGTGGACCAGCTTGGCATGCACGTTGCGGACAGCAACTGCAAACAATACCACTCCCCCTACGTGCAGATGGAATGCAACGCTACCAAGAACCGCACACATAGGTGGGCCCGACACCAAACAACTACACATGACTCAAATGGCCAGCTGATCACCACGCCACCGCGCCACATGGCCCAACATGCAGGATGACCTGTCTGGCTGGCTGTTGAGTCGTCTGACTGTGTCATGCAAGTGCACTGGTGCCACGGGGTGGGTGCCTGCATGAACCAACTGCGTTGAAACGATGAAGCCACTGTACGGAGTTCACCCCAAAAACAAACCTGCCACAGAACCAGTGCAACGGCACATGTGAACAGATTCCCACTTTGGCAGAATAAGGCACCCACATCACACTACATCTCCACCAACTGACAAAGGGCTAAGCACACTACACCAGCACCACTCATTGGCAGACACCGCAACCGCAAGCGCATATCGGAGGACACACTGCACATGCACAATGGGGCATCCCCCAGCCTTGCACCACATTGGAGACCCATCCCTGGGAGTGGAATTCACGGAGGGCAGCAGGGGTACGAAAACACGTCACCGGCATGGCACCCCCCTAGGAGTGTTGGGAATCACCATAGAATGGATCAGAGCAGGATGAATACCATGCTCCACAGACTACAGCCATCACACCCAAATAAGAATGAACACAGTACACAGCACCACAATGATCCGACATCAGAACACCAGCATGCAACAAAGGAACATGTACCTCAAGATGGCCACACCATCGTTCACGGACCATCATGTATACACAACACCCCACTGCATTAGATTGCATCGGACACATATTTGTGTCCCTGATCGTGCCCAATACATTAATGGTCATGTCCAGATGGCCATCATTGGAAACCTGCCATGACAGCCAAGTACTGTTCTCAACCATGACACTCCACACACCCACCTCATTTGGCGACACATGCAGCTGTTGTTGGCTGTCCCTTGACAGCAAGCCACATGACCCCTGTCATGAACCCCCTGAACAGGCCCATGGGGCAACCAGACTATGGCCATACCCGACCATGCGTATAGATAAAGCAGTCACCAGGCTTGCGTGATGCACATATGTGCCAGCGGACCAGGACTGGTGGCTGACCCCTCCAATGATATCTGGTGTCGAATGGGCCCATGCCATATGTGCAGTTGGACAAAAAGTGCATCCCTACGTGAGCGGCTATCAACCCTGACATGGTACTGCTACAACCACAGGACGATCCGGTGAAGGCGGAGGGTGCAGTGCCAACAAAGGTCCATTGAGGCTGTGCACTTGAGGGCCATGTAATGCTCTGTACTTACAGTGGACAAGGTCTCCAGGACACAAGTCAGTAGAGGGTGTCATGACATGGGCACAACAGACTCGTGCATACTTGTACACCATGCACTGGCAGTAGTCAATAAAGAAATGTGCAATGGTCAATGTCCACAACGGTTGAACTTTGCGACACCAATTGTGTATTGTGATAATGAAAAAAAATATAGTGCTTACATCAGCAACTGCCAATGCCCCCTCCCTCTTCCCCCTCCCCCCAACTCCAGAACACACCATCACCCCCCTCCCCCAACTCCAGAACACACCATCACCCCCTCCCCCTCCCCCCAACTCCAGAACACACCATCACCCCCCTCCATCTTCCCCCCAACTCCAGAACAGTCGTCCCATGTAGGGTGTGGGGCCCACATGTGGCAGGAATGGCTAATGTCTCTTGCCCCCCTTGTCTGGGGGAGGCAAATCCCGGTGATGCAAAGAACGCCGAGTGCGTCTCTCCGGGCTGCATTGCGTGGCCTCACTTGTCGCGGACGTGTCCTCCTGCTGTGGCTCCGTATTGTGTTGCCCTGCCACAATCTGGTGGTGCAGTCGGTGTGGGACTGCCGCATTTGGATTAGTTCCTCATGTAGTTCTGCCCTGGCCTGGCGATTGTCCTCAATATAGTTCTCAATGAGATCGCTCAACTGGCGCACCCAGTGCTGGTCATGAGAAGGAACAAGTTACTTACCTGTAACTGTTGTTCTCCAGCATGGGTCTGGCATGGATTCACATGCTCATGAATATTCCCCGTCGTCAGGCTGGGAATCCTCGGTAAAGAAAAAACCAGTATCAGTTTCGTTTCTGATCTGTCTTTCGTAGTAATAACCAATCACTGGTCTCTGCGTCATACTGACCACAGCCAATGACTGCCCTCTACCTAAGCACCGCCTCTGGCAGCCATCTTCAGATTTGGAAGCACGTGAAGTGGCAGTATGACCAAGTGAAGAGCCGCAGAGGGGTAGGCGGGAGGGTTCGCATGTGAATCCATGCCAGACCCATGCTGGAGAACAACAGTTACAGGTAAGTAACTTGTTCCTTCTCCAGCATGGGGTCTGGCATGGATTCACATGCTCATGAATAAAGAATACATAGCAGTACACACATGCACAACCACGGGAGGTGGCAAAGGCTCAACATTAAGCATCACATCAACTCAACATTAAGCATCTTACCTCCTCACCAGGCTCACCTCAGGCGAACAGGTTGCGCAGCACTGCTTGGCCGACCCTGGACTCCTCCCTGGAATCCCGGTCGACGCAGTAGAATTTCGTGAAGGTGTGCGTCGACCTCCACGTAGCAGCCCTGCATATGTCCAGCAGGGGCACACCAGATAGGAACGCCGTGGTAGCTGCGATCGCTCTGGTGGAATGGGCTCTCGGACGGCCAGGCAGCGGTCGGTTTGCCAACCGGTGACAGTACATGATACAGCCGGAGAGCCATCTGGAGATGGAAGCCTTCGAGAGAGCCTTCCCCTGATTGACAGGTCCAAAGTTCACAAAGAGTTGTGACGTCTTCCGAAAACCTTTCGTGCGGTCCACGTAGAACTTCAGCGCTCTAGCTACATCCAGCGAGTGCAAAGTCCTCTCAGCCGGCGACGAAGGCGACGGGAAGAACACAGGTAACACCAAGGGTTCGTTGAGATGAAAGTCCGACGGTACCTTGGGCATGAAGGAGGGGTGCGTCCTGAGCACTACCCTCGTGTCGTGGAAAGTCAAGTACGGGGCCTTGCAGGAAAGGGCCTGGATCTCTCCCACTCGTCGTGCGGAGGTGATGGCCACGAGAAAAGCTGTTTTCCACGATAGAAACTTCAACGGGGCCGAGTGCAGAGGCTCGAACGGAGGTCCCATGAGTTTGGTCAGCACCACGTTGAGCTCCCACGCCGGGGCCGGAGCCTTCACCGGCGGGAACGATCTGAACAGTCCCTTCATGAACTCTTTCACCAGACGATGAGACCACAAGGACGTCCGGCCCGTGGTTCTGGTGTATCGGGAGATCGCAGCAAGATGAATCTTGATGGACGCGTGTGCCAGACCAGCTTTGGCCAGCGTCAGCAGGTACGGCAGCACTTGGGGAGCCGTAATCCGTAGAGGGTTAATCTTCTGTGCGTAGCACCAGACAGAGAACCTCTTCCATTTGTGTCCGTAGCATTTAAGAGTCGAGGACGCCCTGGCCTTTGCAAGAACCTCTCTGCAATCGGCCGGTATGTCGTATCCTCCAAACTCTAGCGCTGCAGGAGCCAGGCCTGCAAGTTCAGCGACTTCGGGTCGTGGTGGAGGATGGCGCCTCCTTCCCTGGAGAGTAAATCCGCGTCCGCCGGCAGCTTGATTGGCGGGGACGCCGACAAGTCCAGAAGGTCCGGGAACCATATCTGCCTCGGCCACGCAGGTGCGACGAGGATCATCCTGCACCGTGACCTCTTGAGCTGGTTGACGAGCCGGATTAGCAGAGGCAAGGGAGGGAACGCGTAGAGGAACAGGCCCTCCCAGGGGAACGAGAAAGCATCGCCCATGCTCCTCGTCTGGGGAAACCTGCTGGCGAACCTCCGGCACTTGGTGTTCGTCGCCGTCGCGAACAGGTCGATCTGGGGTGTGCCCCACCGTCGGAAGAGGCGATCCACCAGATCCTGCCGTAGTTCCCACTCGTGGCACGAGCGCAGCTCCCTGCTGAGTGAGTCGGCGATGGTGTTTTTTATCCCTGCCAGATGAAACGGCACCAGAAGAATCCCTTGGGCGACGGCCCAATGCCACAGGTCCTGCGCCTCCTTGGACAGCGCTGGGGACCTGGTTCCGCCCTGTTTCCTGATGTAAAACATGGTGGTGGTGTTGTCGGTGAAGATCCTCACCACCTTGCCCTTGAGGGACGGAAGGAAGGACCTGAGGGCCCAAAACACTGCACGGAGCTCCAGGACGTTGATATGCAGGGACTTCTCCGTCGGGAGCCAGAGTCCCCTTGCGTGCAGATTTTCGGTGTGCGCTCCCCACCCTTCTAGGGAGGCATCCGTGGTCACAGTCACCTGGTGGGCTGGGGTCTGGAAGTCCATGCCCGCCGTCAGATGCGCGCGGGTGCCCCACCACCGTATCGCTCGTCGGAAACTCTCGTCGAGCTTGATCCTTTCCTCGAAGCTGCCCGTCGTCTGGATCCAGCGCGCATCCAGGAACTCTTGCAACGGGCGCATCCGGAGCCTGCACATGGGAATGAGGTAGATGCAGGAAGACATCATCCCGAGGAGGGACTTGATGGACCTCACCTTGGCCGCGTCGGCCACCAACATCCGTTGCACCTTGCCCAAGATGGTCCTGGTCCTCTCCTCCGACGGGGAGGCCAGAAGGGACACTGTGTCGAGCCTCGCTCCCAGAAACAGTGCGACTTGCGCGGGCACCAGGTGGGATTTGGCGTAGTTCACGGAGAATCCCAGGTCCGTGAGGAGTTGGACGGTCCTTGCCGTGTGGACCACGGCGAGCTCCCTCGTCTTGGCGCGGATGAGCCAGTCGTCCAGGTAGGGGTAGACGTGAATCCCCTCGCGGCGCAGCTGCGCCGCCACCGGTGCGAGGCACTTGGTGAAAACCCTGGGTGCCGACCGCAGT
This sequence comes from Ambystoma mexicanum, assembly GCF_040938575.1. Classification (NCBI taxonomy): domain Eukaryota; kingdom Metazoa; phylum Chordata; class Amphibia; order Caudata; family Ambystomatidae; genus Ambystoma; species Ambystoma mexicanum. The sequence goes on along the minus strand of NC_090925.1, from coordinate 13,261,758 downwards.
CCGAAGGGAAGGGCTTTGAACTGGTAATGACGCCCTTGGACCACGAATCTGAGGAATTTTCGGTGCCCCTTTAGGATGGGAATGTGGAAGTAGGCATCCTCCAAATCCAACGACGATAGGAAGTCTCCTTCCTCCAGCTGACCCAGGACGTGCTGGAGGGTGACCATCCGGAACTTCTGCGCCTTGATGAACTTGTTCAGGCGTCGCAGGTCCAGGATGGGGCGCCATCCTCCCGTCTTCTTCTTCACGAGGAAGTAACGCGAGTAGACTCCGGAGCCCCGAAGCCTCTTTGGGACGAGTTCGATGGCGCCCTTTCTGAGCATCGCCTTTACCTCCAGGAGAAGTTGAGGGACGTGAAGTTCTTTCCTGGCCACGGGGGGGACGCGCGGGCACCTTCTTTGAAACTCGAGCGCGTGGCCCCGGGCCAGGGCGTCCAGCACCCAACGGTCGGTGGAGATGGACTCCCACACGCTGACGAAGCCCGCCAGCCGGCCTCCCACCGGGGTGCTCCGGTGGGGGCCCGACCCCACGGCCGGTTCAATCCTGCTTGGACGCGGCCTTGCCGCCTTGGCCTCCTTGGCGACGACGGCGGGGGCCGCCAGACTTGCCTCGTCCTCTGTAGGCCTCTTGCGACGACGAGCGGGCCGCTTGACGGTAGGAAGCGAAACCGCCGCCGGAACCTTTGGAGGCGCCCTTGCCTCCGCCGCTCCGAAAGGGCGTCCGCCGTTGCTGCAGTACTCCAAGGGCCCGGGCCGTCTCAGTATCCGCCTTGATGGCCTGAAGGGAATCGTCCACTGTCTTCCCAAACAGGTTGTTCCCGTCGAAGGGCATGTCCAGGACCCTGGTCTGGACGTCCTGCCGAAAGTCCGTAGCCTTGAGCCATCCGCGACGTCGAAGGCAAACGCCGTTGCCCATCTGGCGGAACCCAGTGTCGGCGATGTCCGTCGCCACGGTGATGGCGTGGTCCGAGGCCACCTCACCTTCCTGCAGGATCTCAAGGGCCTCCGCCCTCTTGTCGTCCGGCAGAAAATCCAGCAGGGGAGCTATCTTGTACCAGAGTTCCCTGTCGTAGCGGGCCACGATAGCCAAGGCGTTGGCCGCTTTAATCGTCGTCGCCGCCGACGAGATGACTCTGCGTCCCATGGCATCCAATTTCTTTCCCTCGCCGTCCGGCGGGGAAGTCGACGTGGAGGCCGCACCCCCCCCCGCTTTCTTCCTGGCTGCCGCGGAGACGACGGAGTCCGGGGTAGGCTGCGCCCGGAGGCATAGGGGGGCCGAGTCCGGGACCCGGTACTTTTTCTCGTACCGGTCTCTTTTCGCTGGCGTCGTGGAAGGGTTCTTGAGGAGGGAAAGGCCCTCATCCCAAATGTCGTCCAACAGAGGCACTGCGAGGACCGTCTTCCTCTTGGTCTCGCGCCGTTGGTAAAGGAAGCCTTCCTTTTTCTTCTCCTCAGGGCAGAGTTGGAAAAGCTCGGATGCCCTGGCGATCATTGAGTGGAACGATCCAATCTCGTCGGGCGGAGAAGCCCTGGTGGGAGGCGACGACGGAAAATCCTCGTCGTATGCCTCGTCGTCCGTACCCGTCGCTGCCGTGTCAGTCCCCGTATCATCCCCTCGGGTGGACGGGGAGGAGGGCTGGACGGGGCGCGACGGTTGAAAAGGAGGCGGTGGATGGATCCTTCTTTTCTTGGTAGGGGGAACACCAGAAGGTCCCGGTTCTGGATCCCCCGACGGGAGAGGTTCCTCCGTCGGTAACGGTAGTCTCGTCCTTATCTCGGAGCATAAGGACTGTATAGCCAACAAAATGGCCGCTGAGTTGTCTTGCGGCGCTGGCAGAGGGGAATCCGACGGGCGAGCAGGGGCCCCGTCGGTATCCTCGACGATGTCGTCGTCGTCACCTGCGTCGGGGCCCATTCCGACGGGCTGGTCTTGTTCCACGCCTAGGCCGTGGCTTAAGACCTCGATCAGTTCCTCTTCTGAGGTTGAGGCCGAATCTACGACGACGCCCTGCCCCCCCTTCTTCCCCACGGAGGGTTTCACGGGGGTCCTATCGATGGGCACGAAAGAAGACTCCCTCCGAGGAGGCAGGGAGATTCTGGGCCCCGAGGCCGCCACCACTGGTGCAGCCTCCACAGGCTGGGCCAGGGCCGCCGCGACCGTTTCGATAGAGGGCTTGGTCGAATGGATCAAGGCCTTCACCACCTTAGGTGCGCTCACCGCCTTATCCTTGAGGGAGGGGGCACTGCCACGCTCCTCCTCTGCCTTAGAGCTCGACCGGGGTCTCTCCAGGAGCTTCGCCGGGTGCTCGGCCTTCCTCTTACCCGACCCAGAGCGTTGGCTCGTGGTTGATGGTGCCGGGGAGGGTGCGCCCTGCCTGGCGCCCGTAGAGCCCGACCGTTCGGCGCTCCCGGTGCCAGCGGACTCGCGGTGCTTGGCCTTATGTTGGGCCCCCGTCGCCGGGGCGCCCTCAAAGGTCTTAGAAGACCGCTCAGATTTCTTCTTCTTCTCGCCAGACGGGCTCTTACCCTCCAGCCAGCTGGCGAGACGTTGATGGCGGTCCTTCATGGTCCGTTCCGACATGTTGCCGCAAAACGCACAGTCCTTCTCCACGTGCGTCTTGTCCCCATGAAGGCAGTAAAGGCAGAAAGAGTGTTCGTCCTCCTTGAAGACGTTCTGCAGCTGGCATCCAGGGCAGGCCCTGAACAGCTTTCCGGGCGTCGAGCTTCCCTTCTCCTGGGCCATCTCCGAGACCGGGCCTGAGAAGCTTCTGGAGTCCTCCGAAGTGTAGCTCGACGAAATCTTCACCCTTGAGGGGCACAGATGAATCCGACACGGGTCCCCGTTGATCGGATGTAGGATCGGTGGAGCTTGAGGCTCTTTTGACCGAAAGAATCGAAGTTTTTGTGAAAAAGCGCGAAAAAATAGCACTAACGCTCGAGAGCAATAGCACGAGGATCCCAACACATGAACGTGCGGTAAAAATCTGAAGATGGCTGCCAGAGGCGGTGCTTAGGTAGAGGGCAGTCATTGGCTGTGGTCAGTATGACGCAGAGACCAGTGATTGGTTATTACTACGAAAGACAGATCAGAAACGAAACTGATACTGGTTTTTTCTTTACCGAGGATTCCCAGCCTGACGACGGGGAATATTCATGAGCATGTGAATCCATGCCAGACCCCATGCTGGAGAAGGGAGACCACCTGAGGATCCACTTGCACCAGCATGCTCTGCAGGGGGTGGTATGGGTGGACTTGGGGGAACAACGTCATACCCCTGCGGGTCAAGTGCAAGACTGTGCACGGGTGATTGTGCATCCCCGGAGTTGCTGCATGACCCAAGGGTCACGAGGCATGGCTCCGGCATGTGCATGCTGTCTTGTTCGTCCTTCGACATGGGCCCCTGGATGCGTGGCGGGCTGGGCTCCCACTCATCCGGCGCCATAGCAGCAGCCTCACCTGAGATGCTCCACTGTGCCGAGCTAGGGGTTTGCACAATTGCTGCTGCCGAGGCTGTGTGGGTTGCTGGTCTGCCAGCTTCAAGTGGCCTTTCCGTAGGCTGGGGGGTGTTTTTCTTTCCTGCTGGCTTCGGCCTGACCCTGCCAGTACCCGCAGAGGCGCTTGGGCGGCTTCCTTGGGGCTCTGTGCTGTCAAGGTCTGTGCCTGTGGGGGTAGGAGAGAGGGACAACATTAGTGTATGTGCAATGTCCTATTTGCATACATGGTTGCATGGACATTTCGGTCATTTCCGTTTTGTTCGGTTTGGGGGGTAGCTATAGCAGTGGTACATGTGCATGGTGATGACATATACACATGTTTGGGAGTGATTCTTTGTGCCCTGGTCATGTACATATTGGCCGGTACCATGCCTACCACGCTGGACAGTGTGCATGATGGGCTGTGCAAGTCAATGCACTATGGTTGATGTGCGTTATGTACTCGCACTTGGGCCAGCATTAGGCGGCACTTGCCTCAGCATTTGTTGGATGGGGGGATGCATTGGATGGGGGGAGGGCAACACGAGAGGGTGCCTTCCATGGCCCCTGGGTCAGTTTACATCATGCAATGGACATTGCCAGTGTACACTGTCGACACTCACCTCCTTCTGCAGAAGTCGTTCCCCCGCACTCCATGGTCCCCACGCCCTCAATCGATTCAGTGCCAATGAGCTCCGCACAGGTCTCCTCCCACGGCTGGAGTTGTACTGGGGCATACATGCCAACATTCTGTGACCAAAAATCTGTAGGAATCTTAAAGTTTCAAAAATAGTCAGGCGAGGAGGTAATGATAGGAATAGGGCGCGTCAGCAGCCCATTGTCATTGAATGAGCCCGCCGCCGCGGGTGCATTCAATGACAATGAGGCGCCTGCCACGCCTTCTGCCATCACGCCAGCTCGGGGGAGCCCTTGAAAGACTCCCCCAAGCTGGCGTGGTGGGGGGCTAATGGCGCACTTTGGCCAAAGGCACCTGCGGTGGAGGGGCGCTTTTAGCCCACTGCTGTGGTTGCCTTTGACATTAAAAGCCTGCATGCTGTGCCTTCTCCCGCTATGCCAGCTCGGGGAAGTCCTTGAAAGACTCCCCCGAGTTGGTGTGGTGGGGGGCTAATGGCGCCTTTTGCCAAAGGCACCCGCGGCGGAGGGGCGCTTTTAGCCCACCGCCGTAGGTGCCTTTGACATTAACAGCCTGCATGCTGCGCCTTCTCCCGCTACGCCAGCTCGGGGAAGTCCTTGAAAGACTCCCCCGAGTTGGTGTGGTGGGGGGCTAATGGCGCCTTTTGGCAAAGGCACCCGCGGCGGAGGGGCGCTTTTAGCCCACCGCCGTGGGTGCCTTTGACATTAACAGCCTGCATGCCACGCCTTCTCCCGTTACACCAGCTCGGGGAAGTCCTTGAAAGACTCCCCCGAGTTGGCGTGGTGGGGGGCTAATGGCGCCTTTTGGCAAAGGCACCCGCGGCTGAGGGGCGCTTTTAGCCCACCGCCGTGGGTGCCTTTGACATTAACAGCCTGCATGCCACACCTTCTCCCGCTACGCCAGCTCGGGGAAGTCCTTGAAAGACTCCCCCGAGCTGGCGTGGTGGGGGGCTAATGGCGCCTTTTGCCAAAGGCACCCGCGGCTGAGGGGCGCTTTTAGCCCACCGCCGTGGGTGCCTTTGACATTAACAGCCTGCATGCCACACCTTCTCCCGCTACGCCAGCTCGGGGAAGTCCTTGAAAGACTCCCCCGAGCTGGCGTGGTGGGGGGCTAATGGCGCCTTTTGCCAAAGGCACCCGCGGCGGAGGGGCGCTTTTAGCCCACCGCCGTGGGTGCATTTGACATTAAAAGCCTGCATGCCACACCTTCTCCCGCTACGCCAGCTCGGGGAAGTCCTTGAAAGACTCCCCCGAACTGGCGTGGTGGGGGGCTAATGGCGCCTTTTGCCAAAGGCACCCGCGGCGGAGGGGCGCTTTTAGCCCACCGCCGTGGGTGCATTTGACATTAAAAGCCTGCATGCCGCGCATTCTCCTGGTACGCCAGCTCGGGGGAGCCCTTGAAAGACTCCCCCGAGCTGGCATGGGCAAAAATTATTATTTTTTTTTAAAAAAACGGTATTTGGTGTCAATAAATCGGTAGGCGGTAGGACTGCTTAAAAAGCGGTATCATACCACCTAAATCAGTAGGGTTGGCAAGTATACTGGGGTATTTGGCACACCTCCCGTCTGCAGGGCCTGGCTGCGGTTGCTGGAGAGGAGGCCCCGCACCCGCAGGTCGTCCCACCACTTGCGGCAGTCCCTTGAGGTGCGGGGGGTGTTGCCAACAGCGCTCACCCTCTGTGCCAGTTCCGCCCAGATGGCCTTCTTGCGGAGGGTCGATTCCTTGCGCATGTCGCTACTGAAGACTACATTGGCATGCTCTGCCAGGTAGTCCACCATGGCCTGGAGTTCATCGGGGCAGAATCTCTGCTTGCGGATGCGTTCCCCCGCCCTTTTTGGTGCTTTCGGCATGTCCTGGGGTGCCTGGTCCAGTTCCCAACTTTAGTTTCCTCACAGGGCTGCTGGCTGCTGAGGATGGCAATGGATTGTGTTTTTAAAGATGGCCACCGCTCTCCTTCCCGTTCCTGTGCGATGTCGTAATTTCCGGTTCCTTTTTTTTCGGTGACCGTAATTTACGGTCACCATTATGCAGTGGTGCTAATGCTTACAGGGCGGTGTTGTACTTTACGTGTCGCTGCATGCCAGTAGGGCTTTTTTGGGGGGTTTTGCAGCAGGCCGCGCGGTCCTTTTCCGGCATGGCGGAAAGCGCGAGTCCGTGAGCTCGGAATGGGCCGTAATTTTCGCCCTACAAACATCACGGTGTCGTACTTTACGCCATGTCGGAAAATACCGATACTTACCGGCATGAGGGCCGATCTCTCTAAAGGTTCTGGCTGGTGACAGTTGTTACTACCATAAATATTCGACCGCAAATATTTTCCTATGGGATTTTCCCATTGTTCGAGGCAACCACTTTTTCTGACAGCCTCTAACATACCGCCGGTTTATTTTATTATTAACTTTACTCCGGTAGGTTTTATTTGCCAGAACTTTAATATAAATTCTTTCCCGTGTCTTACTCTAAACTCCTAACCCGGGTCGGGGATCCTTTGTTCGTCCTTTTGGCGGACTTCTGCCAAGAAGCCCTCCTTTCAGCGCCACTGAGTCTGGGGTGGGTCCATTGTGTGGGAGGGGGAGTAGGCCCCCTGGACAGAGTTGCCTCCGCAACTCATGTTGCACTCTTTTCTGATAGGCTGGAGGGTCTCCCGCCAAGATGACCACTCCATTGTGTGAGTGACAGCTAGGCTGTATGAATAGGGTTCTTTTTGCATAAAAGCAGGGTCCTGAGGACTGGAAGAGCAAGACGTCGCCACTGGAACTACAGAACCGAAGGGGAGAGAAGCCACGGACATCTTCAGCACCTGCACCACCAGTGAAGCCCTGCTGCAGCGTCTCACCACTTTTCTTCCACATGACGAGAGGAGATCTTTTTCGCAAGAGCCTTCTTCCCTTGAGCTGGTGGGACCAACCAGTTCACCAATCGCTTTCTCAGACCTGCCTTGGTGGAATCGCCGGTGCCCAGCACTTGGAGGCCGGATAGCCAGGCAGCCATCCACCCGGACCGCGATTTAAAGGAGCGTACCTTTTTTTTTCGTTTGGCAGCACTGCGGCTGGTTTCATCCCTGGGTAGTGCAGTAACTCGAACCTTCCTCCACGACGAGAGCCTCTCTTCCTCTGCTGGATCCCCGAACTGCCAGAACTACCAGGAACAACCGCCAACGCAGGAGCCACTTCTTCATTCAAAGGTACTTTGTTCCGCCAGGCCTCCCTTTCTACGTGGTAGCCCTAAAGGTGTTTTAAATCCTTTATCTACTTGTTGGGTTGGCCGTCCTCTCTCTTAACATTGTCTTTCGCCTCGCATCTACCTTTTCACCATTCGTTAACCAAAGACTTGACTGCAGCTACAAGAACATTTTTGCTCCTAAACTCTTGGTCCTGTACCGCTGACTCTGGCTCAGGCCTATTGACTCTGACTGATTTGTTAGATCTGCTCTCACTAGATTGATTCTCCATAAGAAATGTGTTGATGCTCCTGAATCTTCTAAACACCTCTTCCTTCCTACTGTTTTAACTTGTGAAGTGCCATTTTGCTCAGTTTTCAATTAATTATCTTTCGACTAAAGTAGTACTGTGCATTACCTGTTCACAAAACTTCAGGGAAGTGTTGCTAGGGGGTGTCTGAAGATATTTCTGTTTAACTTGTGCTTTCCCTCCCTTTCGCTAAATTGTTAAGAGTGATATGATATGATATGATAAGGCATTTGTAACGCGCCTATACACAAGTGTTTCAAGGCGCGACGAGGCAGGGGGGGAACAAGGGGAGACAGACAACGATCTTACTAGGCCAGGTGTCATTCAGATCGCGCAAGTGCAAGGGTAGAGGGGAAGGGAAAAGTGCATGGGGGAAAGGGAGAGGGGAAAGTGCAGTACAGGGTTATTAGCATACAGCATACAGGATAAATAACAAGGGCCAGCTGGTGGCAAGTGCGAGGTAAGTGCAGACAAGTGCTGGGAAGGGGGGCTGTATGGATACAGACACAGTCCCGTAGTGCAGGGGTTGCCGTGGAGGCAGTGCAGGGGAGAGTGGCAGGGCCGAGAACGGTGAATGGCCCAGTTGCAGATTCAGTGCAGTTTCAGTAGTATTAGCAGGGGAGAGGGGGAGAGAAAGCGGAGGCAAAGAGGAAGGTTTTGAGGTGCTTCCGGAACCGGAGGTGGCTCTCCTCAAGTTTCAGGGAGGTAGGAAGGCTGTTCCAGAGGGAGGCAGTGGAAAGAGATCTGCCCCCAACTCGTTGTTTGGAGAAGCGGCTGACCCTGAGGGAGTTGGAGGCGGATGAGCGAAGAACTCGAGAAGGAAGATATTTAGGAAGAGAGAGTTGAAGGTATCTTGGCCCAAGGCCCCAGACGGCCTTGTGGACAATGCAGAGGGTTTTGAACTTGATCCTCGCAGTCACTGGGAGCCAGTGTAGTGATTTCAGTCCTTGAGAGATACGGTCCCTGGGCTTGAGGCCAAGGACAAGTCTTGCAGTCCTGTTCTGGATGAGTTGCAAAGGGCGGAGAGTAGAGGCGGGCAGATTAAGATAGAGGCTGTTACAGTAGTCCAGTTTCGAGAGAACCAGGGCTCTGGAGACAGTGAGCTTCTGGGGGAAGGAGAGGAAAGGAAGGATACCTCTGAGGAGGTGCAGCTGGTAGTGTGACTTCTTAGAAACGTCAGAAATGTGAGGAGAGAAGGAGAGTGTGGAGTCGAAGATGACCCCAAGGTTTTTTGCCTTGCAGGTAGGAGCAGGAAGAGGGCCCAGAGAGGCCGGCCAGAGAGCAGCAGGGAAGGAGGGAGTGGGAGTGCCGATGAGTAGAATCTCAGTCTTACTGGCATTAAGGCAGAGGTCGTTGGCGGCACACCATTCCTGGATAGCAGAAAGACAGTCAGAGATGAGGGAAGGAGAAGAGGAGGCCGAGGGTAGCCTGAAAATGAGTTGGGTATCATCCGCATAGCACTGAAAGTAGGGGCAGAGAGCGACGATGTGATGGGCGAGAAGTGCCAGATACTGGTTGAACAGCCAGGGAGAGAGGTTAGATCCTTGGGGGACACCACAGGTAGAGAAGAAGATGTCAGAGAGGAAAGACCCCAGTTGGACCTGGGAGGGTCGATTTGAGAGGAAAGAGGTCAGCCACGTCAGAGCCTGACCAGTGATACTGAGGTTATCACGGAGACGGTTGAGCAGGATGGTATGGTTGACAGTATCAAAGGCAGAAGAGAGATCAAGCAAAATGAGAACACATGGAATGTTAGAGTCAAGGTTCGAGAGCAGGTCCTCACGGATGTTCAGGAGAGCAGTTTCCGTGCTTCTGGCAGCTCTGAAGCCAGATTGATGGTCATGAAGACTACCAACACATTCAGCATGGAGATTAAGGTGGGAGATGGCCAGTTTCTCCAGGAGCTTGCCCAGGAAGGGAGTGATAGAGATTGGGCGATAGTTAGCTGGGCAGGAAGAGTCGGAAGAGGGTTTCTTAAGAAGAGGGTGCACAAGGGAGTGCTTGAGAGGGGATGGGAAGACTCCAGAGGCGAAGGAGTGATTGCAGAAGTCAGCAAGGGCAGGAGCCAAGGAGTCAATGTGGTCCTTGATAGTTTTGGAGGAACAGGGGTGGACCTGTTTTGACGAGACTTTCATAGATCGGACTTGTCTTGAAACCTCGTCAGCAGAAAAAAGGGGAAAGGAAGAGAAGGAGAGAGGAGGGGTTGCTGCAGAAGAGCCAGAGGAAGGGCAGGGAATAGAGGGGGGGAGGTTATAGGAGGAGAGTGAGGACAGGATGTCCTGAGTTTTTGAAATGAAGTGAGAGGCCAGTGCCGTGCAGAGGGCCTGGGAGGGGACAGGAGAGGTAGAGACTGCAGCAGGCTTGGCCAGCTCCTTGCAGATTTCAAAGAGTTCGGCCGAATTGTTAGATGCCGCAGAGATGCGGGCTTGGATAAGGGCTCTCTTCTTGGTGAGAACGGAGAGCCGGTATTGCCTTTGGAGCAGGCGACAGGCCAGTTTGTCAGAGGATGAACATGAAGCACGCCATTTCCTCTCTGCCACCCTGCAGGGTGACGAGATCCGAGTCATACCAGGAGTTACATTTGGCTTTGGGCTTCAGGCGGATTCTCATGACAGGGGCAAGGATATCAAGAGTATCAGATATAGCAGAGTGGAGAGTGGAGAGGGCTGTGTCAGGGTGGGAGTCAGCCGAAGGGGGCGGGAGGGGGCAAGAAGGTGGCAGCGAAAGACTCAACTGACACGCGCTTCATGGGTCGGATGACCGAGAAGGAAGGTGGCAGTGATGGGGGTGGCTTTGCCTGTGGGGTAGGGAGGGTGAGGTGGGAGGAGAGGAGAAAGTGATCACTCCAGGAGAAAGGAGTGGAGAGAGGGACAGAGAGGGGAAGGTCAGGGCATCAAGAGTGTGCCCTGCAGAATGAGTCGGCCCAGACGGGAGAATAGAGAGTGAGAGAGAGTCGCAGAGGTTGCGAAAGAGTCCAGAGGGGGGACAGGAGGCATCCAGGTGGATGTTGAAGTCTCCAAGAAAGAGGAGTTGAGTGGTTGAGGACAGGAGAGGTCCGCCCACTCAGAGAGGAAGGAGGAACTTTGACCAGGTGGCCGATAGATAGTAGCCACGGTAAGGGAATGGCTAGGAGAGAGAGAGAGTCGGCAGACAAGACATTCAAAAGAGGAGTAGGTCTGCATGGGAGTAACAGTGGCAGGAATCCACTCAGGGAAGATAAGGGCCACACCTCCCCCCGCACGGTTGGGCCTGGGCACAGAGAGGATCTTGTAACCGTCGGGTAGGAGTGTGTCAAAGCTGGTGACAGAGCTGGCCGTGAACCATGTCTCAGTGAGACCGAGTACGTCAAGGTCAAGTTCCTCAAGAAGGCGGCAGATATCAGAGGAATGTTTGACGGCAGAGCGAGAGTTAAGAGTGGCAATGTGGAGAAGTTTGCCATCTTTGAGGGACTTCCGGGGAGGGGTACAGATCAGAGGTACGCCCTGCGGAGGTGAAGAAGGAGCACGAGAGGGGGTGGGTAGGGAGGGAAGAGGCAGGTTAGTCGAGGACAGAGGAGGGGGCACAGCAGGAGAGGAAAGGAAGTTGATGAGGCGTGGGAAGCGTCTATCGAAGAGGTGAAGGTTGGCCTGAGGGCCTTGGACCAAGACGGTCCCATTAGCATAGACATTAATGATGGCCTTAGAGGAGTGGAAGGAAGCCAAGAGGACATCCCAACAGGTGCCACCATTAATGGGAGAAGAGGAGAAAGGAGAGAGCACAGAGACCATATGAAGGGTCCATAGGTCAGGAGAAGGCACGAAAAAGAGGATGTCAGTGAGAGTTTCCTTGGAGGAGGCACTAGTGTAGGTGTCAGCGATAGGGAGGCCTGGGTTGGAGACCAGGATGTCCTTTTTAAACTTTTTCCTACCAGATTTAGTGAGGAGAGCAGGATAGTCAATGGAGAAGCAGTTAGAAAAGATTGGTGAGATAGAGAGCACCATAGAATAGGAGGGAGTGGGTGGGGGAAGACAGGACAAGCGCAAGCGGGCAGGAAGAGAGCGGCAGGCGTTAGTTTACCACAAATTCAGTGCCATTTGTAGTTGGTTTTCACTGTGCCGTTTTGCTCAGATTTCAATCTACCGCAAACTTGTCTACAATTGACTAGGGAGTTGTATATACTTTCCCTGACTAAACTTAACTTGCTTTATCAACGGTGATTTATGTGTTGAACTAGATGTGTATAAAATAAATCTATATATTCTCTTTTGATACAAAGCTTTGGTCAGTGTTTCCTTGTGCCATAGTGCTGTGATGCCTATTGTGTAAACCCTGAATACTGCTCATCTCCCTCTTGAGATAAGTAGACTCCTTAGCCACAGCTATCAACTAAATCTTCGTGGTCAGACTGATACCAAAGGGGATTTTTCTTGCGCTCACCTGTAGTCCTAATCTTCTGTAGTGCTCCCCAAGGGAACTGCACAGGATTCTGCCTAACAACCTCTCCCCGATTTAGGTCCCAAACAAAGCATCCAGATTGATGCATCCCGAGAGACCCCTATATTTAACTTTAGATACATTTCAGAAATGGAGCTCAGATTCATTTTGACCAAACTCAAACCCTCTCCATGCAAAGGTGACACTTTTCCGACCACGGCAATCAAAGCTTCTTTGGAATCCCTCATAAGCTCTTTAACAAGAATTATTAATGCATCTCTTAAAGAAGGCTGTGTTCCCACCCGCTTGAAACAAGCATGGGTGACACTGCTTCTGAAAAAACAAGGTCTTAATCCGTCAATTCCCACTAACTACAGACTCATTACGAATGCCCCCTTTCTCCTTAAAATCCTGGATAAAATTGCATATGAACAAGTATTAGCCCATTTTGAGAATAATACTACCCGGAATAAATATCAATCTGGCTTTTGTCCGGGCTATAGTACCAAATCTGCACTTCTGGATTTAAAATCCAATATGTTGAGAAAGATTAAGGACGGACAGACTATGCTGCTAATGGCGGTGGATTTGTCTACTTCGTTTGATTTAGTGGATCACTCTCTTCTTCTCCAAAGACTTCGACAAGTTGCTAATCAAGCACTGGCATGCATGGAATCTTTTTTGGGGAAAAAGAACCATTCAAGTATACAGTACTATTGGAGAAGCTACAACAGGCCCTTTGAACTATGGGGACCTGCAGGGGGCCTGCTTATCGCCAATCTTGTATAACATCTTTACGACTCCACTCTTCACTTTAATAGAAAAGAATCCAGTCTCTTAGTTAGCAATGCTAATTGACTTACATAAGAACACCACCATAATATTGAGGCTGGATGACCAGGGACACCTGTCGGATCTCATACATGCTTTCAAAGGGGTGAGGCAAGGTTGTCTAGGAGCTCCATTGTTCTACAACCTTTTTTTGACAGATTTATGAGATTTCCTGTTCTCGTCGGCGCTGGCCAGTCCAGTGATCAATGGGAGGAGGATGCACTGGCTGGCCTACACTGATGATTTAGTCCTGCTGGATAGATCGGCGATTGGTCTTCAGCGTCTCTTAAACAAACTTGGGGAATATGCTACCCTAAATGGGCTTTCAATCAACCCTCTGAAATCCAAAATCCTTATATTCAAACATCCAAAAAAGAAAATAGGATTTGGAAATTGGGTCTTGGATGGGAAAGTGGTCCCCCGTGTTGAGGAACCTATATCTGGGATATGCAATATTCGCCTCCCCTGCTAACAACAAGGTTAATATGGCAATCATGGAGAAAGCCGCAAAGATCATTCCACAAATGAAAACACTGAATGCGAAGTTCTGCAAATTTTCTATCCTTCCACTTATCAAGTTGTATATGGCCAAAGCAGTCCCAGTCCTAGTTTATGGCCTGGAAGCAAATCCTCTACTATGGCACATAAACTGGAACAAACTAGAGGGCTTTCTTTGGAAAAAATCTTTAGCACTCCCGATGTGTACTCCATTATTGAGTCTTCACTTTGAATTGGGCCTAGTTTCTCTGGGATGTCGAGCAGACTGGAAAATCATCTCATTATTTTGAGAAGTAATCACCGCAGGAATGGCCTCACTCTTCTTTGATGTGAATGAACATCTCAAAAACTCAAGATCTAAGATACTCCTTGGCCTGGAGAAGAAAGTTAGAGGAATCCTGCTCAGGCTCGATCTGGATTTAGAAACCTTAGTGTCTAATCCTTTGAAAGTGAAAAGGTCACTGGAATCTAGTTACTGGATTGACACAATCGCCGGAGTGAGGTCTCTTAATCCTCCCAATCAATTTCTAAAGGTGGATAAAAAGCTAGGTTTTCTTCCTCGCTATTTACAAAAATTTCCAGACAAAGGAGCAAGAAACAACTTATTGAGACTCAGGCTAAACTTAGCCCACACTGGGGAAATTTTGGCAAGAAGAAATCAGGGGGACCAAGCAAAAAAACTCTGTGGACATTGCGATTCTCCAAGCAAACAATCCCTAAGACACTTATTAATGGAGTGCGAAGGAACCTGGGAAGTCAGACTGCTGTTGCTTAGGGGATTCGTGGCCAAAGAAGACGGCCTAATATCAGAGTTTTGTTAGGGACATATTGATAGCTGGTCATGAGATCATGCTAACCACAACAATAGTGGAAGTTTTGAAAAAATGCTCCATTCTAATGTAAAAGGAAGACATCTGCTATTTGAAAGAGTGCTGCCCTGTTGTGACTGGTCCCCATTGTAGCCCTTTGGCTTTTCTTGCTTTCTTTTTTCTCTCTCCTGCTTGTTTTTAACATAGTTTTTTTCATGAGATTAATCTGTGCAAAAGCTTCTTTTTTCTTTTGTAAAGGTTTTTCTTTTTAAAACCAAAACAAATAAATAATAAAAAGAAAAGAATCAGATCTGCTTTTCTAACTATGCTGATGACACTCAGTGCCTCATCACTTTGACAGGAGATTATTTGGAACATCTGAAAATGATTAACAAGATCTACCGGATGTGAATGAATGGGTTGGCACTCAACTGTGAAAAAACAGAACTAATGGTTATAGGTTCCAGCCGTAGACTTAAAAATCTTAAAACAAACTATCTACAATTCCTAATTGGAGACTGCATAATCAAGTCTATAGACAAAATAAAGACTTTCGGGGTCACTTTTGACCAATCCCTTCCCATGAATGCCCAGGTAAGCAGTCTTGTATCCTCTTCGGTCTACTACATCAGACTACTGCGCCACATTCGCCCCTACCGTTCCCAAAAAAGTAGTGAAACAGTGGCGAGAGCCATTATTGGCTCCAAGATCGATTAATGTGGAAGTCTCTTGGAAGGCAATGGGAAGAAAGAACTGTCTAGACTTCAAATAATACAGAATAGCACAGTTAGGGCAATTTTGGGCCTTAATAAATTTGCTCATTTTTCCGATGCTAGGAGAAGTCTGCACTGGTTACCAACAGAAGCAAGAATGAAATTTCGTCTGCTCACAATCACTTTTAAATGCTTAGTCAAATTATTGGAAGTCCCCAGTGCCAACCTAGTCTTCATCAATAGATGTGAGTTTTGGGTAGCGGCACCAAAATGTTGGAATGCTATGACCTTGGATCTCAGAAGATGCGAGTCACTTGAAATTTTTAAGAAAAAACATAGAACTCATCTATTTTGGTAGGAGGCTCCCTATTTTAATTGATACCTCAGGTTTGGCTGTCTTTGCCATCGTGTTTGGGACTCTTGTCCCTGGCGCCCGTATGCCCTCGGGCCTTTCTAGATGCGCCAAAAATAAATGAATTAAAGTCAAGTAAAGTCGCAACTTTGTCTTTTGTGTTGTAGGACAATTTTGACCCGGGGAAGGGAGGCGTCCCCCTAAGAAGAAACCAAAACCTGGAAGTGAACTTTTATCCCCAGTACAGAAGAAGGGAATAATTCTTCTGGACCAAGACGGTCTACTTTATCTATCGTTTAGTTATAAGTGTAAGGGACAGAAGCAGGGGTTTTGACACAGGACGGTAGACTATTAATTCAGACTGACATTCTGACGACACCCTTAGTAGTTTAGGTGAGGCAGATAAACCCCTCTTAGAGATAGGGAAAGTTATGTTGTCACTTTATTTCTATGACCAATAAAACTTTATAGCAATCACTTTGCCACCTGTGTGTCAGTCTCCTCCTTCTGCACCCGTACAATACTCTATACATTGAATATGAGTACAAAGTTAAAGTACGTTTAAAAAAAGAACACCCTGCATTGGACCAGCTTCCTTACAAGAACAGTTATCATTTTAAACAATTCTGCTGACCTGAGCTAGGATCAGTAGTTTCTGCTTTTCTCCCAGGATCCGTTGCATCTCTGGTTTGTACTGTGTCTCCTCCATTCATTTTAAGCAAAGTGCCATGAATTTTATAGCCTGTTTAAAGTTAAACAAAAGACTGTTTAGTTTCACAATGAGAAATGTGCATTTCTTCAAAAAGGGAGAAACAGAGCGATAAGACAAGTACATACGTTCTTGTTACAGTTTTACTGAGGGGTTTTGGAGAAACATGATAGCCGTAAAGTTCAACACAACATAGAAAAGGCCTACTTATCCATTGCCCCAAGTTGTTACTAAATTTTCCTCACTTCAAATGAACTGTCCGTGTCAAAGACTGTCCTGACTCGGGCTGTGTCTATCAAGGTCCCAGGCAGTGCTGGAAAATGGACTGGGGTGCCAGGATATCAGAGTAAACAGAACAGTGCAGGAGAGGTGGAAAGGAAACATTACATAGACTGTTGATCGACTTCATACTATAGACTCCGCAATCAAAATCTTATTTCCACCCATGAAACTCATCCTCATTGCCCATTTCCCTCATTAATAATTTTATGGCTTCATAACATTCAGAACCCTCTTTAAATTCTCCCCTTTCTGCCTCTACTTACCTTACCTCTGAAGTTGACAATCTGCACTCCTCCTTTCCTCTCCTCTCCTCTGTCCTCTTTCACTCCCCCTATCTTGTTTATCTTGTTTCTCTCTCTTGCTCCACCCCTCTCTGACAACTCAGCCTTTCCATATTCCTCCAGTTTGTCATTATTTTATTTCCAACGTGACTTGACTTCTCTTTTCTATTCTTCACTGACTGTCATTTGCCAGCATTCCTTTAAGCATTCTAAATTCTCAAAAAGGTCTCTCAAGGCATCCCTTCTTTCTATCATCATATTTAATTTCTTACTAATTTCACCAAACTTTGGGAATGTGCTGTCTATTCTCAGTTATCTCTTGCGGTAAGTCAGACTCAGGAGGCAAACAAGAGGTAATATTTCGTAAAGCTTTTTATTATCAAGGAAAGATGTCAAGAAAATAATAAAGGTGTTCATCAGGATGTCTTTACATTGAGAATCAGTGCACTGTCACAACCCTTGTCTACTCCAAGTCTGTCCCTACCACTAAGAAAGGAATGATGTAAACTCTCCCAGAACCTGTCTGAAAAGGGACTATGGGCCTCATTACGTGTCCGGCGGTAACCGTGCCTGAAATTCCGGCAGGCTACCGCCGGACTCGTATTACCATTCCGCTTCCATGATTCCCGGAATTACCAGGGCATTACGACCCCGGTGACACGGGAATTCCGGAGGCGGAATTTGGTAAATCCCCATTCCCATTGAATCCCATAGGACTCAATGGGAATGGGGAAGTGGAAACACCGGCACCATCTTGTGATGGTGCCGGTGTTTCCACGTCCGCCTGCAGGTGGGTCGTGTTAAACCCGCTAGGTCAGACCTGGCGGGAATGACACCTCCCGCCTGCACAACTCGAGATCACCCGGTATGGAAACAACGGTGGCGGCGGGTTTAACACCACCGTTATTTCCATACCGGGTGATCTCAGTCCTATAAGCTTGTTGCTGATTTCTGACCCGCGAAAATGGGACTCCGGTGTCTTCGCAGTTATACAGTTTGAAGTCCCATATGAAAAAAAATTATCTTTAATCAAGTTTTCTCCCAAGCCACGTATCTGATTGCACAGTTCCCAATTTAGAAGTATATTTTGTCCCCCCCGTCTGCATATGCTCTTCACTGCTCCACCATAGGCTATTATGACTCTCAACCCCACTTGGAGTACAATATTTCTTATCTTTTCCTGTGTGGTAGTGTCTCTCACCCTCTGTTGGGTTCTCTGTGTTTCCAGCCTTGCCTGGGGCACTTTCTCTATTTCGGTGGTGTGGAAGCGTCTCTCTCCCTCTCTCTCTCCCTCTCTTTCTCCCTCTCTTTCGCTCTCTCTCTCTATCACTCTCTCTAGCATGGGGCTCTTTCTTCACCCTGGCTTGGGTCTCTTTCTCTCTCACTCTAGGCTGGAGATCCTTTGCTCTCACCCCTCCACCCTATAACAACTGAGCATCTAGGTTGCTGCACCAGTGTTCCTTTAGAAAGGCGTTCCCCGGTCTCGATGCAGAACAGTGGTTCGGTCTCTGCTCTACGTCTTCTTCTCAGCTTGGTTGTCCCCTGTCGGCACTTGGCAGGTCCCAGCGTCTTTGGTTACGGTCGCTGGTTGACAATTGATGTGGTTGGCTCCTTTCTTCGGGCGTGGCCCAGTTTCCCCGCCTGGAATCCGCGTAGGGAACGGCAGCATTATGCAGGACTTGGAGACCCTCCCCTCTGCATGGGGTGGAACTTGCCCTCCAGGGGGATGTCTCTCCCTGCTGCTCCATCTGTGGCTATCACGAGATTGGGCAATCACCAGTTACTGCAAGCAAGACACCTTCTCGATCGTAAAAGGGCCAGAAACCATATCAGCCATGTCTGAAAGAACTTGCATACAATTGTCCTCATTGATTTCCATGCAACCAACAAATAAATTGAACGTCTCAGGAAAGAGCGAATGAATAAAAAACCCTGTCTGGAGATTCCTTGTCTCAAAGGGCAGGGTCACCCCCAGTGGGGTCCTGCTTGCCCTGTCCCTTATGGGGTGTTAAGCATATAGGTTGCCCTCCCTAGTACTAAACAGGTTGGCTCCCCCTTGCAGAGAAGAGATGCATTCCCTGAATTCATCACACTCCTTATTTGTGATGTAACTGCCTTCTTGTACCTCTACAATTCAACAGGTTACGAGAAGGTTTGTGGAGTTGCAGAGAGGATGCTAGGCACAGTGGTGCCTTTCTGTGGTGTGAGAAACCTGAGAGTGTTCTCACTTCTTTTTCCCAAACATCATCTGCTCAGGTGGCCAGGGAAAGGCCATTGCTTTTTTTTTTTTTTTTTATTATTTATTGTTTGGCTGTATGGAACAACCTTTCAACAATTACAAAATGGATAAAAACATATCAAAAACATATTACAATTCAATTCATCAATATATAACACATTTTTAAATTTTGCACCTGACACCCAATTTATAAAAGATTTTTGTAGCAGCAGCATTTTTTTTTCCCCTTTTTTTCTCATTTTTTTTTTTTTTCCTTTCTTTCATTCCCTTCTATCACCATTCTCTCATGATAGCATTCACAATCACCTTGGATATACTTCATTTAAAAAGCCTGTTGTAGCTAATCTAATTGACATTCTCTTTGTACCAAAAATCAATAGCCATAATTCTTCCATATCAGTTACAGTTTGCGTTGTAAGGCAATGGGAATAGAATTTACAACGTATGACATATAATGCAGGACAGTAGACAATAACATGTTTCAGCGTTTCTGCGTTTGCAGGATCTATACAAAAACGGCAGATGTTCTCGCTGGCATCAATTAGTTTTCGCCTAAATAAAATATCCCTTGTGTGCCACAAATTTAGACGAAAACGAATATAGTCATCTCTGAATTTTGGAGATGGATATTTTAAAATGTATGGTTCCGCAACTCTAAATTTTTTATGGCCAAACTGGGCAGTGTTCCAATCTTTAGAATGGGAACATTTTTCCAAGGTATGTATCCAGTCTTGCCGATATAATTTAGTTTTAGCCTGCGTTGGATTATGAATTAAAATATCTACGGAGATGTCCGCATCTGAAAGGATGTTTATAGCTGTGTTTAACCAGCATTTTGGGTATTGATGATCTGAGTATAGTAACTATTTACCCAGGATACCGGATATGTCTAGACATTGTAATGACAGAATGCATTTTCTCAACAAGGCTATCAATTTCCATGCAATAGTACTGTATAGCGATAGCAGCCCTAATTCAAAACGAATCATTGCAATGGGGACACAGGCAGGCAAATTAAAAATTGAGCGCCAATATTTCCCTTCTAATCGATCCCATACTAAACGGGGCAGCATCGATGCAGCTTCAGAGCCATACGTGATAATGGGTTTTACTTTCATGGAATAGAATGATATTATATGATTGCATGTAAACTTTCCAAATTTATATAAAATGGCCTTAGATTGGGAAATTAGGGTTTGCAGTTTCAGTTCAAGTTCTTTTTTAAACACCTTATCATTGTTACCCTGGGTGATCATAATGCCCAAGTATTTATATGTTGTGGTTAGAAGAATCGACTCCTTTTTTATATACCACTTGTATTGAAAGTGTTTTGTCATTTTCCGATTTTGGCACATCATAATTTGAGTTTTCGTTAAGTTTACAGTCATAGCATTTTCTACAGTATACTCCGATAATCCATTAATCAAACGTTGCAAACCTGCAGGAGTTTTTGATAATAGAACGAGATCGTCTGCATAAAGGATCCATGGTATCTGTTCTTGGCCTAATTTAGGGGCATCAGAGTTAACATTCTGAAACTTTTCACCCATATCAAGGATGAATAAGTTAAACAGTGTAGCCGCCAAGATGCATCCCTGTTTTAGTCCTCGATATGTTAAAATGGGGCGGGTTAGTATCCCGTCACGAGTAAGACGAATATGAACTGATGTATTTTCATGAAAGATAGAAATTAACTTAACCAAGGAATAGGGGCAGCCCAATAGTAGCAATTTTTGCAGCATTAGATTGCGATCTATAGAGTCGAATGCTTCCTTGAAGTCTACAAAGGCAATGAATAGCGATTGTTTTTGCTGACAGCAGAGTGCCTTGATTGCAGTCAAGGAGACGATATTTATAGCCGTTCCCTTACCAGCTACAAATCCTGTTTGAAACCTGTCTCTCATATTTGATAAATTAATCCATTGTTGGAGATCTCTTAGAATTAATGAGGCAAAGATTTTCCCAGGAGCATCTAACAGGGCAATTGGTCTATAGTTTGCGGGGTTTTGTCTATCGCCTTTTTTATAAATGGGTACAATCAATGAAGTACACCATGATTTGGGGATCTTTTGGGTAATTACAACTTGAGAGAAGATTTCAAACAGGATGGGGGCCCATAGGTCCGGAAATTCTTTTAGCATGGCATTAGAAAGACCATCGGGGCCTGGAGCACGGGATCTACTTGCTTTGTGGATAAGATTAAGAATATCGTCTATTGTAAAATCTATTGAGAAGGATCTCTCAAGTTTTACAGGAGGTACGCAATTAGTAGAAGGGAGAAGAGCATAAAGATCAGTAAAATGGGAGATCCATATGGTAGAAGCAACGTCATTAGTCTGCATCTGACATTGAGTGGTGTTATATGTGTCTGATATTAATGTCCAACATCCTGTAGTGTTTTTAGCCAACATTTTAACTAACATTGCCTCACCATCTTTCTGGTATAATAAAGAACGATAAGTTCTTCTCCAGTTCCTATGTTTAGTTTTAATTGCTTTAAGAGCAGCTAAGCGCTGATCTACTGGTAGAGATTGAATCGCTTTCTTATTTAATCGAAATAGAGCTTTCGCTTTCTGCATATCTTGGTTATAAGAGTGTGCTGCAACCGAAGATCTTGTTGCCATTGCTTTTGGATTCTGACCCTGGGGGTGGATATGCGAGGAAGGATCACCTGGGTGGAGGAGACTTAGGGACTAGAGGGAGGATGTCCTTAGGTGAGACACAGTATCCCCATTTCCTTTTCATTATGAACCCTCAGTCCCAGAAGCCTTTGTAGGGTACTGTCAACCCCTCCCCTTCCCTTCCTTCCTAAATAACCCTCGGAAATACCATTGTTATAGAGGGACAAATAAGAGATCAACTAGGAGAACACCACCTTGTATGGGTAGAGTAAATCCACATCAATCCCCTCTTGTTACACCAGAGAAATATCAGAGCCATAACAAGACCAGGAAGAAACAACTAGGAATAGGGCCCCCTTCAATTCAGTCTTTTCCTCTTTCACACACACAAAATGCCCCACACTCATATTCCTTTAAGAATGGGACGAGGAGGAGGCAACTGGGAGTTATACACACCACCATTGATTCACACCACTTTGGTACTGGGACGAGGAAGAGGACTACGGAGGAGTACTATTATAATGGCCAGGCATGTCCCACTGCTAGAGTTAACTATGGTCAGGCAAAGGATTTACGTTCTTGTTGCAGGAACAAGTTTCAAGGTCTTCAGAGCATCCTGCAACTGAAGAAAAATGTTGGAAGGGATCTAAGCACATTATTTTGCAGTATTTGGAGATTTTTTAAATTCCTCGTAGTTGTTCATAGATATAATGTATTACAGTAGTCCAATTTTGAGAGAATAAGTGCTCTGACCAAAGTAGGGCAACTTACTGCAGACAGGAATGGTCTGCCAGCATTTATTAGTTTACAGGTGTATGCTGTAGCGGAGGCTGTCACATTCACTTGTCTGTTCATGGTGAAGGCTGAGTCGAGGTAAAAGCCCAGTGTTTTGACTTCTTTGGACACTGGTATAGCGATGCCGTCTATATTGAAGGCTTTAAACTTGTTGTCAAGTTTGTTTACTTTCGGTTGGGAGCCAATAAGAAGTAGTTCTGTCTTGTCATTGTTGAGGCAGAGGCCATGTGTGTCCATCCATGCCAGGATGACAAGGTAGATTTTGTTCAGAAGTTTCGAATCAAGGTCATAGTTCCCAGTAATGGGAATGTGAATTTGGATGTTATCTGCATAGTTAGTGTAGGTGACTCCCAAATGGTCAAGGTCGTCAAACAAAGGCTTGGAAAAAATATTATACAGTGTTGGTGAAATACAAGATCCCTGAGGTACTTCACAGGTCACCGCAGCTGGGTCAGCTGATGCGTTAGGTGAAAAGTCCCTCATTGTTATATGGTCCAAGAATGATTGGATCCTAGCAGTGGCTTTGTCAGAGAAATGAGCTGCGGAAGATAGATGATTGCACAAGACTTTGTGATTGACCAAATCGAATGCGGCAGATAGGTCGAACAATATTAAGAGGGATAGGTTTCCTTTGTCTTTTTGGTCATCCATTTGTGGCGTCAAGTCTATTAAGGCAGTTTCAGTCCCATGTCTAGGTCTAAACCCTGATTGGTCCAAGCCTAGAAGATTGTTATTTTCTAGGTGGGCCTGTATCTGTAAGTAGGCTGCCCTGTCTAGTATTTTCAGCAGGAATGGTACTGTGGTAATAGGTCGATAGTGCGTGGGGACGTTTTGATCCATGTTAGGTTTTTTCAAAAGGGGGAGTACCCAGGCATCTTTCAGATTAGTTGGTACAATACTGGTTTTGAATGAGGTGTTTATAAAGGTGGTGATGAAAGGGGCGAGATCTCCCGCTGTCTCTTTAATAATATTTGCAGGGAATATGTCTCCCTTACATCTGGATGGTTTAAGGCTAGCTATTACGTTTTCGACTTCATTAACATAGAGAGGAGTGAATTTGAATTGGCTGCAAGGATTAACAGTAGTGGGCTGTGCCTTGTGTGGCAGTGGTTCAGTGGAGATGCTGTTTTTTGTTTTCTAGTTTAGCTTGGAGCATCGATATTTTATTGAGTAGGGCTTCTTGAATCTTTGGAGCACCAAGTTGTATCTTTAATTCATGTTTCAATGGGTGGTATGGGTGACTCAAGCTCCGTTCCTTAGTACCTGATTTGGCGTTGGTGATTCTGTTGTTATACGTATCACTTTTGGTTAGGAGGATAGCTGCTTTGTGAGATGATTATTTGAGACAATAGTGCCCCCATAATTTACAGATATTGAATATAATGTAAATGAGCATATTCGTAATAGCATGTGAAATAGAAGATGTGACTCAACACATGGCATGGGGGCAGGTAAAGGAAGTAATGGGGGTGTTAAAGTTGTATTTTTCAAAATATATATATTTTTTAAAAACAACAGTGTAAGAATGAGACCAGCAGAAATGTTCTGAAAGGTAAAGACCCTTGGGTCCAGAGGATGGTCCCCTTCCCCTGGATTTCTAAATATGATGGAAAATGTCTCTTTATCTAACAGCTTCCTGGTGTCTTCACTGGACTCACAACGATTTTCAAGCAAAATGTTCTGTAATAATAATTCTGTAGGAGTTCTTGTACCTTTGGAGATTACCTGGTATACTCCCCTGCCAGGAATCTTTATATCAATGCCTGGTGAACTCGCCTGCCAGGACTGTAGGATTCTCAGATCACCTGGCTTCGTCTCTCTGCCGGTGGGGAAGACCATGTAGGTCCCGGCTTCACACTACACTGACGCCTGACCACCGCAACAGTTAACATGAGTTTGGAATACCATCAAGGCCATTAAATCATGGCCGGCGCACCGTTGTGCGCTTAAAAGGACTACATGCACGCGACGTCAAAGCAGAATTCCAATTGGGTTGTGCCTGTTTCAAAGGAGCCGGTCAAATCTAGTCAGAAAGCACAGCCGGTCCTATGTAAAGGCCTGTTATTAAGGCTGTCGCTGCTTTGTGTCTCTGCCGGTCTCAGTCGGCAAATGCTGGCCTGACGCTGTACCTCGGCTCTCTGCCCTTGCATCAGAGAGCCAAATCATAATCCCTGAAAGGAAGAAAAGGTAAGCTGTGCACGTTGCATCAGTGATATCGGCGGTCATATCAGTGTATTACATCTCCTTTCTTGCAGCTTTGAGCCCATTCTTGCAGCTAATTGCTCCCATACTCGCATCATCATTTCGCCTTTCATCCACACCTCCCCTGATAACTGGTATTGACTTCAAACATTGCACGCCCAGAGAGCGCTAATTCTTCACCAGTTTCACTTTTTGCTAAACGATCCACAACATAGAGAACTACCAGCATGCCTCTGGGTGCCTGGTCCCTACACCTCCATCTCCTTGGGGACGGGGGATCTATCCATGACTCGCCTACCTAATACCACGGCGTGGCAGCAGCACTTGACCATTACTATCCTCACCAATTGGCTTCACCTAGATACATTTTTACTAACATTGACTCTGCAACCTCCACTGCGTCCCCGCCGTCCCAGCCTGTAGGACCCAGTAAACAGTGTATGGTATGCCACTCTTCCTACAACCACTGAGGTGATTAACTAGTCTTGTTCTGTACTTATATTCTAACCTATCTGCAACCCACCGAACTTGACTGGGCTGCCTTGCAATGTAACTGTAAATATACTTGCCTGGCTATTACTGTTCCCTTTTCCCTGCTGGGTCCCTACAACACCACTGTACCCCAACCTACACAGGTTGGGGTACAACCTGTGCAGGTTGGCGTAGGCAGGGCATGTCTTTCTTTGTTTTAGCGTATCTGTAAACCTGATGCATCCCCCTGTAACTTGACGCGTGGCTTTTCCAGACTGTGCACCTACTCTATTTTCTCCTTTGCATATTTGTATACCTGATGTAGTCCCCCCTAACAGGAGGCGTGGCTTGTCCAGACTGTACACCTACGCTAATGTTGTCCTCCTGCGTATTTGTATACCTGATGTAGCCTCCTGTAACTAGAGGCGTGGCTTTTCCACTGAGGGGTCAGTAATGCAAGACTAACATTTGCTTGTAGTTTTCTCAGTATTAGACATTTTATGAATAATAAAAAATTCAAAGAAAACCTAACAAAGCCCACTCTACCAGGGAGTTCCCTACCTAGTCTAGGCTTTGGGGGACAATCTCCTACCATACACAAAACTGACCTTCACACTAAACAACACATTTATTTTTTAAGTAAATCATAAACAACAATTCCAATTCGTCCAGAGTGTCAGAAGCGGCTGAATGAGCAGAGAGCAGTGCGACTTGACACGTCGTACACATCCATAGGTCTGTTTCTCTAACTATGGAGTTTGCTGCTGTTCCGTGTTGGTACGGTCAGAGCTGGAAACGCCATAAAGTCCTGGTGCTGTTGCCAGGAAATACTTTGTTTCGGTGCCTGACCCTTAAGCTGGTTGGAGTACGGGCTGCCTGACGGCGCCGGCAGGGATTAGCAGGCAGTCTCAGAGTCGAGGTTGGAGTACTTGGCTCCCTTTTAAGAGGTGGCTGAGAACACTGTGGACAGCCGGTAAGAAGATAGAATAGAGTTGTTTTGATATTACTCGTGCTATAAGGCAAAGTTGTGACTTTTATTTGAGGCAGCTTTGCTCCGGTACCTACGGCATCAGGGTAAGAGAGTTACTGCTATTGTCCATTGCCTACAGTGGCATGGGTGTTAAGTGGTGGACTTCAAAGTAGGAAGCATGCAAACATCTTTGGAACTGATCAACCATTGATCACCCGGTTGGGTGAGCAGTCCAGGCCCTTGTATAACCTGATATAATATATAATTGGTTATTTATAACGCGCTTGATACCCAGAGGTTTCCAAGCGCGGGCCCAGGGATTGAATCTGTGTTGCTCTGCTTCGTCTTGCTTCCAAGGCAAGCACGTTGCCCCAGAGCTATCCTCCTGATAGTGTGACACAGTTGGATTTAAATTGTCTAATTAATCCACTTTCTACAGGATCAAGTGGGGCATTGTGTAAAAATGCAGTGGAAAGTGAGACAGAGAGCCAGCTGCTACAATCAAGACAAAACGCGCTGTATAGTAAAAATGAACGCC
Source organism: Ambystoma mexicanum (assembly GCF_040938575.1). NCBI lineage: Eukaryota > Metazoa > Chordata > Amphibia > Caudata > Ambystomatidae > Ambystoma > Ambystoma mexicanum. The sequence goes on along the minus strand of NC_090925.1, from coordinate 13,235,436 downwards.
AGTCAGAGAAATCTACTCAAACCAACATCAAGTAATGCTGAACCTGACATAGGAGGGCCCAGTACCAGCTCCCCTGGCAAAAATGAAGCAAGTGAAAAAAGGACACAAAATACAAAAATAACTGCTTATTTTACGGTAGACTCTGTACCTACAACAGAGCAAATTAGAACTGCTGTTGAAATGGAGGCAATGCATGTGGAGCAGGGAGCCCAATTGATTAGTGAAAGTCTGGAAGTATCATTGGTTGACATTGACAACAATTTGTTGTTTAGACTTATGTTATAGTCTACAAAATTCAATGGGCATGAAGGCAACTTGAACTTCATCAGCTGCAACTGAAGAAAGTGCAGTCCATCTGTTGGCGAAAGAGCCTGTGATATCTGAATGTAATGTACAACGATTATCGGCTTCACCCAACCTGTACATTGAGCCTTTGCAGGATAATATAATGAACGAATCACCAGTAAGTGTCTCTTCCCAAAGTGAACAGCAGGCAGCAATGGCGTCTATGCAGTTCGCAATGAAAGTTTTGCTTAAATGATGTGGTAAAATATTCGAGGAGGTGAGACGACAGCTTTCGAGGAGAAAAATTGAGTTTGTGGGCAGCGAGGCTCTCGGAAGACACAAAGTTCATGTCGAGACCCCTATGAATACAGGGGAGGGCGAGGTTAGTGCTTCTGAGGATGTAGTGGCGGCTGATATCCCTTGTGAATTGCATAACGACAACGCCACTTCACAGAAATCTGAGTATATTTGACGAGGAAGCAATGTCATCTGCAAAAAAGGCGACAAGTTTGTTATGCAAAGCAGGTTAAGGTGTGTCCAGAAGTGCACCCCGTTCATATGATCCAAGGGGACCAGGAAACGGTCAGACATTCCTAAAAATCTAAGTGGAAAACAAACAAGAAAAATAATTATAACAAAAAGGAGACAGGCACCTTAACCAGCAGGTTGATTAAGGCGAATAGAACAATAAATGTGCAAGAGACCTCAAATAACAGCGACATGGAAGATGAGGATGAATCTGTTAATCAAATGGAACAGGATCATAATGTTAATAGTAGCACAGTAATAAGTAGTGCTCATGTGGAGACTATTAAGAAAGCTACTAGTAACTCTCTTAACGGAAATTAAAAGTTGGATTCTATTGTAGTTAAACATCCTTCGTCTTTTACCATAAAATGGTTGGCCCAGACGAATGATAAGTTGCATATGTATTGATTTGGCTTCCTAAAGTTGATAAAGAATATACTCCCACTGCGCATTTTGGAATCTGCAGATTTTGATTTTGTGGAAGCTTTGAAATGTCCGAATCCTAATCTTATGCGCGTCCACTGTAGAAACCGCTACATTGATACACCAACACCAAAACAAATGTCTAAATCTGGGCTATCAAATAGTTGCTGAAGAAGGAGATCCTAGGACGGCAGAACAAAGAAAAGTGGAAAATATAACGGAATACATCAAATCTCTTAGTGACTATAATAATAGTAGTTGGAATAAGGAAAATAAGAGAGGGAACATTTGTGGTCTTTTAAAGTTATTATTGGATGTAGTCACGAATAGTGAGGATGAGGTAGCTTGAAATAAAATGATTATGTCGGGAAATACTCAGGGGTTCACACATTTTCTGCAGCCAGTAGGATCTTTGAGAATATTACAAAATAATGTTATATTTCTGTTGCAGGAATGTTGGCTGATGGACAGAATATACTTTGATAAAAAGAATTCTCTAAAAGGGTGAGAAAGGGTGCCCTTATGGTGCATTGACCATTGGTATTAAGAATGGATTGAATGGTAGCATTGTAGACATTGGAAAAGGTCACCCAAATGTGCTCGCTGTAGTAATTGGACATGTTGGAACCCATAGGATTGTTGTTTGTAATGTATATGATCCGCCCGGAGGCAAAGACACAGAAAATATTATGAGCACTCTAGCTGAATATTTCATAGCAATTAAGGAAACTTGGGGAAGAATACCTAAACATTATTGGCGGAGACCTGAATGCACGTTGCATTTTTAATAGTGAATGCCTGACACAAAATACGTTGCCAGCAGTAGCATAATGAACAAAATAGAGCAAATTGTCAAGGTAATTTAGGGCAAGATTTCACTATGTTAAACAGGCATACTATGGGGGATATATAGGGTCATTATTCCTGGAGTAAAGGATATAGCGTAGCCATGTTAGATTATGTTTTTGCAAATGAGCAATTCTTATTAAGGGCAAAAAGACTAAGTGTAGCTAATAATAACTTCAGTGATCATGCTACGATAACTTTAAAAAGAGGTGCAAATGAAAGGCTAGTTAGCAATGAGTTAATAGGGGACTTAAATATTAATAATTCTGGAAAGAATCAGCCGGCCGACCGAGAGCTTGAAAAAGGAAGTAGGTGTCATGATCTCTGCTTCCAAAAGATCAGGACTTGCCCGACTCCCTTGGAAGCAGACCCATAACCCCGGTTCCGAGTGCCAGCCAGTCCCAATTGGGACCTTTTGGACCCTGTCCGGGCGCCAGTGGCACCAGGCTCATAAAGATGCCCAGTCCCAGCGCTGGAAGCGCCGGGCTCATAATGCTTGGGTGGACTTACCTGCAACAGACCATGCTGCTTACTTACCTGCCAGTTGAACCCCTGATCCTCTTCTGTTTGGGACTACTTTTCCTGTTGGGTGGGGCAGGAGCCATTCCCTAGGTTCAGAACACTGGAACTCTTCTGGAAAGCAGGAACTCTTTTCTTACCGAGGCGTGGCTGTGGAAGGAGACACCTAAGCACTACAGGAGGCTATTTAAACCACACCCGATGGATGAATCTTGCTTTGCGTTATTCTGCATTCTCTGCAGCAGAACGCTCATCGTGTCTTGTGCTTCTGATCCTGGGCCTAAGGGAACAAAGGCTTACCATCCTGGAATCCAGTCTTCAGCAGCACCTGTAAAGACAAAGAAAGAACAGGTTAGCACTACGGTCTTCAGTGGCAGCGCATCTCTTACCTGGTCCATCGGCTGTCACCAACGCCTCGCGCTGCATTCCGGCATCTGAAAGACAAAGGCTTACCTACTCTTCGCATGCTCCGGAGGTCTTCGCACTGCATTCCGGCATCTGAAAGACAAAAGCTTACCAGCTCTTCGCACGCTCCGGAGGCCTTCGGCGCTGCATCCCGCATCTGAAAGACAAAAGAAGGTGCGTTTAAAGACATTGGGCAACTTTATTACTCACGTGCCATTACTCCTTCACACGCCGAATCCAGTGGGTATTCCAGCACCCTTCAACTTCTCTAAAGCTCCGAACTTGTACCTGCAAGATAAAAGGGACAGTTAGTGCGCATCGTGAAGCAGGCTACAAGCGCTTACTTACGTGCTTCCAGGCGCTTCTATTCCTCACGCGGGTTCGATCCTCAACTCTCATCAGCCCGCCATCCGCCATCGCCGGAACCCTGCAAAACAAGAGATATCATTACAAAAGACTTTTAAGACATTTGAAGTGCCCAGAACTTACCGTTCGTGCAGTTAACGACGGACAGCAGTCCTCTGAGGTCAAGAGGCCTGCACCCTTATCCAGTGAAGAAACTGGTTACGGCACCCTGCCCCGAGGCAGATGGAGAGCTCGGCGTTCACTTACCTAAGGTGAGGGTGTTAACCTTTGGGGTTCTACAGGAGAAGAGAAAGGGAAGAGGAGAGAGGCACCCAATAACCCCAGTTCATTAATCCCATATTTTCTATCTGCAGACATCTTACTCTTCGAGTCAGACATACAGTGCACAGAGGTCCAGCCCAAAGAGCCAACCGTGTGTTACACATCACCTTTGAAGATACGACATTCACCCAGTCAAGACCGGCGCCTCTGCGGGAATCAGGTGAGTGTTACAGAAGGATTGTAGGGCGGATAAAAGGAAACATAATTAAAGATTGAGTCGACAACTAGACAAATTGCAATCTCAAAGAATAGAAATACAATTATGAACAATAGGGTCGAGAGACATGATTATGATAGAGAAGTTAAAGATAAAAAAAGAGAAATGTGTAGAGAAATTTGGGAATTAAAGCATGGGATAATGTCGATATCAAATAAGATTGGTATAATTAGATTGGTTAAAAATAGATATCGACGTTGGATTAATTGGTTGCGCTTTTCAAAAAAGAATGCAAAGTGGCAAAATGTGTATCTGTACTTCATAAGAGGGAATATAAGAATATATGAAGAATGCTAGGAAGCTATAAGGGAGTGAAAGTTAATCTGGAAGTAAATCCTATTAGTGCACAACTATGAACCACGTATATTCATGCAAATCTTACACAGAAGATAGTGGATCAAAATAGTAATAACGAGAGTAAGGAATTTATGATAAAGATAAAGAAAAGATTATGACAAAAATTACAAAATTAAGAAATTCGTGGTCGCCTGGACCAAATGGATTAGCTAATGTAGTTCTTACGAATGATCCGGAGCAATGTGTTATAATTATAATCCTTGAGATATTATTCAGTAAAGTATCTAAAGGTAAGATACCAGAGTCATGGAAGAGATCACTGCTAATACCAGTTTATAAAACAGGAAAAAGATCAGTGCCCTCCAATAACAGATTGACATCCTTACTGGATATCACCGGGAACATTTTCGATCCTGTATATTGGAGGATTTGCAAGCTTGGGTTAAATGAATAAAGTTAATTGATGTTTTCCAAACTGGTTTCAAACAAGGATCTGAGGTTTTGCACAATTTGAGAGTCTTTGATAAATTGATTAGAAATGCAAAGGTAACGCTGGGCTCTGCGCAAACATGGTGGATTTTCGTGCTGCATTCGACCGAGCGGACAGAAGAAAGTTATGGCTCAAAATTGAACAATTTGGATGCCTGAGTGATCTAATAACAGTCATTCGAATGCTGCACGAAAATACATATGTTCAGATCAGACTGGATAGCAGAGGAGCTGTGACTGAGCAAAGTGAAACTAGCAGGGGAGCTCAAAACAGGGTTGTGTACTGCCCCCCTTCACTATTTATTTGGATGAATTACTTGCAAAACAGAGTAAATTTATAAGATAAAGGACACTCACATAAATTGTTTAATGGAAGCTGATGACTTAGTAATACTAGATGGAACATTTACTGGGATCAAGCGGACAACATCAAGATTATTTGAATATGCAGAAGAGAATGATTTGACTATCAATTTAGAGAAAACAAAGCTGATGCACTTTAGTAATAAAAGAGTGATTAGGGGCAAGAGAAGAAGAGCAATAGCACTACCTGTTATGATAAATAAATATGCGGGGGAAACCTCAGGATTTAGTCTGGAGGGTTTGCTTCTCCTGTATAAGCAGTGCTTTTGTACAGCAATAACATACAGGCTTGAGGCACTGGCAATAAAGGACCTGATGTGGCTGAAAGTAATAGAAGGTTCATTTTGGAGAAAGCTATTAAATGTTAGACCCTCAGTCCCGATGGAATTGCTAGAGCTCGAACTTGGACTAATATCCTTGCCCAAGCTAGTTATTAAGAGGAAACGTCTATTGCACATCAAATGCAGAACGGTTCCTACCTGTCCATTACTAGAATTACTCAGCACTGCGAGTTTAGGAGCGGACAATCATTCGGAATCGCTACGGAGAATTTCTGTACAAATACAATGTGAGCCAAATTGGGATAGTGGTTGTACTGTTCTTGAGAAAAGTTTTGTTATAAGATTGGAAGCTTTGGACTGGGTGTAGAATTATAAGTATATAGGAAAACATGAAAACATGTGATGAAACTAGGGGAGTGGTACATACATTTAAAAGCCCACAGAGCTATATGACACTGTCGCCTGTGAATATATTGAGAAGATTTTTAATAAAAACATCTGTTTGTTGTAGCGGCAGTTGGACCGGAACTGGTTATTCCGAAAGAAAATAGAGTATGTAGAATATGTAAATTACCTAATGAGGGAGACTGCTAGATAGGTACTTACAGAGTGTAAAGAAAAAGGTAGTCTGTATATGAGTATGTTGGGCCGTTCCGTGCATGACTACGAAAATAAACATGAAGAAGATTTTTGGCAGTATTGTCTCAACTCACAAAATGAAAGCATTCATATAGCACTTTATCAGGTCTGGAAAAGGGTATCGAAGTGTTTGTTAAGGATTTGGTAATGTTTTAGGCTATGAATGTTAACTGGTAAAGGGTACTGAAATATTTTGAAATGTTTTAGACTACGAATATTAATTCATATTGGACATTGTATTACAGGGCCCGCGGTAGCGGCCCTGTAGTTATGGTTAAGTTGCTCCACTTTTTGGGCGGCTTATAACTTTTTCTCCCCTGGACGAATCGTCATGAAACTTTGCAAAAGAAAGTATATGGCCCCCTCGGAATGAATGATTCTGCAAAGTTTGGTGCAGTTTTGTTAAGGGGGGGCAAAATTGTCGGGAGGTCCCAAAATATGTGGAAATCCTCATAGATGCAATGGAATTCTTTTTTGCTGGCGCCTACAGGTCAAATCGCTGGACGGATTTTCACCAGATTTACGCCATGAGCGGCGTCTTGGTCCCGAAAGTGTGCTTTGTAAATTTGTTGTAAATCCGACCAGTCGTTTTTTTTTTACAATGGCCAAAAAGTAGGTACAATTAATTAGTGTTATCCGGTTCCGGTCCGCAGACTCTATCCCGATTCGGGGACCGCAGACACGTCTGGGCCAAACAGGGAGCGGCGTGATGTCCAAGGACATCGTACACACCTGCTGATTGGATGCTCAAAAGCGTGAGGTGCGTCATATTTTTTGCAGCAGTCGCCATGTTGGATCCACGGACAGCGGCAGGTGTCCGCGCATAGCGCGGTGGTGATGACGTCTAGAAAACATATTTGGGGTTATTTGGTGGCCGAAAGAGGGCCTGGAAAGGGTGGGGAGTGCAATAAAGATGATATGGAGCTGTTCTTATAGATGGGCGTGCAGGTGCCATGGAGTCAGTGGTCAATTTTGGTGTTCACGGACATCATTTCAATTGCAGGGGTTTCAGGGCGAGTTTTGTTAATTGAAGGTGTATTGTACTTACTTGTTACATGGTTTAATTCTATTGTGGTGGCTGTGGCCACCAGCCACTCACACTATAGTAATATGTGCATAGTAATTATAGGTAATGTAGTAGGAGTATACAGTATTTGTAATATGGTGAAATGATATAATTGAAGTGTACATGGCATTTACGGTTGTAGTACAATTGAGGATAGTGCTTATACAATATGTATTTGTTTATACTTGGTATGGTTACTTAGTTGCATACAGTAATAAAGCTGGTTCTTTCTCTGTGAGTAAATAAACAGTATCATTGTTAAGCAGGGCAGTTTAAAAGCTTTCATTGCATAACTTTTTACACATACATTTACTTTTTTTGACCGTCATAAACAGTACATTCTATGTACGCATCTAGAAACACTTGTGTACAGACATATTATAAATGCCATATCATATCATATTTGGTACAACATTAGTGTGTTCTACACTCTTGTTGTATTGACATGAAATAATCATTGGGTCATTGGGGAAAAAATCTATAAAGGATTTTTAAAAAACTATTATAATTATGCGAGTGTAAGTTTTATAGTATGTTTGTATGACATGTTTTGTAATTAAGGGAATCTTTAAAGTAGTTAGATACCTGTTGGCGTATTTGAACTATATCAGACTTTACAAGAGGTTCTGCTGTAACAGGAACTGTGATGGCGTATTTGAAGTGTATTTGCAATGAAGGGTATTTTTGAAGTAGCTTGATACCTCGTGGTGTATTCTATCTTGACCTTTGAACGTACTATTGTAGGATTATCGATGTCGTTATTGAAGGCACGCCCCTAAACGCTCACACCAGAGAGAATACAACCCACTAGGGAAGACAGGCCCAAGTTGATCTTGTAAGGATACCAAGTTTTAATCTCACACGCAGATGAGAGAACTCTGCTGCTAAGAACATTTCGCCAAAAAGAGGTACAAGCAGAAACTTTTAAAGGTACACAGCGTCATGATGACGCAACAACATACAGTAAAAACAACATACAGTAAAAACCTGCGCAGCTGATTGGATGGACCCTATACATATACCCCCCTTTATATATAAGGGATGGCAGCTTATTGCCCAGTCCAGCTATCTTCCATCAAGTGGGTGCTGCGGGGCTCATTTTCTTCTCACATTGAAGGTCAGAAAAAAAATGAATTATACTCCTACTATACAGCTTGTTTTATCACTCATACTGTGCACTTGGCAGGCTTTAAAACGGACACAAAGGCGGTTCTGGGGCACTCTAATCTTCACACACACATTTCACTCACTCCCTCCGTGCCATCCGGCTCCAAGGTCTCCACCCTAGTCAAACTATAATGTATCCCTCACAGCACCTCGCAATACAAATTACACGATTCTCGCTTTGCCGATATGCCCCGTTGTCCTCTTTGAACATTTCAGGACTTGTTACTTTGGAGTTGGTGGTCAAAGGGCGCCTGATGCCATGGAATTCAGGGGTCTTAGGATTTAGTCAGTTATATGGGCTATAGTTCGTGGTAACCCGGGAGTGAGCCGAGTTATGCTTTGGCCAGTGTGAGATAGCATGCACACCAGGTGCTGTGCTCTGATCACGTCCTTGTGGGGCACATTCCTCTTGGGTGAAAAACACATCTTTGCAACACTTTTGGAACAATGAATAAACGTTGTGGCGGTTGTGGTGTGAGCTGTCCTCATGGGAGCCCGGGCATGGCTCGGGATTTCTGTGGTGTCATGAATTTGGGCCTAGTGCATGCAATGCTGCATTTATCTGCAGGCCTTCCCTTCTACCTATGATTACTAATATCAACACAAAATAGCGATGCCGCTCGCCCCTTTTAAATTACTATGTAGTTAAACTATATTTGGTTATAAGGGTCCTGTTAAACAGAAAGGCGTCCCTCTCACCGTCTCCCCTCCCCCTGGACCATCATAGTGCTTCAAATACATCTCACCTCACTCTAAAGTGCCTGGGGGGTGGCACAGGCTGCCCCCTTCCCAACATTCCCCCCTTTCGTTACTTCTACAGTAAGGAATTCTGGACTGCTTCTGGTGAACAACTCATATAGATGCATCCCTTCTCCCCGGCCAGGTCCACCCAAACCTCTGTGTAATTGTCTGTAATTGTCTGGATCAGGGGGTGGGGAAATGATAGTGTGGTATAGAGGATCAACTTCATCTCCATACGGAATGGGCAACATGCAATACTTTGGGCCACCCTGTGGGACATAAATTTGCACTTCAATATTTTTTGTTTTGCAAGGTGCTTTTGGAACACCGATTGATACCATCATTCTTGCGCTATCAGGTGCCACTGTGGCACAGTATCGAAGGACCAGCTGACAAGTGCAGAAAATTACCAGGATGAACGCAATGATGGGCATAAACATCTTCAGGATCACTCCTAGCCACAACAGGGCCCAATTAAATGCCACAGTCAGCCAATCACTGTCCTGTATTCCTCCCCCCTCCTTCATGCAAACACCCAGGCCATGGACAGCTGCAATGATGTGGGACAATGATGCGTGCTCTGCGTCGTCTGGAAGCATGAACGTACAGCAGGAATCGCCACATTTTTGGAAAACCCCACCCTCCATCACTATTAACTTAGCGATTTTGCATTGTCATAAGTCTCAATGCCCGCAACTTGACCTTGATCACGTTGAACCCATTCTCGGTGTCGTTCACGAGCTGAACCAGTTCCCATCTCACTATTTGCAACCATTTGGCATTGGCTACAGGTTGCACTCCCAGCAAGAGTAAAGATGCAAAAAAGGATTGTGCGGAGCAGGAAAGCCTGTAGTCTTCTGGTATTTCAGCAAGCAATGTGGAAGAGTCTTTGGATATGTAATTTGATCTTTTTATCCTCTGCGGTTGTTGGAACTGTCCTTTTCCTTGCCGGATGTGGGGCTCTTGTGTGGGTACCACGTCCTTATCTTCATTTTCGGCTGGGGGGAAACTTGATGGCCCCTCTGCAAGCAGTACTCCCCCTTCAGGTGTTTTTCTGGGATTACTAATAGCGCTGAGTGCAGCGTGGCCAGCGAACAACAACCCCTTCATGATGGTGGGAGGTGCAAGTAAGCTTGTCGGCCGCAGACCCAGTAGTAATACATCAGTGCTGCCATTCCTTTCTTCATGTATGTGATAAAGAGAGATTAATTGCAATGTTCATTTGTGCCGACAAAGACTGTACCTTTGCTGTGGAAAAAGAGTCTATATTTCCCTTCCCTAAGCACTCGCACCGGCTTTTCCATTGTTGCAATACATGTCAGCTTTGTGATGTGCTCTGTCCATATTTGCGCACAGAACGTGATCACTCGTGCTATCCTTTCCTTGCTAAATGTTACCAGTCCCTCTCCCAAGCAAGGTAGTGTGATGTCCTGCCAGTTGTTACTGACTACATAAACCAAATGTATGTACTTTTGCAACTTGTAAAGCGCCCAGATACCTCAGGGTTTGGTGTGCTCAATAAATAAATAAACAAACAGACATGTTTCCACCCTTTCACCATCAGATAGGGTAGCTCCACACACTTGGTGTTTTTCGGGTCTTCATTGCACTTTACAAAGTCTGGGCCCACCATGTACAGTTGCACACTAGGTGCCTGGAACATTCCTTTTATTCTGCATACCGCAAGATGAACTAGGCATTGTGCCTCTATAATTGGGACTGCTTGCGGTACTAACAGTTTAAGAGCCCTTAACTAGTGTGGAATGAGTGAACACGCATAACAGCTCCCATTCAGTGTTTCTTCCCACACCACTCATATCAGAGTACCATGAGTTAGTGAACTCGTGGTGATGAATATCCTCAATCAAATCAAAACCCAGCCGTTGACAACTGTCCTACTTCTCTTTTTATTCTGCTATACACATTCTTAGGGATGGCCGCTTTAGCAGTACTATCGGAAATAACACTATATCGTTCCATAGTGGTAGGCAATCCCCTACTTGTTGTAAATAACATATTGTCTGCTTCCCCCACATACATATCCTGTATATTAGAGTCATTAAATGCATTTCTATTATTATTGTTAGTGTTCACATTAGTACTAATATATGTAAATCCACTCATATTATTAACATTTATATGTATTGTTCCATTTCGGTAATATACAATACTATTTTACCCATTCCCCCCCTCTATAGGTCCTCTCCCTATAATACCCTCCCCCAATACGCTCCCAACAGTTCTAGCAATATCACACATAGTCCTCCTGCAATAGCTGATCCACAATAATAGATATAGGTCCATATTCTCCCATTCGTGTGTCTTCGCCTCGGGTCCCTGCTTAACAAATTATTTACAGTAGTTGCGTCCATATTCTTCTTTCCTGAAATAGAAGCACAGACACACAAAACAACGAAAAGAGAGAAACGTGCAAGATGTACTTGGTACACAAAAGAAGAAGAAACAATAGAGCAAGAGAGAGAGAGAGAACAGAAACGGGAGAAAGAGATAAAGAAAGAGAATGAGGGAAAGAGAGAAAAGAAGGAAAAGAAAGTGCTCCTAGAAAAAGAAAAATATGGAGCTAGCAGCTGAGCTTTGGCCTGCCACTTGAGCGTGCCACCCCGCTCGTATCGCCCCTGGACAGGCCAGTGGGATAGTTGGGGTACAAGTACTGTTACCCCTCATTTTTAAATAACTGATGCACCAGTGTGTTCTCTGGAGGTGCCCTACGAACATCAAAGAGGTGGACCCAGTCATGTAATTCCTTCTCTTTTAACTGCGAAAGTAGTACAGAACACCACCTCGTAAGATCCTTTGAACCGAGGATTGTTGCACCTATGTACAAAATTGCAGACATAAACAAGGTCCCCAGGCAGCAGTGGTTGTGTGGTCATATGCTCAGGTTCTGTCACCGTAGCAGTCTTGACATCTGGCATCTCTGTCGGCACAGTCCTGGGAGGTGCAATATGTTGAGAGACACATTTAAAGGCCAGAGTTATTGTAGTCAAATATTCTTTGAACTCCTCCCCTAGCACTGCTGCAGCCCTATGTGCATCAGAAGCCCTTCTTACAGGTGATATGGGAGTGACATATGCCGGCCAGTGACCCCTTTGTGGGCTGACAAATGGTGGTTGGTTTTTGCTTGGCTACGTGCATAAACTGAATAGTGCCAAGGGCAAACAGTGCACCCAGGTTTTCTTCAACGTGGTACACAGTTTGGATAATTTACTTTAAGGAGCCCATTTATTCTCTCCACAACGCCATTGGCCTGTGGGTGATAAATCAAACACATCCGGTGCTTGATGCCAAGTAGTGCTGTAACGTGATGAAATAATGCAGTGAAAAAATGAGTGCCGTTGTCCGACCTTAAAATCTCACACACACCCCATCGCAAGTATACTTCTCGCACTAAGAACCTCGCAGCACACTTGGCCTCCGGGTGTACACATAGCCATGCCTCCACCCACCCAGAGAAAGGACAGACCGCCACAATGAGTTACCTAGGTCACTTACAACGCTCACCCATATCAGCATAGTCTACGTGCAATTCATGGAACAGTGGAACACTCGCATCCCACGCACACTCAAGGTTTTGTAAAAAACAAACAATATTCATGAAGATGTTCATCCAAATTGGACAAAAGATTAGCCAAAGTGGAATGCCCACCTATGTTATACAAGAACAAAATCTTATAAATGGTAGTTCCACAATTATTAATCAGAAAAGATTTTCTTTAAAAAAAAGATTTTATAAATGTATTTCACTAATATCATATTACAATATTCCAATCATATTGTGCAGTGTAATTAATACAAGTTCGTACATCAAAAATAATAATCACAAAAGTGTCTAGGCTCAACGTGTTTCGGGATGTCTTATCCCTTCTTCAGGAGCAAGGTTTTCTGTATGTTTCAAATAATCCTTTTCTTAATATGTACACTCTAAACAGTGGAAAGAGACAATAACAACAAAGTCCATTAGCTAATGTCTTTTTGTGTTGTTCTCTTCGTATTATACATTCTCTAAGTTAATGAATTCCTACCTGTCGTGGGTGCCGACTTGAGGGCACTATTTGGGTCCCTAAATGCGGGGTACTGGAGATTCCTCTGGGGGCAAACCGTATTCTCACCCTATATATAGGATTGCTCTGAAAAAGTAGTAGGGTTCGTATGAGCAATAGTGCCCAAGTATTGCAGTGTTCATATAACAAACTGAAGACCGCCTCTGAAGATAATAATATAAAAAATAAGAATCCTACCCGGTGTCAGGTAAACTGTGTGGGGCAATAGTTGCCAAAGATGAGATCGTATCAATATCTCTCAGTGTAAACGTTCACGTGGGCACAAGGTATTAGTTGTGCTCATCTCTGTGTGTTCTGTTTGGATAGTAATTGGAACATCATGAAATGATGAATTACTAAACTAAATTAAAAGGGCATTAATCAGAACTTCCCATGTTATTGTCAAACATGAATATTCTAAAATTGCATCATACAAACGATAAGGTTATAATAAACACACTTCTGTGAACATCTGTAGATCATAGCCCTTGAAGTCCATCAGCATACCAGAATCACACATATTTGCAAAAAATCACTTTTCAACTTGTGCTACCATGCAGGCTACTTTGAGTGTCCCAATATACTAAACTCAGTACCCGAATGACCATATTTTACAAATGTTGTGTCCACCTTCATAATATTATGAGAGTCCTCAGACAAGCCGGCCTAACTGCTAATCCATCTAAATGCAGATTGGCACAATCAGCCATCAAATATCTGGGGTTATTGTAGGGAAGGGGAACATACAGCCCCAACATGAGAAAATGAGAGATGTCCTAGATACACCTACACCCAAAACTAAAAGGGATTTGAGAGCCTTTCTAGGGTTACTAGGATATTACCGTAGGTTTATCCCTTGTTATTCAGAAAAAAACGCAAGACTGACCGGTACCCTTAAGAACACCGAACCCCAGAAACTTCATTGGTCTGAACCTTAAAGCAAACTCGGTGCCAAAACCCAATCCTGAAGGTAGTAGACTTCTCCAAAGACTTTACGTTGCAGACGGACGCCTCCCTTACTGGTTTAGGAGCAGTCCTATCTCAAGTCTGCGACGGATTAGAACATCCTATTCTCTTTAGGAGCCGCAAACTCTTCCCATGTGAAATAAATGACTCTATGCTGGAATTAGAGGTCCTGGCCATCAAGTGAGCCATTATCCATCTGAGATACTACCTCTTAGGAAGAAAGTTGACATTAGTCACGATCAGTCTCCCCTAGTTTGGATTAGCCAACGCAAAGACTCAAACCCACGTGTCATGCAATGGTTTCTAGACCTGCAGTCCTACTGCTTTACAGTGGAACACCAGAAAGGAAAAGATCAGGGGAATGTACATTTCCTGTCCCGTTTCCCCTGTGAAGCAGATGCGGCTGCATCGCATGGAGGAAGGGTATGTGAGAAACCTGAAGGTGTCTCACCCGCTAGTCCCTGCAGATCTGTCGTCCAGATGGTCAGGACATGGCTATTGCTATTTGATCCAGTTCCTGGGGGAGGATTACCTGGAAGAGGGGTCTTCTGGGAGTGGAAGTGGGACACTGAGGGTTGCAACGCGTTATCCCCTTTCCTGTAACACTTTTCCTCCATCCTCCGCTGTACAATATTTCGAGGTCTACCCCCCATTTTCCAACACGAACACTTTCTTACACAGTAACAAACAACGGACTAACACCAGAGCCGTTTAACTGACATGTCCCAATACACTTGTCAGGCAGAGTCAGGCAATTGACAATAATCAAGCACACCTGACAGCTCTTTACCTTCCCCACAAGAATAAAAGGCAGAGCATGAAAGCACCCTTTGAGCAAGGCCAAACGCACGAGGTGACAGTGACACCAAACCGGCAGTTCAAACGGAGAAGGAAAGCAGTGAGACCTGGAAGGACGATGAAGGGGGAGTTGTCCTTGCCTGTTTCACCTCATACCTGCAAAGCCTCCGAAAGAGAAATCATAAGATCGGGAGCTACAGCTGGCGTGCGAAGCAGTAGACGTCAATGGTACACAGGGAACTCCCGCTTTGATAACGCAGGCGAAGAGGCAAGCTGCCTACCATGGTACTATCCTAAAACTCTAGAAAACAAAGAAGCCAACGGGTTCGGAGGAAAATGATAGTAAGCCGAACTGTGTTGAGTGCCCAAGGTTGCAAGTGGCCTTGTCTCCTCCCAGGTGATCCTCCCATAGTACACCACCTCCAGGGTTGGGATCAGGAAGCGTCTGCCTTCCCCTGGCCACCTGGAAGGAGACTTTAGGCAGGGGTTCAGTGAGGTATCCGTAGGATTCTTTACATACCCTTCCCCTAAAGACCTGACCTCCCAGTCCAGGGTCTTGTCCCTCTCCTACTTCTGCCTTCCCCGCATTCCTAGTAAATTCACCAATTTTCCTGTCCCAGACTGGATCATAGTTTTTTTTAATGTATTTTTATTGAGTTTTCATCAAACATCACATAACATAACCAGATACCATGAAGATCCCCAACTCCCTTCCCTCCACCCCCTCCTACCTATACCTAAGCCCTCCCCACCTGTCAGCTAATCCTTCCCTCTCAAAATCCCTGAATATCGTTCTGTGTTTATTCAAATATTTCACAATCCATACCGCCCCCAAGCTCACGTCTGAATGCCTATTAGGGGCACCCCCTTTATCACCCTCCATTCACCACCCTTTTTCCCATTCACCAGGTCACAGGTGTTTTAGGTCCTGTGTGGATGCCAGTTCTTTCAGTAACTGCCCACAGTTCACTGCTAAATCATCTCCCCCTCTGTTTATTCAAATATTCCACCTTTGCCCAACCCCATCTATGTACATCCTTCAACCATTGCCTCAGAGGCAGACATTCCGACCTTTTCCATGAATTTTGATGCACCTCTTAGCCTGGATCAACAAAAAAACAGCGATCTTGTTCCGCACTTTTTACCTCTTTTTCCCCAGTAAAAGACCCCATAAGTTATCTTATGTGTGCGTTCATTACTGCTCCTCAGCAGCTTGTTGATGCGTTCCAACACCCCCTCCGAGTACCGAGTGATAACTGGGCAGATCCAAACCATGTGCCAGAGACCAGCCTGCCCCGCCCCACACCGTGGGCATTCACGAGGTACCGACTGAACTATCACATGCAAACGTTACGGTGTCAAATATACCCTATGTAGTCAGTAAAACTGAGTGAGTTGTATCTGTGCGTTCCTGGATACTTTTCTGGCTTGCTCCCACATTTTGTCCGTGATAGGCAATCTCATATCCCTTTCCAATTTTCCCTTGATCGCCAACCCCTTATCACAGTCTGCAGGGCTTTATACATGCTGGATATCCTCCTCCTCCTACATTCCCCTAGCTCTAATAACGGTTCCAAAAGCAGGCTTGTCTCCGGCTCTTCCGGGATACCCTCCCACCGCTCTGCCAATCTCGGCACCACTTTGGCGTACGTGAGAAAGTGGCTGCTCGCCTCCCCATATGATTGCCTCCATTCCTCAAAAGTCAACAACTTGCCCTCCACAAATAGGTCACCGAAAGTAGCACACTGCCTATCCTGCAATACACCCAATCCTATGCTCCACAGTGACACCCTGATGACTGCATCAAACCCTACCGGTAGCCACCCAACTGTACAAACCATCCACCTTCAACCTCCCAAACTATTTTTTCCACACTTCTCCTTACAACCATGAAGACTCTGCCCCAATTGGGCTTCCCAATAACTCCACACCCTGTCTACCTTCAAGTATCCTACTAAACAATCCCACTATCACCCCTCCCAGGGTTCCCAGCTGTGCCGCCATAAAGTACAGTTCAAAATCAGGCATGTTCAGTCCCCCCTCCTCGTGTCTGCGTTGTAGCGTCTATATAGCCATGCGGCACGGTCCTGTGTTCCATAACAACTCTCCTAGTGTCCTGTCAGGAAGTCTAAAGAACACCTTCTTAATGACGTATGGTATGTTAGTAAAATAATACAAGAGCCTTGGGAGCACCACCATCTTACAAAGGGCGACCCTCCCTATTAATGACAGGGGCAACCTCTTCCAGAACTGTACCTCTCCTATGCCCGAGAGTGCCCACCCAGTGTTGTAGACAAATGTTCCTTCAATGCTATGGAATATATGTATCCCTAGATACTTAAAAGTTTCTGTTTCCCATCTAATGCCACAATCCGGGAGGAGTGCCCCCTCCCTAGCACAAAGACCTGAAAAGGAAACAGGAGTGATTTCTCCTTATTGACTTGGAAGCCCAACAGTTTTTTTAAAGTTGTCTACTGGCATGTTTTCCAGGGGATCATCTACATATAGTAGGACATCATTCACGAAGCGTGAAATGTTGTGAGTCACCTCGCCTACTCTGATGTACGTCTGGAGATACCTGGCCAATAGTTTGAGTGCCAATGAAAACAAGTTTGGGGAAACCAGGCAAGCCTGTTGCGTACCCCACTCCAGTGACCACCCCTGCGACACCCGTCTCCCTGCCTTGACCCTGGCCATCAGATTCTGTACAGCAGGCATAGCCATGGCAAGAATCCACTTCCAAAGCCATAGATCTCCAGCACTTTAAACAACCAGCGCCATCTTTCTGTGTGAATCCTTGACCAAGTCCATTCCATGGTGCAAGAGGCACAAGTTCGTACTCGTGTCCCGTCCCCCTATAAACCCACATTGATCTGAGTGAACCAGGCTGGGGACCACCCTGGCGAATCTAGACACTAGCACCTTACCCGGGATCTTCGCATTTACGTTCAATAGTGAAATAGGTCTATAGGAGGCGTATTGTGTCGGTCTTTGTCTAACCACCTCCCTCTATGTTTCTGGCAAAATCCCCTTAAGCAGCGCATTGTCATAAACCTTCTTCATTTGGGGGAACAGGTCTTACGCATATTACCTGTAAAACTCAACAGGGAACCCATCGCTCCCTGGAGCCGTATTGGCCTGCATGGCGCGTATTGTATCTCCCACTCTTCTATGGGTGCTTCCAATCCATCCCTGGCTTCGTCCGCTAGCCTGGGCAGTTTCACCAGATCCAATAAGTCTGAGGCCTCCAGATCTGTTTGTAGTACCCCACGAAAACATTGTTTATCCCCTGTTGCGACACCCCTAGACCATCCGCCTGATCTTGTATTTGGGTAATTATTGTCTCAGGGGGGCTCTTGTCTTGTCTGACACCCACCACCCATAATAAACACATTCCCCCCAAGGTAGCCTTAAAGGCCCCCACTGCATCCCAAGGTCCTCTAGTGAGCCCTCCTTCAGTTAGAAGAAAGATGTCAGGAATCAGGGCTGGTAAAGGCGTGGAGTGCTAAAATTCGTCTATTAAGACAATGGAGATGTTTAGGGCTTGGAAACTACAGTTCCCAGCATCCTTAGAGCTGTTCTGTAGTTCTGCACGGTGCGTGCACTGCCAGCTGTCTTTAATCAAGAACAGCTTACTAGCAGGCAAACGGCAGCGTGCAGGTGTGGCTTATTTTAGAATTTGCAGTCAGAGGCAGGCAGCCACGTGCGTAGAGGAGCAAGTATGCCCGAACTCTGAAACTCTACATGGACGCGGGCAGGGATAGGAGGGCGCAAGGTTGCTGACAAGAATCGCGGCATTTCGCTCGTTGTCTGGGAAGTCCCGCAGGGCTCCCCAGACCAAAGATAAGTACTGGAGAAAGCACTGTGTTATTGGCAAATGTTGAATGGTGTAAGAAGTGAATTACGGCTGAACATTTATTGTCTGGGAAGTCCCGAGGGGCTCCCAGACCGAAGGTAAGTAGCGTAGCACATTCCGTTCATGTACTGCTGGGGAAATTCTGTGTATGTCAAGTTAACCCTTACAGTGCATGCTGAATACGGCATATTTTGTAACTGGGGAACGCCTCTTAGCATATGCCTGAGCAAGGGAATATTCATGGACAAAAACACTATGACATATGGAAATGACGTTCATTTTCACTAGTGCAGTGAACTAGTGGGAAAGGAGCATTTATGTTTGTATGTTGCATTTTCTGCCCAAAGGGCCATGTGTACTGTCTAACCATGATGGGGATTTTCCCTTATGTGTGTCTACATCATATTGCTTGCTTATGTGTTTTCTGGTGAACCAGCAGGGTGTGGTACATGTATTAAGGTGTGCTATATCATTAGGGCAAGTGGTATCACTGTTGGTTACATGTTAGAGTAGGGTCCTTTCTTAGTGCTTCCCCCGTCCCATTCAATTTAGGAGTTCCTTACCCTCTTTCCGGTGTTTCTAATTCCCCCATCCAATCCACAACCTCTCCCTAACCCCTCTTCCCCCCATTGGCTGCCACGTGGGGACCTGTTTTTTATATCAGGCGCCTGTGCCAACCACGGTGGTAGGGTCGAGTTCATTCGGCTTCCGTGGTCCGGGGGAGAGTGTCGATCTCTCTTCCCTTCCAGTCAAATGTGATTGTCACATAATTGCCACCCCCATATTGGGATACTCACAACCACCCAAGCCAAATGGACACGACACCTTCACCTTGGGCCGATGTGCTAAAGGCTTTACAAGATATTCAGTTGGAATTAGCGCATGCTCAGCAGGAGGCTACCACGCTGAAGACGCAGGTACAAGGATTGGTAGCACAAAGCACACCTTTAGGGGGGGCCCAGTACATCCAACACTGGGGGCACCTCCAATAGTAGAAATCCTACGGTCATTGTTCAACCTCCTAGTAGTGTCCCCTTGGCAGCACCAGAAGGTTTTTCAGGGGACCATAGAAAATACATGACCTTTCTTACACAATGTAAACTCCATTTTTTGTGTAAACCGGCGGCATTTGAAACTATCCAAGCCAGAACCGCCTTTGTAATATCATATTTGACAGGCGATGCAGCCGCATGGGCGATGCCTCTGGTACAGAAAGATGACCCATTGCTATACAATTGGGATAATTTCCTAGTAGAATTTGGGAGATTGTTTGATAGACGGGAAGTCTCACTGGCACAAGACAAGGAGTTGTTGGGGTTAAGACAGGGGTCAAGAGATTTGGTAACTTATGTGACACAGTTCAATAGATTAGTGATTGAAACGGAATGACCCATGGCGAAACAGACGGTACTGTTTTATCAAGGGTTAAGGGAGGATCTGAAAGATGCAATTGCACAGGTAGAACCGCAACCCAGTACCTGTACGGCCATGATAGATCTAGCCCTTAGGTTGGTCATCAGATGAATGAGAGAAAGGGAGACAAGAAGAAACCGGAGGCTGTTCCATTTGTGCGATTAGATAGGGGTAGGGGCGGAAGGAGTAGCGAGGTGGAACCAATGCAAATTGGTAGTATACGAGGACCTCTATCAGAGGCAGAGAAAGAACAACGGAAGATCAATAAATTGTGTTTATATTGTGGACAGGCAGGCCATTTTATACACACTTGTCCTAATACTCCTCAGAGAAATATAGGAGGGGAACAGAGCAAAAAGGAGGCAGGAAAAGAACTGGGCCAACCTTAGGGGGAACTCAGGTGACATGCCCGAAGGAAACAAAGTTCCCCAAATTGGTGGCAAATACGGTTGGGAGTAAGACATTTCATTTGTATATATTGGTGACGTTATGTTGGGCAATGTCCAAGCAGACAGTATTGGCTATGGTGGATTCAGGGGCCACAGGTAATTTTGTGGATATTACATTGGCCAAGCAATTGGGGCTACCTTTACAAGACAAACAAAGAGTGGAAGGGGTGAAGTCGGTGGACGGGTCTCCTTTAGTGTCAGGTCCTATAAAACAACAAACACAAAATGTGCAGATGTCATTTGCATCAAGTCACAGAGATGACATTTTGATTTACTCAGTCTCGCCAGAACAGCATGTGCAGCATGTGAGGGCAGTGCTTCAGCGGCTGAAGGAGTATCAGCTTTGTGTAAAATTGGAGAAATGTGCTTTTCACACTAGGCAAGTGGAGTTTCTGGGGTTTATGCTTACTCCAGAGGGTGTTGTGATGGATGCCAAGAAGGTACAAGCTGTGACAGATTGGCCATCTCCACAATGTATTGAGGACATACAATCGTTCTTAGGATTTGCCCATTTCTATAGGCATTTTATTAGTAACTTCTCGGCAATAGTAACGCCTATTACTAGACTACTCAAAAAGGCAGTACCATTCATTGGCAGGCCGAAGCAGAAAAGGCTTTTCAGGAATTAAAGATTGCATTTACTACCGCACCTGTGTTGAAACATCCAGACACTAATCAACCCTTCCAAGTGGAGACTGACGCTAGTAATTTGGCAACAGGGGCTATTTTGTCACAGAAGGATAAGGAGGGATTTTGGCACCCGGTGGCATTTTATTCCAGAAAGCTATCAGTGTGTGAACAGAATTATTCAATCATGGATAAGGAGTTGCTGGCTATTCGATCAGCTTTCTTAGAATGGAGGCATTACCTATTGGGGCTAAGCATCAGGTGGTGGTAGTAACTGACCACAAGAATCTGCAATACTTTAAGACTGCTCATAAACTTAGTCCCAGGCAACTCCGCTGGTCCCAATATTTCAATGAAATTGATTTTGTGGTAACTTTCCGGCCAGGAAAGAATAATGGCAAAGCAGACGTACTGTCCAGGCAGCAAAATTTGGATAGTGTGGTGAGTGAAATAAGCGCAATTATTCCTTCAGAAAAAGTCATTGGAGCTATTACAAAAAACTTAATTGAGGAGGGCAAGAAGGCTCTTCCAGCCCGGCAAATCCATAAATGGCGGGACAGTCGTCCTGCAAAGAAGGTGCGGCAACGGTTGCCGTATCATCAAGATCGATTGTTTTTACCCACTAAAGAAGTACAGGAAAAGGCTCTATTCTGGTGTCCTAATTCTCCATTATCTGGACACGCTGGTCAAAGGAAAATGCAAACTATGTTGGAAAAATATTTTTGCTGGCCCACTTTGAGGCAGGATGTGGGCAAATATCTAATACAATGTGAGAATTGCCTGCAGAATAAAGCAGATCATGTAAAAAAAGAGGGTTATTAGAACCATTGCCCACTCCTGAGAAAGTATGGACTCACATATCAATGGACTTCATTACAGACCTTCCACCTGATAAGCAGTTTGATACCATCTGGGTCGTGGTGGATTTTTTGTCAAAACAAGCTCATTTAATTCCTTGTGTAGGGATACCTGGAGCAGGCCAGTTAGCAGAGTTGTTCCTTCAACATGTGGTTAGGCTACATGGGTTACCAAAGAGTATTGTCTCGGACAGAGGACCACAGTTTACTTCAAGGTTTTGGCACGCTTTCTGTCGCATGTTGGGAATCAACTGTACCCTTTCTACCAGCTATCACCCACAAACCGATGCTCAGACAGAACGGGTAAATCAAACACTTGAACAATACTTGAGGGGCTTTTTAGGTGATGGTCGAGATTCTTGGGTGCAGGCATTAGGGTTGGCGGAATTTACTTATAACAATACGATGCACACTTCTTTAGGTATGTCTCCCAACGAATGCTTATTTGGGCAAAAGCAAAACATGATACCAGAGCATTTACCAGAAGTGGAGAATATACAGTGTTGCAAGACCGAAAACAGTTGCTTCTAAAAATCCAACAGAAAGCGCGCATGCCATTTGGAACAGACAACCTATGAAAAGCATGCTGACAAACACAGGCAGGATAGTCCTCCCTATAAGGCAGGAGATAGGGTTTGGTTATCAACCAGAAATCTATCTATAGTGGGATCTCGTAAATTTATGCCTAGATTTATTGGACCTTATGAAATCGTTGCATGTGTGTCATCTACAGCTATGAAAATGCGTTTACCTAAGACTTTACCTATACACCCGGTATTCCATGTATCTCTGATTAAACCCGCAGCTCCAGGGACCACTACGAAAAAACCTCCAGCCATAGTAAAAGAAGTGCAAATGGAATAATGATACGAAGTAAAACGCATTGTGGATTCAAAAGAAGATATAAACAATTATGGTATTTGATTCAATGGGGGTGTTACGGTCCTGAGGATTGTTCTTGGGAACCAGCAAGAGACGTCCATGCTACCAGGTTAGTGAAACAATTTCATTTACGCAATCCGGGTAAACCGGGTCCTGGGAGGAGCCCTGGAAGAGGAGGTAATGTCAGGAATCAGGGCTGGCAAAGGCGTGGAGTGCTAAAATTCGCCTATTAAGACAATGGAGATGTTTAGGGCTTGGAAACTATAGTTCCCAGCATCCTTAGAGCTGTTCTGTAGTTCTGCATGGTGCGCACATTGTCAGCAGTCTAATCAAGAACAAGCTTATTAGCAGGCAAACGGCAGCGTGCAGGTGTGGCTTATTTTGGAATTTGCAGTCGGAGGCAGGCGACCGCGTGCGGAGAGGAGCAAGTATGCCTGAACTCTGAAACTCTACATGGACGCGGGCCGGAGCAGGAGGGCGCAAGGTTGCTGACAAGAATCGCTGCATTTCGCTCGTTGTCTGGGAAGTCCCGCGGGGCTCCCCAGACCAAAGATAAGTACTGGAGAAAGCACTGTGTTATTGCCAAATGTTGAATGGTATTAGAAGTGAATTATGGCTGAGCATTTATTGTCTGGGAAGTCCTGAGGGGCTCCCCAGACCTAAGGTAAGTAGCGTAGCACATTCTGTTCATGTACTGCTGGGGAAATTCTGTGTGTGTCAAGTTAACCCTTACATTGCATGCTGAATACGGCATATTTTGTAACTGGGGAAAGCCTCTTAGCATATGCCTGAGCAAAGAAATATCCACGGACAAAAACACTATATGACATATGGAAATAACGTTAATTTTCACTAGTGCAGTGAACTAGTGGGAAAGTAGCATTTATGTTTGTATGTTGCATTTTCAGGGCCATGTGTACTGTCTAACCATGATGGGGATTTTCCCTTATGTGTGTCTACATCATATTGCTTGCTTATGTGTTTTGTGGTGAACCAGCAGGGTGTGGTACATGTATTAAGGTGTGCTATATCATTAGTACAAGTGGTATCACTGTTGGTTACATGTTAGATCGAGTAGGGTCCTTTCCTGGCGCTTCCCCCGTCCCATCCAATTTAGGAGTTCCTTACCGGTGTTCCTAATTCCCCCATCCTATCCACAACCTCTCCCTAACCCCCCTTCCCCCCATTGGCTGCCACGTGGCGACCTGTTTTTTATATCAGGCACCTGTGCAACCACGGTGGGAGGGTCGAGTTCATTCGGGTTCCGTGGTTCGGGGGAGAGTGTCGATCTCTCTTCCCTTCCAGTCAAGTGTGATTGTGACAAAAGAGGCGATCCATATTTATTCCTTTCTAGCCACATCTTCCAGTATCCCGGACTGCATTCTCCACGGCGCTGATGCAAATCGCCCTCACGGGTCCCCCAAGGTGGCACCAGTGGGGAATGGCCTGACAAGTTTCTATCCAGATATTGAGGGTCTGCAAACCAATTAAATGTTCCCTCCATGTAAATAGTCCAGCCTGTGGTCTGAATCATGGCCCTCTGACCGGTATGAATATTCCCACTCTAACCCATGGGACTCGCGTCAACGTTCCACCAGGTCTAACCTTTTCACGACCTGACGTAGCGCTGCTTGCGCCTCTAGTTTTGTAGGCCCTTTCGCATCCTGTCTAATTCCTGGTCCAGGGCACAGGCGAAAGCCCCACCCCCCTGACATATAGGCCGGTACGGTCGTGCCCGGTCAACTACATCACTGATGGACAATATTCCTTGTCATCCACATTGGGAGCATACAAATTGGTTACACATATTTCTTAGCCCTCCAATTGTCCCACAATAGCTTCCGTCCTCCCCTCATTATCCCCCACTGCGCACTCCACCTTCAGAGGGACCGCGGGCCCACCCATATCAGTACCCCTCTTGCCAACGTGAAATAAGAAGATCCTCGGTCAGGTGTAGTACGCAGGATCCCGGTATTCGGGGTGGGCCAGACTCCCCGTCCACTTAACATTGTTTGCATTATCCTCCGTAACCAGCAGGGGTTCCACCAAAATAGATTCAGTCAGTATTTTAACTACCTTTCAACAGTCCTCTTCTGGCCTCCCTCCAGGCTGTGAGTGTTACCCTTGAGGTGACGGCTTCAAACCCTGTGAGGCGCTGCCTTTGATGCCCTCTTGCCAAGCCATTCACATGCAAGTGAAGAAAAAGGATCTGCTGTCTGCAATTACATGCAACTTCGCTGGAAATATGGTCATATAACACAAATTCAACGCTCCTAACTTGCAGTGAATGGAATCAAATGATCTTGTCTGCTTCTGGACCTGCTCTGTGAAGTCAGAAAACATTTGGATTCTGGCGTTGTCAACTTCGAAGTGGCCAGCTTAACGTGCTGCTTGCAATATCGTGTCTTTCTCCCTGAAATTAAGCAGCTTGGCCACTATTGCCCAGGGCTGTCTCCCTGTGGCGGGGGTCGACACGGTAGTCTGTGCGCCCCCCTGCACTGTAAAGAGCTTCGAGAGACCTCTAATGTGCAAGCTGTTCAGAAGTAACTTTTCTACATACAGCTCTGTACTTGGCCCCTCTTCCCGTTCCGGAACCCCCACCAAATGAATATTGTTTTTCGGCGGATCAGCCTTCAGAATCCTCAGCCTTAGTTACCAGCTCCCTCGTGGCACCTATAAGACCCGCACCTGGTTCTTAAGTGTAGCCAAGTCATCTTCGAAGTCTCTCACTCTCTTCTCTACTTCTGTCTACTTCTGTCACTCGTTCCCTCACTTTTCAAAGGTCCGCTTGTACCAGAGAGACATTGACTCGCACCTCTTGTATCTTGCCTTCCAAGAATATTCTGGACTCCTGAATTGCTGCCATGAATCCCTCCAGTGTAACGCCCCCACCTGTCGCCATGTCTGCCCTTGTTGTATCACTCTCTTCACTTCCTGGTTTGGTTGGCCTTTGCTGCTTAAGGACGGCATAGTGGTGTATTTTCTGCTGGCCATTCACCACAGTGCCCGTCTCCCAGGCGTGCAGTCAGAGTGCTGTAAAATGTATTGGCTGCCCTTGTCTGCTGAGGTTACTGCAACTTCAGCGTGCAGCCCGTAGGTCCCTGTGGGTCCCTACTTCCATTTCTGTTGCAGGAGACACACCTCCTGAGTTTGTGCAATTTTGGTTTGGGTGCTCTCTTCCAGAGCACCTTCTACCTGACTGGCGTGCTCCAGTACATTCCCATACTCTGTTTTGAGTTCATTTTGTTTTTGGAGGGCTAACTCACTTCCCTGTAACTCTGTTTTTAACTTGCTTATTTCCTGGCCTAGGGCGTCTTTCTCCTGCCCTAGGGTGCCCCTCTGTTCAGCCAAGTCATCCCTTTGTTTGTTGATGGTATTGGATTTCTGGCGATCAAATTCTGCTTGAGAGTGGATGTCTCTCAAAAGTAATTTATTATTTTCCTCTTTCAATTTCTCTATCTGATCTTCTAGGGTAACTATCTGCTCTGCGCAGACTCTATTATAATTTATTTGTTGATTTAACTTCTGTTGACTCTCTTCCAGAGAGTCAACCTGTTCCCTATACTCCTCTTTCAATGCCTCTAATTGGGTCTCTTGATCTGCATTGGAGAGCCACATCTTCTTTTAATTTTATGACATAATTTCCAGATTCTACCTCCAACTCTTGGCTTTTCTGTAATTTTTGTTCTGCTAAATTCAGATCAGTCTGGATTTTATTTAATAGTTCAACTTGATTGTGTGCAAGAGTGGTGTTTTCCTCATGCCTTTCCCGCATCACTACCATGTGGAGATACATGTAGGCCGTGATTCTGGCAATTTTGATTTGCTCCTCTTTAATTTTTGGGGTCATATATAATTCACTCAACGCTCTGTGTAATAGGCCACCGTCCTGTCACGTGTCCAGGTTCATGGCGGTGACCTGTTGTGTTATTTCTTGTAGCAAGACTTTTTCATCCTGTTCTGACCACTCACCTCTGACAAATAGCTTGTGCAGAAGGTGCTCCCCAGCCATATTGATTTCTACTGCGGTCATTTTGGACATGTTATTTATTTATTTATTTATTTATTTATTTATTTATTTATTTAAGGGTAACCTGTATTCTATTGCTTTTCTGTCTCTTTTGGGGTTGATTTTAGTTTTACTTTTAGAAACAGGCCTGGTACTTAGAGTATTTGTTTTTGGGAGGCACTTGTACAGTGTAACACAGTATTCCAACCACAAAGTATCACTACCTTGCAGGTAAGTCTACTGTGTTAGACTGTCACGGGTGGACACCAAACTCAATCCCCGGCACAAGCTCCCAAATTTGTTAAGGATCTCAATCAGGCGACACACACCTTGGTCTCGGCCTAGTATGTAGCGCACAATTGAGATGCTTTTCTCCTTATGTTATGCAGATTCAATTTGAGATGGTACACCACTCGTATCACACACCCTTTTCAAATACCCCGGGTCACCATGGACCATGCTGGTTGGTGCAATACAATATTTATTTATTTATTTTAAAATTCAAATAATATGGGGCAGCAATCACAATGGGGTGATAATTACAATGAGAATGTAAACAATACACTTGGTTTAACCTTGTAACGGAACATATACAAAACACCAGGGAATAGGAGCAATTTTTGATTTAGGAAAGTTAGCACCCAAGTTAGGATTTCCCCCTGCAATGTTCCCTCAACCCACAAATAATCAATTCAGAATGGATAGAAAGACACAGCAGGTAATCAAGAATAAGAGGCAGAAGGCGGAATCAAAATTAGACCTTCCCTCACCAAATAAGAGTGGGAAACGGATTTTAAACCCCTTGCAGTGTTATGAAATGACACTCGGAAATGGACAAATAATTAATTAATGTGCGGTTAAAACTGTAAAGTAAATACAATTTCTCACTAAAGCAACAATGCATAGATACTAACAATCCCCAGCAATGGATTACCAAGAGCATACAATTGAAAACTGAGTGGGAAGTTGCAGCAAAATGACACGTGTAAAAGTTGCATTTCCTTTAAATTCCTGTGTAAATTCACCCAAACGGTTTTTAATAAAAAACTGGTGAAATACTCTGATTTTTGGGGTGGGGATAATTATATATCACATGTACAACATAGAGGTAAATGTAGGTCTCTAGCTGGTGAATTGAGCTATGGAAGGTAGAGTGAGGTTTGTTTTTTAGGAAAATATAGCAGTGAAAAAGAGAAATCGGTTTTTAAAAGTGAAAGGCAAATTTTACTTAAACTAGATGTAATGGCTAAGAAAAGAGGAACGCCACCCGTGAATATAAAAGTTACGCTGCAGTTGCAACCCTTCACGCAATGTCCCCCTTTTCTTGAGGGAAAATGTATTTATTTAATCAAAATATCGCCAATGACATTATGATCTAGGCAAGACAGGAATGAAGTGAAAAGTGGCGCTAACGCTTGGAGATCAAGGGCAATAACACAGAGAATTCTGACAGTTTTAATAAGTTACCAGGATAAGGATAGGATGGTTTAGAGAGTGGGTTAAGGCCACATGCAAGACCAAGTAGACTATGGATTTCTATGGGGTAGGGATTATACTTACAGTCCACTTTTAGTTTGGGATTTGTGACCGTCAATGGTTCTGGTCACTACACGGCAGCGCGCCTGGCAAAGGACAGCTGGGCAAAAGACAGCTGGGCAGGTCGGGTCACCGGATTGTAATTCTGGTCACTGGAGGGCACAGGTACCTCTGGATGCAGTTAGTGGGCAAGCAGTTAGTGGGCAGCAAGCCAGGCTGGTTCAGGATGTTTCCCAAAGAGTACCATAGCTTTCCCCTTTTTAAGGGGAGATTAGTGGGTTGATTCTGGATCAATGTCCTTGCTGGGAGTAGGATCAGCACTGCTTTGGTTTTGCAGATGGCACTGGAGTAGGGTCAGCAATGCTTTGGCCGTGTAGTTGGGATCTAGACTCAGCAGGATGAATGAAACAGGAACGGAACGCTGGCACAGGAAAATCAAGAAGAGTGTGTCCCTGTGTCTTGTCAGGGACTCTTATGTATAATGCACAATGCCATCATCCAAGTATATGGCTGGGCAGGCTTAGCTAAGCACACCTCTAATTTATGGGATTGGTCAGCGGTGCTAGTCTCCGCCTCGCTCTCAACTGGTTGGATTTCAAAGCAGGGGCCAGATTTATGGTGTAAGTTTACAATGTTCAAAAAAACCTCCCACAGTTATTTTTGCCAAAATCAGATTTTGCCACAAACAGTACATTTCTACATTTGAAATCTCTTAGCAAATTATATACACAGGTTACATATTTTGTGTAGAGCATAGCACTCCAACTCGGCAATCCGTGAGAAATTGTTTCACCCTTCTAAGACTTTTTGGTAATTTTGAGTATGAACGCTTCGGCCTAAAATTCCAAAACTTTATACACATGTGTGGATTAACATGAGGGATGTAAGTATAAAAATGTGCATTGGCATCATGGATACATTCTTTGTAATCCCCGATTCTTTGCCATTTCCATTCCCAAAGGGTCAGTGAATTCTACCATGTCTTAAATGAAAGACCAAAAAAATCACTTTTAGACTGCGAAATGTTTACATTTTTACAAAGTCTTGCTGCAGAGATAAAAGTCTTTACATTTTTATTCATAAATAGTCTTTGGAAGCAAATGGCAGTCCTTTGTCTGTCACTGGGCCATTTGTTTCTTTCTTCAGCTGCCACCAACTATCATTTCCTCCAGAGCAAGGTGGGGGTTTCCCATCTGGATTGAAGGTTTAATGCCCCTATCCAACTTCACACTTCCTTTTCCTGGAGGCCCTACTGTCAGTGGGTTCAGCCTAGACTAGATTCTGTTCAACCTAATAATTATCACTCAGGT
Organism: Ambystoma mexicanum; assembly: GCF_040938575.1. NCBI lineage: Eukaryota > Metazoa > Chordata > Amphibia > Caudata > Ambystomatidae > Ambystoma > Ambystoma mexicanum. The sequence continues at coordinate 13,205,719 of NC_090925.1, read as the reverse complement.
GTTAGTATCTGCCGAGAGAAGCCCTGCTGTTTGGTAGCATCCCCCCAAGCAGAAACCTATTTTTCTTTTGGAACTTCTTACAAAATCCAGCCAATATGTTTTAACAGTTTTGTATTTTGTATTTGTTTATTATTTGTGCTGCGCACCAGACCCAAGGGTAACCGGGCGCAGAGCATAAGGTAATTCAAAGCTTAGTTACATGATAAGATTACAGGAATAATCAATTAGAACACACAAGGATAGGGGTAGAAAGTGAAAAGAAAACAGCAGTAGGTACAATATACAAAAACAAGAAAGTAAGCAAGGTAACATAAGTAGTATACGTAGCATAGGAGAAAAGCTATGCAATTTGAGGCAAGTATTTACAAACATTATTTACAGTCATAATGCAGTCCAATGTATGGTACAGGCTATAGGTCTGATTCTTTAAGCCATTTGATAGTACTCTTACGGAAGTTATGGGCGGGCTGAATCACTCTTAGTGAGGGTGGTAATGAGTTCCATAATTTGGCTGCCTTGACAGGGAAGCTACAACCCCCAATTCTTGCTTTTCTTTCTTATATTTGGTCCTGAATTAAACAAGCCAGTTGAATAAAATAACCCATGTGTGTATTTTCCCCAGCAACAAACCCCTTCACATTGCTAGATAATGACAGACTTTCATTCAATAGTTTACTTTTAAAATGCGCCTTTCTCTCCATGAGTTTTAAAAGCCCATTTTACATGTGTGATGAAAAGCTGGCATTTCTTTTTTGTAAATTCGGTTTTGCATCTCCCTCTGGATTCCCACACTGTCTTGCAGCTTTAGTTGTTCCCTTGTATGCAGGAGTTTTGTTTGAAGCACAAATGTATTGAAATTGGCATAGCTCATATAGCTTAAGTTTCTTTGAACTACTGAGCTTTGATACATTGTAAAGAAAATGAACGTGTTTTCCCGTGCAGGAAAAGTGAAGTTCTGTTGATTTTTCTCAAGTTTATTTGACCGGGCCTGTCATTCAGAAATCATGCCTGGTTTTGCAGAAGCACAATGAGATATACTGGGCATGCCAGGGCCTTATTACTCGCAGTGGTTTAAGGAAAAACAGATGGAATAGCATCAGAGCAGCATTTTTAAAGGTAAAAAAAGTTTCCTTTTTAATGGGGATTTTGAGCTTGCAGCAAAGCAGTGCTGCCTTTTCACTTTATTCCATCTGTATATGTCTGAGCACACTGCCACGCTCCATCAGTGTGTCCCCTTGTTCCATCCTGCCCAATGTATGCTTGGCACGACGGTGCAGGCATCTTTATGTTGCTGCAAAATGCAGTTTTAAGGCCATGGTGCTCACAGGAGCCAGCGCAACAATTTTGCAGTTTCTGCGCAAATTCAGCTTGGTTTTGGCGAAACTCTGTTCAGTGGGTCAAGGTAGCCCACAGGGCTGATGAAATGAATAGGCAATTTGAGGACTTAAAAGAAGCTATTTGCAAGGCCCCTATTTTAGCAACTCCGGATTACACACAGGAGTTTTATTTATTTTTCCACTCTGATGAACGGCTCATGCATTGACGGGAGACATACTATATGTTGATGGGTCATCAATAATTGACCAGGAGACGGGACAGAAGCACACAGGCACCAGTGGTACGCGGTAAAGGGGGGATAAATAGTGACCACCCTTGTAGAAAGCAAGACCACAGTTCCATACACAGCATTGCCTATATATATATATATATATATATATATATATATATATATATATATATATATATATATATATATATATATATATATATATATATATATATATTCTCTCTCTCTCTCACCTTTTTCCTCCTCTCCAGGAATAAGCCAGGATGCCTGGCCAACGTGTTCAAACCTCTCTGTTATGTAGGGATAGTGATAAAAAGAATGTCATTTGTTCTAGGAATTATATATTATGCTTTTTAAGTATTATATTGTTTTGTATTACACTGGTCGTGGTTGTTGGAGTGGATGAAAGTATGTCTGTTATATGGGGTGGCCATATAAAGGGGGTGTGGGTGGACAGTTGGAAAATACTACTACTATGATTAAGTCTATGATGAAAAAGAATCACAAAATATCTCACTTTTTGCCGGCCATCCCTACAAGTTTTTTTTGACGAATAAAACAGGAAGTAATAATGACTTATGATTTATATAAGGGGTTAGGGCTTTGATGCCATTTCTGACATAGAATACGCAGAATCCTCCAACAGCTGGTACTCCGATATGCGCACTTCAGGATGAAATGTGATAAATGAAAGCTGTTACGTGTGTGCACGTATCCCGCACGCATCAGGGGCTCCTAAGGTTTTAGTTCCACATCCAGTCCCAATTACAGAGGCACAATGCCTGGTACATCTTGCACTATGGAGGATAAAGGACACATTCCAGGCATACAGCGTGCAGTTGAGGAGCATTGATCTAGACCCAGCACTATGCAATGGCAACACAAAATACTGCAAGTGTCTACAAGTACCATATTTTTCCTTTTTTTCCTCACATGTCAACGACAAATGGCAGGGCACCACAGTGAGGTGTCCGGCAGATGGACTGATCGAGTATAGCAAAGTAGCAATAGCCCAAGTAGAGACTATGTGTGTGCAAATATAGTCCCAATACATCACAAGGCTGACATGGATTGCAACAATGGAGAAGCCAGTGCGAATACATAGAGCCATAGACTATGAACTTTGTTTTAGCAATGAAGGAACAGTTCCTGTTGGCGCAAACACACAGTGCAACCACACTCTTGTGATCCCTGATATGATGAACAGTACGGCAGCAGTGATGAATTATTACTGAGTTTGTGGCCGACAAGCCTACTTGCACCTCTCACCATGCTGGAGGGGCAAGTGTTCATTGGCCACACTGCACTCAGTGCTACTAGTAATCCCAGAAGAACACATGAAGGGAGAAGAAATGCCTGTCAAGGTGCCAACAGCCACTCCAGTACCTAAAGAATCAGAAAGAAACTTGCAGATTACACAATAATTTGGTATGCTGCCAGAAAAAGGATGATTTCAACAGCGGGGAAGAAAGAAGAGATCAAACTATGTCTCAATGGACTCTTACACACTGCTCAGAGGAATACCTGATGAGTATCGAATTTTTAGCTCAGCAGAGACTTTTTCATCTTTTTTGGCTCCTGTGGTACAAGCAGCTGCTGCACTTTTGTACCCCTGGAAGATGCATACAATGGGTCACTATCCCACGTCATTGAGGCGGTGCACAATCTAGGTGTTCAAATGTAGAAAGAAGGTGGCGTTCAGAACACGAACTGGCTATCGCTTGTCTTTGATTAGGACTTGTCATGGCTGGGGGCAGCAGTAAAAATACTGGCGCCTGTTATCGTATTCTTCTTGGTCCTCTTCTGCACGTGCCAATTGGATCTCCGATGTTTTGTCAATATAGTCCCTAATAGTGCAAAGATGATGGTATTAATTGGGGGATCTAAAACACCTTGCCATACAATAAAAAGCGAAACTCAAACTAATATTTCTGGGGTTGTAGATATGTCGGATGGGGATGAGTTTGTTACTGTAGAAGTAACAAAAGGGGGGATGTTGAGAAGAAGCTAGGGCCTTTCTGCGCCCCCAAGTGCTTTAGAACTAGGCAAGACTTATTATGACTTCTCCTAGGCACTACAAGAAACCATGGGAAGGGGGGGGGCACTGGGAAAGCTCTCATGCAAATATAATCATATACACAGACATGGCAGGAACTACAAGAAGGCAGTTATTATTTAAATATAAGGTGAAAATAATATTAGCTGAATACATTTAATCTCAAAGCACGATAGAAGCAGGCTCTCTGAGGGGAAGAATGCAGCCCATGCTAAAAATGGAATGCAGGGATCATGTAGTGTTGTGTCACTAAAGCTAGCAGAGAGGCACAAAGTAACTCAGCAGCTGTCTGTTGTCTGTCAAAAGCCCATGTATGCTAAAATAGGATTTTAACATACTCAATGCACAACATGCCGAAATATGAAAACAAGGTTTAAATAAATTTACAGGACCAGATAAAAACATGAGTAGAATGGGTGGAGTAGGAATGAAAATCAGTTATAGAAATGTTTAGTATTTCCTGGGGCTAGGCCTCAAGATTTGTAAAAAGTCTGCAGGGCTACAGTGTGTGTCTATGTAAGGTAGCAATGTGCAAAGTTGCATGTCCTAACAGAAATCGCTGATGAAGAAAGGAAGACTTGAGCATCCCTTGTATGGAAGCAGGACGGTGTGGGATGGAGCCATGCCCATATCCAGGTATGTGGCTGAGTGGACTAATGCATCCACTACAGGGACCTGTGTTTGACCTCATGGTCACAGGTTCAAATCCCGGCAGGTCCACGCAGCCCTTCATCTTTCCAAGGTCGATAAAATGAGTACCATTAACTTGGGTAACAATAAACATCTGTTATTAGCATCAAGATGCCCCTTCGGGGGTGAACGGCGCTTTACAAATACGCCTGTTATGTTATGTTATATCCAGTGATCCAGTGACCAAGCCAAGAGTATAAAAGCTCCTGCCTGGCACCAGTTTGCCCAAGGAACGGTTTAGGGGAAGAACAGACCGTTCAGGCAGCAGAGTTCTTTGCTCCTATGCTCATTTCTGTAAATAATATATTTGTTATCCTTGCAATATAGACTCTTGGCCTTACTTCCCTAGAAGGGTGTACTTTACTCATGTGTGAGCGTGATTTAGGGGCACCCTTATAATTAGGGATACCCCTGTTATTTGGGCTACCCTGCACCCATATTGGGTTGTTTGTGACATCTCCGCCCACCGCCTTCCCTGAGCTCCCAGCGTACTTCTTTCCCTTTGGAGGCGCTCCTCCGGTCAGGCGTTTTGGGATGGTGGCACTGTCTTGGTCCTACGCCTTCCTTTGGTGCTGCTGGAGCAGATGCTCCATTCCATCTAGCTCCTGACAGGGTCTCAGTGGTGGCTCTGTGATCTCGCTGCCATTCGGCAGGTCTAGCTTCTCCTGCTGGCTCTGCGTTCTCTGGTCTTCTGATTCTCAGTTGCAGCAGCTTCGCCGTGCATCCTGTGGGCTCCCCCCCTGCTGGGTGCGCATTTATTTCTCCATAGGCCGCACCTTTCAGGAGGTGTCCTCTCCAGTGTGGCTCCGCGGGTCTCCCTTTTCGACTCTGCGAGTGCAGATGGAATCTCTCTTTCCTCTGCAGTGAGGAGGTATGTTTACATCTGTTTCTCTCGGCCGGCTGAAAGACTGTGCCTGAGCATGATCAGAATACACACCAGCTGTTGATACCTGAAGTAGAACTTCATTAGACAAATCAATTCCAATATACGCATCAACCTTATTTTATTCTTCTGACAAGAGATACCTGTGCTCTAAGGGGTGGGGGGAGTTATAACCAGTGGGATCCTGCTTGCCCTGTCTCCTTTGGGGTGTTAACCTTAGTGGGCTCACCTCACCTCACTAGTCCCAAAGAAGGTGGTTCAACCTTGGGCAGAGGGGACAAATTCTCTGGATTCATCACATACCCCTTCCACTGGGTTTGAGCCCTCCTCTAGTCGCTCTTTTCCCTTTCTATGTTTGATGGTAAAACACATAGGTTGCAGGTCAAGAAACCATCTCCTTACCCTTGCATTGGTGTCTTTGGTCAGGTATATCCAGGTAAAAGGGGAATGGTCAGTGATAAGCCTGCTAGATAATAGCAGAAACTGGTAATGGCTCATTTTATAGCCATAGCTTCCAGTTCCACAGTGGCGTAACTCTGTTCATAAGCAAACAGCTTTTGGCTAGTGTACAAAACCTTATGTACTTGGCCATCATGCAACTGCGGCTGGGTAGCTTCCAGACCTACTTCGGATATATCAGTTTGCAAAGCAAACTCTTGAAGTCAGGCATCTTAAGGAGGGGTCTTGTCACAAAAGATTTCTTTCAGGCCTTCAAATCTGTTTTGATCTTGACGATTCCAGACACGTTTAATGGGCTGGATATTTTTTTACTTGTCCGTCAGGATGACAGCAATGCTTGAAAAATTGGGAATTAATCTACGTAATAACCAGCCAAAGCCAGGAAGTCTTGACGTTCTCTCTTGATTTTTGGTGGAGGAGTCAGGGCAATTGCCTTTCCTTTTTTCGTCTGGTTAAGACCATTCCCTACAACCCAAGTATTTGACAACGCTTTGGGCTACATGTCACTTGTTGGGAATGGAGCAAATCCTAGCTCTTCTTTGGCCCCTATTAACCTCGTACAGGTGCCTGAGATGTGCCTCCCAACTCTGAGAATGGATCACAATGTCACCAAGGTAAGCCCCAGCAAACGAGGCATAGGATCTTAAGACCTTGCCCATAAGTCATTGGACGGTAGAAGGGGCTACATGCAGGGCGGCGGGAAGGAGCGTACTTTCATATAAACCCTGGGAGGTTGCTGGAGGCGGTCTTCTCCTTATTGGCTGGATTTAAAGGCTCATGCCAAAATCCCTTCGTCAAGACCAATGTGGAAATTAACTTAGCGTTTCCAAGCCTCTTAATCAATTCATCAATATTTGCATTGGTTCGTTATCGAGGCTGTCTTGGAATTTAGCATTCGGAAGTCAATGCACAATCTCCACAAGTTATCTAGCTAGGAAACCCAGACTAGTGGGGAAGACGAGGGATTCTCTAGGGCTTCTATTGCCCCTAGTTGTACCATTTCTTCCGATATTATCTTCCGTCGAACATCAGGAAGGTGATTTGGTTGTAAGTTGTTTAGTTTATTTTATTTGTTAAGCGCAACCCAGCCCGGAGGCATCTTGGTGCTATTCTTACATGTTGCACAGGCAAAGAATACATAACATCTGGCATACAATATTAAAAACACAGAGATTACAGACATACATCTGGCATAACATCTGTCATAAATCTCTGGCATACAATAATAATACACAATGGTTACAGAAATGTACAAATATAAATCAGTCAAAAAATTGGCCAAGTAACAAGTGTGCAACAAGGAATGTTTGCAACCAGTTAGTCTAGCTATTGTGCAACCGGATTGAAGTCTTGCTCATGGAGCCAACCTTTAACCTTCTTTCGGAATAGAGGAAAAGACGATTCCTCTTCTTAATGATGCGGGAAGTGCGTTCCATTTCTTTGCAGCGAGCACTGGGAAGCTGACCCCGCCTGCACGTTGTTGTTTAAAGCATGGAATGGAAACACAGTGCGATTCAGCTGTTCTGGTGGGTCGTGTCGAGGAATGACGTGAGATGGTGTTGGACAGGTAGATCAGCGCTTGGGTGGCAAGGCACTTGGTGGGTGAGGGAGAGAGTTTTCAGGTCAATTCTTTGCTTAATATTAAGCCATTTTATTGTGTGTCTGGTTGCAGTAATGTCTTGCTTCCTGGGAATGTTACAGGCTGATCTGATAGCATTATTTTGCATAACTTGCATTTTATGGAGGTTTTGTTGAGAAGTGCCCAAGTATAGCGGATTGCAATAGTCGAGCATCAATAAGATTAGCGCTCTAGCTACTGAGATGCAACTAGTTGTAGTCAGATATGGGCTGCAAGCCGTAATGAGCTTACAGGTGTAGGCTGTGGATGATGCCCAGGCACTAGTTTGTCTCGTTAAATTGAGAGCAGAGTCAATGTAGATTCCTAGTGTTTTCACCACGTTGGCTACTTTAACCATCAATGTTAACTGAGGTGAATAGGGCACCTTATGTGTTTAGTTTGACTGTTGAAACTCAGTCTTCTCGTCAATAAGGCAAAGCCCATGCTTCGCCATCCAGGTTTGTATAATGCTGTAAATGTCGTTGAGGGTCTTACTATCTACAATGCGATCAGCAGTAATAGGGATGAGTATCTGGGTATCATCCACGTAGTTGGTGTACGTAACCCCCAGATAGTCAAGTTTATCAAAAAAGAGGCTTAGTGAACACATTGTAGAAAGTAGGGGACACACAAGATCCTTGAGGAACCCCACAGGTGACTGGAGTGGGTGAGGCAGAGGCTGAGGGTGCAAAGACTCTCATGGATCTGTTATTGAGGACTCAATCCACGCATTTGCTTGGTCCGAGAAGTGTGCCGCAGATGAGAGGTGTTTGCATAAAACTTTATGGTTCACCAAGTCAAATGCCGCTGATAAGTCAAGTAACAGCAGCAAGGCTAATTAACCCTTATCTTTTAAAGTCTGGATTTGCGTCTTCAGGTCAATGAGCAATGTTTCTGTCCCATGTCTAGGTCTAAATCCTGATTGTCTCATACCTAACAGGTTGTTGGATTCGAGGTATTGCTGTATCTGCAGATAAGCTGCTCGGTCCAGAATTTTAAACAGGAAAGGAACCGTTGTGATGGGTCTGTAGTTTGAGGGGTTGTTTAGTAGCAGGAGTACTTAGGCGTCTTTCCGATTATAAGGTACAATGCTGGTTTTGATTGAGCATTAATGAAAGAGGTAATGAATGGGGCAAGTTCATTGGCAGCCTCCTTGATAAGTGGGGCTGGACAGGTGTCTCCCTGACAATTTGATGGTTCGAGTTTCAGGGTGATGGTTTCCACCTCTTTAATAGAGAGGGGTGTGAAATTGAATTGGGGAAAAATGGTTTTTCAGTGAGGGAGGGAGAGTCCTGAATAGGAGCAGTATCGGTGATAAGTGTTTTTTGGTTTCTATTTTATTTAGGAGCATAGTAATCTTGTCTTGAAAAGCATTCTGTATATTAGTACACCATACAGTGTCTTTAAGACAGGTATCAGGAGATGGGCAGGTGATTCCAACTCTTTCAGGATGTTGAATAGTTCCTTTGTACTGGATTTAGCTCTGGATATACGATCGTCTTTTTTTAGCTTGGACAATGGCTGCCTTATAGTTCAATGAGGCTGCAGTGAAATTGCCCTTGTTTAGTGCCGATGGGGAACTTTTACATGATGTTTCAGCCATTCTTTTCAATTTCCTAAGAGTCTTAAGGTGTGGAGTATACCATTTGTTGAGGTGAGCTCAGGGTTTGGATTTACGTAATTTAAGGGGCGCTATGGTGTTAATAGCCTTAAGGATGGTTTCATTGGGTGAGCAGTCGCCGGTGGTCCTGAGGGAAGTGCAGGCCAAGCGAAGCCCTGTCTGGCCCTGCGGGCCTCCGTGAGTTCTTTTCTTTCAAAAATTGTTAAATTGAGCTTTTGCGCTCTGTGCGCGTGTTTGGTGCTGCCTGCTCCCCCCCTCCCACTTCCTGGTCCTCCTCTCCCTTCCCGCCCACCCTCCCCCTCCCCTTCCTCCCTCTGCCTATAACCACCCCTCTCCTGGGCAGCCCCACTGCCCGGCAGCCTCATGGCTAAGGGCCCCTTAGGCAAAGGGCGGCTCCGACGGTTGCGGCTCCCTGTGTGTCTGCAGGTGTCCGCAGGGGACGCCTGGCGCCGGTCCACCTGTTGGCTCTACCTGCTCCCTCGGCCCACCGCACTTAGACCTGTCACCCTGACTTCACTATGCCTTGCAAACTGTGGTAAACTAGGGTTTTTCTCCCCTCGCAGGATTTTCAAACTTAGGTGGCCTCTCCACTGGGTACCTGATATTGCATTACTGTGTTCACTGTGTTCTGAATTTGTGGTAAACTAGGGCTTGCTGTTCACTTCCTGTCCGCTCATGCTTGTCCTACCCCCCCCTCCCTCTTATCCCATGGTGCTCTCTATCTCACCTATCTTTTCTAACTGCTTCTCCATTGCCTATCCTGCTCTTCTCACTAAATCTGGTAGGAAAAAGTTTAAAAAGGACATCCTGGTCATCCAACCCATGCCTCCCTATCGCTGACACCTACACCAGTGCCTCCTCTAAGGAAACTCTCACTGACATCCTCCTTTTCGTGCCTTCACCTGATCTATGGACCCTTCATATGGTCTCTGTGCTCTCTCCTATCTCCTCTTCTCCCATTAATGGTGGCACCTGTTGGGATGTCCTCTTGGCCTCCTTCCACTCCCCTAAGGCCATCATTAATGTCTAAGCTAATGGGACCGTCTTGGTCCAAGGCCCTCAGGCCAACCTTCATCTCTTTGATAGACGCTTCCCGCGCCTCATCAACTTCCTTTCCTCTCCTGCTGTCCCCCCCCTCTGTCCTCGGCTACCTTGCCTCTACCCTCCCTCCCTGCCCCCTCCCTTACTCCTTCTTCTCCTCCGCAAGGCGTACCTCTGATCTGTACCCCTCCCCGGAAGTCCTTCAAAGATGGCAACCTTCTCCACATTGCCACTCTTAACTCTCGCTCTGCCGTCAAACATTCCTCTGATATCTGCCACCTTCTTAAGGAATTGGACCTGGACGTACTCGGTCTCACTGAGACATGGTTCACGGCCAGCTCTGTCACCAGCTTTGACACACTCCTACCTGACGGCTACAAGATCCTCTCCGTGCCCAGGCCCAACCGTGCTGGGGGAGGGGGTGTGTGGCCCTTATCTTCCCTGAGTGGATTCCTGCCACTGCTATTCCCACGCAGACCTACTCCTCTTTTGAATGTCTTGTCTGCCGACTCTCTCTCTCTCCTAGCCATTCCCTTACCGTGGCTACTATCTATCGGCCACCTGGTCAAATTTCCTCCTTCCTCTCCGAGTGGGCGGACCTCTCCTCCTCACTCCTGTCCTCAACCACTCAACTCCTCATTCTTGGAGACTTCAACATCCACCTGGATGCCTCCTGTCCCCCCTCTGGACTCTTTCGCAACCTCTGAGACTCTCTCTCACTCTCTATTCTCCCATCTGGGCCAACCCATTCTGCTGGGCACACTCTTGATGCCCTGATCTCTTCTGACCTTCCCCTCTCTGTCCCTCTCTCCACTCCTCTCTCCTGGAGTGATCACTTTCTCCTCTCCTCCCACCTCACCCTCCCTACTCCACAGGCAAAGCCACCCTCATCACTGCCATCCTCCTTCTCGGTCATCCGACCCATGAAGCGTGTGTCAGTTGAGGCTTTCGCTGCCACCTCCTCGCCCCCTCTTCCCCCTTCGGCTGACACCCACCCTGACACAGCCCTCTCCACTCTTTACTCTGCTATATCTGATACTCTTGATATCCTTGCCCCTGTCATGAGAATCCGCCTGATGCCCAAAGCCAAATGTAACTCCTGGTTTGACTCGGATCGCGTCACCCTCAAATGCAAGTGCAGGGTGGCAGAGAGGAAATGGCGTGCTTCATGTTCATCCTCTGACAAACTGGCCTGTCGCCTGCTCCAAAGGCATTACCGGCTCTCCGTTCTCACCAAAAAGAGAGCCCTTATCCAAGCCCGCATCACTGCGGCATCTAACAATTCGGCTGAACTCTTTAAAATCTGCAAGGAGCTGGCCAACTCTGCTGCAGTCTCTACCTCTCCTGTCCCCTCCCAGGCCCTCTGTACGGCACTGGCCTCTCACTTCATTTCAAAAGCTCAGGAAATCCGGTCCTCACTCGCCTCCCATCACCTCCCCCCCTCTATTCCCTGCCCGTCCTCTGGCCCTTCTGCAGCCACCCCTCCTCTCTCCTTCTCTGCCTTTCCCCTTTTTTCTGTTGATGAGGTTTCGAGACAAGTCCGATCTATGAAAGTCTCATCAACACAGGTCCACCCCTGCTCCTCCAAAACTATTAAGGACCACATCGACTCCTTGGCTCCTGCCCTTGCTGACTTCTGCAATCACTCCGTCGCCTCTGGAGTCTTCCCATCCCCTCAAGCACTCCCTTGTGCACCCCCTTCTTAAGAAACCCTCCTCCGACCCGTCCTGCCCAGCTAACTATCGCCCTATCTCTATCACTCCTTTCCTGGGCAAGCTCCTGGAGAAACTTGCCATCTCCCAGCTTAATCTCCATGCTGAATCTGTTGGTAGCCTTCATGACCACCAGTCTGGCTTCAGAGCTGCCAGAAGCACGGAAACTGCTCTCCTGAACAGCCGTGAGGACCTGCTCTCGAACCTTGACTCTAACATTCCTTGTGTTCTCATTTTGCTTGATCTCTCTTCTGCCTTTGATACTGTCAACGATACCATCCTGCTCAACCGCCTCCGTGATAACCTGGGTATCACTGGTCAGGCTCTGGCTTGGCTGACCTCTTTCCTCTCAAATCGACCCTCCCAGGTCCAACTGGGGTCTTTCCTCTCTGACATATTTTTCTCTACCTGTAGTGTCCCCCAGGGTTCTAACCTCTCTCCCCGGCTGTTCAACCAGTACCTGGCACTTCTCGCCCACCGCATCGCTGCTCTCTGCCCCTACTTTCAGTGCTATACCGATGATACCCAGTTCATTTTCAGGCTACCCTCGGCCTCCTCTTCTCCTTCCCTCATCTCTGACTGTCTTTCTGCTATCCAGGAATGGTGTGCCGCCAACGACCTCTGCCTTAATGCCTGTAAGACCAAGATTCTACTCATCGGCACACCCACTCCCTCCTTCCCTGCAGTTTCTGGCCGGCCTCTCTTGGCCCCCTACCTGCAAGGCTAAAAACCTCGGGGTCATCTTCGACTCCACTCTCTCCTTCTCGCCTCACATTTCTGACGTTTCTAAGAAGTCACACTACCTGCTGCACCTCCTCAGAGGTATCCTTCCTTTCCTCTCCTTCCCCCAGAAGCTCACTGTCTCCAGAGCCCTGGTTCTCTCGAAGCTGGACTACTGTAACAGCCGCTACCTAAATCTGCCTGCCTCTACTCTCCGCCCTCTGCAACTCATCCAGAACAGGACTGCGAGACTTGTCTTTGACCTCAAGCCCCGGGACCGTATCTCTCCAGGACTGAAATCGCTACACTGGATCCCTGTGGCTGCGAGGATTAAGTTAAAAACCCTCTGCATTGTCCACAAGGCCTTCTGGGGCCTGGGGCCAAAATACCTTCAACTCTCCCTTCCTAAATATCTTCCTTCTCGTGCACTTCGCTCATCCGCCTCCAACTACCTCAGGGTCAGCTGCTTCTCTAAGCAACGAGTTGGTGGGAGATCTCTCTCTGCTGCAGGGGCCTCCCTCTGGAACAGCCTTCCTGCCTCCCTAAAACTTGAGGAGAACCACCTCCGGTTCCGGAAGCGCCTCAAAACCCTCCTCTTTGCTTCTGCTTTCTCTCCCTCTCTCCCCTGCTAAATCACTGAAATTGTACTTAATCAGCAACTGGGCCACTCAGCAATCTCGGTCCTTGGCCCAGCCACTCTCCCCTGCACTGCCTTCCCGGCAACCACTGCACTGCGGGACTGTCTCTGTATCCCTACAGCCCCTCTTCCTAGCACTTGTCTGCACTTATCTTGCACTTGCCACCAGCTGGCCCTTATTATTTATCTTGTTTGTTACTAACCGTGCACTGCACTTTCCCCTTTCCCTTTCCCCCTTGCACTTTTCCCGTCTCCTTAACCTTGCACTTGCGCGATCTGAATGACACCTGGCCTAGTAGGATCGCTGTCTGTCTCCCTGTGTCCCCCCTCCCTGCCTCGCCGCGCCTTGAAACACTTGTGTATAGGCGCGTTACAAATGCCATATCATATCATTGTACAGGCCTACTAGTACTGTTGCGTCAGAATGTGTTATAGTTGGGCGAGTGATAGGTTGAAGTAATGGAACAAGTTTCTCTAAGGTGAGATTGCCTTTATTTCTGGTCATCATGCCAGGTACTTGAATTTGAGGAGTGGGTGGCACAACGTCATTGATAGTGAACATAATTAGGTGGTGGTTGGTCCAGGCACATGGGATATTGGAGAGTATATCGATATTACAGTTGAGGTCTACTAACCAATCCAATGCTCTTCCTTTGTAGTGAGTGGGATTGGACATCCAGTGTATGAACCCTAGTTCAGTAATTGTGTCCTTAAGGGCACAGGCTTTGAGGTCTTTGGGATCTTGAAAACCTAAATTAAAGTCTCCCAAGATAATGACTTGAGAATTACTTTTGGTATTGGTAGATAACAAGTGTGATATATCATTTTCAAAAGTAGTAGTTGGACCTGGTGGCCGGTAAATCAGGTGGATTGTGATAGTGGATGTGGTAGAAGTGGCCAGTTTACTAGATAATAGTTCTGTTGATGGTAAAGGTTAGTTGTTGACAATTCCTAGGCCTAGAGCTGTTTTATAGATGAATGCCGTGCCTCCTCCTTTCGAGATGTTGGCATCTCTGTCAGAATGTAAGATAGAGTAATTCTCTGGGATGGCAAGGGCGAGTGAGGGTCCTGATGATGGATGAAGCCATGTTTCCGTGATGGCAATGAAGTCGAGGTCATGAAGTGTTATAATGTCAGCTATGTCTAATGCATGAGTTTGAAGCGATCCGGCATTGATAAGGCCCGCTTTAATGGTGGGAGAAGGGTTACTATGTTTGGCCTTAGGCGGCCTCCGACTGTTTTCAGATGCAATGGAAGGCATAGTTTTATTGGCCGGAATGATGGTTGCTGCGATACTAACTTTGTTGATCAGTGTGTAATGTTGACGTGAGGATCTGGAGCTAAGTCTGTAGTTTCTAAGTGGTATAGAGCAAGGAGACGTGGGGCAAGGTGTAAATGTAAGTGTTGATGATTGATGTAGCTGTGGCTTGGTGTTGCATATAGGGAGAGTTGCGCGTGGTTGTGCTGCTGTGACATGAGATGGTGCAGTTGTCGAATGATGAGCTTTGTGTTCAGTATTTAAGAGTAGTGGTGGTAGTCTCTGGGTGTAGTAGCGTTCAGAGTGAAGTCAAGGTTGTAGGAATTTCGACAGTGGGATTTGGGCTGACGGTGGGAGATTAGTTGCCATAGTCATGCGAGTGGCGGTGCATTGTGATTAGTTAAAGTGCCCATGGGGCTCAATGGAGGCCAGCCTATCGAGAGTGCTGATGCGGGTAGGTCTAGATAGATGAGGCTGTGAATGATAAGTATGAGCACTGAGCAAGATAAGTGCATGACTGATACTCATAAGGGTTTAGCGGGTATCTGAGTATGCACTTTGTAAACTTGCGCAAGACTGGGCTATAGGTAGAGGCTTATGGGTATTATCTATGAAATGCTAGGGTCCATGCACAATCAAATTGCTGGAGTGGTACAATGGCAGCATAGAACAATTGAGATCACATGCAAATGCCGGTGCTGTTTGTTAAAGAATACAATTGATCTTTCCCCATGTGGACAGTTTCAAAAGTCCCCATCTATCAAGGTTCGATTTTGGTTTCGTTAAGATCATTGCAAGATTCATTGTTGGGAACTTGCCCAGATCAGGACTGATCCAATTACCCAGATATTTCATTTCGCCCGGACACCAGGCGAACTGGAATTGAGCATAGGTGTGTTGCAGGCAGATATTGTTTACTGGGAGGATTTCGGACTTACTCCAACTCACCTTATAAGCAGAGTCTAGGGAGAATCGCTGGATATCTCGCATCATGTAAGGTATGCAATTTGCTGGATCCTGTAGGGCCACCAGATCATCTGCATAGAGCCAGATTAGATTTTCATGATCATTCCCAATTATTGGTTGAAGACTGTCATCAGCTCGCAATAATACTGCCAATGGTTCCATCAATAAAATGAATAATAATGGAGAAAGCGGGCAGCCCTGCCTATTACTCCTATGAAGTTGAAAAGTGTTCGAAATGAGGCACTAACTTTCTCAACATGCATTTTAAGCTTTTGATTAAAACGCTCCACCAAGCCATGTGTCTGCAGATGATATATGGAAGACTGGAGGGTTTTGATGTTCCATTTTCTTGACTTCCTGCATTAGGTGGGACAAAAGGGTGGTACCCTGGTCCGTTAGCTTTCTCTGGAAAATTCCACTCTGGACAAAAAGGGATACAATGTCTTAATATATGTTGCATCGTGTTATTTCGAGTGGGAAAAACCTCTGGACTTAGGGTGGAGTACTCTATGATTACAAGGATGTACTTGTTGTCCAATTATGATGGTTCTAGAGACCCCACTATGTCCATGGCTGTTCTGGAAAACAGTATTACAATGATGGGCAAGGGTTCTAAGGGAGGTTGGGGAACCGGGGTGCCTGAGACTTTTGGCAAATTTCACAATTTGGCCAGTTAGGTCTTGACGTCAGCATATACACCGGGTATGATATGATATTTGATTTGTATCGCACTCGTACACAAGTGTTTCAGAGTCAGTAAAAGTTGCTAAGGACCTGATCTTGGAATGCAGGAGAGGGAACATTTGGGAATGATAATGAATAAAGGGCTTGGGGCCTCTGGTACAAGAAACCAATCTAAGATCACTGCAAGCATCCGCCCAGTTAAAGGGAACACAAGCTGCATGGGACCCAGAGGGGAGATTGTACGGTAGATGAGCGTGGACTCAGCAGTCAGAGAAATATTGAATGCATGCATACTGCCAGAGTGTATCAAGGTATGCGCATTTTGTGGCATGAATTGTTTCAATGTAAATCCAGGTGTGGTAAAAACAGGCTGAAAAACTGTACAGACATGATCATGTTGTGGCAATTTATCCTAGAATGAAATGCAACCTTAAGAGAAATAGTTCTCAAAATGTCTTTTTTGAACACAGCGCTGCAACTATTCAAAAGACAGCCAGTGTTGAAGAGTTCTGGAAGAGAAATCTACTTGAGGCTAGGATTTGGTGAGGGGTTCTCTAAGGGGCAATGTGTTTGTCTTGGCAGCAAGACAATGCAGCGAAACATAGGTTTGAATCCCGATCCTGCGCTTACAAACCAATCTCTGGTATTAAGCTTTTTATAAAAGAACAATTATAGTAATAATAATAGGATGCAGTCAACAAGTTCAATTCAAATTAGTAGTTATCTGGACAAAGTAAAACAGGAGTTATGGAGTATGATCAAAGACAACCGTACATCCTCATTAGGATCGGCTGTCTGCTTATTATTAGCAATATTCCAGCAGCCCCATTGCAAATGAAAAACCAGAACACTTTTGGACAATGTTACTGCAGCTTCTCAGAGTGTCTTCTTCACTCTCATCGCGACCTGGAGGAGATAATGAATACTGAAATATTTTCAGTAAGGTCTGGCAGCAGGCTTCTTCTCCTTCTGAATCCCCTTAATCACTGTTGGAATCGTCCTCTGCATCGACATAGATTGTATCGGTAACCTCAGAGGCCGGAGTCAGTATCTAATGACAAGGGCCCTCATTAGGACCCTGGCGCTAAGGGGTTTGCGCCAGCGTTAGCTGCGCCGACCCCTTACCGCCAACTACGAGTTCCCATAGCGCCATGGTCATTTTTCCGCCCGCTTTTTGCGGGCGTAAAAATCCATGGCGCTATGGGACCTCGGTGTTAATTACGCCACCGTAGTGTACGGTGGCGTAATTAACACCTTCCCCACTCCCATTGAGCCCTATGGGGCCGAAATGGGAATGGGGAAGGGTAAATGGGTCAATGGGGACTTACCGCCCCGCCGACCTCGGAATGGGGCGGTAAGTCCGCCATCCGCCATGGCGTAAAGGGACTTTGCGCCATGGCGGAAAAGTCCGCCGATGGCGGAAAAAATCCGCCAGGGTCGTAATGAGGGCCAAGGTGTTTTAGGAACCATTCGAGCTGGCTGAAAATGCCGTTCTGGAGCACACCCACAAGCTCAAACAGGGCATTTGCGTACAGGTAGTACAGGTAACGAAGTTTTGGAATCTGCAGGCGCTCATGCTCCAACATCGACTGAAGAATTGGGCAAGGACAAAATCATGGTTGCCCCTGGGGCAACTGGTAAGCCTGGACCCGCCTATAATATGAGGTGTGCATCTAAGTCGGAAGCCCAGACACTTCACAACAGACTGTGTGGTGAGGAGAATCTGATGAGGTCATTGCAAGAAGGTTTGCAACGCTGATGCACCTTCAAGTAAACATAATTCCCTGGCAGCGTGGAATGGCAGGGTTTGGTGTCTGGTTCTGGCAGAGCCTCCTTCACCTGTGAATGGAGAAATCTAATATTTAGTAATCTTCATCTTCCAACTGAATATTCAGACTGTGTGCTGGCACTGAATGTGAAGTATCCATATGCATAGAGTGTCCAGAAAGAATTTCATGGGGTGATGTTAAGACGGATTTCTGAACACGTCAGTTTCCCCGTAAGAAAGGAGCGAAAGCCCAGAGGAGTGCGGCAGAAGGCTGCACTTCTCTGGCAAAGTCGAGAACAAGGTGAAAAACAACAGCAAAAAGTTTAGGGGTTGCCACATGGAAGGAAAATTACCTACAATTACGAAATCTTTCCTAACAGGTGACAAGCCATGTTTTTTTATGGCGGTTATTGCACATGTGTAGTAGTACTAAGGGTAAGGCTTCAGGCCATTTGAGGCAAGGTTCTAGGCACACC
Organism: Ambystoma mexicanum; assembly: GCF_040938575.1. Lineage (NCBI taxonomy): Eukaryota > Metazoa > Chordata > Amphibia > Caudata > Ambystomatidae > Ambystoma > Ambystoma mexicanum. Next base: position 13,187,563 of record NC_090925.1, on the reverse strand, counting down.
TTTGAAAGTCAGACTTTAATATCTCTTTTGGGGTGCTCCACCATCTCACTGAACTGGGGCCGTAAGCGCAGTGTAATTGCTAGGAAATATTAGGAGCTTTACATACATTCCTGATGATTCTTCTGCTAAAATGGGACCCTCGATCACTCCAAACCGACGAATGGAGGCAACTAAGAGTCATTTTACTACAGTCACAGAATCAGCTTTCCAAGCGGGATAAACCTCTACCCAAGCGACTGCAACAAGACAGTACTCAGAATTCTGACATGCATGGAGCTGTATGGAGCTTAACTGCCCAATTAGAAATGGCCATTACAGGACCAGATGTGCCAAAGGCACAGCAGGCTTTGTATAATCCCCTTGCCCGCTCAAATGGGCAGTTACTTTTTTGAATGGTCATATAACTTTCGTGTTGCACCCGACTGGGCAGGAAATCTTTGGTTTTCAGTCATATGTATTGCACCGTTCATTGAATCCGCCTCTAAATGGCAGCATTTTAATGTTATTGGACTGCCGTGAGAAAGTTGGACATAATTTGTTGACTATTGACACATTACCCCAAAACTAAGGGCTACACGTCTGCTATGCAGAAACAATAGCAACATATATGACTAGCGTATTCCAACATATTATAACAGAGTTTAGTTTTCAGCTATAATTGCGCAGCATCTGTTCAACAGCATCATTACACTTGTATATTTGTGTTTCTCAGTCGTTTTAGTCCGTGGCATTTTTTGGTAAAGTTGTATTGATACCTGCACCAACATGTGCGGCTGTCTCAAACTGCTTGCTGTATTTAACTCGTTGAATTCAACGTTCTTAATTTCTATCTAGATTGTGGACGCTACCAAAGTTGTGTTAAATTGGTAATAGTGCATGTTGCTAATATCCAACCCATTTATACTCATTGCATTGCTAGAACAAGTTACTGCAGTCCCCTCAGGCTGAATCCCTTTGCTTATATTTGAGGATAGGTGTATTTCATTTGCACTGCCACCCTCCGTAACAACCCACATGTACAAATGACCACAAGGCAAGTTTCTCTCCGCTGGCCCTCTGTGATTACTATGCACAATATACACAGCAGGTCAAACCTGAGCCCAGTCATGCAACCAAGCTTGTTAACCATCTACCGATACCATCAAAGCTCTTTTATATCTCACTCCTCAGCCACTGCTGCTGGGTGAATTCTCATACCCGCTTTCAAAACAAAAATCATTGCCACTGTGTTAATCCCAAATGCCATTAGCTGTAAATACTCACAGTGAATAAGAAGCACCTAGTAAGCCTCGGGAGAGCAGAGGCTCCACTGCTGAATGGCAATCTATTAGCCCAGTGTGGGCCTCCTCCAAGAGGGTGACCTTCCCTATGAAATACCACCTCGTCCGGGCTAAAAAGTTCAGCTGGAAGAGCAAAATACCACCAGGTATTCACCAGCCTGAAAAGAAAGGAAGGACAGTTTAGTAGCAGAACAACGAGGAATGAATAAGTAACAATTTTAAATAGAAATTGACTGACCTGAATGAACTGGGAATTTGCTTAGAATTGAAAGTTTAGAAGAGGGTGGCAAAATTCGCTCTAATCTGGTATTTTCTTATAATGTTTTCTGATGGAACTCAGGGATATGAGTGGCATTACATAAATCGAGAGTTTTGAATGAGGTAGGGTAAAAGTGAAGGGTAGTTAATATTGTTAGTAAGGGACCTGTTTCCCGTACGGAACGAGGGCGCTCTAGTGGTAACAGAAGTGCAATGGAAAACAACAAGGTGTCCAAAGTTCAAAGCACTCTGATCTAGCATGAACAATTCATCAGATGAAGGGCTATCCAGTGACGATCCGTTAATGAGTAAATGTGTCAAAAACCAGGTAAGCAAGAAAAGTACAAATTTGGAATCCAAGATGCAAAGTCCAATCACCAGAGCCGAGGTCGAAGCAGGAGAACGAAGGTCTGTAGAAATGCAGAAGTCAATAACCAGGAAGCATAACACTGAACGAGGGAGAGGGATCAAAGACTGAGTAACAACTTTAATCAGAAGCACTCGCGTATGGAAAGTCTTCTGGTACTTCCAGGCTAGACTTCTTGGCGTATTGCGTGGGCGCAGATGTGGGCATGTACATGAGGTCAGCGTGCGCCGCGCTGACATTGCAACAGACGTGGAGAGCGGAGAGCCAGGGGGCGGGGGCGGGCTGCACTGCTCCAGGAGGCGCCATGGCAACAGCCAGGGACGCTGAAGCGGGCCGCAGGTCTTCCCTGCCTCGGATAATGATGGCGATGAAGGCTAGAAGCCAGGCCAGAGCCATGACAGCAGACTTTGCCAGGCATGTGACTAATATGCTTAAAAGAAAACAGCACATACATACAAATGTACCATACCAGTGGTTCCTATGAATTTTACCTGCATCAGGTGACAGTTATGACCATCATGGGAGCCAGACGACAATAAGGATGTGTCAGTGTGGGTGTGCTTGGCGCGGTAGAGTGAGCAACAGAACAGCAGGAGGGAAGTACCGGAGCTCCATGGCGACGTGGGGCGAGGGAGCTGAAAACAGCGAGAAAGAACATGCAGGACGGGAGGGCGGATGATTGGCAGGCAGATCCGTTAAAGACGATTCTAAGTGGCTATTGCCAGAACTCTTACCCAGAGCACATAGAAGACAAACAAGAAACTCCAGGCAGAAAATCAATGTAACAAAAGAGTTGCTACTTCAAAGCTTTTATTTGTCATTATAACAGAAGCATCTAAGATGTAATCAAAGATCTGTAAGCAAAGCAGGTTCTGTCTCTCCACAAACATTCTGGCAGATCATGAGACAAATAGTACTTTCAGCTTTTACAAATCAAAATTCAACAGGAAGCAGCCTCTGCATTATTTAGTATTCCCCTGTAGTTTCTGTTGACTTTTTCTCCCATGTGCCAGTCACCTAAGGTGTCTGAACCTTGAGTGCGTGAGCGTGCCTGTGTATTTGTATGTCTTGAGTATGCTACATGATAGGATGCACCATTTCTGTGCTTGTGTCTTTGTGCTACATGTCTGCCCTTTATCTGTGCTGTGCAGGGAACAGAAGATTCTGCAGCAACGTCAACTCAGCTTTTCATTCTTCCGAGGTTGATAAATTGAGCACTATTAAGTGGGTTAATCATAACAGCTATCATTACATCACAAGCAGCAAGAATCCTGCTTAAAGTGCTGTGTAACCGCTTACATATTAAGAGTAAATGGCACATCTAAAAGTGTTGCAATGTTTTTCGACAGCCAGCGCAACGGTCACTTTACACATACCAGTGGTAGTCCTTGCCTGAGATCAATAGCTGTGGATTTTTGCATATCTAAAGTTTCATGCGTCACCATATTTTTACAGTAAGAAAATGTGCATGCAGCTCGCCAATATTTCCTTGTTTAGATATTTATAAAATCTAAGCTCCATTGGTACTCACTGTTATTGAAAATGCATGTGTACAGGCCTAGTAAAGTTTCCTTCGGTGGGCACCATGTTTTTTTTCAGTAACAAACAATTGCTCTCCAGTTTGTGGGGTGAGTGCATTTCTCTAAGGTGGAATAGATATGATATAATGAACTAAGTTACTCATCCTGCAGGTCTAGCAGGTTTTTAAAGATTTCTAGTGGCCTGCACAGTCTTACCGCTCATCCCACATTTTGAGATAAACACACTGAAAAGATGCTACAATAAGTCGGGGAAGAAAGGAGCAAACCAATTTCAGTTCACAATACCAATCATTGCTCCCTTCCCAGAGTGAGCCTTAGAGTGTGCTAGTCTGGAACGATACAGTAAGATCACTCAAGGCACTACTAGGCAGTCAAAGTAAGAGCGTCAGGGCAAACCGGTATATCACTTACAGTGGCTTTAGGTCCACAGCTCCTTCCCAGACTCGGGAGCTTAATCCTGCAGTATTACCATACTGGAAAGAGTTGCAACCGGTGACTGTTCAACTGAAACACAGACAAGGACATCATTACTAGCCAGGAGGTCGTTTTTCAGGCAGGATGTTGCCGCGGCAGCAAAGGTTTGTGACGTCTCATGCCCTCTGCATTTCATAAATGCTAGGGCAGAGGGGAGAAAAATGGGTACTAAGTTAAAATATAGTTTTATATTTACCTAAACGAAAAAAATATCGATTCAGGAAAAAGTTGATAGTTGGCATGATATTCTCTATTAACAGCTGGCCGTGTTGTATGTTCTCTTACCTGATTGCATGTTGCGCCCTTAAGCCTCCGGGTACCCAGGTGTATATTACAAATATACTAAAGTAAAGTCAAGAAAGACCGCTCTGTGACCGCACAGAGTGGTCTTTCTAAATCAAACTGTCATGCTCCTGCCGCACACGAGTACACGCAAGGGCTGACAGTCTCGCCAGGACCCGGAAGCGCTCTCTATGGGAGTGAGGGGCCACCAGGCCCCCTCGCGCCGTACACTCCTCAGTACAAAGCTTGGACCATGTGCCCCCGGTAGTGGGATTGCCCCTTACCCTTATGTAAAGTTAACCACGGTTGACCGCTACATAGATGGGACAACTGAGTAGGACACGGGGCATCCATCTTTTGTGCCCCCTTTCGACTCCATCTTGGGTAAACAGGCTTCAATGCGATAGTACAGCAATGCTCAGCTCCCCTTCCACCTCAGCAGCCAAGGACAGACACACACATAAGGTGCGCAGGCAGCTGGCTGGCCCCCACCCTTGCACTCCCCCTGCGAAGGAAAGTTCTGCGCTCCCATTCTCACGCTGAAGCCGGAGAAAGTTGCAACAACCAATATGATACAGTTTTCTTCCTCTGAGATCACTGCTAGCATGAGAACCAGCATGTGAACCAGGATGAGCTAAGCACTTTCTGCTCGTTCGTCCCCATAAACGTGCAAGCCACCCACACCCACTTAGAGCAATTTATTGCCATCCTGACCCAGCGCTCCCTGCAAGGTATTTCTTTCAAGTGCCAGACCCTCGCCTGTGCTGCGAAACCCACCCAACACACCCACTACTAACCTTAAGCATCTTACCACAATATATGTTTTTACTTATACTAATAGGTCTAAAGCTTAGGAGATATGTGAAACACAGCTTGATTCTTTTTACATGCACAATAAAGGTCAAGGCCTCCAATTAAAACCACCAGTGACCCAATTGTACTGACAATAATTACTCTGTGTGACTTGTGTAGAAATATGAAAAGTAGCATAAAATGTTTAGATAATTTGTTATTTAGTGTTTTTCGAATGCAACATATTAGCTTAGGTAGTGACCACAGTGACCGGACCCTGACCTGCGTGGAGCACAAGATATTTGACGTCCGTCATCTCGTCAGCCACTCAGCCAACCAGAAGGAAGAGATGCCACCCACACCTACAGCACCACACCGCCTGGCCAATCGGGTCCATTTAGTATTTTTTGTTAGAGTTACTTTAATTGATATATATATGAGTAATGATGTAAATGATGGTAGGGTTTTTTTGGGTTATTTCCTAGCTGGAGAAATAAACCATTCTTTGAACTCTTGCAGCCGAGTCTCAGTGCCTCCTTCCCCGACAGGGGTGGTGTTGGTTATTTTATTTGCTCTCACACGTAGTAAGCCGGGGAAAGGCACCTACAGCTGTCGGGGGAGAAATGGCAAGTGTCTGCGTATGTTTGTGTGCATGTTGTGTGTGTTTGTGTGCATGTTGCGTGTTTGTGTTTTTTGGGGGAGGGGAATTCTTGTGTGGGGTGGGAGGCAGCGTGGACGTAGGAAAGGAGTTTGGGGGGTGAAACTCCCTGATTTCTAGCACATCCTGCCCGAGACGGTGGGGGTGGGGGGCAGAGCTATGTCATATCTTTGTTAGGCGACCTGCAAAAAGTGAAAATATGACATAACACTATAAAATGGCCTGCAATAGAACAGCCATACAATCCATTCGGGGGAGTGTGGGGGGGGGGGGGCAGCAGGAATCCAGTAGCCCCTCTGTTTCCAAAGGATGCCGAATTCATGCACCACCCTGTGGGCATATCTTGACTCGGTATAAATAGTGGCAGGCTTGATTTCTGCAAGGATACAGCACAGGTGAGCAATCAGTTGGGCCACCTGGGCTGTATTTAGGCCGCCAGAACTTTGTGAAGAATAAATACGGTGCCTGTAACAGCGACTCTGCCTCCATTGGTATTTTGTACACCAGAACCATCAAGGAACAGGATCATTTCTGAGTTATGCAGTGGCTTCAGATGAGCTCTCTGGGTCATGAGGGCTTCAACAGTACAAGGCAGTCATAGGGCATTCCATTGCAGAACCCTCAAGGAACAGGATCATTTCTGAGTTATGCAGTGGCTTCAGATGAGCTCTCTGGGTCATGAGGGATTCAACAGTACATGGCAGTCATAGGGCATTCCATTGCAGAACCCTCAAGGAACAGGATCATTTCTGAGTTATGCAGTGGCTTCAGACCAGCTCTCTGGGTCATGAGGGCTTCAACAGTAAAAGGCAGTCATAGGGCATTCCATTGCAGAACCCTCAAGGAAGAGGATCATTTCTGAGTTATGCAGTGGCTTCAGATGAGCTCTCTGGGTCATGAGGGCTTCAACAGTACAAGGCAGTCATAGGGCATTCCATTGCAGAACCATCAAGGAACAGGATCATTTCTGAGTTATGCAGTGGCTTCAGATGCGCTCTCTGGGTCATGAGGGCTTCAATCAGTAAAAGGCAGTCAGGGGCATTGCATCAGAGTGGACTGGGAGCATAGAAGTGGAATTAAAAACAGAACACATGCTGAGGGGAACATTAGCAGATGAAATGAGTAACGTATCTTAATTTCTCGGCCTAATTCGAAATATATATGCTGGGTCTTGCACTTCAGAAGCAAAGCAAATGCAGTGTGCAGTAATGCAACATTGACTGGGTGTCCTTGAACTAAAGGGTGTGCTTTCTCAAATAATAATTCAGTAAGAGCCACAGCTTGTAAACAACGCAGTAGCACTGTAGCCAATGATTCTAGTGCAGTGTTAAAATATGTGATTGGACGATGCTTACCCAACACTGTGCAATTGGGTCAGTCCATTTCGTTCATCACAAAATAACGTAAATGATTTCTGATATTTGGGCGAACCCAGAGCTTTTGACAATTCTTGCTTAATTTTTATAAGGGCTGTCTCGGCTTCAGTGAGTCGGGGCAGAAGTTCAGTAACTGAATCAAGAGTAAGATGTGGAAGAGGCTCAATTATTGAGGAGTATTCAAGACACATTGCCGGCTGCCGACAGCGAGTTCAAGAAATCCTCTCATTTGCTATTGGGTTCAAAGTCTGAGTGCTTGTAAAATTACATTAACATGGTCTTGGGACCAGTGTCTTTTCCAGCAGGGATATCATGAGCCAAATAGTGGACTCTAGTATTTTTATTTTATTGTGTTTCTATAGCACCTTACGCCAAAGTCTGACGAAGTGTAGCTTTTCTGTGCAGGCCTTATGTCCCTTATGAACAGGAGCTATCAATATATCGGGTAGGTCGCAAGCCTTCAATAAGGAGGATGCCAATAGGAGATCATCGACACACTTTACTAAAGCAGACACCCCCTTTGAACACCAGCAAATCAAGATTCATCTTCAGGATTTGGTCAAAGACAAAGGGACATTTATTTGAACTCCGAATTGAAAGAAAGAAGCTAAATAAAGCACACTCATTTAAGTGAAAGCAGCATTTATGGAACACTCAACTGATTCAATGAAGTGAAGTAACATAAGCTGCAATTTATGACCATTGAATTGAAATAAAAAGGAAAAGCAAAGTGACCACTCATGGGTTAAAAGTTGTGCAGCTACATTTAAGAAACTGCTTGTTTGGCTGAGTATTGAACTTTGTAAGGAGACCTGGATGTTCCTGGTTGCGTGACCTGTAATGGGTGGGCCATGTGGTCTCAAACTGCGCCAAGACCAGAGAACCCCTTAATCCCAACAAGGAAGTTTTACTGTGGCGAAAGAAGTAAAACAACTATCAATGGATATCAGACTTGGGGAACGGAGCCCTGAGTTATAAAGAATTGTGGAAATACAGTGAAAAGGCAATAGTTTGAGATACTTCTTTTTGTGTTGAATTGAACATTGAGGTGAAGTTATCGACATTGGGGAAAAGAAGCTGAAGAGTATACCAGAGCTGGAAGTAGCTCAGAACTTTTAAGTTTGGAACACTGATTGGTTCATGGTTCACATCCCTAAACATTGTTTTGTATTAGTTGTGATGGCAAGTCAGACACAGACTTTTTAGTTGAACATACTGACACAGACTTTCCTTAATTTCTTTAGGTAGGGATATCCCACCTTAGCATAGGGCAAGTTAGGCCTTACTCCATCCTGACACTTTCTTTAATAAAACAGAATTGTTCAACTTTGAATCTGTTGTCTGTGTCTCCTTGCATGATGCCAATCTCACAGCTCCCAGCTGCTCGCTTGGTAAAAGCAGGCCACCACACTGCAGCACGTCCTATTATGGGAGCATGGAAATTGGACCGAATTACCCTCATCCTACGCAAAATACATTGGCTTCCACTCCAAGCCACGATACTGTTCAATAAAACACAGAGGGGAGTCCCCCAGATGAACCATTTAGGAACGAATTTGATGACCTAGCCCCAATTTAAACTAGGTCCCATTCCGTGAGTTGTATACATCACCTCACAAAATGAGAAATACACAGTGTGCCAAATTTTTCATTTAATAAAAAATGTCATAGTTTTATTTCGTAGGCCATAGGTCCTACGTGCACCAATCATAAAAAACACCACATCAAGACATGTATCAATGTGTAAAATGTATAAAATGCATCTATTAACAATTTCATGATATAATCATAAAAACACAGATGACACCGCCAGGATTATATATACCAGAGCCAAGCGGGCACATATTCTAACTTACTGGCCCTATCTGGCTAACAAGTCACAGATATGCTCTGTATGGCAGTGTCACCCAATTACAATGCTAAAACTAATTAGACATGGCACATTAAATTGCGTCTGACCAAAACACACACATCCCAGGTCTACGTCCGTTGTGGTGTTGTTGAGCCATATCACAGAGCACGGTAGCAAGGAGCGATGTACAGGACGTTTCGGCAGGGCATCGATTCTGCTGCCTTCGTCAGGACCCCAAGGGGAATGGAGTTCTGTGGATGTGATAAATAATGATATTACTGGCCTGTACAGCCAAATAGAAACACCCCCAGCAGCCCAGGAGGAACAGCTTGCAGCTACTGGAAAAGGTGACTAATAACAACATAAGAGAGGAGAAGAAGTTCTCCACCTGTGAAAACACCGAACTACTGTGTATTGGAGGAAGTCCACCCTTCACCAGAGTGGTAACATCAATATAGAAACAACCTCCACCAGAACCAATCATTCACTATGCCCTTCCCTGTCAACGGGCAACGAGAGGGCAGAGAAGAAGAAAACGCTCCACAGGGAACGTAAAGAGGAGGAAAAAATACAACCCAATAATATAGACCCCCTAAGAGACGAAATAAGGTGCTGCTGTGTCCAGGTGTCCGCATGCCGAGAGTGCCCAAACGCCCGACCCAGAACTGAAAGATATACCGTGCCCTCAGCCAGGTACATACAGGGCTAATAATGGCCCTACACTTACTAGGAGGGATAGAATGGTACCCCCATGAGGTATTTCAGTACCCCCGAGATGGCAAAGAAGCGCGGGAAAGTGCCTCCAAGTCTGCTCATCTAAAACCAAAGACACAAATTGCCGAAAAGATAATTAAAAGTGCTGATACCCTACTACCAAAGAAAGCTCAGGCGTCGGTAACTCACCTGCAGCTAGGGGCTGGAACAGGTAATAGGAGGCGGCCCCTCTAATGGCAAACACGGGGGTCCGAGGACCGGTTGAGCCGATCTGAGGGGGGTCAATTCCACGTCCCCACTACACCAACTAGGAACTAAAAAAGGAAGAAGGGACAAAACGATACCACTCATAAATACAGAGAAGTAAAGATATGCCGTATAAAGCAATATATTAAAATGCCCCGCTCTCCTAAAACCGTGGAAGCCGCAAAATTGCATAAATGTATATACCCTTAAATGCGCGGTGCAGAAGCATCCACCGCGGCATCAACCACGTATCCCATTACCTACACTCATTTCCAATGATAAACGTATCGAGAGAACACCTACCTGGGAAGGCCCCCAGTTAGACCGCAACCATTCAGTCGGGATTGCAGGGCTGAACCGCATACAGACCGCGCCGTGATCATTCAAGCTCGGGCTCGGTGCGATCCCGGAAGTGTGCTACGCACTTCCCGTGTCTGAAAATCGACACAAAGAAAGGACCCACTGCTACCAAGGCAAAAAGTCTAATATAATGTGGATCACAAAGGCAAGGATAACGAAATAGGACTAGAGAATAGAGCTTGCTCTGGCAATGAGTGGGCAAGAGTGTCAAACCCTCACCCCGTGTAGCCATTCAGAATCGAATTGATGGATCTATACAATTGGGGTACCTCCGACGGAAATACCCAAAAACTGGGGCAGGGCCACAAAGAATCATTGTGAAAAGTGTCCTAGCCAACACGGACTAAAGGCCACGAAGTCAGGTAAAGTAGTGACTTCACACAAATAGAGGAAAACTAAACGAGGGGGGAATTTCACCACCGAAGGGGGTTGCTTTCATTTAAACCCCGTTCTATGGTATCCAATCGGTGTATCCACCTGGCCTCGGCTAAATTGAGGCTACATGCCGGGGTAGTGTGTCTCGGTAGAGCCTCCAAGATCCACCAAAAGAGATCATCAGGGGAATGGCCAAATTGCATGTAGTGAGAAACTAAGGGGGCATTGATGCTCTTACATCTAATGCAAGACCTATGTTCCACGATACATGTGTGGGCAGGTCTCAAAGTCTGGCCCACATACTTAAGGCCACAAGGGCACTGGATACAATAAATTGCATCAGATGTTTTGCAATTTGTCATAGCTGGAATGTCCCATTTCCTATCTCTCACCTGGAAGTCCTTAATTTTTTTGGTGTACTTACAGATAGAGCAGCCTCCACACGGGAAATGTCCTACCAACGGCCAGAGATCCCAGCCCGTAGTTCTATTTCTCGAAATCCGAGATTTCGAATGCACAAACAAATCCCTCAGATTTTTCTGTCTGGTCATTGCAAAAAGTGGTGTTGGTTTATCACACAGTTCCAGTTTGACCAAGGGCCAACATTTTTTAATCAATTTCTTGACCGCATAGATATGCGTAGTATAGGGCAAAACACAGACAAGTTTTTCTTCTGTGGTACGGACTTTGGGAGTGAGCAGACATTCCCTAGGAGTGAATCTCGTCCTTTTAACCGCCTTCAAAACCAGTTTTCTAGGGTAACCCCTACCAACCAAACGTGTTGTAAGGCTATCCGCATGGGTAGTATACTCATTGATAGATGTGCAGTTTCTGCGCAGTCGCAGAAATTGACCATACGGAAGATTCTCCTTTACTCCCCTCGGATGGAAACTCGAGAAATGGAGTAATGTATTTCTATCCATAGGCTTTCTGAATAGCGAACATTCCAAATTGCCATTCCTTGCATAGATTCTAAGATCCAGGAATTGGATCTCTTTGGTACTGGAACTAATCGTGAATTTGATCTCTGTATGTTGTCTGTTAATCCACGAAAAAAATTCTTGGAGAGCCGAGGCTGGGCCCTGCCAGATAAGAAGAATGTCGTCAATATACCGCCGTCAAAGTTTTATGTGGCTCACAAACGGGTTAGTTTCCGCTAAGACAAAATGATGTTCCCACATAGCCATATATAGTATGGCTAAACTGGGCGCAAACACCGCACCCATCGCTGTTCCATGCGTTTGCAGAAAGAACTGTTCCTTGTATTGGAAATAGTTCTTTTCAAGGGCCATAGTGAGTAACTCCAAAATGAATTCAGTAGGAGTGTTGCGTGGTGATTTTTCAATCGAGAGAATTTCGCATATGCATTGAATCGCCTCTTGCTGAGGAATGCTCGTATATAAAGCACATATATCCAATGTAACAAGAATTTCTTCCTCAGTGATGAATGGCCTCCCTTCGACCAGTCTAATCACTGAGGAGCTGTCACGTAGATAGGTGTTAGTTGCCTGACTGAGAGGCTGCATGAATTTGTCAATGTATTTACATACCGGTTCGAGAACCGAACCACAACCAGCAACTATTGGACGCCCCGGGGGATTGTCAACATTCTTATGTATCTTTGGGATCGCATAGAATGTGGGGGTACGCCCCTCCGAAAGGTTCAGGAAATCGAACTCATCTTTAGACAGCCAGCCCCGCTCAAGTGCTAGAGTGGTAGCTGACTGTATGGTCTGCCTAAGATCCGTAAGCGGGTCTTTTTTGATTTTCTTGTAGCTGACCGTGTCGTCTAATAGGTTCAGAACCATTGTGTGGTATTGTTGTTGATTAAAAACAACAATACCTCCACCCTTATCTGCAGGTTTAATAACCAATTCGGAATCCTCAGATAGGGTTTTGATAGCTTGTCTTTCCAAGTTGGTCAGACTATGTCTGATTGATTGTTTCTTGTGCTCTAGATCTCGGATGCCCTTAAGAACGCATTTCTCAAAGGTGAGGATCTCCTTCGTCACCTGGTTATCGGTAGGTGTAAACGAAGAGGGTCCTTTTAATCCCTTATCCGAACTTTTTTCCGGTGGTTCTGAGTTCTTAAAGAAAGATTTTAATCTGACTTTCCTCAGAAATTTTCTAATGTCTGTTTCGACTACAAACCAATCGGTACAGGTCGTGGGGACAAATGAAAGTCCCTTAGATAAAACATTTTTCTGTGCTTGTGTGAGGGTTTTGCCTGACAGATTAAATATGGGCAAAGTGAGCTGGACATTAATCTGGTTTATCTCTTCCGGCGTTGCCGAGGCCTGTGTGCCGGGGGAAGCCACATGGGGGGCGGATATTGGGGGCCCCAAAACTGGCCTTGTGGGGAACATCTGCCTAAAAAAGGTCTATAGCCTGGTTGCGGGGGCCCAAGAGGATACTGCGGACCTGCCTGCATGTACAGCCCCGGGTTATATCCTTGATTAGAGCCCTGGGATGAGTTACTGCCCGAGCTCGAGAAATTCACTCGTGGCCCCTGTCTGCGAGCCCGACCTCCTGTTTGGTTCTTACTGCTTCTACTCTGGAGGAAGTCAGCTGACAAATATGGATAGATGGTCTCCAGCTTGAACTCTTGGATGTCCTTGGACAATTTTTTGGTTTTTTTAGTTAGAGTAATATTCTTAAATTCTTCGAATAATTTTTGAACCTCCTTAAGTTTTTCCTGTGCATTGGCAATAACCGTACAGGTACGGAATTTGGTCTCTGCCTCATCCAATTCAATTTGTATATGGCTTGTGAGGCGTTGCGCCGTAGATATAGTGAGATACATGAGATCACGACTACATTTAGTCGCAATGAAACTAAAATTCGTCTTATACATTTCATCTTCCAAGAATAGACACGGTTCGTTCCTGACGACAAGGCCTGCCGGTATGATGTTGGCCTTCAAATACCCCCGAAGGAAATGCCCATGTAGTTCAGTGCGAAAAGATTTTTTCTTTAACTTGAGCAAGTCCTCACCCGATGATGTTTGGGGAACATTGGCATCAGAGCTACCTAAATCAAAAAAAGAAGGACCTTTAAGTATATTAGTAATCTGGTCCTCAGTAAAACTAAGCGTAGCCGCCTCCGCCATCTTGCCCTAAATATAAAGGACAAGTGGTGCTAAAAATGAAAATAAAAAACAAGATGCGTTAAGGAGCACCACACACGCAAATAAGTTCAGGGTCGAAAGAGAAGGGGCTCCCGAACACAACCACACACCACGGACACAGTCTCACTCCAAGGTCAAAAGAAGATGACCACCCATGTAGCCAAAATCGCCTCATACACCAAATGTGAAACCTCAAAGAAGGGAAGAAAAAGACCCAAACTAATTAGGGACCCCTACAAACAGCAACAAACTGTCTGGATATCGCCACACAAGGGATACGCACTCAAAGGCATACAGGGGACAAATGATTGACATCATTAACACACAGAGGGGAGTCCCCCAGATGAACCATTTAGGAACGAATTTGATGACCTAGCCCCAATTTAAACTAGGTCCCATTCCGTAAGTTGTATACATCACCTCACAAAATGAGAAATACACAGTGTGCCAAATTTTTCATTTAATAAAAAATGTCATAGTTTTATTTCGTAGGCCGTAGGTCCTACGTGCACCAATCATAAAAATCACCACATCAAGACATGTATCAATGTGGAAAATGTATAAAATGCATCTATTAACAATTTCATGATATAATCATAAAAACACAGATGACACCGCCAGGATTATATATACCAGAGCCAAGCGGGCACATATTCTATCTTACTGGCCCTATCTGGCTAACAAGTCACAGATATGCTCTGTATGGCAGTGTCACCCAATTACAATGCTAAAACTAATTAGACATGGCACATTAAATTGCGTCTGACCAAAACACACACATCCCAGGTCTACGTCCGTTGTGGCGTTGTTGAGCCATATCACAGAGCTCGGTAGCAAGGAGCGCTGTACAGGACGTTTCGGCAGGGCATCGATTCTGCTGCCTTCGTCAGGACCCCAAGGGGAATGGAGTTGAACATACTGTTCAAGACTGTATGTATCATCTACAAAGCAGTCACGAGTAGCACACAAGGGTACGTGGAGGCTGAGTTCCACATATCTGGTGGCACACGATCCTCGTGCAGCAAATCGACCAACCAGCTTGAATCACAACTTGTCCACAAAGAATGGACCTGCAAACAAATCCTTCTCTTTTCTCTGTAACTTGATCCCTTTGTCGGCTCGGAATGCCCCCACAATTCTCCAATTTCGCAAATCTCTCAAAACATGGCTCTTTCAACAATATCTGACCAAGGACTCATTCCAATGGATGCACATACCGACGCACAGATCTCACAGTACTGCGCTACCGTTAAAAGATGCCAGCCCAAATGCTGGCTACCCACACTCTGATCAGCGCTCAGCTGCTCTCGAGCTAGGCCTGCGCACTAAACAATAAAATACAAGTAGAGCGGAGCGTGAGCAGAGGATGAGCAGTCTGCAGTCTTTCTCCAGTCTTTCTACACTGCTCTTTGCTGCGAGTGCCTGTAATCAGCCATACCACCGCAGAGCGGTGAGTGGAGCGTGAGCAGAGGGTGAGAAGTCGTCTGCAGACTGCTGCAGGAGCGATGGAGCTCCCACCCGACTCTCCTGAGACCTTGCTCCCCCTGCTCACAAGCGCCGGCACAACAGACTCTACTTTAGAATCTTCGGAAGCCTCTCTGCGAATACTACGGAGCTCTGTAAATGCACATGATTCTAAGAAAACTAAATCGGCCCCGGCCCCGGCCCCGGTCTTGAAAAAACTGAAGGAGCAACGGCTACCACCGAAGGCAATCATTGCCATACCCACAATTTGTGGGTATGGCAATGATGCCACGATCAATCCGACCATAACCAACACAGGGAACATTTTGTCTTCCCTGACCCAAAAAACTGCTTTCCTGCGCAGCACGGATCAGAACTCCGAGGTCCCCCCCTGCGCTGTGGCTCAGTCTCTCAGTGACTCAGTTACCTCCGTCAGCATTCATAATGCATCTTTCAGTGCTTCAGTGAATGTTGCAGACATTTTGGAACAGATAAAACTGACAACGTCAACTGAAGTGGCTGTATGCCTTGTGCCCACGTTTTCCTCCTTACCTGTTTCTCTGATGGAGAGGACCCACGGCTTAATGCCAGCCGAGGCCACGGGTTTCTCAACGGGGGCCCGACAGTCTTCTCTGCCTGCCGAATCGGCCGCAGGATCGGCGGCCTGCACCATCCCCTTCAGCAGTTCTTCTCCCGCCCGAGAGGCTTTGCCTTTCCGTCTCGATAACGAGACGAGGGGGTGCCCTGGTTTCGGCTGTCGGAGGACGGCCGGCCAGGACCCCTGTGCAGCCTGGCATGGGTGGAGGGGGTGGGATCTGTGCCGTCGGGAGCGATCCGTATCCGACTAAGGAGGGCCCTCCTAGGGAGCAGGGCTCCGCGGCAACGCAGACGGTTGAAGCACGGCGCCCGAGGAACTTCGGTGGGGCGCAGGCTTCCACTGTGACACCATCCAGCGGTGTAATTTCGCCTCAACTTCAATGACAATAATGGTGGAGGCTCTCATGCCTCCCAGGAAGCGTCAAGAAACATCGGCTCTCGTTCGCCCCCTCGGGCCCCCCCACTAACAGACTCGGATAACGTCCCTGTAAAGAGAAATGCTGAAGCTCTAGCTGCACTGTCCTGTGCTGCCCTAAAGGACCCCCCTTTACAACCATGGAACTCTAACCCTTTATTACCTACAGAAAAGCGTGCAGCAGTGCTTATTCCGCATTTGGAACCAACTCCTGTGCCTGGAATAGAAGCACATGAACCCCAAGAGGCTTTTAAACAAAACAACAAAAGGAAAAAAAAGGCTACAACAAATATAAAACTAAAACTAAACAGATCAAAGAAAGTAGGGAAGGCAACCGTACCGGCCGCTCTCCTCTCCAACGCATTGAAAGACTTCATAAACAAGCAATTTAAAAGAAAACTGGACCAAACCAAAGAATTGTCTGATGCGGACATTTTGGAGGCCATCCAGGACCTCCCACCAGTGAGTAAAGCAAGAAACTAATTTCTGGGTTTCCTAATCAGGTCCAAAAGCATTCTGCTATCCAAAATGATTCTACAGGATTAAAAGAAGCCCCCTGTGCGCCAAGAACAGTCATGGTACCAAAAAAGGCTTTTGTAAACCCTAACAACGAGGTCCCTTTGAGTAAAAAAACCATCACAGTCTCAGAATCACAGGGAGTGCGTGTGAATCCAGAGGGCACAATCCAAATCGATACTGATAACTCCCCAGTTTTGGAGGGAAACATTATTGACATAAGTAGTTTGAGTAGCTCCAAGGAGTCTGCTCAAACACACGACAGACAAACATCATCCACGCCTAAACGGTGCCCTGAACAGATAGTCGGCCTGTCTCTAACACCACCTGATTTACACCCTTCGCCAGTTCGTTTGACCCTGGATGAAGGGCCGATTCAACCAGACGCCCACCCACAAGCATCTCAACTCATTTCAATATACTCCATGTCCCAGATCGCCTCCAAAAAATCGAAGACTAATCACAACCTCAGGCAACAAGGACTTGCCTTAAAAAAAACAGATTTGCCAATAATAATGTCTGCCATTACAATAGCCTTAGCCCCATTTGGAAAGCTGTATGAAGCTATCAATGACTCGCTGAAAGACAGCACTGTCTTAACGGCAATGATGCACACCAAATTAATATATGTTGAAGGTTTCATTACAGCGTTGAATCAAAGAACCAAAGACCAGATGTATTTGTGGGACTCAAAATTGAGCCGGCTAGAAGATCTGTTGTCGACTCAAACTCGTGTCACCACCGACTTCGGAAAAAGAATCCCAGACCGAAGTTTTGGCTACGCCCCCAGATCTGGCACCGGTCTTCAAAAAACAAACAGAAAAGCCTCCTCAAACTAACGTTCCAGTGGCCAGACATCAGAGGTCTACGGAAAACCTCTAAGAGTAAACCATTGTTGAAAACTGCCACGGTCAACGAATTAGGTGGTAGTGGTGTTCAAACAGTGTCGGCTTTGGATCCCCTGATGGCAGGGAGAACTAAACAAAAAGACACACCGAAAGGAATATCGAATCCACTCCAGTTAAATCAAAGTAGCAACAACTCAGTGATCTGCATTTCAACCTCCCCTAAGTCCATCGAATAATTTATAGCCCAAAGCTTGCTGATGGATCTAACTCAGCACACAGAGCAAACAGAAGGAGGACCGACGAATCCAGCTACCTCAAAAGATGTGCTTATGCAAACTGTCATTTCACCTGACAGAACTACCCCCTTGGTTACAGTGACCCAAGTCGAACCCAAGACCTCTAAAGCACCACCTGACCCAGTGTCACAGAAACAACAAAAAGTAATACTAGCATCTTCTAATCAAACAAAGCGTAAAAACAGTCCACTGAGACGATCGTTGGACGTCCATCCTAAAACAAGAGGTCCGTCTTTACGTTCCACGCGTCTCTTCAAAATTGAACAAAAAACATCAAATGACCATTATATGATCTTAAATCGAAACATGGTTCTTAGAACACTTAAGAAGGTTAAAATTCTACAAAACTTGAAATCTGAAGATTTTGTTCTTATTGAGCCATATCATAGAAAAAATCAAGCAAAGGCATACTTGCACATTAAAGAACACGCATTGGAAGATCTACCCCAAGACATATCTGTAGAATTAGCCCGTCTGGGATTTAATTTGTACGGGATTCCTTATGCTAATTCTAAAGAATCGTCAAGAGCCACCTACAGAAATTCTCCCGAAAAAAATTACAGATTCAAATCACGGACTGAAGATCTATATAGAACAGTCAGAAGGGGAAGAAGCCCAATACCATCATCATCTCAGACTTCAAGAACTGACGGCTGTTCATCGGACGGTTTCTCGGGATTTGGTCGTCCGCGAAATATGAAAAGCAGTGATGGGAGAGTCGAACATAGAGAAGATCGTAGACAGAAATACGAATCTGAACGGCATCAAGGTCTGGCTACAACTCCCTGTTTTCGTACTCAAAACCGAAGACAATCGCCGATTAATGATAGATTTTCAAGAATAAACACAAAGCAGACCCCGTCTGATCTTGAAAAACCAACCAAGAAAGGCAAATGGAATTGGTTTCGAAATGTATTAACTTCGGGGGTTCAGAGATAGCAACCATCTGGGGATGTAAATTTGACGTCTTTCACATCCCAACAGTTTCATCAAACACCGGTGAGGGAAACTCTAAGCATAGCATCATGGAACACTAGAGGCCATGTCCATCTTACTAAACCTGACAGCCATGACCTGAGCCTGTATGACATCATATGCCTTCAGGAAACATGGCTGCGTGAAAATCCGTCCCTTGATGGTTACTGCATTGAAATATCTCCGGCCTTTAAGGGGCCTCTGGGTCGACCTTCGTCGGGTTTACTAATAGCTACTCGCATCGGATCTGGTATATCCATCACAAAGGTAATAAAGCAGAGCTACGAAATACTGGCTGTTTTAACCACATGGAACTCGGAAACTGTTCCGACAAAGTTCAGAATACAAGATTCAGTTGCAATTATAAACATCTACTGGAACCCCGAAAAGACGTCAATACCGAACATGTGCGAGTTAGTGACCAACACAATTGATGAAATTACAATCAAATATAAATCCTCTGACATTTTGATCTGTGGCGACCTGAACGCGGATTGCATAACATCTACTTCAAGAAAACAATCCACTAACTCTTCTGCCTTAAACAGGGGATCCGCATGGAACGCAACTATGAAATCTCGAAATCTTTTCAATTCTGCCGCCTCCACAGTTTCTCCCGTATTGATACCTACTTGGGAACGCGACATGTCATCGGCCATTCTTGATTACATCTTCGTCTCTGAATCAGTATACTTCAACATAGTCTCTTTCAACGTTATCAAAACTAACCACAGTGATCACAATTTGCTGAATCTTATATGCAGAAATAAAGGACCTATCTCGCAATTCTACGATCCTCAAATTGAGACAAATTCGCAACAAACTCGTTTGCGCATGATTGCTTCAGATGTCTCCAAACTCACAGACCAGTTTACAACCCTAATGTCCGACCCTGTTTTGCAAGAGGGTCTGGCCAGATCGAGTTATATTCCTCTTCTTCTAGCATTCAAAAAACCACGAAAGTATTTCAACACCCAAATTAACCACCATAATCATGAGTATAATGCGACCCTGGTGGCCAAACACAAACTCATAAGAAAACTGAGAAGAGAGGCAGTATTTTTGAATTTACCAACCCATTGGGAAACTCTTAAAATAGAAACAAGGCACTACAAGCTATGGCTGAAAATGTTTAGATGTACCCTATACCAATCGGATGCCGAAGACATGCTGAAGGCTCTTTCCAACAAAAAATCCAGAGACTTTTGGTCTCTTATCAACAACACTAAAAAGATTCCCAACTCACATATGATAAACCCAGTCTCGGAAGAAAAATGGTCTACACATTTCACAAATTTGTTTCAATCAGCAGAAGGACACGATGACGAAAACATACGATCAAAGGATTTGGTATGGGTAGACCAGACCAACATCAGTGATATCAAATCTACAATAATGAAACTGAAATCGTCGAGAGCACCAGGGCCTGATGGTCTTGCGAATTGCGATTTAAAAAAAGCATCCGGACGAGTGGTCAAATCTCATAAGCTCAATTTTCAAAATATGCAAAGAAAAGAGAACTGTTCCAGATTAATGGTCAAAAGCGGTGACCGTCCCGATCTTTAAAAAAGGATCTAGAGAAGATCCCCATAACTATCGGCCAATAGCAGTTCTTGACATCATTGGAAAGGTTTTTGACTCTATTCTTCTGTCTCATTTCCGGAATTGGGCGCTCACTTCAATGTGCTCAGATCCTTTGCAATCAGGATTTCAGAAAAACACAAGCACTAGCGCTAACAAAATGTGCCTGAATGTACTAAAGGAAAGAGTTCAGACAGGAGCACCTCGAATTTTTCTTGCGTTTGTCGATTTGTCTCAAGCCTTCGACAGAGTCGACAGACACAAACTGTGGTCCAAACTCAGGACATGGCACTGTCCGGAAAGTATTTTGGACCCCATAATCAGCCTCCATACTAATACTACCATAAAAGTCAGTTTAAATAACCAAGGTCTAACTTCAAACTCTATACCAACTTGCCGTGGAGTAAAACAAGGGTGCCCTTTGGCACCTGCTTTGTTTATATAATTTCTTGGAGATTTCAAAGACAGTCAAACAAAGATCAGGTCATTTCCTCCAACAATAGGTTGTACCAGGACTCCGAGACTTTTGTATGCAGACGACCTAATATTATTAGACCTTACTCAGGTCGGTCTCCAACGGCAACTCGATAATCTCTCAACTTACATTCATGAAACTAATCTTGAGATTAACGAATCCAAAACAAAAATAATGAATCTGCAAAAACCTGGCAGAAAAAAGAAAGAACGGTTTTAATGGCAACTCAACGAGACAAAAATCGAAGTGGTCGACTCATTCAAATACCTTGGAGTACAATTTGATAGCTCCAAGACATCTAGTAACATGCAAGCCATGTTGTGGTCAAAAGTAAAGAATTTAGCAGCACAATTGAGAGCAGTAGACTGAAAATATGGCAAATTCTCTCTTCAACCAGCTATCAACTTCTATAAGGCAAAAATCATCCCTTCATTGACCTATGGCATGGACGCGATACCTTGAATCCCTCCACAGCTGTGGGAAAAACTCAAAGGTTTCATTTGGAGAGCGGTTCTGGGCCTACCTAACTCCACATCAGTAGCTCCAATAAGACGAGAACTTGGCCTTCTATCGTTAAAAGCAGTGGTGGACCACAGCACCTTACAGTTATATAGAAAGGTCATCCACCCTGAGAGTCTGGAAATGTACCATATGATAGCAGAAGAGATTGAAAAAGGCTCCAACCGCACTATGAACCTGTGAGCCAAGGATCAAAAGCAGAAATTGCAGACAATTACCTGCAGCGAAGAAAAACTGAAGTCCAATCCAACTAGGATCAAAACAAAACTTGAATTTTGGGACTGGATCAGTACGACTGAAAAAGCATCAGCTAATAAATTATAAGCCCATCTTCCGACAAATGTTAACAAACTGAAAGAACGTATGGTATAATGCAAAAGATACCCCAGCAAATTATTGATGAGAACCTTCTTCAAAGCTCGTCTCAATGTTCTACCGACCCTAGAAATTTTAGCGATCCGAGCAAAATCTGAAGATAAAACTTGTAGACTTTATCAAAACCCGAAAGAGACTGAATCGATAAGACAATTGCTAATGTTATGCCCGGCTCTCTATCAAGCCAGGACCGCTTACTTCAGTCCTCTGACGGTCACCTCTTTCACTAGCAACAAATCCATCTAGTGGAATCGCCTTATTACAGGAGTAAAAACTCAATGGTTTACGGCAGCTGTTAAACTTTTGAACTTGGCCATGGAAAGGACAAAATCGAGTGTGGAGGTTGACCATATATCAATTTAATAACCAATAACTGTGGGCTTCGGCATAAACTATGAAGAGCTATCTACAATGTGACACTAAGACGAAATTGTCTTGAACGGATTTCACTCTTGTAAAAATCTATTTCTTTTTGATTATATACAAGTAAATAAAAAATTTAAAAAATATAAAAATACAAAAATAAGATCAGCACATGTAGGTTAGTAGCAGTTGTTAAGGACATTCAATTCCTCTTGAAATGTAGCAGGTCTTCCTGAATCTCTGAAAACCTCAGGCAGGCAGCTACCTTCAGGGAAACACTGTGGCATCATTTTGAGAAGGTATGGTAAGGGTATCGAAGAAGGAAGCTGACACAAAGGTAGCATGTTTGTGGCTAAAGACTTTTATTAATGTAAAAGAAACATTCACTATTCCTATCTCTAAGAGGGGATTCCCTTCCTCAAACGAAATCTCAAAGAACTGTCAGAATGTACGTCCAAATGAAAATCCACCATCCTGTGTCAGAATCTACTTCTATCCCTTACACTGTAACTAAAACTAATATTGTCGACCAGAAGGTTCTTTCTCCAGGAGAATGACGCCCTTCTCCTGGTGTATGGTTAGTGTTCCCTCAATGTTTTCTTGTAAAAACAATACCAGGAGGAATGACTCCCTTCCCCTGGCCTGCAGCAATCTCACAGAAAATTCTCTCACCAGGAGAATGACTCCCTTCTCTTGGTGTATGTATGATGTTCCCAAAAATTTCCTCTTGAACACAAATGCCATGGGGAATGACTTCCATACACTGGCTGGTAACTCCAGCACTTTGTACAGTCAACTTGTTATACCAGGAAAATGGCACCTGGTATCAATCAGCACTCTCCAATGCAGGGGGAATGACTCCCTTCCCCTGGCGCTTCTTCAGCATACTTGACTGACTTTGATATTCCCACCAAGAGACTGACTCCCTTCTCCTGGTGTTTGAGAGTTCTTTTCTCACTTGGGTTTTGCCTTGGCACTTTTTCATAGACTCAACAAAGCTCCAAGCCTTATTTATATTGGGGTCCCAGACCCTTCTCTTGTGTGCGTTGGGGTCTCAGACCCTTTTTTGCTGGTTAATGGACATATCCCCGCCAATGGTACAAAGAAGATTTCCTTGGACGCACTCTTCACTTTTATTCAGAGCCCAGAAACTTCTCTGGTGGTCAGTGGTCTTAGGCCTGCCACTGGTAAGAGGAAGATTTCCTTGGATGCACTCTCCACTTTTATTCAGGGCCCAGAAAATTCTCTGGTTGTCAGTGGTCTTATCCCTGCCACTGGTAAGAGGAAGATTTCCTTGGATGCACTCTTCACTTTTATTCAGGGCCCAGAAACTTCTCTGGTGGTCAGTGATCTTATCCCTGCCACTGGTACGAAGAAGATTTCCTTGGATGCACTCTTCACTTTTATTCAGGGCCCAGCCCAGAAACTTCTCTTGTGGTCAGTGGTCTTATTGCCGCCACTGGTAAAAGGAAGATTTCCTTGGATGCACTCTTCACTTTTATTCAGGGCCCAGACACTTCTCTTGTGGTCAGTGGTCTTATCCCCGCCACTGGTACGAGTAAGATTTCCTCGGATGCACTCCTTACTTTTGTTCGGGTCGCAGAATCATCTCTAGTTGTCAGTGGTCTTATCCTCGCCACTGGTATGAGGAAGATTTCCTTGGATGGACTCTTTACTCTTATTGGTGTTCCCTACCCTTGAAGCACTTGCCCTGGACTGAAGCTGAGAACTCTTAACTTGCCCCATGTCCCTACCGGTCCGCTTGTGCTTCCCATTACCTTCTGGGACTTGCTTGCACAGCGCCAGTTTCTCCAGGGACTGGGGTCAGTCTCCGCCCCACTTCCTGCAGCCGTTGCTTCTTCTCAGCTTCTGCAGTGGCTCTGCATGCTGAGGCTTCTTGCAATCTTGGCACCGTTCAGGGAACACACATCCCACCTCCTCCTGGAGGTCGTGCCACTGTCTCGCCTATTTGCAGCTGACCTCGGTCCTGCCGACGCAGGACCCCTTATGGACTCTCTCAGCTTCGCGCCGTCATTCTCATTTTTGGGAACTGGAAGATTAGAGTGTTTAGCTTTTAATTATTTTCATTGCTCCTGAAGCTTTTCTTGGGCTGCTTTCAAAGCGCTGGTTTTGGATTTGTTTAGCCGTTTCGGCATACCAGTCAAATAAAGTTGTCCCATTGCTGTTGGCGCTCCTTTGAACCTCTAGTCTCTAAGGCGACTAGTAAATGAATGATTCAGTCAATGTCAAAAGTTCCTATTTAGGCAATTGGTTTATGGGAATATCTAAAGTAAAATAGCACCATTTGTACAGGAGTGTGCGCTTTTTGGGTGACTAATGTGTGAACAGGAGGAACTGGCACTTGTCTAGATCTACCCGAGCCCATTCTCACGGTAGTAAGACAAGAATGGCTTATTACGGAAGACCCGACACAGCTCGATGTGACTGCTAGAAAAACAGCACTCTACGCACCAGTGCAAGGGTGCTGTTCCTCCCTCCTTTTTTGTCAGTTTCTCTATTTTCAGTATTACGGCTAACCACACCCTGTGTGGTAACTGTGAGACCCAGTGTATGTTCCCCGTTACATTCAAGTTCAAAAAGCGGTCCAAAGACAGGGTATGGTAAGAGGATGTGGGTGACAGACACGCAAGGAAGTAATAAAGCCTGATCTCATTCCCTAGGCTAGAAAGAAGGGAATATGAACGTTTTCGCTAAAGCCATACTAGCAATGCAAAGGGTCTTTAGTTGTACAATTAATGAAGGGATATGAGAGGAGTAGACAGACAGACAAATCTTGTATATAATATATATTCTTTTGTACAAGGATACTAGCCTATCTTCCTAAACTAACATTCTCCCCTCTAAATGTAGTGTGTTGATGTAGATGCTTAAACGCTACAGTTAGATTTTAGTTTTCCAGCAGCCGGCTATTCTCTTAACCAGATAGTGGTTGTAAAGTGAAAAGATCAATTACCAGAGACAGACACAAAAACAGAACAATACACATATCAACAGAATGTAAATCCTTTATCAAACCAACCTGTGTCTCTTTTCTCAGTTAGCAGCTGACTTTCCCCAAATCTACTGATAAGCCTCCCAGAGTTTTCCCCACTAAGAAAAGTGCTTACCACACAAAGTGGACACAAGGGCCATCACTGCGGATGTCGCCTGCAGATCCTCTGGATATCTTGCATGTTCACAATCTGACGATTCTTGTTGCGAAAATATGTATGCACGAGAGCCAAATGATGAATGAGGTAGGCTTGGTAAATGTTTCAATAGCAGCAAAGCAAAACGTACATCAACAGGACAGGTTCCCAAAGTCAGAATCCACGACGAACTTGCCACTCCCATAATGCATCCGTCTTCTACACTTTCGAACACACTGAAATCTATGAGAGAGATGTGGACGTACACAGTCATGAAGTAATTTCTAGTAATCTTTCGTTTTTTGGATTTACACAATAACTTGAAAAGTAGTACTATAACTATTTCACTTCCCCAGGCGCACTCTGGGGCAGCCCACATGCCAGTTTGCAACTGTGAGCATGTTATGGATGATTTCCAATTGCTTATCTAGTTTCAACTATAAAGTGGTGTGAGCCATATTCGACAGTGCAATTATAAGTAGTGTGATGAATCTGTGGATGTCGTTCCCATTCCCCAAGGGGGAGACCTTTCCCATGGGGCCCAGGAGGTGTGTCCACAGTACAATAGTCCCCCTGGGGGTGGTGCACAGGGGGAAGGTCACATGGGCGAGGGAGCAATTTATTGGATTAGGGATGACCATCCCCTGTGAATGCGGTATACCTCCGCTTTGTGAAGAAGATGAAAGGAGTATGAAGATCACTCCAGAGAACCGGAGTGAACGGTCCAGTCTCTCACAGCACTTGATTGGTCAAAGGCAATACAAAATAGCTAAAGGAAACCAATACGTGAAGAGCCATCCTCCAAGGAGGAAACCCGGGAGACGCCTAACCGGCGAACAGGGAAAAGATGACGAGACGCTTTGCACTGAGGCAAATGGAAGCACAAAGGTAGTCCAGGATGAAGGAACTACACCAACCGCTGCCCAAGAAACCCTCAGGACATTCCAAAGTACTGTGACCTGCTAGAGAGCAAAACCACAGAGCAAGAAGGAAGCAGTGACCAGTGGAGCAACCGCAGACAAGAGGAGATACACGAATGCTGCGGGAGACAGAAATCACAGCCCAAGAAAGAAGTAACCAGCGGAGCCGCTGCTGACCAGAGAAAGCACCCGAATGGTACCAGAGCCTCACGAGGGGCATTGCCGCTCGAAAGATACCACACAAACAGGTACACGGGCAGACCGAGAGGTGCTAGAGGTCCAGGAGAAATCGGGGATAAACTACAGAGTACAAGATAAAAGGGACTGGCTCCTTGACACGCCATCAGACAGCCACATTTCTCCCATCCCAGTAGATCATCTTGGAGGGGTAAGTCCTTTCGCTTCTTATCTTCAGTTGTAAGAGCGAGGGGACTGGCTGGTCAAAGGGGTCAGAGAAGATTCCCTCATGGTGGAAGAGGGAGAGGTGCAAAGCCCGCCCAATCAACGGATACTTTACCATCAGCTGCTGCTTCAGCCGCCTCAAAACCTCTCTGAGGCCTTACTCTACAAGACCCCGATGGGAGACAGACTCATGTATCTGAAAGAATGTTGAGGCATTATTTCAGATTCATGAGCATTAGAAATAATAGCCCATGGTTAATGCCTTTACTTTCTAAAAAAAACATCAGGACCATTCACCTGAGAACCACTCATTCAAGGTTCCAGATCCGTTCCTTGTGCAGGAAATGTTAAGCCTGCTAGAAAAAGGTGCTATAGAACCAGTACCTGTGATGGAGAGGAACAAAGGGTGGTACTCTCCCTAATTCATAATCCCCAAGAAGGACGGAGGATTGAGACCCATCTTGGACTTGAGACGCTTGAACAAGTTCCTCAAAGTTCAAGATGGTTACCCTTTCTCAGATCCTTCAGGCCCTCCAACTTCAGGATTGGATGGTATCATTGGCCCTTCAGGACGTTTACTTTCATGTGCCGATCCATCATAAGCAAAGAACGTACCTGAGGTTTGCAGTTGGCGGTTCTCATTAGCAGTTTCGAGTACTGCCACTTGGGCTGACCTCTGCCCGAGGGTGCTCACCAAGTTGATGGTGGTGGTGGCAGCGAGTCTCAGGAGGCCCCCCCCCATCTGAGACTCGCTGCCACCACCACCATCAACTTGGTGAGCACCCTGGGGCGGAGGTCAGCCCAAGTGGCAGTCTACCCCTAACTGGACGATTGGCTGATCAGGGCTTGGTCTCCCGAACAGGCCCTGGAACATCTTAGCGTAACCTGCCACTCTCTCCACAGACTGAGCTTCTCCCTCAATTAGAAGAAGTCCCAC
This sequence comes from Ambystoma mexicanum, assembly GCF_040938575.1. Lineage (NCBI taxonomy): Eukaryota > Metazoa > Chordata > Amphibia > Caudata > Ambystomatidae > Ambystoma > Ambystoma mexicanum. The sequence continues at coordinate 13,160,029 of NC_090925.1, read as the reverse complement.
ATGATACCATCACAAAGACTCCAATTCATAGGAGTGGTCCTGGATGCATCCTTCAGAAAAGCCTTGCCACCCGAGGTGAGGGCTCAACACATTCTGCAGATGGTCAACAAATTCCAGAATGCCCAGCGTCTTCCAGCCTTCGACTTTCTGAGGTTGCTCGGCCTCATGGCATCCTGCATTTTCCTGGTGCCAGAGGCTCGCCTGAGAATGAGATCCCTTCAATGGGCCCTCAGGACACAGTGGTCTCAATTCTCAGGCAAGATGCCAGACCTTCTTCAGGTTCCAAACAGGGTCACACGAGGACAATATTTTGAAGGGAGAACATAAGACATAACAGTAGCGACGGACGCTCCACTCATGGGGTGAGGAGCCCACGCCAAAGATCTGACAATCAGCAGTCGTTGGTCTCCATTGGAGTCCAAACTACACATCAACATTTTGGAGCTGAGGGCAACCAGACTAGTGCTGAAGGCCTTCCTGCCCTCTGTACGAGGAAAGAATGTCCTGATAATGACGGACAACACAGTGGCCATGTACTACCTCAACAAGAGAGGAGCTGGAGGGTCACTACCACTGTGCAGAGAGGCAATGCAGCTCTGGTTCTGGGTATTCAATAAGGGGTCTCCCTGTCTTCAGTTCACCTGGCCGGAGAGGAGAACACGGCGGCAGGTGCTCTGAGCAGGCAGAGCACAGTCTCCCACGAGTGGGAACTAGCTCAGGAAGTCTTTCAAGAGATCTTTCTCCCTTTGGGGAATCCCTCAAGTGGATCTGTTCATGACCAGTGTCAACCGGAAGTGCAAACTGTTCTGCTCAAGGGAATTTCCCCCAAGAGGAGCTATAGGGGACGCGTTCTTAGTGGATTGGGGGTTTCCGCTCCTGTACGCATCTCCACCAGTCCCCGTAATTCCTCACATGATCATGAGGTTGAGAAAGTTCAGGAAATCCATGATTCTAATTGCCCCGGATTGGGCCAGGAGGATATGGTACCCGGACTTCTGGACATGTCCATCTGCCCTCCAATGCGTCTTTCACAAAAAGAGGACCTTCTCTCGCGAGAGGAGGGTCGGGTTCTCCGTCCACAGGTCAAGACACTCAACTTTCACGCATTGTTTCTGAGAGGCTGAGATATAAGGATTGGGACCTCACAGAGGATGTAATGGAGATTTTGCTTTTGGCCAGAAGGCCAGCAACAAAATCCTTATACCGCTGCCGTTGGAACACATTCTGAAGCTGATGTAGTGAAAAGGGTGTGGCCCCTTTTCAATGCAATACACCTATGGTGTTGTCTTTTCTATTACATTTGGCTAATCTGGGGCTCCAGATTGGGACCATTGAGGGATATTTGGCGGCGCTTTCAATCCTTAAGTGCACCCCGGAAGAGATATCATATTTACAATTTCTTAAAGGGCTCACTAATGTGTTCCCCCCTACACATTTTCAAGTCCCAATTTGGGATCTTAATCTAGTATTAAAATGTCGGATGTGTGCACCCTTTGAGCCGCTCCACACATGTCTAACATTGAAAACCATTCTGTTAGTTGCGTTAACATCAGCCGCAGGTAAGTAAGTAGTAAGTCTCCATTTACCATTTTTCATAAAGACAAGGTTGTCCTTAGGGTTAAACCATCTTTTTTGCCAAAAATTGTGTCGGATTTCCATTTAGCCCAGATAATTGTGCTTCCAACTTTCTATCCGCCCCCTCATCCTGGCCAGGAAGAGGGAAGGCTACATAGGCTTGATCCCAGAGGGGCTCTGAGCTTTTACATTTTATGCATGGTGAAGATATGTCAACATGACCAACTTTTTATAGGTTATACTGGACACAAACTGGGACTTCCAGTTACAAAATAAACAATGTCCAGATGGATAATTCTTGCCATTATGGAATGCTACGGATAGGCCGGGAAAGATCCCCCAGAACAGCCCATTCCACAAGGGGCATGGCAACATCTTCTGCTCTGCAAAGAGGGGTGCCTATAAAAGACATTTGTGCGGCAGCAACTTTCTCTACCATCCATACTTTTACAAAGCATTACTATCTGGATTCATCCTCTAGTCAGGAAGGAAGATTTGAGAAAGCAGACTTATACTCGATCCATGACAAATCTTGAAACTGAAAATTCGTACTACCTCCTCTAAACCTAATACTGCTTTGTGAGTCTATCATAAGAAGAGGAATACGAAGGAGCCACCAGGGGGCGCCGAGATTTGCTGAAGCATCTCAGCCGGTCTCCTCCCCGGGGCGCCTGAATTTGAGACCTGCGCCCTCCACAGAAGCTGTGGGAGAAGATCCCCGACCCCCCCGGAGGTTGTGTGACCCCCCCTGTGCAGCTGTTGTGCGCAGTCCCGGTATCTGGAGGCGCCAGGAGCCCCGAGATTGGAGTCGGTCAGGCTGTCGGCAGGAGCTGAGAGGAGGCTGTTTCCCGCCTGAGCGCCAGCAACGAGTTCACCTGCCTTGCGCGGTGGGGGAGGGGCCGCTGCCTGGCCTGCGGCAGTACTATATTCATCCTTTATTGAGTGAAGCCCTTTGTCCGGACTGCGGGAATCAGACGGCAGTGTGTTGCGGCGGGCGTCAGCAGTGATGCTGGGGAGGCTGGTACCCCGGTTGCCTGCGGTCCCGGAGTTGGGAGTCGGGGGCGGGGGTGGGGTGAGCGCATCAGACTTTGGCCCCTCGGGGCTTGCGCTCCTCGGAAGAGTCTTGGTGTGCAGTGGGACCCCTGCTCCCCATGCGGCTCGTAGATTGTTTTATCAAAGGCTCCCAGGCGTGCAACCGAGAGTCTCCTCTACACGGCTGCATGATAGAAGCGGACAGTGCTCAGCCAGGCAAGATTGGAGAAGGTGTTTGGCTTCTCATACATGGGCTGGTCCGCAGGAGAGGGAGCCCCACCTGCCCGGCTGGTGACTCGCTGCAGCGCCTGCTAGATCTGGAGAAGAGGAGCGTGGGAATCAGTCGCGGCAGCGGATCTCCCCCGAGGGCGGTGGACTTTCAGACCCTCGGGCCATAACATCCCGGGCCTGGAGAGGGGTTGGGAACACCGCTTCGAGACGACGGTTCACCCCCGGCCCCTCGCTCCAGACTCACCTCCCCAGGTGCGTACGCCAGGGTGGAGGATTGCATCAACAGAGCTGCCTGGGTGACCGATGGAGAAACAGTCGGGGCACTGGTGCGGCCTGCGGAAGTTAGTAGTCACTAAGAACTAAGGACACAAAGACCGCTTCACAGTACCTACGTGAGACGGTGCAGATAACCGGACTTCAAAGGTGAAATCCTGTCTACTGGGCATCTACCAGGATGGGACTTTTAAGTAGTGGAGTCCTGGAGCGGATGAGGCTCTACCCCCCCCCCGCAGACGCTGTTAAGGTGGGTGTGCTGAGCCCTACTCATTCCCGCCCTCGCCCGCGTAGAGTCTCTACTTTGTGTTTCATGGGGTAGCTCCAGCCCTGTTTGCCCAATTTGCATTAAGCCTCCCCAGTCTGTGCATGGTGAAACTACCATCTTTACTCTCCTGGATTAACCTCTTCTTTGGATGTGTGGGTGCCTTGGAGCCTTGTGTGTGAAGAGTTAGAGCTCCAGCCCTCTCTCCCCCCCTGTGCAGTCCCGGCTGTCGTCCTCTCCCCCTTCCAACATTTGGACTCAGAAGGGTAGAATCCAATTGGAGCATTTGAGTTCGGTTCTGTGAATGCCGCAGTGGTTATCCATCCTGCCTCTCTCCAGCACGCCTCTCACCTGGGGTCTCCCAGGGCCGTCGCTCTAGCATTCCTGGTTGCAGAAATCGATTCACCACATCACCCCTCTATAACGTTCTGCAGTCGAGGAAATCCCGCCAATGTGCCTCTGAGCATCTTGCTTAGTCCCCTTCTGCCAAAATCTGACTCATTTTTTGCCTGATGGGAGCGACATTTAAGAGAGAGGGGATATGAGTGGCGAACCACCTGGGGGATCCCAGCCGCCCAATTCTGAGTGTCCAGGTTCAGCCGGGTCCTCTGGTCTCCGGGGCCGTCCTGGGGTCTGGGGCATCAGTGGATTTCCGGTGTAGCCTGGCCTGGGGATCCTTGGAGTCCCTCAGTCGTGCCCGTGGGGGTTCCCCTAGAGAACTCCCGTTCCTTCTTTAATGGACTGGACACAGTCCCTACAAATGTTCCGGCGCATCCCCGAGCAGACGAAGGAAAGAGTTACTATGCAGTCCACAAGCCAAGCAGAGGCGATGAAGGCCCAATCAATGAGCAGAAGTATGGCGGCCCTGTTGAGGAGATCCGCGGTTTTAGAGCAGACATCAGCAAAAGGCTTGACTCGTTAGACAAAAAGCTAGATGCTGTTGACGACCAAGTCCAGGCGCTGGAGGCCAATCAATCCTCAATTGACCTCCTCGAGACTCAATTCGACATGCGTTTGGCGGAGTTGGAGAGGAGAGAGGAGAAAGTTTGGAAAACAGGGAGCGGCGCTCTAACATGCGGTTCCTTGGTATTCCGTAGCAGGAGGGGGAGACGCAGGCAGACATCGCATGAGTGGTTAAAGCAATTATAAGTAAACTGTTCGATGAGGGAAACACCAACAAGCCAATGATCGATAGAGCTCATAGAGCAGGTGCGCTCGCTGAAGGCCCTAGATCAATCCTTGCAAAATTCCACTACTACCCTGAAAAAGCCAAAATCCTGGAGCTAGCATGAAGAAAAGGCCCCATCGAATGGGAAGACTCTAAAGTTGCAATCTACCAAGACCTCTCTGGTCTTACCCTTTTACATCGGAGACTGTGCAGTCCCTTGACGAAATGGCTGAAATCCAAAGGAGTGAGATATAGGTGGGGTCACCCATTTCGATTTCATTTGAAGTTGAAGGCTATAAATATTCCCTTGTTACGGAGTCCGATATTCAAAGAGTGACTACTGAACTTTTGGGAGACTCCTCTCTGAACCCTGGTAAAGAAGGCGGGGGAGGGGAGGGTGTGGAACCCCGTGAAGCTGCTGGGTTTGTAGAAAGGCATTGAATCCGAGGCCACAGGAAATATAGAAAGGTGACTCCACCCTCCCCTAGGCAACCTGCTAATTGACTTGATCCTGTGGTTTTTTGCTTTGTTGCCTTGTAGGCCACTGAGGGGAGACGCAGATCAGTGTGACCTCCCCAAAGTTCCCTGGGGGCGCCCTGGTCTGCGAATCTCCATGATGGGGGTGGTGTTTGTTTCCAGTTCTTCAGTATTTTCTGAACGGGAGGGGGGTTTGAAGGGATCACTTGTGTTGGGGGGCTCAGAATGTTGTGGTTCACTTGCTGCTGGCAGCCCTGGTGGAGGCGGCCCATGGTGGCCTGGCGGTGCGGCTATTTCGATGTCGCAACTGTTCAAGGCGCTCGGGAAAGAGGGGGGTGGGGGAGTAAAGGGGGGGTCTTTTTGCAAGTTAAGGGTTTGTTTGTTTGCGCCAGCCGTTTGGAGCCTCTGCTTTTTGGAGTGGGATATATGTTGCAGGGATCCGTTGGAGAATCAGCCAGGAAGGTTGTGCTCCCGGGGATTAGCTTTTAGACTTTACTTTCTAGATGGCTGAGTTTAGTCATCCATTGACACTGGGCTCTCTGAATACACAGGGTGTCAAATCTCCTTATAAGAGGTCTCTGGTGGTGAAGGAGTTTAGTAGGCTGAATCTGGATTTTCTCTTTCTTCAAGAAACTCACTGGGTGAGGTGTGGTGAGCCCTCTCTGAAGGCTAGGTCAATACAGAAGGTTTTTCATGTGTCATCTCAGGCCAAGAAAAGAGGAGTGGCAGTTGTGATCTCCCAGAAAGCGCACTTTAACACTAAAGTCCAATGTAGAGATCCAGAGGGTCGTTATGTTAAGGGGTAAATTAGAGGGGCCAAGGTAACTTTGATCTCCATCTATGCTCCTAACGAAGCTCAGGAACGCATTTGGTCGGAGGTGAAGTCCAAAATTATAACGATTACTGAGGGGCGGTTGTGGTGGGAGGAGATTTTAATGTGGTACTTGACCTGGCCGGCGATAGGATGTCCGCCCGAGTTAGCGAAGACTCTCAGCTACAGAGTCGCTAGGCAGCCTCTTTCCAGACCACTAATGAAGAGTTAGGGCTCAGAGATGCTCACTTGGCCCGAGAATGCCAGGAGCCATTATACACTTTTCTTTTCGAAACCCCATTTGTTATTCTCTAGAATTGACTATATTTTTGTTGATAAAGGGCTCTACGAGATCTCGGAAGTGAAAGTGGAGGTTACTCCTTGGTCTGACCACGACATGGTCAAGGTTGAGTTGGGGATCCCCCTAAGAGCTTCAGGGCCTGGGAGATGGGCCTGCAATGATCTCCTGTTGAAGGACAAGGAGTTAGCTCAGTCCACTCTAGCTGCCATAAAAGAGTTCTTCAAATTCAATGACGATGGGCAGGTGGGGTTGCAAGGGGTCTGGGAGGCCTTTAAGGCCACAATCAGGGGTGTTCTTATAGGACTGGGAGCAACGAGAAAGCAGGAGAGGGGTAGAGAGGAGAGACTCCTTAGGGACAAGATCAAAGCCAGTGAACCAGGGGGCAAGTTAAAGTCCCAGATGTTCCTGGGGAAATGGGCTGAACTTCAGCAACTAAAAGCAAAGCTTGCTGCTCTCCTTGTCGGGTAAACTGAGAAGAAGTTGTCCTTCCTCAAGTAAAAATACATGGAGAAGGGTGATAAAGCCGACAACATTTTGGCATGGAAGCTTAGGGAGCTTAGAGAGAGTAGGAGGGTGGACGCACTAGTCCTTCCAGATGGGGCGTGTTGTTGGGAAGACCTGGTGATAGCAGACCAATTCCGCATGTATTATGAGCGCTTTTACAAAACTGAATATTATGGTGACGGCGCAGAGATAGACAGTTTTATAGACACTTTGCAGACAGTTTTATAGACGCTTTGCCAGTTACTTACCTCCCCCCTGAGAAATCCGACCCCCTTGAGAGGCCCATTACGCCCCAGGAGGTGATCGACACTATCGGCTCGATGAAATCAGGCACTACCCCGTGGGACGATAGGTTCACAGTTTTCTTTTACAAATCCTTTTGCTCTGCCCTTGCCTCGTTTCTGTCTAGACTCTTCAACGGAGTCCTGGACTCAGGCCGTCTCCCACAGTCAATGCTCTCAGCCCGTATTGTGGTCATCCCGAAGGGAGGTAAAGACCTGAGAAAATGCCAGTCCTACCGCCCAATTTCCCTGCTCAACACGGATGTGAAGATTCTAGCCAAACTTCTGGCGAATAGGTTAGCCCAGCATCTCCCGGCATTGGTTCATGGCGATCAGGTGGGTTTTATTCCAGGGAGGCAAGGAGGAGATAACATCAGGAAGTCGCTAGGTCTTATGGACAAGATTGCCCTTACGGGGGAGGAGGCCCATCTCTTGTATTTAGAATTGGAAAAGGCCTTCGACCATGTTGAGTGGGCTTACATGAGCAGGTGAGATTTTGCCAGTGGATTGCAACTCTATATAACTGCCTGTCTGCCAGAGTGGCAGTGAATGGGGTGATCTTGGCTCCGTTCGCACTTTCCAGGGGGACCCAGCAGGGCTGTCCAATTTCGCCCCTTCTCTATGCCCTTGCGATGGAACCCTTGGCCATAGCAGTAAGACTCCATCAGGGGATTGAAGGGGTTCGCTGATGAGACCTTGACTTTAAGCTTTCTCTTTTTGCGGACGACGTCCTGGCATATTTGACCAATCTCCAACACTCGCTCCCAAATCTCCTTGACCTGATTCACGCCTTCAGTGCTTTTTCTGGGTTGAAGATCAACTTAGAGAAATCTTGCCTGATGCCTATGAGTAGAGCAGATACAGAGGTGGAGGGGAAGGTCTCTTTGGGGGGTATCGGGATTGAGCGGGAGGCTACACCTTACTTGGGTGTGCTAATTCCGAGGGACTTGACTCTACTCTTTGAAGTTAATTATCCCCCCATTCTTACTAAGGTAGTCTTGGATCTGCAGCGTTGGGCTCCCTTGACTCTCTCTTGGTTTGGCCGCAAGGTGTCAGTCAAGATGAACATATTGCCTCGGCTTCTCTATCTTTTCACTTCTCTGCCAGTCGCCATCCCAGGTTCATTTTTTAAATCCCTCCACTCTGAGGTCCTGAGATTCATTTGGACTGGGAAAAAGCAGAGGGTCCGATACGAGGTCCTCACCCTCCCGAGATCGCACGGGGGATTTGGTCTACCTGATTTCCCACGTTACCATAAAGCTGCTCAACTTAGAGTGTTGTTGGAGCATTTGAGAGACGATATGAGAACCTATTGGTCATTTATTGTGGACATCCATGTGCACCCCAGAAAAGTGAGGGACCTTGTATGGGCCTCAGGCAAGAACCTCCCAAGTGCGGCTAGAACATACTCCACCTTGTCGGTGTTGTGGGCGTTGTGGAGAAACGATAGGGGAAATGCAGCTCTTTCCTCCTGGCCCTCCCCTCTGTCTTCGTTGTGGGCTCCCCGTTTGAGTTGAGCAAGAGGAATTTATGAGGGTGGTCAGATGCGGGGGTTGGAACGGGCAGCTCAGTTGTTTCGTTGACTCTGGCAGCTTGGTAGAAGCCCTGGGGGATGCTCCGATTTCGGTGTCTGACTAAATCCGAGTGAAGGTGATCATGAAATACCCAGTGGGCTGACAATCTGACCCGCCCCCTCACGTCCCTGGAAAAAGTGATAGTCGATTCCAAGTCAAGGAAGGGGTCTCTTTCTAAATTTCATAACGCCCTAATTACAGCAAATGCAGAGTCTAGACAGAGCTTCAAGAGGCAGTGGGAGGGATGGGTGGAAGGGGAAGTAGTGGAATCCACATGGTCTTCTACTTTTAAGTCCATCTTCTCTGGTTCCTTGTATACATCAGCTATCGAAGACAACTTTAAGATACTTCACGCATGGCACCTCTCACCAGAGAGACTTGCTAAAATGTTCATGGGGGCGTCCCCGCTCTGCCTGAGGAGTTGTGGCCTGCACGGGTCTTGGTTTCATCTGTGGTGGGGGTGCGCCGCTATTCAAGTTTTCTGGTCAGACCTTTGGAACTGTTTCAAGGAGGTTTCGGGGGCCGACCTGCCTCTGCTGCCCCTGGTCTTCCTCTTTGGCATTCCGGCGCCGGAGGCTTACAAGCCCTTCTTGCCGAGAGTGGTCCAGGCCATGTTGCGTGCAGGAAGGCTTGCCCACGCCCACAAATGGAAAAGTGACTTAGTGCCCTCTAAAGCGGACTGGCTGGCCAAACTCTGGCCGATATTCACATACGAGAAACTGTCAGCCCTTACCCATGACACTATGAACTCATTTTTACAAGATTGGATAGTAGATCTGCTGCACGAAGACTGAATCAATGAGGCTCTGATTGGTGGGGATCACTAGCACCCTAAGATATGTATTGATTTTCCAGCTATGAGTCTTACTTTTTTTTTTTTTTTTTAGATGAGCCTTCATTTTTAGCATTGTTAGTTTGCCTGATCCCTGATTTCTTCGATGACCGAGTCTCCATCGTCCTATAGGGTTCAGTTTGGTATGAGCGGGGGGTGGGAGAGGGTGGGTTGGGAGGGGTTTCGACTGCTGTTCTTTGATGAGCTTTCATTGTTGGCTTATTGTTGCGCACCTTTTTTGGAAAATCTTTAATAAAAATGAATGTGGAAAAAAAAGAATAGGAATACGTGGTTACTTACTCCTCGTAATGTTCTTTGGACAGGGTGTTCCTCCCACGTATTCCTCATCACCCCTCCCAGCCTACCCAGCTGTAGAATTTCATGGCATTACACTTTACGCTCTTTCAGAGGCTAGTACTGTCTAAGACTCACAAAGGCTGGCAACTCTGCATGGAGAAGGTGTAAAAAAAGGAAAGCCAATGGAAGCTGCATGTGAGCTGCATGTGCTATATATACCGACAATGACGTAGACTCAGGGATGGAAGCCCTTGAGGGACATCGAGTTGACTGCAATGACGCACAGCGCCCTCTGTCAAAAAGAAATTCCGAAGCAGCTGAAGCTGGATGATATCATATCATAGGATGAGGAATACGTGGGAGGACACAATCCATTCGAAATAAATGCTTGTCAGGAGAGTAAACCAAGCTATTGTGATACTGCATTGCGAGTCTGGGACCCGCACCCACATGAGAACCAGAGAATAAGAGGGTCTGGCGCCCGGAAAGCCAACGAGATAGACAAGAAGAAAACATGCTTGGCAGGAGAGTACACCAAGCTGGTATATAATACCTCATTTCAAGTCTTGGATTTCCACCCATATGAAGGTATAAGGATGAGGTGAAGCTATATAAATGTATAAATAAATACATTTAAGAAAGTACAGAGTTTGGGACCCAAGGAGACAAAAGGAACAGATTGACAGAGACTATCCGTTATAATTTCCTGGGGTGTGTTTGGCAGGAGAGTGGAACAAACACAAACCCTCTGTGAACAAAGAAGAAGAGGTGTTCACGGGAAAGCTGGAAACTTTTATTGAGCATCTTTGGGAAAGCTTAGAAAGTCCAGGGAAATGGAGACACGTTTTCCTGGCATACTGTCCTTTATTTCTCGGTTACTTTTGCAAAATAAAGGAAACCACATAAGGAGGAGACACACTCCTAACTTGTCAAGTAGAACAAGAAGTAATCCAAGGGAAAGGAGCTGATCCCTGGTCATTGGAATGTTACATTGTGGAAAGGGAACACTTGTTTTGTTTTTTTGACAACCCGAAATATTGGTACCTTTCTGTTGGCAAGAACTGACATCGCTTTAGTTCTAAATTTAGCGTCCTTGCACATTAGATGTACATTAGTAGTGTTAGGGTCAGAAGAACAAGTTACTTCTTACCTGGTAACGGTCTTTCGATGGGATGTTCCTCCGACGTATTCCTTATCTTTGATAATTCGTCTCCAGCTTGCTGGCCTCGGAAATGTTTTCTCTGTAGAGGGCGCAGCGCGTCAACGTCCGTCGAGTTGATGTCCCTCGACAGCCACCGTATCGGCGCCGACGTCACCATGCCCATAAATAGCCACGCGCGGCGTCCGTTGCTCAGTTCCGTTTTGTAGCATAAGATAAGTCATGCCTGAATTGGTTATTGACCTTGAAGGAGCGTAAGCGGCAACCACAAGGGAAGTATTACTGCGGGGATGGATGAGAGGGCCGATAAGGAATACGTCGGTGGAACATCCCATCGAAAGAACGTTACCAGGTAAGAAGTAACTTGTTCTTCAAAGGGATTGTGTCCTCAGAAGTATTCATTAGCTTTGATAGACTCCCATAGCAGTGGCATGTAATTGGAGGTGGGAGTAATAATGTCATGTATACCTTTTAGGAATGAACCGAATGTAATACGGCTTTGCCAAATCTGGTCTCTTGACTAGTGGAGGAATCCAGGTTGTAAAATCTTGTGAATGTATGTGCGGACGACCATGTGGCAGCCGCACATATGTCTCGGACCGGTACCCCTCTTTGGAGGGCCGAAGAGGCTGCGATACCCCTGGTTGAATGAGCCCTAAGATTCTGGGGTGTCTCTTTCCCTGCCAGTTTGTAACATTCCAGAATGGCCAAAATAATCCACCTGGAAATGGTCTGTTTTGTTATGGCTAGTCCCAATTTGTGACCTGAGTAGCCTACAAACAGTTGGTCTGCTTGCCTAATCCTAGCCAGTCTGCTGATGTAAAAGCGTAGAGCTCGCCTTGGGTCCAGCCTATGTAGCCTTTCTTCCTCTTTCCCCGGATGGGGAGGAGGGTAGAACGAAAGTAAGGTAATTTTGTGAGTGATGTGAAATTCAAAAACCACCTTTGGGAGGAAATTAGGCTTCACCTGTAGGACAAATTTGTCCTTATCGAAAATTGTATGGGGGTGTTTACAAGATAGAGCTTGTAATTCGCTCACCCTCCTAGCAGATGTTAGTGCTACTAATAGGACAGTTTTAAGAGTGAGAAATCTCAGCCAACAAGAGTGGAGTGGTTCGAAGGGAGTACCCATTAGGAAATTTAAGACTAAATTTAAGTCCCATAAGGGAACTTGGAATGGTCTTGGAGGATAAACATTAGTTAATCCCTTGAGAAATTGTGTTACTAAGGGTAGTTTGAAATACAATGGTTCCTCCGCAGTGCGCTTGAAGATTGATAGCGCTGCGAGATAGCCTTTTACAGTGCCAACTTGAAGTCCTGAGTTTGCCAAGTAGAGTAGAAACGATAACACCGTTGGTGTACCACATGAAAAAGGGTCGATATTCTCTTCTCTGCACCAGCTGCAAATATTTTTCCAACGGCAGCGGTATAAAGACTTTGTTGCTGACCTTCTGGCCGAAAGCAACACCTCCATGACGTCATCAGGGAGGTCCCAATCCTTGTACCTCAACCTTTCGGAAGCCAAGCGTGAAGGTTGAGGGTTCTTATGTCTGGATGGAGAACCTGACCTCCCTTCTACGAGAGAAGATTCTCTTTGAGTGGAAGACGGATTGGAGGGCAGATGGACATAGCCAGAAGGTCCCGGTACCACGTTCTCCTGGCCCAGTCCGGGGCAATTAGGATCATGTTTTTCCGGAATCTTCTCAACCTCCTGATCATTTGAGGAATAACAGGGACTGGTGGAAACGCGTAAAGGAGTGGGAACTCCCAGTCCACTACGAACGCGTCCCCTAGAGCTCCTCTCGGGGGAAATTCCCTTGAACAGAACAGATCGCACTTCCTGTTGGTGCTGGTGGCGAACAGATCCACCTGAGGGGTTCCCCAAAGGGCCAAGATCTCTTGAAGGACTTCCTGAGCTAGCTCCCACTCGTGGGAGACTGATCTGCCTGCTCAGAGCGTCCGCTGTCAAATTCTTCTCTCCGGCTAGGTGGACTGCCGATAGAGAGATTCCTTCCTGAATTGCCCAAAACCAGAGCTGCATTGCCTCTCTGCACAGTGGCAGTGACCCTACGCCTCCTCTTTTGTTGAGGCCACCGTGTTGTCCATCATTATCAGGACATTTCTCCCCTGTACTGATGGCAGGAAAGCTTTCAGCGCTAGTCTGATCGCTCTCAGCTCTAATAGGTTGATGTGTAGTCTGGACTCCGATGGAGACCAATGACCGCTGATGGTCAAGTCGTTGGCATGGGCTCCCCACCCAGTCAGTGAGGCATCTGTGACGACAGTTATCTCCGGCCATGGTTGCCAAAACAGTTCTCCTTTCAAGATGTTCTCTGGATAGGCCCACCATTTAAAGGTCGTGGGCTACCTTGTCCGGAATCCGGAGGAGATCTGTCATTCTTCCTGAGTATTGTGACCACTGGGTTCTTAGTGCCCACTGGAGAGATCTCATTCTCAGGCAAGCCTCTGGCACAAGGAAGATGCAGGATGCCATGAGGCCTAGCAATCTCAAAAAGTCGAAGGCTGGGAGATGTTGGGCATTTTGAAACTTGTTGACCATCTGCAGAATATCTTGAGCCCTCACCTCTGGTGGCGAGGCTTTTCCCAGGGAAGTGTCCAAGACCGCTCCGATGAACTGGAGTCTCTGTGATGGTACCATCTGTGACTTCTTTAAATTGAGGGAGAAGCCCAGTTTGTGAAGGAAGTGGCAGACATAATCTAGCTGGATCTGAGCTTGTTCCGAAGATACAGCTCTAATCAGCCAATCCTCCAGGTAGGGGTAGACGTGGATCCCTTCCCTCCTTAGACTTGCAGCCACTACCGACATTAGCTTGGTGAAGACCCTCGAGGCGGAGGTCAGCCCAAATGGCAGAACTCGAAATTGATAATGAGAGCCGCCAATTGCGAACCTCAGGTATCTCCTGTGTTTGAGATGGATTGGCACATGGAAATAAGCATCCTGGAGGTCCAGAGATACCAGCCAGTCCTGGATCTGGAGGGCCTGAAGGATCTGAGAGAGAGTTACCATCTTGAACTTGTCCTTCCTAAGGAACTTGTTCAATTCTCGTAAGTCCAAGATGGGTATCGGTCCTCCGTCCTTCTTCGATATGAGAAAGTAGGGGGAGTACCAGCCCTTGTTCCTCTCCGCTACAGGTACCGGTTCTATGGCACCTTTCTCTAGCAGTCTACAATTTCCTGCAAGAAGAGCGGATCTGGAACTTTTAGAGAGCTGTGCCCCGGTGGATGACTCTGAGGGATGTGTAGAAAGGGTAGGCAGTAACCCTAGGCAACTGTCTCCAATGCCCAAGCATCTGACGTAATAGCCTGACATTCCGTCAGATGGTGAGTTAACCTGCCCCCTACAGGTGTTTTGTGTGGAAAGACCTCAGAGTGGTTTGGGGGCGGCTGATGCAGATGCCGAGGGTAAAGAGGCACCTGCTTCTGTTGCGGCTTTAGGATCTCCTTTGGCCTCTTTGAGCCGGCTGTCCTCTGCCTTTCCCGAATGCGGAATAATAGCGAAAGGACTTTCCTCTCCCAGAGGTTCCTGGGGGGCGAAAAGGAGTTTGGCGGATAGCAGCTCCTAAAGATTTTGCTGCTGCTTTAGATGTTTGCAACTTTTCCAGACTGTCATCAGCCTTTTTACCGAATAAAGAAGAGCCGTCAAAGGGCATAGTCAAAAGTCTGGCCTGTACATCTGGAGCAAAGCCAGACTTTCGTAACCACGCATGCCTGCGGATTGTAGTACTTGCCGCCATGGCCCTGCTGCTACTGTCAGCGGAATCGATGCCAGTTTGAAGAGATTCGCACATGGCATCTTTGCCATCTTTAATGATGTTAAGGAAGGCTCCCCTTTCCTCTCCTTCCGGTATGCAGTCAGCCGCTGATGAAACACACTCCCACAGTGTGTGACTGAACCTGGCGAGCGTGCAAGTGGCGTTGATGGACTTCAACGCCATACTACAAGCAGAAAAGACTTTTTTTGCCATAGAATCATACCTTTTGTCAACTCTATCCCTGTGGGACAGTAGGGTAAGCGGATCTGCTGCTTGATGAAGTTGCCGCTTGAACCACCAGGCTCTCTGGAGTCAGGTGTTTTGATAAATATTCAGGGTCAGCTGCAGCTACCCTATACTTGGCTGACAATCTTTTATTGATTGCAGGGATAACATCAGGAGTTTCCCAATTTGATTAAATCTTCGTTTGTAAAGCTGTATGGAAAGGGACCACAGGATCCTCCTGTGGACATTTTGTTACGCTCACCTGGCTCCCACAGGGGCGTCGATCGGACCCGGACAGCTGCGACCTCCTCCAACGTGAAGTGTAGTGCAGAGATGACAGACTGGACTGGACCGCCTAATCCCGTCTGCTTGACCCGTAGAAGTATTCTCCTGCAAGTGGAGAAAGGGATTTAGCCACCCGTGGATTTTTGTAATGGCACCCCACTGTTCTCCCCACCAATCACCACCGATATTCACTTTCAGTAAGCTCACCTTATGTTTGTAAATGATGAACTCTCCATCCTGCGTGGAATGCAGGGGCGCGTAGATACCAGTTACTTCACTGGTTTGAAGGCGTTTGGAAGAGTTCCGGATGAATATTGACTCCGAGGTTCCAGGCGGGAACCCGTAAGTATAAAGTTCAAAGAGTTCAATATGTCCGATGTTCACTCTTGTACCTTGTTTTCTTGTGTTGCAGCTGGGTCCAAGGGAAGATTGTCTTGTGGCAGCTGATGGTGTTCAGGTAAGAGTCTGTATTACCCAACACTGATTTCTATTATGAGCCTGGCACCTAAGCCGCCAGGACTGAACCCAGACAGCCCCCAGCCGGGGCTGCTGAGGTTTTATTAAATATCTGGATGCCTGCTCCCTGGGCTGATGGGCTTGATCCGGATGCCCGGGGGTAGGCATAATGACACCTTTGTCTAGTATGTCTGTAAGGTCACCCTGTTGAAAAACAGGTGAAGGCGCAGACCAACCCATGAATTCAATAATTCTTGCCATCAGGGTTCTATAGGGGGTTTCGGCATGTTCCCCTGGGTCTGGTTTGACAAATTCCACTTCTAGGGAAGTGTCCAACCCACGTGCTTCATGTAATGATTCCTGTAGGTCTTTCAACCTTCTTTTCTCAGAGGTAAAATCCTCTGAAACAGGTGGTGTGGTCCTCTGCAACCTGAAGGGTCTTTCTTGGTCAGAATCCTCCCCTTCTTCATAGATTGAAGATAATCTGGGGTACTCTGATCTCGGAAATGGTGTAAAACCCATTTCTAAAGCAGAGGGAGCCAAACTTGTCATTATTGGGCAAGAAACCATCAATGTCGTCGACGCCGATGTGAAAGGCTTCGAAGGTGCCGAGAAAGGCGTCGAGAAAACTGGAAGAGGCCTTGAGGAACTCGAGAGGATCGGGATTCTACTCGAGGATGTCGACGACGTTCTCAGCGTCGTGCTGGAGGCTCTGGGTATAACCGTTGGCTTTGAAGTAGCCGTGGTTTTCTCTTTTATTGGCGTCGATGTCGGCGTCGATGATGGCATCGATTAGATCGACCGATGCGTCGAAGAACCCTTCGACAACGGCGTCGATGGCGTCGATCCATGCATCGAAGGGATATTCGACGAAGGGATCTTCCTACCCGATGGCCCGTGGCGCTCTCGGGTGGACTCTTTCGCCGGGTGCAACGACTCACGGCATTTCCATTTTTTGGGTTTTTTACCCAGGGTATCACCATCAGCTGTCTTCGAGGGGGTCGAGGCCGCTTTCTTGAAGACGCTTAGCATTTTCTTCCTGAATTCCTCCCACTCAGCCTGAGAGCTGTGTTTTGTGGGGCAGGAGACCCTTTCTGGGGAATCAGAAGATGACGAGGAAGGGGATCTTCGACATCTCTTCTTTGAGTGTCTAGATCTCGACGAGTGGTGGGAGCTACTTCGAGACCTAGAATGGGAATGCTTTCGACGGCGAGGAGACGAATGCCTCGACTCGGCCGAAGAAACTTTCGAGGAGGTTTTGACTGACTTACCTCTCTCGAGCTTCCCCTTGCGCTCCTTCAAGGCTTTCGTCGTCCTGGACATGCAGACCTCACACTCCGAACAATGGTGCTCGATTCCCAAGCACCACAAACAGATCCTGTGAGGATCCGTTATCGACATTTTCTTTCCGCAGTCTCGACATTTTTTGAAGCCGGACGAGTCGTCGGTTCGGATGAAGAAGCCATCGAGAACGAGTTGGTTTTATCGAGGAAATATAAGGTTTATCTGACTGAACTGAGCAACGATATTCCGAGTCCCCACGAAGAGCAGAAAAACAGAACTGAGCAACGGACGCCGAGCATGGCTATTTATGGGCATGGTGACGTCGGCGCCGATACGGTGGCTGTCGAGGGACATCAACTTGGCGGACGTTGACGCGCAGCGTCCTCTACAGAGAAAAATGTTTCCGAGGCCAGCAACCTGGAGACAAATTATCAAAGATAAGGAATACGTCGGAGGACACAATCCCTTCGAAGCAGGGTTTTTGGACACGACAGTGACTATTTATTTGACATCCTGATGTTTCCCTTAACTTCTTTAGAGGCACAGGAACCCCTAGCTTTAGAGACTGTAAGGAACTCATAGTGGCAACAGTAAAGACAGACACAAGTGATCACAGTTCAAGGCGGTTATTAAACTGTAAAGGTAGGTTGGAAAACTAGTCTAAACTTAAATCTAAGATGGGAGCAAGCTTCGACCAAACAGTAATAAGGAAATCTGAGTGGTGTCTTGTTAAAATATAAGCACCTACACTAAAAAAAACGATTGCCTATCCTTATGCTAAATACAAAAAGAAGTGTGGGATAATGTTCTTAAGAAAGAAGGTAGTGTTCACAAATATTAAGTCAGGATGCGGCAGTTGGGATCTCCCTTCCTGACGTTTTCAGCACAGGATAAGGTATGATTTTGTAGCGTAGGACAGCAGACACTCAAGCTTTTCCAGCACGAGCCAACAGTTCCGCTCTCAGCAATCGGGGCCTTCGGTTGTTACGTCTCTTTTCTACCAAAAAGTCTCTTGACTCCATGGACCTGATGTATCCAAAATACTAAACAAAAAGTAATTTTTCGCATGTCCATTGGGTGTTTCAAGAGCAACCAGAGCAGTGCCGAGTTATATTGGTCTGGCCTACACTAATATAGCAGCATTATTGTTGGTTTTATTCTGAAAACTGCAGCACATCTCTTCATGGCAGATCCAAACTCAACATTTTATAGCCTACATTTTTCTTTCTGCCACAGTACCTACCTGGGAAAGACCACTACTGGACCCCTCTCGCACTGAGGGGTTCTCAGTAACCCAAGCTGGTAAGTGTCCGGGAATTCCTAACTTTACTTACTCTAGCCAGTGGTTAGTGTTCTACTGAGATTAGAGAATTGAGCCTCAGAAATACCCTGCTGAATTCAGTCCTCATCTAGCAGGCTCATTCTCACCCATCTCTTCCCTACTCTTTCTTCTTATCCACTTTGCCTCCCTCCAATTTTCTATCAGTCTGATGTCTCTCACTCCTTCTAGTTCTCATTTTAACCTCCCCCTTCCGCTACTCTACTGCTCCCTCCTCCGAACTACTACTCCTTTCTCCACACCACTACTCCCTCCTCCACACTATTACTCAAACATCCTCTTTTTATACTCCGTACTATGCATTACATAATCACTTACACTAATCTTTCTAACTAGACACCCCACACAAAGTCACACAGCATTACCACATTCAATCACTAGCCAATAACTCACCTTCTACACAAATCGCCTTCACATCTGGCTGTTCCTTCCTCCCGCCTGCTGGTCTCTTGGTCGTTTCATCTACTTCTCTGAACTCACCTGGATATCTCACTTACTGCTTTCTGTTGTTCCCTTATATGCCTTCCTCCCTCCTGTGATTCGGTTATCTTTCCCTGGCGAATCCAGCCCGTCTTTCCCACACGGGGGCAGTGATATGACACTAGTGGGTTATGCGTCACAGGTCCGCCACCAGAACAGCCATGGTGCCCCGGGATGGCCAGTGTCTCTGTCTGTGTTAGAGGACTCCAGTAAGGATTTCCAGTGCGTGGGAGTTTTTGGTTCCCTCACAAGTCTTTTGTGGTCTAGAATAGTCAGTGGTGGATGTATCTGCCCACCACTATCACCAGGCAGACCAGGGCGGCTCTTCCTGCCACTGCATGCAGGTGTTGTGGTTTTGTTCTCCCCTCTCTCTACATTGTTTTTTCTCTGTAGGATGGACCTTGTGGAAAATTGTTGAACTGCTGGTTGGCGGTCAGGTTGTAAGTGCACTGCTGCTGATGTGGGGCGCTTGACAGAGGCTCTTCCGTCAATGCTTCTTGTGTTTTCCTGCGTTGATAGTGAATCTCTGATTAAAAAAAAACACTGGCAAGCATCTTTTCAAGGGGGTATGGCCTGAAAAAAAGGCAGTCTGCACATAACCATGCTGGCACAAGGGGGAGGAGGAAGAGGAATCTTGGCCCTCTCCACTGCCACCATCCCCCTCAGGGGTAGGACTGGCTCGGGATCTCTCCCTTGAAGGCTTACTACGCCTGGCTAAGCGGAGTTCCTTCGCCTGCTTGACAAGGGCAGTCTACTGGCATTGTCACATAAGTATTTTCCCCCTACTGGGGCTTACAGGTAGGATTTACTCCCCCCACATCAATTTTAGAGTATCAGAAAGATGTCTGTATTTGCAATGGTGGCATTGCAACTTCCACCAGGGTCTACAGTATAGTGCAGAGTTATCGTTACTTCCAGTACTTCAGGGATCTTCGAGTGCAGCCTATCAGCCATACTCCCAAGGCATAACTAACCTGCACTCTCAACCAGGCTTCTCCAAAGCTTTGCTCCCACTGGCTTAGCAACTCACCTTCCCACTCCCTATCTCTGTTTGGCCCTCTTGACTTGGTCAACATACATTAAAATCTAATGAGTGTCCTCATTCTTACCTCACTAGCACAACATGGCCTTCTTGGCTTGGAAAACACACTCTCTACTCAGCCACCTCTCTATGTCTAGCTCTCCTCATTACAGTACCACTCTCTCCCAGGAACACTGACGTACTACCCACACAAGCAGGCACCGTCTGTATCCTTGTATACAAGCACGGAGAGCGATTGAAAAAAGGGAGGCTCTGATTTGCAGGTCTGTTTATCAATTATCTTCATGTTTCAGGAATGGCCCTGACTAAATGGTGTTGCCTCCACCCTCATTCACTGGTCAGAGCTAGTAGTCTCCTGAAGGATTTGTGCTTTTAGTGCTAATTGGTGCTTGCCCTGGCCTCCACTACCCATATTTATAAATACTCAGCCACGGCCAACAGATCAACAGTCAACTTGTAGCCAAGAAGAGATAATTAAAACTGGTTTATTCTCCCAAATAAATATGCCAAGTGCTTGGGGTAGAATGAAAGTAAGGCTACTGGGGCCCTCAAAGAACCAATAATGAGCAATTCTATCTTGCTTAGGAACCCACAGTCAACATCCCATAAGTGGGCCCTGCCACAATGATTCCTCCGACAAAGTCATCCATGCAGGTCTGTCTCTCCCCGGTTACTAGGACAGCTGGTAATAGCAGTCGCTGGGCTAAAGCCCTCCTAATGCCATTGTAGGAAAAGGGACTTTTGTTATTTAGGGAAACTTGAAACGGTTCCTTAGTCCTGAGCAAATGATAATGTATGGTAGCAGATCTGGTTATCACATTTAGCCTGCTGAAACTGCTATGGGGATTAGGTTGCCTTCCCTAGAAAGGGGTAACTTGCAGATTCCTCTGCCCTAGAAGAGTCTCTCCCTTCTGGGGTCACTTGTCCTTCAACAGACATGGGATAGTATATATCTATCAAACCCCTGGGCTGCTTCAGTCGCTCCCAGGTGTCCCACATTATAAGGCCTCTCCCCTTTCAAGACCTTGCGCGAGTCTGCCTAGGGGTACGTCTGACACTACAAAGGCTGGTGATGGACGGAGGAGCCTGCGTGATCCTCAGTCTACCTCCTCCAGTGGATGCAGCAGACTAGGTGGTGACACCCGTCCCTCAAAGTCTCACTATCCAGCCTACACCTAGGGGCTTTGTCACGCCACCATGGGGGTCAGGGTCCAGACTCTGTCAAGAGTGGATCGGGGCACCTCTCCACTTGGGGTGGGATGCCTACCTGGGTTTTCACTAGAGACAGTCCTATCCCAAAGGTGGGTGTGAGAGTTGGGAGGGCCCCAGTCTCTGTCCCTTCTGTCTGTGCCTGCATAACAGAAATAGGTAACACATTTTCTAGCCCACACCTGTATTGCACAATGCTGGCCCGTTTCTCCCAGTTTGTCCCATAGGACTACAACCCCTAGAAGGCCTGGTGGTGGAGGAGCGAGTAAGCACCCAACCAGGAAAGAAGCAGTGAGTAACTACAGAATAGCAGAGCAATTCGCACATAAGATCTGCAATTTCAACACTCCACGCGAGAAGTACTGTGACATTCACAAGGATTGATCAGCGGTCCGCATATCAAACCACCGTCCCAGACTCTCAACCAGACATGAGCTACAGCGCTATCCTTACCTTCCCCACAAACATGGAACGGTTGAATATCAGACAGCACAGCAGACGCTCCATTGACCCTGATACAAACTGGGACTTTAATGATAATTTAAGTGGGTTGCCATTTCGAAGCACAAGGGGACACACATCTTTCAAAACCTCCCCTGGAGAAAGGAAAGACAGGAGTTCTGGAACCAGGTGAGAGTGGGACCTAATTGAGAGGCAGGAGGGTGAATAAAAATGAGTACAGGAAACAGGAAGGAGTGGGTTTGTCGGGTGAGGTCAAGGAAGGACAGACAGTGCAGAGGAGCATGAAGAAGGATTGCTGAAGGAGTGTACAAGGCGAGGTACTGGTTGGCAGGATAAAGTGGTACTTGGGTGTGAGTAAGGCTAATAGGGGAGAGTAGTAGTCAGGGGAGGAGAGTAGTATGCAAGAGGGGACAGTAGTGGTGTGGAGAGGGGAGAGTAGTAGTTGTGGCGAGGAGAGCAATAGTAGAGTGGAAAGTAAAGAGATGAAATAGCAAGGAGAGAAGGAGAATATCGGAAGGGCACATGGGAAAAGTGAGAGATGAAGGAGAGCGGGAGGAAGAAAAGATGAGAGGGACAGAGAGAGAGAAGAGAGGAGAGAGGAAGAGGGGGAGAGAGAGAGAGCGAGACAACCATTGGCAAGCCCTTTTCAATGTTTGTAATAAAAGCGCTTGATGTGTCTTTGGGAGTTGGGGTGTTCTGGAGGCCTTCTGTGCTGTTAACATGGGAGTATACAGAGCAAACGCTTCAACTTGTCTGTGTCCCTGACAGTCTCTTTTCCCTATGCTGGAGGAGCAGAGCGCAAGCCTTTGCTGTGTGTGATTTCTATTCAGCTCCAGTCCAGAATCCACAGCAGAGCTGGTGCACTGGTGTGCGCCAACTCTTCACTCTCGCTCCATGAATGGACCTGTTACCAGGCCTCGCAGACAATGAAAAAATATTTCCTAATGTTCTAGATGTAAAACAACAGTTTTTTTATGTGATACCCTTGCTGTTATATAGCAGGAAATCTGGTGGTATTCTGGGGTCCATATGGACACCCTTCTTCTGCTCAATGAAACATACATCACCCTTGTCGATCCATCGCCCAGTTACTTTTACCATTCTAGGCACTGTATGATCCTAGACACCACCAAGGAAGAACTGGGGGTGATCTGAGGGATCCTCCATAGAAGACCTACATGGGTTGCATCAGAAAGCGGTGGCTATCCCGGCCCCCAGTGATCCTCAGGCCTCGTGTAAGAACATCAAGCCATTGACCTTGTCACATTATCCTATTACTTATTCACTGTAACGGAAGGTAAGAAAGGTTATTCATATGTAAACAGATAAAGTAACTACTTGCTAGAGGAGCAAACACCAAGCTACAAGGTTTTAAAACATTGACTGAAAGTCCTACATGCCTCAGTTAAATTATATGTTGAAGGTATGCACTGTATGCAGCAGTACGGGTCAAGGCATATGGAATCTAGTGCATGTAGCAATGCAGACTCAACCAGCAGTGCAACGCAGATGTGTGAACCCTCAAAGCACGAGTTGAAGGGCAGTCAGAAATGATGGCTGCAGAATAGTCAGTCACCTTGCACTCCACGTTTAATGCCAGCAGATGAATATAATTATAGCTTTCTACCCAAATATAGGAAATTGTGAAATAATATTTGGCGTATCGACTTAACGACTTAACCTGAAAAACTTGAATAACTGAAAGACTTTAAGATGCCTCCAAGAATTAAACTGTTTCATCAAAAAAAGTCATCATCTTAAACCTAGGCCTTTGTCCTACCTGTTGATACCATCACTTTATTTTTGCCCAAGGATTGAGAGGTCAGTCTTGTTGCCACAATGGTTAAATCTTCCCTGCCCGCAGGCTGTGCTGGTCCAAATTAGATCCTCCCATATAGCCTGGCTGCTTTTTAGAACCCTCCTTAGATTCAGCCACTCTCACTGGTTACCAAGACACAGATAGGCGTGATTGTCCAACATTCTGGTTTCTCAACTAGAGAACCTTATGCTCACCCACATGCCCACCGTACACTAGACGGCTGAGCGATTGGCTGCTTGAGACTAAGGAGTGCACTGGTCAAGATGCTGTGTCCACTGGCCCTGCTGAAATACACAAAACTCCTTTCCCATACCAGCAGCTTCTTAGACCATCTCATGGCATAGACAACGCCAGTGAACCTATGCATACACCAGAGAAGTGGTCTATTGTTGGACTGCCAGATCAGTGACATGCAAAAAAAGCTTACTTCCTGGTAAGTCTGCTAAAATGTGTCCTCCCCAATGTCAGTCGTGACTTGCTTTCTGCAGTACTCTGCCTGCTGAATACAGTAGTGTATTACACCAATGATAGAATGGAGGTGTCCCAGTACCAGTTTGAAAGACTGCAAACGGTACAGAACACAGCAGGCAGTGCTGCTAGTTGGCCAAATAAACAAGACAAAGTAGCAGCCCTTCCTGAGCATTTCAATGGATGCCTGTCAGAACCACAATGAGGTTTAAAGTGCTGAGCGTAGCAGTGAAATGCTTCACAGGCAGGGCCCCCAATAATTCAGGAATTGATTTATCTCCTCGCCCTTCCCGACACTTCTAATCAGCCATTTACCAGTCACTCAAGTCCTACAAAACTAGAATCGTAGACTGATGACACACTACTTTCTGTTCTATTCACAAAAATCTGAAGCTACCTCTGTAGACACCTTCTGCTCTTTCAGGAAAGTTCTTAAAAGCTCCTACAACCAACATTCCCACTCATATGTGTGAAACAGGAGCCCTATACCTAGACAGATATTCTAATTAGCTGGTAATGAACACATCGATATAATGCAACATTTTCAAAGAACCTTACATGCATAATCATCTAACGTCCATTACAAATGTTTAACTGAAACCCCATAGCACCTGGAAACCAACTTCAAAATATAACTTTGCAGCGCTTTTGTTGCTTCTGGTGCACTATTGGAAATCTTTTTAGGCTGTCCTCTGCAGGCTCTGAGGCGGACCCAAAAGAAGCAAACCCATAAATCTCCAACACCAGCACGGAGCGGTGTGTGGAGTAGTGTGTCTGGTATCTGGTGGCTGCGGCCTGCAGCCTGTGGTCTGTTCACGGTGAGGAGCTGGTTTTCTCTGGGAGGAGTTAATGTGCCGCACTGACCGTCTATCTATTTTTTTCAAATCTCAATCTAACGGTTATATAATAGCACGTGGACACATACTGCCGTCTATGCCATACTGACTTGGAGCCTATTTATTTACTTGTACTGTTAATATTGCATGATTCTTTCCGCGGAATAAATTGGCATAAATCTAACAGCTGATTTTTAGAGGTGCCGAAGGGCGCCGATTGGGAAGCAACTGTGGGCTTTTTGGCCTTTGAGCTTCCCGTGCCTAGTCCTGTGTCAGGTCCTCCTCTTTGCTGTCTGGGGAATTTCTAATCTACTCATACAATGGATACCTTATGAGCCTGGGGGAGCAACTGTGGACCTCAGTATTTGCGCTTCTTGGTCATTTTCATTGAGGCTCCTTTATTTGGAATCTACATTTTGCTTTTCTGTCCTCCATCTATAAACTACTCTGAAGACTGTGTTTGGAGGAGTAACTGCGGGCCACAGACTTTGAGCTCTCCCAAGCTGCACTTATATTGGAAATTACAATATAAAACATCTATTTGGAGGTCGCAGAAGAGCCTGCGGAATACGACGACTGAGCTCCTCATCGTATACTCACTCAACTGTCCCTTCTTTTGGGGCATATATTTTAATAAATTGTATTTATTTCTTTGGCTGCTTAGTATACTCTGCACTTTTCTGGGTAATTGTTAACACTTGGAAAACGTGAAATTCGAACCTTTGTGATTACTGTCGATTTTATATGAGCTTTTAAACTGTGAAGGAATTGTGAATGAAATTGGATAGAATTTTAAACCTGTGTATCTGTATTTTCGGATTCTAAATCTATGCTTACATGAATTCCAATGAACTGTAGTTTTAAGAAATAGGGATTGTTTACAGTTTAGAAAAGGGTGTGCTCTAGTCTTCCGTCTCTTATTTTTTTTCTCTGGTAGTGCCTACAGTTGGATTTTTAAAAAAATATATATTTTATTGTATAGTACCATTTTAGCTTAGAGTGTTTTACTAAGAACTGATTCTTGTGATCTCTGTGGGGTGTGCTGGATTTGCCCCCCCCTAGTGAATTGATTGTGATTTACCCTTTTATTTTACTCCTTTGAGGGATTATTTTAACCTATACCTCAACCATCTGTTTGGACGATCCCGCTATTTTGCGTCCTCTCTCTGTCTACTTAGTGATTTACTATGCCGTGAAAAGGACTTAGAAGCCAATTAATAGCTGACGATTCCGGGGAATCTATCGCGGAAACTGTTAAAACCATAACTGTGAATGAGATGAGGCTACAAGGGAAGACAAAGGTGGGAGATAAGGTTTTGGCCATTACGGCCCCTTTATCTGAGGCCGAAACCCAACTCAATGAGAATTCCTCTCCCAAGGAAGTAGTTAACGTTTATCCCCTTAAACGGGGAAATGGCTTAGCTATAGTCTTAATTCATAATGTGGAGGATATGATATGATATGATTGGTTATTTATAACGCGCTTAATACCTAGAGGTTTCTAAGCGCAGACCCGGGGATCAAAACTGTGTTGCTCCGTGTCGTCCTGCTTCCAAGGCGAGCACGTTGTTGCTGAGCTATCCTCCCGAGACAATTATATGGTTGACCATGCCCCTGTTTTCCATCTAGGGGAGTTTTTTGTTGAGCAGGTACAAGAGGGAATTTGTAAGGTGGATGGTCCTGCTACTAATGGTGATACATCTGATGTAGAGAGGGGAGTCTCTATTGAAATACAGGAAGAGAGATTGGTGGCTGCTCTGGAATATAACTTGGGGGAGGAGGTGTCTAAACAGGTTGAAGTCTATGCACAAAAAGAGGCTAATATTGTCACTGACCTTCATCAAGAGAACCAGGATATTTGCCCCCACAGAGAGTTAATCCTTAAGACTGGTGTGCCCGTTGATGAGTCCCTACAAGGGAATGAGGATTTATTACCCCGAAGCTGAACACTCACCATAAAGAATGGAAGCGATCCACACTGCTTAATCGCCGTTTTCTGGGGCTAACTGGAGGAGGTACTCCAGGTAAGATCGAGTCTTCTTCAAACTTAAAGGCTAGCTTTCTCAGTAAAAAAAACAGGCAAAACATAACCTAAAGCTACACCAGGCCAACCTATTGCAGGTGTGCAAATTAAGAATTATATTGAGAAACACACTTGTACCAGTATGGAAATTAAATCAGTTGTACTGATTAGAGGGATTGCCAAATTCGATCATTCAGCAATGGCAGAGGTAGCCAGAAAGCTGGAAGACAATGATGTAGAAGACAATACTATCAACGATTTAAGTATCATTGAATTTGCCAACCTTGCAGTGGAGGATAATGTAAAGGATCACCCAGATGGGTGCGTTAATAGCGTGATACAACAGACTTGTGATGCGTCGCGCATCGGGTTCCCCTCCAAGCTAACTAATTTTGTTGACAAATACACAGAAAAAAGCTAAATTGGTTAAGAGAAAGGCCTGTTGCCAGAAGTTCCGGAAGAACCGTCAGAAGATCTCCCCATGCACTATACATTTTACGAGAGGTAGACACTAGAATTAGACTTGCACAACCTACAGTCTCTAGTTTAAATATGGCCCTTAGCTCATTTGTAACTCTTTATGACAATATATGGGTAGAAGTCAGATCTCATTTGGAACTTCTGGTTGAAATTTATAATAAATTGGAGGGTATTGAAAAACCATGTGGGTTGGGTTTGCATTATAAGCATTGTAAGGATTCAGAGAAGCCCCCTCTGGTCCCTGGGAAACAATCCAATTTTAGCTCTGAAATACTGACCCAAGTGGGTTTAAGGGTGGATCCGCATCAGGTGGGGGACATTGTGATACCTGAAGTGAAAACCTCAATGGAGGCTCCGGTGGAGGAGGTTTGCCCGAGACTACCGATGGGTATTTTACCATTGGAGCAAGTAATTCATCACAGATGTCCTATTATAGATTTAAGCAAAGACCTAAGAAAGAACTAGTGCAAGACAGGAGGACTAACCCACCACCTGGGCAGGTGGATGCCGACCAGGGGTGTTCTATTATAGACTTAACTAAAGATCAGAAGCTCAATAAAGGTGTAGCACCTAGGTTTAAAAGTAGGGCCCCTAAGGCCAAGAAACCTAAAAATGAAAGAAATACCAAAAAGCAAAACTTAATGTCACAAAAACCTCTCTGGAATCTTAATATCCCGGAGCCTCTGTTGAAAAAAGGAAGTAAGGGGAATTGCTTTGAGAAAAGAACGATACCGGCCCAAGAAGAAAGAGCTGATAATCCAAGACTGAGGGAGGATAGTATATTTTGAGGAAACTAACCATATCGAAGATAATGGACGAACAATGGATGGAGGGGATTCTACGCACTGTGAGAAACTAAGAATCAAGAGCAGATCAGATCCTACTAGGGTAAATATGGGTATTCAGATTGATCAGATGGAGAATCTAGCCACGATACCGAACAAAGCTAAAAATACTGGTAACATTGCCAATTTGGATGAAATTAGAATAGTTGCCCATAATAAACCAGTCGCGGTGAGAAGTATAATAAGCGGGAATCAAAGATTAGTTCCAGAACTAAATAGAAACCTATCTGATCTAGCTGGGACTTCTACTATTATAGTAAAGAAACCAGTACTTAGTAATCAATCCATTCTTGTGGATAAGGCTTTGACATTAATTGATATTTAACTAGCAAGGAGACGGTTTGAAAATCTACAGCCACTCCTAGCAGTCGATTCTTCTAAGGGGTACATTGAGGCCCCTGGTGATTCTGCTGCCCAGGCAATATTTCTGGGGGGATGTATGTTCCAAAACCTACACAAAAGCAAGGCCCAGATGTTCGTCAAAAAAATTCATTTATAACCAAAGAGAGAAGACCTATGGGTTTGGGAAGATTGGGCATAGAGAGTATCCTTAGGGGTGCTAAGGGATTCGAGGTACAAACCGAATCTGGGAAGGATTCTAACTATAGTGGCGCAAGGATATTATAAGATCCTGCTGAAAACCCTAGAAGTGAAATCTTCAACTCTAGAATTATACAAATGAAGAGCCTTTGGGGACAAAGTATTCCTATCTGTCTTAATCAGGGAAATGCATAGAAAATATTTTCAGAAATACCGAATCTGGGGCTTCTTTCCACATGTGATCTGGATAGGATCCAATTTCCAGATAGAGATTGCTTGGAGATTTGTAATGCCAGTTGGTTAAGAACTTAGTTATGGGCGAAGTGGAAACACTGTGCATGCTGGGGTTTGAAATTAAACTTGTGGAAGAGGAACCAAGACATTGTGAGGAACCGATATCTCCAACTGTGATTTTAATTATAATAGGAACTTAAAGGTTGTTTATCATCCAGATAGCCTTAATCTGTGGCAAGGGGGGCAACACTTCAGAGGAAATAATAAAGAGATTCAAGATTGGGCCCAAATAAACTCTGCCCTGTGGAAATGAACCATCTATTTCAATAAAATCAAGTGTTATAGACCTAGAAAATAAAGAAGATGTCGCCCTGAAGCTTTTGTCATGGAACACTATGGGGCATTCACATTTACTTACAAACCCTGCCACCATTGACAAGCTGAAAGAAAATAACATTATCTTTTTACAAGAGACGTGGCATTTAGCTAACCTTTCTATAGACAGCTATGAGGTCTGCTCTCAATTTGCTAAACAGAATAAGGAAGGTAGACCGTCAGTGGGTCTTATGACATCGATTAAGGGTACTCTAGGTCTATTGGGCAAAGTAGTTACAAACCTCCCATTACGTATTCTTAAAGTTAAGGCCTCCTCTTTGTTTGGATTAGTTGAAATCCTCCTAATTAATCTGTACTGGCATAATGGAATGGCTGATTTGAAGGTATTCCTTGAAATTAATACAATATTAGAACGAAACTGGCATTGTGCCTCCCCAAATGGCAGAATGATCTTGGCAGGAGATCTTAACTCAGATTGTAGAACTACACATGATGACCCCTACTTTGATCTGGGTGAGGAAATGCCATGTGGGAGTAGAGGAGGGGATAAGCTAAAGTGGGTTCAAATGTGTAATCTTACGTTGGAGTCTATAGGTCTTGTGTGTCTAAATGGAGAACTTGATGAAGTAAAGCCCTCTAACCCTACTTGGCAACGAGGTGCTAGCTCGTCGACTGTCAGGGTCAGGCAGACTGCTGGCACTATCAGTCATGGAAATGCTGTGGTAGTACATTGTTACAAACCCACAGTCAGGTATTCTAGAAGGATCTATCATCCTTGTTGCAGGCAAAAGGCTCTGGTACGAAGGAATGCCCTAAAACTACACTTCGCAGCAGGCCGTGCATGCACGCACCTTCCAGCAGAGAGGATTCCAGCCTGCGAGGATCTGCTCGCAATTCAGGCACTCGGAGGGAGAAGATGTGTCCCGAGGAGTTCCGGCAGGCAAACCTCAGCGGGGCGTTCACTCGCCTGATAATACACAGGCCCCGCTCATCAAAGCAGATAAGTGGAGACAAACGAGTTGGCCCAAGTGTGATAGCAGACTAACCGCCAACTCTGTGTGCATGTTTTTCATGAAACAGAGATCGTAGAGTGTTCTGAACTAAACCGCATGAAACCCGCACTGCATGCTAAGGGTTTTGGCAGCACGTTGAACGAAGCGCTGAAAACGCAATAAACAGTAGGCTCTTGGTGAAGCAACCCAGAGCAAAATGGTCACAGAACTCATGGCCGTGTGACCGCTGTTTGTCATAGCGCATTTCATATTGTTAGAGTGACAGTACCACTTGCTTCTGCTGCGCACACTCACAATTCCATTGCTATTTTCCAGCGGTGCTAAAAGAACACAACGAACATTACCAGCCCAGCACAAACTCGCTCCAGGGAAATCTGCAGCTAAGTGCTTTTCAATGTTATTTCTGCCAATGTAATCATGTTAACCCTTTGCTACGAGGCCTGTGTCCTACCTCAATGTAATCATGTTACTGTAATCCATGTTTCAAGAAGCGAGTAAGCACAGAAGTCTGTTATCACAGTGAGGGTGCCAGGCAAGCCTGTATGTTGCTAATACAGGGTGTATGGTGACATCAAATGTTCTGGTTGGGCTACAAGTAAGAGCTCAGCGCAGTACTGCGCATCTCACGGGCAGCAGCCCCTTTGCAGTGCATCTGGTTATGAGGCTCCAGGTAAAGGCCTCTATCTGTTTCTGGGCTAATAGGTGGGAGTGAGGCATGCAAGTGTGAAAGGGCAGAGTCAGACCTCAACGCACCAGAGAACAGCAACAGGAGCCGAGGAGCATGTTACCCTGAACACCTCTTCCCATCCAATACTTCTTCCTAAACCCAACCAACCATCGGACCCTAACCCTCTTTCCCCAGAGGGTTGCAGTGGCCTGTGGTTATGATATGATAGGTTTCTTATAACACGCTTAATACCCAGAGGTTTGTAAGCGTGGACCTGGGGATCGAACCTGTGGTGCTCTGTGTCATCTTGCTTTCATGCTTTCAAGGCATGCACGTTGCCCCTGAGTCATCCTCCCGAGACTTGCAGAATCCAGGTACCAAGACCCAACAGGAAGGTTGGAGTTCATGCTGCCTCTGCGCCAGTCAAGATTGGGCAACAGACCTGACATCGACAATAGACTACATTTATGTGGATACCTTGCTTTTTAAGCTCAATGCCAGGGTTAAAATTGTGCCTAATGTCGTAAATCTCCCCCCATCTCACCTGGGATCGCTTCTTGCTCTGTTCCGCGGGAGGATTCCTCTTGCGGGCGGATCGGGTCTTATACAGGCTCGCACGAGTCTCGTCCGACTCCAGCACGCGTTCAGAGTTCCAGGAAGGTCGCAGTCACAGGATGTCCAGGAAGGAAGTAGCAGTCGTTAGGTTTAGGTTTGAGGATTCCAGGAGCAGATTTAGAGGGGAAAGGTGGAAGGGAAGAAGAAGGGACCAGGAACTAGGAATAGTGGATTCGCCGAACAGCACACACACATCTAGTCACTAGCCAGTGATAGCGTTGAGACGCGCGGGGCCGTGGCCAATTTATAGAACATGCCGTGTCCGACGTAAAGGCTGGTGCGAGGCAAGTCACTTGGCACGGCCATGTTGAGAGTAACAAGGAATACAAGCCCCGTCGCGATAAGGTCCAGGAAGTCCAGAAAGGGCAAGTTCCACCAGGTTTGCCCGGGTGTATGAGATGGAATCTTCTAAGCAATCGAGGGTTATTTAGGTTAGAAACTGGTTCCCAGGTTCTCTCGCTAGGAGGATATCCTTTCCATTCAACCAGGTATTGAAGTCGACCCCGTTTATACCTGGAATTGCATATTCTGAACACTTCATATTCCAGTTGATTGTCCACAATCACAGGACTGGGTCTGCAGGTTTTCCAGGTGGATCGGATGTAGGGTTTCAATAGAGAAGTGTGAAAGACTGGGTGTATTCTCTTCCAGGAGTCTGGTAGCTTGAGCCGGAATGAGACAGGATTGATGATTTCCTTTATGGAAAATGGTCCATAGTACCGGGGGGCTAATTTGTTTGGCCGTAGATGTCGTGGTAATAGGTTCTAGGACAACCAGACTTGATCACCAACGGAATAAGAAGGCGCTGGTCTTCTTTTGGAGTCCGCATAACGCTTAGTGCGTGTCTGGGCCTTTTCCAATTGTTCCTTGGCTTCCTTGTGTATGTTGATGAGAGTCCCATTCCATGAGTCGAGAGTAGGTACTGGTGTGGGATGTGGAAGAACAGAAGGTAAAACGGACGGGTGAAATCCTTGACTGCAATAGAAAGGGCTGACCTTGACGGCTGAGTAATCGGCATTGTTGTAGGCAAACTCGGCCAAAGGCATAAGGAGAGACCAGTCATCCTAAACCTTGGTGGCTAAACAACGAAGATATTGCTCTAGGGTCTGATTTCCACGTTCCGTGGCTCCGTTGGTTTGTGGGTGATAACCTGAGGAATGAGCACGTTGGATCCCTAAAATACGACACAGATGTTTCCAGAATTGTGAGACGTATTGAGGTCCTCGGTCCAATATAATCTTGGAAGGAAGTCCATGAAGACGTAAAATGTGTTCCAGAAAGATTCCAGCAAGTTCTGAGGAGGATGGTAGTTTATACAGAGGCGTAAAATGAGTCATATGAGTGAACAAGTCGATGGTGACCATGATGGTCGTAAAGCCCCTGGAAGGTGGTAATTCCACAATGAAGTCTGTAGCAATGACTTCCCATGGTCTTGTCGGAACTGGAGGTTGCAATAGTAGGCCCGCCGGTCTCTTGCTATCGTGCTTGTTTTGGCTGCATATAGAGCAGGCTTGGACGTACAGCCGAACGTCCGACTTCATTTTTGGCCACCAAAATAGTCTTTGTATAATGC
Organism: Ambystoma mexicanum; assembly: GCF_040938575.1. NCBI lineage: Eukaryota > Metazoa > Chordata > Amphibia > Caudata > Ambystomatidae > Ambystoma > Ambystoma mexicanum. Next base: position 13,127,246 of record NC_090925.1, on the reverse strand, counting down.
GGAGAGTATTGGTAATACCATGATGTCCGGAGTGAGGGGTGTCGTGGCAGAGATTTATTATCCTTTGTTGTAGTTTTTGTGTGGGAATGACCAGGGCGTTATCCTTGAACAAATATCAGTCCTTGGATCTCAGATTCCATTGATCTTTGTTTTTAAGGTCCTTCCAGAACTCTGAGGATTGGGTTTGCATCCGCACTTCTTCCAAAAGGCTGACTGCTTGGGCTACAAAGATAGTGTGAGGAAACATCTTGGGATAGGCCCGGTCTTCAGTAGTTTCGTAATCCGGGCTTCGAGACAAGGCGTCAGCGATTATATTTTGTGTTCCGGGAACATGGCTAATACGGAACTGGTACTGGGCAAAGAAGAAGGCCCAACAGGCTTGACAACTATTCCTACATTCCAAGGACTGTAGAACTTGAAGATTTCAATGGTCCGTACGAACCTGGACCAGATGTCTAGTTCCCAGGAGGAGATGTCGCCATTCTGTGAAGGCTTGGCGGATGGCTAATAGCTCTTTTTCCAAGACGGAATATTGTGTCTTACTGGGGGTCAGAGTTCGTGATAGATAAGCGAAGGGGTGTTCCAATTTGTCATCAAACTCTTATTTTAAGACTGCTCCTATGGCGTAGTTAGAGGCATCCGTTTCTACTAGAAATGGCCGATTCATATCGGGCTGAGCTAGGATGGAGGCTTGAGTGAATTCTGTTTTTAGGCATTGGAAGGCCTTGTCTTGAGATGTAGACCAGAGGAAGGGAGTGTCTTTTTTCAAGAGAGTGGTGATCGGTTGTACAATTTCAGAAAAGGTGGGTATGAATTTCCGGTAGAAGTTGGCAAGTCCCAGGAAGGATTGAACCTGTTTCACGGAAGTGGGGCTCGGCCAGGACAGTATGGCCTTTACCTTCGAGTGATCCATACCAATCTCTTCTGGACTAAGGACAAACACCAGGTAATGAACAGAAGTAACGTGAAAGAGCCATTTCTCAGGTTTGGCCAGGAGTCTATGTTCTCGTAGTCGTTGTAAGACTGCCTTCACGTGTTCTTCATGCTTTAACATATCTTCAGAAAAAAAACAAGTTGTCGTCCAGGTAGACGATGACGAAAAGAAACAGCATGTCAGGGAACACCCTATCCATGAAGCGTTGGAAGACTGCGGGGGCATTAGCAAGTCCAAAAGGCATGACCAGGTATTCGTAATGTCCAAAGGGTGTTCTAAAGGCCGTCTTCCATTCGTCTCCTTCCCTAATACGAATCAAATGATAGGCACCTCTGAGGTCCAGTTTCGTGAAGATGACAGCTCCTCTCACTGCCTCCAGGATATCCGAGATCAAGGGTAAGGGGTAACGGTCCTTGAGGGTACACTGATTTAATCCACGGTAATCGAGGCAAGGTCTGAGTTCCTTGGAGTCGTTTTTTGGGAACAAAGAACAACGAGGCTCGGGCTGGAGATTTCGATGGTCTTATGGTGCCGTTTTCAAGGTTGGTATCTGTCATGAGGCCCGCTCCCGGGGAGCCGGTTCAAGCCCTGCGTCCCCGAAAGCGGACATCCAGTCCCCAAGGAAGGACCCAGCAACCCCATATAGGGGCCCTTTGCACAGTGTCCTGGCGCCTATGGCGCCAGGCTCATAAAAGACATCAGTCCTGGTGCCATAGGCGCCAGGCTCATTATGGAAGTGCTTGGGTGCACTTACCTGATGCAGACCATGCTGCAGGATCCCGGCCTCCTTGAGGCCTGAAAGGAACTACTTTACCTGTGGGACTAATTTACCATCCGGGCGTGGTCGGGGAAGGATACATACCTGATTGGAGGAAGGATACATACCTGGAACTTCTTCCAAGGCTATTTAAACCCCACCCGAACAGCCACACGTGCTTCGCGTTGTTCTGCATCTAGCAGCTGGACGCTCACCGTGTCTGCTCCTGCATCCTGACTTCTGCCACTCCTGCCAGCATCCTGGATCACCTGCAAAGGAAGAGAAGAAGAGAACAGAAGAAGGAAAAGTCCTTACCTGCTAAAACCGCATCCCGGAGACATCTCGCCGACAATCCTGAAAAGGAAGACTTTTATTTAAAAGCTCATCGCGTCGATCGCTGCTGCGCCGCATTCCACTCACCTTTACAGGGCACCTCCATGTTCAGCAGCGATCATCCGGATTCGCAGTCACGCCCCAGCGCCTAGGGAGAAAAAGACCAGAACAAAAGGTGAGAGAGAGAAGGGAATAAGGAAAGCTAAATCTCCATGTTAAGACTTACCTGTTGATTCATTCCCTCTTCATTTCGGGTCCGCGCCGCATCCTGGCATTTTCGGACCCCGGCCCCTAAGGGGAAAAAGAGACATTAGCGTTAATGAGCGAATGAAAAGACATTACCAAAAAACGCTCATTAAAGACTTACCTGATTTCTACAAGGATTTCACCTCTCATCTCGGGTCGGTGCCTGTTCCCCGGCATTCCGTACCCCGGCCCCTATGGGGAAAAAGACACTAGCATTAGTACATTAATGCATGGACACAAGGGGAACCTCTTATCAAAAAACTTACCTGGAAGCCAAGCAAGTTTGGTTCTCACCAATCTGAAAATCCAGTGAAGTAACTGGATACCAACGCGCCCCTTCATCAGAAGCAGGATGGAGAGCTCGTCCTTCCAGACCCTAAGGTGAGACGCTACCAGGAATCACAGAAGGGTTTTGAGGAGGGTGAGAGGGGAAAGTGGGAGGCTGATTGCATTACCCCGCAGACAGTTAATCCCCTATTTTCGCCTACAGAAGGATACTTATGCGAGCCAGACAAGCCAGATTTAGGGGCCCGGTCCAGTCCCTCTTCCGACTCCCGGTGCATCACCTTAGAAGAGGTCACAGCAGCGCGTACCAGGCCAGCGCCTCCGTGGGAGTCAGGTGAGCGTTACAGTATCCAAGTATTCTCGAAGGGCCTTTTTTTCCAGTTAGGATAGGATAAACATCCTCCCAAAGGGAATCACTGCTGCAGGCTCTGTGTCTATGGCGCAGTCTTCGGGTCTATGAGGGGGTAAGGCCTGTACTATGGCGTTTGAAAAGACATCAGCATACTCCTGATAAGCCCTTGGCACCTGAACAATGTTGGAAACCCTGAGTGTCTCTGATTGATCAGTGGGAGTAGCATTGGATGACATCAAGGAAGGACTCGAGGACAATACTCTGAACCCAGAAAAAAGGATCCCGCTGTCCAATTGTTGTATGGATTGTGCTTCTGTAACCAGGGCATGCCCAATACCATGGGGTAATGGGCTGATTTGATGATATCAAACTTGAGCAGTTCCTGGTGATGATTTATTGAAAGTCGTATTTCCTTGGTCTGTAAAGATATGGGTCCTGAACTGAGGGGTCTACCATCAATTGCCTCCACAGGTTGCATTGTATCCCGAGCTTCATATGGAATATGGTACCTAAAGACCCAATCTTGGTCGATGAATACACCCATAGCCCCACAATCCACCAGAGCCAGAATGGGATAGGCCTCCTTCTTTGGTAATGATATGAAGGCTTGGACAACCACTAGATTGTTCTGTCCAGGAGAGTTCAAGGATGGAATAGATGTGGAGCAAACATCTCTCTCCCGACACCTCGCTCCATCTAGGATCGGGAGCTGGCGTTTCCCGAATGCCGTGGAGGGGCTAGAGGACATTCTCTAACCAGGTGTTTATCCGAGGCACAATACATGCACAGGCCTGTGTGGATCCTTCTCATCCTTTCTTGTGGGGAAATAGGTCCACGGAAGGCTCCTATTTGCATGGGTTCCGGATCAATGTCAGGGGTTGAGGCAGGATCGGTTTTTACAGAAGTCTCAAGGAAGTTCTTTTGAAAGGGTATCTTGGTCTTTCTTCTTTCAGCCTTTCTTTCCTGGATTCGGAAGTCTATTTGCATGGCTAGATCCATAAGAGCCTGGAATGAGCTAGGACGAGCCACTCTGGCTAATTCATCCTTTATATCCTCATTTAGACCCCTGCGAAATAAGAGTGAAACTTGCTTCTGAGGACCAATCTGCTTCCTTGGCCAATTGTTTGAATCTAGTAACATACGTTAGCATATCCTGGGATCCCTGTCGGAAATCAAGTAACCGTTCCTGAGCACTATAACCCTGTTCTGGGCGGTCGAACATAGTTTTGATTGCCTGAATAAATCCATCATAATCATCCAGGAGGGCATCTCGAGTGTTCAATAAGGGAGTGGCCCAGGTCAACGCGTTCCCTGTGAGGAGCGAGATTATGAAGCCCACCTTCGCCCTGGAAGTTGAAAAATAGTAGGGCTTAAAAGTAAAATGCACCAAGCAGGAATCCACGTAAGGACTTTGCCGAGCCATCATATTTGTCTACCACTCCACACAGTAACACACTCTCCTTGTTAGCGGAGTCGCGAGACAAAACTAGTTGCTTTAACGCAGCATTCTCCGCTTTTAAGTTCTGCACTTCAGTTGTTAGTTCTTGCATGCCACGCATGAGGTCCTGGACTGCTTTCTCCATAGCAGTATCAGTGTCGGTCGTTAGGGTTCTCAAACTGTCGTAAATCTCCCCCGTCTCACCTGGGATCGCTTCTTGCTTTGTTCCGCGGGAGGATTCCTTTGACTCCAGCGCGCTTTCAGAGTTCCAGGAAGATCGCAGACACAGGATGTCCAGGAAGGAAGTAGCGGTCGCTAGGTTTGAGGATTCCAGGAGCAGATGTAGAGGGGAAAGGTGGAAGGAAAGAAGAAGGGACCAGGAACTAGGAATAGTGGATTCGCCGAACAGCACACACACGTCTAGTCACTAGCCAGTGATAGCGTTGAGACGCGCAGGGCCGCGGGGGCGTGGCCAATTTATAGAACATGCCGTGTCCGACGTAAAGGCTGGTGCTAGGCAAGTCACTTGGCACGGCCATGTTGGGAGTAACAAGGAATACAAGGCCCGTCGCGATAAGGACCAGGAAGTCCAGAAAGGGCAAGTTCTATGGGTCATGACACCTAATTTGTGGAGTGATCACAGTACACTTAAAGTAGAATCTATTAATAAGTCAATTAAAGGAGATCTGACTAATTTGAGAACTATTGGTCAATGCAAAGGGATAAAATGGACTACAAGAAATATAGAGGCCCTTAATGGGGAAATTATTAAAACAATAAAGCATACTACTATGGAATGGAAACTATATGTCTTCACTCTGACGGAATTTAACAATTTCTTAGGTGATTTGTTTAATAGAGCTTCGCCTTATTTGAGGTTTGGTGCATCTGTAAATAAACATAGACATATTTTTGACAAATGTTTAGCCAAAGAAAAAACACATCCAAACCAGACACTAAGATCCTTATGTTGTTCTGATATGACCAACTAGAGAAAAACTCTAGATCTAAAAAGGCTAAACAGAGATATAAAAACTACTGTTGTTCCAGAAAGGAAACTATGATGCAAAAGGATGCAGAATTGATGCTGCATACTCTTGTGAAAAGAGATCTTGGGGCCTTCTGGGAATTAATTAAGTATCAGGATTTCCTGGACATAGTCGACCAGTTGAATGCGGTCTCGGAAGCCCAATGGGTCAGGTTTTTTTCAGACTTGCATGGGGCTCCAACACCAACGGAACTAGACAGCCAGAGAGATCTGAACGTCAAGGAGACAAAATGTTGAGAGCTGAATGTCAATTATGAGAATGTACTGAAACTAATAAAAACTGCTAAGACCTTGCAGGTGGCGGGACCAAATGGGTTGACTAATAACACCTTTAAAGGTAAGCTGGCCGCCTGGGCGCAGGTACTTACGGCTCTCTATAAGAGTATTGTTAAGGATGGAGTTATACCAGGCAGTTGGCAAACGGCTTATGTAGTACCCATTTTTAAACGAGGCGAAAGAGACCAAGCCAGAAATTACCGACCGATATCTTTAATAGATGCGGACTGTAAGATGTTTGCATCTATTTTGCTAAAACACGTGAATGAATGGATGGCTGACTCTGATTGTCTTAATAAACTTCAGACAGGATTTAGAGTAGGACATTCAACGAATTTGCATGGGTTGGTAATGAGGGCTTTGCAGGAATCCGCCTGGCATAGCCCTGGAGCCGAGATATATGTAGTGTCAATATACTTGTCCACAGCGTTTGACCGTGTGATTTGTGGACGTCTTTGGGCTAAATTAACTAAATGGGGTATGCCAGACGGCCTGCTGACTTGATCATGGTGCTCTATGAAAATGCAGGAATCTGTGTTTGCTTAATCTTGAGGGCAATTTATCCAGGCAGATTAGGACATACAGAGGTTTGAGACAGGGCTGCTCTATAGCCCCCTGTCTTTTTAATCTATATGTGTCAGACATTGGGGAGTTTCTCCAGGAGGTAGGCTTGGTGATGCCAAAATTGGGTAATCTACGCATGCCATGGTTGGCTTATGCCGCCGATTTCCTGCTACTAGATTGCACCAGGGTAGGTCTGCAGAGACTGATAAATACATTTGCGAAGTATGCTCTTGTGAATGGACTAATCGTAAACCATGGGAAGACACGTGTTATGGTATTCTCAAGAGGTAGGAGAATGAAAAAATTGGGATGGAGTATGGGTGGAGTTCCCATAGAAATTGCTTCGAAGGTCCTTTACCTGGGTTTCCTATTAATGGCGCAACCATTGAATTGTGGGCTAAGTGCTTTTTTAAAACAGAAAGCAATACTATTAACTAATCAGTTGATGAAGCTTGACCATACATTTGGCCGTTTCTCCATTAAATCTGTAATTTCCTTCTATGAGGGGAAAATAGTACCCAAAATAATATATGGAATGGAGCTCCATTACAAGGAATTTCTAAATTTCTGCGAAATCCTGGAGGGTAGGCTATGGAGGAAGACCCTAAGAACCCCCTACAACATTCCAATAGTGGCAATCAGGTTTTAATCTGGTCTGGCCTCGTTGCAGGTCCGGGTTGAATGGCAAATGATGACACTGTTTAGAAGTAGGATTGCGCCCTTAAAAACACACACTATATGTAGACTTGGGTAATCTTATCCCCATATGTGCAATGGGGAATCCGCCCAGTAAGTATATGGCTACGATTCGAGATACCTGTGATAAGTTGCTCCTGCACTTGGGTACAGACAGGATGACCTTGATTATCAACCTTGATAAAGTAAAACAATTGCTATACGAAAGGGATTACTACAACAGAGAAATTCCATACATACCCCTCATTACGTCATCTGCAGTGGGATCATAAAAGGCATGGGTCAATATCATTTTTACTTACCCAATTCCCGAACCGATATTACCACAATTTACTCTTCAAATTACGCTGGAATATCCTGCGTACGAGAGAGGTCCTCTATAGGAGGAAGTTGGTAGGTTTGTTAAACCCCTGGTGTCGTTATTGTGAAAAGACAGGGGAAACCGAAACAATGAAGCACTTGTTACTGTACTGTCCAGGGTTACAGGCAAGGAGATTGGAGAAGTTTGTAAAGTGGAGAATTAGGAGGATGATAATTATATCTGGTCTAGATGGATCTCCATTCCGAATATTTCAGAGGGCCTGGCGGTAGCATCTTTTATTAAATCCTTAAATCTTTTTATGGCTCAGGATCAAGAGCAATAGATTGTTTTTTCCCACCATGTATGAAAGATGAATAGGTCCTTACATAGAGAACTATCTAAATGGGTTTTTAGGAATCATGTTGCCCTAACTAACCTGAGGTGACATTTGATTTCATACAAATACCTACTGATAGTGATCTGCTCCTCACTGAGATCATGTATGTTTGTTTTGTATTTCCATATATGAAGGCTTATCAATAGTAAATCTACTCTTGGTGATAGGGAAAAGTATTGACTCCTGAGAATTTGCTGTATTTATATATTACGATCATATAATTTAATGGATTTTAGTATGACTTTAGGCACCCTAGACGGAAGACTGCCCTATTTTAATAAATTAGATGTACTATGTGAAACTGATATTTATTGTTTTGTAACTGGTGTGGTAACATTACCGAAGTGTGGAAAGGTTTATTATGCTATTTCTATATTACTTTCTCTGTACATGTTCTATTTGATGAACAATTAAAAAATAATAATTAACAGTGTTACTTAACCCAAAGCCATCAGAGCTTGGTGAATGTCCTTCATCACGTTCCTGTACAGTTCTTTCTGCCAATCGTGTAGAAGCATCCAGTCCTCTTCACACAGCTGTGCAGAGAAATCATGCAAAGTAATTGGACCCTGGAATAAAAGATTTACAATAGATTTGTCAACATCTGATATGAAATCAGTCGGCATCATGTTTTCTCCTGTTTAGGCTCCAGCAAGGAAGCATTGTTACCATGTGTGCGTACAGGTTCTCTTTCTTTACGAGTAGATGGAACGCTAGTGTGATAAGTCATGTGCCTCATCGCATTGCTTGCCATTAGGATAAGTGTTGTCTGATTGACCAGCACAGGCAGGGCTGTCCTACGGCACTGTGCTCACCTTTATATATGGTGCTTCTTTGGGATTTTTCACTGCAGTACACTGGGATTCGTTTAAAATGGAAGTATGCTCTTAGTGTGCAAACTAAGAGTGATTTCTAGTGATTGGCAAACTGAAATGGTCTGGGGTTGTCAAAACTAGAATGTAATGGGAGTGTCAAGCTCAACATCTACTGGAATTGTATAAACTGCATCGTCAAAATGGCATTACCATGGGTTGCTTAAACTGGATGTATACTGCAATTGCCAAACTGAGAATATACTGTGGAAGCGCAATCTGGGAACACAGTGGGGTGGTCAAACCGGGAATATACAGTCTCCATCATTGGGAACATACTGGGTATGTCAAACTGCAGGTATACTGGGATTGTGCAGAGTGGATCTATATTGGAATCATCATCATCATCATCATCATCATCAAATACATTAGATTACTTAAACTGGGAGTGCCCTAGGATTCCCAAATGAGCAGTATACTGGGATTGCTAAAGTGGGATTTTACTAACTGGGTGTAAAATTGGAAATATAATGTATGATTAATTACAAGTAATCTTCATCACACTGAGTTCTCATCAGTTTTTTCTTATTAATGGGGCTGTCCCACCCCTAGAGCTAGGCACTTCATTACCATTAAAAACATGCCTTCATCACCGTGGGTAGGCATAAACATAGGGCCCTCTCCTCTGATAGGACATCCTGTAACCTTCAGGGTAGGTAGTACCAAAGATCATGCAACAGAGGTGCAGAGGTACCAGGACTGTGACAAGGAAGAGTAGGACTCAATGAAATTAAGATTTCTAATAGGTCATCAGAACACAAGCCCCTCGCCTCTCTTCCTTGCCACATTCCTTAAGTTATGATGAAATAGAATGCAATATGTGCATCATCAAAAACCAAACTGGAGTCAGCAATGTTGAAACACACACATTTCAAATAATCATATTGAAACAGAGAAAACGGTTAATGGAAGGGCAGAGTAAAGAACGGTTACCTCACATCTAGCCGAGAAGGGGGGTAATGAGCACGCCAGGGGAAGATCATGCAGCAATGATCCCGATATGAAGTAGGGGCTCACTTCTTTTGGCGCATAAAGGATCCAGGCCCCTGGTCAAACAACTGTGTATGGAGAAATGAAGAGGAACTAAGGCGGTCTGTGACGAATCCTGTGGATTCCTCACTAAGACCCTACCTAAAGTCTCCTCCCATGTGTCCAGGGACAGGCAGACGCTTTCTGATCCTGACCTTCGGGTGGTGTTCTGCGGGAGGATCACCTGGGAGGAGAAACGGTCCAGGGGAATGAGAGGACTCTGTGGATGAGATGTGGAAGAAATGTCAATGATACCAAAGTCTGTAATGGCTTGTTGTCAGAGAGCTTTTCACTTCCCCAATTGAAAGTCTTAATGTGGGTGAAAACATTAGTCGATCCTCAGGCCTTGGGAGAAATAAAAACCCTTCTAGAAGCAGGGAGGCCCATAAAATTAAATGCTCTCCTACACCCCAAAGGAATAGTAAGGAAAAGTCTGAAAACAATACCAATTAAGACTTTAAAAATCTTTATTCCTCTCTGAAGTCAAGTCTGTTAAATTATCCATGTGCTATTCCTTTAAGGAATATAGTTAGGAAAAGAAATAAGCATGAAAGCAACATTTCCCTTAGAAAAACGGATTTGTGCATTATGGACTTCAAGTCACAGAATCCCCAAGGTACTAGGACGACGAAGAGGGCTGAAGAGGAACAAAACTCCAAAGTACAGCTTGTTAAGGAAAATGACCCACACCTGGGGGAGTCTGGGAGGCTTAAGAGGTCCCCTCAGGTGCAGGCCAGGGGGAAGAAGAAGGAGCAGAGCAGTAGTCGTAGGTGGAGGAGTTGCGAACTCTTCACATTGCTGCAGAAGCAGAGAGTGGAGGAGAAGGAAGACACCTGGACCACTGCCGAGTACCGAGCAGTAGCTGGTCCGGAGAGGGTCTTCCCCTCCTGAAGCCCGAATTGCAGAGGACACGCAGCGTGAAGCGTCAGAGAGGGAAGCTCTCCCACTGGGGACCTGAATTGCAGGAGCTGCGCAGTGGGAAGCAAAGGTCTGAAGTGCTTCCCCCATGGCAAGGCTGTCTCCAGTGGCAGCAAGCACCAGACAGCCTTTCAAGCGGAGGAAGTTCTGTGTGTGAGTGGCGCAAGCAGAGGCAGATTGGATGTTGCAGATTGCCATACTGCAAGAAGCTGCTGAGCAGGAGGACCTGGAAGCAGCGAGGGAAACGGACATGCACGCCATACCCGTTGAGTTCACTAGGCAATTGTGACCTGGCAGCGCTCCGTAACCGCTTGTGTGCTCAGAACAAGTACTTGAATGCTAAAAAGCAGCCAGGTAGAGAGAAAACCCTGAAAAAATGCTATTGTGAATACCGAACTGACAAAAAGCAGAGAAAGCATTATTGTATAAAACAATGTTCCGGAAAGTCAGGCGGTGGACAATGTTAATCCCCATTCCCATTTGAGTCCCATAGGACTCAAAGGGATTGGGATCACGGATGCACCGGCACCATTAATAACGGTGCCAGTGCTTCCGTGAAAGTCTGCGGGTGGGTGCCGTTCCGCCTGCCAGGTCTGACCCTGGCAGGCAGTACGGCATGCGCACGCAGACTCGTAGGTTGCAGATCCAGAAACAACGGTGCCGGTAAGCTTACACGCATCATTGTTTCCAGACTGGCAAACTTGTAATGCGGGCCTGTGTCTTTAAGCATACGTGATTGTGTGAGAGCCAGCAGCAAGAGGTGACAATAATCTTAGAAACCAATACAAACTAGCATTGCTCAAGCCAAAAGATAGCTAGAACAAGGCAATTCAAAATTAAACCATATTGCCTAAGTCAATATGGGACTAATAGAAATCCAAATTTTTGTAAAGTTTGTTGCCCATGTATAAATAAGTGCATAAACGAAGCTGGCGAAAACCCATATTGCCAAAGCCAAAGAAGAGATAAAGTGAGACCATATTATTGTCAGTATTCGGTTAATGAAGAAGTGTGGAAACAAGAGTGGCAAGGAGGCTGACTTCTGGTAGAGGAGATTCCGAAGGAGTGGAGTGTAGCTTGCAGAGGTCTTGGAAATCACAGAGGTGTAGTAAGTAGCACAGGCGTGAATCTTGTTTTCCCTAAAGAAATTCTAAAAAAATGGTGATGTAAAACAAGAGATACTGTGAAGTTGTTGTAAACTGACCTTAACCACAGAAGAACAAGTTACTTACCAACTGTAACGTTCTTTCGACTGGATGTTCCTCCCACGTATTCCTCATTTTATGATAATTCGTTATCTCCAGCTTCGCTGCTTCGGAAAAAAAAAATTCTCTCGGCAGAGGGCGCTGTGTTTGAGGTCATGCCGTTGATTGTCCCTCGCCGGACTCTGTACTCTGTCGACGTCACCGATGGTATAAATAGCTCGAGCTGCGCCCGTTGCTTCAGTTCTGTTTTTTCGATGAAACATATAGGAGGAACACCCAGGCGTGCCCCCTAACTGATGCACTCTTCGTGAGAGGAAAGTGCAAGAAAACGTAAACTGTACTGTGGGGTAGGATGGGAGGGTCGATGAGGAATACGTGGGAGGAACATCCAGTCGAAAGAACGTTACAGTTGGTAAGTAACTTGTTCTTCGAATGGATTGTGTCCTCCCACGTATTCCTCATCTTATGATAGACTCACATAGCAGTGGCAATTTTGGAGGTGGGAGTACTAATTACAGTTTTCATGTACAGAATGCAGAAATGCTTTGGCAAATAACCCCTCATTGGAGGAGACAGTATCCAAGCAGTAATGCTTGCTAAAAGTATGCATTGTTTTCCAAGTTGCAGCTGCACAAATATCTGCTGCCGGGATTTCCCTCGTTAGAGCCGCAGAAATAGCCATTCCCCTTGTAGAATGAGCTCGAAGCCCATCTGGTGGGTCTTTTCCCGCCAATCTGTAACATTCAATTATGGCCAAAATGATCCAGCGGGATATGGTCTGTTTTGTTACTGATAAGCCCAGTTGATGACCAGTATAACCCACAAACAATTGGTCATCTTGTCGTAATTTAGACATCCTCGATATGTAACAACTAAGAGCCCTCTTGGGATCTAGTCTATGCAGTCTCTCCTCTTCCTTGCCCAAATGAGGAGGATAAAATGTTGGTAGTATTAATTTGTTATGACAAATGGAAGTCCGAAACTACCTTTGGTAAATAGGAAGGTTTATCCTTATAAAAAATAGTATATGGTGGTTTGCATGAGAGAGCCTGAAGTTCACTAACCCTGCGGGCTGATGAGAGCCACAAGAAGGACAGTATTTAGTGTTAAAAGCCTCAATGGACAGGAGTGCAGAGGCTCAAAAGGTATGCAAGTCAAGAATTTTAGTACTAAATTTAAATCCCAAGTTGGGACATGAAAAGGTACTGGAGGGTATACGTTAGTAAGCCTTTTTAAGAATTGAATTATTAATGGTATTTTGAAATATGAAACCTCTTTGGAGGTGCGCTTGAAAATGGACAGCGCAGCAAGGCATCCTTTGATTGTTCGCAAAACTTCCATTACGTTATCCGGAAGATCCCAATCCTTGTATCTCAACCTCTCAGAAACCATGCGTGAAGGTTGAGTGTCTTGACCTCTGGATGGAGAACCCGACCTTCCTCTTGCGAGAGAAGATGCTCTCTTTGCGGAAGACGTATTGGAGGGCAGATGGACATGTCTAGAAGGTCCGGGTACCACGTCCTCCTGGCCCAACCCAGGGCAACTAGGATCATGGTTTTCCTGAACTTTCTCAATCTTCTGATTACTTGAGGAATCACGGGGACATGGGGAAACGCATACAGTAGTGGAAACCTCCACTCCACTACGAATGCGTCTCCCAGAGCTCCTCTTTGAGGAAATTCCCTTGAGCAGTACTGATCGCCCTTCCGGTTGATCTTGGTGGCGAACAGATCCACTTGAGGGGTTCCCCAAAGGGCGAAGATCTCCAAAAGGACTTCCTGAGCTAGCTCCCACTCGTGGGAGACTGTGCTCTGCCTGCTCAGAGCACCTGCCGCCATGTTCTTCTCTCCGGCTAGGTGAATTGCCGATAGAGAGATTCCCTCTCGTATTGCTCAGAACCAGAGCTGCATTGCCTCTCTGCACAGTGGTAGTGACCCTACAGCTCCTCTCTTGTTGAGATAGTACATGGCCACTGTATTGTCCGTCATTATCAGGACATTCTTGCCCTGTACAGAGGGCAGAAAGGCCTTCAGCGCTAGTCTGATTGCCCTCAGCTCCAAAAGGTTGATGTGTAGTTTGGACTCCGAAGGAGACCAACATCCGCTGATTGTCAGATCGTTGGTGTGTGCTCCCCACCCCGTGAGTGAGGCGTCCGTCACTACTGTTATCTCCGGCCATGGTTGCCAAAAAGATTCTCCCTTGAGAATGTTATCGTTGCAAGCCCACCATAGAAGATCCTGAGCAACTGTGCTCGGGACTTGCAGAAGATCCAACATATTCCCTGAGAACTGGGACCACTGAGTTCTGAGTGCCCATTGAAGGGATCTCATTCTCAACCTGGCCGCTGGTACCAGCAAAATTCAGGATGCCATGAGGCCGAGCAACCTGAGAAAATCGAAGGCCGGTAGACGTTGGGCATTCTGGAACTTTGTAACCATCTGCTGGATGTGGGGAGCACTCACTTCGGGAGGTGAGGATTTTCCCGAGGAAGCATCCAAGACTGCTCCGATAAACTGGAGTTTTTGGGATGGTATCATATGGGACTCCTTGAAATTGAGGGAGAAGCCCAATTTGTGGAGAAAATGGCAGGTGATCGAAAGATGTTCCTGAGCTTGTATTGGAGAACTTGCTCTGATCAACCAGTCGTCCAGGTAGGAATATATGTGAATACCTCCTCTCCTGAGACTCGCTGCCACAACCGCCAACAGTTAGGTGAAAACCCTCGGGGCGGAGGTCAACCCGAATGGCAGAACTCGAAACTGATAATGAGAATTGCCAATCGCGAACCTCAGGTACTTTCTGTGCTTTGGATGGATTGGCAAAGCATCCTGAAGGTCCAATGATACCAACCAATCTTGGAGTTGGAGAGCCTGAAGGACCTGAGAAAGAGTCACCATCTTGAACTTGTCCTTCCTGAGGAACTTGTTCAAGTTTCTCAAGTCCAAGATGGGTCTCAGTCCTCCGTCCTTTTTTGGAATGAGAAAGTATGGGGAGTACCAACCCCTGTTCCTTTCCGCTACAGGTACCTGTTCTATGGCACCTTTCTCTAGCAGGGTTAAAATTTCCTACAACAGGAGCGGATCTGGAATTTTGACGGAGTTGGCTCCCGGTGGATGATTCTGAGGCCTTTTTAGGAAGGGGAGACAGTAACCTTGGGCTACGGTTTCCAGTGCCCAAGCATCTGAGGTAATACCCTGCCATTCCTTCAGATGCCGAGAGATCCTGCCTCCCACTGGTGTTTTGTGCAACAAGGTCTCAGGGGGATTTGGAGGCGGCTGCAGGAGTGGCTGAGGGTACAGATGCCGCTCCTGAGGCCGATTTTGCACCTCTTCCTCATGCTCCACAAGGGAAGTTTCTTTTGCCCCTTTGAGAAGCCTGTCCTCTTCCTCTACTAAATGAGGAGTAGTATTGAAAAGAACGACCCCTCCAGGAAGATGAGCCGGAATAGGGTTTTAGAGGCTGGCGCATAGAGGCGCTAAGCGATTTAGCTGCCGCTTTCGAGGTCTGAAGTTTTTCTAGGCTTTCATCAGCCTTGCTGCCAAACAGCCTCGTGCCATCAAAGGGCATGTTAAGGAGTCTGGCTTGCACGTCTGTTGCAAACCCCGACTTCCTCAACCACGCAAATCTACGTAGCACAATGCTTGCAGCCATGGATCTGCTGATACTATCAGCAGTATCCAGTCCAGACTGGAGACATTTCCCCATTGCCTCCTTCCCGTCTTTGACTATATTCAGGAAGCCTTCCCTTTCCTCGCCTTCCGGAATATGATCAGCCGCCGCCGAAATACAGTCCCACAGGGTATGGGTAAACCTGGCCAGGGTACAGGTGACATTTGTCGATTTAAGGGCCATACTGCCTGACGTGAAAACTTTACGTGCCCGGGCATCAACTTTTTTATCCTCTCTATCTGGAGGGATAGTGGGATATGCAGTTTGCTTTGATGTGGATGCTGCCTGAATGACTAGACTTTCAGGAGTCGGATGCTTGTTTAAGTATTCAGGATCCGTACCAGCTGGTCTGTATTTCTTGGGAAAATTACTATCTGCAGCAGCAATGCTCTCAGGCTTTTCTCAGTTTTTCTCCACCGTCCTCTGAAGAGCCCTGTGAAAGGGGAGAACTGGATCTTTTTGAGGACCTCTGACAATTATATCCGTCATGTCATCCTGTTCAAAAACGGGTGAAGTGTTACCCCAAACCATATACTCAATTACTCTGGTCATAAGACTCCTGTACCCAGCATCTGCATACTCTGCAGGATCTGGTCTGGCAAACTCTAACTCTGGGGAGGTGTCAATTCCACTGGCAGAATGTAGAGTGTCACTCAGGTCTCTCATTTTAGATTCTTGATCAATGAGTTCCTCAGGAACTTGCTTTGTGCCATATGAAACTCCAAAAGGAGTAACTTCGTCTTCCTCTGAGCCAGATTCCTCATAAATTGAGGACATGGACTTAAAAAAGTCTGATCTGGGCAACAGAGTGAATCTTCTTTCTTCCTCTACCATATGCGTCGAAGGAATAGAGAAATCCTTCGAAGTTGTCGAAGGAATTTTCGATGACTTCGAAGATGACTTTGACACAGGCGTCGAGGTTGTTTTCGGTTTCGATGCCGAAACTGTCAACGCCAATGGCGTCGATGAAATCGTCGAAGCATTGGACGACTTATGTTTTTTATATGGCACCGGAGAGGTGCTCGACTCTCGAAGAGTCCTCGACGACTTGCCGTCGTCTCGAGTTTTTCAAGTATCCTCGACACTACCGATTTTTACCATGGTGGTCTTGGACTGCCCTTTGTCATCCAATGGAGCGACTTTAGGGTTATGGCTTTTCCGAGACTCATTTGAGGGAGTCGGGCCGCATTCTCGAATACCTCCATCATCTTTTTACGAAATTCTTCCCATTTTCTGGGAGAATACGATTTTGTCGGACATCGAATTTCTTTGGTCGACTCTGAAGATGATGATGAGGGAGATCTACGTCTCCTCTTCATTTTGTTAGACGAGGAAGAAGAGTGTCTTGATCTACTCCTAGATCGAGATGTCTTGGAGTGCCTATGGCGACCCGATTCCTTCGAATCAGTCGCTTTCTTATGTTTTTTGGACGTGGCCTTCTTAGAGGTTTCCCTCCCCGCCGACAGTTTACCTCTCCTCTCACGAAGAGCTTTCTCGGTCATGGATTGGCCAGAACCACAGTCGTCGGTTCGGTGACTGGAACCGAGACACCAGAGACAAACCCGGTGAGTATCCGTGATCGATATTTTTGATCCACAGTCTATGCACTTTTTGAACCCAGTCTTGGGTGTCGAAGGAGTCGAAGATGACGACATTTTCTTCATAGAAAATCTCAATCGCGCCGTTCTCGATAGCGACGCAATCAGAAAAACGGAACTGAAACAACGGGCGCGGCTCGAGCTATTTATACCATCGGTGACGTTGACAGAGTATGGAGTCTGTCGGGGGACAATCGACGCCACGACCTCGAGCACAGCGCCCTCTGCCGAGAGAAATCTTTTTTTCCAAAGCAGCGAAGCTGGAGATAACGAATTATCATAAAACGAGGAATACGTGGCAGGACACAATCCATTCGAAGCATTTGTTGTTTATAATTTCCTGACCTGGCAGAGGGGTGTACCAGGTCAGAGGCTGAAGCTGAACTATGTATCCTGTTCAGGCCGGGCAGTATACCCAAACAGATAACTTTTGAGGTAGTAGGCCAGGCTTGTCAGCAAAAAAGGTGTGATTGAAATAGTAGTCTCGGAAGTATACCAGGTGGAAGTCGTAGAAGTGTCTGAAGTGGTGCTCATGAATCGTCCTGACAAACCTTCAATACTAAAGAAAGTGTGGTATAAACTGTTGCAGAAGTGTATAATTGTTTCTAAACAAGTATGTGGCTGAAGAATCATTTTGACAAAGACAAGTTATGTTCATTCTAGTGAATTCAGGACATGTTCTGGGTTTATGCAAAGAAGGTGCACTCAACACCAGACCAAGGTTTGAGGAGTCAGTAAATAGCAACCATTTTCACCACACCACTGACAGACGTTGTACTTAAATGCAGTGGAAAAATAACCAAAAATCCATATATGTACTGAAGGTCCTGAACTTCAGGGTCAGAGGATAAAATGTCCGGTTGGTACCAAGAAGGGTAAGTGCCAAGATATGTTCCTGTAATTAATCAGCAGGAAAGAAACAGAGACAAGGAGCCTCTTCCTGGGAGGCATCTTGCATAGGATATGGAACTAAGCAGACAATCGATGCCCATCTAGTTATCTGGCAGAACAGGAAGAGAAAAATGTGTTACCATCCAAGGTAACAATTGGCAGAACAAAGCAGTAGAACATTAGATACCCCCCAGGTTTCAAGTGGTCAGCGGGATAATGAGTTATGAAATCCAGGAGGAATAACAGCAAGACACAGAGAATCAAAGTGGGAGGCAAGAGAGAATGAAAGTGCCAGTAGTCAAAGGCAGTGAAATGTAGAACGCAAGTGCAACAGTTGGGAGACTGTAGAATAAAGAAGCAGTGTCTATTTTAAAGGCTGATCCAGTGTGTGCATGCTCCATGCTTAATTGCCCATTCATTGCTTGCTGGAGAATGCAGACAGCGTTGCCCAATATGCTGAGTTCTCAGGCCATCTGTCATGTTTGTTTCATGCATACCTGTTTTAAGCGACATCTATAAAACTTGACCTGATCCTTCCATGCTGGCCTAGTCATTCAGCAACAGCAGGCCGGGGGAAACAGGGTCCATGAAGAATCCGAACTGGCACCTGATTAATCATCATGTATATGAAACAACTTCCTGCCTAAGAACCGAGGAGGTAAGGAGCAAGTGAGCAGCAAAAGCTGGAACAGGTGCTGGGCTTTTGGTGGCCATACTGATAGTAACCCTCCTTAAAGAGGCCCAACCATAAGCTTCAAATAGCCCTGCCCTATGACTGCTAAGACATTGCTTGTAATCATTTTTTATAGCTTTGCGGCCAGCAGGGTTACCCTCTGGCTAACAATAATAGTCTGCTGTACCCCACCCTTTTCAATGTACAAAGTATCCCAATCTTTCTTGATTCGGAAGGAAGATATCTTTGACACTTCAATTACCCCAGTCTCTTCAACCTAACTGGATATCCCTGCTACTGTGCTCTTGTGACGTGGATCAGCCAGTTTTAGTAAGGGGGTAGGGAATACTGGACAAATCTTCCATTTTGATGATTGCTCCGTAAGGACTGATCTCCGAATACCTGAGCGGGTCCCACAAAATGAGGGACACTTTTTAGAAGGGCTATTTTAGTACACGCTTAACACCAGTGACCAGTCTCTAAGCATCGTACCGGGATTCAAACCTGTGTTGCTTTGCGCTGTCTTGCTTCCAAGACAAATCGTTACCCCTGAGCTATCTTCCTGGCTATGGTAGAGACAAATATTTAGTGCCTAGCCAAACCATCAGATGATCATCTTTACTATGTCACCTTGATGTTTCTAGCTACTGAGCTTTTATAAAATAAAATACTGCTTCATGAGACTCTCAAGATGGCCGCCGATCGGTAGACACAGCGGGTCTCATCCTCCTGGACCTGCGTAGACCTCATCGGTACCTGAAGCACTCCTGAAACAGTATCCTGCCCTCCCCGGCACATAGATACCGTGGTGTGGTGGTCGGCGAGCACCGGGTCATGGAGGGTCTTGAGATGACGGTGAAATAGCTGCACAGAGCCCCGGCTGAAGCAAGCGGGCCTGCGTCTGAAGAGCAGCGGCCCAGCAAACCCCGGACCTGAGAGGGTCTCGCTCCCTGAGACTCAGGGGGAGCCTTGCAGAGCGGCTGCCCGATCGCTTCTGGACATCGAAGCAGGTACTGGTCCCCTGCACGGTGCAGCCCCCGGCTACCTGGAGCGCCCCCCCTTGTCCGGTCCCGATGCCCCCTCACCAGCCAGGGCTCCGGTGGGAGGGCAATCCAACAGGACCCCATCTGCAGTGCAGCCAAGTGACATCCGCGGCTTCGGGCCGCTGCCCTCCCGACGGCTCCTGCTCCTGCACGGATACGTGTCTCCTCGTAGTTTGCCGCAGCCCGTAGCCCAAGAGTGGTGTAACCGGAGACTCCATCGCCGGCGGCATAGCCTGGAAAGCACTAGAGAACTGACGCTGTGGCCCCGGAGGCTCCTTGAGAAAGGTGGGGGAGGGCGCTCTGACCAAGGTGAGATACGCTGGGAGGGAGCCCTTGACATCCTTGGCTGGGCGGGTTGCCCCCTCCCTCGTCTGACTGCCCTTGGGACGGCCGGAGGGTCCCCCACCCTTTTTTTTGTTTCTCTTCTTCTCGAGACTCTCGGGTTGACTCCCGGGAAAAGCCACCTGAATCATATCCGAGCCTTGACACTTAAAGCGGATTGCATCGGGACATTGGGAACAGCCCACAACTGGACACACTTGCTTCCCGGGTATAACTGAGTGGGACGGGTGGGGGAGGAGGCACTCACCGAGCTCATCTGAGAAATTCTTCTTTGGTAACGTCCTAAGGGCCCTGCCCCCCCCCTACTTTACTCCACAACTCCACGTAAGCGAGGGCAGACTTGGCCAGGCTGGTGCCCCTCGTTCCGTGTGTCAGTATGTCCAGAAACAGAGCGAAGGACCTGCCCCAGGCCCTTAAAACCGCAAAGAAGATCCAAGAAGGCTCCCTGACAAAACTCTGGGCCAGGGACTCCGAACCAGAGGGTGATCACTGAGAGGGTGACTGGGAGAGCGAGCCGGGAGCGGACCTTTCTCAGGATCAGCACGAACGAGAGACCACTCACCTACTCAGCTTTAAAACTATTCCTCAGCGAGGCGGTGGTTAGAATAACGGCTGCCTCCCAGAAGCAGATGGACACACTGAGGGAGGATTTAGCTGAAGGAATAAGGGAGATCAAGCGGGACATTAATAAGGTGGAAGAAAGAGTAGACACTAATGAGAGGATCATCCAGTAGTTGACAGAGGATGCGAGCAAAACTGAGACTCTCCTGGAAACCTTGGCACAGGCCACCCAGAACCTGGAATTACAGGCCGAAGAGCTAGAGAACCGCTTGAGAAGAAGTAATATTCGGGTCAAGGCATTACCAGAGTCTGTCCAGCCCCAAGACCTTTCCCAAGTGTTAACAACGATCTTCATGGACCTCGTAGACGCGGGCTCAAACATAGACTTACAATTCGACAGAATTCATAGAGTGGGCCCACCTCGAGTGGAACCAGGGAGTAGGCCCCGCAACGTTTTGGTGGCCTTTCACAGTTATGTGGCAAAAGAGAAGATAATGGTTCAGAGATAGCTCTCTACCAAGATCTGTTTCAAACGACCCTGAATAAGAGAAGGCGGATGGGCCCGGTCCTGAAACACCTACGAGAGAAGCAAATTAAATATAGGTGGACCCACCCTTTCGGCTTCCCCTTGGCAGGGAAGGCAGCGCAAGATTGAGACATGCGACCAAGGCCTGGATTTGCTGGGAATCGAAGAGTGTTCGCTTTCACCCTCCGCGGAGCAACCCCCCCAGACAGGATAAGCATAAGCCCTGGGAGTGGTTAACAACCAGGCATGGGCGGTCTAGGAGAGGCTCCCCACGGAAAGGGGTCCGCCACCCCCAGGAAAGAAGCCTGTCCAACAGCCAAAATATGTCGTCGGCAAACGTGCCCGGCACTACCCCACGGGGGAAATAGCAGAATCTTTGTGATGAGGCCGGGGAGGGCCTTTGCAAACTGAGGTTATAGTTATGAGGCTGGGATTCAAAGCATTAGTAATTCATACTGCAGGGATGGGAGGGGGAGTTTCTTGAAGATGGGATGGGGAAATCCTGCATTTTCTAGGCCTGGGTTGTTTATAAGGCCAGGCTCTCGTACAAAGGGAATGAGGGGGGCTGATCGCCAGCTGTGCCTACCCAGAGGGAAGTTGGGAAAGTTGAAGGGGGGGTTGGGTTAGGGAGGGTCAATGGGGAGGGGCAGATTCCCAGAGGAAAGGGAAGGGACGGTGGCCCCCGGAGGTTAACGGCCCGGCTCAGCTGCCGTCATGGCACCTCACGCCAGTTGCATATCAAATAGACCAGTCTACTTTGCATATATTCCACCAATAGTTAATGTCACCTCAGTTTAAGGTTCTGTCATTAAATGTAAATGGTTTGAACTCGCCGGTCAAACGGAAAAAGGTGGAGTTGTACATCAGAAAAGAAAAGCCACACATAGTCACTCTACAAGAAACCCACATACAAACTCGAGATAGGCATAGGGTCAGGATCTGGGGGTATGCCAGACTTCTCCAGGCCACGCAACAAACCAAAAAGGGAGGAGTGGTAGTAGCGGTGCGGGATGGATTAGACTTGGAAATCAAGGCATCGCAAACGGATGACCAGGGAAAGTATCTGGCAGTGATGTTGGTGGGTAGAGGAGAATGTTATACGATAGTGACCATCTATGCACCCAACACTGGTTAGGATGCCTTCATCCAAGGGGCCCTAACCCGGCTAGGCAATTTCGCTAAGGGTTGCATTCTTCTGTCGGGGGACTTTAATCTGGCTTGGCACCCGATAAAGGATAGAAGTAGGGCGCTGTGGGGACCGCAGGGGGGACCTGAAAAAGAAAATTCAAGATCTGGCTTTGGTGGATGCCTGGAGGGTGACACGAGGGGATGAGATAGGATATACGTTTTACTCCTATGCGCATAAGACTCACTCGCGCATTGATTATATATGGATGTCCTCCTTCTTGTTGGGGAACATCGCAGAGTTTAAACTAGGTCCCATTGCGGGCTCGGACCATGCCCCTATGGCCTTGACGATAGTCAGGCCACGGGGTGCCCTAGGGCTGTGGAAGTAGCGGTATCCAACCCCACTTTTTAAAGACCCCGTCTTAACTAGGGAAATCGAGCAAGAACTCGAGGACTTTGCCAGGAACAACTCCGTAAGCAACACATCTCCACAAATATGGTCGGACGCTTTAAAGGCCACGATAAGAGGTAAAATTATTGCTGTCAAGGCGAGAAGAGAAAAGGAATTAAGACAGGAGGAAGAACGGCTGGGCAAGAAACTTAAAGAGGCGATGGCGCAAATGGCTGTGAAAAATATGCCGGCATTGGCAAAAGTGGTCCGAACGGTGAGAGGCCATCTGACTCTCATACAGACCAGGGAGGCAGAACGGAACCTTCTTCGCTTGCGCCAAAAATACTACATCAAAGCGAATAAAGCTGATTGCCTCTCACCGTAGCTAGCTTACTGAGAAGGGAGGAGCGGGACAAAACTATACTGAGAATTAGGGGGGAAGGAGGTGTAGTACACACTAGCAATCCAGAGATAGTAAGGGAATTTTACCAGTACTATTCCACTCTTTACTCCTCGAACAACCCAGATTTGAACGAACAAAGGCTATATTTAGATAAACTGACTCTTACGTCCCTGTCGCAGGGTGAGCGAGAGCGAGAGCGATTGGAAGGTGAGATAACTACAGATGAAGTTAGGAAAGCAACATAAAGAGTTCCTAATACCCCACCTCACCAACTTATTTAATCACATTGGCTCCTCGGGGGTCTTGCCGAGGTCCATGGACGAGGCAAAGGTCATTCTCATACGTAAGGAGGGCAAGGACCCGGGGGAGTGTGGCTCCTACCGTCCAATATCGCTTCTAAATGTGGACGCGAAGATCCATACGAAGATTCTGGCGACCAGGCTAGACTCCATCATGCCTAATCTACTAGCTTCCAATCAATCAGGATTCATCAAAGGCCGGCAGACAGCAGACAATGTCAGGAGGGACACCCATCTAATTGAGAAATCCCAGTTGAAGGGGATCCATGCTCTCATCTTAGCGGTCGACGCCGAAAAGGCTTTAGATCGAGTGGAATGGGGATTTCTCTTTGCTACCATGGCTAAGATGGGGTTCAGCTTAAAAATACCTTACGCGGGTGGGTGCTAGTTACTGGTCCCCGACTCTCCGCTCGCTATCAATGGTTCAGATATCATCCCCGGTGAGAGTGGAGAGGGGCACAAAACAGGGTTGTCCACTTTCCCCACTGCTATATATGCACTTCATCTGGAACCGTTCCTGGAAGCTATAAAATCGTCCGAATCCATAAGGGTTATTCCTTTTGGGGGGTGCCCCCATAAAGTGGCTACTTTCGCTGACGACATGCTGCTCACGCTGACCCATCCTGAGACTTCCCTGCCAGCGACTTGCGAGGAACTAGATAGCTATGGCCAAGTAGCTGGCCTGATAGTAAATACTAACAAATCAGAGATCCTTAGTCTTAACTTGCAAACGTCCTCTGAACAGCACATCAAAGGGGCGTATGCCTTCAAGTGGGCAAACACGCACATAAAATACTTGGGAGTCGTCCTCGCCAAAAACATACGTGAACTAAACCAGGCAAACTATCCACCTCTTCTTAAGAAGCTTAAATCGAAGTTGGTCGATTGGGGCCCTCTATGTATCTCTTGGCTGCGGCGGATTAACGTCCTTAAAATGACGGTCTTGCCACAGCCCCATTTCGCGGCCCTTCCAGTGGAGGTCCCGCATCCCTTTTTCAAAGAATTGCAGAAAGCCACAACCCGCTTCATTTGGAAACTCAAGCGCCCCAGAGTAGCGGCAGCTCTTATGAAAACACTAGCCTCACGGGGCGGCTTGGGAGAGCCTGATTTCCGAGCCTACTATTTAGCGGCTCAATTAAGGGTGCTCAGGGACTGGCAGAGAAATGATCAGGATAAACCATGGAGGGCTATGGACAGGGCGGTGGTAGCGGAACACTTGGAGGGAGTGTTGTGGAAACCGAGGTCGGATAGGGGCCCCAAAATGTACATAAGTAAAATTACCTCAGCCACTGGGGAGGCATGGGACACGGCATCCTCGCATGCGCATCTTACCTCCTGGCCTTCCCCCTTCAACCCCTTATTCCAAAATCCACAATTTACTCCAGGGTGCAGGAAGGCATCATTCGAAGATTGGTCCCTAGGGGGCTGTCGGATGGTTTGAGATATGTTCATTGGGGATAAGGTAAAAGAGTTTGAACAATGCAAACTGGATTTCGGCCTGGAGGAAAAGCACAGATATGAGTACATCCAACTGAGGCACTGGCTATCTCACCCCACCATGAGGCAGGCAGGCACATGCCCACTAACTCCATTTGAAAAATATTTGGACACTCATACAGGGGATAAGGGCTTAATGGCCGCTATATATAAATATATTAAAGAGGGGGAAACACCACCGACTAGAACATACATGGGGAAATGGGAGTCTGATACGGGAACCACTATAGATGAGAAGGAGTGGCAGTATTTATGGGCCCAGATACCGAAATTAACTAGATCCCTCCAGATCCGAGAGACCTGGTTAAAGCTAGTGTTCCAGTGGCACCTCAACCCGGTCAAGCTGAAAAAGATGTTTCCCCAGGCCACCCAAGATTGTTGGCGGGAATGTGGTGGAACGGGTACATGGCTCACATCTGGTGGGAATGCCCGAAACTGACTACGTTTTGGAGTTGTATTCAGCAGGCCATGGGGCGAGTCCTTGGGTTGAGGGGTGGTGGAAACAGGGGCCTCAGTATGATAGGCCTGAACCGAGTTCTGCTTGACACTCCCTCGAAAGCTGACCGCAAGCTGTATGTTATAAGGATGATGTTGGCGGCAATGGATTTGGCGCGAGGGTGGAGAAAGAAGGATCCCCCACAAGAGCACGAATGGGTGGCAACAATCTGGTCAGTAACTGCCATGGAATGGCTATCATACTCAATACAAGGCCAACACATGCAATTTTCAACTGATTGGATGCCCCTCCTGACGTACCGAAAGGAGGGTGCGCGAAGAGCTAGGTGCCCCAAGGCGATGATACTATTGGGAATTGTTGATCCCCAAGAGGAAACAGAATTATGAATAAAGGGGACTAGCGGAGTCACTGCAGTGTGATAATATTAAGACTCCTATAAACTATGGCTTAGTGAGGCCCTATGGACGTTCACCTCGGAGAGGAAAAATCAGCAGAGATACCCGGGAATCTGGGGGAGGGGGAAGAGGGAAGGAGGGAGGGGTCGTGTTGATTGTCTGTTTGATTACAAAATGTCAATAAAGACAAGTTGGAAAAAAAAAATACTGCTTCATGATAGTTGTCCAGGAGGAGCAACACTCTTTCTCGAGCCGCAGCACCATGACGTAAGGAAGGGACACCATACCGACTGGAAGCTGTAGGTATAAATAAAAGATGCTTCCCAGTGCAGCATGATAAGAATTATATTGGGCAAACTCTGCAGTGCTTTACAAAGATACCTGCTCATCTTGATGACAATTGATATAAAAGAGAAGATATTGTTCCAAAGTAACTGATACTTTCAGTTTGTCTATTTGCCTGGTACAATAAAGGGATGAATAAGCACCCTCGATCCTTAAAAACAGAGTTTTACAACAGTGGGCTGCAAATTGGCTACTCCGTTCTGTGACAATCTTCTGCGGTAATCCATGAAGATTAAATATCTGATGGAATAACGTAGTGCCCATTTTAGTGGTGGTAGGTCACTTGGAAAAACACATTTTAGTGAGAAAGCTGAATACTACCATGAGACAGGTTGACCTTTCTGAACTAGGTTGGTCCATCATGAAATCCATGAATATTCAATGCCATGGTCTGATTGGTATGGCTCCGAGATAAAAGGTCCCCATTTTTTCTGTTGTCCCATCATATCATCTGATGATCTGAGCTGTTACTTCACTTTTCTTTCAGCAGCACTAGGAATATCTTTTTTACTGGAGAAAAATCTTACATAGAGCCTCTGGTCCTGAGGTTAAGTTGTTGTAATATTAGAGCAGCAAGAGGGACATGGACCACCAAACGTATCAGCCTTAAAGCAGACAAGTTACAAGCATTGCAGTCCTTCAATTCTCTGTCTTTCTGGGTCATATTGGGAACCCATTTCTCTTGTTTTCCAGCAGCTGAGTGATGAAAACTAAAGAAGGAAAACAAAATAGGAGGAGGAATGTTCTTTGGATCCTTATGTCTTCCGGGTAAAGCATCTGCATTCATTTCTTTGCTCTTGGTATTTTATTAATTACAAAATTAAAGGGGGCGCTGTTACGCGGCTGTAGAAATGTCCGCCACCTCAGAGAGCTCGCTCTCAGCGATGCTGAATATCCTGAGTTATCCTGCTCTATACTGCCTGCCGAGTTATAGAAATAATAGCATCGGACAAGCGAGACCGCACCGCTCGTGTGGACATATTTACTTTGCCTCCATCTCTGCAATATTCACAGTTTTGCCCCTGCGGCCTGGGCCTTGGGGATACCACCGGGCACTGGACTGTGCGCCAGCCGGAGGCAGGCACTCCTGTGCTGTTGCGCCCAGCGCTGCAAGATGACCAGACCCCCCGGAGAGTGTATGGCCATCACTCGCACAGGGTCTCCTGTGATGGCATCGATGCCGCCTCCCTGTCGATATCCCGGCGGGGGTGCCGCGACTCCTGGCCAGCAAAGAGGGGGCGATGCAGGAGGTGAAGCTTAGTCTCTCCTGCTCTGGCAGCTCCCTGACAACCCTGGTCCCCTTCGGGCGGCCATCTCCAGGGCTTTGATAACCCGCTCCTGTGGACCCCCACGGCTCTGGGCCACCTCCTGCTGCCGCCCCGCAGAGGATTCCAGTGGTGGCTCAGCCCGGTGAGTCTCTTCTTCTGCTTCCGCCTACCCCCACAACCACCCGGGCTCATTCATCGTGCCGACACCATAGACTCTGGACGCACCCAGTGAGGGCTTGGGTGGCGGAACCTGATACTTGACACTCTCTCAATCCTGATTTACTGGATTTCGGGCCGCCGGCTGCACGCGCCCCACCTGACCCCCGCCTCAGTCTCCCCCCTGTGCCCTCCTTAACCGCCTGGGACTGCGGTGCCCTGGTTCTCCTCGTGGGGGCTCCGTCAGCTGGCCCATGCTACCCCGTGCTCCAGTGGCAGATTGCCACGCCCTCCTGCATGGGGAAACACCTGAGGCACGCCGGATGAGGCCACTGGAGCAGGGCCGGACTTCTGACTCTTCCCCACTCCAGATTCCCAGAGCACAGGTCACTGGCTGCACACCCCACTGGATCCCTGGCTCTGGTCGTCTTTAGTGCCCCCCGACCAACTGGGAATGGCCCCAAACTGTGTAGCCACACACAGAAAGGCGCAAATCTGCAAAATTGGAACAGCGCACTGTCCAGGCACATCCTGCTGTCACTGCACTCCTTGACACCATTCCTCTCGATCCTGGCATGACTCCTCAGGATAAAGGGCAGATTTGGGCTATTCCAACAGTGTCCCACACCAGCGGGCTTCTGGGTCTAACATCGGCTTGAATCCCAGGGAGAGCCCCCTCCGGAGGAAGTGGTCCTGAAACACTTTAGGCAATATTACCTCCTCGACACCGTGTGTGGGACCGAGGCCATTGGTACAACAAGGGATACCACGCAACCCTGAGAAGTGGGTGCAAAGCTGGTGCACCTTGACTGCAACCCCCACACTGCATCTCTGTCTTAAACTCAGACGAAATGGGAAAACACAGGAAACAAGCAAAGATGGACCAGTTCACAAGACAGGAACCGTCACCTGACGCCTCTCCCTCACCCACGGCCTCAGCAGCTGTCGATCTGGCTACACTAAATCAAACATTATTGAGCCTGAAGAACAGTACAGACTCGCTCGGATCGAAAAATTGATATGCTAACATGTAAGGTGGAGACTTCCGACATACAGATTGATAAACTCTGCGGTCGTATGACGGAGGCAGAACAACGGATCGGAGACACAGGGGAAAGGGTTGCATCCCTACAGAGGGAGGTGGTGTCTTTGCAACATTCGGTGCGGCAAGTGGAGGCAAAGAATGATGACCTGGACGGGACATCCAGGAAAACCAACATCTGCATCGTGGGGGTCCCGGAGACCACCCACATCGACAATATGGAACACTTTCTTGAAAAACTACTTGTGGAGATACTAGATCACGCCCCTGCTGTCCTCCATGTTTCCGGTTGAAAGGGAACATCGCTCCTTGGTGGCCAAGCCACCACCAGGAGCTCCAGACAGACCCCTTATAGCCGAGATCCTAAATTACAGGGATAGAGATGTCCTAGAGATGTCCTCTTACAGTCTGCCAGGGACAAGGGCGAGCTCCGATATGGTTCCTCCACCATCAGACTTTTCCCGGACTTCAGGCAACAAGTGCAGGAGCAGAGGAAAACCTTCCAAGCCGTGAAAAACAAACCGAGGAAGAAGAATATCCGTTATGCCATGCTGTTCCCAGCTAAGATATGTGTTGTCCACAAGGGAAAAACCCTGTTTTTCACCACTCCTGCATCAGCGGATCGATTTGTCTCGGAGCTACCAGACAGATACGAGGCCCACGACGAGCCAGAGTGACTGCAGGCTTAAGCCCTCTCTTCATACGACAGGCTATCCCCCCTCGCTGAGGCACCCTGCCCTTACCGAATGTTGGGCAGACATGTCGCTGGAGCGCATATAATGACATTGCTGAACTATGCGAGCACCACAGTCGCGATTGGCACCCCATCGACGCGGTAACTGCGTTTAGTTAAGTAGGTGTTGTTTAGTTGGGATGGGGAATGAGCCGGTATGTTTCTGTTCCTGGTGTGGGAGGTTGGAAGTTGGGTATGTTACTCACTGAGTATGGTGCACAGATAATCCTAGCTATACGTTACAACGCCACAATGTTAATGAATACGGAAGGTACAAAAACCATGAACCAATGGTGACTATAATGCCCATTGTGGTTGGACTCTTAAAACTTAATTTCTTGTTTTTTTTAAAAACACTTTATTTAGGTTGCAGGTTACATCAAACTTCAGGTGCACACAATTCCGGTAAATTCGCATTTCAAATTTACAGTATTTGCGCACCACCAGTTTTCAATACATGTTACATCTCATGTTCTTTCCATTTCTCATTCGACAAGGTAGTCTTTAAATAGGCCCCACCTGTCTTTTGGTCTACTCCATACATTGATCATCCAAGTGTATCCCTCCTCCAGTTCACTCACAAATGTCATTTCTCTCAACCACTCCTGGGACGTTGGTGCCCTTCTGGATTTCTATTTCAACATTATGCATCTTTTGGCCAGTTTACTGCCCATATTAAACAGTCTTCCCATCTTGATGGACACTTTACCTATGTCTCCCAGTAGATATTTCAATGGTGTAAGTAAGGGGGGAACCCTGGTCATATCATGCAATGCCCCAGACACCTCACGGCAGAACTGTATGATATGTGGACAATTACAGTACATATGCAATGAATCTGCTCCCTCACTACCACATTTCATACATTCATTCGGTGTACCAGGAAAAAATCGGGCAACCCTCGCCGGGGTAAAATGCAATTGATTCAATATTTTAAACTGTATAAGTCATAGGCGAGCATTTAGGGAAACCTCTCTAGTCAACAAACAGTATTTTTGCCATTTGGTTTCGTCAATGCTTATTGCTAAATCCCTTTCCCATTTAAGTTTCGCTTTATTTTGCTGCTTCTGGCCCGTCTGAATTGACTTGTATAGTTTGGAGACCAGTTCCCTAGGTATCTCCTCTGTTATTACTATTTCTATGCATGTACAGGGCTAGGGCTCTTGCGGGAAGGATGGCCATCTGCGGTGTACCGCTGCCCGTATGCAAAAGTATTACAATAATTTAGCAGGGTTATCCCCCAGCTTCTCCCTGAATTTTTCTTGAGTTACAAAAGTCCCTCCCAGAAACAGGTTCCCCAGCCTCATAGTCCCCTCAGGGTTCCAGGCTTTCTTTATATCCGGATCATATGTTGGTGGTAGCCTGGGGGAATTCCATAGTGTTATTCTACTATTGTATGGTGTGTCCATATTCAGTCGTTTATGTATCCGACTCCATGCATTAACCGTTGTACGCACCGGGTCGAACACACATGAATCCGTATATTTATCATCAAGGAGTACGGCCCTAAGGTCAGTAGGGGCTGTTCCATGTCGTTCCAGTGCTAGGTGGGCTGGGGCTAAGGTCTGTGAATACCAGTGTCCTGCAGAGTGTGCCTGTGCCACTATGTAATATAACTCAAAGCCCTGGGCGGCCAGGCCACCCTTTTCATATGGTTCCGACAGTCCCTCCCAGCTAATCCTGGGCACACCATTCCCCCACTCATATTATATCGCCATGGACCTAAGTCTGGTAAATAATCTGTGACCTGGCCATATCGGGATCGTGGTGACATAATAAAGTAACTTGGGTACCAATATAATTTTCAGTAGGGATAGCCTGCCATGTAGGGACATCAGGAATCTGGCCCATGCTGCCAGTTTTGTTGTTAACACATTGAGGTAGGTTTTGTGGTTGTCTTCATACAGTGTCTGCTGTTTACAGGAGACCATTACCCCAAGGTACTGGAGTCTGGTCGGGGCCCATCTGAATGCCAACAGATGGGTAGATGCCATTGTACTCTTGGTTAACAGAAATAGCTCAGACTTTGCATTGTTTATCTTATATCCTGAGTGTCTTATACATTCGGCTACTTCTGCCATGACTGGCTTAATGTTTTCTTCAGGGTCACGTAAATATAGCAGTGTGTCATCTGCGTAAAGGGATATTATCTAGGGGGCCCCCTCTATATGTATTTTTCTATGTGTGTTTCGCGCATTCTCAGGGCCTGGGGTTCTATTGTTAGTGCAAATAATAAGGGTGAAAAAGGACCACCCTGGCTGGCGCCCTGGGCCAATTCAAACGACTGTGATAATGTCCCATTCATGCGGACTCTAGCGGTTGCGCTTGTATAGAGTAGTCGAATATATCGAATGAAGTTGTGCCCCATCCTGCACTGTTTAAGTACCCCAAATAAGAATTCCATGACACTGAATCAAAGGCTGTCTCGGCGTCAAGTGACGCCGCTATTGTTTTGGCCTCTGGGCTAATCTGCAAAATGATCCCAAATAGTCATGCAGGTTCAATGCCATTGATTGTGAAGGGATACATCCTGATTGATCTGGGTGTACCAATTGTGTCATATGCGGAAGAAGCCTATTCGCTAGTGTTTTTGCAAAAATCTTGGCATCTGTATTGATTATGGATAACGGGTGGTAGGGTGCCATATCTCTTGGTGGACGTCACTGTAATGATTGCTTCCGATAATGATGGTGGGAGCCGCCTGTTCTCAGGTGCCTCTTCCCAAACTTTCAGGAGTCTTGGGGCTAGGATTCCCTATATACTTTGTATAATTCGATGCCAAGTCCATCTGGGCCTCGGGCTTTGCCAGAGGTCAGTGCTTGTATGGACTCTTCAATTTCCCTTAGCTCAATCGGCCTGCCAATTTCCTCCCTTACACTTGCCGAGAAATCAATGGGGGCACTCTCAGCTAAGTATTGTTCTGTTTCTTCATATGTACTTGCATCCGCATTGGCATATAATTCCTTATAATATTGCCGGAATTCTTCATTCATTGCCTCAGTGGCTGTTATTAACTGGCCCGAGGCCCCAACAATAATGGTGATAATTTTTACCCCACATTCGCCCCTGACCACCCCTGTTAACAATTTCCCAAGTCGGTCTCCCTCCCCATACCTGCGGGCCTAGGCGGGTTTGGCCATGTACCTTACCTCTCAGTTCGCCAGGTCGCAGAATTTTGTCAGGTTCCCATTCATTACTCCCAGGAGAGCCCTATTTTTGGTGTTACCGTATTGGTTCTCTAGGTGTCGTATGTCCCTTTCAATATCACCCAGTTCCTGTCTTGTTTTTTCAGTATACCAGTTGTTGTGGAGATCATCGTGCTACGCAGTCACACTTTAAACGCCTCCCATTCCATGGCTTATTTGGGTACTGTTTCCTCATTCATCTAAAAAAAAAAAACTCTATCTTCTCCTGCTAAATTGTGACTTGTAAGTCGTCTTGTAGTACCACTGGTGGCATTCTCCACATGAGGTGAGACCTAGGTATTTCCCTCATTAACAGATTCATCTCTACTGGCGAGTGGTCTGACAAGGTGCGTGGTAGAATCTTGCTACCCTGTAGTCAAGACCCCCATTCAGCAGATATTAGCAACAAATCAATCTGAGATGTGGTATTGTGTACTCAGCAGTGTTTGGGTGCATTGGGTGCTCATTCCTCCATACATCGATCATCCCCAATCGACCCATCATTTGTTTTACCATCTGTACAGCATTAGACAGCTTCCGTCGGGTGGTGCTTGGTCTGTCACTTACTACATCTAAAACCGTATTGAAATCCCCACCCCATATGATAGGGATCTCGCCTTCCTCTGCCAACTTCTTGGCGATCCCACTGTAGAAGCTTGGGGCGTCTATATTAGGCCTGTATGAATTCACCAATATAACCTTTTTCCAAGCCAGTTCCCCTGTTACTATTATGCACCTTCCTTCTGCGTCTATTTGTACCTGTTGGGAGTTAAAGGGCAATGTACGGTATACCAGTATCATCACCCCTCTGGACTGGGATGAACAGGAGGGGAAAAGTCTCTGTCGCCCCCATCTAGAGGCAGATGTTTAATTTAGCACTCCCGAGACATGTGTCTCCTGCAACATCAATATCTTGGGTGAGAGGCGGTCGATATATGCCATTATCTTCCTAGCTTTAATGGAGTTATTAATGCCTCTAACATTCCCTGAGATCAGGCCTATCAATTCACCCATTTGTTATACCACTGTTTACCAATGACAAAAAACTGCTTTTCTTGTGTGATCTCGTAACGTTCCTGCTTCCCACCAACATGCGTTTTGTAACTTAAAACATTCTGCAACCCCCATCTTCCCCAAACATCTTCCCTTGTTTGCAATTTCCCCCCCACCCTCACCATCTACCCCAACTCAATGGTGTACCCCTTGCATAACTGTGGAGTTTTCCTGGGGAGTCCTGTGAGCAGTCCGCGTTCCTTCAGCATGCCCGGCGCTCACGTTCCCTGGTTTCCAAATAACATCATTTGTGTTGTGCCTCGGTTTCCTTATACTGCTTCTGCACCCGCATTATGTTCCAGCTCGGGATTCATAGTTCATCCCGCCTCGTCATCCTGCGCGTTCCCAATCTCTCGATCAGAGCTTAAGTTGTTTCTGCAATCCCCTGGCAGTAGTGGGATGGAAGCCTCCATATACGCCATGGCCTCTGCCGGATTCTCAAAGAAGTGTGCACGAACCCTATGTTGTATCCTAAGTTTACCCGGGAACATCAAAGAATATGGGATGTGTCTTGCACGCAATGCCCTTTTCACTTGGTCGCACGACCTGCTTTGTGTCTGACCTCAGCCGAGTAGTCTGGCTATATATGAACTGTACTGGATTTGTAGTGCAGTGATCCCTTCTCTCTGGACAATTTTAGGATAAGGTCCTTCTCTCTGTAATTGAGCAGTCTTACAATAATGAGGCGCCAGGTTTGGGAGCCAGTGCAAGAGTGCGATGTGCACGTTCCACCAAGAAGTGTGTAGAAAAAGATGCAGTCTCAAATAGGGTTTGGAGGAGGTTCTCTATGAATGGTTCCATCAGACCCTTGCATGCCGTTTCCGGTATCCTCACAATGTGGATGTTGTTACACTGCAATCTTGATTCAAGGTCCTCACATTTGCCACAGGTCTTAAACTAGTTCAGTTTTCAGTTCCGCAATATCTCAGTCATGCTTTTCTATTTTGTCTTCCACTATTCCAATTCTGGCTTCGTCCTCGGTTATATGGCCACTCCCCTTTTCCACTTTAGCTTTCAGAGAGCTAATTGTTGGCACAATGTCATCCAACTTAACATTCACCGACATAAATCCATTCTGCATTGCTTGCATCAACTGGTCGTCAAGAGTTTCCCTGGGCATTGTAGCAGTGCTTCCACCAGCTCCCTGATCGGTCGGCTCAGTGGTATTTGGCATGGTATTCGTGTACGAATCCATTGGGCCTCGCTTCTTGTTGGCGCCCTTCGTCATGTCGTGTTTCTGCTCTCCACCACAGATATAGTGGGATCATATCTACTATCTGTCTGCTCCACACGTACCAGTTACTCCTTTTTGTTATTTGCCAGGAGCCTTTTTTCTTGCCCCAGGTGCTGTCGCTGCGTGATGTGCACCTTGGTAAATTGCGTTTGTTGTAAAGTATTGTCAGGCTACTTGTTCAATGTTACACTCCGCAGGTTAATGTACGGCGCCTGCCACCGGGTGCACCACCCGACTTCTGCCTGTAGGTTAAAGAGTGGGCATTCTGCTGGTGAGGAGCGACCCTGGGGGGGTGAAGTTCTTGACTGCTATCAAATTGTGCCCCAGATCGAGTACCATGATCATCGTGTTCCCACTCCCCATTCACAGTATTAGGATGTATGCCTGTATTTCCCCTGTTTTCCCCTTGATGTCGCACACTGAAGGATCAGGAGTATATGGCGCGGCATAGACTGCTGTGCCCATGTGCTTGCCCCGTGGGGGTTCACCTTCAATTGTAGTGTGTTCACCCGAGGACCGTGGCATTGTGGTATCCCCAGTTTATTTCCAGTGTGGTTTGGCCCAGTGGGGTCACACTACTTTGCTGTCGCTGCCTTATTTGGGGATCCTGCTTCGCCCTGTGTGCCCCAGTTTGTGCTTGCCAGACTTTGTGATATTTAAATCATTAACCGGGTACCATGCATGTCCCAAGGCTGTGTTACTGCTTACTGTGTGTTTCACACAGAGGAGTCCTATATGAGATGGCGCTGTATAAAAGGAGCTGTGATGTTCCTTCCTTATGGTCCCGTTATATCTTACTCCACGTGTGCTGCTTTAATCACCAATGGCATCGAGGATGCGTTTCTTCCGATGCACACTTCGCTCTCATCCATCCGCTGCAAGCAACTACCGGCAGTAGTCTGTCCTGTGCTTACTTCGGCGCCATCAGAGGGCGGACCGTCACTACGGATGTAGCTCTTGTATGCGGGTCGCAGCAACGGCATCCCGCCAATGGCTGCAACCAGACGGGGCCACTGCCAATGTCCGAAAACAGGAACAGTTGTAACACATCCAGTTCGTTCTTCCTGGACTCCTCCGTAGCTATTTCAGTCAGGTCGGATTAGTCTCTGATTCGCATTCGCCCCACAGCGAGCACAGCATACATGCCACGCAGCCGACCTGCGGTTCCCTCATTCGCTAGATCTTAGTCGGCTACCCTGGACCCCGGTAACACGTCCTCGCTGGGGGCTCCCACCATTACACAGGCAGCGTGGGCGCTGGGGTCGGCCAGAGCAGGACCAAGGATTTCAAGTTCTTAAGGGCCTTTGGAACACAGCACACCGTGGGGTGGCATTGCGCAGCCCCAAACGCCCGCAGAGCTTCAGTTGGGGTCTGACTCTTTTCCGCGCCGCTAGGCTTTCTGTCAGTGCTGTCGCTACTTATTTCACCACGGAGTCTGACATTTCTTGGCAACAGTTATCACGGTACCTTCCGCTGTCTATGCTTCCATTCCACACATAAATTAACGATACACAGCAGGATATTTATATGATAAGGATAACGCCGGGCCGGAGCAACGCCTAGACCGCCATTCCTTCTTGCTATTCAACAGCGCCCCCTTAAAAGTTAATTTCTATGTCCTGTAATTCTCTAACTGTGATGTCCTGGAATATCAGTGGGGTCACTAATAGCAAGAAACTGAGACGGGTCGTAAACTATGCTAAACTATACAGGGTCAATGTCCTTTGTCTACAGGAGACAAACCCCCCCTCGGATGGTCCTCTCCTACAGCTAAAGGTTGCGGGGTACACAACGGTATGGAGCATCTTACTCATCACAATCTAGATGGGTCGCGATCTACTTACACCAGTCTTTACAGTTCCACCTACATGAACAACTGCCTGATGTAGATGGTCGATATCGATTTGTGGCAGGGGAGTGCCTTGGCATGAACGTTTCTGTTTATTGATATATATGCCCCTAACACTGGCTCACTTGACTTTTTCCAGAATTGCGTGGCGCCAACTCACAAATTCCCCTCCTACGAAATCATATGGGTAGGGGACTTCAACATGGCCCTGACGTTGGACATGGACCAGTCCCTCACTACACAAACACCCCCCAGAGCTGCCCTTGCTTGGCAGGAAATAGCAGATACCATGGGTTTGGTACACATATGGAGGCACGCACACCCAGGCATACGCGAGTTCTCCTTCTATTCCGGAGCTCACGGCTCAGCCTCAAGGATTGAGTATATAATCCTCACCCTCCCCCGCACCTCACAGTGTACCAAAATGTTACCTAGGACCCAATCCGACCAGTCTCCTGTCCTGACGGTCTTCCAGGTACCGGCTTCGGTGCGCACCCGTGCTCTCGAGGATGCCGTTTTCCGCAACGGGCTATGTAAAGACATCGACAAATATTTTCTTGTCTATGTTGGCTCCGTCCTGGACCATCGTACAATCTGGGAGGCCATCAAGGTGGATATTAGGGGATGATGCATCTCCCTGAGGGCGACTCTTCGAAGGCTCGAAGGGGAGATACGTGATTTGGAAAAACGAATAAACTTCAGGCGCACACCCGCAGGTCACTGAGATGCTGGGAGATAAACGTTGTGAATTCTCTGAGACGCCACTGAGAGAGGATAAATGATACACAGGGAAAGAGCGCAGGCAGGAATTTTAGAGATAGCAGACCCCAATGGGCATTACTCAGTGACACCTCCAAAATCAATGCAAGGTTTCGGAACTATTATGGGCATCTATATTCATCCCAACTATCTGCATCTTCTGAGGATATCAGGCTATACTTTGATTTTGTCGCCCTGGGCTGGCTTGACCCCTTCATGGTGACCTATTGAATACTCCACTCTCCGTAGAAGAAATAAGCAGGGTCATATGGGATCTTCCCAGCGGTAAAGCCCCTGGTCTAGATGGCATCTCTGCTGAGTTTTATAAGGAATATGCAGAGCTTCTCGCCCCTCACCTGTGTAGCATATTTGAAGCATCACTGTGTCGGTCTCCTTCCAGAATCCACTAGAACCGCTGTAGTCACTCTACTACTCAAGCCTAATAAAGACTCCCAGAACTGCGCCTCATACAGGCCTCTCTCTTTGATCAATACGGATAATAAGATACTGGCTAAGCTACTGGTGGATAGGCTGCTTCCCCACATGGACGCTCTAGTCCTCCTGGGCCAGGCATAGATTTATCCTGGGCAAGTCCACGCAGAATAACCTACGGCGCCTTTTCTCCATAATGCACAACATTAATTAAGAAGTCCCTATAGTGGTCGCTGCCCTCGATGCAGAGAAGCCCTTCGACTCCATCAAGTGGCCATTCCTGTTCGGGGTCCTGCGCAGGTCTGGATTGGGATTTCAATATATAAGGTGGATTCACCTACAATACACCCTCCCGCAAGCAGTAATCCTCACAAACCAGCAGACATCTGAGACTATATTCCCCACAAGGGGAACACAGCATGGATACCCGTTCACCCCTGTCCTCTTTGCCCTGGCAATTGAACCCCTTGCCTGTGCTATCAGAGAATTTCACTCACACAGGGGTGTGCAGGTGCAGTCACATTTCTCCATTGTCTCCCTTTATGCGGATGACATGTTACTGTACATTAAACATCGCAAACAGAATCTCCAACCCTTACTACACGAGATTTCCAAATTCCGGTGGCTTTTCTGGCCTGCAAATTAACTGGCCTAAATCCGAGATCCTGCTGTTAACCCCATTGGTCGTCCCAGCAGACGTCTGCACAGACTTTCACTGGTCCCCCAGTGGCATCAGATACTTGGGGATTGTCGTCTCCACATCACTATCCTGACTGCTTGAAGATAATTACATAGCAGCCCTTTCACAATTGGAGCGCAAGGTGGAGGTGTGGATCCGGCTGCCCCCAAACCAGGCCGCCCGTCTAGGCCTGGCTAAAATGGTGGTGGCACCCAAAATTCTCTCTCTCTCTATATATAGATATATATAGATAGATAAATATATATCTATACATATCAACTTACATTCCGTCAGAAGAGCCCTCTTGTCGGCAAAAGTGAGCCGCACTGCACAGCGTGGGAGTGCAACGGGTATCCGTGCAGGGTTAAACCTTGAAAAAGAAGGGTTGCACACCATACGTTCTGTTGTACAAAAAATTGTCCTTTATTATACAAAAAAACACGATTCACGGTTACAAAAATTGTTTAAGATCAAGGGTTAGCAACCCCAGCCCGGCATCAAAACAATGGAGGCCAACAACGGGACGACACGTTTCGCTACTTCCTGTAGCTTGATCACATGGTACCCCCTGGCCACGGCATACATTAACACTCTTTGATTCTGGTGATACATAGTCATAGAAAGAGGACTGCTCTGTTCTCTAGGGCTGCTGGCAAAACAACTGTCTATGTGCGTTCCATGCAAATCATATATATATATATATACACATATATATATATATATATATATATATATGATACATTACTCACCGTAATCGTATTTCTGATGCTTGTATCTGCTTAGATTCACATGCTGTGCATAGGCCGACATCTAGTGGAAGCTGCGGAGTATTACAGTTTGTTTTTCGAAACTTGAAAATGGGCATTGACACAGGGCGTGCCAGTAATACTATCCCTAGTGTGACGTCCACTGTACCCATGATCCCTCACGCGTCTAGGACCCTCATATTGTATTTTTTCTGACATGAAGTAGCATGAGGAGTAGCGTGAGTACAGATAATCCAAGCAGATAGATAGAAAGATAAGACTACAAGCATCCATGCGCCTTCTCTCAGAGGGGAGGAAGGGTGGGTCGCATGTGAATCTAAGCAGATACAAGCATCAGAAATACAATTACGGTGAGTAATGTATCCCTTCTGAGGCTTGTGGAATCTGCTTAGATCACATGCTGTGCATAGATAGCGAGCAGTGTTTGAAGGAGGTGGGATGTGAGAAGGGTCATGAGCAAATAAATGTCTTAGAACCGCTTGTCCCACTTGAGTATCGGTCTTGGAATGGGTGTCAATGCAGTAGTACTGAGTAAAAGTGTGAATAGAGCTCCAAGTAGCTGCTTTGCAAATGGTGTCAAGGGGTACATTTGCAATGAAAGCCAGAGTGGCCCCAATGCCTCTTGTAGAGTGGGCTCTTGGCGTGAAAGGCAGAGTTTTTTCAGAAAGGGGGTAACACAGCTGGATACAGTTAACAATCCACTTAGAGATGGCACCTTTAGAGACGCGATCTCCCTCTCTGCCTGTAGCTACGGAGACAAACAGCTGGTCTGTTTTCCTTAGCGGTCTGGTCTTGTTTACATAGTAGAGGACCGCCCTACGCACATCTATGGTGTGTCATTTCACCTCTGCCGAGCTTTGTGGGTCTGGGAAGAAAGCGGAAGCTCGATTGACTGGTTCACGTGGAATTTAGAAATAAACTTAGGTGAGAACCTAGGGTGTGTACGTAAAACCAGTTTATCTTTATGAACTGTAAAGAATGGATCCTGCACTGACAGAGCCTGAATTTCACTGACCCTTCTTATAGATGTAACTGCTACGAAGAAGGCCGTCTTATAAGTCGGGTGTTTGAGACTGCTTTTATGCATGGGCTTGAATGGGGGGCCCATGAGTTTAGATAGCACCTTGTTAAGGTCCCATCCTGGTGGTGGGTTTGAAATAGGAGGGTGAAGTCTCTTTACTCCTTCCATGAAAGCTTTAACCACTGGTATCTTCCACCACAACACTTTGTTATGGGAGGTGGTGTATGCTGACAGCGCTGCCAGGTGTACCTTCAGTGAGTTAAATACCAGTCCTGCATCCAGCAGGTGGAGCATGTATGTGACAATTGTGGAAGGAGTGCAATCAACCGGGTTGATTTGCTTATTCTGGCACCAGATAACAAATATTTTCCATTTGTCAAAGTAGCAGTGCCTCGTGTTTGGCTTCCTAGGTTCTTTTAGGATGTCCATACATCTCTGTGGTAATTTGAGATGTCCAAACTCTATGACCTCAGGAGCCATGCTGCCAGGTTCATTGAGTTGGGTTGAGGATGCACTGTTTGACCTTGGTGCTGGGACAGTAGGTTGTACCAGCCCGGGGGTTTGATGGGTTCGCACACCGCTAGTCTGCGTAAGTGTGGGAACCACGGTTGTCTCGCCCACATGGAAGCAACTAGGACGAGCGTCATTGATTCTCTGTTCATCTTGACCACCTTCCTGATGAGAGGTGTTGGTGGAAAAGCGTACGCAAACATCCCTGACCAGTTCATCCACAGGGCGTCTGGCTGGAGGAACCCGGATGCAAATTCTGGGCACTGTCTGTTTTCGCTTGTGGCGAATAGGTCTATAGTGGAGAAACCCCACTGAGAGAAGATAACTTCTACGATTTCTCTGTGTAGACACCATTCGTGTTCCTCTGGGAGGGGATCCCTGATCAAAGCATCCGCCAGAGAATTGAGATGCCCTGGAACATGTTGAGATGACAGGAAGATGTTCCGTCTGAGTGCCCATATCCACATTTTCTGGGCAAGCTTGGACAGATTTGGCGAAAGAGTCCCTCCTTGCTTGTTCAGGTAAAACATGGCTGTAGTGCTGTCCGTTCGGATCTGCACTGAAAGATTCAACAGGTAGGGCTCGAACACTTGAAGCGCTCTGAATACTGCCAGAAGCTCTAGCAGGTTGATATGATTCTTGGCCACTGAGTGAGACCAGAGACCCTGAGCTGTGTGGTGGAGATGGTGAGCTCCCCACCCTGTCAGGCATACATCGGTTGTGACTACCGCCTGTATCTCGGGATCGTAAAAGGGTTTCCCCTTGGACAGATTTTCTCTTGTCCACCAGTGAAGGCTTTGTACAAGTGTTGGCGAAACGACCACTAGATCGTCCGACTGACCACTTGCCTGAGACCACGGTTTCGCCAACCATTCCTTCATGGGACGCATTCGCAGGCGCGCGTGGGGGACCAGGTAAATACATGACGCCGTCATGCCCAGCAAACGCATTGCTTTGCGTACCGTTATCTGGTGACCGGTCTGATATTGCGGAATTTGCAGCAGTATATTCCGAATTCTTTCCTCTGATGGAAAGGTTAACCCCTCTTGCATGTCTAGGATAGCTCCTAGGAACTGTTTGGAGGTGCTTGGCACCAGACTTGACTTTTTATCGGTTATTGAGAAACCTAATTCGAAGAGGAGGTCGATCGTTCTTTGAATGTTTGTTCTGCAAATTACTAGGGTCTCCCCCGTGATGAGCCTGTCGTCCAGGTAAGGGTACACCGGGATTGCCTCCCTGCGTAGGTGTGCTGCCGCCACCGCCAGTACCTTGGTGAATACCCTTGGAGCCGAAGCTATCCCGAAGGGCAGTACCTTGAACTGGGAGTGCCGACTGTCCACCTTGAAGCGCAAGTACTTTTTACTTGCGCTGGGAATATGTAAATATGAAAATAGGCATCTTTCATGTCCAATGTTGCCATGTAATCCCCCTTTTTTAGGAGGGGGATTACCTCTTGGAGAGTAGTCATGCGAAATTTTTGGGGCTTGACATACATGTTTGCAGGCCGTAAGTCCAATACTGGGCGCATTGTCAAATCTTTTTTTGGCACAAGGAAGTAAGTTGAATAGATACCCTTGTTTACCTGGTGTCCCGGAACAAGTGCTATGGCGTCCTTTGCTAGAAGATTGACAATCTCCTCGAGGAGGATCTTCTAGTGGTCCAAAGAA
This sequence comes from Ambystoma mexicanum, assembly GCF_040938575.1. NCBI lineage: Eukaryota > Metazoa > Chordata > Amphibia > Caudata > Ambystomatidae > Ambystoma > Ambystoma mexicanum. Next base: position 13,085,022 of record NC_090925.1, on the reverse strand, counting down.
TGTATTTTTTGTCGTGGAGGGTGGTTTCGGGAACGCTCTAACAGTTTGATGCAGTATCCTGCGGACACTGTGGACAGCACCCATCTGTCTGATGTGATCCCTTCCCAAGCTTGGGCGAAGTTGGAAATGCGTCCCCCTACTGAGGATGCGTGAGAAGGGACCCTGAACGGAGCATCACTGTTTCGGTGGAGGCCTGCCGCTGCCTCTACTGGGGCTGCCTCTACCTTTACCACATCCTCTCTTATTACCCCTGCCATAACCCTGGATAGACTGCTGGTTGTTATAGTTCCATGGTGTACCCTGCCCCTGGGAATAGTTTGATCCTCTCTGGGAATTTTGTCCGCTTGGGCGACGAAAATTGCCATTCCCTCTATGGTTTGGGGGTTTATTGGTTAGTTGGCCTAGGGATTTGAGTGTCTCATACTCGTCCTTGGCATTTTTCAGCGCGTTCTCGACCGCCTTTCCAAACAATAGATCCGACTCCACTGGTTTATCTATTAATGATGCTTGGGTTTCGGGTTTGAACCCAGATTGCCGCAACCAAGCATGCCTTTTGTTAAAAGAACTTTCTGCTATCAATCTGCCGGCGTTATCCGCAGCATCAAAGGTTGCTTTTAAAATGCAACCAGACACAGCTCTTCCCTCTGCCAAAACTCGTGCCAATTGGCTTTTTAAGGGTTCTGGGGCGGAATCTATCAGTGCCGCGACTTCTTCCCACTGGTGGCAGTTGTAACTCGCCAGCAGGTGGTGGAGTTGGCAATCCTTGCCTTGTAGGCGGAAGTGAAGGCTACTTTCCTGCCCAAGCCATAAATCATCTTGCTCTTCTTGTCGGTGGAGCTTCGGACGATGACATGGGTGTTCCCGCCCCCTCTTACTGGTGTTTGGAACTACCAGGGAGTCCGGTTTCAGATGCCCCCTTATGTATAGTGGCTCTGATTGGGCTGTCCTGAAAAGCTTCTCAATTCTGGGGTTTACTGCCCTAGTGAGATTGGGATTAACAAGGGAAGGGTCTATTCTTTTTTTGATTGACTTAAGGATAGGGATTGCCTGGGCAACAGGTCTCCTTTCCCCCACTAACTCCTCGGCAAAGTACCTCTCTTCTTGAGCACCTTGGGTGTCAATGTGGAAGTGTTCTGTCGCTCTGGACAGAACTTCATTCAAGAGAGGCTGGTTGTCGACAGGGGAGTCGGTAACCAGGGGTTCTTTATCTACCGGGGAATCTACCCTGTAGGTTTCTGGGTCGTCCTCCTCCTCCTCCTCCTCTTGGTCCTCATCATCCCCATAGTAGCCCGTCCAAGTTTGTTCTTCCAACATGCCCAAATCTGGATCCTCACAAAAGGATGGATCTCCCTGGTATTGAGAATAGGGCTGTATACAGAAGGGGTCTGAAGACTGTGTTGGTGCTTCAACCCGGGACTTTTTACTTGGGGGTATTGGATCCTTAGAGCCTGAGGGTGCTGACCCGTCGGGGGTATAAGAGAGAAAGTCTTCAGGATTCTTGGCGTAGAAATCTGCCAATGATGACATCCTTGACATGACTCTGTCTATGTCATCACTAGACCATTCTCTTGAACTGGGAATGACTCTTTCTTGGAGGGCTTTCCCTGTTTTATCTTGACTAGACCTACTGGTTTGAGCAGGGGTCTTTGGGATAACAGAAGACTGAGACTTGTCCATCTGTGTATGTGGAGTAGAATGTTTTTGAGGTGTGGAAGGAGGCTGGGACTGCTTCCTCTGTTGTTTTCCCCCTTCCCCGTGGGTGGAAGAGTGTTTACCCTGTTTTTTCGCCCCTTCGGAGCCTTTCGACGCCTGGCGCCGAGGTTCGGGGGTAGTGTCCCTATCTCTAGAGCATGGAGGTTGGGACTCGGGGACAGCCGTTATGTGGCCTGCTGACGCCGACTCCTGGAGTGCGGTCTGGGGATAGAGGTCGGCTTTGTCTTCCGACGATCGAACCTCCGTTACCTTGGGGAGCGAGGCACTCTTGGCAACAGTGGATGGTTGCCTGGAGTCATGATGCGATCTAGATCGAGACCGCCCAGAGGACACCGATTCGGACCGTTCTCTATGTGCCTCTTTCCGAGTACTCGACGTGCGAGTCGAGTCTCGGTTGGACTTCATGTGTTTTGTGGAAGTGCTGTGGGTAGCGCTTGTGTTGCCGGGGGTTTTCCCCATAGCCGCCTTGCCGGACGACCTTCCGAGGTAGGGGACTTGCACTTGGCTGTCTCTTGACGCCACGTTGCCCTCGCCATCCGAAAGCACGGCGTCGCTGCCATCGCTGAAGGTGCCCTCTGCTGCCATGGTCTCTTGACGCCTGGCGTGGTGGGCCCAACGCTTGATCAAACGGTCCTTTAGTGTTTTTGGTTTGAACCTACTACACGCTCTGCAGTTCGCCTCGGGATGGTCCCTCGGCAAGCAGAGATTGCACGTGGAGTGTCTGTAAACCCAAGGGTACTTGTGGTTGCACTTGGGGCAAAATTGGAAAGGGGTACTCTCCATACGCACCTTGTGGCAGCGGGCTAATAAGTGTAGGAATATATAAGAATGTACCTATATACCAAAGAGTGTAGAGTATGTCCACCCCCACTCTCCCTACTTGCAGGGCCAAGGCCAGAGGCCCTCCAAGTCCCGGGCCGAGGCCAGAGGCCTTCTGAGGCCCAAGTCCCGGGCCGAGGCCAGAGGCCTTCCGAGGCCCAAATCCGTTGTGCAGCTCTCGACGGTCGATTCTTTCTCCGGGCCGGCGTCGAGTGTGGAAGTTCGGTGACTCGACGTTGGGGTGGACAAATGGGGAAATATAACAATATTTTTGCAAAAGTATGGCTAAGGCCAGGGAACTACGCGGAATGCTTCCGACCAGTATGGCGGAAAAAAACAATCTGAGGGTCCTAGATGCGTGAGGGATCATGGGTACAGTGGACGTCACACTAGGGATAGTATTACTGGCACGCCCTGTGTTGACGCCCATTTTCGAGTTTCGAAAAACAAACTGTAATACTCTGCAGCTTCCACTAGATGTCGGCCTATGCACAGCATGTGATCTAAGCAGATTCCACAAGCCTCAGAAATATATATATATATATATGTTCAACAATGTCCCACTGGCCCCCCGCCTCCCACAGGGTACTGGAGATGTATGCGCTCTACGCTGCCCAGGTCGCTCTCAACAGTTTAACTCTCTCATATGAATTAGGGGGACTGGATTACCCAGACATGCATGCCTACTACCTGGCCGCCCAGATACAATACGCGGTCTGGTGGTGGCATCCCTCTGTAGAATTCACCCACATCAAGCTTGAAAAGGCGATCTCTCATCCACACGAGTTGAAGGGCCTACTCTGGGGGGTTCCCAGGTGCATTCCTAGGGACGAAGTACAGCCTCCGGAGGTAACCCGCAGGGCGTGGGACCGAGCTAAAGGGGAGGCTGGCATCCCTGCCAACTTCCATGCAGATTTCGCAATATATGAGGTCCCCCTCGCCTCAGAAAAATCCTTAAAGGTACAAATGCAGTAACTCGAGGTTTGATCTCTGGGTGACATAGTACACAATGGGCAATTTATACAGTGGGATCTTCTTAAGAACCAGGGCCAGTGGAATGCGGTCTTCCTTCTACTCTACTATAGACTCAGAGAAACCCTTCGTGAGGTGTGAACTGACTTCCCGGCTTCCCCGGACACATCTCCCTTAACGCAATTTGTGACCAACCCCCCGCCCTCACTAACATTGTGTCAGGCCTAAATAAATTGATTAAATCACTTTGCCCAATGCCCCGGGTGCTGTTTAGGGCCAGGTGGGATGGTGTATTGGAAGCCCCCCTAGAAGAGGAGCAGTGGCTGTGTCTCTGTAAAATGACCAGGGAAATATCCCTAAACGCCAAGTTTCGCCTCATCCAATTCGCATTTATACACCAATCCTACTTGTCCCCCGCACATTTTCCTACATTTTACCAAGAGAGAAATGCGTCCTGCCCTAGGTGCAATGGTACTAACGCAGACTTTATAAACATGGTCTGGAACTGCCCCCACATGCAGACATTTTGGGAGGGGGTTTCCCACACAATGAATGCTATAGTCCCGGGTTGCCCCCGAGACTCAGCAGCTACCTGGCTACTAGCGCTGTACCCTGCCTTCACCAGAATCGAAAAGAAATTGCTTGCCATGGCCTCCCTGGTGGCAAGGGCGATAATCGCTAAGTCCTGGATGAGACAGAAACCACCTGCCGTCAAGGAATGGCAGAACTTGATGAAGATGTGTGAAATGCGTGAATCCTTCTATGCATCCACTCTTTTATTTATTTGCATTTGTATAGCGCACATGCAGCCCAGAGGCATTGTGGTGCTGTTACATGAATGTGTAGCAGAGTTTTGGTTTAGGATGATTACATGCGACTGTGAGGTCTCTTTGTTACAGTAAAACATACAAGAATTATATCTGAAAGCATACAATAGGTATTCAGATGAGGAGTTTGGTTTTGATTGCTTTGCGGAAGGCTTGGTGAGACTCAATCATTCTTAGGTGAGGGGGTAGGGCATTCCAATGTGAGGCGGCCATCATGGGAAAGCTGGAGCACCCTGCACGGACTCTTTTGGTTTTAGGCACCAGAATCATGTTGGAGTACCCCTCCCTGAGAGGTCTTATGACGGTGTGCTTAACAATTATTTGGACAAGGTAGGGGGGAGCAAGATCATGTAAACATTTGAGTGCGAGGGAGAGGATTTTGAAGATGATTCTCTGTTTGGCAGGGAGCCAGTGAACCTGCCTTCTGATTTCAGAGATGTTCTCTTTCCTTGAGGTTCCAGTGGCCGCCCTAAGGGCATTGTTCTGAGTCAATTGGAGTTTGGTCAGGTTTTTGCCTGAAGTCCCTGTTAGGAGGCCGTTGCAATAGTCAAGTCTGGACCCAATTATGGCGCTAGCAATGGTGAGGCAATTCTAGCGTCATAGGAAGGGCCTGGCTGCGTTAATAATCTTCCCCCGGGTAGTAGACCCATGGACTACTTCATGGAGTACTGGACCGCTTTCCGAGCCTATATGGTGGAGGGGGAGGAAACCTCAGACTCCTAATCAATTATGGCCTCATCCCCCAGATGGGCCCTCAAGGTCGCTCTCAATACCAGCTACCTACCATGTTCCCCAAGAGAGGACTATATGGTAATCGAATGAACATATGATCTGAATTGACTGTGGTACCCCCATCTTGTACAGGGACAGCTCCTCACTTGTTGTCGTCTCACAATCTGGGCTTTAATATATGTTAACAGTTTACCCATCTCAATACTTAGGGGGGGGGAAGGGGAGGCGTGGTGAAGGAGCGTCTTTTTTCGAGCATCTCCTAACGATCCTGCATGATCCTGCAATAGCACCTGTGTAAACTAATGCATACCAGCTACAAACATCACTGCTGTGGTGGGAACGTGTGGTGCACAAGTAGGATTCACTTCGGTGCCGGATAAAGTTACAGAAGCGTAGATGTAACAAGACCACCTCACCGGACCTCCGATGTGATACAAGCAAAATGGCACCCGGCTCACCATTGAAGACAAAGGGAAGACAAAGGGATGCCTCTGAGAATCGAAGCAACGAGAATGGCAAGAGTCTGGGAAGACCAGCTGCAGCCGGGGACGCCACATAACATCAGAAGTTTACGGGCAACGGTAAACAGAGAGTGCTCCAGGGGGAGATAAGAGGGGCATCAAACCGAAACCCAGGTGCGTACAAGGACAAGATGACGACCACTTCCTACCGGCATACACAGAGTTAAGCGGGCACTGGATGTGGTGCGAAGCAGAGAAGCTGTTCTGACGGAGACAACAGTGCGCGTCACACGCGTATAAACAAACTTCAAACAGTTCGTCCTGGTCACAGTAGCGCGGAAGGATGGTCACCATGGAGTCACATAGAATGGGGCATGGAGCGGAACTTAACGAGTGATACGGTCTCCCCTCTGCCCCGCAAGCACCGGAGCGGGACGTGCTGAGCCCGCGAGGCACGCTGGCCGACTGCAACCGCACCCGCTCCCCGGGTTACACAGTGAAGGCGGAAACAAGCGCACAAGGGATCCGAGACCGAGATGTGCAGCGGAATAGCTGGGACTGGATTGCTCCTAAGGAATACATTACGGCTCCCATAAAAAGTGCAGGATTGCGCACATGACGCATCCCCAAGCCAGAGGAAATATGAAATAGGAGCTTCACTGTGAGCCATACACAACAGTAGGTACTCGCCCTGCGTGAGGGACACCCCGCGAATCTCTGGAGTATTTGTGCGAGCAAAAGCTGGATAACCCTAAATGCAGCATGAACAAAAGGATGGAGGCATGACCCACAAGAGCCTCATGTGATGAAGGGTGCCAGAGGCAGAGCCCAAATAACATCACCTGCAAGTCGCTGGAGGGTGCACAGCAGTAGAGTGCCCCCCTCTGGTAGGCAACAACAAATCGATTCTACTGCCCCTGAGACCAACAGAATGTAGAGAGGACTGCATAGCTGCAGAAGGCGGCCGCGGCTCCAGACGCACTGTACTAGAGGGCCAAGCCACGAGCCGAGGTCAAGAGAAGAAGCGCTTTCACCACGTTTGCATTCCAGGAGAAGAGGAATGCTCATGCTGCACAAGTGAAGGGGCAGGCACCCAAACCAAGGGTAGTGCGCGGATTACACTTCTGACAGAGGATTGGAACTGGAGATGGAAGATGCCACTAGGAAATGCTAGTGCTATTAGGACTCCAACATTACCAAACCAGGCCAGGTGCTGGCAGGAGCCACGAGCAGGTATAACTAGCGGCTACAGGAGCGCCCAGAGTGAAGCCAGCAGAGCGCTGAAAAACGAGAGGACGAGGAAGACTTCAGAAAGAAGTAGCAACCTCAAGAACTAGGCATGGCGTCGAAACAGACCAAATCCAGACCAAAACAGACGTCACTGGACATATTTTTAGAGTACTATCAACACTTGTATAGGGATGAAGGGGGAAGCGATTGCAGGGAAATAAGGGAAACACTGGAAGACATAGGCTTGCCGCGAATCAGCGCAGAGGAGCGAGAGGAGTTGGATGCCCCGATCACTCTAGAGGAGGTGGTAGTGCAGCTACCCACCAGCAAGACTCTGGGGGCCGATGGACTCCCTAGCAAATTTTATAAAATGTATAGAAATGAGGTGCTTCCCCTGCTTTTAGCGATGCTAAATGAGGCATACGAAATAGGAAGGCTGCCAGAGTCCCTAAGAGAGGCGATTATCATACCGCTGCCTAAACCCAATAAGCCTGGTAAAGATTGCGGATCATTCAAACCGCTATCAATGCTCAATCAGGACAGCAAAATGCTCACAGCGGTCCTGGCAAACAGAATGAGAAGGATCATTAATAAATTAATACACCCCGATCAGACCGGATATGTTACACATAGGAATATATCCAACAACCTTAGACGACTTCACCGAGTTATTGAAAATGCGAAAGGGGACGCGGGCGAAATGGCAATTGTATCGTTGGATGTAATAAAAGCCTTTGATTCAGTCAAATGGCCTTGGCTGATTGCAGCCCTGTACAATTATGGGATATGGCCTGGGTATCTAAAATGGGTCAAACTGTTATATAGCGCACCGCTGGCCAGGGTTAAAACGGGAGCAATAATATCGGAGAGGTGGCAACTTAGTAGGGGTACTAGACATGAATGCCTGTGGTCCCCTATGCTGTATATCTTAGCGCTAGAGCCCCTGGTGATATACCTAAGGCAGCAGTATGATATAATAGGAATTACCATAAAAGGGGAGCCGCACTTAGTCTCCTTGTACGCTGACGATATGCTGTTGTATTTACGATACCCTGAAGAAAACCTACAATATGTTCTGGAAGTGATGGAGCGATTTGCGTCGCTGTTCGGCATAGCAGTGAACCCCAAAAAATCATGTATATTTCCGCTTGGTAGATACAAAGGGATCCTGCGAGATCAATTACCTGTTTTACAAATACCATGGGAGGTTAACACATTCAGATATCTTGGGATAGATATTTACCATACGGTGGAGGCAAAGCACCAACATAATACTGAGAAAGCGGTCAGGAGTATCGAAAACAGTATGAAATTCTGGGCAAAGCTCCCCTTGGCGATGATGGGAAGAGGGGCAATGCTGAAAATGGTAGTTCTGGCGAGACTATTGCATTATTTTGGGAACATACCATATCTGATACCAAGGTGATTTTTCGCTAGGATACATAGCATATGCAGGGAATTTCTTTGGCATGGGACGAGGAACAGAATTGCCCTTTGGAAGTTACAAAATTCATATGATAGAGGGGGTATTAAAACTGCCAAACTACGAGATCTACTATCTAGCAAGCCAACTACAATATGTGGCAAAATGGTTATCAGAAGAAGCAACCTCAAAATCTAGGTTGTTTAGACTGGAATGTGCCCCATTCTTCCTGAAAGAAATGATATGGCTGCCCAAATCAGATATGAAAGAGCGCCCAACGATGATGATATTGGGATGGGAAATATGGCATAAGGCCTGTCAGGTAATGGAGACCCCATCCCTGTGTTCCCCGCAAGTGCCACTAGTTGCATTGAAAGGAAAAAAAAGCCAACTAATGAAGATGATCTGGAAGCACTGGGAACCGGTAGGGATAGCAACAGTGGGAGATATATGGCAAGAGGGGAGGATAAAAGAATTTGGGATGTTGGTGGAGGAAACGGGGTTACATACAGGGCAATATATTACATACCATAGGATGGTGCAGCAAATTAAAGAGACATGGACTGAAATAGTATTAGAAGAGCAACCGGACGCCGCCATATAAATAATATATGACACAGCAGGAGGGCACGAGATATCCAGGATATATGAGCTAGTGATGTCCAAAGTGGGGAAGGAAGTGGTACAACTGAGACAGGACTGGGAGGAGGAAGTGGGTGCCTCAATGAGTGATGGGATGTGGAAGCGAGCCCAAGGGTACCATAAGAAAGTATCAAGGACTGCAAGGTTACATCAAATACAACTGTATATAACCCACAGGGCTTATATGACACCCCAGAGAATAGCTACATTTAAAAACGCAGAACGACAAACATGCCCCAAATGCGTTGAAGAAAACGCCGGGATGACGCATATGTTCTGGGCATGCCCAGAGATTGAGAGATTCTGGGGAGAAGTCGCCCATAGACTATAAGAAAAAGGAATTAAGATAACTGTGGAAACAGCATGGGCATGCCTGGTAGGAGGGTTCCCCAGACCATGCAAACCTAAACATGTAAGTAAATTAAAGCATTTGGCATATATACTCGTGAAGCGTAGAATTGCCAAGGGATGGAAGTCATACCATAGACCGAGGATAGAAATATGGTGGAAAGACCTTCAGAAATGGGCAGAAGCTGAAACTGCAGTATGGCAGGAAGCTAGCAATGCTGGAGGGGATGAAGAAGCTGAAACCTTGACAGTCTGGAAACATTTAATAGCCACACTGTTTGGGCCCACACAGGCGTGGTCGAGTGACCAGGACGCAGCAGAGAATATAGAAGAGGGAATCCCTCTGCAAGGTGAAGAAGCAGAACGCGAAGTAGAGTAGGCTTGAATGGGGGGGAGGGAACGGGAGACGCAGTAGGCATTGTTTGAGTTGTACAAAAATTGTAATAATGTAATATGTACTGCAAGTTTGGTTTTGTGTTGTTTGTTTGAAATAAAACCAATAAAATTGTTTTTTTAAAAAAATCCCTGCTTGAGACATTTTGGTCACACGTTCTTGTGCTTGCTAAGAATCAAAGTATCAACATTCCTACTAGAAGAGGATGCAATTCCAATAATGCCTCCTTCACTGTCAGCTAATCTTTTTCCAAAATCATGAACTTTTTCTTTAAAGATGTGAGTTGACAAGAAAGGTATCCACTGGAAGTTAATTCTTTGGCTCATCAGAATACTGCCCCAATGGCACTGATTAAGACATGTTCTAGAACGTACCGTTGAAGGAAATGGGTAACACCAGATGAGGTTCATGGGTAAAGGTTGTCCATAACCACAAGAAAGCCCGCTCAGCCTCTGGAGTCCACTGCAATGGCTTTACTCTCTGTAAGCAGTCAGTGTTGGGCTAAGCTAATACTGACACTCATTTTATTAATCTACGACAAAAGGGGGAAAACTGCATTGTGGAGTTCATCCGTATTTTATGTTTACCCCTGCTGTCATATAGTCGAGTGGGCACCACATAAAGAAAATTCCAGGTCAAAATGGGCTTTATTTAACAAAGTTTTGCCTCTCCAGAAAAATAATCAAAAGTAATAGGTCAGGACAGTTTCTCTGAAAATTCCAACAATGTGTGGGGTTTCTTCTAAAGTTCACAAGGATTCAGGGAACAGTCTTTGGGAAATGTTCTCCTTCTGCTCGTCTTTCATTCATGATCGGTGAAGTCCAACTTTGGTTCTCTGTGTAACTCCTTTAGGCCTTGCTGTGCCTCCTGCTCGAGTTGTAGGTAGAACCTTAGCTTCTGGTCCAACTTGGAAGGGGAGCCAACAAGGCTTTGCCCTCCCATTTTTACAGGTGATATCCAGAGGTCGTATTCACCCCCTAATTTATAGTCCTTATATCTCCTTCTCATCAGCCTCTCTTCTCCTGTTTTATGGCCCTGGTGTCTCTCCTCAGCAGCCTCTCTTCTCCTGTTTTATGGCCCTGGTGTCTCTCCTCAGCAGCCTCTCTTCTCCTGCCTTATGGTCCCGATGTCTCCCCTATCAGCAGCCTCTCTTTTCCTATTTTATGGCTATGGTGTCTCCCATCAGAAGCTACTCTTCTCCTGTCTTATGGTCCTAATGTCTCCCCTCTTTGCAGCCTCTCTTCTCCCGTTTTATGGTCATGCTATCTCCCCTCTCAGCAGCCTCTCTTCTCCTGTCTTATGGTCCTGATGGCTCTCCTCTCAGCAGCCTCTCTTCTCTCTTCCTGTCTTATGGGTCTGTTATCTCCCATCTCAGCAGCTGCTCTTTTCCTGTCTTATGGTTCTGATGTCTCCTCTCTCAGCAGCCTCTCTTCTGCTGTCTTTTGGTTCTGTCGTCTCCCCACTCAGCAGCCACTCTTCTCCTGTCTCATGGTCATGATGCCTCCACTCTCAGCAGCCTCTCTTCTCCTGTCTTATGGTTCTGTCGTCTCCCCTCTCAGTGCCCGCTCTTCTCATGTCTTATGGTCCTAATACCTCCCCTCTCAGTAGCCTCTCTTCTCCGGTTTTATGGTCCTGATGCCTCCCCTCTCAGCAGCCTCTCTTCTCCTGTTTTACAGTCCTGATGTCTCCCATCAGCAGCCGCTCTTCTGCTGTCTTACGGTCCTAATACCTCCCCTCTCAGCAGCCTCTCTTCTCCTGTTTTATGGTCCTGATGGCTCTCCTCTCAGCAGCCTCTCTTCTGCTGTCTTATGGCTCTGTCGTCTCCCCACTCAGCAGCCGCTCTTCTCCTGTTTTATGGTCATGATGTCTCCCCTCTCAGCAGCCTCTTTTCTCCCGTTTTATGGCCCTGGTGTCTCCCCTCTCAGCTCTGTCTCTTCTCCTGTTTTATGGTCCTGATGTCTCCCCTCTCAGCAGCCTTTCTTCTCCTGTCTTATGGTCCTGATATCACCCCTCTCAGCAGCCACTCTTCTCCTGTCTTAAGGTCCTAATGTCTCCCCTCTCAGCAGCCTCTCTTCTCCTATTTTACAGTCCTGATGTCTCCCATCAGCAGCCGCTCTTCTGCTGTCTTATGGTCCTAATGTCTCCCCTCTCAGCAGCCTCTATTTTCCTGTCTTATGGAACCAATGTCTCCCCTCTCAGCAGCCTTTCTTCTCCTGTTTTATGGCCCTGATGTCTCTCATTAGAAGCTACTCTTCACCTTTTTTATGGTCCTAATGTCTCCCCTCTCTGCAGCCTCTCTTCTCCCGTCTTATGGTCCTGATGCCTCCCCTCTCAGCAGCCTCTCTTCTCCTGTTTTACAGTCCTGATGTCTCCCATCAGCAGCCGCTCTTCTGCTTTCTTATGGTCCCAATACCTCCCCTCTCAGCAGCCTCTCTTCTCCTGTCTTATGGTTCTGTCGTCTCCCATCTTTGCAATCGATCTTCTCATGTCTAATGGTCCTGATGCCTCCTCTCACAGCAGTCTCTCTTCTCTCTTCCTGTGTTATGGGTCTGTTGTCTCCCATCTCAGCAACTGCTCTTCTCCTGTTTTATGGTTCTGATGTCTACTCTCTCAGCAGCCTCTCTTCTCCTGTTCTATGGTTCTGTCGTCTCCCATCTTTGCAATCGATCTTCTCATGTCTAATGGTCCTGATGCCTCCTCTCACAGCAGTCTCTCTTCTCTCTTCCTGTGTTATGGGTCTGTTGTCTCCCATCTCAGCAGCTGCTCTTCTCCTGTCTTATGGTTCTGATGTCTACTCTCTCAGCAGCCTCTCTTCTGCTGTCTTATGGTCATGATATCTCCCCTCTCAGCAGCCTCTTTTCTCCCGTCTTATGGCCCTGGTGTCTCCCCTCTCAGCTCTGTCTCTTCTCCTGTTTTATGGCCCTGATGTCTCCCCTCTCAGCAGCCTTTCTTCTCCTGTTTTATGGTCCTGATATCACCCCTCTCAGCAGCTTCTCTTCTCCTGTCTTATGGCCCTGATGTCTCCCCTCTCAGCAGCCACTCTTCCTCCTGTTTTATGGTCCTAACGTCTCCCCTCTCAGCAGCCTTTCTTCTCCTGTCTTATGGTCCTGATGTCTCCCATCAGCAGCTACTCTTCTCCTATTTTATGGTCCTAATGTCTCCCCTCTCTGCAGCCTTTCTTCTCCTGTCTTATGGTCCTGATATCTCCCATCAGCGCCGCTCTTCTCCTGTGTTATGGTCATGATGTCTCCCCTCTCAGCAGCTTCTCTTCTCCAGTTTTATGGTTCTGATGTCTCCTCTCTCAGCAGCCTCTCTTTCCTGTCTTATGAAACCAATGTCTCCCCTCTCAGCAGCCTTTCTCCTATCTTATGGCTACGGTGTCTTCCCTCAGCACCCTCTCTTCTCCTGTCTTATGGTCCTGATGTCTCCCATCAGCAGCTACTCTTCTCCTATTTTATGGTCCTAATGTCTCCCCTCTCTGCAGCCTCTCTTCTCCCGTCTTATGGTCATGCCATCTCTCCTCTCAGCAGCCTCTCTTCTACTGTCTTATGGTCCTGATGTCTCCCCTCTCAGCAGCCTCTCTTCTCCTGTTTTAAGGTTCTGTCGTCTCCCATCTCTGCAATTGATCTTCTCATGTCTAATGGTCATGATGTCTTCCCTCTCAGCAGCGGCTCTTCTCCTGTCGTATGATCCTGATGCCTCCTCTCACAGCAGTCTCTCTTCTCTCTTCCTGTCTTATGGTTCTGCTGTCTCCCCTCTCAGCAGCCGCTCTTCTCCTGTTTTATGGTTCTGATGTCTCCCCTCTCAGCAGCCGCTCTTCTCCTGTTTTATGGTCCTAATACCTCTCCTCTCAGTAGCCTCTCTTCTCCTGTTTTATGGTCCTGATGTCTCCCCTCTCAGTAGCCTCTTTTCTCCCGTGTTATGGCCATGGCGTCTCCCCTCTCAGCTCCCTCTCTTCTGTCTTATGGTCCTGAGGTCTCCCCTCACAGCAGTCTCTCTTCTCCTGTTTTATGGTTCTGTCGTCTCCCCTCTCAGTGCCCGCTCTTCTCCTGTTTTATGGTCCTAATACCTCCCCTCTTAGTAGCCTCTCTTCTCCTGTCTTATGGTCCTGATGTCTCCGCTCTCAGCAGCCTCTCTTCTCCTGCCTTATGGTCCTGATATCACCCCTCTCAGCAGCCGCTCTTCTTCTGTTTTATGGTTCTGTCATCTCCCCTCTCAGTGCCCGCTCTTCTCCTGTCTTATGGTCCTAATACCTCCCCTCTTAGTAGCCTCTCTTCTCCTATGTTATGGTCCTAATGTCTCCCCTCTCAGCAGCTTCTCGTCTCCTGTTTTATGGTCCTGATGTCTCCCCTCTAAGTAGCCTCTATTTTCCTGTCTTATGGAACCAATGTCTCCCCTCTCAGCAGCCTTTCTTCTTCTGTTTTATGGTCCTGATGTCTCTCATTAGAAGCTACTCTTCACCTTTTTTATGGTCCTAATGTCTCCCCTCTCTGCAGCCTCTCTTCTCCCGTCTTATGGTCCTGATGCCTCCCCTCTCAGCAGCCTCTCTTCTCCTGTTTTACAGTCCTGATGTCTCCCATCAGCAGCCACTCTTCTGCTTTCTTATGGTCCTAATACCTCCCCTCTCAGCAGCCTCTCTTATCCTGTCTTATGGTCCTGATGGCTCTCCTCTCAGCAGCCTCTCTTCTCCTGTTCTATGGTTCTGTCGTCTCCCATCTTTGCAATCGATCTTCTCATGTCTAATGGTCCTGATGCCTCCTCTCACAGCAGTCTCTCTTCTCTCTTCCTGGTGTATGGGTCTGTTGTCTCCCATCTCAGCAGCTGTTCTTCTCCTGTCTTATGGTTCTGCTGTCTCCCCTCTCAGCAGCCGCTCGTCTCCTGTCTTATGGTCCTGGTGTCTCCCCTCAGCAGCCTCTCTTCTCCTGTCTTATGGTCCTGATGTCTACTCTCTCAGCAGCCTCTCTTCTGCTGTCTTATGGTTCTGTCGTCTCCCCACTCAGCAGCCGCTCTTCTCCTGTCTTATAGTCATGATGTCTCCCCTCTCAGCAGCCTCTTTTCTCCCGTCTTATGGCCCTGGTGTCTCCCCTCTCAGCTCTGTCTCTTCTCCTGTTTTATGGCCCTGATGTCTCCCCTCTCAGCAGCCTTTCTTCTCCTGTTTTATGGTCCTGATATCACCCCTCTCAGCAGCCACTCCTCTCCTGTCTTAAGGTCCTAATGTCTCCCCTCTCAGCAGCCTCTCTTCTCCTGTTTTACAGTCCTGATGTCTCCAATCAGCAGCCGCTCTTCTCCTGTTTTATGGTCATGATGTCTCCCCTCTCAGCAGCTTCTCTTCTCCAGTCTTATGGTTCTGATGTCTCCTCTCTCAGCAGCCTCTCTTTCCTGTTTTATGGAACCAATGTCTCCCCTCTCAGCAGCCTTTCTCCTATCTTATGGCTATGGTGTCTCCCCTCAGCACCCTCTCTTCTCCTGTCTTATGGTCCTGATGTCTCCCATCAGCAACTACTCTTCTCCTATTTTATGGTCCTAATGTCTCCCCTCTCTGCAGCCTCTCTTCTCCCGTCTTATGATCATACCATCCCCCCTCTCATCAGCCTCTCTTCTCCTGTTTTATGGTCCTGATGTCTCCCCTCTCAGCAGCCTCTCTTCTCCTGTTTTATGGTTCTGTCGTCTCCCATCTCTGCAATCGATCTTCTCATGTCTAATGGTCATGATGTCTCCCCTCTCAGCAGCGGCTCTTCTCCTGTCTTATGATCCTGATGCCTCCTCTCACAGCAGTCTCTCTTTTCTCTTCCTGTCTTATGGTTCTGCTGTCTCCCCTCTCAGCAGCCGCTCGTCTCCTGTCTTATGGTTCTGATGTCTCCCCTCTCAGCAGCCGCTCTTCTCCTGTCTTATGGTCCTAATACCTCTCCTCTCAGTAGCCTCTCAGTAGCCTCTCTTCTCCTGTTTTATGGTCCTGTTGTCTCCCCTCTCAGCAGCCTCTCCTGTCTTATGGTCCTGAGGTCTCCCCTCACAGCAGTCTCTCTTCTCCTGTTTTATGGTTCTGTCGTCTCCCATCTCTGCAATCGATCTTCTCATGTCTAATGGTCATGATGTCTCCCCTCTCAGCAGCGGCTCTTCTCCTGTCTTATGATCCTGATGCCTCCTCTCACAGCAGTCTCTCTTCTCTCTTCCTGTCTTATGGTTCTGCTGTCTCCCCTCTCAGCAGCCGCTCGTCTCCTGTCTTATGGTTCTGATGTCTCCCCTCTCAGCAGCCGCTCTTCTCCTGTCTTATGGTCCTGATACCTCCCCTCTTAGTAGCCTCTGTTCTCCTGTCTTATGGTCCTGATGTCAGCGCTCTCAGCAGCCTCTCTTCTCCTGCCTTATGGTCCTGATATCACCCTTCTCAGTAGCCGCTCTTCTCCTGTTTTATGGTCCTAATGTCTCCCCTCTCAGCAGCTTCTCTTCTCCTGTTTTATGGTCCTGATGTCTCCCCTCTCAGTAGCCTCTATTTTCCTGTCTTATGGAACCAATGTCTCCTCTCTCAGCAGCCTTTCTTCTCCTGTTTTATGGTCCTGATGTCTCCCATTAGAAGCTACTCTTCACCTTTTTTATGGTCCTAATTTCTCCCCTCTCTGCAGCCTCTCTTCTCCCTTTTTATGGTCCTGATGCCTCCCCTCTCAGCAGCCTCTCTTCTCCTGTTTTATGGGTCTGTCATCTCCCATCTCTGCAATAGATCATCTCATGTCTAATGGTCATGATGTCTCCCCTCTCAGCAGCGGCTCTTCTCCTGTTTTGTGGTCCTGATGTCTCCCCTCTCAGCAGCCTCCCTTCTCCTGTCTTATGGTTGTGTCGTCTCCCATCTCTGCAATAGATCTTCTCATGTCTAATGGTCATGATGTCTCCCCTCTCAGCAGCCTCTCTTCTCCTGTCTTATGGTCCTGATGTCTCCCCTCTCAGCAGCCTTTCTTCTCCTATTTTATGGCTCTGGTGTCTCCCCTCAGTAGCCTCTCTTCTCCTGTTTTATGGTCCTGGTGTCTCCCCTCAGCAGCCTCTCTTCTCCTGTCTTATGGTCCTGATGTCTCCCCTCTCAGCAGCCTCTCTTCTCCTGTCTTATGGTTCTGTCGTCTCCCATCTCAGCAATCGATCTTCTCATGTCTTATGGTCATGATGTCTCCCCTCTCAGAAGCGGCTCTTCTCCTGTTTTATGGTCCTGATGTTTCCTTTCTCAGCCGCCTCTCCTCTCCTGCCTTAAGACTCTGGTTTCTCTGTTGTATCCATTCAGCCTAAGTGCGCGAGGCAGACATCATGTCTTACCTTGCACACCCTAGGCTCTCACTTAACCCTGACGTCAGGGTTACCAACCATCATCCTGGTAATGGCTTCCACATCCAGCTGGCCATATACTGGGGTCTTTAGTCCGAGTTTACTTTTATCAATACAGTAATTGAACTTACCTTGTGTCCGGATGTTACTGCAAGTGGTGACGAGAAGGGGTCAGCAGGCACGTCGCGCAAGGTGCAGTTCAAGACCCCAGTCAGGGGTATTACCTCAGATGCGGCGTGGAGTTCGCGGTTAAGAGAGGGTGCAGGCTCTATCAGAGCACAACTCTTCAGCGACCACAGTGGCAGTGCTGGCGGGGGGGGCACCCGGTTCTGCTGGGAGTTGGTGGCATTACGGCAACGGTGAAGGGGAAGATCTGGCTCCCTCATCAGGATCAAGAAGGCACAATATCAGTGAGGCCAGGGATTGCTGTAACTGTCCCCCCTGTGGCCAGATCTCATGCGAGGGAGGTGCTGTCGCTCTAGCGGGAGGGGTTGTGCGTCAAAGCAGGAAGTGAAGCAGAAAATAAGCTTCTTCCTTATCCTTGTCAAAGCGACGATCCATGCCCCACAAGTGGCCCTTAAGGAAACTACAGACTTGCCATATACTTAATCCTTTAATCAGTGAGAGCTTTTAATGAAATTTTCGGGATCAGTTTTCTCGACCGTTTGGGCTATACTGAGTGCTGGGAATCACTACTCACCTTAATATGCATCCTAGAGATACCCACTCAGACTGGGGTGGGCCAGGCTGGCGTGAGCTACATATCCAAATACTGTAACACTGCTACCATATCCAGTGTTATCCATAAGAGCGCATGAATGGGACTGTCGTAGCACCATCCGGAAGTGACAGTGGGAGGTACTCATGTCTGAAGATTGCTAGCATACAGTACTTAGATGCATTTGGTAAACACTTTCTATGCATTATAAGCTTTGATTCATTCTCGGGGTGGTACCTAACCACCTGGGTACTTTGTGCGAGACTGACCCAACTCCACCCTAAAGTGACAGTGGGGGATACTCCTGTCTGAAGTCTGTTTGGAAGCAGAAAAATATCCGGGTGAAGTGAGACAATGCAAAATTTAGAGCCATCACCCAGGTTTTTGGCTACACAACGAGAACCACCAAGTCCTTAGGAAGACTGCAGAGACTTATTTAAATATTACTTTGTGGCATCTGGAGGAGAGAGATATTCAGAGGAGTGGAAATGTTCTGCCTTATGTGTTGCTTAGGCGCTGA
The DNA here is from genome assembly GCF_040938575.1 of Ambystoma mexicanum. NCBI lineage: Eukaryota > Metazoa > Chordata > Amphibia > Caudata > Ambystomatidae > Ambystoma > Ambystoma mexicanum. The sequence goes on along the minus strand of NC_090925.1, from coordinate 13,066,921 downwards.
AGCAGTGAGAATAATAAAATACTTCCTGATGTAGTCAATGATGGGGGAGCTGAAAGGGGCAGAGGGGATGGAGAGGGATTGTATGGCATGGCTATGGAATAATTGCAAGTGCAGTTTGGGAAACAATTCAATATGGTATTGGAAAGGTATAAGTTCTTCTGAAGGAAACAGGGTGAGGAGAAGTAGTTGACTTCTTTGTGGCAGACCTCAGGGTATTATTAACATCATGCGTATTTACGGGGAATGAGGAGGAATATATTAGAGACCAGTTAATGATGCACACGTCAAACCACAAAATACAGGAAAGGTTGGAACAGGCGAAGAATCCACCCTTAGTCGAGGCTTTGATAATTGCCAAAGGTATGGAATTAACGAGCATGTGCCTTAAGGAGGTAAACTCAAAAGTCAATAAGGAAGTGGTACAGGCCATTGTAGAGAAAGGGGATGAAAATACTGGTGGGACAGAGGAAACTAGTGTATGTGCCATGAAAAAAGCATACAGGTCCAGCAGGGGTAACAACGGAGGGGGGTGGGCCACAAATTGCAGTGGTAACAACAAATCCATACGTGACAACCGCAAGGGACAATGTACCAGGTGTGGGTTCGAAAAACATGCTATGAATGCTAAATAATACCCAGCTATGAGGGTTAAATGTAGACAGTGCGGCATCATGGGTCATTTTGCAAGGTTATGCAAATTAAATAATAAATCCCAGGACGGGGACAGGAATGTACAGATTGTGGCGGAAGAAAAAGGCGAGTGGGCAAACAAAATTGGCAACATTGTGGGGGAGATTGAGGAGGACGATGAGGAAGAGTATATTGCCCCTGAAGTGGAAATTACCATATCAGGTTGTCAGTTAAAGGAATTAGCAGATTCTGGATCTCCATACAACATTTTTTCTGAAGAAATGTAGAAGGAGATTTGGGGTGAGACATCAGGGAATATCTCTGTTACATAACACAGATATAAGGCCACGTGCATATGGCAGTGGGAAAACAGACATCATTAGTTTTGTATGGGGGAATAATTGCCTACGGAGACAGGACAAGAGCTAAAACTTATGTGGCCATCAAAGGGGATTTCTTACTGGGTTAGCGCCACCAAGGGAAATTGGGCATAGAGTTACATCCAGGCAAGGAACTTGAAGTGAGATCGGTGGGTGAGAAAAGAGCAGAGAAATCTGCCAAAGATGTGGGTTCAAGATTCAAGAGTGTGTTTGGCCAAGGTATTGGCAAATTGAAGGGATACTGCCACAACATTGCATTGTCATTGTGTGTACACAAAGGGAGGAATCTTCCTTTGAGAATAAGAGAAAAGGCGAGAGAGAAATTACGGGGTTTATGTGAACAGGGTATAATTGAGCCTATTGAGAGCAGTGAGTGGTTGTCCCTTATTGTTGTAACACAATAACTCGATGGGCGGATCAGATTATGTGTCGATCTGAGGAATCTCAATAGGTCGATTTGGGTAGACACCCCTTGCCCAAGATCAATGAGATATGTTCATGACCATGGGGGAGGCAGAATGGTACACTACATTGTTCCTGTCATCTGCATATTATCAAGTTGAATCAAGAGGTTTGCCACACAATGATTGCGCCACACCTGAGTTTCAAACACTTTTCTTTGTATTTTGTAAGTTTGATCACATGAAGCAACTAAATGTGCAACGTAAAAAAAAAAAAATCCATTTGAAATCACAACGCCCTCTAGTTAATACGTGTTTTGGCTGCTCAAGAGCCTTTCTCAAAACAGTTAGGGCAATAAAGCACGTCAATCCTACTCAGATTCATAGTCTTACTCTGATCATAGGTTAATGTACATTTTTGTTAATCACATTCATGTAATGACCATAAAGGAGAACAAAAAAGTGAGGGGTTGGGTTTACAGTTTGTTACACATTGTTCAGAATTTAGACCAAGATCTAATAAATCAAATAATCATCCGGGGGCGTGGCTTGGACAGCCATGGAATAGGCTGTGAGCCCTGTGTGCTCCGTGATCCGGCATCCTGATCCGTTCAACAAACGCATGTTATTTTACTTGATTCGGGCAGCAAAACACACTTAAGCGTGTGGGAAGGTGCCTGGAAGAGCGTGAGCGTGTAAGCGGCTCACGGGAGACTGGAGAACAGACAGACGGATACATTGTATCCTGGAGAGCGGCCGCGGACGAAAACACCAAAATGGCGACGACCCCAGTGAACAAAGGGATTTAGCAGGACGCAGCGGCGTACTGAAACTGCCGGCTCCCTGATACAGTTACTGTATCGGGCGGCGGCCAGAGATCAAAGAAAAGACATTTGCAGCCGCGCCCGGCTGCTGACAGCGTGCCTCCTCACGGACAGCGCTGCATCGGAGGGGCTTGCCGAGTGCGTGTGCCCGATCCTTTGATCCGGAATAAAAGGGCAGCGCCCGCTGTGCGCAGGGCCCGAGGCGGTCAGCAACGACTGTCTTAGCACGGTAATGGGATGCCGCTGCATTAAGAATCCCTGAAGCGGGCACTATGTGCGGAGTGCACCGGAGCGTGGTCCTTGACAGGTCATGCTCCGAAGTGAAACAAAGCATTTTATACATACGCACAGGGTCGGAGCATAGTGCTGTGTACTGTGCGGGGAGCTGGTAGGCCCCCTGCCACGTTATATTTGGGCACCACGACCCAGGGAGGTCCTGCACTGGGAAAGTAACACAACATAGCTCCATACGAGTGATCCTGCTGGCTGTTAGTGATTGGAGGCAATCTGGAATGGGGAGCGACGCTTTACCTCCTGATGAGGAAAATTGAGAGCAAAGTGTATATACTGGTGGCTGAGACATGTGAGTGTGTGACACACTATTACCAGGACATACCCCAATCTGGCAAAACCTACATGTGACTTGGCAGGCCAATGCAAAGGAGGTGAGAAGCAATGTTGTGTTCTGTGTGGCGCCTCGGAACACGCTGATGGCGCATGGATAATTGTGCGCAGTAGGAATACGTGGGAGAAGACAGTCCATTTGAATACATTGCCGCGCTCCAAAACACAACGCAACCCGCCGTAACTAGCGCCCTAGCGTCCAGAAGACCTGAGCACGACACAACGGCATTGCAGTGTGGGAACCAGATATGAAAGGGAATCGCAAGATGTCTGTGAAAGGACTGAGAGCCAAATCCAAACAATCCACAATGGAGGTCTTTGCGAAAACGCAGCGGACCCCTACAACAGCAGCGCAAAGCACGGGCCAGGCCTCCGCAGATGGTGCCGCAGAATGAGATAACCGTCAGGTCCTAGTGGCCATAACGGATTTGAGCACCAAATGGGGCACAGCAATGGCGGATTTACGGACGGCCCTGGAGAACAAAATTGACGCTGCGGGAATCGAAGTTACCCTGCTGCGTCAAGATGTCCGAGCGTTGGCGAAGAGAACAAGTGGCCTGGAAAGCGCAGTGAAAGTTAACACTGAGGTCAGCATGAGCAATGCAAAGGAGGTCCACGTGCTAAAACAGCAGGTCGCCAACCTTGAAAATCGAGTGGAGGAAGCGGAGGGAAGAGCGAGGAGGAACAATATACGAGTGGTCGGCCTGCCCGAGGGGGAGGAAGGCCATGACCCCACGGACTAGGTGGAGAACATGATCCTCCAGGAGATAGGAGCAGATAAACTCTCACAGGGGTTTACTGTTGAGCGTGCACATCGGGCCTTGGTGAGGAAACCACGACCTGGAGCTCCGCCGAGGCCAATAATCGCAAGGATTCTGAATTACAAAGACAGGGAGAAGATCCTAGAGTATTTTCGTAAGGGCGGGACAATTGAGAGAGCATCCACCAATATCACGGCGTACCCGGATTACACGATGATGGTGCAGAGGCAAAGGTATAGTTACGTAGCCGTCAAGAGGAGGCTGCGTGCAGCGGGCATCAAATATATGCTTCTGTACCCGGCAAAGCTAAAGGCGCTGCACAAGAGCAAGGTGCTTTCTTTTGACACTCCGGAGGAGGCGGCGTCGTGGCTGGACCTGCAGGGCTGCCCGGAACAGGAGGCTCACCGAGATCGTCTCGAGCTTGACAAGTGAGGAGTCGGTGTCATGGACATAAGGGAATAAGTGGGAAGGTAGACTTGTTTTGAGAACATGGGAGATTTGAGTGTTATTTTTGTAGCCTTTGGGCCTTGTGCTCTGGCTGGACTTGAATATAGAGAATCAACTGCATCCTGGTGCTGAATAGCATTAACATCATGCGTGATAGTATGGGTAATAGGAGCAATGGGATGGAAGCAACCTACCCCTGAGAATTGGTAGTTAAGTAGCCATTAGGGCGACTTTACCCTGCTGAGCCCTGAGTATAGACTTGCTAGGCAGGGCTAGATGTGGGGGTGCCTGAGATCCAGGGATGGAGCTGGGCAATGGTTGGGGAGGGTGTTGTTGGGTGTGGGTGGGGAGGTGGGTGGGGTATAGGAGGCGAAGTTTGTGGTGGACATAGTTTTGGGGATTTTAGTTTGTGTACAAGCCTACATAGAAATGTCGAACAAATCAATGGCATCGGGTAATCTCAGAATTGTGACGTGGAATGTGCGGGGCCTTAATAGCTATCTAAAACGTAATAAGGTAATGATGTACCTAAAGAGGATGCGGATTGACATAGCTCTGCTACAGGAAACCCACCTCACCAAGGAGAAGTTGGAGGGTATCAGGAGAAAATGGAGTGGTAATGTCATAGGGGCCACATACTCGGCATATGCAAGAGGGGCGATTACATGGGTGGCACCGCATGTGCCATCTCAGCTGCTTAGTTCGACAATAGACCCAGAAGGCAGAATGGTGGTGGTGGTGGCGGGACTCCTGGAGAACAGAGAAGTGAATATCGTAAATTTGTATGCCCCTAACCATGATACAGTGGCATATATTAGGTCTCTATATAGTAAAATTAGCCCCCTGGTCGGTGGCGCGATGGTGTGGGGAGGGGACTTAAATTGCACTCTGAACCCCAGGATAGACAGGTCAGATGACAAATCAGAAAAGCCGGCGCCAGCAGCTAAAGCGCTGAGGACACTGTTGATGGACCTCGACCTAGGGGATGTGTGGTGAAGGCTACACCCAATGGACAGGCAATACCCGCATTATGCAGCGCCACATGACCTAAAGACGAAAATAGCTGGTGGGGGAGTGGTACTGGACGTAGGGTCTGCTTGGGCTTGCATGCTTGGGAACTTTCCCAGGCCACGTCATTCAAAGCATATCAGTAAGATAAAAGACCTGGCCTATATTTTGGCTAAACGCAGATACGCAACGTGTTGGAAAGCTGAGGCAGAGATCTTGAGCTGCCAAAATAGGAACTAAACATAGGCCCAGAGTGGAGATATGGTGGCCGGACCTCTTGAGATGGGTGGAAGCAGAAACTGTGGTATGGTTTGAAGCTGCCACCAGGGGGGGAGAGGAGGAAGTGGGCCCCCTGATAGCCTGGAGGCCACTGGTGACCTCAATGGCAAACCCCCACCAGGTCAATCATGAAACAGAACACTCAGATGAGTCAACAAACACTGAGATTCCTGAAAATGCTCATGTAGATGATGCGGTTGAGACGGCTCGAGTTTGTGGGGAGGGTGAGGGGAGGACGGAAAACGACACTGTATAATGTGATGTTTTGATATTGATTATGTATGTCCTAAAAAGTTGCCATGTTTGGTGTGTTTTTTTAAAAATAATAAAAATTGTTTAAAAAAAAAATCAAATGATCATCCCCAATGTAATATTGGATAGTAGTGTGAGGAGGTCAAAAAGGCAATAGAGATAAAAGACAGCCCCATTCTAACTTTCAAACCCAGCACCCAAAATGTTACATCAGCAGGACATAACAAAACTACATGTCCCATAAACGACCACGGGAAATGGAGACCAGGTGGGGGAAAAGATAAAATGAACAAAGGGAAGCGGTATAGATACAGCCCTGTCATGCGGTACAGTGACAGATACCCACATAGCAGTACAGGTTGGGATGGACAAACAGTGCATGGAGCAGGGGGGATATGAAGGCAAGCTGGCTGCAGGTGTGGGACAAACAGTGCATGAAGCAGGGTGGAGGAGTGAAGGCAAACGGGCTGCAGGTGTGGGAAGTGGGCAGGAAAGGCGGGTGGAAGCTGAGGGGAGGGGAGGAGCAAAGTATGAGTTAAAAGAAGCCCCGGGAAACTCATCAGCTGTCTCTCATTACAGCAGCAGCCCTGGCCGGAGACCACAGAGGAGTGGGAGGAATCCCCAGGTGATGTACATTGGGCGTACTAGGAGGCTGAAGGCTCGGCACCGCAGAGATCCTTATCAAGAGGCAGAGCCTCCGCCAGGAGAGGCTCGAAGAGTGGCAGCGCCGGGGGGGCACTACTGAAGTGGATTCACTGACAAGGAAAGTCTGGCTGTAAACCATTTTCAAAGGACAGTGTTTCCGTGGGTTTACCCTCTCTGTTTGTTTTCCTTTTTTTCAAAACCCTATTTTGGACAGCTGGCAAAGGAATGGAAAGCTAGTGTCCGGGGAAAGGAATTTATGTGACCTGATTAATTTTCTTTCAAAGAGGAGCCAAGCATAATAGGACATTCATGCGAACTCTGAATTGATCCGCCCTTTTACCGAGCAAGCCTACTGAATCACATTTAAGCATGTTTTGTTGTTTATAACGAGAGGCTGTGTGAAAATTTAACTCAGCAATAAATCATACCTTGTGAACCCTGCATTCCGACTACAGTCTACTACTTTACAGTGCTGGCAGCGGTGGGATTCAAGAGAACGCCACGGCAGACAGAATGGAAGCTGTGATAAAGGCACTCACAGAGGGGCAGCAGCAATTGCAACAACTTATACAAGTGCAAGGCCATCAGGCGCAGGCAGACGGACAAGCCCTCCAACAAGCCATACAAGTGCAAAGTGCGGCACAAGAGCAAGGACGGGAAGCTTTAAGAATATTGGGGGAAGCAGTGGCCACCACCCGGACGCATCCCGCGATCCCGTCCACAGTATTACAGAAATACCAAGTAGGAGAAGTCCCCAGTTTTGTCTTTGTGAATTTTGAGAGAATAGCCAGAGCAGCTCAATGGCCACAGGACAGATGGGCCTTCTACCTCGCACCCCTGCTCACAGGGCCAATGCAGGGGGCATACCAAGCTGCCAACCCCACAGGGGACACTCCTTATACCGAGATTAAAAAAACAGTGTTGGAAAGACTTGGTATGGATGAAGAATCCTACAGACTCACGTTGAGAGAAACCAGATTGAAACCCGGCGAAAGCCCAAGACAATTGTTCTACAGAGTGCAAGATTTGGTGGAAAAATGGCTACAAACAGGCACTGCCACAATTGGACAGATTAAGGATAAATTAATGATGGAACAGTTCATTGATGCCTTACCCGGACCCATACAGAGGTGGGTTAGGCAACATCACCATCTGTCATTAACCGAGGCCATAGATGTGGCAACAGCATATCAGAAGGCAGGTAACATTCGGCCCATCCCAGCGACCCACTTGAGACCAAGTATGGAGACTCCCGCCTTACGCAGTGGTCCTTATAAGGGGCCAACACCGAACCCAGGAACCAGCCAGAACCCCGACCTAATGGGGGTGTTACAAACAAAGGAACGGCACCACAATGTTTCGAATGTGGGGAATGGGGTCATATTGCTTGATTTTGCTCCCAAAAACCTAAACCTGAACCAATGGAAAGTGGGACCTTACAAACTCAGGAATACAGAAGGAAACGGTTACCTTATGTGATAGAAGTCACAGTGTACGGACATCCCCGTCAAGCAATGATGGATAGGGGAAGCCGACAGACGGCCATACAGCCCCATGTGAGCGGGCAAGATCACGAACAGGTGAGAACCATTGGCATCAAATGTGTGCATGGGGATGTGAAAGGGTATCCTACCAAAGACATTGTGTTGGGATTGCAGGGGCAGGAGATACCAATCAAAGCAGCTATTATTCCTACCTTACCCGCCCCGGTACTGATAGGAACAGATCTACCAGAATTTGATAGATGGTTAAGAGAGGCCCCCTTGCCCAAACTGATCTAGTGGGGCCCTGCAGTTGAGAAAAATTATCCAAAACCCAGAAAAGGATGAGCCGAGGGAATCAGGAAAAGTACAGAGACATTTCCATTATAGACTGGAAAGTAGGGGATCATATGCCGTCATTTCGAACAGAAACAGGGTTAGATGAAACGCTGAAAAGAGCCAGAGAACAAGCCCTAGACGCTAGCGGGACCAACCCTACTACGCCTTACTTTAAAGAAAAACACGGATTAATATATCGATTAACTCAAGGCCCTGATAACATAGAGAAAGAGCAATTGTTTGTTCCCCAGTCCTACAGGAAAGGGCTGATACAGCTGGCACATGACCATACCACAGGGGGACATTTAGCGGAAAACATGATGATAAAAAGGGTGTTGCAAAATTTCTACTGGCCCGGAGTATACGCAGAGGTATCAAAGTATTGCCAAGAATGTGGGATATGTCAGAAAACCAGCCCACATATACCGGCCCGAGCCCCGCTACAAAGGATGCCCTTGATCAAAGAACCCTTTCAGAGAATAGGGCTAGACATTGTGGGACCTATGGAACCTACCAGCAGAGGATACCGGTTCATACTAGTGGTAGTGGACTATGCCACTAGGTACCCCGAAGCCTTTCCACTAAGAGGAATGTCTGCAAGACAAGTATGTGATGCCCTCTTGCCCTACTTTGCCAGAGTAGGGATGAAAGAAGTCTGAAAACCTATCCTATATTTCCTTGACTGTAGGGATTTACCCGGGACTTTGTCAAAAACAATGGGTAAGATGATTTATCTTGTTTCTTTATCATTTTGCCTGAGATGGTGTCAAATGTCAGAGGCTGTAAATCTACATTATTAATATTTATATGGGTTACAAAATACAAATATCAGGAAATGGAATATGTTGCAATGATTAATCTGAAATAAGGTCATTATTGGATTTTAAGGAACAAATAGCTAAAGAAATGGTCTCTTTGATTTACACTACGTACATGACAAATCATGCTAAAACATATGTTCTGTTTTTTCTTTTCTGTCTTTTCTTGTATTTGTGTTGTATGTTCAATTGTACCGTATGACAATACTATCCAATATTACATTGGGGATGATTATTTGATTTATTTGATTTTTGTCTAATTTCTGAACAATGTGTAACAAACTGTAAACCCAACCCCTCACTTTTTTTTTCTCCTTTATGGTCATTACATGAATGTAATTAACAAAAATGTACATTAACCTATAATCAGAGTAAGAATATGAATCCGAGTAGGATTGACGTGCTTTATTGCCCTAACTGTTTTGAGAAAGGCTCTTGAGCAGCCGAAACATGTGTTAACTAGAGGGCGTTGTGATTTCAAATGGAAAACATTTTTACGTTGCACATTTAGTTGCTTCATGTGATCAAACTTACAAAATACAAGGAAAAGTGTTTGAAACTCATGTGTGGTGCAATCATTGTGTGGCAAACCACTTGATCCGTTTTTCAAACCAAGGAGGTAGGGGATTGGTTCCTCCAAAAGCTGCCACACGGATGTGACGCGGCTGAGAAGCTTTAAAATAATTTAAGGTCGCCAACAGAAGAAGTTGTGCCCACACTTATCCCCACAAAAACTCTTTCTATATTATCAAGTTGAACTACATCCTGCATCACGCCCTTTAACGGCTTTCATTACCCCGATGAGTGCTTAACAATTCAAAGAAATGGAGTTTGGATTGCCATCCGCCTCCGTTATATTTCAAAGAGTTATAGATGATTTGTTCAGGGATGTGTCTGGAGTGCAGTGTTTTCAGGATGACATTTTGATTGGGGCGAAGAATGAATGTGAACATGATGCCAGGGTGTATGAAGGTTTACAGGAATTGGAAAAGGCGGGATTGACTGTCATGTTAGCCAAGTGCCAGTTCAAAGTGCATCAAGTTTCTTATTTGGGCGATAGTCTCACTAAGGAAGGAATGGTACCACGTCCTGAAATGGTGGATGCAATTGTTAAAGTTAAGTCACCTTGCAAAGACGAGCTAAAATAATTTTTAGGCCCAATCAAATTTTTATTCCAAGTTTGTGGACAATCTGGTGGTACAAATTGAGCCTCTACGTGCTTTGTTAAAGGACAGGATAGAATTCAGATGGGGGGGGGGGTGGAAGAAAAAGTGCATTTATGAGACTAAAAAGGGATAATGACAATGCTCCCACTTTGTATAGGTTTGATCCTGCTGCTGAAACCATTGTATCAGTCGAAGCATGTGTGTCTGGTATTAGGGCAGTGTTGAGTCAGATTAGAAGGGGCAAGAAAGTACCAGTGGCGTTTGCGTTGAGAAGCTTAACTGACACTGAATCTAGATATTCTGCTATCGAACGGGAAAGCCTAGCATGTTATTGGGCTTCTGTTTGTTTTAAAACATATATTTGGGGCATACCATACAAGGTTAGGAGTGATCATAAGGCATTGGCTCATTTGTTCACCACCAAAGGTTCAGGCTTGGCAACTCCTAGGATAGCCAGGTGGCTAGCGGCTCTACAGAATTTCTATTTTATTGTGGAATATGTTCCGGGTGAAATGCAACCCAGTTGCCGATTTTTTGTCTAGGGACCCACTAGACAGTGTTGATCCCTCTGACGACATATCAGAGGAGTGGTTAGCTCAAATAAAAAATATGGTATGCAATGTTTTCACTAAAAAGGTTTGGTTGGATACAGTGAGGGAGGATATTGAGATACGGTTGGCTATGGAGTTCATGGAGCAGGGATGAAATCAGTAGAATCATTGAAATCTCCTTACTTAAGGTTCAAAGATGAGCACTGGGGAGTATAAAGTGGGACGATTGACGAATGATGTGTCAATTTGTACGGCTGAGTTGGTGGCGAATGCATTGGGATTGATAGGGTGTGCGAGTTGGGGTTAGAGAAGGTGGTGATATTTTCAGATTCATTGAGTGGATTGCAGGCGACTGTGGCGGGGGATGGTGATAGGAAGGACGTGATTATGGACATCAGGAGGAAGATCGATCGGTGCATGCTCGGGGGAATGGATTTGGAGTTGGCGTGGGTCCCTTGTCACAGTGGCATTTTGGGTAATGAGTTGGTGGATCTGGCGGCGGGTGAGGGTATGAGAAGGGGAGTGGTTGATGTGAGATTACCTTTGAGTGTGGATGAGGTGAAGGCGGTGGTGGTGAGACGGGTCATGGATTAGTGGCAGGAGAAGTGGGTGAGTCGGGTGAAGGGCAGGTGGATGTTTGGTGTTCGTGGGAAAGTGTCGGTGAAGGTGGATGCAGGGATTCTGGAATGGAGGAGGGGGGAGGAGGTGATGCTGAATCGGTTGAGGATAGGGCATGCGGGACTGAATGATTGTTTGTTTCGAGTGGGGAAGCGTGAGTCGAGGGATTGTGCGGTGTGTGGGGTGCCTGAGACTGTGGGACATTTCCTGCTTAGGTGTGAGAGACATGTTGAGGAGAGAGAATTGATGAGGGTTCGATTTTCTGCGCTGGGTGTGGCTGAGCTGAGTGGTAAGGCTTTGCTGGGAGGTGTCGGGGAGAGAGGCAGGAGGAGGAACAGTGTGATGTTGGATTTTGTGAGGCAGACGGGGCGGTGGGAGGAGTTGTGAGTTTATGTGAGCTAAGTATCGATTGGTGGATCTGGTGCACATCAACCTTTAGGATGGGGAAGCGCCTGCGTGGGTCCGCCCATGCATCCGATAATTAAGAAGAAGAAGAAGGTTCAAAGATTAATTGAGTGGTTCCGAATGGGGAATAGCCTGGGGTGAGAGGATGATACCTCCTTTATCATTACAGTTTGAACTTACCAAGAATGCTCATAGAGGCCATTTGGGGAGAAGTTTAACTAAAAGGAGATTAAGATCCAGATTTTGGTGGCCAGGAATGGATGCCATGGTAGACACTGAAGTGGGACAGTGCATTCCATGTTATGCAAGTGACAAGTCTCTTAAAACACTAACTGGTAGTGTGGAAATTCCAGATAACGCATAGGAAAAGATTGCCATTGATTTCATGGGCACTATACCTTTGTTGGGGAGAGAAAACAGGGTTGCCATAGCAGTGGTAGATTATGCCTCCAGATGTATTGAGGTGGAATTTGTTGAGAATGTGACTAAAGGTGTTGTGATTGATTACTTAGAAAAATTGTTTCTTCTGGAAGGTTACCCCAAGATTATAATATCCGACAACCGAGTTCAGTTATTGTCCAATGAGATGAGGCAATACTTAGAACAACATGGGATAGTGAATCACGGCACAGCATTATACAACCCGAGAGCTGACGGGTTGGTGGAACGGACCAATCGTATGATCAAGGAATCCATGCAACTGTTCAGGGTTAATGGGTGGGATTGCAAAAAAGGTGCGTCAGAAATGTTGATAGCGCATCGGGACACGCCACATGTACTGACTGGAATATCACCCTTCCAAAGGTCCATACATTGTGATCCATATCCTGATTGGGTCAAAGATCAAGCGGAGGTTGTTCTGCACAAGAGCATGTGTAAGATACATGATGTGAGAGTGGTCGATGTAGTTAGGATAGGGAAAGTTTTCTGTGTATCCACTGGATGCTCACAATTCTATGGCCTGATATTGGTGACCAAAGTGGGTGAGAAACATGTTGTAACCAGTGACGGCAAGCAATGGAGCATGAGTAATGTAGCAGTAGTTGGGCAATCCGGAAATGAGAGAATGACTAATGAAATGTGCCAGTTATGACAGTGAGGAGGATAACTGGTATAAAGAGGAGTTTTCTCAAGGAGGCCAAAATTATATCATGGAGGATGTGGATGATGAAGGGATTCCGGGCCCAAGTATGCAGGAAACGCCCACGAACGGAACAATGGGTAGTAATTTACTGTATTCAACAGAGGAAATGGATGCAGGTGGGAGGGAAAAGCAAGATGGTAAAGGTACCGCAGGCCGGGTCAGGAGAAGACGCTGTGAGATATGATGATTTTGAATTATACGAATGATGTAATGTCGACATTATCTTCGTTTTTCTATGCATCCCTGCTCCACAATGTGGGGGACACATCGTGCCACCTGTATCCTACTAAAATTATATAGGGGTTAACTTTCTTCAAAGTTCTCATAAGGTTTTTATGTTTATATGTGTATCTGCTCAGCATTTTATGCCACCCAACAGTGGGAACGTATCTCAATACCCTTCATTGTTTATTATGTAACCTCTACTTGCATATGTTGTGCCATGTGGTGCCCTGGTATATGTGATGCCCACCCTCTATAAGGGGTAACTTATGTTGTATCCATTCAGCCTAAGTACGTGAGGCAGAAATCATGTCTTACCTTGCGCACCCTAGGCTCTCACTTAACCCTGACGTCAGGGTTACCAACCGTCATCCTGGTACGGCTTCCACACCCAGCTGGCCATATACTGGGGGTCTTTAGTCCGGGATTACTTTTATCAATAAAGTAATTGAACTTACCTTGTGTCCGGGCGTTACTGCAGTCTCCCCTCAGCAGCCTCCCATCTCCTGCCTTATGGTTCTGTCCATTCCCCTCTCAGCAGCCGCTCTTCTCCTGTCTTATGGTAATGATGTCTCCCCTCTCAGCAGCCACTCTTCTCCTGTTTTATGGTCCTGATGTCTCCTCTCTCAGCAGCCTCTCTTCTCCTGTTTTATGGCCCTGGTGTCTCCCATCTCTAAAGCCTCTCTTCTCCTGCCTTATGGTCATGATGTCTCCTCAGCAGCCTCTTTTCTCCTTTCTTATGGCCCTGATGTCTCCCCTCTCAGCAGCTGCTCTTCTCCTGTCTTATGGTCTTAATGTCTCCACTCTCAGCAACCGCTCTTCTCCTGTCTTATGGTCCTAATGTCTCCCCTCTCAGCAGCCTCTCTTCTTCTGTCTTATGTTCCTGATGACTCCCCTCTCAGCAGCCTCTCTTCTCCTGTCTTATGGTCCTGATGACTCCTCTCTCAGCAGCCGTTCTTCTCATGTCTTATGATCCCAATGTCTCCCACTGTCAGCAGCCTCTCTTCTCCTGTCTTATGGTCCTGATGTCTCCTCTCTCAGCAGCCTCTTTTCGCCTGTTTTATGGCCCTGTTTTCTTCCCTCAGCAGCCTCTCTTCTACTGCCTTATGGTCTTGATGTCTCCTCTCTCAGCAGTCTCTCTTCTACTGACCTGTTAAATACTCTTCCTAAACAGCTCACCATGTGTTCATTTCTCCTCCATGTATCAGATCAGGGTTCACCCTAACCCACACCTTGTGGCAGATGTGTCTTCTTGTACTTACACACTCTTGCTAGCTGCCCTATTCCTATAGCTTCACCTGAGCTTCCCCCAACCACCTGCTGATGACACACTCCACCGTCCTCCTGCCACCTCCAACATAATCTGCGTGCTCTTTATCCACCTCCTCCTGATACTCAACTCCAAAACTCTCCTGATGTTCCTCAACTATCATGAGTGTTGGCATTCAGTACTTGCAGCGGATATGCGTCTCTTCCCAAACTAACACTGTAGGGAAAAAGTATATTGTGTTGCGCTCGGGTAAGCAATGGAGTTCCTCTTGCCCAGCCTGCTTTGGGGAAAGTGTACATATTGCTGTGGAGGCTAAGGGGCTAACTGGGTTGTATTGAAAGGGCCACTGTTGTCCATGAACCGCATGGCACTGACCCCTCCATTACGGGAGGATGATAAGGAAGGTATGGAGAGGATTCCCCTACGCCCCTCATCCGCCACCTCCGGACATAAGCAACACAACATATAACCAACAGTTAGGCATGAGTCTTTGTCACAGTCTGCAATTCATGGGGAAGGGCCCAGACCATAGGGAGGTACCACGGCGTGGAATTCATTTTAGAAGACAGCATCTGTGGAGGTCTTTTGGGCGCTAATGGAGGGAACCAGTCTTATCTCCCTTACAATGTGTTTAGTGGGTGCCAACCTGCGGCATCTGGTGCCGGCTGCATACCCCGGGGCCTCACCACCACAGACAGCTTTTTTTTTTTCAATAGCTTTACTAAATCTCACATGCAGAGAATAGTGATGCCTATAGAGGGTGAGAGAACTGACAGGAACAACAGTCTCAGTTACACATGGGTATGGGGGCATTCCTAGCAACCCGCCACCCAATGTCAGTTGGTGAACATAGCAGGTTGCAGCATAACAGCCTGGATCACTTTAATTGCTGGATCAGGTGAAAAGCTACTGCTCAGAGCATAATCTTGGACATCCAGAAGCTACTTTCAGCTCCTACTTCAAGAATGCCTATTTCGACCCCTATCGTGGCAGTATGCTGCGGAATGAAGTTTTATGTGAAAAGGAATATGAAACATCTGTTACACTCAGGGAACCAAAACTCAACATCCAGCTCAAGTCCGACAAAGGCCGTGAGAGATATCAAATTTCATTAAAGTGCATCAACTGTACGGTTAAAATGTCACACAGATCAATAACGAGGAAACCAGTAATACAGATAGGAAGGAACGCAAGAGGGTTGAAACAATGGGCAGAATACTGGCCCCTACCAATAGACACAGCTGTGTGTGGAGATCCCGCCACCTGGACAACCTGTAAAATAAAGATATATAGCACAAGCCCGGTCCATATATTGTTCAATAGTCTTATTTCCTCCTATAATGTTTTACCCCCCCAATGTACCTGGTGGAGTAGAGTTCTTCCAAGAGGCGTCAAAGGATCCTTCTTGAGTGACTCCCTTTAAAGCAGGAGCCACGGATCGTCGAGAGGCGTCGAATATGGTGAACTTGGCGTCGATGAGAAGTTCAAGGGTGCCGAGACCACGACGTCGATCAAGGCGGTGCTCGTCAGCGACGTCCTGCGAGGATGAGGTGTGCAGGGCACCTTGGCGATGGATTGTTCGGACAAGGGAGTCCTTCGATTCAAAGGTTCTTAGGCAAAGGAGCGGGCGGCTCCAGTCGTCGGCGGCACAGCGTCAAGTGGTCGCCACGGCTCGGCAACACAACTTCGACGGGCCTCCAGCGGTTACACAAACCTGCGAAACCTGGTCGACGGCAATAGACTTCGACAGCGGCGAAGTCCGGGTGCTTTGCTTCATTCTCCTCGGCAGTCCCGTCTCGGGTCAGCAGCCTTTCGAGGGTCTGACTTCCAGGGAGCTTCGGCGAAGGTTAGCGGTGCTCGATGGTCCCTCGGAGCACGGGAAGAGGGCGCCTTACCAGGTCCTTTCTCGGATCAGTCTTCGACGAATTCGGCAGCTTTCAGATCAGGTCGAAGCAAATGCAACAGCAAGTCTTCTTCTTCCAGCTGGGCGTCGAGGATCAGCAGTCCTAGTTAATCTTCAAGTGTAGACACAGCTTCTGAACAATTTCCAGTGGTGAGAGGTCCCCAGATATACTATCCTGTCTCTCATCCACACTGCTGGGTCACTCTCAGCAACCAATCATACAGAAGGGCATTCTTGCAGTCAGTCAGCCAATCGGGCACACAGTGCATTCGGGCCATCCTCCTCCCTCTCAGACACTCACAACAAGGAATGAGGATTGGGACGAGTACCCAGCCATTCAACACTACACACTGCATTCAGGCCAGTTTCGGGCAGGGCTGTCTCAGTCTTTGTCTCTCATACCAGAAACCAGACAGCCACAACAAGAAGTGCATATTGGTCACACACTCCATTCACCCAGGTAACACCCACAGGGTGTACCCACAAAATACAGTCACTGGGAAGGCTCCAGCCAGTCTGGACTGGACTTCACAACAACACCATATATGGAACATCCACCCAACAGCCAGTCAGGGGGAAGGGACAGAGTCAGGGCTTCCCAGGACTTTGGGAAAACAAGCTAACCGGCAATAGAAAGCAAGAGGCCACAGGGGGCATCTTGTTTTCCATCAGGAATCAACTGATTCCAGTGGCAAGGCCTGGGTATCCCAAAATGGAGGATACTCAGCGCATCTGTCAAATTCAACATGGAGCTGCCACCAGCCCATACCCTGCTCTGCGGGCCACCCACAGGTGCCCAAAAACATACACTAGGGGCACAGGGTTGTACCCCCACCCATGGGTGCCGTAAGGGTATCCCATGGATCTGTTCACCAAACCAAAAGAGAGAGCTGCACCGCCAGGAGTCCCACATGAACCCCTGCGCAGAAAACACGACAGAAGACACGATAAAAAGGCAGTAAAGGACAGGGATACGGAGGCCCTGTCCCTCCGATGCATTTCCAGCAGCTCAGTTATTGTTTTATTTGTGTTATTATGTTGCCTAATTGCTGACATTTGTTTTGTGAATCACAGCACGCTTTCTCAAGGCTAGGCATTTAAGGAGCATGGTACAACTCAACAAGTATGAGTGTGATAACTGGGATGATACAAAAGCGGACCACTTGCCTGGATTCAACATTGGTTCCTGCAAGAGGGACATATTGAATTAACAGTTGCATGCTGGGAAACGAAGTTCAATGCTCAGCTCAAGAATAACAGACTGCAAGGCAGAATCTGAATCATGTGTTGCATGCTGAGAGGCTCAGTCCAATACCTGGTCCTAGGCTAACGGAGACTGTGACGTGGAATATTAAACACTTATTGCAAGGGAGTATGGATCACTAGTTCTGCTAGCCCAAGTGTAGCATAGACTGCAAGTGAACATTTGGATAACGTGATGCATGCTGGGAAACAAAGTGCTCAGACCTGGCTCCAAGGACAGAGGGAAGTTGAAACCGTTGTTGCCTGCTGAAAACATCTTGCACCCAGACTAGGGGCTGTGATAAATAATCAGAACCTTTTGTTGCATGCTGGAAAACAAAGTCTTTCAAAATCAAGCTCGCCATAGGTGTAAAGGGAACCAAGTAATGCACAGAAGCAATTGTGGCCATGTCCCCGTCACGTTAATGCCGGCCAGCGCCATTTTAAAAAATAAAGCTGTGTCGAGACCAGGGTCAGCTTTTGCAAGTAATCCTCCAGTGTCGAGCGGCTGCCAGAGGAACCTGTGGTAAGTGAAGTGTATCTTCATCAAAGGAGTCTCAAGAGAATCCAAAGATAGGTTTAAAGAATTGTAGGCTAACATACATATATACCTATTGAAGGAGCTTTGAACAAACCATCCAGGATTAGGCAAAGATACAAAGAAAGCAGGTATGCATTTTTCAAAAAAATTGAATTTATTTGTAAAAAAAGACAAATCAAGGTTTTTTACCAAATTTTATAAAACCGGTGACATTTGTAATTTTAGGATTTGAATACAGATCCTAGCCAAGTAAGCAAGAAGATTACTGGAAATTCATGAAGACACTTTATTTTTTTTATACATATGACACAGCAGACAGGTAAAAATATCATTTTTGTAAGATTGAAAATAGACAAACAAAATTATATGCACTATACATCAAGTTAAGATACAAACAACTGTTTGTTCATATTTTAGAAATGGGTCCCGGAAGATAGTCTAAAGTCCGAAATGCATTAGATGACATTTAACTGCTTGTGTCTCTGGAATAAACACCCTTCTTTGAACTTTACATTGATGTCATGAGACGTTTATACAAGAAAAGAAATTGATGTAACAAATGTTATTTGAATGGAATATGAATATCAGTAACAGAATGTGTTAACACACACCCTGGGCCCTTCCAAATTCCTAGGTTATCTGACCTGGGATCCATTATCCCATGTCCCCTGCCTGCCACATGTGTGCAGTGTTATTAAGGTGGCAGGGATCAATAACAAGGCCTGTACGAAAATGAAGTAAAAAAAAAAAAACTTACTTTTACTTTGGCAATATAGTACAGGATGACCCGTAAAGTTAACACGAAGAAAACTGAATGAGTCTTCTCGTGCCGAAAGGTCCCTCAGCGAAAGTTCAGGTTTAAACACTTACTGGTACCAAAACAGACAAGTTGTTCCCAAACTGAGCCACCACCGGAGTGGCGCTGGCTCTGCTCACTTAGCAAGGAGCTCCAAAACTTCCATGCATGTGCGAGCACCCAAGCGAACCCAACATAGCCGACCCAGTCTAGACTTGGTCGAGAGGAAACAGGAGACCTGCATTCTCTAAACAAGCACACTTGAAATAAAATGCTTGTTTAGACCTGGGAAATCGTGCACACAAGCAGACCCTTTACAGGAACGCGACCCTGGAGGGAGAGCGGCAAGGGATACCCAAGGCAAGGAAGAGGAAAACAAACACAAAGGTATGGGAGTTTGGAGAAGAAGAAGGGTTGAGTTTGGTAATTGTTGGAGAAAGAAGAGACTTGAGGAGGAGAGGGGACTGGCAGTTAAAGGAGGAGCAGATGAGCAAGACATGGGAATAAGATATGAGGAGGAGTTCATGAAAGGAGTAACAGAGGAGCAGAAAGAGGAACTGAGGTCTAAAGAGGAGAAGGTGATGACAGGAGTTAAGAGGTCTGAGGAAGAACTGGAGAGGAGGTGGCGAGAAAAGGAGCAAAGGAATTGGAGAAGAGAGTAGGAGGTAAAAGGAGGAGCATAAACCATGCAGCAAGGTTGGTGGGAGAATAGTGGGAGACAGGCAACCCAACACTGTTGGGTTTGAGAGATGGGACATGATAGGAGCAGGTGGCACAGTGTTAACGAGGCAGAGGCAGAGTCAGTAAACAGAGATTCCAATAAAGAGTAACTATGAATAAGCCTCTTAAGAACAGACTTACATCGAGGTGAGTAGTAGGAGACAGAGCAGGCTGTTAGAAAATCCAGAGAAGAGACTAAGGACTGTGAGTGAAACTGGGCAGAGAACTCTAGAGACATTTTGGGAGACATTTCTGTTTAACTCAGAATATGCCATTCTGACAGTTTAAGTTAAAATGTTGCCCCACGTTTCACTCATTCCATAATAAACCCTAATAGTTGAACCTACACTAAATCTCATGATACTGACCCACTGAGATTGCTGAAACTTCCAAATAATTGCAAAGAATACAGAATCAGAATGCTCTGTGAGGCAAAGCTTGCATGCTAGTTAATTTGCATACCAAGATTTGGCTGAAATGGCCTATCCTACTAACCCATGCGGCAGATTCTCCTCGGTCGTAGGCGTGTGTGTGCGTAGGTGTCAGTGCGCATCCGCACTTTAAACATGTAGCACATAACTCGCCACCAAAACAGACTATGCACTAACTCACTATTCCAGCTAATCCGCCATAAAATGTACATTCCATTGTGTTGCCTAGAAAATAGAAGAAATTAAAAACGCTTTTACACTTAGGACAAAAATCTAAAGGCATATTTTAACAAAAGAATGTGGTTCCTCTCCGCAGCACTTTGCAGTGATGAGGGGCAGTGAGGTGTTATTGTTTTCATTTGGTGACTCCCTGTGAGTGCCAACGCATCCATATGGCGAAGGATAATCCCTGCACAAGCAGAGACAGTCTGTCAGGAGAGGATGGGAGTTATGCCCATGGAAGCAGTGCTTTAAATGGGTCGGTCATACCCGGCCTTCAATACCTGCTCTTCTTATTTTTAAGCATTTGAGTGCTTGCACTTCTCAACGCCTGAAAGAGAGTACCGGTACTCAACTATGGGGAGAGGTAAAAATTAAAGCTTTTCATTTCATTTTATCGCAACTTAAAGGACTACGATTCTGCAGTCTTTGTTGGGGAAAGCAGTGCCCTCTCCATCCTCCTCTCCCAACCACCCGCAGTGCCCATAATGTCTCCTTTGGGGCCCACCTGTAAAAATGCAGCTACTTTGCTTTCAGCACACGCGGAATACTGTTTGGCTATGTGGGCTTCACCTTTTACTATCGGTGTCCCTTGATGGAGCATGGATTGATTTGGAAAGCCTGGGAAATTACTTTTTTAAGTTGTGTTTCTGTTATTAGCAGTGCCTATTCTAATGTGTAAATGTTTAGGTTATTGGCGTGGTGATGGAAAGAGGCACACACAGCTCTAGTTACCTACCGAATTTCTTATTGAGCAATAATAAAACTCCCCTTGTAGAGCTTAGTTTACAGCTATGATATCTGCTAATTTAATATGCAAAAAAGGATATTCAGACTTAAACACAATGCATAACAAACTGGAAACTTGTGGGAAAGGATCACAAATACACTGGTTTACCAAAGTGCGTGATCCTCGGCACATAATTTAATCTCACTAGCCATTGCCTGCAAACAGGGTGTGCCTAAAAGGGACCTGTGTGCAAGGTGCCACACCGAATCCACCAGGGCCAAAAATCGCTGCGCGGAATATGTCCGGCTTCATAGCTTGATGAGCACTCAGTATGATGCTAAATTGAGGGGGGCTCTCAGGGGACATGCCCCCCTCCTAATGAGAGCGCCCCTTGCGAAACAGGGGGGCTGGGGAGCAGTAGCATTATTACCTTGGGTGCGTGCGCCCAAACGTAACTGTGCCGCGCCCTGGGGTGTTGACGTGGCTGGGGCTAGTCGAGTTGGGCTCTGGCAGGGCCGCGGCTTGGGAGCCATTTCTGAGGACTGCCTGGGACTGGGCCCCGGCCCACTTAAAGCCCTGTGAGTACCTGCCCTTCTGACTTGCATTTGAAGCCCTGCACAGACCTGCGCATGAAGCCAGGATGGGGGTGTCATGGCCTGCTTGGACCCCCTTGGGAATGGTACACACCGTCTCTTGTCGGCTGAAGCCCCTGGGAGTCAGTCCTGGCACTCAGGCTCAGCCCTGGGCAGTACTCACCTTGCACGCCTCCGGCTGAAACATGCTCCCTGTAAAGTCACACGTTCTGCTTTAGTGTCTGAGCAGCAGTTGGTCGGTGGGACACGGTGCTGAGACTGGGGTCCCTTCGGCGAGATCTCTGGGGGGCTCGAGCGTCACGGTGCGCGCACACGGGACGTTACCAGCACGTGCAGCACGAGCGGGACGCAGCGCTGGCTACTGCGGCTGCGCCACCCACGCGCACGCCGGGGAGTAGCCACGCGTACGCGCGTGCGCACTCGCGCAGCCTCTGACCCCGCCTCCTCGAGCTGCCGCAGGATAACGCCCGCACGTCAGGGGCATGCGCAATGAGCTGGAGCCGCGTGGCGGCCTGCTGTACTGCGCATGCTCCAATTATTTTAGGCGGAAGAACGTTTTCACAGAAAAATCTAGAGTCTCCCGCCTAAATCGGGAGGGTTGGCATGTATGTTCAGATTACCTTTTTCAATGCTCTGAGGATGAAGAGGGTGTTGTGGGCCAACTGGTTGCCATGATCACCCAGGCTTGGCAGCTGCAGCAGTGTTGCTCCACAGCGGTAAACAGTGCCGCGATCGCACAAGGCCACACTGAAGGAGCCGGACACAGTTTGCCATTCATGGGGTCTGCCACCGTACCAACACATATTTTGCCAGTTCACACAGCTCCCCACCACCTCTCAAACAGCTTGCCTAGCCATCCACATACTTCAATATGAGTTAATACTTCTATGAATTAATACAATACTTCAACCCACTCAACCCACCCAAAAAAAATCCTCAGTTTTCACCAAAGCAAGCTGCTAAAAATGTTGAAAGGTCTGAGATTGAGGATAGCACCCCTGAACCAGGTCAAAAAGTGGGTGAAAATATTCAGATGACTCAATAAGCGACCAAAGGCAGGAGTTGAACACATAACCTTATTTTGGGCAATTCTAGGTGGTAACTGCACTGTGCAACAGAAGGGTTACCGTTCAAGCCCACCTGAATATTCTTTGACATCCCTGGTAACTGGCACATCAACTGAATGTGCATTTTATAAGTGTCTATTTAAATATTGCAAGCTCTACAGTGCTTCCACATGTCTCGAAGGGCATACCTCTGCTTTTGGTGGGTCACCATTCACTTCAATGGATTCTCACCCACGCAAATTGAAATAGGCTGTTTTCACCCGCCCAGGGGACTAAAATGTTTGAGAGGTATGCTCAGGGGCAACAAACACCCTCTATACTGCAGGCAACTAACAAGGTCAAATCACTTTCTCAAGCCTTCCTCTGGAACCGCCATGCCGTATCCAACAGTTGGCATTAGTGCAGGCTAGTGTTCCTGGACTACCAACGTACGCTGCAGCAGGACATGCACTATAGTGTGATGTCATCCAAGATGGCAAGCACTGTCCCTTATCCTCTACTAGAGCCAGCACTTGTCGAAATGCTTCTCCCAAAGCAGACGTAGGTGTTATTCCTTTGAATTTTGTCATTGTGTCGTAAGTGCAATCCACACTCTGAACCGAACCACGGGAGCCGCAAACACATGACCCGCCCACCTTGATTGGCACAGGGTGCCTTCTTCATATAAACAGGCCACCTTGAGGCAACCAATGGGGAGAAAAAGGGTTCAGAAGAGGTTATTGATGGGCATGGGTAATTAGGAACACCGCAAAGAGGGTTTGGGACAGGTAATGGATAGGAAGGGGAAGAACAGGGAAAAACAACTTCTACTCTACACTCCTGACTACTTATACGCACACTGTTCATACATAGTTATATATGTGGTGCCTTTTACTCTTGGAATACAACTGACACTCCTACTTCACGACTATATGAACCACTGCCTCACTATCACGGCTCTTCCTCCAATGGACTGCTCGGTACTATTGTGATGCTGAAAATGCATTGGTCCTTGTTCTGCAGTCCCTTTTCATGTGTGTTCTGTATTGTTTTCTGCCCAGGAGTCCACGTGGGACTACTGGTAGTGCAGCTCTTCCTCATTTTGGTTTGGTGTACAGACCCTTGGGATACCCTTATGGCACCCATGGGTGGGGGTACAAACCTGTGCCCCTAGTGTATGTTTTTGGGCACCTGTGTGTGGCCCACAGAGCAGGATATGGGCTGGTGGCAGCTCCATGCTGAATTTGACAGGTGCTCGGTGTATCCTCCATTTTGGGATACCCAGGGCCTGCCATTGGAATCAGGTGATTCCTGATAGGAGACAAGATGGCCCCTGTGGGCTCTTGGTTTCTATTGCCTGTTACCTTGTTTTTACCAAAATCCTGGGAAGCCCTGACTCTTTCCCTTCCCACTGACTGGCCTTTGGGTGCAAGTTCCATATATGGTATTGTGGGGAGGTCCAGGCCAGACTAGCTGGAGCCTTCCCAGTGACTGCATGTTGTGGGTACACCCTTGGGGTGGGGGCTGGGTGATTGGAGTGTGTAACCAATATGCACTTCTTGTTATGGGTGTCTGGTTTCTGGTATGTAGTACAATGAATGAGAAAGCCCTGCCCGAACCTGGTATGAATGTAATGTGGAGTGCTGAATGGCTGGGTACTCGTCCCAATACACATTACTTGTTGTGAGCGTCTGGAGGGAGGAGAATGGCCTGAATGCACTGTGAGCCTGATTGGCTGCCTGACTGCCTGAATGCCCTTCTGAGTAATTGGTTGCCTGGGTGTGACCCAGCAGAATGAATGAGAGACAGAACAGTATATCTGGGGGCCGCTCACTGCTAGAAATCATTCAGAAGCTGAAGTTGATACTTGATGCTTAACCTTGAAGCCAGCTGGAAGAAGAAGAGTTGCTGCTGCTGTCCTTCGCTAATCTGAAAGCTGCGTGACTGTCAAGGAACAAGAGAGGACCTGGCTAGGAGACCTCTTCCTGAGCTACACGGGACAATTGTGCGCCAGCTGATCTTTGCCAAAGCTCCCTAGACCTCAGACCCTCGAAAGACTGCAAACCGGATGCGGGGGCCGCCACGGAATCCCGAAGTGAAGCACCCGGACATTGAAGTCCATCACAGTCGACGACCGCTGTCGCTGACTGGTGCCGCAATTCTTCTTTGCCTAATAACATTGAAGCACAGACTCCCTTGCTCATCCTTGTCGACTGCTTCCGCCCTGCCGGAGAAAGTCAAGGCTGCTGACGACCGAGGAGAATCTGCCGGTGGGTTTCCCACCACCCGAAGACCGCAGATACGCTGATGACTCGACGCCCTTGCTGGGCCAAAGTTCTTCTTTAACTCTTTGTGGCAATGAACAATTGTAGTCGAGGTGCACGGCACGCCTCCGCTAGTAGGATGTTTTTGACCGATCGTCAACGAGCACCGCAAGAACCAAAGCTGCTGCTGTAACAACAGTGGTCACCCTTTTTCTTCACCGACTCTCGAGGACCCATGGCTCCTGCCTTAAAGGGAGTGCACTCAAGAAGGGCCCGTCAACGACTCATCGAAGAACTCTACGAAACCAGGTACTTTGGGGTCATGGAACCTTTTAGAAGGACTCAAGACTATATTGAGCAGAATTGGACTGGGCTTGTCAAGTAGGCTTTATTTACAGGTTGCCCAGGTGAGGGGATCCTCGCACAGAACTGTCTCTAGGTAGACGGGGACGGTTCTGTTCTTTCTGTGTCAATCGCTGATTCAACTTCTAATCTGAATCATATGCCATTTTCAACTGTTAGCAGTTAATGCATTTTAAAGGAATCGATAGTTAAGAGTGGTACCACGTAGACCTATATATATTTGCCATTATAGTATTTCCAGGGTACAAAGTGTGTTATTATGATTGTGTACATAACATGAACCTTATTTATATAAAGACTGTGTTTTTACTAACATAGTGTATGGACATTCCTTTGTGGGTGCTTGGGGACTACACTGTACTTAAGAACCAGACCGCATAACCTCCATAGAGCTAAGCCTTGATTGCTCGTCCATTGCTACCAACAATAGAGAATCTTGGCTGGGGTGCTCTGTCTCAGCCATATAGAGAGCAGGAGTACAGACACCCCCTCCAGTGCTTTACAACTATTAACCCGGTTTCAGGACTCTAGAACTTGTGCACACCTTTTACAGTGGAATCAGTCTCTTGAATATTGCTCAGGTGCACATAATCACAACCCAAAATGCCATATGATCATGTCATATACATTTCACCATACATATAGATCCATGCAGCGGAGGAAGGATAGCTCAGGGGCAATGCGTTTGTCTTAGAAGCAAGACAACACAACACAGGTTTGAATCCCGATCCGCGCTTAGAAACCCCTCACTGGTATTAAACACGTTATAAATGAACAATAACATCAAAATAAATAAATGCAGAAGCCTCTTATTCTTCAGTCCGTACTTTAGTAGTGGAACACTGAAACAATACAAACAAAATGGAACCATTGTAAGCACTCCAACATTAGAGAGACGCCAGGATTTTTAAGTTATATAAGGTTGGCCTGGATTGATACAGATTTAATAGTCAATAATGAAGATGGAGTCGCTACATCATGTTTGTACAGTCACCTAAAACATAAGTAATGCTGTTTAATTCATTTATTATAGCATATCTCAGAAATAGTATATCATTTAAGTTATGCTGACCACTAAAAACCTTGATTGTATAAATAGTGGGGTGTCAAGCGTCTGCTAAATAGACAGGTACCTGAAAAAGCTGACATTGATGTCACTGAAAACGAAAACACTAAGGGGTCGATTCATGGCACAAACGTGCGCCGGAAATCCCAGCGCAAGCAGGCGCAAGGTGGCGCAAGCGTGAGAAACCCAGCGCACGCTCACCTGTGCGATTCAAGGAAATGCTGCGCGTGTTTCCCGCTGTCCGTGCGCCAAATCCTTGCATGGCGCACCCGGGCACACACTCCACCAAACGGCATGCGCAACGCGCACAGCAAAAGCGCACATAGCGCGGCGCACACAACCAAAGTGGGTGGAACAGTGGGCGGAACACACGGAATGTGGAGTAACGCGTGAAAAAGAAGGCGTAACTGGGGAAGTACTGCAGGGAACTACACGGAACGCCCACACGCACGCAAACAATCCGTATTCATGGATTCGAATACGGAAAACCAGCGCACGGCAAAAGAGGCACACAGGCGGAAGCGTCCCCGCGCACAGTATAAAAGTGCGCGCAAACAACAAACACATATATACAGCTACGATGAATGCCCCATTTGTCGCAGCACTGATCGTGGGACACCGCAGGAGGAGGAGAATAGCCAGGACACGCATTTTCGCACCACGGACAAGCCTTTTTGGGATACCTGAAGATCAGGTCTACGGCAGGTATAGGTTTCGACCCCATATCATCCTAGACCTGGTCAGGGAGTGGGAAGATGACCTTACATCCCCCACCCTTTGCTCCCAAGCATTGAGCCCCTTGGAGAAGGTGCTCAATGTCCTGCATTTCTTGGCCACTGGGTCATTTCAGCGGACTACTGCCATAGTGGGGGGGGGTCTCACAGGCCACGTAGTCACGCTGCCTACACCAGGTCTTGGCAATCATGACAGCCCGCCTCTCAGTCCACAGGCACATATACATGCCCAGAACACCCGCAGAAAGGCAGGCCGTTGTCCTGGATTTTTACAGGGTGGCACACTTCCCCAAAGTGCTCGGTGCCATAGATTGCACCCTTGTGGCCCTACGTCCACCCAGGGCCACTGAGCACATCTACCGAAACCGCAAGCACTGGCATTCCATCAATGTACAGGTGGTATGCGATGCAAAGGGAATCATCATCTCTGTCTATGCAAACTACCCTGGCTCCACCCATGACAGTTTCATATACAGAATGTCCGCCCTGAGCCGGGCCCTGGAAGCTGGGCAGCATGGCGACACATGGCTCCTAGGTGAGTACAAATGCCCTTGCACATGCATGCATGTCACACACACACACACAAATACACAAACCCCAATAATCACAACCATTTACACCTCCCCAGGGGACAGTGCCTACCCTCTGAGCAACCACATGACGCCGCCAATCCGGAACCCCACCACACCACCCCAGGTAAGATACAACGCCGCCCATATTGCAACCAGGGCCATAGTGGAGCGCACATTCGGAGTGCTCAAGTCACGCTTCCGCTCCCTTGACGGCTCTGGCAGGCAGCTACTCTATGCACCCCCAGTAGTGTGCAGAATCATTGTGGCAGCATGTGTCCTGCACAATGTTGCAACACGGCAGGGCGCACCGGTGGACATGGTGGTGCCCCCACATCCCCAACCACAGGCACAGGCGCTGCCCATGGGAGGGGATAGGGCACGTGGCGAGGAAGCCTGGACCTAGCTTTTGGCCACATTTTTCACCTAAACTCCACCCCTGTGGAGTGCACACAGGCCTGGCACATACCAGGTGACAATCGATGATGACAAAGAGACAGTCAACTGTCACAACCTTACCACCCTGAGATTGTTGCCATGGAAGTGCCACATTGTCTGCATCCCTAGCTACAAGCTATCCTATGTGACCAAAAGGCACGCATATGACATATGATATGATATGATATATGGCATTTGTAACGTGCCTATACACAAGTGTTTCAAGGTGCGACGAGGCAGGGAGGGGGGTACAAGGGAAGACAGACAACGATCCTACTAGGCCAGGTGTCATTTAGATTGTGCAAGTGCAGGGGTAGGGGGAAGGGAAAAGTGCAAGGGGAAGGGGAGGGGGGGAGTGCAATACAGGGTAAGTAGAATAAAAAATAAATAAATAGGCCTGCTGGTGGCAAGTGCAAAGGTAAGTGCAGACAAGTGCTGGGAAGGGGGGGCTGTAGGGATAGAGAGACAGTCCCGCAGTGCAGGGGTTGCCAGGGAGGCAGTGCAAGTGGAGAATGGCTGGGCCAGGGACCGAGGTTGGTGAGAGTGGCCCAGTTGCAGATTCAGTGCAGTTTCAGTGAATAATTTAGCAAGGGAGAGGGAGAGAGAAAGCAGAAGCAAAGAGGAAGGTTTTGAGGTGCTTCTGGAACCGGAGATGGTTCTCCTCAAGTTCCAGGGAGACAGGAAGCCTGCTCCAGAGGGAGGCCCCTGCCGCGGAGAGAGATCTACCCCCAGCTCGTTGCTTCGAGAAGCAGCTGACCCTGACATGCAAGGTGTGAATCACACACACCTGCGAAACAGGCCATGACCATCACTGTTATGTCACTCAAACCCTCCCAAACCACAACATGACATGGCAAGCAATAGCCATACACCAACACAGTACTAATAAGGTACACATTGCCATGTTAAAAATGTACATTGGTATCAGACAATGATGCCTGACATGGAATCAGATGAAATGACTGACCAACAACCTCCCACCCAAAATAAGTCATTCCCAAATGCATTACAAAAGTTGTAGCCGTAACATAACAATGAATGCCTGTCTACATGCACATTGTGCATTGCAAAATCAACACTGCAGCTTCTGTGTGCTGTGTCCAACTTCTGCAACACACTGCTCAGCGCACAGCACAGTGAACAGCTATTGTGTGTGATGCACACCCTGAGCATCACATCTAAGCAACAAACCACATCAAAAAGCAGATTAGGCATGTGCAGGATCCATAATTGGTCACAGAACATGTGCTGCAGGGACACAGTGGGCACCAGAAGGCAAACAGAGTGTACACATGGATATCCAAGGGTGGTTGTACATGTAGGGCATCATAGTGCGAGTGTGTGGGTCAGTAAGGACATGCACTCAACATATGCATGTGCAATCAAGTGACCATCAGTGTCCTCTACACATCACATGTGAACATTCACCATGTGTACACCCCAGCATGTCAAACCACAACTATCCCCTCACACCTGAAAGGTAAACACAAGACATGAACAGGCATTGATCAGCAGAACACATCATGTACATACGATACCACAATTACAATGTCAGGGTTCCCATCACACTGCAGGGCAAGGCAACTATCAACAACAAAACACCCCCCCCTCCCTCACAAATCACCATGACCCACTGAACAACTACACCTGGGTCATGGAGCCTTCAACCCTCAATTTCACCTGGCCACAGGATCACCCTTCCCCTTCGTCACCATCTCCCACCTTGTGTGTAAAAAGTTGCCTGCACCCTCAGAGTCCACCTTGATTTGCAAAAACACAAAATCCAAGGCAGAAAAACGAACCAGAACAGCCTCCAGTAGATGACTTCAAGTAGCAGTACCTCACAAAGGCCAAGTACTACCACAATGATGTAACAACCAAGGTAGCACAGTAAAACAATGTCACAACAGGATGTGAACCATGTGTGGTACATAACATAGAATGATGCACCACGAACGGATGTGTACTGTCACAGGTCCCATGTACAGGCGCGGGAGTGTCACGAAACAACCACCCCCACTGTGGCCCGGGTGCCTGCAAGGTCAAACTCACGCAGGCCTCTGAGACCCTGGTGGGGAAGGAGGGTCAGGGATATGCAGTCGGGACAGGCGTTGGCACACTGGATAACTGGAATGAGTGGCAGGAGAGGGGAGGAGGAATGACACATGCAAGTAGGGAATGCACGAAAATGTACTACCTGCATGAACACATACACAATCCAAACAAACTTGTACATCATTGTCAGGGCCTTCTGGAGTCCAGGCTTAGGAGTGGCACGAACCAACCACCCCCTCTAGGGTTTCGGCGCCTGCAAGCTAGGGGCTTACACAGGCATCCGCAACCCCAGCGGGGAAAGAGGGTTAGGGAACGTTGGTTGGATAGGTACGGGAAGCAGGAACACCGGGTAGAGGGTACAGGGTTTAGAATTGGATAGGACTCGGGGTGATTAGGGAAAAAAAAACATACCAAATTGAATTACACATTCATCCATGCATTAGTGCACCCCCCAGCAAGCCTATGCAGAGCAGTTTGAAAGAAAAACAACAAGACACTTAGCTCTGGTTTTGAGTGCTGGCCTCCTGCCTGCGCACTCTCAGGTCCGGTTACAGGAGCACTTCAATGCTGCAAAGAGAGCCACAGTTAATAATCTGTGCGTGCCCATAACATACAAACACACCACCAAATATGCCCCATAGCAACAAACTACTCTACAAACAGACAATCTGGTGTGGATGCTTCGTACCCATATGTAACATTACCCCTGTGATGGGTCATACACAGTCAATGCAGTAAGTCAGCCTCCGGTGGGTGCGTGGCAAATGGAACACCAATGTGTCACAATTCACACAACATGCAATGTTCCCTGGGTAAGCAGACCGACGCATATAGCAAGGTATGACTTCAGAACAAGTCGTGTTCCACCATGACCGAAACAAAGTAGGCAGTGCATGTTTCAAAATGTACATGGAAATGAAATGCACTGCACCCGAGTCTGTCCGTTGCTGTATGTCCCTGTGAGCTGCTCCTTTCCATGTCTCGGAAGGCTACATGGGTGATACAAGTGCCTCAATGGCCCATGGTGGACCGGAGGGTATGTGCCACTGCCCCTGCAGGTGCCCCAGACAACCTTACAATCAACTAGCCATCAGTCCACCAACACATGTGAGCTGTATTGTGTGCTTCAACACCAATATTCGTCCAAGCTCACCCTCAGTGCTGCTACTAAGCCTGCATGTGCCACTGGCCTGGTGGAAGCTTTGCTGTGTTGTGGCCCCCCTGTGCTGCTCACCTTGCCTGGAGTCCCTTGAAACACGTCAGCAGTTCTAGGATGTATATCTGCAATCCCTGTGCCTCTGCTTGCGCACACATGTGCATGTGGGCACCAACAAACGTGTCCAGAATCCAGACGTCCAATGGGCCATGTCTGCTGGCAAAGGTGGTCTGGAGGCTCATCCCCCTGCAGAAAGGGCATGAAACACATGATTAATGCTTTAAAGTCATCTGTTTGTGTCTCTTCAGGCATCTCATTACTGGACCATGTCAGAGACGTAAATCAGACATCACACCATCAGTCCTTCTTTCACATCCAAAGTGTGGAACACACTATCTACGGCATGAATTGCAACAAGCACGTGTACAGTAAAGATAAGAAACATACTACACAATGCATAGCAATGAATGTACACATTAATCATGAAACACCCCATCTAGCAAAAGCAGAACAGTGGTCAATAACACCACAATCATCCCCACTAGGGGTGTTAACACAAGTTACACAGCACCAGACATGCCACAGATATGACAGTCCAAAGCCCTTGTGTAATAGGCTGTTACACCGAACCATCCTTGCGAGCCCATGGATAAGGGAGGCAGGAGTGGCATATGTGAGTCAAGGACCCCAAGCAGCAAACACATACACAAGACAAGCTTGAAGGGCCCAGCTGGAACAGACAGTGGGTGCTTTCAAAAGCCACAAAGCACCGCACCGTCACATGAAAGCACAATAGACAAGTAATTTTAAACTATATTAACTAATTACACTAACTATGAAAAACCTACATTACCTAATTAAACTAACTATCAAACAGAAACTTAAAGGATAGTTCCGGGACTTTTTTTTTATTGTCCCTACGGTTCGGCCATGTGTTTTTAAGCATAAATCGGTAGATCGTAGAAAACTTTCCTATGGACCTTACCCGACTTTTCGTCCATTAACGCACTCGAAATCAGCCGCCATTTTGTGATAATCCTATCACTTGCCGCATCGCCCTGGCTGACCCGCTTTTGCGGCACTAAATCAAATCCCCCGCCCCTGAAACAGACTTTATCAAAACATTCATATTCCCCACCTCTCTCCGTGACGTGACTGTGCTGTGTAGGCAAACGCGCCCAGGCGTCTTCTACGCGACTCCACACAGAACCCAGAAACCAACACAGATCAGCTCACAACACAGCGCGCCACAATTCGGAATATGAAACTGTACTTTTAAATCAAACCGCAAGATTGTAAATTTGGTAAAGTGCATTTATTGGACATCAAATGTTTAGAGAATATTCAGCGATTTGCATTTTTCTTTGCTCTCGATCCAAAATAGTTCGTCTTGAGGCAAGCGATGTTCGTGTGCAGTACACAGGGTGTTGGTTTACGATAAAATAAGCTCTTCGGTCGCACTGATAATCGCATGGCTGTT
This sequence comes from Ambystoma mexicanum, assembly GCF_040938575.1. NCBI lineage: Eukaryota > Metazoa > Chordata > Amphibia > Caudata > Ambystomatidae > Ambystoma > Ambystoma mexicanum. The sequence goes on along the minus strand of NC_090925.1, from coordinate 13,034,310 downwards.
CCAACAACGAGGCACTATGCCACCACAACGGTCTGTATGTTGCATCTAGCCGTTAGTACCGCGTAAGGGCATACTTGTACTTGGCGATCGTCCCATAAAATGGTCAGGGTGGTCACGTTGCTCACGCGGAGAAGCAACTGGCGGTTGTAGAAGCCATCCGCCAGTGTCTGGTACTCGTGACACATACAATAATGAAGGATGTACCTGTTTTAAAAACATAAAAAATGAAATTAGTCGCACCATCAGATCTTTATTAAAATTATTCATTTTATATATTAGGTCGGGAAATTATTTCATAGCTAGGACAGTGCAACAGGGTATTATACGTCAAGGGGGGGCTGTAGGATACTGAGACAGTCCCCCAGTGCAGGGGTTGACAGGGAGGCAGTGCAGGTGGAGAGTGGAAGGGCCCAGGACCGAGGTCGCAGACAGTGGACAAGTTGTAGCAGGGGAGAGGGAGAGAGAAAGCAGAAGCAAAGAGGAAGGTTTTGAGGTGCTTCCGTAAAAGGAGATGGTTCTCCTCAAGATAGTGCGCGGTACAAAACAATATGCCACATAGAACGAACAAGTACAACTTAACCCGTCTTTAAAGCTACTGTATAGTAATTAAATTGCGGTATAAACTCATCTAAAGAGTTACTTACATTATATTTGCATTTTCCATTGTGTCTGTGCGTAGGGCAGCCCCGAAATACCACTCCTTCTATGCCGACGTTATTTCTTCTAATGAACAAACATTAAATGGCTTTCGTTTCTGAAATTATATTCATTATCGTTTACGTTATTGCACCACACCCCCAAAAAGAAGTCTTTCGGGATGGTCCCGGCCTGTCAAGGTCAAATAACAATAGAACCTTATACTGAGTCGTGGGCCATTCCGGCACCCAGCAAAAAATCAAAGCAGCTGACCTTCACTTTGAACGAGCACACATTCCTAGTTAGCTACATTCAGTGTAAGGCCATCTTACAGGACTTGAAATTTACACTCCATCTTTGCATTTTGTCTGCGTGCATTTGCAGCCCCAGAGAACCATAAATACGGAGACATTCTATATTTTTTGAAAAATGATTTATATTACTGTTTGGTTTAATTTAATGCGCAAATGAACAAGGTTGGATAGACACATTGCATGTACACTGAGCAATCACTTTTATTTACACATTACATAGATACACATATTCAATGGGCCTGCAACATGAGGAGACTCGAGAGAACAGACAATCAAATTACAATCATTTAAACCGTGATGTGTATTTCTCAATGAGCTCTGCTTTAGGTGGACATGGAACAGAGGCAATGTTGGGTGGCAATGCAGTTGTCCCCTGCACAGGTTCGTTCACAACTCCATGTATGTGCCTATCTAGGACATCAACAATAAGTCTCTCAATAAACTCATATTGCATATCCTGAAACACTGGTTTGATCACCCATTGTTTACTTCTTTTAGTGAAGGCCTTATTGTAGCGAAGCGTCCCTAAAGTTCCGTTCGTCCTACTTTGTTGACGGCCAACATTATGGTTATGTGCCAAGACCGCTAGAAGAGTCCTCCATGCCAAAATGCAATCGTTTTGGCCTGTACTTTAGGCACATATTGTGGAACACCTCCAAATCTCCTGTGTGGCAGAATTCCGTGAGTCCCCTCAAATCTCTTGTTATAGTTTTATCAAATACAATCTTTTCAATGGCTTTGTGAGTGGGTGATGAAGGAATCAACCACTTCTTCTTCCGTGCCTCCTCTGTGGACAAATGGCCATGTTCACAATTGTGGAAATGTTGGTTTATGGTCCAGCGGTGAACGTTGCTACAGTGTAGCATTACTGACCGCCATTTTTCCAGTAGAATTTCCAAAGACCCTCCACATGTTTTTGAGCTCCACCAAAGATGGTTGCTGATTGACTTGGACCACTGTGAAATACCTTGCATATCTTTTTTTTTACCTGCAGCCGACATTTTTTTATTGATTGTTTTTGCAAGATGCCAAACGTCAAATTGGTGATTTATATTTTTGTACTCTTCCCTCATTGTCTTGGCAATTGAAACGTGTCTGTCCGTGGCTATCAGGTCGATCACCATTCCCCGCGATTGTAGTTCTTGCAATGATGCTACAAAGCCAACTTTCTCCATGGCCACTGAGGATGTACTTTGTTACACCTGCACGACCACCGAACTCACAATTGTCTTACTTTCCATGTCCCGAAAGTGGTAGGTGCAGTACTTGGCTGAAAATCCTGGGCTGTCGCACTGTCCATCACCGGCTAGCCTGAACCGTTTGCCCGCGAATGTACTATCAATAGACATTTTTTCCATTCTCCAAGCTTCGCTAATGGCTGGAAATAGATAATCGGTTTGGTATTTGTAGAACTGAGTTTTCGCAATGAAATGGATTCCCACAAACTGAAAGAAAGACTCTAACTTTTTAAAACTTGAACCACTAAAAAGTGCAGCCGCTGCACAAAGTAGATTGCCTGCTGGAAGTTGCCCCAGCATGGGTTGTGCAGACCATGAGAAAGGATGATATTTTGTACAGGTGGCATGTATTTTAAGGTTAGTGCCTCGAATAGCACGAGTCACATTAATCAATGGCTCCCCACATACTTCCCCACCTACCGAATGCCCACATTTCATCCGAATAATAATATCAATCAAACAACTATCGAATACAATGAATTTGGCCTCTTTCCTATACTGTCACTCTGCATCCCAGCTGGTTCGGCCTGTAACGTTGAGGACATGTCACTCACATGAAAGGTAGAATCTCTGATATCGTCTTCCGCTATGTTCAGTGATATTGATGGTGTTTCATTGTCGTCCACTTCATTCTCTTCCATTGCAACATCTGTTCCTTCTCCGGCGATGGGTGAATAAAACAATTTCTTCAACTTTCTCGCGGTCTTAGTTTTTGCGGGTGTGGATTCTGTGAATTGATCTCCGACTGCATCCGAACTACCAGGAGGACATTCACTATCAATGGCTGGTGGTGGTATAGCTCCGTTGTCAATCACTTCATATTCTTCCGATTGGCACGATGCATCTCCAGTCTCAAGTCCCTGCCAAAAGGTTTGACAAGCAACATCTCTCGTTCGCTTCACTGTCTGTGTAGATCTAGTTCGTACACCCACTCGCAACTAGAGGACAGATTGGAAAAGGGATGTTCAGTTTAAACACAACTTACAGTATTGAACAATTAACAGTGAAAAACAACATAATATAGTGACCAGGACACTAACCTTCTTTTGCTTTCTTTTCTTTGAAACTTTCTTGCCTCGAACTTCAACATCAGGACGCCGTTGCTCCGACTCGTGTGTGCATGTCTCCACTTCCTCTTGCGCTGCAACGACTATATTTTCATGATAAGCACATCCATCACGCACTGACGCTCCATCGACTCCCTGAAACATAGAACTTTCATTAGTATGTATAATAATATTGAAAACACAAAATGTACTTGGGGACCAATACCCACGTACATCTCAATAGCAAAACACGAATGAACGCTTTGTGTAGAACATTCAAACGACAATTATTCACGCATTGTTGATCTAGTTAGATGGAACTGTCAAGATCCATACCTCGGGCTCCGCATAGACTTCCATTGATGATATTATTGAAGATGACGCTTCAGCAACTCCCTGAAACACAGTAATTGCATGAGTATGGTTTTCTATTTTGTTAAAAAGAACATAAACTTTGTGCAGGCGTCAACGGCTCATCTAAATAGACCTGCACAAATTATCAGTTGTCTAACATAAGTAATGGATATCTAAATATGATTCGATTTGCTTGATCGTTGGAAGTGTCACCACCCAGAGATCTGCATCAACTACTAGGGGTGATGTTCTTGTAGAAGAAGCTCCGTCATCTCCCTGAAACATAGTACTTGCGTTAATAAAGAAGGAAGTATAGCGGATGTAATCACGTCATATGATTTCGCTTGATCGAACTGTCAGTATCCATACCTCGAAATGCATAAGAACATCAAGGGACGATGTAACTGCGGTGCACACTTCTGCAAGCTGTTGCGCCGACCCGTAACTGCATGCTCCCCCTTCTTCTTGGACTAATGCTCCATCGACTCCCTGAAACATAGGACTTTCATTAGTAATGAACACAATATTGAAAAAAGAAGACACATAGGAGGGCGACGACAGAAGGACATATCAATGGCTAAAAACGAAAGAAACATTGTGTGTAACAATCACGCTACAAGAATGCAAGATCTGATGATCTCCATCGATGGAACTGTCCGGAAACGTACCAAGAGCATCTGAGTGACATCAACGGTTGTCGTCAATGCGTTGGACTCCTCAGCATCTCCCTGAAAGACAGTACTTGCATTATTTTGGATAACAATAATTATAACTGAAAACAAAGACTAGAGGACGAGTACAAGGGTGTACCATTAGGTAAAATAATCACACGATAAATTAAAACTATTGATTTACATGCCTAAAACAAGTCAGTGGCAGAATAGCTAAGTAAGATTACCCGATAGGCGCTTGAAGTGGCTGATGACTGCAATAACGACACGGATGGAGAATCTTCCGCCTTCATATTGAGTGGATACATAAATGGGGAAATTATTGTTAGCTAATGCTACACACTACCGCAAGGCCGAGAGATAAATACGTAAACTTGACTCACCAGTGGAGGGATGTGGACGAATAGAGTGGGAATAGCGGTTGAGAGCAATTTTCGCCTCGCTCGCGGTGTGTTCTTCTTTATTAGCAATGATGTGGAGTACATGTCAGAGGTAAAGTGCCTGCTGCAGATGCGGTATCGATCACCCCTCTTGTCCGCAAAGACTTCTAGGACTCTACTTTCAAGCTCAGAGGGTGGATATCCGCAATATCGGACCCATTCTCTTATCTGATCTATTGTCTTAGGGAAAACATGCATTATAGTACCTTCAGATTTATTATGGGTCTTCGAAGGGCAACCGCCAATAGAACAGGCAGGCATTGTGGAAAGTTCTGAAAAGTAAAGATCAACAATTCTCTATGAATACCAATGTGTTAAAAAATTAAATGACACATAAAAGGTTCAATGCAAGGTTCGTTTTGGTTCTTGGAACTATACACGTTATTCACATGCGGATAAGTATTTGAATAACTTTAAAAAAATAGAAAAATAATTTGACTAAACTCAGAACATGTGACTAGTTCCTTGCATGTACTGTCTTGAACGAAAAGAAAACATGGATGCAATTTGATGACTACTAGCAAATAGATATAATTTTAAAAAATTGGACACAAAATGATTATGGTACATGGCCTTACCTTGACGAACAAACAGTTAGATGCAGGGATCAGAGTAGTTTCTTGTCGTAGAACAGGGAGCAGTTCACAGGTTGCAAACTGACGAGTTTGCTCGAAGTGGTCACGGAAGTTCACAGAGAGGAAGAGCAGATAACCAGCACCTTCACGGGTTGACTAGCAAAGCGCAAAGAAGTTCTCATTAGAAATATGAAGTGGGTTATAAAGAATTCGAAACAGGGGTGTGTTTGTGAATGAATGACGTGAATATGTCGTGGCATTATGCGGTTTGCAGGGGGGCATCCAGCGTGAGGGGAGATGCTTGGCAGGAGACACGGGGTCTGGAGGTAGACATGGGAACAACAACCCATGCTCTATAGACCACTTTGAAGTGTACATGGTCTTTGGCACCTCTTGGCCTTTATCGCTCCCTGACAGCTCCATTTGCCAGCGCAAGTACCCCGGTGCGAACTGCCTTTGATAGGGCGGGGGGTGGATTGGGGCGGTGGTCGTGCAGACAAGACACAGGAAGACTCATGAATGGAAACACTCTTATGTGGATTGCAGGGGGGCGTCCAGCGTGAGGGGGGATGCCTGGCAGGAGACACGGGGTCTGGAGGTAGACATGGGAACAACAACCCATGCTCTATAGACCACTTTGAAGTGTACATGGTCTTTGGCACCTCTTGGCCTTTATCGCTCCCTGACAGCTCCACTTGCCAGCGCAAGTACCCCGGTGCGAACTGCCTTTGATAGGGCGGGGGGGTGGATTGGGGCGGTGGTCGTGCAGACAAGACACAGGAAGACTTGTGAATGGAGACACTCTTATGTGGATTGCAGGGGGGCGTCCAGAGTGAGGGGGGATGCTTGGCAGGAGACACGGGGTCTGGAGGTAGACATGGGAACAACAACCCATGCTCTATAGACCACTTTGAAGTGTACATGGTCTTTGGCACCTCTTGGCCTTTATCGCTCCCTGACAGCTCCACTTGCCAGCGCAAGTACCCCGGATCGAACTGCCTTTGATAGGGCGGAGGGGGGTGGATTGGGGCGGTGGTCGTGCAGACAAGACTCGTTTGCCGCAGGGCCTCACCAAGGAAAGGCCATCTAACTGCATGTAAGAGGCAGGCTGCAGGATCTAGTACATGGAAGGCAGGGGGGCGAGTTTATAAATACCTCACCCTCCCAGGAGAATATATGGGTGCAGTTCACCCTGGAGACCCTGGATGCCTAGGCAGTTAGTCAGCAGCAGGCTGGCCTGTGGTGGCAAGGCGGCACGGGCCAGAGGGGGTCATCTCTGTACCCGGTGCCCAAAAGGATGATTTATTATGATCAACCATATTGATTATTTACCTATAACCATGTTTTGTATCAATAAAATCCAACGGCCTTTTATTGCCAACGCTTGAACAAAGTGGTGTGGTAACAACCATTGTTAAAATATATGTTGGGTTTTATTTTAGATCTTAATTTCAATTGAACATAAATAATAAACATTACACATTGTAAAGTTCCTGTTGCAGCACATCCAGGGAAAATCCGCGCTATTGTCCACTGTCGCTAGGGAAATGTTGTCTAATGGCAAGTACCGCACAGGCATGTATTACTCTCCGAACGCGGTGTCCGAGCCTCCCGTGAAGCCACCAAGTGAAGCAACTATAGGCCACCAGCCTGTACCACCTGTGAAAAAGAAAGATGCAAACTGTATTAAAATGACAAAACTTTCTTATCAATGTCGATTCAGGTAAAAAATGTCATTCTGCTTTGAAAAAAATTCTATCTAGAAAATGCACAATATGGAACCAAGTGGCATCACTGACATCACAACCAGAGTATACGTACTCGTTACTCGGATTACGCGGACGAACAGTGCCGCGAAGTTTGTGCATAAGCACCATCATCATCCTCAACACGGTCCGTGAGAGGCAGGCTTCCCTGAACTCTGGCAGCTCAGTGATGCATTGCGGACTTGGCTCGCCTTCCGAAATGTAGGCCAAGCACCCAGAATTTTCACGGCAGCAGCAGTTCTCCTCCTCAGTTGGCATTAGCTCGCACCGATTGCACGTGCACCAGGTGGAGACGCCTTCAATGCGACATGGTCCAGGCTCTTCATCCGTTGACTGGTCCTCCCAACTGCCGTCCGAATCCCCATCATTTTCGCGTGCTTGCCTTTCCAGTAGTTCCTCCTCGGTGTACTCGGGCTCGTACATATACGGCATTATTGTAGCCATTGTGTGGTAAAGAAAGTAAAATAATTTACAGAGATGGTACATGTGTTCACAAGGCCTAGAAGCGGCGAAGGTAGCTGACCAGAGCACAGAAACGAGTCACAGAATACTCAAAGTAACACAGAGAGAGTAATGGAATCGAAAATCTGCTGCTGTGTGTTGTGAAACGGTGTGTTTATACTTATTGAGGAAAGAGGCGTCCTGCCATTTCCATGGCGACACTTCATTAGCTGAGGCGCAGCGATTGTTGACACGAGACGTGCTTTGGCGTTGGGAAATGGGCGGTACGCGTCTGCTGATGACAGGCTCAGGGGCGGGCGATTTGATTTAGTGCCGCAAAAGCAGGTCAGCCAGGGCGATGCGGCAAGTGATAGGATTATCACAAAATGGCGGCTGATTTTGAGTGCGTTAATGGACGAAAAGTCGGGTAAGGTCCATAGGAAAGTTTTCTACGATCTACCGATTTATGCTTAAAAACACATGGCCGAACCGTAGGGACAATAAAAAAAAAGTCCCGGAACTATCCTTTAACTAACTAAACTAAAAGAAAAATCAAAAATGGCCACATACGACCCGGGGCGGCAGGGGAGGCACCCAGGAGGGGGGAGGTACAGGGTGCTGCTCAACACCCACATGCGATGATGCTGAGCCAAAAAAAAAACCTCCATGGGCTCAACGCCTGCACAGCCCGACCTATGTGGGAGATAGATGGTCGTCCGAGTCTGGCTCATCCTGGAAAGGAGGACGTGGCACAGTAGCCTGGCCACACCTAGCCGCAGCTTGCCCCTCGACGGCAGCAAGTCTGCCGGACGGGTGAGCCTGGTTCTGTGTGGCGATGTGACGTAGGTCTGCATGCAGAACCTCACGTGATACACATGCTTCCTCTTGCAAGGTAGCACGTGTAACACAGAGTTCCTCCTGCAAGGCCTGGCTGGACAACCGCTGCACCTCCCGGCAAGCCTGTAGCTCAGCCGAGATGGTACGCTCAAGCTGTGCAAACCTCTCCTCTGCCCGCTGCCTCTGGGACATCATAAGGACACCCAGAGTGGATTTTAGGGAAGCATACTCCTCCCTCAGGGCATCCATGTGCGCCTCTGCGTGAGCAGCAATTGCTTTACGCGATGACGACATTTCAGTCTGGCGTGCCCTGTCTGAGGCCGCCATGCCCAGCCTGAGCGAGCGGGCCGTGGACCGTGCTGCCTGCTGCTGGAGAAGCACCTGCCTAGCAGGGGGGAGCACAGATCGGGCCACACGCTCCATGCTCTCAGCAATGTTCTCCATTGCTGCCCCCTGCCGTTCTGAATTGGCAGTCATGTCTTGCTCCCACTCAGTATACTGCGGTTGCGCGCGGCGACCGCGTTTCTGGGCTTGACCCCTGCGGGACCCAAGGACTGGGTGTCTTCGCTGTGTTGGCACCGCCCGCGGCTGCACGACTACATGCCCCCCGTCGACGTGATGTCCCAGGCACATCAGTGACTGGTGTGGAGGGTGACCCTGCGTCCCGATCCACCACGGGCGGAGGAACCAAGACTGTCTGACCCCTCAGTGCAGGTGTCGCGGACAGAGGAGTGTCCACATCAGAATCACTCACCCCTGACACATGGACTTGATGTTCATCCAACTCGAAATGGATGTCAGAGTCGTCATCAGGGCTGGAGTCATAGGCAGCCAGAGACAAGATGGACTGTAGCACTTGGGGGTTTTCGTGGCCTACCACCTCACGACCCCCACTTGTGCTGGGTTGATGTAGTGGTAACAACCCTGTGTCTGGCATGACAACACCATCCTCCGCCTCCATTGTGTCATCACCTGAAAAATAGAGAGAAAAAAGGTCACTACACATGTCAGAAGCACACAACGCACACACACACACCGCCAACAAACACATCAGGCAGACATGTGACACACAAAATAGAACCTGGCATGCATGCTGGGTCAACTTTGAATTGCTTCTGTGATCAGACCTGTTGAAAGGTGGCAGTTTGCATAGAAGTGGGTCTATGCAGTGCAGCAAATGTGTATGTCACCCACTACCTACATGTACAAGGACTCCATGGTGTGTGTCAGGAAAGGTGAAGGCAGTGCAAGGTCAAATTCAGGCATCACGCGCACTGTGCATTCAATGGGTAGCATATCTACAAGCAAAGCACCCCTCCACCCATGTACAAAAGCAGGGATGCCTAGCATGGTATCAAAAGGCTGAGCATAGACCTGTGTATTGACAGACAGTGTTGACTAGCATCAACAGCCTCATGTGAGTCAAGTGACAACACTGCAAATGATGATGGGACAGTAAGCAGGACATATGATGAAAACTCTGGAGGCCGCCCACGTGTGAAGAAGACACCACAACAGTCGGACAGAGTCATTGGCCATTAAACAGGCTGAGGCCTGTGACCCACACAGATTGTCAGACCCTAAACGTGTGTGCAACGCAGTACTGAGCCACAGTTGACATGGGAAGGCTGATGAGATGCCATGCAATGTATGTCACCCAGGACTTGTATTACAGTGATCATCCAGTCAAGGACACAAAGGGGCATGCGTGCAATGAACATGGAGCATGAATGGGCACTCATGTCCCTGCGGGGCATCTGACCTATGCACAGTACAAGTGAGATACCCTGCATCAAGTACTAAGGCTGTACCACACAGCATATGTCTGGCAGATTGTACGCTGGAAGTTAGCATGTACACAGGACGCATGAACAGGAAAGTACACAATGGCATGATTGAAGCAGACCAGTGCAAAGGTGGAACTGGGGTGCAGAGTGGCAGAGGAGGGGCAAGGGAGCATGCCTACATGGAGTACCCGCATGCAGGCAGAGGACACATGCACGTCAGTCATGCTATGACATTGTGCCTGGGCTGAGAGGAAGGTCACCCCACGCCACATGCAGAAGGGCCAGTGAGCTGGAACATGGACCGGAGGGGTATACTGGTAACCAGCATGTGAGTAGGGTGCAATAGTGGTGATGCAGACAGTCCCTGTCTGCTCCACATGTCCACCATCCAGCAGAGCAGACATGCATCACGGAAGCATTGCATTACTTACACATCAGAACCATGTACACATCACATGTAGTGGCAATCATGCACAACACATCCCACAAGTAAAACGCACACGTCCTCGACAAACACGCATCAACACTCACTGGACTGGGCATCAAAGTCCAGCATCTCTCCCACTCCTTCGACTGATTCAGGTGGTATGAACTCCGCAACGAGTGACTCATGCGTAGTGAGCTCTTCCTCCTCTGGTGCAGGCCCACCCCCAGTCACCAGAGTCAAGTTGTAATGTGAGGCACGCTTAGCCTTAGCGCTGCGTTTGAGGTCATTCCAACACTTTTTGCACTCTTGCGCCGTGCGCACCTCATGGCCGAATGAACTGACATGTTCCGCAACATGCTTCCAGTGGGTGTCACGGTGGGCAGCCATAGTCTGACTATTGGCACCCACTACCATGTCACGGCTGTGGCCCCGCACGTAGTCCACAAGGAAGTCCAGTTCCTGCTTGCTGAAAGGCTTCTTCCTCGACGTGCAGGAGGTCGAGGCTGTGTGTGGGGTCCCAGCCTGTGCTGCAGGTGCAACCTTCCTCCTCTTGGACTATGGTGCAGACCCTGGTTGGCTAATGCCGCCCTGACCAGTATGGCCAGTGGGTTCGGTGGATTGAGCCAAGGGAGTGGCAGGTGGAGGGACGACCAAAGGCCTGACTTGTGTCAGTGGCAGCTGGGTGCCCTCTAATGGACCCTGCGCAGCAACATCCGCTGTGGCAGGGTCATTGACCGCAACGGTCCTGGTTGGCAGACTTATAACCGGGGTGTTGTTGGGTGCATCTGCCCCTGCACTTGCCAACACCGGGCTGTTCGGGGCAGCAGATGACATAACTGCCCCAGGGACACGTGTCTTGGTCAGAGCAGCCCTGCGTGCCCCTATGGTTTCCCTCCTGGCTTGTTGGAAATCTACCAAGGGCTCCTCAAGTGCCAACGCAGCTGGCGCTGGCAGACCCTGAGCCTGGGTGGCGGTGTCCACAGCTGCACCTGCAGCTACCACTACCCTTGGGCCCGTGGCAGTCGATGGAACGGACTGCCGGGTCACACCGGCGCCAGTGCCAGATGCAGAAGCTGCATCCCCCGGAACCACAGGGGGTGGTGGCATGACTGCACCAACACATGGCACAACATTGTGCTCAAGTGGCGCACCCCTGCCTCTTCCCCCTCTGTGGCCGCCCTGGACACCCTGGAGTCCCCCTACTCCCTGGTCACCACGGCCACGTCGCCGACCACGCCTGCCACGAGGAGTACGCCCAGCTGAGGCGCCCCTCACCTTTGGTGGCCTCCCAACCATGGCACAGATGTAGTAGTGCCGGCACAGATGGAGTAGTGCCAATGGGAGGTGTACACCACAATTGACCTGGGCAATTGGGGTGAAGGGGGTGGAAAGCAAGATGTTAACAGCCCCCCTGCACCTGCAAGGCTGTATGTGACCCCGGTGATGTAGTGACGGGTCACGCAACGCTCAGGCACCCCAAAACTGCAGTAAAACCGTGCACGCAACCCTGCAGCCTACGTGCGTGGGATCGACCTCCCGCAGTATGCGGTGGCACCCAGTAACACGAATAACGCGTACGCGTGGGACACGCAGGCTACTATGACCTCGAAAATGGGTGCGATACACAGGGGCACCCGCAGTGGGAAAAATAGCTTGGCGACTCACCGTCTGACTAGCGCGATGCAGAAAAACACGCGTAGCCAATACCCCCGCCAAAAGAAGAGATACATCCTTGATAGCTGTGAAGTTGTGATGGCGCGTGAAACAACAGGAAGCAGCAACACACGTCGGTCTCCACGAAATGCACGTACAGCGAACTGCTGCCCCCGCTCACCTTTAACCCGTGCTGAGGGAAGCGCCCGCGCGCGTCACGTCACTTACGCGCATGGGCCCTTTCCTCAGATTACACGCATTCCCACGCGGACGTGCAGTTTTTCATGCGCGCTGAACCACTATGCTAACGTCACGAGGGAAACGCCTGCGCACGCCCGTGCGCGTCACGTCACAGAGGCGCTTACGCTTGAAGGGCCTTTGGTCCAATGAAAGCCTGTACAAGTGCTGACAGGCTTACGCGCTAGGGGCTTTCCTCGAATCACATGCTGACATGCACATTTTTCACGTGACAAATCACTCCGTATCAAGCTGGCCACGCGAAAACACACGGAAGACCACGCTCCTGCCCAAAAGGCCGAATCACTGCCCCCCAGAGCCCGAGCAAGCTCCCACCTGCCACCTGCTGCTGCCTGACTGCCTGCTGCCCACGTGCCCTGCTATTTGCTGCCTGCACATCAGCCAGGGGTGTAGTTGCTGTGAGCACCCCTGCTGGAACTGAAGACTCCCGACTAGGATACCATCGCTCCACAGCTCAGCCCCTGGACCCAGTTGCCCACCCACTCCTGCCTCTGGGGTTGCCATGTCGGGCAGTACACCATCTGGCACCACTGGCAACCCCCAGCCAGAGAGGCAGAGGGCCACCAGCTTCACTGCCACCGAAGTTGGTGTCCTGGTGGAGCAAGTCCTGGGGCAGTATGATGCCCTCTTCGGAAGTTCCCGCGCCGACAAGGAAGGACGGACTCGGATCTGGACGGACATCGTGACTGCCATCAACGCGGAGGGTGTGGCAGTCCGCGACTTCCAACATGTCAAGAAGCGCTGGGAGGACTTCAGGTCCAGGACGGTCCTGGAACGCCTATGCCCAGCGCTCCACGTCCAGGTCCTTGAGAGGCATACCCGTCTGGAGTTGAGCGGTAAGTGTAAATGCATACTGATTGGAAGCTGTGCCTGTGGTGGTGTGCAGGTTGTACATGTGTTTTTATAGGGCCATGTATGGATGTGTATGTACAGGGCTGTGTGGCAGACACATGCAAGTCCTTTCCTGTGTGAGACACATGGCTGGTGTATGTGTGGGTAAGCATGCAAGCCAAATGCAGATGTGTGAGCACACATGTTTGGATTACTGTGTATGTCAGTTGGCATGGTTGTGGTGTCACACATGGATGTTGGTTCCAGCTGCATGTATGTGCACCGTGTACATGTGCATGTGTGTCTATTTGACAAGGGTGCGACAGTGATGCAACATGGATGCATGTGAGACTGATATGTGGAAAACAGATTTGCAAATGTGACATGGATGCCGATCTCAACACTGCGACATTTGGCTGCGGTGTACACATGCATGTAAGTGTGTTGGCGTGTGTGCATGTGTAGTGCACTCCCTGTATTTCATGTGATGTCTGGCTCACCTTTGGCTGTTCATGCTGTTGTATGTGTATGGATGGTGCTGGCTGTTGCAATATGGCTGTGGAATAGCTCGTGTGTGTGAGTCAAAATGACATGTGTGTTGGGGATTGTGATGCCATGTCTGAAGTTTGACAATGCCATTCATGTGGAACTGTCATGTGTGTATGAGTCCATTGTACAGTGCCCTGATGCCTGTGTTTTATTTCTCCCTGTCTGCAGCGTCAACTGATGACGAGGGCGGAGAAGGTGCTGTGGAGCACAGCGGCAGAGATCGCACTGCCAGCCGGAGACGCAAGGCCCGGCTCCCCTCCCAGGTTGTCATCTCGTCAGGGAGTGAGGAGTCCGGTGCCGCGTCCCAGGCCACAGCTGCCGAGGGGAGGTCCAAGAGGCGGAGGTCGGAGTTGGACTCCTCGGCAGCAGAAGGGGCAGCTGAGACCCCACAGGGCCCAACGGAGGAAGATGGCATGGAGTCATCCAGGTTGGTGGGGGGTTTGGTGGAGGAGGAGGCCGTGCAAGGGACAGAGACAGGGTCTGCAGGTGGGGATTCCACTGGTGCTAGTGGTGCAGTGCAGGACCAGGGACAGGAGGCAGCACAGGCTGCCGCGGAGGTGCCTGTGTGCAATCCTGTCCCTGATCCTGTCACTGCATCATCTTGCACCAGCAGGGATGCCTACGTCCAGACCCGTTTTCAGGGAGGGGATTGGTTTACACCAACTGGCCTTCCTCTCCCTGTGGATGTGGCTGTCCGGCACCAGGTTGAGCCTTCCTGGGTGGGGTGGCGTTGCGTCAACGTGCCATGCGAGGTGTCCTGCAGTCTTTTCATGAGGAGACTGCACGTCTTCTCTCATGGCTCGTTGACCGCGGTGACCCACTGGGACAGCTCACCCGGGCCGGATTCCTCTGTTTCCTGGACCTTGTTCGGACCCCCTCCTCAACTGAACCCCCTATGCCCCAGTCGTCCTCCATGCCATCTTCCCACCCATGTATCACCTGGGTGCCCTGTGGAGCTGCCTCTGACCCTGCGGCCAGGCTGGTGGACAACAGATCCCTGCCACAGTCGGGAGTCGGACGTCCAGCAGGGGTGGGCACCTCCACAACTGCACCCCAGCTGGAGGAGGATGTTCAGGCAGCAGGAGCCAGGGCACAGGCAGCAGCACAGCAGCAGCAGCAACAAGGTGGGAGCCATGATGGCTCGGGGCCTTCATCATCGGAGGGGCAGGCATCGGCCAGAGGGCAGGAGGACCCTGGACGGGAAGTGTCTTCCGTGTGGCAGCGGTTGGGCCATGCAATAGATGCGGAGTGGCAGTGGGCGGAAGAGGCACGGCTCACGATGGTCAGGGCGGAGAACTCCATGCGGAGGGCTCTGAGGCGGGCCGAGTGCCTCGAGGCCATTCGCAGGGACCTGGAGTTCCAGATGACATTGTCCCTGCGAACCCTCGGGGCCATGGAAGAGGACCGCCTCCGGGACATCGAGCAGGAGTTCGATGATGCCCTGGCCCTTGACATCCAAAAGTGAGCCGTCGGACTAGCCCACTGCCCTTGTAAATAGTTCTGTAGTTAGTGTTAGGTTTCCTTTGGTTTAGCATTTTTTTTGGACCTTTTGGACAATGGGCCACATTTTTGTATATAGTTATTTTTTTAGGTAGTGTTATTAGATAGGTTTCATTTCTTCGGTTGGGATCATGGACCCTGGATTGTTAATCTGTATATAGTTGACTGTTGGATTATACTTTTTTTTTTGGATTTACCCATGGAGCAATGGTTTTCCGTTTTGTTTTTCCCTTGGATTTACTTTTTTGAACTGTGACTTTGGACACCTTTCCTTTGGATCATGATTTGTTGTTTTTCATTATTTTACGGACATGCTGCTTTTCGGTTTTAATTCCCATTGTCGTTTGTTTATTTTTAATTCCATTTATGTTGCTTTTAATACATTTTTTTCATCAAACTTCAATGTGTAGTATCATCTCATTGGTTTCAGGCATGTCATGATATGGGTTTTGACATTCACTTACACCCATTGTGTGTATGTGAGGGACATGTATTCATTTACATACTTGCCATTGGGGTTGTATCATGTAATTGGCATTTCTAAGTGGGTGGATGCAATACTTGGGTGGGTGTTTGGCATGTGGAGGCTGCCCATAAGGGCCAGGGATCTAGATTGTGATGACGTGTTGGCTGGGGGACATGAGTGGGGGCCTGCGGGCAGGTGCCCTGCACTGCTGGGTGGTGGGGATGCAGGGGGATATGAGTGGGACATGAGTGGGGGCCTGCTGGCAGGTTCCCCGCACTGCTGGGGTGTGGGGGTGCAGGGGGACATGAGGGGAACATGAGTGGGGCCTCCGGGCAGGTGCCCTGCACTGCTGGGGGGTGGGGGTGCAGGGGGACATGAGTGGGACATGAGTGGGGGCCTGCTGGCAGGTGCCCCGCACTGCTGGGGGTGCAGGGGGACATGAGGGGTACATGAGTGAGGGCCTGCGGGCAGGTGCCCTGCTCTGCTAGGGGGTGGGGGTGCAGGGGGACATGAGTGGGACATGAGTGGGGGCCTGCTGGCAGGTACCCCGCACTGCTGGGGGGGTGGGGGTGCAGGGGGACATGAGGGGGACATGAGTGGGGGCCTGCGGGCAGGTGCCCTGCACTGCTGGGGGGTGCGGGTGCAGGGGGGCATGAGGGGGGGGCCTGCGGGGAGGTGCCCTGCACTGCTGGGGGGTGGGGGTGCAGGGGGACATGAGTGGGACATGAGTGGGGGCCTGCTGGCAGGTGCCCCGCACTGCTGGGGGGTAGGGGTGCAGGGGGACATGAGGGGGACATGAGTGGGGGCCTGCGTGCCAGGTGCCCTGCACTGCTGGGGGTGCAGGGGGACATGAGTGGGGGCCTGTGGGCAGGTGCCCCACATTGCTGGGGGGTGGGGGTGCAGGGGGACCTGAGTGGGACATGAGTGGGGGCCTGCGGGCAGGTGCCTCGCACTGCTGGGGGGTGGGGGTGCAGGGGGACATGAGTTGGTGATCAGTGGTGCAAGCGGACAGGTGGCTTGTCTGTGGTGCATGGCCATGGTGGATGGGCTGCCTGCGGGACATGACCAGGGGTGCAGGGTAGTCCCCTGTGGTGTGGTCTGCCTGCAGGGGCCGTGGAGGGTGTAGATGGAACAGCTGGGAGGACCCACACTGCCAATTCACGTGTAGGATTCCCTGCGCACCCCTGAAATTCACATACCCCGCTCTGACAGCTAAATCGCGTGTGAAACTTCCCGCGAACACCTTAAATACACGTACCCCACTCGCACAGGGCCTATCGCGGGTGAAAATTCAAGCGCACCACAGGAATGTTGGCCCTGTGCTTGCGAGCGGGATACGTGTATTCCTGGGGTTCGCGTACAGTTTCACCTGCGTTTTCAGCAGGGTACGTGTATTACGGGGTTCGCGTGCAGTTAGACCCGCGTTTTCAGCAGGGTACGTGTATTACGGGGTTCGCAGGACGTTTCACACGCGATTGAGCGGGGTACGTGTATTATGGGGGTGCGCGGCAAGTTTCACACGCGATAGGCCTTGGGCGAGCGGGGCATCACTCACCGTCTGCGTGTAGAAGAACGCGTAGCCAACACCCACCCGCTGTGAAGTAATAGCGTGTGAACCCCAACGCCTGGAAAACACACGCACCGCACCCCCATGTACAGAGCAATGGAAATCCACGTGGGATCTTCAAGCCCTGCCATGGCAACACCCGCCACGATACATCACAGACGCGCTTACGCTTGAAGGGCCTTTGGTTCAATGAAATCACGTATGCGTGCTGACGCGCTTACGCTTGAAGTGCCTTTGGTCCAATGAAATCGCGTCTGCGTGCAGACGCGCTTATGCGCTAAGGGCCTTTCCTCGAATTACACGCTGACGTGCAATTTTTTCATGTGCCAAATCACTCCGTATCAAGCTGGCCACACGAAAACACACGGAAGACCACGCTCCTGCCCAAAAGGCCGAATCATTGCCCCCCAGATCCCCGAGCACGCTCCCACCTGCCATCTGCTGTTGCCTGACTGCCTGCTGCCCTCGTGCCCTGCCATTTGGTGACTGCACATCAGCCATCTGCAGGGGTCCAGTTGCGGTGCCCACCCCTGCTGGAACAGAAGACTCCCGACTGGGATACCATCGCTCCACAGCCCAGCCCCAGGACCCAGTTGCCCACCCACGCCTGCCTCGGGGGTCGCCATGTCGGGGCAAACACCATCTGAGACCACTGGCGACCCCCAGCCAGAGGGGCAGAGGGCCACCAGCTTCAGTCAGAAGGAAGTTGGTGTCCTGGTGGAGCTTGTCCTGGGGCATTATGATGCCCTCTTCGGATCATCACGCGCCGACAAGGAAGGACGGGACAGGATCTGGGACGACTTTGTGGTTGCCATCAACGCGCAGGGGGTGGCAACCCGCAACAGCAAGCAAGTCAAGAAGCGCTGGGAGGACTTGAGGTCCAGGACCCTCATAAAGGCAGCATGAGTACCATCCAGATGAGGGTCCTGGAACGCGTATCCCAGAGCTCCATGTCCAGATCCTTGAGAGGCAGAACCGTCTGGAGTCGAGCGGTAAGTCGAGCGGTAAGTGGCCAAGCATTGCTGTGTGAGACAGGGCATGTTGCAGTGTGCTGGTTGTCTGATACTTGCCTGTGTGTGTGACATAGGCCTTGTAACCATGTGTGTGTGCAGGGACATCATGGCCATGCATGTGAGACCAGTAATGTGTGAAGCACACGGTTGGTGTATGTGTTTAAATGCAACATGGGGAGCCCTATGTGGAATGGACACATGAGAGCATGCCAGTCTCTGTTCCCGGACATGGGTGGGGGTGAGGGATGGGTGCTGATGCCCTGTACATGTATGGTGTCCATGTCTGTGTGTCTGACCTGCGTGTCTGTGACTTGTGAATGCCATGGATGCATGACACATGTCTGTGACAATGTTCAGAATCACTGATGCAGCCTAGTTATCCTTGCATCCACTGTGTCTGGGGTGTACGAGTCCAGATGGATGAAACTACGGTGAAGTGTGTGCATGTGATAGGCATGACCCATGATGCATGTGAGTTCCAAAACAACATTGTATGTTTCAAGAGTCCCTTGGACATGTATGCTAATGTCCATTGCATGCGCCATGCCTGTTACTGCATGTGTTTTGCCTGCACTGACCCATGTGTTGTGGAGGGACATGATGGAAGTGATCTTTGACAGTGCAACTCATCTGCTATTGCTTCCTGTCTAGGGGACCATTGTACAGTACCCTGATGCTTGTGTTCTATGTCTCCCTCTACACAGCGCCAAGTGAAGAAGAGGGCGGAGACGGCGCTGTGGAGCAAAGCGGCGGGGATGCCCCCACGGCTGCAGCGGAAGGGGTGGGTGAGCCCCCACAGGGGCTTGCAACGGCGGAAGGTTGGTGGTTTCCACAGAGGAGGAGGAGGCCGCTACTGAGCCGCACGTGGGGCCTGGTGGGGGCATCCCTGCTGGAGCAAGTGGTGCAGTCCAGGGGCAGGGGCAGGAGGCAGCACAGGTCGCCGTGGAGGGGCCTGTGCATGTCACTGACACTGTGACTGCACCACCATGCACCAGCAGGGATGCCCCATCCCAGGCCCGTCCGCAGGTAGGGGGGATGTCCATGTCATCTAACTCCCCTCCACCTGCGGACGAGGGGACCCCTGACCGTATGGAGAAGGTCCTGATTGGTGTCGCGTTGCGCACGGGTGTCATTCGTGATGACGTGCGTGCTTCCTGGGTGGAGCACGCACGTCATCACGAAGAGCAGCGTGCCAACGTGGCCCAGTTGGGAGCGACCGTGGTCGGGGGTTTCGTACATGTGTTGGCCACTCTGGCGACCCTCTCCTCCTCTGTGGAGGCTATGCGCCAGTCGTTCTCCATGCCGTCTTCCGGCCCAGATACCACCAGAGCCCCCTGTCGACCTGCCCCGACCAACGCAGCCAACTCAGTGGGGATCCCATCCCTGCCACAGTCAGGAGTCGGAGGTCCAGCAGGGGTGGACACACCAGCAACTGGACCCCAGCAGATGGAGGATGTGACGGCATCATCGGGCAGGGCACGTGCACAACGGCGTCAGTGGATTCCATCAGCCTGGATGCCGTTGTGCTGGCACAGGCAGTTGCGTCGGAGGCAGCGGCAGGCTCGACGTGGGAGGCATCATGGCTCAGGGCCATCAATATCAGGGGGCCAAGCATCGGCCGGAGGGCAGGAGAACCCTGGAATGGGAGTGTCTTCCGTGTGGGAGCGGTTGGGCCAGCAGATAGGTGCGGAGCGGCGGCGGGCGGAGGAGGAACGGCTCACAATGGTCAGGACGGGGAACTCCATGCGTAGGGCGCTGAGGCGGGCTGAGTGCCTCGAGGGTATTCGCAGGGATTTGGAGCTGGACACCGCATTATCCCTGCGAGACCTCAACCAGTGAGCCGTCGGACTAGCCCGCCGCCTTTGTATATAGTTATTTAGGTTTAGGTTTCATTTCTTTATTATTATGATTTGGAGTCCACGGACTTTGCTCCACTTTTTGTATATAGTTGTATTTTAGATAGGGTTTTTGTTAGGTTTCATTTGCTTTTGGGATAATGGACCCTTCAGACTTTCTTTTTCAATTTTCTGGACATGTATATACTTTCTTTTAGTCATATTCACATGGAGACTTTTTTTTATACTTTCCATCTTTGGATTTCGTTCTATGGACTTTGGGGATGCACCACTTATATTTTTTCATGTTTTGGATTTCTTTTCTTGCTTGAATTTGAGTTTCTTTTTCTTATTTCAAATATTATTTCTTCATTTGTATGTGTGCTTTTCATTTTGACATTTGTTATACTTTTTAATACATTTCTTTATTCAACATTATTGGTGTGGTGTACAGTGATGATTTTGGTGCATGTCTCCATGAGCATTGGCACAGTCATGTGTTGCAACTGTGTGGCTCTGTAGGACATTTTCTGATGGGCATGCTGGGTCTTTTCAGACTATCATGGAATGGGTGATTTACTAGGGAGTGGGTGCAGTGATTCGTTGGGGGACATGTGTGGGGGCCTACTGGCAGGTGCCCTGCACTGCTGGGGGGTGGGGGTGCAAGGGGACATGAGTGGGGGCCTGCTGGCAGGTGCTCTGCACTGCTGGGGGGTGAGGGTGCAAGGGGACATGAGTGGGGGCCTGCTAGCAGGTGCCCTGCAATGCTGGGGGGTGGGGGTGCAAGGGGACATGAGTGGGACATGAGTGGGGGCCTGCTGGCAGGTGCCCCGCAATGCTGGGGGTTGGGGGTGCAAGGGGACATGAGTGGGACATGAGTGGGGGCCTGCTGGCAGGTGCCCCGCACTGCTGGGGGGTGGGGGTTCAAGGGGACATGAGTGGGACATGAGTGGGGGCCTGCTGGCAGGTGCCCCGCAATGTTGGGGGGTGGGGGTGCAAGGGGACATGAGTGGGACATGAGTGGGGACCTGCTGGCAGGTGCCCCACACTGCTGGGGGGTGGGGGTGCAAGGGGACATGAGTGGGGGCCTGCTGGCAGGTGCCCTGCACTGCTGGGGGGTGGGGGTCCAAGGGGACATGAGTGGGGGCCTGCTGGCAGGTGCCCCGCAATGCTGGGGTGGGGGTGCAAGGGGACATGAGTGAGACATGGGTGGGGACCTGCTGGCAGTGCCCCTCAGTGCTGGGGGGTGGGGGTGCAAGGGGACATGAGTGGGACATGAGTGGGAGCCTGCTGGCAGGTGCCCCGCAATGCTGGGGGGTGGGGTTGCAAGGGGACATGAGTGGGACATGAGTGGGGGTCTGCTGGCAGGTGCCCCGCAATGCTGGGGGGTGGGGGTGCAAGGGGACATGAGTGGGACATGAGTGGGGGCCCATATACTGGGTTCCCATGTTTATTTCCTAGTGGGGTTGTACCCCTACTTCTGTGAACCTTTGCATAAATTCTGCTCGCATTGATTGTATGGACTAAATAGTCCTGTTTTTTTCTCTGTTTAAATTGCATTGCTTTTGTATGTTTTTCATGTTGTATGTACTTATTAAATTGACACATTGTCTTGTTACAAACTAACAATTAAAGCAAGTTTATAACTTTTTTATGCCAATGTACTTGTTTCCCCTTTTTTTCTCATAAAGGTTACTTTGACTGGTGAGAGACCAGTAAATTAAAATATTGAATTTGATTTAATCTATTGTTTAGGCTACCAGGAGAATAATACTGTTAGCTCCACAAATGATATTTTTTGACTTTGTATGTTCAGGCACACCCTTGTGTTTATAGATGCCTGTTTGCTCCATTTGAGTGCCTGTATGTTTTGGAGTCCCTCTTTTGTTTATATTGTATTTGCAGCCAGGGCTGCGTATAGAGGGTCATAATTTGCTTTTTACCTTAATTCCACTGTGCGACATTGTTTACATGGTTAGCCAAAATTAGGCTTAGCAAACAATATTCTGTGTGATATATATTTTTTTTGTTGTAGCCATAATCAGGCTCTGGTTGGCGCATGTACTGTGCCATTTTCACGAAATTGTTTAATCTGAGCCTTTAGACAAGTAAGGGTCAGCTAGGGATAGTTTAAGTTTTATTAGCTATCTCGGAAAACTCTTATGATTTAAAATGTATTCACTGTTTTGCTAACACCAAATCATTTTTTGTCAGTTCCCATATATTGGGTTCCCATGTTTATTTACTAGTGTGGTTGTACCCCTACTTCTGTGAACCTTTGCATAAATTCTGCTTGCATTGATTGTATGGACTAAATAGTCCTGTTTTTTTCTCTGTGTAAATTGCATTGCTTTTGTATGTTTTTCATGTTGTATGTACTTATTAAATTGACACATTGTCTTGTTACAAACTAACAATTAAAGCAAGTTTATAATTTTTTTATGCCAATGTACTTTTTTCCCCTTTTTTTCTCATAAAGGTTACTTTGACTGGTGAGAGACCAGTAAATTAAAATATTGAATTTGATTTAATATATTGTTTAGGCTACCAGGAGAATAATACTGTTAGCTCCACAAATGAAATTTTTTGACTTTGTATGTTCAGGCACACCCTTGTGTTTATAGAGGCCTGCTGGCAGGTGCCCCACAATGCTGGGGGGTGGGGATGCAAGGGGACATGAGTGGGACATGAGTGGGGGCCTGCTGGCAGGTGCTCTGCACTGCTGGGGGGTGGGGGTGCAAGGGGACATGAGTGGGGCATGAGTGGGGGCCTGCTGGCAGGTGCTCCGCACTGCTGGGGGGTGCGGGTGCAAGGGGACACGAGTTGGTGATCAGTAGTGCAAGGAGACATGTGCCTTTACTGGGGGGCATGCCCATGTTGGGTGGGCTGCCTGCGGGACATGACCAGGGGTGCAGGGTAGTCCCCTGTGGTGTGGGCTGCCTGCAGGGGCCGTGGAGGGTGTACAGGGAACACCTGGGAGGACCCACACTGCCAAATCACGTGTAGGACTCCCCAGCACCCCCGAAATAAACGTACCCTGCTGAAATCACGTGTGAAACTTCCCGCGCACCCCAGTAATACACGTACCCTGCTCGCACAGGGCCAATCGCGTGTGAAACTTCCCGCGATCCCCAGTAATACACGTAACCTGCTGAAATTGCGTGTGAAACTTCCCGCGCACCCCTGAAATACACGTACCCTGCTGAAATCGCGTGTGAAACTTCCCGCGCACCCCAGTAATACACGTACCCCGCTCACACAGGGCCAATCGCGTGTGAAACTTCCTGTGATCCCCAGTAATACACGTACCCTGTTGGAATCGCGTGTGAAACTTTCCGCGCGCCCCTGAAATACACGTACCCTGCTGAAATCGCATGTGAAACTTCTCACGCACCCCAGTAATACACATACCCCGCTCGCACAAGGCCAATCGCGTGTGAAACTTCCCGCGATCCCCAGTAATACACGTACCCTGCTGAAATCACGTGTGAAACTTCCCGCGCACCCCACTAATACACGTACCCCGCTCGCACAGGGCCAATCGCGTGTGAAACTTCCCGCTATCCCCAGTAATACACGTACCCTGCTGAAATCGCATGTGAAACTTCCCACGCACCCCTGAAATACATGTACCCTGCTGAAATCGCATGTGAAACTTCCCGCGCACCCCTGATATACACGTACCCCGCTCACACAGGGCCAATTGCGTGTGAAACTTCCCGCAAACCCCAGTAATACACGTTCCCCGCTTGCCGTGCTGGTACAGGGTTAGCGCAGCCCTTTGCGCTGGATTGACGATTTTGATGGCTTTTCCCTGCGCGAGGGGCGTTCTTGGGGGCGTAACTGGCGCTGCTGCAGGGTCGCTGCGCCACTGTGCGCCACGGCTGGTTTTGGTAGCTGAAATCCATGAATACGCTGTGCGCGGAAATGGATTTTGGCGCACGCGGCTGGCGCAGAGATTCGCACGCGAACACTGTGCGCCAGCCGCGTGCGCCACTTGTGCGCTAAATTCTATGAATTACCCCCTAAATTACATATTTCATAAAGACTTTGTTATTAAAAATATTAAGAGATCAAAAAGGAAAAGTGAAATGCAGGTATATTAACTTCGTTAATTCACACTTACTTGAGATATAGAGCCGGTAGTTTAGCTCTTCAAACTCTAAGCGCGTTAAAGGTAGAGTTCTTCCTTCTTTAGCTGTGTATCTGTATAATAAATAAAACAAACAGAAAACAGGGGGAGAATGGGTGAGAGGTTAAGAGGGGTGTGACAATATTTTATGAAGTCAGTGGGCCTCATTACAAGTATGCCGGTCCGGAAATAGAGCTGCAGGTATATCCATACCAACACCTTTTTCCAGAGCGGCATACTCAGAGTTGCAATGCCGATAACAGCGGCATCGCAAGTGACCCACTGCATCTGGCAACACCGTTGCTGGTATCTGTGGATACACGCGGCAGCCGTGCCTGTGATACCGGCATTGTGTAAGTGCTTATTCGGAGGTGCACGGACACGCAATCACCGGCATGTACATGCCGGTAACAACGTGAAAACGATTCCGGAAACACTGGCTTTGCAAACCAGGTGTTAATTGTATTTATTCTGGTGTGTAGAAACATGCCACAGGTGCTGGAAATCAGCAGAGGTGGACCCAATGGGCTGTGCCACATCACAAAAGGACCACTACCACACCCCTTCCAACACCATAATGCTAGCAATTGCTGTAGCAGTACTGGAGCTGGAGGCCATGCCTGCAGAGCTATTAATTGAAGAGGCACTGAGGCGGAGGATGCAGCGGAGGCGCTTGAGGAGAAGGAGGGCTATCATGGCCCAGCAAATCCCCAATGTCCAGCAGGTTGCAGACCGCAGGCAGCCACCCATCCCTCGCTTAAGGGCCACACCATTCAACCTAGCCCTGCTCAAATCCATACCCTGTACGGGTTATACAGGGACACCATCACCACAATTGTAGTCCTGATACATAATGAGCCTCATTAATATCTGCACAGCCAACCCACCCTTGTTGAAGGCAGTGTCTGTGATACACTTCCTTGTCACAGGCACATACCAGCACACAGTTGGGCAGCTGCATGATATCTCGCAACCCTGTTTCTCCTGTGCACTCTTCCAGGTGCTTGATGCACCCCTCAGCAACGTACGAGAGCACATCAGCCTACCCCAGACTGCTGACGAGGTGAATACGACAAAAATTGCCTCCCATGCCTTTGCAGGCATGCCTAATGTCATTGGTGTGGTGGACTGCACACATGTTGAGCTTGTGGCCAGGCATGCTGTGGAGGTAGCGTACAGCAACAGGAAGCTGTTCCATTCACTGAAGGTACAGATGTTGTTTGATGCCCACCACCTCATCACGCATTTCTGTGCAAGATTTTGCGGTACAACACAACTCCATGGTGCTGCAGAACTCCCCGCTGCCTCGGTACATGGCACGACACGCTGGACAGCGTACATGGCTGCTGGGTGAGTCCAACTACTAGGCCCTGTGCAGTGTTGAATTGGGGGGGGGGGGTGGCAGTAACCAACATAGCACACCTGGCTGCTGGGTGAGTTCAACTACCAGGCCCTGTGCAGTGTTGAATTGGGGTGGGGGCAGTAACCAGCATAGCACACCTGGCTGCTGGCTGAGTCCAAATACTAGGCCCTGTGCAGTGATGAATTAAGTGGGGGGGGCAGTAACCAGCAAAGCACACCTGGATGCTGGGTGAGTCCAACTACTAGGCCCTGTGCAGTGTTGTATTTTGGGGGTGGGGAGAGTAACCAGCATAGCACACCTGGCTGCTGGGTGAGTCCAACTACTAGGCCCTGTGCAGTGTTGAATCATGTCCCAATATGACACCCTTGTCCAGTGGATGTGCACACTGCATGCATTAAACCATCATTACTCCTACTGCAATCTTCTGAATCAATTAGCAAACTTCTGTGAAGGTACACAGAGGGCAAGTTAAATGGCAGAGGTAGATGAAGAATAATAGCAAGGTGAAATTGTACCCACAATTGTCAAACCAGTAAATGGCAAACATTGAAATGGACAGGACACTACTCAGCGTTATGAGTGCATGAAATGTGCAAGTCTGTAGGTGTAAGTCAAGGTGCAACACAGTAGCGGCAGCACAAAAACAACGGTTTTGTAGGAAAATGTATTTAATTACTCAGAGTTTCTGAAGCAAAAAACTGGGGGTTCATAACCTCGAACTCAAGTGCAAGGGGTGACAAGAGAGTGGCAAATCCAATAGGGTTGGTACATAGCTGTCCAGAACTGAAGATTAGATTCTGTAGCTGTGTGGTGGTAATCCGACCTGGATAAGGTCAACTGTTCATATTCTGTTTTCCTGTGTTGTTATTTAAATGGTTCCCGTGGGTCACAGGGAGTCAGGAATACCTGAGATTCAATGATTGGAAATGCACAAATTAAAAATGGCCAAGGGGCCAAAATGGTGAGGGAAAGCTCTTCTAAAAATTGCACACTCTTTCCATCTGGGTGTGCGCAGGAACAGTTGTTCTCTCGCAATATCTTATTCCTTTCCGTAAAGATATTTGGTGTAGGTCATGAGAGCCGGCATGACCTGTGGGGTCGACCGGTTTCAATGGCACTCATAATTAGGGCCATCTTCATCAGGACCGTGATTCAAAAAAGGGGGGTCAATCCGAAAGTTTCAGAGTGTCTGAAACGGGGACAAGTTCCTCCTCTATGCACAAAATGTGTGCTGGAGGGGGTCTGTCACAGGCTGGCTGGTAACTCTGATCTGCGTCTCTGGTGGAGGCGTCTGCTTCGTTAGCAATGGTATTCCGCTAGTATAGTGTTGCTCAAAAGGTAAAAAGGTGTGGTCCCTCTCGTTAAATTCTTATGACTCCAATTATAATTAGAAAACTATTGAAGTAATTGACGTATATGTTCTCTAAATTAAGATAATCCCTAGAAATTAACTCAAAGCAATTTCACAAATTAAACTGCTGTTTTAAAGAATGTGCATGCATGCATAATATATTACACACATACTGCACGTCTATATTTAGCTTCAAAATAGAGTGTTGCTCTCATTATCTTCTATGTGATGAGTGCGAAAGTTACCACTATGTAGTGACTGAATACAAGAGCAAGGTGGCCATCTTACAATACATAAGAAGAGTGATCTTCCCATAGTAATACAAAAAAAGGCTAAAAGTGCATCACTCTCATAATGAAAGAGCAAATGAAAAAGCCTATTGTATCTATTTAAATGTGTAATATCTAGACTGGTTATCTGCTTTGGGTGCACACTGTGCAGATAGTGGAATGTCATTAGGTCATCTAGAATCTTATGTGTCATCAAGGATCTGAATCCTACAGTTGGGATCTTCAGGATGGGAGAGCTTACTGACTGGATGTATATTAGCTAGCTCCTGTCCCAATCATCTAAGCTTTGGCAGTCCAGCACCAAAATGCTATGGCACAGTGAGCAGGGAGTCCACGTCTGGTTGCCCCCAGGTAACTTAGGGTTGCTGTTGGTACTCTTGTTCAGAGAGGAATTGCCATAGCATTTCAGTGCTGGACTGCCCATGTGGGCGGGACAAAGGCCCTCATTACGAGTCGGGCAGTACGGGGTTAATGGCACCGGTAAAGGTGCCGGTGCCGTCAACCCGTACCGCCCGATTACGAGTTTCCCTCGCGGGACCCGTTCTGCACGTTTGGTTTTACTAGACGTGCAGAGCGGGTCCCGCGAGGGGAGGAGGGAGCAACAACGGGCCATCTCGTAATGGCCCGTTGTTTGTTTCCTCTCCCATTCCCATTCAGCCCTATGGGGGCTGAAATGGGAATGGGGAAGGACCGTGTCCAGGTCCTTGGAGGGAGGAATTACCGGGCCTTCCGAACTCGGAATGGCCCGGTAAGTCCTCATTCCGAGGACCCGGACACAGACGCGATTTCGGCGGCAGCCATGCCGCCAATAGCGGCATGGCTACTGCCGAACTCGTAATGAGGCCCAAAGACTGATATGCAAATGGATATTTCCCATCTGTCAAAGGTACAGTGAGCAAAAAGCAGATGGCTGCGAACTCTCAATGTGGTTAACAACCACTGAACAGGTTATCATGCTTTGTTCTTCCGAGAGAGGGGCGCCTGCTACCTTTGTTGAATTCTTTGAAGGAACTTGGGGTTGGTCACCCTAGGTTACCTGGGGGCAACCAGACGTGGACTCCCTGCTCACTGTGCTTAGAGAGGCTCAGCTTCACCTCACTGATGATGCCCAACAAGGCTGAAACACGTGTATGGGGTTGCAGGTGGTACTCTTGTTCAGGGAGGAATTGCCATAGCATTTCGGTGCTGGACTGCCCATGTGGGCGGGACAAAGACTGATATGCAAATGGATATTTCCCATCTGTGAAAGTTCCAGTGATCAAAAAGCAGATGGCTGCGAACTCTCAATGTGGTTAACAACCACTGAACAGGTTATCATGCCTTGTTCTTCCGAGAGAGGAGCGCCTGCTACCTTTGTTTAATAATAAAGCTCATCTACTTTCATAATAATCAGTCTCAGCATCGTACCTGATCTCCAGTAATGTGGATACTACAAAATGTAACCTGGTGTATGGAAACTCCACTAATACACAGATTGGTAGTCCGACATACTCGTAGAGCAATCAGAACTCCAATCTTTAAGTTACTAGGCTCCAAAAACAGTCATGCGAAATATAATCACTAGCAGTAGGCTCTATAATGCTTATTAAAAGAACCTTTCTTATCATTGAGAAGACGCAGACATTAAATTAAATTCTCAATACCAGTCGATATTTTCGTTTAGTCCTTTCTCTACATGGTTAGTCAAAAAAATGATACGTTGTTCTTCATCATATAGTAATTTATTGTCTTTTGC
This sequence comes from Ambystoma mexicanum, assembly GCF_040938575.1. Lineage (NCBI taxonomy): Eukaryota > Metazoa > Chordata > Amphibia > Caudata > Ambystomatidae > Ambystoma > Ambystoma mexicanum. The sequence goes on along the minus strand of NC_090925.1, from coordinate 13,005,235 downwards.
TGGGCTGCCACTTGGGGGTAACTTCATTAGGATCGTCCATCCAGTTATTCACTAGCGTGATCCATTGCTAAGAAGTGCCCTGCTAAGGGGGCATACAAGACTGCTTTTCAAATACAGCTTTTATGTTCTGTGATGCGTGTTTTGATCTTTCTCTCTGTCTTGCCTACACACAATTTTCCACAAGGACACCAAATGGCACGTGATCATAGCATATCACGTAAAGTTTGAATTGCAAAAAAGCAAGGCCTTCTTTGCTGCAATTCAAGCTTTTCTTTTGTTTTTTTAGTATGCAGGGGACACCCCCACAACCCCCAAACCTAAAAATACCAAACTAGGGGAGCGAGGGACAGCCCTGCAACCCCCCAATCCCCTAATTCAGTATTTTCAGATTCAGTATTTTTTACCTATGCCGAATGCGACAAAAAAGTGCATTCAGCATTTATTATTCGATCTTATCGTGCAATCCCACATAAACAACCATACTTGGATCCACAATTTCTCTAGGGCAATATCAACTTCCTTGGACATTTGAGTTTGAGGGAGCAGCTACATTGACTGCACAGAGTGTGACCTGTAGGTTTGGTCACCCCCCATGTTTCTGTAATTCTTGTTTGAATCAGTTTAGGTATATAGATGGAATTTCTTGTGACTAGGTCTTTCAAGTTCTTACCTCTTCTAAAAGCGTTTAATGGTCGATTTAGTAGTGTTTTACCTCCCTCCAATATATGCCAGTTCTTCTTGATAATGCTGTTGATTTTATTAGATGAAGGATTAAAGGTACTCACATGCACGATATTATCGTTTTTATCTGTTTTACCTCTATACTCCAATAGTTCTTCTCTGTGGTTGTTGGTGGTCCTTTTGCAAGCTTTCTTGACTATAGACTTAGGATAGCCTCTAGTTTTTTGTTTTGCACTTAGTTTAACAGCTTCAGACCCGAAAGCTGATTTCCTAGAACTTTGGGGGCTAGAGTCTTAGAAACTGTCCCAATGGTAAATTGACTTTGGTATGTCATGGATGCCACTGGAATATAATAATAGGAAGTTCCTGTCTGTAGGTTTGTGAAACGGTTTCACTTTTAAGGTCTTATCCGACAAGTCTGCCTCAATGGTTATGTCTGGAAAATGTATTTCCGATGAACTATGACAGGCGGTAAAGTCTAGAAATTAATCTTGTACATTTAGCCAAATGAGAAAATCTTCCAAGGAAGCGATATCACCATTCCATATCAGAATATCATCGATGTCGCGTTTACACAACTGAATCGACTTACTATAAGGGTTAGTCGGTTCAAACATTCCATGTATAAGTTGGCCACAGTAGGTGCTACTGTAGACCCCATCACAGTGCCATCTATGTGTACAATTTGTTATTGAAGGTGAAACAATTCTCTGAGAGAGCCATTTCGGTACACCGGGGAATAAAGCTGTTAGGAGTATCGCCTTCTGTCCTTTTTGAAAGTAGTAGCTCCTCTATCACTTCCAGACTGATTTGTTGGGGAATGCAAGTGTATCAAGGGCATAGTCTTGAATTAGATGAATAACTTCTGTTATAAGCACACCACACTTGTGTTAGCCTTCACACAACATGGTTCTAATGGCACTTATCTGATGGCTCCCGCATGCGAGTCCAGAGGCTGCTGATCGAAGCAGCGTACAAAGCAAACTTCCAAATGCCTGTCCCCAATGCTCACTGCAGCTACCCTTCACCCCAGGACATCAGAGTAGGGACGGAAAACTCCCCAGGATCACCTCCATGGCCCAGGAACAGAATACCCCCCATGTTCACTACCACAGCGCGGCCGCTTCTATACCCAAGATGCGCTCTCTGCCACACTGTCATCCATGGAGGAACACAAATAATTTGTCTGGTGGTTGGTGCGAATCACAAGCACCTGCACTGGGGAATGAATCCCCTTTAACCACACGCGTGTGTGCACACACTCTCAGTGTCAGAGCTTCCCCTTGCTCCACACGATTCTGACGCAGGCTCTCAGACCAGGATTCCTGACACCTTGGCTTGATTCCCTTTCTATACTTGTTTCCTTCCTTCCTTGCCTTGAACCGTTAACTGCAGAAGTTCAAGCTTTACGGCTAGAAAACCAGACCATTCGACAAGCACTAGTGAATCCATGAAGTTCAATGGATCACCTAACAAGTTAAAGGCATTTATAGCCCATTGTGAGAACACCTTTTCATCCACACCAGTTCCTCACAGATAGAATTAAAGTAGAATACATGGTGACAAATATGGTGGGTAGTGCCCTGGCTTGGGTAACCCCTCTTGTAACCTCAAACAGCCACTTATTGAACACCTTTGACTCCTTCTTGACAACCCTGAGGAATGTTCAAAAGACCCAAATCTACCCATTGTCACGATTGTGCCACTTGTAAGCGATATTCAATCAACACTACAGCTAAGTCAATGCCTAGTCTGGGATGCTGAGGAAAACCCTTATTGATGTATTTTTATATCCAGTTCAGTACTCTGGATGACAACCCTTGTATAACACCCCCCTCTTAGAATCCCCCTGACCCAACTGAGCCAAGAAGTAGGTTTGTTTTGCAAATTAAAAGGTTTATTTGAAAATGTAAACAATATATATATATCACATTTCTATAAATAAATTGATAATGGATATTACACTTGTGAATATGAGCAGTAGTCCGCAAGAGGTAACTTATGAATAGGAACAGAAGAATAAGGTGGGAAAGACATGCTTTATATGGTTCAAGGAAACGCGAGGTGGAATAAAATGCAGTGCAGAAATAACTTGTTATGATTTTAGCAAAAGGTAATATGATCACTTTTTCTTTTGACAATTCACTCCCCCCCTATGCAATACAAGAAATGGAAGGAGAGCACACAGTCTTCAAGAATCCCAACAAATCACACTTTATAATGCAATACACAGTTCCAGTTCTCCCAGCAAGCTTAGGGAAAACAGGGATGAGTTTTAAACACAGGCGAATTACTTTAATGTGGTTTGCAAGGAAGTGAAAAGGTGCTAAAATTGCTTTTAATTCCCTCTAGAGGTTCAGGGTAGGTGATGGCTACTTTATATTAGTTCAGGCTCACTTTAACAATACTCTATGATTGATTAGCAGATTGCAAACGAATTTTAGCAAAGAGAAGCAAAAAGCTGCTGATTTCTACAGATGAAGAAATCGGGCCAAATCGCAAATCGCGGTAAATTTCGCGAGTGCGTGTCTCGCGATTACGGAAGAAGTATAGGGAGTAGGAGGTCGGTTCTAGGTTCGTTGGAAAGCCTAGATTCTAAGCGTTCAGATGAAAGTTCCTAGCACAAACGGTTCCGGAGATACAGATGATTTAATAAAGGTAGATTTTCGGATTTAAAGTAAAACTCAAAATGACAGGTGACAGCTTGCAGCTGCAGAATTGACAGGTGACAGTTGTGCAGCTTTAAAAATGACAGATGACACGATTTCTAGGAGGCTGTTCTAATTAGGTTAAAATAGCTTGAATTAGATTATTTTAACTAAGAGATTGGGTTCTTCACAGTTCTGGCGGATACTCACTCCTAATTTTGAAATGAATGGGCCTCGTCACGGATCTGGTCAACTGGACTGGACTGGGCGGTTCTGCTCACAGCGTCTGAGTCAGCTCTGCTCTGCTGGTCTAGCCTCTCTGGATACGGCGGGTCAATCAGGCACGGGTTCTGCTCACAGCGGTCTGGGTCTGGGTCTGGTCTGCGGTTCCGGCAACAGTTCTTGGCAAAGAATTCAAACAGCTCGATTCTGAAGGCCTGCTGAGAATACTTTTGCTTGCAGTGGGCCTTCTAGGTTCAAAGTTCTGTAGTCTATGTTTAGCTTGGAAGTCCAAGTGTTGGATCTCTGGATGTGAAGTCGTCAGTCAGCATGCTCCGCAGCAAATGGAATTGAATGTCTCTACCTGTCCCAGCAGTCTCTTTTTATGTGTTTTGAAAATGGATGTGTGCCTGGGCCTAGCTAAGCCTGCCCCTCTCTACTTGTCATTGGCCCAATTCTCCCCTCTCCCATGATTGGGGGAAGGAAATGGATTGTCATCATGATGAGGTCTGTTTATGGGTCAGAGGATCCTCCCCTGGTCAATTTGCACAACAATCTATTTCTGACCCAAATACAGATTTATCTATGTACCATTTTTCTAATATTATAGGTCCAGTTAACATATTTTCTGTAGCACCAAACCATCCGATCCCTGTCTTTGTACGATGTCGTGTCCACTGATGACAGAATTCTCCCCTTTTCATCCAGATAACGACCTCTAAACCTTTCCAGATTTTACACAAATGTTCACCAGGGACATGGGTTACAGATGATAAAGTGTCAGATATTTAACATGCATACATTTGGAGTAACAACCTTTTTTCCGCTACTATCCCCAGGAACATACCACAGGGTCTTAACACCTCTTAAAATGTGCACAGAAAAATCACAAGAACAATGATATTAATTATATAATTTTGACCAGTCCGCACTATGCGTTATCTATCTTTTTAAAATTATGGTCTGGTCAAAAAGGGGTGTGGCTTCCCACATCACAGGGTGGAATAACTGGTTTATCCACTTCCCCCAAGCTCAGCTGCTAGCAGAGGCACTGCCCCTCCCAGTTTCCCCCAACAGGAAGCCACTTCACGGCCCCCCCAATATAACATTTGCCTGAGCCAAAGAAGGCCCATTGTTCAATTTCCTGCAGTCCCCAGCTGCCCCTCCCCTTTCAATCAACATGGCCATGTGACCTCCTTTTTGTGGGGCAACAGAATGCAGCTAGGCCTGGGGCGAGTGGCTGAGCAGGTTTCAACTCCTGTCGGGGGTAGTTGTCAGGCAGAATCCAGTTTCATTAAGCCAGGTTTCAGCTAAATGTCACTTTTTGTTCCCAGTTTTCTACATTCAAATCAAACTGACAATTTTTACACATGCAGCTAGAATGCTGATTCTAAGTTCAAAACTATGACATTTCAACAGTTACAAACTATGTGACACTCAAAAGTAGGTCCCTCATTTCATTTAAACATTTTGATTTTAGTGGTTTTCAGTTCAGTTTAACTTAAGCTGCTGACCTCCACAGCTCAGCCAGTTTTGTTATGAACATTGTTGTGGGCTCTTTTTCTTTCCAGATTTTGTATGTACACAAAACTTCATTCTGTCAAATGTCTGCTGGTGTTCAGTGAGATTTTTGAATATCCTGCAATGTTTGAAAATAGGCATTTTGAGCTTGGATTCAGAGAAACCAGGGTGATTTCAAAGGGATTTTTAAGCTAACAGGCACTGCTGTTTTTCCTTTGGCACACATTCCACTCATGGCACCCCTGGCCCATCACGCTCGCACTGGTGGGTGGAAGGTTAGGCGACCATTTTGGTGTGCGCACAAACTGCGCGGTTCTCCTATTCTGGCGTGAATGTGGGTGGTGATAGCTCATCCCCACATCCACCCAGTCTATTGATTTAGTTTGTTCTGGGATAGAATAATGGGCGGCGACAGCTCATCTCCACATCTACCCAGTCTATTGATTCAACATGGGTCAAAACCCTTGACAAATCCCCCCGCCCGACTGCGCTTTGATTCAAGTCGAGGGGAAGTCGGGTGCAAAGGAGGTTTTGAGCCCTTGCGCTGATATGTCCGCATTATCTTCTTCCAATTCTGTAGATGGCACAGTTCAGCATCTTTTCCTCCACCCAGTTGGATCGATCGGTTCTCCTCGCCGGTCCTGATGGGAATATTGGGCGGTGCCCCAGGCCCCTCGGGTCTCTGCTCCAGTCCCCGGATCGTCCTCCTTGGCCAGTCTCCAGGTTTTCTTTCTCCTAGGACGACAAAGGAAAGCGGCAATACCTATTCGTAGACATTTCTTCCCCACCATTGATATAGTGGGGTGGCATATACATTTTATAGTCAAAACATTTGCGTTCTTATTTTAACAAAAAACAAGATACAATTATGAGACATTTTTTTTTCCAAATCATAATATTTTAGAGACTATGTGTGGGATATTTTAGGGTTGGAATTGAATTACTCTGGAGCGGTCCCCTCTGGTATTGCAGAGGACTCCTCCAGTTGTTGCAGAGTGTGTCTGGGATGGCAACACTTTAGCTGATTTATATGGACCCACTTGTCTTCCCCCTCTGCCAAACCGCCTTTGGGGATGCAGATCTTGTAGGCCACAGGGGAGATTTTGTCTATAATTTCAAACGGTCCCTTCCATGTAGGCAAACATTTTCGCTGTTTGGCCTGGTTCCTTTGGAAATTGTATAGATAGACCTGATCACCCACCTTATATTCCTTTCGGGTAGTTTTTAAATCATAGTGGGTCTTCATGCTGTTGGCTGATCTTTCTAGATTCCGCTGAGCATAGGCAAAAGCATGCTGAAGGTGTTTCCTTAAATTCTCCACATACTCATGAGTCGTGGAGGCATTTATCAACGTTTGCTCTTGGGTTCTGTAGAGCAAATGCTGGGGAAGCACCATCTTGCGTCCAGTCATCAACTCAAATGGTGACATTTTAGTTGCAGATGAAGGGGTAGATCTGATGGCCATTAGGACCAGAGGTAATCGGATATCCCAACTTGGCCCAGAATCTGACACAAACTTTTTTAATATGCTCACAATGGTTCGGTTGTATCTTTCCACTGCTCCAGAAGAAGCTGGCCTGTAAGCAATCTGTAACTTCCTTTTGACCCCCAGTTGCTCCCACATCTTTGTCATTACTTCACTGGTGAAGTGGCTACCTCTGTCTGACTCAATCCTTTGAGGTAGACCAAAATGGGAAAAGATGTGGTTAATCATCAGGGCAGCTGCTGTTTCTGCCTTGCAGTTTGGGGCTGGGAGACATTCCACCCACTTGGTAAACAAGCAGGTAACGGTCAACATGTACTTGTGTCCTCTAGACGAGCGGATTACAGGGCCTACAAAGTCGATTTGCAAATCTGACCATGGCAGTGTCATCCCCCTCTTTTGGAGAGGCGCACAGTGTGTGAGGGATGATGGCTGAAATTGTTCACACACAAGACACCCCTTCAAGTATTGGTCGAGGTCTTGCCCCATGTGTGGCCAGTATGCAACCTCTCTTAAGATTTCCAGTGTTCTGTGAAACCCCCTATGACCGGTGGTGGCCCCATCATGGGCGTGACTTAACATCAGGCTTCGGAATGAGGTAGGGACCACCCACTGATCATGGCCAGCTTGGGATTTCCTTACCAACAAACCGTCTTGGATTCAGAACCTTTTTAGACATTTCATCAACACTCTTAGGTCCTCTTTCCCAATGTAATCGGTATCGTCAGGGGAAAGTTCTCAGGGTCCTCAAGGTGTTGGTAAAACTTAACAATAATTGGATCCCCCTTCTGAGCTGTAATTAAATCAGCATCAGGGGTCTCCTTACTCCATTGGGCAGTTGAAAGATCATTGTGAGCATTTGTGTGGGACCTAGTGATAGCAGTGACCTGGATTTCCCCCAATAGGGACTCAATCTCTATTAGATCCCCTTGGATGGCCCCGGTTTGGCCAGCTGATCAGCTAAGTCATTTCCCGTTTTGTCTGGTCCCTCTACTTTGGAATGACCCTTGATCTTTTTCCAGTAGATGGTCACCCCATTCGAGGTGACCAGATCATCAATGTTTTGGATTAACTTCCCATGTTTCAAGGGTTTGTTATTAGCACATAACATTCCTCTGCTTTTCCAATTTACCAGGTGCTCCACGAACCCGTTCCGTACATAAGCCAAATCTGTGATTATGACCAGTTCGTGGAGTTGATGTTGGACAGCAGTGAGGATGGCCTGATGCACAGCCATCAATATATGCCACCTGACTACTTCGGGGACCAATTTTGTATCGAGCGGAGGGTTCTGGGGACTCGTTCACCCATGCATTCCCTACGCCGGACACCAGTTCTTTCTCCCCATTGTTGTCAACATGGTAAGAGCATCCATCCACATAGACAGTGGGCATTCCCTCACACTTGTCTTCTTCAAAGACTTTGTGTGGGGAATTAAGGTATGCCTCCATGTTGTCCTTGATTTTTAGACTTTCTTCCTCGAGACAGTTTTCTCTGGCACAATCATGCAAGTCAGCCAGACCTTGCGCGAGGGGACTCTTCTTGTTTTGGCCATATCTGACCTCCACAGGAAAGCCTTCCATTGACAGAATCCAGGAAGTAATTCGAGAATTACTCACATTTCCGGCCCAGATTCTGTCACTTTGGAGATATTGCAGAGGCTGGTGTGGAGTCTCCACTATGATGCGTTACCCCTGGATAAACGGGCGGTAATTCTTCAATGCCCACACCGTTGCCAGGAGTGCCTTTTCACAATCGTTGAATTTTTCCTCCACAGAGGATAAAGTTTTGCTCGCATAGGAGATTACTTTATTGACCTTGTCATGCTTTTAGTATAATACTGCCGTCAAGCAAGTATTAGAGAAGCCTGTCTCTAGGAAGAACTCCTTGTTTCTGACAGGGTAAGCTAGGCAAGGCGCTTGTGAGAGGCTTCTTTTGAGTTGTCTTACTGCCTCGGATTGTTCTGGACCCCATTCCCACTTGACCCCCCCTTCAAGAGATGAATCAGGGGTCTAGTGATCTCTGCGTAGCCTTCAATGAACTTTCTGCTGTAATTAGTCAGTCCAAGGAGGCTCCTTAGTTCCCGCAGAGTTGTGGGGTCTTTCAGTTTCTGAAGTGCTTCCACTTTCTTTTCCTGGCAACAGAGACCCTGAGGAGTAATCTCATGCCCCAAGAAATTAACACGGGTTCTACACCACTGTGCTTTCTGAAAGGAAAGTTTTGCTCCGGCGGCTCTCAACTGCGTCAGAACATAACGGATCTCCGCTATGTGTTCCTCCACAGATGAACTTTTGATGAGGACATCATCTACATAAGCCAGGTTACCCCTCGCACCCAGGTCGGGCATGGCCTTATGTAAGAAAATGTTGAATTCATTGCCGGAGTTGAGGTATTCCCAAGGGAGTCCGGGTCCATGTGTACTGATGGCCCCCAAAGGTAAAAGCCAGTTTGTATTGGTCCTCCCTACTGACAGGCACGGTCCAGTATCCATTGGTCAGGTCTATTGCAGTGAATACTTGTGACCCCTGGATCTGGGCCAGCCCTTGGTCAATGTAGGGAAGAGGCCATCGGGAAGTATGGACCCGTTTGTTGAGCTCCCTAAGGTCGGCGCAGAGTCTCCACTGGCCGTTTGGCTTCAATATTCCCAGCACCGGATTATTGAAGGTGCTGTGTACTGGACGGATTATTCCCCGGAACTCAAGGTTCTTAATTATTTCAGTAAGGGACTCCATGGATGCGAGAGGCAAACGATATTGCTTCACAAACACTGGAGTCATTCCAGGGTCCGTGGGAATTGTTGTGGTGTGGATGTCGATGCGACCACAGTCATATGAGTCTACCGCAAAGAGATCTTGGAAATCCAAGAAAACTTGTTTCAACTTTTGCTTCTGTTCCAGAGTCACACAGGCATCAGCTAGGTTGACTCTCTCTTCCACCATCTGCCTGAAGCCTGGAAAGACTTCTGGTTTGGCTATCTCCGCGGCCTCCTCCAGCTGGGTAGAGAAGTCCCTGGTCAGAGTGCTGATTTGGACTGGGGGCTTCAGGTGGGAAAGGCAGCCCTCATGGACCTGGAAAATCACCTCATCCCTCCTGAAGTCACAAGTCACATCTTCCTTACCATAAGGGCAAGAAGTGTACACCAGGAAGTTCCCCCCATGCCGGGTGAAAATCCTGTCTGGTGTTGTGTTGTCATCACTGTCACTGTCAAAACAGTCCTTGGGGATTGGTCCTAACAGTTCATTTCCTAGATCAATGGAAAAATGTCGGTCATCAACCGCCATTCCAAAATTGGTGCCTGCGGCTAGAGTAATACTCTTTAAGTCACTGTTATCCACCTCTATTGGAATGGTGTCATGTTCTATGTTGACTAATGGTGTTGGGTTTACCCCTAACCCTTGCTGCTGGAGAGAAGCATTTAGATGAATATAAGCATCAGGGTTTTTCAATTTTTGTCCTCTTTTAACTTTCACTTCCAGGGAGAATTGTCGGGTCCTTTCTGGGATGGTGACTTCCTCTTTGAGCTGAATTTCAGCTGCATAAGGTAGCAATTGAGCTGACCTAAATGCTTTTTCCGGATCATCAAAGCCCATGGGATTATCCGCTAATCGGGACCAAGCTTTGAAGTTTATTAGGTCCAAACTAATGGCAAAGCGATTGAGAATGTCACCGCCTAAGTAAAAGGCGGCAGTGACGTCTCGCACGACCCAACAATTATGGACTATGCTCTTGTTGCCAATGGAGATTTTGAGCATACACCTGCTTGGCAGGAGATGTTTGGAATTAGGTGCTTCCAGGTCCATTTATTTCCCATTTGTCTAATGTTTGAATGTGGGAATGGCTGGATCTTTAGGGAGTTGGCGGAACATGGCTTCGCTGATGAAGCTCTTACTGTTTTTCACACACACTCGGGCGAGAACAGAGTCCTTCCCATCATTTAACTGAACAGGGATGAACAACTGCTCTCCAATTTGCTGAATATCAGCCAGGCTCTGAGCTGATTTCACATCTTTCTGGATTATAGGAGTGGGAGTATCTGATTGTGGATTGGTAAAGAATTTCAGAGTGTTTCCTTCCAGTGTGGAATACCACCTTAAACTGGAAGGAAGGTTGATTTTCAGAAATAGAGAGGACCCCCCATCACCAGTCTGTTGTCCTACTGCTATTACTGTCACGTCTGGAATTTGGTTGTTCTGGAAGTGAAATTCTACTTGGTCAGATTTTTGTTCAACCATGTGGCAGGTGCCGTTTAAACTAACATGGTTGACACTCTGTTTTAATTTTATTGGTCGGCTAGTCTGGGTCCAGAGGACCTTGTTTACGCAATCTAATAGGGGTGACAACCTTCTCAGGAGGTCATTCCCTAGTAAACAAGGGGTGCCCTCTGGAGTCACTACTATGACCGGTTGTTTCACCTTGTGTCCCCGTATTTTGATGTCCAAATCTGCAGTCCCCTCGACAGGAATTTCCTTCCCGTCAAAGTTCTGCAGTTATCCAGGAAGAGAGGTGAGAGGAATACGGTAATTCTCCCCCCTTCCTGCATTTAGTTCATCAAAGGCCCTTTTGGACAGAAGGGTACCTTGGGATCCTGTGTCCACCAGTGCCAAAATTGTACCCTGCCCCTGTACTTGTACCGGGGCATAATATCTTCCCTCCTTCTCCTCAAGGGGGCACAGATAATGCCCATTTTTGGACAACTGGTGGGCTAACTTTCTGGTTTTGGACATTGCTAGCGAAGAGATTTGGGCAGAATTCTGTGGAGAGCCTGGGGAATCTGAAAGAAAAAGTTGGCAACTGGAAATGGTTTCGGGTTCTGGGCCGCCCCCCCTTTTTGGAGGCAGTCATCAGGATGGGTTTGTCCCATGGGATTTTGGTATTGTCGGTTCTGGGATGAGATGATGGGCGGCAGTAGCTCAGTCTCCACATCTCCCCAGTCTGGATTGCAATCCCTTGGGACCCATTTTTCTTTGGGAGGAGTTCCCCCATCTCTAAAGGAGAAGATCCTTTTCCCAGGATCCTCCGAGGATTCCTCTCCCTCAAATTGGAAGATCTGTACCTCTTCCACAAACTGGGCCTGTTTGGGTACTTTGTTTCTCCTACCCCCCTCTGCTCCTTTGGAGGCAGACTTTCAGGGGCAGGAGATTTTGTTTCCGGTTCCTGGTTTTCCATGGGCTGTTTACAAGTTGGGAAGGAAGCTTCCTCCAAGGCTTTACACCCCCCTTCCCCTTGTGCCTCCTCCCTGGGAACCGGTGGGTTATCGGGGTGCTGCCCCCGTCATTGTTCTGGAGCACCAGGTCCAGAGTTTGGGGCATTCTGCGGTGGCATACTCATCTGGGGGTTCTGTTGAGCCCTCAGTATGTGACCCAGATCTCGTGCCATATTTTGGACCTGGCACTCAAGTTGTGAAACCCGCTCAGGCTGATACGGGGCTCTATTTTCTACCCTGGGCTGATCCCGGGAAGGGTAGCTATCCCTTCTCTGGTAATACCCCGGATTGGGAAGATTTGGGTACCCCTCCACCCTTGGCCTCCCCTCTCCCAGATTAGGTTGTCTGGGCTCAGGGAATTGGGGAAAGAAGGATGGATGATTTTGGGGCTGGAAATTGGGTGGATACCTGGGGAAAAAGTTCTGCCTAGGATTTGGTGAATTTCTGACCTCCTGGGGGAAGTTGGGAGGGAAGTTCCCCGGGTCAGGTGCTTGGCTGGATCCCCCCCCTTGGGCTGGAGGAGTCCACACATAACCCAGGATTGGTTGGTTTCCCTTGTAGCGGGGACTTACATAGTCAGGGGAGTGGGGGACCCCATTTGTGGGACCACCTCCTCGACGACTCCCTGTCTGTGACTGGCCCGAGGGCCTTCTGGGCTGTGAATTATTTGGTGCAGGCAGGTTTTTAGGCCCCCCCCATCTCCAAATCTAAAACGGGGGCAACCTTTACCTCTGCCACCTTGGCAGCAGCAGGGGTGCGGTTGGTTTTGGGGTTTTTCGGCGCGTTCTTTTTATTTTCGATGGGCTTCTGCACCTCATAGATCCAGGTAGCCTGTTCAATGACCCAGTCTAAAGATCTTTTCTCATGAAAATCTCTCACGAGCTGGGTCATTATGTATTTGGGTAAGGCATGGAAAAAAGTATTGATAAATTCTCTGATATCCGTGCGCACCCTTCTGGTGGTCTGCGCAAAAGCACGCTGTAATTCTTGCACAAACTCTTGTGGGGCCTGATCCTCCCCACATTGCAAATTGTAGGCTACCTTGCGAGCCTCTTGAGGATTTCTGTGCACAGAAAAATGGTTCAAGGTGGCCGCCCTGTATGTGGATGTTACAATTACAGGGTATAACACTAGCACAACACCAAAAAGGATACTCAGATGTACAAAAAGGATACAAGTTGAGTTCCCGTAGAGCTTCACCCGATTGGCTATTCCGGGTGACGTCTAAGGAGAAGATTTTGATGATTGAAAACCTTCCAACCAATGCCACTCTCAGACTATTGATCAACAGACACAGCCTGATAGAGTAATTAGTGGAAAGGTCCAGATATTGGATGGATACCTCCAGTCTGTTGGATAAGAATAATACGTTTTAGTCGCTAGTCAATTAACCTAATACTATGTAAGGGTTAGATTAAGGATACACTAACCTGTAGTTGTATGGACTGAAGACTGAAGATTGAGTTCCAGGAATACAAATCCGAAAATAAAAACCAACGAAGGAAAAAGGGGAGGTTAGTAAGGTGACTAACCCGAACGGAACGAGGGCCGCACTAGGGACGGGTTGGTGCACACCGGATAGCGTCCATAAAGTTCAGTGCACTATCCTTGTAGGAAGTAGTTGGTTGAGGATCTGGATGGAAAAGGAAATTCCTAGAACATGATTGTCCAAAATAGGCTGGGACTGGCTGGGACATTTAGAGGTTTGAAATGGATCCGAAGACCAGATGTGAAAACAGCGCGGGTCCGGCTGGCAGTAATGAAAGAGCAGTTCAGGAAACCACCAGAAATAGCAGCGCGGGTCCAGCTGGTAGCAAAAGGGAAAAAGCAGTTTGGAAGCTGCTTAGAAGCAAGGTAGAAACCGAGCTCCGGAACGAAGATCAAAGAAACAACGATCAGAAGCACCGATTAGCGGGAGGCTTCCTGTTTAAATATGAGTCAGCTGACGTAAAACGCGTGAGTAGCGCGTTGACGTCCAGTCATGTGATACTCGCGCATACCTGTGGAATGAAACTGGTAATGTGAATGGTATGCGCGGTATGTTTAACAAAGAATGTTCGCCCATCCGCGGAAGATAATAAAGTCTGACAATGAACTAGCGGAAATGAAGGCGTTTGCCAGGAATCTTTCCCCAGAGTCGCCACCGAGTATAAAATGGTCTGGCTGATCTCTGGGCTGTAGGTGTAGGGTGCTGAACTCGAGCATGAGAGGACCTGGCAGGCATGACAGTGCCATCCCCCAAAGGGCGCGCCACCCCCCTGGAATCGTGGAATCGGCGCAGAAGAGCGGGAGCATGGATATTAGCGAGTGGTTCCCAGGAGCGGTCCTCTGGACCGTAACCCTTCCAATCGATGAGGTAATGTGGAACCCCTGCACGCATTCTCATGTCCAATATAGCCTGTACTTCGTACTCCTCGGAACCCTTCACAGAAAGAGCCACAGGCCGAACAGGTAGCCGAGTTCCGGCCACGAATGGTTTCACTAAGGATATGTGAAACACTGGATGTACTCTCCAATGCGAGGGTAGGTTCAAACGTATAACCACCGGATTCAACACCATGGTGATCTTGTATGGTCCAACAAAACGTGGCAGCAGTTTCCTTTTTCCCGGCATTCTCAGGTTCCTGGTGGACAACCACACCGACATACCCACTTTATAAAGAGGAGACGGACATCTGTTTTTGTCCGCGTATTGTTTGGAACGAACCTGCGCTTTCTCCAGATTCTTTTTAATTGAAGAATGCAAGGATGACAATTCCTTCAATTAATCGTCAGCCCTAGGAACCAGGCTGGAAGGCTCTAAGTCCACTGGAATGGACCTAGGATGTTGTCCATATAAAGCGTAGAACGGAGAAGTCCCCGTTGAAGAATGTACCGAATTATTGTATGCAAACTCGGCTGCGGGCAGTACCTCCAGCCAGGTAGATTGGTACTGTAAAGCCAAACACCGGAGGAATTGTTCCATTGTACCGTTGACCCGTTCCGTCTGTCCGTCTGTCTGAGGGTGGTAGGAACTAGACATGCGTTCATCCATTAGGAGGGCTGTTGACAATGCCCTCCAGAAACGAGACGCAAACTGTGACCCCCTGTCGGTGATGACCACGGAGGGTAAACCAAAAAACCGGAACACATGTTTCAAAAACAGATCAGCTAGAACAGCCGCTGAAGGAATACCCTGACAAGGCAGAAACAGTGCCATTTTCGTGAAATAGTCCACCACGACCCATACCGTGTCGAACCCTTGGATAGGAGGTAATTCAACCACGAAATCCATGGATATCATAAACCAGGGTTTATGGGGTACTGGCAAGGGATGCAAAAGCCCCATTGGTTTCTGAAGCGATCCCTTACTTTAAATGCAAATAGAGCAGGAGGTGACGTAGTCTATCACGTACTTGGACATGCCTGGCCACCAGGCCCACCTCCGGATTAATTCCAGAGTTTTCTTCTGACCTGGATGGGCCGCGACCAACGAATCATGACCCCAGTTTAACGCCTTGGCACGGGTATTTTCTGTAGGTAGATATAAGAGGCCATTGTAGTATGGGAGACCGCCACGTATATCTAGGTTCAGGCGTAGTACCTCTTGAGGATTCTGAGAGACCCAATCTGCAATCTCTTGTTTCAAAGACGGTTGAACAGAGCAACTACAAATCACCTTTTCAGCCAATAAGGTCGGCTTGCTTGAATCTTCGGTAACAACCGTATTGAGCCGGGACAAAGCATCGGCTTTGGTGTGTTCTCTGGCAGGGCGATATGTGATCCGAAAATCAAACTGGGCAAAAAATGAATGCCATCGAGCCTGCCGTGCGGTCAAACACTTCATCGTTTTTATGGCTTGAAGGTTCCTGTGGTCTGAATAAACACACACCGGATATTTAGCCCCGAGTAGATGATGTCGCCATGTCAGGAAGGCATCTTTGATGGCCAAAAGTTCCTTCTCCGTGACTGTATAGTTCCTTTCATAAGGGGCCAATTTGCGGGAGAAGAAGGCCACAGGATGTTCTGCTTCGGTGGATTTGCACACCTGGGAAAGGATAGCACCAATGGCCATGTTGGAGGCATCTGCCTCCACTATAAAAGGCAAATTAGGGTCAGGGTGCTGCAGAACCGGGGCAGTGGTGAAGGATTCTTTTAGCAGATCAAAAGCCTTTTGGACCTCTGTCATCCAGCGGAACGCAACCCTAGAACTTGTTAGTGCAGTGAGAGGTGCTACTGTCTTAGAGAAGTCGTGTATAAACCGCCTATAAAAGTTCGCAAAAACCAAGAAATGATTGCAAGGATTTGACAGAGACGGGTACAGGCCAATCCAGAATGGCTTTGACTTTAGACTGACTCATTCTAACTCCCAGACTGGTGATATCGTAACCCAGGAACTCAACCTCGGAAGTGGGGAAAATGCATTTTTCTGTTTTTACGAATAGGTGGTTTTCTCTCAGTCTCTTGAGAACCTTGGTGACATGTGTAACGTGATCCTGGAGGGAGGTTGAATATATCAGTATGTCGTCAAGATAGATGACTACAAACTGATCGATGTAATCACAAAAAATGTAATTCATGAAATACTGGAAGGTTGCGGGGGCGTTGCACAGGCCAAACGGCATAACAAGGTATTCGAAGAGACCGTACCGGGTCTTAAAGGCGGTCTTCCATTCGTCACCTTGTCGAATACGCACGAGATTGTATGCCCCCCGCAAATCCAACTTGGTAAAGATGACAGAAGCACCCAATTGGTCCAGAAGGACGTTGATCAGAGGCAATGGGTACTGGTTCTTTATTGTTATGGCATTGAGGGCCCTATAATCAATGCAAGGCCTGAGGTCCCCCTCCTTCTTTGGGACGAAGAACAAAGGAGAGGCCGCCTGGGATTGAGAAGGACGAATAAACCCATTGGCGAGGGCCTTGTTGACGTAGTCTTTCAAGACTGCATCTTCCTTTGGAGTAAGTGAGTGCACACGTCCAGTCGGTATCTTGGCGCCGGCCACTAGGTCGATGGGACAGTCGTATTGTCTGTGTGGTGGCAATACCTCCGCTTTACCCTTATCAAAAACGTCGGCATACGCGTTGTATTCAGTAGGCACTAGGACGGTGTTAGAGCGGAGTGCTCCGATACTAGGAGAACTGTCAAGGAAAGCCAGCACAGGCGTGGACACCACATTCGGCTCCAGAAAGCAGTTTTTATTGCAATAAGCCGATGGGTATTGGATGTGACCGGTTACCCAATCTACATGAGGGTTGTGCAATCTGAGCCATGATAAACCCAAAATCAAAGGGTATTGAGGCGCAGCTATCACGTCGAAAACCAGATCTTCAGTGTGGCCATCAGGCAGGGTTACCTTAATGGGAATAGTTTCTTCCGTTACCAAACCAGAAGACAAAGCTGATCCGTCAACAGTGTTGACAGATTCGGGTACTGTTTTAGTAACAGTGGGAATACCTGATTGTGTAGCGAACGTGATGTCTATGTACTTGTTAGAAGCACCGGAATCTAACATCGCTTTGGAAAAAACGGTGGTTCCGTTGAACTCCAAAGAAACTGCTACCTCTATGGAGGAGGCGACATATAATGCGGAGTCCTGTTTGGTACTCGACAAAGGAACCCCTGCTATTGCCGAGCTTTGGCGTTTCCCGCTTTTCTAAACGGTTTCTTAGGGCAAGAGACCAATAGATGCTCAGCGGAACCGCAATACATACATAGGTTGTTCTTGCGGCGATTCTCGCGTTCAGCAGGTGACAAGCGTCCACGTATAACGCCAATCTGCATGGGTTCGGGTTCGCTAGGAATAGGTTGAGACACACCAGGGTGACCAGAAGCTGACGTAAAGGATTTCTTCTCCCCTTTCCTTGCAGATCGCCGTGCATCTATTTGGAGGACTAAATCCAAAAACTCTGAATAGCCAGCAGGAACCACAGGAACCGTTGACAAAGCATCTTTTAGTTCTTCTGACAGTCCTTTGTAGAAAACAGCCGTTTTCTTGTCTTCAGGCCACTGGGTCTCTGCCGCCAGTTGATTAAAGCGAGCGAGGTAGGCCAAGAGTGTCTGGTTACCCTGTTGTAAGCTTAGTAACTCCAGATCTGTAGCCTGGTTAGCATAGCGCATATCGAATACCTTACTCATGGCAGACAATAGTGCGTCACAATCATAAAGTAAAGGACTATTTGACTCTAATAGTGGATTGGCCCAGGCTGCAGCAGAACCGCCTAAATGGGACAGCACAAAGGCCGCTTTAGTAGTCAAGTCCGGAAAGGAGCTGGGCCTACAGAGAAAGTGCAAGCGACATTGGTTTACGAAGGTACGATAGCATTTGGGATCCCCCTAAAACCTCTCGGGCGGGGCCAAGGGAAATTGTGTAGGCATCAAGACCTGTAACTCCCTGGAGGGAGGAGGAAAGCCCGAGCCGGAAGCCACTGGTTCCCCACCTGTCGCTCCCTGTGGTGTAGCTCGTATAGCGTCCTGCATTACGTCCATGCGGTGACGGAGGGTATCCTGAGCGGATATCATCTCGTGCCTTAAATCGGCTATGAGCTGTGTGAGGATTTGTAAGGGATCGGTACCCTTCCATCTTTTTAGGCTTCTGATTCTGTTACAATTACAGGGTATAACACTAGCACAACACCAAAAAGGATACTCAGATGTACAAAAAGGATACAAGTTGAGTTCCCGTAGAGCTTCTCCCGATTGGCTATTCCGGGTGACGTCTAAGGAGAAGATTTTGATGATTGAAAACCTTCCAACCAATGCCACTCTCAGACTATTGATCAACAGACACAGCCTGATAGAGTAATTAGTGGAAAGGTCCAGATATTGGATGGATACCTCCAGTCTGTTGGATAAGAATAATACGTTTCAGTCGCTAGTCAATTAACCTAATACTATGTAAGGGTTAGATTAAGGATACACTAACCTGTAGTTGTATGGACTGAAGACTGAAGATTGAGTTCCAGGAATACAAATCCGAAAATAAAAACCAACGAAGGAAAAAGGGGAGGTTAGTAAGGTGACTAACCCGAACGGAACGAGGGCCGCACTAGGGACGGGTTGGTGCACACCGGATAGCGTCCATAAAGTTCAGTGCACTATCCTTGTAGGAAGTAGTTGGTTGAGGATCTGGATGGAAAAGGAAATTCCTAGAACATGATTGTCCAAAATAGGCTGGGACTGGCTGGGACATTTAGAGGTTTGAAATGGATCCGAAGACCAGATGTGAAAACAGCGCGGGTCCGGCTGGCAGTAATGAAAGAGCAGTTCAGGAAACCACCAGAAATAGCAGCGCGGGTCCGGCTGGTAGCAAAAGGGAAAAAGCAATTTGGAAGCTGCTTAGAAGCAAGGTAGAAACCGAGCTCCGGAACGAAGATCAAAGAAACAACGATCAGAAGCGCCGATTAGCGGGAGGCTTCCTGTTTAAATATGAGTCAGCTGACGTAAAACGCGTGAGTAGCGCGTTGACGTCCAGTCATGTGATACTCGCGCATACCTGTGGAATGAAACTGGTAATGTGAATGGTATGCGCGGTATGTTTAACAAAGAATGTTCGCCCATCCGCGGAAGATAATAAAGTCTGACAATGAACTAGCGGAAATGAAGGCGTTTGCCAGGAATCTTTCCCCAGAGTCGCCACCGAGTATAAAATGGTCTGGCTGATCTCTGGGCTGTAGGTGTAGGGTGCTGAACTCGAGCATGAGAGGACCTGGCAGGCATGACAGTGGACCACCTTGAATGGTTTTGATCCTCCAGCCCTGCAAAGAAACTGGAGTATTCTGGTGAGAAGGTCCATTTGACATACTGGATGCAGCTACTGCTGTCCTTCACATGGAAAGTCTCCATCATTCGTTCATAGAGCTCCAAGTGTTCCCAAACAGAATACTTGGCGTTCTTATGATAAGGCGTGATGACACTCCTTATTGCCTTTATTTGTTTCAATGGGTCCTTAAGCAAGGTCCTTTTTGCCTTATTGGCCTTTTTGGTTCGGGTAACCCTGGTCCATTCATCCTCTGACTCAGAAGCACTGCTCCCAGAGGTGCCCGTCTGATCTTCCAGGTTTTCCCGGATTCTGCGAGCCTGGGAATGGCTGGCAGAATGTGGGGACCTGGTCTCCTGTGTCCTGTAATGCTCAGAGGAGTCTTCAGATCCCTCCTTGCTGCCAGGATTTGATGGGTACCCCCCCACTGACCTAACTGGGCAGAGGTTTTCAGGATGCCCTTAATGGGACTAATCTCCTTGGGTTCCCCACTAAATTGCACTGTGCTTGGGTGCCCATACCCGGATGCCCGCCCATCCATTCCTGGGAGGTACTGGCCAATGAGCCCCATACTTCTAGCTGGATAGTAATCTGCCATCCCCGTGGCCCTGGGCTCATGTGTGTGAGGGGACATGGGGGTGGCAGAGTCCAGGGACTGGGAGAGATGAAGGCCTCTGGTACTAGGGCTCCTGAGGTTATGCTCAGGAGTTTCTCTTTCCCAGCGAACCTCATCTCTATCCGCCCCTGTTGCAATGCAAGAGCCTGCGCTTTCAGTTCCTCAGTTAAGGCCTTACTAGACTCTATCAGTCTCTCCTGCATCGCTACCCGTTGCTGGAGCCTATCATTGTGCTGACAGAGAGCCTCATTTTCTCTCTGTGCCTCCTGAGTCGCCACCGAGTATAAAATGGTCTGGCTGATCTCTGGGCTGTAGGTGTAGGGTGCTGAACTCGAGCATGAGAGGACCTGGCAGGCATGACAGTGGACCACCTTGAATGGTTTTGATCCTCCAGCCCTGCAAAGAAACTGGAGTATTCTGGTGAGAAGGTCCATTTGACATACTGGATGCAGCTACTGCTGTCCTTCACATGGAAAGTCTCCATCATTCGTTCATAGAGCTCCAAGTGTTCCCAAACAGAATACTTGGCGTTCTTATGATAAGGCGTGATGACACTCCTTATTGCCTTTATTTGTTTCAATGGGTCCTTAAGCAAGGTCCTTTTTGCCTTATTGGCCTTTTTGGTTCGGGTAACCCTGGTCCATTCATCCTCTGACTCAGAAGCACTGCTCCCAGAGGTGCCCGTCTGATCTTCCAGGTTTTCCCGGATTCTGCGAGCCTGGGAATGGCTGGCAGAATGTGGGGACCTGGTCTCCTGTGTCCTGTAATGCTCAGAGGAGTCTTCAGATCCCTCCTTGCTGCCAGGATTTGATGGGTACCCCCCCACTGACCTAACTGGGCAGAGGTTTTCAGGATGCCCTTAATGGGACTAATCTCCTTGGGTTCCCCACTAAATTGCACTGTGCTTGGGTGCCCATACCCGGATGCCCGCCCATCCATTCCTGGGAGGTACTGGCCAATGAGCCCCATACTTCTAGCTGGATAGTAATCTGCCATCCCCGTGGCCCTGGGCTCATGTGTGTGAGGGGACATGGGGGTGGCAGAGTCCAGGGACTGGGAGAGATGAAGGCCTCTGGTACTAGGGCTCCTGAGGTTATGCTCAGGAGTTTCTCTTTCCCAGCGAACCTCATCTCTATCTGCCCCTGTAGCAATGCAAGAGCCTGTGCTTTCAGTTCCTCAGTTAAGGCCTTACTAGACTCTATCAGTCTCTCCTGCATCGCTACCCGTTGCTGGAGCCTATCATTGTGCTGACAGAGAGCCTCATTTTCTCTCTGTGCCTCCTGATTGGTCCTGGAGTACTGGGCCAGTCTCTGCTGCAGGAGGATTACCTCCTGAGTCCCATCCCTACTGGCCTGCTCCTTTCTTGCCAGAGCCTCCTCCACCCTCCTGGTGTGATCTAGCAAGCCCTGATGCTCTTTTTGGAGGTCACCCAGCCCCTGGAGGGCCAAGTGATTTTTTTCAATTTTTCTTTTTAAATGGCAGACTTCCTGGCCTAAGGTATCCCTTTCCTGACCAAGACCCTGCATTTGTGACGCCAGGTCGTCCCTCTGCCTTTGAAAGGCACCAGCTTTCTGGCGTTCTTCATCAAACTCTGCCTGGGTATCCAGGTCTTTCAAAATCAATTTATTGCTTTCCTCTTTCTCTCTGTCTAGTTGGATTTGCAGGGTGGCTACCTGCTCTGTGCATGCCCTGTTGAAATTGATCTGTTGCTCCAGCTTTTTCTGGCTCTGCAGTAAGGAGTCCAAACTGTCTTGGTGCTCCTTCTGCAAAGCCAGAATTCTGGTATCCTGGTCTGTCTTTTCCTGTTGCAGTATATCCATGTCCTCTTTTATTTTAATGATATACTGCCTACTATCTTTTTCTGACTCCTGGCTCCTCTGCAGCCTCTGCTCAGAAGAGACCAGGTCAGATTGGGCCTTTTCTAACGCCATCTGTTGCCTATTTGCCAGATCTTGGCCTTCAGCACATTTGTCCTGCATGGCTCCCATATATAGATACAAATGTGCCGCTATCCTGGCAATCTTATTGTGTTCATCTTTGGCCTTAGAAGCCATATATAATTCACTCAGGGCCACATGTAATGGACCCTGATCTCTCCATATATCTGACCCTGTTTCAGTGACCTGTTGCGCGATTGCCTGCAACCAGACCGTTTGGTCCTGATGAGTCCACTCACCTCTCACAAATGGCTTATGTAAGAAGTGCTCTCTGGCTATTTTCATATCTACCAAGGTCGTCATTCTGGAATTTGAGTTCCTTCCTGACTTACAGAAGTTTGTATTTTATTTTGCAAAACAGACCGTTTCCTTAGAGCGTTCCTTTGAGGGATGCTTTCAAAGTGTAAAACAGCGTGGTGATCTAACCGGATATGTGTATCTGGTCAGTTGGCACACTGTATTAATCTGCACAAGTGGTAAATCTAACCCAGACATCCCGGCTCCGAGCCCCCACTTTTGTAAGCGATATTCAATCAACACTACAGCTAAGTCAATGCCTAGTCTGAGATGCTGAGGAAAACCCTTATTGATGTATTTTTATATCCAGTTCAGTACTCTGGATGACAACCCTTGTATAACACCCCCCTCTTAGAATCCCCCTGACCCCACTGAGACAAGAAGTAGGTTTGTTTTGCAAATTAAAACGTTTATTTGAAAATTTAAACTATATATATATATCACACTTCTATAAATAAATTGATAATGGATATTACACTTGTGAATATGAGCAGTAGTCCGCAAGAGGTAACTTATGAATAGGAACAGAAGAATAAGGTGGGAAATAATGCTTTATATGGTTCAAGAAAACGCGAGGTGTAATAAAATGCAGTGCAGAAATAACTTGTTATGATTTTAGCAAAAGGTAATATGATCACTTTTTCTTTTGACAATTCACTCCCCCCCTATGCAATACAAGAAATGGAAGGAGAGCACACAGTCTTCAAGAATCCCAACAAATCACACTTTATAATGCAATGCACAGTTCCAGTTCTCCCAGCAAGCTTAGGGAAAACAGGGATGAGTTTTAAACACAGGCAAATTACTTTAATGTGGTTTGCAAGGAAGTGAAACGGTGCTAAAATTGCTTTTAATTCCCTCTAGAGGTTCAGGGCAGGTGATGGCTACTTTATATTAGTTCAGGCTCACTTTAACAATACTCTATGAATGATTAGCAGATTGCAAACGAATTTTAGCAAAGAGAAGCAAAAAGCTGCTGATTTCTACAGATGAAGAAATCGGGCCAAATCGCAAATCGCGGTAAATTTCGCTAGTGCGTGTCTCGCGATTACGGAAAAAGTATAGGAGTAGGAAGTCGGTTCTAGTTTCGTTGGAAAGCCTAGATTCTAAGCGGTCTGGGTCTGGTCTGCGGTTCCGGCAACAGTTCTTGGCAAAGAATTCAAACAGCTCGATTCTGAAGGCCTGCTGAGAATACTTTTGCTTGCAGTGGGCCTTCTAGGTTCAAAGTTCTGTAGTCTATGTTTAGCTTGGAAGTCCCAGTGTTGGACCTCTGGATGTGAAGTCGTCGGTCAGCATGCTCCGCAGCAAATGGAATTGAATGTCTCTACCTGTCCCAGCAGTCTCTTTTTATGTGTTTTGAAAATGGGTGTGTGCCTGGGCCTAGCTAAGCCTGCCCCTCTCTACTTGTCATTGGCCCAATTCTCTCCTCTCCCATGATTGGGGGAAGGAAATGGATTGTCATCATGATGAGGTCTGTTTATGGGTCAGAGGATCCTCCCCTGGTCAATTTGCACCCAAATCTATTTCTGACCCAAATACATATTTATCTATGTACCATTTTTCTAATATTATAGGTCCAGTTAACATATTTTCTGTAGCACCAAACCATCCGATCCCTGTCTTTGTACGATGTCCTGTCCACTGATGACAGAATTCTCCCCTTTTCATCCAGATAACGACCTCTAAACCTTTCCAGATTTTACACAAATGTGCACCAGGGATATGGGTTACAGATGATAAAGTGTCGGATTTTTAACATGCATACATTTGGAGTAACAACCTTTTTTCCGCTACTATCCCCAGAAACATACCACAGGGTCCTAACACCTCTTAAAATGTGCACAGAAAAATCACAAGAACAATGATATTAATTATATAATTTTGACCAGTCCGCACTATGCGTTATCTATCTTTTTAAAATTATGCTCTGGTCAAAAAGGGGTGTGGCTTCCCACATCACAGGGTGGAATAACTGGTTTATCCACTTCCCCCAAGCTCAGCTGTTAGCAGAGGCACTGCCCCTCCCAGTTTCCCCCAAGAGGAAGCCACTTTACGGCCCCCCCAATATAACATTTGCCTGAGCCAAAGAAGGCCCATTGTTCAATTTCCTGCAGTCCCCAGCTGCCACTCCCCTTTCAATCAACAGGGCCATGTGACCTCCTTTTTGTGGGGCAGCAGAATGCAGCTAGTCCTGGGAAGAGTGGCTGAGCAGGTTTCAACTCCTGTCGGGGGTAGTTGTCAGGCAGAATCCAGTTTCATTAAGCCAGGTTTCAGCTAAATGTCACTTTTTGTTCCCAGTTTTCTACATTCAAATCAAACTGACAATTTTTACACATGCAGCTAGAATGCTGATTCTAAGTTCAAAACTATGACATTTCAACAGTTACAAACTATGTGACACTCAAAAGTAGGTCCCTCATTTAATTTAAACATTTAGATTTTAGTGGTTTTCAGTTCAGTTTAACTTAAGCTGGCTGACCTCCACAGCTCAGCCAGTTTTGTTATGAACATGGTTTCGGGCTCTTTTTCTTTCCAGATTTTGTATGTACACAAAATCTCATTCTGCCAAATGTCTGCTGGTGTTCAGTGAGATTTTTGAATATCCTGCAATGTTTGAAAATAGGCATTTTGAGCTTGCATTCAGAGAAACCAAGGTGATTTCAAAGGGCTTTTTAAGCTAACAGGCACTGCTGTTTTTCCTTTGGCACACATTCCACTCATGGCACCCCTGGCCCATCACGCTCGCACTGGTGGGTGGAAGGTTAGGCGACCATTTTGGTGTGCGCACAAACTGCGCGGTTTTCCTATTCTGGCATGAATGTGGGCGGCGATAGCTCATCCCCACATCCACCCAGTCTATTGATTTAGTTTGTTCTGGGATAGAATAATGGGCGGCGACAGCTCATCCCCACATCTACCCAGTCTATTGATTCAACATGGGTCAAAACCCTTGACACACTGGTGCAACAATTGGCACCCATCGTGGACTATTTGGCACTCATTTGTTTCTGTAATACTCCCTGGACAACACCTATTCGTATTATTGTCTTTACTTTCCGTTTGCAAGGCTTTGGAACTTCCTTATTTACTTTTACAAATTACATGTCCCAGAATGCACCTTGTGGCAGTTCCCATTTCCTGGCTATCCCTATGCAGCAGTTCTAGCACTACACTCCCCAGAAGCCTTAGATAACAGTGCAGCTTTCGCTTTCCCAGGACTAGAGAGGGCGGAGGCCAATTACATTCAGGTGTGCTGCTCCAGGTGCTGCTAATTAGCCTACTTCAGCACAGGGCAGCTCAGTATTTAAGCAGCTGTCTGCAGGCGCACTGGTCTCTTGCATTGAGCTTTCTACCAGTCCTTTGTTGCCCTGTTCCTTGGATATTTGCTGTGTCCTGTGGTTTCCAGTTCCTGTTCTTGTTCCAGAGCCCTGTGCCTCCTGCTTTGCAGCCCTGCTTCTCAGCCCTCTCTCCCCTGCCTTTTGCCTGCATCTCTCTGCCTTCCATAGTGCAGCCCTGCTTCCTTGTTTGCAGCCCTCTATTCCCTGGCTACAGCCCCCTTGCTCTCTTCCTTGTTTGAAACCCTCTGATTCCTGGCTACAGCTTCCTTGCTCTCTTCCTTGCTTGCAGCCCCCTGTTCCCTGGCTACTCCCACTTTGCTTTCTACCATCAATTATCTTGTTCCTTTGCGGGTGCTGCGCCCTCTGCCCATGATTCCTGTCCTTAGCTTCCTTGAGTCTTCAGTCCTTCCCTTTTTTCCATCCACTTCAGTAGTACTGTTGCCTTGATTTTTCTCTGCTAGCTTTCTCTTGTCTTTCCAGCCCTGAGTTACCGTTCTTGATTCCCGTGTACTGTTTTCCGGTCCATTTAGATACTAGTTTTTCTGCCCTTCCTGTCTTCTGGTTCTCTGTCCTGAACCTTGCTCTCTCTGACTTCCTTTTCCCCTGGATATTTCTGTTCTTGTCTTCACTTGTGGTTTATGTAATTCCTATGTACAGAGTTTGGCTGCTGGATTTCCAGCAGGCAATCTCTGCCCCTTCCCTTGTCGCGTTTTAGTGTTGTACTTCGTGTCATTGTTTACAGTGTACTGGTTCCTGTTTCAGGAAGCAGTCGTTGTTCGGTTCCTGCTGGACCTGTGTAGGCTTCAGTCTTGTGAGTACTGTTACCTTGTTCGCGCCTTAGGGTTCAGATACAGACACCCACTGCTGTTGCTCCTAGCCATGAGCATTCAGAGTAGGCCCCTGTAATAACAATCTGTGCAGAAGGCTGGAGTTTCCCAAGTTCTGTGGAACACTCTTTCCCCATTCTGCATAGAACCCAAGATGGCACCCAGCGTGTTTGTTATCTTTGTATTCCCTGCCTCTTTTTGTTCACAACCTCTGTTGCCTATCCTTTCTTGTCTACAGGTCTCCTTGTGATCCAGCTTCTTGTGTGCCTTTCTCCCTTAGGCTTAGTGGGCACGTCTCTACCCTCAGGCCCCTCCTGACACGTATACTGCCCAAGACAGCTTGTTGGACTTCACCAAAGGTAGCCTAGACACATAGTTATGTGACCAAGTTTTAACATTAATCGAAGAGTTAAAGGATGAGCTGGCAAGGGTTACGCGTCCTTTGTTGACCTGTTGATGTTGGTACTGCAATTGGACTATAGGATTCAAGAAAGGAAGCCCAAATGGCGGAAACATCAGATACCCCTTTACGTACCTCTTCTTAACCCGAACCCATGCAGAAAGGAGTTGCGAGAGGACCTCTATCCAAGGAAGAAAGACAAAGGAGAAGATCCCAAGGCCTCTGCATGTACTGTGGGATTAAATGTCACCCGGTTCGGGAATGCCTGTTAGCCCAAAGAAGATCTGAGAGAAACAGGTCCTCCCCTTCCTGACTGGGACGTCAGTGCGGGAGAAACCTACAAGTCCCCCTTTGCTTTCTGGAATAGGGGCTCAGAAACCCACTACCAATCGCCTTGTCCTTCGTGTACTGCGGAGCGGCAGGTGTATTTATGGACATGGACTGGGCCCAACAGCAAAACATTCCCATAGAACCCAAGGAAATGGCCTTGTCTATAGAAGAAGCTGACAGTGAACGCCTAAGCTCAGGTCCCATCTGTAACCAGATAAAGGACCTTAACCTTCAGATCGGACAACATCCGAAAACCTAACTCTTTGCTTGATTTGCACTGTGCCTTTCCATGTGATCCTAGGGACTCCATGGGTACACTTTCATAACCCTTCTATTAAATAGAGCGCACCTACTGTTTCCCTGGCCTCAGAAGGCTGTGTGCAGAACTGCTTCACAGAGTACAAGACGTTAGGGGAACCTCGGAGTGATCACTCTCCTCCAAGACTATCAGAAGTAAACGCAAGTCTTTCTCGAAGAAACAGAAGCCGAGTTACCCCCTCATAGGTCCGCAGACTGTGCCATTATTCTTACCCTTTAGGAGGATGTATATCCTGTCCCAAAGGGAAAACGAAGCCTTACGAAAAAACCTGGATACAAATCTTAAAAATGTATTTTTATTTCTTTTTATTTGTACATTTATAGCAGCAAGAATGGCCTCATTACTGAGTCAAGAGCACCTGGAGGTGCGTCACTCTTTTTTGTTCCTGAAAAAGAAAGAACTGAGCTGAGACCGTGTCTGGATTTTTGCGGCCCGAACCAGATAACAGTTAAGGTGAAATAGCTGCTTCCTTTGATTAAAGGACATTGTCAAAGCAGTCAGACGAGCTGCACTTGTGTGGAGCGCACCAAACCAGGGGATGAATGGAAGACGTCCTTCAGGACACCTTCCGGCCTTCCATGAGTACCGTGTCATGCCCTTGGCAGTGTCATTATATAGAATTATGGACCGCGTGTTTTGTGATCTTCTGAACACTTCTGCCATCGTCTACTTAAACAATATTTCTGTGTATTCCAAGACTCTGCCAGATCACTTCAAACATGTGTCCGAGGTATTGGATTGACTCCGGAAACATGACTTGCAGGCTAAACTGGAAACATGTATTTGCCATACTTCCTCAGGTGCCTATTTCGGCTACATTCTCTCTGCAGACGGCATGGCAACGGATCCCCAAAAGACCAAGGCAATCATAGAGTGGTACCGTTCAACATGTACAACAGATTTCTGGGCCTAGCAAATTCCTATCACTGTTTTATTGATAATGTTGCCTTACGGATTAAACCTTTAACAGTTTCCTCCTTTGCTTCCGCAACGCTGCATTGCTGGCCTTTCAACCTCATTGTCTACACTGCGCTGCCTTCTGCTACGGCTGCGACTTAGCTTCGTCCTCTCGCCTGCTCCACCGTGCCTTCTCGGACTGAGCTCCATTCAAGGTTTCCTTTCCTTGCTACACTCTACCGATTACTTTTCCTGCCAAACCAATACATCAGAAAGCTGCTGTTTACTGAACATTTGACCCAGGCTTTCATTGTGCCAACTGGCTTTTTGCCCATTGAGGGGCCTGAAGCTAATGTAGTTGGGCCCATTGCGGTGAGATTCATATCTGCAAATGCCCGCACAGAGCTGCTGAGTGGGCATTTACAGATTTTGGGTGGGCCTTGCCCGCTCAGGCCCTACCCTGTCTACGCCTCTGGTGCCCGGGGAGCCGCTCTGTCTTGATGGGTACTAAGGCGGACAGAGAGGCTTCCTCCAGGGGCAGACCTTACCTCTTTGAGGGTCGGCACTCAAGAAAGAAGTAGCCCTCATTCTTCAATCCAAGGATACCTCGGACACAGACCCTGACACATCAGGCGATGAAGAGAAAGAGGTTTTTGAGAAACAGCGCTTTTGCAATCTGGCTTTAAGAAGTGGGTATGAAAACTGTCCTGTGATCCAATTATTATTGAAACAAGTAACAGTGTTAAAAAGACCCCTCTACCTGGCCGACATTAGAAGTAAATAATGGCAAATAATGCATGATCAGGGATGCCCTGCGGAACTACTGATTATTCGTGTGTCCTTACATACAGAAACAAAAGTTAGAGTAAGACTGGCTCTACATGGCATGTTTACAGGTTGGGCGGAGACGCAGCTGAGCTTACCGCACGGTTGCGTGCTGGCCCCCTTTTTTATTTAATTTGTATATAGTCGATGATTTGAGTGGTGACCTTCAGAAGGTAATGGCAAATACTGGGCAATTGGGTAGGGTGTTTGTTCAGTATTTGGTATATGCAGACAACATTGTATTGTTTGACTATACACCATTAGGTCTGCAGCGTGCTCTGTATGAATATTTGCAGGACTTCGATCTGAATATTAATAAACCTAAGGTGCTTGCTTTGAACCCTTTGAGAATAGTCACTTTTAGGTCTTCTGCTAAATGGTTTATAAAGGGTAATACATTTGAGGTAGTTAATGCATTTAAATGCCTGGGTATTAGCATTTGCTCATCTAAATTATGAAATCATCTGCGAATGCCTTGATCGCAGCAGCTGCCGTCCAATTGCATTGCGTAAATCAGACAAGAAATATGCCCGGTTTTCAATCATCCCTGTGATGCGATAGTACCAGTAAAAAATCTTGCCCAAATTGTTATATGGCTTGGAGATAGTCGAAGACTGTCTGGAATGGGAACAATGGGAAGCTAAGAGTGTTTGGTCTTACTTCAAGGGGTCCCAATGCCTGCGATTAGACATGAATTCCGTCTTATTTCACTGCAGACATGTATTGACTGGAGGCTTCTGCAATTATATAGGTCTTCTTTCGCCGGCATCGGGCAGTTTGTTTGCGACCCCCAGGATGAACTGTTGCGTTATTCCTGTAAAGACTTAAACCAATGGGTAGTTTCCTGTGTCTCTATTCTAAAGGCCATTAACTCGTCTGAAGAGGAATTAGTTTCGTGTCCAGGTAAAACTAAGGAGAAGCTCCTAGGAAGGGACTGGATCAACAATAGAGATCTGTTGCTAAGTAACCAGGTATGTGAACATATTAAATATGATATATAAAATCTTTTAATGTGATCCCCTTACACTCATTGAAACACCCTTCACGCCTCTGTAGAAATATTATGTTGAGAATGAAACTGAATCTTCTTCCTACAAGAGACGTATTGGGTGCCAGACATAATCTTACAAAAATGTTTAGAATAGGCAGGCATTGTAGTGGAAACAATCATTGAATATGGATATTTTATCCATAGAAGGGTTTTGGCATCAAATTCTTTGTGTTACAGGAACATCAATATGTATTGCCATGATTAGATTTATTAAAATTGTGCCTAACAATGTTTTTACTAAATTGTTATGTTGATGAATTAGGAATGTAATATGTTTGTTTTATATGTTGGGATACAATCACACCCTCCAAATGACTAGTGTGCCACACTCAAGATTTCTCATTGCCAAGTAACTGTTGCTTATTTGCACAAACAAAGTACATCATGAATTGCCCTTTGTTGATGACACGTGTTTCGGCAAAACCCATTGCCTTTTTCAGGGCTATTTAACACAAATCATAATCAATTTTTGTGAAACAATATGGTTAAACACGTCAACATTTGAAAATCATTAAACATTTCAAATATGTTGGTATTTGAGACAGAAAGAAGAGGGACGGGTATGGGGAAGGAATGTTGAGGACACGTAAAAATTGCAAAGACAAAAAACAAAAGTCCATCATAACAAAAACATAACCTTTGAACCATATTCTCATCCCAAATACAATTGAATTCGCAAAGCTTAAGACCATGAGAACAGAGACTCAAAAATTAAACAATATTCTAAGTCCCCTCCCTATTACATCTAGATCACGAGACTCAATTTCCACCAATTTTATAGTGGAGCGTCCCCTGTCATACAATGTTAATGTTAAAGGATATTTTTATTAATATTTGTACCGCACACTATCACCACTGGAGTGGTCCCCTAGCGCTCTGGCGGCTCTGAAAAAGGGAGGGGGGTGAGTTAGTGGGAATGAGCTGGAAAAGTGCAAGATAGCAGTGATGTGCTGTTGGCAGCCTCAGCCCGATGGGTCCGTTGGCTGGGCTTGGGGTGTTTTACAATCGGTAGTCGTCGTGTGCTGTTGTGCAAGTCTATGTGCAGTTTGTTTTGTTGTTGCAGTGCAGTGAAGTTTGTGCGGTTTGCTGCATTTAAGGCTAGTGGTTGTGTTTGGTTCGAGGTTGAGAGGTGTATGCAGAGGAGTGGAATTGTTAGTGGGTTGGTTATTGGTTCATGATTGCCAGCTTGGTCTAGGCTTGGCAGGAGAGTCTTATATCAATCATTGAATTACATTTCTATCTAGATGCGACGCAGGTTGGGTTAAGGATTCCATCTAAGTGTGGCATATGCTAACATTAACAATTCTATCTAGATGTGGCGTATGCTAAGCTTAGGAATTCCCTCTATGTGTGCACATGCTAACATTCACAATTCTATCTAGATGCGACGCAGGCTACATTGAGGATTCCATATAAGTGCGCCATATGCTAACATTCCCAATGTCCAACATTCAACATTCACCAACAAGTTCATTATGTGAGGTAAGTTGTGGAAAGACCTGCTTCTCCAGCAGTTTTCCAAGGAAGGGGGTGATAGAAATAGGGCGGTAGTTGGCTGGACAGGTGGGGTCTGCTGAAGAGTTTTTTCAGGAGGGGGCGCATCAGGGAGTGCTTGAGGGAGGATGGGAAAGATTCAGTGGCAAAAGAGTGGTTGCAAAGATCAGCGAGTACAGGGGCAAGAGAGAAAAAGTTGTCCTTGTTGGTTCTGGAGCAGAAGGGGAAACCTGTTTGGAAGAGACCTTCATGGAGCGGACAACCCTGGTGACTTCTTTAGGTGTGAAAGGGGAGAAGGAGGAGAGAGAGGAAGAAGGAGGGTGAGAGGCCAAAGGAGGCAAGGGAGAGAGGGATGGGTTGTAAGGGAGGGTAGCAAGGGTGCCCAGGATATCCAGAGTTTTAGTGGTGAAGTGTGTGACCAGTGCATTGCAGAGGGCCTGGGACGGAAGAGAGGAGGAGGAGGAGACTGCGGATGGGTTGGCTAGTTCCCTGCAGATTTTAAAGAGTTCAGCCGTGTTGTTGGATGCACGTTCAGCTGTGTCTGGATGTGGGATGTTTTCTTGGCACAGATGGGTGGTCTGCAGCGGGTGTATATGCAGCCTAGTGATCTCGAATCAGAAGTGTGCTTCCCTCCCACCCTCTGTCATGATACTTTGTGGCCAAATAGGAGATTCCTAAAACAGAGCACCAATTTGGTGTAAATGAGAAGACCATACCAAGAAGAATAGAATTATGGTCACTTTTGACCGCTTCACCAAGGCTGCTCATTTCACTGCCCTGGACAAACTACCTACTGCTATGGAAATGGCTAACATCTTTCTCTGAGGAATCTTTCATCTCCACAGACTTCCTACACCTATAGTATCTGATCAGGCCCTCGATATGTCTCAAAGTTTAGGGAGTACACGCTTAGGGCTGCCACAGACATCTCAAAGAGGGCCCATATCTCTGAGGTGAGACAGGTTTACTGGCTTCCCGTTAAAGAAAGTATTGTTTTTAAAACCCTCGCCTTGACACATAAATGTGTCCATGACCTGGCACCCCCCTACTTGGTCCAAAGAATTACTAAACCAACGTCAGCTAGGCCAACGAGAATGACAAATTCCAACAGGATCTCTGTGCCCAAGACCTGCAGAGTTTGTGCTGGCAGTGCCAGTTTTTCAACCATGGCCGCCACATATTAGAACCCCCTCCCATCTCATATCGGGATGATTAACTCTCACCTAGCCTTCAGCAAAACAATTAAGACTAGGTTATTTATATGACGATGCACCTTTACATTCCCCTTTGCATCCTTGTTTTTGCTCAGTGGGCTGTTGTTATCCCTATGGAATATGAGAACCTTGTGAAATCGCCTGAATTCTGTTCAACCACCTATAACTGCTATTTGCTTCTAATTACCTTTTTTTGTATGTAATGTTATACCAAAACAAAATACTCAACCACCTTTTGTCTGTATTAATCTTACCAACTACCTGTAATTGTAACCTTGTAATTGTAAACAAGTAATATTAACTAAGTAAATGTACTGTTGTGCCGCATTCATTGTAACCCTGAATCAAGCTTACCTACTTTCTCCTGTAATAGCGCCTCGATGCCTGTTGGCTGTAGTGCGCTCTACAAATACAAAAAAATAAAATAAAGTATGCATGCAAGACAATACTTGTGGAGCGAAATCTGTCCTTGGGATATCATCCTCAATCTAATGGACACAGTGAGAGTGTCAATCAGGTTTTGCAATAATATCTGTTGTTTCTGCACTGCAATGTCTGACAACTGGGCAGTACTGCTTCCTGTAGCAGAATTCTCATTCTCCTACAATAATTCTTTACATACATCTACAAACACCACTCCATGTTTTTTTTATCTTCATATGGCTTTTATCCTGCCCGGCTTCCTGCGATTCCAGCAACTGAGACACATACCCTTGGTGGACTAGTGGATACCTGACTTCCAAACATCTCATACAGCAGTAAAGAAGCAACATCGACAGGCTCAAGAATGCCTGAAGCTTTATGCAGATCGTAATGAATAAAGAACCAGAGTATGTGGTAGGCACTCAAGTTTGGCATGCCTCCAAAACTTTACCCAGACATTTGGTCCCTTCCAAACTGGCACCTAGGTTTTTTTTGGGCCTTTCTGAATCCTAAAGCGCATCAATCATGTGGCCTTCAAGTTCTGCTTACCTGCTACCTGGAAGAGAATACATCCTGTGTTTCATACTTGCCTTCTTCCTCCTTATTTACCAGATCCCTTTCATTGTTCCTGTCCTTGAAAGCCCTCTCCTTATTGTAAATGGAACACCTGAGTATGAGGTAGCTGACAAATGTGACTCATTACTGCAGGGGTGTACTTCGGTATTTGAAAGACTGGAAGGGCTAGGCCTCTTGTGATCGAACCTGGGAGCCAGCTCATCATGTACATGCCCCTACACTGGTTTGAAGATTTCATAATTTTCGCCCTTTGAAGCCTGGGTATGGATACCTAGGAAAGGGGCATACCAGCAGATCACATTCTCTTGTCTTTCTCTGGAATTGCTATGCCACATCCCAAAGATGGCTTTAGCAGTCAAGTGTTCCTGGACCACCAAAACACGCTGTAGCAGGACGTGCGCTATGGCATGACATCATCCAAGATGGCAGGCGCCATCTCTTATCCTCTACAGGAGCCAGCACTCATTGCGTCGCAACGCTTCTGCCAAAGGAGACATAGGTGTTATTTCTTTGAATTGTGTCCTTGCCTTGAATCCCTTTCTAAACTTCCTTCCTTGCATTGATCCATCATGGAGAGCTTCCTTCATCTTCATTCACATGGAACTGTCGTCCATCCTACCATTACTGGACCTGGCCCATTCCTTCACCACCGTTGTTCGCTCCCTGTGTTTTTCTGTTTTTTTTAACTCTTTTTTTCCTCCTTAGGATCTTGAACTGGGGAAACCACCCAGTCTCCCCGTGTTTACTTGGACAACAGTCTGGCTTCATACAGCGACAGACCTTACTTGTTTGAGTCCCAAAGAAACCGAAAATCTGTGGTAAATCCTGCAACTGGTCAATCTCATGGCAACCACTCAATTTGTAATCACATACTCCATTATGGGGAAAATATTCCTCTGCATTAAAGTCACATTCCTAATTATTACTAGGAGGATCAAATAGCATAGAGTAAGGTCTGCAGTGGGACTGTGCACCACTCCTCAGAACGTGCACGCTGCCATATTCTGATGTACTCATCCTTTCCTCCATGTACTGCCCTGAGAGATATATATATCTTTCTCTTACATGGACTGTTTCACAGGGTTCTTTCAGCAATACCTGCAGTATGAATACAAATTCCTTTCTCTCCCAACAGTGCACCACTGTCTAGCATGCCAGGGCCAGTGTTGGCACCTCCTGCTGATAAACACATGCTACTCTCGGGCTAGGGTTGAGCT
This sequence comes from Ambystoma mexicanum, assembly GCF_040938575.1. Taxonomy (NCBI): domain Eukaryota; kingdom Metazoa; phylum Chordata; class Amphibia; order Caudata; family Ambystomatidae; genus Ambystoma; species Ambystoma mexicanum. The sequence continues at coordinate 12,969,980 of NC_090925.1, read as the reverse complement.
ATGAGCAATACAATACAAATAAATAGACAGCATCTGCCTTTCCACCATCTTCCGATTGGTCTCTTTCTACACATGTTTTCACTGGGATCTCTGGGTGATCTATATGACGGGCACAATCATTGCCATCAGCATAAATGGTACAATTTGCTAATAGTGTTTAAAGAGTTATCCAGTCAGCAAAGAGAAAAGGTGCAGATTTGAGGGCAAAATCTGAGATACACAGGGGAGTCTCCTGCTATTTTTCTTATTCCCTACTGGTTCCCAAACCTCATTTGCCGCCAGTGAGACCCCATCCAAAGCCTCACTTGCGAAGTGGCTGTGTAGTGTGTCCTTGAGATACCCTCCCACTGCCAGGGTGGGGTGTCCTAAAGGCAACCAACAGCCTATTTCCCCAGCAGGCCACCCTGATCCTGAGATACCCTCCCACTGTCAGGGCGGGGTGTCCTAAAGGCACCCAGTAGCCTATTTTTCCAAGCAGGTCACCCTGATCGTGAGATACCATCCCACTGCCAGGGCGGGGGGTCCAAAAGGCTCCCAATAGCCTACTCCCCCAAGAAGGTCACCCTGATCGTGAGATACCATCCCACTGCCAGGGCAAAGCGTCCAAAAGACACTCGATAGCCTATTTCCCCAAGCAGGGCACCCTGATCGCGAGATATCCTCCCACTGCCAGGGCGGGGTGTCCAAAAGACACCCGATAGCCTATTTCCCCAAACAGGTCACCCCGATCGAGAGATACCCTTCCACTGCCAGGGCGGGGTGTCCAAAAGGCACCCAACAGCCTATTTCCCCAAGCAGATCACCCTGATCGTGAGATATCCTCTCACTGCCAGGGTAGGGTGTCCAAAAGGCCCCCCAATAGCCTATTTCCCCAAGCAGGTAACCCTGATCGCGAGATAACCTCCCACCGCCAGGGTGGGGTGTCCAAAAGGCCCCCCAATAGCCTATTTCCCCAAGCAGGTAACCCTGATCGCGAGATAACCTCCCACTGCCAGGGTGGGGTGTCCAAAAGGCACCCAATGGCCTATTCCCCCCAAGCAGGTCAGCCTGATCGTGAGATACCTTCCCACTGCCAGGGCGGGGTATCCAAAAGGCACCCGGCACCCTATTTCCGCAAGCAGGTGTAGAGGAGGTCCCAGACATGGCCTGCACCCCAGACCCCCAGTTCGAGGTACCAGGAACCTATTTGCCAAGGTATGTGACGTATGAGGAACAAATGAGCCAACAGAGAGCAGCTCTAGGACTCTGCCCAGTGCCCATCAGAAGAGCAATACCTCTTGAAGTGCCTATAACCAGACAACCTTGGGCAGCCCGGTACCCACTGAGACAACCATACCAGCAGTTAACACAAAATGAAGACTACTTGCAGACTGTCCCCGAAGAGACCCACAGAGCCTTAATGGAAGGCGAGTGGTGATGACACACGGGCCAGGACAGACTTACAGATGAACGAAACAACGGCTAAAGGATGACACACAAGACGAAAAGTCATGAATAATGGTGCGACAGTCTTAAAAAAAGAAACAACGTTGCAGCACAAAGAATGTAACCATGAAGGAAGGATGAAAATATGCAACTAACTAAATGCCTGTGGGGGGGTGTGGCTAACTAGCCATCGACTAGGACATGCGTTCGTGCTGGACTCCTGCTGATCCAACATTCATCTGAGAAATGATGCTTTATAAATGCTGCACGCGCCTGGAAACTGAAGGAATGGGCATTGGAACACATGCTCTGCAAGAATCATGCAGAGCAAGTCACTTGTGTCTGCGGATTGGAAGAAAAATGGACCTGTAGGGAGCGGCTGTATGGATACAGTGTTGCTAAAGATGGCGGACAACAAAGGGAATGTTGCCGCAGCCTGGACAAGAAACAAACTTTCCTGAATTACACGGAGCGTGAGGAAGACGGCGGCCAGGCCAGTGGCAACGAATTATAACCCTGCTCGGTACTTTCATGACAAATCGGCACTCTGGGGCCCGAACGAATGTAGCGGCTGGAGATTGCTACATTGACAACAAAGGAGCCCCGCGTGGCAGCGCGGCTTCTAGTCGTGCACAAAGGCAGCTGGATCCTGCTGCATCATGCTAAGCGTGAGGAAGTTGGCTAACGTAGTCAGCACTGGATATTGCTTTACGGCTGTGACTACGAGGAGGCGCTCCCGGGCTAGAACAAAGGTGCTGCTCGTGAGTGGCTGCAATAGGAACGGAGAACACCATATGCAGGCGAGACTCCCAGCCGCTCATGAAGGCAGCCGAGCCAGGGGGCTGCGTGGATCGGCGTACTGAAGAGTGAGCAACGGTGAGAGAGGAGAGGCAGGCACCGAGGGGAAGCTGCACGGGCCTGTGAGCTGCATAGCCCTGAGCGCGAAGGATGACAGTGCTTTGTATTTACATAAAATATACAAATGGGACCCTGATGCTGAAACGAGCAGTGCAAGACGCCGAATCGAGTGCTCGCACTGGTGTGAGGCCTGTGAATGTTTACAATAGCCGCGGATAGTCGCTGTGCACAAGCGCAGCTCCCAGCTGCTCACAAAGGCAACTGAGGCTGCAGATTGTCACGATCTGTGGCACGGAGAGCGGGCAGAGGTGGAAAGAGGAGGAAGCTGGACTGAGTTCCTCTGCATGACGGCAGTGCACGGGGGGAGCAGAGGGGCACGCTGACGAATTGGGAGGCTGCCGAAATCAGTGTATCAGGGGCCTGGGAATTAACCCCTTCCACTGTTGGGACATTGGAGGAATACAAAGTCGCTGGTCTGTAAAGTGACACTAAGACCGAGGAGTAAGGACAAGCAAAACACAGGGCGTAATAAGCACACGAGATGTGCAGATGGCCGGTTGCCTAGAAACTAATGCAGCATAGCGAGCTTTGGAGGAGGTTGAGACCTGCATAAAGGACAAGGAACCCGAGGTGCAACGTTACCAGAAAGAGGGAATAAGTGGACTGTGAACACGGGCCCCGGAAGCAAGCCACTAAAGAACACTGCTTAAAGGAGAGACGTGGGAGGACACAGCCAACTCCAAGATCGACCTTGCGTGCCGCCTAGCAGGGTAGCCCACTGAGGTCATCCAAATATTGACCTGAAGTGAGAAACTACAGTGACACCGGAGGTCTGACATAAAACATAGTGAAATTGCGGGATGTCGGTGAAAGGGCTGAAGGCTAGGGGCAAGCAACCCACTATAGACACCTTTGCAAAGACGCAACAGGCTCCTTCAACCCCAGCACAAAAGACGGGGGGGCATCGGAGGATGACCCCCCCTGAAGGAGAAAACCAACAAGTCCTAGTGACCATAACGGACTTGAGTACTAAGTGGGGCACGGCGATGGCGGAACTGCGGACAGCCCTAGAAAATAAAATAGATGCCGTGGGAATCAAAGTTACCTTGCTGCGGCAGGACGTCACAGCGTTAGCAGAAAGAACTAGCGGACTGGAAAGCGCAGTAAAGACCAACACCGATGTAAGCACGAACAATGCGAAAGAGGTCCATGTGCTCAAGCAGCAGGTTGCCAACCTTGAAAACAGGGTGGAGGAAGCAGAAGGACGGGCAAGACGGAAAGACATCCGGGTGGTCGGCCTGCCAGAAGGAGAAGAAGGCCAGGACCCCACAGATTACGTGGAGAATATGATCCTACAAGAAGTGGGAGAGGACAAACTTTCGCAGGGGTTCACGGTAGAGCGGGCACATCGAGCCCTTATGAGAAAACCACGGCCTGGAGCTCCCCCGCGGCCGATAATTGCAAAAATCTTGAATTAGAAAGACAGGGAAAAGATTTTGGAGTATTTTTCATAAGGGCAGAACAATAGAAAGAGCCTCCTCCAGGGCTATGGCATACCCCGACTATACTATGTTGGTGCAAGGGCAACAATATAGTTATGTTGCGGTTAAGAGGAGACTGCGTGCGGCGGACATCAGGTACATGTTGTTGTACCCACCAAAAAGTTGAAAGTTCTGCACAAAGGCAGAGCGCTGTTCTTTGACACCCCAGAAGATGCGGCGTCGTGGCTGGATCTACAGGGCTGCCCGGCGCAGAACGAGGAACAAGATTCCCAGGAACACGATAAGTGAAGACACTGGGCCTCATTACGACCCAGGCGCTAATGGGTTAACGGCGCCGCAAAAGGCTGTGGCGCCATTAACCTATTAGCGCCTAATTACGAGGTCCCTTTGTGGGACCCGACCTTAACGGCTGGTTTTACCAGCCGTTAAAGTAGGGACCCGCAAAGGGACCTTGGTGCTAAGTACGGTGCCGCAATTTGCGGCACCGTACTTAGCGCCTTCCCCATTCCCATTGAGCCCTATGGGGCAAAAATGGGAATGGGGAAGGGCCATGGCGGCATGGGGAATTACCGCCCCGCCAACCTCGGAATGGGGTGGTAATTCCACATTCCGCCATGGCGGAGTCGGTAAGTTACCGGCATGGACCATGGTGCTATCAGCACCATGGTCCAACGCCTGGGTCGTAATGAGGCCCACTATGTCATGTACCCTGTGAGGGTGGGAGAGTGGGAAATCCTGATATGGCGCCCTGAATCATTTGATAGACACGGCGTAGCCCTGAACTTTTTATGATTCTGTGGGACTGGAATATAGTGTGTTAAAAAACGCAAATGAAAACGGAAGTATTGGGCGTAGCAACTTATAGGAGCGACAGGATCGCACTTACCCCCGAGATTAAGTAGAAAGGCGGCCAATAGGGCGGCCTCACCCTGCTGAGCCGCAAGTGTGGGTTTTACCAGAAAGGGCTAGATGCGGGGGTGCCTGAGATCCAGGGATGGAGCTGGGCAACAGTTGGGGAGGGTGAAGTTGGGGAAGGGTAGGGAGAAGGGTGGGAGAGGGTGTTTGGGGTGTTTGTAGTTAGGGGGAGCTTGAATTGGGAAACAAGCCTATATAGATTAAGATGGAAGTGGGATCTGGACTGCACCGGTGTGAGGGGGAGGGGGATTCTAATGGGTCATGGGGGACCTTAAAATAATTACGTGGAATGTCAGGGGACTTAATAGTTATCTAAAAAGGAACAAGGTCATGTTATACTTGCGCAGACAAAAGATAGATATTGCTCTGTTGTAGGAGACACACCTGACACGGGAAAAGATGGAGACGGTGGTGACGAAATGGAAAGGGGCTGTGATGGGCTCGACATACTCTGCCTATGCTAGAGGAGTACTCATCTGGGTGGCGCCACACGTCCCGTTTCAACAGTTGCAGGAAGTGGCGGAAACGGATGGGAGGATGGTCATATTGAGGGGATTAGTGGAGAATAGAGAGATAAGCATTGTAAATACATACGCCCCCAACCAAAATACTGCAGCATATTTTAGAACTCTGTGTCATAACCTCAGCATATGCATGGGTGGGGCGATGATCTGGGGGGGATTTTAACTGTGTATTAGACCCCAGGGTAGATAGATCGGATGGGAAGATTGATAGACCTGCCCCAGCGGCTAAAGCGCTGCAGACTCTACTGGACGACTTTGGTCTAGCGGATGTGTGGAGAACAAGACACCCCCAAGATAGGCAATACTCACACTACTCCGCCCCGCAGCAATTACATACGAGGCTGGACTATGTCTTTGCTACTCCGGACGTGGTGATGGAGTGTACTCAAGCAGAATATAAAGTAAGGGTCCTTTCGGACCACTCGCCCCTGGCTATTGGGTGGCAATACTGCCCCCCCCCCCCCGAGGGCAAGGATTCCGACATGGCGCCTTCGGGCAGAGGCACTTAAGGATCCCGCCTTCAGGGAACATATAAGGGAGGAGATTATAAACTATTTTGAGACGAATACGGGTAGTGTTGACTCAGCGATCACATTATGGGAAGCCTTCAAGGTGGTGATGAGAGGGGTAGCCATAGCTAAATCAAAAGGCCTACAAGGTGGGATTTTGGCTGATATACACGAAACAGAAAGGGAACTGGAAAAGGCATTGAAGGAGGGAGGTGCAGACATGGAACCGATATTGAAACTGCAGCAGAAATGTGCGGAGCAATGGGAAAGATTATGTAACTTCAACTATAAAAAATACATAGAGAGACAGCATGCGGGAGGGGATAAAACGGGAAGGCTTCTGGCATGGTTATATAAGAGCGAAACTCCCAGACCCGCGATTAGAACGATTGTGAGAGAAGATGGTAGTGTAGCTGACACCCAGGAAGGAGTCAATCAAGAGTTTGCAGAATATTATAAGTTACTTTATGGGGATGAGGGGGGTAGTAGTCTTGAGGAGATCACAGAAACACTGGAGGACATAGGACTGCCTAGGATAAGTGTGGAGGAAAGAGAGGAGCTGGATGCACCGATTACCTTGGAGGAGTTGGAGGAAGTGGTGAGGCAGCTTCCTACCAGTAAGACCCCAGGGTCAGACGGGTTCCCAAGTGAATTTTATAAAGTATATAAGGAGGAAGTTCTCCCCCCAATGCTGGAAATGTTAAATGAAGAGTTTGAGGTGGCACGGCTGCCGGAGTCACTCAGAGAGGCGATCATAATACCGCTTCCCAAACCCAACAAGCCTGGGCATAGTTGTGGCTCTTATAGACCTTTGTCAATGTTGAACCAGAACAGCATAATATTGACGGCTGTCCTGGCGAACAGACTGTGCAGAGTTATTGGCAAACTAATATACCCCGATCAGACGGGCTGTGTCCGGAATAGAAATATAACTCATAATCATAGATGACTCCATCAGGTGGTTGAGTGGGGAGCAAAAACGAGGGCAAAATGGCAATTGTGTCCTTAGACGCGGTCAAGGCTTTTAATTCAGTCAAATAGCCATGGCTGCTTGCCGCCTTAGCGAGCTACGGAATGGGGCCTGGATACATAAGGTGGGCAAAGATGCTATATAGTGAACCGTTAGCTAGGGTCAGAACAGGATCGGTGATATCTGAAAGATGGCAACTAAGTAGAGGCACCAGACAAGGGTGCCCATGGTCCCCAATGCTCTATATACTAGCCTTGGAGCCCTTAGCAATATACCTTAGGCAACAATATGACACCATAGGTATCAAAGTGGGTGGAGAACGACACCTGATTTCCTTGTATGCCGATGACTTGCTGCTGTACTTGAGGTATCCGGAAGAAAATCTCCAGTACATACTATAAGTGAACCCCCAAAAATCTAGTATCTTCCCGCTGGGTAGTTATAAGGGGACCCCTGTGGGAAGGTTACCGGTGCTACAAACACCATGGGCGGTTAGCACATTTAGGTATCTTGGGATAGACGTGTACCACACGTGGGAGAGGAGCACAGACACAATACCGAGAGAGCCATTGAGGGAATTGAGAAGTGTATGAAATTCTGGGAGAAGTTGCCCCTAGCAATGATGGGGCGAGAGGCAATGCTGAAGATGGAGGTCCTGCCCAGGCCCTTGCACTATTTTAGAAATAGTCCATATCTGATACCCAAGACATTTTTCACCAAACTGAATAGCATGTGTAGGGACTTCCTTTGGCATGGTACCAGAAACAGAGTGGCATTATGGAAGCTGCAGAACGTTTCTGAAAAAGGGGGAATAAAACTGCCCAATTATGAGGTCTATTATGTAGCGAGCCAGCTGCAATATATAGCCAAATGGCTCTCAGATGATCTGACCCCCGAATTCAGGTTTTTTGGACACGATTGTGCCCCATTTTATCTGAAAGAAATGATCTGGCTGCCCAAGACAGAAATGGAAGGGCGCCCCAAGATGATGAAGCTCGGGTGGGAGATGTGGCGCCGAGCGTGCCAGATGATGGGGAACCCATTCCCATGCTCCCCACAGGCACCACTAGTCGCACTGGCGGGGGGAGATAAGCAGCTGAGGATGATGTTTAGAAACCACTGGGAGGTGGCTGGGGTGGTGACAATGAGGGATATTTGGTGGGAGGGGTCCATCATAGAGTTTGAAGTGCTGGGGGAGGAGATGGGGTTACATACGGGACAGTATATTACATATCACAGGATGGTCCAGAGAATCAGGAGAACATGGCCTGAAACGGTACTGGAGGGAGAACCAGATGCTACTGTAGACATGATATATGATATGACAGAGGGGGGGCATGAGATCTCCAGACTGTACGAGATGATGATGTCCACGGTCGGGAAGGTGTTAACACAATTGAGACTAGACTGGGAAGCAGAAGTGGGCGCCCCGGTAGAGGACGGGATGTGGGAACGAGCTTTGGGATACCACAAGAAGGTGTTGAGGAATGCGAGACTGAAACAGATACAGCTATATATTACGCATAGAGCATACATGACAGCAGAAAGGATATCCAGGTTTTACGGATGCTGTGATACAAGCATGTCCCAAATGCGATGAAGAAAAGGCTGGCATTGTGCACATGTTCTTGGCATGCCCAGTAATTGAGCGCTTCTGGGGCGAAATAGCACAAAAACTAGAGGAAAAGGGGGTCACGATGGTTGTAAATACAGCTTGGGCTTGCTTGCTGGGGGGGTTCCCCAGATCGCAGAAACTTAAGCATGTTAGTAAATTGAAAGATTTAGCATATGTGCTCGCAAAATGAAGGATTGCTATGGGATGGAAGACATGTCATAAACCACAGGTGGAGGTATGGTGGAAGGATTTGCAGAAATGGGCAGAGGCAGAAACCGTGGTATGGCAAGAGGCGAGCAATGTAGGGGGAGACGAGGAGGCAGGAAGCTTGATGGCATGGAGATCATTAATAGCAGAATTGTTTGGGATGGTACAAGACCTGACAGGATCCACTGAGTGTGAGACCCCACCAAGCGAGGCAGATCCAGAGTGCGTGGAACAAATAGGCTCGTAAGGGGGGTGGGATGGGGGAAGCAGTGACCAGAATAAATCGATGAACATTTGTATTTTTGATGCATACACTGCGTGTGTGGTTTGTATTGTTTTTGTTTGAATAAATCAATAAAAATTAACAAACAAAAAAAATGCTTGTAAATATGCTTGGAACGCAAGAAGCCAAGGAAACGGTACTGCTTGGAATGCTTAGTAGAAGAATGGAACGGCAAGAGCCAATTATATATCTACCTCAATGACGCACATTATACAAGTGAGACTCCATTTTGTAAAAGCAGAATTAAGCCCAGGCTGCAAGGGCTAAAACAGGCCGAGAAATTTATATTCCAGCTAAAGCCAGAAGGGAAGAGCGGAATCGAAACTCAGTAAGAAGTAGGTCATGTCTGGGAATTCAAGGTCAACTCCAAGAAGGGAGGAGAGCAGCAACCTTGAAGAATCGAAACTTCAGAGCATAGCAGCCAGCCAGTGAAGGTCGAGATAAAGAGGCCCCAGGCAGGTGGCGAGGCTACAGAAGAGTCAAATACACGAAAAGAAGGAAAATTAAGCAGATTCACGGTGAACAGACACGTGACCAGCAAAGCGCGAAGAAGTACCGACGTCTGATGTCACCCAGAACCTGAGGATGCCATAACTTTTCCTGATAAGAAGCTACAGTTTCGAGGCCATCCTCAGCCAACTAATTGACACATAGCCCTGAAGTACTGATTGATGGAAGGGAGGCAGGGTGAATCTTGGGGCACACGGCTGGGTGTCCATTCTGCATGCTGCTAATTAAGGTGGAGATTTATGTCTAGGGGTGTAACCCACCCAATCACAATGGACCAAATAATCTAGGGTCCTATAGCTAGTAGAACCAATAAAACGTCGTACTTGTAGTGACGTCTATCACGAGTGATGTAGAGGGATGGGCGTAGACGCCCACCCGATCAGAGTTATCCAATCCTCACACTCTGTTACCATATACAGATATAGCGCCTATACTTAAGTTACATTTTCCGACCAATAGAATTGCATGACAAACTTTGAGTGTTAAACGTCAATGATGACGAGAATGTACTAGAACTATTACTGTCTGAATGAAGAATTTGGGAGTTGAAGCGAGACAGGCGATCGCATCACTGTTGATTTCCTTTTGTTTCCTGTTTTTTGTACTTGTCATTAAATGGACTTCCCTTTGTCAAACCATTGACTTGTCCTTATTGATTTGTGTTGGAGTAAGAGAATCCTGCACCCCATCCTCCTCATGGTGCAGATATCTCGTCTTAAAAGTACTTGAGGGCGTGCTCTGACCCCATGGGCTCGTCAGAGGTCGCTCCGCCCTTGTGTACACTTGGTAGCGGTGAGCATGGTTTTGACCATCAATTAGTGAATATCGATTATTGATAAGACACCTATTGACCGTCGACATGAAGTAATTCTAGGTCTTTGGCAATATCACAAGTCCTTCACCATTCGGCTGAGTAGACTGAGAAGCTTCCCGTGGACAATGATAGTGTAAGTCCATCCAAAACTGCAGTGGGTCTGAAGGAACCTGCCTTACGAAGCATAACCCTTCCATTCCTATGGGCAGCCAATCGGACGAAAAGACCGAAGGAGGCGGTAAAGGAGGGGCAGTGATCCCAAGGATCCAGAGAGGAACAATGCGAGCGGTTAGTGAACCAAAAAATTCAATACTTTGGCAAATGTCTTATAGGCATTAGAACAAGTAAGGGAAAAGGTAACGGAGGGTGGCGGAGAAAAGAAAATAGTCAGAAGTAGAGAACACTGTATATATATAAGGGGATAATGACTTGAGTATAATAGAGAACACAGAGGTTACCGGGATAGACACCTGAAAGAAAACAGAGGTTACCGGGATAGACACCCGAGAGAAAACAGAGGTTACCGGGATAGACACCCGAGAGAAAACAGAGGTTACTGGGATAGACACCCGAGAGAAAACGGAGGTACCGGGATAGTCACCCGAGAGAAAAACAGAGGATACCAGGGAGGACACCTGAGATAAAAGTGAGAGGATTCGCCTTGTTGCTGCGCTTTAATATAGCGGTCAGAAGAAACGTGAACTCAGAGCCCACAGAATAGGGGATGATTAGGATACGACCACGTTTAAAGACGTCATTAAGGGAGTTTGTTTACACCCCATGTCAGGGTATTGATTAGAAGGCAGAGATATGTGTGTCCAGCTGGTGTCCGTCTAGTCTGTCAAGTGTCTATTGTACATGTTCTGTTGTATGTCACATGTAAAGAATTGTGTATCACTGATTGTTTGAAACAAAGTTTGGGTTTTACACGATTCTGTAGTTGAGAGGGAATCGCACACGGATTGATGTTCTTGAGTAAATTGATGATATAAAAATTTGGCGGGAAAGATTGGATTGGAGCTTGCAGTATTTGGTGCTCGCTCACATTGTTGGGAGTGGTGAAATTGCATGAAAGTATTGAAACATGCACCCAAGCTTAAGAAATATAGCACCGAGTGGGTTAAAGGTACCGCCCACAAGATGTTTATGCCGTGGCCACAGAACGGGTCCTTATCTAAAGCCGTTTTACAACACATGATGACTTATTTGTATGCCACATATACAGGCAAGAAACTAGAGAAACGCCTCGATGTTCTAGAACTTTGGAAAATGTTTGAACAGCCAAAGGAGGAAGAGCCTCCCGCAGACTGGATATTAAACGTATGCACGGAGGGGGTTGAGACGCCTACCGTGTCACCAGCCCCGCCTGAGCCAGAGATCGAGGGAAGTAAGTCAGAGGTGACATACAGTCAGAGTTACATACAGTAGTGACGAAATTAAGGGGAAGGATCAGGAAATTAATCTTACCTCCGTAGTCCCGAGGGACAAGGAGAGACGCGATGATGAAAGGAAGGATCAGGCACAGATTAGTGCACCTCTCGATAAAGAGAGAGAGGGAAAGAAACGAAAAGGAAGTGAAGACAGAACTGATGAGATAGCGTTTGCAAAAGACGAATGGCTAGGAGGACAGATATTGTTGAAACTTGATGGTAAAGGAAGTGATGATGTGAGACCAAGAGAGAAGTCTGATGAGGCACAGAGAAGGGAAAAGGAGAAGGAAAAGGAAATAAGGGACGAGAGAATAAAAAGGAAAGATAGGCTGAGGCGAGAACAGCTATATCGCGAAGAGCAAAGAAAACAGCTCAGTCACAAACAATGCGCAGCCTATGAGCAGTACAGACAGAACCTGCAAAGGTTGGAAGAAGGGCAAAGAGTACGTGAAAAGAGAATAAAGAGACAGGAAGATGAGGAAGTTAGGAGGGCAAATGAACGTAGAAATGAAAGGAGAAGGGAAGAAGACAAGACTAGAGAAGAAGCGAGGAAGCGCAAGGAAGCCGATAAAGATAGTGAACGTAAGCGTAGACAGAGGGCAAGCAAACTTGAATATTTGGAGAGGGAAGTTAAAAAACCCAATCCTGTTGTAGAATGAGAAGACATTGAAGAATTCTTTCCTGCATACGACTCAGTACCAGGCACGAGTAGGGCGAATATCGATGATGACTTCGACACCAGAAGCATCGGGGAAACGATCAATAAAATATATGATAAAATGGGGTTGGAGCCGACCTCCCACGGGAGCCGACCATGACACAGAGGATGTCACCCGAAGTAGTGGGAGCAGGAGACTGTCCCTGGACAGGCTAGAAATAAGTAAGAACGACGAAGATGCAAGGAGTTGTGTGAATTCAGAACAATCAATGTCCGACTCCAGAGGGGAAACGGAGGACGAGACAAATGAAGAAGGGAGATGGCAGGAAAAGCGGCTCCCAAGGGACAAAGGGGTACGATGGACAGATGGTGGCGAGTCTGCACCCAGGACATCAGAGTCTGCCGTACAGCCTGACCGACATGTGGGAACACCCCACGGTCAGAGAGGGATGTCAGCACCCGCCTATGTAGACAGATTGAGGACATTGCCAGGTAGACGGTGATGCAGGAATGTTACTCCGGCAATAGACAGGAGAGCCATGGGGAAAGAGAAGGAAGACTGCGCATTCCAATTCCTGCTGCTAGAAAAAGGGTGAGTGAGACCACAATATATTCCATGGCCACACATGGATCGGGAGAACCTGAAAAATAAGCTTCCAATGCTGACATCGGGAGCCGGGAAGTGGATACACGAGTTAGAAAAGATGATAGGGGGTGTCACGTTAGCTATAGGGGACATTAATGGCCTCCTAATCGCTATACTTGGTGAGAGAGCAGACGATGTGTGGAAACGGGCAGGGTACCTTGGTGTAACCATAATTCACACTATCCATGACGGAGCACCATTTAATAACTGTAGAGCAGCAGTTTGGAAAGCGCTACGAGTGCTGTACCCAGACACTTCCAATATGGGAGCTATAATGACTCGGAAAATGAAGGAGTCAGTAGATCCGTTGATTTATATCCAGAATTTTCAAGACGCGTGGGTTCTCGAAACGCATGAATCTTGGACGAAATCTATCCCTGTAGTCTACCATATATTGTGCCAAGGGTTACCAGAACCGGTGCAGAAACATCTCAAGAAATTGGTAGGAGTAGAGGCTAAACCTTGGGTTGAAATACAGTTGACTCTTGCACATTACTACAGATTGTTGCAAGAAAAGAATCGAAAAAAGGAGGCAACTCGTAAGGGTGAGGAAGTGGAGCTGGTGCAAAAGAAATGATCAAAGTATGCTCTCGAGGGAGCCATGCTGACAAGCCCAGCTGAACCGAACGTACAACAGGCTACTAACCCGCTGCAGAACAACCAGGGTAACGTGGGATTTTACCCGAGGGGAAGGGGGTATAGGATGGCAGAGTAATCAGGGAGGGTTTCAAAGTAATCAGGGAGGTTTCCAGAGTAATCAAGGAGGCTTTCAAAACGTGCAGATTGGCAGTCCAGATATGTCAAATGGACAGATAGCCCGACCACCGCCAGTATGTTGGCTGTGTGGTATAACAGGGCATGTGGCGCACTCGTGCAGAAGCCAAAGCGTGTTGCAAAATGGTCAAGGAATGGGAACAGGCACGGTGAATCCACCTGCAATCACCCAACAGGGAGGTGCACAAAATCACACATTGCAGCTGCAAGCACCAGGCTTGCAGCAAGGTGCAAAGCAAGGGGTTCAACCCCCTAACATGGGGAACCTGCCACAAGGGCAATCCCAACAGGCACCACCGCAAACGTCTCAGGGCAGAAACTCCAGAAGGGGAGGCAACTCTGGGAATTAAGAAAATCAGACTGGACCGAACTTATATATGAACTAGGACATCTCACTGGGAAACCTGATGTGTTCTATCCTATCAGTGACACCAGACCCTAACAGGGAACCAATGGTGAATGTCGTCATAGGGGGGAAAGAATATTCCTTCTTAGTTGACACGGGTGCAACACGCTCGTGCATACAAGTTTTCCTTGTCTGGCCAGGCCATAGACACTCAGAGTTTCACAGGAGCTCACAGTTGAGTTCCTTTTACAGATGCACTCCCAGTCTCCGTAGGAGAGTGCGAAATGAATGTGCCTTTATTATCTTCACGTCAGACCCCAGTGAACATTTTGGGTCGAGACTTAATGACAAAATTGAATATGACAATTTCGTTCACGGAGGAGGGTATAGTATGCTCCACTCCAGGAATGCATTATTCAAACGTGTGCGAAATGATCAGAGCATACACTGGACTCATAGCCATGAGAGCTATACCATTAGAACCAGAAGTCTTCTCATTTGGCATACGCGTGCTTAGGCGGGATTGCCAGTTCGTGCAGATAGGACCATGAGAACCCCTGACGAGTTTCTATTCAGACCAAGAATACCTATGCAAGAAGAAGGGGGACACGTATTTCTCTTGATGATACATATTGCAGCAGTATGAGGGAAAGTAGCATTGGTCAAAAGATATGATGACGAAGGCAGGTAATGGTGTGCGATTATCGCCATTGAAGAAGGGTACCGAGTGACTGATGTCACCGATGACGATCTGTTCGAAGAACACCCTGACTTAGAAGAGACGAGGGTTGAAGTAAGTCTCATATTCTGGGTCAAAATGATCAAACGAGAAGTGTCTCAGAGAATGATGTTGGCACTGAAGCGTCCAGAATATTGTGATGACGGCATGGCCCAAGTGCCTGTCTCAGTATGAACTACAGGACCTTATGATATATGCCTCCTGATGGGGTTGGGAGAAGTGAAAATTAAACTAAAACCAGGAGCAATTTTACCAAGAGCGCGACAACATCCCATGTCCAGAGAAACGGATGAAGGGATCGCGAAGACAATTGCCGCCATGATAGACCAGGGCATCCTAGTAATGTCAGAATCACCAAGAAATGAAAGGGAGGGTCTTGGCGTTTAATACAAGATTTAAGAGCATTAAAAGATATTGTTGAAGCCGAGTTCCCTCAAGTCCCTAATCATCTACAATTCTCTGTAACATACCAATCGAGGCAAAATATTTCACGGTGATTGACTTGAAATATGCTTTTTTCTCAATACCTTTGCACCGTGACTCACAAGATCTAACGTCATTTACTTTCAGACAAATGCTTCTGAAAAGTACAAGGTTGCCACAGGGGTATTGTGAATACCTGTCCATTTTCAACAGAGTCCTGCAAATGGACCTAAGCAGTATTGCAGTAGACAGTGTTTTGCAGTATGTGGTTGACATTCTGATCTGCAGCAGCACTGAAGAGCAATGTAGGCGCTATTCTGTCCAGCTGCTGACTATACTGGCTCAGAAAGGACATAAGGTTGACAAGGAAAAGTTGCAATATTGTCAACAAGCGGTGCTGTACATAGGCCAGTTAATTTCGCATGAGGGGAAAAAGGTAACCCCAGAAAGGGCTGAAGCTATCACGAACACGGCTCAGCCACTCACGATAAAGCAAATGCAGAGCCCTTGCTCCAGGCCCTAAAGAAGGCCCAGGCGACAAAGGAAAAAATTGAATGGATGAGACAATGGAAAAGAGGTTTACGGAACTCAAGAGAGTGATTTGTACGGCTCAAGTTCTCGGGAGTCCTAATTATGCAGAGGAATTCTACCTGTTCTCGCACACAAATGGCAGCGTTATGATGGCAGTGCTTGCCCAAAGAACCTCGTTGGGATACAAGCCCCTAGCGTATTACAGTGGGAATCTGGACCCAGTAATGAGAGGCCAGTTCCCATGCGAACAAAGCTTAGCTGCTGCAGTGTTCGTCATAGAGAAGGCGACAACCATTGTAATGGGATGCTCCATGACGTTATACGTCGAGCACTCATTATTCGCCATCTTAGAGAAACTAAAAGGCACATTGACATCTCAGAGAGCTTCTGCATATGAAGTGATCATACCCAATCCATCGATCAAAATAGTTCGATGTAAAACAGTAAACCCAGCTACGTTCATGGCTGAGTCCATCACTGAAGGCAAGCCGATACACGACTGCGCAAACTACGAAGAATTCTATGATGAAATCCCCAGGGTGAAAGAAAATGCCCTGGCGGGAGGTGAGATCATCTTTATTGACGGGTCTTCGAGAACCGACCAAGAAGATGGTCAAAGATAGACAGGCGTTGCCGTAATGAAACACATAGCAAACAGAGAATTTCAGGTACTCGTCTGTGCACGAATACCATCTCATTATTCAGCACAGGCTGCAGAACTATTGGCCTTGATACTCGCAATTGAGAATCATGCAGACCAGGAAGTAACGGTATACAGTGACTTCACCTATGTGACATCCACAGTGCACGCAGGGCTAGCACGCTGGAAAAGGAGGGTCTTCCTCCAAGTGGACGGCACGCCAGTGCAGCATGCAGCCTTATTGGACAGGCTGATAAAGGCACTACAGCTCCCAGTGGGCATAGCGGTCGTGAAATGCACCGCCCACACCAAGGGGACAGATTTCGTGTCACTCGGAAACCATGCAGCAGACACAGAGGCCAAGCGTATGGCGTCTAAAAGTAAAGCGATCATGGAAGTAGAAGTGGCACGCATCCATGAACGAATGATGGTAGCTCGAGCCACACCAGAGGCCTATAATAATATGGGGCAGACTCAACTGATGGAGCTTCAAGGGGAGGCACCACAGGATGAAAAGAACCTGTGGAAGCGTCAAGGGTGTTCTTTAAACCCCTCTGATGGATTGTGGCGGCAAAACAGTACTGGTAAACCAGTAATGCCTGTAGCCCTACTAAAAATAGCATTGGAACAGTTGCATTACCCATTTCACATGACAAAAGAAAATCTAGCTGCAATGCTCGCAGAAGACTGGTTTATACCGAATTTAGCTGAGCATTTTGCATTCTTTATGGTGAACTGCCTAATCTGCCAGAAATTCACCGCTGGGCACACATTAAAAGTAGTGAGAGGAGTCATCCCCAGGCCAAATGGGCCTTTTCAGCACTTACACACTTGAATCATGTCGACATGATTCAAGTGTGTAACGGGTACAGGTACTTAATTGTAGTGGTGTGTCCATTCTCTAGATGGATAGAAGCAGGTCCCTGTACACACCCAGACTCAACCTGTGCTGCCAAATTCCTGGTGAGGGAAGTGTTCCCTAGATAGGGGGTGTGTGAAGTGATGAGGTCAGATAACGGGGCGCATTTTGTTAACGCAGTCTTTCAGCAGATCAGCTTGCTGCTTGGTATAAAGCACAAGTTCTCGTCGGCGTATCATCCGGAAGGCAACGGTATTTGTGAGAGGCTCAACGGGTTGTTAAAAGAAAAGGATAGCCAAGTTGAAGCTTACTCTAAAGAGGGGATGGCTGCACTGTCTACTACTGGCATTGTATGCTCTTCGGAACCAACCAGGCTCCGACCATCATCTTACGCCGCACAAGATAGATACGGGAAGGATAATGAACACCCCCCTTACCCTACGAGATAGAGCAAGATGTGATGCCCAGTTAACCCGAGAGGTCTTGGGAACCGAGCTGCAGGAATACCTGAACTGCATGACATCAAGCCTTACTATTGTTTCAGACCAACTACAGTGATGACGAAAAAGGTGCAGCACAGCACAAAACACAGCAGGAGATGCTGAAACAGATGCAGTTCAAGGTCTATACATGCCACTCATGTTCCCTGAAGACACCGTGTTGGTATAAAACCACACAAGAAAAAGGTGGGACGAGTCAAGATTCAATGGCCTTTTTATCGTAGAGGACTGAACTCCTTCAGCTGTCAAATTGCAGGGCAGGAGAGCATGGATTTTACTAAATGACATTTAGCCCTATATCGGAGAAAGCCTTCTAGCTGCACCCCACTGCAAAGAAATCACAGACAACGGGGAAGAACCTCAGCACGTGCAGACAAGATCCATGACTAGCAAGAAGGACGCATGAGCAGCAAAAGCCAAGACAAAAGAACTCCTTTGCAAGTTGTGGCTTAAACTGGACATTTCCTCTAAGGAAAAAAGGGGATAAGGACATAATGGACACTCTGTGCAGGATGAAGAAGAGAATTGTGCATCTAAGCCACAACACACTGATAATACGAACTTTTGAACCAAGCCGTTGGAAAGCAAGACTCTGATAGACTGTGAGCAAAGACTTTTCTTTTTAGAGCCTAACTCAGTGTCCTGAAGCAACCAACACAAAGACTTTGTTTCACAGAACTTATGGTACCTCCCAGCAGAAATCTCACAAGGGATGTACTCACCTACTTCCATTTAGTATTAGAGACACATCCGTCACTTGTAGGGAGAGCAACCTGTGTCACAGACTTTGTTCAAGACCCTGCCAACAAGAAAGTAATCCGGCAACTGCTTTCATCGCGAAAGCCTTCGCTGTGTTAACCAAATACATTGATAAGGACACAAATGCTTCCACCGCAGGTGATCATAGATGAACTCACTTATACACTTTTCTTTCGTATCATAGAGGAATGCCCAGCACTCGTCGGGAGAACCACGGACAGGCTCACATACATTAGAGACCCAAGAAACACTGAACATTTGAACCAGCTGTGGGTCAAGCTCAACTACCTGGTCGCAATCCATGCAGCAGGAAAGTGTAGAGACTGTTCACGTCAAAAGAAAGGCCTGTGATCCAGAGCCAGCAAAGCAAGACAAATGTCCCTGTCACCAGAGGACAGCCGACTGGCGCACAATGTCCTGTTCCGCCTATTCACTGACTTTCCAGAAATGGTGATGAGACCTGCCAAGGTTGACGTCATCACCTTCATCAGAGACCCAGCTAATGTTGCGCATATGGGAACACTCCTCCATGGGATAATGCTCCAAGTGGAACTGTCCAACTTTCAACGAGAGTACCTAAGGAGATTCCAGTGAAACTTTCCACCGCGGGACAGATCCAGGAGACAGAGACAAAGCACTTAATCTTTCCGCCACAGAACAGATCCAGGAGACAGAGAGAAAGCACTTCATCTTTCCGCCGAGGGACAGATTCAGGAGACAGAGACAAAGCTCTTTATCTTTCCATCGAGGGACAGATCCAAGTGACAGAGACACAGCTCTTCATTCTTCCGCCGAGGGACAGATCAAGAGAGCAGGGACGAGAACTCCACCGTTTTATTTTTTATTCTTATTTTTAGGTTATTTTTGATTCTGAATTTGATTAATTGCTATTTTTTCAATTTTTACAATGAACAGGATCCACATGTCTTCAGGACTGAAACAAATTCGGGGGGTGGACTGGGAATTGACCTATTTTGAATATGCATAATGAACGTGCCTCACCAAAGGTGTTAGTCTAATCTTTTTCCATAGTCTAGCAAGAGAACTGTATCCCGTAATCAGAGACAATCTTCACCAGCAAGAGGGGGACACGTACAAAGCACAAGACACTTTATGTTACAAACTTTCTGAGAGACAATAATGGAGTAAGTGAAAAGAATAGAACTTTAACAGTTGACATGATTGAAATGGGGGCCCAGAACAGTAACCTGGTCCTCCCACAAACAGAGGGCCGCCCCGCCTCCCTGGAAGGAAATGCTGCCAACTTTCATACCGCTCGATTACGTGTATATGCATAGTGATTATCATTGTTTTTCTGTCTTTAACAATCAGAACTGCATTCTTTATTGGTGCATGAAGCGTTTCAATTTCAGTGCACCCACCAGATAATGTACGTATGAATCCCACAAAAACACCCAGACCCTATATAGTCATTCCGGTTCCAAGAAAACCTGATGGTAAGGTAAACAAACTAAAATTGAACTTAATTAGTAGTGATTCATACACACTTGAGGTAACAAATGAAGAGAAAAGCTGGAGACAGGGTCAGCGCGGAATGAATGAAAATATCGCACTGACCACTACGTGCACACACACACACTGAATGCACTCAGACAAGGGCAAGTGTCAATGGCTACAGGACCTCAAACGAAGACAACAGAAAGTACGAGACTGCCTACCGAACAACCAGTCCCTGTAAATAAAAAAAGGTGACTGAAAAGAAGCATGTGAAGGGCCGACTGAAGAAGATATAGCACAAGCCCTCAAGAAGATAGAAGCGGCTACGAGAGAATTCACTGCAAGGACACAAATGCTGATAGACCATTTATTCCCGTTTATAGCTAGAGCAAAGAAAATACAGGAGGAACTGAACAATAAGACCGCAGAGACCATAGTAGCAAGCACACCAGTTCCAACACAAGAAACAAGCACTAGGCCCAAGACACAGCCATACGTGGGGCAGATGGTACACAGGTGGTGGTTGAAGGAGCTCTACGAAAGAATACAAGAAGAGAGGAAAAGAACTGCAAAACATTCTCCTACCACAGCGATACAGATAATGAAACCTGCTTCCCCGACAAGCATGCCTGAGAGACCCCCAGCATGGAAAAGCCGCACAGATGCATGCAAAGATGTAGTTATAGCTAACTACGGAAACACACTAAGAATCAAGAGAAACACACATGAAGATAACAATGAACTAAACGATTACCTGGACAGCACAGCACATCTAGGAAACAACATTTGGTACCAACACATGAAAGAGGTCGGAAGAAGAAAAGCTGAAGGAGATTGCTACGTCTACGCTCTCCTACCATACAGCATGGGAAAATCCAAGATTTTGTGGCTGTAGAAATTGATGTCCCAACAGCACACTGTATGTCACATGTGGCAATGTGCAACACCAGAGGACAATTTATGGGGAGAGATGCCTCATTGATATGGGCAACTGAAACAGAGTATCCCGATGAAGACGGTTACGTCCAGGATATCAAAACGAGAAACAGAGCTCAAACCAGGAATCACGTGATCAGGTATGAAAAGCCAGAAGTGAAAGGAGCAGGAACAAGATGAGAAATTAACCCGAGACTGAACGTCCAAGGAAAAACTCCAGAAAAAGCCCAAATTTGGAAGAATACAGGCCAAATGCAGATTTGGGGAACAGTGCTCTCACCAAACGGATGGGAAGAAGGAGTGGTAATCTGTAGAGCTTGGATGGTCCTTGGAGCCTGCCAAGAAGCAATAGAGAACTCACAGAGGCTATGCAAACCTTTATGGCCTCAGTTGGTAAAGCTGCTGACATGGGTCGAAGACAGAGGAGTACCCTTGCAGATAGTACCACTGGAAAGCCCAAAATTGTGCTTCAGGAACAATGGCACAAGGAAGATGGGAGAGAATCAAAACTGCGGATGAATCTTTGAAGCTCCCGGAATGACCCAGGGAACCGCAGTAATTATGGATCATTACTGGGCGTGTGGACCCAAAGCATACATAAGACTTCCGAAAAACCCGGGAGGCATATGCACAATTGTGAACGTCCACGTTCCCACACTTGTGATCCCGAAAAGTGACCTGAATATTGACAGTTTCTTGAAAGCAGATGCTCACCTAAGGAAGAGGAGGTCTGTGGAACTGGTATCTCGAATGAAGGGAGAGAACTACTTTTGTGCCAAATCAGAAGATGCATTTCCATATGAACACAGGCTGTTTAGCCTCACCTCATCAGTATTCACAATGATTTTCCTGCCACACATCCAAGTTGGAGTAAATACTAAATGGTTGCAGATCACCAGATGGGAGTTATTGCAGACCATCAACACCACCATAAAAGGATTCAACATGATCAAAGAAGAACTAAGAACAATCCAATTGATGACCCTCCAGAACAGATATGTACTTGACATGATCACCGCGATGGATGGAGGTGTTTGTGCAAAAATAGGAGAATCATGTTGCACATTTATACCGTCGCATGATGAAGAAAATGGAACCTTAACAGAAGCCATAAGTATGCTGATAGACCTGCAGAACCAGATGATCAATGAAACTGATGAAGTTGATGATGACAGCTGGTTTGGAACACTATTTTTATGGGTCCCACAATGGATGGCAGACATATTCAAGCTTCTGGGAGCCCTGCTATTTATGATACTACTAGAATTTTGTGTTATCAAGATAATCATCACACAATGCCAGAAAACTGCGAAGAAAGCCATTGGAATGAAGATCATGATCAATGTCAAACCAGGATGGAAGCCCAGAGAACTGACTGATGAAAAAATCAGAGACTGTGTGAAGGCTAGCGAATTTGCGCCAGAAGGAACAAAGTTTGTGTATCCCAGAAAATGAAGAAAATATGAAGGAAAATGGATCTGTTGCAGCCCAAATGGACAATGTCAGCTAATGACCTGGAACAAAGACGAACATGTAAAAACAGCAGGAAGTTTGAAGGGAGTAATAAAAATATGGACTCCAAAGAAACACACGTTCACACCATCTTGTACAAACCCAGAAGACGATGAACAAGATGCAGAAGAACCAAGTAAGATGAATCCAAAGGAGGAAGCAGAGGTGGTCGATGAACCGACCAGACAGGGGAGTGTAGAGGAGGTACCAGACATGGCCTGCACCCCAGAGCCACAGTTCGAGGTACCAGGAACATATTCGCCAAGGTATGTGACGTTTGAGGAACAAATGAGTCAACAGAGAGCAGCTCTAGGACTCTGCCCAGTGCCCATCATAAGAGCAATACCTGTTGAAGTGCCTATAACCAGACAACCTTGGGCAGCCCGGTACCCACTGAGACAACCATACCAGCAGTTTACACGAAATGAAGACTACTTGCAGACTGTCCCCGAAGAGACCCACAAAGCCTTAAAGGAAGGCGAGTGGTGACGACACACGGGCCCGGACAGACTCACAGATGAATGAAACAACGGCTAAAGGATGAAACACAAGACGAAATGTCATGAATAATGGTGTGACAGACTTAAAAGAAGAAACAACGTTGCAGCACAAAGAACGTAACCATGAAGGAAGGATGAAAATACGCAACTAACTAAATGCCTGTAAATAGGCTTGGAACGCAAGAAGCCAAGGAAACGGTACTGCTTGCAATGCTTACTAGAAGAATAGAGCGGCAAGCGCCAATTATATATCTACCTCAATGAAGCACATTATACAAGTGCGACTCCATTTTGTAAAAGCAGAATTAAGCCCAGGCTGCAAGGGGTAAAACAGGCCGAGATTCATATTCCAGCTAAAGCCAGAAGGGAAGAGCGGAATCGAAACTCAGTAAGAAGTAGCTCATGCCTGGGAATTCGAGGTCAACTCCAAGGAGACCGGCAACCTCGAAGAATCAAAACTTCAGAGCATAGCAGCCAGCCAGTGAAGGTCGAGATAGAGACCCCAGGCAGGTGGCGAGGCTACGGAACAGTCAAATACATGAAAAGAAGGAAAATTAAGCAGATTCACGGTGAACAGACACGTGACCAGCCAAGCGCGAAGAGGTACCAATGTCTGATGTCACCCAGAACCCGAGGATGCCATCACTTTTCCTGATAAGAAGCTAGTTTCGAGGCCATCCTCAGCCAACTAATTGACACATAGCCCTGAAGTACTGATTGATGGAAGGGAGGCAGGGTGAATCTTGGGGCACAAGGCACCTGGGTGTCCATTCTGCATGCTGCTAATTAAGGTGGAGATTTATGTCTAGGGGTGTAACCCACCCAATCACAATGGACCAAATAATCTGGGGTCCTATAGCTAGTAGAACCAATAAAACGTTGTACTTTTGGTGACGTCTATCACGGGTGATGTAGAGGAATGGGTGTAGACGCCCACCCGATAAGAGTTATCCAATCCTCACACTCTGTTACCATATACAGATATATCACCTATACTTAAATTACCTTTTCCGACCAATAGAATTGCATGACAAACTTTGAGTGTTAAACGTCAATGATGACGAGAATGTACTATAACTATTGCTGTCTGAATGAAGAATTTGGGAGTTGAAGCGAGACAGGCGATCGCATCACTGTTGATTTCCTTTTGTTTCCCGTTTTTTGTACTTGTCATTAAATGGACTTCCCTTTGTCAAACCATTGACTTGTCCTTATTGATTTGTGTTGGGGTAAGAGAATCCTGCACCCCATCCTCCTCATGGTGCAGCTATCCCGTCTTAAAGGTACTTGAGGACGAGCTCTGACCCCATGGGCCCGTCAGAGGTCTCTCTGCCCTCGTGTACACTTGGTAGCGGTGAGGATGGTTTTGACCAACAATTAGTGAATATCGATTATTGATAAGACACCTACTGACCGTCGACATGAAGTAACTCTAGGTCTTCGGCAATATCACAAGTCCTTCGCCATTCGGCTGAGTAGATTGAGAAGCTTCCCGTGGACAATGATAGTGTAAGTCCATCCAAAACTGCAGTGGGTCTGAAGGAACCTGCCTTACGAAGCATAACCCTTCCATTCCTTCCATTCCTACGGGCAGCCGATCGGACGAAAAGACCGAAGGTGGCGGTAAAGGAGGGGCGGTGATCCCAAGGATCCAGAGAGGAACCATGCGAGCGGTGAGTGAACCAAAAAAATTTAATACTTTGGCAAATGTCTTATAGGCATTAGAACAAGTAAGGGAAAAGGTAACAGAGGGTGGCGGAGAAAAGAAAATAGTCAGAATTAGAGAACACTGTATACATATAAGGGGATATTTCCCCAAGCAGGTTACCCTGATCAGTTCCTTGTTTAGCTCATTGGCTGGTGGCAAGTCAGTATTATTTTGGAAGAACTGCTGTATCCAATCGGTGTTCAGGGACCAAAGGCTTGTTTCCTGCAGGTCCGTATGAATAGGTCAACCTGGCTTAGGAAGTCCCCTGAGCTTGCAATAGAAGGCTCGGCTTACCTGGTAATTGCAGCTGAGGCAGTAACCTGGCAACCCAGGAGTTAGGGGCGATTCTAGTGACCAGGGAACCCAACCTAGGCAATGCTGCAAGCTATCTGAAGGTGGTCCTGGGAATGATCCCCTATTCCATATAGCTCAGAGAGGCCCCAGCTGAGTATGCTAGGCACTACAAAGCAGTCCGCGTATTGCCACTGGTACCTTCAAAATGTAGATATTAAAACAAATGCTGCCCACTTGCGTGATTGCTTCCATCCGTTCTTTATGGACAGAATATCATCAGAACAGGATTGCACTGAGAATGAGGAAACCTATGCAGAACATAGGCTGGAGCCAAAACTATGGAAAGACTATGGGGCCAGTCACCAGCACTGGCATTGTTACAAACAGAGTGTGTGCTCTCGCTGCACAGACGAAAGAGCAGTGGGTTTCACAAGCCAAACATGCGGAGGAACACACTGAGTGCTGCAGCCTGGCATTTCTTCCCTGCTGTGAGCCCACACACACATACCCGCAAGGAGGCATTGCAGAGCAGCAGAATTATGCCAGCCTCCAAGATAGCCCTGGCCCACTTAAAGCCTCTGAAGTCTGCAAGGAGCATGCAGGTGTTCCGGATTACGAGCACAGACCAAGCAGATAGACCGATAAGAAGCTGGCACTGAATCATTGAGAACGTGTCTAGAAGGCCAGCAAGCACGCTGGGCACTATATCCTTCAGATTGTGAATTGTGATGAATCCAATGGAGTCATCATGGATCCAACAGTGGTGACCTCCTCCCATGTTGCCCGGGGACAGCAGCTGCTACCAGATCCTGACCCTGGGGGCAGCTTTGTGAGGGAGGACCACATGGGAGGAGGTAACTACCGGGGAGATGTCATGACTTCATTGGACGAGACGCAGTATGGCCCCCTTTCCAATGAGGAAGACCCTCTAATACCCAAGACCTTTTCCATGAGGAAGACCCACTAATACCCAAGACCTTAACGGCCTATTATCAGCTGTTTGTTCCCCCTTGTAGAGGAAGTAAAGAAACCCCTTCTTTATATTTTTCTGGTCAAACTCCCACCTATGACCTAAACATAGAAAGCTCCAACACAACACTTTTTGCTTCTGAGGAACCTTTATGTAAAATCACCAAGAAGAATTATTTAAACAACATGTGTCCAATGACACCCAGGCCATCAACTCCCAGAATCACCCAACTACTGATACAAGGAGGATGAAGGAGTTTGTGAAAGGTAACAAGAGTTATAAGCACAACATGCAGTCTAGTTGTTTTTCAAATTCACCAGTGAGTGGGACATGTATAGATGGCCACCACACTACTGAGGATGGCAGTGCAGGAGAAGATGTTGGCTCCTATACTGAGGCTCACAAACGTGAGAAACATGTAGCGGTGTAGCAGAGTAGAGAAGGCCACCGAGACAGAAGGGGAAACGATGTGCAAGAGAAGGAAGTGCCGTGGAGATGCTGGGAGCTGCGAGAGGTCCTGGGTGCTCGGCAGCTTGAAGAGGCAGCGTTCCGGAGCCGTGAAGGAAACCGGAAAGACATCTGCACACTCCAGTGTGGAAAGGGGGTGAAAGAGTCACAACGCAGAAGTGCAAACCAGACCCGAGACACTGGAGGCAACCGGCGAGTCTGCCCAAAGCCAATAGGGACTCTAGGGTGTTTCAACAACCGCACCAACGACAATTTGAATGTGACACCATTTTTAAAACTACATAAAGATTGTTGGAATGCATAAAAGGCAAAGTACAATCGCCAATGAGACATGGATGCATGAGATGCAAGTGTGGGGCAAAGCTTGAACAAACCTTACCGCTAACATATATACCATGGCAAGAGCAATATGTAAAGTGTTGGTGACACAGAGAAACTATGAAATACGTGAGAAGTCCTGGCAAGGGAAGAAAACCAGGCAATTGAATCACATAAGAAGTCCTGGCAGGGGAGTATACCAGGTAAGGGAAAACCACAAGAGAAGCCCTGGCAGGAGAGTACACCAGACAGTTGGAATTACATAAAGAGTCCTGGCAGGGGAGTATACTAGACAGGTTGCAAAGCTTCCCGAAATACTAAAGAAAGACAGTGTTTTCTAAAGGGGAATTTTGCATTAAAGAAATACTGTTACAGAACCTCTTGCCTAAACAGGAACCATATGAATCAAGGCGAGACACAATGAAACTGTTAGTAAAAGAGAAAATTGCCATCCTACTTAAGAATCGAGGGGAAGGAGAACACCCGCTGGATTCAAGGGTTCCACAGCTGAAACATTTATTTTTGTTTGGAACAAATCTTATTTTCAGATGTGAACACTTTTTGCCAATATCAAGTTGAAGACATTTAAATTCACATTTTATTGTTTCGTTTGTAGTGTGAGGGTCAGGATAGGATGTTTTGGACACAAGGACAGCTTTTCAGTTTTAGGCATCCTGACACATACAGAACCTTGTTGTTTAGGTAGGGAAACTCCTCTTTAGAATAGGGTCAGAGAGGCATTTTCCCAAACCATTATTATTTAATAAATGTCTTTGACCAAAAACATCACAACCTTGTGTCCGGCTTTCATTTCTGACTGCTCACAGAATACAGAGTCAAGAAGTGAACGGGTGCGATCGCCTGAATATTGTGGTAAGAACAGAGATCCAGACTCTATCCCTTCGAGACAGGAATATACGGATGCACTAGAGTTCATCTCTTGCCTGTTCAGAGAGAAGAACATCCTTATAGAAACTCCTAGAACCTATGGGTGTTTTGCCTTTTTCCATCTCATGCTGGAATTGTCAAGAAGCAAAGTGAGTGCTATAGCCCTGACATTGTGTTTAGGACGAGTAACCTTTATAGACAGGAAACCCTGAGTCTTTGTATTTGATAAGTCTCCTATAGTCACTGTTTTGAGAGAGGAACCCCCTTTTCTATTGTAGAGAAATGCCAAGATCTATAGGTCGTTTAACACACTACACATTTTGGAAGAATAAAGTCTGTTTGAAGCATAAATCATTTGCTTTGTGCTTTACTGTGTCCTTTGAACCCCAGTATACATGTACATGAATGCATGTAACACATGACTCTACAGTTCCCGCTTGATTCCTTTTGGACATATTTGCCAAATGTGCTTTATTTTACTGCCAAGAGGGAGTTGCTCTTGGAGTTATCCTAGTTCATCAAAGGAACCAGTTGGCAAATGTATCGCTTCAAGACGTTCAGCCCAATTGCGCACACAGGGCCTCTCACTGAGTGCCCCTAGAGATGGCCTGCAGCCATTTGGCTCTGGTGCATACTTCACACTGTGGGCGGTCTGTATACCTGCGTCGTCAGTGCAGAACATACGAATAGAATACCATACTTAGGGCAAACTTGGCACACCCCCTTGTAAATAGAGAGCTGCAATGCAATGCTTCTCTCTGGGTCTACGCTGGCGCTGTTCGGAAGACTCAGTGTTCTTTCCAGTGTGTCACATTTGTAGTACAGGACCTTCCTCCAATATTGAAGGTGGGGTCTTTATGAGAGAACGACTGAAGTCCCCCTTTCTGCCCTATCACCTCTGTTTCATAGAACCATACCCGATCGGCACGAACAAGTTCAGGTGTTGGTGAAGAGGGCACTTTTCCTTGCATTTGAACCACTGCCTCTAACCACACCCCACCATATCCCAATGTCTGAACCCCTGTACTTGCTTAGGTAATGGCCCGGTACCCTCCCATTCAGCCTGTACCCTTTGACATGGTTGGCTGTTGTTAGGGAGAATTCTCAGAAATGTGCTAATTCCTCTGTAACTTAGAGACTCCCAGCACTTTGCTGAATTTTGAGGACTTGAATATTTTACCTGGAGAGAGTGAGACCCTTTTTGCCACTCTCTCATGTATTTTAATGTGATTTTAATCTCTGTGTTTCTTCTGGTTGTGGAGTCTGACAAACTCCATAGGCATAATCTTTTACATTGTGTCACGCAGCACCTTCAGTGCAGTGACACAGGGAAGTCTTCCAGATTTCCCATGGTTTAAATACCTTCTTTGGGATAAAGTACTGTTTCGCAGAACAGTGAAGTGAAATTGACTTTACTTACATTTGTAACTTTCTAGACCCAGCACACACTATCTTACAATAGAGTGCTGGAGGGGTTACTTAGTATCCGCTTTGTCTAGCTTCTCATGTAACATTTTTATGTTACCCTTTCCTCAATGAATGGCTGGTGGCAGTGGTTTACATTTTACTACCATTGTGTGTTTATACCACGGGCTGCGTCCGCAGCCACGGTAAAGCACTGTTTGATGCCATTCTTGTCAAAATGAACCTGGTCTTCTTTTTTCGCCATTTCTTTGTGGAAAGGTTCTTCTTGAGATTTACTCTGCGCGCCAAACCAGGGTTGGTCCCTTTGTTCATTTTGCCTTTGGCAGGATTCACGAGTGAAGCCCACCTCTGGCTCCAGGGTGTCTGGGGTAGGCAGGAAGTGAGGGAGGTGCCCGAAACACCCTGTGCTTAGTCTCCTAGGAGATGGGAATGTACTCTTCTCTTAGGTGATTGGCTGGCTGGCTGGCTGGCTGGCTGTCCAGCAAGGACAGCCACCCTGATGGGTGTCTGACAGCTAGGCTGGAATGAATGGGCGAAACCTGCATAAAAGGAGAGAATTTTTGGCTTGGAAGGCAGAGTCAACCACTGGACGAAGCATCCTGGCTCCCTGAATGACTCTTCTCTCCCTTGCTTAGGTGTTTGGACTTCTTTCCAGGAAAGGGTTAACTGGCTGTCATGATGCCTACCCCCGGGCATCAGGACTGAGGCCCTCAGCTCCGGGAGCAGGCATCCAGACATTTGTTTAAACCTCAGCAGCCCCGGCTAGGGGCTTTCTGGGTACAGTCCTGGCACCTTAGGCGCCAGGCTCATCATAGAAATCAGTCCTGGCGCCAGGCTCATAGACTTTACTTACCTGATGCAGACCATGCTGCAAAAGAGTCCAAGCCTACATGAGGCCTGGATGGGACTATTTTGTTACAGGGACTATTTTTTACTCGGGTGTGGCTCTAGGGAACTTCTTACCTGGAACTACTTTGGAGGCTATTTAAACCACACCCGAACAGCAGCACATGCTTTGCGTTATTCTGCATCCAGCAGTGTGACGCTAACCGTGCCTGCAGCCAGCATCCAGTCTTCTGCCACGCCCGCCTCGAATCCAGAGCTTCTAGAATAAAGAAGAGGAAAAGGACAAGGTTAGAAAACGAACTTATTTCAAATTCCTCACCTAATTCCGGAACCATTTCATCTCCTGACCTGGAAAGTACATCAGTCCTGCACACGTCGCTTCTCCAGCTCCAGCACGGCGCCATACTCACCAGTTCTCACTGCATCTTTTGATCCGGCACTGTCTCCATCATTTCTTCGCCGTAATCCGGCACCTAGGGGACACAAGAAAAAACAAGGTGAGCCAAGGGAATCAACAAATATAACCTCTTACCACCATAGACTTAGCTGATTTACCACCGGCGGTATTATTCCATCACTCTCCACATTTTCATATGCCGCATCTGTAAAGAGGGAGAAAAACAACACGTTAACGCATGCAATAGTTACCGGACAGCGTTGGGTAATACAGACTCTTACCTGAACGCCAGCAGCAGCTACGAGACCTTCTTCTCACAATCTCAGTTGCAACTTAAGGAAGGAAGGGGACAAGAGTGAACATCGGGCACATTGAACTCTTTGAACTTGATACTTACCAATCCCGCCAGGGACTTCAGAGTCAATACTTACCGGAACTCTCCCAACGCCTTCAAACCAGTGAAGTAACTGGTATCTACACGCCCCTGCAAGACATGCAGGATGGAGAGCTCATCTTTTACGAACATAAGGTGAGGTTACTAAGGGGATATCGGAGGTGATTAGTGGGGGAGAGCGAGAACAGTTGGGAGGCCATCACTAAAACCCACAGGTGGTTAATCCCTGTCTCCACTTGCAGGAAAATACTTCTTCGGGTCCAGCAGACAAGACTAGGCGGGCCAGTCCAGACAGTCATCTCTGCACTACGCATCAAGTTGAAGGAGACCGCAGCTGTCCGGGTCCAATCGACACCCCTGTGGGGTCCAGGTGAGCGTAACAGAACGCAAAGCCTCTCTACAAATACCCACCCGGGTGTTATGGAAACCTCGGAAACCGACCAACTGGCCCAATTATTGGGGGAACTTAGGGCGGAAGTACATGTCGCTCACCAAGAGACTAATGCCGTCAGGAGAGAACTGATTGTCTCAAAGGAGCACACGGATGATCTGGCTAGGCAACTACTGCAAAACCAAGCTGGGCAAACGCCCCTACCTGGATATTGGGGAAACCCAACCCCTGCTTCATCAAACAATCCTGTGCAAGTGGTTTTACCAGGAAATATTCCGTTAGCTCCACCCGAACGCTTTGCTGGGGACCCCAAAAGGTTTGCCGTGTTTATGAACCAATGCCGCTTGCACTTTTTATGCAGACGGGGAGCCTTTCCAAATGACCAAGCCAAAGTAGCCTTTGTATTGTCATATCTTAGTGGCAGCACAGCGGATTGGTCCATTCCATTAGTCAACCAGGATGATCCTCTTCTCCGGGATTTTCAGGGTTTTCAAAGGAGCATGGAAAAACTATTCGCCAGACACTCACAGGGTCAAGCCCTGGACAACGAACTTTTATCCTTACGACAAGGTAACCAGGATCTGCTAACCTATATTGCAATCTTCAATAGGTTGGTGGTGGAAACCAGGTGGCCGGAGGAAAAACGAATTACATTGTTTCATCGTGGACTTCGGGGAGAACTCAAAGATGTCTTGGTTCAAGTTGTGAACCCAACTCAGGATTGCACAGAATTTATAGACTTAGTGGTCCAGCTAGACCACCGACTTCAGAACCGAAAGACTGATCGAGCTAAGTTCGAGAACCGTGTATTGGTTAAACCCAACCTTGCCCCCAAAGGAACAGATGCATCTGAACCTATGCAGATCGGGGGGGTTAAAGGACCCTTAACTCAAAAGGAAAGAGAAAGAAGACAACAGATGCAGTTGTGTCTGTACTGTGGAACCTCAGGACATTTTCTACGGGATTGCCCTACAAAACCACCCAAGAAGGTGGTAGAAGTTGCTGATAAAAGCCACATAGAGCCTGATTCGTGAAACGGCCACACCCGACAAGCGTAGAGGTCCGCTTGCCGAGCTTAACGAAGGACACTCAGACCTTGCATCTGATCATCCCAATGGTCCTACTTGATCCCAGGCAGCCATCACGTATGCACGCAGTAAGGGCATGCATAGATAGCGGGGCTGTAGGAAACTATATGGGCCACAAATTGGTGTCAAGGATGAATCTACCTCTTTGCAAAAAGACCACTTCGGATGTCATCACCACAGTTGATGGAACTGAGATTGCCTCGGGGCCTGTAACTCATTCCACTACAGAGATGACACTGTTGAGTCAAGATGGGCATCGAGAGACTATTGTGTTTGATCTAATCAAAGCCCCACAGTTCCAGAGAATACTGGGGATGCCATGGTTGGAAACACATAATCCTTGTATAGATTGGCGAGAGAAGAGAATAACCTTCCCGGATTGTGCACACACCTGTTACCCGGAGAAAACTTTGAACAAAGGCCTGGCTACAGTCGTTAACCCAATCGTGCAGTTACCTCAGGAATACCAAGAATTTCAGGATGTTTTTCAAAAAGAACAGGCCAATACATTACCTCCTCACAGATCATACGATTGTCAAATCGACCTCCTACCCGGTGCACAACCCCCATGCAGTAGAGTCTACGCCCTCACGGAACCTGAAAATCGTCGCCTACGGCAATACTTGGACCAATACCTTGGTAATGGCTTTATTGTCCTTCCAAGTCTCCTGCATCCTCAGCTTTATTCTTCGTGCCAAAAAAGGAAGGTGACCTTAGAACGTGCATAGATTACCGCGCTTTAAATCAGATTACGGTAAAAAACCGATACCCATTGCCTCTGATCCCCGAATTACTACACCAAGTAAAGGATGCTTGTATCTACACTAAGTTAGATCTCCGAGGGGCATATCATATGGTACGTGTCAAGAAAGGCGACGAATGGAAGACTGGCTTTCGCACCAAGTACGGATTATTCGAATATCAGGTGATGCCCTTCGGGTTGTGCAATGCACCAGCAGCCTTCCAATATTTTATGAACGATGTCCTTCGTGAACTCATTGACGTCTGTATCGTCGTATACATAGATGATATTCTAGTGTACTCCTCCTCAGAATCAGACCATGTTAAGCACGTGCATGCAGTCCTTGAGAAACTACGCCAGCACAAGTTATATGCAAAATTGGAAAAAATGTGTTTTTCATGCTACGGAAGTTGAATTTCTTGGATTTATCCTGACTCCAAAAGGAGTCCGAATGGACTCTCAAAAGGTGGACGCAATTCTCAAGTGGCCATCACCCAGTTCAGTCAAAGGGGTACAAAGCATGCTCGGATTTGCTCATTTCTACCGCAGATTCATTCCGGACTTCTCCCATGTTGTACACCCCATCACAGCACTTTTGCGAAAAAACAAACGCTTCTTGTGGACCGAAGAGGCTGAAAAGGCCTTCCAAGAGCTGAAAGCGAAATTCACATCAGCACCTGTCTTAAAGCATCCACGCCCTGAGCTTCCATACATAGTAGAAACTGATGCATCCAGTTTAGCCATGGGAGCTGTCCTGTCCCAGAAGGATCCTGAAACCGGTCAACTTCACCCAGTAGCGTTTAGGTCCAGAAAGTTCTCAGCACCTGAGTTAAACTATGCAGTTACCGATAAAGAGCTATTAGCCATCAAATCCGCCTTTAAGGCTTGCCGGCACTATCTTCTTGATGCCAGGCATACTATTACCGTAATCACCGATCACCGGAACCTGCAGTATTTAAAAACAGCCAAAGCCCAATCATCGCGACAACTTCGATGGGCATTGTTCTTTGCCGAATTCGATTTCGTGATCACTTATCGACCAGGCTGCAAAAATGGCAAAGCAGATGCCTTATCCCGAATAGGGATGGGAGAAGCATATGCAAACCCGGAACCGGTGCCAATAATTCCCGAGCAAAGAATTCTTGGCATAACTACTCTACAGACACTAGAAGATATTCATTCAAAAATCCAACAGCTCTTCGATCCAGCAACCCTGCAGGACTGGGTAAAGAAAGGCCCGGACTACTCAGTCGTCAATGACCTACCTTACTATCAAGGACGACTATTTCTACCACACAAGGAAATACAAGAACTAGTCATCTCCAATTACCATGACACCCTGATGGAAGGGCACACAGGTATTGCAAAAACTGAAGCGAAAATTAAGAGACAGTTCTGGTGGCCCACTTGGCGAAAAGATGTAAAGTCATTTGTGATGTCTTGTGGCATTTGCACCCAAAACAAAAGCCAGAAGAAAAAACCCAGAAGAAAAACCCAGCTGGCCTTTTACAACCTTTGGATATTCCACCTACACCTTGGCACACCTTGTCTTTAGACTTTATTACAGATCTACCTCCATGTAATGGATTTAACACCATCCTAGTTATTGTGGATCTTTTTTCCAAGATGGCCCACTTTATTCCTTTAAGGAATTTATTCCCAAGGAGTTCCTCGAAAACGTTGTTCGATTACAGGGATTCCCTTCCGTATTGGTTTCTGACCGAGGTAGTCAATTTATCTCGCATTTTTGGAAGAAATGTTGTCAACTGGCACAAATCGACATGAGGCTATCAACAAGTCACCATCCCCAGACCGATGGTCAGACGTAAAGGAACAACCAGACCCTTGAACAGTACCTACGCTGCATGCTACACCATACCAAAAGCAATTGGAAAGATATTTTATGGATTTCCGAGTACGCATACAATAACTCTGTACATTCAGGAACCGGACAAAGCCCTTTTTATACCATATATGGACATCACCCTCGAACCTCAGAACTCGATTCGCCTCAGCACTTAGAAATGCCCGCAGTTAGTCATTTGCACTCTACTATTACACAAGCCTTTAAGGAAGCCGCAGAACATTTGAAACAAGCAAAAGAGAAATACAAGAAAAATGCTGATCAACATAGAAGTGAAACTCCACAATACCAGATTGGGGATCAAGTTTGGCTGGCTACAAAACATATACCTCTGAAGGGAACTCTGACTTTTAATCCTAGATATTTGGGACCTTACACCATTAAGGCCATTATCAACCGGGTGGCCGTCAAATTGGAATTACCCTCTAATATGCAAATTCATCCTGTCTTTCATGTTTCACTTCTAAAACCAGTTCAACCAGGGCCAAGATTAACCAAACCACCTGACCCCATCTTGATAGATGGAGAACCTGAATTCGAGGTAAAAAATATCCTGGACTCCAAGATGATTAAATCAAAACCTTTTTATTTGATCAATTGTAAGGGCTACGGACCACAAGAAAGATCATGGGAGCCTAGCAACCACGTTCATGCACCTCGGTTGGTGAAAAGATTCCATCGGAACTTCCCAGAAAAACCGGGGCCAGGGGGAAGAACAAC
Source organism: Ambystoma mexicanum (assembly GCF_040938575.1). NCBI lineage: Eukaryota > Metazoa > Chordata > Amphibia > Caudata > Ambystomatidae > Ambystoma > Ambystoma mexicanum. Next base: position 12,934,624 of record NC_090925.1, on the reverse strand, counting down.
TTTAGGAGGGGCCTTGGGGGGGGAGGGGGTGCTGTCATGATGCCTACCCCCGGGCATCAGGACCAAGGCCCTCAGCTCCGGGAGCAGGCATCCAGACATTTGTTTAAACCTCAGCTTTCTGGGTTCAGTCCTGGCGCCTTAGGCACCAGGCTCATCATAGAAATCAGTCCTGGCGCTATAGGCGCCAGGCTCATAGACTTTACTTACCTGATGCAGACCATGCTGCAAAAGAGTCCAAACCTACATGAGGCCTGGATGGGACTATTTTGTTACAGGGACTATTTTTTACTCGGGCTGGCTCTAGGGAACTTCTTACCTTAACTACTTTGGAGACTATTTAAACCACACCCGAACAGCAGCACATGCTTCGCGTTATTCTGCATCCAGCAGCGTGACGCTCACCATGCCTGCAGCCAGCATCCAGTCTTCTGCCACGCCCGCCTCGAATCCGGAGCTCCTAGAATAAAGAAGAGGAAAAGGACAAGGTTAGAAAACAAATTTATTTCCAATTCCTCACCTAATTCCGGAACCATTTCATCTCCGGACCTGGAAAGTACATCAGTCCTGCACGCGTCGCTTCGCCAGCTCCAGCACGGCACCATACTCACCAGTTCTCACTGCATCTTTCGATCCGGCACTGTCTCCATCATTTCTTCGCCGTAATCCGGCACCTAGGGGACACAAGAAAAAACAAGGTGAGCCAAGGGAATCAACAAATACAACCTCTTACCACCATAGACTTACTTGATTTACCACCGGCGGTATTATTCCATAACTCTCCACATTTTCATATGCCGCATCTGTAAAGAGGGAGAAAAACAACACGTTAACGCATGCTATAGTTACCGGACAGCGTTGGGTAACACAGACTCTTACCTGAACGCCAGCAGCAGCTACGAGACCTTCTTCTCACAATCTCAGTTGCAACTTAAGGAAGGAAGGGGACAAGAGTGAACATCGGGCACATTGAACTCTTTGAACTTGATACTTACCAATCCCGCCAGGGACTTCAGAGTCAATACTTACCGGAACTCTCCCAACGCCTTCAAACCAGTGAAGTAACTGGTATCTACACGCCCCTGCAAGACATGCAGGATGGAGAGCTCATCTTTTACGAACATAAGGTGAGGTTACTAAGGGGATATCGGAGGTGATTAGTGGGGGAGAGCGAGAACAGTTGGGAGGCCATCACTAAAACCCACAGGTGGTTAATCCCTGTCTCCACTTGCAGGAAAATACTTCTTCGGGTCCAGCAGACAAGACTAGGCGGGCCAGTCCAGACAGTCATCTCTGCACTACGCATCAAGTTGAAGGAGACCGCAGCTGTCCGGGTCCAATCGACACCCCTGTGGGGTCCAGGTGAGCGTAACAGAACGCAAAGCCTCTCTACAAATACCCACCCGGGTGTTATGGAAACCTCGGAAACCGACCAACTGGCCCAATTATTGGGGGAACTTAGGGCGGAAGTACATGTCGCTCACCAAGAGACTAATGCCGTCAGGAGAGAACTGATTGTCTCAAAGGAGCACACGGATGATCTGGCTAGGCAACTACTGCAAAACCAAGCTGGGCAAACGCCCCTACCTGGATATTGGGGAAACCCAACCCCTGCTTCATCAAACAATCCTGTGCAAGTGGTTTTACCAGGAAATATTCCGTTAGCTCCACCCGAACGCTTTGCTGGGGACCCCAAAAGGTTTGCCGTGTTTATGAACCAATGCCGCTTGCACTTTTTATGCAGACGGGGAGCCTTTCCAAATGACCAAGCCAAAGTAGCCTTTGTATTGTCATATCTTAGTGGCAGCACAGCGGATTGGTCCATTCCATTAGTCAACCAGGATGATCCTCTTCTCCGGGATTTTCAGGGTTTTCAAAGGAGCATGGAAAAACTATTCGCCAGACACTCACAGGGTCAAGCCCTGGACAACGAACTTTTATCCTTACGACAAGGTAACCAGGATCTGCTAACCTATATTGCAATCTTCAATAGGTTGGTGGTGGAAACCAGGTGGCCGGAGGAAAAACGAATTACATTGTTTCATCGTGGACTTCGGGGAGAACTCAAAGATGTCTTGGTTCAAGTTGTGAACCCAACTCAGGATTGCACAGAATTTATAGACTTAGTGGTCCAGCTAGACCACCGACTTCAGAACCGAAAGACTGATCGAGCTAAGTTCGAGAACCGTGTATTGGTTAAACCCAACCTTGCCCCCAAAGGAACAGATGCATCTGAACCTATGCAGATCGGGGGGGTTAAAGGACCCTTAACTCAAAAGGAAAGAGAAAGAAGACAACAGATGCAGTTGTGTCTGTACTGTGGAACCTCAGGACATTTTCTACGGGATTGCCCTACAAAACCACCCAAGAAGGTGGTAGAAGTTGCTGATAAAAGCCACATAGAGCCTGATTCGTGAAACGGCCACACCCGACAAGCGTAGAGGTCCGCTTGCCGAGCTTAACGAAGGACACTCAGACCTTGCATCTGATCATCCCAATGGTCCTACTTGATCCCAGGCAGCCATCACGTATGCACGCAGTAAGGGCATGCATAGATAGCGGGGCTGTAGGAAACTATATGGGCCACAAATTGGTGTCAAGGATGAATCTACCTCTTTGCAAAAAGACCACTTCGGATGTCATCACCACAGTTGATGGAACTGAGATTGCCTCGGGGCCTGTAACTCATTCCACTACAGAGATGACACTGTTGAGTCAAGATGGGCATCGAGAGACTATTGTGTTTGATCTAATCAAAGCCCCACAGTTCCAGAGAATACTGGGGATGCCATGGTTGGAAACACATAATCCTTGTATAGATTGGCGAGAGAAGAGAATAACCTTCCCGGATTGTGCACACACCTGTTACCCGGAGAAAACTTTGAACAAAGGCCTGGCTACAGTCGTTAACCCAATCGTGCAGTTACCTCAGGAATACCAAGAATTTCAGGATGTTTTTCAAAAAGAACAGGCCAATACATTACCTCCTCACAGATCATACGATTGTCAAATCGACCTCCTACCCGGTGCACAACCCCCATGCAGTAGAGTCTACGCCCTCACGGAACCTGAAAATCGTCGCCTACGGCAATACTTGGACCAATACCTTGGTAATGGCTTTATTGTCCTTCCAAGTCTCCTGCATCCTCAGCTTTATTCTTCGTGCCAAAAAAGGAAGGTGACCTTAGAACGTGCATAGATTACCGCGCTTTAAATCAGATTACGGTAAAAAACCGATACCCATTGCCTCTGATCCCCGAATTACTACACCAAGTAAAGGATGCTTGTATCTACACTAAGTTAGATCTCCGAGGGGCATATCATATGGTACGTGTCAAGAAAGGCGACGAATGGAAGACTGGCTTTCGCACCAAGTACGGATTATTCGAATATCAGGTGATGCCCTTCGGGTTGTGCAATGCACCAGCAGCCTTCCAATATTTTATGAACGATGTCCTTCGTGAACTCATTGACGTCTGTATCGTCGTATACATAGATGATATTCTAGTGTACTCCTCCTCAGAATCAGACCATGTTAAGCACGTGCATGCAGTCCTTGAGAAACTACGCCAGCACAAGTTATATGCAAAATTGGAAAAAATGTGTTTTTCATGCTACGGAAGTTGAATTTCTTGGATTTATCCTGACTCCAAAAGGAGTCCGAATGGACTCTCAAAAGGTGGACGCAATTCTCAAGTGGCCATCACCCAGTTCAGTCAAAGGGGTACAAAGCATGCTCGGATTTGCTCATTTCTACCGCAGATTCATTCCGGACTTCTCCCATGTTGTACACCCCATCACAGCACTTTTGCGAAAAAACAAACGCTTCTTGTGGACCGAAGAGGCTGAAAAGGCCTTCCAAGAGCTGAAAGCGAAATTCACATCAGCACCTGTCTTAAAGCATCCACGCCCTGAGCTTCCATACATAGTAGAAACTGATGCATCCAGTTTAGCCATGGGAGCTGTCCTGTCCCAGAAGGATCCTGAAACCGGTCAACTTCACCCAGTAGCGTTTAGGTCCAGAAAGTTCTCAGCACCTGAGTTAAACTATGCAGTTACCGATAAAGAGCTATTAGCCATCAAATCCGCCTTTAAGGCTTGCCGGCACTATCTTCTTGATGCCAGGCATACTATTACCGTAATCACCGATCACCGGAACCTGCAGTATTTAAAAACAGCCAAAGCCCAATCATCGCGACAACTTCGATGGGCATTGTTCTTTGCCGAATTCGATTTCGTGATCACTTATCGACCAGGCTGCAAAAATGGCAAAGCAGATGCCTTATCCCGAATAGGGATGGGAGAAGCATATGCAAACCCGGAACCGGTGCCAATAATTCCCGAGCAAAGAATTCTTGGCATAACTACTCTACAGACACTAGAAGATATTCATTCAAAAATCCAACAGCTCTTCGATCCAGCAACCCTGCAGGACTGGGTAAAGAAAGGCCCGGACTACTCAGTCGTCAATGACCTACCTTACTATCAAGGACGACTATTTCTACCACACAAGGAAATACAAGAACTAGTCATCTCCAATTACCATGACACCCTGATGGAAGGGCACACAGGTATTGCAAAAACTGAAGCGAAAATTAAGAGACAGTTCTGGTGGCCCACTTGGCGAAAAGATGTAAAGTCATTTGTGATGTCTTGTGGCATTTGCACCCAAAACAAAAGCCAGAAGAAAAAACCCAGAAGAAAAACCCAGCTGGCCTTTTACAACCTTTGGATATTCCACCTACACCTTGGCACACCTTGTCTTTAGACTTTATTACAGATCTACCTCCATGTAATGGATTTAACACCATCCTAGTTATTGTGGATCTTTTTTCCAAGATGGCCCACTTTATTCCTTTAAGGAATTTATTCCCAAGGAGTTCCTCGAAAACGTTGTTCGATTACAGGGATTCCCTTCCGTATTGGTTTCTGACCGAGGTAGTCAATTTATCTCGCATTTTTGGAAGAAATGTTGTCAACTGGCACAAATCGACATGAGGCTATCAACAAGTCACCATCCCCAGACCGATGGTCAGACGTAAAGGAACAACCAGACCCTTGAACAGTACCTACGCTGCATGCTACACCATACCAAAAGCAATTGGAAAGATATTTTATGGATTTCCGAGTACGCATACAATAACTCTGTACATTCAGGAACCGGACAAAGCCCTTTTTATACCATATATGGACATCACCCTCGAACCTCAGAACTCGATTCGCCTCAGCACTTAGAAATGCCCGCAGTTAGTCATTTGCACTCTACTATTACACAAGCCTTTAAGGAAGCCGCAGAACATTTGAAACAAGCAAAAGAGAAATACAAGAAAAATGCTGATCAACATAGAAGTGAAACTCCACAATACCAGATTGGGGATCAAGTTTGGCTGGCTACAAAACATATACCTCTGAAGGGAACTCTGACTTTTAATCCTAGATATTTGGGACCTTACACCATTAAGGCCATTATCAACCGGGTGGCCGTCAAATTGGAATTACCCTCTAATATGCAAATTCATCCTGTCTTTCATGTTTCACTTCTAAAACCAGTTCAACCAGGGCCAAGATTAACCAAACCACCTGACCCCATCTTGATAGATGGAGAACCTGAATTCGAGGTAAAAAATATCCTGGACTCCAAGATGATTAAATCAAAACCTTTTTATTTGATCAATTGTAAGGGCTACGGACCACAAGAAAGATCATGGGAGCCTAGCAACCACGTTCATGCACCTCGGTTGGTGAAAAGATTCCATCGGAACTTCCCAGAAAAACCGGGGCCAGGGGGAAGAACAACTTTAGGAGGGGCCTTGGGGGGGGAGGGGGTGCTGTCATGATGCCTACCCCCGGGCATCAGGACCAAGGCCCTCAGCTCCGGGAGCAGGCATCCAGACATTTGTTTAAACCTCAGCTTTCTGGGTTCAGTCCTGGCGCCTTAGGCACCAGGCTCATCATAGAAATCAGTCCTGGCGCTATAGGCGCCAGGCTCATAGACTTTACTTACCTGATGCAGACCATGCTGCAAAAGAGTCCAAACCTACATGAGGCCTGGATGGGACTATTTTGTTACAGGGACTATTTTTTACTCGGGTGTGGCTCTAGGGAACTTCTTACCTGGAACTACTTTGGAGGCTATTTAAACCACACCCGAACAGCAGCACATGCTTTGCGTTATTCTGCATCCAGCAGTGTGACGCTAACCGTGCCTGCAGCCAGCATCCAGTCTTCTGCCACGCCCGCCTCGAATCCAGAGCTTCTAGAATAAAGAAGAGGAAAAGGACAAGGTTAGAAAACGAACTTATTTCAAATTCCTCACCTAATTCCGGAACCATTTCATCTCCTGACCTGGAAAGTACATCAGTCCTGCACACGTCGCTTCTCCAGCTCCAGCACGGCGCCATACTCACCAGTTCTCACTGCATCTTTTGATCCGGCACTGTCTCCATCATTTCTTCGCCGTAATCCGGCACCTAGGGGACACAAGAAAAAACAAGGTGAGCCAAGGGAATCAACAAATATAACCTCTTACCACCATAGACTTAGCTGATTTACCACCGGCGGTATTATTCCATCACTCTCCACATTTTCATATGCCGCATCTGTAAAGAGGGAGAAAAACAACACGTTAACGCATGCAATAGTTACCGGACAGCGTTGGGTAATACAGACTCTTACCTGAACGCCAGCAGCAGCTACGAGACCTTCTTCTCACAATCTCAGTTGCAACTTAAGGAAGGAAGGGGACAAGAGTGAACATCGGGCACATTGAACTCTTTGAACTTGATACTTACCAATCCCGCCAGGGACTTCAGAGTCAATACTTACCGGAACTCTCCCAACGCCTTCAAACCAGTGAAGTAACTGGTATCTACACGCCCCTGCAAGACATGCAGGATGGAGAGCTCATCTTTTACGAACATAAGGTGAGGTTACTAAGGGGATATCGGAGGTGATTAGTGGGGGAGAGCGAGAACAGTTGGGAGGCCATCACTAAAACCCACAGGTGGTTAATCCCTGTCTCCACTTGCAGGAAAATACTTCTTCGGGTCCAGCAGACAAGACTAGGCGGGCCAGTCCAGACAGTCATCTCTGCACTACGCATCAAGTTGAAGGAGACCGCAGCTGTCCGGGTCCAATCGACACCCCTGTGGGGTCCAGGTGAGCGTAACAGAACGCAAAGCCTCTCTACAAATACCCACCCGGGTGTTATGGAAACCTCGGAAACCGACCAACTGGCCCAATTATTGGGGGAACTTAGGGCGGAAGTACATGTCGCTCACCAAGAGACTAATGCCGTCAGGAGAGAACTGATTGTCTCAAAGGAGCACACGGATGATCTGGCTAGGCAACTACTGCAAAACCAAGCTGGGCAAACGCCCCTACCTGGATATTGGGGAAACCCAACCCCTGCTTCATCAAACAATCCTGTGCAAGTGGTTTTACCAGGAAATATTCCGTTAGCTCCACCCGAACGCTTTGCTGGGGACCCCAAAAGGTTTGCCGTGTTTATGAACCAATGCCGCTTGCACTTTTTATGCAGACGGGGAGCCTTTCCAAATGACCAAGCCAAAGTAGCCTTTGTATTGTCATATCTTAGTGGCAGCACAGCGGATTGGTCCATTCCATTAGTCAACCAGGATGATCCTCTTCTCCGGGATTTTCAGGGTTTTCAAAGGAGCATGGAAAAACTATTCGCCAGACACTCACAGGGTCAAGCCCTGGACAACGAACTTTTATCCTTACGACAAGGTAACCAGGATCTGCTAACCTATATTGCAATCTTCAATAGGTTGGTGGTGGAAACCAGGTGGCCGGAGGAAAAACGAATTACATTGTTTCATCGTGGACTTCGGGGAGAACTCAAAGATGTCTTGGTTCAAGTTGTGAACCCAACTCAGGATTGCACAGAATTTATAGACTTAGTGGTCCAGCTAGACCACCGACTTCAGAACCGAAAGACTGATCGAGCTAAGTTCGAGAACCGTGTATTGGTTAAACCCAACCTTGCCCCCAAAGGAACAGATGCATCTGAACCTATGCAGATCGGGGGGGTTAAAGGACCCTTAACTCAAAAGGAAAGAGAAAGAAGACAACAGATGCAGTTGTGTCTGTACTGTGGAACCTCAGGACATTTTCTACGGGATTGCCCTACAAAACCACCCAAGAAGGTGGTAGAAGTTGCTGATAAAAGCCACATAGAGCCTGATTCGTGAAACGGCCACACCCGACAAGCGTAGAGGTCCGCTTGCCGAGCTTAACGAAGGACACTCAGACCTTGCATCTGATCATCCCAATGGTCCTACTTGATCCCAGGCAGCCATCACGTATGCACGCAGTAAGGGCATGCATAGATAGCGGGGCTGTAGGAAACTATATGGGCCACAAATTGGTGTCAAGGATGAATCTACCTCTTTGCAAAAAGACCACTTCGGATGTCATCACCACAGTTGATGGAACTGAGATTGCCTCGGGGCCTGTAACTCATTCCACTACAGAGATGACACTGTTGAGTCAAGATGGGCATCGAGAGACTATTGTGTTTGATCTAATCAAAGCCCCACAGTTCCAGAGAATACTGGGGATGCCATGGTTGGAAACACATAATCCTTGTATAGATTGGCGAGAGAAGAGAATAACCTTCCCGGATTGTGCACACACCTGTTACCCGGAGAAAACTTTGAACAAAGGCCTGGCTACAGTCGTTAACCCAATCGTGCAGTTACCTCAGGAATACCAAGAATTTCAGGATGTTTTTCAAAAAGAACAGGCCAATACATTACCTCCTCACAGATCATACGATTGTCAAATCGACCTCCTACCCGGTGCACAACCCCCATGCAGTAGAGTCTACGCCCTCACGGAACCTGAAAATCGTCGCCTACGGCAATACTTGGACCAATACCTTGGTAATGGCTTTATTGTCCTTCCAAGTCTCCTGCATCCTCAGCTTTATTCTTCGTGCCAAAAAAGGAAGGTGACCTTAGAACGTGCATAGATTACCGCGCTTTAAATCAGATTACGGTAAAAAACCGATACCCATTGCCTCTGATCCCCGAATTACTACACCAAGTAAAGGATGCTTGTATCTACACTAAGTTAGATCTCCGAGGGGCATATCATATGGTACGTGTCAAGAAAGGCGACGAATGGAAGACTGGCTTTCGCACCAAGTACGGATTATTCGAATATCAGGTGATGCCCTTCGGGTTGTGCAATGCACCAGCAGCCTTCCAATATTTTATGAACGATGTCCTTCGTGAACTCATTGACGTCTGTATCGTCGTATACATAGATGATATTCTAGTGTACTCCTCCTCAGAATCAGACCATGTTAAGCACGTGCATGCAGTCCTTGAGAAACTACGCCAGCACAAGTTATATGCAAAATTGGAAAAAATGTGTTTTTCATGCTACGGAAGTTGAATTTCTTGGATTTATCCTGACTCCAAAAGGAGTCCGAATGGACTCTCAAAAGGTGGACGCAATTCTCAAGTGGCCATCACCCAGTTCAGTCAAAGGGGTACAAAGCATGCTCGGATTTGCTCATTTCTACCGCAGATTCATTCCGGACTTCTCCCATGTTGTACACCCCATCACAGCACTTTTGCGAAAAAACAAACGCTTCTTGTGGACCGAAGAGGCTGAAAAGGCCTTCCAAGAGCTGAAAGCGAAATTCACATCAGCACCTGTCTTAAAGCATCCACGCCCTGAGCTTCCATACATAGTAGAAACTGATGCATCCAGTTTAGCCATGGGAGCTGTCCTGTCCCAGAAGGATCCTGAAACCGGTCAACTTCACCCAGTAGCGTTTAGGTCCAGAAAGTTCTCAGCACCTGAGTTAAACTATGCAGTTACCGATAAAGAGCTATTAGCCATCAAATCCGCCTTTAAGGCTTGCCGGCACTATCTTCTTGATGCCAGGCATACTATTACCGTAATCACCGATCACCGGAACCTGCAGTATTTAAAAACAGCCAAAGCCCAATCATCGCGACAACTTCGATGGGCATTGTTCTTTGCCCAATTCGATTTCGTGATCACTTATCGACCAGGCTGCAAAAATGGCAAAGCAGATGCCTTATCCCGAATAGGGATGGGAGAAGCATATGCAAACCCGGAACCGGTGCCAATAATTCCCGAGCAAAGAATTCTTGGCATAACTACTCTACAGACACTAGAAGATATTCATTCAAAAATCCAACAGCTCTTCGATCCAGCAACCCTGCAGGACTGGGTAAAGAAAGGCCCGGACTACTCAGTCGTCAATGACCTACCTTACTATCAAGGACGACTATTTCTACCACACAAGGAAATACAAGAACTAGTCATCTCCAATTACCATGACACCCTGATGGAAGGGCACACAGGTATTGCAAAAACTGAAGCGAAAATTAAGAGACAGTTCTGGTGGCCCACTTGGCGAAAAGATGTAAAGTCATTTGTGATGTCTTGTGGCATTTGCACCCAAAACAAAAGCCAGAAGAAAAAACCCAGAAGAAAAACCCAGCTGGCCTTTTACAACCTTTGGATATTCCACCTACACCTTGGCACACCTTGTCTTTAGACTTTATTACAGATCTACCTCCATGTAATGGATTTAACACCATCCTAGTTATTGTGGATCTTTTTTCCAAGATGGCCCACTTTATTCCTTTAAGGAATTTATTCCCAAGGAGTTCCTCGAAAACGTTGTTCGATTACAGGGATTCCCTTCCGTATTGGTTTCTGACCGAGGTAGTCAATTTATCTCGCATTTTTGGAAGAAATGTTGTCAACTGGCACAAATCGACATGAGGCTATCAACAAGTCACCATCCCCAGACCGATGGTCAGACGTAAAGGAACAACCAGACCCTTGAACAGTACCTACGCTGCATGCTACACCATACCAAAAGCAATTGGAAAGATATTTTATGGATTTCCGAGTACGCATACAATAACTCTGTACATTCAGGAACCGGACAAAGCCCTTTTTATACCATATATGGACATCACCCTCGAACCTCAGAACTCGATTCGCCTCAGCACTTAGAAATGCCCGCAGTTAGTCATTTGCACTCTACTATTACACAAGCCTTTAAGGAAGCCGCAGAACATTTGAAACAAGCAAAAGAGAAATACAAGAAAAATGCTGATCAACATAGAAGTGAAACTCCACAATACCAGATTGGGGATCAAGTTTGGCTGGCAACAAAACATATACCTCTGAAGGGAACTCTGACTTTTAATCCTAGATATTTGGGACCTTACACCATTAAGGCCATTATCAACCGGGTGGCCGTCAAATTGGAATTACCCTCTAATATGCAAATTCATCCTGTCTTTCATGTTTCACTTCTAAAACCAGTTCAACCAGGGCCAAGATTAACCAAACCACCTGACCCCATCTTGATAGATGGAGAACCTGAATTCGAGGTAAAAAATATCCTGGACTCCAAGATGATTAAATCAAAACATTTTTATTTGATCAATTGTAAGGGCTACGGACCACAAGAAAGATCATGGGAGCCTAGCAACCACGTTCATGCACCTCGGTTGGTGAAAAGATTCCATCGGAACTTCCCAGAAAAACCGGGGCCAGGGGGAAGAACAACTTTAGGAGGGGCCTTGGGGGGGGAGGGGGTGCTGTCATGATGCCTACCCCCGGGCATCAGGACCAAGGCCCTCAGCTCCGGGAGCAGGCATCCAGACATTTGTTTAAACCTCAGCTTTCTGGGTTCAGTCCTGGCGCCTTAGGCACCAGGCTCATCATAGAAATCAGTCCTGGCGCTATAGGCGCCAGGCTCATAGACTTTACTTACCTGATGCAGACCATGCTGCAAAAGAGTCCAAACCTACATGAGGCCTGGATGGGACTATTTTGTTACAGGGACTATTTTTTACTCGGGCTGGCTCTAGGGAACTTCTTACCTTAACTACTTTGGAGACTATTTAAACCACACCCGAACAGCAGCACATGCTTCGCGTTATTCTGCATCCAGCAGCGTGACGCTCACCATGCCTGCAGCCAGCATCCAGTCTTCTGCCACGCCCGCCTCGAATCCGGAGCTCCTAGAATAAAGAAGAGGAAAAGGACAAGGTTAGAAAACAAATTTATTTCCAATTCCTCACCTAATTCCGGAACCATTTCATCTCCGGACCTGGAAAGTACATCAGTCCTGCACGCGTCGCTTCGCCAGCTCCAGCACGGCACCATACTCACCAGTTCTCACTGCATCTTTCGATCCGGCACTGTCTCCATCATTTCTTCGCCGTAATCCGGCACCTAGGGGACACAAGAAAAAACAAGGTGAGCCAAGGGAATCAACAAATACAACCTCTTACCACCATAGACTTACTTGATTTACCACCGGCAGTATTATTCCATAACTCTCCACATTTTCATATGCCGCATCTGTAAAGAGGGAGAAAAACAACACGTTAACGCATGCTATAGTTACCGGACAGCGTTGGGTAACACAGACTCTTACCTGAACGCCAGCAGCAGCTACGAGACCTTCTTCTCACAATCTCAGTTGCAACTTAAGGAAGGAAGGGGACAAGAGTGAACATCGGGCACATTGAACTCTTTGAACTTGATACTTACCAATCCCGCCAGGGACTTCAGAGTCAATACTTACCGGAACTCTCCCAACGCCTTCAAACCAGTGAAGTAACTGGTATCTACACGCCCCTGCAAGACATGCAGGATGGAGAGCTCATCTTTTACGAACATAAGGTGAGGTTACTAAGGGGATATCGGAGGTGATTAGTGGGGGAGAGCGAGAACAGTTGGGAGGCCATCACTAAAACCCACAGGTGGTTAATCCCTGTCTCCACTTGCAGGAAAATACTTCTTCGGGTCCAGCAGACAAGACTAGGCGGGCCAGTCCAGACAGTCATCTCTGCACTACGCATCAAGTTGAAGGAGACCGCAGCTGTCCGGGTCCAATCGACACCCCTGTGGGGTCCAGGTGAGCGTAACAGAACGCAAAGCCTCTCTACAAATACCCACCCGGGTGTTATGGAAACCTCGGAAACCGACCAACTGGCCCAATTATTGGGGGAACTTAGGGCGGAAGTACATGTCGCTCACCAAGAGACTAATGCCGTCAGGAGAGAACTGATTGTCTCAAAGGAGCACACGGATGATCTGGCTAGGCAACTACTGCAAAACCAAGCTGGGCAAACGCCCCTACCTGGATATTGGGGAAACCCAACCCCTGCTTCATCAAACAATCCTGTGCAAGTGGTTTTACCAGGAAATATTCCGTTAGCTCCACCCGAACGCTTTGCTGGGGACCCCAAAAGGTTTGCCGTGTTTATGAACCAATGCCGCTTGCACTTTTTATGCAGACGGGGAGCCTTTCCAAATGACCAAGCCAAAGTAGCCTTTGTATTGTCATATCTTAGTGGCAGCACAGCGGATTGGTCCATTCCATTAGTCAACCAGGATGATCCTCTTCTCCGGGATTTTCAGGGTTTTCAAAGGAGCATGGAAAAACTATTCGCCAGACACTCACAGGGTCAAGCCCTGGACAACGAACTTTTATCCTTACGACAAGGTAACCAGGATCTGCTAACCTATATTGCAATCTTCAATAGGTTGGTGGTGGAAACCAGGTGGCCGGAGGAAAAACGAATTACATTGTTTCATCGTGGACTTCGGGGAGAACTCAAAGATGTCTTGGTTCAAGTTGTGAACCCAACTCAGGATTGCACAGAATTTATAGACTTAGTGGTCCAGCTAGACCACCGACTTCAGAACCGAAAGACTGATCGAGCTAAGTTCGAGAACCGTGTATTGGTTAAACCCAACCTTGCCCCCAAAGGAACAGATGCATCTGAACCTATGCAGATCGGGGGGGTTAAAGGACCCTTAACTCAAAAGGAAAGAGAAAGAAGACAACAGATGCAGTTGTGTCTGTACTGTGGAACCTCAGGACATTTTCTACGGGATTGCCCTACAAAACCACCCAAGAAGGTGGTAGAAGTTGCTGATAAAAGCCACATAGAGCCTGATTCGTGAAACGGCCACACCCGACAAGCGTAGAGGTCCGCTTGCCGAGCTTAACGAAGGACACTCAGACCTTGCATCTGATCATCCCACTGGTCCTACTTGATCCCAGGCAGCCATCACGTATGCACGCAGTAAGGGCATGCATAGATAGCGGGGCTGTAGGAAACTATATGGGCCACAAATTGGTGTCAAGGATGAATCTACCTCTTTGCAAAAAGACCACTTCGGATGTCATCACCACAGTTGATGGAACTGAGATTGCCTCGGGGCCTGTAACTCATTCCACTACAGAGATGACACTGTTGAGTCAAGATGGGCATCGAGAGACTATTGTGTTTGATCTAATCAAAGCCCCACAGTTCCAGAGAATACTGGGGATGCCATGGTTGGAAACACATAATCCTTGTATAGATTGGCGAGAGAAGAGAATAACCTTCCCGGATTGTGCACACACCCGTTACCCGGAGAAAACTTTGAACAAAGGCCTGGCTACAGTCGTTAACCCAATCGTGCAGTTACCTCAGGAATACCAAGAATTTCAGGATGTTTTTCAAAAAGAACAGGCCAATACATTACCTCCTCACAGATCATACGATTGTCAAATCGACCTCCTACCCGGTGCACAACCCCCATGCAGTAGAGTCTACGCCCTCACGGAACCTGAAAATCGTCGCCTACGGCAATACTTGGACCAATACCTTGGTAATGGCTTTATTGTCCTTCCAAGTCTCCTGCATCCTCAGCTTTATTCTTCGTGCCAAAAAAGGAAGGTGACCTTAGAACGTGCATAGATTACCGCGCTTTAAATCAGATTACGGTAAAAAACCGATACCCATTGCCTCTGATCCCCGAATTACTACACCAAGTAAAGGATGCTTGTATCTACACTAAGTTAGATCTCCGAGGGGCATATCATATGGTACGTGTCAAGAAAGGCGACGAATGGAAGACTGGCTTTCGCACCAAGTACGGATTATTCGAATATCAGGTGATGCCCTTCGGGTTGTGCAATGCACCAGCAGCCTTCCAATATTTTATGAACGATGTCCTTCGTGAACTCATTGACGTCTGTATCGTCGTATACATAGATGATATTCTAGTGTACTCCTCCTCAGAATCAGACCATGTTAAGCACGTGCATGCAGTCCTTGAGAAACTACGCCAGCACAAGTTATATGCAAAATTGGAAAAAATGTGTTTTTCATGCTACGGAAGTTGAATTTCTTGGATTTATCCTGACTCCAAAAGGAGTCCGAATGGACTCTCAAAAGGTGGACGCAATTCTCAAGTGGCCATCACCCAGTTCAGTCAAAGGGGTACAAAGCATGCTCGGATTTGCTCATTTCTACCGCAGATTCATTCCGGACTTCTCCCATGTTGTACACCCCATCACAGCACTTTTGCGAAAAAACAAACGCTTCTTGTGGACCGAAGAGGCTGAAAAGGCCTTCCAAGAGCTGAAAGCGAAATTCACATCAGCACCTGTCTTAAAGCATCCACGCCCTGAGCTTCCATACATAGTAGAAACTGATGCATCCAGTTTAGCCATGGGAGCTGTCCTGTCCCAGAAGGATCCTGAAACCGGTCAACTTCACCCAGTAGCGTTTAGGTCCAGAAAGTTCTCAGCACCTGAGTTAAACTATGCAGTTACCGATAAAGAGCTATTAGCCATCAAATCCGCCTTTAAGGCTTGCCGGCACTATCTTCTTGATGCCAGGCATACTATTACCGTAATCACCGATCACCGGAACCTGCAGTATTTAAAAACAGCCAAAGCCCAATCATCGCGACAACTTCGATGGGCATTGTTCTTTGCCGAATTCGATTTCGTGATCACTTATCGACCAGGCTGCAAAAATGGCAAAGCAGATGCCTTATCCCGAATAGGGATGGGAGAAGCATATGCAAACCCGGAACCGGTGCCAATAATTCCCGAGCAAAGAATTCTTGGCATAACTACTCTACAGACACTAGAAGATATTCATTCAAAAATCCAACAGCTCTTCGATCCAGCAACCCTGCAGGACTGGGTAAAGAAAGGCCCGGACTACTCAGTCGTCAATGACCTACCTTACTATCAAGGACGACTATTTCTACCACACAAGGAAATACAAGAACTAGTCATCTCCAATTACCATGACACCCTGATGGAAGGGCACACAGGTATTGCAAAAACTGAAGCGAAAATTAAGAGACAGTTCTGGTGGCCCACTTGGCGAAAAGATGTAAAGTCATTTGTGATGTCTTGTGGCATTTGCACCCAAAACAAAAGCCAGAAGAAAAAACCCAGAAGAAAAACCCAGCTGGCCTTTTACAACCTTTGGATATTCCACCTACACCTTGGCACACCTTGTCTTTAGACTTTATTACAGATCTACCTCCATGTAATGGATTTAACACCATCCTAGTTATTGTGGATCTTTTTTCCAAGATGGCCCACTTTATTCCTTTAAGGAATTTATTCCCAAGGAGTTCCTCGAAAACGTTGTTCGATTACAGGGATTCCCTTCCGTATTGGTTTCTGACCGAGGTAGTCAATTTATCTCGCATTTTTGGAAGAAATGTTGTCAACT
Organism: Ambystoma mexicanum; assembly: GCF_040938575.1. Taxonomy (NCBI): domain Eukaryota; kingdom Metazoa; phylum Chordata; class Amphibia; order Caudata; family Ambystomatidae; genus Ambystoma; species Ambystoma mexicanum. The sequence goes on along the minus strand of NC_090925.1, from coordinate 12,918,056 downwards.
GGCACAAATCGACATGAGGCTATCAACAAGTCACCATCCCCAGACCGATGGTCAGACGTAAAGGAACAACCAGACCCTTGAACAGTACCTACGCTGCATGCTACACCATACCAAAAGCAATTGGAAAGATATTTTATGGATTTCCGAGTACGCATACAATAACTCTGTACATTCAGGAACCGGACAAAGCCCTTTTTATACCATATATGGACATCACCCTCGAACCTCAGAACTCGATTCGCCTCAGCACTTAGAAATGCCCGCAGTTAGTCATTTGCACTCTACTATTACACAAGCCTTTAAGGAAGCCGCAGAACATTTGAAACAAGCAAAAGAGAAATACAAGAAAAATGCTGATCAACATAGAAGTGAAACTCCACAATACCAGATTGGGGATCAAGTTTGGCTGGCTACAAAACATATACCTCTGAAGGGAACTCTGACTTTTAATCCTAGATATTTGGGACCTTACACCATTAAGGCCATTATCAACCGGGTGGCCGTCAAATTGGAATTACCCTCTAATATGCAAATTCATCCTGTCTTTCATGTTTCACTTCTAAAACCAGTTCAACCAGGGCCAAGATTAACCAAACCACCTGACCCCATCTTGATAGATGGAGAACCTGAATTCGAGGTAAAAAATATCCTGGACTCCAAGATGATTAAATCAAAACCTTTTTATTTGATCAATTGTAAGGGCTACGGACCACAAGAAAGATCATGGGAGCCTAGCAACCACGTTCATGCACCTCGGTTGGTGAAAAGATTCCATCGGAACTTCCCAGAAAAACCGGGGCCAGGGGGAAGAACAACTTTAGGAGGGGCCTTGGGGGGGGAGGGGGTGCTGTCATGATGCCTACCCCCGGGCATCAGGACCAAGGCCCTCAGCTCCGGGAGCAGGCATCCAGACATTTGTTTAAACCTCAGCTTTCTGGGTTCAGTCCTGGCGCCTTAGGCACCAGGCTCATCATAGAAATCAGTCCTGGCGCTATAGGCGCCAGGCTCATAGACTTTACTTACCTGATGCAGACCATGCTGCAAAAGAGTCCAAACCTACATGAGGCCTGGATGGGACTATTTTGTTACAGGGACTATTTTTTACTCGGGCTGGCTCTAGGGAACTTCTTACCTTAACTACTTTGGAGACTATTTAAACCACACCCGAACAGCAGCACATGCTTCGCGTTATTCTGCATCCAGCAGCGTGACGCTCACCATGCCTGCAGCCAGCATCCAGTCTTCTGCCACGCCCGCCTCGAATCCGGAGCTCCTAGAATAAAGAAGAGGAAAAGGACAAGGTTAGAAAACAAATTTATTTCCAATTCCTCACCTAATTCCGGAACCATTTCATCTCCGGACCTGGAAAGTACATCAGTCCTGCACGCGTCGCTTCGCCAGCTCCAGCACGGCACCATACTCACCAGTTCTCACTGCATCTTTCGATCCGGCACTGTCTCCATCATTTCTTCGCCGTAATCCGGCACCTAGGGGACACAAGAAAAAACAAGGTGAGCCAAGGGAATCAACAAATACAACCTCTTACCACCATAGACTTACTTGATTTACCACCGGCGGTATTATTCCATAACTCTCCACATTTTCATATGCCGCATCTGTAAAGAGGGAGAAAAACAACACGTTAACGCATGCTATAGTTACCGGACAGCGTTGGGTAACACAGACTCTTACCTGAACGCCAGCAGCAGCTACGAGACCTTCTTCTCACAATCTCAGTTGCAACTTAAGGAAGGAAGGGGACAAGAGTGAACATCGGGCACATTGAACTCTTTGAACTTGATACTTACCAATCCCGCCAGGGACTTCAGAGTCAATACTTACCGGAACTCTCCCAACGCCTTCAAACCAGTGAAGTAACTGGTATCTACACGCCCCTGCAAGACATGCAGGATGGAGAGCTCATCTTTTACGAACATAAGGTGAGGTTACTAAGGGGATATCGGAGGTGATTAGTGGGGGAGAGCGAGAACAGTTGGGAGGCCATCACTAAAACCCACAGGTGGTTAATCCCTGTCTCCACTTGCAGGAAAATACTTCTTCGGGTCCAGCAGACAAGACTAGGCGGGCCAGTCCAGACAGTCATCTCTGCACTACGCATCAAGTTGAAGGAGACCGCAGCTGTCCGGGTCCAATCGACACCCCTGTGGGGTCCAGGTGAGCGTAACAGAACGCAAAGCCTCTCTACAAATACCCACCCGGGTGTTATGGAAACCTCAGAAACCGACCAACTGGCCCAATTATTGGGGGAACTTAGGGCGGAAGTACATGTCGCTCACCAAGAGACTAATGCCGTCAGGAGAGAACTGATTGTCTCAAAGGAGCACACGGATGATCTGGCTAGGCAACTACTGCAAAACCAAGCTGGGCAAACGCCCCTACCTGGATATTGGGGAAACCCAACCCCTGCTTCATCAAACAATCCTGTGCAAGTGGTTTTACCAGGAAATATTCCGTTAGCTCCACCCGAACGCTTTGCTGGGGACCCCAAAAGGTTTGCCGTGTTTATGAACCAATGCCGCTTGCACTTTTTATGCAGACGGGGAGCCTTTCCAAATGACCAAGCCAAAGTAGCCTTTGTATTGTCATATCTTAGTGGCAGCACAGCGGATTGGTCCATTCCATTAGTCAACCAGGATGATCCTCTTCTCCGGGATTTTCAGGGTTTTCAAAGGAGCATGGAAAAACTATTCGCCAGACACTCACAGGGTCAAGCCCTGGACAACGAACTTTTATCCTTACGACAAGGTAACCAGGATCTGCTAACCTATATTGCAATCTTCAATAGGTTGGTGGTGGAAACCAGGTGGCCGGAGGAAAAACGAATTACATTGTTTCATCGTGGACTTCGGGGAGAACTCAAAGATGTCTTGGTTCAAGTTGTGAACCCAACTCAGGATTGCACAGAATTTATAGACTTAGTGGTCCAGCTAGACCACCGACTTCAGAACCGAAAGACTGATCGAGCTAAGTTCGAGAACCGTGTATTGGTTAAACCCAACCTTGCCCCCAAAGGAACAGATGCATCTGAACCTATGCAGATCGGGGGGGTTAAAGGACCCTTAACTCAAAAGGAAAGAGAAAGAAGACAACAGATGCAGTTGTGTCTGTACTGTGGAACCTCAGGACATTTTCTACGGGATTGCCCTACAAAACCACCCAAGAAGGTGGTAGAAGTTGCTGATAAAAGCCACATAGAGCCTGATTCGTGAAACGGCCACACCCGACAAGCGTAGAGGTCCGCTTGCCGAGCTTAACGAAGGACACTCAGACCTTGCATCTGATCATCCCAATGGTCCTACTTGATCCCAGGCAGCCATCACGTATGCACGCAGTAAGGGCATGCATAGATAGCGGGGCTGTAGGAAACTATATGGGCCACAAATTGGTGTCAAGGATGAATCTACCTCTTTGCAAAAAGACCACTTCGGATGTCATCACCACAGTTGATGGAACTGAGATTGCCTCGGGGCCTGTAACTCATTCCACTACAGAGATGACACTGTTGAGTCAAGATGGGCATCGAGAGACTATTGTGTTTGATCTAATCAAAGCCCCACAGTTCCAGAGAATACTGGGGATGCCATGGTTGGAAACACATAATCCTTGTATAGATTGGCGAGAGAAGAGAATAACCTTCCCGGATTGTGCACACACCCGTTACCCGGAGAAAACTTTGAACAAAGGCCTGGCTACAGTCGTTAACCCAATCGTGCAGTTACCTCAGGAATACCAAGAATTTCAGGATGTTTTTCAAAAAGAACAGGCCAATACATTACCTCCTCACAGATCATACGATTGTCAAATCGACCTCCTACCCGGTGCACAACCCCCATGCAGTAGAGTCTACGCCCTCACGGAACCTGAAAATCGTCGCCTACGGCAATACTTGGACCAATACCTTGGTAATGGCTTTATTGTCCTTCCAAGTCTCCTGCATCCTCAGCTTTATTCTTCGTGCCAAAAAAGGAAGGTGACCTTAGAACGTGCATAGATTACCGCGCTTTAAATCAGATTACGGTAAAAAACCGATACCCATTGCCTCTGATCCCCGAATTACTACACCAAGTAAAGGATGCTTGTATCTACACTAAGTTAGATCTCCGAGGGGCATATCATATGGTACGTGTCAAGAAAGGCGACGAATGGAAGACTGGCTTTCGCACCAAGTACGGATTATTCGAATATCAGGTGATGCCCTTCGGGTTGTGCAATGCACCAGCAGCCTTCCAATATTTTATGAACGATGTCCTTCGTGAACTCATTGACGTCTGTATCGTCGTATACATAGATGATATTCTAGTGTACTCCTCCTCAGAATCAGACCATGTTAAGCACGTGCATGCAGTCCTTAAGAAACTACGCCAGCACAAGTTATATGCAAAATTGGAAAAAATGTGTTTTTCATGCTACGGAAGTTGAATTTCTTGGATTTATCCTGACTCCAAAAGGAGTCCGAATGGACTCTCAAAAGGTGGACGCAATTCTCAAGTGGCCATCACCCAGTTCAGTCAAAGGGGTACAAAGCATGCTCGGATTTGCTCATTTCTACCGCAGATTCATTCCGGACTTCTCCCATGTTGTACACCCCATCACAGCACTTTTGCGAAAAAACAAACGCTTCTTGTGGACCGAAGAGGCTGAAAAGGCCTTCCAAGAGCTGAAAGCGAAATTCACATCAGCACCTGTCTTAAAGCATCCACGCCCTGAGCTTCCATACATAGTAGAAACTGATGCATCCAGTTTAGCCATGGGAGCTGTCCTGTCCCAGAAGGATCCTGAAACCGGTCAACTTCACCCAGTAGCGTTTAGGTCCAGAAAGTTCTCAGCACCTGAGTTAAACTATGCAGTTACCGATAAAGAGCTATTAGCCATCAAATCCGCCTTTAAGGCTTGCCGGCACTATCTTCTTGATGCCAGGCATACTATTACCGTAATCACCGATCACCGGAACCTGCAGTATTTAAAAACAGCCAAAGCCCAATCATCGCAACAACTTCGATGGGCATTGTTCTTTGCCGAATTCGATTTCGTGATCACTTATCGACCAGGCTGCAAAAATGGCAAAGCAGATGCCTTATCCCGAATAGGGATGGGAGAAGCATATGCAAACCCGGAACCGGTGCCAATAATTCCCGAGCAAAGAATTCTTGGCATAACTACTCTACAGACACTAGAAGATATTCATTCAAAAATCCAACAGCTCTTCGATCCAGCAACCCTGCAGGACTGGGTAAAGAAAGGCCCGGACTACTCAGTCGTCAATGACCTACCTTACTATCAAGGACGACTATTTCTACCACACAAGGAAATACAAGAACTAGTCATCTCCAATTACCATGACACCCTGATGGAAGGGCACACAGGTATTGCAAAAACTGAAGCGAAAATTAAGAGACAGTTCTGGTGGCCCACTTGGCGAAAAGATGTAAAGTCATTTGTGATGTCTTGTGGCATTTGCACCCAAAACAAAAGCCAGAAGAAAAAACCCAGAAGAAAAACCCAGCTGGCCTTTTACAACCTTTGGATATTCCACCTACACCTTGGCACACCTTGTCTTTAGACTTTATTACAGATCTACCTCCATGTAATGGATTTAACACCATCCTAGTTATTGTGGATCTTTTTTCCAAGATGGCCCACTTTATTCCTTTAAGGAATTTATTCCCAAGGAGTTCCTCGAAAACGTTGTTCGATTACAGGGATTCCCTTCCGTATTGGTTTCTGACCGAGGTAGTCAATTTATCTCGCATTTTTGGAAGAAATGTTGTCAACTGGCACAAATCGACATGAGGCTATCAACAAGTCACCATCCCCAGACCGATGGTCAGACGTAAAGGAACAACCAGACCCTTGAACAGTACCTACGCTGCATGCTACACCATACCAAAAGCAATTGGAAAGATATTTTATGGATTTCCGAGTACGCATACAATAACTCTGTACATTCAGGAACCGGACAAAGCCCTTTTTATACCATATATGGACATCACCCTCGAACCTCAGAACTCGATTCGCCTCAGCACTTAGAAATGCCCGCAGTTAGTCATTTGCACTCTACTATTACACAAGCCTTTAAGGAAGCCGCAGAACATTTGAAACAAGCAAAAGAGAAATACAAGAAAAATGCTGATCAACATAGAAGTGAAACTCCACAATACCAGATTGGGGATCAAGTTTGGCTGGCTACAAAACATATACCTCTGAAGGGAACTCTGACTTTTAATCCTAGATATTTGGGACCTTACACCATTAAGGCCATTATCAACCGGGTGGCCGTCAAATTGGAATTACCCTCTAATATGCAAATTCATCCTGTCTTTCATGTTTCACTTCTAAAACCAGTTCAACCAGGGCCAAGATTAACCAAACCACCTGACCCCATCTTGATAGATGGAGAACCTGAATTCGAGGTAAAAAATATCCTGGACTCCAAGATGATTAAATCAAAACCTTTTTATTTGATCAATTGTAAGGGCTACGGACCACAAGAAAGATCATGGGAGCCTAGCAACCACGTTCATGCACCTCGGTTGGTGAAAAGATTCCATCGGAACTTCCCAGAAAAACCGGGGCCAGGGGGAAGAACAACTTTAGGAGGGGCCTTGGGGGGGGAGGGGGTGCTGTCATGATGCCTACCCCCGGGCATCAGGACCAAGGCCCTCAGCTCCGGGAGCAGGCATCCAGACATTTGTTTAAACCTCAGCTTTCTGGGTTCAGTCCTGGCGCCTTAGGCACCAGGCTCATCATAGAAATCAGTCCTGGCGCTATAGGCGCCAGGCTCATAGACTTTACTTACCTGATGCAGACCATGCTGCAAAAGAGTCCAAACCTACATGAGGCCTGGATGGGACTATTTTGTTACAGGGACTATTTTTTACTCGGGCTGGCTCTAGGGAACTTCTTACCTTAACTACTTTGGAGACTATTTAAACCACACCCGAACAGCAGCACATGCTTCGCGTTATTCTGCATCCAGCAGCGTGACGCTCACCATGCCTGCAGCCAGCATCCAGTCTTCTGCCACGCCCGCCTCGAATCCGGAGCTCCTAGAATAAAGAAGAGGAAAAGGACAAGGTTAGAAAACAAATTTATTTCCAATTCCTCACCTAATTCCGGAACCATTTCATCTCCGGACCTGGAAAGTACATCAGTCCTGCACGCGTCGCTTCGCCAGCTCCAGCACGGCACCATACTCACCAGTTCTCACTGCATCTTTCGATCCGGCACTGTCTCCATCATTTCTTCGCCGTAATCCGGCACCTAGGGGACACAAGAAAAAACAAGGTGAGCCAAGGGAATCAACAAATACAACCTCTTACCACCATAGACTTACTTGATTTACCACCGGCGGTATTATTCCATAACTCTCCACATTTTCATATGCCGCATCTGTAAAGAGGGAGAAAAACAACACGTTAACGCATGCTATAGTTACCGGACAGCGTTGGGTAACACAGACTCTTACCTGAACGCCAGCAGCAGCTACGAGACCTTCTTCTCACGAACTCAGTTGCAACTTAAGGAAGGAAGGGGACAAGAGTGAACATCGGGCAGATTGAACTCTTTGAACTTGATACTTACCAATCCCGCCAGGGACTTCAGAGTCAATACTTACCGGAACTCTCCCAACGCCTTCAAACCAGTGAAGTAACTGGTATCTACGCCCCCCTGCAAGACACGCAGGATGGAGAGCTCATCTTTTACGAACATAAGGTGAGGTTATTAAGGGGATATCGAGGTGATTAGTGGGGGAGAGCGAGAACAGTTGGGAGGCCATCACTAAAACCCAAGGGTGGTTAATCCCTGTCTCCACTTGCAGGAAAATACTTCTTCGGGTCCAGCAGACAAGACTAGGCGGGCCAGTCCAGACAGTCATCTCTGCACTACGCATCACGTTGAAGGAGACCGCATCTGTCCGGGTCCAATCGACACCCCTGTGGGGTCCAGGTGAGCATAACACTGACTTTGCATTGGGGGGTTATTTTGTAAGCACTTACCTGCTTAAGGATAACTGTGAACACTTGTTTTATTCTGCTCTCTCTTTTCTTGAACACTCCTCTCAAGGATATTCTAAATGCAACAGTGATATATTAATGTCAACAGCACCCTAACTATTGAAGTCACCTGAGGGTGTAGGTACTGCCTGTATGGCATCCCAAAGGGGTATTTGCTGATTTAGGAAACTAAGAGTGTGTATTTTTGGAGTGTATTTGGGTGTTGCTTTATATTGCTCCCTTCTGAAGAAGGCTTATTCTAACTGACTGTTAAATAAATTAATAATTGTTTAATCAAAAAACCTTATGTGTAAGAGTTTATTTGAATACTTGTCACTGTGAATCTCTGTGTAACTCCCCTACTGCTCACTTTGACCCCTTTTGAGATAAGCCTGGCTGCTCAGCTACACTACCAACCTGTGTAGTACAGACTTATACCAAAGGTTGGGTTCCTATTGCCAGGAGGTCAGGGTTGTTGTAGTGCACCCAAAGGGTACTGCATACAATCTTGCCTAACATCTGTCATGTCTGTTCCTTGGGTGGGAGCATGTCCTGACCAGCAGTCTTTTTTATTTTTTATTTAATACAGTTTGTTACAAACTTTTTAAAGTGAATTTTTCCATAATGAACAATGCGATCATGTATATGTGCCTTTACACCCGGGCCTTGTAGTCTCCTTTAACGTATTGAGCCCATTTGCCATCTACCAGTTTTTCATATTCCACCAAACCGTGGTAAGGCAAATATCAACGTATTATCATTTCCTTCGAACATTACTAACCACCAGTCCTCCCACTTAGCGGCGGTCTTTTGACAATTTCAGATTCCAGATGTTTGACTCTTAATGTTTTCAGTTTCTGACAATATAACACCTGATGTTTCAGCGATTCCTCTCCATTTGCACAGAATCTTCTTTCCCTCAGATTGTGTATCTCCTTGGTTTGGAAAAACGGTTCTGAGGCGGCTACACAGGAACTTTTCCAAATATTTGGGAAGGCTGTTGAGAGCCTTGGCTTCCATTGCATTATGCCATATGCATCTATGTTGGCCTCTCCGTTCTGTAGTTTCCACCCGATCCAGCTGCCACAGTTTCTTTTTAACTGCACTCGGGTTCTGGAGAAGCATCTCTTTGTTGGTATTTCGTTGCATAAGGATCTTATCACAGCGCTGCATCCATTCGCCCAATATTGTGTCATGATTGGTTGCAGGGGGAGTGTTCAAAATCTTGAATTGCAACATATTATCTGCAGCAGTCACTTTTCTATAAAGCAACAATGTGTTCCAGGTGACCCTTACATTGATTGAGGTGAGTCCTAGCTCGTACCGGATGCAGGCTGTCAGTGTACGTTTTGGTAGTTGTAAGACTTCTCCAAAAAACATGTTCACATAATGACCATTTCAGATGGGAACATCCCAACATCGCTTCTGCACCATGGATTAGGGCCGGCATCACTTTGGCTTTGTAGAAGTTGATCACAGGCTTCAGTATGAACTTACCAAACTTTCTATGTATCATTGCACCTTGCACGGATAATACTTTACATTTCATTTTGATTTTCTGGACCATGCGAGCATCATTAATGTGTGAATTAATTAAGACTCCCAAATATTGGGATTGAGTTACGCAGTGTATTAGGGCTTGTCCCAGCTTCCATTGAAACTTCTTCTTGCCGCTTTTTTTGGATGCTCTAAGGTTTTCTAAGATCAGGATCTTTGTCTTAGTGGCGTTTAGCTCTAGGCCATTATTGTCAGTATATGTTTTTAAGGCTGACAATTTGCGCTGTAGACCAATCAGAGTTACATCCAGTAATACAATGTCGTCTACATATAGCATGTAGCTCAGGTGATTTCTATTACTCTTCGGAGCAAAGGCCTTCGCTTCAATCAGCGAGCTACCCACATCTGCTATAAACAGGTTAAACAAAGTTGCACCCAGGGGACTCCCTTGTTTAATATCTCACAATGTTTTAATCAGAGCTGATGTAGAGCCCTTTAGGTTTAGGCAAATTTTGATTTCTGTATTGGAGTATAGCGCTTTAATTGCCGCAAGTGAACTTGTAGGGCATTTCCATTTCTCCGGCTTCAGCCATAACAATTCCCTATCAACGCTATCAAACACGTGGGCTAAGTCTACGAAGGCAAGGTAGATTTTGCTACTCTTCTTGATGGCCTCCACTTTAATCAAGTTCACCATTAGTAAATTCAGCCCAAATTCTACGCCTTTTACAAAACCCATTTGACTGGGATCGGAAAACTCCAGATAGTTTGATCCAGTTAGTTAGGTGTCTCAGCAATTGGGTGGCAAAGATCTTACCTACCACGTCCAAGAGTGCTAACGGCCGATAGTTTTTAGGGTCAGATCGTGTGCACTTTTTAAATATCGGTACAATAATTGCACCTTTCCACGACATCGGGATCTTACATTCTTTCAATATACCCTTAAACGGATTAACACAAAAGCCTGTCCACTCCTCCGGATTTTCCTTTAACATTTGACTTGTAAGGCCATCGGGGCCGGGCGCCCGAGATGAATTAATCCGCCTGATATTTCCCAAAATGTCGTCTCTAGAGATGTTGATATTGCAGGCCTTTAGGTAATCGCAATGAGGAGCTGTAGGCAGCCCTTGATATTCAAATAAGGCTGCATAATGATTAATCCATTGCGTTTTTGTAACCATGTTAAGTTGGCTCGATTGCTGGGGGTCCTCAGTGTTGTTCATAATTGCCCAGAATTCTCTTGAGTCCTTCTGAGCCATGTTGCTCAGCACCCTTTCAGCGAGCCGCTGCTCCATTATGATTTTATGCGACCATAGCCAATTTGTATAGCGCATTTTTACTTTGTTTATCTATTTAGATCTGTTTGGATTCTCACTTTTCCTAAGGACTCTTTTTTTATGTCTGGATCATATACATGTTGTTTTGGGAATTTCGCCTTTCCATTCCCATTACACTTTTCAATGTATTGTTGTAGGAGAGCGGGTTACTCAACCTTATCAACCCAATTGTTGTTTGCATTATTAATTAATGCTTTCATCATGTTTGTGATTTTGATGCTGTCCAATTTCAATCTGTTCCTCCCTGGTTAAACAATAATGCTTTGTCTCTCTCTCAAGGTTCTTTGTTCCTGGGAAGGTAATTTTCACTAAATTGTGGTCGCTCTGCTCTGTGACATGTTGATGACACTAAGATTGAGTATTTTTCTAGCCCATTGATCAGGGACATAAAAATAATCAAGGACCGAGTTTTGGGGTCCTCTTTGCCATGTTGCCTGAGGTGGCATATCTCCCACGATGTTTCCGTTCATTACTGACATGCATGAATCCAGCAGTCTTTCCATGAGTCTCCACACAGTTAACCCAAGGATGGGGATGTCAGACTTTTACTAAGCGCTATTTGGTGACATAGGCTATGTATTATTAATTGGCGGTCATGTCTGCACTTTGGTCACGTGCTTGGTGTGACACATCGTCCTTCTGTGCAACCACCCCCTCCCTATACAGTATCTAAACATACAGACAGCCCATGTACTCAATACACGTAGGGTACTATAACAAGTCATGTCTGGCTTGTGGTGCAGTTTCAATACAGGGGTTTGGGTGCTTGCAGCTCGGTGTCTGGATGTCAGTGATGCAATGTTATATGGGGTGAGAAATGGCCTGTGATGGTGGAACCGTTTTATGACTGCCAGAGTCTGTCTTGTGTAATATCTTGGTACCTGAAGCAACACCCGGACCAGCAGGTAAGATATTTGTAGGCTTATTGCATGTTAGTTGCCAGGAACAACATTTGTATGTCCCTCCTTGCCAGCTAGTTCCCAACTGTAAAATCCTAGAATCCAGCATAACACCCAACACTCCATTCACTCTGACATCACAACTTTCCATGTACAGTGATGTCACCACCTCACCTAAGATACACATTACAACATCTTGCAATATGGTCATGTGACCAGGCATTCAAGACCTTCTAGAAGATAGCTGCTGGCAGGAGCTGGTGTACCTGGAGTCACCATCTGTGGGGTCCAGCATGCACACAAGCAGGAATGAACCTGTAATAATGTAACTTCAGGGGTCTTCTTGGGCTTCTTACATATACTTAATTACATAGTTACATTAAGCTACATATAAGGATAACCACTGGGTCCCATCACCCAGGCTTAACTGACATCAGTTAATGTTAATGTTAAAGGACATTTGTACCGCACACTATTGAAAGGGGCCCCTAGGGGACCCTGACGTCTATGGAAACAAGGCGAGTCACCACACACGATAGAGACGCCAGACACAAGGTTGTATTCCCAAAGCTAGGGTTTTATTGCAAAGCAAAAGTCTCAGTTGGCCAACTCGGTCTCACGCCCCGCGACGTGTATCTCTAGATCTCGAGGGACGCAAGAGAGTGAATTACGTACATCAGTTACATATATACAAAATGCATATCAAACAATCAGCTATGACATGTTTAACACCCCCCTTTATTGGGTTTCTTTGAACTTGGTGTGATGATGGACATCTCTGACCACTATGACACCTTCAAACATCTATTCTAGTAACAATTTGCAATTTGTGAGTGCAAAGGCATCTTTCAGTTGTTGAATAGAACATAGCGCTTCTGTTCTTGGAAGCGAACTACATACGGGGGGAGTTGCATTCTGGACCTTGCTATCTATCAGGTGCTATTCGCGTCCTGGGAGCCGACATGCTCTAGCGGGCTCAGCAAAGGGGGGCCGTAAGAAAAGCATAATTCAAGCCTTCAGCTGTATTATTCTAACATATTCTATCATATAACGAGACTGGCTGGTAGCTGTGAAATGATTAGATGCCCTGCAGCTCTGCTTCAAGGCTACATTCGGGAGGGAGCCGGGCATTCTTCCTGGCGCTGCCTACGTTTGTGTTTCAGCAAACTCTTGTTATCCTCACGGCCCTGCAGCCTTGTCCTTTCCACATACAGACAACAATGTTTCACAGTCGAGCAGTGTAAGCGGAAAATATACTGCAAAGCAATAGGAACAGAGAGCAATGAGCAATGGTTAGAAAACAAAAATGGCGATTCTTGTTACATCGAAATGACCGTTCATTGGTAAACTCGAAAACCTATATTTTGTCATATCGTGCATGAGACGGTTGGCCCACGACCACCAAAATGCGTTTGCGGTCTCAAAGTAGAGGTATCCGTATTTCTAGACTGACACTATCACCACCGGAGTGGTCCCTTGGCGCTCTGGCGGCTCGGAAAGAGGAGGGGAGGTTGAGTTAGTGAGAGGAAGCAGGAAAAGTGCAAGCGAGCAGTGATGTGCTGTTGGCGGCCTCAGCCCGGTGGGTCCATTGGCTGGGCCTGGGGTGTTTGCGGCCGGTAGTCGTTGTGTACTGTTGTGCAAGGCTATGTGTGTTCTTGTTTTATTGTTGCAATGTAGTGAAGTTTGTGCGGTTTGTTGTGCTGCAGGTTTTGGTTGTGTTTGGTTTGGAGTTTGAGAGGTGTATGCAGAAAGGGAAATTGTTAGTAGGGTTGGTTAGTTTGCGTCTCTATCCTGAATTGAAGCGCTCGGCTTGCGTAGTCTCCCCTGTTGCGGCTCTGTCCTGATCTGGGTCTGACTGGCATACAGGTTACATACTCCTCTAGTCCCCGCCCCTAACATGCTCTCTCCTAGCTCCCCTTATCCTCCAATTAGACTCTAGTGGCCAGTGCATCTGCTAAAGACAACCTCTCAGGTAGTGGGGAGATTGTCAATGTCTCGATAATTCCACACCAATGTGGTACATGGTGGTAATTAAATCAAGGGGTGGGCGAAAGTGTTGGTGGGATTGTCTGGGTTAGTTGACTGAGTCTCCGTGCGTTCCGGTCTATCCAGTGTAGAACACTCATACAGCATTCACACATCAACATTCCAACATGACATCACAGGGTCTCTCATTCACAAGCAAGCACGTCACAACAGAACCCTACAGGCAAAGCTTCATGGGAAAGGGGCTGGTGGAGAAAGTGGCAGAACTCACAAACCCAGTGTGAAGAGGAGGAGCTCTATTGCAACACATGTCAGAGAAAGTGCTACCTATTAAATGTTTCTATCCCTCTAAAGTGCTCTCTGTGCTTTTCATTACATAACATAGTGCATAAAATAATAAGTCCATGGATGCTGAATACACACACAAATCCTAAAACACACATAACTAAGACTAGAAGACTCAATACTAAGTAGCGCTTTATCAGAGCTGTTTAATACTTCTTTTCTGAATAGTTTCCTGTGGGAATGTACAGTTAACAAGTAGAGGCCATTATTGAGAAATTGATGTCACATAGATGACATATAATTGGCAGTGTAATTGTTCATTAAGAATTAAATTAAAGTGAAATACAGTGTAAGACAGTAGTGCGCTGTTAGGTTGCCAGTAAAATGAGAGCCGCGCTGCTATGGTCTTATTTGTGAGAAGCTAGATACCAGAGCTGCTCCACTGAGGGAAGGCCTCCAACCAAAGGCCTGGGTTCATTGCACTGAAGGGATGCCCCTTATTGCTGGTGCCTCTTATTTACAGCCATTAAAAGAAATATACCACAAGCAAGATGGTTGCCAACAGTTCCCCCCTCCAGAGCTTTCTCAAGGCAGATTAGAATCAATTATGGACATTTCAAAGAAAAATAAGGTTGTTGGAAGGCTTTTATTCGGTGTCCAGCATCTACTGGAACGGTCTTTCTGATGGCGTCGTTGCTGTTTCGCAGCACAGCCTGTTGTGCCGCTTTAGTTTTTGCTGGGGAACGCAACCCCATTATAACAGGACTGTTATTATGCCAAACATATGTAAACACAGGAGGAACTGCTCTTAAAGAAGTTTTGGAAAATGTAAATACATGAACCACAAGCTGTAGACCACAAATACAGGTTGTGCTGCAAAACAGTGCATAGGACTAGTCGAACAGCAACAACCATGATAGTACTCACAATGGGCTAAAACAAGGTGCTCCTATAGCAGCATTCTAATTTCATTTCTTCATTGTTGACGTAAGACACATCATCAACGTGGCCCCGTCATGCTCGGCAAAAGTAAACGGCCGAATGATAGGGTGGCTACTTGACGCCGACGATTTGGTGGTGTTGGACAGAACCACTAGAGGGTTACAGAAGAAACTAAATGCACTCCAACTTTACGTAACCCAAAATGAGCTAAAAATGAACTCCAAAAAATCGGAAATCCTGGTTCTTGAAAGGAAAACCTCGACCAAAACTAAGTAACCTCTTGCCCTGGCTCTTCAGCCAATGCCTGGCACCTCTCGCCCACTGCATTGCCATTTTCTGCTCTAGCTTTCAGTGCTATGCTGATGAAACTCAAATCATTTTCAGGCTCCCCTCTGCCACCTCTTCCCCTTCTCTCATCCCTGACTGTCTGTCCGCCATCCAGGAGTGGTGTGCCGCCAACGATCTCTGCCTGAATGCCAGCAAGACAGAGATCCTCCTCATTGGCACACCCTCACCCTACTTTCCTGTCACTCTCTGGCCGGCCTCTCTTGGGCCTCTTCCTACTCCCACCTGTGAGACTAAGAACCTCAGGGTCACCGTCAACGCCACACTCTCCTTCTCTGCCCACATCTCTGATGTCTCAAAAAAGTCAAACTTCCTACTGCACCTCCTCAGAGGTACTCTGCCTTTCCTCTCCTTCCCCCAGAAGCTCACTGGGCCTCATTACAAGTTTGCCGGCCGGTAACTATGGTACCGCTAAGCTTGCCGGTACCGTAGTTACTGTACCGGCAAACTATGAGTTCTGCTCGCGGGTGCCTATTCACCCTCCAGGTCAGACCTGGCGGGCGTACCGGCACCCGCGAGCAGACACTGCCAGTATGTCGGATGCACCGGCACCATTCTGAATGGTGCGGGTGCATCCAGCCTCCCTATTCCCATTGAGCCCTTTTGGGCTCAATGGGAATAGGGAGTAAAAGTTTCTGGCACCTGGCAATGGGGAAATACAGAGTCCGCCAGCGTTGTATGGGCCTGTATTTCTCCATTGCCATGGGCCGGAAAAATGTGCAAGTTTGGCGGCAGTCTGCCGGTTTTACCGGCAAGTCTACCACCAAACTTGTAATGAGGCCCACTGTCTCTCAAGCCCTGGTTTTCTCTAGGTTGGATTATTGCAACAGCCTCTTTTTAAATCTACCTGCTTCTTCTCTCCGCCCTTTGCAACTTATCCTGAACAGGACTGCGACACTTGTCCTTGACCTGAAGTCCTGGGATTGTATCTCTCCAGCTCTGAAATCTCTCCATTGGCTCCTGGTGGACGCAAGGATTAAATTCAAAACCCTCTGCATTGTCCACAAGGCTTTCTGGGGCCTGGGTACAAAACACCTTCAGCTGCCTCTCTGTAAATACCTTTGCTCCCAAGCTCTTTGACCCGGAGGGAGTTAGAGGAGCAGTCGTTTTTCAAAGAAACAAGCTGGGGGCAGATCTCTGTCTTCGGCTGGGGCCTCCCACTGGAACAGCCTCCCTGCCACTCTGAAACTTGAGGAGAACCATCTCCGGTTCCCGAAGTACCTCAAGACCTTTCTCTTTGCTTCTGCCTTCGCTCCTCCTCTCCCCTGCTGACCTGCTCTGTCTCGGCACTGTGCACCTGGCTTACCCTCTGACTTTCGGGTCCAGGTACCTGTTCACCTTACCACCCACCTGCACTGCCTCCTGGCGATCCCTTGCACTTGGGTCTGTATCTGTAACCATACAGTCCCCCCCTTTTTTCTGCACTTATCAGACACACCCTGTCTGTTGCCCTATGCCTACCACTTGCTGGCTGCACTACCACGGTTTGTTGCTTTTTACTACTATTTATTTATTTATTATTTACCTGTATTCCTTTCCTCAGCACTTTCCACTACTCTCCCCCTCCCATGCACTCTCCCCTTTCCCTCTCCCATGCACTTGCGTGTTCTCAATGTCACTGGGACCAGTAAGATTGTTGTTTTTGTACTCCCTTGTCCCCTTCACTTGCCTCGTCGCGCTCTGAAGCACATGTGTATGAGCGCGATACAAATCAAATATTAATATAAAGTCACTGGGATGGTATAGAAGAGAACACCGCCTGCAAGCAACTCCAGCGATTTAATATCTGGGAGAAATGATTAGTGCAAACGCGACTGAATCCCACTGGAAAGACCTTCTGAAGACCAAATTAAAACACCGGATAGCTCAAGCGAAGATAATTGGGCGAAAATATGGGAAATTCTCATTGGTACCAATTGTTCAATTTTACGATCAAAAGGTATTCCCAGTCATTGCGTACGCAGCTGAGGCATGTCTTGGACTACCGTGGAAGACGGGCGACTGGCTGGAGGGTAGATATTGGCTACCATACTCCAACTGCCGAGTGGAAGACGGGCGACTGGCTGGAGGGTAGATATTGGCTACCATACTCCAACTGCCGAACGCAGTCGCTATTGCCATCATCCATCATGAGATTGGTCTCTTGTCTCTCTACGTAAGAGTAAAATGTAAATCGCTTTTACTCTTTAGTAAAACACAATCGACTAACTGTCCGATTCAATTTAATGTGCTGTTGCAGAAAAAGGACACTTCCCCAGACTGGGCGCTGGCCTTGTGGGCTACATCCTGCCAATCCTTGCTTACAGAAGAGTCAGTTGAAATCCTCTGCCAGAATCCTGCCTATGTAATCAGGATTTTATGGGCGGATGACTGGAGAGTCACTGAATCCACTAGACCGACTTCCAAAGTCCAGGCTCTTTCTAAAACCTGGAGAGCCTGCTTCAATGCGACGCCACTTTACGTATCTAGATCCCCAAATCCAAAACACCGAGACTTATTTTTAAGATTTCGTCTTAATATTCTACATACTAGAACCACATTATGTAGATATGGACTAGACTCGCGAACAATATGTAGATTATGCAATGGCGAAGAGAATTGAAGCATTTCATTCTATTTGGTTCGGAATTACAAACTCTGAGGACTGTGCATCTGTATAGCCATCTATTTCCAACATTTGAATTGGGTGCAGAGGCATAGAGGGAGCTCTATATCTGGGGGAGAATGTTAGGTGGCGTCATGCATTGGTACTACACTTGGAAACGGTTTTTAAAAAACGATCTGAAATATAGAATACAGGGAGGGGTAAAGGAACGGGACAAGTTATGATTGGCAAAACGTTTTTAATTAACTGTATGCTTAGAATAAAAAATAAAAATAATAATGTACTCACCCAAAGACAGAGAGAGTAATCAAGAGGGAAATTAAATAATGTATTTATGCTGTGAAACAAAGTTTAATACCCAGCCCAAGTCTAAGATACAGAAGCTGAATATTGCGTTACGTGCTGGGAAAGAAGGCCGTGTGTGTACCCAGCCACATCTAAGGTGGTGAAATTGTTTTGAACAGTTGGAAAGAAAATCAAATTTGTACTCATATCTTAAAAGACTGAATGGTATGTTGAATCATTCGTTGAATGCTGGGAATCAGAGGAATGCTCAGGCCTAGTCCAACAAAGGCCAAGAAAGAATCTGTGTGATCAGTTCCATGCTGCGGACACACCCCCAAACCCCAGCAGAAAGACAGAGGGAGAAGCCTTGTAACATCACCGGGGCGACAGTGCGGAAAGGAGGGGAAATGAACCTCTTGGATTGGCAATGACTACTTGGAGAACTCCAACACATTCACCTGGTGGTCCAACCCAAAGAAATAAGACAAGCAAAATAGGGGCATACAGTCCTGACCCCCAAAGTACCAGTTTTGCAGCTTGTAAACATATTTATTTATTTATATTTATAGAGCGCACTGCAGCTCGAAGGCATCGAGGCGCTAAACGTGAAAGTGTACGCAGGCAAGGTAGTGGGTACATAGATAACATGAGGTACTTAGTTGCAGAATCAGAACATGGTTACATGTGCCATTGGCATGCAGGCAAAGTCAAAGCAGGTGGGTCAGACAAACAGCCTGGTTTTGATGGCTTTGCGGAAGGCCAGGTGAGAGTCAATCACCCTGAGAGGCGTAGGTAGGGCATTCCCGTGTGAGGCTGCTAAAGCTGGGAAGTTGGTGCCGCCCACACGAACTCTGCAGGTTTTAGGGATGGAGATCAGGTTGGTGTATGCAGTTCTGGGAGGCCTGGAGGAGGTCGGCCGGGATATTCTTTGGGCGAGGTAAGGGGGAGCAAGGACATGGAGACATTTATCAGTGAGGGTGAGGATTTTAAAAATGATTCTCTGCCTAATGGACAGCCAGTGGGCCTTCCTTCAAAGATCAGAAATGTGGTCCTTCTTGGATAGACCTGTGGCAGCCCTAAGGGCGATGTTTTGGGCGAGTTGGAGCTTGGCAATGTTTTTACTGGAAGTCCCACAAAGGAGAGCATTGCAATAATCCAACCTGGATCCTATCAAAGCCCTGGCAATGGTGAGGCCATTTTGAGGTAATAGGAAGGGTCTTGCTGCATTGATCAGTTTTGAGTAGTATGACGAGGACGAGGCCATGGCATTGACTTGCCTGTCCATGGTCAGATTAGACTCCTAGAGTCTTGACTGTTTGGGACACAGCAATGGGTATGTTGACGATAGTGAAGGAGCAATATATTTTGTCGAGGTTACCCAGAATGGTCGGTGACCCAATGAGTAAGAGCTTGGTCTTGTCACTATTAAGACATAACCAGTTGTCTGCCATCCAGGCTTGGATGGTGGAGTAGATTGAGTTAGGGTGTTCTTGTCCAAATCATAATCACCTGTGAGCAGGATGAGCACTTGGGTGTCATCGGCATAATTGGTGTATGAGATGCCCAAGGTGTCAAGGAGATTGAAAAGAGGCCGGGTGAACAGGTTGTAGAGGGTGGGCGCTGTGCAAGAACCCTAGGGCACTCAGCATTTTATGTGACTGGGGGAGGTGCATGCTGAGTCAGAGAAGACTTTCATGGCCCTTTCATAACCCCTCAAGCTTAGAGAGCAACCCTCAGATCTGAAAGGATTGCTGGGTTGCACCATTATAGTGAATACAACTTCAGAATTGCCACTTGGAACCAAATACTGATCTAAACAAATCTAGAAATTGACCTTCCCCCAAGATTCTATGTTTGTGTCGCTCCTAGGTTGGAACTAGTGTTCAACGATGGCCTGAACCTTTGAGTGGGAATGATCTACAGAACATATGGAGGCCGTATACGTATTGGACATTTTAATTTCAATTAGTAGCAATCGGACATTGGTGCTGGAGATCGTTTGACTGAGATCTTATTGGGGTATTGCCCAGTAGAAGAAGACTCCGCACCTATGTGGGTTATCTCCTAGTGGAAGAAGACTCAGATCTTATGTGGGTTATCTCCTAGTGGAAGAAGACTCAGATGTTATGTGGGGTATCTCCCAGTGGAAGAAGACTTGGCACCTATGCGGGGAATCTCCTAGTGGGAGAAGACTCAGATCTTTTGTCGGGTATCTTCCAGTAGAAGAAGTCTTAGCATCTATGTGGGTTATTGCCCAGTGGAAGAAGACTCAAATCTTATGCGGGGTATGTGCTAGTGGAACAAGACTCGGATCTTATGTGGGGTATCTCCCAGTAGAAGAAGACTCAGCACCTTTGTGGCTTATCTCTTAGTGGAAGAAGACTCAGATCTTATGTGGGGTATCTCCCAGTAGAAGAAGACTCAGCACCTTTGTGGGTTATCTCCTAGTGGAAGAGGACTCAGATCTTATGTGGGGTATCTCCTAGTGGAAGAAGACTCGGCACCTATGTGGGGAATCTCCTAGTGGAAGAGGACTCAGATCGAATGTGGAGTATCGCCCAGTGGAAGAAGACTCAGATCTTATGTGGGGTATCTCCCAGTAGAAGAAGACTCAGCACCTATGTGGGGAATCTCCCAGTGGAAGAGGACTCAGCTCCTATGTGGGGTATCTCCCAGTGGAAGAAGTCTCATATCTTACGTGGGGTATCTCCTAGTGGAAGAAGACTCAGATCTTATGTGGAGTATCTTCTAGTGGAAGAAGACTCAGATCTTATGTGGGGTATCTCCTAGAGGAACAAGACTCAGATCTTATGTGGAGTAGCTCCTAGTGGAAGAAGACTCACATCTTATGTGGAGTATCGCCCAGTGGAAGAATACTCATATCTTACGTGGGGTATCTCCTAGTGGAAGCAGACTCAGATCTTATGTGGAGTATCTTCTAGTGGAAGAAGACTCAGATCATATGTGAGGTATCTCTTAGTGGAAGAAGACTCAGCACCTATATGGCGTATCTCACAATGGAAGACGACTCAGATTTTATGTGGGTTATATCCTATTGGAAGAAGACTCAGATCATATTTGGGGTATCTCCTAGTGGAAGAAGACTCAGCACCTATGTAATGTATCTCCTAGTGGAAGAATACTCAGATCTTATGTGGGGTATCTGCTAGTGGAAGAAGACCCAGATCTTATGTGGGGTATCTCTTAGTGGAAGAAGACTCAGATCTTATGTGGGGTATCTCTTAGTGGAAGAAGACTCAGATATTATGTGGGGTATCTCCTAGTGGAAGAAAACTCAGATCTTATGTGAGGTATCTCTTAGTGGAAGACTCAGATATTATGTGGGGTATCTCCTAGTGGAAGAATACTCAGATATGTGGTGTATCTTCTAGTGGAAGAAGACTCAGATCATATCTGGGGTATCTCCTAGTGGAAGAAGACTCAGCACCTATATGGCGTATCTCACAATGGAAGACGACTCAGATTTTATGTGGGTTATATCCTATTGGAAGAAGACTCAGATCATATTTGGGGTATCTCCTAGTGGAAGAAGACTCAGCACCTATGTAATGTATCTCCTAGTGGAAGAATACTCAGATCTTATGTGGGGTATCTGCTAGTGGAAGAAGACCCAGATCTTATGTGGGGTATCTCTTAGTGGAAGAAGACTCAGATCTTATGTGGGGTATCTCTTAGTGGAAGAAGACTCAGATATTATGTGGGGTATCTCCTAGTGGAAGAAAACTCAGATCTTATGTGAGGTATCTCTTAGTGGAAGACTCAGATATTATGTGGGGTATCTCCTAGTGGAAGAATACTCAGATAATATGTGGTGTATCTTCTAGTGGAAGAAGACGCAGATTGTATGTGGGGTATCTGCTAGTGGAAGAAGACTCAGATCTTATGTGGGGTATCTCCTAGTGGAAGAGGACTCATATTATGTGGGGTATCTCCTAGTGGAAGAGAACTCAGATATTATGTGGGGTATCTCCTAGTGGAAGAGGACTCATATTATGTGGGGTATCTCCTAGTGGAAGAGAACTCAGATATTATGTGGGGTATCTCCAAGTGGAAGAAGACTCAGATCTTATGTGGGGTATCTCTTAGTGGAAGAAGACTCAGATATTATGTGGGGTATCTCCGGAAGAAGTGAAGTCACTGGGCGAATTCAATTGAGGGCCCTAAGGGCTTGGCTTATCTAAAACTAGAGTATGATCCTCAAAAACAAAAAAAGATTCCTTAAAGTTCATGAGACCTGGCAAATATGCTCCTACACAGATAACCGACTATGCGACCGACGAAAGAGAGAAGACCAGCTTTTGAAAAAGAACTTTGATAAAGAAATATCCTATAAAGTTATAATTAGGCAGACTTAAATTTTTCACTGAGGAGTGGCTATTATTGCATCAGGTTAATCTCATCTCCACAGGAGATGGGCAATTCCTGTTACGCTCACCTGGCTCCCACAGGGGCGTCGGTCGGATCCGGACGGCTGCGGTCTCTACCAACGTGATGCGTAGTGCAGAGATGACTAACTGGACCGGCCCTCCTAATCTTGTCTCCGTGACCCGTAGAAGTATTCTCCTGCAAGTGGAGAGATGGATTTAGCCACCCGTGAATTCAAGTGATGGCACCCCCACAGTCCTCCCAACTAATCACCTCCGAAGTGCCCTCTCAGCAATCTCACCTTATATTCTTAAAAGATGAGCTCTCCATCCTGCATGGATTGCAGGGGCGCGTTAATGCCAGTTAATTCACTGGTTTGAAGGCGTGGGAGAGTTCCGGAGAGTATCGACTCTGAGGTTCCTGGCAAGGTCCAGTAAGTATCAAGTTCATAGAGTCCAATATGTCCAATGTTTCACTCTTGTCCCCCCTTCCTTCCTTGTCTTGCAGCTGAGATCGTGAGAAGATGCCCTTGTGGCAGCTGGTGGCGCTCAGGTAAGAGTCTGTATTACCCGACGATGTCCGGTAAATGTTGCACTTGTTTAACGTGTTGTTTTCTCTCTCTTTGCAGGTGCGGAACATGAAGATGTGGAGAGTTATAGAATAATGCCTCCGGTGGTAAATCAGGTAAGTCTATGGTGATAAGAGTTATATTTGTTGGTTTTCTCGGCTCACCTTGTTGTTTTCTTTTGTCCCTCAGGTGCCAGAGTTCAGCGAAGAAATGATGGAGGCAGCGCCGAATCGAAAGATGCTGCGAGGACTGGTGAGTGTGGCGCGGCGCTGCAGATGGAGATGCGACGCGTACAGAAATGATGTTCTTTCCAGGTCTGGAGGCGAGATGGATCCGGAATCAGGTGAGGAATTTGAAAATAGTTAGTTTTCTAACCTTGTCCTTTTCTTTCCTCTTTGTTTTAGGAGCTCCAGATTCGAGGCGGGCGTGGCAGAAGACTGGATGCAGGCTGCAGGCACGGTGAGCGTTACGCTGCTGGATGCAGAATAACGCAAAGCGTGTGCTGTTGTTCGGGCGTGGTTTAAATAGCCTCCAAAGAAGTTCCAGATAAGAAGTTCCCTAGAACCACGCCCAAGTAAAAAATAGTCCCTGTAATAAAATAGTCCCATCCAGGCCTCACGTTGTCTTGGACTCACTAGCAGCATGGTCTGCATCAGGTAAGTATAGTCTATGAGCCTGGCGCCTATGGCGCCAGGACTGATTTCTATGATGAGCCTGGTGCCTAAGGCGCCAGGACTGAACCCAAACAGCCCCCAGCCGGGGCTGTTAGGGTTTTAATAAGTATCTGGATGCCTGCTCCCGGGGCTGATGGGCTTGGTCCTGATGCCCGGGGGTAGGCATCATGACAATTTCATTAAAAGTGGGTAGTACTAAAACCTTCTCAGCAGTCCTTGATGGGTTAGCTCACACCCTCTTGGCGGCGGCACGTCCAGGAGTAGCAAAGACGCAAGATCACATCTTAAGTAGGGCTTCTGGCCTGGAGTTTGTAGAACCATAGAAAGGTTTTACCAAACCTACAAAGAACTCCAAATGACCAGCAGTAGGGATGCTCCGAGTGCAGCCTCAATCCCTCAGGGGAGGATGACATTCCTTTTGAGGATACCATTAGTGATATAGCAAGATTCTTGGAGCCTTTCAAAAGTGGCTTTAACTATATCCTTGCACTCTTGAATTATGCAGTAATATTGAGATGAGAGAATAAACAGACACAAGAGTGTTTATTATGTACAAGTGTATCAAGTTGGGGGGGGTGCGTCTTTTCAAAAACATCTATGAAGAGGCATTGATTTAATTCCACCAACATTGTTAACTGGCTGTTTTTACAATGTTGCAATGCTCGTTCTAATTCACCTGAGCACCAGCTACTAACAGGACTTTGGGGGTGAGGAAGGGAGGTAAGATGGGGGCTTCCTCATGTGAGACATTCACCCACACCTCCTGCAGCAGAAGCGGACTTCCTGGTACACCTCACTCGCTACCTATTTTCCCCAACTTCCCCCTCGTTGGAGTGCCACATGAGGATCCGAGCAACTTAACGCACCGCAACCTCTTATATGGCTTCCCAGGATGATGTACAATTGGACAGGCTGCTAAATCAGGAGTGGGAAGGGTGATTCTTCGTCCCTACCCCAGGCATCCTCTGAGGGGTTCTCTGGCCCCATTACATCATGTTTAAAAAGCTCACATCTTCTGTCCAAGATCCTTTCTTCATTTCTATTCTTCAAAACATGTTCCATGGTGCTACTCAGGAGTGAAGCCTTCACAAGGCAGGAGACCATTGCAGATGCACAGTGAAGCCTTCACAAGGCATGAGACCATGGCGGATGCACAGTGCATCCTTCACAAGGCAGGAGACCATGGAAGATGCACAGTGCAGCCTTCAATTCACAAGGCATGAGACCAAGGAGGATGCACAGTGCAGCCTTCACAATGCAGGAGACCATGGCAGGAGATCATGGCAGATGCACAGTGAAGCCTTCACAATGCAGGAGACCATGGCAGGAGACCATGGCAGATGCACAGTGAAGCCTTCACAAGGCAGGAGACCATGGCAGATACACGGTGAAGCCTTCACAAGGCAGGAGACCATGGCAGATGCACAGTAAAGCCTTCACAAGACAGGAGACCATGGCAGATGCACAGTGCATCCTTCACAAGGCAGGAGACCATGGCGGATGCACAGTGAAGCCTTCACAAGGCAGGAGAGCATGGCAGATACACAGTGCAGCCTTCACAAGGCAGGAGACCATGGCGGATGCACAGTGAAGCCTTCACAAGGCAGGAGACCATGGCAGATGCACAGTGCATCCTTCACAAGGCAGGAGACCATGGAGGATGCACAGTGCAGCCTTCACTTCACAAGGCATGAGACCAAGGCGGATGCACAGTGCAGCCTTCACAAGGCAGGAGACCATGGCGGATGCACAGTGCAGCCTTCACAAGGCAGGAGACCATGGCGGATGCACAGTGAAGCCTTCACAAGGCAGGAGACCATGGCAGATGCACAGTGCATCCTTCACAAGGCAGGAGACCATGGAGGATGCACAGTGCAGCCTTCACTTCACAAGGCATGAGACCAAGGCGGATGCACAGTGCAGCCTTCACAAGGCAGGAGACCATGGCGGATGCACAGTGCAGCCTTCACAAGGCAGGAGACCATGGCGGATGCACAGTGAAGCCTTCACAAGGCAGGAGACCATGGCGGATGCACAGTGAAGCCTTCACAAGGCAGGAGACCATGGCGGATGCACAGTGCAGCCTTCACAAGGCAGGAGACCATGGCGGATGCACAGCGCAGCCTTCACAAGGCAGGAGACCATGGCGGATGCACAGTGCAGCCTTCACAAGGCAGGAGACCATGGCGGATGCACAGTGCAGCCTTCACAAGGCAGGAGACCATGGCGGATGCACAGCGCAGCCTTCACAAGGCACGACGCCATGGCAGATGCACGGTGCAGCCTTCACAAGGCAGGAGGCCATGGCGGATGCACAGTGCAGCCTTCACAAGGCAGGACGCCATGGCAGATGCACGGTGCAGCCTTCACAAGGCAGGCGACCATGGCAGATGCACGGTGAAGCCTTCACAAGGCAGGAGGCCATGGCAGATGCACGGTGAAGCATTCACAAGGCAGGCGACCATGGCAGATGCACGGTGAAGCCTTCACAAGGCAGGAGGCCATGGCAGATGCACGGTGAAGCATTCACAAGGCAGGAGGCCATGGCAGATGCACGTTGAAGCCTTCACAAGGCAGGAGACCATGGCAGGTGTGAAGCCTTCACAAGGCAGGAGACCATGGCAGATGCACAGTGAAGCCTTCACAAGGCAGGAGACCATGGTAGGAGACCATGGCAGATGCACAGTGAAGCCTTCACAAGGTAGGAGACCATGGCAGATGCACAGTGTAGCCTTCACAAGGCAAGGGGCCATGGCAGATGCACAGTGCAGCCTTCACAGGGCAGGATACCATGGCAGATACACAGTGAAGCCTTCACAAGGCAGGAGACCATGGCAGATGCACAGTGCAGCCTTCACAAGGCAGGAGACCATGGCGGATGCACAGTGCAGTGTGTACCTTTTCTGCCAATAGAGATCAAAGGGAAACACACCTGGCAGAAAAGCAACAGCAAGCAAAGACTTAAAAGGAGAAAAAGGCAAACTAGGAGATAATACAGACACAAAGTGGATTGAACATCAATAAAATTCCGGCATCCAGGTGCTCCTTATTCCTCCTTCACGGCCTGTTGGGGATCTTGATCCAGAGATGCTGCATGGAGAGGCCTTATCAAGGAAACCCTCCATGATATGCCAACTACCCAGGTCTCGCATATATAACCAGCCCTAGTGACCCAAACTGGGGTTAGGAGTGGAGGCGAGATCCGTGCACGATACGCCGGATGTAGGTTCATAGCCAGGCATGGCAAGGGAAGCCTTTCCTTCTTCCAAGGTTTATACAATGAGCTCCCGTCTCAGTTGGGAAATGACTGTATGTTCTATGCAAAGAACTTTGGCAGGAGTGCTATATAAATATATATTTACTGTTAGTTGTTACGCCAAGCACTAGTGTACTAGCAGTGGCAATCGCACAAGGGTGGGAGCTGTGAAGGTAGCAGCGGCACATACTAAAAGTACCTAAATCCCAATGAAGGTCACTCTTTGTTCCGCTTTCCTCCACTCGCTGCCCTTTCACACTCACTCTTCTTGGAGCAGATGAAACAGCAATACATTTAGCTGGGTGAGGGGCAGCATCTGACCTTTTGCTTTCAGCAAACAGATTCCAAAGATCCTGCTGGCCAAAGGAAGCACAATTCGGATGAAATGTCCAGGGAAACGTGCTCACAGAAGACGAGGGGACTGAGCCCACATAGTGGCCCTACATAGCTCAACAATGGGAATATGCCTTTGGAAACCTACGGATGCCGCCCTAGGTAGCGTGGAATGCATGTGTAGCTCTCAGGAACAGAAAGACCATGCAGAGTGTGTGCCTGTACAATGCACAATAGCATCCATCCATTAATGGTGGCCTGGACATGTGGAAAGGTCTCCTTCCGGCCACATCCAAATCCTGCAGAGCTTCCTGTGCTGGCAAGCGATGTGTCCTGGTCTGAAAAACGCATCATTAAATCTCCCGGTTCAAACGCAAGTCAGGGTGGACTTTAGGAATGCAGAAGTCATCCCTACAACCACCTGCTCAGTAAGGAAACCTCACATAAATATCCTTACAGGAGCAAGCCTGCTACTCACCGAAGGCAGCCTTCCAGGAGCAGAGGTCAGGATCACAGGAAGCCCTCGGCTCAAAGGTTTGTCATTGAGGGATCTAGAAGCAAGTTAAAATCACACTGGAAATGACAGCTTCCACCAGGGGCAACGGTGAAGCAGACCATCACAGCCATGGCTACTAGACTTCTGCAGAAAGTAGGTTCTCAGCCATGTTCATTAGGCTTCAATAGCTCAAAGACAGTCTGCACAGGAGCCATTGTGACATTAAAGGACATGGCAAGATCTCTAGACACAGTTGGAGCGTTGCGGCTCCTCCAGAGCCCGGTCACAGAAGCACATCCACTTCTGTACCGTTTTGTGGTTGAAATCTCCTAGGCCACACACAACTGTTGGGCCCAGCAATCCCTTCGATAGTGTAAACTAACTCCTCCAGAGTCAGGCTCTCAAGTGGAGCAATGCTAGGGAGGGACGAAGGACCAACCTTATCTCTTAGGACAGAAGGTCTTCCCTGAAAGGAAGATGCAGGCAGACTGTGGCCAGAAACGGTAGTAGATCAGAGGACCAGAAGAGCTGTGGCCAAAGGGACCAGAACCATTGCCCAACCTGGCGAGTCAGAAGAAGCACAAGGACTCGTGTAATCCACTTTGGAATATTCTTTACTTAAAGAAAGGTGAAAACTCCTAACTTTTCCTAAAATATGGATTTACCCTACCTAAAACAAACAAAGTCGCTTGTCAGTGAGTCCAAAAGGAAGACACCAAACTAATCTAACCTGTCCCTGCCACTATCAAAAACAACTCAGGCACAGGAGAATGACTCCCTTCTCCTGTGATCTGCTTCTCAGAAAGTTCACTTTAGCAACGTATTCGTATTGAGCTCTTGGTAACGGATCAAGTCGTATAGTTCAAATATGGGGGTTCTTCAATTTCTCTATCGTGTCCTTTACACTCCCCTTCTGATTGTGTTCTTCTCTCTTGTATCGTTTATTAAACTTGCAACTTTTTCTCTACTCAATGTCCACTCTTATCCCGGGTGCAGTTCGATAGTGCTGTTCTCATAATGATTCTCACTCTTTGCCACCACTTTGGTTTTACTGGGACTAGTATGAACTCCTGTAATAATTCTTACTCTTCTTCACCACCTTGCTCTTACAAAGACGAGTATCAGTGCTCAAATAATGATTCTTAACTTTCTTGTTATTCCATCTTTATTGAGACAAACATCAATACTCTTCCACAGATTCCCACTCTTCTTCAGTTACTTTAACATTAGGTTCCCACTGGGACGAGTATGATTCTTCCCTTTGTTATTCTCGGTATTCCACCTTTAGCTCTCAGGGATAGCGTCAATGGGCCTGTGTTCAGGATGGGATTCTTTCCTCAGCTTGTCAGGCTGGCTCCTCGAACCTTTGTTTCCTTCTCTTCTTCATTATACCCGCTCTGTGCTGTAGCTGGGTAATCTGTTTCAGCATTGTTATTGGACCTTCCAGTCCACCGATTCTCAATCACGCCACCACTTCGGATTCAGTTGCTCATCTGAGGCTTCCGTCATTCTCTTGCTTTGGGTTTCCCCCGAGAAGGGTTTACACTTCAACTTGCTTCCAGGCTTGGAAACTGCGCGTCCCCGTCTCCTTCAGCTCTCCTCACAGAGCCGACTTGAAACTCCTGGGCTTCTCCCTCTCGCTGGACTCCTCCTTCTTGATTTATGATGCATTGCTGGGGCTTCCCCAGCAGAGCGTCAAAGTCCTTCTTCTCCGTTAGATGTGGACTCTGTATTGCTTGCACATTGATCTTCTTTTCAGTATTAGACAAGTATTTTTTTCATGTTTACGTAAGGCTTCTAAATGACAATAACAAACACCAACTTCCTCCTCATGTTTTCTTCAGGGTGATGTTTAGGGATGGGTTACGGATGAGTGATTTAGGGAGTTCCTTTTCGGATAAAGGAGTCCTTGTCCCCAAGGGGTGAGTCTCCCCTGGTGAGGTCCTGCCATAGTGGGCGGGGCTCCCCAGCCTCAGAGGAAGCCCTCCCCCATGGGGAGAAGTCACTGAATCCCATGATTCATCACATCTCAACCCAAAAGTCACAAGACTGACACACAAATCAATCCGTAGGAAACTCATCCAAAGAGAAAAGATCTGAACAACCTCTTATTGAAGTTCCCAAATGTGTCCCGTCTGCCTCCACATTGATGACACGCTGAACATGCAGCGCCACTGATTTGCAATTGCCCAAAACTAGACGCATGAGAGTTGGTGCTCGTATAAGACATTGAGCCTCATTACGAGTTTGGCGGTAGCCGTGCCCGTAAAACCGGCACGGCTCCTGCCAAACTTGTGAATTACTGGCACCCGGCAATGGGGACTTACAGGGTCATTCTGACCCCGGCGGACCCGGTCCGTCCCCATTGTCAGGTGCTGGTATTCATTACTCCTCATTCACATTTGAGCCCCATAGGGCTCAAAGGGAATGGGGAGGTCAGATGCATGAATGGTGCCGGTGCATTCGATGAGTTGTGCTCACGGGTGCCGCTCTGCCTGCCAGGTCAAACCTGGCAGGCAGAAAGGCACCCGCGAGCACAACTCGTCGTTTGCTGGTCCAGTAGTAACAGCACTGTTACTACCAGACCAGCAAACTTATAATGAGGCCCATTGTATTGGTGCTGTCCACACTGAAACCAGAGGGAAATGGCTAGAAAAGGGAGTTCCAGGGATCCTGCTGCGTACACAAACCTCCAACAACTTGAATTGTGCTTGGTAAACAAAGCGCTTCATAAAAACATGAAGCTATGAGCTCCAGGAACCTACTGGAACCAAATGTCCGGAATTGTAGCATTCCCCAGGAAAGATGTGCTGGCCTCCCTGGTGGGGACAATCCTCTTGGAGCAGGAAGGAGATGATAAACCATCCCCATTCAAGTGTTTTGGGACCAGTGGAATTAAGGCCGGGTATCCAGAGTACCATGGGTGGGAAGGCCTTTGGTCCAGTGGAATTAGCCCAGGTTTAGAACCACTGGTGATTCGAGAGGTTTAGGGTAGTTGAGTTGGCAAGTTAAATGTTAAAGGTATTTGTACCGTGCACCGTCACCAACGGATTTGGTCCCCAGGCGCTCTGGCGGATCTGCAAATTAGAAGTTGGGATGGGTTAGTAGGTGAAGCGGGAGTAGGATAGTGAGACGAGTGGTGTTCTGTTGGCAGCTTCAACTCGGTATACACCGGGTGCTGAGCTTCGGTGCGAGTATTGGATCGGTGTCAGTCCTCGTGTGCTGTTAGTGTTGCTTATGTGTTGTTGCAGTGTTGTGAAGTGCGTGTGGGTTGTTGTGCGAGAGATGGTTGTGTGAGATTTTGAGTGAGATAAGTCTGCATAAAAGTAAGAATAACACAAAGTCTTTTTTAAATTTCAGACACGTAGCTTAGAATTTGGGTTTGCACGTTCAGTCTTTTCTACCTGACTTAGAAAACAACTAACCTAATGCATAATTAGGTTAATTAATGCATCACCCAATACATCACAAGAACAGAAGGACACCCTCAACACCTGCGCCATACCGGACATAACAACGACGAAGACCTTATAACCAACAACCCAAAAATGAATCTAACTGACCAATTCAACGAAGAAGAAGCCTTCACGGACCTTCACCTAACCAGCACAAACGGAGAAGCAAGACCAATGAACAGCTAAGCTTTCAATCTAGCAGACCGCTTCAATAAAGATGCAGCTTCCGCTGATCCTCATACGCCGTCCTACAATGAAGATACAGCCTTCGCTGATCCTCATCCACCCCCAATCAACGCCAACAATGATGCACCGCAACCAAACAACCACAAACCAAAACAAGGTACAACCAACAAGCAAAACCACACCACTAAGATCCACTGCACCACTGCAACCTCATCAATGCAAGATCAATGTCGAAACATGCCACCGAGATATACGATTTGCTCTGCGACGGAGGGATCGACATCCTATTTGTAACAGAAACCTGGATAGACGACAATTATAAGATCACCCTCAATAACTGCTTGCCTAAATACTTCAAATGCGTCCAATCAAACAGAAAAACCAAAAGAAGGGGAGGGCTGGCAATCATTCACAAGGAACACCTGGATATCAAACTGGAAGACCCACTAATCATCGATAAATGCAAATTCCTAATCATACGTCTAGCAGTAACATCCAAAACAAACTTGAAATTCGTACTAATATATAGACCACCAACCTACGATGCAACCTTCATAGACTCCTTCACAGAAGCAATCACCGTCCTAGCCATCAAACACAATCACCGATAGTCCTAGGAGACTTCAACATCTGGTTTGAAGGAGAAAGCACAACCATACAAAAATCGCTAACCAGCCAACTAGCAGCAATGAACCTGCAACAACTAGTCAAAGGAGCATCCCACTCGGCAGGGCATACACTTGACGCAATCTTCGCTAACAAACTACTCCTCACCACGGCACCCCCAATTTAAATACCCTGGAGCGACCACCTCATCATCCCCATCGTAATCAAAATGAGCAGGCTAACAAACAATCAACCGGACAAAACAACAAAAACCATGAGAAGAAATTGGAGAACCATCAAAAACTCCAACCTGCATGAACTCCTGGAGCTAAACAAACCACACCCAACATTCATGGAACAAGATGACCTGGACAAAAAGGTTACCCTGCTGCATTCCTGGATCATAATTACTATAGACAACATCGCCAAGGAAAAACCCTTCGCTTCTTCTAATAAACAGTCTATGGCAAAATGGTTCACCCCACTACTTTGCACCATGAAAAGAAAAAAACGCAGACTAGAACTTGATTGGAGAAAACAAAACGACGCAGCGAACAAACTGAAATTCCTACAACACAACCGGGCGTAGAAAAAGGAAATACAAAAACCAAAGAGGAAACACTACGACAACCGAATCTTCGAAGCACCAAACGCCCAAAAAGAGCTCTTCAAAATCATAAACGAAATCAAAAACCCTCCGAGATGTAACACACCAACTCCGTCTGCGAAACTCTGCAACGACCTTGCAGACCACTTCAAAAACAAAATCACCAACATCCAACAAACCATTCAAAGCAGACGGTCTGATTTGACCACAACCCCAACCTACACCCGGGAGGAGCACCCAAACAAACTATGAAGCTTTCCAGAAATATCAGTGGAGACATTCGTCAAACTGGTGAATGAAAGCAATAACTCAGGGTCCCCCCGACGACCCATGCCCACCAGACATATACAAATCAATTCTTAAACAAGGAACGCCCATGGAATATCACAGGAATGTCCTCAGCCATTCCATCACAGCTAGGAAAGTGCCACAAGCCTTCAAAACTGTATACATCAGGCCACTACTCAAAGATACAGCCGGAAATGTAGAGGACCTCGCCAACTGCAGACCCATCACCAACATCCGATTTACAGCCAAGCTGCTCGAAACATACATATACAAAACGACCCAAGAGTTTATAGAAGAGCACAGCCTACTAGACCAGGAACCAGTTGGCTTCAGACCACTGAGAGGAACGGAATCAGCTCTACTCTCAATATGGGACGATCTAAAAATGAACGCAGACTCAGACAACAGCACTGCCTTGATACTCCTAGACCTATCAGCAGCATTCGACACAGTTAACCAAAAAACCCTCATAACGAGATTAGAAGGACTTGGAATAACAGACACCGCCCTACTATGGATCAAATCTTTCCTAACAAACAGAATGGAAACTGTATGGATGAAACCCTTCAAATCCAGCCCAAGAGACTCCATCTGTGGAGCACCACAAGGATCATCCTTCTCCCCACTACTATTCAACATCTACCTGTATCTACTGATCAGAATCATCAAAAGCCACGGCCTCACTTGGTACAACTACGCTGACGATACACAATCTTCAAAATACAAGACAACCCGGAAAGAAACTCAACACTAGAAAACTGCCTCCGCAATGTATTATTCTGGATGAACTCCAATTCCCTCAAAATCAACCCAGGCAAAACTGAAATTATGATCTTCACAAAAAATGGAGGAGAAAACCAATTCATTCCTTGGCCAAGGGAACTCGGGACAACCCCAACACCCTCGGCCATTGTAAAAAACCTAGGGGTTCTGATGGACAATAATCTCACGCTAGAGCCACAAGTATACGCTCTCCTCAAGAAATGCTTCTTTCTCCTGTGAGAGGCAAAGAGAATCTTACCGTTCTTATCGTTCGCCAACAAAACGACCACCATCATCGCCTTTGTCATGTCCAAAGTAGACTGCGCCAACAGCCTATACCCAGGCATGCCTGAACGACTCCTAAAAAAACTACAATGCATTCAAAACGCGGCAGCCAGACTACTTCTGAAACTACCCCGAAGAGAACACACTGCACCAGTGCTGAAAACACTACATTGGCTACCAATAAAACAACAAATAAAATTCAAAACAATGTGCATTACGCACAGAGCAGTACACAACGAAGGTGCTGAGTTCCTAAGAGACAAACTGCGCCTACATCAACCAACAAGAATGCTCAGATCAAGTATTGACATCTGACTGGAACCAAAGCCATACTACAAAAGAAAACTTTGAGGAGTCTCCTTCTCTCACCAAGCCCCTAAAACCTGGAACGACCTTACAAAGTACATACGTAACACAAGAAACCACCTATTTATTGAGGAAATTACTCAAAACCTGGCTCTTCACGTCATAACTAGAATGACTAGCCACAGGGGAACTGACATAACTAAAAACATCAATGAACGTAGAGCGACCGCGATACACACCGATCAATCAATGGGAAAAGCCGAGGTAAATATCCCACGGCATACTAAAGGACCTAACGGGAGACCATCGCAATACGACCAAAGACAGTAAACATAGCAAACTAAGACCGAAAGACTAGACCGAATCATCAAGAGGACCATGACCTTAACTATGACCTTCCCCAACAGCCCTAAGAACAAAACAGAGAGGGAAAGGAAGCACTGTATCAGGGGCCCCAAGGCAATGGGTGAGAAACAGAATGTTTCATCACTACACAATGTCCACCAATACAAAGCAGGAAGCACAATGCCCCACCACACAAAACTACAACTAAACAGCCCCAAGAATGTTCACCTCACAGAAAACAAAGAACCAGTCAGGACAAAAGGATACGAACGTCTGAATACACACGCTTACCAAGACGGATCCACTAGGACAACACTTCAACACGACCCCGACCCATTCAAAACCGACCAGGGTCACACTAGATCACCTGGGAATAAATATCATCCACCTAGTCCCACACCTGAAGATTAGGTTCAGTCGCACCCACCAATCCAAATTATACTCAATAGGATACAGTTGGATCAGCGCCAAATCGAGTCAGCCCACGAGGAACCAGCAACATCCAAACCCCACAGGTATACAACTCTAACGGAATCATAAGTACCTGAACCAGGATACAGACCCCACTAACCCAACCCTCAATCTTCTGCATACTTAAACCCACACAAAACAACACAACTATCTCTCTTCCAGCAACCCGCACGCACTTTACCACACCGCATCAACAACACATAAACTTCATCCACAGCACTCGAGGCCTTCATCCGATCCTAGCACCAAAGCCCAGCAATCGGTGTATACCGAGCTGAAGCTGCCAACAGCACACCACTTCTCCCACTCCCCTTCTCCCCTGCTCCTGACTAACCCTACCCCCGCCCTTCCTGTTTACAGATCCGCCAGAGTTCCTAGGAAGCAATTCCGTTGGTGACGGTGCGCTATACAAGTACTGCTAACATAACATAATATATACTTTCACACACGCACACCCTCGTGTGTCTCACTGATGCTCATTGCTTGACCTGAGAGAGTGCATGATTAACAGCAGAAGTCCATGTCATTCTAGCTGGATGCACACATTAGTCTTCTTACACACTTCCCACATGTAACGCTATTTGGGGTTTCAATACACATTTTTCACATAACAATATTATTCAGTTTATCAATACAAGCACTTAACTTGCAGCTTTTCACACTTCTACCCACTTCACGCCCGTCTGCTTAGAATGGAACCTCGCTCACATTGCCTTCTGATCCTCTAACATGGATCATTCCTTCAGCCATGAACAGAAATAGTCCAAAATGACTGTCCTTGATCGCACCATTAGCTGTAAGCTGCTTGCACTGTCAGCAATTGCAGAAGGGGCAACGAGATAGCAAAAAGCTTCTGGCAACAAGCACACAAGGCTACTCATCTCTGCCTGCAGGAATCCTAGCTGCCGCTCTGCACTGTTGGGGGCTGCTCCGGGGACACCGAGCAGCCCCATGCTCGTGTCGGGGAACACCCGACGACACACTGTCGCAGCGTTCACGCTGCATACACAAGGGTAGGGGTCACCTCCCCCTGCTCTGGGGACACCGGAGCTCCGCACACGTGGCCAGGACCACTTGGCTACCTCGGCTCCGGCACTGGTGGCACCCAGGCCGGTGTCGCATCCCCAACCCGCCTCACATGGTTGGGGGACCCACTGGGACGGCGTTTCCCGGCAGGGGCACCGTCCGGACGGCATTGCCCGGCAGGGGCACCGTCCTCAAGCTGGCCCAGTCCTTGGGCCCAGCACACGTGGCGAGGCACCATCCTGGCACCAGCAAAACACACACACGCGGAGTCAGTTTCACTCTTGACTGCCGAGCCGGAAGCGGCTCAGACCTTTTATTAGGTTGGTCACATGGGTAACCATGTGACCACACAACACTGTGGAATGTACCATGGCCCCTCACCGGGGTGCCATGCAACATGCACCACCACTGCCATGCGTGCACTGCCAGACTCTTGGTCTGGGAGTATGCCAGTAGATTTGGGGTTCTCTCCTTTAGTTTGTTTTGCTGCTGCCTGGGGGAGGCCAAAGAACATTAACGAGACGCTAGGAGGGCTTGCCTAAAATAAGAGCGCCCTGTCCAAATTGGCTGCTGCCTTGCCCTCACTCCTAGGGCATGCTGTAGTGCCAGAGCTTAGTTGGCCTCCCAGACTGCAAACCCTCACACTGGGCATAGAGGTTGAGGGGAAGGGGACCGAGTGTGGAAGGCGAGGGTTAGATGTTGCAATGATCATGGGCAGGCCTGGGGCGGTGGTCAGTTCAGGGCAGTGGTCACACACCTTTTCAACATTTTCTAGGGGATCCCTGGAAGGCCCTCCGATCGGTCATCTCCCAGGCAGCATACACATGATTCCCCTTAAGGCCCCACAGCTAAGACCTCCGTGAACACCCCTGGGAGTCTTTCAGACCACAGGAAACCATTAGTACCATTAGTACTGAAAATGCCAAAGCCTCTTGGTAACTCTCAGAAAATTCCCATGCTCTTTCCTGATGGGAATGTGAAAGTAAGCATCCTGAAGATCGAGCGGCACAAGCCGTCCCCTTCTTGAAGGGATGGCAAGGTGTGCGGCAGGTTTACCATGAGCAGTATGTAAAACAGGAGGCAACGGACCGGGCCGCAATGGGGTATATGCAGTGCCAGGAATAAAATCCCAGCACCCTTGGATGTCCTAGACCTTCTTTGACAAACTCTTCTATCAGGATGGCACACATCCATGAGGTCAGGGGGTCACTCTAATGGCAGAGAAATGACACAAGTTGAAGTCTCAACAAGTTACCCCAAAACACAGTGGACTTGTGCGCATCTGCTAGAACAACTGCCCCTTACTGGAGAAAAAAGGGCATTCAGAATAATAAGAGGCTCAAGCATCAAAGCCCAAGAGCTGCCGGGCAGAGGATTGGATGAGCCCAGCAGCCTCAGGCAGAGGATTGGATGAGCCCAGCAAAGTTTCAGGCAGAGGATTGGATGAGTCCCGCAAAGTTTCAGGCAGAGGATTGGATGAGCCCGCAAAGTTTCAGGCCCCATTTTAGAATGGAAACACTTGATTACCAGCAATAATCTCGCTCCTGAGAGGTTCCTCAACTTGGAAGCTACCAAGGCCCTAACCTCTAAGACGGGTGGTGGCACCAGATCAGGGCACTCCTCTGCAAATGAAAGGAACTAGGAAGCTCTCCCTGCTTCCTGTCTGTGTGGGAGCCGGAGGCCTGGAGCGATGGAGCATGGAGTCTGGTAGTCCGAAACTGCACGGTTAACAGGTTATGGATAGTGTATTATGCATGCTTGTCAGAAGTGTATGCATATATGCACATGTGGAGAGTGCAGTGTGAATATTATGGGTGCTTGTGTGAGTGAATGTTAAAGGTGTATGGGAACGTTGCTGGAGGGTGAACAGGTATGAATGGGATTGCGGCATGAGGTGCTGGGTGTCCCGGGGGCACTGGAGTATTATTGACATTACCTTAAAGTGGCATGGTATGTTTTCACTGGCATTTTCAACAAAGCCATGTTGATCAGTGTTATTACGTGGCTAGACTGGCATTTTGGTGCAGCCTGTCTAGCCATTTCTTACTGTGGCATGCTTTCTTTAGCATAGATGCTTAGTAGAAAATCATAAGTGTTATTATGTGTCGCAGAGGCACTAGACAGGGTTGCCCGTGGTCCCTGATGCTGTATGTCCTAGCATTAGAACCTCTAGCGATCTATCTAAGGCAGCAATATGAAGAGATCGGGATCCACACTAAAGGGGGACCGCACCTGATATCATTGTACGCAGACGATGTGCTACTGTATCTGCGATACCCGGAGGAAAACTTGCATTATATTCTGGAGGTGATGGAGCGTTATGCGACACTCTCCGGCATAGCGGTTAACCCCAAAAAATCGTGCATGTTTCCCTTGGGTAGATACAAAGGAGTCCCACAGGAAAACTTACCTGTCCTGCAGATAGCCTGAGAAACTAGGACGTTTAGATACCTGGGGATCAACATATATCACACGATAGGAGATGAACACAAATATAACACTGAGACAGCGGTAGAAAACATCAAAAGCAGCATGGGGTTCTGGAAGAACCTCCCCCTAGCCATGGGGGGAGAGCGGCTTTGCTGAAGATGGTGGTCTTGCCCAGGCTACTACACTTTTTTGTAAACATCCCACACATGTTGCCCGACGCTTTTTCTATCAAACTTCAGAGTCTATGCAGGGGCTTTCTTTGGCACAACACTAGGAACAAAATTGCTTTATGGAAATTACAAAACACGCATGACAGAGGGGTCACAAACTTGCCGAACTTTAATATATATCACCTGGCGGGGCAACTACAATATGTTGCTAGGTGGCTGTCGGAAGATGCAACCGCAGAATCTAGACTGCTAAAGGATGAATGTGACCCATACTTTTTGAAAGAACTGATTTGGCTACCCAAATCAGAGCTAAAAGGGTGATCGAGATTGCTGGAACTTGGCTGGAAGATAAGCACAAGGCATGCCGGGCTATGGGCGACCCATCCCAATGCTCCCCGCAGGCACTCTTGTGACGCTACGCGGGGTGGATGAGCAACTAAGGGAATTCGCAAACACTGGGAGCTGGTGGGCATAGCAACTCAGAGATATATGGCAGGAAGGGAAGGCAGTGGATTTCCAAACGATAGTCGATGAAACCGGGTTATACCCAGGGGCAATACATCACAGATACCAGAGTGGTCAATCAGGGGAAGGTGACTTGGTCTGAAATAGTGCTAGCAGAACAACCTGGCATGGCTATAGAAACGATATATGATAACTCGGAAGGAGGGCACGAAGTATCCCGGATCTACGAACTAGTGATGTCTAGAGTGGGTAAGGAGGTGTCCCCGCTGAGACGAAATTAAGAGGAGGATGCGGGAATACCCATGCAAGACGGGCTATGGGAAAGGGCACAGAGATACCACAAAAAGGTGTCCAGAAATGCGAGACTGCAACAGATTCAGCTGTACATGACCCATAGGGCATACATGACCCCACGGAAGATCGCTAGATCTGGTGGCACTGAAATACAAACATGCCCCAAGTGTGGGGAGGTGGATGCGGGGATGATTCATATGTCCTGGGCGTGCCCTGAGGTGGGATCATTCTGGGGGGAGGTAAACCTACGCCTAACTGAGGAGGGAATCAAGCTAGATTTAGGATCTGTATGGCATGCTTGGTGGGGGGATTCACCAGACCACGTAACTTGAAACCCATGAGCAAACTCTAGGACCTGGCCTACATTCTGGCCAAACAGAATTGCCATGAGCTGGAAAACAAGCCACAGACCCAGACTAGTGCCATGATCTCCTAAAATGGGCCGACGCTGAAACAGTAGTATGGTATGAGACAGCCAGCAGAGGGGAGGAAAACGATGTCGGACCTCTGATAGCATGGAGACAACTGGTGGCCACATTGTCGGGTACCATCAGGATTTTGTATCACGCAAACCTAGTAGGTGTAATGGAGCACTGTACATGCCGCTGATGGTAGCATAGAGGGTTAAAAGGGTGTTTACAATGTGTGGCAAGGGGTGGAATGAGCTGTGGGAACACAGGGGGCCTAGGTGCCATCTAGGTATTCACGATTATGGGCCTCATTACAAGTCTGCAGATCTGGAGTAAGGGTGCCATTAGCAACGTACCGGCACCTTCTCCGGATCGGCACACTACATCTGTGCTGGATGGCACTGGTGCAAGCAGCAGGTCTGACCTGCCGGGCGCAACGTCCCTGGTAGGAACAGTTGTCACGGAAGCATGGTCCCGGTGCTTCAGAGCCGCGGAAATGGGGACTTACAGTTCCCGCCGCCTGACATCCGGGTCTGCCGGGACTTGTAATGTCCCAATGGCACCGGGATCTCATGTGCCAGAAACAGTGTTCCAGACCAGCGGGTTACTGGCGGACTTGTAGCAAGGCCCTTTATGTTTAAAAAATGTTTAAACAACTTGTTTTCACCTTGATCTTCCTATATAAACACTGCTATGCTTTTTAGTGGATTTACACCAATGCAGAGCATGTTTGCAATATCCAATAGCATTGTTCGTCAATAGAGGCACGATCCACCCAAGTCTAATCATATGATCAATTCTTCACATTTAATTCTTCTGGGTATTGCTTCCTATAAATAGCCCGACTATCACATGCCTGAGTGAGTAATAGCTTAGATGTGCACGTCATTAAGAGGAGATGATAAGCACTCTGACTGCGTGATTCCACCATAAGACTTGGTATTCAACACCGCCATCTCAAAGTTACCAGGATGTAGTCGATGCAGCTCCATGAATGCTGCGACTAACAGAGAAGTGCCCCTTGCCTGCTCTGAGGCCCAGACTATACAGTAGGGAGGCCATTGCAAAGGCATCAGGGTTTTAGGATCTTGCTTGTGTAGGTTCCAGCACATATATTCCTGATCTGCAATGCCCTAAGGGCAGATATCGGTTTGAATAATCACCTAATACCACTAAAAGTGTTGTTACCAAATCACTTAACATGATGCTGTTTATTACTAAAGCATCAAGAGGGGACGGCAGAAAGGCAGACTCTACACAATCAGATGTTCACATAGTTAGTCTTACACACACACACACATTAAACAACAGTCCTTTTTTTGGTAAGCACAAACTCTAGATAATGTAGATCTGGGAGTCCAGCATTTAAAGGAGCAACTTTGGCATTCATTCAATTTTACCAGCCCAAAAGAAATCGTAGGTCAGCTGAAGACTCTTTACTGGTGCAGCAGCGGCTAAAACGATTGCGTGGGCTCGGCAAGGCCTTTCACACCCAAGGAGCCGAGGCATGGAATGCTTTGCCTGCACCTCTGCGTAAGACAAAGGACCTTCTTGCTTTCCGGAAACATTTGAAAACGCACATTTTCAATTAGTATGAACTCCTGCAGGTAGCTTCCTGTCACTATCTTTCTCAGGGCGCCTGGATGCCTACGGGCTTTGGCGCGGTACGAGCAAAATAACAACTATTAATCCAGGTTACTAATCCCCAGCTGGGGTGCCCTTGCTCACCTTTTCGTACTGGGTTATAATTCTTTATACAACCAGTTATTTGAAGTAGTGACAAATTATGCCTTGGTTACCCAAAAAAGGATTGCCTCCTACTACTGCAGTTTATTAGCCAACCCAGCAGTGTTCCACGACACTAATGCAGAAAGATCAAATCGCACTCCTGGGGGCAGACTGAAACCAAACTTTACATTTTCGGAACCATTGTGAGGTTGAGTAGGTCCAGGATTTGCAGGAGATTTAATCAGCTTTAGAATTTGATCGATTTTTCTGGGTGGGGGGTGGGGGGAGTTAGTCTATATTCAATGGCTAAGCGGCACGGTACTAGCCTAACACTCAGTAAGAGCAGCTCGATAATATCCTAGTAAATCATCCAACTGCCTTGGACGGAAGCAGCGGCTACCAGCTGGACTCTTTCTGATGCATGCAGGGCCGCCACAAGGGGGCGGCGGGGGGGGGGGGGACTGCCCCGGGCCTCGCACTCAGGGGGGGC
This sequence comes from Ambystoma mexicanum, assembly GCF_040938575.1. Classification (NCBI taxonomy): domain Eukaryota; kingdom Metazoa; phylum Chordata; class Amphibia; order Caudata; family Ambystomatidae; genus Ambystoma; species Ambystoma mexicanum. The sequence continues at coordinate 12,875,823 of NC_090925.1, read as the reverse complement.
CTCGCGCAGCTGCTGCTGTCATGTCACGAGAGAAAGGAAAGATTTGTCCGAGGTGTTTGTGCCATTGATAATTTGCTGGCTGCAGGGGCAGTGCAAGCCTACAGGCAGTCACAGACAACAATACAAAAGTTAAGAGGGGGATGGGGGGTGGGCCCCCCACTGAAGACTTGTTAATTTCCAAGGTGTGAATCACACCATGAACAACAGGCTGGCCTGGCCTCACTGCTGCCTGCCCTGGATGGAGGGTCGAATTGGTGCTTTCCATTGTTTGGGCCAAACGACCTTGACAACTTGGGGGGGGGGGGGTCAGTTTTCTTGCTGGCCTGCCTGTGCCGGTTTTATGAAATGTTAATTTATCGTTCTATGAACATTACAAGTAGTTTGCCGCACAGCAGGGGCCGCGTTGCTGCATTGTGTGCATTTTATTGAACATCACCAGTGACACCAGAACATGGTTTTAATTGTTTGTTTGAATGTTTCCCTTTCACGCTCTTGCTCAGTGCTCAAGCGTGGCACCACCCACAGGCAAAGAACCTCTGGGCTGGCAGGCTCTTGCAAGTTGCTTTTGCCCACGCAGCAGGCCGCAGCCACACCAGCAGCCAGGATGGCGTCGGTTCGGATGCTATGCAGGGGGGGAGGGAGCGGAGGGGTTGGGTTGGCTGAGACGGGGGGGGGGCGGCAGCATAAATCATCAAAGCAAGGTAACACTCATTGTTACCTTGCTTTGATTTGCAGCATGATGCATGCATCAGGCAGCATGCATGCAATCCAATTAGGCAAACAACAACAAGAGGGCCGGGGGGCCACGGACGGTGCTCGTGCCAGGCTCCCGCTCCATCGGCTCACACAGACAACAAGTGCTTCTTTGCAATTGCGTGTTGGTGTGAGATTCACACCTGGCCTCCTGGGCTGCTGGAGGAGCCTAGAGCCAGGCTGCCTGCAGGGCTGGGGAAGCGTGCACATGAAAGTTGCTTTCAACTTTGCATTGCAGGAAGCAAGCAACACATTTGTTGCACGCCACTTTGCAAAGTTGAAAGCAACAATGGCCAATGAAAATCCGGCGCCGGCCGGGGAGACTCTGTGCCGCCACCAGCCCTCACTGTCCGGTGGGCTGCCCCTATATTTTGCTCTGACCCTGCTGCCCTGACACTAGCTGACAACAGGTACTACAAAGATAGGACTTGGGCTGGGCTGGAGAGAGCCTCTCAGCCACGCACAGAAACAGAAAGGAAGAGGAGGACCAGTGCCAGGAGTCCAGGACAGAGCACGGCCGTGGCCAGGCGAGTCGAGGTCCAGGACCAGGTCGAGGAGGAGGCCAGGCCTCTGTCCACAGGAGTCAGTCAGGAGTCCCCAGACCATCGAGGACCAAAGCACAGCAGACCATGCAGCAGTAGCCAGAGAGGGCCGCCAACGCCCCCCTCCAGCCAGCCAAGGAGGGCACAGAGAGCGGCACTAGTGAGGCAGCCACCCTGACCCAGGCCGGCGGCCGGCACAGAACAGGCGACCCACACTTGAAAAGGTAAATTGGGAAAAAATGCATGCCTGAATGTTGTGAATACAACGTACGCATGTGGTGTGTGCTGTGCGTCTGTGTGAATGTGTGTCTTTGAGTGTGTGTTTTGCAACACAATGTGTGTGAGTTTATTTGTATTTGGTGGCGGCGGGTGAGAACTACACTGACAGCGCTGAGCGCCCAGATGGCAGATGCCCACTGCGTGATTGCCGCGGCCCGGCCCGCGCTCAATGAAACTCCCCCATAAGGAACATAGCATATATTGGACGCTTTGTGTAGGCAGTATGATACCGCCTGCGCAGTATTGATCTCACATGGCAATGTTGAAACAGACTGGGTGAAGCTAGGCCGCAGCAGGTGAAATGTTATGCAGCTTGCTTTTTTCTGAATCTTCCGTACCAATGGCACATCTATTTCCCTCGTGTTTCTGACCTACCGACCCTCTACCCCACACACAGCCCAGCTCAGCCTCGCCCCACACCACCACATAGACACCAGGCGAGCTGCTGGAGTCTGGAGATGCAACTCTTTACTCTATTGGCTTTTAAGTCGCGTTTTTGAACTGTACTGTTTGGTAATGCAGTTATTTTGAGTAGTGCCAGGCAGCAGAGGCCATGCTTCCCGCAATCTGCCCACTCCATTCCCACTTCCGGGAGTACATGTCTACATGCTTACAAAGGGGGAGTCTGCCCTGCTTTTGTTCTTCAGTTCACAGCTGGATTAGAATTCTATCGGCAATGGTAAATGTGAACAAGGCTTTTTCCTCTCTGCCTGGAGCGCTCCATTGGTTCATGCAATTGAAGACTTTTGTTTGAAGATGGGACAATAGACCAGCCTGAAAAATAGATGCATGCAGGCCTGACATGATGTGTCCACATTTATACCACACCTGCAGAAGAACTTAACTGGTCTGCTGTTAAATCTCAGTTACCAGTTTAATGGTATAATCCACTACAGAATAATTGCTCATTTTACTATAGCCGATATGATAGCTCAGTGGGTTGAGCACTCGCTGCTGTGATGTGTGTGTGATCTGCGAGTCGCAGGTTTGAATCCCAGCAAGGCCATCTCAGTCTGTCATCCTTCTGAGGTCGATAAAGGAGTATCAACACATGTTGGGTGATATTGTATGCATATTTGTTCTATAAAAAGGAGTTCAAGTGTAAGTGCTATATACTAACATATTATAATTTGGTCTTGGCTTGGGTGTCTGCTTGTATTCACAGTCATTTGACAATATGGATCTGTACACACAGATATTAATGATACCTATGGTGATCCATTCTTGTATGAAATGTAAATCTCATTAGTGAAATCATAACCATATTTTTCGTAGTGTACTTAGGAACAATGCTATTTGATGTGTTGTCAAGGGGTGAAAGGTCGTGTCTCAAGTAGAGATTTCTTGCTTCACTTATTTACGGTGCCACTGGCCAAGTGCAAGAAATGACGGGGCCTCACCTCATCCTGTGACAGCCCTGGATGCATGTTAGGGAGAATTCTCTTAAAAGGCTAATTTCCCTCACCTATAGAGTCCCCCAGCATCTTTTATTTCTTTCTCTTGCTAAGAGTGAGACTCTTTTTCCCACTCTTAGACAGATTGCTAATGTGTGTTTTGGGCTATTTTTTGTGCTTATGGTTTATGGGGTTTTTCTCACACTCATAGGTATCATCGTTTTACATTTGTGTTACACAGCACCCTCAGTGCAGTAACACAGGGGTGTCACAGTGACCCCCAAACATAGACTCCATACCCTGGGACTGACTACTGTCTCCCAGTCGATGCAAAATCCCATTTGACTTTACTAGTCAATACTTATGAACAAAACCAGTACAACCCATCTTACTATAGAAGTACTGGAAAGGGTTAATAGTTTTTCCCTAGTGTTCATTTTCGAGAGGGTACCGTCCAGTCCCTCTCTCCAAAGATTCTGGCTGGTGGCAGTGGTTACTACCATAAATATTCGACCGCAAATATTTTTCCCTATGGGATTTTCCCATTGTTCGAGGCTACTACTTTTACTGACAGCCTCTAACAAACCGCCGGTTTATTTTATTATTAACTTTAAGCCAGTGTTTTTTTTTTGCCAGAACTTTAATAATATTTCCTTCTCGTGTCTTTCTCTGAAATCCTAACCCAGGTCGGGGATCCTTTGTTCGTCCTTTTGGCGGGCTTCTGCACAGAAGCCCTCCTCTCGGCGCCACTGAGTCTGGGGTAGACAGGATGTGTGGGAGGGGGAATAGGCACCCTGGACAGGGTTGCCTACGCAACCCAAGTCGCTCTCTGCCCTGATAGTCTGGGGGGGGTTCTCCCACCAGGAGAGCCACCCCACTGTGTGAGTGACCACTAGGCTGTATGAATGGGGATCTTGCTGCATAAAAGCAGGGTCCTGAGGACTGGAGGACAAGACGTCACCACTGGAACTAGAAATCCGAAGAGGAGAGAAGCTGAAGACATCTGCAACAACTGAACCACCGATGAAGCCCTGCTGCAGATCCTCACCACTTTCTCCGACGACTCGAGAAGATCTTCGCCTGCAAGAGTCTTCTTCCCTTGAGCTGGTGGGGCCAACCAGTTCACCAATCACCTTCCAGGACCTGCCTTGGTCGAATCGCCAGTGCCCTGCACTCGGAGACCGGATAGCCAGGCACCCGTCCCCGACGACCGCGATTTAAAGGCACATACCTTTTATTCATTTTGGCAGCACCGCGGCTGGCTTCATCCCTGGGCAGTTCAGTAACTCGAACCTTCCTCCACGACGAGAGCCTCTCTTCCTCTGCTGGATCTCCCGAACTGCAGGAACTGCCAGGAACTACCGCCACCGCCGGAGCCTCTTCCACTTTTAAGGTACATTGTTCCTCCAGGCCTCCCTTTTCGTTGGGTACTGCTAAAGGTGTTTTAAATCCTTTACTTACCTACTGGGTTGGCCACCCTGATCATCTAACATTATCTTTTACCTGCTGCAACTGCCTTTTCAAATCGTTAAACAAAGACTTGACTGCAGCTACTAGAACATTTTGTATCCTGGGCACTTTGCCTTGTACCACTGACTCTGGCACAGGCCCATTGACTCTGGCTAATCTGTTACGACTGCCTTCTCTAGATTGCTTCTCACCTAGAAATGTTTTGGTGCACCTAACTGTTATAACCACCTTTTTCTTCCCCCTTTTTTTAATATTGTGAAGTGCCATTTTGCTCAGTTTTCACCCAGGTATTGCTTATGCTGAAGTACTGCCTTGCCTAACTTGTTCACAATCTACTTGGGAAGTGTTGCTGGTGTGTTACAGAGCTATATGTCCTTTCCTTCCCTTTTGAGAAATTGTTAGAGTACCATTTGTGTTTGGTTTTCACTGTGCCGTTTTGCTCAGTGTTCACTCTTGCGCAAACTTGTCTACAATTTAAATAGGGAGTTGTGTATACTTTTCTTGGCTCTTTTAACTTGCTTTGATAATAGTGATTTGTGTGTTGAACTTAAGAGTGTGTAAACTAAATCTATATATATATTCTTTTTACTACAACCCCTTGGTCAGTATTTCCTTGTGCCATAGTACTGAAGCCCTATTGTGTAAACCCTGAATACTGCTCATCTGTAACGCTCACCTGATTCCCGCAGAGGCGCCGGTCTTGACTGGGTGAATGCCGTATCTTCAAAGGTGATGTGTAACACACGGCTGGCTCTTTGGGCTGGACCTCTGTGCACTGTATGTCTGACTCGAAGAGTAAGATGTCTGCAGATAGAAAATATGGGATTAATGACCTGGGGTTATTGGGTGCCTCTCTCCTCTTCCCTTTCTCTTCTCCTGTAGAACCCCAAAGGTTAACGCCCTCACCTTAGGTAAGTGAACGCCGAGCTCTCCATCTGCCTCGGGGCAGGGTGCCGTAACCAGTTTCTTCACTGGATAAGGGTGCAGGCCTCTTGACCTCAGAGGACTGCTGTCCGTCGTTTACTGCACGAACGGTAAGTTCTGGGCACTTCAAATGTCTTAAAAGTCTTTTGTAATGCTATCTCTTGTTTTGCAGGGTTCCGGCGATGGCGGGCTGATGAGAGTTGAGGATCGAACCTGCGTGAGGAATAGAAGCGCCTGGAAGCACGTAAGTAAGCGCTTGTAGCCTGCTTCACGATGCGCACTAACTGTCCCTTTTATCTTGCAGGTACAAGTTCGGAGCTTTAGAGAAGCTGAAGGGTGCTGGAATACCCACTGGATTCGGCGTGGGAAGGAGTAATGGCACGTGAGTAATAAAGTTGCCCAATGTCTTTAAACGCACCTTCTTTTGTCTTTCAGATGCGGGATGCAGCGCCGAAGGCCTCCGGAGCGTGCGAAGAGCTGGTAAGCTTTTGTCTTTCAGATGCCGGAATGCAGTGTGAAGGCCTCCGGAGCGTGCGAAGAGCTGGTAAGCTTTTGTCTTTCAGATGCCGGAATGCAGCGCGAGGCGTTGGTGACAGCCGATGGACCAGGTAAGAGATGCGCTGCCACTGAAGACCGTAGTGCTAACCTGTTCTTTCTTTGTCTTTACAGGTACTGCTGAAGACTGGATTCCAGGATGGTAAGCCTTTGTTCCCTTAGGCCCAGGATCAGAAGCAGAAGACACGATGAGCGTTCTGCTGCAGAGAATGCAGAATAACGCAAAGCAAGATTCATCCATCGGTTGTGGTTTAAATAGCCTTCTGTAGTGCTTAGGTGTCTCCTTCCACAGCCATGCCTAGGTAAGAAAAGAGTTCCTGCTTTCCAGAAGAGTTCCAGTGTTCTGAACCTAGGGAGTGGCTCCTGCCCCACCCAACAGGAAAAGTAGTCCCAAACAGAAGAGGATCAGGGGTTCAACTGGCAGGTAAGTAAGCAGCATGGTCTGCTGCAGGTAAATCCACCCAAGCATTATGAGCCCGGCGCTTCCAGCGCTGGGACTGGGCATCTTTATGAGCCTGGTGCCACTGGCGCCAGGACAGGGTCCAAAAGGTCCCAATTGGGACTGGCTGGCACTCGGAACCGGGGTTATGGGTCTGCTTCCAAGGGAGTCGGGCAAGTCCTGATCTTTTGGAAGCAGAGATCATGACAGCACCCCCCCCTCAAGGCCCCTCCCAAACCGGGCTTCTCCGGGGGTTTGGGCTTGTTAGGAAATGTTCGATGAAATCTTTTGATTAGACGAGGCGCGTGGACATATTCTGCAGGTTCCCAGGATCTTTCTTGGGGACCGTAGCCTTTCCAGTCAATCAGGTAAAATAGTTTAGATTTGGAGATCTTGGAATCCAGGATGCTTTTGACTTCAAACTCGAGTTCTCCATCAACTAGAATAGGTTTTGGAGATGTAGTTAGTCGGGTTTGAGGTTGCACGGGTTTTAATAGAGAGACGTGGAAGACCGGATGTATCTTCATGTGAGGGGGCAAGTCCAACTTGACCGCTACTGGATTTACTATGGTAGTGATGGAATAGGGACCAAGGTATCTTGGGTTGAATGTGCGTGGTCCTTTTAGAGGTAGATATTTGGTGGATAACCAGACTTGATCTCCTACTTGATATTGGGGGGCTTCCTTCCGATGTTGGTCTGCTCCTTTCTTGTATTGTTCTTTAGCCCTTTGAAGGTGAGAAACGGCTTCCTTAAAGGCTTGGGTGATTGTAGAATGCAGGTGGTCTACTGCTGGTGTTCCAAGATCTTGGAGTGGATCCAACTCCGAGGTTCGAGGGTGACTACCGTATAAAAGAAAAAAAGGGGTCTTCCCAGTTCCCGAGTGGACAGAGTTATTGTAGGCATATTCGGCTATCCAAAGGATATCTTTCCAAGTTTTTTCAGTTTGTTGTAGCATGCAGCGCAAATACTGTTCCAGAGTTTGATTGGTCCTCTCGGTTTGTCCGTCGGTTTGAGGGTGGTGGCTGGTCGAAAGTCTCACATCAATTTGAGCCGACCGACAGCACCTTCGCCAAAAATGAGAAATAAATTGACTACCTCGATCCGAAATTAGAACTGAAGGAAAACCGTGCAGTCGGACGATGTTTTCGAGAAATTCTCGGGCCAGAGTTGCTGCTGTTGGTAAGCCTTTGAGTGGAATGAAATGCGCCATCTTGGAGAATAGGTCCACGATTACTAGGATCGTATTGTATCCGGAGCATGGAGGTAGATCGGTGATGAAGTCCATAGAAAGCGTATGCCAAGGGCGAGGCGGGATGTCAATAGGGCGTAAGAGGCCGGCTGGTTTTTCCTTTTGACTCTTGTTTTGGGCGCATACTCCACAGGACATTATAAAGTCTCTGATATCTTTTTTCCAAGACGGCCACCAGAAGTAGCGCTTGATCTTTTCCGAGGTCTTGGTCATACCGGGATGTCCTTCCATTAAAGAATCGTGATAACAAGAGATTACCTTTTTCTGTAAATCTGTGCTGGGCAGGTATAACCGTTCTTGGAAATATAATAGGTTGTCCTTCACCGTAAAGTCCTTTCCCTGCAGATGCCAATTCTGTATGTCTGCTGGAGTTACCAGTAGCCTGGCTTTATCCTTAACTTCCTCTATGGATTGTGTGGCGATTACACCTAGAATTCTTTGTTCGGGAATGATAGGTACAGGTTTAGGATTGATCAAATGTTCTTCCACTCCCATCCGAGAAAGGGCATCAGCTTTACCGTTTTTTGTACCAGGTCGATAGGTAATTATGAAGTCAAACTCGGCAAAGAATAGTGCCCAACGGAGTTGCCTAGAGGATTGAGCTTTTGCGGTTTTCAAATATTGCAGGTTTCGGTGATCTGTAATCACAGTAACGGTGTGTCGGGCCCCCAGAAGATAATGCCTCCAAGCCTTAAAGGCGGACTTGATAGCTAGAAGTTCCTTATCAGTAATAGTGTAATTGATTTCAGGTGGCGAGAATTTGCGGGACCAAAATGCCACGGGATGCAACTGATTGGTTACTGGGTCCTTTTGTGATAGAACTGCCCCCATGGCAAGGCTCGAAGCATCAGTTTCAACGATGTAGGGGAGTTCTGGGCGAGGATGTTTTAAGATCGGTGCAGAGATAAATCTAGTCTTCAAATTCTGGAAAGCTTGTTCCGCCTCGGTAGACCATTCAAAACATTTGTTTTTCTTTAACAAGGCGGTGATGGGCTGGACTATTCGAGAGAATTCGGGGATAAACCTGCGGTAAAAGTTAGCGAAGCCTAACATGCTTTGAACACCTTTTACGGAGGATGGCGATGGCCATTTGAGAATTGCATCGACCTTCTTTGAATCCATACGCACTCCGCTAGGTGATAATATGAATCCCAGGAATTCAACTTCAGTCACGTTGAAAACACATTTTTCCAACTTAGCGAAAAGTTTGTGTTGACGCAATCTCTCGAGGACCATTTTCACGTGTTTCCGATGTTCAGTTTCCGATGAAGAATAAACGAGGATGTCGTCAATGTAAACAACAACACACACATCTATGAGCTCTCTGAGGACATCGTTCATAAAATATTGAAAGGCGGCCGGGGCATTGCAAAGTCCGAAGGGCATGACCTGATATTCAAATAGCCCATACTTGGTGCGGAAGGCCGACTTCCATTCATCGCCCTCTTTTACTCGTACCAAGTGGTAGGCTCCTCTAAGATCCAGCTTTGTATATATGCATGCTTTTCTGACTTGGTCCAGGAGTTCAGGGATCAAAGGTAACGGATATCTATTCTTAACGGTGATCTGGTTCAGGGCGCGATAATCTATACAAGTTCTAAGGTCCCCTTCTTTTTTTGGAACGAAGAACAAAGCTGAGGAAGCAGGGGACTTGGAAGGACGAATAAACCCATTCGCTAGGTATTGATCCAGGTATTGTCGGAGGTGAAGATTCTCAGGCTCGGTGAGGGCATAAATTCTACTACAAGGAGGAGTAGATCCAGGTATCAGGTCTATCTGGCAGTCATAAGATCTATGAGGAGGTAGAGAGTTAGCCTGATCCTTCCGGAAAACATCTTGGAATTCTAGGTATTCAGGAGGTAACTGGGGTGCCTCCGAGGAAATTGCTGCCAGTGCAACACCAGGTCGAGGGTGACAAGTAGAGACACATTCTGGAAACTGAACCGTTCTTGCTCGCCAATCGATCTGAGGATTGTGCTTCTCTAACCAAGGAATTCCTAGAATAATCTGGAACTGAGGGGCCTTGATCACATCGAACACGATCTTCTCATGGTGTCCATCTTGACTTACTAGTGTCACTTCTTGGGTGGTATGCGTTACTGGTCCGGAGGCTATCTCCGTACCATCCACCGTAGTAATGACGTCCTTTACAGCCTTTGGACAAAGTCAGATTCATCCTCAAAACCATTTCATGATCCACATAATTGCCGATGGCACCGCTGTCGACGTAAGCTTCAATCGCATGTAATCGATCCGGATGTTCAGGGCTAATGAGGACCATAGGTATCACGAAATGCGAGGTCACGGAACTGGTTTTAACGCTCGGCAAGAGGACCTCTATTCTTGTCGGGCGAGGTTGTTTCCCTGCTCAGAGTTTGTGACCCTGGTAACTGCAGCTCCTACTGCCTTCTTGGCTGGTTTCACCGGACAATCTTGAAGAAAGTGCCCCGAGTTTCCGCAATAGAGGCATAATTGCAGCTGTTTTCTCCTTTCCCGCTCCTTTTGTGTTAGTGGTCCTTTCAGGCCCCCTATTTGCATGGGTTCCCCGGAGTCTACTCCTTTGTTCTGCAGTCTGTGGTCAATTTGAACGACTAAGTCAATATAGTCCGAACAGTCTTGCGGGGGATTCACTACTTGGGCTAACACATCTTTGAGCTCTCCACGTAGACCTCTATAAAACAGCGTAATCCTTTTGTCCTCAGGCCATCGAGTTTCCACTATCAGTCTGTTGAAAGACGCAATATAAGCCAAAAGGTCTTGATTACCCTGTCGCAATGAAAGGAGCTCATTGTCCAAGGCCTGCCCCTGTGAATGTCTTGCAAACAGTTTTTCCATACTGAGCTGAAAAGCTTGAAAATCATGGAGAACCAGATCATCTTGATTAACTAGAGGGATCGACCAGTCTGCCGCATTGCCACTAAGGTACGAAAGCACGAAAGCTACCTTAGCTTGATCAGTTGGAAAGGCTGCTGGCCGGCATAAGAAGTGCAACCGGCACTGATTAATAAATACTGCAAACCTCTTTGGGTCACCAGAAAATCGTTCGGGCGGAGCCAGAGGTACATTCCCAGGTAGGTTGATCTGCACTGGGTTCGTAGAGGATGTTGAAGGAAGATTTGCCCCTGATGCGGGTAACGGAGTTTGTCCGGCTTGTGACTGTAGCAATTGTCTAGCGAGATTGTCCGTTCGCTCCTTGGAAATAATCAGTTCCCTTCTTAGAGCATTTGTTTCCTGACGGGCTGCATGCACTTCTGCTCTTAGTTCCCCAAGTAACTGGGCTAGCTGGTCGGTATTCGAGGTTTCCATAGCGCCTGGGTGGGAGTTTTGCGGTAGGCTTTGCGTTCTGTAACGCTCACCTGATTCCCGCAGAGGCGCCGGTCTTGACTGGGTGAATGCCGTATCTTCAAAGGTGATGTGTAACACACGGTTGGCTCTTTGGGCTGGACCTCTGTGCACTGTATGTCTGACTCGAAGAGTAAGATGTCTGCAGATAGAAAATATGGGATTAATGAACTGGGGTTATTGGGTGCCTCTCTCCTCTTCCCTTTCTCTTCTCCTGTAGAACCCCAAAGGTTAACGCCCTCACCTTAGGTAAGTGAACGCCGAGCTCTCCATCTGCCTCGGGGCAGGGTGCCGTAACCAGTTTCTTCACTGGATAAGGGTGCAGGCCTCTTGACCTCAGAGGACTGCTGTCCGTCGTTAACTGCACGAACGGTAAGTTCTGGGCACTTCAAATGTCTTAAAAGTCTTTTGTAATGCTATCTCTTGTTTTGCAGGGTTCCGGCGATGGCGGATGGCGGGCTGATGAGAGTTGAGGATCGAACCCGCGTGAGGAATAGAAGCGCCTGGAAGCACGTAAGTAAGCGTTTGTAGCCTGCTTCACAATGCGCACTAACTGTCCCTTTTATCTTGCAGGTACAAGTTCGGAGCTTTAGAGAAGCTGAAGGGTGCTGGAATACCCACTGGATTCGGCGTGGGAAGGAGTAATGGCACGTGAGTAATAAAGTTGCCCAATGCCTTTAAACGCACCTTCTTTTGTCTTTCAGATGCGGGATGCAGCGCCGAAGGCCTCCGGAGCGTGCGAAGAGCTGGTAAGCTTTTGTCTTTCAGATGCCGGAATGCAGTGTGAAGACCTCCGGAGCATGCGAAGAGTAGGTCAGCCTTTGTCTTTCAGATGCCGGAATGCAGCGCGAGGCGTTGGTGACAGCCGATGGACCAGGTAAGAGATGCGCTGCCACTGAAGACCGTAGTGCTAACCTGTTCTTTCTTTGTCTTTACAGGTGCTGCTGAAGACTGGATTCCAGGATGGTAAGCCTTTGTTCCCTTAGGCCCAGGATCAGAAGCAGAAGACACGATGAGCGTTCTGCTGCAGAGAATGCAGAATAACGCAAAGCAAGATTCATCCATCGGGTGTGGTTTAAATAGCCTCCTGTAGTGCTTAGGTGTCTCCTTCCACAGCCACGCCTAGGTAAGAAAAGAGTTCCTGCTTTCCAGAAGAGTTCCAGTGTTCTGAACCTAGGGAGTGGCTCCTGCCCCACCCAACAGGAAAAGTAGTCCCAAACAGAAGAGGATCAGGGGTTCAACTGGCAGGTAAGTAAGCAGCATGGTCTCCTGCAGGTAAGTCCACCCAAGCATTATGAGCCCGGCGCTTCCAGCGCTGGGACTGGGCATCTTTATGAGCCTGGTGCCACTGGCGCCAGGACAGGGTCCAAAAGGTCCCAATTGGGACTGGCTGGCACTCGGAACCGGGGTTATGGGTCTGCTTCCAAGGGAGTCGGGCAAGTCCTGATCTTTTGGAAGCAGAGATCATGACATCATCTCCCTCTTGAGATAAGTCTGACTGCTCAGCCACAGCTACCAACTAAATCTGTTTGGTACAGACTGATACCAGAGGGGATGTATTGCTCTCACCTGTAGTCCTAATCTGAGGTAGTGCTCCCTAAGGGAGCTGCACAGGATTCTGCTTAACAACGCACGACTGAAACCAAGGGGAGGGGCTAAATCTCCAGCCTCTCCCTGCCAAACCAAAGTGAAGAATGTATAGAGCGCACGGGCAGCCTGCGGGCATTGAGGCGCTGTTACAGGAGGTTGACTTAGTTGCAGGTACCAACATTGCTGCTGGTTTCAGGCGGCGTAGCAATGTTGGGAGAAGGAAACAACGGTCGGCATTAATTCATCATGACTGTCACTTGGCTGGTAGATCAGCGCCTGGATTGCCATGGAGCGGTCCAGAGGGAGTTCAGATGAATAGGCGTGTTTTGGTTTTTTTGTGGAACGCTAAATGGGAGAATCTCCTTTGCAGTTTGAGAATTGCTACTGCGTGGTACGCATGATTAAATGATCTAGCCAGTCAACTTTCAAATGAATGTCGCTTAGCATTTGGATGCTCTCCATCTTGACGTCACGGTAAATAAAACCGGTATTGGAAGTCCCGCAAACGTTTAAGTGGCCATATCTTCTCTAACCCATGCATTAGAAAACCTGTGGGGTGAAAACATGACTGAAACTATGGCACCCTTCTGAACTAAATCCCTCACTTGCATGCCCATGAACTTAACTTCTGGTGAAAATCCAAACAGGAAGGGAAAACGAGCTTTCCATTGGAGTTCCAAACCACTACAGGGGGAAAACTCTTGCTGTAACGAACAGGCATAGTCAGATACCTGATCCAAATAAATAAACAAAGCTGTGCCTACTCCCACTTCAGTGGACAAGAAGGTGGTTCTCACTGGAGGCAATGGCGGACTTTATAAAGTTTCACCATCTCAGGGCATGGATGCCTCTTCCTATGGACAGGAAGGAGTCCTGCTTGCGGGGATCCAAATTGTTAATGTTAAAAGGTATTTCTACCACGCACCGTCACCAACGGAATTGGTCACATGGAGAGGAAGTAGGAAAGTGAGAAGGTGGTGTCCTGTTGGCAGATTCAGTTTGGTTTTAACCGTGCGCCAAGCCTGGGTGTGAATATCAGATCGATGTGAGACCTTGTGTGCTGTTGGTGTGACTTATCTGTTGTTTGTTGTTGCAATGTGGTGAAGTGCGTGCGGTTTGCTGTGCAAGAGGTTGGTTGTGTGGATTTTTGGGTGAGATAAGTATGCAGAAGTTTGAGCTATTGGGTTAGTGGGTTATTTACAAACCCTGGTTCCCTTCCTGTCTATTCCTCGTCATTGATCCATTGCTGCCTGTGTTTACTTTGCAGGCCACAATATTACTGAAATATCATACTTCCCCCTTCCATCTTGATCCCTCCCTGCTCGGTCTTTTGTATGAGTCTAGCTTTCTATCTTTCAGTTGCCTAAGTTTACTTTGTATGCCAAGATATTATTGACATATTATCTCTCCCCTTCCATCCTGATCTGTCCCTGATCGTTCTTTATATGATTTTAGCTTTCTATCTTTCAATTGCTAGGATATGCCGTACATTGGTTTTCCCTTACTTGAGCAGATGGGTGGTAGCTTAGGGAGACGGGGGCTGGGGGGTTTGAGTGGGGGGAAATGGGCATCCTCTAACAGCTTTCTTTAGCTGTGTAAATTGTGAAAGGTATTCCATTCCTAGGCATTCTTCGTAGTTACAGGGTAAAGAACCAAGATTTGAGGAGTTTTCTGAATAGGAGGGGTTCTCTTCTGTTACGTATGTTCTGTGGTAGATCGTTCCAGGTTTTTGGGGCGAGGTGGGAAAAGGAGGAGCCTCTGAATTGTATTTTTTTGTAAGGTTATGGTTCCAAACGGATGTCACTGCTGGATCTAAGTGGCCTTGTTGGGCAATGTACGTTTAATGTTTCTCTTAGGAACTCTGCACCTTGGCGGTGGATTGCTCTGTGCGTTATGCACATTGATTTGAACGTGATTCCCTGTTTTAATGGTAGCCAGTGTAGCGTTTTCAGTGCTTGTGTGATGTGTTCTCTTCGAGGTAATTTGAGGAGCAGTCTATCTGCCGCATTTTGTATGCATTGGAGTTTTTTTTTTAGGAGTTGTTCTGGCATGCCCAGATATAGGCTATTGGCGTAGTCTACTCTGGGTATGACAAGAGCGATGACGGGGAGTGTTTTGTTAGCGAATGGCAGGATCCTTTTTACTACTCGCAGGAGAAAGAAACATTTCTTGATTAGAGCGTTTACTTGTGGCTCTAGGCTAAGTTTGTTGTCTATCAAAACTACCAGTTTTTTTTGTTGTTACAATCAGAGATGGGGTTGGGCCAATTTCTGTTGGCCAGGGGATGTAGTGTTTGTCTCCTCAGTTTTTTGTGATGTTCATTATTTCCGTTTTGCCTGGGTTGAATTTGAGGCAGTTCGAGTTCACCCAGTTGTAGATTTCAGAGGCACTTCTCCAATGTTGTGTTTTCTTCTTGTGCGTTTTGTATAGTGTAAACTATTTGTGTTTCGTCAGTGTAGTTGTAACAGGCGAGGCTGTGTCTTTTTTTTTTTATTTGAATTTTATTGGATTTTTAAACACCAACATAAGGGTAATGCAATTTGGTACACACATGCTCTGTTCATGTTGCTACAATAGAATCACTTTATAGTTCAACAACTGGTGTACTTTTATCACAAATAACTTGGTTCCCTGTTGGGTTAGAATATGTTCTGTTCATTCCCCCCCCTCCTCCCCTCCCAAGATGGGCATTCAATTTCATTGTTTTCATTGGCTTGCATGTGGCTTCGGTGACCGTTGTGATGATTGTCTCAGTTGTTTTGTATATGTTCATGTCATGCGACAGGCCTCGTCATCCGTAGTTTGGTAAGTGGTGTCCAAGCATCAGGTAATTATGTAATTTAGGGTGGTTGAGATTCTACAGATTGTATTGGTCTCCGGTTTGCGACATATAGTGCGGCAAAGTCACTTCAGATTTATTCGTGGCGCGCTGCTTTTCCGCGGAGGGTCACCGTGATTTTTTCCATCATGTAGATGTTTGTTGCAATGGTGATCTATTCTTTTTTCGCAGGGAGGGATGGGGATTTCCATTTGGTGACTAGGCCGCTAATAGTAGCGGGGATGCTAGTCCTTTTACCCTGATTAGTTCATCGTCATCTTCTTCCAGGCCGAATAACGTCAGGAGGGGAGTGGGTTTTCTTTCAATGCTGTCTATTTGTTTAATCCAACTGAGTACCTCATTCCAGTATATGCGGACTTTGGGGCAGTCCCACCACATGTGACAGTAGTTGGCATTCGTTCCGCATTGTCTCCAGCATTGTGGACTGTTGGTCTGATACATTTTTGATAGTCTGTAGGGATCATACTGCCATCTCACAAGTAATTTTATTGCATGTAGTTTGTATTGTGCAGCGATTGATATTCGGGAAGGTGTTTTGAGATTGTGTCCCATGCCCGTTGGTCAAATTCTCTGTTAAAGCCTGTTTCCCATTTTTCTTTCAGGAGAAGGTTCGGGTTCTGGTCTTTGGTGATTAGCGCGCTGTGTATGCGTGCTATCATGCCTTTATTCGTGGTGGTTGTGTCGAGAATTATCTTGAATGCCATGAGCTCTCTGCATATTTTAGTTTTCCATTCTCATTTGGATAGGAGGCCCTTTAAGCGTAGGTAAAGGAAGATCGGTATTGGGTGCAATTGGAGGGCTTCTTCCAGTTCTGTGATTTCTATGAACTTATACTCCCTCCATAGCTGTCCGACCCTTTCGAGTCCCACGTCGAACCAGATTTGATATCTGAGGTGTTCAGGGATTTCTTCTCAGATGCCTGGGGCCCATAAGTGGCTCAGGGGGGATGGCCATGTGGTAACTCTGGTCATTCCTTTTCCTTCCTTCTTTATGTTCCATATCGTTCCCAGTATTGGGTGGTCGCACAGTCTTCGGGTGAGTTTTGGTCTGGGGACCCATAGCCATTCTGAGAGATTCGCCGGGTCAGATTATCATTATCCAGCTGTACCCACTGCAGGTCCTTCCTGTCTCTTAGATGAGGGGCGAGGATTCTTAACTGGGCCGCCTGGTAGTATCGCTCTATGTCGGGGGGCCCCATACCCCTCCTTGATCCTTGGGTAATATGAGGGTTTCATAGGGTATTCTGGGTTTCTTTCCTGCCCACAGGAATCCGGTAATTGCCCTTTTCACTTCTTTGAAGAGGTCCTCTGGGATTGTCACTGGGAGGACCTGGAAAGGATACAGGACGCGTGGGAGGCTGACCATCTTGATAGCGTTCAGGCGTCTCATCCAAGAGTTCGTCAGGGCCCGCCATTTTGTGAGGTCTGCGTGGAGTGCAGTAAGGAGTTGGGGGAAGTTGGCTTGGTATATATCAGTGACATCCCTCGTCAGGTTGACACCCAGGTATCTGAGTGTCAGACCTCCAATGGTGAGGCCTAATTGTTCGAGTTCTTGTTTTTGCATCGTCGAGAGTTCCTGTAGTGGGAAAAGGATGGATTTAGTTCTGTTGGTTTTAAAGCCAGATAGTGAGCCGTATTCTTCAATGATGTGGATTGCACGGGGGAATCGACGTCTTTGGGTTTTGTACGTGGAGTAAGATGTCATCTGCATATAGGGCCAATTTGTATTCTCTTCCGTGTACCCGCAATCCTTCAACACCTTCGTCTGTCCTGAGCTTTTGAGCCAAAGGTTCCAGTGATAGGGCGAACAGTATTGCTGAAAGGGGGCATCCTTGCCTCATGCCTCTGCTCAGCAGGAACCAGGGAGAGTACTTGGAGTTCACCGTCACAGATGCTCGAGGCATAGTGTATACTGCTTTGATTCCTTGTTGGAGTGTCAGACGGACGCCGATCTTTCTTAGTGTTGCCTCCAGAAGTTCCATTCGACCCGGTCTAACGCTTTTTCTCCGTCGATTGAAAATAATGCAGGGGTGTTTGATTTTCTTGGCTTCGTGTATAAGGTGAAGCGTCTTGCAGGTGGAGTCTGTCCCCTGTCTACCGAGGATGAATCCGACCTGGTCGTTGTGGATTACGGTGGGCATATGCGTTTAGAGTGTTGCAGTGAGGACCTTGGCATACATTTTGGCGTCAATATTTAGGAGAAAGATAGGGTGATAGGATGCACACTGCTTGGGATTTTTGCTTTCCTCGGGCATGACTGTAATTAGTGCTTTGGAGAAGGATTCAGGTGCAGGTCTGTAGGATGTGGTTAAAGAGGTCAACCATGAATGGGAGGAGGGTATCTATGAATGTTTTGTACAATCCAGCCGTGTAGCCATCGTTTCCGGGGGCTTTTCCTGTTGGGAGCCTTTTAATTGCGTCTTCTATTTCTTTGTCAGTGATGGGGGCATCTAGGGCATCTGCTATTTCTTGGGATAGACTTGGGATTTTTATGCTGTTCATGTATTCTGTGATTGCCCCCTCATCTGATGTGGTATCTGAAGTATACAGGTTCTCATAGAAATCGGCAAAGGCATCAGGGATGTTGGCATGGTGATTTCCTTGGGGGTCGTGTTCATTTTCTATGTTTGCTACCCATCTTTCTTGGTGTTGTCCACAAAGCCGGGCTGCGAGCAGTGCGTCTGCTTTGCCCCCTTTCTCGTAATGTTTCTGCTTCAGGTATTGGAGTTTACGCACGATTTGGTCGGTTTCCAGTTGGCGGAGTTCTTCCCTCTTGCTGGTCGCTTCCGCTAGTTTTATCTTTCTCCCAGTGTCGGCAGATTGGGAATTATGGTCTAATTGAGCCATTTCATTTCGGAGTCTGTTTTCCACCAGATACCGCTCCCTCTTCTTTTCCGCTCTTTCCTTGATTAGTATGCCTCTCCAAGTGGCTTTCCCTGCTTCCCATACCATGTTTTTCGAGACTTTGCCTGTGTTGTTTCGTTCGAAGTATTCGCCAATGTCCTTCTCTAGTTGTTCCTGGAAAATCGAATCCTTCCAGAGCGTTTCATTACAGTGCCATTTCGAACTTCTGCAGGGGAGTGCCATCCGCTGAGGGTGGCCGTGACCCTATCGTGGTCTGACCAGGTAATGGGGGATGTTTTGGATGTGGATACAGCTTTTGTTAAGTCCGGCAAGAGATATATGTAGTCAATTCTGGTATATGTAGCATGTGGTGCGGAATAGAATGTCAAACCTGTTTGGTGGGGGTTCATACGGCGCCATGCGTCTCTGAGCTTGTAGGTGTCCATCATATCTATTACTTCTAAATGGCCGGCTTCGGGTGGGTTATTTGCCTGTGGATTGCCAGATTATCTGTCCAGTGTTGAGTCTGCCCACATGTTGATGTCACCTCCTAGGATCACTTTGCCTTCTGCTTCACACATGACTTTGGGGACTATATGCTGTAGAAACCTGGACTGACCTGAGTTGGGGGCATATATGGATGCAAGTGTAATGGTGGTGCCCTGTATCTTGCCGACCAACACGATTGCTCTGCCGCTTACATCTGGCCAAGTTTTCAAAACTTCAAATTGGAGGCCTCGGCTGATTAGAATGCCTACGCCAGCTTTCCTGAGCTGGCCTGAACCCCAGTATTTGGCACCGGTTCTTGTGAACAGCACCCTTCTTTCTTCCCCTTTAAGGAATCTGGTTTCCTGCAGGAAAAGTATGTTGAGGTCCACCCTTTTGAATTCTCTGGTTACAAGGGACCTTTTGGTTGGAGAATTGTAGACCCTTGACATTTAGTGTTACAATCTTAATTATGCTGAGCCTGTTGCTTACTGTATCGCAAATATTAGCGATTGGAGTGCTGTCTTCGTTCATTCACTGGGTCCCTTTCTTTGTCAGTGGATGTCAACGAGGTCGAGGTCTTCTCTTGAATGTGCCTGAGCGTCTGGGTTTCAATGTTCTTAACTCCCTTCCCCTCTCCCTCCCTTCAGCGGTTTGTGATCCGCTGCCCCCTTCAGTCCATAGTCGTTTCCCCTCTTTAACTTTTCTATAGAGGGTGTTCACCCTTGTTTTGGTGGTGTCCGATTCGGACTGGATGAAGAATGGCAGTCCCGCGTCGGACCACTGGTGGGAACCATTACCGCACGGTCCTAGATGCAAATACAAACATTTTAACATTTGAGCCCCCTACTTGCCCCACCACTCCAAACACTTAAACTCTGTAGTTACATTCTTAAAAGGATATTGAGTAATACAGGTAGTATTGCGGTCCATCGCAGCAGCGATTTTCACCCCTCTCACCAGGGGGGACCCTTTCCCGAGGTCGGGCCCCTTTATGAGGAAGTATGGTTCAACCAGATGTTGACGGTCGCTCTTGTCGAGTCTCTGAGTTTCCAGTGACTTAGATACGGACCATTGGAATGTTTCCTTCATTTGTCACTATCTAGAGTGTTGTTGCCTCATCTGTACTTTCTTGATCCCTTTACTCTTTTTCTTCCTGGTCCCTGGAATTCCCACCTCGTTCTATTCTGTTCGGGTTCTCCTTGGTCCCCTTCCCTTGGGCCCGTTCCGAGGAGTTCCGCTGTATAGTCTCGGATCTCTTCTTCTGTACGTAACTGTATTATTTTGGTCCATTGTTCGACGTTGAAGGAGAAGGGGTAACCCCATCTGTATCGAAAACATTGGCCCTCATTACAACCCAGGCGTTAAGGGGTTAACAGCGCCGTAAAAGGTGGCAGCGCCGTTAACCCCTTAACGCCCGATTACGAGGTCCCTTTGCGGGTTGGAGACTTTAACGCCTGCTTTTTGCAGGCGTTAAAAACCAACCCGCAAAGGGACCTTGGTGCTAAGTACGGTGCCGCAATTTGCGGCACCGTACTTAGCGCCTTCCCCATTTCCATTATGCCCTATGGGGCAAAAATGGGAATGGGGAAGGGCCATGGCGGCATGGGGAATTACTGCCCCGCCAACCTCGGAATGGGGCGGTAATTCCCCATTCCGCCATGGCGGAGTCGGTAAGTTACCGGCATGGACCATGGTGCTATTAGCACCATGGTCCAATGCCAGGGTCGTAATGAGGGCCATTGTTCTTTGAGCCATTTCGTCAGTGGATTGCAGAGGCGTCTCAAGGCTAAGTTAAGCGAAGATAGGTCTTGGAAGATAGTTATCTGGGCTTCCCCAAGGGTGAGAGGGACCCCTGATCTGGCTTTCTCCAGAATCCTGGTTCTATCCTGGTATCGATGGAATCTGGCAAGTACTGATCTTGGGCCCATCAATAGTTTCGTCCGCCGTCAGGATTTTGATGATGTTGTGGATTGTTCTGCTGTTTCCCCTTCGTGTTCCGGAATGTCAAAAAAACGTAGGTTGTTTCTTCTCTCTCCGTTTTCTAAATCATCCATTTTTAGGTGAAATTCCTCCTCCCTTTTCTCGATATCCCATATTCCCAGGTCCATTTGGGTTTCAAGGGTATCTATGGAGGCTTAGTTGTTCTCGACCCCTTTTAGTCTCTCTTCAATGTTGTCCATTCTCTGTGTAATCTTGTCTATTTTGCCGCCTAGATTGGCTCCCATGTTTTTTATTTCGTTCAGGAGGGCAGCGATGTCGCCCTTGCTGGCTGCTGCACCTGTCTCCGGGGCATCCGTTGACATTGGGTTTTTATTCTCTGAGACCTAGAGGGGTGGAGTATATGCGTATCTGGATAGTTTCCCCTTAGTGTTCATGGGGTAATTACTGAGTCGGAGGAGGAACACGCCCCTAGTTTGGGGGCCCAACCCTCTGGACCAGGGCGTAGATTCTACTGCATGGAGGTTGTGCACCGGGTACTAGGTCAATTTGACAATCATATGATCTGTGAGGTGGTAAGGTATTTGCCTGTTCTTTTTGAAAAACATCCTGAAATTCTTGATATTCCTGAGGTAACTGCACAACTGGATTAGTAACAGTGGCCAGGCTTTTGTTCAAGGTTTTTTCCGGGTAACATGTGTGCGCACAATCTGGGAAGGTTACTCTCTTCTCTCGCCAATCAATACAAGGATTGTGTTTCCACCCATGGCATTCCCAGAATTATTTGGAATTGCGGGGCCTTGATTAAATCAAACACAATAGTTTCTCGATGCCCATCTTGACCCAACAGTGTCAGCTCAGTAGTGGAATGAGTTACAGGCCCAGAGGCAATCTCAGTTCCATTGACTGTGGTGATGACATCCGAAGCGGTCTTTTTGCAAAGGGGTAGATTCATCCTTGAGGCCAATTCGTGGTCCATGTAGTTTCCTACGGCCCCGCTATCAATGTATGCCCTTACTGCGTGCATACGTGATGGCTGCCTTGGATCAATTAGGACCATTGGTATAATTAGGTGGGAGGTCTGAGTGTCCTTCTTTAAGCTCGGCAAGCAGACCTCTACGCTTGTCGGGCGTGGTCGTTTCCCGAATCAGGCCCTATTTGACTTTTATCACCAACTCCTACTACTTTCTTGGGTGGTTTTATAGGGCAATCCCGTAGAAAATGTCCTGCGGTTCCACAGTACAGACACAATTGCATCTGCCGTCTCTTTTCTCTTTTCTTTTGAGTTAAGGGTCCTTTAACCCCCCTGATCTGCATAGGTTCTGATTCATCTGTTCCTTTGGGGGTAACATTGGGTTTAACCCACACCCGACTCTCGAACTTGGCTCGATCAGCCTTCCTATTCTGAAGTCGGTGGTCTAACCGGACCACTAAGTCTATATATTCTGCGCAATCCTGAGGTGGATTCACAACTTGAGCCAAAACATCTTTGAGTTCTCCCCGAAGCCCACGATGAAATAATGTCATTCGTTTCTCCTCAGGCCATCCGGTTTCCACCACCAACCTATTGAAGGTTGCGATATAGGTTAGCAGATCCTGATTACCCTGTCGAAGGGATAAAAGTTTGTTATCCAGGGCCTGTCCCTGTGAATGTCTGGCTAATAGTCTTTCCATGCTTCTTTGAAAACCCTGAAAATCCCGAAGAAGAGGGTCATCCTGGTTGACCAGTGGAATTGACCAGTCAGCTGCGCTGCCACTAAGATATGATAGTACAAAGGCTACTTTGGCTTGGTCATTTGGAAAAGCTCCAGGTCTGCATAAAAAGTGCAAGCGGCATTGATTCATAAACATTGCAAACCTTTTTGGGTCCCCAGCAAAGCGTTCGGGTGGAGCGAAAGGAATAGCCCCTGGTAGGATTACTTGCACAGGATTGCTCGATTGCCCCCCCCCCCCACCAACCCCCCCCCCCCCCCCCCCCCCGAGTCCAGGTAGGGGTGTTTGCCCGGCTTGATTTTGCAGCAGTTGTCTAGCAAGATCATCTGTGCGTTCCTTTGACACAATCAGTTCTCTCTCGCATTAGTCTCTTGGGGCGCAGAGTGCCCTTCCGCCTTACGTTCCCCTAATAATTGGGCTAGTTGGTCTGTTTCGGAGGTTTCCATAACGCCCGGGTTAGAATTTGTAGATAGGCTTCGCGTTCTGTTACGCTCACCTGGCGCCCACAGGGCCGTCGATCGGACCCGGACATCTGCGACCTCCTCCAACTTGAAGCGTAGTGCAGAGATGACAGACTGGACTGGACCGCCTAATCTCGTCTGCTTGACCCGTAGAAGTATTCTCCTTATGTTTGTAAATGATGAGCTCTCCATCCTGCGGGAAATGCATGGGTGCGTAGATACCAGTTACTTCACTGGTTGGAAGAGTTCCGGATGAATATTGACTCCTAGGTTCCAGGCGAGAACCCGTAAGTATAAAGTTCAAAAGAGTTCAATATGTCCGATGTTCACTCTTGTACATTCCTTTCTTGTGTTGCAGCTGGGTCCAAGGGAAGATTGTCTTGTGGCAGCTGATGGTGTTCAGGTAAGAGTCTGTATTACCAAATGCTGTCCGGCAAAATATGCGTGTGTTTAAATTGCTGGTTTCTGTCTCCTTACAGGTGTGGCGTAAGAAGTTGCGGTTTGTTACAGAATAATGCCTCCGGTTGTTAATCAGATAAGTCTATGGTGGAGAGGTTGTATTTGTTGGCTCTCTCGGCTCACCTTATGTTTCTTTTGTCCCCTAGATGGTGGAATTCGGCGGAGAAAATGATGGAGGCTGCGCCGGATCGAAAAATGCTGTGAGGACTGGTGAGTATGGCGTGGCACTGCACCTGGCGATGTGACGTGTGTAGAATAATGTCCTTTTCAAGTTCGAAGACGTGATGGATCCAGAATTCAGGTAAGGATTGAAATAATATCTGTTTTCTAACCTTTCCTTCTTCTTTCTTCTATTGCTAGGAGCTCTGGATTCGAGATGGGCGTGGCTGAAGATTGGATGCGGACTGCGGGCACGGTGAGCGTTACGCTGCTGGATGCAGAATAACGTGAAGCATGTGCTGCTGTTCGGGCGTGGTTTAAATAGCCTCCAAAGTAGTTCCAGGAAAGAAGTCCCTAGAACCACACCCGAGTAAAAAAAAAATAGTCCCTGTAGTAAAATAGTCCCATCCAGGCCTCACGTTGGCTTGGATTCATTTGCAGCATGGTTTGCATGAGGTAAGTAAAGTCTATGAGCCTGGTGCCTAAGGCGCCAGGACTGACCCCAGACAGCCCCGAGCCGGGGCTGCTGGGGTTTTATTAAATATCTGGATGCCTGCTCCCGGGGCTGATGGGCTTGATCTGGATGCCCGGGGGTAGGCATCATGACACCATCGTGCACCAGCTTATCTTTTCCAAAGCTCCCTGGTAGACAGACCTACGACAGGCTGCTGACCGGAGACCTGGACTGCCGCGGAACGTCTCCGGTCGGCAGCCTGTCCCCCAACGTCATCAACCGATGTTGCTAACCGGAGCCGCCGTGCTCCTGTTGCCTAAGAACTTTCGATTCATGGACGCGCTAGTCTGCACTGCGGCCCGCCTTATCCCACTGGAGAAGGCCAGGCCGTCGACACACCGAGGAGCATCCACCGTTCCCGCCACTCAAAGACCACAGGGACGCCGAGGACTTGACGCCCTTGCTGGGCCACAGTTCTTCAAACTCTTTGCGGTCCAGAACTATCGACATCGAGGTGCCCCGCACGCCTCTTCCTTGCAGGACGTTTACGCTTCCCCGTCAACGAGCACTGCTAGGAACAAAGCTGCCACTTCACCACCGTATTCATCGCCGGACGTTCAATGACCCTTGGCTCCTGCCTTAAAGGGAGTGCACTCAAGAAGGGCCGTCGATTTCCCGACGAAGAACTCTACAACACCAGGTACATTGGGGTTGCTCAACTATTGGAAAGATTCTTGTGAACAGTATATGGACTGGGCTTGTGATATATATTTATTCTACAGGTTGCCCAGGTTGGGGGGGGGTGGGGGGGATACCCACATGGAACTGTATCTAGCAGTAGAGGCCAGTATTCTGCTCATTGTTCTCATCAGCTTGCTTTCCTCCTATATCTATTGTTGGTTTCCTTTACGAACTGATGTGACATTTAACTATACAGTTGATGCACTTTAATGAGATCTAATAGTAATAGTGATACCACGTAGAACTGTATATTTGCCATTGTAGATTTACTGAGCACAAAGTTAGTTATTGTGACATAACCTTGAATAATAATTATATAAAGACTGTTTTAACTAACAAAAAACAAGGTTATGGCAGATAAAGTCACAGGTCCACAGCACTTGTATAACAATTAAAGAGATCAACCAAGGCTGCAGGTGTCTGGTGGTGTGGGTATACTGCCAGTATAAATCCACGAGTTAAGTTATGAAGAACAAAAGAGGTCCCAGTCTCTCTGCGCCAAGGAATTGGAATTTATTAAAGGTGAAAAACGCCTAACACGTGTTTCAAGCTGCGTACAGCTCTTCTTCAGAGGCTACAGTTATACAAAAATGACAAGCAAATTATAAATAAATTACAATGTATGCAGTTGGTGCAATGTATCAAAAACAAACAAAGGTACACGGGAATGGTAAGGAACCAGGGAAAGTTGCAACCACAATTAACACATGTGCAATACATGTAAAAAAACGAATAATAAATTAGGTTAAATTACCGCAAGTTGTCAATTTCATTCGTAGCAGCACGTGTGCATGGAAACAATTGCAGAGAAAAATTAAAGCACAATTTTAGAAACAAGGGTTGACCATAGCAGCGCAATCATATACCAAACAAATCAATCAGATAAGTCTTAAAATAAAAGACTAATATGTGCCCCATAATTGTGAAGTAAACGGATTTACCTTGAATTACAGCAATTAGTCGTCAAAATTAAACGTGGGACAATGCCAGGATGAATTCTGAAAGGACCCCAATATGTAATTAATATAATCAACCAAAATTAGAACAAAACCATTTATAACCAAGATATCAGGATCATTAAAGATTAAAACATACCTCAAACTGCCTCGCTATTGCGGAAGGCTAAAATTCAACAAAAACAAAAGAAGAAAAAAAGAGAAAAACCGAGTCTCAATTAATGTTGCATGAATGCCAACAATAACCCTTTTAAACCACTAATTGGCTCCTAATCACAAGGAATTAAATACATCAGCCGTAATTATGCCGTAATATACAAGAATTGCAAAGATAATTGTACCAGGAAACAACCAATTAGGTCCTTGACCATCTATAATTAGGGGGAGTGTATTAACACGTCTTACCGGGGCGATCAGAAGTTTGTGTCTGCTCAGGATTCCATCGCGCGATTCGCGAAATAGTAGTAGGACTACATATACTTGAGTCTAAAGGCAGTGAGATGTATGGTCATGCAACTAAAGTGTAGCAAGTTGGGAAAACGAGCCACCATGTTTGAAGAACGGAAAGAGCCTAAAAGGGAACCTTACTACATTAAAAGGAGGTCCGTAGGCCCAGTGCGAATGATACATTCCAGAACTAATAAATTGGCCAAAAGGAAATAACTAAAAAAAAACAATATATTAGTAGCCAAGTCAATTAATTAATAATGATGCATTGAAAAGAGGACTGATGAATAAAACAACGTACAGTTGTGAATGGAATTGAATAATAAGGGGAAGAAAGGATTTGCAAGCCACATGATAGCGGCTGAAATAACAGGACGTGAGTGCACTGCTACAGGTCAGCATTAGGCATTATGGCAATACATAAACAAAAAAGTTCAATAAGGGGGACAAAGCCCCATGGACAAGAAATAATACCAATTTTCACAAAGGGTAGATACAGGCACTTGTCAATCTCAGTCAATAATGTGCATCCTGAATTATAGAAAGGTGGCAAACTCATGGTCCGAAATTGAGTCCAGAAGTGACAGTCCGATATTTGCAAATTAATTTCACCTCCAATTGACGTGATTTTAATGTGAGGTTGCCACTGCGTAGGGGCAATGTAACTTTACACAGCCCCACAAAGCGAATATCATCCATGCAGTCCATTTGGTGTGATTGTTGCCAATGGTGTGCAAGGGGATATTTAGCTTCCTGGCTACCAATTGTAGCCAGATGTTCACAGATCCTAATTTTAAGTGGGCGAATAGTGCTCCCTATGTATTTAAGGCCACAGGTACAGATAATGCAATACACGACAAACTTAGAATTACAATTAATAAAGGACTTAATTTCATGATCACCACATGTACCGAATGTGACTAATGATGTTTCAAATGTAACTTGGCACATATTGCAACCACCACATTTGTGAAAACCTTGGACTCTGGCCGAATGAAGCCAAGTCTGAGGTGTGGGTAACAGACTCATAAATGAAGGACACCATTTGTTTTTAAGAGATTTGCCTTTACTTTAAGTCACACTTACATTAGTGTCCAACCAATTTGCGATATCTTTGTCGAGATGTAACAAGTGCCAATGTTTCTTCAGAATATTATGAATTTTGTAACTGTCAGAAATATATCTGGTAATTAGCCTGATATTTTGAGAGGATGATGATTTGGTCCGAATTTTTGGCACAAGTAGATCAGCTCCCTTAAACTGTCGTACTGTAGCCGATGCCCGTTCCACACACATCTTATTGTACCCTCTATTCAAAAACCAAGATTTTATGAGGGCACTTTCTTGATCATAATCCACTGATTGAGAACAATTTCTCTTAACATGTATAAATTCACCAAAATTGGGAATATTAGCTACGACGTGTTTTTTATGGCAGGATTCTGCATGTAGAATAGCATTCACAGAGGTAGACTTACGAAAGGTTTTTGTGATAAGACCGTCAGAGGTTAAATCAATAGAAAGATCCAAGAAGTCAATATGAGTTTGGCTGTATGTTGAAGTAAATTGTAATCCCCATTCATTAGTATTTAAACAAGAAACACGTGTTAGGCGTTTTTCACCTTTAATAAATTCCAATTCCTTGGTGCAGCGAGACTGGGACCTCTTGTGTTTTAACTAATACAGTGTGTGGACATTCCTTGTGGGGGTTCGGGGACTACACTGTACTTAAGAACCAGCCTGCATCACCTCCTGAGAAGCTAGGCCTTGATTGCTCGTCCATTGCTACCTTATAGAGAATCTTGGCTGGGGTCCTCTGTGCTTCTGCTCTACCATATGGAGAGCAGAAGTACAGACAACCGCCCTCCCCCGCCCCCACAGTCTTTACACCGACATCTAGTGGAAGCTGCAGAGTATTACAGTTGTTTTCAAAATTTGAAAAGTGACGTTGACAGGGCGTGCCAATAATACTATCCCTAGTGTGACGTCCACTGTACTCATGGTCTTTTACGCGTTGCGGTCCCTCAGATTGTTATTTTTCTGACATGAGGTAGCATGAAGTGTAGCCAGAGTACAGGTGTATCCAAGCAGATATGTATCAGACAAGCTCAAAAGCATCCATGCGCCTTCTCTCCGAGGGGAGGAAGGGTGGGCACATGTGAATCTAAGCAGATACAAGCACCAGAAATACAATTACGGTGAGTAATGTATCCCTTCTGAGGCTTGTGAAATCTGCTTGGATCACATGCTGTGCATAGATTAGCGAGCAGTGTTATCAGAAGGTGGTGGGATGTGAGAAAGTTCATGGGCGAACAGATGTGAAAGTGTGTACTGAGCTCCATGTAGCTGCTTTGCAAATACTGTCTAGGGGGACATTTGCAATAAATGCCAGAGTAGCTCCTGTGCTCCTTGTAGAGTGAGCTCTTGGCATAAAAGGCAGTGTCTTGTCTGACAGGGAATAGCACAGTTTTATGCACCTGACTATCCATCTGGAGATGGCATTCTTGGAAATGCGATCCCCTTCTCTGGCTGAGGCTATGGAGGCAAACAGTTGGTCGGTTTTCCTTAGCGGTCTGGTCTTCTTTACATAGTAAAGGACCGCCCCTCCGTACATCTAGTGCATGGAGTTTTACCACAGCTGAGCTTTTTGGGTTCTGGAAGAAAGCCGGAAGCTCAATGGACTGGTTCCCATGAAATTTAGAGATGAACTTTGGTTTTATGTACTCGTCCTAGGTTCTCACCTGTTTGTCTTTGCATATGACAAAGAAAGGATCCACTGACAATGCTTGCAATTCCCTAACTCTTCTTATGGAAGTAATAGCCATGAAGAAGGCAGCCTTGTAAGTCAGGTGTTTAAGACTTGACTTGTGCATCAGCTCAAAAAGGGGTCCCATGAGCTTAGCAAGTACTACATTTCAGATCCCATCCTGGTGGTGGGTTTGAAATCTCAAGGTGCAGTCTCTTTACTCCCTCCATGAAGGACTTGATGACTGGCACATTCCACCATGATACCTTATTGTGGGAGGTGGTGTAGGCTGACAAGGCCGCCAGGTGGACCTTTAAAGAGTTAAATACTAACCCTGAGTCTAACAAGTGGAGCATATCATTTTGAAAATGTGGGATGGGTACATTCTATGGGGTTTTGTTTAGACTGGCACCAAATTACAAATCTCCTCCACTTGTCGAAATTACAGTGCCTAGAGTTAGGCTTTCGTGCTTCCTTCAGGATATCCACACACCTCTGTGGTAGGTTAAGCTGTCTGAACTCTACGACTTCAGGAGCCATGCTGCCAAGTTCAATGAGTGAGGTTGAGGGTGAGAGTGCACGGTTAATCCCCCATGCTGAGTGAGTAGATTCGTCAGGCACGGGAGCTTGACGGGATCGCACATCGCCAGTTTGCGCAGATGTGGATACCAAGGTTGTCTTGCCCCAATAGGAGCAATTAGCATGAGCGTCACTTGTTCCTTGTCGATCTTGTTCACCACCTTCTTCATGAGAGGTGTCGGGGGGCGGGGGGTTGGAAAGTGTAAGCACATTTCCCTGACCAATTCATCCATAGAGCATTCCCCTTGGAGCCTGGCTGGGGGAACCTGGACGCGAAGTCAGGGCAGTGACTGTTTCCGCTTGTAGCGAACAAGTCTATTGTGGGGAAACCCCATTTAGAGAAGAGGTGCTATACGACCCTTGTGTCTAGTTGCCATTCGTGTTCCTCGGGTAGGGGATCTCTGCTCGATGAGTCTGCCAGAGAGTCGAGTTCCTCTGGAACGTGCTGTGACAATAGGAATATTTTCCATCTGAGTGCCCATTTCCAAATTTGTTGCGCTAGCTTGGACAGATTTGAAGAACGTGTGCCCCCCTATTTGTTGATGTAAAACGTCACCTTAGTGCTGTCGGTGAGGACTTGCACTGACTGGTTCACTAGGTGAATCTTGAACGCCTGAAGGGCCTTGAACACTGCCAGACGTTCCAGCAGACTGATGTGGTTCTGCATGAGTCCACAGACCGTGTGCTGTGTGATGAATGTAATGAGCCCCCCACCCAGTGAGTGAGGAGTCTGTTGTGACAATCACTTGCACTTCCGGATTGTGGAAGGGTTTTCCCTTCAACGGGTTTTCTCTTGTCCACCAGCGAACGTTTTGTACTAGTGTTGGCGAAACAACAACTAGATCGTCCCACTCACCGCTTGCCTGAGACCACTGTTTCGCCAACCACTCCTGCATGGGCCGCAAGTGCACGCGTTGGTACCAGGTAAATGCAAGATGGCTTCATGCCTAGCAAACGCATAGCTTTGTGTATGCTGATCTGCAGGCCGGCTTGATAATGAGGAATTTGCAGTAACATGTTTTGGACTCTTTCCTCCGATGGAAAGACCAACCCCTCTTCTGAGTTTATTACAGCTCCTAGGAATTGTTTGGTTGTGCTCGGCAATCAGCTTGATTTTTTCTCGTTTATTGAGGAGCCCAATTGAAAGAGAAGGTTGATAGTTCTTTGAATGTTTTGTTTGCAAACTTGGGGTGTCTCCCCTGTAATCAGCCAGTCGTCCAGGTAAGGGGTACACTGGGATTGCCTCCCTGCGCAGTTGCACTGCCACCACCGCCAGTACCTTTGCTAATACCCTTGGTGCGGATGCTATACCGAAGGGTGGCACTTGGAATTGGTAGTGTTGGTTTGCTATCTTGTACCCCAAGAATCTTCTGTGCCCTCGGAACATTGAAATATGAAAATAAGTATCTTTCTTATCCAATGTTGCCATGTAATTCCCCTCGCTTTAGCAGAGGGATTACTTCTTGTAGCGTAGTCATACAGAAATTTTGTGGCTTGACATATGTTTGCAGGGCGCAAGTCTAATACTGGGAGCATTGTTAGATCTTTCTTTGGCACAAGAAAGTAGGTTGAATAAATACCCTTGTTTACCTGGTTGGCAGGACGATTTCTATGGCGCTCTTTTGGAGCAGCGTTGAGATTTCCTCGAGAAGGATGCGTTTGTCTTCCCTCGAGTGAGTCTCCTGGCACGGGGGATGGTTCCGGGGGTCGCTGAATGAGTTCCACACAACCACCCGCCACGGTGGATAGCACCCATTTGTCTGAGGTGATTCCCTCCCATGCTTGGGTGAAGTTTGAAATGCGCCCTCCTACTGGAGAGACCTGGGAGGGCACCTGAAGCTGGTAGTCACAGTTTTGGAGGTGTGGTACCACCTCTAGGCGAGGAGGACCTTCCCCCAGCCACAGGATCTGCACTGCCCCCTTGTGTAACCTTGTGAGGCCTGGCCTTGATTGTTACCCCAGGATGCTCCCTGATTCTGATTGTAGCCTGAACCGCTCTGTGAATTTGGTCCACTTGATCGACGCAAATTACTATTGCCTCTCTGTCCAGTAGGTTTATTAGTTAGCTGGCCCAACGATTTTAGTGTATCGTATTCCTCTTTAGCAGTTTTCAAGGAGTCTTCCAAGGCGGCCTTTCCAAAGAGGATGTTGGGCTCAATGGGCATATTAAGAAGCATGGCTTGCATCTCTTGCTTGAAGCAGGACTGGCATAGCCAAGCATAACACTTAATTGTTCTCTCTGCAATCATCCTTCCCCCATTGTCAGAGGTGTCCAGATTACTTTAGAATGCAGCTTGAAACTGCACTGCCTTCTGCAGTCACCAGGGCCAATTTTGTCTTAAGGGGTTCAGGAGCTGATAAAGCAAATACCTCATCCCATTTATGGCAGTTAAAACTCGCCAGAAGAGTGGTGTTATTGGCTATTCTCTCCTGAAAGGTAGCCGAAGAGGCCCCATTCCTCCCCATTGTGTACAGCTTCTTGCTCTCCTTGTCCGGAGGTGCTTCAGAAGATGCTAGGGGTGTACCCGCTCTCATCCTTGTTGTTGTAACTACAAGAGAGTCAGGTTTGAGCTGTCCCCTGATATAGAGAGGGTCTGATGTAGCAGGTCAGAAGAGCTTCTCGTTGCGGGTATTAACTGCTCGTGTCTGGTTAGGAATTTCTAGCGAGGGTTGTATCTTTCCCTGAATAGACTGCAGGAGGGGAATGAACTGAGTGACAGCCTTCCTATCCCCCAAAATTTTGTCAACAACTTGTCTTGTTGAGTTTCCTGAGTTTTTATCTGGAAGTGCTCAGCTTTGTTGATGAGCATGTTGTTTACTAGTGGCTGGTTATCTATAAGTGAATTCCACCCGGGGGGGGGGTCCTGGTTGACGGGTGAGTCCAGGATATACATGTCTGGCTCTTCACCATCATCATGACCCAATCAATATCCTGACATGTTTATTGGGCCTGAGCTAGGAATGGACATAGGGTCCAATGGAAACCCCTGATCCTGAGGAGTTACCGAGACCTGTGGTGAGGGTTGTCCCTTTTTCTTTCAAGCTGAAGATAACAATCCTGTTCCTGTGAGTCTTTACCCTTGTGAGGGGACCTATCCTTATGGGACCTTTCCCTGTGAGGGGTCTTAGAAGTCTTCTTCTTGGACTCTCTCCCCTTTATTAGGCCTTCTGGGAAGTTTTTTTTCAACCAAATGGGCTAGTTCCATCTATATAGGTTTTTTTTTTTACAGTTTTCAATGTTCGGCTACGGAATGATCCAAAGTCTCAACTACATGCGTGCGACATTCGGGAATGGATTTAGTCACAATGTCTGTTCTGTCTTTCGACAGTCAGGGCCCGTCATGTGGCGATCGGGATCCTCAAGTGCCCAGAGGATAGTGATTCAACGGACTTCTCCCTAAATGTCATGTGCGGGCCTTTGTTTGACGAACGTGTCGAGTGTCGGCCATTTGTTTTGTGCTTTGTAGAAGGGGTTGTGAGAGTACCGCTGCCGTCCGGTGTCTTCCCCATAACAGGGCCTGCGGCCTCTCTGATGGGGTTGGGGGCCTGCACTTGGGAAACTGAAGTATCACCCTCGCCTTCACTGTCTGATACCGCAGCTTTGCTGCCGTCGCTGAAAGGCCCTTCAACGTCCATGGTGGCCTCAACCTGCATGGCGTGGTGGGCCCAGTGCTTGGTTAAACGGCCCTTTAACGTATTGGGTTTAAAGAGCTTGCAGGCTCGACAGGTACCTTCGATGCGATCCCGAGGAGACAAAGGTTGAACACCAGGTGCTTGTCAACCCAAGGACATTTTTTGTTGTACTTGGGGCACAATTTGAAAGGGGTTCTATCCATAATGGAAAGACAGGGCAGCTAGGCGAGAATAATGTACGAAAAGGGGTGAATACATTCTGAAATGTCCTCCCCCCCTCTCTCCCTACTGTGTGGGCAGAAGCCAGACAGATCCATCGATGGGAGTCTTCGACAGTCGAGGGACCTCGACGTGTGAAGGACCATGGGTACAGTGGACGTCACACTAGGGATACTATTACTGGCACGCCCTGTCGATGTCCCTTTTTCGAATTTCGAAAACAACAACAGTAATCCTATGCCGCTTCCACTAGATGTCAGCCTATGCACAACATGTGATCTAAGCAGATTCCACAAGCCTCAGAAATGTAGGTTTCCAGCAGCTTAGCTGGGTAGGGGATGTTGGAAATAGGTTTGTAGTTGGAAAGATCTTTCGCATTTCCTGCTGTGTCCTTGAGCAGCGGCTTGATGTATGCCGATTTGGAGGATTGTGGCTCTTTCCCTGTTGAGATTGATTGGTTGAAGATGTTTCTGTAGTATTCCATGGGTGTTGCTTGTGAGAGGATTGATTAGTAGACGTCTGTGGGGCAGGGATTTGTAGGGGAATCCATTTTGTTTCTTTTGTTTACTAGTTTGATGAATGCCTCCACTGGTATTTCGGGGAAGCTTTGAAGTTTGTTCAGATGTTCCTCATAGGGATGGGAAGTGTGATGCTGGAAATGCATTAAGGGACAGGGCCTCCCTGTCCTTGTCCTGTAGTCCTTTTTCATTTGTGTTCTGTATGGTTTTCTGCCCAGGAGTCCATGTGGGACTCCTGGCAGTGCAGCTCTTCCTGGTTTTGGTTTGGTGTACAGACCCATGGGATACTCTTAAGGCACCCATGGGTGGAGGGTACAACCCCGTGCCCCTAGTGTATGTTTTGTGTGGGGCCCACAGAGCAGGGTATGGGCTGGTGGCAGCTCCATGCTGAATTTGACAGGTGCTAGGAGTATCCTACATTTTGGGGATACCCAGGCCCTGTCAGTGGAATCAGTTGATTCCTGATAGGAAACAAGATGGCCCCTGTGGCCTCTTGTTTTCTATTGCCAGTTACCTTGATTTCCCAAAGTCCTGGGAAGCCCTGACTCTGTCCCTTCCCCCTGACTGGCTGTTGGGAGGAAGTTCCATATATGGTGGTGTTGTAAAGTCCAGGCCAGACTGGCTGGAGCCTTCCCAGTGACTGTATTTTGTGGGTACACCCTGTGGGTGGGACCTGGGTGAATTGAGTGTGTGACCAATACGCACTTCTTGTTGTGGATGTCTGGTTTCTGGTGTTTGACACAATGACTGAGACAGCCCTGCCTGAAGCTGGTATGAATGCAGTGTGTAGTGTTAAATGGCTGGGTACTTGTTCCAATACACATTCCTTGTTATGAGCGTCTGAGAGGGAGGAGTATAGCCTGAATTCACTGTATGCCCGATTGGCTGACTTCTAAATGCCCTTCTGAGTGATTGGTTGCCTGAGTGTGACCCAGCAGAATTAATGAGAGATCAACTAGTATATCTGGGGGCCTCTCACTGCTAGAATTCGTTCAGAAGCTGGAGTTGAAACTAACATTGAAACTGAAGCGGAATCTCGAAGTAGACCCTGAAGAAGAAGGTTGACTGCTGTCTCCCTTCACCAAAATCCAAAAGCCATTGAGACTGATCCAAGAGAGGACCTGGTTAGGTGCCCTCTTCCTGTGCTCCGAGGGACCATCGAGCACTGCTTACCTTCGCCAAAGCTCCCTGGAAGTCAGACCCTTAACAGGCTGCCAACCGGTGACTGGGACTTCCGAGAAGAATGAAGTCTAAGACTTTTGATTCACGAATGTGCTTGTCCGCACTGCCGCCTGCCTTTTCCCGCTGGAGAAGGCCAGGCCGTCGACGCACCGAGGAGCATCCGCCGGTGGGTTTCCCGCCACCCAAAGACAGTAGAGACGCCGGACGACACGATATCCTTGCTATACCACAGTTCTTCACAATCTCTGCGGCCCTGAACTATCAACAGCGAGGTGCCCCGCACACCTCTTCCTTGCCAACGCTACCCTATAGAGAATCTTGGCTGGGGTCCTTTGTGCCTCTCCTCTGCCATATAGAGAGCAGGAGTACTTACACCCCCCTCCAGTCTTTACAGGTGGGTTGCATATTATTCGTGAATGGTCTGTTTTGTATGGTCTTTATTTTGTTTTTGAAATGGTCTGCAAGGTCATTGCATAGTTTCTTCAATGGTATTGGAGTATTGTTGCAGCCAGGTGGGTTTTTTATTTTGCATATGATTTTAAAGAGTTCTTTTTGGGTATTTGGTGCTTTGAAGATTCTGTCATAGTATTTCCTTTTTGTATGAGCAGATATGTTGTTGGAGTTTGAATTTCTTTCCACAATCGTATTTAATCTTCCATTCTAGTTCAAGTTTTTGATTTTTTTTCTTTTCATGGCACCGAGTAGGGGGGTAAACCATTTTGCTGTTGCTCTTTTGCATGATGGGGTAAACGGCTTTTCTTGGGCGATCTCAACTATTGTTGTCGTGATCCAGTTGTGAAGTAATTCTGTCCAGGTCAGCTTCGTCCATAGCTGCTGCTTGCGATTTGCCAATTTACAGTAGTTCACTTAAGTTTCAATTTTTGATAGTTCACCAGTTTCTTTCCATGATGATCAGTGGCTTGTCCTGTTTGATTATTGGTGTGGCCAGTGATTATGAGGGTAACGATAGGTGGTCTCTCCAGAGGATTTGAATTGGTGGCACCGTGGTAATGTATTTTTTGTTGGCTAAAATTGCGTCGTGTATGCCCTGCCGTGTGGGTGGCTCCTTTGACTAGTTGATGTAATTTCATTGTTGCTAGATGGCTGGCTAGAGATTTTTGTGTTCGTGGTTTCTTCTTCGAAACAAATGTTGAAATCACAGACGATAATCAGGCGATTGTGCTCGATGGCCAGGTTGGTGATTGTTTCAGTGAAGGCATCTACGAAGGTTGCATCATAAATTGGTGGTCTATAGACCAGCATGAATTTAAGGTTTGTTCTGGGGTTTGTTGATAGGCGAAGGATTAGAGCTTCGCAGTTATTGATGTTTAGTGGGTCTTCCAGTTTAATTTCTAGGTGTTCCTGGTGGATTATTGACAGACCGCCACCTCTTTTGGTTTCCTGTTTGTTTGGACACATTTGAAGTGATCAGGCAGCCAGCTATTTAGAGTGATCTTGCAATTGTCATCTAGCCATGTTTCAGTTACGTATAAGATGTCAATCCCTCCGTCACATTGGTCGTCGTACATTTTGGTGGCATGTTTGGACGTTGACCTTGCGTTGATTAAGTTGCAATGGATCCTTTTGGTGTGGTTCGGTTTATTTGTTACCTTTTTTTGATTCGTGGGTGTTTCTGCGTCAACTGGAATTGCTCCTGTTGGCTTAAACCGCATCTAGAAACTGCCCACTGTGACTGATGCACTTCTAGAAAGTGCACACTATGATATTTCTGTGCTCTAGTTGCCTCTGCCGCTACCTTTGAACCCGATTTGTTTGTTCCACACACTTAGAAATTGCTCCTGCTGCACTGATTCTCATCTAGATAGTACCCTCTGTGACTTAGAAATGGTTCCCGGTAGCTTGAATTCACATCTGGAGGGTTCCCCCTTAGATAGTACTGTAATCTATTTGCCTGCGCTGCTCACTTTGAATTGCTCCTGTTGGCCTAACCCGCATCCGAAAGTGCCCACTGCAACTGATGCACTTCTACAAGTGCACACTGATATTTCTGTGATTTAGTTGCCTCTGCAGCTCACTTAGAACTCCCTACCGCTACCCTCTTTGGCCCTCACCCACTGCCCTGGTGACCAGAATCTAGACGCAGCTTCTACATCTTAGACCTATACATCTACTGTTACTAATCCACCATCCTCTAGGTACTGCACTGACCTCCACCAGGATGGAGATCCCATCTCCTTATATACCCCCTCTCCAACCCAATCCGATCCCTAGCCTCCCGCACGGTACCCACCTCCCATATCTCCCCCCTCACAGCGCATGGCCCACTCTAGAACCCAACTTCACGATCCCCCACCTGACCACAAACGTCCACTCCCCGTACATCAATACACCCCGACGCCGTCCACCCACTCTCCTACCATCATCCCTCGTCCAACTCTAAGATTAGAGGAGCACTCTGTGGGCCAAACTGCCTCCTCAAGCGCATAACCCCCTTTCCCTATCCCACCCTAACACATCAACTTCCTCCCACCCTCTGACCTCTCTTGAGAACACCTTAATACCCCCCCACACTCCATCAAACTCCCAAGCCAGGGGAGTCCTCTGGCGCTCCAAACAGCGCAAACCCACTTCATCCCTGTGCCCTCTAAGCAGCCCCCCTCCCTCTCTACCGACCTCCTATCCTGCCCACTGGAAACCACACCATTCCAACCCCCATAGCCCCTATTTAACCCCTGCCAACAAACCACCCTTTTCATATCCCTTCCCCTGAAGGTAGCGCATCTCATCCTTGCTAGAACTGTAGCCTCATCTCCCCCCCCCCCCCGACATCCCCCCACCCTCTCACACCCCTACGACACAAAAACCCACGAAACGTAGAAAATGTGACTTGTCCTCTCCCTCAACCCCCTCACCATTTCTGCCTCAGCCCAGCCTCCCCCTCCACT
This sequence comes from Ambystoma mexicanum, assembly GCF_040938575.1. Lineage (NCBI taxonomy): Eukaryota > Metazoa > Chordata > Amphibia > Caudata > Ambystomatidae > Ambystoma > Ambystoma mexicanum. The sequence goes on along the minus strand of NC_090925.1, from coordinate 12,838,003 downwards.
CCCCTCCGCCCTCATCCAGTTTCCACCCCATTTATATCACCCTGTACTCCTAAACCCCCTTCGACCCGCACTCATTCAAAATTTACCCAACTAAAACCCTCACACCATCCAATCCATTGACCCACCCCTCATCTCTCACATTCCTACCTCCTCCCACCTACTCTTCCCACCGCCCATTGACTCAACCCTCACAGCAGACACTCAGCCCCTCCCGTACCCCTCCTGAACCTGTCTCTCCACCCCTGAATGTTCCTACCAAACCCACCACCCCACTGAACAGCCATTTCCCTCTAGCTCCCACCCCAATGAGCACCACAAAACACACATCTCCTCACAAAGGCCCTCAACCCCTGCCCAACCTCTGTCCTGAAAGAAATATGATTGTCTACCTGCACAGGAGTACATGTAAGAGCCATTCTTAATGAATTCCTCACCTCTGGCATTTTCCCGGATGCTTTCAAAATAGCAGATGTCAAGCCGCTTCTTCAAAATAAAACAGGCATCCCTTGACCTGCTTGACCCCAAGAATTGCAGACCTATCTCCAACACCAGATTACTCACGAAAACCATTGACTGGACAGCATACTCCCAGCTCAACTCCTTTGTAGAATCCCACTGCCTCCTTGACCCAGCACAATCAGGCTTCTGACCGTGACATGGAACTGAAACCACTCTGCCGATCTGGGATGATCTGAAGGTCACTGCAGACCCTGAAGGCTGTGCAGCATTGATTCTCCTAGATCTCTCTGCAGCCTTTGACAAGGTTAACCACTCAATCCTCCTCAACCACCATCACTCCCTAGGAATCCGTGGCACTGCTCTCAAATGGATCGCCTCCTTCCTCTCCCCTTATGTCTCAACTGCTTGCTCGGTGAACAGAGTACCCCAAGGCGTATGCCGGTCTGTTCTCCTGTTCAATCTCTATATGACCATCCCTACCAGGAAACTTCTCAAACATTTTTCTATACCTCTCTTACCCGAACAGACTTGCCACAGTTATGTCTATTGTGATGTCAAGACTGGACTATGCCAACTCCTTATACCTAGAAGCCCCAGCATACCAACTCAAAAAACTCCAAAGAGCCCAAACGCTGCTTCAAAACTGCTCCTTGCTCTGGGTCAAAGAGACCACATCTCACCAGCTCTCCGAACCCTCCACTGGCTCCCAGTCGGACAAAGGGCCACCTTCAAGACCCTATGCATCACTCACCGAGCAGTGCACAAGACTGGCCCATTATACCAACAAGAAAAGATGAAACCAAACCTCCCATCCTGCAGATCAAGCACTGCCCTCCCTCTAGTGATTCCAACCTCCAACTGTCAGGATTGGAGGATCCGCCTCGTCAACCTTGGCCACATCTCTATGGAACTTGCTTCCCCCTCATATTCGCCACACCCACGACTATATGTCATTCTGCAAAACTCTAAAAATGTGGCCCTTTCCGTAATACCAACCATGACTATCTGAAGCTATTGAACCCTAACAACCCGATGACTATTGCTCAATGAGATCCCAAACATCACCATCACTGAATACGCTTATTAAAGTCACTATAAGCAACCGCATGCCTGAAATGCCGAACATCTCTCTCCTTAAATCATAACTCCATCCAAACACTCACCTCTCATATCACTATGCTTACTCTCTACTGTACATCATCACACAATCAGAGTGCAGCTACACCCCTCAATCAATTTCAGCCTAGCTGCTCACATATGAACATTACCCCATGAACACCTCATCATTCCAATAAAATGCAGCTATATCACACGACAAACCGGCCTAGCTGCACAGATAAGTGTTCTACAGGCCTAACGCAGCCAGAACCCAGTCTTAGTGTCCACCCGCCAGACTGCACACATTCAAACGATATCAATACCACCAAACCTAAAGCTAGGATGCAGCTACCACCAGGCAATTACATCAGCTGCACACTTAACTGGTGCACCCTACGACACCCTACTCCCTCAACTGACCTGGACTATGGTCCCCGAGGGCATTCAACATACCAGCGCTATGAGGTCAGACCAATGATATATAGAGCGCTATATAAATGCCAAATAACGTAACATTAATGCCGGTTAGGGTGAGGTTCCGTGAAGGCTGCGTCTTCATTGAATCGGTCTGTTAAACTGATGGCTGGATTGTTGACTTCTACTGCTTCGTCACCTCCTATGGTTTGATGTGGATATCAGTAGTGCCCTTCTGGTCTTGTGATATATGGAGTGTATGGTTCAGTTCAAATAATAAATGAGGTAGTTAGAATCTATCAACATTCACACCATGTTAATTAAATTCATAAGTCTTCAATATCTTATCAAACATAATATCAATTTATTCACAAAAAATATGTATCAAATCTAAAATCCCAACATTGATCAATTGTTATGGCAAAAAGTATCAGCTTAAATCACTGGTGTTAAAACATTAACAAAAGATAGTGACAACATGTCCTAAATACAGTAGAATAATGTGTGTATAATAAACAGTTATTTATAGACGTTAGAAGCCTTCACCGTCTTGCAGTTGTCCTAACCTAGGACTGAGTTCCTACACATTGGTGCCTAGCAAAACTCTATGTTAGGCAAAAGAACTCGACATGTTTCAGTTCTCTTCTATAATTCATGGAACTTTCATCAGGAGATTTGTCACACTTTAGTTTCAATTACGATAAAACAAGCAATAGTCAAACAACACTTAACACTAGTCCATATTACGAAATCTTCTGTTCTTTCGATATGGTGTGGCTGTTGATAGATAGAACGAACACATAAAAGAAAGCTAAGCTAAACTTCTTGGGAGGATAGCTCAGCGGCAACATGCTCGCCAAGACGACATGGGGCAACACAGGTTCGATCCCTGGGTCCGCGCTTAGAAACCTCTGGGTATTAAGCACGTTATAAATAACCTATCATATCATAAGCTTGCTTAAATACTTCGATACCCTAATTGTATCAACGCCAGGCAGGATATATTAATTACCGGATCTGGTGAGTTGAGTTAGTCCTCACTAGATAATATCCTGAAAAGTAGCAGGAAAAATTTCTTCTGCAGTCACCGGGCACCTGATAGGTAGTTGCTTGACCAGAAATTAAGTTAATAGGACTCAGCTATCTGGTAGCTACAAGATCGGTTAGCCTCAAGCTACACTAATACACTCTCCAATAGTAAACATAAGAGGCCCACCTTTTATAGGTAGGTCTTGAATTGCGAACAGGGTAAATGTCTCAGTGTTTTGAATCAAGCCACTGCTATTAGATGTGGCAACGTGTCCAGACCATCGACTTTATTTAGGTTGCTAAATAAAAATAAGGACCAGAAGAGGAAACCTCATCACTCAATTATACACTTCTGTTTATATGTATACTGCCTTATGAGCAGGGTGCTTACCTCAATCTAAGGTCTCTAACTCCTGGTATAACGTTCGATAAGAATTCCTGGTCCACCGTTATGTAGAAGTCAAGGGGGTTGCGATAATTCTACAGATGTTTAGGAATCAATTCCTCTTTCCAGCATCTCGAAGAAAGTACACTTGAATTTAATGGAATACGGAAATCAAAAAAAGCCACAGGCCAGTGTAGCTCTCCAGTTTATAATTAGTAGCTAGCTTGTGAAACCAGAACACTATTTTGTTCTCCAGTAGTACTTACATGTTTGGAAGTTTTTTCTGCTCGATGATTGTAGCGTGTTTAAACAAGCAGCCGTTTACAGAGAGTAAATCTCATCCATCCAGAGACGCAATCAACTCTAAGCTGTTGTGGTCCTTCCCTTGTTATTACTCACTCGACCGATAAACACTGAAAAAAAATATTTTTTTTATCCATTCGAATTCATCACATTTGAGTAACGTTTCCTCCTAAATGTTATATCTAGTGTATAGATTTCTCTACTATAGTATTTCCATTCTACTCTTCAACATATATTAAATGTCTATGCGACTTGTTAAAATCTATGGGCATATAATTTGCTAACTATGCCAATGACACCCAGATAGTAGTTAAACTATCTGGGGTCTATAAAGATGATTTAGCTGCTATAAATAAGGTCTATGAGGCAATCCAGAAGTGGATGGTCCTTAACTCGCTTGCCCTTAATAACAAAAAAAAAACTGAGTTGCTGGTCATCAGCACACCTAACAGGATAAAAAAAAATGGATCCATGCTACAAGGCCTTTGTAATGGGCGGCAATTACATTCCTGTATCTGATTATGTGAAGACTTCTTCGATGCCCATCTAACATTTCTGAAACATGTGTCCTATCCTAAATCGTCATGTATCTTCTTTACTCGCCTCTGATGGCAATTACGTCCCTATTTTTCAGAAGCTAATGGAGCGTCTATTGCAGTGGCAATAGTCAATACCAAATTAGACTACTGCAATTGTCTATTAATAGGTACTTCTAAAGGGAATATCAGAAGTCTTCAAACCATACAAAATGGAGCCGTTCGGGCTGTTTGCGGACTAAGCCGCCAATCTCATACCACTGAACACCGAAAAAACTACATTGTCTTTCTATTGAGCAGCGGCTGAAATTTAAAGGGCTAGTAATAGTCTTTAAATGTCTTTCAGGTAAAGCCCCAGAATATTTGAAACCTAGGATTCAAATAGCCACACCAAAGCACGCATTGCACTCCATTAGTCTGATACTACTGGTTACACCGCGCACCTCTCTGAAGAAAGTAGGTAAAGCAGGATTTGTTGCCTGGGCTCCAAAAGCTGGAATATGATTCCACTCTATCTTAAACAATGTACAACACTACAACAGTTTAGAAAATGTCTCAAGACGTTTCTTTTTGATGCCTAAAAGTCACTCATTGGTATATGATAATCCAGCTCCTCTTCTAAAATCTCTGTTATTCGCTTCTCAAAGTGACTTTTCTCTCCCCTACTGAGCCTATTTGTTTTTCTCGTTTGTCCTTGTGAGTGCCCTGAGGCCTTTGGGTGAATGTGCGCTATATAAAAATTAATTTAGTTACTTACTGTGTCTTGTAGGGAAAATGTCAACTTAGATGTATTACACGGTAAGGGAACCCCATGTTTATAAATAATCCAAGATTCAACTTCCATTGCATTACACTCATATTGATGAATTTATTTTACAGCTAGTTTCAAGAATGGTCTGTTACTAATGGATTCACAGAAGATAGTATTCTGGAATATTCAGGTACCCTAGATAGTCTAAATACAGTAAACAATAAGCGCCATGTGACTAATCCACTCACAATGATGCTTTCCTGTGGGATTATTGGATTTTATGCCAATCTATGGCTTCGTTCAGGCCCTGTTGATCTCTTAGTCAGAAACATTTATTTTTGTTCTTTTGAGTAATATTTTTTAGCATGGCTCAATTTCATGAAGTGTTTAATCATAGGGGCGAATAGAGTATGATTTTTAATACAACTTCTATGCTCTATAATCCGCGTTTTCACCTTTCTGATCTTAAATTCATAGGTAAAACGATTGCAAGGACATGTAATTATATAGACAGCAAATTCTGAATTACAGTTCAAAAAATGAACTTGGTCGCCAATGTTTATTTAGACCTATGGTCGGTCTCTTGATTTCAAGGTTAATTTGCACACCGTGCAGTGACCACATGGATGGTGGCCCATGATCGGATCAAAACCCCAGGTTCTGGTGAGGCTTTCTGGTTCTGAAGCCCTTATTCTTCGTTTGCGACTGCTAACTCAATTACCAATAGTGGTAGATCTCTTGTAAGCAAATAATGGACATTGAAGTTTCAGTCGATTTCTCAAAAATCTTCCATTGTTTACAGACGATGTTAGTAATGGTGAGACTGAGGTTCGTGAACGTGTTGGCACTCACTATCCTATCGACTGTTGGTTTTTTAATCTTCTCACCCAAAAGAGATTCTCGATTATTATTAAAAGCCCTTTTAGCAGCTTTTCCAATTAGCTTTTAAGGTTATAGCCCTTCTTTTCGTTTTTTTTGTAAAGGCCAAAGCCTCTTCATATGTTTCTCTGTTGCTGCCATTTCTCTTCAGCCGTAAAAACTGTCCATAGGGCAAGTTGTCCTTAAAATGTTTAACATGATGGCTGTGGAAATGTAAGAGTGAGTTTTTGTCTGTACTTTTATGGTAGGGTTTGACAAGTAAATGGCCTTCATGTATGGGTCAGTATCATCCGGTTGTCTTCTTGGATCCTAGCGTCTTTTTTTCCATTGTTTGGGAGAGTTCTTTGCTTGTCTGAAGATGCCCATGTCGTTGAAATATCGAGCTTCAGCAGTTGTTGCGAGGTACGGTGTAAGGTTAAGGATTTTTCTCTAACAAGGTTTGTTCTTTTGATTTTATTATTTGGTGGGGTTTGTTCTGTGTTCAAGGTGGCACCAATTGGTGGGGGATGCGTTTGTGCTCCTGAATTAGTTGTTCCATGTTCCTGCACTCTGTCAGTGTCCGATTCTGCGTCGGGGCATTTTGGTGGTAAGAGTTGGTCTGGGTATTGAGTTTACAGGGGCAGTTACCCACCTGCTCTGCCTTGTGCTAGGATAACGTGGAATGTTGCGATTCCTGGATACTCTGAGGGTGGTTGCCTTTTCAGTCGGTTGGGGTGTTCCTTTTTTTATGGGAGCGCCGTTTAGGGAGGTATGGGAGTACTGTCATGACAACTGTGAGGGGGCACAAGTTGTGCCACAAGCAGGCTCCCACTAGAACCTTGAGGGCCTTAAAACCACTGCAGAAGGGCTGTTCAAGCTATGTCTCATTTATGTACATGGGCCTTTAAATCAACATGGAAGCACCCACACAGTCTAGTTCTAAGAACCAAGCCATGCAGTCTAGTGTTTTGGGTGTGGTAGGCCTGGAACTACTGTCCCTGGTACTACTTTACCTGGGCTATATAAACCACACCCTGACTGCAGACCATGCTTTGTGTTATTCTGCAACCAGCAGCGTGATGCTCACTGTGTCCAGCCCCTGGTCTTCAGCATCTTCCTGTAATCCTGCAAGAACAAGTTTATTCTGGGTTAACTGAGAAAACACCATCCAGCACTCAGCATCTCAACTGGGCTGCAATCTGTGGAAACCAAGAGAACAAGAAACATCACTCCCCTGTGAGTACTAGCTTAAGGACTACCGGCAAACCGCTACCACAGCTGCTGTTCGAACATTGCGACCTGCAATAACAAGAAAGGGAAAAACGATATTAGAACGTGCGCTTCCAAAACATCGAATTCCATCAGTCTTACATGAATTCCATCGTGCCACGCCACACTTCCATCCGGAGCACCACAGCAACATTTGCAAAGGAAGAGACATATTCAAGTTTGCTTTCAATATTAAACAACCGCACATCGCTGTGCTACCTTAACGGATTCCGGGGGCCTGTTTTTCATCGCGCTCTCATCCACTCGCAGCACCACAGCGGCCTGTGAGGAGAAGAAGAAAAAACAGGTTAGCTTCAAAAGACAATAAAGGCGCTGCGCGCTTTCTCTTACCTAGAAACGTGCCTCTCCTTCCGGCACGCCAGCATCAAGACCTTTGCACCCAAAAAGAAGGAGATAAACACATTAACGAATTCCCAGCATAAACAGAACAAAGGCTTACAATTAACAAACCTACCTGCTTACCAGCAGATTCGGGGTCAGAGCAGGCCTGGGTCCAAGGAAGGCATACTGCACCAGTGAAGCAACTTGGGTAGCTCGCCAACAAATGTCAAGCGCCCCTGCACAAGAAACACAGGACGGATAGCTCACCCTACAAATAACTAAGGTGAGAAAAGAACCCAGTGGGAAGGGAATCGGTCAGAGGGAGGTGGGAGATTCACCCATTAGAGACAGTTATCACAAATCCTCCCTTCTGTAATTGCAGATTCATTATTCAGCACTGGGCAACTACGCATCCAGGGTTCCAGATCCCAGAGCCTTCCAGACGCCCCCGGGGATATCAGGTGAGCGTTACAGTACTAGGCATTGGTCATCTGGCTGGTTGGTAAAGGGGAGTTAAGGGGTGCAGGTAGTGACTATGGTTGTAACTACTAGCTCCTAGTGCCTCCTGGGTGATATTGGGCGTGGTTGGGCCTAGGAATCTGTTATGGCCGGTACTGATGGAGTACCTAGAGGTTTGAGATGACAAGATAGTGGAGATCCTAGTTTTCACTGGTGGTTTACAAAGAGATAGTACTCTTAGATTTGGGATATTTGATGGTGAGGAGGGATCTAGGATTCAGTGAGTGCCAAGAAATAGTTAAAAATCTCAATTCCTGACTCCAAGATGAAAGGAGACTGGCTTAAACTTCAAAGGAGTGGCATGCAGTAGTTAAACACTTAGATTCAAGACACCTAGAAATAGGAGAAAGGTTTAGGTTTCATCAAATGACAGGCAGCGACCGCAACACTAAGATTCGAAGCAGGTCGGTGGTATTCAAAAGGACAAATGGGGTCGAACAGGGCCCGGGGGGCCTACACTCACATGGGAATGACTTGCAGTGGGGGAGAGGCCAACGTTTCACAATGCAGTTGGAGTACAGGGGAGACACATCTAGATTTGAGAGTCTTGTATAGTGGGAGAGGGGCCTGGGTTTCACAATACAGTGCATTTCACAATATAATGGGCAGAGAGGAAGCTACACCTAGCATAGAGTCCTCTACAGTGGGAGAGGGGCCTGGGTTTCACAATATAATGGGCAGAGAGGAGGCTACACCTAGCATAGAGAGTCATCTATAGTGGGAGAGAGGCCTGGGTTTCACAATATAATGGGCAGAGAGAGGAGGCTACACCTAGCATAGAGAGTCCTCGGTTTCACAATACAGTGCATTTCACAATATAATGGGCAGAGAGGAGGCTACACCTAGCATAGAGTCCTCTACAGTGGGAGAGAGGCCTAGGTTTCACAATATAATGGACAGAGAGGAGGCTACACCTAGCATAGAGAGTCCTCTATAGTGGGAGAGAGGCCTAGGTTTCACAATACAGTGCATTTCACAATATAATGGGCATAGAGAATCCTCTATAGTGGGAGAGAGGCCTAGGTTTCACAATAGGCAGATATGGGGGATACACCCAAGGTTCAGATGGCCAATGTGGCTAAGGGCAGAAACTACAGAAAGCAATGTTTGACCTTGGGCAATCAGAATGCAATATATTGTTGGTTTAGATAGCCATATATTGTTCTAAGATAGAAGGGATAAAGGCTATCTAGAGTCAAACTATGGCTATTGGGCTCAAACTACGTAGACATGTAAGGGTCAGTGTCCAGGTTCCAGATAGAGCTGTATCTTGGAAAGTAGCAAATGGACCAGACAGTTGCAAAAGTTTGAATTTCATGACTCAAAAGACTACTTTCTTGGGATCCTTGAAAATAAATTACAGTATACAGTGGGTCAATATCCAGCTTAACTGTAACCCTCGCTTTGGTCCGCACATCTTCATCAATGCCTTTATGCATCTGGATGCTCATGTATTCTGCCACCCAAGGGTATGAGTGAGGTGGGTAGATGCCCTCAGTCACATATCACAGCTAGTATTGCGCTCTTTACACAGACCTGGCTGTGGGTGCAGGGTGGACACTTGCCTGCATTTATGATCGTGCCACTTTTCTAGCCACACGGCCTCATAATATTCGTTAGAGGCATTAAAGGCCGGCTATTGGCCAGTGTAATGCAGTTTGTTCGGTAGTGGGAGATGCTTTCCCCACAGTTTCTACCCCAGGAGTAAAGTGTAAAAGGACAGGTGTAGATTCTCTACTCATGAAAGCAGAGGATCATACTGTGTCCTGGCCTCTGCGGTAGAAGAGGAATCAGTGCAGCCCGTGCCCCTTGAATGATCGCGGCGGAGCAGTCAGGTTGCGCTGGTCGCGTGTTCATGGTTGCTGATGAGCGGGGGGATAGTAACAAGCTCCTTAAGCCGTTTGAGAAGGAGGTAAGTGAGGGGATAACCGTTTGTGAGTGGGCTTAGGCCGTCAAGCTTGGGTGTGGCGAGCTGTGTCTCCAGCACAAGGAGATTTTACCCTAAACCTCTTATGCTAAGTAAAAGCTAGTTATTTGTGCCGGTAATTTGTGCCAAATCTGTAAGGATTGTTTGCTAATTCTTTAAGTAGGTCTCAGAATTCTTCTGTACAATGCGTCAATTAGAAAAGTCAAGATAGTGCTGCTCCAGATTCGCTTGTAACATTTTAACTCTAAATCAGGCAACAATATTATATTACCAGCGGTGAGTTCTATTTAACATGCGTTCGCCTACCCTGTGGGGACAAGCGATGGGCTTCACTGGAGTTAACTAAGCAGGTGGCACCACCACCCTTGCAACTGCTTAGCAGGGAGCATTTTTTAACCAAGACACAAACACAGGAATGTTTTGCAATTAGCACAAGCACTAGAAAGGAAGCATGGTCATTTGGACCAGGCATGCGCTATTGGGTGCCACCTACAATCTTTACATAAATCTGAGCAAATGAGCTTAATGTTAACAAGATGAATACAAATCTCTGAATTACATATGTTCTGGTGTTTTTCCTCATGTCACACCAACCTGCCCATTAATTATGAACTTGGTATGTAATCTAACTTTTCTTTGATACTTTAACCACGTTATGATTTTGACATGATTCTGTGCAAACTAACAACCTTGAAAACGACCCAGAGTCGAAACATGAGAATAAACCTGTAGCAGAACTACTCTTTACTTTTATAATATACGTATTGTACAGAAGAATTCTGAGACATACTTCGAGAATCAGCAAACATTACTTACAGGCTCAGCACAAATCGCCAGCACAAATAATGAGCTTTCCTGAAGCGGTTTGGCATGTGGGATTCTAATGCACCCAGTCTCTGCGCGACTGGCTTGATGTAATCCACTGGCTTGCCCAAGACTTGCTTGAGGCTCATAGTGAACCCACCATTTGGCTAAGTTTGGACAGGTTGCTCATAAGAGCATGTGATATTCCTGTGGTCATATTCCTCCTCATAATAGACTAACTCCAGCTGGCCCTCTTCCACCTGCTCTGACCAGTCTTTTGCTTAACTGGATATAACAGTGCCAATACAGTGCCCTCAAATGCATGACCGTGCACAAACCCTGAGCGTGAGATGCAGGGACAGCACAGAGACGATAATAAAATGGGTAAGAAGTTCAATGGACATGTAAGACTTGATTCTATAAGGCCTGAGTTATGCCACCGAGAAATCCAAGCTCTTAGAAAAGATATTTATATCCAGGACTAACTATGGCAAAAGTATTTTTCAGTGGAGGCTGAAATTCAGAGAGCCACACTTTTGTTACACTAAATGGCCGGTCCTAGACCACGCCGCCTGCTCCCCTTCATACTTCACATGAATAATAACTGCTTCTTTACCCAGAAGAATGGTGCAAAAAGCAGTGCCCTTGCGGAACCTGACAAAAATGTAGGATGCGATCCTGCAGTCTAGAAAACAGAGGTGCGTTCAGTTACCTGCTTCCGAACAGCCAACAATGAAGGCAAGCAAGCAGGAGCCAAGCTCAGAAGCGCACCCGGTGGCCACAGCCAATTGCCTGGTCTCGGGAGGATAGCTCAGGGGCAACGTGCTCACCTTGGAAGCAAGACGACACGGAGCAACACAGATCCCCGGGTCCACGCTTAGAAACCTCTGGGTATTAAGCATGTTATAAGTAACTAATCATATATCAATGAAAAGACAACACAATCGATACAAATGTCTAATATTAGTAAGACCATTCCTGATCAAACAAGTTGCTTACATTCTTGTACTGAACTTCCTACTTACCATTGCAGGCATGCCAGTCAGTAAAATGCACGGAGCTGGAGAAGACAGTGTAAAGGAGGATGCAATATCCTAGGACCTATGGGATATTGGTTATGATGTTAGGCTGGGCTTCTGCGATATGTAGTTTTGTTGTGAAATGTGTTGGCTGTTCAAGAAAGAAGCAGAACACTGGCCTTCATGTTTTAACAACATAGTGATGTAGATTCTCAGGCAATCATGTCTGAACAACAAGGCAGTAAGCATCAAACAAGCAGGTAAACAAAACACCAAGGCATGAGTGGGACTGTGCTTGCAAGCAATAGAAGACGACAACAGTTTAAACAGGACTTTTATTCTGGTTGGTAGAACTATAAAATATGTGTGAAAATTCACAGTAACATGAGAGAAAAGTGGTTTAAAGTATCCCAATAATAAATATAATGTAGCAGAACACCACATTAAAATAAAATAAACACATGCCAGATACTTCATGTATGTTTTATTAAGCAATTTACTCAACATGCTTTATTCACCAAGTGACGACCCCGGGAGAGAAATGCAATAAAATGAATTAAAGGGACCCCAATTGCTGGAAGACACCCAGACGTTTTAAATAGAACTGTATCATTCGTACAAAGTCAAGACACTCATTGGCAAAATGAAATAAAATGGTGGGCAATTTAAACACTCACATTAAACTCAAATGGCCAGAACCAGCCAGGTAGAAATGTGACTTTGAATTTGCAACCTACGGCTATATCAAGCAAATGGGATTTAAAGTACTAAGCATTTCCGAGATATCCAACTATGTAACCAGTGAGGAAGTATGTCCATTCAATTCCAGGAAAAAGAAAAAGAATAAAATACATGTAAAACTAGTCTACATTCAGAAAATCAGCTAAAAGCTCCGAGTGATTCGTGCAGATAGGATTATTAATAAAAGGCATTCACAGGTGCCATGGATACGTTTATGATTGAGAAGGGGACAATGTGTCTCATTAGGACTCCGGCACTAAACCATGGTGCTATTAGCACCATGGTCCATGCCGGTAAATTACCGACTCCGCCATGGAGAAAGGGGGAATTGCCACCCCATTCCGAGGTTGGCGGGGCGGTAATTCCCCATGCCGCCATGGCCCTTCCCATTCCCATTTTTGCCCCATAGGGCTCAATGGGAATGGGGAAGGCGCCAAGTACGGTACCGCAAATTGCGGTACCGTAATTAGCACCAAGGTCCCTTTGCGGGTCCCTACTTTAACAGCTGGTAAAACCAGCCGTTAAGGTCGGGTCCCGCAAAGGGACCTCATAATTAGGCGCTAGGTGTTTAACAGCGCCGCAGCCTTTTACGGCGCCGTTAAACACTTAGCGCCTGGGTCGTAATGAGGCCCAATGAACACACAATATGGCGAGTGCGCACCCCCAGATTAGGGAGAATGATAGACCTTGTTAAAATATTGAAATAATGAAGAATTCTTTATAATAAAAAAGGTAGAGCGAGTAAGATGTGGGCGTATACTGCCTGAAACGCGTGGATATCACCAGTTCCAATATGATCTACATGTGATAACATGTAGACTACATGCATCCTGAACTACAATGCCTTCCTCTGCAGGCAAATGGCGCCACATCTTCCTGACCATCTGGTACTCTTGCCCACTAAGGCCACTTGTGGCATGCAGCAGCTTCCACATGGCAAAGTAACCGCAAAGTCTATACTTTAAACCTTGAATCAAGTGTCTGAATGCACATACTTGCTATGAGGAAGAGAGTAATGAATTGGCTTAGAAGGATAGCAATTCAATGGTTAAATGTGGATATGTTTGTTCAGCATGCCACCTCGTAAAAATCATATAGTGCAAATGTGTAGGAACTACGGACTAATGTATATGGACGCAGCCAACTAATCATTGAGGCAATGTACCATCCATGAGTAGGAAGAGCGTTCCACACCGAAGGCCTGATGGAAATCGACCTGGTTATCCCAGTAGGGCCCAGATGGCACCCCCTTGTATTATACAGCCCCTCTATGCCTTTGCAGGCATGGTTCAATCGCCTCAAAAACCAAATAATTACAAAAATAGATTTATAAGTGCATAAGATGTAGTGTTGCCATTGATGGTGAAAACCATTGCTAAACCTCTCACATGTCCATGGTCACTAAGTGGTGCCTCTGCTGTAGAAATGCAGACAACAAACAATAAGAACATCCTGCCAGCCAGGATGCTCCTTGGGGCCTTTAATGAGGGGAACACTGCAATTACCTGCCAGCCAGGATGTTCCTTGGGGCCTTTAATGAGGGGAACACTGCAATTACCTGCCAGCCAGGATGTTCCTTGGGGCCTTTAATGCGGGGGAACACTGAAATGACCTGCCAGCCAGGATGTTCCTTGGGGCCTTTAATGAGGGGAACACTGCAATTACCTGCCAGCCAGGATGTTCCTTGGGGCCTTTAATGCGGGGAACACTGAAATTACCTGCCAGCCAGGTTGTTCCTTGGGGCCTTTAATGAGGGGAACACTGCAATTACCTGCCAGCCGGCATGTTCCTTGGGGCCTTTAATGCGGGGATCACTGCAATTACCTGCCAGCCGGCATGTTCCTTGGGGCCTTTAATGAGGGGAACACTGCAATTACCTGCCAGCCAGGATGTTCCTTGGGGCCTTTAATGCGGGGAACACTGAAATTACCTGCCAGCCAGGTTGTTCCTTGGGGCCTTTAATGAGGGGAACACTGCAATTACCTGCCAGCCGGCATGTTCCTTGGGGCCTTTAATGCGGGGAACACTGCAATGACCTGCCAGCCGGCATGTTCCTTGGGGCCTTTAATGCGGGGAACACTGCAATTACCTGCCAGCCAGCATGTTCCTTGGGGCCTTTAATGAGGGGAACACTGCAATTACCTGCCAGCCAGGATGTTCCTTGGGGCCTTTAATGAGGGGAACACTGCAATGACCTGCCAGCCAGGATGTTCCTTGGGGCCTTTAATGAGGGGGAACACTGCAATGACCTGCCAGCCAGGATGTTCCTTGGGGCCTTTAATGCGGGGAACACTGCAATTACCTGCCAGCCCGCATGTTCCTTGGGGCCTTTAATGCGGGGAACACTGCAATTACCTGCCAGCCGGCATGTTCCTTGGGGCCTTTAATGAGGGGAACACTGCAATTACCTGCCAGCCAGGATGTTCCTTGGGGCCTTTAATGCGGGGAACACTGCAATGACCTGCCAGCCAGGATGTTCCTTGGGGCCTTTAATGCGGGGAACACTGCAATTACCTGCCAGCCGGCATGTTCCTTGGGGCCTTTAATGAGGGGAACACTGCAATGACCTGCCAGCCAGGATGTTCCTTGGGGCCTTTAATGCAGGGAACACTGCAATTACCTGCCAGCACAGCCCATTGTCAAAGAGGCAGTCATATAGATTTGCATCCTCATTTTACATGTGTAAAAAAAAAAGCCCAGCAACATGGGTGGCCCTAAAGAAAGAACTCTTCCCATTTCAATTGTGGCAGAAGTAGGCGGAAGAAGTAGCCGAAAGATGAAAGAAGAGGAAGTCTAAAGGGAATGAGGCGGCAGAAGTAGCCGAAAGATGAAAGAAGAGGAAGTCTAAAGGGAATGAGGTGGCGGAAGTAGCCGAAAAATGAAAGAAGAGGAAGTCTGAAAGGAATGAGGCGGCAGAAGTAGCCGAAAGATGAAAGAAGAGGAAGTCTAAGGGGAATGAGGCGGCAGAAGTAGCCGAAAGATGAAAGAAGAGGAAGTCTAAAGGGAATGAGGCGGCAGAACTAGCCGAAAGATGAAAGAAGAGGAAGTCTGAAAGGAATGAGGCGGCGGAAGTAGCCGAAAGATGAAAGAAGAGGAAGTCTAAAGGGAATGAGGCGGCGGAAGTAGCCGAAAGATGAAAGAAGAGGAAGTCTGAAAGGAATGAGGCGGCAGAAGTAGCCGAAAGATGAAAGAAGAGGAAGTCTAAAGGGAATGAGGCGGCAGAAGTAGCCAAAAGATGAAAGAAGAGGAAGTCTAAAGGGAATGAGGCGGCAGAAGTAGCCGAAAGATGAAAGAAGAGGAAGTCTGAAAGGAATGAGGCGGCAGAAGTAGCCGAAAGATGAAAGAAGAGGAAGTCTGAAAGGAATGAGGCGGCAGAAGTAGCCGAAAGATGAAAGAAGAGGAAGTCTAAAGGGAATGAGGCGGCGGAAGTAGCCGAAAGATGAAAGAAGAGGAAGTCTGAAAGGAATGAGGCGGCAGAAGTAGCCGAAAGATGAAAGAAGAGGAAGTCTAAAGGGAATGAGGCGGCAGAAGTAGCCGAAAGATGAAAGAAGAGGAAGTCTAAAGGGAATGAGGCGGCAGAAGTAGCCGAAAGATGAAAGAAGAGGAAGTCTAAAGGGAATGAGGCGGCAGAAGTAGCCGAAAGATGAAAGAAGAGGAAGTCTAAAGGGAATGAGGCGGCAGAAGTAGCCGAAAGATGAAAGAAGAGGAAGTCTGAAAGAAGAGGAAGTCTGAAAGGAATGAGGCGGCAGAAGTAGCCGAAAGATGAAAGAGGAAGTCTGAAAGGAATGAGGCGGCAGAAGTAGCCGAAAGATGAAAGAAGAGGAAGTCTAAAGGGAATGAGGCGGCGGAAGTAGCCGAAAGATGAAAGAAGAGGAAGTCTAAAGGGAATGAGGCGGCAGAAGTAGCCGAAAGATGAAAGAAGAGGAAGTCTAAAGGGAATGAGGCGGCAGAAGTAGCCGAAAGATGAAAGAAGAGGAAGTCTGAAAGGAATGAGGTGGCAGAAGTAGCCGAAAGATGAAAGAAGAGGAAGTCTGAAAGGATTGGGGACGGGGGAGAGAGGGGCAGCAGAAGTAGCCATAAAATGAAAGAAGAGGAAGTCTGAAAGGATTGGGGACGGGGGAGAGAGGGGCAGCAGAAGTAGCCAAAAGATGAAAGAAGAAGTAGTCTAACGGGATTGGGGACAGGGGCTGGGGGGGAATATTTTGGCTTTTATGAAGACTCATGTTAAGCAATTTTCAGGTGTTGCCATAAAGGCACTACCTGGCCATACGGTGGCAACAGATGGAATTTATTTTAGCGCCATGGCATATTACAGCAGTGTCTAAGAATACCTGTATAAGTTGAAGTTGAGGTAGCAGAGGAAGCAGGCAAACATCGTCACATGCAGGCCACCCTTTGTAGGCTGCAGTTACTACATTTACATAAAATGTAGAGGGAAAGGGGCATGGCTCATACATTTGTGTTCGAGCTCGGTTTGGAAATAGCTTCTAATATTGGCCAGAATGGTAATGATTGCACGTGTGACTGCACATCCCCTATGGTACACACTGTACAGTCGCATACAGGTTCACAGTGTACAGGAAGAGGCAGGTCACAAAGGACAGCAGCAGACAGAAGTACTCCTGAAGTAGCATACAGGTTCACAGTGTACAGGAAGAGGCAGGTCACAAAGGACAGCAGCAGACCGAAGTACTCATGAAGCTTGGATTTCTGGCCACTACTTGCAAAAGAACATTAAGAAACACAGAAATATTGGTATACAGCGCAAGCAATCTTCGAGCAGTTGCTCATGTCCTGCTCAGGAGGTACTAGGCGCACTGCACCTCTGATGGATCAGAGACCAGCCCCTTCAGTTGCTCTGGGAACAGGCTGCTTTTCAGATAGAAGGAAGCCACTGAAATAATTCAAGGGGTTCTTCTCAGCAGTGCATGCAATGGTCTGATAATGTGATTAGAGGTTTGGGCATCTTTTGAATGTGAAATTCCTTCTGCATTTAGAGAAGGTTAAACGCGATTGCTGGTCAGCAGACTGTGTGCTTTGCAGAGTAAAGAAGACCTTTCATAGACCAAAGCATGTTCACTTGGGCACACGGACAGATAGTGCCCGCAAGGAGAGGCATGCTTTTTACATGGCCTACCAACATTAAGCAACATTCTGGAGTCAGGGTAAACAGGGCTGCTCACAAAACGGAGCAGCAGGTTGGGATGCAGAGGTCCACGAGTGATGGGCAATGATGAAAGAGCCAGGTGTCCCGTCCTTTCCTGAACATGAGGTAGAAGGGGTATGTGCATACAGTGTGTGCAACAGTCCCAGTACTCCAGGGCCACGTTCGTATTCAGGAATTGCAGAGGAAGTTTAACTGTTAATCGTGACAAAGTATTCCAGGACTTTTCCAATGAGGGCTTTGCAGAGGACGTTGTCCAATAGAGGCAAAGTAGTGCAGAACATGAAGGAGCCATGCTTCCCACAGGCAACCTGGATTAGGAGACAATCTAGTCCATGTCGAGGATCCTTGCTGGAAAGGGCACCTTCTCTCATTCAGACTTATGAGCAGCAGGAAAGGGAAGAGGGGCAGAACTAGGTACTTGTGTTGGCACTAACTGGGGCGGAGAAAAGGCATGGGTTTCAAGGTCGCTGCTCACTCAAGAGGGCCGGGGACATTTGCTTCAGCCGTGGGAGAGGGGGAGTCAGGGGAAGTAAGACTTCATTCTTCGAGGGGGCTGCAGCAGTCACATACTTACCCCTGGCAGAGGGCGAGTGCAGGTGTTCTGCTCAGGTGGAGGATTTGAGTGGAGACAGTAAGGGTACACAAGTGACTGTGGCTTTCACTCTCCACCACAGGAAGCATGCCCCAACACGGTCTCAACGCTTCGCACCTTTTTAGTGGCGATACCATCCCTCTTGGGTGGATATGAAGCTACATTTGATGGCCGAGTGACCATCGTCAGAGGCCTAATGTTTCCAGGCTAGAGGGGCCACCGGCCCAGAGTTACAGCTTGTAAGAGTTTGGTTACAATCAAAGATATTTCACAATAAATAAATGCATATGTCAGTTTTCCCTCACGTTGGGTGATGGTGAGGGCCTTTAAGTTGTGGTGTTTTGTACAGCATCAGGTGTGTTCTCTGGTGCCTCTTGAGGTAGGCTTTAAGTGTGTACCTTTTCTTGCACTCACCACATTGATAAGGCCGCTCACCCGTGTGAGTTCTCAGGTGTCTAATGAGGTGGTCCCTCAGGCTGAAAGTGTTCCCACACACTGTGCAATGATAGTGTCGCTCTCTCGAATGGGTTCTCTGGTGTCTAGTGAGTGCAAACTTTGTCTTGAAAGACTTCCCACATTCAGAGCAGGTATGTGGTCTGAAATTGATCTGGGGGTGCGGCTGACCTTTGAGATGATTTTGATTCCACAGTTTGCACTGATCAGATCTTTGACTGATGGGGCCTCCGTGCTGTAACGTGGAATGTTTTGGGTGCATGGAAGCAGGGTCACATTCGGTGCCTTTCCCTCCAAGTTTCTGATTACTTCTGGGCCACAGCTGCATTCTAGAGTTTCTCCCATCGCCTGCACCTTTGGGAACCTTGCCGTGTGCCCCTCCGCATTTTGATGTTTTGCCAGCACCTGCTGCCGAACGGTCACCTTTTTGGTTGCTGTTCCCACTTTCTTCACCTGTGGGATTTAACAAAATGTCATTAGGTTTCTACATTTAAAACAGTGCACTAAACAAGACTATTTAAGCGAGAATGCATGCTGGTCACTGAAGTGGAAGACACCACAGGTACGCTCACACGGCAGACCAGGCGTGCAGGACACTCGCTCCATGCTGGTGACATGCTAGGGTGTGAGCGAGTGGGGTCGTGTTATAACAGTTACTTAGCTACTGATGGAAGAGGGACCACAACTGCCATCTACATTACAGAAAAAGTGGCTTAAGGAAAGAAATAGATCCAAGCAATAAGGCCATCGGTGACAGTACCATGTTACTATGGTTCTAACGGGAGAGAACCAACACAATGAGGAGAGAGACCCTTCATACATCCACTGCAACATCACCCCAGTATCATGTCTAGGTGACACTGTCAGATTAATCAGGAGCCCCACCTTTCCCAACATCTGCACTAAAGTGTCACTTCAGTTTATAATAAGTGAGGAGACACGTGCCCGTCAAATGCCACTTCCAGGAAGCAGTTGCGTATCCTACGGTCATTATGCTAGCCAATGCTCTCTTTCACCAGGTGGCAGATCAACAATGATCACCTATAACCGACCAGCTAACCGATGACCGCCAATGAGGACAGGAAGGGGGTCGCGCCCACTTCCAGACATGTCATCATACAGCAACTGCATGCAATGTGCTGTGGTCTACACACTAGTCACCGCACTCGCCTGCCAAAGAATCATGGTCCTAGTGTAGAACATGCTACGGCCCTTTCCAGACTAATGTGGCTAGATCTCAAAGGCCACAAGTCTGTTCATCTGCTGTGTGTGTGTGTGTTGAGAAGGCATCATGAAGTATGACAAAGACAAGCGATTCAAGATTCAAAAACAAAGTAATTCATTAAATCAAATGTTAGGGCTGGTGGCGCTGTGGAGCAGCCCAAGATGGCTGCTTAGCCCTTGAGCTCCGTGTGGGCTCGGCGGACATCTGCCTCCATCTGCGACCAACGGGGTACAATCAACCCACATCTCTGCTGGGCTGCTGCCCTGCATTACCGAGCTGCAGCCTGCGAAATTCCGGCTTCTCTCTGGGTCGGGAAGCCTCCGGACGAGCCCCCTACTGCGGCAGCCCACGGCCTCGCGGAAGCCGCGGCGTCGGCATCCGCCTGTTTCCTGTCTCCTCCTCTGGGTGGCCTGCCGTGTTTTGCGACGCGGGACGGGGCGCTGCCCCTGTGTGCACCGCCCGCCTATCTGTGACCCCCGCCGGGCTGGCGGAGGCCCGATCGGGGCTTGGAGCTGCGGAGCGGGCTGCGGCTGCCCCCCTGCGCGGATCACTCTGTCGGCGGCCCGCCGGGGCTGCCCGTTACCCATCCGGCCGAGGGCCTCCGCCGCTGGCCCGTGTGAAGTGGAGGTGCCGTGGCGGGCCCTGGGCGGGTGCTGATCACCGCCGAGGCGGGGTGGGTCGGCGCCTGAGAGCCCCACTCGCCTTTCCTGGTGCCCTGCCGGACTGTCTTAGGCCCGACCCGGGCTGGGCGACTGGCTCCTGTTGCCCCCCCCTGGGCGAAACGCTGGCCCTCTGCCCGGCTGTGGGCCCCGCTGCTGGCCGGTGAGGACTGGTTCGCTGCCATATTGAGGTGAGGTGCGTTGGGGGGGGGGGGGGGAAAGAGTCCCACTCTGGGCGGCTGCGATACCCACAACCCTTTCACCACGCTGCTGGCCTGCTGACTACCGGAGACCCCTGGGCCTGCTACGCCCCCCAGAGTACACGCCAAGAGGATACGCACCAGGCCCGTGCCCCTGGCGCCCATTCCTTCTCCTCTGTTACACAACATTCTACATGCTGGGCGCTTGGCCCCCGCTTTGATACCGCGCAGTGACTGTGGGGCGGCTGCTGCCCTCATCTGCACTGGGTGCCCCCCCCCCGGTGGTGCAGCCCCTGCGGCAATCCTTATCTCTACTGGCATTTGCCTCCACCACTGCTGGGGATATACTGACACCTCTACCTTGCCCCATTGGCCTTGGGACTACGCTCTCTCCCTCAGTGACCGGATCCTTGCTCAGCGCCACTCCTGCATCTGAATCCACAATGCCTAATAAGACCAGGGGGTCTTCCAGAGGGGGAGCCATGGATAGATTCGCCAGGGCTGTCCCGAGGGGAGAGGAGGATCATGAATCGCCCATACAGGAGGAGCGGGTAGCGGACCACCATCCCATTGCCTCACCCCCTGATCTGACTACGCTCATGGAATCGATGGCCAAAAACTTTGCTTCCTTTCACGAGAAGCTGGACGACATCAACACCAATGTCGCCTCATTAAAAACACGGGTGGATCAGGCGGGGACCAGAATTACTGACGCTGAGAATCGGATATCAGCAAATGAGGATGAAATACATGTGCTGCAGAACACTGTTGCTTCCCTGTCGCGTGACATGCGTAGTGTGAGAGCGAAGTGCGACGACCTCGAATCCCGCACTCGCAGAAATAATCTACGAATTATCGGAGTCCCTGAAAATGCCCTTAAGGGGCGCATGGAAGATGCAGTGGAAACCCTGCTCAAGGATCTGCTGGGTAACCCGGCCCTGTCGCCGTTCTTCACTGTTGAGCGTGCTCATCGTGCTCTATCACCAAGGCCCAAACCGGGTGATATCCCTATGCCCATAATAGCCAGAATCCTCAACTATCGGGACAGAGACCTTATCCTCCGTCTGTCGCGGGAGAAGGGAGACCTGCGCCTTGACTCACATACTATAAGGATTTTTCCAGATTTTTCAATAGCGGTGCAGCAGGAGAGGCACCAGTTCATTGGAGTCAAGAAGCTTCTTAGAGAGCGAAATGTTCCTTATGCCATTCTTTTCCCGGCACGCCTTAAGATTACCTATAATGGCAAACTATATTTCTTCACTGTTCCGGAGGAGGCGGTGAAATTCATTGAGGTATACCTACCGCTCCCCAACCCGGCGGGAGCCCCTGCCGAGGTCGAGTGATCCAGAGAGACACTACCCGGAACCCATTTATCAATCCAGTGAATCCGAGACTTGGAACGTGTATATGGCAACAACGTACTGTACACCCAACGATCCAAGCTCCTCTGGCTTCTGATGGGGCTGAGACTAGACCTGACTGGGGTCAACGGCGCTCTCCCTGCCCTACGGGGCGCTGTGCCGGCCATGTTCCCTAGTTACTTCTTGGTCTTGTCTCACCCGCAGCGTTCAGCTAGGTATGGAGACCTATTTGGAGATCCGCCCGTAGCAGAACTTACATCCGGCAGCCCATGCTGTCATACATGTTATTCTAAGAGCCGCCTACACGGCAACAGCACACCTACTTGCGATTGCAATGTTCATGTTTTGTTGGTTGTCACTGTTTATTTGCCCCTGTTGGGCTTTGAATGGGGCGTATACTGGTTGGATTACGCCCTCCGACCTTTGCCTCTTGGGGAGAGTCAGTTTACTGATGACACCGGCACAGGGGGGTGGGGGACCTACACTGCAAGTTGGGGGTGGGCAGTGAGGGAGGGGGGTGGCACTGTTGGGGTTTGGAGAAATGTTATAGGAAAAGGCAGAGGCGGACCAACAGACCGCGTCACATCGGGTCTTCTACACCCGAGATGGCTTAATCTCGCATCTGAACTGCGGCGACAGTGGTGGGAGGGCAACCCCTGTGAGGATTCTCCTCACTTAGGGTGTGGGCTCCGGCGGCGACTGTGGGATGTACCTTAGGCATCTGAAATGTCCACAATAGTAATGTCCTGGAATGTCCGGGGTTTAAGCAACTACACCAAAACGCGCAGAATCGTGGCCTATGCCAACAGGCACGGCTGTAAGATTCTGCTTTTGCAGGAAACACACTGTAAAGGCCAGCTGGCCAGGTGCATGGCACCATCGTGGGGTCCCCACAGATATTCTACTGCTTACTCGACCCGCGCCAGAGGGGTATTAACGATGATCCACAGGTCACTCAAGTTTGTGCTCCATAAGAGCTACATAGACCCAGAGGGGAGGTATGTCATCCTACACTGCGCAATAGCCAACAGGGAATATCTGCTAGTTAACACATATGGCCCTAATGTGGACTCTCCCGACTTTATCGACCAGGTGGCCTCCATATTGCTGGGATACATCGGGGTGCAGATCATCTGGGGGGGGACATGAATTTCATATTAGACACCACATTGGACAGAACAGGCTCGGCCCCCAGACTCCTTTCCAACGCGGCCCGCAAGCTCCTTGCACACAGCACAACCCTTGACATTCAAGACCCATGGCGGGTAACGCGTGAATATACTCACTATTCCTCTGTGCATGATAGCTCTTCCAGAATTGACATGTTATTCCTGTCCAGTACTTTGCTGGGGAGGGTGGTGGAAACTCAGATAATGGCGCGTACCCTATCGGACCATTCACCGATCCGATTATCTCCCCCCCCCACAATTAATACATGGCGCTTCAAGTCCTTGGCTTTACAGGACATAGTCTTTAGGGCTGACATTCTGTCCGATATCCAGTCCTATTTCGAGCTCATTACGCCCCAGGCTACCTCTATGGGGGTCCGGTGGGAGGCTTTCAAAGTCTTCATCAGAGGAATGTCCATTTCTAGGGAGGCGGGAGTCCTCAAGGCCATTAGGGCTGCCCTTGCCCGCTCTGAAACCAAGCTGCGTGAACTTGAGAGTGACCATCCTGCATCCGTTGACCCTGCCATCCTGTCCCGGATCAGCAAGGAACTCCAACTCTTTAACGAACAGGCTACAAGGGAAGTTCACTACTTTAGTCGCCCGCAGGCTGCCCGTAAATATGGGGAGGGAGACAGGCCCGGCAGGACGCTGGCGGCATTGGCAAGGGGTGAGTGGGGCCAAGCTCAGATCTCTTGTATCAAGGACCCCCAGGGGTCGGAACTGTGGTCTGGAGGTCTTCACGGACTTCTATTCAGAACTGTACACCCAACCCCCCCGAGCACAGTGAGGTCCAAATGCGCAACCTCCTCGAGCAGATCCCCACGACTATTGTCTCTCCCGCAACCAGAGACCAATTGGATTCCCCCATCCGTTTGGATGAAATAGTTGAGGCTATATCTAAATTCCCTAAAGGAAGAGCACCTTGTCCGAACGGGCTGACAGCCGAGTTTTATCAGGAGCACGTGGCCATTCTGGCCCCCAAACTGCTGGAGGTTTGGAACGAGTCACTCCGGCTGGGTGCCCTTCCCCCATCGTTGCGTGAGGCTGTCATCACTGTCCTGCTTAAACCTGGTAAACCCACTAATGAGTGCGGATCATATAGGCCCCTCTCACTAATGAACTTGGACACCAAAATCTTTGCCAAGGTGATTGCTAATTGCTTCATCCCGGTCATGTCGTACATGGTCCATGATGATCAGTCAGGATTCGTTCCCGGGAGGTCAACATCACACAACATTAGAAGGCTGCTTAATGTGATGTCACGCATTGACCAGGGGGTGAGTGCGGTTGCGGTCACACTGGATGCCCAGAAGGCGTTCGACATGGTGTCTTGGAAATATATTTGGTTGGTTTTAGAAATTATGGGTATAGGGCCCAACATGATAGCATACATTCGGTTACTGTACACTTCCCCGGTGGCCAGAGTGCGAGTTAACTCCCAGACGTCCGGTCTGTTCCCTCTCTTCAGAGGGACTCGACAGGGTTACCTGTTCTCCCCGATCCTATTTGCCTTGGCCATAGAGCCGATGGTCGATTAGGTCAGGGAAAGGCATGCGCGCAAAGGGGTGCGGTTGAAAGACTCCCCTGAAATTATCTCGCTTTATGCAGACGATGTATTGTTCTTTGTAAGAGACCCAACGGCCCATCTGGACCCAATTCTGCGTGACATCACCCGCATTGGTACATACTCTGGGTTTACTATAAATTATACTAAGTCTGAGATTTTCCCCCTCACTAGCTCCACGATACAGCCCACCACTGAGTACCCGCTCCGCTGGTCCCCGGACGGGATCAAGTACTTGGGGGTTCAGGTGTCCCTCTCCAAAGACTCACTACTGGCAGACAATTACCGGACTGTTGCAGAGCAGGCCGAGACCAAGGTTGCACGCTGGCGTGCTCTTCCACTGTCATTGGCCGGAAGACTTTCGCTGGTAAAAATGATATTGCTCCCCAAGTTGCTTTATGTATTTAGTAATGTCCCCGTCTGGCCTGGTAGGAGATACTTCGCGAACCTGCACAAACTGCTCGCTCAATTCCTGTGGCACTCTGGTGCTGTGCGTAAAAAGTGGTCGGATATGTCATTACCCTATGACAAAGGGGGATTCACAGCCCCGGACCTGTTGCGATATTGGACTGCTTCACAGGCGCAGTTCGCATCCTACTGGTATCCTGGGCCTCCACCCCGTCCCCACGTCAAACTCGAGGTTCTGGCAGCAGCAGGCACCGATGTAATGTCCCTGATTCTAGACCGGCAGTATGTGCCAGACTCGCCCATTGACCCGGTCCGGACTACGGTGCAGGCTTGGGGCCAGATATTTAAAACCTGCGACAAGCAAAACCCGTACTACAAATGGCTCCCCGCCTGGAGCTTTCCCGGGCTGGAACCCACACACGATACCACCCTGGCGCGACACTGGGATGCCCTGGGTTACCGTGCCCTCACTGATTTCTATCCGGAGGGACAGTTCATAACACCGCAAACGTGGAGGCCGGGACACTCTGGCTCGGTTCTGGAGCTTCTGCAGTTCCACAGACTCCGTGCTGCCTTTCGAAATGCTTGGCCTGTCTTCCCCATTGAGCCCCAGGACTCTCCTGGAATTGCTTACATTGCTAACTCGGGTGGTGCCTATGGGGTAGTCTCTTCATTGTACAAGCTCCTCCTGTCCGCTGCTTCTCCCCCCTCCATCCAGGGCACGCGCTGGCTGGGCCTCCGAGCTGGAGCTGGATCTTACGGATCAACAGTGGGAGAAGATGTGTTCTCATACTAGTAGGGTGTCCCTAAACTTCCGCTACCGCACCATACAATATAAATTACTCCACCGGTTGTATTACACTCCAGGTAGAATCTCGAAGTTTGCTCGTTCTGATCCTCGACTGTGCCCCCGCTGCGGTGCGGAGGGTGCTGACCACCTGCACATGTTCTGGGACTGCCCGGAACTGGTCACATTTTGGAGTAAAGTCATAGAGACACTGTCCGCAATCACCGATACTGTTGTTGATCCCGATCCAATGGGGGTTCTGTTCGGGGTGTGGCAGACTGGAGGGACTAAGGACATTGTTAGGTTCTTAAATGTGAGCTGTGTCATAGCCAAGAAATGTGTTTTACAAAACTGGAAAAGCCCTACTCCCCCTACATTCCAGAAATGGTTAAATCTGCTTACGTGGTCCCGAAACTGCGAAGAGGAGTTTCTGGGCATGCTCCCAGTGCGTTCTCGACCTCGAAACATATGGTCGGCTTTCAACAGTTACTTGATCAACTCAAATGACACTTCTTCAACGGATGAATCCTCCTAGCCCCTCAGTCGGTGGCTCTGTGTTCTGGCCACCTGTGATATGCTGCTCCCCGTCTGCTGTCGCCGTATCCTTGCCAATATGTTCTGTATGCGCATGTATATGCTACAAATTTGTCCATATGCCTCTGATGTGTCTGTATGTTGTTTGCCTCTGCCAGCAAAAATAAAAGTTAAAAAAAAAAAAAAAAATCAAATGTTAGGATGGTAGAAGGCCTAACTTGCCCAATGCTAAGGTGGTATTTCCATACCTGAACGAAACTAATGAAAGTCTGAGTCAAACAGTTTAACTTGGAAGGATTTTCTGTGTCCAAAACCTATACTTGCCCTCACAACTAAAGCTGAACAATCTTTAGGGATGTGAACAAACAAAAGAAAAGCGTTAAACAAAAAAAATCCTTACCTTCTTCCAGCTCGCAGCTTCCCTTCAGCACCCTTCCCAAAGTATAAAATAGTTCCACGAAACATCTCAAAGTTCCCTTTCTTGGGGGGGCGTTCGAGAGCCCGAATGAAATGGCAGAGAGGCGCTGAGGCTCCAACTCAGGCAGGAGTTCTAGCGGCAATTTCTCCGGCACATCTGGCTGTAAATTGACAATCTCCATATATGCAGACAGCATAACTAGAGTGGAAACGATTGCTATCTCCCGCCCGGCCTGTGCTGCTCTGGGGACTGAGTTAGGAGTGTGGTGACCGCTGACCGCTACTTGTGTAATGGCGGCCACCTCCATCCAGGGATGAGGAGCGGAGAGGGCCCGCCAGCAACGGACCTTGCAGATACATGGAGCGGAGGAATAAGGTGGCGCTGCCGTAGTGAGGGGCGGGTGAGACAAGCGGACCGGACAGCCACCGCATCGCTTTTGAGGTCGAACGACAGGCAGCAGACCTCGCCGTGAGCGGGTGGTCTCATATGCAGAATTGGAGTGCAATGGGAAGAGGGGCACGTGGTCTGCCAGAGCCCCCTATCCCCTCGGAGGCCAGGTGAGGGTGTGTGGAGCTAGGCACTGGGCTGCAGGGTAAACACTTGTCTGGAAATCACGGCACACCGAGTGGGCGCTGGGCGAGCCTCTCCATGACTGCACCCTGGACCCTGGGACTGCAATATCTGCTTACTGTTAGGTTTAGCACCAGGGGACACCTGCCACGCATGTTTACATTTCTGCATGGTGACGAGCACAAGGATGAACAAGGATGGAACCTGAGGCTGTATAAGGCGAGGGAATGAGTCTGCAACCTGCCTTCAAGGACATTGTGGACTAGGAGTCGCAGTGGAATGTGGCCCCCGGGAAGCGCCTTACACATATGGGCCCCAGGCGCTGAATAAGTTGAGATGACACCAGCCTGTTGAGAGACCTCTAGACTGAAGTATCAAGGACCAGTTACCATCAAAGTAGCATTGGGGATCCAGCAGGCGTCTTGGGGTGGATGCCTTGCAGGGCACGCGGATAGAGTAACACCCAGCTGAGCGCACGCCTTCCCCCTCCCCCACCTGGGGCAGAATACTGGCTACTATCAACAAAAGAGCCGCTCGCTAGCCGGTATAGCCCTCCTGCGCTCGGCGGCGCCAGGCAGGGGTATGGCAGAACCCCTCCCCGAGCCCCCCCCTTCTCAAATCACCAAAGCGGAACGTGGGGACTTCTCAGCGACTCAGGGCTGGCAGATGAGACTGCTTGGGAAGATGGAAATCCAGAATCAGCTACAGACCCTACTTACAGAGGTTCAGGCTTCGGCCAAAGCACACAGGAAACTAATTCCACGGTCCTTGAGATCAAGAAGGACATACAGGACATGCAAATTCATCTTAAAGGGACAGTCCAGTAAAAAATGTTATTTAAAAAATAGATGGGCAATATAAAAAAAAAATACTAGCACTATTTTTTTTTGAAACTTCCTATGGAAAATTTTGAGCTATTCAAGCTCAAAATTCGCAAAAGCAAGCACATGGGCGCATCCATTTTGTGAAATGGATGCCCGCCTGTGCTGGCTTTTGCGGCACTAATGAAGGAAAAGCCAGCCAGCTGTAGTAAACAAAAGCTACCGCTGGATGGCTTTTCCTTCATTGGTGCCGGGACTCGGAGGACGCGGATCGGAGACCAGAGCAGGAAAGCTGCAGCTGAATCTCGGTAAGTGCTATTTATTTAAAAAAAAATAATAAATAAGCACTAGCTGTGTTTTTTTTCCTAAGTTTTCCGGGCTGGAGGAGCAGCTTTAAAAACATTGTATTTATGTTTGCGGTCGCTTTTGAAGCGACCGCAAACATAAATACAACGTTGTGTTTAAAAACGCTGCGGTTTTTCTTTCCAAGTTTCTCAGGCTCCTCCGGCTCGGAGGAGCCTGAGAAACTCGGAAAGAAAAACCGCAGCGTTTTCAAACACAACCGCGTTGTGTTTCTGCCTGCTGTGGCTATCACTTTGGTGGGGATTGGAACATGATTTTTGACACGTTAGACCGACAGGGTATACCATTGCAGGCTCCTCTTAACCCTCGCAAACAGGCCCTCCTCTCACTTATGTCTGACCTGAGGCTCATTGACATTTGGCGCCATCTCCATCCAAGTCGCCGAGATTACACTTTTTTCTCCAATAGGCATGGGTCATACTCCTGGTTAGACTTTGGCTCGCCCCTGCGAGCGCCCTACCCATGTTCCACACTGCGTGGTCCTCCCATTGACTGTATCCGACCACGCCCTGGACTCTCTTTCGATCAGACTGTCTGACGACCCCCCCCGCCCCCCCCCCCCCCAGCTCGACCGGCGTGGCGGTTGAACTTAAGATCACTAGTCTATCCTGAGTAAGGACATTGACCTGTTCTGGCGATTAAGCCTGATCCCAGGGTATAATTCGGCCGCCTGCTGGGACGTATTCAAAGCCTTTCTCAGGGGACAGTGCATCTTGAGGTGGGCTCACAAGTTGAGGGTGGTGGGGGGGGGGGGTCAGGAGGGGATGTGAGGCTCCAGGCAGGTATTGCACACGCCAAAGCTCGCCACAAGCGGATCCGCGAGCCTAGCACATACGCCCATCACAATAGGTTGAGAGGGGAACTCAAGCAGACTTCGACCCAACACGCTCAAAAGTCGTTCACGAGTTGGTAACAGTCTAATTTCCTAGATGCCCATCAACCTCTGCATCTGATGGCGCTCGCATTGCAGGCCAGGCAGGCCTCATCAAATTGTCAGCATCAGGATAGGGACAGGAGGATTCTCAGGGATGAAGCAGATATCAATAACTGTTTTGTAGAATTCTACAGGGAGCTCTATGTTAGGCCCGCTCCACTTGCCCCAGAGCGCATCTTGGAATTCCTCGCCCCGCTCCAACTGCAGACTGTTAAAGAATCGCAAAGGGCGGCGCAGGACAACATCATGAGAGTCCGTATGGCACCGTTACTGGCCTCTGTTTTCACTGAGGCGGCAGCCTTGGGGAGCCTCCCGAGTTCGATGCTGGTGGCGAATATCATTGATTTTCACAAACCTTGCTGGACCCGCCCAATTTCTCTTATAAACACAGATGCAAAAATCCTGGCCATTGTCTGGCGTGAAGGGTTGATAAGCTACTCCCCCACTTGGTCCATATGTATCAAACGGGCTTCGTTCCTGGGCGCCAATCGGTGGACAACGTCCAGAGGTAACATGTACTGGTGGGGCAGAGGTCCCCTGATGAATTGGTCCCGACAATCGACGCAGAGAAAGTGTTCAATAAGGTACGATGGGACTTAATGTTCAGGGTTCTTGGAAATTAAGGTTTCCCACCGACCATTCTTAACCTCGCTCATCTTTTATACTCCAATCCACAGGCCTCAGTGGTTACCAACAGGCGCACCTCTGAGAAATTTAGCCTCTATTCAGGCACTAGGCAGGGTTGTCCCATCTCCCCTGTTCTTTATGCTTTTTCCATCAAACCTTTAGCGGAGAGGCTACGCATTGATCCACACTGGCGTGGTGCGCTCAGAGGCAAGGAGGAACACAGCATCTCCTTTTATGCAGATGACCTTCTGGAATCTCCCTTTATGCAGATGGCCTAGTGTATGTGCGCAACCCGGGGATCTCCCTTCCTCGCTACACCACCTCCTGCAGGAATTTGGTCCCATGACGGGTTATCAAGTGAACTGGTCAAAGTCAGAGATAATGCCGATGAGACCCGACATTCCTTGGGACCCTGGCGGAGTTTCCCCTTTCCCGCTGCAGAAGCTATCCTTCAAGTACTTGGGGATCCGTATTGCCCCGGACATCAATGCACTAAGACCTAAATTACGCACCTATAGAGGATCTGGCCAAGTGGAATACACTCCCATTGTCACTGATGGCACGTATTAACACATTTAAAATGAACGCGCTTCCAAAAGTGATTTATCTAGCCTTATTGATTCAGTGTGCACCCTCTGTAAAAATGTACAAGGAGTTGGACAAGCGGTTGGCCAGGTTCCTCTGGAAGGGTAAAAACCTACTATCGAGCAGCACGTGTGTTGGGTAAAAAGGTGGTTGGACACGACTGAGATGGCTAGCTGGCGGCAAATGTATGTCTTCTTACTCACGCCATTCACACCAGCAGAAATACTAGCTATCCCCTGCAGAAAGCTGCCGGAACACGTTAGAACCCTTCCACTCTTGGGCCCTACTATCTCCCAATGAGCATAGGCTAATGGGCGCTGACACCCAGGCGGCCCGTCATGGATTTTGGTGCGCAATTCTAACTATCGGTCTTGATTTTATCCTGCATAAACATCAGAATCCTCTCCGGGTGGATATCCAGGTTAACTACCTTTGCAGCGGGGAAGACCAAATGGAATTCTCGGAGGTGAGCGCGGTCCTCCGTCTCCGCCAGTCAGAGTGGTTACAATTCCACACTCTATGTAGAGTGATTGAGTTGAATATTCCCACCCCGTCGCTACACCACACCCCCTTGCTAGTTGAACAGAAAATGGGCCGGAATGTTACAGACTTTGCCAGAATTTGCTCATTTTATACTATTTGTACTCCTAATAACTCTGCACGAAACACAACCCTTGCGACACAATGGGCCGGGGACCTTAAGATCCCTATAGACACAGTGGATGTGGTGAAATTTCCTGGGACTATTCCAGCCGTGTCCTATAACATACGTAATAGGGAAATCCAATACAAATTGATACAAAGGCTATTTTTCGCGCCTTGAAACACTTGTGTATAGG
This sequence comes from Ambystoma mexicanum, assembly GCF_040938575.1. Lineage (NCBI taxonomy): Eukaryota > Metazoa > Chordata > Amphibia > Caudata > Ambystomatidae > Ambystoma > Ambystoma mexicanum. The sequence continues at coordinate 12,806,273 of NC_090925.1, read as the reverse complement.
CGCGTTATAAATGCCATATCATATACTATACTTCTAGTAAACTACACAGGATGGGGCTGGCTCAATCCCCTGCATGTTGGCGACGCTGCAAAGAGCTAGGCACCCTGGGGCACATTATGTGGTCCTGTCCAGTTATTCGTGGTTACTGGAGACCAGTACATGACTTGATCTGCCGTATACTGTACGCAACTGTGGCACTTGGCCCCTGTCCCATGCTCCTTGGCGTAGATGAGGGATGGTACTTGACCCTTGCAGCAAGGCAACTGATCCACATAATCCTATTTTCAACGCGTGAACTGCTGCTCCTGCATTGGAAATCCGCTCAAGCCCCTACCAAACCTGCCTGCCTTGGTCTGATACTTAGGGTCTATACCTTGGAGTGTGCTGGGCTTAGGAGGTGGGGTAGAAATACACTGGCGGAATCAATTTGGGAATTAGCGGTCACTGCTGGGTGACAGGGTTATTGTATGAGCCTTATTCCCTTTCTTGGACCGTGGGCTTTCTGCTTTGGTGATGGTCATTGTCATGGATGTTACCTTGATGTGCTGGGGAGGGGGGGGGACGGGCAGTGGGTTTGAATTTGTGGACAAGGCGTTATTCTCCTATGCTTCATTTCTATGTTTTTTTTATAATGCTAATTGAGGTGGCATTGTGTTCTCTTTATGTGAGGTTGTTTTCTCTGTTTAAAAATCAATAAAAAGTAGTTTCAAAAAAGTCCCTTTTCTTAAGTTCAAGGTTACATCGTTGTTAAACAACCCTCCCAGGTTTCAGGTAACAAAACACAAAAGGGTGTTGAGGCTCCATGCTCAAAGCAATCAAATCTGACTATTCAAGTCTCAGGGATCCCTTCCCCAAATTGTTTCACAAACAGGTGGCCTCTTGATTATTTTCTCAAATTCCTGGGCCCATAGACTTTCATTCTGTTCTTCAGAGATATAGATATATATCAACAACCATTGGAAAATCCTCATGGTGGACCAAGATCTTCGTAATAACCTAAAGACCGGCCCTCAGATAACTTTTAGAAGGAATCGATCTATAAAAGACACTCTGGTTCAAAGTTATATGATCAAAGAAGAAGATACCAACAAGAAAAGCTGGTTATTAAATCAAAAGAAGGGTTTTTTCAAATGCACTCGATGCAGCATCTGCAAGTATGCTAAGAATTGTGGTTCTTTTAAACACCCCATTACAGGCCAAACTGTTTCGATATTGGACAAAATCACATGTGAAACTGAATAGGTTTATGTCCTCACATGTTCCTGCCCAAAAAATGGTACATAGGCAGTACAAAATGTAAATTAAAGATTTGCATACAGCAGCACGTACGAGCCATCATCAACAGTGATGCTAATTACCCTATGGCCATGCACTTTGCAGATTGCCACAACAAAAACATGGAGAGCTTTGGTTTCTTTGGGATTCACAAAATTGATCCAGGTCCCAGAGGTGGTAACAAAGAAAAACGTTTACGACAAAAAGAGACTAGGTACATTCTAGACTTTGAAAGCAAATTCCTGCATGGGCACAATATAGACGAAGAACTGTACACTTTTTTAGGACAATGATGTCTGTGCCACCTGGATTTTCTTCCCTCTTTTGAGTCAACAAATGTATGAATTAAGACAGAATGTTATAATTTCCGCTATAATATGCCACTTTGTAAGATTACAAAACGTGCTTTGTGATTAGGAGTCAAAGTTGGACACTATTTTAATATTTTTATGATTTCTTCCGATTTCTTGGTGATTGTTTCTTTCGTTTTATATTCACACGTGTGATAGTTGATATTTTTAACATGTTGGGAACTGGTGGATTTTAAGGAGCCTTAAGAAATGCAGTGGACAAAACTAGTAAACGTGCAATTTGGTAAAGAATTATACGATTAGGTTCCGTGCGAGACACACTGGATGAAGCAGTTCAATGCATTTTGCAATGGGAAATTCAGAAATGATTTTATGGAATAAGTATGCAACTGATAAGAATTGCTGCTATTGCACCTTGCACTTTATGGATATGTATGCACTTTATGAGTCTAATGCAATTTTGCACAAAACCAACTATGCTGCCAACTGAAAGTTTGTCGTGATACATTGTTATGCTGACCAATACTGCTGCTACTGCACTATGCACTTTACACATTTTAGATCATCAGAGACAGGAACATGATCACAATCATTGCTACTGCATGATGTGGTTTCCCGATATATATTGGCACTTAAGGATTCCAAGGCTTTTATATGAACAATACCATGCTGCTAAATCAGAAAAGGTTTGGCGCTTGTCGCTATTTGCACTATGCACCTTATGGAATCATCAAAATTGTTGCCACTGCATGATGTGGTCTATCGACATGTTGGCACGTAAGGATTCCAATGTATTATTTACGAATAATATCATACTGCTAAATTAGAAAAAGTTTGGCGCTCGTCACCTTTTGCACTATGCACCTTATTAATTGGAGAGCAATGAAGACAGCCACACTATCAGAATGACTGCCATTGTAGTATGCATCATCTTGCTACCCACATATCATAGGATCCCAATGCACTGCGCAGTATAAGAACTGTGCTGCCGATTGTAAGCCAAAGATGGGACAACTGGATCCTTAACCAACATAGCCATTGGTGCAATATGCATTTCATGAAAAACAAAGGTTTCTGAGAAAGTCAATGCTATGCTGATCAATGAAGCCACTAGGCGTTAATCGCACATTGGGGCTGGGTGGCCCATAACCCTGTTAGTGCATTGTGCACTTGTTTGGTAGAACTCTGTGTCAAAATACCGTTAAATGCCTATGTGACTGTTTATAATTTTGTGGCAAGTCGGGCATCTATACGACATTAGATTTGAAATGTCAGATACTGTGTTTTCAGAAATGCACGGAATCCCCAAAACAGAGGATACTCAAGCACAATTCAAAATATTCGATGCACGAGGGGTACTGTTCATGTGTCTTGTGGAGAAAAGCTGCATATAAGAGTCAAAAGCACTACCTCTGTCACATTATAAGATGGCCACCATGCTTTTGCTAGACAAGATGTGCATTGGCTAAGGGAGTCCTTCTATTTTGACTAAAATAATCTCCAGTGTTTCCCGTATGCTCTGCACTAATGCGGCGAGACATATACACACACTTTTCTTGAAGTTACATTGAATTTCGTATTCAACATATAGGGGGTTTTACTTTTCCATTCACTTTTCACATTCAGCATGAGGCAATTTGACTTAATTCTAAAGTTCCCTTTACACCAGGATTCAACAAGTGTTTATTCAGTTTGCTATTCAATAAGTATTGGTTTGGTTTAATGTTCAATTTCATTCAACCCTCTGTTTAATATTTGTTAGTTTAACTTTAATTGGATTGTCCAGCACTCAAGACTTCCAAAATACGTTCTATTCAAGATACGCAACCCTCCACCCAGGTGATCCTCCCCCCGCTTCTCTGCCCCCAGGGTCAGGATCCAAAAGCAGTGGCCTTTCCCTGGCCACCTGAGAAGATGATCAGTAGGAGTGAGAATACCCTTGGGGGTGGTGGAGATGTGTTTAATCATGTGTGTGTACGTGTGCCGCAGCAGCCCAAGCAGACTAATGCTACCGGTCACTGAGGCACCATTCACTGCCCGTGTGCCGTTAGGGAAGATATTCCTGACCTGTAGCAGCCCCACAGCATTTTGCTGTGACAGAACTATTTTACCTTGTTGCTGGGTTTTTATGTGTCTCTATAGTGTATGGTTCAAGTTATAGTTTCCTAAAACTTTTAGGCTTAGGCTGGGTTGCCTGTCTCCCCTGTTAATTTCTCTTTCATGTACTTGTGTGAAGTACTGTTCAAGTAGTAAAGAGGGATTCTTTTCATCCCCCTTACATTTTACATAGTGAACCAGCACACCCCACCTTATGTGGAGGTCTGACAGGGATACAATGGCTCACCCCCCCCCCCTCTTACTTACCCAGTAACATTTTGTTACAATTGCGAGTTTTACATGAATGGCTGGTGGCAAGTGCTTTTACCTTTATGACTTTCATTACTCGCAGGTTGTTAATTCAGCCTTGTTTACGCACAGAAGGACCACCATTTTTCTAAAAAGATGGGCTCCTTTTTTCGCCATTTCTTCTGTGCTTTCCGTTTGAGGTTTTACCCTACCATTCTAGGCAGGAACGACCTCAGAGGCTGTTTTGTCTTCGGCGGGAATCCTTTAGATTCCCTGCCTATGCTCCAGAGGGTCTGGAAAGGCAGGAAGTGAGTGAGGTGTTCCAATCTCTGCAGCCCTTTGTCTTCCAGCATGCCTGAAAAGAAACAACTCCCAGTGGATGGGGGTGGGGAGGGGGTACTCTGGCTGCCCCGATTGGACAGCCAGACCAGCCTTTTCTATAAAATGCAGCAAGAGAATGCAGAGGCTGTGCTGTAGTTCCCAATAGAAACCTCGAAGCTGCCGACATGTCGGCCACTGGAAACAAATCCAATAAAGAAAACGCAGCTGAAACTATTTCCAGTAACCAGAGAGCCTACTGTGTAACTCGAGCCTGCTGTAACACTTCCTTCCAATCAACCTGGGGATCCCGAAACAGACTACCCCGACCCAGAGTCTGGGGCGCTCCTCTAGACTCAAGAAGAACAAGTTACTTTCTTACCTGGTAACGTTCTTTCAATGGGATTGGGTCCTTCGACGTATTCCATATCTATGACAAGTAATCACCTGTGGTGATTACCGGTCATAGATATGGAATACGTCGAAGGACCCAATCCCCTCAAATAACTGCATTTTGAGCCATTCCTCGATGGGCTGTGACCTATCGGGGCTGCAATACCCAAACACCCTGGGACCTCAAGCCAGTGTGCGGTGCACGGTCTTCCGAATTAGCTGAAACTTGGTGGTTTCCTGCTGGAACTCTAGAGACAAGATTTGAGACCTAAAAGTCCCCTCAGAGTGCTGGACCTTGCAAATGACAAAAGTCTAACTGGCGATAAGGAACCTTACATTACCTGTATTTTTTTTTCACCTACCATTGTATTTCTCCTTTAATCCAATCACTGTCCTCCTCTAGGTCATACTGCCTCCATCCAATGACAGCCCTCTTCAGATTTGGTAAGCACATAAAGCGGCAGTATGACCAAAAAGAGCCGCAGAGGGGCCAGAGAGAGGGTTTGCATTGTGAATCCATGCCAGACCCATGCTGGAGAACAATAGTTACAGGTAAGTAAACTTGCTCCAGCATGGGGTCTGGCATGGATTCACATGCTCATGAATAACTACCATAGCAGTACAACATTACACAAATACGGGAGGTGGCAAGACTCAACAGAAGCAATTACTTAAGCCTGGAACAGACTCACCTCAAGCAAACAGGTTGCGTAACACTGCTTGGCTGACTCTGAACTCCTGCCTGGAATCACTGTCAACACAGTAGAATTTAGTGAAGGTGTGCGTGGACCACCATGTAGCAGCCCTGCAGATGTCGAGCAGGGGCACACCAGCTAGGAACATTGTCGTAGCAGCGATCGCTCTGGTGGGGGGGTTAATAGAGGAGAGGGGATCTCGGAGGGGGGGGGAGGGGGGGGGGCAGCGGTTGGTTAGCCAACCGATTACAGTGCATGATGCAGCCAGAGATTCATCTTGAGATGGAAGACTTGGACAAGGCCTTCCCATGGTTCACAGGACCAAAGTTCACAAACAGTTGTGAAGTCTACCGAAACCTCTTCATGCGTGTCACATAGAGCTTCAGGGCACAAGCAAAGTGTACCAAGTGCAAGGCCCTTTCTGCCAAAAACGAAGGTTTCTGGGGGAAAACCTGGTAGAAACAAAGGCTTGTTGAGGTGGAATTTGGACAGAACCTTCGGCAGGAAGGAGGTGTGCATACACAGCACCACCCTCCATTCATGGAAAGTTTGGTATGTCTGCTTGCGGGATAGGGACTGGCTCTTACCTACCCTTCTGGCAGAGGTGAAGGCCACCAGGAAAGGAGTTTTCCTCAAGAGAAACTTGAGCAGGCCTGATGCAGAGGCTCAGTTGGGCCCCCCACCCCCATGAGCCTCATATGAACCACGTCAAGTTCCCATGCGGGAGCAGGAGCCTTCACCAGCGGGAAAGATCAGAAAAGCCCTCTGAGAAAGAGTCGGTAGGCCCAAAGAAGATCTTCCTGGTGACCTGGTGATAGCTGCCAGATGTACCTTGATAGAGGCATGCGCCAGCCCCGCCTTGGCCAAGGATAGCAAATACGGCAAGATCTGTGGGGCCGTGACTCTCAAAGGGGTAATCTTCTGTGACCGGCACCACATAGAGAAACGCTTCCACTTATGACCGTAGCACTTCAAGTTCGACGATGTTAGGGAGAAGTCTCATTTCTGTGCTAATTCACTTCAAACTTAGAGACCCCCAGCTCTTGTTGCTGGACTTTACGACTTTTCAATTTCCTCACAGAGGGAGAGACCTTTTTCTCACCCTCACAGGTACTTCTGATCCAATTTGTTTCTTGGTTTTTGGAGTCTGACAAACTCCATAGGCATCTACCTTATGTATTGTGCCACAGCAACTTCAGTACAATGTCACACAGAAGTCCTTTGGATTTCTCATAAGGTTTAAATACCTTCTCTTGGGTGATCTACTGTTCCCATTCCCAAGAGAAAGTGAAATGGACTTCACTTTCTCCTATGTAGGTACAGCACACCCCATTTTATGTGGAGTGCTGGGGGATTCCTTAGTAGCCCCTTTTCATACTTGCTCATGTAACATTTTTTCATGTTACCCTCACTACTTTTAATGGCTGGTGGCAGTGGTTTCATTTTTCTACCACAGGCTGAATGCTCAACTGCAGTACAGCACTCATGGGTGATGATTGTGTCAAAATGGCCTGATCTTTTTTGCCATTTCTTGTTACGATAGGTTACTTAGAACGCCCTTAATACCCAGAGGTTTCTAAGTGCGTTAGTGAGTCTTTTCTTGGGTTTTACTCTGCGCACCATACATGGTTTAACACCGCTTTTCGTTTTGCCTTTGGCGGGCTTCAGTAGTGAAACCTGCCTCCGGCTCCAGTGTGTCTGGCAGGGCAGGAAGTGAGGGAGGTGCCCCAAACTCCCGCTCCTTAGTCTCCTTGGTTACCTGAATGCACCCAGTGCCGATTGGCTGGCTGGCTGACTGTCCTTGCAGGACATCAACCTAGCTGTGTGAGTGACAGCTGGGCTGTTCATGAATGGGAGAAACCTGCATAAAAGCAGAGGCTCCTTGGACTGAAGACAGAGTTGACTACTGGACGAAACATCCGAAGAAATCGTGAAGAGAAGCTTGCTGCATCCTCCAAGACGGTTGAGCTGCCTGGTGAAGCCCTGCTGCTGTGCTGAAGCTCCAATTCCGAATCGACTAGAGAAGCCCGGAACTGACAACTTTTTCCCTTGGGTTAGTGGGACCAACTAAACTAACCCAAAGACCAAATTTGCTGGAGGACCTTCCCTAACTGGCTGTATTTCGTTGCTGCTGCTGGACCCGAGTGCCGGGGGGGTTCTAGAAAGCTGCGGTCGAGTATCATCTTTAAAGCAGACTGAAGCTCCAGAAAGATCCCGAGGACCCTCCCAAAGCAGGACAACCCAAGCTCTTCAAGTGTCCAAGATCCGTCGTGGTGCTATTTGCCGGTAGCTGAAACCGTGAAGTGCCGCTGATCTGAAAAGAGCCGGTAGCCGCCAGCCACCTTTTAACTGCTAGGCGTAGGCCTCTCCTACTACAGAGGACTCTCAAATCTAGCTGGATTAGTATAGTAATCATTTGGTCGCCTGGATCTCAAAGTTAGCAGTGTTGTAGACCTCTCCCACTATACAGGGCGCTCATATGTGACTGACAAATTCACATCTAGAAAGCATCATCGTGGAGAGGGACGGATCACTGGCTGATTATTGTGGAGCGATACTGTGATTAGGGGCTTGCGCCTCATGAGATGAGACAGTGATTGTCAGTTACGCTCATTAGGACAATTCTGTAGTTACAAGCTATATCCTTCCTAACACCACATAGTTGGCACACTGTAGTGAACCTCGTCCTGGGAGACGCACATTAAGGACAGCCACTGAAAACACCCAACGATATAACCCTACCAAACCTCCCTACCTTACTCAAAACGGCGACCGAGCAATCCAGCAATACCAGCTGACAAGACCCACTTATAGACAGAGCACTAACTTGTAGCAGACAATTCCCTACACCCAGTACTACACCACTAGACAGCTGGACCAATGCAAAGAATGAACTCGGCATCGACAAACAAAGACCAAAACAACTCTCTAGCTCAAAATGCTGTGCAAACGACCTGGACCGAGGGAAAGAAAAAGCAGACACACACACCTGAACACCACCGAAGACAACTGCAGAACACACTCCCACAGACAGGAATGACAACTGAACAAATGCTGAGAGAAACCCCTCTACACCTCGCAAACAACCAGTCACCAGAACAAACCGACCCAATGTGCGAATCAACAGCAGACAACCGAACAGAAGAACGGACAACGCTAGAAATAAAAACAAAATCGATGCAATAACACCTTACATTACCAAAACAAGAGGAACTTCCACTCGACACCCACAACCTTTTGAAGAAGAACCTGATGAAAAAAAAAACAAGACTGAACCTAGAACTTTGAAGACACAGACGCTTCTGTACCAACACCTCAACTAGAGATCGACCTGGAAGGAAACGTTAACACCAATCAGAAGACTATTGTTGTGATTACCTGTTCTGGAGATGTGGCCATGTGTATGTCTGAGTCTGGAATGTCAAGTATGTAGTGTTCCAAGTGGAATATTTTGATGCGAGTGCTGGTTCCTGAAGTGTCAGTTGGAAACTAAAGCTGGGTACAGGGGGGCCGGTGGATGTTTCTTTTCCCTAAGAACCTGTCTTTTATGTAATCTTAGGTACTAACCTGTATACCTCAAACCTACTAAAGCCACCCAAGTCAACCAAGGCTCCCGAGTGATTATTTAACCGTAAAGTTACTATTCAACAACTACCCCAACAAAGCCCAACCCAAACTACACCTTTAAACTCCACGGCAACCTAATAAATGCAAGATCCATGTCAAAACACTCGGAGATCTTTGACCCTCTCTATGACCATGGCATTGACATATTCATCACAGAAACATGGCTGGGAGAGAACTACAAAATCACACTCCAAAGCTGCCTCCCAACCAACTTCAAATGCCTTCAAGTAAACAGAAAAAAAAAGAAAAAGAAAAAAAAATCAAAAAGGAGGAGGCCTCGCAATAGCATTCAAAGTACACCTAAAAATAAAAACAGACTAACCGCTCAACATCAGCAACTGCGAAACCATGGTCATACACCTATCAGCAAAATCAAAAATCAACCTCACATTCATCCTGGTGTACAGACCACCGACATACGATGCAACCTTTGTCGATAACTTAATAAAAGCCATTACCAACATAGCCATCAAGCATGAACAGCTAATTATCCTGGGGGACTTCAACATCTGGTTTGAAGAAAGACACGCCAACTGCCAAAACTCACTGATTGACCAGCTGTTGTAGTTTCATGGTTGTAAGTTGGGGCAACACACTCGGCAGGACACACACTTGACGGAATCTTTGCCAAGGAAAAACTTATCACCACGGCACCACTGATACAAATACTGTGGTTCGACCATCTCACCATCCCATTCATGATCAGACTACCAACTCAATTATGCATCCAGCTGCCCAAACTCACAACCACCACAAAAAGAAACTGGAAAACCGTAAAAGCAAGCAACCTATTCGAATGACTGGAGATGACCACACCATCAACTACAGAACTAGAGCTGGCTGACCCAGACGGGAAAGCAGAGCTACTGCACAAATGGATTGCTGATACAATTGGAATCACCACCCCGGAAAAACCATTCAACCCCTCAAAAAAAAGAGCAATGGCAAAATGGTTCACCCCACTACTAAGCACCATGAAAAAGGACAAGAAGATGGAACTGGAATGGAGCAAAGACTACAACCTAGACAAGAAAATATTGTTCCAGAAACAAAACCGCACATACAAGAAGGAAATACAAAAGGCGAAAAGAAGGCATTATGATCACAGAATCACTAATGCCACCAACACACAAAAAGAAATGTTCTACATCATTAAAGAAATGAGAAACCCACCTGGCTGCAACAACACTCCAAACCCCTCAGAAAAACTTTGCAACTACTTGGCAGACCACTTCAGGAACAATATCAAAGACATCCAACAAATCAGACCAATCATAACACTCAACCGACCGGACCCAACAGAGAGCCACAGCACAAACTCCAAAACTTTCCTGAAATGTCAGCAGAGGCATTAGTCTTGTTTGTAAAACACAGCAAGAAAGCAGGATCACCCATGGGTCCCGGTCAGTGCTCCGCCCCCCCCACTCCACCCCCACAAACCCATCCCCCCCTCCCCAAACACCCCGGACATCTACAAATCAATCCTGGCACAAGGAATGCCATCACAATACTACAGAAACCTCAAACCTCTCACTGGCAACAGGAACTGTACCAAGAACCTTCAAATCAGCATCTATCAAACCGCTTTAAGAAAAAAACAAGTAGCGACGTAGAAGACCTCTCCAACTACAGACCGATTTCAAACATTCCCTACCCAGCAAAACTCCTTGAAACTTACGTCTAGAAATTAACCCACGAACATGTAGAGACACACCGCCTGCTAGATCAAGCACAAGTCGGTTTCAGACCCGCAAGAGGAAATGAAACAGCACTCCCATCTATCTGGGATGACCTACAAACTCTGACTCCAACACAACCTCAGCACTGATTCTGCTCGACCTCTCTGCAGCCTTCAACACAGTTAGCCATGACAACCTAACCAAAAGACTAGAAGGCATAGGCATAACGGACATGGCACTACTCTGGATTAAATAATTCCTAGAACACAGAACAGAAACAGTATGGATTAAACCCTTCAAATCCACCCCACGAGTTGACTGTGGAGTACCGCAAGGGTCCTCAATCACCACTCTACTTCAACATCTACCAGACCCCAGTAATCAGAATCTTCAAAAAGAAATACAAAATGAAATGCTATAACTACGCAGATGACACCCAAATCATCTACAAAATCAAAGACACCCAAGCCGATCACTCAACCCTAATCGAGTGTCTAAAAGAAGTCTTCAACTGGATGAACGCCAACAACTTGAAAATCAACCCAGGAAAAACAGAAATCATGATTATATTCCAAAACCAAGAGACCACCACCTACATTCCATGGCCAACAGAAATGGGAACCGCACCAACACCATTTAAGGTAGTAAAAAATCTGGGAGTCCTGATGGACAACACCCAACCTTAGAACCACAAATAAATGCAAGAATTCAGAAATGCTTCTTCCTCCTTCACACAGCAAGAAGAATCTTACCCTTCCTATCCTTCACCCACAAAACACTCACAATCTTAGTCCTCATCATGTCAAGAATCGACTGTGCAAACAGCCTCTCTCTTGGGATGCCAGAGTACCTCCTGAAGAAACTACAACAGATACAAAATACAGCAGCCAGTCTCCTCCTCAAACTATCCAGAGGAGACCACCATCACTCCAGCAGTAAAAACACTGTACTGGCACCCAGTCGAATATCGCATCACCTTGAAAACAATGTACATAACACACATGGCAATCAGCAGAAAGGGAGCTCAATTCCTACAAAAGAAAAATAATCTACAAGCCAACGAGACTCCTCAGATCAAGCAACGAAATCCGCCTGGAACAAAAACCATAACTTAAGAAATAACTTAGGGGCTCCTTCTCCCACCTAGCAGCAAAAACCTGGAACATCCCGAAAGAACTAAGAAACACTAAAGACCAACTACAACTCAAAACGACTAAAAACCTGGCTCTTCAACATCAAAGATTCAAATTTATTAAGCTAAACAATCAAACAGGAAAAACACATATCAGGATGACATAATTTCGGATGACACAATCTAGAACCGACTAAAGGAAACTCCTACTACAATACGAGACACTATGCCAGGCCAAATAGGGGACAAGCGACGCCTACGAACACAAAAATCAGCATCCCTAGCCAACTCCAGCCAACAACATCACCCGCTCCATAACTGCCACCAGATATACTTGAATAGAGTTGTGTGAATTTTAGCACTTGGCACACCTGAACTAAGTTGTGGACATTGGCATGGGCCTAGACTGGATGGAGTTGTGAATGATGGCACCTGGAGAGAATACGAAAGTTTAACGCCTCGCTTCCAGACAGCAATGCCAAATAACCAATCCACTAACAATTTCACCCTCTGCAAACACCTCTCAAACTCGAACCAAACAACCCTACAACACAAAAATCCGCACAAACTTCACTACACTGCAACAAAACAAACCACACAGACTTGCACAACAGCACACTACTACCGACCGGAAACACCCCAAGCCCAGCCAACGGAGTTACCAGGCTGAGGCCGCCAACAGCACATCACTGCTCTCTTGCATTATCCAGCTTATTAACCACCCCACACCCCGGTTCCCTTTTTCATAGCCGCCAGGGAGGTGAGGGGGGGGGGGGATCACTCCGCTGGTGGAAGTGCACGGTACAAATATCCTTTAACATTATATACGGCACTATCATGTGCACCGCTTCTGCTTTCTTCACCCATAACAGCTTTACGCTAGTCTCTAAAGTATCCTCTTCACCATTCACTACTGTATACCTATTCACCCCATAGCAGGAACGGAACTTCCCTTAGTCCATTGTCCTTATACCATGTCCCTGTTACGTAGAATTCTCACCCACATGCTAAATTCCCCTCTACCTTAGAGCCCTCCAGCTCTTTTGCTATATTTTGGGACTTTGAACTTTTCAATGTGTTTTACTTTTGTGTTCTTTGGATATGGAGTTTTAAAACAACTCCATAGGCATCATCTTTTTCTTGTGTGTCACAGCACCTTCGGTGTAGTGGCACAGTGAGGTCTTTCAGACTTCACAAAGGTTTAACTACCTTCTCTGGGATAGGTAACCCCTCCAGCACTCAATAGGAAGATAGTGTGTGCTGGTCTAGGAGTTTAAAAAAAAAGACTAGTAAAGTCAATTTCACTTTACATTCTTTGGGAAACAGTTTATCCCAGAGAAGGTAGTTAAACCTTTGGGAAGTCTAAAAAGACATCCCTGTGTCACTGCACTGAGGGTGCTGAGTAACACACATGAAAAGATGATGCCTATCGAGTTATCTTAAGACTCCATAATCATGGAACACAAGAGTAAAACGCACATCAAAATACAGGAAAGCGTGGGGGGAAAAAGGTTCACACGCTTTCCAGGCAATATTCCCTCTAATTATTTTTCTCTATGTGCGGAACTGGTTGGCTATTGTGCACACATTTTCCAACTGACTAAAGAGTTAAACCGCTTTGTGAGCTCCTGTTGCAGAAGAGAGTTTGGAATGGAATTTCCTCTTCCCAGCCACTGCGATTCTTTAAAAATCTTACTTTTTCCAAACACATCGGCTAAAATAAAATGTCATATGTGATTATATATGAAACACCAGTCCAAGACTTCAATATCTGCCACAGTACCTTGCAAACATACTTCTGCGCAGAGAAAAATGTCAGCCTCATTACGAGTTTGGCAGTAAGTGGTAAAGTTGGCGATAACTCCATTACTGCCACCTTTACCACTATGCCAAATTACGATTTCGGGCCTGGAGTGGTGGATTTGCCTCCAGGAAAATCCTGGAGGTAAATCCTCCAACTCAACGCTGAAATAGTCGGAATTTCTGCTGTGGTATGGACTCAATATGAATGGGGAATTACACCGCCACTACCAGTTGTAATCCGGCGGAAATTCCTCCGGACCAAGTGGCAATAACCGTAATTCGTTTGGGTGGTATTCTGGCGGATTTACACCGGGATACCGCCCCAAGACGTAATGAGGCCCTATATGTTTTATGCCAAATAAAATAGAAAATCACTCATTACAAAACACATATCTCTCGTCATAACTGATCTGGCTGTCAAGAAACTCAGACAATACATTTGCTGATGGATTAATGGCAATTAAAAGCAATGTGACAAAAACATGATGAAAGGAGTTCAAGTGCCACTTCAATGAAGTAATTCAAGGGCCAGGAGAACATGCTTCTAATAATGTGTGTAAGGACGATAATTGCATCAGAATAACTGCACCTTAGACTATGATGATCAAAAATTCCCGTGCCTCTGCTTACTAGCCACATTACGTTCTCTTGTGGGTAGTGATAACATCAGCCTTAGAGCTAAGAGACATATGCACCATGCATTTTTACTCCCTAAAAAATGTACCTAACAAAAATGAGAAAAACAATGAACATACCATTGCTTCAACCCGCAGAGCTCCACTGATATTTTTTTGAATTAGTGAGCAGTAGAGCAGTGGCATAGGAAGGAAGGAACTCCAATAATATTAATGCCCGATCTCAAAAGTAATCTTATGGGGAAAGAATATCTTTAAATAAGCAGAAAGTATCCCTATTGGCAAAGCTAATTACTTTACTCCCTGAAAAATCATTTGACTCCAAGTAGGGAGCAAACTCTGATTAGAGCCCTGCTTGTACCCCTGACATAGGGAGTGAAATGACAGGGCACATAATACAGTGTATAATTGTGCCAACCCTTCCACACCACAGCCTAGATAAAATTAAACAAGAGCCTTACTGAGGTTTAACAACTGATTGAGTGCCTTCTTCTGCAACTATTTTCTTTGTGATCAATTAAATAAGATGCGAGAGACTGCACACACAGAACACGTGGTTATATTGAAAATCCCTCAGCAGTTGAGCATAGAAAGAACAAAAAGGTGCTGTTGTCTAGATGGGTACTAGAATTTGCTATAACAAACACACAACACATTTCCTACTGCCGAATCATCCGACTTGGTCTTTGAAATTTGCTGCTTTGTTCATCACCAGCAAGGAGTTATGCTTTAACTCATACCCTTCCCCGGCCCCTGTGCTTGCCTCCAATACTAGTTGATAGAGCACTGTAAAAAGTGAAGTAGTGTAGCAGTAAACACTCACTGGGATATTTTCAGACCCGCAATACTTTGCAAGCAAGCTATCTTTAAATGCGTCGACATATAATGTACATTTTAAGAATGCCATGACTCTGCAAGTAAACAATTCTTTGGCAGTGCATGCAAGATTGTTTGCAACATACCCCACCCTTATATCATTGTGTAGGATTGCACAAGTGCTCAGTGAAACTGTTTTTGTATAGAAGCGAGTTACCATCTAATGTGTGAAGGTCTATGCCCAAAGGAACTCTGAACGCTAGTAAACGATGCAGATTGTGTGAAAAGCACTGTCTGAATATCCGGTGCCCTGATACTATGGACAAGTAATGTTATCCCTTGTAGGCTATGTAAAAGATATTGCAATGGCGCTATCTACTTATAGGGTAATGTTAGTAATGCTAATGTAGTCACGCGGAGCATCACATTTGTCTTTTCAAAATCTTTAGAGGGTACATTAATATTTGAGTTTTGTAATCTGTTACCGTACATGACATATGTACAAAGAAGAGGAAGTATGGGATTTGGTTACACATCCAAGTAGCTTGCCTACTTACAGTCAGTATCCGATATTTGGGCTGGTTGTGCAATTACATAGTGTGGGTGATGCTTTTGGTAAGGCACAATGAGTGACTGAAATTCTGGCGCGTGAACGTTATTCATGTTACAACAAACATAAAACAAGTTGATGTAGGTACACGTCTGCTAAGCTTTCACAGAGCCAAGAGAGGAAGAGTCAAGGTTGTCCGGTAGTAGCTTAATGTGTTCTGGGGCAGAAGTTAGAGTCATAAGGTAAAAGTGTGGTAGAGTCAGGTTTAGGAGTCATGGGTGGGGAGGGAACATTTTTAATGTGTGCAGGCAGATCTTGGTTAGATTCTTCGGTTCATTTTAGTGTAATGCAAATTAGCAGAATAGCAAGACTAGTTGCTTATTTTAAGAGAAAGACAATTTAAGGTAATTGTTGTGGCTTGCGCGTTACTAAATCTTTGTGAATAGGTGAGAATAGTCTGTGTGTGCTGCTAAAAATCTTATAAGCAGCACCCAGAAGGAAGCAGGGCAAGCGCACAGCTTAGAGGGAACATTGTTTCCAGGTAAAAAAATAAAGTCCTCAAAATCCAGCAGAGTTGCTGGGGGTCTGTAAGGTGGAGGGAATTAGCACATTTGTAACGCGCTCCAGACCCAAGGGTATCAGGGTGCGACAGTTACAGGGAGGTTTACAGCTAAGTTACATAGATAAATAAATTAGCATTACGGGCACATACAAGCACAGCATAGTCTCAGATAACAGTGGTCATTGAGATTATGCATCAAGTTACTGTCCACGAGGTGTTTGAATCTAGCAGAAAACATGGCTTGAGTTAGATATCAGAAGATTGGAGCCAGTTGATGCATTTAGATCTGAAGTTCTGATATGGATGATCTTCTCGGATAGCAGGAGGCAGGGAGTTCCAAAGCTGGGCTGCTTTAGTGGGGAAGCTGTTACCGCCTACCTTAGAGAGTTTGAATCTGGGGACAAGGAGGGAGTTGCAGTGGGCTAATCTGGAAGGTCTAGTGGATGTCCTTTTGTTGAACCCCTCGGCCAAATAGCTAGGGGCAGCGTTGTTAAGTGATTTGTGACTAAGGGACAATTTTCAGTTTGATTTTCCCATTGGTCAAGAGCCAGTTTTGCCGCCTCATCTCAGAGACATGATCTCTTTTGGCCATACCAAGGGCCACTCTCAGGGCGTTGTTTTGGGGTGTTTGGATCTTCTTGACTAAGGCCTTGTTTGAGCCTATATAAAGGGTGTTACAGTAATTGAGCCTAGAAAGGATGAGGGCTCTGGCCAGGATGATGCAGCTGTTTGAGAGGAAGGGTTTACCGGTTCTGATGCGTTCACAAGTGTAGCGAGTAGTGGAAGCCAGCATGTTAACTTGTTTGGTGAAGGAGAGGGTTGAGTCGAGATAGAAGCCAAGGGTTTTCACCTCGCTGGCCAATTTGATGAGGTTGCCATCAATTATAAAGGCGGTGTATTCAGTCCCAAGTTTTTTTTTTAAGGTTGGTGGAGGTACCTAGAATGAGGAGTTCTGTTTTGTCATCATTCGGGCATAGACCACGATTGGCCATCCATGCCTGGATGACGATATACACCCTATTCACCAAGGCCAAATCCTTACCATAATCCCCAGAAAGTGGGAGAAGACTTTGGGTAATATCGGCATAATTAGTGTAGGCGATACCGAGATTGTCCAAATCATCGAAAAGGGGCTTGGTGAATATATTGTATAACGTGGGAGAGACACGATCCCTGGGGAACGCCACATGCGATAGGGATGCGGTCTGCAGCTGCTGAAGGCAAGAATACCTGCATGATGGTTTCACTGAGGAAAGACTCAATCCAGGTTATGGCCTCCCTGGAGAAGTGAGCAGCTGAGTCTAGGTGGCTGCATAGGACTCTGCTCAACAGGTGACTGCAGCCGAGAGATCAAGGAGGAGGAGGAAGAGGGAGGGGGGGAAGGAGGAGGGCTGTTTTCCCATCTCTTAATTCATCAACTTGGGTCTTTAAGTCAATGAGAACTGTCTGTGCCGTGTTGTGAGTGAAAACCAGATTGACTGCTTCCAGGAGGTGGTGTAATTCCAAGTATTTCTCGATTTGTGTGTAGGCGACCTTGAGGATTTTTAGTAGATAGGATACGGTCGTTATAGGCCGGTAATTAGTGTGAATTAATGGGTCAAGTGTTTGTTTTTTTAGGAAGGGAAGCACCCATGATTCTTTTAGGTTGGCGGAGATGGTGCCGGAGGCAAATGAAGCATTAATGACTATAGAGACATCTCTTGCTGTGTCCTTGATAAGTTGGGCTGGGCAAGGGTCACCTTGGCAGTTGGATTGTTTGATCGAAAGTATAACCTTTCGACCTCAAGGACGGAGATTTAGAAAATTTGAAGCGAGTGGGAGGTGAGCTGGGAGTGGTTGGTGTCTTATCCTTGGACTGTGTAGTAGTTGGATGGGGAGTGTGCGGTGGCGGAGGGTTAGTTCAAGGAGGCTTTTTTCAGGGCTGGAGCGTAGTAATTTTGTTGGAGAGCGCATGTTGAATGTCAGTGCACCGGTTTGTCTTTGGTGCATATGTCTGGTGTGGAAATACGGGATTCTATCTCTGAGGATAGTGAATAGCTCCTTCATGCTGGTATTGGCTTGGGAGATCCTGGTGTTGTACAATTCTTTTTTTGCCAGGCAGATTTCTTTTTTGTAGAGGGTGGAGATCTTGGAAGTTTGGTGTTGAATTCCGATGGGTGTAGTCGCCAAGCTGCCTCAAGTTTTTTTTTTGGTCTTAGATCTTTGAGGTATGGGTGAACCAATTGTTCAAGTGAGTTTTGGGTTTGCTGGGTGTAAGTTTGAGCGGAGCAATTATGTCCAACGTTGTCGTCATGATTTTATTGTATTCATCAACCAGCGTGCCTGGGTCAGTGTTATCTGGAAGGGAGTTGAGCGCGGGGAAGATGGCTGTGATGTTCTTTTTGCTTCTGGTTAGGGTGGGTGGGGCATTGGGGATAGTGAGGGGGAGCGGTCTGGTGGTGGAGAGGTCAAAGGACACAATGGAGTGATCTGTCCAGGTCAACAGGGAGATGGAGGTGACGTTAGCATGACAATTTTAGTCCGTTACCTATTCTAGTATTCTTCCTTTAATGTGAGTGGGTGCGGAGACTTGTTGGCATAGGCCAAGTTCAATCAAGATGGTGGCAATGTTCAGGGCAGGTTTATCAAGAGGATCATTGAGACCCAAGTTGAAGTCTCCAAGGAGTAGGACTTGAGATGAGTTTTTGAGGTTATTGGAGAGTAAGGAGGAGAGGTCTTCCTCGAATGAACCAATGGGTCCAGGTGGTCGATAGCCCAGGTGTAGGGTTAAAGTTTGTGACTTGGCCAGAGGTAGTTTGAGAGTGCTTCACATGATTGGACAGTTTGAGAAGGGGCAAGTCTCATGGCGAGGCTGACTTTAAAAATGATGGCGATGCCACCTCCTCGGGACTCCTGTCTATCTTTACGGAGAATACTGTAGCCATCAGGCACAGCTAACATGAGTATGGGTCCTGCTGCAGCATGCAGCCATGTCCGTTAAGACGAGAACGTCGAGGTTATCAGCTAAGATCAGATCTGCAATTTCTGTGGCTTGTGCTATCAAAGACCTAGTGTTTAGAAGAGCCCCCTTGAGGGTTGGTATATGGGCGTCTTTGCTTGCAGTCTGGTATATGGGGTCAGAAGGCTTAGGATGACGAGCTGCGCACTGCTTAGCGGTGGGCTTGCTGACTGGGCAGTTGTGGGTTTTGGGCTTGGAAGTGTTGGCTTGATGAGTGGTGGCTAATCACGTTGAGACTGGATGAGAGTCTGGCTGAGGGTTCAAATAGCTTGGCCAGTCTTGATCTAAGTCTGGCGTTCCTAGTGGTTGTATTGCAGGTATAGGAGGTTTCTTGGCTCCGTCTAGAGATGCTGGATTTGTGTCTGGTGGCAGATGTAGTCAGTGTGTGGCAGGTCGGGCTCAAAGGGGCACAATGTGATAGTGAGGATGGCTACCGTACCTAGGGCGGTAAGGCAGGCATACTAGGATGATAATTTGGGTCGCAGAGGGCCATGTATCACAGGGCTTGGTAAACTGTGGAAAGGGCTAGTTCAAATATCACACAAGGCTCGGTAACACAGTGGAGGTAGGCCAATTCAAATATCACAGTGGAAAAAGTAATACAGAGTAATAAGCCAGTTCAGATATCACACAAGGCCAGGTAACAATGATTATTGATCTAGGTGATGATGGCACAGAAGTTAGGCTGGACAGGTTGCGCAGTCGCCATGTGCTGGAGTAATCTGCTTCTAGATATTGTTGAAGAGGCAGGTTGTATGTATTATTGCAAGCGTGAGAGATAGCGAGACTGTGCGATAACCAACAGGCATAAAATGGTGGTTTGGATTTATGGATGGGGAATGTTACATTTATGAGAATTCTCCCTAACTACCAAGTATTTTTCTATTGGTTTGACCATGCATCTGTGTGTAGCTGCCGCCATGTAACATGGCTGGCACCATGCATTTGCCCATTGATTTGGACCATGCATCTGTATGTAGTTGACGCCGTGTAACATGTGGCTGGCCCCATGTATTTTCCCAGTAATCCTTAGTGTAATCTGTAGCCCTTAATGTAACTGCAACTGTAACCATATACTTACGTTAAAGCGCCTCGATACCCCAGGGTTATGGTGTGCTATAGAAATGTCAAAATAAAAAATATATATTTCTTAAAGTCCTAGTGAAAGGGGCCACTGTCCCGTCTCTCCAAACTTGATTTGCTGCTCTGCTTTAGTCACAAAATATGCCCCTATGAACTCAACCCATTTGCTCCCCGGGATCGGGTTGGTTAGGTTACTTCTGTTCTCCCCTTTAGCCTTTGCCAGCATTCGCCAGATGATCCTAGTGTTTGCACTAACAAGTGCTGCAAAAATCTGCTGCCAACGGCTATTTAGCTCAGAATACCTTCTCCTTTTCAACCAGCACTTATATACTCTTATTTCCTTATTCTGGCCTCCCGAGTTAGAGTGGACTGTTCACCTCCAACTTTCCTCCATGTTCACCGCATCTTTCTTTTGGTGTCCCATATTTCCATGTTAAAGATCTTACCCTCCTTTCCTTCCTGTATAATCACCTGCTTGGCCCTCACCACCCCAGTTTCCCAGCCATACTCCGAACTGGCCCACAGACCACCCCTCCCGACATGCCGATGCCTGTTCAAGATGCAGATTCATATACCTGGACGCCCTAGTTATGCTTTTAGGTGTTTCTCCCACGGTTTAACGCCACATCCCACTCTCCGCCCCCCCCCTCCTTACACCTTGCGGTCCCCGTTTGACTGCCATCAATAAGATCAGCATGTAATGATCGCTGAACTGGGTCTCTCGGGCTTCCAGTCCCTGGACTCTTTCGGAGCAAGCATTGGTGCCAAAAAAGAAGTCCAGTGTTGCTCGTTTCTTACCCATGGTCCAGGTGTTCTGACCCAGGATATCACCCAGGGTCAGACCACTGTTCATCCACACACTGCATTCTCTTAACATATCGAGCCATTGTCTCCTGTTTTTGTTTTCCCTGGGGTTCTTCATTTTACTAACTGGCTTAACACATCTGTATACCAGGCCGTCTTCTCTGTCTCTACACCAGTCATTTAAGTCTCCCCCAACAAAATGAGAGCAATATCACATTGAATGTGTCAGGTAGAGGTAGGGAACCATTTTCATCTAATAAGTACGTGTACCCGCTGGTATTCCAAAAAAGATTATAGAATCTACGTCCGCCCATGTGGGCAGTATTAGGTATGTAAATGTAGTTGCAATTAAGTTTCAGGGTGTGAACGAGTAGGACTCGACTAAGGGTGTCAATTAGCAGGATTATACCTTCAATTCCAAACTATTAAATCAGAACATCTAGTGTAGATTAGCAGAATAAATTTAGACCTCAAAAAGCACATTAGCAGTAGCAGAATAGCACAGTTCAATTATACGTTGCAGCGGAAGCTAGCAGAATTATACGCTTGGGTACAAAAGAATTAGAGTGATAATATTTTATTTCTATTGCGCTCGTACACAAGTGTTTCAGAGCACGACAAGGGAGGGGAACAGGGGAGAACAAAACAGTGGTCTTACTAGGCCCAGTGACATTGAGAATGCGCAAGTGTATGGTAGAGGGGGAGGGGAAAAGTACATGGAAGGGGGGAGAAATAAAAGTGTGAGGCAAAGGAGAAACAGATTAATAAATATAGGCAACAAACAGTAATGCAGCCAGCAATTTGCAAGTGCTAGGTTTAAGGCAGCAGACAGGTTAGGTCTGATAAGTGCAGCAAGAAAAGGGGGGCTATATGGGTACAGATACAGACCGCAGTGCAAGGGGTGGCCCGGAGGCAGTGCGGAAGGGTGGCAGGGTGAAAAGGTACCTTGGCCCGGAGGGCAGAGGGTGGCCAGGTGCACGGTGCCAAGAGAGCACAGATCAGCAGGGGAGAAGGGGAGCACAGGCAGAAGAAAAGAGGAAGGTCTTGAGGTGCTTCCGGAACCAGAGATGGTTCTCCTCAAGTTTTAGAGTGGCAGGGAGGCTGTTCCAGAGGGAGGCCCCAGCCAAAGAGATCTACCCGCAGCTTGTTTCTTTGAAAAACGACTGACCCTGAGGGAGTTGGAGGTAGAGGAGCGAAGAGCTCGAGAGGAGAGGTATTTGCGGAGGTATAGCTGGAGGTATTTTAGATCCAGGTCCCAGAGAGCCTTGTGGACAATGCAGAGGGTTTTGAATTTAATCATTGCATCCACTGGGAGCCAATGGAGAGATTTCAGAGCTGGAGAGATACGATCCCAGGCCTTGAGGCCAAGGACAAGTCTGTCCTGAATTAGTTGCAGAGGGCGGAGAGTAGAGGCAGGTAGATTTAGAAAGAGGCTGTTACAATAGTCCAACCTAGAAAGAACCAGCGCTTGGGATACCATGAGCTTCTGAGGGAAGGAGAGGAAAGGCAGAGTACTTCTGAGGAGGTGCAGTAGGAAGCTTGACTTTTTAGAGACCTCAGAGATGTGGGCAGAGAAGGAAAGGGAGTCAAAGATGACCTTGAGGTTCTTAGCCTCGCAGGTGGGGATAGGAGGGCCAAGGGAAGCCGGCCAGAGAGTGACAGGAAAGGATTGGGAAGGTATGCCGATTAGTAGGATTTACGTCTTGCTGGCATTCAGACAAAGATCATTGGCGGCACACCAATTTGGCAGTTAGGCAATCAGAGATGGGAGAGGAGGTGGCCGAGGGCAGCCTGAAAATGAGTTGAGTGTCATCAGCGTAGCACTAGAAATTGGAGCAGAAAATGGCAATGCAGAGGGTGAGAGTTGCCAGGTATTGGTTGAAAAGCCAGGGCGAGAGGTTAGACCCCCGATTGGGAGAGGGTGTAATCTGGTTACAGGGAGAGTGTGAACTTTATGAAGTGGCATCTGCTGGGAGAGTGGATATCATGCCCTGCAACTCCTGCAGTTAATAGGCGAGCCAGCGAATTGGAAAACAGCAGCAACCTTCTCCTGCTGCCCATGCAATGATGGGGATAGGTGGCAGAAGAGGATCCCGGAAGTCCTAAGATTTCAGGTCAGCAAAATCACCAGAATGTGAAGCGCGAGACACTCCTCCCCTCACCCCCCGCACCTCCTTGAAAGTGAAGAATCTTGTGCTCTTGAGTAACAAGGCTACTGAAAAGGAAGGGCATTTTCTGGAGGGACAGAACACTCACTGCACACACAGGAATAGCCAATGGCGACCCTTAAACTGCTGCAATAGAGATGACAAGAGATGTGTCATGACGGGAGTATCATGATCACTGCCCAGAGAGCGAAGTCATTAAGTAGCAGCGTACATGATCACTAAGCGGAACACAATGAAGGGGGTTGTGCCCATCAAGCTCCCGCCTAAGCCCATTGCTCATAATCCTCAGACCTATATCCAGCGCTCCACTGTTCACACCCACCTGTTCCTTTTATTGCCGGCTTCTCGTCAGGTTGTGCACCTTCTTCAGGGTTCAACGGTGTAAAGACTGAATCATCTGAAGCCAAATCAAATGAGTTATATGTACTTTAAGTGATCACCAGAAATCAACATTTACAATTTAAAAAAGGAGCCAGTTTACAATGTTAGTACAATTAAATTATTGATTTTGTAATAGCGGCAATAACGCAAAAAGTAAATGCCCTGTCCCCCACTTCTCAAACCTTTTACCCCCCCCCCCCCCCCGGTCACACAGCTGTTAGGAAAGGCTGGAGTGGTGTTAGGGAGATTTCTCAGAAATGGGCTAATTACCCTCTACCTTAGAGACCCCCAGCAATTTTGATGGATTTTAGGACTTTTAATTTTTAACCTGGAGAGAGTGAGACCCTTTTCTCCCCACTCTCTCATGTATTTTCTTTTAAATGTGATTTGTGTAAAGACTTGAGGGGGCGTCTGTACTCCTGCTCTCTATATGGCAGAGGAGAGGCACAGAGGACCCCAGCCAAGATTCTCTATTTGGTAACACATGGACGAGCAATCAAGACCTAGTTTCGCAGGAGGTGATGCAGGCTGGTTCTGAAGTATTGTGGGTGCTTGGGGACTACACTAAGGAATGTCCACACACTATTAGTGAGAAAACCGTCTTCATATAATTAAGGTTAACGATTCTATACACAATAACTCACGGTGCTCAATTAATCTACAATGGCAAATATATACACCGTTCTATGTGGTGCCACAATTACTATTAGATTTCATTAAAGTGCATCAACTTAAATGTCACACAAATCAAGTAATAAAGAGAACCAACAATAGACATAGGAGGAAAGTAGTTGGTTAGAACAATTGGCAGAATACTGGCCCGCTACCGCCAGACATAGTTTTGTATGAGGATCCTCCCACCTGGGCATAACACAAGCCCAGTCCATATATTGTTCACAAGAGTCTTATTTCCTTCTAAATAGTTCTACAACCCCAATGCAACTGGAATAGCAGAGTTCTTGAGCAGATTCCTATAGGGCAGGGACCACGGATCGTCGAGATCCCACGAAGAAAAAGGGTGAACACCGTTGTTGCTGCAGCATCTTCGGTTCTTGTGGTGCTTGTCGACGATCGGTTGAAAACGTCCTGCAAGCTGAGGCGTGCAGTGCACCTCGATGAGTGTTCGTTGCCACAAAGAGCCAATGAAGAACTTGGGCCCAGCAACGGTGCCGGCGAACGGGATGGGACCACAGGTGGCTTCAGTAGCTTTGTCAGCGTCTGAGGTCTTTGGGTGGCGGGAAACCCATCGGCGGATTCTCCTCAATCGTCTTGAATTTTTCCTCGGTAAGACGAAAGCTGTCGATGAAAATGAACAAGAGAGTCCTTGGATCATATCTTTGGCAAAGGGAGCACTGCGGCTCCGGACGGCACGGCTGTCTGCGACGGTGGACGGTTGTCCAGTGCTTCGCTTCGTTCTCCTCGGTGGTCAACTTCTCCGGTCGGCAGCCTTTGTAGGTCTGTCTACCAGGGAGCTTTGGCAAAGATCAGCTGGTGCACGATGGCCCCTCGTAGCTCATGAAGATGTCTCCTAGCCAGGTCCTCTCTTGGATCAGTTCCTTGAAGGCACAGCAGCTTTCAGATTAATGAAGGACAGCAGCCGCAGTTCTTCTTCCAGTGGGCTTCAAAGTTAAGCATCAGTTTCAACTTCAGCTTCTGAATGATTTCTAGCAGTAAGAGGCCCCAAGATAAACTGTTGATCTCCCATTCATTCTGCTGGGTCACACTCAGGCAACCAATCATTCAGAAGGGCATTCAGCAGTCAATTGGCTCACAGTCCATTCAGGCCATTCTCAAAACAGAATGTGGATTCAGACAGGCACTCTGCCATTCAGTACTCCACACTGCATTCATACCAGTTTCGGGCAGGGCTGTCTCAGTCATTGTGTCAAACACCAGAAACTAGACACCCACAACACTGAATGTACATTCGTCACACACTCCATTCACCCAGGTCCACCCCACAGGCATACCCACAACACAGTCATTGGGAAGGCTCCAGCCAGTCTGGCCTGAAATTCCCCACAAAACCATATATGGAACTTCCAACCAATAGCCAGTCAGGGGGTGGGTGGGGGGGGGGGGGGGGGTAGACAGAGTCAGGGCTTCCCGGGACTTCGGGAAAAGTAAGGCAACAGACGATAGAAAGCAAGAGGGCACAGAGGCCATCTTGTTTCCTATCAGGAATCCACTGATTCCAAATGACAGGGCCTGGGCATCCCAAAATGGAGGCTACTCAGAGCACCCGTCAATTCAGCACAGAGCTGCCACCAGCACAGGTGCCCAAAAACATACACTAGGAGTACAGGGTCGTACTCCCATCCATGGGTGCCATAAGGGTATCCCAAGGGTCTGGTCACCAAACCAAATACAGGAAAAGATGCACCGCCAGGAGTCCCACATGAACTCCTGCATGGAAAACAAGACAGAACACATGATAAAAAAGGACAAGGATTCAGAGGCCCTGTCCCTTCGATGTATTTCCAGCATCACAGTTTGAACTTTGTGTTTCTTTTGGTAGTGGAGTCTGGCAAACTCCATAGGCATCTTTGCATTGTGTCACACAGCATCCTGAGTCCAGTGGCACAGGGAAGTCTTCCAGATTTCCCAAATGTTTAAATACCTTCTCTTAGTTAAACTACTGTTTCCAAGAGCAGTGAAGTGAAATTGATTTTACTTACAATTTTAAACTTTCTAGACCCAGCACACACTATCTTACAATAGGTGCCAGAGGGTTTACTCAGTATCTAGCTTCTCATGTCAAATTTTTACGTTACCCTTTCCTTGATGAATGGCTGGTGGCAGTTTACTTTTAACTACCGTGGTGTGCTTTTACCACGAGCTGCGTTCGCAGCCAAGGTAAAGCACCCATAGGTGCCATTTTTATCAAAATGGCCCTGGTCTTTTTTCACCATTTCTTTGTAGAAAGGTCCTTCTTGAGATTTACTCTGAGCGCCAAACCAGGTTTGGTCCCTTTGTTCATTTGGTCTTTGGCGGTATTCAAGAGTAAAGCCCGCCTCTGGCTCCAGGGTGTCTGGCTGGGGCAGGAAGTGAGGGAAGTGCCCAAAACTCCCTGTGCTTAGTCTCCTAGGAGACAGGAATGCACTCTTAAGTGATTTGCCGGCTGGCTGTCCGGCGAGGACAGCCACCCTGCTGTGTGATTGACAGCTAGGCTGGAATGAATGGGAGAAACCTGCATAAAAAGGTGAGGCTTTTTGGCTTGGAAGGCAGAGTCGACCACTGGACGAAGGAATCCGAAGAACTTGGAAGAGATGCCTGCCGCAACTCCTGGACCGTTGGTTTGCCCGGTGAAGCCCTGCTGCTGAGCTGAAGCTCCGAATTTGCCTCGACTAGAGAAGCCCTGCAAGGATGACTTCTCCCCTTGAGTTGGTGGGACCAATCAACTCCAAATTAAGCCACCTGAACATCCTCTCGAAGCTGGTTGAATTGCCACTCCAGTTGCTGCTGGAAACTGTAGAGCCAGGGAGAGGACCACCAGTTCGTGTATGTTGCTTTTGAGTTAGCCAAGAGCTCCAGGGAGATCCTCCTGACGCCCAGGAAGCAGGACTGGCTGAGGCTGAGCCACCTCAATAGAGTGCTGGACCCCAGATGCAATGAAAGCCCATCTCAACAGCCAAGAGTCTGCGGTGGTGCGATTTGCTCAGACGCGAGGAGCTGAAACCACGAAGTGCCACTGAATAGAAGTTGGTCCTTTTCTGTCGCCGACCGTCCCGTTGCAATACAGCAGTCCTCTTGACGTCCTCCCTCTTGTCCCAACGACTGAGGCCCAGGAACCTAGGATCTGCACAGGAACAGAAGCCAGCTGGAACAGTTTTTCTTCTAACCAAAGGTACTGTAAAGTCTAAGATAACTCACCTCTTGTGTAACCTCATTTATTATCAGTGGAGACTTGTCTTGGTTGCTTCTGAGAGTTGCTTCTGTAGAGTTGCTATCAGCTTCTTTACCTCACAAGCGTAATCAGCTTGTGGCCCTACTTTGATTTCTTCTTTTCTACAAATACTTCTAAAACTTTGTGCAAGGCTTTCACCTACCTGCAAGAATTGCTTCAGCTCACCTAGACTTTTGCCCAATCGACTTTGGCCTGGCCTGGCTCCCTGAATGACTCTTCTTCCCTCTGACATTGTGTTTCGTCTTCCTTCCAGGAAGGGGTGAACTTACTTTGCAATGGGGGTTACCAAAAGTACTTACCCGCTTCAGAATATGTGAGATCTCTTGTTTTATTCCAATAACCTTTCTCTTTGACAAGCCCCTACCCCCAAAGTATTGCTCTGAATGCAACAGAGATATATTAATGCCCACAGTGTCCTAGCTATTGAAGTAATCTGAGGGTGTAGGAAGTGCCTGTGTGCCACCCCAAATGGGTACTTACTGATTTAGAGAAACTAAGTGTGTATTTTGGAGTGTATTTGTCTGTTATTATTATATTGCTCCCTTCTGAAGAAGGCTTACTCAAACTGACTGTTAAATAAATTAATAATTGTTTAAGCAAGAAACCTTGTAACAGTTTATTTGAATACTTGTCACTGTGAATCTTTGTAACTCCCCTACACCTCACACTGACCCCTCTTGAGATGAGCCTGGCTGCTCAACACGCTACCAAAACAGTAGTACAGACTTATACCAAAGGTTGGGTTCCTATTGTCAAGAGGTCAGGGTGGTTGTAGTGCACCCAAAGGGTACTACATACAATCTTGCCTAACTTGAAACATATTGGTGATGTTTATTCCACAATTGTGTGCCACATGCAATGCGGGTTATGCGCCTCTCTTCCTGTATACTCCCCATCAGGAAGGCAGCTCTTTGGCCACTTCCGTTTTCCCACTTTTATTTTAACCAATGGCGTATAATGGTTTTTCTTCCAACTCTCTCTCTTCTTTGGCCTAGCCAATGCTTAGTTAGGTCATTTACAACATTTGTTTCCCTCTCATTTTGGCAATTTGGCTCACAAACCACTTGGTTCTTAGTTGCCCTCTTTTGGCTTTGGCAATGTTGGTTCTTACACACTTGACCTGATATTGCCCTCCTTTTATTCTGGTAAAGTCTATGACCTGTACCTGTATAATGATCTTTCTTTCCACAGTTCTTAATCTGCCACTTTAGCTTCTTGGTAACAGTTTGGTATTCAAAAGCTTTGTTACTCTGCCACCTGAAGTTCTATATATCAGTTTGGTACTTCAAAGAATTAGATTGGGCCAACGGCAATCACGGAGCGTTCCAGGGTCACACACTTGTAGTAGCACACTTCTGTTCGCTCCGCTGCCTCCAGCTCTTCTGCCTGCTCGGCTACATGCCACCCGGCTAACTGCTTCCTTTTGCTTCCCGTAGGCCACAGAGGTTGGGAAAGGAGCACTCCTTGCTCCAGGGACACGCTGGTGCTCACCTGCCACTGTGGTCCACTTTATAGTGGGGAAAGCCTTCACAAACATGCTTCCGCTGCATAGAGAGGTTCATTGAAAGGAGAGACCCTCTCAGAAATGGCCTTCAATCCGCTAATGAGGCAGCTCCGGCGCCACTCAGTTTCCTTCAACTTCAATTGCAACAGAGTTACGGCATTCACTCCACCTTCCGCCACTGCTCTCTCTGTCCTGCACCGGAGGGGGTCCGTTATACCTCCCAGTCTCCCTCAGGTGTGAGTCATTAGGGCAATTAGACTGGCACTCGCAATTTTGAGCCTCTGCATACCTCTTCTTCACCCCTGTACTACGGGCATGGTGGGACTTGATGTCCTCAATGTTCAAATCCCCTTTTCCTTTCACAGTTTGAACTTAAAGGTAAGCCATTAAGAGGGTATGGTCTTTGGGGGACGTTAGTCAAGGAGTTTTTCCTACCGCCCTGACCTGCTCCCCTCCGACGCCCAGTCCATGTGATCCTCCCGCATAACACCTCCCCTAGAGTCAGGATCAGGAAGAGTCTGCCTTTCCCTGGCCACACGAGAAGGGTCCCAGGCCAGGTTTTCTGGGGTAATCATCTCGGATTCATCCCAGTGGCACATGATATATAAGGAAGATGGGAAGGAAAGGAACATGGACGTCTGCAGCGGCCAGGACTGTGCTCTTGCAAATCTTCAGATTCCAACCATTTGATCACGAATCACTCACCGGAGGGACTCTTGATGCCTTCTATCCCCATACCGTCCTGACGATCAAGGCAATCGGGCTCTTCCTTGCTTTTTAAGGGAAATGGAATCATCTCATGACCTGCTGAAACAAAAACATATGAAAATATTAAAGTATACATATGAGGATATTCAAAAGGGGAGGGGGCGACACTAGAGAGAACATAACTTGGAATGCCCTGATAAGTGCTCCGTTTGGCTCCCCTGCTGACAATCCTCCCTGAAACCTCAGAGTAGCAGGATACATAATTGAGTGGTAACATTAGAGGGGAAGCGTGTTAACTGAAAGCGGGAGAGATGAAGCTGGAGCAGGTCAGCTGCAGCAGAAAGGTGAACTCCTTACAGTATACAAGCCATGCATGGAGTCGTTTTTGGATTTGTTGGTTGGGTTAGGGAGGGATATGGGTAGGGGGTAGGGTAGTTCAGGAAATTCAGATGGCACAATTAACCTGAAACTGTACATCCGACTAAACAATTGCAACAAAAAAAAAAAAAAGGTTAAAAAAGAATATATGAATGTATACAATGTGTATTATTTAACAGGGTCATTCCTTGCAATTATATCCAAGCCTTAAACTAGTCGCCATTAAAGGAGGATAATCGGACAGTCCAGTCTGGAATATATTTAGTCTCCTTTTAACTATGATGGGGCCCAAGTGTTGCTTTGGTCTGGACTGATTTTATTTGCTGAGAGAATGACTTTCCCAACCCACAGACTTCCTGAAAGTTGCAACGGCATTTTTTTGTGCCGTTCCGAGTAGCCTACATTGCCACCAGGCCATGCGTACTGTAAATTGCTCCTGCACCCAGAAAGTGTGTCTGGGTCATATCTGTAGCAGATGTGTAAATTATTTCGGGTACACCAGCACATCATGTTAATGCATTGCTAGGCACCTTTTTTCTTTTTAGCACTGGTGTATGATTTTCATCTCAGGAATGTACATTTTGACAGATCCGTCTGAGCGCTGGACAGAGCTTGCAAAGGCTTCTTTATTAGACATGGGTGTATGCAAAGTGGCACGTTGATTACATGTGTACGGTACTAGACCCAACTAACGAGAATCTCAAACGTTAAGTCGGTTCATAATTGAAGTGGCCAGTCGGAGGGCTGTAGTGAATAACTACTAGACAGGTAAGAAATGTTCATGTCTCGTACGGTTAGTTACACCCGGTTCGAGCATCTATTGAGCTAGTATTTTGTCTGCACCTTTACACTGGCCATCAGAGAAAGTGTCAGTTTAACATACACCATGGATTCTTCTTACTTTTGCAGAACAGGGGACCGTTAGATCCCCGCGTTCACCAAACAGACTAATTTTGCAGACTTCTGAAGCAGAGTAAGAAGCTTGAACAAGCGATATTGAATTGGAGTTTGAAGTAAGCACGATTTCATGTTTGAGAGGTGCTAAATACAATGCGATCCGAGCCTAACTAGTTCTCCAAGACATCTTCACCATTTGGCTCATGCCCTCTAGAACGCAGCGATAAATAATGCAGAGACGTGATCATGACAGTCACCTCTACCAATGTCCATGAGTATGTGCAAGATTTTATTTAGAGTGTTTGACTCACAGCTCAAAGTTAAAGCGTAATTTCAATTACATTGCAGATGTCGGGTACTTTTTCCCAGTAAACATGTGATGTTTACTGTTAAGACAACCACACATACTGTACTTGCATCTAGACTCTACATAACCTTGGGAGTAAATTATTGCTCTAACTAAACATCCTGGGTTAAATAAATATGTAATGGTAATGATAGGCACCTGAAGTCTCCAATGACGGGTCCATGCACTTGTATTGTCGTAGGAAGTTATTAGAGTCATTGAAGCGCCTTGAGATGACCGATGTAACAAACGTACATTAGTAAGTGGGCGGATTATTTTTGGCATTTAGTGATGCATTGCTGAGAATGTTCCTCAGAGTAGAGGTCAAGTCACTGACAAAGAACTCATTAAGAGTTTCTCTTTTGTATTACACAATACAGGATACCGCAGACCTAGTAAGGAGTCCACTACTTCCCTTTTGAGGTTGTGTTCATCGCGACGACACAGTATCTAAATGAATAGCCCCCTGAAGAAGTTCCTATATTCCGACACATTTTTTTATAGGAACGAAACATGTTGGGTAGCAATTGGTGTTAATTTAAAAGCTGTAGAAATGATAGCTTGGCACTTATGTTTTAGCGAGAGATTAGACTGGCTGTTTTGCACAAAAATAATACTTCGTCGGAATAATGTATTCATCCTGTTTTTTGTCTGTGTAGTAACAATTGATGTGAATTGTAGTTCATGTATATGTGTCAAATATTTATATAATAAGGTATTTATTACTAGTTTTAACTGATTTGTACTGTTTTTTTCTTGAATATTTATAAATGATCAATTGACTGTTTTCGAAAGAGCAAATTGAATATTATTTCTCTTAATAACTTCCTCCTCTGATGTGGTTTCGTGCAATAGTGAATTTCAGCATCTGGTCCTTATTTTATATATAGCCTACATTGCCAGCAGGTCATGTGTACTGTAAAGCGCTCCATTTTGACCCTGGGGGAGTTCCTGCATCCAGAAAGAGTATCTGGGTCATATCTGTAGCAGATGTGCACACTATTTCGGGTTCACCAGCACATGTTAATGCACTGCTAGGCACCTTTTTTCTTTTTAGCATTGGTGTACGATTTTCATCTCAGGAATATACGTTTTGACAGATCTGTACGAGTGCTGGACAGAGCTTGCAAAGGCTTCTTGATTAGACGTGCGTGTGTCCACAGAAGTGGAGTTTGGCAGCCCATTCCTAAAAGGATGGCTGCCAAAACTGGTGCATGAATGTTGATCGGTGAAGATGAAATTGCTATAACCTGCCTAAAGAAACATGACTGCCTACACCAGGGCCTCCAATATGGGCTCTCTTTTCTCCGATTCGGCAATAGATGCAATGCAGCCCTGGGCACACTGCTGGAAGCTTCTCGAGCATGTTCTTCAACTGGACTGAAGTGGTTGTTCCGTTGCCTCGGCTGAAATCTGAAAGGATTGCCGCTGCTTTTAAGTGCCTGCTCCTTCATGGGACTTCCTGGCACAGACCACTGCAGTGGTCCTTCCAACAGGTGAAGTCCTTTCATTAGAAAGGCAACTACTGCCATCAAAAAAAAAAAAAACAGCAGTCTGCTCCCTTCAACCAGAGCACAATAACTTTTTCTACATCGTTTGGCCTTGAATCTATCGCTCTGGCCGTCTCCAGTCAACGGCTCTATGTGCAAAGCTTTGTTTCTGCCAACCTGACCGTCTGCTTCTCCGGTTGTTGGGCACCTATAAATCCTTCCTTCTCTTGCCCGGTCATCTGTATTAGGCCTGGAACATCCCTGGTGCCCAGCCCAATGTGTGCCCCCCTCTCCTTCTTCCTTGGAAATCTGACAATACTTGCATGCATTTTCACAATAACCCAGAACTTCCTACTCACTTTGTCCTGTGAAAGTCTATGGACAAACCTTTAAAAGAGCTCAAACCAACTACAAATATTTCCAGGCAAGTTAAATATTGCTTACCTCTAAACTGGTAGTGAATACCTCTTTAGATTGGGGTTTTACTTTTTTATGTTTGTTCTACAGTTTTAAGAAAAACCTCCTGTATTGCAGTGATTATCTGAAGCATAACTAAAATAGTAAATTTGATGCTGAAAGTGGGCTCTGCCAATCAAACCCCAATTTCATAATGCTCCATCCCAAAAATCATAGCACACCCTTATACCTTGGCGGCCATTGCCTAATGACAATCCTGTCAGCTGCCCCACAATGGCAGCAGATCAGCCTCCTTTTAGTCAGTTTATGGATAATTCTTGGACTCACCTGGACCCAATTTGTGAAGAGGCTGCTCTGAGGTCCTATACAATAGAGGAAGATGGCGCTCGAAAGAAGAGGCAACATCTTGTCCCCAAAAAACATCCTAACAACCTATTTGCTATGACCAGCTGACTGTACAAAGCTTACTGCAACTGAGATCACTGGTACCAAGGACCTGCTCACTAAATAGGACAGCCCTGCAAGTGCTTTCTACAAACCTTCCTGCTTGTGAAATGCAGAAGAAAGGACTGATCTTGAAATGCTGGACTCCCAGCAGCCCAAGGCCTGTTTTCCCCCACAGAGAACCCCTTTGAGCCACTACAGGCCCTGCAGTGCTGCCCCATTTGTCTGCTTCGGCACCGGGCACCTGGGTTTTTTCAGGCCCAGGTCCATGCCCTCCCAGCCACCCACCCGCACTGCCTCCTGGCAACCATTGCACGTGGGTCTGTATCTGTAACCATACAGTCCCCTTACCTGCACTTATCAGACACCCCCTGCCTGTGCTTTAACCTTGCACTCGACACCCTGCTGGCTGCACTACCAGTTTTATCCCTTGCTCAGCACTTTACCCTATCCCCTGCACTTGCGCGTTCTCAATTTCACTGGGTCTATTAAGATTGTGGTTTTGTTCCTCCCTTGTTCCCCTCCCGTGCCTCGTCACTCTGAAACATTTGTTTATGAGCGCAATACAAATAAAATGTATCACAATTAAAATATATCATATCTTAGTGCTTCAAAACTATGTTCCTGTTTTTTGAGTCATCTCGATTATCGACTTGCCACAGCGGAAGCTTCATCTTGATGCCGACTCAAACCTCTGGAAGACATCTACTCAACAAGTCTTGAACAGAGATTTGAACCACCATGCTCTTGTGCCAAACTGTTTGCCATCGGAAAGCATGACTTGACTGCCTTGACACCAGCTTGTGCAGTAAAGCACCCATATGTCTGCACAATGCTGTCGAGCCCTAAAGACAATGTAAAAGGGCATTTGAAGAGGTCCTGTTCCCCATGCCCGCCTTAATGGGCCCCAATGACTGAAGTCCCTCTTCTACACCTTCTTTTAAAAACATACCTACATTAACTTTGCTATGGTTTCTGGAATCATTGCTTGAGCACCCCACTTTACAAACCAAGACTACCCCTTTCTTCTCAAAGCCTGCAGTCAGTTTTCCTGAACAGGGGTGGGACATAGTATTTTTATTAGCTGCGTGAGATTGTTAGTTTAAAGATCCTACTTCTATGGAACCCTGGCTGGATATTCTTTTATTTTGACACCCCAGTACAGGCGCTTGTTTGGTTTCCGTACCAGGACACACCCCTCCTGAAGAGTATAGCCTGCCCTCAGCCTGTGCTTCCTGAAGAGGCAACGGAGGTAGACCTGTTGGACTGAGCTTGTTTCACTTTTATGATTGGGATCAATGCTGGTTTGGTAGTAGTGTGGGGCCGAGTAGGAGATGGACTACTCCGGTCTGTACTCCTACAGAGCAGTAGTCATTTCATCACTATCTATTCTGTGGTCCTTTCGTTACTGTGGGCTGGTGTGGGCTTTACTTTATGACCAGCGCCAGACCTCAGTCACAATGCCATTGTGAGTGTGTAGTGATCTAGCACGCGTTTGTGTCTTAAGCGCGTGTGTGTGGGAGTGCGTGGCTTGGTGACTGTGTGAAGTGTGTTGGGGATGATTCCAGCAGTGACAGTTGAGAGACCATAACTGCCGGGTGGGATGCCCAGTGTTCACCTCTGTAACAACTACATACTTGTGAGCCGTATAACTACCGAGTTAGCTTACATGGCCCAAGTGACTGGCATAGTTTGTTGACTTACCCACAAGACTGCTACACTGGCGACGAGGATGGTTCGTTGCAGAGGGGACGAGCGTTGAAGTGAGAGCACTTTCCTCCATATCCCATCCCACCCGGTAGGTAGTGACAAGTTACAAGACCAGGACTGGCATCTTGTGGCTGTTGGGGGGGGGGGGGGGGGGGGGGGGGAGGGACCTGCTGTTTACTGTAGCCGGGGTCCACCTTTTTGGTCGTGGTCCAAGTATTGGCAGTGTAGCCGGGGTCCAGCTGTAGGCTGTAGCCGGGATCCGCATTTGATGGTGTAGCCGGGGGCCAGCTGTTGCTGAAGCCGGGGTCCAGGATCATTTTAAAGCTCTCGTTTGGTGCGGACAGAGCCATTTCTGGTTGCTGTTGCCATCCAGCAGGTGGCATTCTGGACAGGAAGTTTACTGGTATTTCCGAGGAAGCTGTTTGGGACTTCTGATGGCGTAGGAAGAAGTTTTTACCGTGGAGTTTCATTGGAGCGACTTTGG
The DNA here is from genome assembly GCF_040938575.1 of Ambystoma mexicanum. NCBI lineage: Eukaryota > Metazoa > Chordata > Amphibia > Caudata > Ambystomatidae > Ambystoma > Ambystoma mexicanum. The sequence goes on along the minus strand of NC_090925.1, from coordinate 12,770,412 downwards.
GCATTTTTATTAATGGCGCGCGACACAGAGTGTCGACGGGAAGAGCTTTGTTGCGAAGCACGGTTCACTGTACACGCCATCTACCCTTGACTTGCCATTGGCTAAGGATGTTTGTGAGGGCGGCGAGGATTGCGCTGCTTCCACCTTGCATAATGTGGTGCAGGGCATGAACAGTGGCAAGGTGGCGGCCCTTGTTTTGACTATGGACGGCAGTATGGAGGTGGAGCTACAGTCCGTGCATCAATCCGCGACTAACCTTGCACAGCTGGGTGAGGCTTCTGGTTTTGCTCACGCCGCTTCAAGGAAGAGGAGTTCGGTAGCGGCCAGCGGGGGCAAGTACTGTGTTGATACAAAAAGGAAATGTGACTAAGTGTTCACTTTGTGGAGAGGAGAGTCGCCAAGGCGGAATTCGTTGTGATAGATGCGTTTCCTTCCTCTCCATTTTACAGGGCTTTGATCCCGATTTATATGACTTCTACGCGGGGCTGGGTGGTCTCACGTTAAATGAAGATTAATACCATTTATTGTGTGCTGTCTGAGGCCGTATGAGTGAGTGGGGATTGTGTGTGGCCTCTTATTGTGTTTTTGTTTGGGGCTGTATGTGTGGGTGCTTGTGCGTGACTGTCATGGCCCTGTCGTGTGTCAGGTTTTTTTTTATTCTGATTGCTAATCATAGGTTTATAAAGCGGTTTTCCTTTGCAGGTGGAAAAAGGATTGCGTTAACAGGCTTACGAACTATATGCATGCTTTTGTTACTGTTGAAATGGTTTATATCTCTGTTTTCCTTTGCCAGTGGAAGGAAATAAAATCGTTCTAACAGAGTTATGAACTTTATGCGTGTTTCCGTTTCTTTTCAGCAGCACGCACCTGCAGGTTATTATTTTACTGCACAGTGTTCATGTGTACTTTTCCATGTAGTGGGTATGGGAAATGTAATTCAATTCATGCTGACTTTATAGCTTGGTGTTTGCTATTTGGGGGAAACATGCATTTATGTGTTGGAATTGTTCATGTTCATCCATTAATGGGTCTTGTTGCACGACCTGTATGGTTCTAACGGATGTTGCGGTGTGCATACACGGAGGGTATGTGTGTTAATGTGAATTGGAGAGTTCAATAAGAGGGCAGTGTATTGGTAGAGTTGGGTATTGGAGAACTTGGGTGCCCTTTACATGCTCTAATTATGGAGCTAGTCACCGGGTGGTGTTGCTGTGCCTTTTGCTATAGGCTTAGATTGATTTAGGATTTTCCTTGTGTGTCGTTGCTCCACGTGTGGGTGGCCGGGAGGGCCCATATGGGGGCGTGTATTCCTGATTGCTCTTGTATGCTAGCAAAGTGTGGGCGGCCGGGTGGGTCCACGGGAGTCTTATCTGCGCCATGGGCATTGGCGGTTTTTTCTTCTGGTGTTTTGAGTTTCGCAAGCGGCAGTAGCCTGGGGCTACAGTCTAGTGGGGTTGAGGAGTAGTTCGGTAGTGGCTGTGGCCACACTTGGAGGGTGTTTAGGTGTGTTGGCGTTCGGACTTCGCCAGTGACAGTAGCCTGGGGCTACGTAGGAGTTGTGGCAGTGGCCAGGGGCCACCCTTGGAAGGTTTGATGTGCTATGGTTGCTAGCACTTGGTTGTGGCTGAGTTGCGTCTTGTGTTGGTGGGACATTTGTTACGTTAGGTTCGTTCTCTGCCTTCTTAAGGGGTGGGGGGCGTTGGTTGTGTCTGCAGGGCCCATGAAAGTTGCAGGTCTGTTGCTCTTTTGAGCTGGTTTGAGCTTGGATATGGCAGAACCAAGGCCCCGAGGGGCAGCTCAGGGCGGAAGGTGTGTGCGCTTGGTGGCGTTTGTTGAGTTCGAGTAGTTGCATGGAGGTTGGGTGTGGCAGGCCCGAGTTCTGAGGGGCAGCTCAGAACTGGTGGAGTTCTTGTTTTTGTTTTGTCCTTGCGGGTTTGGGTCCTGTTGTCTTGTTTGCTTTCAGAAGAATTTGGTTGGATGGTTTGTTCATCTGTTGATTGGGAGTGGTGATTCCTTGTTTATTTTTGGTTCTATGGGCATCTTTTATTGTTTGCTTGTCTAGGGCTGTAAGCTCTGTTCCTGGGTTGCTCATCTCTTGTTGGTTGGGGTGTGATTTGAATTCAGGAGGGGGTTCTGCGTGCTGGCCACACGTAGTGCCGGGTAGGTTTTGGGGATATTGGTGTTGCCTGGTCTATTGAGATTATCGGCGGAGCAGTGTGGTGAAGTTCCGTTTTTATTCTTTTGTCAAGGTACAGGAGGAGAAATGTAGTGATCGTTTGTGTCTTAAGCGCGTGTGTGTGGGAGCGCGTGGCTTGGTGACTGTGTGACGTGTGTTGGAGAAGATTCCAGCAGTGACAGGAGAGAGACCATAACTGCCGGGTGGGATGCCCAGTGTTCACCTCTGTAACAAATACGTGTTATACTTGTGAGCCGTAACTACAGAGTAAACTTACATGAACCAACTGACTGGCATCGTTTGTTCACTTACCCACTAGATTGCTACTGAGTGAGAAAAGCCTCATCCAACACTCTAGCTTGGTCTTTCTCCGGGCCTCACTAGTCGACTTGTGGAGAAACCTGCTGCAATGTGTTAACTAGTAATCAGGAGAAAGGGCTGATGCTCACACAATAAGAGTGCAGTAAATAATTCAGAGAACTATTCAGGGCGATCAGAAGATAGTAAAACTGCGCCTCTAGTAATGCATACCAGTTGAAAAGCCAATTTACATAATTTATCATACAATAGATTTATTGCAGTAACATGCCAACATGATCACTTCCCACAAGTCAGTGTGCAACCTCCGAGCACTTGTGGATCCGTCTAATTAGAAGCATTTATACACTCTATGAAATGGGGGCTCACCAAGGCCAGTTTTAAAGAAGGCCAATACCATTTGACAGCCTACATTGAAACAAAGAAAATTAGCTTATTGTCAAGGAAGCTGCGTGGAATAATGCAATTGCCACAGTGGTGGCGGGGGGGAGAGGAGGTCATCTCCTTGCAGTGGATGAAACCCTGGAACATTGAAGATATGAACGTAAGCAGCCACTAACTGCCCAAAACTAATAACAAAAAGCCTCTGTGCCTCCGACATGCCGACAAGAGATCATGCACGGACAGCAATCTCATGACATTAGAAGGCATCATCCCCTACACAGGCCCAGCATCGCAAGAACTCGGCCATATTTGTAACTCACCTGCGTCGGGATCTGTGCAGATGGCAACACAGGCTTTACCAACTTCCTCACCAAAATGTTCAGTGAAAGGTGAACTTGTGGTGTCATGTTTGGGTACACAAATGTCAATATCAAGGAATGCAAAGTGTAATCAACTCCTTGAATGTTTCAGCATGTAAACATTGCAAGCAGCAAACACCGGAAAAGCACAATTTGAAAGCAGGTTTCTTCCCAATGCGTGACCCAGATGCGAGGTTGCGACTCATCAGGGGATTTTAACTTTGTGGTGCCGATTGTCCTGCTCCAGTGTTTGATAGTGTGTGGAGATAGGACGATTCAATGAATTCCCATCGGTCCCATTGTTGAGGAGATTTTTCTTAAACTACATTTCTAGGGCTCAAATAAATCACTACTTGGTTTACAGGGCATTTGGCTTTAAGTTCTCGATTTTCCAAGTGGCAGAACGGCCAGAGCAGTCAAGGCAACCCTCAGGAAAGTATAAAGTAGTTTAAAGGCTTAGCTGGATTACGGATATGACCCTGTCAGGGGTAGAAATTACCCCATTCAACTTGGGGATGGCACCTTACAAGGAAAATGGCGGAGCCAGACCTACCCCTGACGTAATGGGGGGAGGAATTGGGGGAGTTTAGCAGTACCCCCGTCTCTAGCTCCCATTCGGCATGAAGTTATGTTTGTACATTGGTACCACTTCCCCTGTCCCGGTGCCTTTAAGTCTCTGTTCTGGCCAGGTTTCTAGCTACAATCTTTCAGGTGATCTCCCAGAGTCCTTGCGTTCAGAGCAGCCTGGTGTAGTAATGCCAGAGCGAAAGACTACAGCTACGACATGCACCTTCCTCCCCATATCGCTGGAATGGCTAGTGAATCCCAGAAAGCAATAAGAGGTTGAAGTACCACAATGAACCTGGGTCCAACAGACAAAACATGGACAGAAGGAAAGAAACGGTTTGTGGAAAAGGGATTTTCGTTACGCTTCCCAGAGCCAAACATGTGACCAAAGGTCTGCCAGAGGGTCCCGAGAATATAGGAGCTACGGAGCAGCGGCAAAAGGGAGGAAGCATCAAGGAGTGGTACAGCCACGAGGGAGATCAGGGAACACTCCCCAAGATCCATATGGTCAGACAGCACACGGGAGACCACATTGTTGGTAGGAAAGAAAGAGGCTAGAAAGTGGGTGGTGCTAACAGCCCTTATGAAAACTCCCATCCCACAAGGGGAGGAGAGAGAGTTAGACAAGGCAGAGATTGGCCATGGGAAACCGCTGACTGGAGAACCCAATAGATGCTTAAAGGACTTTCTAGACAGAAAGGAAAGAAACCCAGTAGAGTCCGTCTTCAGTAAGCAGTGTTTGAGTGAGGTCAGAGGAGGTGCAGGAGGACCAAGAAACCAGAGCAGGGATCGAAATTAAGATTGCATGCGCTGGAGGTCCAGGGTATCCAGCATTAACCAGGTGCTACCAATGGGGAACAAGGAGCTAATGCAAAAAGTTCCACACAGAAGATGCAAACATAACATTTTGTCCAATATTTATGAACCCATAAGCTTTAAATGTTGTATAGACATGTATTATACTAATGCGTATTAATAAATTGGCCCAAATGCACAGCGTTAAATTCACAAAGGTGTTTGTTCAGCGTCAGGTGGCCTGGGGAGCCAAAACTAGTCCTGGTAGTTGTTCCCATCAAGCTAGCCAGGCTTTTGAAAGCTACAAGGAGGAGCTCAATAGCTCCCAGCTCCCCTCCATTTCGGACCCTGTGGAGAGGCGGTTGCAGCATATGGAGGAGCTGGAAGAAAAGTACTGGTGCGTTTGGAGAGTCATGGTAAGGTGCTGGGATTGAGGGAATGGCACTACTTTTCTTTTATATCTATGTGACTGAAAGTAAGAAGTAGCGAGGGAGTGAGAGGAGGAGGTATGAGGAATGCAAGGTAGTGAGATCAGGAGGGAGGAGAGCAGAGATGGAGTGAGAGGAGGTATGAGGAATGCGAGGTAGAGTGAGTTCAGGAGGGAGGAGAGCAGAGATAGGAGGAGGTAAGTGGAGAGGAGTCGCGAGGAAGAGAGGAGTAAGGCCAAGAAGAAGACTAGTGGAGGGAAGAGCGAGAACAAGAATTGTAAGCCACGACAGAAATAATACCCCCTGCTTAGGTCACCTAGAAAGTCTGTGGGTGAAAGACAGTTAAGGCTCTGGCCATTAGGCCGCAGCAGAGCATGGCAATCTCGACAGTAGGGAGAACCCTGCCTAAAGAACAAATATTACCTGGGAAAAAGCCCCCGTCAAGATGGAGGGCAAGCACACAGGCACCACCCCTGATTCAGTCCCAAATGACTTTGCTCTTATAAAAAAAAAAAGTGAAAATGTACCAATATGGTCACATGAGTTATTAATGACCTGGTCACAGGCACGGTAAATACCTTTGAGTATCACACAAAAGGGGGACGTCCACAAAATATACATTTTTTAATTGTAAAATGGCTCATTACAAACTGTATACAACTCCATGACAAACCACATGATTCATTACTTAATATACAATTCATAAAATCATTCTTGCATTTTAAATTCATGATTGCAACCACCCAACGCTAATCATCACCTTTTCAAAAACAAATTTATTCTACAATCCAAAAAAACAAAAATCACTTTCATTCTCTGCCACTCATTCAATTGCCTCTCAAACATTCCTATGCTCATGACATGTCAATCTTCACAAACGTAATGCGCCTAATCACAAGTGGTTGACCCTTGCCTCATATTACCAGACATTTCCTGAATTCAAGGAGTCGGCTGCATGAACAAATCGACCAAAAAACCTCTCAACCTCTGTAGTCCTGCACGCAATGAATAAGTGCTCGAGTCTCGTCTGGGGAGCCACAGAAACGACAGTGCTGTTTTTCAAAGGCCACATACAAGCTTTACCTCTCTGTCCATTAACCGATTAAATCGAAATCTTAAGAATGTGTGTCTGTCAGCTATCGGGGCACTGTGTGAAATATTTCTGGAGTATTCCCCTCTTTGCACTCATTACAGAGTTTTTGCTCCTAGCCATATCCAGTCTTTGGCCAGCACTTGCATCTTTAGTTGGCCTGGATTTTGCAACAATAATTCTATAGACACCTTAGACTGCTCCATAAACAAGTTTAAGGAGAAATGTGGAGAGAATGCCTCCCTCCACGCAGTTTACCATCTGCTTCACCAATAGAGCATAGAATGAGTTCCCTCCAGCAACCAACAGTTTACGAAACAATAGAATAGTCCTCAACTGTACAATGGTCGGGAGAGAATTCAACCCCAACTCAAAGTGAACGTCAAAGGGACACAGTTGGGTAGCCTTAAAGCTTTTCTCCAGGTTAAGCCTTCTAATTTGTTCAGCTCCAATTTATTTATGGCCGTATATACATCTAACCCATAAACTAAAACTGGGATCACCTTTGTTCTGTAGAACTGCACAAGTAGCTTGAGAGAAAACTCTTCGCAATGAAAGCCATTTGCGCCGGTAGTTGCCGTCCCTTGGACCACAATGCTTCCTTAAAAGTAGTCACCTCTTTTGGTCTGGTTAGAAGAAAACCCAAATAATTAGCATTGGCCAATTCTTGGATGTACTGCCCATCCAATAACCACTTATTTCCTGTTATTTTGTATGTGCCTCCTTTATAGCACATATTAGACTTGTTTGGGTCGTCAGGTCAATTCGTTTAATGTATATGCCTCAAATCTCGACATTAGCCTCAGGAGACCCACAGGAATTCTATCTAATAAAATATCAGCGTAGGTCACACAGAAGCATCTCTAGACTATCAACTTAGGTGAAATAAAGGCTACTCGCAAAGAAATTGCACAATTTGGCCAAATACAAATTAAAAAGTCAAACTGGCCAGTACACATCCCTGCCTCAGACCAGAATACGTACTTATGGGTTCAGAAACTTCACCATTTTGATTTAACCTTACTGTCAACCCTCTATGCATTTGAATTAATATATCTAAAATGTGTGGAGGTATACCCCATTCCTGAAGTTTACCCCAGAGTCAGATCTATACAGGTCACATATTAGGGATCCCCACCCACCTTACATGCCTGATCAATTAAAGATTGAATAAGAAGCCCACTTGTATCCATCTCTGTGCTTCGCCTAAAGCCTGTCTGGAATTTTGAGTGCATTTATTTGTCTTTACGCCATGCCTCCAACACACATCTTGCAAAGAGGTTACTCTCAATATCCATCAAGGCTATCGGGCGGTAACTTGGATCACTTTGGTTGCCCTTCTTGCATATTGGAACAATTATTGACAGGGTCCAGGCTGGGGGACGATTTAGTAGTGAAAGACATTTTAGAATAGAATATGGAGAACCTCTTCCCATACTCCTGCCTCATATTTCAGCAACACATTGCACAAACCATTTGGTCCAGGAGCAGGGGAATTAGATCCAGCTTTTCTGATGGCATCGAGGTTCTCCACCGAAATGTCTAAATGCCATGCTATGTTTAACTGTTTAATCTCTCCCAAATGGGTACTGCCATACAAATTGGCTTACCCACACTTATTCCGAGAAGGGGTTTGACATGGCTTGGTCTTGCTGCTTTTAACATTACTTCACCATCTCGTTGCAACATCAAGTATTTGTTGCATTTAAGCCAATTATTAGTTTCACTTTTTTTAATGCGACACCTTTATCGCAGAGGAAACCATTTTCTTGACCATGCTTCTCATTGCTCTTTCAATTGAATCTCACCTGCATATACATGCAGTCGGTTAACACCTACCCCTCCCGATTGCCTGTGTTTTTTCAGCAACAAATATCGGTAAGCTCTCCACCCATCTGCTCCATGCACCTCTGGCTCCACCATAACCTGCTCTTTTGGGTATTGACCATGTTCTTGCAATTACTCTTAGATCTTTAGGTTGATTTTTACGGTTACTTTATCGTGGTCACTAACTTGGCTACCGATTACCTTGAGCCTTGTGGTCTCACGAGCTATGCCGTCAGAAGCTACTCCATAATACAACCACGATTGTTGGTTGTTTTGGAATGTCGCCCACTGTGTAGCCATTTAGAATTGAGAGCCCCAACCTTTCCAAGTCCAAGAACCCATCCATAATGGTACCATGTTCCACCTCTAACACTGCACATGGGCTTTCCAAACTCCACTTCCCCTCCACCCCTACAGTTTGGAGCAAGCGTTGGGAGTTAATCTAACCATTAATGCCTCTCAGACAGTACGTTCCGCAGGTTCCCATCATATCATCCAGGGCTGCCATAATCACCGAGATATCACAGTTGGAACACAGCCAATATACATGCATCACTAAAATAATCTTACACTCCACATTCACACCCAGTTCCAATTGCACTCCCAAAATACCTCTGATTATTAATAACCACAGTTCCCTTGATGCCCACCCCCTGCTTAATAAATATGCACAGTCCTCCCGATGATCGGCCAGCATTGGGCCTGGAGGCCATTTGTTGAAAACAATGGTACCCACTGCAACAGAGGGGTTCCATAGTGCAGGTTTCCGGTAGGCAGACTATTGTGTACTGTTTTAGGGAGACAGTCACATTCGTACTATTCATTAGTATACAGAAACCCCTAACATTCCAGGTCACCAACGTTGGGGATATCTGGGATACCCTGACATCGTACTCCTTTGGGCTACGGGTTCCAATTTCGTCCTGAATCCTGGTATCTACCCCTTGCCCCTGCTCTAGGGCTTTGATAACCCTCAACCAGTCAATTTGTCCAACCTTGATTGGGCTTTATCTCCTCCTAGTAGGCCCATTAGTTACATTTTCCAAATCATCTAGCTCCCAATTTTGTATCTTTATCAACTGGGATCACTACAAATCCTCGATTCCGTAACCTTTCACTCTCAGAGCACCAACTCGAAAACTAAATTTGAATTAAAGTGCACAACTGAGCAGTGGACATCCTTTTTGTCAGGGAATTCCACCTTCACAATATCCTTCATAAATTGCTTTCAAATTCGGAATCTGGGCCAAGATAAACAAAACAGTCATTGTTTCTAGAGCGCTCTCATACCTTCCTGGGTAGAATTTCTCTCATGGCAGAGTGTGGCAAGTATGAGGAAGAATTACCAGAGAGCATTGTTTTTGCTATGAATTTTGCTGCTGTGTTCCTGGATTATTGATATTGATATTTTATTTCTATCACGCTCGTACACAAGTGTTTCAGAGCGCGACAAGGGAGGGGAACAGAGGAGAACAAAACAGCAATCTTACTAGGCCCAGTGACATTGAGAACACGCAAGTGCATCGGAGAGGGGGAGGGGGAAAAGTGCATGGAAGGGGGGAGAATTGTGAAGCAGAGGAGAAACAGATATAAATAAATAATAAAGTCAACAAACAATGGTAATGCAGCCAGCAATTTGCAAGTGCTGGTGTTGCAGTATTTTTTCTGTGGCCCTTGTTTGGAGGTGGGCCTAACCTGCCAAAACACCCACTCCAGGCGCAGAGCGTCACAGAATGTTGGCAGAGTGTTAGTAGAGGGGTGCTGAAAGTGCCATGGACCAACGCCTGCTAACTGAGTGCACACTCTCCGACCCCTCCCCCCCTCAGAACACGGAGTCTGATGAAGATCGTGATCACAGAAGAGCTACAAGACGCTTTCAGAATCAAGGGAACGGGTGGCAGTGAAGGGGCTGCGTCCTGCTGGTGTCTGTCGTCCCCCAGCCTGGAAGAATGTGACGAACACGAAACTGAAGGTATTCGCCCCTATCCCGCCATTCCCCCCCCCCTGCTTACCCAAAAGCACATCTGGCTTGCGATTCCTTCTCTTTGCATGCCTCCTTGGAGGCTGTACACAGCCAACCCTTCCCCCCTGGCTTGATTCGGGCGAATCTAACATACAGGGGAGGGAGGAATGGAATGAGGGAGGACTCTTCAATTGCGCAATACGATAGTGAGGAAACTCATAGGGACTTTATGCAAGCAGCCCCAACGCTGGCCGATGTAGATGCTGTCTATAACTGTCCCAACTTGGAAAAAGAACCTCCAGCTTTGAACCATGTGAATCAATTGTAAAATGTAGATGTATCAGGCCGAAATAGTGATATTGCCATTTGTCCCAGAGTACGGATTGACCAAGTGCCTCGGCGGATCCTGAACCATCACTTAAGAACAGAACTACATGAACTGGAAGCACCAGTTAAAACAAAGTGCTTGATTATAGGAACCTTGCCAGCCATAAATGCAAAAGTAACAAACCCCTACCAATTGAAAAAAGCAAGTGGCTTGAAAAAAAAAAAACTGTGTTCCAAATCATTCTCTATGAAAGATAGTAAGCTAAAGACTCTGGGTAAGACTCTCGTAACCAGGACTAATGTCTGGCAGAGAGACTCCCAGGACCCCCTTTGTCAATTTGCATATTTAAGTAACTTTGGGTCTCACCCTAAATTACTAGGGGAATCCAGACGTGGACCCCTTGCTCACTATTCTTAGAGAGGCACAGCTACCCCCTACTGATGAGGTCCAACCAGACCGAAACACGTGTCTGGGGATGCTGTTGGTACTCTTGTTCAGAGGAGAATTGCCTAGCATTTCGCTGCTGGACTGCCCCAGGGCAGGACAAAGACTGATATGTTTGGGATATTTCTTCCCTGTGAAAGATAGTGGGCTAAAGACTCTGGGTAAGTCTCTCGTAACCAGGACTAAGTCTGGCAGAGATACTCCCAGGACCCCCCCCCCCCTTGTCAATTTCCAAATCATTCTCAGACACAAAGACAATAAGATGGCACTTTAAATCAAAATAGCCCATTAGCCGTGCAAAAAGGTAGCTGGACGCCATGCAAATAGAAGGCAACCTTACTACACAAGAAACTGAGGAGGACCCCTGGCAGGGAATTTCCCATTTATATCTGTTGGTAGCTTCAAGATGCCATGGCACGACAAGAGACGCAAGCAAAACCAGTTCACCTGCAGATGCGGTTCAGAACACCCTACCATTGATGGAATCTGCTCACCCCGGAGTCATTCCGGTCGCTGTGTGTAAAAATAAAAAACTTCTCACAAGGAATCTTGACCGCAATTTAAACCTTACATCTTCAATTGCCATGTCAAAAGGGACGACCGTTGTTAATAACACAACCAAAATAAATGATGTGGATGTAAGAGAAACAAATGCACTCAAAAATGGAACAAAAAGGGCAAATTGTGCCCCCTTTGCAGATCCGGTCCCAGTCTACAGTGAAGGGGAGTGAATCCCCCACACGGGTCAATAAAGAACATGCACACCCTGTTAGGCAAGATTGTAGGCAGTACCCTTTGGGTGCACTACAACAACCCTGACCTCTTGGCAATAGGAACCCAACCTTTGTACTACACAGGTTGGTAGCATGTTGAGCAGTCAGGCTCCTCTCAAGATTGGTCAATGTGAGCTGTAGGGGAGTTGCAGCGATTCACAGTGACAAGTATTCAAATAAACAAGGTTTCTTGATTAAACAATTATTAATGTATATAACATTCAATTTGAGTAAGCCTTTTCCAGAAGGGGCAATATAATAGTAACACACAAATACACTCTTAATATTTCTAAATCAGTAAGTACCCTTTTGGGATGGCACACAGACACAGACACTTCCTACACCCTCAGGTGACTACAGTAACTAGGACACTGTGGACATTAATATATCACTGTTTGCATTTAGAATCAGACTTAGGAGTGAGCCAAAAGGAAAAAGGTTATTAGAACAGAACAAGAGATCACACAAATATTCTGAAGCAGATAAGTACTTTTGGTAACCCCCAATGCAAAGTTAGTTACCCCCTTCCTAGAAGGAAGGCAAAACAATGTTGGAGGGAAGAAGAGTCTTTCAGGGAGCCAGACTAAAGCAAAGTCAATTTGGCAAAAGTCTAGGTGAGCTGAAGCACTACTTGCAGATGAGTAAAAGGCTTGCACAATGTTTTAAAAGCCCTCCTCCTTTCTATTCCCCTTAAAGGCCACCAGAGAATTTCCGAAAGAAAGAGCGTGTTGTTAAGCAAAGTTTGTATGCAGCACCCTTTAGGACCACTACACACAACTAGGACTACAGGTCTAAGCAAAACCAACCTTTGGTATAAGTCTGTACCACAGTTTTGGTAGCAGAGTTGAGCAGCCAGGCTTTTCCCAAGAGGGGAATGTGACCAGTAATGATGTTACACAGAGGTCTACAATCACAGATGTTCAAGTCAACTAAGGTTTCTTTGATAAATACTTATTAATTTATGTATCTGTCAGTTATAAAAACATTCATAAGGAGGCAATATAATCACAGAAATATACTTTAATACTATTTCAGAATAGTTTAAGGGGAGTAAAAGGCAAAGATTATTAGAACATGAAAGGTTAAGATTATTCTTAGACGGTGCAAATAATTTGAGTTCAGCAAAAGTCAAGAGGCTAGGCAAAGTCAATGGACTAAAGTCTTGGATAGGATAAAGCGGTTCTGATAAGTAAACGGTAAAGTCTATGCCAAAGTTCTCAGAAGAAGTTTGTAAAAAGAAGAATCATGTTGGGTCACAAGCCGATCCTGCGGGTTGCAAAAGTTTAAAGCACTTTCACCGCGAGAGGCAAGTACTTGCAATGAAGAAAAAGATGCAGCTGGTGACTTCTATTCCCGGCAGTTCCTGCAGATCTCGCTGTTCCTGAGCCTCAGTCGTGGGGACAAGAGGGAGGATGTTTGGGGGGGGGGGGGGGGGTGGGAAGGACTCCTGCACTGCACTGGGGCTGGCCAAAAAGCTGGCACTTGGCAAATCTTCAATTCCAGTGGCTATGAGTAAAGCACACAAACTGGTGTCCCTCTCACTGGTTATATGGATTCCTGCCACACTGAAAAAAAGCAATCAGCTCCAAGATTGGTATCCAGGTGGCTTACTGTTGAGTTGATTGGTCCCACCAACTCAAAGGGAGAAGTCGTCCTTGCAGGGGCTTCTCTGTCGAGGTGAACTTGGCGATTCAGACCTGCATCAGGGCTTCACCGGGGAAACCAACGGTCCAGGAGTTGCAGCAGCTGTCCTCAAAGCTGGTCTTCAGTTCTTTTGTTCCGGTGGTCAACTCTGCCTTCCAAGCCAAGAGACTTGCCATTTATTCAGTGCTCTCCCATTCATTCCAGCCTGGCTGTCACTCACCCAGCAGGGTGGCTGTCCATGCCGGACAGTCAGCCGGCCAATCACCACATAGTGCATTTGGGTCTCCTAGGAGACTAAGCACTGGGGGTTTCAGGCACCTCCCTCACTTCCTGCCCAACCAGACACTCGGGCGCCAAAGGTGGTCTTCACTCCTGAAGCCCACCAAAGGTGAATGAACAAAGACCAAACCTGGTTTGGTGCGCAGAGCAAAACTCTAGGACCTTTCTACAAAAAAAAAATGGCAAAAAAAAGAAGCCCGGAACCTGTTTTTTACAGAGAGGGCTCAGACGCCATCTTGAAAAACATGGATCCGGCGATTTAACGCTACCAGTATTCGCAGTCAAGAAAAATCATAGTAGTTTGTTCGCCTCTGGGGCAGGAAGCGAAGGAGGTGCCCGAAACTCCCAGGAGACTCAAATGCACTCTGTGGCGATTGGCTGGCTGACTGTCCGGCAAGGACAGACACCCTGCTGGGTGAGTGATAGCTAGGCTGGAATTAATGGGAGAAAACTGTTTAAAAAGGCGAGTCTCTTGGCTTGCAAGGCAGAGTCGACCACTGGAACTAAAGAACCAAAGACGAGCTGGAAGAGGACGGCTGCTGCAAATCCTGGACCGTTGGTTTGCCTGGTGAAGTCCTGCTGCAAGTTCGAATTGCCAAGTTCACCTTGACAGACAAGCCCTTCAAGGACGACTTCTTCCTATGAGTTGGTGGGACCAATCAACTCTTAAGACACCAGGACACCATTCTCAGAGCTGGTTGTATTTTCCTCAGAGTCCTTCAGGAAACCTAATAGCCAGGGAGAAAGACACCAGTTTGTGCGCTTGAAGACAGCTACCAGAATCAAAGATTTGCCGATTTGCCAGTTTGCCAGCTTTGAGACCAGTCCCCCTGCAGTGCAGGAGTCAGACGCCCTCCCTCTTGTCCCCACGACTGAGGCTCAGGAACAGCGAGATTTGCCAGGAACAGAAGTCCTCAGCTGCATCTTTTTCTTCAAAATAAGGTACTGTGAAAACCCGACCGAGAGAACTTACCTCTCACAGCGAAAGTGTGTGAAACTTTGGCAACTTGCAGGCCTAGTCAGCTTGTGACCCGACATATGAAACTTTCTTCTTTGAACTACTCCTGAGAACCAAGGCAAAGACTTTTCCGTTTAACTACCAGAACCGTTTTTACTTATACAAGACTCTAGCCCATTGACTTTGGCCTAACTATTGCATTGGAACAACTCCTCTGGTTAACTCAAACAATTTGCACTGTTTAAGAATAATTCTACTATTCGTTTTATTAATTTATGCTTTTTTGCTCCTACTTCAAATGCTATGAATGCCATTTTGCTCCTCCTTCAAAGTAGTTTAAATGCCTCAGAACCAGATAGTGTGAGGTACTGTAGTATATTTTTGTGCAATATTGATTGCCTCCTTTTAGTGAATGTTTTCTAACTGACTGTAATAAATTAATAAGTGGTTTACCAAGAAACCTTGAGTATTAGAGTCTATTTGAATACTTGCGATTGTAGACCTCTGTGTAACCTCATTACAAGCTCACATTCCCTCTTGAGATAAGCCTGGCTGGTCAGCTCGCTGCCAAAAACTGTGGTACAGACTTCAAAGGTTGGTTTTGCTTACACCTGTAGTCATAGTTGTGTGTAATGGTCCCAGAAGGTACTGCATGCACACTTTGCCTAACACTTGTATATATGTAATCAGATAGGATTGTGTTGGCTTAATGGTATAATTGTGATTTTATTTGTGTATTGAAACTCAAAGGCCTTGAAATAAATGTATTTGTATTTTTAATACATCTACACCTGGCTGGGAGTGATTTGTAAGTGTCCTTTACTCTGTGTGCTCATTGAGGTCCTTCAGTCACCCGCACCCCTCCTGAGACCTAGTCTTGACCGCCCCCAAGTCACATTGATTGGTCTGGCTTGTCCAGAAGGTTACCTTGTTCCAGGAAACTAGACTGGCCTCCTGAACCTCTGCCCATCAGGTCAGAGTTCAGAAACCCATCTCAACACCAACCTTTAAATCACGGCTGGTACAGCTATACCTAGGCCCAGAGGGATACGGATGAGTGAGGGAGTGACACTTTAGATGAACAATGAGTAAACAGGAGGGTTGGAGGGGGAGGGAACTCTGACAAACTCCATAGGCATCATCTTTACATTGTGTCACAGCACCTTCAGTGCAGTGGCACAGGGAAGTCTTAGATTTCCCAAAGATTTAATTAAATATCTTCTCTTGGTGAAACGACTGTTTCCAAAAGCAGTGAAGTGAAATTGACTTTACTTACAATTTGTAACTTTCTAGACCCAGCACACACCATCTTACCATAGGGTGCAGGAGGGGTTACTTAGTATCCCCTTTGTCTAGTTTTGCATGGAACATTTTTATTTTACCCTTTCTACAATTAATGACTGGTGGCAGTGATTTACTTTTTACTACCATTGTGTTTTTACCGCAGGCACATTCGCCATTTCTTGTTGGAAAGGTCCTTCTTGAGATATACTCTGCGCGCCAAACCAGGTTTGGTCCCTTTGTTAGTTTTGCTTTGGTGGGATTCACGCGTGAAGGCCGCCTCTGGCTCCAGCGTGTCCAGCAGGGGCAGGAAGTGAGGGAGGTGGCCGAAACTCCCTGTGCTTAGTCTCGTTGGTTACAGGAATGCACCCTAGGGTGATTGGCTGGAGGGCGGTCCTCAGAGGACAGCCACCCTGCTGTGTGATTGACAGCTAGGCTGCGAATGGATGGGAGAAACCTGCATAAAAGGTGAGGCTTTTTGCTTGGAAGGCAGAGTCGACCACTGGACAAAGGAATCCGAAGAAGAACTTGGAAGAGACTTCTGCTGCAACTCCTGGACCGTTGGATTGCCTAGTGAAGCCCTGCTGCAGTGCTGAAGCTCTGAATTTGCCTCGACTAGAGAAGATCTGCAAAGAACGACTTGCCGCCTTGGATTGGTGGGACCAATCTACCCCAAGACGAGCTCATCTGGAAATCCTCTCGGAGCTTGCCCCACTCTGCACGGAGCTCAGGAAAGGTCTGCCATCTTGGCGTGCCGCTCCACAGCACTCTGGGACTCTACAAATGCTAACCCAACACGGCCTCCGTCTGGAATCCCTCCATGCCCCTCTGTAAAATGGAACCTGGAAGTGAACCAGTAAGCAAACACATCTTGGACCAAAGACCATGGTTCAAATGGTATGCACAGCTGATTACAAAGCCAAACACATGGGGAACAGAGACATGCCTTAGACCGCCACCCTTCCCACAGCCCTCAAACAGCATGCAGACTGGAACGGGTGGTCCCACTGAACCCCGGGACGTGTACTCACCGGAGACGGAGGCAGACGGCCCGAGCATCGGATTCAGCCCTCACTTCCCGCTGCCAAGCCGGGAACACAGGGGGTGGCATATTGGAGAACACCACGGCAACACCGTGTTTGTAAGTTGCAGACATCCGAGACAGCAGGGTCCTGCCGTTTGGTCTCAAAGACGTGGAGACACCGCACCAAGGGGGTGGGGCTGGGGGGTAGGTCATCCTCTTACATGGCGAGACTCAGCCAGGGGAGGCAGCGGACTCGGGTGGAAGTGAGGTGCGCGGACATCGAGGACCGGAAGGAAGTGAACAGGGAAAAGACGGCAACTCTTATAGGAGGCGGTGCTAACAAGCACCAACCAATAGGAAACATCCTATGCCAGGACATTACAGATTGGTGGGGAAGTAAGCTAGGGGCAGGAGATAAAAGCCCATGCATTGACCAAGAGTGGTGTTCATTACCATATAGGACGCTGAACAGGAAGGAGAAGGAAGAAGAGAGTGGTGGGCCTATCCGGAGCCCAAGGAGTGAGAGGCAGTACCGGAAGGTTCCACTTCCCTACCTATGTGGGTCTTGACAGTGAAGAAACTGTCAAGAAGACTTTACCATCAACCCTGTAATAATTTTAATTTGGAATAATAAATATCATTTCAGCAGCAATCCACGTCTCCCGAGTCCGTCATTCCACACCCTCTCAGATTTGATCCAGACCCCCTAAAGTTCCAGAAGCTTCTGAAGACTTCTTCTCTACTTCCCTTCACCCTCCCTTGCTAATGCCCCCAACCGTCACTTACCAGCTCCCCTCCATCACTGCCCCCCCCGGCACTTCTTGTTACTGCACTTGCACAATCCGACTGTCACAAGGCCCAGTAGGACGGTTGTTGTTTGGTAATGCGCACCAAGCCCTTAGGTAGACGGGCGTAACAGACAAGAAATCATAAAACTTAGTTACAGTAGAAGGTAGCAATCCATAGATCAGGTAATTGCACAAGAGGGAAAAAAGATACAACATAGTGGGTACATCACATGCATAGTGGTGGCTTTGGTGAGTCAAAGGGCGTTAGCCTGAACAACAGTATGTACATACGTACATATATAGGTCCCATTTACATATCTATGTCATCATATGCCCAAGGTTCATGAAGGTGAGAAGGCTTCATCTCCCCTTGTCCGCCCCACCCCCTTTCTTTGTCTTGTGGTGCATGGAAACCTTTTTGTTGTATAGGGCACCTTATAAATATGCAGTAAATAAATGGTTTAAAGAAATTGCAGGAAAGATCACCGGTTCTGGGTAGCCAGACTGACCCTAAATCATTGATCATACACACATGCACAAATCAAATAATCAGGAGCAGCCAACCAGTGTTGGCCACCATACAAATGACTGCAAGCATTCTTCCAGGGGCAAACGAAAGGGAGGGATATTGCCACATATCCGAAAGCCGCAGCCAATACCAGATAACACCACACATTCTGTTGTAAACTCCTGGACAGAATGAACATCAGACAGGTGTCCCTGAGTGGCCATTCCCTGTCTCCACCCACTCTCAATCCTGGGCAATGAAACACATCTGCCTGGACACTCCCGGAAAAAGGCTTCCTGTGAGCCCAAGTGTTTAGAAACCATGCAGCTAAAATACGAAAAGTATACTGCCACCAACCAGTACAAGGTTAACCTGTCTGGGCTAGGGTAGCGACCCAGGCAGACTAAGGGGCCCCTTCCTGGTAGCCCCCAGACACAAAGTTAAGAATTGCATCCTCAGTGAGGCCTGGACAGAACTCTATGGGGATCAATAGTCAGGGAATCACAAGTTAAGGGAACTCCCAACAGAAGCAGAAAAGGGATTTCCTGCACATCATTTGTTAAGTGGAGTGCAGATGTGTAGGTCTTTCAAGGCCCTACAGAGACATGTCTCATTAAACATGCCACAGTCTTGTGTCATGGGCTCGTACTGTCCCATGCAAAATAAAGCAGGTCAGCAGAAAAGTAATGGTTCTGTCCCATTAAAATGACGGTCCTGCAGAGGAGCACTGCTTCTGTGCCATTAAAGACAATCCTGCCCAGACTGGTAGCTCTGCTGAGAAATGCCTAGGAGAGAATACGCTTCCCATTGGGGGCTAGGACGGTTGGCTTTTCCTATGCGCCCAGACTGGTAGCTCTGCTGAGAAATGCCTAGGAGAGAATACGCTTCCCATTGGGGGCTAGGACGGTTGGCTTTTCCTATGCTGGTGATTGCCGGCTAGCACTAGCTCTTCATGCTTTTAACATACCAGGGTGCACTATGAGCAGCCTCGCCAACACACATTCTGCAATCCGCCGTGGGAAAATGGTGCAGGGGTGTCTAAGCTGGACGTGTCCTGTGGGATGGGCCGGAAACGTTTCTGCCGCTGCAGGAAGAGGCTGTAGTCCTGCACAAAAGAGAAAACAATGGGCAATATTCGATCAGCATTAGTATACTAATGGTTCTTCATTCATTTTTCAGTTTAGAAAACATGCAAAGCAGGCATTGAAAAAAAACAGACTGCTCGTGTGACTCTGACAAGGCTATGGGTCATTCCTGCTCTCCAAGCAGGACCTTCCAGACTTTGGTTATTGGCCAATAGGCCAATACGCTACTTTCCCATAATTCTTCAGAGTCAGAAAATTCGGATTGGACCACTGCTGTGCAGGGAGGGGGGGGGTTTGTGAGGTTTGGGTTGTGTTCCCGCTTTCGGCTTGTGGGCGCTTCGGCTCTCACCAATTGCAATTGGTTATTTATAAACACACTGAAATACCCAGAGGTTTCCAAGCGTGGACCCGGGCATTGAACCTGCGTTGTTCCACGCATCGTCTTGCTTCCAAGGCAAACGCATTGCCCCAGAGGCTATCCTCCCAAGGCCATCCTCCTGGCTTTTAGGATAAGAGGACCCCCTGCACCCATTCTTCAAAGACCCTGGAGTAACCTGACCATGACAAGTGAGGCCCTTTGCGTCCCCGTGCTGCGGTTAACACTGTCCGAAAAAACACAGTACCTGCTTCGAGTCCAGTGAGGGGTCCTGCATCATGTTTTTCTGCCTTCTTCACCCATGAGTCCTTGCACCAGCGAAAGACGAAGACCAGCTCGAACCTGCAACCCCTGCAAATCAAGGACCGCGGCTGACAGCGGCAAGAGTAACCTCAGAGCTTCCATTGCCGTGCCAAGTCCCTGGTAGAATCGGAGTACGGGGGTGGGGATGAGTTATAGTGGTTCTTACCTGCCCCTAAACGCCCTTTAAAAGTTTTCCTAACTTTCACTATACTTTGGTTTTACTATAGCTTGCTGGCGCAAGCATTCCGAAAGTTGTGGACACTCCAATTAGTTGGAATACATTGGCCTCTAATCTTTGGAACTGTTCACTGGACACTAGAGACGCTACCTTCATTTTCTCAGGCATCACAAACTATTGTATTATATTGTGATGCTCTGCTATGGTAAAGCCCATCCTTACATACAATTACGCCATATTTTTGAAGCATTTGCAGGGTGTTCTAGAAGGAGGTTCAGGCGTCATTTCTGTACGAACCTTTGGATGCATCGATGCCGCTTGTGCCTAGGTCCTGATGGTCCAGAGAGTCTGACATTGCATCTTCTTTGATGATGAATGATACAATCTCTGCAACGTCCTCATGTTCTAAAAGAGAAGAGCAGCAACTGTGGTTACAAATAAGAGTATTTACGTTCAAACAAACATTTCACCGCAAATTGTCAGTTAAATCAACAGAAATGCAAGGGGAGGCCCCTTCACACCGCTGCAGTCCCTCCAACATACCCTCACTTAATACCCCAACTCAATACCCCTTCTAAGAACTGTGATAAAATGGGACTATTAAAAAAAAAAAAAAAGATGTTTTGCGACTCGCTGTGTTGGTCCTCGTTATTTTGGTACAATACCAAATAGGACACCAGATAACCTTGTGCCAACACCACCCTGGCTCCCTGTTAGGGAGAATTCCCAGAAATGTGCTAATTCCCTCTACCTTAGAGACCCTCAGTAACTTTGCTGGATTTTGAGGACTTGAATTTTTAACCTGGAGAGAGCGAGACCCTTTTTCCCCACTCTCTCATGTATTTTTGTTACGATTTGAACACAGTTTCTTTTGGTTGTGGAGTCTGACAAATTACAGAGGCATCATCTTTGCATTGCGACACACACAGCACCTTCAGTGAAGTGGCACAGGGAAGTCTTCCAGATTTCCCCAAGGTTTAAATACTTTCTCTTGGATAAACTAGTGTTTCTAAGAGCAGTGAAGTGAAATTGACTTTACTTGCACTTTTAAACTTTCTAGACCCAGCACACACTATCTTACAATAGAGAGCTGGAGTGGTTACTTAGTATCCCCTTTGTCTAGCTTGTCATGTAAAATTTTTATGTTACCCTGTGGTTTACTTTTAACTACAATGGTGTGCTTTTACTGCGGGCTACGTTCGCATCTTCGGTAAAGCACCAAAGGGTGCCAATTTCGTCAAAATATCCCAGTCTTTTTCTACCATTTCTTTATGGAAAGCTCCTCGAGATTTATTCTGTGCGCCAACCCAGGTTTGGCCCCTTTGTTGGGTTTGCCTTTGGTGGGATTCACTAGTGAAGCCTGCCTCTGGCTCCAGTGTGTCTGGCCCCTGCAGGAAGTGAGGGAGGTGCCCGCAACTCCCTGTGCTTAGTCTCCTAGGAGCCAGGAATGCACATCGACGATTGGCCGGCTGGCTGTCCGGCAAGGACAGCCACCCTGCTGTGCGATTGACAGCTAGGCTGGAATGAATGGGAGGAACCTGCATAAATAAGGTGTGGCTTTTTGGTTTGGAAGGCAGAATCGACCACTGGACGAAGGAATCTGAAGAAGAACTTGCCTGCTGCAACTCCTGGACTATTGGTTTGCCCGGTGAAGCCCTGCTGCTGTGCTGAAGCTTTGAATTCACCTTGCCTAGAGAAGCCCTGTAAGGACGACTTCTCATCTTGAGTTGATGGGACCAATGAACTCCAAAGTAATCCACCTGGACATCCTCTCGAAGCTGGTTTTATTTCCACCGCAGCTGCTGCTGGAACCGAAGAGCCAGGGAGAGGAACACCAGATCGTGTGCGTTGCTTTTAAGTTGGCCAAGAGCTGCAGGAAGATCCTCCAGACTCCCGAAAGCATGACAGACAGAGTCTGAGCCAGCTCAACAGAGTGCTGGACCTCAGATGCTAGGAAAGCCCATCTCAACAGCCGCAGTGGTGCCATTTGCTGAGACGCGAGGCGCTGACACTGCGAAGTGCCACTGAATAGAAGTTGGTCCTTTTCTGTCGCGGACCGTCCCGTTTGCATTGCAGGAGTCCTCTAGACGTCCTCCCTCTTGTCCCCACGACTGAGGCCCAGGAACACAGGATCTGCACAGCTGCACAGGAACAGAAGCCAGCTGGAACAGTTTTTCTTCTAACCAAAAGGTACTGTAATGTCTAAAATAACTTACCTCTTGTTGTGTAACCTCACTTGTTCTCAGTTGAGACTTGTCTTGGTTGCTTCTGTAGAGTTGCTAACAGCTTCTTTACCTCACAAGCCTAATCAGCTTGTGGCCCTACTTTGATTTCTTCTTTTCTACAAAGACTTCTAAAACATTGTGCAAGACTTTTATCTACCTGCAAAAATTGCTTTAGCTCACCTAGACTTTTGCCCAATTGACATTGGCCTGGCCTCGCTCCCTGAATGACTTCTTCCCTCGGACTGTGTTTCGTCTTCCTTGCAGGAAGGGGTTACCTTACTTTGCATTGGGGTTACCAAAAGTACTTACCTGCTTCAGAATATTTGTGAGATCTCTTGTTTTGTTCCAATAACCTTTTTCTTTGACATACTCCCAAGTATTGCTCTAAATGCAACAGTGATGTATAAATATCCAGTGTCCTGCTATTTAAGTCACCTGTGGGTATAGGAAGTGTCTGTGTCATCCCAAATGGTTACTTACTGATTTAGAGAAACAGTATTTTGTAGTGTATTTGTGTGTTACTATTAGATTGCCCCCTTCTGAAGACTTACTCTAACTGACTTAAAATAATTGTTTAATCAAGAAACCTTGTATGTAAGACTATTTGAATACTTGTCACTGTGAATCTCTAACTCCCCTACTGCTCACATTGACCCCTCTTGAGATAAGCCTGGCTGCTCAATCACGCTACCAACCTGTGTAGTACAGACTTATACCAAAGGTTGGGTTCCTATTGCCAGGTGGTCAGGGTTGTTGTAGTGCACCCATAACGTACTGCATACAATCTTGCCTAACAAAAGGTATAAGAAAATAGCCTTTATATCCCTATTCTATGGGTTACCCTACCCAACAGTACTAACTGGGGGTGCTGGTCGTCAGTAGTGAAGTCCAAAAACTAAACCGTCCGTCCTCGGTCTCAAAGCTTATCTTTACTGGCCCTACCGCACAATGTCCGTAAGCTTTGGACGAGGGGGGGGGGAATGACTCCCTTCCCCTGGTTCCCTGTATGAATAGCCTTCTCTTACTTCTCGATGATTCGGTATTCTGATGTGGTTCCTCTTTCCAGACTCTTCCAGTGTCCCATATACTTCTCATGGGTTCAGCGACCCTCCTCTGGTCACTGAAATGAGGAGCTTCTACTTGTTTTTTTTGTTCAGTTTGCTTAGGGTCCCAACCCCCTCTTGGTTTTGATTCTTTACTTTGGCTACTTGGTTTACTCTCCTGCCAAGTATCGCCCTGAGAGGAATTACCTGATGGCAAACTATTTTTCTTCAGCTCTTTGCTTCCCACTGCTACCAGGGAGACTACTCCTGCTGCAACTCTGGGCTTCTTCACTCCCAGCATCAGCAACCAGGGTCATCATATGATCCCAATTCCAGTTGCCAGAATCTATGGTTTTTGGTGCAACGGACCAAAAAGACACGGATTTAGTCACAGGTCTCCCGTTTGGAATACTGAACATTTGCTATTGAAGCAAGCAGGCCACTCGTGGGCTTCATCGGTTAAACTACAGTGGCTACAACCAATGCGCAAGCGGCAGTACCTGCAGAATAGGGTTACCTACACCCGTGCCACTGAGTATTTTGGACTTGGTGTGAAATAAGGACTACACACCTAGCCGCACACTACATACTTTGGCTGGGAAGTACTGTTTGACGCATCTTGAGAGATTCCTTGTGATCCATAGGTTTTCTGCCCGTACCTGGCACCCTGCCAGCATTCAGTCTGCTAGTGACAGCACAAAGTATGTTCCTCGGTTTTGACCACACCCCATTCTTAACAGGTAGCTCATCTACCATACTAATAGTAACTTTGGCCCTGAAGAAGGTTGGGCTCATCAGAACAGGTTGAGCCACACCAGGTGAAACTCAAGTAGGCCGTTTTTCAACCAAGCTATGTCGACAAAAGAGTCAGCATTAAATGTCAGCTAAAACGTGGCAGCTTTGCTCGGTCGTATTGGCATGTTTAAACGTGATTAGCCAATAGATGCACTATATGAAGAATTATACTAAGAATGATATCCAGTCAGTGAATTTCAGGTGTTGTTCATGATTAATGGTATGTGCAATCAGGATTTCGACTGTTTTTGCACAAATTTCATATGGATGGTACTCCAATCCGATTAGTATTTGTAAACGTGTGTGTGTGTTCCTTCTGGCGACAACACAGCTATGTTTTTGGGTGATGTGTGTGGACCAGACACGAGAATGGTCAAAGGTATGCATGTGAATGAAAATACGAGTTTAGTTATGAAGGCATGCCAGTTTTACATACTGCACTCTTATGTTGGTGGTCTTTTAAGTTTCCTATGTTTTCACTTCGTGTTTGTCCATGGACAAACTTTTGTACGGATAAACATTTTTGTAATCTACTGTGGAATTGTATTTACTGATATTCAAATTAATAAGAATATGGCCGACGAGATATTCTACATATTTGGTCTATGCATTTTTCAAAGCATCTGTTGGATGGTCTCGTTATACCTCTCGACTAAACTGTTGGGCTGTGGATGATAAACTGCCATTCTGAGATGTTCTATGTGCAGAGTGTGACAGACTTGTTTTAGGATGTCAGACAAAATCTGTCCATTGATCCGCCACAATCTCTTTAGGAATACCCATGCGGGCTATCAAGGGGATTAGGTCGTCAGACAGTCTACTTGACCATCACCAGATAATATTTATGCCCTCTACTGGAGGGTTCCATGGGTCCCACAATGTCCATGCCGAAGCAATGGAATGGTTTGGTGATCAGGGGCATAGGTTGTTTGAGAGTACCCAGTAATACAGAGCCTTCTTTACTCGAAGTGGGGATGGTTCCACTAGGATCCCCGTCAACTTGTGGCGGCCCTGGCATTCTGTAGGGCAGGGTCAGCTCTTGTGCAGATCTAAAACCGTCTTCCTGTTCATCCAATCTCCAGCGACCGGCAATATGGACTGTTCCTTTCATTGTTTTTGCAGCACTCGTTAAGCTTTGCAGTTTTTTGCAGGTTTTTATAGGGGTACAAAGCAAGGAGTCATCATAAAAAGGTGCCTGTTCAAGCCACCCGTCTTCAATCTTCTTTATTATCCTTGGCACGTTAGGGGGTGTTGGATCCCAACACTAAGTGTTCGGGTAAGGTAGGAAGTACAGCAGCGTTCAGTAACATGCCCTCCCCCACCATTTTAATGTTACCTCTCCGAAGGGATAGGGATTCACATCTACATGCACACATCTTTTTACTCTGGCTGGATTCCGCAAATCTGCACCTACAAATTTCTAGCAGACAGCAGTCGGAGGCTACTTGAATCCACCATCACCCGGGTTGGTATACCTTCGACTTTGGCTTCACAGGTGTAGGGATATGGTGAGTGAACAGGGCCATAGTGTGAATCCAGGACTCATTCTTCCAGTAGGGCATTGAATAGACCAATCAGTAGTTCAGGTTTTGCTTTCCTTGGACAATGCCTTGCGATATACCCCAACTGGTCACATGTGGCAGGCAGTACGATGCCCGGTTTCACTTTGACACCAAGATTCTCCCTGCACAGTCTTGTTCTCAACAGCTCCCCTTTGTTACATCGGAAGGGTGAGTGCTGAGGGGTGTTCCATGGTTGGGGTGTGTTAAATGTTACTCTGATGCCTGGGGTAAACGTCACTCTACCCCATGCCAGCCTTTGGATACGCCGTAGCTATGTTATCACCCTCAGCCAGGCTGGGTCTGTGGCGTTTGACCCATTTCTGTATTGGTGTAGGCAAGGCTTCCGCAAACTGTTAAACCACAATGCGATATGCGATTTGATGCCACCGATCAGCTGGGTCATCCACACAATAGAACCGTTGTCTGGGAGTTTCTCCTGGGTTTAGCCTGGTTTCTCTGATCCTTACTTGATAGGTCTCATTGTGACCTAATCACTCCAGGATTGCTCTTCACGTCCGCATAGGTGACGTCTCCTGTGGAATTAGCGGCCTGCATCTGTCCATTCATAAGGGGGCTAGGTACGGTCTGCATCTCTCTGGTGGCCAGTTTGCATTCCTTGCCACCCTTTAGAAATTCAAAGTAGTGAGACAGGTCTTCACCCACGGTATACTTTTGTAATACCGTAGTAGGTACTTGTGTTGTCTTCTCATTGCCGTGGCATTTAATAGTTGTGCCTGTTGCACTTGTATTGCTTGTTGGAAGTCTAGTCGGTCCGCTTGCGCTTGTTGCTTTTTCAGTTGAAGGTCTGTTGTAGCTGTTGTCCCTGGAGGGTTTTTATCCAATTCTACATGGTGTTCTCTCGATCCCACTTCTGACACCACTTGTCAAAGGCTTTGGTCAGAAATTAGCAGGTTGCTCTATGTAAACCGAATCTCCAACTCCAATAACCCAAGTAGGAAACTCCACAGAATTCAAGTCTCCTAGCTGCCTAACTCCTCCCTCCACACACTCACAATCCTTTTGTGACAAACTAACCACTTTCACAAAAAATGTTTTAAAACAATTTCTCATTTAACAATACAACCAGACTTGCAGTACAGTTAACATTATTACAATATTATATTCCTTTAATATATACTGCTCCTCTACCCACCGCCCTCCCGAGCCTATTCTACCACACCTTCTGTTCCTGCGCCTTGCAGGTGGAGTCCTTCATCCGAATTTTCTACTGAGTCGCGATCACTCGACCCATCATGCGTGGGCCCAAATATCGGAGCTACTAGATATTTCCAAGCTATCAAGGTTTCTGCTTCCTCCTCCCCACCCGAGTTACTCGTCTCCTGCCATATTGCAGTTTCAGCTTCTGACCACTTTTGTATCTTTCCACCACACTTCCATCGGACCATGGCATGCCTTCCAGTTCAGTTCATAGCAACTCTACGTTTCGCAAGTATATACGCCAGGTCTTTAAGTTTACTGACGTGCTTCAATTTACGTGGTCTGGGGAACCCTCCAATCAGGCATGCCCACGCCGATTCTATCGTTAGCTTAACCCCTTTTGTGTTCAGCCTATCCGCCACTCCCCTCCAGAAAGTTTCAATCACTGGGCACACCCAAAACATGCACACGATCCCAGCATTATTCTCGTTACATTTAGGGCATGCTTGCTGCCCTGCATTCGCAAATTTAGCTATTCTTTGGGGAGTCATGTAAGCTCTGTGGGTGATATACAACTGTATCTGCTGGAACCTGGCATTTCTTGACACCTTCTTGTGATATCTTTGAGCTCTCTCCCACATCCCATCTATCATAGGGGTGCCTGTAACGCTCACCTGATTCCCGTAGAGGCGCCGGTCTTGACTGGGCGTATACCGTATCTTCAAAGGTGATGTGTAACACACGGCTGGCTCTTTGGGCTGGACCTCTGTGCACTGTATGTCTGACTCGAAGGGTAAGATGTCTGCAGATAGAAAATATGGGATTAAGGAACTGGGTTATTGAATGTCTCTCTCTTCTTCCCTTTCTCTTCTCCTGTAGAACCCCAAAGGTTAACACTCTCACCTTAGGTAAGTGAACGCCGTGCTCTCCATCTGCCTCGGGGCAGGGTGCTGTAACCAGTTTCTTCACTGGATAAGGGGAGCAGGCCTCTTGACTTCAGAGGACTGCTGTCCGTCGTTTACTGCACGAACGGTAAGTTTCGAGTAATTCTAATGTCTTTAAAGTCTTTAGTAATGATGTTTCTTGTTTTGCAGGGTTCCGGCGATGGCGGATGACGGGCTGAAGTGAGTTGAAGATGGAGCCCGTGTGATGAATAGAAGCGTCTCGTAAGTAAGCGCTTGTTGCCTGCTTCACGATGCGCTCTGTCTTTTTATTTTGCAGGTACAAGTTCAGAGCGGCTGCAGGGTGCCGGAATACCCACTGGGTTAGATGTGGAAAGGAGTAATGGCACGTGAGTATTAAAGTTCCCCAATGTCTTTAAAAGCACCTTGTTTTGTCTTTCAGATGCGGGATGCAGCGTTGAAGGCCTCCGGAGCGTGCGAAGAGTTGGTAAGCTTTTGTCTTTCAGATGCCGGAATGCAGTGTGAAGACCTCCGGAGCGCACGAAGAGTAGGTAAGCCTTTGTCTTTCAGATGCCGGAATGCAGCGCGAGGCGTTGGTGACAGCCGATGGACCAGGTAAGTGAAGAGCTGTCACTGAAGACCGTAATGCTAACCTGTTTCTTGTCTTTATAGGTGTTGCTGAAGACTGGATTCAGGATGGTAAGCCTTTTTCCTTAGGCCCAGGATCAGATGCAGAAGGCACGATGAGCGTTCTGCTGCAGAGGATGCAGAATAACGCAAAGCAAGATTCATCCATCGGGTGTGGTTTAAATAGCCTCCTGTAGTGCTTAGGTGTCTCCTTCCACAGCCACGCCTAGGTAAGAAAAGAGTTCCTGCTTTCCAGAAGAGTTCCAGTGTTCTGAATCTAGGGAGTGGCTCCTGCCCCACCCAACAGGAAAAGTAGTTCCAAACAGAAGAGGATCAGAGGCTCAACTGGCAGGCAAGTAAGCAGCATGGTCTGCTGAAGGTAAGTCCACCCAAGCATTATGAGCCCGGCGCTTCCAGCGCTGGGACTGGGCATATTTATGAGCCTGGTGCCACTGGCGCCAGGACTGGGTCCAAAAGGTCCCAATTGGGACTGGTTGGCACTCGGAACCTGGGTTATGGATCTGCTTCCAAGGGAGTTGGGAAAACCCTGACCTTTTGGAAGCAGAGATCATGACAGTGCCCACCTCTTCTTCCCATTCCTGTCATAACCGCATTGGTTCTTTCCCCACTTTGGACATAACCATCTCATAGTCTCATGTCCTCCCTCTGCTATGTTGTATATAACCTCTAGGGTGGCATCCGGTTGGCCTTCCAGTATTATCTCCGACCACGTTTCTGTAACCCGCCGCACCACTCTATGGTATGTAATATGGTATGTAATATACTGTCCATTGTGTAATCCGGTTTTCACTGCCAAAGACTCAAAATCTAATCTTCCCATCTTGCCATGCATCGCCCAGCGTTGCTATCCCAACTGGTTCCCAGTGCTTCCTGATCGTTTATTAGTTGGGCGTCTTTTCCCACCAGTGCCAAAAGTGGCACCGGCGGGGAGCATGGGGTAGGGCTCTCAATTACCAGACAGGCCCTGTGCCATATGTCCCATCCCAGCAACATCAATTTCGGGCACTTTCATATTCTCTCTGGGCAGCCACATCATTTCTTGTAGAAAAAACGGTGCACATTCTGATCTAAACAGCCTATATTCCGAGGATGATTCTTCCGATAACCATTTTGCTACATATTGCAATTGACTCGCTAAGTAATAGGCCTTGTAGTTTGGCAGCTTTATCCCTCCTTTCTCATGCGTATTTTGTAGCTTCCAGAGGGCTATTCTATTTCTAGTCCCACTCCATAGGAAATCTCTACATATGCTATGTAATCGGTCAAAGAAAAGTTTTGGGATCAGATGCTGTATACTACTAAAGTAATGCAACAATCTCGGCAAGACCACCATTTTTAACATTGCTCCTCTTCCCATCATCGCCAAAGGAAGCTTCGCCCAGAACTTCATGCTACTCTCGATACCCTTGACCGCCCTCTGTGTTTTGCAGGTGCTCTGCCTCCACCGTATGGTAGATGTCTATTCCAAGGTATCTAAACGTGTCCACTTCCCACGGTATTGGCAATACCGGCAAGTGCTTTAGCGGGGTCCCCTTATATCTACCCAGCGGGAACACGAATGACTTTAGGATTTACTGCTATGCCGGACAGAAACACAAATTGTTCCATTACCTCCAGCACATATTGGAGGTTTTCTTCCAGGTATTTCAAGTACAACAGTATGTCGTCTGCATACAGGGAAATTAAATGTGGCCCTGCTTTAATGGTGATACCTATAACATTATACTGTTGTCTTAGGTATATTGCTAGTGGCTCTAGGGATAAAATATATAACATAGGGGACCATGGGCAACCCCGTCTAGTGCCCCTGCTAAGCTGCCACCTCTCAGAGATTATCCCTCCTGTTTTCACCCTGGCTAGCAACGCGCTATATAACAATTGGACCCATCTAAGGTACCCCTGGGACGAGAAAGAACGACCAAGAGAAGCGAAGATTAGCCATAGGAACAACATGGAGATGCAAAGAGGGCTACTACATAACATTAAGCTGTCCTGTAAATGGAGTCAGCAAGGTCAAGCATTTTACTTCAACTAGGCACACCCGATTCCACTTGACTCTCCCCTACACTATAAAAAGGTGTGGTTCTGCCAGAAGCAGTGAGGGATCTGGGGATGCCGTCTGGACCAGAGACGCCAAGCAGCAGAGAGGGGTAGGCGCTGAAGCATGGAGGAGAATGGTGTGCCGATACGCTAGCCCTGTGTCCGAGGGGCTGCAGCGTGGCAAGGGAGCCGTGTCTCCAAGGAGCTGGAGTGAGGCTGCCTCCATCCTGCTGGCGATGTTCGGGGGAATGCTAGTTCCCTTGGGACCTGTGCCGGCCTGAAGGGTGCCCGAGGGGCAGGTGGTGAGACCCGGACCTCAACCCTGTCTAACCAAAAGAGACCGCCTGTCAACAACGCTGCCCGGCGAGTTTCGATGAGACAAACTCTGGAGCGTGCGTGTGACTGCAGCAGAGCACGTAAGGGACAGAAATTGTAAAGCGGCACAGAGCGAAAAGCAAATGATCGATGGAAAGAAGCCTGAAACGGAAAGCAAGTGAAAAAGGTGTAAAGCAACACGAAGCAGAAAGCAAACAAGCGGCCATGGGCACAAGGAGGAAAAGGAAGGTGAAAATAAAGCAAGCAACAGTGCAAGTGTGCACAAGTAAACCGGAAAGAGGGAAAGAATGTGCAAGTGGGGACACGCCAAGGGGAAAGATTGAAAGAAGGTGCACGAATGCACAAGGAAAAGTAAAGGAGGTGAAAAGGAAGAAGAGTACAGTGGAAGAGGCACCAGAGGAGTGAACCAAAGTATAAAGAGGGACTAGAAGTCAGAGTGGTCATGCAGGGGAGGGGAGGGGACAAAAAGCCCTGCATTTTGGAAAGTCCAACACTGCCTCATGAACGAAAGACAAGAGTTGAAAGGTACAGTCTGACAAAGTGAACTTTTAATTGAGACGAGGGGCGCCTGGACTTGGGGAAGGGAACTTTGAGAGGCTTAACAAGAACTGGATATTTTTGTTTGAAATCAAGAGGAGTCCAAGCTTGGGCGAAGGGAACCCCAAGAGACCTAAGGGCATTGTAAACTTTGTGGATTTGCTGCAAGAGCCTTGCGTGGAAGGTTCCAAGAGCTCCCATTTTGAATTGAACTATGTTGCACTGGTAGAACTACAACTATTGGCAAGATTACCTGAAACCTGCTGTGGTTTACATGGTCTTTTCTTGAAACACTAAGAAGACTACCCATCGCATTTTGTGAAAGAGTGAGGGCAAGCATAGTTTTAGACAGACTGACATCGACAACCTTTAATAACATCACTAGAGTTAGGGCCAGTTAGGTATTACTTCAACCCTGGAACTTCGTAAACAAGGCTTTCAAAACTGTTAATTTGGCACCTGTGTCTCTTGATACCATGCCTGTCTCACACAGTATCCAATTTAAACAGCATTGGCACAGCGTAACCGTTGCTTTGTCTATCTGCCAGGATAATCCACCACTCCATCTTTGCTTACAACATTATGGGCCAGATGGACAAACTCCTAGTGGTGCAAGATATGCATTGGCCTATCAAGTGTGTAGGTAGCACTGCATTCCTGCGTTACCATCATGAGTCCTTCTCACCTGGGGGGCTTTTGATGCTTTCGCTTGTTGCAAAGTTTAGGAAGTTGATGGAACAGGGCTCCTCTTCTTCCTTTATTTTGAATGGAACCACCAAGGTGTTGACCGCAGATTCTGTCCAACAAAAAACAATGTAAGTGATTCAGCCGTAAAATTAGCTTGCAGTGACTGGTTCGGCAGGAACAGTAAAGGAAACCTACTAAATTGCTGCATCTGTTACTATATTATACACACAAACACAAAGTAGAAATTGTTCCATGAACCCAAGGACTCCCATTGCACTTTGAACACCTTTCAGCTTCTCAAGTTTAAATGTCCCCAGAGAATTGGATGAGACTCCACGCCGGCGCTCCACTATATGAGCTGGGAGGAACAGCAGAAGGTCTATTGGATTCGGACTATCATGAACTTCACCGCATGGACCTCACCCTCTTACATTCCCAAACATGGGGAACATTATGGATCACGGAGCAGTCCGCAGGTATCCATGACCGAACACACACCAGGAGTACATATTGTGTTGCGACACCGGGTTAAACATAGAAGATTTACATGATCTTGCATCATTACTGATATGTTTTACATGTGCACAAGGCTGCACTATTTCTTACCTGTGACATGGAACAGTATTTAGCCAACTGATGTGCATGACGGCAACGTCAAACCAACGTGTAACATGAAGCAATTTAACTAGAGACTTGGTAACTCATCTTAATTGCCATTCTTAGATGTTCACTAAGAATGAGTGCAGTCCAATTGGTGAGGACTACACAAGACTTCTCTTCTTGGTATTAGGTAATCCACTTTTTAATATAAGCCTGTACTACACAAGTGGTTAGTGTGACTGAGCAGCCAGGCTTATCTTAAGAGGGGTCATGTGAGCTGTAGCAATGAAATCCACCAATACAAGTAGCCAAGTAATGCTTACACACTTAAGGTATAAATAAATATTTATAAAATAGACAAGGTTTACATAAGCAGTCTTTAAAAAAAACTTATATACTATTAACAAAGTTAAAATTCAGTTTTTGAGATAATAGAAGTTGGTGAAAACTTTTATGCCACCACTTGTTCCAGCACACGGAGTGACTTCAGTAAAGGTCAGTATTGCACGTATTGAGTTGTGAAAGGAAGGAAAGGTTAGAATAAGATTTAGAACATACTTTCAACCGTTTGTAAAACAATGACCATCTCCTAAAGGGGGGGCAGGTAAACTTGTATTCCTCTTGCTTCAGCTTGGCAGACCCTTGTTCCTGGACCTTGGTCGTGGTGACGAAAGGGAGGATGTCTGGCAGTCTCCTGCGGCAGTAGTCGGGAGAGGGACGCCACAGCAACGGATTTCCTTAGTTTCAGTGGCACTTCAGTGTTTTGGCGCCTTTTCCTTCCGTGTCAATGAAGGACGAAAACTCTGGAATAAGCTTGGTCCTGGACTGTGGATCAAGATTTCCTGCTTCTAAAGGGTCCTCTGGATGCCCACGAAGATATGGACAGATTCGGACTTCGCAAGACGATGCACTCGTCAATGGTCACGGGACCCCAGGCATTGGGATTCTGCTGCTCTGCCTTTCATAAACCAGAGCCCTGTCAAGGGGTTTCCGGTAAGAGTCACTGGCCTCCCTTGCCGGACTCCAACTAGGCCAATTAATGGGACGTGCCAGACTCAGGTTTCCTTTTCTTCATCCGAGTACTAAAGTGGTATGCAATAGAGTGCAGGTGTGCATTGTTAAGTGCCTGAGAGTGTTTGTGGGACCTGTTAGTAGTGTACTGCAGTGTACCTCTCTCGTCATCTTCCTCCACTGTTCTATAGGGACTTCTCCCATAGGTAATCTTCATTACTCTTGGGCACTTCTTCCTCGTATCAGTAGGTGTTGGAAATGGGGACGAGGGGGCCGGAATAAGATTGACAATGTGTAACGCTCACCTGACTCCCACGGAGACGCCGACCAGGTCTCGGCTGCTGCGGCCTCTTCTAAGGTGATGCGCAGGACTCGTAACACCGACTGGGCTGGACCCCCAAACCTCGCCTGTCTGATGCATAGGAAGATCTTTCTGTAGATGGGGAAAAGGATTTTAATCACCTGTGGAGTGACGAGTCGAACCCCTCCTTTCCCCTTTTACTCTCTCTTCAAACCACCTCTGAACCTTCCCGTTAATTCTCACCTTAAGATTTGAAATGACGAGCTCTCCATCCTGCTTCTGGTGCAGGGGTGCGGTAGGATCCAGTTAGTTCACTGGTTATCGGACGGGCATTCAGGTCCAGTTGCTTCACTGGTTTTTTGGATGAATAAGGCGCTTTCGTAAATATATAACTTATCAAGTTCAAGGGTTGTTCTCCCTTCCTGTTTGGCCTTTATTTTCAATGGACTGCTTTTAGTCTTAGCGCAGGTGCTGAGCGAAGATTCCACGTAGAGAAGACAATTGCTGTGGATAATTCAGGTGAGATTATGTTGGGGTGGTTTTTCTAATGTCTGTATGTTCACCCACTAATGCGCGTGTTCTTTTTTCCCCATAGGGGCCGGGAAGCGGTACTGCCAAAAGGCGTGCCGACCCGAGATGAGGAAGGATTCTCCCCCACCAATCGCCAGGTAAGCCTTCGGGCAATCAGTCTTTTCCCAATGTCTTCTCTGGCTCACCTTTTGTTCTTCTCTTTTCCTTCCTAGGTGCTGGAATGCAGCGGAAAGTGCGGATGGTCGCAGGAGTACGGAATTCCTTGTGGACAGGTGAGTTGAGCGCAGCGCTGCTACGAGCAACGCGAGGAATCCTAAAATGATTTCTTTCCCTTTAGGATCGTCGGCGTGTTGGCTCCGGATCCCATGCAATATCAGGTAATGTCCTTTATTCACCTTCTCCTCCTCTCTTCTTCCTTTTAGGTGTTCCAGAACTGAAGCGGGCGTGGCTGGAGTCAGGATGCAGGAGCAGACACGGTGACCGTCCAGCTGCTAGGAGCAGAGCAACGCGAAGCGTGAGCTGCTGTCTGGGCATGGCTTATATAGCCTCCAAAGAAGTCCCAGGTATGTATCCTTCCCCAACCAGGTATGTATCCTTCCCTGACCACGCCCGAGTGGCAAAATAGTCCCACAGGTAAAGTAGTTCCTTTCAGGCCTCAAAGAGGTTTGGATCTGGCAGCATGGTCTGCATCAGGTAAGTCCACCAAAAGCACTCCCTTTATGAGCCTGGCGCCTATGGCGCCAGGACTGTGTCCAAAGGGCCCCTATTTGGGGTTGCTGGACCTTCCCTTGGGTACCTGATGTGTGCTTCCGGGGCTGCCGGTCATGGACTGGCTCTCCGGGAGTATGCATCATGACACAATGGCCCCCTACAGGCTGAGGGATAGTAGGGTGATTGAACATTGGGAAAGGAAGGATACAGTCTCATTCTCAGGCTTCCTCTTCCCACTCCCCAACTCAGGTGATCCTCTCTCGCTTCTCCGTTCCCAGGGTTGGGGTCCACCTGGCCACCTAAGCAAAGGATCAGAGGGGAGGCAATAGGAGGATGCCCTCGGGCTGCTCAAATGGTCCAAAAACCCACCAACCAAGAGTTAAGCAGTGCTAACCTGTAGCCTAGAAAACTGAGGTTTGCAAACGCTGGAGCTTGCACACTATTCTGTAGGTCCACAGCTCCAGAAGGACTAGACAACAAGCAGCGCAGCAGAACTAAAGTAGGAGGGCACAGGTCTACACAATGATGGTCATTTATTACCAATTCCTCACCTGTGAAGCCATCCACAACTCCACATCTCTCTGAATGCTGATGGTCCATGGTACAGTGTTCCCCCTCATCGTTATCGCTGCCTGGTGATGTAACTGCAAGTCCAGTTAAAAGGAATAGTGAAACAAAATGCTTACAAACGGAAGGAAACCTGCAACAATGTGCAGTGTGAAGCACAGGTTTACACGTGTCACAGATTCTATGCACAGCTACACAACACAAGAATCTTGGTTTGCTGGTTCACGGAAATACTTTCTGAACAAATGGCCTGACATTTCTGCTGGCAGCGCACACTGAACAGAGTCAGGAACTTTAAAAAAACAGGCAATATCAAAGCCAGCAGTTTAACATTTCGTTATGAGCACTTGCAAGACACTGCCAGCATATGGGAAGAAAAGATAGCTCAGGAGCAACACGTTTGTCTTGGAAGCAAGATAACGCAGCGCAACATCGAATCCAGATCCTGCACTTAGAAAGCACTCGCTGGTATTAAGCGCGTTATTAAAGAACAAAAAATAATATTCCTTGTTGCTCACAAGCTGTTGCTACATTAGGGCTTGGTAGTACCATCAACTGCCATGTACTATCCCTGCCAAGGTACTGACATATGGAAGATATTGCTACCCTCTGCCAGGCCTTGCCATCATACACTCACATCAGAGTCAGGCATGTGTACCATTGCATTTCATGCCTTGAAACACTCGTTTATAGGAGAGTTACAAATGCAATATCATATCAGAGTGGATAGATGCTGGTGATGTACCACTGATTACTCACCTATCAACCGACTTATGTCACATGTCTCTGTATTCTGCAGATCCACAGAGCAGGTATCCCGTTCATCGTGGTCACGTACTGGTGAGGCAACAGTTGCAGCGCCTGCAGAACCCATTATAAAATGAATAGTTTAAATATAGGTGCGCAGTCCAAGCAGTATCACCAGAAGAATGCATAGTCCAGGGCTGCCAATCATAAGCCCGCTCGCAACTGTTGCACAGGTGCCCCAGATTCTCCCCTCAAGGAACAAATTACATTCAGCGGTGGGATAAAGGGGAGCCTGGCCAGAACAGTAGTCTGGGAGTTGGTTGGAGAATATAAAGAGGGAAGATGTAAAGCAGAGGGAGAGGAGAGAAGGAGGAACATCAGGAGAGAAGTGGAGGATCATGAAGAGTGAGTGGAATGGCAGGAAAGGATGGCAGGGGAAAGCATCAAGGAGGAAAGGACGAAAGAAAAGCAACACTAGGAAGAAGGGAGTGAGAGTGCCACGAATCTGGGGAATTCCTCCCACTCCATTTGGGAGTAGGGCCCTGCTCCACTACCCAGGTGGACAAAGTCACATCTAATTCTTGAATAAACCATACATTTGTGGAGTAGTGGTGGTCCAAAACCCCTCCACCCTAGAATTAACCAGTCCTAATAAATCTGTAGCCTGGAAACATAGCTTTGAAACTGCTGGAGCATTTACGCTATTCTGTAGGACCACAGTGCCACAAGGACTAGATAACAAGCAGTGCAGCAGCACTAATGTAGGAGGGCACTGGTCCACACAAAGATTGAAACAATGGATGGGCCAGTGCATTAGGATGTATCCAATATGTCAGATTTAACAGGTGTGCAGAGCTCACATCCTTGTCACTTATTTCGTACTGAATTCCTCACCTGTGAAGCCATTGACTTCTCCACGTCTCTCCATTGCCTGAAGTTCTGTGGTACAGTGTTCCCCCTCATCGTTATCGCTGCCTGGTGATGAAACTGCTAGCCCTGGTATCAAAGGAATGGTGAAAGAAAAAGCTTACAAAAAGGAGGAAACCTGTAACAGTGCCTAAGGCGGTGAGCCTGCTATGCTTTACATCCCCCCCTACCCTTCCTAAGGGACAAGTGGCAGCTTCTATCTAAAAATCACATGTGATGAATTTCAGTCTATTTTAGGTCCGTTAAGGCTAGAACGGTTTAGCCGTGCTAGCAGATCATCATCTAAGTTTCGAGCCAAGACCGAGGGCTTTTTCATCAAACTGGCTTGGTGCCCGGATTGGTCTGAGGGTTTGGGTTCCCTGTTAAGATTTAAATGGGCCTGTTGCCTTGATCATACTGGTAGATTACCCTCATTCAGCACTTATACCAGTCGATATATCGCAAGGCGCAAAAATACATAGCTCAATAATACCAAAGTCCGACTGCCAGGTGGACATTTATGCAAATGCACCTCAAGAAATTACAGGTAATGGAAGTTAAGGGCGTGGATACATTTACCATCTGAAGAGCGTATTTGTTGCCTGTGTAAACGAGTGGGCACGATTGAAATCAACATGTACTTACTGTTAGGAAGAATTCTCATAAATGTGGCAATTCCTCCCACCTTCGAGCCCTCAAGCTCTTTTGCTAAACTTTGGGACTTTGAAACTTTTCAATTCAATGTGTTTTCTGTGCGTTTCTTTTTGGTTATGGAGTATGGAGTCTAACCAACTCCATAGGCCTCTTTTACATTGGGTCACACAGTACTTTCAGTGCAGAGACACAGGGAAGTCTTCCAGATTTCCCAAGGTTTAAATACCTTCTCTGGGATCAACTACTGTTTCCCAGAGCAGTAAAGTGAAATTGGCTTTAGTTAGGGTGTGCTGGGTCTAGCAAGTACAATGCTATCTTACAATAGAGTGCTGGAGGGGTTACTAAGTATCCCCAGTGTCTAAATGCTCACGTAACATCTTTTATGTTACCCTTTCCTCAATGGACTGGCTGGTGGCAGTGGTTTCATTTTTGAACTACCTAGGTTACGGACCTGGTAACGTTAACCGCGGGAGCCATCCTTGCTAAAATGGTGCCTGGTCTTTTTTCGCTATATCTTTGTGGAAAGGTCCTTCTATAGAGTTTCTCTACACACCAAACCAGGTTTGGTATCTTTGTTCATTCGCCTTTGGCGGGCTTCAGGAGTGAAAACTTCCTCTGGCTCCAGAGTGTCTGGGGAAAGGCAGGAAGTGAGGGAGGTGCCTGAAACTCCCAGTGCCTAGTCTCCTAGGAGACCCAAATGCACTCTGTAGTGATTGGCTGGCTGACTGTCTGGCAAGGACAGCCACCCTGCTGGGTGAGTGACAGCTAGGCTGGAATGATGGGAGAGAACTGAATAAAAGGCGAATCTTTTGGCTTGGAAGGCAGAGTAGACCACTGGACAAAGGAACCGAAGAAGAGCTTGAAGAGGACGGCTGCTGCAACTCCTGGACCGTTGGTTTGCCCGGTGAAGCCCTGCTACAGGTCTGAATCGGCAGGTTTGCATCGACAGAAGCCCCTGCAAGGATGACTTCTCCCTTTGAGTTGGTGGGACCAATTAACTCTGAAGTAAGCCACCTGGACAGCCATCTCGGAGCTGGTTGCATTTCCTCAGAGTTGCTGCAGGAAACCGTAGAGCCAAGGGAGAGGGACACCAGATTGTGTGTGTTGCTTGTAAACTGGCCTAAAGCTTTTGGATGATCCTCTGGACTCCCACGAAACAGGACCGACCAAGCCTAACCCCCCTCAGTTGAGAGCGGGACCTGAAATGTGAGGAAAGTCCACCTCGACAGCCAGAAACCGCGCTTATTGCTATTTTCTGTACCGCAAGGAGCTGAAATGCGAAACAGCCACTCAAAGTAAAGTTGCCAGTGCAGGAGTCACCCGACGTCCTTCCTCTTGTCCCTGCAACTGATGCCCAGGAACAGTGAGATCTGCATAGGAACAGAAGTCATCAGCTGCATCTTTTCTTGTTTACCAAGGTACTGTAAAACAAGTCTAAGAGAACTTACCTCTTACTGTAGAAGTGCTTGTAACTTCCACAACTCACAAGCCTAATCAGCTTGTGGCCGTACATTTGATTCTTCTTTTTGCCAAAGACTCCTTTTTAACCCTTTCCTGCCATGTTAACCGCGTTTGGCACGAATAGGTGGCCTGGCTCCAAAATGGCCATGCCACAATGCTCTTTGTCCTGTCCTTTGGCCATCAAGCCCCTTCACCTTCCCCAGGTCGAGTCGACACGGGTCAGTGCTTATTTGGTCATGCACTTTCCCATGAATCCCAATGTTTTTGCGGGATTCTGCATGCCTTGTGTGTGTGCCTCCAGGATGTAGGCTGGAATGTCTGGTTCCAATACACATCCTGGGTGCCAGAGAGTCTGGAGTGCTGTGAATGACTGGGACCACCGTGGTCCATGATTGGTCCACATAAGGAGTGTGTGTTTGTGAGCAGATCTCCCATTGGGTCCTCTGTTTTGCCGCGAAGGAAACTTTGGATAAGAGGAGGCCAAAACACCCCTGCCATGTCGATCTCCTGAGTTCTCACTGAACAAAGGATAGGATCCAAGTATCCAGCAACTACAAAGCTGAGTCGAGGAACCGCTGGCGACCGGCTGGAAGGTTTGGCACACTGAGCCCGCTGTCATCCCGTGGGACCCCTCTGCATCTGGTCGTCCTAGAAGGTCTGCGAAGACGTATCGACCCATTGGAATAGTGGGACCAACTATTCTCGGCACCTTCATCAAACCCTGCAAGTAAGCTTTCTCGGAAGTGTCCCTGGGACAACCAGTGGACTGACCAGCTTACCCAGTTGCTTTGCTCTGTCACCGCCGCCGCCCTCGAAACTTGGTATACCGAGTGTCCACAACACCCTGACACCGAATTTCGTACACTTGGCGTTCCCAGGTCTGAAGTGAGACGAGTGCGCAAGGACCGGAGTAATTGCGGTTAACGTGATGCCCTGCCGCAGCAACGTCCTTTGCAAGTCCTCTGCATTTGTGACCCTCTTGCCCCTGAAGCCTGCTGCAGTGAAACTGGGTCGATTCATCCACCCAGAGCGGGCAAATCGCCACTGTCCCATTTGGGAATCATCGCTGTATGTCAGGAACTAAAAAGTTGCCGAGACGTCCTTTTTGCCGCAAGTGAAGTGGACTGACCTGCCAATGTTTGGGTCTGCTTGCGCCAGGGACCGGTGAGTACTTCATACCCCCAATTGGTGGCCCCTAGTGCAAGGGCCCATTTTTACACACGAGTGGCCCCTGGAGGCCCGTCTCCTTTACACTGCTATTGCGAAATAGCAACTGTATCCCGAACTCTAACTGCCTCTGCCTTAAAGTGGAGGTCCTTTTTGAATAGTGGGAACTTGTCATGCATCGCCTCATCCACCTTCCCGAGCTGCTAGAGACCCCTGAAGAGACCCTATTCTGCCCATTGGAACAACTGCGTGCGTCTGCATTGCATGTACTATTGAGCACAAGGCTCCTCTCTTCTTAGGGCTTTGACTGCCTCTTAGTTAGGTGTATTGTCGATGTCAAAGGGGGCTAAAGACCATCTGCACTGCCCGTTTCCTTCCCATCTAGGTTGTCGACATATTTCGTGCATTTAACCCCTTTAGATCCCAATGGTCTTCTATATACATTGTGTTGATCGTGTTGGTTTACTTGGTTGGACTGCAATTCCTTTGCTATGGTCTATGTTACAAAGTCCTTGTAATAAATGTGTATATTTCTTTGATATAACACCTGTCTGGAGTAATTTGTAAGTGTACTTGCTTTGTGTGCTCATTGAGGTCCTTCAGTCACCCTCACCCCTCCTGAGACTTAGCCTTGACGGCCTGCCATAGCTACCCCGATTGGTCTGGCTTGTCCAGAGGTTACCCTGTTCCAAGAAACTAGGTTGGCCGTCTGAACCTCTGCCCACCAGGTCAGAGTTTAGAAATCCATCTTAACAGACTTTCCTCTTGTTTTCCGCCGTTGTGCTTCGGTTGAAAAAACATTGGTTTAAAGCACCAGCCACTGTGGCCTAAGAGCCCAAATAGGGTCATCAACAAGGCGTTCCAGCTGCCAATACTTTGCTTGGTTGCATTTGCTAGCTCTGAGGGGGGCGGAGGTGGGGGACTGCTGCTATACTGTTGCCATGCTTCCATCATAAGCTGGTGTTTTCAGAGCCCTTCCATGGATTCCAGGGGAACATCACACGGCTCTGCTGATTTACATCTACAGGTCGGTACTCTTCACCCCCAGCTTTCTTAACAGCCAATTGAGCTTCCTTTAACTCTAGGGCTGCATGTCTGACCTTCAAGGCCTCTGGCTCAGCAGGTCGAGAGTGGAGGGAAACTGCAAGGGAAGTGGAATCACCCTCCGCTCCCCCAAACACCCTTCAGTCGTCAACAGCTCATCTTGAAACGTTTCAATGGGGCTGCAAGCAACTCTTCATTGGGCAGGCCAGACCTCCCCCCGTGGCCCGGCAAACCTCATGAAGTGTTAGCCTTAAACGGTAGTAACGGTGGTATCTAACTATACATTCCTTATAAGCTGTTATCTTGTAACTATTTAAACACACATTTAGCGTTGGATTGCACTAGTTGGATTGCAGGGAGTTTTGTCAAGAACTAGCCCGACTCTCCAATTGCTACAGTGCACGAGCAGTCAAGGAAACCATTATGGAATGGATGGCTAGGAGACACTTGCATGGGCTTTCAGACCGTCCACATCATGTGTATTAAAGTATATTTATCAAATGTTGCAGACCGACATATCTACAATGAATTAACAAGTAAAATAACTAATTGGGATAAAGTACACATTCAACGAGACCAGAAAGATCATAGAAAATGACCAAAGTCGAATTGGACCTTCAGTCAGGTTCACTGGCCCCTTGGGAATACAAGTCCTTTAATGAAACGTGATCAAGATTGGGTAAAAAAAAGTGGCCTAATTTCCATATATAGGGCTCCAAGGTCTACATCTACTGTAAGGAACTCATGGTGGCAACAGTAGAGACAGGCAAGTGATCACAGTTCAAGGGTGTTTATTAAACTGTATGCAGGGGTGAGCTAAATACCTAATCTAAACCTAAATCTAAGATGGTAGCAAGCAAAGACCAAATAAGAACAGTCCTAATGGAGTCTAGTCAAATAAAAAGCCATATACAAAGAAGAAAAACAAATATTGCCAATCCAGTGTGGGATAATGTTCACCAGAAAACAAACACATGTTCTCAAAATGATCAGTCAGGATGGTGAGGCTGGGTCTCCCTTCCCTACGTTTGAAGCCCGGGACAGGGCGTGACTCTCGAGCAGAGCACACTGCCGGGCCTTGACAGCACAACGTTCACAGTTCAGTTCGACAGTATTCAAAATGCCTTCATAGGCCAAGTCTCTTTCCTGCAAAAGTCTCTTGCCTTTGAAGGTTTGCAGATTCCAAGTAACAAACTAACAAATGTTCTCTGATCTTGCATCTTGGGCAACTGTTCTTCGCCCGGATTTCACAATGACAAAAAGTTATTTGAACGATTGCTCTTCGCCCCAGGATCTCCCTCTGTCCAGCTTGGATCCTCCTTACAAAAACGGGCCTCCTCTGTCGGGTTCATTACGGTCTCTCAGATATCGCTCGTAATCTTTAGGAGCCTTAAGTCCATTCAAACAAACTACAAGGTGACACCGTCGTTGATGCACTGTTTTCGGGTGTATTATTCTTCACCTCATTTCGTGGAAGGGCAAACAAACTTATTTTGGGCAATTGCTTTTCGCCCCAGTGATCTCCCTCTGCCGGACTCAGATCTTTCTTGTACAAATGGGCCTTCCTCCGTCTGGTTCACTACGGCCCTTCTTGTATACATTACGTGTATTCCTAATACAGTTCATCTATAACTCAGTTTTATCAGAAAGTGGGGTATCCTTCCCTTTAGCTTTCTTTCGGCATCCCTCGTCCGGTTCACACTTGTCCATTATCACAGTTCACAATTGTAGTGGAAAGCGGGGTTCCATTCCCCTAGCTTTTCTCTGGCAACGGGTCAGACACTTGATTGTACAAGGGATTGGACGTGACCCTTGTAGAGCAACGCGGACGCCTCACACCACCCTTTCCGAGGGCCTTCTGGTTGCTCTAGTTTCGGAAACAGGTCCGGGTCAGAGTCTTCCGAATGAGCGCCAGTGTGGTGCTGGACCCCTCTGCACCTGGACCTCAACTGGACTTTCTTTAAAGTTCAAACGTTCAAACA
The DNA here is from genome assembly GCF_040938575.1 of Ambystoma mexicanum. NCBI lineage: Eukaryota > Metazoa > Chordata > Amphibia > Caudata > Ambystomatidae > Ambystoma > Ambystoma mexicanum. Next base: position 12,726,921 of record NC_090925.1, on the reverse strand, counting down.
TACACACAAGTTCTTCCTTTTTCAAATTCTGTGTTAGGGAGAATTCTCATTTCTGTGCCAATTCCTTTCAACCATAGAGGACCCCCAGCTCTTTTGCTGGACTTAACGAATTTAATTTAAACCCTGGATAGAGAGCCTTTTTTTCACTGTATTTTGATCTGATTTGGGTTATGTGTTTTTGGAGTCTACAAACTCCCTAGGCATCTACTTTTGGTATGGTGACACACAGCACCTTCAGTGTAGTGTCAAAGAGAAATCCTTTAGATTTCTCATAAGGTTTAAATACCTTTTCCTGGGTGAACTACAGTTTAAGAATAGTCAAATGAAATTGACTTTACTTACCTTTTCTCTTTGTAGTTCCAGCACACGCCATCTTACGTGGAGTGCTGTGGGGATACTTAGAAGCCCCTTTTCCGACCTACTCATGTACACATTTTCATTTTACCCTCACTACTTTTAAATGGCTGGTAGCAGTGGTTTAGTTTTCCTACTAATTTGCTCTTCTACTGCAGACGGAATCCTCAGCTGCAGTATAGCACCCATGGGTGACCATTGTGTGAAAATGGCCCCAGTCTTCTTTTTTCACTATTTCTTATTTGCAAGGTCTTTCTTGGGTTTTACTCTGTGCGCCAAACTAGGTTTGAGACCTTCAGTATTGAAACCCGCCTCTGGCTCCAGGGAAACCTGAATGCACCCAGTGCGATTTGAGTAAGAGCTAGGCTGTGTATGAATGGGAGAAACTTGCTTAAAAGGCGAAGCTTCTTGGACTGAAGACAGAGTCGACCACTGGGAAGAACAACCAGACAATGAAACCATGAACAAAGCTTGCGGCCTCCTCCTGAACCTTTGAATTGCCTGGTGAAACCATGCTGCTGTGCTGAACCTCCTTTTTCTGATCGACAAGAGAAGCTCCGGAAAGTTCTTACCTTGGGTTAGTGGTACCAACTAACCCTGAGACTAACTTTGCTGGAAGGCCTTCCGCAACTGGCTTCTGTACTTCTTTGCTGCTGCAGGAACGGAGTGCCAGGGTTCGAGAAATCCGTAGTAGAGTGCAACGTCTATAAACTGGCCAAAAGCTCCAGGAGTCCGAGGAGCCTCCCGAAGCAGGACGACCCAAGCTTGAGTCACCTCACCAGAGGACAAGACTCAAGGAGTGAAGGAAGCCCAACCGGTCTCCAAGATCTGCAGTGGTGGGATTTACCAGTGCCACTGATCCGAGAAGAGCCATAGATGCCTCCGACCATCTAATTGCTGCCGCAGGAGTCCCCAGACGTCCTGCCTCTTGTCGCCACAACTGAGGGTCAGGAAGACAGGACCTGCATTACAGCAACCAGCCGGCTGGATCCTCTTCTTCTAACCAAGGCACTGTTCTGACTTTGGGGTACTTACCTCATTGTCTTCTCAGTTGAGACTTGCAGTAGCTGCTTTTCTAGAGTTGATCTCGGCTCTAATTTTCAAGTGTAACAAAGTGTGAACCTACAGTGATTTTCCTTCAAACTCCCTTTGTGCAAGAATTTTACTATCTAAGAAGTGCCTCAGCTCCATTGACTTGGCAGTCCTGGCTCCCTGCAGACTCTTCTAGTCCATTGACTTGGATTCTTAATGTCCCTCATAGGTGATGCATTGGTTTTAAACTAATATTTCTCGGAAAGGTTTTCATCTAGACTTCATTGGAAGATTTAAAGTGCTCACATGCTCCGAGAACCTGTTTAACCTTTTCCCTTACTTTAATCTTTCTACCAACTTCAGAATCTACCAAAGTATACAAGTGATACATAAATGCCATTACTGTCCTAGTTAGTGAAGTAACCTCAAGGTGTAGGAAGTGTGTATGAAGCATCTCTAAAGAGTATCTACTTGCTTTGTATTGATTCTAAGAAAGTATTTTGAAGTGTATTTTGATTGTGCACATTGTCCTTTTTAAAGAATGCTTATTTAAAAACTGTTTATTTTTAACTAGAAACCTTGAGTGCAAGTCTTATTTGGATACTTGTATTGGTGGATTTCATTGCTACAGCTCACATTTACCTCTCTTGAGATGTGCTCAGTTACACTACAAACTTGTCTAGTACAGACCTATACTAATTGGTGGGTTACCCAATACCAAGAGGACAAGGGCTGTGTAGTCTCCCACAGGGTTATTACATCAATTCTTGCCTAACATTCCTTGCTTTCAAAATGTTGCTACTTGCAACCTTGGGCTTGATTCAGTTCAGTTTGCTATCAGCTTCCTCCGACTCACAGGCTGTGCTGAACCCGTTGGCTTCATTGTTCTTTGGAGTCAAGGATAGTACCACAGTAGCCAGCTTGCCTCTACGTCTGCGTTATCAATGCAAGAGGCCCCTCCCCGTATAACACTGACATCTGCTGCTCTGCACACCAGCTGTAACTCACGGTTTTATGATTTCTCTGTCAGAGGCTTCGCGGGTCTGAGTTGAAAAGGGTAAGGGCAATTCCCCTTAGTAGTCCTTCCAGGTCTCACGGCCTTTCTTCTCCGTTAAAACTGACGGTTTGGAACTCCCCTCTCAAGCGGTCTAAACTGGAGCAATTTGTCAGTTCTCATAGGCCGGATGTGTTGGCGCTTCAGGAAACCCACCTATTACGAAAGGACCAGGGGCGGTTGAGATTGAAGGGTTTCTCGCAGATTTTATTCGCCTCTGGCCTTACAAAGGGGGGGGGGGAGTGGCGTTGGCATTCGGGAGGGGGATCGATTTCCGTATCGCTGACATCCTTCGGGAAAGAAATGGGAGATATATTGTGGTGAGGGGGGAGCACTGGGGAGTGCCCTATACAATAGCCTTGGTGTATGGACCTAATGTGGGCCAGGACCAGTTTCTGCGGGAGGTGCTGGGAATCGTACAAGATTTTGCAAGAGGGCAGGTGATTTTGATGGCGGACCTGAACCTGGCATGGGACAGATTTAGAGATCGTACGCGGCAGGAGGGGGGAGAAGTGGGGGGGCAGTGGCCTCGTCTGGGTTGAAGGAGAAACAGGGGGGGGGGGGGGGGGGGAGCGGGTCTGCGGGACGTATGGCGAGCGCCGAGAGGAGGATGGGTTCACTTTCATCTCTGATGTTCATAGAACTCACTCAATCTAGAATCGATTATATTTGGGTGTCTGCAAGTCTGGTTGGGGGGGTGGGGGGACTCAATAGATGTCGGCCCGGTGGGGATTGCAGACCATAAGGTGGTCCAGATGCAGCTTCGGTTGGGAGGACGCAGAACCAGGGTATGGAACTGGAAATTTCCAGAGGCTCTGTTGAGGGACCGGGCGATGCGTGAGGAGATCTAAAGTAAGATTCGGGGCTACTTCGAGCAGAACAATAGCGTAGACACGAGTCTCGAGACCAGATGTGACGCTTTTAAAGTTACTCTAAGGGGCGAGCTCATCGCCTTGCAGGCGGAAAGAAATAGGCAGCTAAGGGAACTTGAGGCGCAGTTGGAAAGAGAGGTAGAGGCTGCCAGAGTACTGTTGGGTAACAACCCCTCTAGAAAAATATATAAGGAATACAGGACAGCTGAGGGTCGTAAGAACTAAAAAGGCGGAGGCCGCTATGCTTAGGGTCAGACAAAAGTTCTACGCAAAAGCAAAAAAGGCAGACTCGCTCCTGGCGCGCCTATTGAGAGGGGATCGGGAGCATAAGGTTATAGTAGCTATGAGGAGTAAGGAAGGGGTCAGACTCACTGGGACTGAAGAGATAAAGGGGAGATTGGCGGAGTTTTATGAATAACTATACTCCACACAATGCCCTTTGCCAGGCCCTCGAAGGGAGTTTCTGGGAGCCCTTCCCCTCCCGCGACTGTCCAGAGACAAGGAGTTGGAACTTGGGCAAGCAATCTCGGAGGATGAAGTGAGGGCGACCATAGCGGCTCTCCCCCGTGGCAAGGCCCCGGGTCCGGACGGCTACCCAGCGTCGTTTTATAAACTCTTCTCTCCCCTATTGGTTCCTCAACTAACACAATTATTCAACTCCTTCAGGATCCGAGGCAGTATCACCCCCTCAATGGAGGAGGCTAAAACAACACTTATACACAAGGCAGGCAAAGACCTTGAGGAGTGTACGTCTTATCGTCCCATTGCTCTTATAGGAAGCAAAAATGTACACTAAAATACTGGCAAATAGGTTAGAGAAGTTTTTACGCGCATTGATCCATCAAGATCAGTCTGGGTTTGTGGTAGGGAGACAGATGGCCGACAACATCAGGCGGGTGGCCCATATAGTAGAGAAGACACAGAAAACGACCACTCCCGCGATACTCTTAGCACTCGACGCTGAAAAAGCGGTTGAACGGGTGGAGTGGTCGTTTTTATTTTAGGTTATGGATAGGATGGGTCTGGGGACGGAATTTATCAGCATGGTTGAGGCAAATTATAAGAACCCTCGGTTGAGAATCTTGGTTAATGGGGAAACTTCGAACCCGATCAGACTGCAGCGAGGTACGAAACAGAGTTGTCCCCCCTGCTCTATGCGATTTATTTGGAGCCTCTCCTAGTGGCTATAAGGGAGTCGGATGGGGTCAGGGGCGTACCATTTGGGGGGAACCAACAAAGTGGCAGCATTCACTGTGATATGCTGCTCATGTTGACGCAGCCGAAAGAATCCATTAAGGAGTGCATGGCGGTGCTGACCAAATTCAGGGGAGTATCGGGTTTGAAGATAAACTGGCAAAAGTCGGAGTTGATGAATCTATCTCTGGAGGAGAGGGAGGCTAGGGAGCTGAAGGTGCTCTCTCCGATTGGAGCCCAGGCGGGATACGATACCTGGGAATTCGGATTACCCCCTCCCTGAATGGTGGATCGGGCAAACTATTCCCCTCTGCTGAAGGAGGTAAAGAGGGATCTGAGACGGTGGGGGCCCTCGGGATCTCCTGGCTTGGAAGGAGGGAGGCGATTAAAATGGTGATCTTACCTCGTATACTCTACCTTTTCCAGGCGATCCCGTTATCTGTCCCGGCAAGCTTTTTTAAAGAACTCGACTTGGCGGTTAAAGGATTTATTTGGGGAGGCAAACGGCCACGTTTATCATGGCGACTTTTGAAGGCTTCTAGGGGACGGGGAGGCCTTGGGTTGCCCGACTTTAGGCGATACCACGAAGCGGCGCTCCTCCGGGTGCTTAGGGAGTGGTTAGCAGACGACTGTAAAACACTGGGTGTGGATGGACAGGGCAGTCGCCCAACACCATCTGGGTGAAATATTGTGGCTCCTGCTAAGGCTACGAACGGCCCATGTCTACCTGAGTGACATCACAAAGGGGATGGTGTCGACCTGGGACAGGGTAGTGGAGAAACTAAAGATATCATCGTTCCCTTCCCCTTTCACGCCCATCTTCAACAATGGGGACTTTACACCGGGGCTAGAGAAAGGGGTATTTAGAGCTTGGGAGAGCGGTGGATGTAGAACGCTGAGGGACATGTTCAGGAATGGTAAGAGCAAAACCTTCGAAGAATGTAAGCAGGAATTCGGGGAGGGGAGGTGGAGAGGCATAGATATTTCCAAATTCGGCACTGGGTGCTGTCGGTGGAGGTGAGGGTGGGCTGCCACGCGGGTCCTGACACAGTTTGAACGATTCCTTCTGTTCCATGATGGCGCTCAGGGTCTGATATTGGACCTATATAAACTCCTTGAGCGCGCAAGCTCGATAATTGTATGGCCATACATGAGACCGTGGGAGCAAAGGTTGGGGGTGGAGAGGGAAAGATGATTAGAGGGAAAGATGATTAGAGGGAAAGATGATTGGAGGGAAAGAGGATTGGGAAAGATTGTGGAAGGCAATCCCCAAAGTGGCCAAGGCAACCCAGCTACAAGAAGCTTGGTATAAGTAGATCTTCGGTTGGCATTACAGCCTGGCCTAGCTACATGCGATATACCCAGCTATCTCAGGGGACTGTTGGAGGGGCTGTGGTCGACGAGGCTCGGCCCCTCATATGGTGGGAATGCCGGCGAATCAGACTTTTGGTGCCAGGGCTCTCTCCCAGATCATAGGGCGGGAGGGCAGTTAGGACCCTAATCTCCCCACGAAGACCCCCTTGGAGGTTTAAGGCAGCAGCTCTATTAGATCATGTGTATAAGTCTAACCTGACCCAACATATTGACGAGTACTTCCAAAAAAAATTAGGGCACGGTCGACAGTCAAGCGACTGTCTGGCAGGCCTTCAGGGTATACTTAAGGGGGGAAATCGCCATGTCGACCAAGCTGGGAGTGCTTAAAAAGACATGCAGAGAGCTTGGGAGGCTTGAGGGACATATAGCCCAACTACAGGAATGATACATCACTGCCCCAACAACCCAGACTAAACTAGATATTAAAACTCAACTGGAGAAGTGCAAAGAGGCAGCAGAATGGGAGATCTGCTATTTTGACCGACTGGCAGCTGCTAGGCAATACGGAGAGCAGGAGCGCCCAGGCAGACTCCTAGCTAGGATGGTGAGAGGGGAACGTGGCAATTCCAACATCCCATGTATAACACGCCCAGACCACACAGTAGTTACTGATCAGGAATAAGAAAGGTCTTACTTCTGCCTGTACTCTCCCCAGAGGTTGCCACAGAAGAAGAAACACAGATACTTGGCTGGGATACCCACCACACTTTTGTCGCTCGAGACAAGGGATGCACTAGAAAATCCCCTGACCCAATTGGAGATGGCGGAAGCTAGCAAATCCCTACTAAATGGGAAGGCACCAGGATCTGATGGACTGGAGGCCAAGTTCTATAAAGAATTTTCTACAACCGTGGTGCCTCGACACCTGGCTGTTTGGACAGAGGAGGCTTTAAAAACCGACACGGGAAGCAATAACCACTTTACTGCTCATACCCAGAAAGCGGCCGGAGGAGTGGTTCCTACAGGCCTCCCTCATTAATAAACACATGCGTAGATATTCGCTAAAATACTGGCCACACGAATGAACCCTCTGATGCCACACATGGTCCATGAGGACCAGGCCGGCTGTGTTTTGGGAAGGTCCACGGCGACCAATATCCGCCGCTGCTAAAACATCCTTGCATCGATACCTAAAGACACCCAGGGGGAGGCACTGCCACTAGACATGCAGAAGGCATTCAACAGAGTCAACTGGCCCTTCCTATTCAGGGTACAACAATTATGGATTCAGGCCGAACTTTGTGAGATGGGTGCGGATACTGTACACGAAACCGTTCGCTAGAATTTGTATTAAGGGGATCCGGTCAGTAATCCTGGAGTTGGTCGGAGGTACCAGACAGGGCTACCAGTTATCCCCTCCATTGTATGCACTGGTTATAGAACCCCTCGCAGATCTGATGAGAGCTCGACATAGCAGAATGGGACTCTCACTGAAGTGCAGAGATCATTACGCTATATGCAGATGACAATGTTGTATTTAATGAACCCAGAAACCAGCCTTGGCACGACGCTATGATCAGTCAAGGAATTCAGGGATTATTCTGGGCTGAAGCTGAACTCAACCAAATCTGAGATCTTTCCCCTCACAGAAGCCACTCAAACCCAGAGAGCTATATGGGCCCCCACACGGGAGAAATACCTGGGTGTTGAAATAGCACGCAATACACAAACCGTCCGTGCCTTGAACTATGCAGCAACTATAGAAGTGCTATGTGCCAAACTTGAACGTTTGTATTTATTTGCATTTGTATTTATTTTATTTGTATAGCGCACCAGGCCTGAGGGCAACCGGGCGCATATCGACAAACAGTAATTACAAGAATGGCAGAGTTACAGTTAAAATTACAGTCAGTCAGTCACTTGCACGAACAAAGGCAGTAAAGTACAAGAACAGTGCAAGTTGGTAGGCAAAGTATCAAGAGTCAGGCATAATGAGGGTGGTAGCGATCAGATGGCCTGTGAAGACAGTTGGTCAGATGTAGTAGCTAGCCAGAGCTTAGCTTTGTGTTTGAATACGTTCAGTAAAGGTAAGATTCTAATGGTAAGTGACAATGTTTTCCAGAGTTTGGCAGCCAAGACTGGGAAGCTAGCACCTCCGGCTGTCTGGAGCTTGAATCTGGGGATCGTGAGGCAGTGTGCTTGGGCAGATCTAAGTGACAGATGGAGTATGCTGGGTGAAACACAAGGTTAGGTAGATAGGGGCCTGTTATTTCCGCATTTGTAAGTAAGGGCCAGAGATTTCAGTGATATCCTTTGGGCGACTGAGAGCCAGTGAAGATTCTTCGTAGTTTCAGAGATGTGTGCAGATCTGGGAATGTTGAGGGCCGCTCTGATAGTGTTATTTTGGGTGATCTGGAGTTTGTTGAGGTTGTGTCAGTTAGTGCGTTGCAACAATCAAGTTTGGACATAACCAATGTCCTGGCAAGGGTGATACAGTTCTGAGTGGAGAGGAATGGGCGGCAGGCTGTGATCAGCTTGCATGTGTAAGCTGAGGCAGCGACGACTGCGTTGGTTTGCCTCTTTAGGGAGAGTGTAGATTCTGGGTAGATTCCCAAGGTTTTAGTATCTTTGGATACTTGATGGAATTGACTTCGATATTAAAAGAGTTGAACAAAGGGTTCATCGTATTGAGTCTCTGTTGTGTGCCCAGGATGAGGAGCTCGGTCTTGTCATTAAGACAGAGCTCATGTTGGGCCCTCCAGGCTTGGATGACTTGGTAGATGTCATTCAGAGCTTTAGAATATGCAATGTAGTCACCAGTGATAGGGATGAGTATCTGGGTGTCATCTGCATAATTAGTGTAGGTGACGCCCAGATAGTCAAGCACATCGAACAGAGGTTTGGTGAATACATTGTAGAGTGTAGGGGAGACACAGGACCCTTAGGGACTCTGTAGGGGACTGGGGTGGGGTCTGCTGAAGAGGTAGGTGAAAATACTCGTGTGTCTATTGTCAAGGAAGGACCTAATCCAATTAGTGGCATTGTCGGAAAAGTGGGCAGCTGATTTCAGATGATGGCAGAGGATTTTGTGATTGACCAAATCGAAAGCTGCAGATAGGTCCAGAAGAAGTAGGAAGGCCAGTTTGCGGTTGTCTTTAAGTCCTAGTTTGGGGTTTTGAGGTCTAAGAGGGCTGTTTCTGTCCCGTGCTTAGGTCTAAAACCAGATTGTCTTGTACCGAGAAGATTGGTTTCCAGATAATTCTGTATCTGTAGGTAGGCTGCTCTATCTAATATTTTTAGAAGGAACGGGACCATAGTGATGGGTCTGTAGTTGGAGGGTATCTCTGGATCTAATGACGTGTTTTTTTTTTAAAAGAGGGATGACCCATGCGTCCTTCAGATTGTTAGGGACAATTCCAGATTGAAACGAGGAATTGAAGGCGGTTATGAAAGGAGCCGGGCAGGAATCACCTGGGCAGTTGGAGGGTTTTAGGTTACTGATGATTTTTCAACCTCCGGGATGGTGAAGGCACAAAGCTAAATGGAGTGTGGGGGAAGAAAGTGGCAGTTTTAGGCACAGGGAATCTAGTTAGGGGGATGCGAGAAGGGAGTTTTGTTTGGCGTAGATTTTGGATTGTAGGGGGGTCATTTTGGTGGAGAGCATTTTGGATATTGTTGCACCACGTACTGTCTTTGCTGCAGGTATCAGGGACGGGTGAATGGGATTCCAATTCTTTGAGAATTTTAAATAGCTCCTTTGTGTTTGATTCAGCTTGCGATATACGCTGGTTGTAAGTCTTTTTTGGCTTGAAGGATTGCTTCCTTGTAATTGAGGGATGTGATGAGAAGGAGGTCTTTGTTGGCCTCACAATGAAGACTTTTCCAAAGTGCTTCAGCCTTGCGTTTTTCTTTGCTCAGAGCTCCAAGTTGAAGGGTAAACCACGAGTTCAGATGGGCTCGTTGTTTAGCTTTCCGTATTTTGAGCGGTGCTATGGTGTCAATGGCTTTGATCAGTGTTTGGTTGAAGGGGTCCACTAAAACGGTAGGGTCATTGAGCTGAGAAACACAGTTCAGAATGGGTAGGACGAGTGGGAGTAGTTTGTCTCTAGTAGTGTCCTTTTTGTTCCTGGTGGGAATAGCCGGGGCTATAGTAGGTTTGGAGTGCGGATTGGTGGCTGGTAAGTGAAAGATAATATGGTGGTCGGACCAGGCACAGGCGGAATTAGAGCTCATCGATGTATTACAATTGAATTCTACAATCCAATCGAGCGTTCTACCCTTGTTGTGGGTAGGTTCAAGAATGTGTTGCTGGAAACCTAAGTTGGATAAGGTGCTAGCGACCTCGCTGGCCATAGGATCCTTAGGGTCGGATAGGCCGAGGTTGATGTCACCCAGTAGTAACACCTGTGAGTTAGGCTTAATGTTGTCGGTCAGGATGGAAGTAATATCGTCTGTGAAGGAGGCGAGTGGACATAGTGGTCTGTAGATGAGGTGTAGTGTTGCTGTGTTGGCCGGTGAAAGGGATAATTTCACCAATAGTGATTCGGCAGAGCTAAATTGGGTGTTAGGGATAATTCTCATAGTGATATTGTCTATATATAAATGCGACTCCACCCCCTTTGGATAGGTTCGACTGGCGGTCATTTCTGAGGATGAGTAGCCATCGGGGATAGCGAGGGCAAGAAGTGTGCCTGAGGCGGCATGTAACCATGTTTCTGTGATGGCGATGAAGTTAAGGTTTTGGACAGTGATGAGGGCGTGGGCCGTAAGGGATCTGGCATTGATGAGGGCTCCCTTTAGTTCTTTAATTGGGGGGGATGTGGGGGGGGGGGTGAGTTGCTGGGAGGTTGGATATCGTCTTCGTAATGGGCTGGAGGTGACGCTGGGCGCATGGTACAAGAGGCAGTCTGGAGCCGAGTCTGGCATTCCTGAGTTGGATTGTGCAAGGTTGATTAGGTGTGGGTTTTGTAGCCAAGTGTTGAAGCCACAAAGCCGGGTCATTAAGGGATTGGTAGGGAGTTCGGTGGGGTTAGTTAGGGTGTTATGCGTGGGTGTGGGAAGGGGGGAGAAGAGGTGGCCCTGTACTGAGGCACAGAGGACCCCTGCCGAGATTCTCAATATTGGTACGTGGTCGAGCATCAAGGCCTAGCTTCTCAAGAGGTGATGCGAGCTGGTTCTTAAGTACAGTGTAGTCCACAAGCACACACAAAGGAATGTCCGCACACTATCGGTTAAAACACAGTCTTTATATAATATTCAAGGTTATGTACAATATCACGATAACGCACTTTGTACTCGGTTATCTATAATGGCAAATCTACAATTCTACGTGGTACCCAGTTACTATTAGATCGCTTTAAAGTGCATCAACTGTACGCTTAAATGGCACACAAATCAAGTCGTAAAGGAAACCAGCAATAGAGGTAAGAGGAAAGCAGTTTGTTAAGGCAATTGGCAGAATACTGGCCCCTACCGAGACACAGTTCTGTGTGGAGATCCCCCCCCTACCTGGGCAACCTGTAGAATAAAGAGATCACAAGCCCAGTCCATGTATTGTTCACCAACGATTTCCCAATAGTTCTGCAACCCCAAAGTACCTGGCGTAGCGTTGGTTGGGGAAATAGACGGCCCTTCTTGAGTGCTCTCCCTTTAAGGCAGGAGTCACGGGTCGAACATCCGACGGAGAACAGGGTGAGCTACGACGGTGAAGTGGCAGCTTCGTTCCTAGCAGCGCTCGTTGACGGGGAAGCGTAAGCGTCCTGCAAGGAAGAGGCGTGCGGGGCACCTCAATGTCGATAGTTCTGGACCGCAAAGAGTTTGAAGAACTGTGGCCCAATAAGGGCGTTGAGTCGTTGGTGTCTGGTCTTTGGGTGGCGGGAAACCCACCGGTGGATACGCCACAGTGCGTCAGTCTGGCCTTCTCCAGCGGGATACAGCGGCGATGAAGCGGACGAGAGAGTCCTTGGATCAAAGGTTCTTAGGCAAACGGGAGCACGGCAGCTCCGGTCGGCAACAGTGGCAGACAACAGTCCGGGCGCTTCTCCTTGGGATTCCGCGGCAGTCCCAGTCTTGGGTCGGCAGCCTGTTGAAGGTCTGTCTACCAGGGAGATTTGGTAAAGATCAGCTGGTGCACAATGGTCCCTCATAGCTCGGGAAGGGGGCGCCTTACCAGGTCCTCTCTGCGTCAGTCCTTGGAGACACAGCAGCTTTCAGATTGATGAAGGAGAGCAACAGCAATTCTTCTCATCCAGCAGGGCTTCAAGGTCAAGCGTCAGTTTCACTCCAGTTACTCTTCGTAGTTTGGACTTCAGCTCTGAACACGATTCCTAGCAGTGAGAGGTCCCCAGATATACAGTTGATCTCCCATTGATTCCGCTGGGTCACACTCGAGCATTCAATCACTACAACAAAGGGCATTCAGCAGTGTCAGCCAATCAGGCGCATGGTGCATTCAGGCCATTCTTCTCCATCCAGACACTCACAACACGGAATGTGGATTGGAATAAGTGCCATGCCATTCAACACTACACACTGCATTCATACCAGTTTTGGGCAGGGCTGTCTCAGTCATTGTGTCAACCACCAGATCCTAGACACCCATAACACAGAATGCGCATTCGTCACACACTCCATTCACCCAGGTCCCACCCACAGGTGTACCCACAACATATGGTCGTTGGGAAGGCTCCAGACAGTCTGGTTGGCACTTCCCTACACTACCATATATGGAACTTCCACCCAACAGCAGTCAGGGGGAAGGGACAGAGTCGGGGCTTCCCGGGACTTCGGGAAGATCAAGGTAAGAGGCGATGGAAGGCAAGAGGCCATTTTGTCTCCATCAGGAACCTACCGATTCCAATGACAGGGCCTGGGCATCCCAAAATGGAGACTGCTCAGAGCACCAGTCATTTCAGCACGGAGCTGCCACCAGCCCGTACCCTGGTCTGTGGGCCACACACAGGTGCCCAAAAACATACACTAGTGGCACAGGGTTGTACCCCCACCCATGGGTGCCATAAGTGTATCCCATGGGTTCGTTCACCAAAACCAAAAGAGCTGCACCGCCAGGAGTCCCACATGAACTCCTGCACAGAAAACACGACAGAACACACGATAAAAAGCAGTAAAGGACAAGGATACCGAGGCCCTGTCCCTCCGATGGATTTCCAGCATCACAATCCTCCCTCACTGGTGGTCCACCCCCAGGAACTGATCCAATAGCGATGGCCGTGTCCTGGCCACCTGGAGAACAAATCCCCCAGGGACGTGTAAGTGAGACAGCTTGGGGTTTCTCACACTACACACAGAAGGAACCCAAAGGAGACAGAAATGAGGAGGTCCACCCTTACCCCCTGCCCCTGAAGACTTGTCACCATGCCAAGTCCAAGGTTGCAGACAGGATCTTAGACATCAGTTGTTGGAGGAACCATGTGGTCTTCTGAAGGCGCCAAGTCAGCATTGGAGTCCTGCAGCACCACAGGAGCAGGATGACAACCCAGAGGCCAGTCTAGGCACACATGAGAAGGGATCTAGAAGAGGCAAAAAGCTCAAAGTAGTGAGGAATCAGAACTTACAGAGCGGAGTCCTCCGCACCACAGCCAGAAGGTTGCAGATGTCCGATGGATTGACAGGGTATGCACACGAACACTGTGCAGACATTGAAGAATCAGAATGTCTAGGACCTCAATGAAGATAATCAGCTGAGGAAAGGACGAAGTGCCTGCACACTGGCGTCCTTCGAGGAGCAGCAGCCAGAGACGTTGCAGTTTACCACTGGATGGGCACGTTGAGGAAGACCCCAACCCAGGAGGAGGTGGCCACAGACTCCAGATGATGGTGGAGAGACTCACAGATAAAGACGGGATAGGGCTAATAAATAGCATCTCAGCGACTTCAGACTAAAGAAAATGCAACGGGGACCCTTGCCAAAACTCAGAGGTTTCAGAAGGAACAAAGTGCAACAGGACATGCCATTGGAGACAGCCAAGATAACATTCAAGCATGCAATAACAGGTCAGGCAGCAGAGGTAACTGCTAAGCCCGGTTTCTGGAAAGATGCAGTGCTCAGATGTCAGGGCCAGGCGACACAGGCAAGTGATGGAGGCCAACTGAGGACAAAACCCTTAATGAGGTGGAGATTCAAATACTCCTATCAGATAAAGGCAAGGCGCATCGCACACAGCGGAAGGAGCTTCACCCAGGGTTCCTCCTGGCCACAGCAGAGCAGGACAACCCCCAGGGGGTATTTTAGAGCAGGACGGATGCTGGCGCAGAGCTTTTGCCTCCTTCCTCTGGTTTGTGGTCCTTCCCGATACGTTGAGAGCAAGTTCCAGCTTTTGACAAATTACTCCTGTGGAGTTTCAGCATAGATGACTAAACCAGGGGTAGATGGTGATCACCATTCAAACAGCTCCAGCTAGCCAATCATTGCTGCTCGAATGCCATACAATGTTTTGAGAACATCTGTGCAGGCAAACGGAGGAAATGTGTATTCCAGAGGAATTCCAGACATCTCACTCACAGACACACTAGGGTGCACCCAGGCACACCCACAGAAGCCTGTTGTGTGTTACGCTCACCTGACTCCCACGGAGGCGCAGGTCTGGTTTGGAGTGTTGTTGCTTCTTCTATGGTGAAGCGCAGGACCCGGAAGATGGGCTGGACCGGACCTTCGAATCTGGCTTGTCTGGCTCGCAGGAATATCTTTCTGTATGTGAAAAGGGAGTATTAACAATCTGCGGGAGAAAGTATAAGCCTCCCGCTCCCTTCTCACCCCTCTACGAAACCCTCCTGCGACCCCACGTGAAGTCTCACCTTAGGGTTTGAAAGGTTGAGCTCTCCATCCTGCTTCTCATGCAGGGGCGCGTTGTATCCAGTTACTTCACTGGGATTTTGATTGTAGAGGGTTCAAGTTTTTGTTTTCCCGGTATAGTACCGTAAGGTTTCTGTTAATGAGTATGATTCCGCAATAATAATTGTTCGTTGTCTCTTTTTCAGGTGCGGAAACTATTCCGAGAAGAGCTGTGGAACCGAAGAATGAGACTCTGGTGAGCTTGATGAGAGTTCTCAGTGTCCTTGTATCAATGCGCTCACTAACGCTGATGTCTTTTTTCCCCATAGGGGCCGGGGTCCGGAAATGCCTGGATGCGGCACCAACCCGAAACGAAGCTCAATCCAGAAGAAATCAGGTAAGTCTTTAATGGGCGTTTGGGTCATGTCTTTTCATGCGCCCACTAACGTGATGTCTTTTTTCCCTATAGGGGCCGGGGTCCGGAAATGCCAGGATGCGGCACCGACCCGAAATGAAGTTGGAATAACCCAACAGGTAAGCTTTGTAATGGAAATTAAGGTTTCCTTGTTTTCTTTCCCCTCTCACCTTTATTCTTGTCTTTTTCTCCCTAGGCGCGATGATGTGGCTGCGAGTTCAGATGTCGCCGTAGAACGTGGTGGTACCTTGTACAGGTGAGAGAGATGCGGCACTGCAGCAATCGATGCAATGTGCTTTTAAATGGATGTCTTCCTTTTCAGGACCGTCGGCGAGATGTTTCCGGAATGCGGATTTAGCAGGTAAGGACTCTTCTTTACCCTTTTCTCTTCTCTTCTCTTCTCTCTTTGCAGGTGTTCCAGGATGCTGGCAGGAGTGGCAGAAGACAGAATGCAGGAGCAAACACGGTGAGCGTCCAGCTGCTAGATGCAGAACAACGCGAAGCGCGAGTTGCTGCTTGGGCGTGGCTTAAATAGCCTACAAAGTAGTTCCAGGTATGTATCCTTGCTCTCAGGTATGTATTCCTCCCCCGACCACACCCGTGTGGTTAAGTAGTTCCAAAGATAAAGTAGTCCCATTCAGGCCTCAGAAGGCCTGGATGTTGCAGCATGGTCTGCATCAGGTAAGTTAACACTAACCACCTTTAACACAAAGTCCCCTTTTATGAGCCTGGCGCCTATGGCGCCAGGACTGTGGCCCGATATGAGCCTGGCGCCAAAGGCGCCAGGACTGAGTCCAAAGAGCCCCTACTTGAGGCTGTTGCGACTTCCCTTGAAGACATGATGTCTGCCTCTGGGGTAGCTGGGTCTTGTCTGGCACCTTGGAGGTAGGCATCATGACAGTGTGAGCACCTGTGAACAACAGAGATAACCCTATGTGGTAATTCCCAGTCACTACCCAATCACTACAATCCAAGCTGAGTGGAGGGCAGAGTTTAACAGGTCAGAGGTTCAAGCATCAGAAAATGGTGCATTTGTAAAAGAAACGATAGGGGTGAGGAACTCATTGCTTCCTCAGGTCTACCAGCTGAACATTTTTGTTATTTAAGGAGATGAATATTGGACCATTTCTTGGCCTGGTAACGATCGTACTTACTTGTGGGAGAGTTGTAGACGTCTGCAGTACCAGCACCTGGATGATCCACAGTTAACAGCTCCTTGCTTTCTTTCGGCCGTAATGAAAAGACGGAGATGGCAATCAGAGGACCTGCATTTAAAAACAAGCAAACATCAAAAGAGATAAGCAATTCAGTGAGTGTGACCAATTACCTCAGGGTTTCTACCTTAAATTGTGGCACAACAGCACTTGATTCCATCGAACCTCCCCATTTGCAGACCAACATCGGGTACATGATCAGTTAGGATTTCAGGAATACTGCCATACCAACAAAATATGCAACAGAAGGCAATATTGCTGGAATTAATGTTCTGTTCTAGGTTCTTATACCAAGTACTGTCGCCACTTGCATGGTCCCTTGGCACTCTAGCAGGTCTGTAAAGCAAGGGGTGGGGGGGCAGTGTAAATTAGTAGGACTCAGCAGGGGGAAAGAAGCAAGAGAGCTGTTGTGCTGTTGGCAGCTTCAGTTCGGTTGACACGGTTCGCGCTGAGCGTAGTTGTGTTTTTTGGTTGGTATTGGTCATGTTCTGTTGTGAGAGGCTGTGTGTGGTTCGGTATGTTGTAGTGAAGTGCCTGCAGTTTGTTGTGCGGTACAAGTATGGTTCTGTTTAGTTAGGAATTTGAGGTGTATGCATAAGAGTTAAAACATTTTTGATGGGATGGTTAGTGGCAGTGCCCTATCACACACAGTCTCTCAACCGACGGCTGCATGCATCCCCTCCCTGGTCGAGTATTCCGGTACGATACACTTGCGCCCTCCCACCCCCCAATGATGTGTGTAGAACAGTGGGTCCTCAAAGGGCTGCATCTTCCACTCCATTATATTTTCAGTGTGCCGAAATTACCACCCCCACGGGTTCAAGGTGGAGATGTGCTCCTAGTGTCCCGTTGTCCATCAGTTCTGATCTGGGCACTTCCCTCCTCTCCTTATTTATTTGCATTTATAAAGCGCCCGGCGGCCCGAAGGCATTGTGGCGCTGTTACAGGATATTCACTTATGACATGGTACAGATTTTAGGCAGTGGTACAGGTAAAAATATGACAGCGTACCAAGGTTACATAGGAACGGTATTGGCAATAGACTAGTTGAAGAGATTCGTTTTTAGGACCTTCCTGAAGGTTGTGAGGGATTGCTCGTTTCTTAGGCTGCGTGGGAGCGCATTCCAAGCTTTTGGTGCTAGGACTTCAAAGCTTGTGCCGCCAGCTTTGGCTCTGTTGAAGGCTGGGACGGAGAGCAGGTGAGCTTGTTGGTCACGTTTTGGTCTGTATGGCGGGGCTTGGTGAATTCTTTCTGCTAGGTATGCCGGAGCTGTCTGGGCAAGGCATCTGTGGGTGATCCGTGAGGGCCTTAAATGTAATGAGCTCCTTGATAGGGAGCCAGTGGGCGTCTTTTCTTGCCAGTGTGATGTGCTCTCTCCACAGGATGCTGAGGGTGGCTATGAGGGCGCTGTTTTGTGCCATTTGAAGTCTGTTGAGGTTATTTGCGGAAGTGCCTGGGAGTAAGATGTTACAGTAGTCGAGTTTTGCGCCAATTGTAGCTCTCGCTATGTTGAGGCAGTTTTTGGTGATGGGTGAGGTTTTACTGCATTTATGATTTTAGTAGTAAGTGCGGCTGAGGATGAGATGGCACTAACTTGTCTGTCCATTGATGAGGTGGAATCTACACACACCAAGAGTTTTCACTGCAGTGGCAGCTCCGATAGAGTTCTCAATAGTGAAGGAATTATATTTGACGTCTTTATTTATTTTTATTTTTTTATTTTCTTTTAGGGATTCTTTTGGGCCTACCAGTAGGATTTCTGTCTCCCCCCCCCCATTTAGACAGAGACCATTAGCTGCCATACAGGCCTGGATGTGTGCAGAAGTCTTCTGGAGGGGGTCAAGATCTTGTTCATAGATTCCTGTTAGTGGGAGAAGAATTTTTGTGTCGTCGGCATAGTTGGTGAAGGCTATGCCAATGTCATTTAAGTCACTGAACAAAGGAAGGGTGAAAAGGTTGTAGAGAGTGGGGGGAGGTACAAGACCCTTGTGGAACTCCGCATTCAATGGGTGATGGCGAGGCTGAGACCTGGTCAGAGAATACCCTCATGGATCTGCCCTCTAGGAGCGAGGTGATCCATGCAGTGGCGTCTTGTGATAAGTGGGCAGTGTCAATAATGTGTTTACACAGGACCTTGTGGTCAACCAAGTCAAAGGCTGCCAATAGATCCAAGAGTAGTAGGAGTGAGGTTTTGCCTTTGTCCATGGCTTCAAGTAGTTGGTTCTTGAGGTCCAGTAAGGCCGATTCCGTACCGTGGGCAGAAGCCGGATTGCCTTTTACCTAGAATGTTATGAGGTTCCAGGTAGGATTGGATCTGTAGGTAGGCAGCCTTGTCCAGAATTTTCAACAAAAATGGTACAGTTGTGATTGGAAGGTAGTAGCTAGGAGAGTCAGGGTCGAGGGTAGGTTTCTTCAGAAGCGGTCGTAACCAGGCTTCCATGAGGGCAAGCTGGACTGTGCTGTTGGCGAAGGAGGCGTTGGAGAAGGTAGTGATGAAAGGAGCTAGGGCGGTGGGACAGTCTTTGATTAGCTGGGCAAGTCTCCCCTTTACATAGAGATGGTTTGGTCGGTTTCATGATCTTTAGAACTTCAGGGATGGTGACTTGTCTGAATGCAAACGGTGTGGGTTTGTTTGCGCCCTGCAGGGTACCTGGAGGTCGCGATATTGCAGGAGGTTTTGGTGTGGGTGGTGGCGCTTTGGGCAGTTTGTCAAATTGGAATTTGATTTTGGTCTGAAGTGTTTGGATTTTGTTTAGCATGGCATGCGGATTGTTGTTACAGCATGTTTCGTCTCTCGGTGAGTTGTGTGGAGGTGGGAATTGGCAGTTATAGATGGCAAATAGTGCTTTCGATTTGGGAGTTTGCTTTTTCAATTCTGGAGTTGTAGGTGGTGGCTTTGGCTGTGGTGATGGCCAGCTTGTATTGTTTGGCAACTGGGAGGTGCGTGTCTAGTGGCGGTAGAGGGGTTAGTTTGCCAGGATTGGAATGTTGCTTTTTTTTGCTGTTCGAGTAGCTTTGAGTTCCTGTGTGAACCATGAGTTGGTTCAAGTGTATGTTTGGCTTTTTTTTTTAATTCTAGTGGGGCTACTGCATCTAGAACCTCTTTTCAGGGTGGTGTTGTAGAGCTCTACCAGCTCTTTGGGGTTATTGGATGTGGGATGGGCGAGCGCTGAGGCGGAGGATTCTTTCGGTGATGAGTAGTTGGATCTAGCTAGGGTGGGTGGTGCGGGTGAGTTGGGGTACCCTCCTGTTTTAGAGGGTATGAAGTGCAGGAGATGGTGGTAGATGGTGGTCAGTCCAAGGGCGTGGGGTGTTGGAGCTAATGTCTACCGCGCAGTTGTGGTCAGCAATCCAGTCTAGTATACGACCTTTAGTGTGGGTAGGGTCGTTAATTAGTTACTTATTACCCCCCCCCCCCCCATTAACTCAGGCTCTCCATCAGTGGTCTAACCAGGTCAGTCCCCTGCTTCCTGTTTGACCCCCCCCCCTTATAGGGAAGGGTACACCTAGGACGACTTCCTATTGGGTTGCTCTCCTCCTCCTACTCCCTCCTCCCCCCCTGCTCCCCAACACTACAGTGCGGCATACCCTCCAGTCATTCTCCGTTGTGTGTTTATTTCATGTTCATTCGTTTTCGCTCCTTTTCCAAGATGAAGAGACAGGTTTGAATTCGAGGTGGTTGTTCATAGTTCTCATTTCTTTGGGGAAGGAGTGCCAAAGATTTACAGCTAAGAAGAAGAATGCTAATCCACAAAATCTTGGTGTACAGTTTAGGTTCTAGTCGGATGTGGCTGGATCAGAGTTTTCTAGTTGGCTCGTAGATGGCGATTTACTTTTGTATGAATTTGGATCCTAAGCCGTAAATAGCTCGGTCTGTTATGCACATAGTTTTGAAGGCGATTTGTTTTTTGACTGGTAGCCAACGTAACGTCTTCAGCGCCTGAGTGATGTGGTCTCTTAGTGAGAGTTTGAGAAGTCGTTGGCGTGGTCTATCCTGGACATGTGGGAGAAGATGGCCAGTGTTTTGTGCGTGAAGGAGAGGAATGGTAGAATCCATTTGATTGTGTGTAGATCGAAACATTTTTTACTTAGAGTTTAGTTGCAGTTCACCGTTTAGCTCGTTGTCCATTAGGATTCCAAGGTTTCCGAGTTTGAGGTAGTTAGTGTTCTTCCATTGGTAGAGTTCTTTTAAACCGTCTATTTGCGTTGTGTTCTCCTCTTATTCCTTGCCGAGTTTGTAGATGATGTAGGTATCGTCTGTGTAGTTGTAGCAGGTGAAGCTGTGTCTTCTGATGTGGATTAATGGCATCATATAGATGTTGAAGAGAAGAGAGGAGAGGATCCCTGTGGTACTCCACAGGTGGTGTCCCGTGGTGCGGATTTGAATGGTTTTATCCACATTGTTTGTTCTTTCAGACAAAGATTTAATCCAGAGCAACAGCGTGTCAGTGATCTCCATTTCTTCTAATCTCTATGAGGATTTTTGGTGGATTGTCTAATGCTGCAGAGAGGTCGAGTAGCATCAGTGCCGAGTTAGTGCTGGATTCTGCGTTGGTTTTCAGATCATCCCATATGGAGAAGTGCCATCTCTGTCCCTCTCATGACTGAACCAGACTTGTGCCTGGTCCAGTCGCTGGTTGTTTTCTACGTATTCCGATGTTTGCTCATAGACATAGGTCTCGAGTAGTTTTCACTGGATAGGGGATGTTAGAGACCGGTCTGTAGTTTAAGAGGTCTTCCACATCACCGGTTGTGTCCGAGGAGTGGTTTTCTGTAGGCAGATTTGAAGGCCCACAGTACTCTCCCCATTGAGAGAGTGATAGGTTGAAGAGGTTTAAGTAGCATTCCGATGGTGTACCCCGTTTAAGGATTTATTTGTAGATGTTTGGTGAAAAAAGCAACAAGGCATGCTCCCCAATGGACCCATGCCGCCAGTTCGAGCAGTTTTTTCTTGACATTTGTGCGAAACTGTTCAGCCTGTTTTGTGGTCTTGGGATAGATGGGTGAGGTTGAATGGTTTGGTTGACTGGTCTATTTTGTATGATCCAGTGAAATATTGATTTTATTCTTAAAGTGATCTGCGAGATCCATCGCATCGTTTTTGTGAACGGTGTGTTATTGCATCCGTGGGGGATTTCTTATCTAGTTGATGTTGAATAGTGCTTTGAGTGTTGGTGGTGATGTGGCAGGATTGCTATGTTAGGCAGGATTGCTATGGTATACATAAGGCTGCCTCATACATTTAGGCCTCAGATATTCCCTCTGCATGCGGCACCCCAGACAGGCCCAAACCCTTCCAAAGGGTAGAGGCAACGTCAGACCTTCTCTGCCCCTTATTCTCTACAAGTATAGCAATAGCCCCATAGTAGGGTTTCTGCAAATGCTGCTTATCCATAATACTTAGTACAGGGGGGGGGGGGGGAGTAGTCCTGACCTCATGCATTTAAACTACATAAGTTTGCTGTAGTGAAGACAAATTCTAACATCTCCATATTATGTTTAATCCATCATAGGAGGAAAGTACAAATCCAAATTCTGGAAAAAATGAAAAAACAGTTGAGACCTTTACTTACTTAGGTCGCATATGATGGCTGAAAAAATTACACATAGAAAGAATAAACAATCAACAATTAACCTGATCACCAGCTCGGTGAGTTTTGTAAACAGTACAGGACATATATTTTAATGTTTAGTGCATCTTTGAATAGCATTACATGTCCACTGGTGACAGGAGGTCACCCATGAGGCTTATCCATAATACAACACCAATGTCCCCACAAGGCTGCATCACAAGGTCACAAGAGAAGACAGTTCTTTACAAATGTCTGCAATATTGGGCAAAGTAACACCCCTCCCGCCCCATTATGAAAGTGCTATAATATATTGTTTGCCTACAATATGGGATATAAACAGCATTCTAGGGGTGGGCCCGGGAGAGCTGTGTGCCAACTGCCTGAACACTTGCTGTGTATTTGCTACTTAATACAAGAGGCTCGGCTTACCACCAGTCTGTCTGATCGCCTTATTTGCTGCAACCTGAGGCTGATGCCGAGGGGAGCCCTTGGGAAGAGGGCCCGCTCTTGGACCCCTTGGAAATGGTGCTGTGATCTCTGGCCAGGACTGCACTGGAGTTCTTCTGGGAGGGGTTTTTAGAGAGGGGAGATGGGACGGGACTGCCATCTATCACTACCGCAGGCTGACAACATAAGGTCCTCATCGTACCAGAGGGTGCTTTTATAAGCATGCACACCAGTTATCTGCGAAGCTGCCAAACTCCGCAGTGTGATTGTTAAGATGCCCACGGGCAATCTTGGCCGCAGCGCACCCCATGAACCCCGATTGATTCCCCTCAGACTGAGCGGTAAAAACAACCTTCTGCTTATGTTTTGTCACCGTCTCTCGGCACTGCACGTTATTTTGACTAAACGTGGATTTGCCGTTGTGTATGCTCGCTCTCTCTGCCTACACGTCCTGGTAGGTTTTGCATGCACCTGAGTAGATGGCTATGCAGCAGTGTTTCAGCTTCATCGTTTGCGTCTATGGTCTGTCGGTTTTGGCTTCTATGAGCTAGTTGCTGGTTTCAGTGTAGAGCTCAAATTGAATCCCCATGAATTAGTGGCACAAGTTATCTTGCACGTAACTTTTTTTTTGCCATCTACTGAGCGATCTTTCGGATTACAAGTCAGTGTATGGTTTGTGGCAATCAAATAGACAAACGGATAGGTGTCCCATATTGCAGCCGAGTAGGCCCCAGCTTTCGCAGAGGCAATGCCAGCCCATGGCCTCCCCCCTCTTCCCTGTATTAGAGCAGCATGATCCAGATGCGGAAAAGTGCTGGCAGGCTGCCACAGCTCAACTTGGTAGCCAATGTTTAATGTTTTTAGCAAATGTTCACAACAAACAAAACAATGATGTTGAGCCCTGAACTACAGAATGTAGACGGTGTGTAGTTCTGTTTTAAAGGGCCTTCCTGGCAAAAAACCGGTCTATCCTGTACATGCCATTGCTGTCATGTTTTGATTAAAACTACACCGGTTTCTAACTTTCCTATCGCTTGTTGCATTGTATGTTTTGATTCTCCATTTGTCAGGTTAGGTTTAAGAGTTTGGGTGAATGTCAGTTTTGCTTCTTACACTGGTTGAAGGAGGTTTAAATCCTCATTGCATGTTCTTGTGATTTAGGAATGAGGCCATTGTGTGATGTCACAGTCGTGGTCTGGCGGTCTCAAGGTTGAGGGAGGTTCAGTTTATCTGCGACGCCACAGACACAGGGTCCAAGTGTTGTTGTTGCATGGCCCCCAGGATTGGACGCTGGTTCCGATGCATTTGCCCCTGGGTATCTATTAAGGGTGCTTTCTCAGAGAAACGTTGCTGGTAGCGTGTTGTGAATTCCTGTGGGCTGCGGCTTCATGATTGCAGCGGACCGGGTTGTCTTGTGTTTTTTCCGCAATCTATGTTATTCAGGTGGGGCTTGCCTTGCCACGCAATCAGAGGATCGCCATTACCACACATCCGTGGCCTACGCCAGATGTCTCTAATTTTATGCCTGCAGGCCTGCCTTGTTTAGGGAATTGACGTTGCCTAGGGTAGTGATACTCAACTTGTAGCCCGAGAGCAACATGTTGCTCCCGGTACCCTAAATAGTTGCTCGCCAGTTGCTCTGGGCCATGGTGTGGAGGCCCAGAAGGAGGTGCCGAGGGGATGAAACCTCAGTAGCGAAATAGCCAGGACAGAGTCTGGGACAGTGATAGAATGCTGGCCAATGAGCAAGCTGTGGTTCCAGCTGGCTTATTTTTATACATGCAAGATTTGTGTTTGTTGCCACAATGCAAATTACTTTACGTTAAATGTCTTTATTATTATAGCAGTGCCATTGTTTATAGCCACCATGCTTGAATATGTGGGAGCCCAATCCATCCCTCCCATACTGAGTGCTGGAGGGTGTGCAGTGCTATTCTTGGATGGCCTCCTCCCCACAGTAGCTTCCGCAATTTAGCTTACCAAATTCAGAAGCCAGGATATGTAGGGGCGCATTTTGCAGGATGTATAGAAAGCGGGTAAGGGCCAGCATCTTGAACAGCGGTGCTCTTCCCTGAAGGGTCAGTGGCAGCGTCACCCAGTGGTTCACATCTCGTGAGAATCGCTGCATAATTGCATACAGGTTTCTGGACGTATAGTCCTCCAATTTATTCGTGATCCGGATGCCTCGATATATGACAATGCATTACTTACCGTAAAAGCATTTCTGATGGTTGTATCTGCTTAGATTCACATGCTGTGCATAGGTCCGACATCCAGTGGTCACTGCAGAGTATTGCATTTTGTTTTTCGTAATCGAAAAGGGGACGTCGACAAGGCGTGTCTGTAACACTATCCCTATAGTGACGTGCGTTGTACCCACAATCCCTCATGCGTCGAGGTCCCTCTGTTTGTATTTTTCTGCCCTGAGGGAGCCTTCTAGACGTGAGTGAGTACAGAAAAGAGAGAAATATAGTAGAGGATGTCTATGTTCCTTCCATCCGAGCGGGGAGGAAGGGCGGGCGCATGTGAATCTAAGCAGATAACCATCAGAAATGCTTTTACGGTAAGTAATGCATTGTCTTCTGATGTTTGTTAATCTGCTTAGAATCACATGCTGTGCATAGACTAGCGAGCAGTACCCGGAGTTGGCGGTGGGTTATGAGAAGGAACAGTAGAGAAAAGATGTCTTAATACTGCCTGTCCCACCTGGGAGTCAGATCTAGAGTGTGCATCTAGACAGTAGTGTTTTGTAAAGGTGTGCACAGAACTCCAGGTAGCCGCTTTGCAGATGGACTCAAGGGGAACATTTGCAATGAATGCTATGGAAGCCCCAGTGCCTCGAGTGGAATGTGCTCTTGGCTTGAAGGGTAGTTCTCTCTTAGCAAGAGTGTAACAGAGAGTGATGCATTGTACAATCCATCTAGATATAGTGGATTTAGAGACTGCATCTCCTTCTCTTCCTGCTGCCACCGAGACAAAGAACTGATTAGTCTTTCTCAGTGATCTGGTTCTTTCCATGTAGAAAATGACAGCTCTGCGTACATCTAGTGTATGCAGACTTCTTTCCCCCAAGCTGGAAGGATTTTGAAAGAACGTTGGTAGTTCTATAGATTGGTTTACATGAAATTTCGAGATGAATTTTGGTGCAAACCTTGGGTGTGTGCGAAGAACCACCTTGTCCTTGTGAACTGATACGAAGGGGTCTAGTACAGAAAGAGCCTGTAGTTCACTTACTCTCCTAATGGAGGTGATAGCTATTAGGAAAGCAGTCTTAAGCGTGAGGTATTTAAGAGTTGCCTTGTGCATGGGTTCGAAAGGAGTGCCCATGAGTTTCGAAAGTACCACGTTTAAGTCCCATCCGGGAGCTGGGTTAGCTATCGGGGGGGGGTGTATTCTCTTAACCCCTTCCATGAAGGCCTTGATAACTGGTATCTTCCACCACGACACTAAGTTGGGAAGTGGTGTATGCAGAAAGTGCCGCTAGGTGGACTTTAATGGAATTAAACACTAGACCTGAATCCAGTAAATGGGTCAAGTACAGAATAATGTTAGTGGCAGAGCAGTCAACTGGGTTGATGTTCTTACTTCTACACCAGATGACAAATCTTTTCCACTTGCTAGAATAGCAGTGGCGAGTATTAGGTTTTCTGGCTTCCCTGAGGATGTCCATACATCTGAGGGAGATGTAAATGTCCAAATTCTATGATCTCAGGAGCCAGGCTGCTAAGTTCATGGTCTGAGGGCATGGATGCAGTGTCCTGCCCTTGTCTTGTGATAGCATGTTGTACGGGCAGGGAAGTTTCATTGGGGGAGATAGGGACATCTCCATCAAGTGAGCGAACCATGGCTGCCGGGCCCACATTGGGGCTACTAGTATCATGGTAACCTGCTCTTGGTGCATCTTGTGCACCACTTTGTTGAGGAGGGGAGTCGGGGGAAAGGCGTAAACAAATTTCCCTGACCATTGAATCAACAGACCGTTCCCCTTGGACTGGTTTTGGGGGTACCTGGAGGCGTAACTTTGGCATTGAGAGTTCTCCAGGGTTGCGACCAGGTCTTTTTCCGGGAAACCCCATTGCGTGAAGACGTCTAAGACGATGTTTTCGTGCAATTGCCATTCGTACTCTTTGGGTAGGGGGGAAGTCTCTGCTGAGTTTGTCTGCTAGCAGATTGAGTTCCCCTGGTACATGTTGTGATAGTAGGAACATGTGTTTGAGAGCCCACTTCCATATATTCTGGGACAGCTTGGACAGTCCTGGAGAGCGAGTGCCCCCTTGCTTGCTGAGATAGTGCATGGCTGTGGTGCTGTCTGTGAGGACCATCACTGTCTTTCCTTGTAAGTGTTCCTGAAAGGCTTTCAGTGCTTTGAACACTGCTAATAGTTCCAGCAGGTGTATATGCTTGGATGCTAAGCTCGGAGTCCACACTCCGTGAGCAGTCTGATGGGATAGGTGAGCCCCCCCATCCTGTAAGGGATGCGTCTGTGGTTAGAGTGGCTTCCACTGCGGGTGTGGCAAACGTTTTCCCTAATAGGTTTTCCTTTGTCCACCACCGTAGCGAGAGAACCAAGGCCTGCGAGACCACCACTAGATCGTCCCATTGTCCGCTGGCCTGACACCACTGGCTGTAGAGCCACTCTTGCATTGGGCGCAGGCGCGCGTGAGGTACCAAATAAATACATGACGCCATCATCCCTAGCAGGCGCATTGCTTTGCGTACCGTCACCTGTCGACCTGCCACATATTGGGGGATCTGAAACAGCATGTTTTGGACCCTCTCGTTGGAGGGGAAGACGAGGCCGTCCCTTGTTTGAATTAGAGCCCCTAGGAATTGTTTGATTTGGCTGGGGTCTAAGCTGGACTTTTCGTTGATGGAGAAGCCCAGTTGGGACAAAAGGTCTACGGTCCTTTGGGTATTGGAGAAGCATGTTTCGTAAGAATCCCCTGTTATGAGCCAGTCGTCGAGGTACGGGTAAACCGGGATGGATAATCTGCGCAAGTGGGCCGCTGCCACTGCCAGTACTTTCGTAAATACCCTTGGTGCAGATGCTATCCCGAAGGGTAGTACTCTGAACTGGTAGTGTTTGTTCTCTATCTTGAATCTGAGGTATTTTCTGTGCGCTGGCAACATTAAAATATGAAAGTATGCATCTTTCATGTCTAGTGTTGTCATGTAATCCACCTGTGATAACAGTGGGATTACTTCCTGCAAGGTCACCATACGAAACTTTTGGGGTTTGACAAAGTTGTTCGCTGGGCGCAGATCCAATACAGGGCGCATGGTTAGGTCCTTTTTGGGTACAAGGAAGCACACTGAATAAATACCTTCTGTTACCTGAGATAGGGGGACAGCCTCTATAGCTTCTTTTTTCAGTAGCTCTTCTACTTCTTGAAGAAGAATAGTGAGGTGTTCCGGTGTCATGCGTTGGTTCCGTGGGGGTCTGTATTTCGGGGAACCGTTGAATTCTATGCAGTATCCGTGGGCTATGGTGGATAATACCCAGCGGTCTGACGTTATTCCCTCCCATGCTGAAAGGAACGATGTTAGCCGGCCCCCGACCGGTGATGCATGAGAGGGGACCCGAATCTTTGGGTCATTTGTTGGTATTGGGCGTGGGGCCTTTTGGACTGGAGCCGCACCCTCTTCCTTTGCCACGACGTTGGCCTCTGACTGAACTGGGTGCTTTGGTTAGAGGGCCAGTTGGTAGCAGAGTAAAATTGTTGTTGGCTTTGCTGCTGGCGTTGGCCACGAAAGGAGCGTCTATTGCCATAGCTGCGTCTGTTAGGTGGCCTCGAAATTTGGTCAAGAGTCTTGATGGTATCAAACTCCTTCTCCGCATGTTCTAGGGCCTCATCAACTGCTTTCCCAAACAGATGTGTCTGCTCTATTGGCTTATTTATTAGGGAAGCCTGGGTTTCTGGCTTAAATCCCGAATTGCGCAGCCATACATGGCGTTTGAGAAGTATTCCCTGAACCAGGGAGCGGCCAGCTGTCTCTGCGGCATCTAAGGAGTTCTTTACGATGCCCTGGTTTACGAGAGTTCCCTCTGATATAGTACCCAACAGGCGTGAACGCAGGGGTTCTGGTGCGTCCTCTGCTTCGCTGCGCAGCTTGCTCCACTGTGCATCTGCGTAGCTAGCTAATAGGGAATTGTTATTCGCGATCCTGGTTGAGAAGGCGGCGGAGGTCGTGATTCTCTTCCCCAGTGCATAGAGCTTCTTGCCCTCTTTGTCAGGTGGTGCCTCACTAGTAGATAGTGGTACCCCCGCTCTCTTTCTTGTGTTAGTCACTACCAGAGAGTCCGGAATAGAATGTCCCCTGATGTACAAAGGGTCAGAAGACGAGGGGCTGAAGAGCTTTTCTATCCGAGGGTTGACCCCTCTGACTAAGGCCGGATTGGAAAGGGAAGGAGTTATTCTTCTCTTTATAGAAGCCAGGAGCGGAATGGACTGACTGACCGGGGCTTTTTCTTTAATAACTTTTTCTTCAAAGTCTATGTCCGGAAGAGTCTCCCCTGTTTCTATTTGAAAATGCGCAGCTGCCTTGTGCAATAGTGCATTAAGTGAAGGCTGGTCATCTATGGGGGAGGTGTTCCCAATAGGTGAGTCCTTGGGAGGAGAAGGATGAAAGACATCAGGGTCTGAGTGCACTGATGGGGAGTGCCAGGGCTGTGAGGTAGCTGTATCTTCTTCAAAAGCTCCTGCGCTAGTGTAAGGGTCTTCCTCAAACCTCTCCTCCTCAAGTTCTTCCTCTCCACCTAAACACTCATCTTCCTGGAGGTATTGCTCCTCTTCAGTGAGGTCATATGCATCTGTAGAAGGGGGAAACAGCCTAGGAATCTTGACCTTAGGGTCATCCTGGGTCCATTCTCTTGTTCTTTTGGGTGTGGGTGGGTTTTGGCTACAGAAAAACCTCTCCATCTTTTCCATACAAGAATGGAGTCTTTCCAGGGTCTCATGGGGAACCCCTGAATAGTCTAGAGGGGGGAAATCAGTGTTTTCACCTTCAAAACGCTTCGAACGCTCCCACAACGTCGACAAAAGGTTTCCGTCGCCCTCAGAAAAGCCCTCCAGTAGTTCAGAAGTGCCTTTAGATGGATGGGGCAGTTCCTAGCTACTCTTGTGCTTTTTTGGCGTTTCTATATCCTTGGGTGCGGTATTCGACGTCTGTTTCGTCGTCCGCTTACGTTTGTCCTCGGAAACAATTCTCGCCAGACTCTCGACGACGAGTTCGTCAGTCGAGGGTTCTGGAGTCGGCGTTGCCTGCGTTGCGCGTTGTTTTTCGACAGCTGCTCTATGGAGCGTTACGTCGGATGTTTTTGAGGTAGTGCCCGTATTAGATAAAAGCCCAATCACTGGTCGCGGCTGCATTTGCGGGTGGGGCTTCAGACCCTTGCGGTGTGAGGTCGACGCCGGAGTGCCCTGCGTCCCCTTCGGCGCTGGTGGATCCTTCGTCCTGGACGAAGAAGAGCCGTGGGTTGTGTGCTTAGGCCTATGGGGTCTGTGTGCGTCCTTGTCACTGGGGTGTTCATCCCCATAAGCAGGGCGTGAGCCGAGCCCGTCGGGGCCGGGGACGGACGTCGAGGAGCGCAAGCGCTCCTTCTGGGGGTTAATGACTTCCGTAACGGACGTTGAGTTATCACCCTCCTCGTCACTTTCTGTAACAGCGGCGGCGGGTGAGGAAACTGACTTCGACATCGCGTAGTCCGCCCACCTCTTAACTTTCTGTTCTTTAAGAGTTCTTGGTTTCAAGAGCTTACAGGCCGCGCAGCTGTCCTCTTTATGATCGAGGGGCAAGCAACGATTACAGAGCTTGTGTTTGTCCTTCCAAGTGTATTTGCCCCTACAGCGTGGGCAAAACCTAAAAGGCGTCCTCTCCATAGCTGAGGCAATAAAAACTGGTGATAACAACCCCAAGGGAAAGATAGGGGAGAAAGAAAGACATTCTCGACGAGAAGGTAAAAGTTCGAAACCCCCACTCTCCCTACTGTATGTTGGCCGGTGAGGCCTGGCCACGTGTTCGGCAGCGCGAAAGGATCTCCTCCGTCTCTTCCCCTCCGTCGAAAACTTGCTCGGCGGAGAAACAGCTTCACAGCTAACGTCGAGGGGAGGGATCTTTTAACAATAAGTATATATTAAGGACCGAGGTCCTTAGTAATTGTTTAGCAATGTCTCTCTAGGAGCTCCGCGTAAGGCGACCATAAACTGGGCGGAAAAAAACAATCTGAGGGACCTCGACGCGTGAGGGATTGTGGGTACAACGCACGTCACTATAGGGATAGTGTTACAGACACGCCTTGTCGACGTCCCCTTTTCGACTACGAAAAACAAAATGCAATACTCCGCAGTGACCACTGGATGTCGGACCTATGCACAGCATGTGATTCTAAGCAGATTAACAAACATCAGAAACATTGTTCCGGCTCCATTCTATACGGGGAGCCCTCAGCAGGTATACAGTCTATTCCTTTAACCGGGAATAATAATGATTTGCCCGAGTTCACTCTCAAACCACTGAACCTGCCATATTCTATTAGGAGATGTGTGACAGGAGATCACCGGGTTACCCAAATAAATCAGTAAGTCATCAGCGTTCAGAGAGACTTTCTTTTCCCAGGTCTGGTCCCAGCGAAAACCAGACCATGTTGGTGTATTTCTTATCACTGTGAGGGGTTCAATTAACGCAAATAGCATGGCCGACAGGGTGCACCCCTGTCTGCTACCTTTTCCCAGTTGAATGTCACGAGAGGGCCAGCCGTTCACTCTTACCTCTGTTATGGGTGAGTTAAAGAGGAGCTGGACCCAGTTTATAAACTGTGTACCAAAGCCCATTTTTCTCATAATTGCCCACAGTGCCTCCCAATAGACAGAATCAAAGGCTTTCTTGAAATCAATAGCTAATAGCCAATAGCGCCAGTGGGTCCTGTAGGGTTGGTGCTAGATGTAATCTACGAATACTCATTCTTGTGGATCCCATCAGCATAAAGCCACATGGGTCCTGATGGATCAGGGAAGAAATTACTTTTTGAAGTCTGTTGGCAAGTACTTTCGCCAGTATCTTGGTCTCACCATTTATCAGGGAAATGGGCCTATAGGAGCTGCATTCATTTGGTGGTTTACCCTCTTTCGGTATTACTATTATGGTGGCTTTACATAGAGCCAATAGGAGTATCCCTTCCGTTTGAGTGCTGGAACATATTAAGTAGGTGAGGGACGACATTGTCGCTATCCAGTTTTTTTCCCATACATCCACTGGGAAACCATTTGGGCCGGGGTTTTGCCTGATTGGAGTTGGGAAACGGCGACTAATATTTCCTCCTGTGATGTTCCTCTCCAGCATGTCCGACTGCTCAGCATCTAATGAGGGGAGGGTGACCCTTTCTAATGCAGTACTATCTATTGGGTTGTTCGGTGCACTATAGAGTTCCGCATAATAGGACGCAAAGCATTCAGCCATCTTGCTATCAGTTGAGACTAGCTCTGCATTTGTATTAATGATGTTTGACTTGTTGATGCCCCTCATCCAGTTTTTCCAATCAGGCCAGCAATTTACCCGCCTTATCCCCAGTCTCATACAGTCGCGCTTTCAGTGCTCTGTGTGTTTTTGGTGCAATTTAGTGATATGTTGTTTAATTTCTTTTGTGCCAATATTAGTGCTCTATTTGCCTCAGGTGTGTTATTACTCAGATAATGTTTCCCCTACTTTGTTACCTCCTTTTCAGCATGCTCTCTTTTCGATGTGCCTTTTTATGAGCCGCTGTCCATTCTAGGATTTCCCCTCTTAGCACCGGTTTGGAAGCTTTCCATAGCGTTCCAGGATTATCCACCGAGCCTGCGTTTAACTCAAAGGATGTGGATGTAGTATTGCGTATATTTTCTAGCAGGTCGGGGAATCCCAGATAATGGCTGAGGTGCCAGGCTGGCGGAGGACGTGGACGTTCAGTTTCGATCTCCATTAACAGTGGGGAGTGATCAGGGATGCCCCACGGGAGCAGCAACGCTTTGCATAGCTGGTGAATGTTCTGAGCAGGTAGAAGGAAATAATCTATTCTGGAGAGTGAAGCGTGCGCACCCGAGTGGAATGAATACTCGCGTGCGTTTAAATTCAGATCTCTCCATGCATCTTGCAGCCCCATTGCCGAGGCAAATTCGGCCAGTTTGGTGATGGCAGTAGGGTTCCTCCCCCTTATGTGAGTGTGATCCTGTGCCGTGTCCATGACCTCATTGAAATCTCCACCTACTATCAATATATCTGCTACATTCCCAGCAAGGATGGGTGCGATTTCTTCTAACAAGGTAGATATGAGTGCCGGTGGGGAGTAAACAGCCATTATTGTGAGAGTTTGGTTCCAGAGAGTAGTGTTTATATGCACGTATCCCCCCACATATCATGAGTCACCTTACATATGACCAGTGGTAGTCTTGTGTATCAGGATTAACACCCCTCTAGCACCCATGGAGAAACCTGCATGCACCGCAATGCAATTGGTCGTCTTAAAAAAAAAAAAGTGCAAACCGTACCAGCCAAATGTATGTGTTAGGAGCACAATGTCAGGCGTATGCCCGTTTATAAATTGTAACACTAGGCGTCTCTTAATGCCAGACCCTAATCCTTTGACATTCCATGTCATGAGTTTGACGTTTATTAGTCATAGCAGTTGGCGGTGCCATTGTATAATTAGACAGTTTGAGCTGTTGCTATGCCTCTTTAACGATATGTGCTGTGCACGCTTTGGCATATGAATTGTCGTTGACATGCACGTGTCTAGTGTGGTTGCAGTACCCTTGTATGTGAAGTAACAAAATGCAAACCCAACACCCCCCTCCCTATACTCCATCCCAAACTGAAGCAACCGTCGCCCCATTTGAACTAAGATCACTGAACAAACTCACAAATCAATACTGTTCCCCTCGGCCCAACCCAGAAATACCAGGGTACAGCAGAGGGGCAAGAACATTACCTCTCTATATGTTGAGTAGCAACAATAAGGTGGGAGGGGGGTCCGCGTGGCTTGGGCCGCCAGCTATCATGTCAGCAGGTTCCTCTGCAGCGTTCATAAGGTTTTAATGTAAATTTGTCACAACGCTGCATCACAATGTGTCCCATATTAGCACATCTTCGTCGTGTTCGTATCAGTCATGGTCTCCCTCCGGCAATGCTTCAAGTTCCTGTTGTGGACGGTCCGGTGGTGCCCTCTCCGGTCGTTGATTTCTGCCGTTAGCTTGTCTCCGGTATGGTCTCCAGATGACTTTCTACTCAGTTCCAGGCCTCTCTGGGTTCCGTGAAGTGCACAGTTATGGAAGATCTTTAGGTTGTGCAGGGAATAGAAGTCCATATTTTATGTTGAGAGATTGTAAAAGTGGATCGAAGGACTGTCTCGCTTTCTGCACCTCTCTAGTGCAGTCTGTAAAAAGGGCGATTTTGGAACCATTGTATGCGATGGATCCTTTGGTTCTGGCCATTTGAAGTACGGCATCCTGCTCTCTCAAGTTTAGGAGCTTCGCTATTACTGTGCGCGGTGGAGCTCCAGGGATTCGCCTGCCTGCTGGAATATGGTGTGTCCTTTCTATTGAGAAAGATTTTGATAAAGATTTGGGGGCAAATGGATCCACCAGCCATTGTTCAAGGAACAGTTCCATGCTCAGGCCCCCTGTTTCTTCTGGCAGTCCGAGGATTCGGATGTTGCACCTCGCTCTGCCTTCTCCCTCTTCTACTCGTTCCTAGAGTGTTTTGAGACATGCCAGTGCCCCAGACAATTGGCGGTTTACATTTCTCAGCCCATCCTCCATTTCTGATATGCGTCCCTCTGCTTCTACCGTACGAGCCATGAGTTTCTGTAGGTCGTGACGCAGGAGCGACACCCCTGTGGTTACTTCATCCATCTTTTTTTCCATAGAGGTTCGAGTTGGCAATGGCATTCATTACATCTTTTAAAGACAGTTGGTCAACTTCTGTTTCCATAGTTGGTTTGTTGTGCTCTTGTGGGGGAGCTTGGGAAGGGATTGTGTATTGCACTATTTTTCTTTGTGTCGATGCACATTTTGCCCTGTCCTTCCCCATGGTAGCTCTAACAATGGTGGTTCGATTGGGCACTTCTGCTGTTTTACTGGATCTATGGAGGTAGGTAACACCATCAACTTTCCGTTAAGAGTATCTCATAAGTATTGCACTGGAGTCAAAGACACAATCTCTCACAGTGCTGCTTGTTATTTAGTCCCTTTGCAATTGTGTGCACGTTCAAGCTATGGTTCCGAAAAGTTCTCGCAATTGCGTTGCTCATTTTCTTCTATTTGCCCTCTTGGCCTGCTGTTGGGGCAAAAGCTGCAGAAAGGCTGACCTCTTGATAGTGCGGTTGACTGCCGCCGTTAGGGATTGCCGTGGGTTGTGTTCCGCCGGGCACATGCACAGAATGTTGTACGCCGGTATGCGCTGTGTGTTACTCATGTAGCTGGGGAGCGGTATTTGTTATACCCCACATGCGTGGTCATATTACAGCAGCTGCGGCTCCTCCGTACGCTTAATGTAGTATGGTTTAAGTTCTACTGTCTGTTGCACCACGTATTAAATAATTCGCAGCCCCGATTTCAATGTGATCCCATTATACACAACAATGTTATCCCTGCCGACATATGCAGTATTTGTGCCCCTCAACCCTCTGGGCACTTGGCGTCGCAGCAGCTCCTTTCCGTTCTTCCTCCCCAGATGGCAGTGGGGGAGGCAGGGGTAATAGGCAGGGAGGGGGCCGCTTAGTCAGCGAGGTGCTGCCGTCCGGGGGCCCATCTAAGCCTGCTGACTCGCACCATGCTACAGGCTGTGGTGTCGGTGCGTTCCGCGAAGGGGAACGTGACAGGAACAGGAAGTATGCGTTTGGCCCTTCCACAACCGGGGCTTCAGATGGATGTGTATGACATTTATTGCCGCTTGGCGCGGATGTCCCGAGGGGCCACGGCAGCCCGGCGCGGGACTCGCGGCTGGTGGATGTCTCGGCTGAGGCACAACCACGATCCTCGATGCACTAGGAGGCTGCCGGTGTGCGCCCACCGATTCCACCCACACCTCGCAGCGCTCCCACAGCAACTCTTACTGCAGCACTGGTTCTAGGTGTGAGGTTGCTAGTTGACCGTCACGGCATAGTCTCAGCCGCGGCCTTCGCGCGCCGCTCTGCCTCTCCTCCTGATCGCGGCAGCCATTTTGGACAGTCCTCTTTGTCTGTAGTTGCAGATTTTTAATTGCGTATATCTTCAGAACCAGTATGGTTCAGTACCGCATTGAGGCGAACCGTTCTGCATGTCTTGCGCTGCACGCAAATGTTATTTTAAGAAAGATGGTTATTAATTTTGTAGGATGCAAAGAAGGATATTGCTGGACTGACACTTTTGGGGTGGGACCAGTGCTGATTACATAATGTCTTTCCCCTTTTGCAATGGCTTGGCAGGCGAAGAACGATGGTCTGGAGGGTTGCCCAAAGCAATGCCAGGAGGTTAAGATTATTTCTTAACCTTTCAGCCATCACCTTCAGTTTTGCTACTGTTAAAGCCCTGTCATCTTCAGATACTTTGCCCAGCTGACAAAGGTATTAATGAATAAACTAATTGAAATGTTTTTGTCCTGGAGAAAATTGTCATATTCTGTTCATCTGTACAGCTAGTAGGAGCATAATGGACAAAGTAGTGTCTTGCATACCCAACGTTCCTTTTACATAATTTGTATGCATAATAAATCAGAATAATAAATGTTAGTGCCACCTATATTATTACACAGTGTCCTAGGGGAAAAGTGGCCGTTGTTTGATACTCTGCCCATCTGGCACATGGATAATCGGCAGATAAAGTAAACGCATGCCACATTTTTAATAGTTAATTTGCCCTATATCCAATTCCAATTAAGTTACTGTTAACAAGCTAATTAATTAATCCAAATACTTATTCAACACCAAACCCCATTATGACATGGTCATCAAATGAAGTTTTGTCAGATGTTTTGCCAGCAAGTCGTGTAAAAACCATTTTGCATAGCGAAAAACAGGCCTAAAATCCTACAGCAAAGTATTATTTTGATTGGGTCCTGGGTCCAAAATACCTTCAACTATCCCTCCATAAATAGCTCCCCTCTCGAAACCTTCCCTCCTCTACTTCTAACTCCCTCAGGGTCAGTCGTTTTTCAACGAAACGTGCCGGTATAGATTTCAGTCTTCGGCTGGGGCCTCCCTTTGAAACAGCCTCCCTGCCACCTTGAAACTCGAGAACCATCTCAGATTCCGGAAGCACCTCAAGACCTTCCTCTTCGGCTCTGCCTTTTCCCCCCTATTCTCCCCTGATCTGTCCTCTCTCTCGGCACTGTTGCACCTGGCCACCCTCTGTCTTTCAGACCCAGGTACCTGCTCAACCCGCCTTCCTCCGGCACTGCCTCGGGGCCACCACTTGCACTGGGGTCTGCATCTACCCCCCCCAGCCACCCACTTTTCCTATTCTGACTATCCTAGCACTTGCTGCCTGCACTAGCATTGTTTAGCGCTTTTATTATTTATAGTACTTCATATTTATTCTGTTCTGCACTTTCCACTTCTCCCCCCTTCCATGCACTTCCCTAGTTTTTCCCGTTGCACTTGTGCACTCTTAATGTCACTGGGCCTAGTAAGATAGTTTTGTTCTCCCCTGTTCCTCTCCCTTTGCCTGGTCGCGCTCTGCAACGTGTATGAGCGCGATATAAACATATCATTTCGAACCACTTTTTAACGAATGTAACAGGCCTTGAAATGCACCATTTGCCTTTGCATACCAAAACTCTTGGCACCTCCAAAGCCCCAGTGAAGCGATCTTTAATGATCAGTAATTAATCAATATTTAAAATCGTATTTCTGGCTTAAGTTAGCAATATTTAATAACATGCATCATATTTCATAGAATTCACATAGGAAAAGATTAGAATAAAAAAGCAGCCTTCACATATTCAAACAAGCTACAAGCTCTATATAAAATCCCGATCTTTACAATTATGTAAAACCGCTCCAATGGATGTCCACGCTTACGCAAAACAGAGAAACGACAAATTGAAAATGAAAAATCTTCATCAACTGCCATTTTGCAGGCACACTGCTTCCTCCGGCACACCTTAATTTAAAGAGGGATGGGTACATTTACACGTACCATTATCACCCCGCTGTATTCTGGGGATCTTATTTCACAGATGTCTCCTTGCCACCTTATATGTGTATACAAGGCTAAAGACGTTAGCCTATGTATATTTTGGACATCTGCCTCTATGCACAGACAGGCTCTTGGTTTAAGAACTATTTTGAGTTGACTTAATGTGCCAAATTTAGTTATACCCCACATCTATCCAAATGCACAGTGCCTTACGACCCACCTTACCACAAGTCTTCCTTTACTATGTGAGGCTGCAATAGCACCTACACCGAAATTCCCTTCATCTTTATAAATAGCAGAAAATCACAGATGTGCTTTAAAAGTACAAAATCTTACATAGTCCAACACCTTCAAACTGAAAATCCCAAATTCAGCTCCTGGAGGCACTACAAGGTGTATCCGCGGGGAGATCTGCTATTTGGCAAAATAATTTATTTTGCAACCCCTCCAGGACATCAGTTTGAATCACCCTAGATTTCACTGCCATAAAAACCATGGAACAAACCTTTTCCTTAGAAACCTCCAGGTATTTGTCCAATCAGAACGCCCCAAACTTGAAATAAAAATGTAAAAAGCTCTTTAATCTTTAATGATGCCCTTTCAGCTGTCTTCTTAAAAGGACTGACCCAACCAGACTCAAATACTTGCACCAATTTTACTACACGCCGACTCAACTCATGTTTTTCCCCCCCAGATACCTAAAGCAGATGCGCAAAGTGTTATAACGCCTCGGCTGACATTCTGCATGTAGCATTGGGATGCCCTCCCCTCCTACCCTGATCTTCTGCGAACAAGTATTTGAGACAATCAGTGACAACAGGTGGGAGAATAGAACCGACCCGCTGATGGCGCTACTTGGGTATACCAAATGGATAGCCAAAAGAAAGCAGAAATTAATAGGATTACTTCTGATCTTGGCTAAGAGGCTGGTAGCAATGCTGTGGGGGAAGAGAGGGGGCGACAAAGGCCAAATGTGGAACACTGGCGATGGAAATGGGATATAGTTCTCGAATGCGCAACCAACCTAGCACCAAAGACATTTGGGGCCCCTACATACACTACCTGATTGGGCAAGCCCAAGAGACAGGCGATGATTTATCACAGCCCCCAAGAGACTGAGGAAGCAAGGAGCGATACAAGGAGACGCTAACCACAAGATGTGGTTGAACTCAACGGGGACCAGACATTGAATGGGACATACGAGACTCTAAATACTTGCAGTACAGGTCTGCACATGCCTGGGGAGTTGATATCAACAATGTAATGCCTTAAATAAAATGTACTGCACCTACTGGGTGCTGTGGTACATGGTTACTGTTGGGTGCCGGTTATGTTGAAAAATGGCAATAAAATTGTGGTTTAAAAAAATGTGTTTTGCTACTATTGAGACAACCACTACATCCATTGGCCAAGGGAACTCGGTACAACACCAGCACTATTGATTGTAAAAAACCTGTGGGTACTGATGAACAATCTTACTCTAGAACCACAAGTAAATGCTCTACTGAAGAAATGCTTCTTTCTCCTGAGAGCGGAAATAAAGGATCCTACCGTTCCTCTCATTCGCCAACAAAACAATCACCATCATTTCTCTCATTATGTCCAGAGTAGATTACGCTAATAGCCTATACTTAGGTATGCCTGAATGACTTCTAAAAAAAAGCGGCAGCCAGATTGCTTCTCAAACTACCCCGAAGAGAACATCTGCGCTAAAAACACTACACTGACTACCAATAAAACAACAATGTGTATCGCGCACAGAGAAATACACAATCAAGGTGCCGAGTTCCTGAGAGACAAATTACGCCTACATCAACCAACATTAACGCTCAGATCAAGCAACGACATCCACCTGAAACCGCAACCCCTACAACAAAAGAAAACTCAGAGGATCCTTTCTCTCACCAGGCAAAGAAAACTAGGAACGGCCTACCAAAGAACATAGGCAACACAAGAAACCACCTACTATTTCCTGGCTCTTCACTTCGTAACTAGAAGACCGCCCACACGGACGGACGGACGGACGGACACACACACAAAACTATGATGAAGGCACAGATCCTGATTCCCACCAAGCAATCAACATAAAAAATAGAATCCAACGAAGACACCCCACGACATACTGATCAACATAACAGATGGCCATGATAGGAAGACACTAAAGACTGGATAAATAAGCAGCCCAAGACGGAAGGACTAGGACAATTCATCAATAGCACCCTGGCCCTGAACCACACCAAAGTTCGAACAGACCTATGTCACAATAGATAGCAAGGGAATAGGGAGCACCCAATCCTCAGCTCCTACACCAGAGGGAGAAAAATAAACATACCCCATCACATCATAGAACGCTCATTAGAACACAGCTGGGAGCATGCCATGCCTTCACACACAACAGTCAGACTGCCAATAAAAGTAAACAGCAATAACCCTACCCATAGGAAAACAACTTAAATTGTAAAAGATGCACTTGTTGAACCAGGATAGAGACCCCACAAACCCAACTTTCAAATATCTGCATACCTAACCGTCCCGAAAAATTAACAACCATTTCTCGCCCAGCAAACCGCACGCACTTCACCACACTGCAACACACACAACCAGCACCAATGCCACCAAAAGCCACCAACACCACACAAGGTCTGGACCGGTCCGATACTCACACCAAAGCTCAGTGCACTGTGTAAACCAAACTGAAGCCGCCAACAGCACACCACTTCTCCCACTCTCCTACTCTCCTACTCCCCCCCCCCCCCCACCTGACTAACCCTACCCGCTCTCCTTGTTTACAGATCCACCAGAGCACCTGGGGACCAGCTTTCTTGGTGACTGTGCGCTATATAAATACCATTAAAATTAACCATTCACTAAAGCCCTGTCCATTCTACAGACAACTTAGTGCTACAGAAATACCTACATGCTTTACTTCCAAGCACTGGGGAGGCCTTGACTGACAAACAGGTTCCTGCTTAACATTTGTGATTGGCACCCCCTCTTCATTGCTTCACTTACAAAAAAACTCAGCCTTGCGATCAATATCTGTGTCGTAGGTTCTACTAAAAAGATGATGTGGATGGACCTCAGCCATTTGGGAGTTAGCGCCAAATGTTGCCAAGGCAACCCAGACAGTTCCTTTTGCAAACAATGTGTGTGTCTTACTTGATCTTTGTATTCAGCAAACATCCATCAATCCATGCTTGCTCCCGTCTCCCCTTGCGTTTCACCTCTCCGGTTTGTCTTTTAAGCTGTCGCCACTGGGAAATACCAAATGCCGGGAGGTTGTTTGAACCATCCCCATTGATCTATGGTACCTGCAGCACTACCTCCCTTTGTGGCTCCCCGCCCTTTTGATTTCTAGACTTAGCCATGGGTTCTGAGCTATGCACAACACCACTTACACCGGCAGTAGAGACTAATGCCTTCATGTGTTCAATGTATGGGGCATTCACCTGTAAATATTTGAAAGAATGGAATTTTGACTCTGGGTCAAAAGGAGTTTGTGGCCACTTCAGGGGTCATTTCATGCGGATCACCTTGTTGTCTTGGGCAAGGCTTTAGAACAAAGAAAGTTTAAAGGTGTCTGATGGTCATTGGTCAGCTTAATTCGCCTGGTACAAAAGGTCTACAGACAAGACTGCGTGACAGCCAGACTCGATCACTTATTTATTTTTTTTTATTTGCATTTATAAAGCGCACAGAACTGCCCTGGGGCATCGTGGCGCTGTTACAGCAGACTTAGTCATGAACACAAGCATAGGAATGTGTTTACAGATGTAAACCGAGTTACCGAGTACATTTCACATTGGTAATAAACATTGAGCTTAGAGGTTATGCTATGCTGTGGTTACAATGCAAGCATGAGAGTGCATGTGGAAGACTTTAGCGGAATAGGAGGGTTTTGAGGTTTTTACGGAAGGTATGGTATGATTTTTCGTTCCTTAGTGAGGTAGGTAAGGAGTTCCAGTTTTTAGGTGCGAGGTGTTGGAAGCTGGTTCCTCCCGCCCTGGATCTTTGAAACGTGGGGACATCAATCATGTTGGTGCGGTGAGCTCTGGTGGGTCTGATGGAGGCTTTCGGTGTGATTCTTTCTGCGAGATAGGGTGGGGCATCCAGGGATAGGCATCTATGTGTGATGGTCATGGCTTTGAAAAGTATGCGTTCCTTCACGGGTAGCCAGTGGGCATCTTTCCTTGCTTGCGAGATGTGTTCTCTTTTTGGAATGGACAGTGCTGCCCGGAGCGCATTGTTTTGCGTGATTTGGAGTTTTTTTAGGTTGTGGGCGGAGGTGCCTAGGAACAGGGCATTACAGTAGTCTAGTTTTGTACCTATAGTGGCTCTGGCGATGGACAGGCAGTTTTTGGCGGAGAGAAAAGGCTTGACAGCATTTATCATCTTGGTGGTAAGTGCCGAGGAAGAGGCTATGGCGTTGACCTGGCGAGACATAGATAGTGAGGCATCTAGGTGAACGCCTAAGGTTTTAACAGTCTTGGAGACTGAGATGGTGGAGTTGTCGATGTTGAAGGATTTGTATTGGGGGGGGGAGTTTGTTGAGAATTTCATTGGTCCCTACTATGAGGATTTCGGTTTTGTCCCCGTTTAGGCAGAGGCCGTTGGCCGCCATCCAGGTTTGGATGGCTGTGTAGATTTTGGTTAATGCTGTCGCATCTTCTTCGTAGGTCCCAGTTAGAGGGAGTAGTACCTGCGTATCGTCTGCGTAGTTGGTATACGCTATGTTACGACAGTCGAGGTCATTGAAGAGAGG
Source organism: Ambystoma mexicanum (assembly GCF_040938575.1). Classification (NCBI taxonomy): domain Eukaryota; kingdom Metazoa; phylum Chordata; class Amphibia; order Caudata; family Ambystomatidae; genus Ambystoma; species Ambystoma mexicanum. Next base: position 12,684,752 of record NC_090925.1, on the reverse strand, counting down.
AAGGGTGAATATATTGTAGAGAGTGGGGGCGGTGCAGGAGCCTTGTGGGACGCCGCAGTGGATGGTGGTAGGGGTTGCCGAGGCAGTGTCTGAGAAGACTTTCATGAGTCTGCCATTTAGGAATGAGGCCACCCATGCAATGGCTTCCGGGGAGAAGTGTGCTTCATTTTTTAGGTGCATGCCTAGGATATCGTGGTTGACAAGGTCAAAGGCGGCAGATAGATCCAGTAGGAGAAGGAGTGCCGGTTTGCCTTTATCCATAGTGTCAGCAAGCTGTATTTTCAGATCAAGTAGGGCTGACTCAGTTCCGTGACCTGGTCGGAAGCCTGACTGTCTTTTTCCTAGGATATGGTTGGTTTCGAGATAATCCTGGATTTGTGTGTAGGCCATTTTATCCAGTATCTTGAGCAGGAAAGGCACAGTGGTGATGGGCCTGTAGTTGGTAGCTACTTCAGGGTCGAGGGTGGTTTTTTTTAGAAGCGGGCGCACCCAAGCTTCTTTTAGACTGTCAGGGACAGTGTTGGTTTTGAAAGAGGCATTAATGAATGATTTAAGGAAAGGGGCGAGTGTTTCAGTGCAGTCTTTGATCAGGCTGGCGGGGCAGGGGTCTCCTTTACAATTGGATGGTTTGATCTTGTTCATTATCTCAATAACTTCGTGTTCTGTGACTTCCCTGAATTTGAACGGGGTAGTGGGGGCTTTGGTGGATGTGGTTCCCGAACTAGGGGTGGGCATGTGGCTCGTGGTGGTGGGAGATTTGAGGTGCAGTGATAGGTTTTTGTGGTGCTCCTTAATTTTTGTTTGTAGGAGTTCAATTTTATTTAACAAGGCAGATTGTATGGAGTTGCACCAGATTTGGTCTTTAACAATGTCTTGTGATTTGGTGGCCGGTGTGGTGAGTTCGTTGAAAATGGCGAAGAGTTCTTTGGATTCGGAGCTTGCATTAGCAATTCTATCATTATAAGAGACTGATTTAGCTGTGATTATGGCTTTTTTGTATTGGGCAGTGATTTTTTTGTAGGAGGATAGGGTGGCTGGGGAAGGCGATTTCTGCCAGGAGTTTAGAGCTTTTCTTTTCTGTGAGCGGAGTTCTTTGAGTTCAGTGGAGAACCAGGTATTTGAGTGTTTGATAGTTTTGGCTTTTTTGGTCTGCAAGGGGGCAATGGCGTCAATGGCGGTGCTTATGGTGCTCTTGTAGATATCTGCTAATTCTGACGGGTCAGATGACTTGAGGTCTGTGGAGAGGATGTGAAGGTGGGGTGTAATTTTATCTTTAGTGAGATTTTTTACACATCTTGCCAGTGCTGGGGGGATGGGGTTAGGTTTGTTTGTGTTAGATACAGCGGGAATAAAGAAGTGAATGAGGTGGTGATCTGACCAAGGAGTCGGGGTGATGGAGCTAATGTCGACGTGACAGTTGTGGTCAGCTATCCAGTCCAGGATACGGCCTTTGTTGTGTGTGGGTGAGGTTATTTTTTGGTCGAAGCCTAGTTCTTTTAAGGCTAGTGCAAGAGATTTAGCAGGCTTGTCCTTTTTATCGTTATACCCCAGGTTAAGGTCACCTAGAAGGATGCTTTTGGAGGTGAGTTTTAGGTTTTCTGTTAGGCGGTGTACAAGGTTCTCATGGAACTCAGTTAGGGGGCCGGGCGGGCGGTAGACTAGGTTGAAGGTGATGGTGGAGTTAGGGGAGAGGGCAATTTTTATAGCTAGAGAGTCTATGTTGTCACCTAGATTGGAGGTGATTTGTCTGGCCTCGAGGTGGTCTTTCAGGATGAATGCTACCCCACCACCTACTGAGGAGAGGCGGTCTTGCCGGATAATGGCGTACCCCTGTGGGATAGTAAGGTTGAGGGCTGGCCCTGCAGCGCTGTGCAGCCATGTCTCGGTGATGGCTAAGATGTCGAGGTCCAAGCTAATTAGGAGTTCGTGAATTTCAATGGCATGGGCAGGGATGGATCTGGCGTTTATGAGGGCACACTGTAGGTTGTGTGTGTGTTGGGCCGAGGTAGGGGTGGTGTTGAGTGGTGTCGCCGGGATGGGGTGCGGCATGGTGGGTTTAGGTAAGGGTGTTTTGACTGTAAGGGATGGCGTGTTAGGCGTGTTAAGAGTGGTGGGAGGTGCTTGGTGGGTGAGTCTAGGGTATCTAGAACGGAGACCTAGGAGTTGGTTCCTGGTGTGGATGGGTCTGGTGTAGGAAGTTATGCTGGGTGGAGGATGACGTGCTGTGGGGATGCTTTCAGTGAAGAATGATGGTAGGAAGTAGGTGGGAGGAATGTTGGAGAGGAATGCCAGTGGGGCAGCTGGTGAGCTGGTGGATTGTTGAGGCATGGCGAGGGTATCGTTCAACATGGCACAACTAGAAACAGAATGCAATGTGGGCAGCAAAATCAGGGCACAGTATGCGACCATAAGGCACAACACAATAGTGTGGTCTAGATACGACCATAAGGCACAACACAATAGTGTGGTCTAGATATGACCATAAGGCACAACACAGTAGTGTGGTCACTATGCGACCATAAGGCACAACACAGTAGTGTGGTCTAGATACGACCATAAGGCACAACACAATAGTGTGGTCTAGATATGACCATAAGGCACAACACAGTAGTGTGGTCACTATGCGACCATAAGGCACAACACAGTAGTGTGGTCTAGATATGACCATAAGGCACAACACAGTAGTGTGGTCACTATGCGACCATAAGGCACAACACAGTAGTGTGGTCTAGATACGACCATAAGGCACAACACAATAGTGTGGTCTAGATATGACCATAAGGCACAACACAGTAGTGTGGTCACTATGCGACCATAAGGCACAACACAGTAGTGTGGTCTAGATACGACCATAAGGCACAACACAATAGTGTGGTCTAGATACGACCATAAGGCACAACACAGTAGTGTGGTCACTATGCGACCATAAGGCACAACACAGTAGTGTGGTCACTATGCGACCATAAGGCACAACACAGTAGTGTGGTCACTATGCGACCATAAGGCACAACACAGTAGTGTGGTCTAGATACGACCATAAGGCACAACACAATAGTGTGGTCTAGATACGACCATAAGGCACAACACAGTAGTGTGGTCACTATGCGACCATAAGGCACAACACAGTAGTGTGGTCACTATGCGACCATAAGGCACAACACAGTAGTGTGGTCTAGATACGACCATAAGGCACAACACAGTAGTGTGGTCTAGATACGACCATAAGGCACAACACAGTAGTGTGGTCACTATGCGACCATAAGGCACAACACAGTAGTGTGGTCTAGATACGACCATAAGGCACAACACAGTAGTGTGGTCTAGATACGACCATAACTTAAGAACTCAGGCTAGTTTAGAGAAAGAATTAGAGCAATACAAGCATCCCTCCAAGGCCAGCCAAACAGTAAACGCACTCGCAAAACAGGCCTCTACCCCAAGCGTTTCTGAACCAGAATCTAATGGTGTTGGCAGAAACACCTACAGCACCACCTGTAGAACTTTCAGATTAACTAGCACTATACTTGTCTCACCCGAAGGCCTGCACACCTCATTTTCTGCCCCACCACCACCCGCCAACTGTCACATCCCCCCCCCCCCCACCAATCTCTGCTGTATCTCACACCCCTGCCTGCATCCTCAACCTCTCTCTGCACTCCCCTGCTTCACTTCCACTTCCAGCGGCCTCTTCCTACACACCACCCTGGACTCGTTGCCAGCCAAGATCGGTACCCACCTCCATTAACAGCGACCCCATGCCTACCTCCTCCACCCCAGTACTACTCAATCTGCCAGAAATACAAAGATGGCTTACAAGCACTGTCCCTTCTTCCAACTCCAGGCCAGGACAATTTACCAGGCAAGATATTCAATTGTCACATCCATCCACGTCTGAGACACCCTCGCTACACACTCTGGAAGCCTCAACATCCTCCGCTGCAGCCACCACTCTTCGCCTGCGCACACCTTCCCTCAGGCAAATACTGGAGGCGGAACCTAAGAGAATTCGCACTCCCTGCAGCGCCACTGACATATGGCACAACGATTCCTCACGTTGCCCGATACCCCCACTGCTTTCATGGAACATGTGAACACAGCGATTGCTTGTTATGATTCCACTGTTGGGGACACAACTACAGGCTGTGCTCAAAGATGCTCCGTACAAACAAATGGACTAACTGCAATGGCCTGAACACTGGCAGAAGGAGAGGCTATTACTACTAATATTACCACACTTACTGCCCTCAAAGACCTGTCAAAGCTGACTGGTCTAAGATCACCACCTGCAAACAAAACCAGTCGGAAATCTCCCTCCGACTACATGTCTAGATTAACCGACTTTCACTAAATACTCCGTATTGCGAATGCTGGGGAACAAGCTAAACCCGTATTAGTTTCTCATTTTGTGAATGGTCCCCTTCCTGAAATTTCAAACAATGTTCAGATTGGGTAGCAGGCTGAATCTATTGAAAAAGCAAAAAGAACTAGTTACTCTTACCTTGTAACGTTCTTTCGATGGGATGTTCCTCCGACGTATTCCTTATCTTAGATAGAAATCCTTCAGCTTTGCTGGCCTCGGAAAATTTTTTCGCCAGAGGGCGCTGCGCGTCGATGATCGCCGAGTCGATGACCCTCGACGGCCTCCGTGCCGACGTCGACGTCATCCTGCCTATAAAGGCCGCGCGCAGCGTCCGTTGCTCAGTTCCGTTTTGTAGTCCCCAGTAATGTTTTTGGATTAGACTAATCACCTTGAAGGAGCATAGGCTGCAAACCCACAGGAAGTCATACTGCGGGGATGGATGGGAGGGTCGATAAGGAATACGTCGGAGGAACATCCCATCGAAAGAACGTTACAAGGTAAGAGTAACTAGTTCTTCGAAGGGATTGTGTCCTCCGACGTATTCCTTATCTTAGATAGACTCCCATAGCAGTGGTATTGTGACTGGAGGCGGGAGTAATAAAAGTTATGTTACCCTTCCAGAATGGACAGAGTGTAACACAGCCTTGCCGAATCTAGTTTCTTGACTAGAGGAGGAATCCAGGCTATAGAATTTGGTAAATGTATGTGCGGACGACCATGTGGCAGCCGCACATATATCTCGAATTGGCACCCCTCTTTGAAGGGCTGAGGATGTTGCGATACCCCTGGTAGAATGAGCCCTTAGATTTTGAGGAGGCTCCTTTCCTGCCAATTTGTAGCACTCCAGAATGGCTAAAATAATCCATCTGGAGATGGTTTGTTTTGTTATTGGAAGGCCCAACTTATGTCCTGCATAACCTACAAAGAGTTGGTCTGCTTGTCTGATCTTAGCCAATCTGCTGATATAGAAGCTCAAGGCTCGCTTAGGGTCCAGCCTGTGCAGTCTCTCTTCCTCCTTCCCCGGATGAGGAGGAGGGTAGAAAGAAGGTAATATAATCTTCTGAGTGATGTGAAACTCCGAGACTACCTTCGGGAGGAAGTTAGGCTTCACCTGAAGAACAACTTTGTCCTTGTAAAAGATTGTATGTGGAGGTTTACACGATAAGGCTTGCAACTCGCTAACCCTTCTAGCAGATGTCAATGCTATTAGCAAAACAGTTTTGAGGGTGAGAAGCTTCAATGAACAAGAGTGTAGTGGTTCAAAAGGGGCACCCTTTAGGAAGTTTAAAATTAGGTTTAAATCCCATAAGGGAACTTGAAAAGGTTTCGGGGGATAAACATTAGTTAATCCTTTTAGGTATTGTATTACCAATGGAATTTTGAAGTATGAAGGCTCCTCTGCAGTGCGCTTAAAGATTGATAGCGCTGCGAGATAGCCCTTAATTGTGCCAACCTGTAGGCCTGAATTAGCCAGGTAAAGTAAGAATGACAACACCATAGGTGTACCACAAGAAAAGGGTTCAATATTCTTTTCTCTGCACCAGCTGCAAAATTTGTTCCAACGGCAGCGGTATAGAGTTTTAGTTGCCGGCCTTCTGGCCGAAAGCAACACCTCCATAACATCATCCGGAAGGTCCCAATCCTTGTACCTCAACCTTTCAGACACCAAGCGTGAAGGTTGAGGGTCTTGATGGCTGGATGGAGAACCTGACCTTCCTTCTGCGAGAGAAGATCCTCTCTGTATGGCAGTCGAATTGGAGGGCAGATGGACATGTCTAGAAGGTCCGGGTACCACGTTCTCCTGGCCCAATCCGGGGCAATTAGGATCATGGTCTTCCGAAACCTTCTCAACCTCCTGATCATTTGAGGAATGACAGGGACCGGAGGGAACGCGTACAGAAGTGGGAACTCCCAGTCCACTACGAACGCATCTCCTAGAGCTCCTCTCGGGGGAAATTCCCTTGAGCAAAATCTGTCGCACTTCCTGTTGATACTGGTGGCGAACAGATCCACTTGAGGGGTTCCCCAAAGGGCGAAGATCTCTTGAAGGACTTCCTGAGCTATCTCCCACTCGTGAGAGACTGTGCTCTGCCTGCTCAGAGCGTCCGCTGTCAAGTTCTTCTCTCCGGCTAGGTGAATTGCCGATAGAGAGATTCCTTCCTGAATTGCCCAAAACCAGAGCTGCATCGCCTCTCTGCACAGTGGTAGTGAGCCTACGCCTCCTCTTTTGTTGAGGTAGTGCATGGCCACTGTATTGTCCGTCATTATTAGGACGTTTCTTCCCCGTACAGACGGCAGAAAAGCCTTCAGCGCTAGTCTGATGGCTCTCAGCTCCAACAGGTTGATATGTAGTCTGGACTCCGATGGAGACCAACGACCGCTGATGGTCAAGTCGTTGGCGTGAGCTCCCCACCCCGTGAGTGAGGCATCCGTGACTACTGTTATCTCCGGCCATGGTTGCCAAAACATTTCTCCTTTCAGGATGTTCTCCCGACAGGCCCACCACTGAAGGTCTCGGGCTACTTTGACCGGGATCCGAAGGAGATCTGTCATCCTTCCTGAGAACTGTGACCACTGAGTTCTCAGTGCCCACTGGAGGGATCTCATTCTCAGGCGAGCCTCCGGCACGAGGAATATGCAGGATGCCATGAGGCCTAGCAACCTCAGAAAGTCGTAGGCTGGGAGATATTGGGCATTCTGAAATCTGATGACCATCTGCAGAATATCTCGAGCCCTCACCTCTGGTGGCAAGGCTTTTCCCAGGGAAGTGTCCAGGACTGCTCCAATGAATTGGAGTCTCTGTGATGGTATCATCTGTGACTTCTTTAAATTGAGGGAGAAGCCCAGCTTGTGAAGGAAGTGGCAAACATAATCTAGTTGTCTCTGAGCCTGTTCCGAAGATACAGCTCTGATCAACCAATCGTCTAGGTAAGGGTAGACATGAATCCCTTCCCTCCTTAGACTTGCAGCCACAACCGACATTAGCTTGGTAAAGACCCTCGGGGCGGAGGTTAGCCCAAATGGCAGAACTCGAAATTGATAATGAGAGCTGCCAATTGCGAACCTCAGGTATCTCCTGTGCCTGGGATGGATCGGCACATGGAAATAAGCGTCCTGGAGGTCTAGAGATACCAACCAGTCCTGAAGCTGGAGGGCCTGAAGGATCTGAGAGAGAGTCACCATCTTGAACTTGTCCTTTCGGAGGAATTTGTTCAATTCCCGTAAGTCTAAGATGGGTCTCAGTCCTCCGTCCTTCTTCGGTATTATGAAGTAGGGGGAGTACCAACCCTTGTTCCTTTCCGCTACAGGTACCAGTTCTATGGCACCTTTCTCTAGCAGGTCTAAAACCTCCTGCAAGAGGAGCGGATCTGGAAGCTTCAAAGGGTTGTTCCCCGGTGGATGACTCTGAGGGATATGTAGGAAGGGCAGGCAGTAACCTTGGGCTACTGTCTCCAGAGCCCAAGCATCTGACGTAATAGCCTGCCATTCCGTCAGATGGTGAGTTAACCTGCCCCCTACTGGTGTTCTGTGAGGGGAGACCTCAGAGTGGTTTTGAAGCGGCTGATGCAGTTGCCGAAGGTAAAGTGGCTCCTGCTCCTGCGGGTGCGGCTTTCTTTCCCCTACCCCGTCCACCACGGGTAAATCTTCCTTGGCCTCTTTGAGCCGGTCGTCCCCTGCCCCTTCCATATGAGGAATAGTAACGAAAGGACCGTCCTCTCCACGATGATCCCGAAGGACGAAAGGTATTCTGACGGATAGCAGCTCCCAATGACTTGGCTGCTGCCTTGGACGTTTGCAGTTTCTCCAAACTGTCATCCGCCTTCTTTCCAAAGAGGGTAGAACCGTCAAAGGGCATATTCAAAAGCCTGGTCTGCACGTCAGAGGCAAAACCAGACTTCCTCAACCACGCATGCCTGCGGATTGTGGTACTTGCCGCCATGGCCCTGCTGATACTGTCAGCAGAATCTAGGCCAGTTTGTAGGGTCTCGCACATCGCATCTTTACCATCCCTGATGATGTTTAAAAATGCGTCCCTTTCCTCTCCTTCTTGGAGGCAGTCAGCCGCTGATGAAGCGCACTCCCAAAGGGTGTGGCTGAACCTAGCGAGCGTACAGGTCGCGTTAATAGACTTTAACGCCATGCTACAGGCAGAAAAAACCTTCTTAGCCATGGCATCATATTTTTTGTCATCCCTATCCTGCGGAGCAGTGGGGTATGCAGATGTGCTGCCTGATGAGGTTGCAGCCTGTACAACCAAGCTCTCAGGAGTAGGGTGTTTTGACAAATATTCAGGGTCAGAACTAGCCACCCTGTATTTTGTTGACAGTTTTTTATTTACTGCCGGGATAATTTCTGGCGTTTCCCAGTTTGTCAAAATCCTTCTCTGTAGAGCAGAGTGAAATGGAACCACAGGATCCTCCTGTGGGCCCTTGTCCAGTATGTCAGTGAGGTCATCCTGCTGAAAGGCAGGAGAAGGTGCAGACCAACCCATAAATTCTATGATTCTAGACATCAGAGCTCTATATGGAGTCTCCGCATGTTCTCCTGGGTCTGGTTTGATAAATTCTGCTTCAGGAGAAGTGTCCAAGCCACTAGCTTCCTGAAGTGCATCCTGAAGATTTTTTAATCTTCCTTCCTCAGAGGCGAAAGTCTCTGGCTCTGGTGATGTGGTCCTCTGTAAATCAATATCTTGGTCTGAATCCTCCCTTTCCTCAAAAATCGAGGTTAAAGGGGGATACATTGGTTTTTGGAATGGTATAAACCCCATTTCCAATGCAGAAGGAGCCATCATCACAGGCCTTGAAAACGTCGATGTCGTCGACACCGACGTGAAAGTACTCGAAGGCGCCGTGAAAAGCGTCGAGAAATGTGTACTAGGCCTCGAAGAACTCGAAAGGATCGGAGTCTTGCTCGAGAACGACGTCGACGTTCTCGGCGTCGAGTCGGAGGTCTTTTGTCTAACCGTTGGCTGTGGAGTAGCCGTGGTTCTTTCCTTCACCGGCGTCGATATCGGCGTCGACGTCGGCGTCGACTCGATCGACTGATGCGCCGATGAATCCTTCGACAACGGCGTCGATGGCGCCGACCTCTGTTTCGAAGGAGTTTTCGACGATGGCGTCGATGATGCTTTATCTCCCGATGGCTCGAGGCGCTTTCGGGTTGACTTTTCCGCCGGGTACTGCGACTCGCGGCGTTTAGATTTTTTGGGTTTTTTACCCGGGGTATCACCCTCAGCTGTCTTCGAGGGGGACGAGGCCGCTTTCTCGAAGACGCTTAGCATCTTTTTCCTGAATTCCTCCCACTCAGCTTGCGAGCTGCGTTTTGTGGGGCAATGAACTCTCTCAGGAGAACTCGACGAAGATGACGAAGGGGATCTCCTACGTCTCTTCTTCGAGTGTCTCGATGTCGACGAGTGGTGGGAGCCACTTCGTGATCTAGATCGAGAGTGTTTTTTATGGTGAGGAGACGAACGTCTCGACTCTACCGAAGAAGCTTTCGAGGAAGTTAAAGTTGACCTACCTCTCTCGAGCTTCCCCCTACGCTCCTTCAAGGCTTTCGCCGTCATGGAAAGGCATTCCTCACACTCCGAACTCTGGTGCGTGATTCCCAGACACCACAAACAGACCCTGTGAGGGTCCGTCAACGACATTTTCTTCCCGCAGTCTCGGCACTTTTTGAAACCGGACCGAGGGGTCGTCGGTTCGGAGGAGGATGCCATCGATTATCGAGGTAAATAGTAGTTATTATATACGTTATCTTGACGAGAACTGAGCAACGGTGTTCCGAGGCACAACGAAGCGCGGAAAAACGGAACTGAGCAACGGACGCTGCGCGCGGCCTTTATAGGCAGGATGACGTCGACGTCGGCACGGAGGCCGTCGAGGGTCATCGACTCGGCGATCATCGACGCGCAGCGCCCTCTGGCGAAAAAATTTTCCGAGGCCAGCAAAGCTGAAGGATTTCTATCTAAGATAAGGAATACGTCGGAGGACACAATCCCTTCGAAGTAGTGCTTACTAAAAAGCCAGGAGCAAGATGGGGTTAATAGATTTGCTTTGCAAATACAGCATGCTCAACAAGAGACTGCCTCTAGGGGCGGGGGATGCCCGGGCCACAAAAGACTTGTGCACACCCATTTTTGCAAGCCCAGCAACCACTGCCAGGGCAACCTTTCTGCAGAGATTGTAAGCACACAGGCCATCTAATCCAGCAATGTCCTACCACACCTTCCAGGCCACGGCAATATGGTCCCCCTACTCAACGCAATGATTTAATTCCTCCTAACAGTTCTAATTGCTACCCTAGAGTCCCACCACCACCTCCTAACAGGGGCTACCAGGACATTCAGATCTTCTATGGGCCACAATAACATTACCAGAGGGACCCTGCCATGCTGTGTGCTGCTTTGCTACCACTCGACCCGTCCCATCTCAAATGTGACATACAAAGGAGGAGAGTGAACCGTTTGATTGACACTGGTGCCAGTTCAAATGTGGATGTTGAAAAAGGAAATTGTCAATGCTGTTGGCATATCTGGCCCCACTATCCCACACCCGGTATCAAACGCTTCATCTGTTTCCATTGGTTCCATCACTGAAAACTGCACCTTTCGATTAAGCCCTCACCTGCAAATCTGTTAGGTAGTGATCTGCTATGCAGGATTACACCAGGACTCTCAGTATCTCTTTGAATTCACTTACAAGGGACATCAGCTCACCTACAGGTCCCTTCCAATGGGCTTTGACTCCCCATCTCTCTTCCCAGATTCTGCAGGAAGACCTTCAGGATGTCACTTCCCCTGGGGGCTCCACTATGATACAATACATGGATGACCTACTGTCTGCATTACCAGGCGCCGCCTTGCCCCCCCCCCCCCTCTCGAGTGTCCTGCATCTTACAAGGCCCATGCCCGCCATCAAAAAGGCAGCTGCACTCCTTTTTAGCAATGGTCACCCCTGCTTCCCCAGATTATGCCTGCACGGTTACACCTATGCAGAATATGCTACATGACTCTAGGCCAGACAAGCTCAGATGCCCTCTCCATTGCTCCTGCCCTTACCCTTCCTGGCTACTCTAAATCATTCACCCGGTTCTGTGATGAGAAAGAGGGGCATGTACTCACACAGAAGCATGGGGACCTACAACACCTTCTAGCCTACTTTAGCTCACAGTTGCACCCCGCAGCCTCTGCCTTTCCCAGCTGCCGCTGCCCCTCTTACAAAATCTGACAATATTGCCTTAGCACACCACATAAAACTAGCAGTACCCCAGTCTGTATTAGCAATCGTTGTCAGGGGTAAAACACAATGCTGCTTGTCTCACCAAACATGGAAACTGCTCCTCTCTGCCACCGACATCATTCATCATATGTGCCCCACGCAACCCTGCCTGCACCAGATGACAGACCCGCACAACTGCCTTGCAGCAGTTGATGGATCACCACAAGATCAGACCTCAAGGAAATACCCCTCCCAATGGAGACCTCATTCTCTTGGTTGAGGTCTTAGAAATTCAACATGGAGTATACAGGCCTGTTTTGCCGTTTGCGGACACTACCACCACCCGAGTGGTCCCCTGGCCCAACTATAAGGCAATAGGGTTCGGAGGGATGGGTTAGTAGGGCCTAGTGGGAGAAGGTAGAGCAAGATTAGCATGGACCTGTTGACAGCTTCAGTTCGGTTCACACTGTTGAGCATGGGTGTGATTTACGGATCACTAGGCTTCCATGTTCTGGACTATGTGTGTTATGTTGTTGTGGTGTAGAGAAGTGCAAGCGGATTGCTGTGCAAAGATGTGTTTATTTAGCATGTGAGGTGTATGCAGAAGTAGGAGGTTTTAGTGGTTGGATTAGTGGGGGGGTTTTCTTACTAATTTCTCCGGACCTCCGTGTTGGGCGTCTCAGCCTGTGCTATGCATTGGGGCTTTTTGTGGTATGTCATTCTCCGGCCATTCTCTGTGCATAGTGGAGGCTTGACTAACTGTCTAGCGCTCCGTGGGCAGAAAAGTGGTGAAAGCCTCCCACCAATGTTTGGGTTTAGATGGGTATGGTTTGGTTGTCAAGGGTGTGCCTGCCATTGCATCCTCAAGCTCCTAGGGCGTGGTTCCCACCCAAGGCCTTCTGGGTGGCAGTTATTGGTTAATGCTCCCTTGTCTGCAGTTATGGTGCCTGTCCCTTTAGTGATCCCTAACATGGGGTTATGTAGGGCGTTGGCATTTCCTGGGCTCACTCCCACCCTGGGGTTTTCCTTCCATGCACGCTTGTTTATGGCGTGTTATATTTCCAGTGGTGTATGTTTCTTCTAGTTGTTCCTGTCTTCTGCGGTGAAGAGCTGGGTTTAAGTAATTTTCTTAATTTTAGGTGATCCTTTGTATTGTGTATTTCTTTTGGAACGGTGTTCCATGTTTTTGCTGCCAGGTGGGACCTGGCCCCCAGCTTTTATTTTCTTTTGTATGGTTTTGGGTCAAGGCAGATGTCCCCGAGTGATCGGAGTGTTCTTGTCAGTAGGTGAATGGTCATTTTCTTTTGTAGGAATTCTGCTCCTTGGCCATGGATTGCTCTGTACGCTATGCACATTTTTTTTTAATTTTTTTTTACTTGTTTACTTGATTGTTTGATTGGCAGCCACATTTAGCATTCTTAGCGCCGGGGTGATGTGGTCCCTTGGTGGTAGTCTGACCACTGCATTTTGGATACGTTGCAGTTTCTTCAGCAGGCATTCCGAGGTATAGGCTATTGGCATAGTCTTTTCTGGACATGAGGACGATGATGGTGAGTGTTTTATGAGTGATGGTAGGATCTTTTTTATTGGATGTACGAGGAAGAAGCATTTCTTGATTATTGCGTTTACTTGTGGTTCTAGTGTTAGTTCATTGTCCATTAAGACTCGAAGGTTTTTGACCGACGGTGTGGGTACTGTTCCTAGTTCTGTGGGCCATGGGATGTAATAGTTAATTTTCCTGGGTTTTGGGTACGACCAGGATTTCTGTCTTGACTGGGTTGAGTTTGAGGATGTTTGTGTTCATCCATTTATAGAGTTCACTAACACAGTCTTCCAGTGTAGTATTCTCATCTTGCGAGTCTTTGATTTTGTAGATGTGTTGTCTGCGTAGTTTTAGCTCATGAGGCGCCGTTTTTTGATGAGCTTGTTTAATGGAGTCAGGTAGACATTGAAGAGCAGTGGGGATAGGGACGATCCTTGTGGTACTCCACAGTTGGTGCCTCGTGGAGTGGTTTTATCAAGACGGTTTCCGTTCTACCATTTCTAATTGCTAGAATACAGAGCAGCACTAAACCAGTTATTCCCATTTATTCTAGTCTCTTGTTAAGGGTGTTTAACCTGCTGACTGTGTCCAATGCTGCAGAGAGGTCCAGTAGTATCAGCGCAGAGTTTGTGTTAAAGTCTGCGTTTGTCTTTAGGTCATCCCAGATACAGAGGAGTGCCATCTCTGGCAGTGTTGCATCCCGGTGGGTTCCACATTTAGTTTATGATGTTTAACAGTTCTTTCTGGGTATTGGCGGATTTAGTGATTGAGTTGTCATAGTCTTAGTTGCATATTTATAACGCGCTTAAACACCCAGAGGTTTTTAAGTGCGGACCCGGGGATTGAACCTGTGTTGCTTCGTGACCCCCTTGCTTCCAAGGCGCGCACGTTGCCGCTGAGCTATCCTCCCAGGTTGATGGTTTTGTGAGTTCAAGTTGTACAATTAAGTTGCTACCTTTGATGATCTTCCAGTTATTGGGCTGCTTGGCTGCTTTAGTTGGTACCATGCTCACAAAATGGAATGAGGAGGTGGTCGCTCCAGAGTATTTGTATTGGAGGTAGAGGGACAATAAGGTTTTTGTTGGTGAAGATTGCGTCAAGTGTGTGTGTGCGTTACTCCTTTAACCATCTGACAGTTTCATTGTCTTGAGTTGCTCGATTAGCATTTGTGAGTTTGCGTTTTCTTCTTCAAACCAAATGTTGAAGTCCCAGAGGATTATCAGGTGTTCATGTTTGATGGCTCTGCATCCTAAGTCGGTGGTCTGTAAACCAGAATATTTGAGGTTTGTTTTGGGGTTCACTGTCAAATTAAGCACCAGGGATTCACAGATTGATATTTAGTGGTGCGTCTGCTTTTATTTTCAGATGCTCCTTGTATGCTATTGCAAGTCCTCCTCTTCTTTCTTTCCCATTTACCTGCAAACACTTCAAGTTGTCAGGTAGGCAACTGTGGAGCGTGATTTTATTAGTCTAACCATGTTTGCAATCAATAGTAGGTCAATACCGTCGTTGCATAGTAGGCCGTAGATCTCTGTGGCATGTTTGCTCATTGATGCGCCGATTAGGTTGCAGTGGATTTTTTGGCGTGGTATGGTTTTTAATATTGCCTTTGTTTCGTGGTCGTCGCGTTGGTCTGCTTCCATGTTGCTCTCATAGTGCGATGGTTGTACCGTGGGACCTGTGTCGAATAGTTCTGCTAGATTACTTATTGGGTTCCAGATTTCTTCTGGGTCCTCCTAGATTTTGTTGTAGTTGTCCCCGCATTTTTGTGATATATTGATTGAGTCGATGTTGGATGTTCTTATTCCTTCTGGGTGTTTGTTCTTTTTCTGCATGGTTGTGGTATGTAATTGGTGTGTCTAGCATCCTTGGTGGATTGGAGTTCTAGTGGGTGGTCAGTTGCGAGGTACAGTTTTAGGTATAGAGCCTTTTCTCTTATCCAGATGTTTGTTCCATTGCCCATCGTGTTTGTGGGGGCGTGTTCTGCAATAGTAGTTATGTTCAAAAGATGAGACGTGGTGTGATTCCATGCGGCATGCCTGATCAGAGCCCCTACCAGCAGACTTGCGCAAACTCCTCCTTCCATTGCTGTGAGGAGATGAAGGAGCACCTACTCAATGATAGTAACAAGGGCCCAATCATTCAGCTTGTGCAGCACAATCAACTGACAATCCAAGAACAGTCACAGGTGGTTTTCACATTCACTCAGAGGCTCTTAAGGTTTTATTGAGCAAACGCAGCTTAAGTTATTTCAGGTGCCATGACCCTTTCATGTGCATTCAGAGTCAAACGAGTTCACCTAGTTGAATGTGTGCTCCTTTGCTCAAGATCCTGCTTCCATTATATGTGTCCATATTATTCATCAAATGAAATGCAAACTTGACTGAATATTTTAAACGAACACCTGTCTGGTGCAGACAGGTGACAAGATTTGGAAATGTTCAGTACTAATGCAAAATATATGTAAAAGTCTGAGTGCACCGTGGAGCCATCGGTCTTTCACTTTGCATGCAAGACTTGTACACTGGCAGTGTGACACAGCAAGGTGAAAATCTCAAACACAACCAGGACATTTTCAAATGAGATCATCCTTAATTTAAGAAACTAAATCAAAACCGGCATCATGCATGGTACCTTACAAAGAATTTCATTCAAATTAAGTCAAAACACACATCTTTACCCAGGGAAGTCAAGACTTGTTCAATCTCCTTCATCACATTTCTGTAAAGCTCCTTCTGCCATTCGTGTAACAGCTTCCACTCCTCTTCAGAGAATCGAGCTGCGACATCCCGGAACGTAAGTGAGGCCTGAAAAAGCAAGTATTGCATCAGATGTTCAGCAAACCATTCAGCAAATATCCCTGTCCTGTGTACTAGTGAGCTTGGGGGGTCCTTGTGCTAGCAACAGATTCCCCACTGTCCCCCAGGCCCGGGGGAACCGGCACATTCTGCGATTGGGATGCACAGGCAACAGTGCCTGCGTTCAGAGCACATGCATGTGCTGCTCAACCCATCTTACTAGTTGGGTTCTTGTCTGTGGTGATCTGCTTAAAATTCCAGAACTATGTAGGGTGAAGCGCCCTACCGTTTTATAGCATTCTATGCATTGTTGAGATATGTTAAATAATTTTAACTATTTGCCCCAAAAAGCAGATTCAGTGCCCCTCAAACGTGAAAAATCATCCCTCTACAATCCAGAGCAAATCACTGGTGCCAGTGCATAAGCAGAGCAGATGGGGGTCATTGCAAGGACGAGGTAGGGTCACTTAAACGTGCATGATGTAACATGGGAGTTGGGGAGGGAGCTAGCCCAGGGTCTATCACCACTGCCGCACTCCATTGAGAAAGCTAAAAATGGGTGAGGAAGGCATGACTAAACAGTGACATAATGGAGACTACGTTTTAAAGGCTGCAGGACACACTGAGGTGTCTTAGATGGCGTCGTATACCACTACGAGTCCCAGCCAATCATGTTGGAGATCAAAAGAGGCTGGATACCGCAACCCAAGAAGCAGACCACAAGGCAGGCCCATAGGGGTAGAAAAGCCAGCCTACAAAGACATGCAAGAATCGCTGTCGCTCTGCCTTAGAAAATGGGCACTGGGAACACAATGTGGGCCAATGTAGAAGAGGTGCAGGGGAAGAACAAGTGCTGTACCCAACAGATAACACGAGTTCTGATGGCTATAACGTATCCTCTGCAGATTTCTTACCTTCGAAAAAACTAACTTACAGGCTGGGCCCAGAAAATGTATATCCCGCTTAAACAGGTGGCACCCCCACCCCACAGTGCTGAGAGATTGTTCTTGCAGCCTCTACCGGGAGCGATTGTATTCAGGCTTTAAGTAGCACCACCCACCCGAGCCCAAGCGCTCCTCCGATACATTGCAGAACAGGTGGACTAGAAGCATTCCCAAGTGACTGAGCGGAGAAGGGTGGGCAGATCAGGGGTCCGCAGGAGACATTTTACCCATAAGAACCTGCATTACCTTTATGGTAACTTGTTCTTCCTTGGACAATGTTGCATTAACAAATTCCTGGTCTTTGAAAGACTTGGATGTACCCAGACACTAAGAAAAACCCTCAACCAAAAGGTACTCTGCACGGCAGATCTTCCAAACAAGGCCAGCTCTTGGATAGGGACCCCTCTCAGACAAGATGGAGCTGCATGGCAGGTGGTAGAATGCTTCACAATCCCCTCTTGGAGCGTGTACAGAGTCTTGTGCACAGCTTCACAAGCAATTCTAATTCCTGTCAAAATCCAGCCGGTGATTGTCTGCTTGGCCACAGCTTCCCCTGTGCATGATGTCATATTGCCCTGACCTGGCAATGAAACACCCTGTTGGATGTTAATGGACATTTGTACCGCGCACTATCACCACTGGAGTGGTACCCTGGCGGCTCTGAAAGAGGAAGGGAGGGTAAGTTAGTGGGAGAAAGCAGGACATGTGCAAGAGAGCAGTGATGTGCTGTTGGTGGCCTCTGCCCGTTGGGTCAGTTGGCTGGGCCTGGGGCGTTTGTGGCCGGTAGTCGTGTACTGTTGTGGAAGTCTGCGTTTTTGTTTTGTTGTTGCAATTTAGTGAAGTTTGTGCGGTTTGTTGTGCTGTAGGTTTGTGTTTGTTCGGAGTTTGAGGTGTGTGCAGAGGGGGAAAGTGGATTGGTTAGTTGGCATCTCTATTCTGAATTGAGGCGCTGGGCTTGCGTAGCCTCTCCTGATGTGCCTCTGACCTGATCTGGGCCCATCTTGCATTCAAGGTCCCTTTCACATCTGTCCCCCACCTCCACCAGCCTTCCTCCCAAGCCCACCTGTCCTCCCTTCCTACTCCTGTGGCCAGTCCACCTGCCAATGTCCACCACTCAGCTAGTGTGCCGATTGTCAGGATCACAGTCTGTAACCTCTACCCTGCCTTAGAAGGATGAGGCACTGGAAAGAAACCCTGAAGTTGCATTAACTAGTTGATCTGGAATTTGACGATTACCTTTAGTCAAAAAAGCTGCCTCACTCAAAGCTTCAAACGGTCTTTCAAAAAACATTATGTAAATCAGCCAACAGAACATGTAACTCTCACCCGCCTGCAGGTTTCAGGGCAAGGCGACTGATGCTGCAACTGTGCATCTGCTTGAACGGTAAAGCCATCTGTTGTACAAAAACAAAGTTCAGCTCCGCCTGCACCTGGGCACATGGTGTTGGTGGCTAGAAGATCAGCCCCTTCAGAAATTGGACGATCGTGAATCTCGAAACAATAACCCCACAGGGCCTCCGGACAAAAATAGGGAGCAGTCAGGGACCCGCTTATGGTGGAGACTGAGAAACCTGAAGGTGCATCACCCGCTAGTCCCCGGAGAGATCTGTCATCCAGGTGGCCACGACACGGCCATCGCGATTGGATCCAGTTCCCGGGAGGTGGAGGTGGGTAAAATCAATTAAAACATTTTTAAAAAAAAAAAATAAAAAAAATCACCTAGGCGAGGGGTCTTTGAGGAGTGGAAGTGGGACACCCGAGGGTTGAGATGCAGTAACCCCTTCCTTGTAACACCTTTCCTACCCTGTAGGATATTTAGAAGCACTACCCTACCCTTTTTCCAATACAAACACTTGTGTACACAGTAAGAGACAACAGACTAACACCAGAGCAGTTTACCCGACATGTCCCAAAACATGCATCAGGCAGAGTCGATCATTTGACTACCAGGCACACCAGACGGCCCTTTACCTTCCCTACAGGAATAAAAGGCAGAGCTCGAAAGCACACTTCGAGCAAGGCCAAACGCACAAGGAGACAGCTACACCAAACTGGAAGTTCAAGCGGAGGAGAAAGGCGGCGAGACTTGGGACATTGAAGGGGAAACTGCTCTTGCCCTTTTCAACTCGGACCCGCGAAGCCTCCGACAGGGAAACCATAAGACCAGGAGTTACAGCTGGCGTGCAGAGCAGCAGATGTCAATGGTGCACAGGTGCCCTCCGCAGTGATATGCGGGGAGGCCGGCTGGGTACCGTGGTACTATCCTTGACTCCAGAGATCAGAAAAGCCAACGGGTTCAGCAGAGCCGGTGAGTCAGAGAAGCTGATAAACAGTGTGGAGTCCAAGGTTGCGAGTAGCAACATTTTGAACGCAAGAAGAAAGAACTTGTGTGCATGTTTGAACTTTTAAGAAAGCCCAAACACGGGCCAGCTGCAGAGTGGTCAGGCACCATAGGAGTGCTCATTCGAAGGTTCCATGCCCCTTTTTGTTGGATCTGCGAAGGCCAGAAGGCCCCAGGAAATGAGGATGTGAAGAATCAGAGTGGTCCTACAAGGGTTTCATCAAATCCCTTGTACAATCTAAAGTCTGACCCATTGCTGTGAGAAAGCTAGGGGAAGGAACCCCCACTTTCTGAAATGTTTGTGAACTGTAGAGAAAGGCAAGTGCAATCGTGACGGAGGGGTGCCGTAAGAAAGCTGGGAGAAGGAAAACCCTGCTTTCTGATGAAGTGAGCAACACATGAGCTGTGTTGAACCCAACGTGTGTGCTCAGAAGTGCCGCCTTGTGCAGTGCTGAAAACATGGGGGAAGGGAGACAGACATACCATCGGACTATCATTTTTTGAACACTTCTTTCTTTTCTGGTGAACATTATCCCACACTCTTTTTGTAACTTTATAGTAAGGATTGACAATCGACTTTTTGTATAAGCTCTTTTCATATGACAAGACGCCACTAGGACTGCCTTATTTGATGATCGTAGCCTGCTCTCATCTTAGATTTAGGTTTACACTAGGCGTTCATCTCACGCATTAGAAGGTTCAATAAACACTCTAACGTTGCCACCATGAGTTCCTTAGAAGACCTACAGGCTCCCCTTCAATAGTGGGAATGTAACATCCAGCACTATGGCCAAAGAGGCTGAAAAGGATACATGTTTCTGGTCATCGCCCACCGGTAAAAGTGCAACTAAACAACTACAGTTTCCTCATGTCAAGTCATACAGCCTCATTACAAGTTTTCTGGTCTAGATATAAGGTCCCGGTAATAACGCATACCAGCACCTTTCCGGACCAGCAAACTATAAGTCTGCCGGTAGATCAAGCGCCTCCCGTCAGTTAATTGGCTCAATCAACCACACCGGTACCAACAGTACCTGAGATTCGGGCAACCCCATACCATGCAGTCCTCTGCACTTCATCGAATGGGGAGTTACCAGCATCTCTGCCACCTCTAAAATCCTAGTAATACCAGGATGTCAGGCAGCAGAGACGGTCTGGTAGTTCCCCGGTATCCTGCCGGAATTACTAGCGGGATACTGGGGAACTTCTAATGAGCCCCATAGTCTTGAAATCAGGTGTTCAAAAGTGAGGCATGACCCTGGAGGCTGTACAGCTACATATGGAAAGCTCTGCCAGACTCTTGCAGGTCTGGAGATGCAAGTATCTTCCAGCACTCTCCATATCTCAGCTTGTGTTGACGGTGTACCACCTCCTATGGGGACCAGACCTTTCGCAAGATCGGCTGCAGCAAAAGGACCGAAGGGAACTGCGACATATCAATATTTGCCCCTTCTCCCCAAGAGGGAGCCACCCACGTTGAGGCTAGGGAGGTGAGCCCCCTCTGCTATACACTTCCTAGGGGTATGGGCAAGTGGGACCTCGTAGGCAGTGACTCCCCCTTAGGGGACAAGGATTCCCATTATTATGAGGAACTCCCTAGATTGCCCAACATATCCGCGTTCAGAGGACTGCTTGCCAAGAAGAATGTAATATATTTGGATGCAAGCAATGCTAAACTGAATCTATCAGAAAGAAGAAAAGATGATGAGACGAGATGAACATTAGACTAGAGGAAAGAGGAGGAGAGAGTATGGCACACAGGGGAAGCCCCCTGACGTTATTGTGCCTTGGAGGGGTGGAGTAGAGCCAGTGAGAAGGGCAACGGGAAAACCACCTACTGAGAAGAGAGCAGTATCCAGGAGATCACTGTGGTGGGTGAGATGCCCATTGAACAACGCCAAGACCATCACAGCTGGGAGCACGAGAAGCTCCCAGTCATCCACGTCCGTAGACCACTGCAACCCAAGGGGAAGCAAAGAACAAAACTCTGCTGAAGAGCCAGAAGGTGAGACTAGAGAACCGACAACAGAAGAATACCCGAGCATGTGAGGAGCCCTTCAACGTTACCTTGTGCAGTTTAAGGTACCAGGGAGAACGGGAAAAGCAGGAGGCTGCTGGGGCAAGATTATATGAAGAGTAAATCGTCCCAGGCAAAGACGAGATACCGGGGATAAAGTTGTCAATTGCCAAGGGTTTTAAAGTAAGTAACAAATAACCCTGTGAGAAGTGTAAAGCAGGATTAGAGACAATTACCCTGGGAAGAAGGGAAATGGTCTTGTGATCAAAGAGAAAGGATGGTCAAAGCAAAGTCACAGCGCGGCTTCTAAGGAATATAAAACTATGAAGAGAAGCAGATAATAGAAGAAAGAACCCAGGGGGGGGGGCTGGGAAGGGGGAGGAGAATCCAAAAGGGGATCAAGGCCCATGCAAAGTAGGCAAGGATACACAGACTGAAAGTCTACTTAGTGAAGACAAGAGTGTGAGAGACTAACTCAAAACAATCTGTAAGCAGCATAATCTTAAGGAGCACCATGCCCATAGAGTTTTACAAGAGCTTATGGAGGATATTGCAAGACTTCTTAATTAACAAAAACAAAACCCTGTCAAACCAATTGATCATCATGGATAAAAAATTGGGCCGCTTTTCAGTAAAGGCGGCGATACATTTTTACAGGATGAAAGCAGTTCCAGCGCTCACATATGGCATGGCGGCCATGTTTGGTATTCCAGATTCAATTTGGCCTAAATTGGAAGGCGCACTTGGAAAAAAAAAGTCCTGCAACTGCCTACCTCGACTCCAATAACCCTGATCAAAAGAGAACTTGGCCTTACCTCACTCCAGGTCTCAATATCTCTAAACAGAGAAGTCATCCGAAGTGCCTTCAAAGTGCTGTTGGGCTGCGTTGTGCTGCTGGAAGCCTCCATAGTCGTCCCCCTGCAAAACTCGCTGTTGCCGTCTGCGAGCGGAAGAACACGGTTCCCGCAACACGGATCAGCTGCTTTCACCTTGGATTTGGACTTGGACACAACACTTGCAGTCTCCACCCACTCGCCTGCCTCCCACCCCGCCCCCCACCCTGCATCACTTCCCATAAATACTTCGGTGCACGCGCATCCTGCGCGCGCATCCCAAGTGCCTTCAAAGTGCTGTTGGGCTGTTAGGCGGTGAGGTGTGTGTTGTGTGTGGGGACACTTAAGGGTTCATATTGGGGGAACCTAGTATTACTCCTTTGGGGGGCTGGAAACGCGCTCTCCCTTAGAACGGAGTACAAAAAGTTCTAATGGTTTTATGCCTGCGAAGTGGTCGACCTTTAAACTCATCCCCAGTCAAAACTTCACACTCAAAAAAAATAGTAAAAAAAATGCTATCCATAAAAGAAAGCGCGTTTAGTGCTACTCCAGGGCCGAGTGAAACTACTGGTCTCGCGGCACACTGGAGCTCCATAACCGATCAAGACCTAATCAAACATGAGGTCGCATTTTCTTATGCGCGTGCGCACGCTCCTATAAAGTCCTCTAACGAACACTTACGTGCAGGCACAGAATCCCTGCCTTGCACGTCAGAGCTTAAGCCTTCCCGCAAAAGCTTTTTGAGCATGCGTATGGACATTGCTACCTCCGATCCCGAACTTCCCATTGAGGATCTCACCTCATCTCCATCGGATAATTCGATACTAGCTCCAGTAGTTCTTGCCGCCCTTGAAAAACGAGTACGGCTTTCGGTTGGGCCTTCCACGCCTGTCTCCTATTCCAACTGTGCAAAAGCTGATGTTCATATACACTGCAAAGATGTGGTACATAGGAAGGACATGCACGGTTCTACATCACCCTTGACATATGATTCTCACCCCTCTATCTTTCCTGTCTCCAGCTCTCGACCATCGTCTCCAACCCACCCCCAAAGTGGTAATAGTGAACCAGTGATAGACCTCACACATTCACCCGACTTAAAAACATCGAACCATCCATTAGGATTTGATATCCTAGAGCCCACGGAAGACATGCGATCACTGGAAGCATCCTATCCAGTATTAACACGAATACTTAACCTATTAGATCGTGGCCATGAGTATACTCACTATGAATTAAGGGACTGTAAATCAGCACTCTCTGAAATTCTACTAAAAATCTCTAAACTGGAGGGTTTTATATTTGCCGATACTCTTAGACGGGGTCCTGAGATACAAAAGCCGACTCAGATTACAGAGCTTAAAACCAGCTCCGTGACCACACAAACGGATGACCCAGATCTTTCCCTAATCGGACTTAATAACACGAATATTCCTTATCCTTCATACACATTTCCTGTTTCATTTGCACAAACACTCATTGCTCAAAAACCTGTGACTTCTTGTCAAATACTCACCCATGCCCAACTATGTAAGGAAGTTGCATTACATCGTGAAAAGTTGGAACAGCTATTACTGTTTATACAAACTGAACCTGGGGAAAAAGAAGCGGAGGTTTACGCTAGTTGTATGGAGGGGGAGCAGGTGTCACATCCAAATAGTCCCTCAGCCCTGACCACCTTATTAGATAACGATGATGCTGTCTCCGCTCCGGCTGATAGCCTAGCTGGAAATGATGGAACTTTATCCCCCCCTCCACAGCGCTCATTCATATCACGGAAAGATAAAAGACTTTTCTTCCGTGCTCTGAAAAGAAAAGCTGACCGGAAAAAAGCTCTCCAAGACATACAAGAGGACTCATTGCATTGCATTAAAAATTGCTGATACGGATCCGAGCTCAGAGGAAATTCTATCTAATACCCACCTAAAAAAATTGCCATTACAAAAGTCGCATGTCTCCACTAATGAAAAAATCCACTCGTCGTCCCAAACACAACTTCCCAATTTCTTTAAACCTATTGACAAAAAGTCCACGCAAAAAGAAAGGACATCAGAGATAGCCTCGGTTGTAAACGACTCCGAACAGAATTTGGACTCGGCTCCTGTGGCTGCCGCATCAAATGACGAGCTCAATCAGCTCCAAAATCTTGACAATAATAGAAAGCCTTGTAAGAAGTCGTCACCCCTGCTAAACTGCAGGGGCGGCATTGTAAACCCAAACCATCATGAAATACAGGCACAACTACCGAGAGAATGTTGTGAAGAGACGGGGGACATGAATAAACTGTCCACTACTATCATAGGATGGGAAATAATTGTGGTTGAGAATGGCACTAAGCGGCTTAATCGATCGGCTTTATTACAAGCATTTAATCGCATTCCAGGCCTGCGCACCTTACGTACGACTGATATTGAATGGATCACCTTGCCGCCAATCCAAAACCATCGTATGGTGTGCAAGGTGCAATCATCTATTATCACAAATCTTGTTTTGCAATATACGGAGGATTTGCGCTCAATTGGCCTAATGCCATATCCATTTGATTCAATTGATGATGCCATCTCATTTAATGAAACACCTTTGATATCTCCAATGGAGCAAGTGCCCAATTTACCCCCTGAACTAGCTAAGAATGGGATGAATGCAGAGGTAATTGCCCAACTAGTGAGTTTATCAACTTCCACCAAGGACTGGTCATGGTTAGCTGCCCTGCAGAATACGCTGAACCCTGCCATGAATAACACTCCCCACTAACCCGTCCCCTTTCATATCTATTTTGTCTTGGAATTCATGTGGGTTTAGCAATTTAAAATCCTGGTTTAGCAATGCCAATGTAAGCAGGGAGTGTGACGTGATGCTATGCCAGGAGACAAGTGTGAACAAGAACTTATCTTGAACGGATACACCGTTATTCAATTAAAAGCGAAACGAGGCACAAGTGGTAGACCATATGGCGGTCTTGCAATCTGTTTAAATACTAATTTAAATGCAGATGTGTTAGAGGTTTTTCATGCCACAGCAATTTTAGCTGCACTCATCTTGCTGAAGAGTTTCCACCTTGCTCCTACTCTTATGGTATGTTAATATCACAATCCAGCAATGTGTAACCAATCCCTTGTGTTTCAGGAGTTAAATAATCTATTTGACGAAGTTATAAACACACTATCCTTCATGTGACATTGTTGTGGGGGGGGGGACTTCAATGCGCACTGTATACAAAACACGGCCAATACGCCTAATGGTAGATTTTCCCATCAAGCGAGACATCGAGGACGATTGTGGAAGGAATTTCTCGAAACATGGGAATTAGATTTTATTCCCTTTGTAGGTAATGACAAGTATTATACCTGGCGAAGAGGTGATACTGCGACCTGCATTGATTACTTTGCAACATCGCGGGGCCTGCAAATACTCTCCGACAGAATTATAATACACGATTCTGGGTTGAGTGATCATTGTACGATACAACTAAATTTACAGTTAGAATTAACTGCTCTAGATGAAAACACCCAACAAAAATTTTTGGAAGGGGATCGTCCAGGCTTGTCGATTCGATGGGCAACTAAATTGTGTGATAAGGTAAATGATATGATCTCTACACGCCTTTCCTTATATTATACATCAGACTAACATCAGAAGTTGCCAAATCTGGTTTGTGAGATTCTACCGGGATTAACAACAGAGATATTAAATATATTGTCGTCACGTACACTGCAACCTCACGTTGAATCTATCCCGACTTACTCCAAATTCATAAATGAAGCGAAAAGAGTAAAACACGCGGCTCTGCGTGCAATCCGGAAAACTCATCTTACATGGGAAGCGTTTCAGAGGGAAAAAAGAAAAATTATAAACACCTATCGAAATAAATGTAGAGATCATAAACACTTTACCCACAACAAGTTAAATCAAGATATGTTTAGCACACTTTGCCACAGAGATAGACGAGCAACTTGGGCCTTACTTAGAGCTGGAACACTGACAGCTTCCACCTGTCAGTCGACAATGATCTCTTCACAGGTCTGGAGAACATTTTTTGAAAACAAATTTGCCCTCCCTACAGCCTTCATAAAACACGAGTATAAATGGTCGTCTTTAGCCGCGCCCTCTTTTGCGCGATGGGATATTTCGACTATTGAGTCCACAATAGTAAAATTAAAATACTCTAAAGCAGCCGGCCCGGATGGCATTCCACCATGTGTTCTTAAACAAAATCCAGCTTTGTGGGCCGAAATTTACAAAAAACTGTTTGATAACATTCTAAAAACTGCCATCATTCCCGTCTCATGGCCAAACTCTATTATTGTCCCTATATACAAAAAAGGACTAAGATCAGAACCTGGTAACTTTCGTCCGATCGCTTTAATTGACACTGCGGCGAAAGTGTTTGCCACTCTCCTCTTGAGAGAATTACAGGTAGTCATCAGGCAGCTAAGAGTTCTGTCCAAATATCAAATTGGTTTTCGTGCAGGAATGGGTACACCGTTGAACGCAACCATTATGGTACACCTGTTAGCCCACCATAAAACAAGGGACTCTGGACCATTATACATGGCATCAATTGATCTTACTTCCGCATTTGACTGCGTCATACGTGCACTTCTTTGGAATAAAATGGCCGATATGAAAATACCTGGGTACCTTATACAATTAATTTCCAAATTACATACAAAAACTACCTATTTAGTAAGAGTGAACAATGATGGTTCTACAACGCATCCAATAAAAATTGAAATCGGGGTGAAGCAAGGATGTAATTTGGCGGCAACGCTTTTTAATCTGTATCTATGTGGTCTTAATGACATCTGGCACAAACAAATATCTTTTCCGGCAAGGCTGGGGCATTTACAAATACACTGGTTAGCCTTTGCCGACGACATAATAATCTTTGACCGCACGCCCAAGGGCCTCCAAATTAAACTAGATCTATTTGCTTCTTACTGTCACACACACAACTTAAAATGTAATATTGAAAAATCCAATATAGTGATATTCAGAAACCTTAAGAGGAAAAATTTCACTAGAACTTGGACAATTGAAAATTTTCCATTATCAATAGTGCCCGCTATTCGTTATTTAGGATACACTATATCCGATTCTCAATCCTTGTTAACGTGGAAAGAGTTATTACAAAAGAAAGTTGCCCCTCTTGCCACACAAATGCGAATGGTGTATCTAAAATTTTGTAAATTCTCATTGTTGCCACTGCTACAATTCTATCTATTAAAAGTGGAATCAGTTATTCTCTACACCTTAGATACTTGTATTGTAAATATTAACAGCTATCTTGATCAGCTTCAAGGCGGTATGTGGAAAGGGGCTATGCGATTGGCCAAATCCACTCCAAACCCGGTATTAAGACAAGAACTCGGCCTCACGGCACTATCCGCACGTCGAAACTGGCGGCTATTGTCCAACTTCGCAAAAATGCGATACCCCCCAGATAATTGTTTGTATGAAGATCTGGGTAAACTAATGATCAGGTCTGAAAAATCCTCACTCACAATATACTACTTACAAATGATTAGACTACTGGATGAAATAGCACTTGAACCAGTAGACTTGCAATCGAGGCCGAATTATGTAAAATTACGTATGATGGAAAATGATTGGTGCAAAACTCTAGCTCAAATTGCGGAACTAAAAGGATATAAAGAAGCAGCTCGCTTTTGTTCCCCAAGACGTCCCCACAAACCCTATATAATCCAGTTTCCCTGTAATAAAGCCAGAGAAACTTACTTCCGATTTAAACTGAATCAGTCCTTAACACTCGAAAGGATTGAAAATTGGAGTTCATATTGGAGAGCAGCGGCGGAGTTGGGATGCAGATTCTGTAAAGATGGTTCAACCAAAGAAACTCTAAAACATTTGGTAACACGCTGCCCTCATTTTAGAAACACACGAATGCTAACAATTGAAAAAACACGTGACCTGCCAGAGGCACGTAAGGAATGGATATGGTTAGCTTGTATGTGGGGGACTAGAACGAGCTTCATACTAGCTTTATGCACATTCTTACGAAGTATAAATCATGAACTAGAGAACCTTTATCAAAAAGAATCACTAGTAGTTTAGCAGATACTCAGTCCATTAAAACTGCATGTAAGTTATAACATCAATGATAATTCTTCGTCACGCTGCATTTGTTATGTGACGAAGATTTATAAAATTTAGGCATTTTCACTTAACAAGGCATAATAATGTATAAGATTCCAAAGCTTCATAGAAAATCAATTATGAAGCCCCAATTATACTGTTAGATCTTATATTTATGATGCATATATGAAAACTGAAATTGGTAAAAACATAGATCCAGGAAAATTTACACGACGAGAATCCTCAGAAACCATTGTTAAATGTGTGAATATCTGCATAACTTATACATGCTAAAAAAAAAAAAAAAAAATGTGTCGACTGTTGAACGGGAACGATGAGAGTAATAATTTATGCTGTTTTCTCTTTTCCTTTTTTTTTTAACTGTATATATAAACAAAAGGATGATCCATGAAAGTTGTAAAGGTTTGTTGATCGAACTAATAAACAACAATTTGTATTAAAAAAAAAAAAAAAAAAAAAAAAAAAAAACAGAAGTCAGATCATCCGGGGAAAAAATATACATCTTGATTCAGGAAGAATTCGAGAAAGGGTCAACAAAACGCTAAAAGTCTGGATGGAAAAAAACTAAAAGCTTTTGAAGACAATAGGTAGCTCAGAGGAGGAGCTCCTGGAAAATCTTAAAGAAATCGCAAAAAAACTGAAAGAACTAGACTGGTGTGAAACCCAACTGAAAGCCGCAAATTACAAAGCTATGGCACATCTTCCACCATTTGCCCAAAAACTAAACGAACCAATTAACTACCTACTGCAATTCCCGAACAAGCTCTCCCGCTCGACTTTCCTGAGAGCCGGATTGAACATTTTAAAAACTAATGAAGTCCTGAAAATCCGAGGTAAAGCAGCATCAGATTCCTGCCGATTCTGCCGGAACCAAGATTCTAAGGAGAGCTTAAAACATCTGATCCTCCAATGTCCGGGAACAAGCGATAAAAGGGAAACCCCATTTGGGCCACCTCGCGTCAATTTCTCAAAAATGGATGAGGACTATTGGTGGTCATACCTAATGAACGGGCTAAATCGAAGACCAGTAATCGCAGTGGCAAATTTCGTACATAGCCTGAAGCTGGACGTCATATGTGACCAACTGGGATGAGCCCTAAAGGATTTAGCCCGTTTTGATAAGCACATGGATAAACTCATTTGGAAAACAGACTTTCTTTTCTTTTGTAAAAACTGCTAACAGTTATACACAATAAAAATTAAAAATAGCCAGAGCTTAAGAAGATTATATATTACAGATGGAGAGCAGGTGCAAGTGGATCTAGGTCACTTGGCCTAAGTCCCGCCCACCTGGTGCCTTCCTGCCTGCCGCTTTTTCCCTACTTAAGGAGCCCTCCAGCCTCTTTTCCTTTGCAGATGGGGAGTAGGTGCAAGTGAATCTAGGTCACCTGGCCTAAGCATCACCCACCTTCTCCTGCCTCTTCCTTCCTGCTCTTAACTATTATATCAAGGGTGTCTCTCGTGCCCTAAGTGAAGGGCAGTCGAAGAAAAGGGCAATTCCTGTTTGGACCAGGAGGACCCAGGGCCCGACCCCCTGCTCAGACAGCAGGTAAGCATGCACCAACATG
Organism: Ambystoma mexicanum; assembly: GCF_040938575.1. Taxonomy (NCBI): domain Eukaryota; kingdom Metazoa; phylum Chordata; class Amphibia; order Caudata; family Ambystomatidae; genus Ambystoma; species Ambystoma mexicanum. Next base: position 12,655,011 of record NC_090925.1, on the reverse strand, counting down.
TGTTACTCCCTCTGTCCCCACAGGCCATCCCCACCCCCTCTGCCCCCCCGCCGATGTTCCCTTGGGTCCCGCCCTTCTCGCACAGGTGTTGCTGGTTTTGTTCGGTTCTTCTACCCTGCTCCCCCCTCACCCCACCTCAAGCCTTCTTCTGCAGGAGTCGGTCCTGATAAATTCTGGTTTCACCATTTTATGGCCAATGCTGGATTTGACTTTTATGGACTTCATTCATTCACGATGCATCACCCTTTCTCAACCATCATGCTGGACTTCCTTTGCATCTTGTACACATGGTGATCCTGAATCATGCTGTTCCCATCTTCATCTCTTGGCTTGCAACATTATGTGTTACTACCATTATGTGTTACTAGCGACTTCTGAAATTGTATTCACTCCCCTTCTTGCTTCTCCATTCTTTTGACTGCAAACTCTGTTAGCTCCGCCTTTCCCTTCTCTCCCCCCCCCCCCATCTCCTCCCCTTACTTTCTTCTATGCGCTTACTCTCAGAATTGTCCTTGGACCTAGTATAATAGCAACCTCGCCTGTCTCCTCCTCCCTCCCCTTACTGTTTTTTTCCTCCCCACCCCCCTCCAGCACTATCTGAAATGTCATCAGGCCTAGTACGATAGTCGCTTGTTTTGTTTCTCCCCTACCTTACCGCACCCTAATACGGTTGCTGTCTGTTTCCATTACCTTCCCACTCTCCCCCTCGCTTCCTTATCTATGTCTTAGCTCTTGTACTATCTGAAATGTCGTCAGGCACAGCACGATAGTTAATTTCACATCCTTACTGTTCATGGCCTGTAAGACTCATTGTATTTCCCTTGTTCCCTCCGTTCCCTTGAAGCGCTGTGAAACACATTGTGTATATATAAATAAACTATCATATCATAAAGAAACTAAAGTATAAGAGCTATTTCCAAACAGGAGATATCAGGAACTACGAGACATCAGTGACAGGTTGTGGTTAAGGTTACAGGGAATACAATACAAAAAAAAAAAAAAAAAAAAATAGTGTCCAGGAACATGAGGTTGCAACAAATCCAGCAATATGTTACCCATAGCGCATATATGACTCCGAAGAAGATAGCGAAGTTTAAGAATCCAGGAACACAAACATGTCCTAAATGTGGGGGAAGTAAATGCGGGATTGATACACATGTTCTGGGCGTGCCCAGAAATAAGGAGATTTTGGGGGGGAGGTAGCCCACGTCTTGGCCAGGAAAGGGAGAAGTCTAAATGTGGAATCTATGTGGGCGTGTATGGTAGGGAGGTTCTCCAGGCCGTGTAAATTGAAACATGTAAGTAAACTCAAGGATCGGGCGTATATACTCGCTAAGCGCAGAATAGCTATGAGATGGAAAGCGACCAATAGACTGCAAGTAGAAGCCTGATGGCATGACCTTTGGAAATGGGCAGATAACAGAAACTAGGTGTGGAGCGAAGCAGTAAACAGAGGGGGAGATGAAAAAGTGGAGACATGATAGCTTGGAGGCAGTTAGTAGCTACACCGTCTGGGTCTGGCCAGGCATGGCTGGAAGACTATGGTTCTTCGGGGGAAGCAACGCCCTCAGTAGTAGTGGAAGGTGGTGATGTGGGGTAGGCTCAGGATGGGGGCAGGGGGAGGGAAGGGTGGTAGCGGGGGCGGTGGACACAATACTGTACATGAGAATTATAAAGTATAACTGATGTCCATCGTGGTTTTTATGTTGAAATTAAAAAATAGTTTTTAAAAAAAATGAGCAAAAAAATAAATAAACTACGAGATGTCAACTTAAACTCTCAGGCAGAGTTTAAGTTGGTTGAACTAGTGGTAGGGTCAGGTAGAATTGGCTTTGGACCGAAGAAATTTTTACTTCCCGACGACAGATGAGCACCATTAGTTTCTTTAGACAGGGTGATCCTTTAGCAATGGGGAAAGTTAGGCCTTTTCATATTTCAATAGAGTTCATAAAGTACTTAATGAGTGTAATTCCTCCTTCTGAACCGCCACATACTGTGTCAGAGTGGGATGCTAATGTCCAGATAGTGAGTCATACCCGGCTAATAAATACATTTATGGCAACACTCATATAAACTCTCACCCATGGGACCTTTAGTTATAAAGCCACCTTTGGGAGGTAAACCCAGTAGTTCAGAAACCAGACCATGCAGTCTATTACAAAATCACGTAAAATTCAAAGAAGAACTAGGATGCAACTATTTCGAGGCTTCCTCATCCTCAACCACGGCCCCAGATATTGAGATGCCTGCGCTCAAGGCAATCCTCCAGAGGATCGCAGATCACCAGATCCAAGTGATCAGCGTCTGCAAGAAGGTCATGCAAACACAAACAGGACAAACTCAAAGGGTCCTTCAACTGAATCAGGAGGGAGAAGAATCAGGGGGTATGTGGTTCTTTATTAGACTTTAAATGCATCGCCACACAGTTAACTGGGACGATGACTTAAAAGTATGTTATTTGGACCCTTTCTTAAAGGGAGACTTACAAGCATCAAATCAAAATATAAAACGCTTAGGATCCACCCCTTTTCCTGACATAACGAAGGCTTTATTAGAACGAGTGGGTCCGACAGGTTTATTGCTTACATTTTTGGCACATTCAAATTGTACCAAATTAGAGTCCCCTTGAATTAGCAGGGTGGGCACAAAAAGTTCTTACAGTGGATAGGAAGGAAAACCCTACTGGTCTTAGAAACCCTAGCGTTAGAATAATTTATAAGCCCCTCTACCCTTCTCCCTACAGGTGGCACAAGCCCATTCGGAGGCGGCCAAATACATCAGCAAAGCGGTGGATCAAAAAAGGATACAAGAACGTCCCCCATATTTTCGTCTTATGAAAAAGCACACAAGATCGAGAACAGACCTTGAGTGGCACAGAACAAGGAGGACTTCCCTAGCAGAACCCCTTCCATGCCCATAATAAAAACCCCAACAAACCCTTAGAGAAAAGACGGGGCAAGTGAAAGCACTCTTTCACTTCCTTCCCCTGCCCGGTCTCCCATTGTTTCTCTTGTGGAGACCCACAGGAACGCATGGAAGTAGGCTGTCGATGGCAGAGCAGCAGGGCCAGGAAGAAGGAGACTTACAAGATGATCCTGATGCACGAGATGGTGCCAGTTCATGAGCCGTAAGAGCGGATCTTGTCTATTCGGAAGATTCTCGAGGGCGACCAAGCCATAGGATTACATGGGTTTGTGGAAATCTATCCCATAAGACCCTCTGCTACTGTCAAGAATCAGCATATAAATGTACGACTGGTCATTGTAGAAGTCTCCCTGAGGAAGTAATCAATGTTCTGTACTTTCTGAAAAAGTCAAAACTCTTTAATCCTTCTTTGAGCCAGAAGACATCAGGAAGTTATTCTCCTATATAATCCTGGGAAATCTCGATCAGCATTCCCAAAAACTGCCATCTGGAATTGCTTCTGTAACAGGCCGTCTGGTTCTTCCGCCGTCGGAGCCGATTACGCGACTCCAAGACCTTCGATGAATGTCTCCCCCAGTCCATCAGGCATACAGGGCACCTTTTCCACTTGGGAGCACTGAACCGACTGTTCATACCACCATTGGAACCGGAGTCCCTTTAAACTAGCATACTCCGTTCAGCTCCAAGCCCTCCCTAGGCTTTGTGCAATCCCAGCACACCAAACCAAGCAGGGAGGGGACGCCGGCCTGCATTTAAGGCCTGCATAAAAGGCCTTTGATGGATGTCGGTCCGTCTCTGGCAGGTCCGTCACAATGCCACCCCACCAATGACACATACCACCATACTGCCTCCCTATTCTGTACTCTAACAGGGAAAGGTAAGCCATACCTCCTGCAACATACTAGCACAACAGTTGTGTCAAAAGCCTTGTTTGATGTGCGCGGCTTCTCTGCCTGCCTTGCCTGTGTGCTTCACATCCCCTTACCCAGGCCAAGCCTCTTCCTCCCCCCCCCCACCCAATGCCTGCATACTCAACATCTGTGTGCCTGCAGCTCTTCCAACATCCTCCACCAGTACAATGAGCTTGCCACAGAGTGCCAAGGATTACAGTGCTAACTGGTGTATCCCATACTGGCATGCCACCCGCTGGCCTATGTACCAAAGGCAATGGTAAACCAGATAACCTGCTACGTGCTAGCGCAACACTCATGTCAAAAGCCTTGTCCGATGCGTGCCGCCGATTTGCCCACCTTGCCTGTGCTCTTCACATTCCCTTACCCAGCCCAATCTTCTTCCTCCCCACGTTCTGCCGAGGGCACACAATCCCACCATCTCCTTCCGAGCCAAATGCCCAGGAAGTCCCCCCGCTTGCACAAATATGGTGTTAACAGTATCGAGGAACCCATTGTAACCTCATCAGGTGGAAGCTTGGCCCCAGCTCGACATGCAGCTCTCACCTACCTACAGCTGCACTCACCGACAGCCTACACCCGCTCACCTACAATCCAAACAAACACCAGCTATTACATCTGTGCCTTGTGTGGTACCATTTCCTGTGTGCAACTCCCTACATAGTACCATGCACGCAAAAGTACATGCAAGGCTGCCACACAACACATCAAACACCCTCCTGAACCCAGATTCAGCCCTAAGCACACCACAGTCAGCCAAGCCTGCTAGCATAATCGCCACCTCTAATAGTTCCACGCCTGCTTCCAGAACGGCTCGAGAACCTTGACAGCTCGCATAAGCTCTCCACTCACACCAAAACCTCCCCCCCCCCCTACAACTGAGGCTCCGAATGCAAACCTCAGCCTCCGCACCACTAACATTAACTTGCCTGTCACGACAGCATGTCCAAATACACCAGATCCCACCACTCAATCCAAAACTAACGCCCCCACTAGCAACACCCCTCAAATGTATCCTGCTCAACGCTAGATCACTAGTGGCCCATGCGTCTGACATCCTGGACCTCATTACCATGAACAAGCCCGATCATAGCCATTACAGAAACATGGTTAACCCAGACAGCTGGTCCTGCACTCATTATGGTCCCTACAGGTTAGGCCATCCTATGCTGCGAAAAAAGGGGGAGGAGCAGCCTTCATCTACAAGGATAGTCTCCCACTCCGCCACGTTAGCACCACCCGGCTTGCTAACTGCAAATCCCTCTTGGCTAAACTCAACTGCTCGCCCAACGCAACTATCAACTTTTCGATCGCCCTCCAGGCCGAATCCCAACTGACGAAGACTACTCGCCCAGCTCATATGCACTAATCTCAAGTCCACTAACTAGCTTATCACCATGGGGGGACTAGAACATTGGCTTTAACGATTCAGCCAAGCCTCAGCCCTGTCCAAATCCATCTTGGCCTTAGGCTGTGCCAAACGCATCATTAACCCTACGCATGCCCAAGGACGCATTCTTGACTGGCTACTGGATCATTGTAACATATCCATCCAAAACGTCCCTTGCCCATTGTCAGATCACAAACACTTACGCCATCCCAATCCACAGTAAAAAGCCAATAGCCTGTACTAACTTTGCCCCCCCAGCACCTCTATTCTCGCACATAACTCCTGCAACCTCACCAGTGAGCGCATCCTGTGTTTGCTCAGCCATCCCACGCCTACCGTCCAGGAAGCTGCAATCTTGGTGGAGCGCTGCAATACAGTCTTAGGCAACGCAGTTAACTCCCTTGCCCGCCAAAAACCATAATACATGGTTCACCATCGACCTCCGTGACTTATGTACACAAAAAAGGGTTGCCAAAGCCACTTGGCAGAAGGACCCTACCACCACAAACAAAGCATCATTCTCAAACATTTCCTTAAAATACAAGCAAAGTATTCAAAGCGACCACTTACAACAGCACTAAGGCCACGTGCAGTGCACAAGAATTCTATGTAATCCTTCGCAAGTTACAAACTCCTATTTTTCCTCCACCTCTAATGGTAAAAGCCAATACTTGTAGGGGCAACGTCCAAGATACTTTCACTGGGAAAATCATGCAGCTCCAACTAAAATCACCACCAAGCGCTCCCACACAACAGTGGCCCCACCACTGCCTCCTCTACCCGGTACGCTTACAAACAGCACCCCCCCTCTTCCAATCCCAACCCATCTCAATCCCTGACCAGGCTACCATAATCAAGTGTTTCAAACCATCCCAATACAAAAGGTGACATCTGCCCAAAATACCATGTAAAGAATTGCGCCGAACCTCTGCTTTCTCCAATCGTAGCTGCCCTTAAGGAACCTTGATCTCCCCGTTACTCCTTAGACCCAACAATCCCCACCAATTATTGGTTTAGAGCCACCAACCTCTTCCTTTTTGAAAATTGAGAGTGGCCCATCTCAAAATTCGAGACTTCCTTGAATCCTGCCACATTCTGGTGACCAGACAATCAGCTTTCTGCCCCAGACATGGAACTGGCAGTCCTCCTGACCTAAAAGAAAAAAACAACTGGACCACACAATCGATGCCAGAAAGCTCTCCCTCCTACTCCTCCTTGACCTTCGACATCGACCACCAGACACTGCCACCACATGTCGTATTGCACACTTTTGACCAATGCTGCCAGATGGATCTCATCCTTCCTATCTGACAGAACCTTAAGAGTCTTTGCAGGCAACGCAGCGGCTGACCCCACACCCATCTCCTATGGTGTTCCCCAAGGCTCCTGTGTCTAGCGCACCCTCTACATCATCTACAGAAAGCCCTCATTCTACCTCAACTCACTCGGCATATCATACACAAACTACATCAATGAGAGGCTCATCCTCATCCCATCTGGCGACCTCTTATGACACCATTAAGGTAAACACCACTTACAAAATCAATCACGGACGGCCCTGCATAGCCTTTGCTTGAATGACAGCCCACCTCACCACACTAGGCGACTCAAATGATTCATCATAATCATAAAATCCTGGTTGCCTTAGCGGTGAAAATACTGAGTGTCTATCTGTACACCACCCTTAACATGTCACGGCAGACCATCACCTTAACCTACGCCATGAAGCTCATCTCTGCAAGCAAACTGTTCCTATCCGTGGAAAAATCGCCTCACTGTTGCACAAGCACTCCTCGGCTCCAAGCTAGACTATTGTAACTCACAATTCAGAGGTACTTCAAAAACCATCAACAGGTCACACAAAACAATGCCCTACTGGCAGCTATAGACTTGGGTAAGCATGCCCATATCTCTGAAGCCAGGAGAACCATTCACTGGCTCCCGATCAATGCAAGAATAAAATTCAAGACTCTCTCCATCACCCACCGACATGGAAACAAGCCAAATTTAAGACAGCTTTACACATCCATGCAGCCTGTAGCCAGTGAAACAATGGCAAATGTAGATGACAGCTGGTTTCACAGCTGTTTCGCGCTCGTGTATGAAACACTTGTGTATGAGCGCAATATAAATGAAATAAAGAATTCACATCTCATGAAGACCTGCAGCCATTGATAGCCGAAGAATGGTCGTCATACAGCACACATTTTACACAGGCTAGTGTGCACGCTTGCTGGAAGAATATTTCTTGGCCTAACCAAAGTCCAGGAAGTGGTGCTTTCCTGTTCTGGCAGATGAGCAAACCACAAACTGCCTGCTTCAGTAGGTGCGAGCGTTGACTTCACACCACTGAGTGTTATATCGGATAAGGATTCAAGGAGAGGAAATAGGCAGACACAAATAGAAGCGTGGTGCACGTCCACAAGGCTAAGTAGTATCAAGTGAGCACAGTCTTCGCAAAGCCAAGGGCCATAGAATACAGTGTAATATACTCGAGGGTAATTCCCTACTCTGTCAAGGACTGGGATATCACTAAGGCAAAAAACGGAAAAGTGTCCTGACAGGTTCACTAAACATACAAATAAATTAAATATATAAATCTCCTCAATACCAAGGGTATCACTCGAAGAGTCTATCTCGTACTCTACTCGAGTTACTAAGAGAGTCCTAACATGGATTTCCTATATATCTGAAGATACTCCTAGGTATGTATTTATTACCATGTCCACCTAAGTCTTCATTGTGGTCTTTTGAAATCTTATGGATCCGCAGCTTCTCATTTCTATTTAAGAATTTTACCAAAATATCTTTATTTATTTCTCATAAGCATGGTCGAGATAGACTCTTCGAGTGATACCCTTGGTATTGAGGAGATTAATATATATTTAATTTATTTGTATGTTTAGTGAACCTGTCAGGACACTTTTCCGTTTTTTGCCATAGAATACAGTGTAAGCAGTCACTGAACGAGTACAAAAATCTCACCGACCGGTGCAAACACCCACCTAATTGAGCCTTACATAGGAGGCCTAAAGTCAGCGAGCACAGCAACACGCTGAGCTCCAGGCCTTACTCTTACAGATAGCGGATATGACGCACGCACACAGGAAGGGAAACCATGTTTCTTCATACACATAAGGCCCAAGCAAAAATGTGAAGGAGAGGAAGACTGGACTGTCCATCGAGGTCTGCGGGGCTGGAGAGAAGAGCAGAGGAGCAGCAAGAAAGACAGCCGGGCCCAGCTGAGCAGAACTCACAACACCCAGAAGGAGCTTGTTTAATGTGCAGCACATTCTGCTTTAGACGTGAATGAAGGGTGGGGACGTGCAGAGTGCTTTTAGACTGAAGGCGTGTAGTGTAGATTTGCATAGCTCCATAAAAAAAGGTTGCACATACTGTTAAATAATAGAACAAGTGGTGGTTTTAGTTTATCTATTCAAACATGGTCTTTGCCCACAAGGCAATCTTGTTCATGGGTGTGATGTTAGGTTATATCTGCCATTGCTTTAGCTTGTTTAGTGAAAATAAGAGCACTCAGAAGATAGGGGATCATATTAAATACAATAACTCCTGTGTCAAGTGTGTAATTCAGAGTAATGTGTCAGAGTGGTATCTCTTTGAGTCCAAGACCTTTACAATTCCTTGCTCTATATGTTTAATCATGTTGGTAAGCACACAAACCTAGGCAGGCCTGTCTTTTAGCGCCGAGACACAGCCTCGGGTGGATGTCGATATGAAACGGCTGATCATCAAGGGTCTATTTTCACAGCCTCCAATTAGGTGGAGATAGAGGCTCATGGCCACGCCTAACTCGTAGGAAATTAAGTCACCACCACTGCCTATCCAACCATGCACCGACATACCTAACCCAGAAGATTAATTGTATAAATAAACTGGGTGGCGCACTTTGTGGCAACCTCTTTATGCTGGTCTCCCCAGGCGTCTGTGTGCCATTGATCAATAGCGTACCAAACATCCTGTGGTGGTGCTCTTCAGGAGGGCAGTTGAGTCTTCTGCCTACGCGGAGCAGCTTAAGTGACTTTTCTACTGGGTGCCACGTTGGTCTTCCTGCAGCATGTCACGGCTGCCATGCCAATGCTGGTATACTCTATTTCCAGGCACAATTCCCTGGACCGATATCGCACGGTTACACTGTGGGGCTGCTAAAGCTCCTCCACGATTATCCATCTCACGGACACTCTTTCCACTCCATGGAGCTGGTTCACTCATCTGGCCTCATGGGAGAGATTGGACATATCTACTGTTAGAAGACGAGGCATCCATGAGTAAAGGGTTAGATCTAGCCATTACTAAACCTAGTCCCTACCTAGCAGACGAAATCATACGGGCTCTGCACTAGGTTGTGTTTCAGCTAATAGCACATCCTACAAAAAGTTTGGGCATTTATTACGTACTTATGTCTCACTATGTACTCCCGTTCCCAATAGTCATTCACTGATTCCTCTCCATTTGTAGACCTGAGCGTCTGACTTATGCAGAACCGCCCCAGCCGCATCACAAGCAGCTGTACCACTCACAGACTAAATCCAGAGCATCGACCAATTTGCTGTCTTGGTAGGTCATAGTTCCTTGCAACCCCCCTTTTTTTTTACCAATTCTGGACAAATTCACCATTTTAAACAGTCTTCCATCTCACTGTAGGATGACGCCATTTTTTCAACCATCCAGTTTGACCACCGACGCACACGTCCTGAAGACAGTTCGGTATCCACCTTGCAGCGCTGTTCTAGGTCTACCAGCCCTGATCCTCGCCAATCAATTACCGAACCAGAAACACACATCTAAGTGTCGACACTGTTTGATGTATTGTGACTTTGAACAATATGCATAATAGATTGTCACCAACTTAGAAATGTTCACTATATAATGGAGATACACTGAATTAATTCTAACCACATTTTACTAACCCACCACAGTGCAGAGTATACATGCACTTTTATATGTATCTCTGTTGTGCCACGGCACATAAGAATTCCTTCAGACAAAACTTTCTCTTTTGTTAAAAATAAATGTTGACAATTTTTTTCATGTACCCCATGGTGAATCTCGTTTATGTAGAACTATCAATGTAGTAGTTCTTTTGCAAGGTCCTGCCGACCCCCTATCATACAGCTGGCTAGGGAAGCCATTTGACTCTACCCGCTCTACTATTGTGTAACTAAACCTAGTCCCTACATAACCTATAAAGGGTTAGTAAGTGGGGGGTGAGGACTTGGACTTCTACTCCTATAGGGTCTGTCGCTGAGGGGGAGTAACCTCCAGAGGGATACCTCTTATCCTGTCCCCTTCCGGGTGTTAAGCATAGTGGGCTCACCCCATCGTCCCAAAGGGCATGTGGAAGAGTTGATCATCTCCCTGGATGCCTCACACACACCATACCCCTGGACAGAGTCCCTGTGACCACCTCTGCACGTATTAAGTGCCTTAAGGCTGCAAAATCCTCATAAACAACCTCCCTCCTCACAACCTCCCTCCTCACATGGACGATTTCTGGCATAAACTGATCAACAGCATTCTCTACCCACCGCCAGAAAGCTATCATCGCCCCAGGGCATGCAGCACATTCACTGACCTGAAGGCCAATAATCCAGCCATGAAATGCTTCTTGGACATTGCATCCATCCTCTCAGACCCCACTATCAGGTGGCAAGGTACACACAAGCCTCCCCCTTGCTACATGAACCAACAACAAATCCATCAAAGGTTGGTCAAATAAATAGCAGGGCATCCCCCTCAACTCCAGGGAAACATCCTGGTCTAATTGCTTGGTGATTCGGCTCAAACAGAGATGGGTCATTCACTTCCCCATCGCCTTCTGGGCGCTTTTTTTGCCCGGAACCAGGGGTAGCAGTACTGGAGAGAACAAGTGGAAACATCTGGATGACCAACACTCTTATAGCCATAGCCACGGATGTGTGGAGGAGCTCCTACGGGACATCTATGATGGCTGGTTAACAGGAAACCGGGGAAGTCGGGCCTTGATGGCATCCTGCTTGCTGAGAATGTGTTCTGGGGTCTCCGGCCCATTGTTAATGGCCTCTCCGATTATGAGAAGGGCTCTCGTAGGGGTGATCCCCGTTATTCTCAGGGCAACAGTGTAAGGCTTGGGAGTTCACCCTTCAAACAGGGTATTGAATTTAATAAGTATTTGGGGGATCTGTGTGCTTGTGTATTGGGTCAATCTTGTTTAATGGGGAATAAACCTCCAGTCTATAATTTGATGAGGGGTGCGTGCCATGCGGTCCCAGAGGAGTCAACCTCAATAACTTCAGAGATCTGTGCAAGATGGGAAACCCTCTGCTTGGGAGAGTATTCCACAAGATAAACTGCCCATTCACAAAGTGTTTGAAAGTTTGTTCCAGGAAGATAAGCAAGTTGTCTTGAATAGATCACATATTCTGTCTCTCTTTTCAAAGTCCCCAATCCACGTGCCATCTGCTCTAAAGATATTGATCGAGTGGACTTCATTAATGAGCGGTGGACAGATATGGTGGTGTTGGACATTACGTCAAACATTGCCTACGATACCATTCTTACAGTATCAACAGCTGAGGTAGATCCGAAATACGCAAGAGGGGGTGAATGAAGAGTTCTTTAGATATTATAAATGCTTGTATGAGGATGCGGGAGGAGATATGGGACAAGAAATTCAGGAAACACTAGAAGACATAGGTCTGCCCTCTTTAGACGATTTGGAACGATCAGACTTAAATGCCCCAATCACCTCAGATGAACTTGAGACAGTGATCCAACACCTGCCCATGTGTAAAGCACCTTGGTCGGACGGATGACCCAGTGAATTTTATAAAGCCTATAAGCAGGAGCTGCTCCAGCCGCTGCTGGCTATGTTTAATGAGGCCTGTGAACGGGGAGGGTGGCCAAAGTCTCTACGGGAAGCAGTGATTATCCCGCTTTTGAAACCTGGTAAGCCGGACGCGGACTGTGGGTCCTATCGGCCCTTGTCGATGCGCAACCAAGATAGCAAAATACTCACAGCGGTGCTCGTCAACAGGCTCAAGGGAGTGATTAGCAAACTGATACCCAGACAAAACGGGCTACATCCCCGGCAGAAACATCACTGACAACCACAGAAGGCTACATCATATTATTGACCAAACAAACAGAGAAAGACCGGGGCGAGTTGGCCATTGTGTTGGACACAGTCAAGGCCTTCGATTCAGTGCAGTAGCCATGGCTGATAACGACCCTGAAAGGATACGGGATGGGGCTAGGGTACATAAAATGGGTCAAGATGCTACACAGTGACCCGATCGCAAGAGTTAAAACAGGCGCCATAATCTCAGATAAATGGAGACTCAGCAGGGGGACCAGGCAGGGATGCCCATGTTATATATTCTCGCGTTGGAACCGTTGGCAATCTGCCTTAGGCAACAATATGGGGACGTGGGGATTCGTACGACTGGAGGCACACTTGATATCCTTGTAATGCCGATGACATGCACCTCTACCTGCGCTTCCCGGAGGAAAATTTGCAATATGTCCTGGAGGTAATGGAGCGCTATGCCACCCTCTCGGGCATGAAGGTGATCCCAGGGAAGTCTAGCGTGTTCCCCTTGGGGACATACAGAGGCATTCCACTGGAGAAATTGCCTATTTTGCAGATACCCTAGCAGACAGATGTTTCGATACCTAGGCATAAATGTGTTTCATAGGATAGAGGCAGAGCATAAACAACACTGAGAAAGCAGTCGAAGGAATCAAAAACAGTATGGCGTTTTGGTCTAGATTGCCCTTAGCCATGATGGGAAGAGCAGATTTGCTCAAGATGGTTGTACTACCTAGACTGCTGCACTTTTGTAAATGTCCCGTACTTGATCCCTAATCGATTTTTTGTCAGACTTCATAGCATGTGCAGGGGCTTCATATGGCACAATTCTAGGAACAGGGTGGCCCTTTGGAAATTACAAAATTCATGTGACAAGGGGGTATACACCTGCCAAATTTTGAACTGTATTTGACGGGACAGCCGCTATATGTGGCTAGGTGGTTGTCCGAAGATGAATCGGCGGAGCCCAGGCTTCTGCAGGGTGGCACTGCCCCCTACTTCCTTAGAGAGACGGTGTGGCTGCCCAAAACGAAACTGTCAGGGATGGGGAGATTACCGGCGCTGGGCGGGGAGGTCTGGCGCAGGGCATGGTGAACCGTGGGTGACCCGGACCCGCTTTCTCAACAGGTCCCGTTAGTGGTGTTTGGGCCCATCTCGTGCATCCCTCCCTGGGGTCAGATGCCCCTTCCTAGGAGCAGATATCTGCCCCCAGGGAGGGTTGCATGAGGTGGGGCCCTCCATTTGGGGTAGGGGGGGGTGAGGGCCACCCCCCGTTGCGGTACATCATTCGTTGCCAATTTAGGGTGGCCCTCAGCCCCCCCCTAAAAAGCAGCCTGTGAATTTGTATTTTGTTTTTTGTTTATCCAACTTCGCTTGGTGCAGATGGCCACATTAGTGTGGCAATCTGCCCCCAGGGTGCCCAAACCCTACTGCCCCATCTATTGGGGGTCCTGCCCCACCTTTTGTGGTGGCCATCTCCCCCCTCACCCCAAATGGAGGTGGGGTGTACCTCACGCAGCCATTCGGAGGAGGCCCAGGGAGGCCTGCATGAGGTGCCCCCGCTACCCATTTGGGGTGGGGGGGGAGAGGGCCCCCAAAAATGCTGGGACAGGCCCCCCAATAGACGGGGCAGTAAGGTTTGGGCACCCCGGCACCAGATTGGCACACCAATGTGCACCAAGGGGAGTTGGGTTACCAAAGGAAAAAAGTGAAAATGGTGGAACGCTTTTTAGGGGGGGCGGTGGGGCACCCCAAAGTGTCGGGAAAGTTTCTAATGGGAACCCCCCCCACCCACAATGGAGTGGGTGCCATGTCATGCAGCCCTCCCTGGGACCAGATATCTGCTCCTAGGAACGGACACCTGAGCCCAGGGAGGAGTGCAGGACAGCCTCCCCCCCTTATCTGCCCCCGGGGAGGGCTACATGAGATGGGCCACCCTTCCAATTGGGGTGGTAGTGGAGAGGTGCACCCCCCCTTCACGTTAGAAAATTCCACAGCGGTGTAGGGGGCCCCTCCGCCCCTGCAAAAGGTCAGCCTGCCATTTTGAATTGTGTTCTTCGTTTACTATACCTGCCTTGGCGTAGAGGGGCACATTGGTGTGCCAGTCTGGCGCCGGGGTGCCCAAAACGTACTGACCAATGCAACAGGGGGGGGGGGCCCAATATGGGTGGTCTGGTATTTGGGTGGGCTGACAGATGTTTTGTTTTTCCCTTTACAGGTCTTGAGCAGTTCAAGCTTCTCCCTTGTTATGTACGTATGAACTTTTGGTTATTCCAACATTTTATAGTGGCTGGAGGGCACATTGCTATTGGGATGGGGTGAACAGGGCCTGTAGTGTTGGTGTTGTGAAGGAAGTGGGTGCTCTGGGGAGATATTGGGGTGACCAGGAACACACTTGCCAGGGTAGCGCACAAAACGCCCCCCAGTGCAGCTGAACAGTGCTGTTTCCCTGGGAGGGACGTTTGCCACTTAGCCATCTGTGCAATGTTTTTTTTGTGTGCTGGGGGGTTGCCATACACCCATTGGTCTTAGGCCAGTTTGACATCACTGTGCAGTCCAGCCTTCTGTGGAGGTAGATGACTGAGAAGTTTCATGTATGTGGTGGAAGGAGCTGAAAAATGTACAGATATATGCCAGACAGTTTGGATGTGTTATTGGTAGGCAAAGCACTGAATGTAATTCTTTTATGTTTACGTTGCAGTTGCGGCTACTGACAAGCTTTTGCTGATTTATGTAAGTACCACATATATTACTTGGTAATGTGCGGGTGGAGGGTTACTGTGGTGGGAGAAACTGTGGCTGCAGTGTCAGTGGTATGGGTGAGAAAGGGTAGTGGGGCGGTTCGGGGGCCAGTGATAGGAGTGCCTTGCATTGAGGAAGGTGGCTGCTTTGCAGAAGGAAAAATTGGCCGACTTAAGTAGCAGCTCCTTTTCAAAAATGTTGCCGGTAGTAATGCAGATGGTCATTTTGTTCTGAGCATGGTACGCGTACTTGATACAGAGAACACTACTTTTACTGCAACGATCACCATTTCTGTGGTCCTTTTCCAGCAGTCGTCCCAGTGAGCCCCGCCAGGCTCCCCATCCTTTTGCAGGGGGAAAAGCTGTAACGCAGGGTAGCCAGAGGGGCAGGAGGGGTGGGGGTGAAGTCATTGGCCTTGGGCGTCCATCTCCCAGATGGATATTTTGTCCCTCAAAAGCAGCAGTGGGTGCAGGCTGCCCCGGCACGGTCCCCATCCCGTCCTAGAGGGGAAAGCTGCAGTGCTGGCCAGGCAGAGATGTAGGGTGGTGGTGATGGTTGATGTGTGTGACCTTGGCCGCCTCTCTGCCTTGGTAGTCGAATGGCCCCAAGTTCACCAGTACTTCAGGAGCTGCGCCCCAATTTCTCACAATCAAAGTGTCCAAATTTGTATGCATGTGTGATGAATGGCGCACATTCTGTCAGAGTAACTATATTTGGAGAGGTTACAAAGCACCCTTGCTGCACAGGTCATATCCTCGACTAGTCATCCTGCCAAAGTGTAATGGTGTAGCATGTGCAAGTCACCTTACCACCGTGCAGTGCAGGCGGTGGGCCACAGGAGCAGACAACCTTTACTGATTACAATTGCCCCAGCACAACTGTGTTATTGGCACAAGGTGACATACTGTCTTCTTCACCTCTTTCCCAGCTCCTTCCCCTGAAACACAAGTGCCAATTACGTAATGACCTACTGTAAATTCAAATGAGAGGTGCGTGTCCGAATGGGTGAAGTGTGTGTCTGGGATTGTTTCAAACGCCATGTGTTCACGCAATCATTCAGCAAGTTGGTAAACTGTATGTATAGCCATATTCATGGGGGTTTACTGGTTTCCATTTCATAGTGACGATGAGGGTTGTGTAGATAATTGGCTACTCTTTTACCGAAAGGGCTGCACGATTTTCCGAGGGCCAACCACATCTGGCTCTCAAAGGGATGCCCTCCTGGTGCATTGGTTTGGGGTTAGGGGGGGGAAGCGCTTTCACCAGCTCAGAGGAGCCATCAGCGATGTCCATGCAAAAGGAGATGCAACCCCCCCCCACCCTACAGTGGTGCACCTGGGAGGAAATGATTTAGCGTCTGTGGGAGGGGGAAGGGATACATGAGCTGCTAATGGAGGAACTGGAATGGATAGCACAGAGGTTTCCAAAGATTGATGGTTTGGTGCCAGATTTCCGGGATTTATTTATTTTTTTCTGCAGGATGCCATTTCCATTGCCAATCCGTGTGCAGTCTAGCCTTCCGTAGTGGTAGATGACCAAGAAGTGTCATGGAACTGGTGGAAGGACGTGAAAAATGTACAGATAGTTGCCAGACAGTTTGGATGTGTTATTGGTAGGCAAAGCATTGAATGTAATTCTTTTATGTTTCCTTTGCAGTTGCGGCTGCTGAAAAGCTATTGCTGACTTATGTAAGTACAACATTTATTACTTGGTAATGTGGGGGTGGAGGGTTACTGCGGTGGAAGGAATTGTGGCTGCATTGTCAGTGATAATGGTGGGAAAGGGTAGTGGGGAGGGTCGGGGGCCAGTGATGGGTGTGCCTTGCATTGAGGAAGGCAGCTGCTTTGCAGAAGGAAAGGTTTGGCCGACATAAGTAGCAGCAACTTTTCAATTTTTTTCCAGTAGTTATATAGATGGTCATTTTTTCTGAGCATGCTATGCACACCTGTTACAGAGCTCATTCCTTTCACTGCAAAGTTCACCATTTCTGTGGTCAAATTCCAGCAGTGGTCCCAGTGTGCCCTGTCAGGGTCCACATCCTTTTGCAGGGGGAAACACTGTAATGCAGGGTAGCTAGAGGGGGTGTGGGGGGGATGTTTTTGGCCTTGGGCGTCTGTCCCCCAGGTGGATATTTTGTCCCCCAAATTCAGCAGTGGGTGCAGGGTGCCCTGGCAGGGTCCAATCCCTTCCTGGAGAGGAAAGCTGTAGTGCTGACCGGGAAGCGATGTAGGGTGGTGGTGGGTGATGGGTGTCACCTTGGCCACCTCCCTTCCTTGGTAGCCGAGTGCCCCCAAGTTCACCAGTGGTCCTGGAGCTATGGCCGAAACACTCACAATGAAAGTGTCTGAAGGTGCACCCATTTGTGGTAAATGTGGCACATTCTGTCAGGGTACCTATATTCAGAGAGCGTACAAGGCACACTTCATGTGGACTTCATATCCTCTGTCAGACTATTCACCCTGCCAAAGTGTAACGATGTAGCATGTGCAAGTCACCTTACCACCGTGCTGTGCAGGCGGTGGGCCACAGGAGCAGACAACTTTTACTGATTACAATTGCGCCAGCACAACTGTGTTATTGGCACAAGGTGGCATACTATCTTCTTCACCTCTTTTCCCTAAAAATAATGTGGCAATTATGCGTCGACCTACTGTTATCTCAAATGAGAGGTGGTTTCCGAATGGGTGAAGCGTGTGTCTGGGATTGTTACAAGAGTCATGTATTGATGCAATTGTTGTGTAATTTGGTAAAATGTATGTGTAGCCATAATCATGGGGGTTTTCCTGTTTCCATTTCCTAGTGAGGATGAGGGTTGTGTGGATTTTCGGCCACTCTTATATCCAAAGGGCTGCACGACTTTTCCGAGGGCCACCTACATCTGGGTCTGGAAGGGATGGCCTTGCAGTGCATTGGTTTGGGGTCGGAGGGAGGGAGGGGATGGATGCGCCTTCACCAGCTCCGAGGAGCCATCATCGCTGCCCAAGCAAAAGGAGAGCCCCCCCCCCCCCCCGACCTTATAGTGGTGCACCTGGGAGGAAATGATTTTGCGTCTGTGGGACGGAAGGGGGTACGGGATCAGCTCATGGCAGACCCTGAATGGATTGCACAGAGGTTTCCAAACACTGTGGTGGCCTGGTCCCAGACGATTCCCAGGATGGATTGGAGAACTCAAGGGAATAGAAGGGCCATCAACCGCTCGGTGTGGAAACTGAATGGCGAGTTCACTAGACTGACAGAGGGCAACACCAGAATACGGACCATTCACCATGGCAATATCAAAGGTGCTGTGATGTTTTCACAGAGATGGGGTGCACCTTTCCAAAACAGGCATGGAGCTGTTCATTGGAAACATAATGGATTTTGCTCAGACGCTATTTTAGGGGGGGGGGGGGGTTTTCCCAGTGACTGATGGACGCACTGGAAGATGTGAATAGAAACGGTAGTAAGTATGTTGGCAGTGAGACTTCCACTTCCTAGCAATTGTTTGCATTCATGGCATGTCAAAGCATCCAGGATGTTTCTGCTGCTTATTTCTTAGGTACCCATCACTACTTGCTTCAGCCTACATCAATTTGCTTGGCCTTGCAATAATTTTGTCCTTGTGAGCTTTCCCCTTACAATAGACACCCCTATGTGAATGAGCAGGTGTTTTTGTCAAAAGTGTGCCAGCAGTTGCCCGGAAGGGGCTGCCGTGTACTTTATTTATCTCCCCTTTCTGCTTCTTCATTGCCTATGGCTTTTCAACTCACCCAATCACTAATACGTTGCATGGTTCCTTCTCACCTCGATTTCCCATCCACAAGCATCCCATGGAGGAGGGCATGGTGCAAAGCATGTTGGCTGTTTCTGAATAGGTAGTGTGGCTGAAATCCTCGTCCCCACGCTTGTATTTCTGTACAGTTTAGCGGAATAGTACATTGTCCATTGATTTTTTGTTCTCTTTCTTTTAGGTGCAGGTGTGTTGTAGCTGTCTACCCACTTGTAGGAAAGCAGTCAGCTGGTCCTTAGCATTTCACGTGAGTGTTTGCAAAGTAGTACTCCGTTTATTGTAGCGTGCAGGGAGTACGTCATATTGCAGAGAGCTGCTACAGTTTGTGAGCAAAGTCTGGACCTTTTGGTGTACTTGTGTGGAGTAGGTTTGTGGCACTGAATACCACTTACTGTGCTACGTTCCATACTTTCAGAAGCACACATACTTATTGTGTCAGTCTTCATCTGGTCTTGGGCAGTGAAGGCTTCCATAGTGAAGGTACTCATGGCTTCTTGGCGATCAATGTCTGGTGCGGAGGCATTAGCAGCAGTGATGGAGTCTGGCTCAGAGCAAGGCACAGATGTGTACATGCATTCTGAAACAGATAGTGCTTCTGAGGAGCAGGAGGGAAGTGATTGGGGAAGTGAGATGGCCATTGACGAAAGTCCCTCCTCCCACTCGTCATCATCTGATGATGAAGAGAAAGGAGGAGTGCGTCCACCTTTTCGCACACTTCCCACACGCAGGGGACCTGTAAGGGGGAGGGGACGTGCAAGACGGCCACGCAATGTGGCAGTTCCTGACATGACTCAAGAGTCGCTCTGGGTGCCTCCAGCAATGGCTCAGCCTGTTGTGCCCCCTTTCACTGGTATATCAGGGTGCACAGTGAATACAGAAGGGGTTCAGCCTATTGATTTTTTCAACCTTTTTGTTGATGAGTTCATTGCAGACGTGGTTGAGCAAACCAATTTATACGCTGCACAGTTCATGAGGTCTAGGGGTCCCACTCTGAAACCCCACTCCAGAGCACAATCATGGGTACCCACAAACTATGTTGAAATGAGACAGTTTTGGGGTCTCTCTGCTCATGGGAATTGGACACAAGCCGTCTGTCGCGATATACTGGTCTACTGTAGCACCACTATTGCCCGTTTTTTGCAGCTACAATGAGCAGAAATCGCTTTCAAGCACTGCGCTGTATGTTGCACTTCAATGTCAACTCGGCAGCATTACCCAGAATGGACCCAAACTTTGATAGGCTTTTCAAACTGAAGCCATTCTGGACCACTTCACTCACCGGTTTGCAGAGGTGTATGTTCCTAGCCAGAACATATCCATTGATGAATCGTTGGTGTTGTTCAAAGGTCGCCTAGTATTCAGGCAATACATTCCTAGCAAGAGATCACGATATGGGATTAAAATGTACATGTTGTGTGAAAGTACCACTGGGTATGTCAGCAGCATGACAGTCTACACCGGTAAAGACTCTACCCTAAACCCTCCGGGCTGCCCAGCCCATTTAGGGACAAGTGAGAAGATTGTTTGGGATCTTCTCACACCATGGCTCCACAAGGGACATCATTTGTATGTAGACAATTTCTACACTGGAATTCCACTGTTCAAGGAATTGTTCAATGTGGGCACACTGGCATGCGGTACAATCCGTAGTAACCGCAAAGGCTTCCCCAGACAACTTGTGTGTAAGAAGTTGGCCAAGGGACAATGTATGGCATTGCGGCAGGATGAATTGTTAGCAGTGAAATTCTGCGACAAAAGGGATGTGTACATGCTAAGTACTATTCATGATGAAAGTACTTCAGCTGTCCCTCTGCTCAGGCAGACTCAGCAAGTGTTGAAGCCCAATTGCATTCTGGATTACAACAAGTACATGGGTGGAGTAGACAAAAATGACCAAGTGCTTGAGTCATACCACGCTGAACGCAAGTCGCGTTTCTAGTACAAAAAGTTAGTCACACACATTGTGCATATGGCAACGTACAATGCTTATGTGGTGTACCGTGCAGCTACTCCAGAAAACCAAGCTCTCCTTTTTGGATTTTGAATTAGCAATTGTTCAATCTCTGGCTAATGTTCATGTACAAATTCCCTCCTTTCCAGAGGTCGAAGATGTGGCCAGATTGCAAGAGCGACACTTTGGTGTTTATGTTCCTCCCACTGCCACGAAGGCACAACCGTACCGAAAATGTAAGGTGTGTACAAAACAAGGAAAGAGGAAGGATACTCGGGTGTACTGTCCCCAATGCCCTTCCCAGCCTGCCCTCTGCTTTCAGCCTTGTTTCCTTCTGTATCATACAAATGAAAATTATTGGGAGACGACTGATTTCCGAAAATGCCCATCATTCCTTGAAAGGGACCCTTAGCCACTGAAATCGTGCATGTCTTATAAAGGAATGGCACTGTTGCACCCTGCCCTGGAGGTGTACCTTCAATGAAAAAGCAACAGGATGTAAACTCACTTCACTTGATTTAGCGTGCCTTCATGAGCATTGCTAGTACTGCTTCCTCCACTTGAGGCCTGCCTTGGAAAGGCAACCACAGCCGTAGCTTTCCCTTGAGGCCTGCCTACGAAATTTACATCAGTCTAGATCTCTCAGCTCAAAGCGTGACTTGCAAAGGAACGCTAATCAGGCTCCTTCCATTGGAGGCGTGCCTGCGAAATAGTAATCATTACGAGTCCCTGTACTGGAGTTGTGCCATGCGGGTCTTTCCCCTTTGGCGTGCTTTGGCAAGCAATGCTAGTCCTGCCCCCTCCACTTGAGGCATGCCTGGGGAAGAGATCACCCCGGGTACCTTTCACTTTAGGTCTGCTTCATAAGGAAAAGGCAGTCTAGCTCCCCCTGCGCGTGGTGTGCCTTGCAAAGTAACGCAATGCTTGTTTCTTCCAAAGCAGGCGCATCTTGGAAAGAAATGCCACTCCACCGCCTCTAGTTGAGGCGGGCCAAGGAGAAGGGTGGAGCACTCTGGGTCACTCCCCTTTGGGGTGTCCTGGCAAGGTACGCTAGTGCAGCTTGCTCCTGTTCGGGATTGCTTTATAAAAAAAAAAAAGTGTCTGGAAAGCCCCATCCGCTTCCAGGCATACTTTGGACAGGAACCCGAATCTTGCTCCTTCCACCTAAGGTTTGGCAAGCAAAGAAAGGCCAGTCCCGCTCCCTCTACTAAAGCGGTGTGTTGTGGAAGACCAGAACACCATTCAGGTTCCCTCCACTCAAGGGGTGTCTTTTCAAAATAATACACGCCACTTTGGCTCCCTCCCTTGAGGTCTAAGTGTCATGAAAGTGGTACTTGGACACCAACTTTCGCTAAAGGATACGATGTTCATTCTTTATAACATTTTCGTTATAAAGACTGCATACCCTATGAATTATGAATGAATTCCTCTATTTCAAATAACAAGGCTTCATAAAAGATAACATACAAACGTATTCAATTAAAATAATATGTATAGCATGATAAAATAAGCACAATACATTATAAAAATTAGGACCTGCAACTGCAATCATTCAAACACATTTTTGGCAATCAGCTGTACTGCGGCTTCAAGATACTTCTACAAAGCCGCAGCTGTCTCTTTCAATGGCAATGATAATGTAAAACTGATATCTTCTTTTATTGTATTGCAATTTGTCAACCTTAAAATCGATATATTAAAAAAATAAAATAAAAAACCTTGAACAAAACATAGGCAACCTCCGTATAAGTGAGATCATGAAAACCACCCTGGAGGCCTGGGATGAACAAACACGGAAGGGCATCATGACCACGGTGGAGGGTCCCTTCACACCCATATGCCGGAACCCCCAATTCCCACCGGGAATGGAACAGGGAGCCTATGAGAAATGGGACACCACGGGATACACAAAAATAGGCTAAATGTTTCAAAACGAAGAAATAAGAACATTCAAAGAGTGCCAAACACTACTAAAACTAACATAAGCAGACAGATACAAATACGAACAGTTTAGGCACTGATTGGCAACTCCAGACGTCAAAACGGCAGCCACAAGAGACCTCATGCCATTTGAAAAGTACCTAATAACCAACTCTGGGTCAAGAAAACTGGTCTCCTCACTATACAGCTTCATTAACTCCCAATAAGAAGTCAAATGGTCCTACATGGTCAAGTGGACGAAGACATTGGGGGAGGTCATCCATAAACGGCAGTGGGAGGATCTGTGGAATAACATTCCTAAAATGACCCGATCAGTCCAAAAAAGGGAAATGTGGCTAAAAATCGTAACCCAATGGCATTATACGCCAGAAAGGCTGCACTCCATGTACCCCCGAACACCCAACACATGCTGGAGAGGCTGCACAGAGGTGGGCACATCTGGTGGGACTGTGGGGTGGATCAAAGGCTTCTGGTCAGAAATAAAGACGGAAATCACAAAGATATTTCCAGATGCGGAACAACTAAGGGAAGAGTTTGGCTATGTGGAAAGAAAGATCAGGCGGGCAATAAATTCAGGAAATCACAATGGAGACGCTTCATGGGCCTACTCATAGCTGCATGGGCGACAATAGCCCAAAACTGGAAGAAACAAGAACCTCCACTGATCTATGCATGGCTCCAAAAAGTATGGTCCCAACTGACCATGGAAAAACACACACACACCATACAGGGATCAAAAGAAACCTTCACAAAGGAATGGGGAGAGGTCCTGGACTATCTGCAATCAGATTACATGGAACAATAGTGCCCGCACAATATTAGAATATCGGACATATTCAGAGCATAGACACTCCCAGGAGCAACAGAGACAATCAGAAAATCTTCCGGGCTGGAGGGGGAAGTTGGCGGTATGCTCACGAGTCCCCAGTTTGTATTTGAAAATAATAAACTATATTTATTTTAAAAAAATTACAAACAAATAAACACTTGACCTTGGTTTGTAACATTCTGGGCACAAAAACAAAAGATGACCCCGGTGCAGGGAAGATAGGATATAACATGGTGCATTGCACGGACATCAGGCAGTCGATATGGGCCCCATGTAAATTGAGCCATCCTTTCCCTTAACTAACGACTGTAAACAACTTGTCCTCAAGTACAGCTGAACCAACCTCTTTCTGTTGCAATGAAACCAACGCATGTAATCAGTGTTGTGCCCAAAGCAGACATGATCAGGACACCCGAGGACGGACTTTTGCGCTACATGTTTCGGGGATGAATTCCCCTTCAAGAGCAAGTCACTCTATAAAGTGAAGATCTATATAAAGTGATCAATTTAGGATATCGATGTTATTTGTACATTACCTAGTTTAGTTACATTCCCATTCTTTACAAATCCAATCAAAGTCTTATGATCTTCCTACAGGTATCAGAATGTTTCAGATCTTGTATGATCTCATGTGGCAGATGATGCTCTGCTTGGGACCATAATCTTACCCAGACTAAAAGAGTAGAAGGGTGCTTATCAAGAGGAAAGCAACACCCTAAGAAGAAGCATCCTGACAATTATATCAAAGACACTGCAGAGGCATTAAATACTTGCAAAGTTGTCGAAGATGTTCATATTTTTTTAATTGCGTTCATTGCAACGTTTTTAAAATTGTCAAATACATTTGATCTGAACAAACATTACATTTAAAAAAAATACAATACATGATAACTCCCATCCAATATGCTACAAAAAGCAGAAAGAAACGACTGCAATTCACATCAGTATTCCTACTGCTCAAGAAAACGTTCATCTAAAAATGTTGTCAACGCAAATGGGGTTTTGCCACCAATAAGAACGTGTTCCACCATTCATCTGACAAGCTAAAATTCTCAACACAAGAACGTAGGTAGCACGTTCTTAAGGATGTCAGTCCTAGACATGACACAATTAAGCGTTTCCATGATTCACTTATGCTTCCCTCAGAGCAAAGGCTGCATGTAGGATCATTCTCCTCCATTCTCTTACGTGGCAAGATTCTCCCTCAAAATTGGGTCCCATAATACCTGCTAGGGATATTCTCCAGATATTTCAGAACGGTATTAATCAAATCTACTCTCATTACTACAATTTATCACCAATTTATCTCGTCTTCTCTTTTCTTGTGCCTTAACCCAATCCCATCGCTGCAGTTTCTTTTTAACGGCAGCGGGATTTGATATTAATAGCTCAACTGTGGTGCCCAGGGTACCGAAACACTGGTTACATTTAGCTTTCCAGACACTAAGCGGCCAGTCCAACTTCCTTTGGTTTCCATTTCTTAAGACCTCTAGGGACAGTCACAGATTCATAATGATTGATTTCCGCCAGAGAGAATGTCTTCCAGGGGATTACAGAGTACAAAGACTGTAGGCCCAAATCAAATCTAACGAAGGCCAGAGGAAGACCCCTCGGAAGGCGTAATATCCTCTTCCAGTAAATCCTTTCAAGGACTTCCCAAATCTGCCATGGTAGAATGAACCCAGCCTCTCCACCGTAGGACAAGATCAGGACTACTTTTTGCTTATGAAAAGACAGAACTGACAAAATAGTAAACCTTCCATCTCCTATGTAACACCAAACCTTGAGCTGCCAAGCTATTTGCCTTTGATCTCCGCTGTGAAATCCGAGGATTCTCGTTTATAATCTGGTTCAGCCGTACCCCAAAACAGAGAATAAATGTTACACATTCCAAACTCTAACCTACATGATAATTATAATCAACATTTCTGTTTCCCTCCGAGTGACTTCTTTAACATTGATCCTCAAATCATTTCCCAACATATTTGACTGTAGGTAATCTAGTAGCCTGTGCTGCAGGCTTTTGGGAATGGTCAATAAGGACCAAATCGTCCCCATAAAGCATGCATGCTATTGTCCTCCCATTGATTTTGGGCAGGAAAGCATTCAAATTCTCCTGACTAAAATGCAGGTTATAAGTTGAATAATATCGGTCCCAGGTAGCAGTCTTGTTTCAACCCTCAATGCGTGCGGATTTTATTTTTACAGCTGCCCCGCTAAATTCAATCTGAGCTGGATCGTGGTTGATGATTACAGCTCCATTATTGCTTGTAACAGGTCTTTGGCACAGTTCAATTGTTCTATCGCCCATAATCTCTATTTACGTTGTCAAACGATTACTCAAAATCTACAACCGCTAGTAAGATTTCCGTACCCTTTTCAAAAGTTTGAAGATTTTACAGAAAGATTCAAGCAGGCTCCCACCCCTTTAATGAACCCAGTCTGGCGTGGAGCCAGCCGGCCTGCAGCACTCTACCACAAATTCAAGTGGCATAGAATTAGTGAGGGAAAGAGTTTCCCCAAGATTTCCAAAAGGGCGAGAATTTTTGGGTTCCTGGCATTAGGGCTGTCTTCCAGGAACTTTCCTACTCATTGGTTTAAACAAAAAAGTGAATTCAGCCCATACCGCCACAGCTTCTTTCAGCATGCTATCTGTCAGGCCATAGGAGCCTGGGGCACGCGAGGAGTTCAACAATTAACATGTCAATGTATTCTTTATCAAAAGGGAATGCATCATTTTTATGCTTCCCAGCTCTTCCCCTCCCCCCACTCACAGATTAACATGCTTAATCCGGTGGTCCTCTGAAACTGCATTTGCTAGTAGTGTTACTGGGGGGCTGCCACTGTTTTTAGAGTTATTCAATTCTGAAATTCAATAACGACTGAGGGAATTTGGAATTGAAGCCAAAATCATGAAACATAGAAATGGAAACGTTAATATGTCAAACAAAATGAATCAGTTTATCCATTTTGTTAGTATAAAAATTTGAGTGAAAAAGTTTGTAATAAACAAAAAAATATTTTTTTTTAAAAAATGTATTCCCAGAGATAGCAAGTGTTTCTTTTACACACTGCTCTCAACAAAGCTCAGCTTTGTACTGCAATAACTGAGCTTGAATGATATCAACCAGTTTTTATATTCATTTTTTTTAATCAGTTCTTCACTCCTACTCCACGGTATTCGCCTTAATATCTAAGATCTCTGTGAAATGATTTCCATGCCTCAACTATTTCTTTGTTGTAGATAAGTTTGTTCTGGAACTCCGGTTTATTCTGACTCTTGCCTATTTCTTCAAACTCCATTAGTATTGCAGCATAGTTCAAGGTCGATTCATCCTTACATTTGGATATAATGTGAGCCACGTTGTGAGGTTTAATAAACAGCCTGTTTCTTCCTTGTGCAATGCAGAGATCAACCGCTCCTTGTTTGTGTTCCCTTACCTCCCACTTCCATATCATTTTCAAAAGGCTGTGGTCACTGTTCTTTAAAAGCAACCACAGACAAATGTCGATCCAACAAAGTAAGCTGCTAGATACAAAGAAGTAGTCGAGGGGAGCTTTAAGAAGACTACAAGCCCTGAACTAGCCAATTCAACATATGAAGATCTCTAGCCTCCATTTCTTCCATCCAAGCCGACGCCCTCTCTATGGAAGGGTTAGCGCTAGTAGGCTCACCTGTTTCCCCCATTCCGTCCAAACATTTTATATTCAGATCACCACATATCATGTAAGGGTCGTGCAATTCTATGCAACGTTCTTCTACAAGATCCATTATACTATCAATAAAGCCGGCAGAAAATACCTTTACAGGGTTCCAATACAGAATATATATCGCACCCAATTTGATCACCTGGATTGACTTCCAGAATTAGGACCCAGGGATTTGGGTTCACGCTTTTAATCACCCTGATACCCTTGCCTGCATTGATTCGTGTGAGCTGTCCTGAATGCCTTCCCATGCTTCCTTTAATGGCTGGATTTAAATAGATGGAGAAGCCATCACATATCGTTGATCTCGTGAATATGGGGGAACCTTAGGTCAAGGTTGAGCAAGTGGGGCATCCCAGAAAGCCTCTTACGATTCATTATGGGCCTACATGATCAGGAAGGCCGCCTGTCTAGGAAGATCATGACGTGGAGGGTTTGAGGCAGGGGTGCATTTTGACATTGTGGCAAATGTTTGTGGATTCAGATTTGTGTCACCTAAATTATCCTCGCTTAGTTTAATTTGGATAGCATATGCAGACGATTTTCTTTTGTTTGACCGAATCCCAGTAGGATTGCAGGTTTAAATCACCACTTTTGCAGAAGTAAATTCATTGGTCATTAACTAACAAAAAGGTATTTTTTTAATTGAATATGGTTTAGATACATTTTAAATGTGAATGAATTTGTAAATGGTAACATATTGTTCCAATACAGAAGGCAAACAGTAAAAACACAAAATATGAATACAATACCAGTTAGCTCCTTTTTATAAAAATCACAAGAACACAGGTTCAGAATTGCTAGACTTTTCATAAGCATCAACTCTAACTTTTACACAACACCACAATATTTGTCACATCAGTAAAACGGATACAAGGTACGTGCAGAATGCACACTATGTTCCACAGCAGTCAGGTCTGGAATATTCGACTTTCTGTTCGTTGTAGAGATTTTAAAAAAGGCTGCAACTGCTAGCATCTGAGGTGTGTGTGCGCCGAATGTGTACTTCTTGACACCACTGATTAACAGGAAACATTTTACCTACATAACGAGACCTTTATTTTTAACACTTTACAAAACGAAAGCAGGTGTTGTGTAGATTCAGCAGTATCATTGTGGTTACATAATCCTCACCCAGAATATTTAGGTGTAATAATACTGTGCCGTAGAAGGATTTCATTTGTTGGCAATTGGAATTTAAGGAATATTTTCCTATATAATCTGTCGGTGAATTTAATAAGATACAATGGTAACTCACCCCTCAGAGGTGTGACAGATACATAGCTATGTAATTTTTCTTGATTCTCAATACAATCGTACAACTGATCTTTTAATTTTGTCGGATTCTGGATTAAAGTATCTATGTTCATACATTTCCCGCTGGGAAGCAAATTCATAAATTCCTGCAATTCACAGAGCAGTGCTGACTGGAAGAAGTAGTTTCCTGAACAATGTCAATAATCTCCACTCAACACTAACATGTATGGAAATAAGACCCAAATCAAACCTTATTGCAGCTAAAGGGGCGTTATTAGGTACCCCCCAAAACTTTTCTCCAAATGTTGGCTTCCCACAGATATAACCATTACAAGGCTACATCAAAAAATAATTCTTGGCCGTAAATTAGCTTGGTAATCACTTTTCCCACGTAAAATTACGAGACTGGCACGATAGAAAAAGACCCACATTCATGAGTTAACACCAAAACTTGCAAAAGCAGCATAGTTGCCTTTTGGTTTAACCATTACTAGAGCCCAGCGAGGCAGATATCAAGCCGAGATGTGTCATGCATGATCCTGAGGGGGTAACTATTCTCCCAAGACCAAAGCCGAGCCCTCCCTTCTCTCACTTCCTGATATGGCTAACATTTTTGTTTTCCTTAAGTATATCTTAAGATCATTGTTGCTCGCATAAGCAGAAAAAGCTGCAAGGAGTCTTTTTAGCCCCACTCGTGATTTATAAAAAAGTAAAAAATTGTCCGCGTATAGGATACCTTTAGGGTACCCACCCTGGGTGCCACTAGTGCAGGAGAACTCAAGTAATTATTCACGTCAGACACAGAGGTTGAATAAATAGGTGGCTAAAATACATCCTTGTTGAAGGCCAGATAAGAGTCGAAATACGGCACGACATAGCCCCCTCTCTATTCAACCTCACCTGGATGCTTGAATTTTCGTGAAGACCTATAATGAGCCACTTGGAATGCTCCAACTTTTCAGCTTCCCCCAAATTCACGCATGATCGACACGGTCGAAGTCCGATAACAGGTCGATCGATGCTATATACGTACAAGGCCATTTAAGGACGTAGAATGGGCCTTGCGGAATCCTGTCTGAAATTTAGATAACCTGTATGTTTCAGCTGCCCATTTTTCCTGCCCATTTTTCCAAGTGCTGGAGTAACATAAATGAAGAAAAAAAAAAAATCGTACTATTAGCATCCAACAACGAGATTGGTCTGTAGTTCTCCTTAGACCTTTCTTGAAAATAGGGACGATAAATGCGATTTGCCACGTTTCAGGATATGTTTTTGTAGAACGAACACTTTGTGATAATTTTTTAGGATAAAGATTTGTGAGCCCATTGGGCCCTGCAGCTCGCGTGGATTTGCATCCAATTATGAAATCATACACCATATCAGCAGGATTTTACATTACCCAAATTATACAGATTCGTGAAAAACGTACCCAGGTTAGCTTGCATTTAATTGGGCAGTGCACACTGACAATTCTTGACCATTTATTAGGGATCAGAACATGCCCCAGTTTTTTTGTGGCTAATGCTCTTCGCATCAGTTAAGAGTCCTGCTGTGGCAAGACGGCACGCCGATTTTTTGCAATAATAGTTTTGTTTTATAGCTTTGCATTTAGCCAGTTTATCTTCCTGTGATGTTAATTGACTCTTTATTAACCTCACCGCTGACCTCATCTCAGTTTTCTTCTGGGTCAACTGGTCATCATAAGTGTGTAGGTGTTTCCAATGTACAGAATGACGGCCCGGCTTGGAATTGTGCATAGCACCAGTTATTAGAGCGTCAATTGTGCACTCAAAATTGCCCATTTAAACACTTGGATGTTCCATTCAAATGTTGTGCGGGGCATAGCTTGCCTGAAATCATGAGTTAACCTGTCCACATTCAATACAGGCCTACGGATGGCATTACCATGTTATGTTATGTTATTTTGCATTTATATAGCGCCTTATATACCATTGGCATGGTCTGAAGGCGCTGGTAGGTTGAACGCCCTCGGGAACTGAAGCTCGGGTCAGTAGAGAGAGAAGAGAGTCAAAAGGTGCGTGTGCGCACCAGGTATGTGCGCAGCTGGGGTGGAATTCAAGTGGTAGCTGCTTCTTAGCAGTAGGTGTGGTGATTGAGAGATCTGGAGTATGTGTTCATTCTGGCCGGCTTTATCCATGACGAATGTGGCTGCGTTAGGCCTGAGGAGAACGCCTGGCTGGGGGGTGTGAAACCAGCAATGTTTACTTAAGAGTGTTGTGGAGTGAGCGGGAGATGTAGATAAGAGAACAGTTATACCGAATGGTGTCATAGTATCTCTGTGTTCTAGTTGAGTGATGGTGTAAGAGAGAGAATAAGCGTGGGGTGTATTATGATGTATATTCTTTTTCAAATGTTCCCTGCATTCCAAAGCATATTATGTATGTCATGCAGTTCTGAGCGGGCAGGTCCTTTCTATTCATTTTTTGTTCATTTCAGGCGTTCAGGATTGTCCTAAACATAAATGCCTGCTCGACCTATTCATGTACTCTGGTTCACCTTGCGTGCTCAAGATTATCCTTCATTCTCCAGTGTGCCTCACGCATGCTCTCATGTGTTCCATACATGTGCACTCCTGTCCTTCTTGTGCACGCACTCCAGTCTACCCAGCGCATGAACTGTCTGCCTACGCACTCATCCGCTCTCTATACACATCTGTTCGGTACGCTCATTTGATCTACACACTCATCTGGTCTACACACTGATACGCTCAACATACTATTCGTCGGCTCCACATACTCATCCATTCAGCATACTCATCCGCTCTACAAATCCATCCGCTCCATGCGCTCGTCCGCTCCCCACACTCATCAGCTCCGTACACTTGTCGCTCCACAGACTCATCAGCACCACATACATTCTTACGCTCCATATACACTCATCGTTCGTCCAGTCTAGACACTCGATCGCCCGCTCCACACATTCGTCCGCTCTGCACTCGCTCGGTCTACACACTCGTTCGGTCTAGATACTCGATCACCCGGTCCACCCACACATCGGCACAACATACTACTCGTTGGCTTGACAAAATTACTCGCCTGCTCTGCGTGTCCATCCATTCCAGACACTCATCCGCACTGTGTATTAGTTCGCTCCACACATTCATCTGTTTCACAACACTCATCCGCACCACACTTTCATCCGCTTCACACACTTGTCCGCTCCACAATATTCATCCACACCAAACACTCATCCGCTCCACACACTCACCCGACACCACCCATTCACCTTTTCGCACAATCATCCGCTCCATCAGCTCATCTGCGCCACTCCTATGTCCGCTCCACGTATTCGTCTGTTTCAGAACCCTCATCTGCCCTCCACACCCATCCGCCCTCCATGCTCGTTCACTCTTACACATTCGTCTAGTCAGACGTCCATCCAGTCTATACATTTGTCCGTTCGGATTAGTCGACTGTTCTACGCCCTTCGGTTTTCTGTTCGCTTTTCTGTTTTCGCATTTTCGTCAACTCTACATGTACTCATCATCTCTACACGCTCGTCCATTCTCCGCACACAACCACTCTGTATACTCATTGGCTCTAGTATGTTTGTCTATTTCCTCTGGTCACTATATTCATTTGATCTTTCTAGTCGTCTATTCTACCACTCTCGCACCCTTCCACTTAGTGTGTTCATCTGTTCTATACGCTACATCCCTTCTGGATATTTCGTCTGTCATTCATTAAGATTATTTCATCGGTTCAGATCTCCTAGTTTCCTGATGATTTACTCCTATTATCCACTTCACTGTTTTGATCTACATTACTCGTTTGGTACCGTTTGTCTTATGGTTTACATTCGATTTTATTTAGTTGTACATTTCTTGCTTCCGGTCAATTGCTGGTTAGTTTTAGCGGAAGAGCCAGGTTTTCAGTAGTTTGCGGAAGGCCGTTAAGTCTTCAGTTAGGCGGATGTGGGGTAGGAGCGAGTTCCATAGGGTTGGGCTAGGGCTGAGAATGATGATCCGCCTAACCTGGCTGAGTTTGTCTTAGGGATTACTAGGAGGCCGGCTGAGCTTGATCTTAGGGTGCGAGTGGGGTGATAAGGTATTAGCTTGTCTTGAAGATATTGCGGTCCAGTTTTATGCAGTGCTCGATGGGAGAGGCATAAGATTTTGAAAGCTACCCTACGGGCTACTGGAAGCCAGTGCAGTGTCTTAAGGGCTGGGGATATGTGGTCTCTTGGACCGAGCGCGAGTAGCATTTTGGCTGCCGCGTTTTGTGCTCTTTGGAGTCGGTTTAGTTGGTAGGCATGAATTCCGAGGTATAGGGGGGTTTCCGTAGTCCAGTCTTGATATGACAATTGATTGGACCGCGGAGACTGTTGGGAAATGAGAGGTATGGAAGGATGCGCCTAAGATTTTTGAGGTGGTAGTGGCAGGATTTTGAGACATTGTTGACTTGGCGCAAGAGTGTTAGGTCGGAGTCTAGGGTGCATCCAAGATTTTTCACTGTGTTGGAGGGTGTCGGTGAGTTGCCCATGGCGGGTGGCCAGGGTAGTGGGTGCGGAAGAAGATCGAGGTTGCCGCAAATCAGGATTTCTGTTTTGGAAGGGTTTAACAAGAGGTGGCTTTGGGTCATCCAGAGTTCTATGTTAAGGAGGCAGGATGCTAGGTCGGGTCGGGAGTCGGGTTTCGAGTTCAGGAATTTTAGAATTAGTTGAGTGGCGTTGGCGTAGTTGTAACACAGGATGTTGTGTGAACGAATTATTGGTGGGAGGGTGATCAGGTAGAGATTGAACAGGAGGGCGGATAGACATGCTCCCTGAGGGACACCCGTGTCGACTGGTCGGGCTTGTGAGGTAAAGCTGGAGAGTGTCGTTATTTGGTGCCTGTCTTTGAGGAATGAAGCTATCCATTTAAGGGCGGTTCCACGGATTCCCATGGAGTGGAGTCGGTCTAGGAGGATTGAGTGATTGATCGTGTCAAAGGCGGCCGATAGGTCGAGGAGGATTAGTGCGGCGCATCCCGCTGAGTCTGCTGTCATTTTAAGGTCATCCCAGATCGAGGTTAGGGTGGTTTCAGTTCCGTGACGTGATCTGAAGCCTGAATGGGCTGGGTCTAGGAGGTTGTTGGTTTCGACAAAGGCATTTAATTGGGAGTAGGTGGTTCGGTCAATGAGGTTGGCAAGGAACCTGGTGTTTGAGATTGGGCGGTAGTTTTTGGGCTCGAGCAAAGGTTTTTTAATTAGAGGTTTGACATGCACCGTTTTGAATGCGTCGGGAAAGATACCGGAGGAGAGGGAGGAATTTATGATAGATCTTGCGTGTTCTCCTGCGCAAGTGGAAGCAAAGATTTCTTTAAGGGTTGTGGTTGGACAGGGGTCTAGTGGTGAACCAGAAGGTTTGCGGGCAAATAGCAGTTTGAGAAACTGTTCTGGCGATATTGGAATAAAGGATTCAAATGTTGGTTGCGTAGAGGTTGCGGCTGCAGGGCTGGCCGGTACGGGCGGAGGATTGCCCGGTGGCTGTAGTTGAGCCATCTTGGTGTTTAGAGTTTTTGTTCTTTCGATAGCCGTGTTGTGAAAGTGGAGGGACAGTGAGTCGCACAGTGATTGTGTGGCGGTCGGGATGGTTGTATTACAAGCAGGATTGGTGAATTCTGAGATGATTTTGTGGAGTTTTTTGCTTGGGTTTTTGCAGTTTAGGATTCGGGTGTTGTAGTGGGCTTTTTTTGCTTTCCGGATTTCGGCCTTGTATTGATATAGGTGACAGGCCAAGGTGGTCCTGCTCTCGTCGGTTTTCTCTTTCTGCCATTTGCGTTCTAGGTATTTGTAAAGTCGTTTAGTGGTCTTCAACTCAGGAGTGAACCATCTGGGGAAAGGGTCGCAGCGGGTTGATGGTTTGCATGGGGGGGGTGAGTCGCAGGAGAGATGCGTTGAGCCATGAGTCAAAGGCCTCAGGGGTTAGTTGGTTGTTGGGAAGGCAGGTGGGTGGTGGAGATTGGAGGAGTGCCTCGGCTAGGTCCGGGGTGATCGTTAGTTTTTTCCAGCATTTGCGTAAATTCAGACGTTCGGATGCAAGTACAGGAAGGGGGTCAGGTGAGTGTATGGCGAACGAGAGAATGAAGTGATCGGACCAGATGATTGGGGTGGGGGGCTTTAAATGAATCAGGGTGTTGGAGCTAAAGATGGCATCAAGAGTGTGTCCTTTGTAGTGAGTCGGGCCGTTTATGTGGGGTTGGAGATTAATTGCATCTAGACCGTCAACCAGGGAGTGTGTCATAGGGTTGGTGGGGATGTCGAGCCATATGTTGAAGTCACCAAGGAGGGTGAGGTTGGGATGGTTTAGTTGGAAGGTGGCGATTGAGTCGCAAAGGTTGTTTGCGAATTGTCTATCGTAGCCAGGGGCCCTGTAGATTATTATGAAGCTGTGAGAGAGCGATGGGGAGAGGGAAAGTTTAACGAGGAGAGATTCGCAGGATGGGATGGAGGGTTGGTTGTCGATCGAGGCACGAAAGAGAGATTTGAAGACAAATGCTACCCCACCTCCTCTGGACGGACGGTTCAGTGGGATGAGGGAGTAGTCAGGGGGAAAGGCTTCACTAGCGATTGGGCCGAAGTCATCGGAGAACCAGGTTTCATTGATGAAAACTAGGTCTGGTTTGACAGAGGCGAGGAGGTCATAGATGCAATGTCTGTTTTTTGCTACGGAACGGGCGTTAAATAGGATACAGTTCACATCGGCGGGCAAGGTAGGTCTAGGTGCTGGACCGGGATGTGGTGGAGGCGGAGAGAGTGGAGGGGGGGAGTAAGGTCGGTGATGCTAGAAGGGAATAGTGGGTGGGCAGAAAACTTGGCATGTTTCAGGCGGGGCTGGGTGGCTGGGTGTGATAGGATGATCGGATTTGGGTTGGGGGATTTGAGGGAGGGGTGTGGGCGGGGGGGGTTTCAGTTGCAGTTGATGAGAAATCGAGGGAGAGGGGTTTCAGGAAGGGGGAGGCCACGGGGGAAGGCGGAGAATGCGGAAGAGAGGGGGTGGGTCGAGACAGGGGAGGCGAGGAGTGCTGAGAGATTGAGGGGGACCAGGCGCGTTTCCTCTTTAGTTTCTTTGCTGCGACTGGTGTGTGGGAGAGGGTAGGGGATCAGAGGGGGAGAGGGAAGCAGCTTCGGTTCGTGCTAGGGTTAGGCGCGCAGTTTTTAGGGAGGGGAAAGTGTGCGGTCGGGGGGGGATGTGGCAGGGGTATGAGGGCAAGGCGGTGGGTGGGTGATTTCTGGGTGGGGTGTGCCAGGTCTGATAGTGAGGGGAGCGGGTGTGGGCAATGCTGGCGGGTCGGGTGGGGTTCAGGGGATGAGTGGTTTTAGGGTGAGTTGTTTGCCATCGTGCTCCTCTGGCTTGGTGTTTGGAGAGGGGAGTGGCAGCGGGTGTGGAGGAGGGTGGGGTGGGTTGGGAGGGAAAGGCAGATCGGAGAGTGGGGGTGGTCCCCGGGGGTCGTTTCTGACAGACTCTGGTGGAGTGGGTGCGCTCATGATTGGTGCTGGCTTTCGGTTGATTTAGGGGGGTTTTCTGATTGTAGTTCTAGGATCGGGGGTGTCACGCCTTTAGGCACACTTCTGGGTTGGACGATATTAGCCTATTTGGTGCTCTCTAGATACAATAGTCGTCAGATGTTTATTAGGTACGTTTCTGAGTTCTCCTGTACACAGAGAAGATATTCGGTCAGTCACTAGATTCAATTTACTTGGAGGGGGTATTAGATTATTTGTCACCGTTCTAGATTCTACATTACACAGCTAAACTGTTAGTTATCTTAATAGGGTTTAGCAGGGCAAGCAAGTGGGGTACTACTTTCAATTCACCGTTATACTGGGAGGGTGTTAGGTATGAATCTAAATCAAGTTTGTATTAGATTATTAGGTCGCCGTTTAGGTTTTACATTACACATCTATACTGTTTAGTTATATTAATATGATTAGTTATGAGCACAAGAGTGTTGGCATGCTTTAAGCCCATATATGCGCCTTTTCCCTAGCCAAAGAGTACAATTCGAGTTCCTGCGTTTTAGGTGGAACCTTTTACTGCAATAATGTCATTATTGCTGAGCAAGTCTTCTGCAGATTCTTTAAGGACGTGTACTCTGCTGACGGTCCAGAACTGAAAGAAAAACGCATATTGCACTCTAAATGTGCATTGAATATTCTGAGCAATTGTAATGAAGATTAACTGGTTTGGTTGAAGTGTTTAGTGGGACATGAATCCTCCAGTACGGAGTTTTTTGAATTGTGTCAATGTAAGTGGTTTAACTGCGAGAGGCATTTTTTTTAACACACAAAACACATTTACCGTGGTGTACTTTTTTTTTTTAAAACTTAGGTACTCATTGTGGTCAAGAAAAGCCTCTGTATTCCTGATCACTTTGACTATATCTTATGGAACATTTAGTACTGATACATGGGTTGGTTGATTCTTTTAGTTTCTGCTGTTTTCAAGTCAGATGTGCAATACTTTGTTTTAAGCAATTTGTCTCTGTGTTTTTACTCTGAAATATGGAGCTGTATCTTTTATAGTCTGAATCTTATTGTAAAGGTTAATTAAGTAAGCCTTCTTGTAACAGCGCCGCGATGCCCCTGGGCCGCTTGTGCGCTATATCAATGTAAATAAATAAATGTGTTCACCAATATACAATACATTTAATAAATAAGCTTCGCCCCAGGCAGCGCTGCAGGTGGAACCTTTCAGCAAGGACACCATGAACTAGCCACATCCCTGACCCCAGGCCTGGCACCACTGCAGGTGGACAATGTGTACCCCCGTACACCTGCATTGGGGGGAAGTGGGGGGGGAAGAGGATAGGTGTGTACCCCCTCCCCCCACGCCTGCACAGGGGGAGGACAAGTGTGTACCCACTCCCCCCACATCCACACTGGGGCACTCACCAGGCCAGGGGGTTATATGTGCATACCCCGCTCCCCCGTGAAGGACAGGTGAGTGTACCCCCCTCCCCCAGGAAGAACAGGTGAGTGTACCCCCCCCCCCCACACCTGCACTGGGGCATTCACCAGGCCAGGGGGTTACATGTGTGTACCCCCATTCACCAGGGAGGGCAGGTGTGTACCCCCCTCCCCCATAGCTCTCAACCATTTGTGTTGCAAAGGCGGGTGAAATCACCCGATTTTGTTTTTGGCGGGTGAGACGCCCATTAGAATGAATGGGCGTGCAGGAGGCTTGGCGGGTGAGTCAGCCCTTTACAGGGCGGGTGACACCCGCCAAAAGCGGGTGAGTTGAGAGCTATGCTCCCCAATGCCTGCACAGGGGGAGGACAGGAGTGTACCCCCTCCCCCCACACCTGCACAGGGGCTCTCACCAGGCCAGGGTGGACAGGGGTGTCCCCCCTCCCCCAAGAAGGACAGGTGTGTCTACCTCTCCCCCAGAGAGGACAGGTGTTTACCCCCCCCACAGGGGAGGACAGTTGTGTACCTCCCTCCCCAAGGAAGGACAGGTGTGTACCCCTCCCCCACGCCTGCACAGGGGCTCTCATCAGGCTAGGGTAGACAGGTGTGTACACCTTCTCCCCCAGGAAGAACAGGTGTGTACACCCCTGCCCCAGAGAGGAGAGCTGTGTACCCCCTCCCCCCACACCTGCAGAGGGGCGAGGGGGGACAGGTGTGTACCCCCATTCTCCAGGGAGGGTAGTGTGTACCCCTCCCCCATGTCTGCACAGGGAGAGGATAGGTGGGGAGGACAGCTGTGTACCCCCCCTCCACCCACACCTGCACAGGGGGAACCCCCTCCACCCACACCTGTGCTCCCCCAGGAAGTACAGGTGTGTGTAACTCTCCCCAGAGAGGACAGGTGATTACCCCCCCCCCCCAGGGGAGGACAGTTGTGTACCTCCCTCCCCCAGGAAGGACAGGTGTACACCCCCTCCCCCAGGAAGGACAGGTGTGTACCCCCTCCCCCAGGAAGGATAGGTGTGTACCTCCCTCCCCCAGGAAGGACAGGTGTACACCCCCTCCCCCAGGAAGGACAGGTGTACACCCCCTCCCCCAGGAAGGACAGGTGTGTACCCCCATACTCCGGGGAGGGCAGGTGTGTACCCCCCCCCCCCATGTCTGCACAGGGAGAGGATAGGTGGGGAGGACAGCTGTGTACCCCCCTCCACCCACACCTGCACAGGGGGAACCCCCTCCACCCACACCTGTGCTCCCCCAGGAAGGACAGGTGTGTGTAACTCTCCCCAGAGAGGACAGGTGATTACCCCCCCCCCCAGGGGAGGACAGTTGTGTACCTCCCTCCCCCAGGAAGGACAGGTGTACACCCCCTCCCCCAGGAAGGACAGGTGTGTACCTCCCTCCCCCAGGAAGGACAGGTGTACACCCCCTCCCCCAGGAAGGACAGGTGTACACCCCCTCCCCCAGGAAGGACAGGTGTGTGTAACTCTCCCCAGAGAGGACAGGTGATTATCCCCCCCCAGGGGAGGACAGCTGTGTACCGTACCCTACCCCCACACAGGGGCTCTCACCATGTCTGCGGGCGGCTGGGGTGCCTCTCGAAGCCCTCCGGGTGGCAGGTCGCAAGCACGAGTAGAAAGATCGCCGGAAGGAGCCAGGGGCTCATCCCATTCCGAAAAACACGGACACGCGCCGGAGCTCGGGGGAGTGACAGCGTCAACCCCGGGAATGAAGCCTGGAAGAAGCGTCGCCTGGCCTCGTGATCAGCTGACACCAGCCGGCGCACGGAGTGCGCATGCGCAGCGCCAGGCTACTTTCTGCACTGCTAGGAAGCTGCCGCGCGCCGCCGAGACACGTCTGCGCATGCGCCAGAGGATCCCCGTCATACGCATGCTCAATGTGAAGCTGTTACTCAAACACGTGCACAAAGGTTCACATCCTAGAAAAGATCCCGAAGCGTCACATCTGCGCATGTGCAAGGAAGGACGCCTTCTCCCGCGCATGCTCAGTGTAAGCCTCTCGCGCTCTCCTTCCACCATTGAGAGGGCTAGTTACAGACTAGAGACACTCGTGCGTGTGCAGGGCGGCGGGGTCTCACTGCAATGCCCTGGTGTCCTATGTGCCGCTTTCCCGTGCATGGCCTACTTGGGCCTAACTGTGTGGGAGAAGCAGTGTTGCCAACGCCTCAGTAAGACCTGGGAGCATAGCCCAGCGGCAGCAAGACGGCACGAAGCAACAACGGGTTCCATCCCCGGGTCCGCGCTTAGAAACCTCTACCAAGACAAAAACAAAAAAACGCAACTCAGACAAACAAACAATTCCTGGAACAGCGCTTCGATGCCTGCGGGCTGTGCGAGCGCTTTATAAATGTAAATAAAAAAAGAGCTAGAAGTAGCCAAATGACGCCATCCCCTAATTTACATATTTGGGCAGGTGCATGACGGGTGATTGAAAATCAGAGCGGCGAACATCTGTGAATTTCCCTTTAAAAAGTCACCCTTCTATGAACACCCCAGTATGGTGTACTAGGAGTGACTCCAGGTGGCTTAAGGTTGCCTGTCCTGGTGCATAAAGCCGCAGATAATTCATTACTTCTCCGGATCGAGCCGTATACTGAATTATGTATTGATATTTTATCATAGTACTTCTGGAATAAAAAGTTTGACATTTATGTTTTGCTATTTTCTTTTTTGCAACATAGTTGTTCAAACATGTTTGACCGCAGCCTTGTGGGTTTATTCTGACAAAATGCACCAATGGAGCTTTCTAAAATACACAACTGACCGCACACGATGGGAAGATGTTCAAATCTGTTAAATATTCTTAATGCAAGTGAATATTGAATTCACTTTCTAAATTCACTGGGGAAAAACCGCAGAGCCGAAAGGCAACGTTTGCCAGTGCCCTGCATCAGGCTGAGCCTGACAGGCTGCGGGATGGGGTCCCGCTCTGCTGTTGCATACACTGGTGACCCCACAGCTGTCAAGTCAAGAGTTACGTCCGCATTAAGTCAGTTGCTAGTGAGAAATCTAGCTACTTTTTTTTCATTGGTTTGTAAACCAATAGAAAAAAGTGTAATTCCCAAACCAATGGAAGAAAGTAGCTAGATTTCTCGCTAGCTGCTTTTTTAGCAGAAAGTCGCTAGGGGGGCACACTTTCTCGCTAAATATAGCGAGAAAGTCGCCAAGTTGGCAGCACTGGGGAGAAGCCGGCGTGGTGACGTCACTTCCCCCCACCTGCTGGCCGCCACTACACAACGCTCTGGGTGCCCAGGAGTCACATCCGGGGTCCCCCCCACCTGCCGCCCGCCACTACATGTCGCTCTGGGTACCCAGGAGTCACTTCAGGGATCCCCCCCACCTGCTGCCCGCCACTACACGACGCTCTGGGTGCCCAGGAGTCACTTCCGGGGTCCCCCCCCACCTGCTGCCCGCCACTACACGACGCTCTGGGTGCCCAGGAGTCACTTCCGGGGTCCCCCCACCTGCTGACCGCCGCCCGCCACTACACGACGCTCTGGGTGCCCAGGAGTCCCTTCAGGGGTCCCCCCCACCTGCTGCCCGCCACTACACGACGCTCTGGGTGCCCAGGAGTCACTTCCAGGGTCCCCCCCACCTGCTACCCGCTGCCCGCCACTTC
The DNA here is from genome assembly GCF_040938575.1 of Ambystoma mexicanum. Lineage (NCBI taxonomy): Eukaryota > Metazoa > Chordata > Amphibia > Caudata > Ambystomatidae > Ambystoma > Ambystoma mexicanum. The sequence goes on along the minus strand of NC_090925.1, from coordinate 12,613,953 downwards.
ACGATGCTCTGGGTGCCCAGGAGTCACTTCCGGGGTCCCCCCCACCTGCTGCCCGCTGCCCGCCACTAAACGACGCTCTGGGTGCCCAGGAGTCACTTCCGGGGTCCCCACCCACCTGCTGCCCGCCACTACACGATGCTCTGGGTGCCCAGGAGTCACTTCCGGGGTCCTCCCCACCTGCTGCCTGCTGGCCGCCACTACAAGATGCTCTGGTGCCCAGGAGTCACTTCCAGAGTCCACCCCACCTGCTGTCCGCTGCCCGCCACTACACAACGCTCTGGGTGCCCAGGAGTCACTTCCGGGGGGCCCCCCCACCTGCTGGCCGCCACTACAAAACGCTCTGGGTGCCCAGGAGTCACTTCCAGAGTCCACCCCACCTGCTGCCCGCTGCCCGCCACTACAGGACGCTCTGGGTGCCCAGGAGTCACTTCCGGGGTCCCCCCCACCTGCTGCCTGCTGGGCGCCACTACACAATGCTCTGGGTGCCCAGGAGTCACTTCCGGGGTCCCCCCCCCACCTGCTGCCCGCTGCCCACCACTACACGACGCTCTGGGTGCGCAGGAGTCACTTCCGGGGTCCCCCCCACCTGCTGCCCGCCACTACACGACGCTCTGGGTGCCCAGGAGTCACTTCCAGGGTCCCCCCCACCTGCTGCCCGCCACTACACGACGCTCTGGGTGCCCAGGAGTCACTTCCGGGGTCCCCCCGACCTGCTGCCCGCCACTACACGACACTCTGGGTGCCCAGGAGTCACTTCCGGGGTCCCCCCCACCTGCTGCCCGCCGCCCGCCACTACACGACGCTCTGGGTGCCCAGGAGTCACTTCAGGGGTCCCCCCCACCTGCTGCCCGCCACTACACGACGCTCTGGGTGCCCAGGAGTCACTTCCGGGGTCCCCCCACCTGCTGACCGCCGCCCGCCACTACACGACGCTCTGGGTGCCCAGGAGTCCCTTCAGGGGTCCCCCCCACCTGCTGCCCGCCACTACACGACGCTCTGGGTGCCCAGGAGTCACTTCCGGGGTCCCCCCCACCTGCTGCCCGCTGCCTGCCACTACACGACGCTCTGAGTGACCAGGAGTCACTTCCGGGGTTCCCCCCACCTGCTGCCCGCCACTACACGACGCTCTGGGTGCCCAGGAGTCACTTCCAGGGTCCCCCCCCACCTGCTACCCGCTGCCCGCCACTTCACGATGCTCTGGGTGCCCAGGAGTCACTTCCGGGGTCCCCCCCACCTGCTGCCCGCTGCCCGCCACTAAACGACGCTCTGGGTGCCCAGGAGTCACTTCCGGGGTCCCCACCCACCTGCTGCCCGCCACTACACGATGCTCTGGGTGCCCAGGAGTCACTTCCGGGGTCCTCCCCACCTGCTGCCTGCTGGCCGCCACTACAAGACGCTCTGGGTGCCCAGGAGTCACTTCCAGAGTCCACCCCACCTGCTGTCCGCTGCCCGCCACTACACAACGCTCTGGGTGCCCAGGAGTCACTTCCGGGGGGCCCTCCCACCTGCTGGCCACCACTACAAAACGCTCTGGGTGCCCAGGAGTCACTTCCAGAGTCCACCCCACCTGCTGCCCGCTGCCCGCCACTACAGGACGCTCTGGGTGCCCAGGAGTCACTTCCGGGGTCCCCCCCACCTGCTGCCTGCTGGCCGCCACTACACAATGCTCTGGGTGCCCAGGAGTCACTTCCGGGGTCCCCCCCACCTGCTGCCCGCTGCCCGCCACTACACGACGCTCTGGGTGCGCAGGAGTCACTTCCGGGGTCCCCCCACCTGCTGCCCGCCGCCCGCCACTACACGACGCTCTGGGTGCCCAGGAGTCACTTCAGGGGTCCCCCCCACCTGCTGCCCGCCACTACACGACGCTCTGGGTGCCCAGGAGTCACTTCCGGGGTTCCCCCACCTGCTGCTTGCCACTACACGACGCTCTGGGTGCCCAGGAGTCACTTCCGGGGCACCCCCCACCTGCTGCCCGCCGCCCGCCACTACACGACTGTCATGATCACTGCTTCCAAGGAGCCAGGACCAGCCCAACGTCCTTGGAAGCAGGCCCCTAACCCTAATCCTAGGCACCAGCCGGTCCCCACGGGGACCTTTTGGACATTGTCCTGGCGCCGGTGGCACCAGGCTCATCAGAATCATCGGTCCCGGCACTGGAAGTGCCGGGCTCATAATATGTGTGCAGATGTTTGGGTGGACTTACCTGCAGCAGGCCATGCTGCTTACTTACCAGCCACTTAGAAGTCCTCTGTAAACAGGAACTACTTTCTTACCTGGGTGGTGCAGCTCCATTCCCTGGATTCAGCATGGGGAAAGCTTCTGGAACTGGAACTCTTTTCTTACCTAGGCGGGGCCGTGGAGGAAGACGCCTCATCACTCCAAGGCTATTTAAACCACACCCGTTTGATGAAACGTGCTTCGCGTTATTCTGCATCTGTAGCAGAACGCTCACCGAGTCTGTTCCAGCCTTTCTTCCTCAATCTGCAAGAATCATACTCACCATTCCTGTATCCAGTCGACAGCAGCATCTGCAGAGACAAGAAACAGCAGGTTAGCAAGGCAGTCTTAACTCGCAGTGCTTACTCACCTGATCCATCGGCTGCGGTCATTCCGGCACGCTGTACTTTCGCCTGTGAAGACAAAAGCATTGTCATTACTTACCGGCACTCCGTGAACTCTGGAATTCTTCACGCTGCATCGCCACCTGCGGAGATAAAAGCATTGTATTTACTTACGGGCCTTCCGCGGACTCCGGCGCTGCAAACAAGCTTCTGAAAGACAAAAGAAGAGACATTAGACAGGTATTTACTTACGCCCATCGCGCTCTTCACAATAGAACGCCTGCAAATACTCCGGTGCCTCTTCAGCACGAACTACGCTGCAAGGGAAAAAACAGCTAGAGCGCTTGCATTTACTCACGCATTTCCAGGCGCTTTATCTCATCTTCCTCAAGAGTCCTGCAAGCAAAAGAGGAGAAAAGCATCATACGAAGTCCTGTTCAATGTTAACGTGCCTTGCACCTAAAGACTCTAAAGACTATAAAGACTAAAAAGGTGTCTGGAAACTCACCGCTCGTGCGATTAACGACGGTAAAGGTCCTCTGAGTCCAAGAGGCCTATGTTTCACCAGTGAAGGAACTGGCAACAGCGCCCTGCATCAGACGCAGATGGAGAGTCCAGCATTCACCTATCTAAGGTGAGCACGTTGACCTGGGGGCTCTACGGAGAAGCTTGGGAGAGAGAGGAAGAGAGACATTAAACAACCCAGACCATTAACCCCTATATTCTTTCACCTGCAGAAACCTCACCCTACGAGTTCGTCACACAGTGCGAAGAGGTTCGACCCCAGAAGCCCATCGAGTCCTGCACATCACCTTTCGAGTCACAGACACCTTCCTGCCACGACCTGCGCCTCCGTGGGAATCTGTTGAGCGTTAAAACGACGCTCTGGGTGACCAGGAGTCACTTCCGGGGTCCCCCCCACCTGCTGCCCGCCACTACACGACGCTCTGGGTGCCCAGGAGTCACTTCCGGGGTCCCCCCCACCTGCTGCCTGCTGGCCGCCACTACACGACGCTCTGGGTGCCCAGGAGTCACTTCCGGGGTCCTCCCCACCTGCTGCCTGCTGGCCGCCACTACACGACGCTCTGGGTGCCCAGGAGTCACTTCAAGAGTCCCCCCACCTGCTGTCCGCTGCCCGCCACTACACAACGCTCTGGGTGCCCAGGAGTCACTTCCGGGGGGCCCCCCCACCTGCTGGCCGCCACTACACGATGCTCTGGGTGCCCAGGAGTCACTTCCGGGGTCCCCCCCACCTGCTGCCCGCCACTACATGACGCTCTGGGTGCCCAGGAGTCACTTCCGGGGTCCCCCCCACCTGCTGCCTGCTGGCCGCCACTACAAGACGCTCTGGGTGCCCAGGAGTCACTTCCAGAGTCCCCCCACCTGCTGTCCGCTGCCCGCCACTACACAACGCTCTGGGTGCCCAGGAGTCACTTCCGGGGGCCCCCCCACCTGCTGGCCGCCACTACACGATGCTCTGGGTGCCCAGGAGTCACTTCAGGGGTCCCCCCCACCTGCTGCCCGCTGCCCGCCACTACACGACGCTCTGGGTGCCCAGGAGTCACTTCTGGGGTCCCCCCCACCTGCTGCCCGCTGCCCGCCACTACACGACGCTCTGGGTGCCCAGGAGTCACTTCCGGTGTCCCCCCCACCTGCTGCCTGCTGGCCGCCACTACACGACGCTCTGGGTGCCCAGGAGTCACTTCCGGGGTCCCCCCCACCTGCTGCCTGCTGGCCGCCACTACACGACGCTCTGGGTGCCTAGGAGTCACTTCCGGGGTCCCCCCCACCTGCTGCCTGCTGGCCGCCACTGGGTGCCCAGGAGTCACTTCCGGGGTCCCCCCCACCTGCTGCCTGCTGGCCGCCACTACAAGACGCTCTGGGTGCCCAGGAGTCACTTCCAGAGTCCCCCCACCTGCTGTCCGCTGCCCGCCACTACACAACGCTCTGGGTGCCCAGGAGTCACTTCCGGGGGGCCCCCCCACCTGCTGGCCGCCACTACACGATGCTCTGGGTGCCCAGGAGTCACTTCCGGGGTCCCCCCCACCTGCTGCCCGCTGCCCGCTACTACACGACGCTCTGGGTGCCCAGGAGTCACTTCCGGGGTCCCCCCCACCTGCTGGCCGCCACTACACGACGCTCTGGGTGCCCAGGAGTCACTTCCGGGGTCCCCCCACCTGCTGCCTGCTGGCCGCCACTACACGACGCTCTGGGTGCCCAGGAGTCACTTCCGGGGTCCCCCCCACCTGCTGCCTGCTGGCCGCCACTACACGACGCTCTGGGTGCCCAGGAGTCACTTCCGGGGTCCCCCCACCTGCTGCCCGCCACTACACGACGCTCTGGGTGCCCAGGACTGCCGACCTGTCCCTGCTCATACATTCAGGCGGCGCAGTAGCAAAGGCGCCCGCCCGCCCTCTTGGAAACGTACTGTCCAAGAAAAAAACACAAACATGCTAATCTTATCTGTTGACCCATCGACTTAAGGTCAAGCGCCCTCGCAGCACTAATTCGGATCACCTGTCCTTCAAGCTGACATCACTAGACGCTCATCATGAGTTCCACCTATTTTAATGACCTTAGTGGGTAGCGTAGCCAAATGTGCCTTGTCGTCACCACGTTATCTAACGCAGAACCAAGAACATAAACACACATATCGACATACAGACGCAAAACTTTTGTTTTCACAAAACATATCAAAACTGTTTATTTTGAGAAAACAGCAATAGTTGGGAGCGTAACGGGTACTTTTAATTTTGACATAACGTTGAAGAGGTAATTAAGACCACAAAAACATGGGTAACTTTTTTCCAATCGAGGTTATAGCTAGCGAGCATTGCATGGTTCTACGATAATCTTAGAATGCTGATTCCATTCATCGATCGATTAATCCCAGTCTTTCTTCACAGAAAGATATCTTACATCGCCGATTTCTGATGGAGGAACATGGCGTTCCATTGCATGGAAGAAATTAGTAGTTTCAATCTGAAATACAACACTTTCACATCCGCATGTTTTCAGAACCTATAGGCTGCCATGTTGCTACTTAACACTGCAACCGCAAAAGATAAGACTGGCGTCTGGCAATTTTCCCAGATAATGGTTATCACAGATGCTTTGATGATTATTGTCCAACTGCGGTTGAAGGATCCGTCGACCGGTAAACTGTACCAGTGATAGGCGAACATCAGGATAATATAACTATGTAAAATTGAGAAAGCAAAAAAATATTTCAGGACCCAATTTATAATTGTATATACACAGAACATATTTATGTTAACTATCAATTTAAGTTACAATTAACACGTACAATGGCTATTATTTGTGGTAAATTGAATATTCATCCGTCACAACGTAAATCATGTAGCATACAGCACACTTGCCATCCTCACTTGCATAAATATTATTTAAAATTTGGCATACATTATATCTTGTGTTTCCATTCTCCCTATATTTGACTCACTCTTACTCGACGGCTTTAAGGTTACCTGAAAGCCGCGACCCCAACGTGCTGGCAGTGGGATTGCCTTAATCATCCCTGAGTGGATTTCTTCTTTTTTTTTTTTTTTAAACATCTCTTTATTAACTTTATTAACTGGTTCACATCTCCATCTGAAACCAAGTCATGCGCACAACATTGAAATTCATGCCTAACAGCTGAGTACCAGCAATTTACCACTTACAACCTTCAGGATTAACTAACACTGCCCGCTTTATTCACCTCCCCCTCCAATGGCCGGGTGCGGGAGTATATCGTCCATGTCCGCATACCTTGCCAGCAGATATGCCGTCAGCGTGCCCCAAATGTCCTTAGGTCTGTTCCGCGAGCCACACAGGGCGGCGTAATCTTTGTCAGTATCGCTCAGGCGGAGCAAGTTATTCATCCACCCTTTCACCTCCGGGGGGGAGGAGTGAGTCCATTTCATAAGTATGCATCTCCTAGCTATAATCATGCAAGATGCCAGAAGTTTACCACATTTCGTGGGCAGGCCCGGAGACCACCCCAGCATTCCACATAGCATTGTGCATGGGACACTCTGTCCCAGAATGTCCGTCACAACCTTAAACACCCCCTCCCAGAAAGGACCCAGAGCAGCACAATCCCATAACATATGAATCATATCCGCCTGATCTTTTCTGCACCTCAGGCAGGCGTCAGACCTAGTTACATCAAACTTATGCACTCGTGCTGGTGAAACATATGTCCTATGAAGTGTCTTAAGCTGAATCAGTTGCAACCTCGAGCTGAACGCCCCTGTGTGCGTAATTTCGCATATTCTCCCCCATTGCTTATCCCTGAGAATGACCCCACTATCACGCTCCCAGCGTCCTCTACTTGGGGGGGGGTTGCGATGAGTATCTGCCAGTATCATTTTATATATTGTCGATGTCACTCCTCGACATCCCTGAGAGTTACGTATATAATGCAACGGGCGTTATCTGAGGGACCTCCGGAAATGCTGGCGATCATTCTTTAAAGGCCGCCCTCATCCTGTAATATTGTAATGTGCACCGGGGACCCCTGCCCATCACGCCTCCAAATACCTCCTGGGTCATGAACTTCCCCTCCGGATACATATCCCCCAGAGTTTCGAACCCCTCCCCACTCCATTCACTTACTATGGACTTGTCGCACGTAGGCGCCAGGGCCTCTATCTGCCATAGCCGGATGCCCGGTTCAAACGGGTGTTCCACTCCTACCCTCTTCAAGACCCTCTTCCATGCATTCACAGTGCACGCCACAGGGTCAAATCTGCATTTATCAGCCACCCTCCCCGAAATCTAGAGTCCCTGCAGCGAATAGGGGTATACCAATCCTCTCTCAATGTGCACATGTGACGGCCCCCGCCCCTCCCACATCCAGTACCTCGCAAAAGACAACTGGGCCACTAGGAAATATGCCTCAACATCTGGGGCCCCCAAACCCCCACGGTCCCATGGTTGCACCAGAATCTCCCAGCCTATCTGCGGTGCCAGGTCAGACGAATCAACTGAGACCTTATCTCCTTAAAAAAACTCTTCCCCGGCCAGACTGGTATGTTTGCAAACATATACAAGAGCTTGGGGACCACTACCATTTTAGCAATGGCCATGCAACTCAGTGTGAGGGGAAGCTTACACCATCTATCTATCTTCGCCCTCAAAACCTCAAGTATTCTGTATGATTCTTGTCCAGCAGAGTCTGAGCCTTTCTACTGACCGCCACCCCCAGATATGTAACCGAATCCTATACCCACCCAAACTCCTCCATGTTAGTCGGGGGAACCGTAACCTCGTTCAGGGGGAAAAGAGAGGACTTGGCCCGATTCAACCGAAGTCCGGAGAATTCGCCAAACTCAGCTACCGCCTGTGCAAGGGGCCTAAGATTAGCCTCAGGGTTCCTTATGTAAATAATAGCGTCATCCGCATACAGTGAGATTAAATCTCTCGGCCCGTCCATGCCCAAAACCCTATGCCCGTCCAGTCTACGGAGTCTACCCGCCAAGACCTCTATGGCCATTGCAAAAAGCAATGGGAAAAGCGGGCACCCCTGCCTCGTCCCTCTCCCGAGCAGAAATAACTCTGACCAAACCCCTCCCACACTTATCTGAGCGCTACACCCCGAGTACAATAACCTCACAGCCTTCACAAAATAAGGGGGGGTTCCGGGTTCCCACCCACGCTAGCACCTCGAATAAATACTCCCACTCAACGGAGTCAAACGCCTTCTCCATATCTAACAGTGCCGCCACTGCTTGCGTCCCTGTGTCAATTTGTGCTAGAATCGCGAATAGTCGCCTAATATTCAAGGATGTTGACCTCCCTGGAATAAATCCAGATTGGTCCCTATGCACTATTTGTGAGACATGTGGCAGAAGACGGTCCGCCAAGACCTTCGCAAAGATTTTCGTATCCAAATTTATCAAAGAAATTGGCCGGTACGATGCACAACCGAGCGGGTCCTTACCAGGCTTTGTGATCAACGTAATTACCGCCTCTCAAAGTGTAGGGGGGAGTAGCCCCCTCTCCATCCCCTCTTCCCACACCGCCAGCATATGATTAACCACTTTTGGGCCCCATTCTTTATAAAACTGCCGTTATTCCGTCAGTGCCCAGTGCCTTCACAGTCGGTATGGCTTTTATCACACCCAGCAGTTCCTCCACCGTTATGGGTCTAGCAAGTGACTCTACCGCCTCTGCATCAAACCTGGGGAGTGCCACACCCTCAATGTAATCCCTCGGGGCAAAACCTGGGGGTGTACACTTCGCAGTATACAAGGATTCATAGAACCTGCGGAATTCCCCGGCATTCTCACGCGGGTTCACCAAGATCTCACCGCTACCAGATCTTACCACGGTTATTTCCCCAAATCCCCACTCACCGCTAACAAGGGCTGCCAGGTATCTGCCCGGCCTCCCCTCCTCACCATACACACGAGCTCTTGCAGGTTGCGCAAAGTCCTGTACCTCCCTGTCCGCGAGCTCCCGAAACCTAACCCTTCCTTCAACTTGGCCAGCGACTGTGAGGAACCCATCCTCTCCACCTCCCCCTCCCATTGCTTTATCTCCCCTTCCACTGCATCGAGTTCTCTGTGTAGCGTCCTCAAAACCCCAAGTTCTACTGATAAGCACCCCCCTCTCAGCACCACTTTAAATGCTTCCCAAAGCATTCCCTTACTCTGTACTGAGCCAGCGTTTTCCTGGAAGTAATGCTTAAGCACACTATGTACATCACTCTTGAAGGCGATGTCTTGCAAGGCTGCTGGTTTGAACCTCCACCTTGGCCGAGGCAAGGGCTCCCCCAGGTCCACTGACCATAAGACCGGGGAATGATCGGACAGGGTCCTAGGCAACATTCCACATCCTACGGTGCGCTGAATGACATAAGGGCATCCCAACACTTAATCTATCCTGGTTGAGGTATTGCATACTGTTGAATGGTGGGAAAAACCCAGCATTCCGGGATGCAGCACCCTCCACACATCCCCCAGCGTAAGGACATCCATGGCCCCCAGCACCGTGCCCGCCGCTTTCATGCACCTCTTTCTCTCCCCAGTTGAATCTAGCCCTGGGTCCAGGATGACATTCAAATCCCCTGCCCACAAGATATATGTATCACAATATTTCAAGCATTTTTCCAGAATACCCTCAAAGAAGCCTGGATCGTCCACATTCGGACCATAAATATTAACCAGCGTTAGCTTTGAATGACCCAGACACCTCGAGACTATCACGTACCTTCCAGCCAGATCTAGCTCCGCCCCACTGACCCTGAATCCCTGCGATTTATGGAACAGTGTCATCACGCCCGCAGAATATGATGAATATGTGGTAAAAAACTTACATTAACCCCAACCGCTGGCAACCCATTAATTCCCCTGTCCTTTGAGGTGTGTTTCTTGCAACAAAACGATCTTAGTGCTATGCCGCTCACAATACTGTATGACTTTCCTTGCTTTGCGTGGGTCGTTCAGTCCCGCACATTCCAACTCAGAACCTTATACACCATGGCTCAAGCCAATACAGTTACATGCAGCGCTATACCTTGCCCAGGTGGATCCGCCCGCTCCTTCACCATGGTCCTTCCGATGCAATGTGAACCCTTTTCATGAACCCCACTCCTGCCAACCGGGCAGTTTGTTAACCCCTGAACCCTCCTCCCGCCACCACCCACCCACACTGCCCACCCCCAACTTGCAGTGGACTCCCCTCCCTCAACCGTCCCGCTGAAACATCAGCATGGGCCTCTGCCTGGGGGCGCCGGACACCACTTTCGAAGCGGCCATCCACGCTTCAACAGCAGAGGAGGATCGACCAAATAGGGTAACAAAATGGAATAATAGCATTCATGCATGCCGCTGGACTGACTAGTTACATAACTCGTTATATTCCAGCTTGACCCTTCAGAGTACAAGTTCCGATTAAACCCATTTCATCTTGATCTCCTTTCCTTGATGCATATACGCCTACTGCATAACTCCTCAGGCGCAGCCTGACGGGCCTTCTCCTGGTCCCTTATCCTCTCGACGTGGCAAGTTCTCAATAAATTCATGCACAGCCGGCACATCTGTAAAGAAGTATGCCCTTCCTTTGTGCTGCACCCTAAGTTTGGAATGGTACTGCATAGAGTACTGCAGGCCCCTCTCCCGCAACCTCCTCTTCACTGCCGCGAACGACATGTGAGCCTTCTGGACCGCCGGAGTAAAGTCAGGATAGAAGGATACTCTACTGTTCTCGTACGTGAGATCCCCCAGTTCCCTTGCCCGCCTCAGTATGGTGTCCCTATCGCGGTAATTAAGTACCTTGGCAATGATTGGCCTTGGGTTTTGACCCGGCCTTGGCACCACCTGCGTTACCCTGTGCGCCCTCTCTACTAAAAATTGCGAGGACAGGGCGGGTCCCTGCAGAAAATCCTTCATAAAAGTCTCCATAAACACCTCTAAGTTCTGCTGGGGGACCGATTCTGGGATGCCACCCACCCATACATTGTTCCTACGTGACCTCGCTTTGAGGTCCTCATTTTTAACCCTGACGGCCTTCACCTTTCTTCTCAGTTCCTGCACCACCTGGGCCATCTCACTGCTCGTATCTTTTAGCAACCCAATCCTGGTTTCCACCTCCGAGGTTCTGCTGCTTTCCTTATCGATCCTTTCTTGCATCCTATCCACCTTGTACGTCAGACCATCCAGCTTGGAATTAATGGCAGCAAACCCAGACTGCACCTCGGCCAGGATCAGTCCCAGCTCAGAGGAGGGGGGTTCCTCGGGCCCTTTGATGACTCTGTGATACACTCCGTTTGAGCCATAGTGGCTGCAGGTGTCCCCTTCTCTGTTGCCTCCCAGTCTCTCCGAGGACCCTCCCTATGCGTGAATGGCAACCAAGCTTGCTTCTTGCCACCCATCTCCAGCAATATCCTCCCGGTTGCCAGCCGCCATACACCTTTCTGCTAGAAACTTGTTTCTGCCCCAACAGCGCGCCACTCAGGGCCAGAGCACAGCCAGCCACGAAGCCCCAAGGCTTCCCGTGTCCACCCACCACTCACTGGGTGTCACACCGCCAGCAACCACCGGGAGCTCCAAAAACCAATCACGCACTAAGGTTCACTTCTGATGCATCCAATTGCAGTCCTGGCACTATGTACTTGTCCATCAGCACACCACTGTATAGTCCACAGATCCAAATTCACTGCAATAGTTCAAGCCACATCTCATCCGTGGGTGCCAGTGTTATTGTAGGCCAACTGAAGCCCCGGGGCTTTCATCCACAGCCTCCTCTCCAGCCCGGGACCACCCGGCACCACACTCCTCCGCCACTAGCCTGGAGTGCCACTTCACCGCTCTCCCCCCCCATGCTCAGCGCTGGCCACCCACTGATCCAGAAGATTGGGGGAGGGGGCCTACGGGGGTCCCAGCACTCTCCCCGCCACCGGCTTCTTGCACCGTCCACAGCCTCCTCCTCACCTCCTTGCCCGCCAGGCACACAGTCCCTCTCTCCCAGCTGGGCCGGCCGCGCACAGTCTCTCAGGCCCGAGCTGCGCCAAGTCTTTAGCTGGCCGTCCGCTCCTCCACAGCCGCAGCGGACACCTTGGCTCCGGGGCGCCTCCGGGCTGATGCTCCACGCCCCCGCTCCTTCCCGAGGGCCACGGCCGAGCACCCTCCGCAACCAGGGACGCTCCTCCTCCTCCTCGCCCGTGCAGCAGGGCCCTGCCCACCCCGGGCTCCACGCACCTTCCCGCTGATTCCTGGGCTGTCTCCGCAGCAGGGTACTGGCCGCGGCCGCAGCCACCTCCATGCCACTCCTCCGCGCCCCGCTACCGTGTGGCCACACTGTTGCTACCCGTCCGGCGGCGCACGAGCACTCGGGCACACACACCTCCGAGTCGCGCGGCGCCGCCTGACCCAGGCCTGCCACCACTCCACTACTCTCTGACCGCCTCCTCAGTGCCACACGCCGCTCCACCTCTGCCCCGCCGCATCCACGCCAGCCATCCAAGCTGCGCCAGACGCTGCTTCGGATCTCCTGCAGTTGTTCCCTTAACTTCAACGCCGGACTAGGTCCCGGAGGGTCAGATTATGTCCTCCTCTGCTGCCAGGCTATAAAGCGCTCACATGGAACCCGCCATCTTGGTCATGGGCTCTCTAGCGCCCCCAGATTCCTTCTTCCATCCTACCCACTCAGCCCTATTCGTCCTTTGAGAGCCTAGTATGCAAATTGGTCATCTCTCCTTCCATCCTAACCATCTACGGGCCTCCAGGTGTTTCTTCTCTGTTGCTCTCTGAGTGGGCAGACTTCTGTTACTTCCTACTCTCTACCACCTTCAACATGCTACTCCTAGGTGACTTCAACATCCACTTAGACTCCCCATGCACAGCATCCACCCTCTTCACTGACCTCTGCTCCTCCCTATCCCTCTCCATTCTTCCTTCTGGCCCAACCCATTCTGCTGGACCCACGCTAGATGCTAGATGCCATCATCTACTCCAACCTACCTCTCTCTACTCCCTGGTCACCCCTCTCTCCTGGTATGACCACTCTCTCCTTACCTCCTACCACGGTCCCTATGGCCCTCTGACAACTGCTCATAAAGCTCTGCCACCCTCGTTCACGTACATCCTTCCGATGAAACTAGTGTGTCATGAATCAGCCCTGGAAGGTCTGGGACCGCTGGAAGACTCCATTACGGTCCCGACACATTACCGTCGGAACGTGTTTTAGCAGTCTACTTGCTCACCTACATGGCCACCGCTATGTATATCCGGAAGTCGGGAGATTGCATCGGTGCGTTGCAACCCTGCTTACTGTTAGGTGAGATGCTAGTACCCGCTCTCGGTCGGCATTCTGGCCGCTCTGGGTTCCGTTTCTCTAAAGGCTCCAGCTTGCTCCTTCTTCTCCCCCCTGTGCTGCACGCACACACTCTGCTTTATTCACCTTTTTCTCCGCCGGCCGCTCGGCCTCTGCATGCCATCTCTTTATAGCAGTCCTCTATGTTTCTCCAGTCTCTGTGGATTCTCTTCTCTCCCTCTTCACTTTTGTCAGCTGCAAGGTTCCAGACCTTTTCTACCTTTGGTCTCCGCTCCACTCATCAGTACCATTCTGGCTAATGCATCCTGGTCCTTGTAGTTCATCTTTCCTCCCTGTGCCTGACCATTCTGATCCACCCTTTCTCCAGGAGCCTTTCTACTCAGGAGAATACATCACTCATTCGTTACTGGACACTTTGAACACCGCTTTAGTGACCATTCTGGTATCCACCTTAACCACCCGGCTACAACAAAGGAAACCATGGTTTTTCTGCCTGTCAGCTTTTCCCTAGACTGGGGTTGGCTCCCCCGAGCCCCCACTGCCGGGCTATCTAGCACATTAGGCAAAGTGGCCACCGGGGAGCCCGCCCTTACCTCTTCCAGAAGAAGGGAAAAAAGAAGATAGCACCTCAGAGAGGACAGAAGAGGATCGCGTCCGCTGAAGACTCCTCAGAAACACCAGGTGAGGAGTCAGAGGGAGAGGCTTGCGTAGTCTCCAAGAGTCAACCCGTAGATTCTGAGAGTTTGCAATGCCAAGACAGAACTATGGTAAGCTTGGAACAATACCAAGAACTCGTCGCCACCCTCCAAGGCCTCATGGTTGAAGTACAGACTCTAATGGCAGAAAACGCGGCTCTGTGTCAACAGGCTAATTTCAGGGAAGAACATACGGGTGACCTACCCCCTTTGTCCCTACCTTGTGGCAAGTACGATGGGAACCCTAGAAAGTTGAAGGAGTTTCTCAACACTTGTCTGGTATATTATACTTTGCGCCCACGAGCCTATGAATCGGAGAGAGCCAGGGTAGGCTTTCTCATATCCAATCTGGTGGGGAATGCCCTGGCCTGTGCGACTCCTCTTGTAACCAACGCAGACCCGGCATTGAACGACTCTGCTTTGTTCGTGCAACAGTTTAGGACTCGGTTCGGGAGGCCAGAATGTAATAATGTAACTTCATGGGTCGTCTTGGGCTTCTTACATATACTTTATTACATAGTTACATTAAGCTACATATAAGGATAACCACTGGGTCCCATCACCCAGACTTAACTGACCTAAGGTACAACACTCATACAGCATTCACACATCAACATTCCACATGACATCAAAGGGTCTCTCATTCACAAGGAAGCACTTCACAACACATCTCCTTCCTTTCCAATGATGCACAACCACACGACATTCACCAACAAGCACTTCACAACACACCACCTTCCTTTCCCACACCACACCAACGGACACATCAGAACACATCCCTTTCCTTTTTACAACCACCACTGGCCTGGGAAACACAACACAATACAGGGCACTCATACAGGACATCCACACCATGCATCTTTTTATGGAGAGATGCAGCTCTAAAGAAAATATCTCAGGGACGCTATCCCCATATTGCTGCGCGGCTCTATCCCTACTCTGCTCAGGGACGCTATCCCTACTCTGATGCGGGACGCTATCCCTATACTGGTGCGGGGCGCTACCCCTACTCTGATGAGGGACACTATCCCCACTCTAATCAGGGACGCTATCGCTATACTGGTCCGGGGCGCTACCCCACTCTGCTGCGGGACGCTATCCCTTACTCTGCTGCGGGACGCTATCCCTTACTCTGCTGCGGGACGCTATCCTTACTCTGCTGCGGGGAGCTATCCCTAATCTTCTGCGGGGCGCTATCCTTACTCTGCTGAGGGACGCTATCCCTACTCTGCTGCAGGATGCTATGCCTACTCTGTTGCGGGACGCTATCCCTCCATTGTGGGACACTATCCCAACTCTGCTGCGGGACACTATCCCTACTCATCACTTCACTTCATGTTGAAAGGGAAGCTATCCCTACAGTTCACTTCAGGTTGAAAGGGACACTATGCCTACACTTCACTTCTCATAGAAGGCGCTACCTTCCTATATTTGGAACACTATCCCTATACTTCACTGCTGATTGGAGGCACTACCCTCCTCCATTGGGGATACTATCCCTACTCTTCACTTCACACTTCACTAAAAAGGGAAAGCGCTACCTTCCTCTATTGGGAACGTTATCCCTACACTTTACTTCAACTATCACACTTCTGATATATTTGCATATCACACTTTTCTGGTATATTTGCTCTTCATACCAACCTTCAACAATGGCGACCCACTTCTAAAATAGGACATTTTGAATTTCAATATCTTATTACAGTAAAATCTGCAATTTTAAATCTCTAAAAGTCCATGCCGCCTTCATACAGCCTACTTTTGCTTTATGCACATACCTCTAAACTTCTATAAGTCCATGTTGCACTAGACAACATAACCCTGAAATGCCTCAAAAAGTTACTTCTAACCCACTCAGGCTCTCTTTCTTGCAACTCCGGGCATGTATCATGCACCTGCAACTTTCTCACTTAAGACAATAACTGTATTCTATAAAGTACATAAAAGTCCATTTATAGCTGCAAACCCTCAAGAGGTTAGGCTTCAATCAGTAACTTTTAAACTCCAATACTAGTAGACCACATTTGCATATTTTCACTATCATTTGCATCCTCATAAGAATACAGTATCTTCTTGCATTAACGCAGCCTTAATAACGTGACTCTACTGAAATATAAATCCTCAGTAAAAGTAATAACTTTAAAGGGTACATGCATATGATGACGCCTCATATAATGGCGCTCCTTCTTCATGCCCATCACTTCTTTTAGCCGGGCCTGAGAAAATTTGGGGAAGTTCACCAAATCACCCAAAGTCATGTGGTGTCACTTCGTTCTATGGCGCTTCTGCCAAAACAAAACAATCATTTCTTATTGCCCAAAGGTCCTTCCCATTTATTTCATATATTCATCACGCTGCACCCTGGGGCCCACGCTGGGGCTTTCTCCACTGTACAACCCCCTGGTCACTGCCCTTTGGAGCCTGCTTCAGCTTCAAAATATCACAGTGCAGGTGCTTATCTTCATAACACTGCACCCTGTCTCTGCTTCACACTTCACACATTTGGGGCCTGCTTCGCTATTGGGGCTTCACTTCCCCAGTCACTTTGCTGCAACTTCTACTTCAAGCTTCAACACTTCTCTTTGGGGCCTGCTTTACTATTTGGGGCTTCACTTCAAGACTTAACCCATCTGCTTGTGTGCTGGGCTGCCCATTCCACTTTACTTGTGCCCTGAGCCTGTGCTGGGGTTTTCTTTACTTCTCAACCCCTCTGCTTCTGCACTGGGTTGCCCCTTCTTCTTTATTTGAGCCCTGGGCCTACGCTTTCTTTACTTCTGTGCCCCTTGTGCTCTGCACCCCTGGGTGATGGGACTTACTTCTGATCGCTGGGGGCAGTGGTTCCTTGCCTTCCTCTGCTGCTCCACCCTCAGCAGTCTTCTTCTTTGTGCAGGTTATTTGTTTCAGTAATCCTCGTCGCCAGTGTAATAATGTAACTTCAGGGGTCTTTACATATACTTTATTACATAGTTACATTAAGCTACAAATAAGGATAACCATTGGGTCCCATCACCCAGGCTTAACTGACCTCAGGTAGAACACTCATACAGCATTCACACATCAACATTCCACATGACATCACAGGGTCTATCATTCACAAGCAAGCACTTCACAACACATCTCCTTCCTTTCCAATGACGCCCAACCACAAGACATTCACCAACAAGCACTTCACAACACGGAAGTCCAGTACTCCTCATACGAGAGTTTGTTAGACATTTGCCAAGGGGCATCGGATGTCCAGACTTATGTTTCCTGTTTTTAGAAGGTAGCTGCCGAGGCCGGATGGCCAAATTCGGCTCAGCAGACACTGTTCAGTCGAGGCCTACATGAGGACATTAAGGATGAACGTAGCACAACCTACGACATTCCAGGATTTGGTTACCCTGTCCTTTCAGATTGAGTTCCAGAAGATGGAGCGAAAGGCAGAAAAGAGAAGGACCAAGTTCTGTCTCCCCTTTCCTTCCAATGTTACCCCTGTGCCCGATAGACCTCCTTCAGACGAGCCAATGCAGATCAGAACTGCTAGGGGTCCACTAACCATAGCGGAACGCAAGAGGCAGAAAGATCTAGGCCTTTGCATGTATTGCGGCTTGGATAAACATCTGCTGAGAAACTGTCCTGAAGTTCCACCACAGAGACAGGGAAACGACAGGCCCAACCTTGACCAGGGACAAGGAAGGGGATCGGCACACTAGTCCCTGTGATACCACCCAACCTCAAGCTTCTGACATTGATAACCGTCTCATGGTCTTCAAGGTACTCCTAAAATGGGACAGGGGTCCATCCATTGAAAGCCTAGCCATGCTCGATTGCGGAGCCATCAGCAACTTCATGGACGATGCCTGGGCTAAGGAGCATCAGACCTTGAGATGCGATAAGCCCAAACCCATACCAGTTGAAGGTGTCAACGGAACACCTTTCAAATTGGGACCTATTGTTCAAGAAACCTTGGGAGTACATTTAGTCATCACATTCGATCTCATAAGAGCCGCCCACTTCCCCATCATCCTGGGTATCCCTTGGCTCAGGCGACATAACCAGAGCATTGACTGGGAGTTAAACACAGTTTATTTTCAGTCCCAGTGTTGCCTTCCTCACTGCCTATGTCTGTGATCAGAACAGCCTCAAGTAGGCATTACTGTACCACTCCCCAATTCAGGGGTTAACTCTGTTCAACCACAGTTCGAGGGATTCAGGGACGTCTTTGCTGATGTACAGCCCAGGAGTACCCCCTCACCACAAGGAAGATTGCAAGATAGAACTCCCACCGGAGTCCACAGTTCCTTTTGGGAGGATGTTTCCACTGTCCTTACCGGAGAAGACGGCACTGAAGAAATATCTTGAGATAAACTTCCAGAACAATTTGATTAGTGAGTCTACTTCCTCTGTGGGTGCTTCTCTCTTTTTCATTCTGAAGAAAGGGACAACAGAGCTCCGGCCCTGCATAGACTATCAGGGGCTGAATAGTCTTACCATCAGGGATCGATATCCCATGCCCCTCATGAAGGACATTCTTGAAGCTGTACAGGGGGCCAGTGTTTTCACAAAACCCGACCTACGGTGGGCCTACCACCTCCTCAAAATTAGAGAAGGGGGATGAGTGGAAGATGGCCTTTCGAACACCCATAGGCCACTTTGAATATCAGGTCATGCTGTTCGGCTTGGTGAATGCCCCAGCACAATTCCAACAATTCATGGACAAGATATTCACAGATCTCCTCTTCTCTTCAGACATCCTGGTCTTCTCATCCACGCTTACTGAACATCGAAGACATGTCTCCGAGGTCCTTCTTCGTCTAAGCAATCATCAATTACTGGCCAAACCAGAGAAATGTGTATTTGAGGTATCCACAGTCCTGTATCTCGGATTGATCCTTTCTGCAGGAGGAGTCCAAATGGATCCTAGCAAGATCAAGACCATATTACAATGGCCAGTTCCAGGATCAATCAAGGACATACAACGGTTCCTGGGGTTGGCAAACCTTCATAGAAAGTTTATTCCCCATTTCTCTGAAATCGTTCTACCCATTACTTCTTTACTCAAGAAAGGGGTACAGTTTGTCTGGGACAGCAAGGCAGAAGGAGTATTCCAGGATCTCAAGAAGGCCTTTGTATCTGCACCCATCCTAAGGCAACCTGACCAGTCCATTCTGTTTGTGGTAGAAGCCGATGCCTCTGTAGGTGTGTTAGGAGCAGCTTTGTTGCAGAAAATGGAAGGCGGCTTGGAACACCCCATTGCCTATTACTCCAGAACACTCAATCCCAGCTAAAGGAACTACTCAGTTCTAGAAAAGGAGCTTCATGCTATAAGACAGGCATGTGAGGAATGGTCCCATCTACTCCAAGGTGCTTCCTATTCTTTTCAGGTTTGCACAGACCATTGAAACCTGCACATCCTGCAACAAATGGAATGTCGCAATGCCAGACATGCCCGGTGGGCCTACTACTTTTCACAATTCGATTTCACGATCGCTTATCTACCAGGTCAGGGAAACATCCTTGCAGATGCCTTATTCCGCAGTCTAGGAAAAGACACAGGACAGTACCAGGGGCATGAGAAAATTCTAGCGGGGAAGAGGTTTGTCAGAGAAGTGAAAACCTTTCTTCAACAGGTTAAACAAGCTATCAAACATCAGGCACCTCATCCCATTTAGCCTCTGTGCTTAAAAGGAGGACTACTATTTAGAAAGGTCGCTTTGTTTCTACCCACCAAGGACCTGCAAACCCAGGCGTTGTTGTGGTGTCACAATCTCTGCGCAGCAGGCCATAAGGGCCAGGCAGCCACCCTGGATTTGACATCTCGCCATTTCTGGTGGACAACTATATCTAATTACGCTAGGAATTATGTCTCTACATGTTCCACTTGTGCCCAAAATAAATATCCCACAACTAGACCACTAGGTCTCTTGCAGTAAGAATCAACTCCATCGGGGCCATGGCAACACATTTCAACAGACTTTATAGTCGACCTTCCCCTTTCACTGCAATCATGGTAAAAGTGGACTTGTTTAGCAAACTCGCCCACTTCACTCCCTTAAAGGTTTGTCGTCAGTTTCAGTGACAGCTGAAGTCTTTCTGGGGGATGTGGTCAGATTACACAGGCTTCCCCTAACCATATTATATGACAGAGGGACGCAATTTACCTCAAAATTCAGGACAACCCTTTGCAAGTAATTGAACATCATCCATTGTGCAATCTCTTCAGGCTTCATTCTAGAGAGTAATGGGCAGACTGAGAGGCTTAATGCAATGTTCGAGCAGTACTTGAGATGTTTCTGTAACCAAGAACAAAGCAACTGGTTGGGTCTCCTACCTCTGGCAGAGGTTGCATATAACACCACCAAGCACTCAGCCATTGGCATGAGTCCATTCCTTTGCACATATGGAATCAACCCATGGCATATTCCCTTGTCTGGCATACACTCCTTAAGTGTGCCAACGGTGGACTACTTCTGGAAATGCTCAAGAACACTCACACGGAGGCACAGCGAAACCTCCAGGTCTGCCAACAGAACAACAAGAAGTGGGCAGATAAAGGAAGAAGACTCATTCATTACTGGACACTTTGAACACCGCTTTAGTGACCACCCTGTTATCCACCTTAACCACCTGGCTACAACAAAGGAAACCAAGTTTCTTCTGCCTGTTAGCTTTTCCCCTTGACTGGGGTTGGCTCTACAGAGCCCCGACTGCCGGGCTATCTTGCACATTAGGCAAAGTGGCCTGTGGGGGAGCCCGCCCTTACCTCTTCCAGAAGAAGGGGAAAAAGAAGACAGCACCTCGGAGAGGACAGAAGAAAATCGCATCCGCTGAAGACTCCTCAGAAACACCAGGTGAGGAATCAGAGGGAGAGGGTTGCGTAGTCTCCAAGCATCAACCAGTAGATTCTGAGAGAGTGTCAGCTGCTGCCTTCTCATCCACCTTCATTCCCCCTTGCCCACCCAACACAGACTCTACCACTGATTCTGCCCTCAGCAACCTCTAATTGTCCTTTACCAACACCCTTGACTGTTACGCTAACCTGATATCCACGGGGACGCCTGTATTCCCTGGTTGCCGGATTCCCCCCGGATGTACTCAATTCGGGATGATGTCTTCTATGGCAGGTTGCCTTGTTATGATGTCTGGCGTGCTCTCCGTCCTGCTTTATGCGCATCGGCGCGTAGTTTCATCGGGTTGAATCGACCGAGTTAACTTCACTGATGCCAACCCATTCAAGTGTCTTTAAAGAGGTAAGTTCGATTATAGTAGTCTTGGAGGGCCTTTGCTTTCTTTCTGGCTATTAATGTCTTTCCCTTATTGTTTCCCACTTAGGTATGCGGAGGTTCGCTGGGTGCGCTGCTTGGGTTCGGCTCCTGCCGGGATTTATGGACGCGGAGCGTATGAAGAAAGGTAGGTTCAGCGTGAAGTGCGGCACGCTAATGTCTTTTTGGGCTAACCTGTATTCTTTGTTCCTTTTCAGGTTACGATGGTCTTTCTGGACGTGCTTTGATTTCCGGAGCAGACCCGGCCAAGTTATGCCCAGCCAGGTGAGGAGATTTTGGTTGCTGCTGTGATTGCCGTGAGTAACCTGTTTAACATTGTCCCTTTTTCTCTCCTCCCCAGGTGCTTCGTTCCGGTGCGAGCGCAATGTCCAGAAGTTGCTGCCAACGGGATGGAAGACCGTGAGCAGCTGGGGTCGAAGGATGGAAGACTGCAGGTAAGCTGGAACTGCTAATGATGTTATTTTGTCTCCTCTGCAGGTCCGCGATTCCAGGAACGCCGGGTGCTGGTTTCTGAACACAGCGAGCGTTACGCTGCTGGCTGCAGAATAACGTGAAGCACGTTCTTTAGCTTGGGTGTGGTTTATATAGCCTACCCTGTAAAGTAGTCCAGGTAAAGTAGTATGGGCTACCATACCCTAAAACACTGCACTGCACAGTCTGATTCTTACGGACTAGACTGTGTGGGTGCCTCCATGTTGGCTGCAGGCCTCCACATAAAAAGTAGTCCCTTCAAATCCCATTCCAAAATGCAAGGCCCTTGTGGTCCCAAATGAACCCCGAGCCCTAACCCCACCTGGCATGTGTCCATGCCAGTGGGGTTCTGGGTCACGGGTCGTGACATTGACATCCTTGCCCCAGTCATGAGGATCTGCCTAAAACCTGCCTCCAAGCGTAACACCTGGTACGACTCTGAACTTGCAGACCAAAAATGTAAGTGCAGGGCTGCAGAACGGAAGTGGCAAACTGGCCTGCCGCCTGCTCCAAAGGAACTACAGACTCTCTATCCGTGTGCAAAAAAAAAGAGCCCACATTCAGGCACGAGTATCAGGCGCTTCCAACAACACAGCTGAACTCTTCAAAATCTGCAGGTAACTTGCCAATTCGTCAGCAGTATCCTCTGCCCTACTCCATCCTAGGTGTCACAACTGAACTTAAGGGAGGAGGATTTCAATCCCCTCTCCCGAACCACAGAAGCCGAATGGATCTACCCCTCCCACCGTGGTTGGCACGGGCGCCTGGATGTTCGAATTGCAGGTAGCCACGTGGCAGCCAATGGGGGGAAGAAGGAGTTAGGGGACGGGGATGGACAAATAAAGGGAAGGAAGGGAAGACAACAAGACATAAACAGCAAAAGACCCCTACAATTCCTGACTTGATAGCGTAATACTCCTACAACCTGACCTGACTTTCTTCAGAAATTAGTAGAACATAACCTAACCTTCATATCATACATAACTCACTATACATGACCTCCTGTATGTTAGCAACCATGACATGCCACAATACACAGATAATGAGCAGAGAACACTGAGACACACACATGCCTCACAAACATGGATTAACACAAAAACACTGCACATAGAACGGCGCTCTTCTCCATGTGGAAAAGCAATGTGACTGGAAATGCAGATTAGTAGGGTTGTTTTTTCCTCTGTATTTAGAACGTGAAGAAAGCAATGTGCATGTGACCAGACCGGCGTTTATTTGCCAAAACTCTTTATCACATTAGACCTAGACAGATAGAAGCACCCATATATGTATTATGAGAGCGCACTTAACTCATGGTCCGGACGTTTCCTTGTTACGTCCGGACATGAAAGAATGAAGCGTCTGCTTTCGCTCCGTGTCACCGCCGCAGCCCAGCAAGAACAAACACATGAATACTTAACTGATGGTCCGGGAGCCTCCTGCGGCTGACACGGACCTGTAGTACTTGAGCAGATTAGGGAGCGTTCACCGCCGCAGCCCGTGGTATGAAGATGCCTGGATGCATAGCCAGCATGACTTCTTCACGCTGCCCGCCTACACCTCTCGTGTTGCTGCTCCGCTACAGCCGCCCGTGCCCGTGCTCCCCCACCTTGTGCTGAGGAGCCTCCCGTCTCTTTTTATCTGCATACATCTTATATTGAGTTTTTTGCATATTCAAGATTATCTTGCGCCTTCTGTCTGTTGGTTAGAAGCAATTGTTTTCTGTTTTGGAGTATTGGAAGGTTTTCAACATCTGGTAGCTGCTCCGGTAACATTTCCTGTACCTGCTCATACAAGCACTAATTGGGAGCCATTCCCAGGGAAGCATGTTCAGCATTATTATAGGTGAATTCAGCTAACCATAATGCTTGAACCCACAACTCCATTCCTTCATGTAAATAACAGCGCAAGTATTGCTCAAGCGTCTGATTAACTCTTTCAGTTTGTCCATCGGTCTGGGGATGATAACTAGTGGACAGGGCACAATTGATTCCTAGCATCTGACAGAAAGCGCGCCAAAACTTTGATGTTATCAGGCTCGGGCTGTAATGGTTCCAATTCCTGATCCCCCTGCTCCCAATCCTCCTCCTCACCTGGTTTGGATTCCGGTCTTGCTCCGAACCTCTTCCTCCACAGTGTTTTTTCTTTGCTGTGCAGATAAGGCCGGCCGCGAGAGGAAGCCACCCTGAACCCGTTATTAGGAGGTCCAGGAGGGGCACTCCTTCCGCAGCAGGCCAGTCCGGGGAAAAAGCCTTATGGCATAAAAAACCCCTGTCTTGTTGGATGGTAGAGGAGTACTGCAGGAATCCGAGGGTTCCGGTGGAGTAGTTCCTTGGTCGTTCCAGCGGACGTGCACTGGGCAGTATAAAGTACGTTGAAGTCATACAGCAAATAAATGCGGAGATAAGATGGGAGAGTAGACAGAAGAAGAGAGAGGAGCACTAGAACAACATTAGCAAGGCGGAAGCAGGAAGGGTGGAAGGGAAGCAAGAGCTAGAGGAAAAACAGCGTGTTAACCCGAAAGCCTAAACGCGAAGGGTTGCAACGCGTCGGCTTCCGGGTTGAACGCAAAGAAATAGGCTGCGACGGCGTACTCCAAAAAAACTAGACCGTCACAGTACGGTGGATGGGAACGTGGCGGCAATATCAATGGCGGCTCATGCGCCAACGGGGCCACAACCGCCAGCTTCCTCGGTTCGTGACAGTATACCCCCCTCCCAAACCTATACCACCAGGTTTACCCGGATGGAGTCTATGGAAGCGTCGGGTGAGTATAGGAGCATGAATGTGGGAGACAGGCTCCCAGGAATCCTCCGAACGTGGATAACCTTTCCAAGACACCAGATACTCCAGTCGGCCCTTTCTGTATCTGGAATCTATTATGGCCGATACCTCATACTCTTCTGGGGAGGATGGCACTAAATCTGGTATCCCTTTCTGTGTAATAGAAGGGGTGTCCGGATCTACCGGACGAAGGAGGGAGGAATGAAATACTGGGTGTATGCGATGCATACTTTTGGGAAGCAGCAGTTTATATGACACGGGGTTAACCCTCTTAGCAATCTTGAAAGGTCCCAAATACCTAGGAGATAATTTGGATGGGTGGAGCCACCGAGGGAGGAACTTAGTAGATAGCCATACTCTATCCCCTTCCTTCCAATCGGGACAGGGGGTACGAGAACGATCCGCCTGTTCCTTGTATCTCCTTCGAGATAAAAGTAAGTTCTGCTGAGCCACCTGGTGGGCTAAGGTTATGTCAGCCAAAAAGGATTCTATAGTTGGAATGGTGGAAGGGGGATTATGAACAGGAAGTATGCCACGAGGATGTAATCCATAAGTACAGAAAAAAGGGCTAAGGCCCGTGGCAGTATGTATGGCATTATTATAAGCGAATTCTGCTGTTGATAATAAGGCAACCCAGTTATCCTGCAAGCTATTAGTATAACACCTGAGATATTGTTCCAGAGAGGCATTGAGTCTTTCGGTTTGGCCATTCGTTTGAGGGTGGAAACCAGAGGAGAGGGCCCGCTCAATACCTAATCGCTGACATAAGGCCCCCCAGAAACGAGAAGTAAACTGGCTCCCCCGATCGGATATTATCTTGTCTGGCAGTCCGTGTAACCTAAATATTTCCTTGAGAAACACTTCTGCCATCACCGATGCAGATGGGACTCCTGGAAGCGGAGTGAAGTGAGCCAGTTTCGAGAAAGAATCCACCGTAACCATCAAACAAGAGAACCCCTGGGACGAAGGTAAGTCGACTATGAAGTCTGTTGAAACCTGAGACCATGGACGAACAGGCGCCTCTGCTTGCACTAGCAAGCCGTAGGGTTTGTGAGTGGAATATTTACTCTTGGCACAAACCTGACAGGTACGGCAATATTTCTTAACGTCTTGAGTGAGAGAGGGCCAAAAGAAAGAACGGGATATCAGGTCAATGGTACCTCGTATGCCTCTGTGCCCAGAAATAGCATGGTCATGACCCCATACCAGGATCTTTTGTTGGAAAGGCTTGGAAGGGATGCATAATCTTCGGTCAATGAATAAAAGACCCTCAGACCATCTAGCAAGTCTCCGCAGGTTGAGAGGCAGCCTATTTTCCAGCTCCGGGGTAGTAATCGCTTTGACATCCTGGAGGAAGGAGGTAATGACTCCCACCAACCGGTTACGGGGAAACATGTACTCTAACGGTGGAGCCAACTGAGTGGCAGGTGAGTCTCTCCTGGACAGGGCATCTGCTAGACTGTTTTGGGTGCCAGGAATATATGTGATGGAGAAGTCATATTGGCTAAAGAAATGGGCCCAGCGTGCCTGTCTGGAATTGACACATTCCATGTTCCTGAGTACCTGTAAGTTCTTATGGTCGGTGCGCAGTATAACCCGATGGGCACTTCCTTGTAACAGATGTCTCCATTCTTCACACGCTGTCTTGAGGGCCAACAATTCCTTTTCTATCACTGAGTAATTTCTTTGGCTTGCTGACAGGGTCTTTGAGAGATAGGCCACAGGGTGTTCTTCTCCATCCTTGGATTGTAAAAGTACGGCTCCCAAAGCGTTTGCAGAGGCATCAGCTTCTACTATAAAAGGTTGGGTCTGGTCTGGCTGAAGCAAGACAGGGGCAGTACAGAACATCTTCTTCAAACTCTGGAAAGCTAGGTGGGCTTGGACAGTCCATGCAAAGTTTCTGGCCTCTTTCTTGAGCAGAGCTGTGATTGGTAGAACAACTTGGGAAAATTTACCGATAAACTTCCTGTAAAAATTTGCCAGACCCAAAAACCTTTGTACATCCTTCTGGGAGGATGGAGCGGGCCATTCCAAGATGGCCGTCACCTTCCTGGGATCCATCGATATGCCTTCTTGGGAGAGGATGTAACCTAAGTAAGGGACAGAGGAGGTCCTGAATACACACTTCTCGGGTTTGACCAGGAGGTGTTGGGATTGAAGACGTAGAAGGACCATCTTCAAATGCCGGGCATGTTCTTGGGGAGACGGTGAAAATACCAAGATGTCATCGAGGTAGACTATAGTGTTCACATACAACAGATCGGAAAACAGGCGGTCCATAAACCGTTGAAAAATTGCCGGGGCATTGACCAACCCGAAAGGCATGACCTTGTACTCAAATAAACCAAAGGGGGTCCTGAAAGCGGTCTTCCATTCATCCCCTGTTCTTATGCGTAGAAGATGGTAGGCACTCCGTAGATCTAATTTCGAAAAGATGGTGGCTCCTTGAACGGCCTCCAAAATGTCGGAAATTAAGGGCATGGGATAGCGGTCACGAACGGTGACCCTATTAAGGCCCCTATAATCTATACAAGGCCGTAGCTCAGCTGAATCCCGTTTCGGTATGAAAAAAAGCGGGGCTCCGGCTGGGGATTTCGAAGGCTGGATGAGCCCATTGGTAAGATGAGAATCCAGGTAGGTGCGTAGGACCTTCTTTTCTGTGATGGATAAAGAAAACATGCGGCCGAAGGGCACCAATGCATCTGGTACCAACTCTATGGCACAATCCTCCGGACGATGTGGGGGTAATTCCAAAACCGGATTGTTACTAAATACTTCCCGGAATTCAGCCAACTCAGTGGGTATACTACAAATGTCACATACTTCCTTGCGTTCGGAAGTCAAAATCTGCACCGTCTCTTTTGGAATACGTGACAAACAACTCTGTCTACAGTATTCCGACTCAAAGGCCATGGTGTTTCGGGTCCAATCGATGGCTGGATTGTGTTTCCTAAGCCAGGGGATACCCAGGATGATGGGGAAATGGGCGGCCCGAATGAGATCGAACTGTAATTGTTCCATGTGTTGGAGTATAAGTACCTTGAGAAGTTCAGTAGAGTGGGTTATGGGACCTGAAGACAAGGGTGATCCGTCCACACTTTCCACTTTTTGTATGTCTTCACGTTTCTGTAGGGTGAGTCCTTGTTGGTGTGCCCACTGGGTGTCCATGAACACGCCTGCGGCACCGCTATCCAAAAGGGCCATGGTATGAAGTACTGAGGTGGGAGTTTCCAGTCGGATGGCCACTATCATGAGACGCGAGTCCATGGTGTCTGGGGGTGAAGAGATGGTTACCGTAACATAGGGACTTGGGGTTAGACCTCGGAGACTCGTCCCCATTAGTTCCGAGGTAGGTCGTTTCCCGTCTTCCTAGGGGGTACATCCGGACAGCTACGAAGCAGGTGTGTATTTGAACCACAATACATACAGAGGCCCGACTCTCTTCGTCTTCTTCTCTCATCTGAAGTTAAGGGCGCTCGAGCCGCCCCTATCTGCATTGGTTCTTCCCTTTGACTTCGGGATGGCAACATAGGCAGGGAGGAGGCACCAGGAGTGTGGGGCACGGGAGGCTTATGCTTTCTTCGTTCCACCCTTCGTTCATTCAGCCGGTAGTCGATCTGGAGTACAAGAGACATCAGATCCGACAGGGTGGTAGGTCGGACTATGCGGGCTAGTTCGTCCTTGATCTCC
Source organism: Ambystoma mexicanum (assembly GCF_040938575.1). NCBI lineage: Eukaryota > Metazoa > Chordata > Amphibia > Caudata > Ambystomatidae > Ambystoma > Ambystoma mexicanum. The sequence continues at coordinate 12,585,711 of NC_090925.1, read as the reverse complement.
TCCTTGAGACCACGACGAAATATGGTATATTGAGCCCGTTCTGGCCAACCTGCTTCAGTAGCAAGTCTCTTGAAAGTTGAAATGTACGTAAGTAGATCACTAGAGCCTTGTTGGACGTCTAGGAGTTCTTCTGCGGCTACATGCGTGATCTCGGTCTGCTCAAAGGTTTGTCTAAGCCGAATCAAGAAAGCCCCATAATCATGGGTGACGGGATCATTGTTTAAGACTTGCGGGGTTGCCCAGGCTAGGGCATTTCCAGTCATGTTGGATACCATAAATCCGACTTTGGTATGATCTGAAGAAAAGGTCTGGGGGCGGAATGCAAAATAAATGGAGCATGCTTCCATAAATTCTTTTAACTTCTTGGGGTTCCCGTCATATTTGCCTGAAGACAGGATCATAGGGGATAAGTCCATCTCACGCGTCTCTCGTGTAACGATCATCTGTCTTAAGGCAGTGTTGTCCGCTTTAACATTTTGCAGTTCAACATTCATAGCCTGAACCGCATTAACGAGTTCTTGGATCTGTTCGGGAGTGGCCATTGCTACACTCTGGCGTTGCAAACTATCAGGCTCGGGCTGTAATGGTTCCAATTCCTGATCCCCCTGTTCCCAATCCTCCTCCTCACCTGGTTTGGATCCCGGTCTTGCTCCGAACCTCTTCCTCCACAGTGTTTTTTCTTTGCTGTGCAGATAAGGCCGGCCGCGAGAGGAAGCCACCCTGAACCCGTTATTAGGAGGTCCAGGAGGGGCACTCCTTCCGCAGCAGGCCAGTCCGGGGAAAAAGCCTTATGGCATAAAAAACCCCTGTCTTGTTGGATGGTAGAGGAGTACTGCAGGAATCCGAGGGTTCCGGTGGAGTAGTTCCTTGGTCGTTCCAGCGGACGTGCACTGGGCAGTATAAAGTACGTTGAAGTCATACAGCAAATAAATGCGGAGATAAGATGGGAGAGTAGACAGAAGAAGAGAGAGGAGCACTAGAACAACATTAGCAAGGCGGAAGCAGGAAGGGTGGAAGGGAAGCAAGAGCTAGAGGAAAAACAGCGTGTTAACCCGAAAGCCTAAACGCGAAGGGTTGCAACGCGTCGGCTTCCGGGTTGAACGCAAAGAAATAGGCTGCGACGGCGTACTCCAAAAAAACTAGACCGTCACAGTACGGTGGATGGGAACGTGGCGGCAATATCAATGGCGGCTCATGCGCCAACGGGGCCACAACCGCCAGCTTCCTCGGTTCGTGACAGATGTAAACTGCGGTCACCTATCAAAAACAATAGTTCATGGTAGTCCATGAAGTCGAACCACATGCTGCAAAAACAATTCCGCCAATTCCCCTGCTCCTGGAATGCCTCTACAAGGCACAAAGTGAGCCAGTTTAGATAAGTAATCCACTACCACCCATATCGTATCATACTGATAATCCGGTGGTAAGTCTGTGATAAAGTCCATTGATATGTGTGCCCATATTCTGGTGGGAGTGGGCAATGGTTTAAGTAGACCTGACTTCTTGGTGTGCTCAGCTTTACTTTGTATGCATGTTTCACATTCCTGCACGTACCTGGTTACCTCTTGTCTCAAATTTGGCCACCAAAAGTATCTTTCCACTAGAGTCTGTGTCTTTTTACTCCCTGAATGTCCAGCCAAAGGAGAATTATGGCACAAATGCATAGCCTTCTTTTGGAGTTCCAAAGTAGGCAAATACAATCTTCCATCGTAGTAAGGGAGATTCTCTTTAAATGTTTCCAAAAGATTTTTCACTCCCCAACTCTGATTGTTTTGATTCCTCATTGCCTGTTTCACCTGCTTCATGAACTTGGAGACCACGGCCCCTACCACCCTCTCTGCCGGAATTATAGATTTTGTTTCCGATACCATGTTGTCCATATTTTGTTGACGTGATAAGGCATCCGCCTTTCCATTTCTTTTTCCCAGCCGGAAGGCCACCACAAAATCAAACTCGTTGAAGAATTGAGACACCGTAATTGTCTAGAACTCAATGTGTGAGCCGTTTTGAAGTACTGTAGGTTTTTATGGTCTGTCACTACCAACACCTGATGCTTAGCTCCCAGTAGATAATGTCTCCATTCCAAGAAGGCTGCCCTGATAGCTAATAATTCTTTATCAGTGATGGAATGGAGTGAGCTTTCGTGAATAGTAGGCTACTGGATGCCAACTCCCTTCTGGATCCTTCTGAGATAATACCGCACCTACTGCCACATTGGACGCATCAGTTTCTACTTGAAACGTCCTATCCGAGTCTGGATGTCGTAATACTGGAGCTGAGGTAAATGCCATTTTTAGTTCTTGAAAAGCTTTTTCCGCCCCCACATCCCAACAAAAACTTGTTGCCTTTCTTAATAATTTTGTTATAGGTGCCACAATCTGAGAACAATTAGTAATGAATCATCTATAGAAATTGGCGAAACCCAAAAAAGATTGAATATCTTTAATACACTGGGGTTTGGGCCAATCCAGGACTGCTTGCACCTTGCTTTTGTCCATAACTATCCCCTCCGGGGTCAATAAGAAGCCAAAAACTCCACTCTTTTCACATGAAAGGCAAATATTTCCAATTTCACATACAACTGATGTTCTTGTAATTTCTTTAACACTGCCCTTACATGGCTCACATGCTGCTCTTGTGATTTGGAATAAATTAGAATGTCATCAATATATACAATAACTGTCATGATCTCTGCTTCCAAAAGATCAGGACTTGCCCGACTCCCTTGGAAGCAGACCCATAACCCCGGTTCCGAGTGCCAGCCAGTCCCAATTGGGACCTTTTGGACCCTGTCCTGGTGCCAGTGGCACCAGGCTCATAAAGATGCCCAGTCCCAGCGCTGTAAGCGCCGGGCTCATAATGCTTGGGTGGACTTACCTGCAGCAGACCATGCTGCTTACTTACCTGCCAGTTGAGCCCCTGATCCTCTTCTGTTTGGGACTACTTTTCCTGTTGGGTGGGGCAGGAGCCACTCCCTAGGTTCAGAACACTGGAACTCTTCTGGAAAGCAGGAACTCTTTTCTTACCTAGGCGAGGCTGTGGAAGGAGACACCTAAGCACTACAGGAGGCTATTTAAACCACACCCGATGGATGAATCTTGCTTTGCGTTATTCTGCATTCTCTGCAGCAGAACGCTCATCGTGTTTTCTGCTTCTGATCCTGGGTCTAATGGAACAAAGGCTTACCATCCTAGAATCCAGTCTTCAGCAGCACCTGTAAAGACAAAGAAAGAACAGGTTAGCACTACGGTCTTCAGTGGCAGCGCATCTCTTACCTGGTCCATCGGCTGTCACCAACGCCTCGCGCTGCATTCCGGCATCTGAAAGACAAAGGCTTACCTACTCTTCGCATGCTCCGGAGGTCTTCGCACTGCATTCCGGCATCTGAAAGACAAAAGCTTACCAGCTCTTCGCACGCTCCGGAGGCCTTCGGCGCTGCATCCCGCATCTGAAAGACAAAAGAAGGTGCGTTTAAAGACATTGGGCAACTTTATTACTCACGTGCCCTTACTCCTTCCCACGCCGAATCCAGTGGGTATTCCAGCACCCTTCAGCTTCTCTAAAGCTCCGAACTTGTACCTGCAAGATAAAAGGGACAGTTAGTGCGCATCGTGAAGCAGGCTACAAGCGCTTACTTACGTGCTTCCAGGCGCTTATATTCCTCACGCGAGTTCGATCCTCAACTCTCATCAGCCCGCCATCCGCCATCGCCAGAACCCTGCAAAACAAGAGATATCATTACAAAAAACTTTTAAGACATTTGAAGTGCCCAGAACTTACCGTTCGTGCAGTTAACGACGGACAGCAGTCCTCTGAGGTCAAGAGGCCTGCACCCTTATCCAGTGAAGAAACTGGTTACGGCACCCTGCCCCGAGGCAGATGGAGAGCGCGGCGTTCACTTACCTAAGGTGAGGGCGTTAACCTTTGGGGTTCTACAGGAGAAGAGAAAGGGAAGAGGAGAGAGGCACCCAATAACCCCAGTTCATTAATCCCATATTTTCTATCTGCAGACATCTTAGTCTTCGAGTTAGACATACAGGGCACAGAGGCCCAGCCCAAAGAGCCAACCGTGTTGTACACATCACCTTTGAAGATACGGCATTCACCCAGTCAAGACCGGCGCCTCTGCGGGAATCAGGTGAGCTTTACAATAACAAAGATGTCCAAAAACTCACTCAATACCTCCTGCATAAAAAATTGAAATGCCGCAGGAGCATTACATAAGCCAAAAGGCATAACCAAATATTCAAATAATCCAAACTTAGTTCTAAATACAGTTTTCCACTCATCACCTTCCTTGACACGAATCAAATGATATGCTCCACATAAATCAAGTTTTTTGTACACCACTGCTGTTTTCACTTGACCCAGCAGTCCAGAAATTAAAGGGAGTGGATATCTGTTCTTTACTGTCACCTTGTTTAATGCATGATAATCAATACATGTCCTCAACGTACCTTCTTTTTTAGGCACAAAAAACAATGGGGATGAGACTGGTGATGTGGAATGTCGAATGAATCATTTCTTTAGCATATCATCCAAATATTCTCGCAGATGTTGGTTTTCAGTTTCCGTTAATGCATATATTCTGGTACATGGCAATTTAGCCCCGGGTTCTAACTCTATGACACAGTCATATAGTCTATGGGGAGGCAATTGTTCCGCTCCTCCTTTGTCAAACACATTCACAAACTCTTGATATTGAGCCGGAACCTGTAACCCCACAGCCCCCACCACTTGCACTGCCCGTGGCTGATCTGCCAAAAACAATGCAGGGCTCACCTCCTCCTCAATGTGACCAATGCATTCTGGATTCTCAAAAAAAATCTCTCTAGCCATCCAATCAATTCCTGGATTATGCTGAGTCAACCAAGGAATTCCTAAAATAAGACCAAACTGGGGAGCTGCAATTAAATCCAATACAATGTCCTCCACATGTCCAGACTGACACCTCATTTCTATGGGTTGAGTTTGCTGACAAATGGGTCCTGAAATTAAAGGCGACCCATCCACCGACTGCACCCCTTCAACCTGAGTCTTTTTCTCAATGGCAACCCCAGTATTTTGGCCAAATCAATATCAATAAAGTTTCCAGTTGCCCCTGAATCTATCATGGCTGACACCATCTGTTTTGTACAAGCAAAAAATAAAGTTACCAGAATATACAAATGAGAATTACCTTTTCGTGAAGTATTTGCTACCCAAGTGGGGAACTTTTCTACCACTGAGCCTGACACCTGTGTTCCCCCTAAGACCGGCCCAATCCTTTTCCCAACTCGCCTTTGCTCTTATCTCCACCACCCATCTTCTTGGGGGTATTTGGACAAGTACGAATATAATGTCCAGGTTGACCACAATACAAACACAAACTATTAACCTACCTCTGCTCCTTTTCTATAGCCGATAATGGTCCCCTCACCCCTCCAATCTGCATAGGTTCACCTTCACCGTTTCTGTTCACCCTTCCTCTATCCAATCGTACAAAGGGTACCACCTCTGGTTTTTTCCTATCTCCCTTTCGTTCATTCATCCAATGATCCAACCTTAATGCTAAATCAATCATAGCTGTACATGTGTCGGGCTGCGGCTCCACCTGCGCCATAGCGTCTTTTAATTCTTCTTTCAATCCCTGATAGAATAAAACTGTCTGTTTATTTTCTGGCCAATCTGTCTATTGAAGTGTGACACATAAGAAACCAAATCTCTGGTACCCTGTTTTAGTGCCAATAACTCCTTATTTTGTGCCAATGACACTTCTCTTCGATCAAACAATCGACCAAATTCTGCCAATTATACAAGCGGCCGAATCTCCTGTTAAGTATGAAATTACAAAAGCAGTTCTTGCTTGAATTGTCTCAAAGGCCGATGGTTTACAAAGAAAATGTAACCTACACTGGGTCAAGAACGTCATGAATTTTTTTGGGTCCCCAGAAAATCTTTCGGGCGTTGCCAAGGGCACACTACTGGGAGGTTGAACCACAACAATGGGTGTTCTGGTTCCTGTTCTGCCAGTAGAGGACCCTGCTTCCTCCAACGGAGTCCCTTGTGCTACCAATCCTTGCACTTGATTCTTCAGAGTGCTAGATTCCTGCCTTACATGTATCAATTCCACCTCAATATCCTGTAGTGCCTTTAGCACTTCAGCTAAAGAGGGAGGGTTATCCATTTGGCCTGGGTGGTTCAGTAATCCCGAAATCGGGGGCTGATGATTCTTTCACAACTGAATTTAAGGGAGGAGGATTTCAATCCCCTCTCCCGAACCACAGAAGCTGAATGGATCGACCCCTCCCACCGTGGTTGGCACGGGCACCTGGATGTTCGAATTACAGGTAGCCACGTGGCAGCCAATGGGGGGAAGAAGGAGTTAGGGAAAGGGGATGGACAAATAAAGGGAAGGAAGGGAAGACAACAAGACATAAACAGCAAAAGACCCCTACAATTTCTGACTTGATAGCGTAATACTCCTACAACCTGACCTGATTTTCTTCAGAAATTAGTAGAACATAACCTAACCTTCATTCCATTCATAACTCACTATACATGACCTCCTGTATGTTAGCAACCATGACGTAAAGCCACAATACACAGATAGTGAGCAGAGGACACTGAGACACACACATGCCTCACAAACATGGATTAACACAAAAACACTGCACATAGAACAGCGCTTTTCTCCATGTGGAAAAACAATGTGACTGGAAATGCAGATTAGTAGAGTTGTTTTTTCCTCTGTATTTAGAACGTAAAGAAATAATGTGCCTGCGACCAGACCAGCGTTTATTTGCCAAAACCTCTTTATCACTTTAGACCTAGACAGATAGAAGCACCCACATATGTATTATGAGAGCGCACTTAACTCATGGTCCGGACGTTTCCTTGTTACGTCAGGACATGAAAGAATGAAGCGTCTGCTTTCGCTCCGTGTCACCGCTGCAGCCCGGCAAGAACAAACAAACACATGAACACTTAACTGATGGTCCGGGAGCCTCCTGCGTACTGCCTGTAGTACTTGAGCAGATTAGGGAGTGTTCACCGCCGCAGCCCGTGGAATGAAGATGCCTGGATGCATAGCCGGCGTGACTTCTTCACGCTGCCCGCCTACACCTCTCGTGTTGCTGCTCCGCTACTACCACCGCCGCCCGTGCCCGTGCTCTCCAACATTAATCATCAGCAACTGAGCACGGGCGGGCGGCCGTTAAGAGCCCAATCTCTGATTGCAAAGTGCCTGCAGCTGAGTACCGGCGGGCCCAAGGAACTACACATTCCCCATGTCTGCTGGGAATTGTAGTTTATGTATGCCGTACCCGCTTCCTCCTGCACCACAACCCCTTATTCCTGACACTAGGCCCTTTGCAATGCACTTGCCACTCACTTCACTTTCACTTAAAACCCAGGACATACTGATCACCCTTGTCACACACTCACCCAACCCATCCTCCCTGCCTCCCCTGACCACTCACCTTCCTCCTCCTCCACCTTTGCCCTTGTCTTTCCAGAAGTTACCAGAGTAATCAACTCCATGAAGGTCTCTTCCAAACAAGTTGACCTGGTGGCCATACCAGCACCCACGAGCAGAACATGATGGTAGCACCTGTGCCATTATTAACAGTACCGGTGCTACCACCCTCCCCATTCCCATTGAGCCCTATGGGGCTCAAATGATAATGGTGATGTACCGGGCCCGGCACCCGCGAAAGGGCAATTACAGGGTCTGGCTGGGCCGGAATTGCCCGGTAATTGCCCATTTGCGGGTGCTGGACCCGGATGCGAGTTTGGAGGTAGCCTTGCCGGTTTTATGAGGCCCATTGAGTGTCTGTATGTCTGCTTCTCCAATTATCTTCTTAGATTCTTTAACTATTGTGAGTTCATTACAAACGTAGCTCAAAATTAGGATTGGATAAGGTGGAATCACAAGCAGTGCCTGGGTTTCCAGCAGTAACCAATCACCAGGAGCTACCACTATGGAACAAGGAGCTATTTTATAGTGTTACACTCCCTGGGGGAGCCAAACGTAGCTCCTGATGACAGTTGGTTTTAAGCTCACCAGTCTCTTCTACATTTGATTTGATTTGAGTCACATCCTTGAAATAATAAGACTGACATTTATTGTTCGAACATAAATCAATTATTTTGATGGTAATAAATACACAAATCAAAGAAAAACATGACATTACTTCACAAAGTTATTAATTAAAAAAAATTAACAATTAATTTGAAAGTGACATACTACTACTTTACTGTACAATGAAAACAGTTTCCAAACACTGTACAAAAGCTTGTTACTGGATTTGTTAAACATTGTGAAGAGATCCCCAAATTGCTCTACTTGTTTGTGAACATACCATTATGGCCAGGGAGAACCTTCTTTGAAAAAATAAGAGCAATGGCAGTGACATTTGTGTGGGATGGGAAGACCCCTAGAATGAAATGGGAAAAACTCACCGAACCTTATAGTATGGGAGGACTTGCGGCAACGGATTTCGAAATATACTATCTGGTGGCGCAAGCGTAATTTATAAAACACTGGTACGACCTAGAGGATGGCTCACCCCATATATGGCTTGAGAAGTTTGCAGCATCTCCCGTAGACCTCCGCTCCATTATGTTTAATCTTCAATACAAAGATTCCTGTCCCTATGACCCAGTGTGGACCACGGTACGTGGATGGATAACATTGTACAAAAAACTGAAAATTGAAACCCCATATGACCCAGATGTCCCACTGTGGAAATACTCCGGTATACCGCCTACGGTTGATATAACAATACAAAGACACTGGGACCCGAACAGGGAAGTCCGAATGCGCGACATGTTCCCGAATGGAAAATTTGTGACCAGGGAGGAATTTGGAGGGGCGATAGGATGGGGACCACTTAAAACACCACAGGATGAAATCGGCATTTAAAGCGCGCTGGCCACTTTTTCCAGATGAACCGCCCTCGCATCCATGCATACAGGCGGCCACGTCAGGTACGGGGCTGGGAGTCTCCAAACTATATTCATTAGTACAAACACATATCCCCACAATAAATAACACCAAAACCAAATGGGAAGAAGACCTAAATACAAGCATCCCAGAGGAAAAATGGACCAAATATTGCATGCTCACAAAGTCGGTGTCACTGAACGCAGGCCCTCGTCTGGTTCAGTTCAAGATCCTAAATAGGCTCCATTACACCCCAGCTAAGATGACAACATTCTCAACGGGTCACTCGGGGGAATGCCCTAAATGCAAGACAGCCCAGGCAGGGTCATAACATATGTACTGGGAGTGCCCCCTAATTACCACGTTTTGGAAAGCTGTAGTGGAAATATTGGAAGAGATCACGCAGATCCCAGCGACACTTTCTCCGCAAAAATACCTATTCGGAGACATAGGCAAACAAGCTGAAAAGACCAGGAGACTGTTCAATGTCTCCTGTGCACTAGCCAAAAGATGTATATTGAAATGTTGGACAAACCCGTCTCCACCCAGGATTGAACACTTTCTCCGTGATTTGACTTACGTAAATGAATGCAACAAACAATACACACTGACTGTGATACCAAGCAACCGCCCAGAGGACATATGGGCCCCATTCAGGATGTACTTATGCGAAATGGCCTCAGATGAGAAAACTGCTGTGTGATTTAAATATAATTGATGTAACGTGTATTTAATGATATGAGTAATATATGTACTGTGTTATACAATGTGTAATAAATTGAATCTGTTTTGACCATCAGTAAAAAAGTGTTTAAAAAAAAAACATTGTGAAGAGAGCCACACATCATTTGAATCTTGAAGTCAACCTTTCAACAAGTTCAAGTTTGGGAGGGCAAACCTCTTTTGCAATGTTCTGTGGCATAGACTGGGCCCTGGAAACAAAATCTGGAGCTATTCCATGCGTTTGCATGGCCAGCACATTCAATGTCAGATCTTTCACAAATTCAAAATCCATTTGCTGGAATATTGGCTTTGCCACCCACTGTTTGCTTCTTTTAGTAAACTCCTTGTAAGAAGGCATACCGAAAATTCCTGCAGTTTTTGCTTGTTCCCGTCAAAGGTTCTCGTTGGGTGAAAGTATAGCCACTCTTGTTCTGGTCTCAATACCGTCTGTGCCAAAATGCAACCTTTTAGGCCTGTACTTTAGACACATATTATGGAACATCTCGAATCTCTAGTGTGGCAGAACTTGGGGAGTCCCCTCATTTCTCTTGAAAGCATGTTGTCATACAGCATCTTCTCAAGTGCTGTGTAAGGAGGGGAGCCTGGAACCAACCACCTTTTCTTGCGCTCCTGCTCCTTGCTCAATGGTCCATGTGTACATTCGTGGAAATGTTAATTTCTGTCCGAGAGTGTATGTAAGAACAATGGTGCATCAATTAATGCCATGTTTCAAGCAGAATATCTACAGATCTATCACAAGTTTTGGAGCTCCACCAAAGATGGTTGCTGATAGACTGTGACCGTTTTAAAATGTTTTCTGGAGCCTTTTTTTCCAACAGTTGTAATTTTTTTCAAAATGGATTTTGCGATGTGTCATACATTATATTGATGCTTTATGTCTGGGAACTGCTCTCTGCCTGTCATTGGCTATCATGTTTGTTGGAATTCCTCTGGATTGCAGAAGTTAAATGGATTTAATGAACTCATAGTTTTCCATTGGCAACAGATGATGTACATTCAGATATTTGCACAACAACTAAACTCTTTGGTTCCCATGTCTTGGAAGTCGTAAGTGCAGTATTTAGCAGAAAAACCTGGACTGTCACACTGGCCATCACCAGCAAGCCAGAGCCTTTTGCCAGCAAGAGCATTGTCCATTGTCAAACAACTGTTTAAGTGTCCATGGCAGGCTAGTAGCAGGCAACAGGAAATCCTTCTGATATTTGTACTACTGTGTTTTTGAAAGAAACTTGAGTCCCACAAAGTTAGAAAAACTTAAAATTGTACTGTACACAGCTACCCTTGATCTTCAGGTTGGTGCCTTTGACTACACCAGCATGGGACAAGGTGGGACTTTGGAGCACAGCGCAGCTCGAGCCTTCCCAGCATGAGCTAACAGTTCAATAGCAGTTATCAGGGTTTTCGTTGGTTCAAATAAAAGTCTCCTGCCTTCGAGGCCTGAGGAGCTTAACAAACACAATGGCCTCATTATGAATCCGGCAGTAGCCATGCCGGTAAATACTGGCATGGCTGCCGCCGGAGTCATGAATTTACAGGCACCTGGCAATGGGCAATTAACGGGGCATTCCGGTCCCGCCGGATCCAGTAATTGCCCATTGCCGGGTGCCAGTAATTATTAGCCCCCATTCCCATTGAGCCAGATAAGGCTTAATGGGAATGGGGAGGTCGGATGCACCGGCACCATTCGTAAATGGTTCCGGTGCATCCAACATGGTCAGCTTGCGGGTGCCGTCCCGCCCACCAGGTCCAATCTGCACCCACAAGCAGACCTCATAGTTTGCAGGTCGGTAAAAACAGTACCGGCAAGCTTACCGGTACCATTGTTACTGGACCGGCAAGCTTATAATGTGGTCCAAAGTGTTTGTTCTATGAACACATTGGGTGATAGCTTGACCCCTGGGTCCCCCTCTTCTGGGCGCTGACCCCTCGCAAGACGTGCTCAACAATCAGAACAGTTCCTTTCTTAATGAACTTTGGGCGGCACCTTTCCACCCCTGGATCTCCCTTGGCCAGGCCCAGATCCCAATTAACAAGGGGGACAGTTCACCTTCCCTTGTCTTGCACTGCTTCTCGCTTTCACAATTCTTAAACAAATCTTCGGACTTTGCCCCTGGATGTCAGCGTCCCTCTTCCACACAGTTCATGTGCAAATTTTCGCCATGCGGCATTCAGTTCCCTTAACTTTCGCAGTCATCTGTCGACCAAAGAATTTCGAGGGTGCAGAGGATTTTACGAGACCTCTCTATGACCACTTTGACCTTTCTTCGCCTCTTCCCACAGCCTTCTGGTTACTGTAGTCTCTTACTAATGGGTAATCACCTAGAGATTCCCCCTTCTAATATTTATCAGTTCTTTGTTCAAAGTACAAATAGCCACTTGCTACCTTTCGTTCAACACAGTCCCGTTTCTTATCAATTCTCCCCTTGACTCACCAGCTGTGATCAACCGCTTGGCTTTCTTTCTCCTTGGAGTCAAGGTTGGTACCACTGAGACAAGCGCCTCTTCTTGGCGTGGCAATCAGTAAAGGAGGGTCTTGTTTACCGTAGACATCTGCTGCAACACACGTTGGTATTGTTCGCAGACTTATTCATCGCTCTGTGGAGGCTTCACGGCCCTTGATCGGGAAGGACAAAGTCGACTCGCCCCTTGTCACCGTCTCTGTCTACGCCGTCTTTCTTCTCCTTTTGAACTGTTGTGCTGAGTTAGCCCTTACATCGTGCCGTCTCCCTTGCTCGTACTGTGATGTTGTGTTCCACCTGTTATCCCTGTGGGGAAGGGAAAGGGCCGTCAGGTGTGTGTAATACTGGTCAACTGCCTAACTTTCCTTGACCTTGGGACATGTCAGTTAAACGGCATAGGTATTAGTCTGTTGTCTTTCGTGTGATGCGAAAGTGTTCGTGTGGAGAAGGGAGGCTAGTGTTTTGGAATATCCTACATGGGGAAAAGGTGTCCAAAGAAGGGGGATACCGCATCTTACCCGTCGGTGTCCCACTCCCACTTCCCGAGAAAGCCCCATCCAGGTGATCTTCCCTCTCTGGTCCACCCCCAGGAACTGGATCCAATAGCGATGTCCGTGTCCTGGCCACCTGGATGACATATCCCCAGGGACTAGCTAGGGAGACACCTTCAGGTTTCTCACATACCCTTCCTCCATGCGATGTAGCCACATTTGTTTTACAGGGGAACCGTGAAAGAAAATCTACATTTCCCTGGTCTTTTCCTTTTCGTGAAACAATAGGGTTGTAGGTGTATGAATCATTGCATGACTCAAGGATTGGAGTCTTTGCATTGTCTAATCAAAACTAGGGGTGAGTGGTCTGTAACAAGTGTGAACCTTCGTCCTAATAGGTTATACCTAAAATGGATAATGGCCCACTTGATGGCCAGGGCTTCCAATTCCAACACAGAATTGTTCTTTTCTCGTGTGAACAACTTGCGGCTCGTGATCAGTATGGGATGTTCTAATCCATTGCAAACCTTAGATAGGGCCGCTCCTAACCTTGTAAGTGAGGCATCTGTCTCTAAGGCATACTCCTTAGAGGAGAAGTTGACTACCTTTAGGATTGGGTTTTGACACAGCCTTTGCTTCAAAGTGTTATAACATATCTCATCCTCATCAACCCTAATGAAGTTTTTGGGGTTCAGCATTCTTAAGTTTTTCTGTCAGTGTGGCTGTTTTATCCGAAAAGTTGGGTATTAACCTATTAACCCAAGAAAAACTCTAAGATCTCTTTTGGTTTTGGGAGTTGGTGTATCTAAGATGGCTTTTAACTTCTCATGTTGTGTGGTTGTACGTTCCCGTTCCCTATGAAGGAGCCAAGATATTTTACAGCGCAATGGGGCAGTCTGCACTTAGCTGGATTAGCAGTAAGGCCTGCGTTTCTGAGGACTTTCATGATGGTATAAAGATGGAAGAGATGGGCCTCCCAGGTTTTGCTATAAATGACAATATAATCTATATAAACTCCACAGAAATCAGAATAGGGTTGAAGGATTTTATCCATGATAGTTGGAAAGTGGCTAGTGAACCGTATAGACCAAAAGGTAAGACTTTAAATTGAAATGGCGCTGAAAACGCGGTCCTTTCCTTATCTGGTCCATAGACGTGAACTTGCCAGTATCCATTGGTTAAATCTAGAGTAGATAGAAAGGTGGCTGCTCTGAGTTTATCAATTAGGTCGTCAATGCGTGGCATAGGATCGGCATCGAAGTCTGATATGGCATTAACTTGATGGAAATCAATACAGAATCTCCAGTAACGGTCCGGTTTAGTGACCAGCACGATAGGAGAGGGCCATGGACATGAGGATAGCCCAATAATGTTGGCTTTCAACATTTTGTTGACTTCCTCGATCACTATCTGCTTACGGGCTTCTGGGAGTCGATATGGTTTTAAGTGTACCACTTTACCCTTAGGTGTTCTGATATAGTGGTATGTATTATTTACTCTCCCTGGTTTTTCCGAGAATACATTGGGAAATTAAATAACTACATCCTTTAGATCTTGTTGGTGTTGAGTAGATAACTCTGAGGGAATTAAATCAAAGTTATCTACATCTTCGGGAACCAGACAGGCTAGTACTTTGGCATGGGTGGCTGACGGGTTCTCTTTCCACTCTTTCAAGAGATTTACGTGATATAATTGAATTTTCTGTTTCCTATCCGGTTGGGCTACTCTATAAGTACATGTTCCCGTTCTTTCTACTATTTCATAAGGTCTGTGCCATTTAGGGACCAGTTTGTTCTCTGAGGTTGGTAAGAGGACTAGTACTTTCTGTCCTATGGAGAACGATTTTAAACTCATTTTCTTGTCATAAGTGCTCTTTTGTTGGCTTTGAGCCTTCTCAGTGTGAGTGCAAACTAAGTCTCGGACTAACTTCATTGCTCTCGCATTCGGGTGGCTGTTTGCGAGATGGGAATAGAGGCCTCCTCTCATTTTTCCCAGGTTTCCCGGAGAATGTCGAGGACATCCCTCGGCTCTCTTCCATAGAGAAATTCAAAGGGAGGGAAACCTGTAGAGACTTGGGGGTGGAGGGGTTCTCACTGCAAATAGTGCCCATGGGATCCTGCGGTCCCAGTCTTTCCCATCCTTATCTACTAGTTTTTGGAGAATCAGTTTTAAGGTCTTATTGAATCTTTCAACCAAGCCATTGGTTTGAGGATGGTACACAGAAGTTCGCAAGGTAGTAATGTGGAGTAACTCTTTGACTTCGGCCATGAGTTTACTCACAAAACTTGAGCCCTGGACCGTTAGTATATCCTTTGTGGAAACCGACCCTGGAGAAATCTGGTAGAAGATTTTTTAAGGATCTTCTGGGTGGTATTATTTTGCATTGGGAATGCCTTGGGATATCGGGTTGCATAATCCACAATCACAGGTCCATATTTTCTTTTTTTTAAAAACATTTTATTCGTTTTGAAACATTGATAGTAAACATATTAGTATAGCATATTTCCACCCATGTCATATTCCCGTACATTATTCGGTTTATTGTTCCAAAGCCTATTTTAGCTTGCATCTTCCCATTTCTGCCAAATCTTTCTTGCTTTCCCATGGCACACTCTAGCTGTGTATATTTGCTGTTCCATTAACATACACATATTTAAATCCGCTACCCATTGGGCAAAAAAGCAGGCAACACTGAACCCCCACAGTTTAGCAATATTGCGCTTAATAGTCTTGTGGTCGTGGAGAGGAATAACTTCTCAAAGCATGTTGTGTTCCCATCCTCCTCAATACCAAGCAGCATCATCCTAGGGTCCATTGAAATAACATGCCCCAAGACTTCAGTCAATTTATTACAGCACTGCTGCCAGTATTCTTGAATCAGAGGACACTCCCACAGGACTTGAAAGAATGTGCCTTCTTCTTGCAGACAGCGCAGGCAATTGGGATTAATGGCGCAATTCCACCGATACAATGCAACTCGTGGGTAGTACACTCTATGTAGGATTTTTAGTTGTATCAGCTGGATTCTTGCAGAGATCGCGGTCTCCCGCATGTACATCATTGTCCCCAGCCAATCCTCTGATTGTATCAGTCCGAAATCCATCTCCAATATAAACCTTAGGTTACAAAGTTCAGGTGTGGCAAAGGAGGATATAACATTGTACATTACAGAAGTAATTTTAGTAGGTATGCGTTCTAATACTATATTCCTTTCCAGTGGTATACATTCTGGCATATCCGATAGTTTGGGGAGATGTGTATGTAATGCATGCACGAGTTGGAGGTAGCAATAGTGTTCTGTAACAGGGAGACCAAACCTATCAGACAGGTCCACAAAAGAAGTCTGTTTGCCTTTTATAATTACATCTCTGATCTTTAGAATTCCCACCGATCTCCATCCCAGCCATACCGGTAGGTTACCTAGTTCGGTTTGACTGCTGTTATTCCATTGGGTTTGTATCAGTGTCACCTTTTTATCCCAGCTGATATATTTGTGGGTTTCTCGCCATATTAGTGTAGTATAATATGATATGATAGGTTATTTATAATGCACTTAATACCCAGAGGTTTCTAAGCACGGACCCGGATCGAACCTGTGTTACTCTGTGTCGTCTTGCTTCTTAGGTGAGCACGTTGCCCCTAAACTATCCTCCTAAGACATGGCAGGGGGTTTTGTCGAGGTCTGATAAAGACTCATAAGTGGGGATATGCATTGCAACGCGGCGATCTCCGCTCGAATGTGAGGTAGCTCTTTGTCCCCATGTAGGATATCATTAATCACTGCCATTTGACTTGCCCAATAGTAGGATTGCAGGTGTGGTAGCCCAATTCAACCCTCCCAGATGGATTGTTATAGTGTCTGTAACGCAATTTGTGGATGCCCCGCAACCAATATCAGAGTTCTAAGGATGCTGTCAATCTTATGGAATTCCAAGTCTGGTATTCCGAGTGGGAGTTCTGAAGCGCAGTAACGTCAGCATTTTAAATAGGGCAGCTCTCCCAAGCAGGGTCAACGGGAGTAATATCCAGTGTCGAACATCTGCAATGAATTTCTCTGTGATCAGGTGTACATTTCTGGTTATATATTCTGAGAGGTTTGTCGTGATTTGGATCCCCTGATAGCAGAAGTGTTCTAGTTTAATGCGGTATGGGCAATGTGGAGGGATTGCTTGTGTCACCCCCTTAATCTGGAAAAAGATGGACTTGTTCCAGTTCACTCTTAGCCCACTAAAGGTCCCATATAGTTCAAGTATCTTCGTAATTTCCGGACAGGAGCCAACTGGGTCACCTAAATATATCAAGAGGTCATCTGCATATAGGGAGACCTTGTCTTCCACACCCTCAGGCAAGTGAAAACCTCTCCACGAATTTGTTTGACGTCACAGTATGGCTAGGGGTTAGATAATTAGTGCAAAGAGTAGTGGGGATAGGGGATATCCTTTTTGCGTCCGGTTCCCCATTTCAAAGACCCGTGAAGGCCACCCATTAATTCTGACTTTCGCCACTGGAGATTCATACAGAAGTCGGACCCATTCCATAAAGGACTCCACAAATCCCATTTGCAACATAATTTCCCAAAGGCACTCCCAGAAGACAGAGACAAAAGCCTTCTCAAAATCAACAGCTAGTAGTGCAAGAGGGTCCTGGACGGTTGCAGCTTTTTCTAGCATTATATGAAGTCCGTGGATATTCATGCATGTGGATCTTGGTGGCATAAATCCACACTGGTCCGGGTGGACCAGTGAGGATATCACCCTCTGTAGCCTGTTTGCAGGTACCTTCACCAAAACATTTGTTTCACTGTTAATTAATGAGATAGGCCTGTATGAGGTACATAGCTCTGGGGTTTATCCAGTTTTGGGATGACAATTATACTGGCTTTGCGGAGATCTGCAGGTATGATCCCTTGCTCTTTACAATGCAGGAACATTTTAAGCAAGTGTGGGGCCATCTCGTTCCCTCCCAGTTTCTTCCATTTATCAATCGGGAATCCGTTGGGTCCCAGTGTTTTCCCTGTCTGCAATTGTGATATAGCCGTCATGATTTCTTCTTCTGCAATATCGTTTTCCAGGAGTGTCTTTTGTGTTACGTCCAAACAGGGATGTTTAATATCATCAAGCACAGTAGAGTTGATGGGTTCATTTGGGGATCTGTATAGGCTTGCGTAATACTCTGCAAAGCCCTCAGCGATATTGCGATCAGATTGTAGTAATTCAGGGTGTGTTGTTCTAATGTTCCTGACATGCTGGTAATCTGCATCCCTGCATTTCAGCCAGGCTAGAATCTTACCAGCTTTGTCTCCAGTTTCGTAGTCTTGGGCACATCTCAGAATGTGCTTGTTTAGCATTGTCTAGAGTGACATTATGGAGGTGTTCCCTGGTGGAGTCCGCGTTCCATCTTGATCCTCAGCCGCAGTCCCCACTTCGACTCAGCGAGCCCGGCCCATGCTTCCCTGTCATGCGACTCAGGTTCTCTGCTGCGGGGGAGCTCAGAGTTCAAAGGATGAGAGGGGTAGTACGCAGATTATGACAATGGTTGTGTCCACCGATCTGCACCCGTGTATATTGTCTCTCACCCAACTCTGACCCGCGTTGAGAGGTTTCATATCCAGTGGTACATCTCCCCACGGCACCTACAGCCGATCACCACCTCAGCAGGTAGCTCTCACCACATCAGCGGTGGCGTGGGTCTGTCCGGCTCCTCCAGTTTCCTCTACACAGCCCAGTCAGACTGGAGCCTACCTCTCAGCAGGTCGGCGGGTGGTCTGTCCAGCTCTGCAGCCCCGCCTCACAAGGGGCGCAACCTGCGGGCTCGGTCACTGTGTCCTCGGCTCTGGGCAGTGTCCGGCTCAGGCTGTGTCTCCGCTATGGTTGTCTTCCCAAGCTGTGATCAATGGCTGGTGGCCATCTTGGTGAGCATTTACCAATTTCTTGGTCAGGAGCAGGAGTATATGAGGCACACTTCACCCGGCAGTTCTCTGCACCATCATCTTCCGGCAGGTGTGTTTTCTTGCAATTTCTGCTGTAAAAACAGGATATTCTGCTGGCCACGCCCCCACAGGTACATATTTATTGCCTAATCTGGAGGTTTCAAGCAGTCCAATTATGTCCATAACAATTCTGGAAAAGGGAACCTCTATAATTAGCAATGCATTCAGAGGGGCAGGTCCCGGGATCTGCGTGCTGGTCTTTTGAAACGTTTCGCATGTTTGGATGAAAGTTCTTACATCGGCGTGGATACCTGGCCAGTAAAACCTTCCACTAATATGTGCCTGTGTTGTAGAATGTCCTAAATGCCCCCCCCGCCAGTAAGGTGGGAATGCGCGATTTCCAGTACAACCTTTCAATGGCCTTTGGGTATTACCAATTGTTGTTTTTACTATACCCTCTGGTGAGGTTTCTTTTCTGTAAAGCAATCCTCGTTTTAGAAAGAAAAAAGGACTCCCTCTCTCTAAAAATTCCTCTTCCGGGATTGCCTGGAAAAACGCTTCAGTCTGAACTGGATCATTTCGCTGAGCGAAAGCCAAGTCTGGATAGATGGTGGGTTCCTCTTCCATCCTTTCTATGATGTCAATTAATTCATCGGCTTCCCAAAGCCTAAGTTACCTCTTTCATATTTATCTGGTTCACTTTCTTTAAACTGAGGAAATAGAGCTCTTTCCAAAATCCCCTGGGAAATTTGGTCCCCCCGACGTACCTCAAAAGGTATCAAGCAATGGTTTTGTAAGAGAACCTTCACATATCCCCTAAAGATGGGCTCAATAATGCCTGCTAAAACGTCTATCCCGAACTTTCACGCTAGGCCAGATTTGGGGGTTAATCGAATGTAACACCCCAGAGGGGGTATCAAAACTATCAGGCTAATTCATAGAATTTCGCAGAAAAGTGTCGCAAGCGGCTGGCGCAGAGTGTCCGCGTGCGATTGACTGCGCCAGGCACGTGCGCTAAAACCGATTTCCGCGCACAGCGTATTCATGGATTTCATGCTCCCAAACCAGCCGTGGCGCAGAGTATCGCAGCGACCCTGCAGCAGCGCCAGTAACGCCCCCAAGAACGCCCTCGCGCAAGGAAAAGCCATCAAAATCGCTAAATCATCGCAAAGGGCTGCGCTAACCCTGGACCAGTTTACAGGGCTGCCAAACAAGGAACGCAAAGCGGGTAACATGCATATCAGGGGTACGCGTGAAGTTATACACGCGATTAGCCAGGGTACGTGTATTACAGGGGTACGCGGGAAGGTTAACACGCGATTGGCCAGGGTACGTGTATTACAGGGTACGCGTGAAGTTATACACGCGATTAGCCAGGGTATGTGTATTACAGGGGTACGCGGGAAGTTTAACACGCGATTAGCCAGGGTACGTGTATTACAGGGGTATGCGGGAAGTTTAACACGCGATTGGCCAGGGTACGTGTATTACAGGGGTACGCGGGAAGTTTAACACGCGATTAGCCAGGGTACGTGTATTACAGGGGTACGCGGGAAGTTTAACACGCGATTGGCCAGGGTACGTGTATTACAGGGGTACTCGGGAAGTTTAACACGCGATTGGCCAGGGTACGTGTATTACAGGGGTACGCGGGAAGTTTAACACGCGATTAGCCAGGGTAAGTGTATTACAGGGGTACACGGGAAGTTTAACACGCGATTAGCCAGGGTACGTGTATTACAGGGGTACGCGGGAAGTTTAACACGCGATTGGCCAGGGTACGTGTATTACAGGGGTACGCGGGAAGTTTAACACGCGATTGGCCAGGGTACGTGTATTACAGGGGTATGCGGGAAGTTTAACACGCGATTGGCCAGGGTACGTGTATTACAGGGGTGCGTGGGAATCATCACACGCGATTAGGCTGGGTGGGTCCTCACAGGTGTTCCCTGTACACCCTCCACGGCCCCTGCAGGCAGCCTACAAAACAGGGGACTACCCTGCACACCTGCTCATGTCCCCCTGCACCCCCACCCCCCAGCAGTGCAGGGGCAGCCTCCACCAGGCCCCCACTCATGTCTCCCACCACCCCCACCCTCCCGCCACCAGGGGCAGCCTCCACCAGGCCCCCACTCATGTCTCCCTGCACCCCCACCCCCCAGCAGTGCATGGGCACCCTCCACCAGGCCCCCACCCATGTCTCCCACCACCCCCACCCCCCCGCCACCAGGGGCACTCTCCACCAAGCCCCCACCCATGTCTCCCACCACCCCCACCAGTGCAGGGGCACCCTCCACCAGGCCCCCACCCATGTCTCCCAACACCCCCACCCACCAGCACTGTGGGGCACGTGGCCAGCAGGAAGTCAGGCAGCAGCAGATGGCAGGTGGGAGCGTGCTCAGGGCTCTGGGGGGCAGTAATTTGGCCTCCTGGCCAGGAGCGTGGTCTCTCGTGTGTGAACGCGTGGACAGCCTGATAGGGAGTGAAATCCCACACGTCAGCAAAGGCCCTTAGCGCGTAAACCCGTCAACAGCATATGCGCGCCTATAGTCACCTGCACGTGCAGGAAATTGTTGCGTGACACGTCCCAGTGTCAAAGCGTGTGATTGGTGAAAATGGATCTACACGCAGAAGTGACAAAGCGTGTGATTGGTGAAAATGGATCTACACGCAGAAGTGACAAAGCGTGTGAATGGTGAAAATGGATCTACACGCAGAAGTGACAAAGCGTGTGATTGGTGAAAATGGATCTACACGCAGGAGTGACAAAGCGTGTGATTGGTGAACGTACACGCCGCGTAAGTGACGCTGTACGTGTGGGCCTGTATATAAGGTACATGTAGAACACCATTTCCTTGTACGTGCTTTTCGTGGAGAGCGAGTGGGTGAATTCTGTACTTCTTGTCGTTTCACACGCGATTTACTTCACAGCGTTTCCAGTTCGTATTCCCTGTTACCTCTGACAGATTTTTCTCTTTTTTCTCTTTTACTGGTTTACCTGGGCCTGTTCCCTCAAACAGTGTCCCCTTCTACTGTTGTCCTGTCTTCTCAGACAGCGTACACATCTTCTTTTGGCGGGGGTTTAGCCAGCCAAACGCGCTCATTCTTCACGCTCTTTTACCTGGCAGACGGTGAGTCACGCACGTATCCAACTTCTGTGCTTGCCCCGTGTGTAGCCTACCCCTTCAGAGGTCATTCTAGGCTGCGTGTGACACGCATACGTTCATTCTTGTGTTACTGGGTGCCACAGCGTAGTGCAGGTTTTTCTTTCTGCACACGTGGTCTAGGAGGGGTTGCGTGCACGTCATCTCCCTTTTTTGGGCCTCCTGTGCGTTGCGTGACCCGTCATCTTTCCCCAGGGGTTACAATCAGCCGTGCTAGAGCACTAGGGTACAATTACCATCTGGTACCCAACCCCTTTGACCCCCAATTGCCCAGGACAATTGTCTACAGCCACTCCCATACGCACATTAATATCAGTGCCATGGCTGGGAGGCGAGGATTCCGTAAGGGTGGCAAAGGTGGAAGAGCCACAAGTGGTGGCCGTGGTGGATCCGGTAGGGGACGTGGTCGTAACTTGCAGGGTGAGCCTGTCCCCCCATGTGTGGAGGACCAGTCAAGGGCACCCATCATCCACCCCCCTCCTCCCTCTCCCCCCCTCCCGTTGAGGCTGAAGTGGCTGACACCATCCATGCTCAGCCCTTGTTGGACCAGCCCATTGTGGCACCAGACCTGGCTGACTCCATGGCTGACTTCCAGGTCAGCAGGGCTACGACACGTGCGCTGGTGCACGTTGATGCCATCATGCCACGTGGATCTGGGGCAGCAAGGTCATCTGCTGCACCAAGGAGGCAGGGCGGAGTGGCTGCAGGGGCAGCTGCGGCTCCATCCACCCCAGCCCTCACACACCCAGCCAGGACAGTGTCGGTCCTAGTCCATGCTGCTGACATTCCCCCTGACACCATCACATTAGAGCCAATGCCTGCACCAACTCCCATGCTGAGTGTGCAATCCCACACTCCTGATACAGAGTCCACCAGGGCTCCTGCCCCTAGTGTCCAGAGCGGCGCAGGACACTCAGGATCACCACCACCTTCCAAGCGGAAGAGGAAGAGTGCTCGTCCGGCACAGGCTGATGCCCCAGACACGGCTACACAGTCCGGCCCGTCCAGGAAGCCCAGCTTCACGGATGACGAACTGAATGCACTTGTCGAGTATGTGTCCGGACATGACAACGAGATGGTCATTGTTGCAGGATCCAAGACCACACCTGCACAACGCCAGGCACACTGGCAGACCGTTGCGGACATCGTAAGTGCCCTTGGAATCGTGAGGCGCACAGCCAATGATTGCTATAAGCGCTGGAATGACCTAAAGCGCAGGGCAAAGAGTAAGCTGGCCTCAAGTCATGCCGCAACTCTAGTGACTGGAGGTGGGTCTCCAGTAGTAGACATGGAACTCACTCCACATGAGTCAGTCGCTGGGACCTACGTCACGGAGGAACAGATCCAAGGCGTGGGAGATCTGGCTGATTACGAGGCATTGTCCGGTGAGTGCACATGCATGTGTGTGTCATCCATGTGCATGGTGTGTGTGTGAGGGCTTCTGTTTGGGTGCCAGGTGAGAGTGTGTGCGCCTCAGTCGTATGGGTCAGCCATGTGCTTCATGCAATACTTCCTGCGCAGCTGCATTTGGCCATAGCAGTATCCCTTCTGCCAACAGTAGACATCTAGCACAACTGCACGCCAGTTGCCCTTGAAGTGTCACCTTGACACAACATATTTGCTTATTTTTCACTGTTCATTCAGTCAGTTTGTTTGCATTCCACCACTTTCACTAGGCATGTCGCTGTCCACTAGTCACATGTCTGACATGGGTATGGTAAAGTGGAGTGACTTTGTTACCTGGATATCATTAGTACACACATGTCCCTGTGCAATTTGACCATTTCAGACTGGCAGCTCCAGGTGAAAAATCTGACCTGTTAGAATCAGAAAAGCTATTACATGCGGGAACTGGACTGAATGAATAGGTGCTGCCCTCCTCTCCATCTTCACTCAATAGCAATGGTACATGCCATCTGTGTGATGGCATGTGTGTTTCACCTGCCAATCACAGGCCAATGTGTGATGCCACTGCCAGGCAGCATGCAGAAAATTTGTTCATCTTCCATCTTGGTGTCATCAGTGTGTGCCATTTGCCTGCACTTCATACGCAGTGAGGGTGCATGCATGGGAGGGTTTTAGTCATGTGGGACATGTGTCAATCAAGTACTGGTTCTCTTGCTTCTCAGCCCTCAATGTGTGCCATGGTGCTAATGCCTGTTTCCATTACTTTGTTTTCATGTCTTTGCAGGGGAAGACGCACCTGATACTGCTGGGGTTGTGGAGATGGTGCAGACCCAGGAGGTGTCCCAGGGCCGACCAACCACCAGTGAGGGACGTGGTGTGGTGGTGGGGGAGAACCCACAAGTGCTGCAGGTCGTGCTCTCAAGGGGTGTCTCTGGCTGCACCTCCCCCGAGCTGTACTCAGGTGTTGATTCGGATGAGACCTACGTGCCGTCGCAGGTGAGTGTTCCAGGGAGGGATTCTGTTCTGTCTCACCCACCTGCACCAGGGTCAGTACCCTCCATGGGGATGTCAGTGTTGGCAGCTACGCCTTCGGTGGTTACGGATGCAGGGTCACACTCCGCGACATCTGATCCTGTTCCTGGGCCAGCAGATCAGAGGGGGAATGCAGTCCTGCAGCCTCAGGCAGTGCCGGCACAGCAAGGCGCAGTTCGCCTTGCCCCAGGCAGGTGTGGTGCCCGCCGACGTGGTGGCCGTACGCCACCCGGCAATACCGCATGGGAGCAATCCATTTACGGTATGGCTACCCAACAGGCTGCATCATCCGAGATGATGGCTCAGGCCATGGATAGGGTGGCCACTTCCATTGTCCCCCCAGAAAGGCTGATGGAGCGACTAGAGCAGGCAACCGACTCCATCTGCCAGTCACACAGGGAGGACATGTTGGGGTCCAACAGGGACAGGCGGGCGGCACTGGCGACTCTGCAGGAGGCCATCTCCATTGAGTCCCAGGGCCACAGGGAAGCCCTGAGGCAGGAGCTCCTACACCTCAGGACGACTCTTGTTGAGCTTGAGGCTTCAACACACCAAAGGACAGAACAGCAGCTGGAGCGTCTCACCCGTACGCTCTCAGCTGAGATGCAGGCAACGAGGGCGGAGGTCCGGGCATCCCGTGAGTTGTTGCATGGGGACCTCCGCACACTCATCCTCCAGAACCAGACCTACCACACCCGCATGCTTGCAGCCATGGAGGAGCAGACTAGGGCCTTGCGTGGGCTGCCTCCCATAGTGCAACCACCTCCGGATGCAGCTGCACAGGGTGATAATAGCGACAGCAGTGATACTCCCACAATAGGGTAGCCGTGTGGGCCATGAGCCCATGGAGGTGTTTTATCTTCCCAGGATCCACGCAGGTGGGTTCTGGTGTGCATCCTGTCCTCGGACCTCCTGGGTGGCCTCCCCAACCCCCCCGGGCCCATCAATGGCCATTTTTGATTGTTTCTTATTTTTATTTTTATTTTGATTTCTTTTATTCCCAATTTTTTTGGGACGATCTGTTGGCTTCGATCTGTTGGCTTCGATGTGTTGGCTTCGATCTGTTGGCTTCGATGTGTTGGCTTCGATCTGTTGGCTTCGATCTATTGGCTTCCGTGGTTCCTGTGGGCATACGCTGCATTGTGGCTGGGCACATGCAGGCTTGTAATGTATTTGGTTCAGATGCTTGGGTTTGAGTCACACACACCCCTCCTGCTTCCCGTTTCCATGGGCTTGCAAAGGGTGTGCCCAAGTGACAGTGAATTACACAGTGACGTTGGACTCCCATGAGCTGTGTGGCCAGTCTGTAGTCAATACTGTGTATACATTCATAGTGCATATTGCTGTTGTGTTGTACACTGCATGTTGCATTGATGTGTAACTCTTCTTCTGTGTCTACCTCCCAATTTGCAGGTCCCTTCCTCAAGTCCACACAAGGACCTCTAGTCTGGCGATGGGGACCATGTTGGCAGCAGTGCACCTACAACTCTACATGGCGCCAACACTGCACAGTTGGAAGTGGTGGGAGTGCAGGCATTTCCAGGTGGTGAGACTACTGATTTATCACATTAGTGAAGTCATGTCAATGGTAGTACCTGCTCAAGTTTGTTGTTGGTCCTGCATTACAGTGAGTATTTCAGGTGTAGCAAGTTTCAATTGGGGACACTGTACATCGCAACACTTGTCATGTTGTGGGGATTACTTTGTTTACCTGCAATTAGCATGACATGGCACGGTGTGTCTTGTGGCAGTGCTGGGGTTGGGTTGGCTGACATGGCACTGTCCTCTTGTTGCATTTTGCAAGTGGGTATTCATTTTAGCTGCTTCAATGTGTAACTTCACAAAACTGCATTGGTGGTGTCTGTGTGGGTAGGGATGCACACATTGTGACACTTCCAGGTGAACAATCTCAGGCTGACATGGAATTCCCGGTTCATTCTCCAGACATTCAGGATCAGTGTCAGGTTGAGTCATCATTGATTGTCAGATGGAATGTGCCAGGGCAGTGTGCACTCCACAGGGGTGTGATTTCTATGTGAAGTAATTAGCCACTAGCTGTGTACGGGCTGCCTCCCCCCGTGCCCTTTCCCCTCCCATGCGCAGCGGCTGTGCATGTGGTTGGGGATGTGGGGCCACCACCATGTCCACGGCCAGGCCCCGGCGTGTTGCAACGTTGTGCAGGACACATGCTGCCACTATGATCCTGCACACTACTGGGGGAGCGTATAACAGCTGCCCGCCAGAACGGTCAAGGGAGCGAAAGCGTGACTTTAGCACTCCGAATGTGCGCTCCACTATGCCCCTGGTTGTAATGTGGGCTGTGTTAAATCTTACCTGGGGTGGCGTGGTGGGGTTCCGAATTGGCGTCATCATGTGGGGGCTGAGAGGGTAGGCACTGTCCCCTGTGGAGGTGGGGATTGGTATCATTGGTGAGGTTGTGACCTTGCTCAGTATCCAACATGCATGCATGTGCAGTGGCATACATACTCACCAAGCAGCCATGTATCGCCATGCCGCCCAGCTTCTAGGTCCCGGCTTAGGGTGGACATTCGGTAAATGAAGCTGTCGTGGGTGGAGCCGGGATAGTTGGCATATACTGAGGTGATGATTCCCTTGGCATTACATGCTACCTGCACGTTGATGGAATGCCAGTGCTTGCGGTTCCTATAGATGTGCTCAGATGCCCTGGGGGGACGTAGAGCCACATGGGTGCAGTCGATGGCACCTAGCACTTTGGGGAATCGTGCCACTGCGTAAAAATCCAGGGCGGCAGCATGCCTTTCTGCAGGTGTTCTGGGCAGGTATATGTGCCTGCGGACTGATGGGCGTGCAGTCATGATGTTCAAGACCTGGTGTAGGCAGCGTGACTGGGTGGCCTGTGACACCCCACCCACTATGGCACTTGTCCGCTGAAATGATCCAGTGGCTAAGAAGTGCAGTACATTGAGGACCTTCTCCAGGGGGCTGAGTGCTTGGGAGCACAGGGTGGGTGATGTGAGGTCATCCTCCCACTCACTCACCAGGTCCAGTATGATGTGTGGTGGAAACCTGTACCTCCCATACACCTGGTCATCAGGCATCCCGAAAAGGCTGGTTCTGGGTGTGAATATTCTGGCCCTGACTATCCTCCTCCTCCTCCTTTGGTAGCCCACTGCCACTGCTGCTAGGAACGGTATGTTCATCCTGGCGTCTGAGCTTGTTATTGTTAAAGTCCGCAATTTATGCTTAGCGCGTGTTCTAGGCGAGCGTGTGACCCGCGCACCCCTGGAATCCAGTTCCCAGTCCAATAGCGTGTGGAAATTCACACGCACCACGGGATACAGCGTGTGACCCGCGCACCCCTGGAATCCAGTTCCCAGTCCAATAGCGTGTGGAAATTCACACGCACCACGGGATACAGCGTGTGACCCGCGCACCCCTGGAATCCAGTTCCCAGTCCAATAGCGTGCGGAAATTCACACGCACCACGTGATACAGGTTCGCTGACGTACTTGCGTGTGTAAGTGGCCGCGCACCCATTAAATACACGTACATAGGCCAATCGCGTGTACGCGCACTTTTGTCCAATTACACGCGATGACACTCTGACGTGCAGTATCTCCACGTGTGCCCCGTCATCACGTGCTGAGTGGGGAACACCCGTGCGGGTCACGTCACAGACGCGCTTACGCGCTGAGGGACTCTGGTCCAATAGAATCGCGTATGCGTGCTGACGCGCTTACGCGCTAAGGGCCTTTCCTCGGATTTCACGCTGACGTGCAGGATTTTCACGTGCCAAATCACTCCGTATCAAGCTGGCCACGCGAAAACACATGGAAACCCACGCTCCTGCCCAGAAGGCCGAGTTACTGCCCCCCAGTGCCCCGAGCAGCCTCCCACGTGCCATCTGCTGCTGCCTGCCTGCCTGCCTGCCTGCTGCCACCGTGCCCTGCCATTTGGTGCCTGCACATCAGCCATCTGCAGGGGTCCAGTTGCTGTGTCCACCCCTGCTGGAACTGAAGACTCCCGACTGGTATTACATCGCTCCACAGCCCAGCCCCAGGACCCAGTTGCCCACCCACACCTGCCTCTGGGGTTGCCATGTCGGGCACTTCCACATCTGGCACCAGTGGCAACCCCAGGCCAGAGGGGCAGAGGGGCACCAGCTTCACTGTCACCGAAGTTGGTGTCCTGGTGGAGCATGTCCTGGGGCAGTATGATGCCCTCTTTGGATCGTCCCGCGCCAGCAAGGAAGGACGGCAGAGGATCTGGGCCGACTGTGTGGTTGCCATCAACGCGGAGGGGGTGGCAACCCGCGACGTCCTGAAGATCAAGAAGCGCTGGGAGGACTTGAGGTCCAGGACCCTTGTGAAGGCCCGGCGCCTCGTGGAGAGGGGCCGGGGCCGCATGAGTTCCATCCAGATGAGGGTCCTGGAACGCGTACGCCCAGCGCTCCACGCCCAGATCCTTGAGAGGGAGGCCCGTCTGGAGTTGAGCGGTAAGTGTCCATGCATTACTGTGTGAGACAGGGCATGTTGCGGTGTGCTGGTTCTATGATACTTGCCTGTATGTGTGCCATAGGCCATGTATGCATGTATGTGTGCAGGGACATCATGGTAATGCATGTGCGACCAGTGATGTGTGATGCACATGGTTGTTGCATGTGTTGAAATGCCGCATGGGGAGCCCTATTCAGATTTTGAACATGAGAGCATGCCAGTCTCTGTACCTGGACATGGGTGGGGGTGAGGGATGGGTGCTGATGCCAGGTACATATATGGTAGCCATGTCTGTGTGCCTGACCTGCGTGTCTGTGACTTGTGCATGCCATGGATGCATGACACATGTGTGTGACAATGCAGAGATTCAGTAAAGCAGCCAAATTACCCTTGTATCCGCTGTGTTTGGTGTGTTTGGGGCCAGATGGATGTGACTGAGGTGAAGTGTGTGCATGTGATGGGCATGAGGCATGATGCATGTGAGTTACATATCATTGAATGTTTCAAGAGTCCATTGGACATGCATGGAAATGTCCATGGCATGCACCATGCCTGTTACTGTGTGTGTTTTGCCTGGACTGACCCATGTGTTGTGGAGGGACATGATGGAAGTGTACTTTGACAGTGGTGCTCATCTGCTATTGCTTCCTGTCTAGGGGACCATTGTACAGTGCCCTGATGCTTGTGTTCTTTGTCTCCCTCTACGCAGCGGCTAGTGAAGAAGAGGGCGGAGACGGCGCTGTGGAGCAAGGCGGCGGGGATGCCCCCACGGCTGCAGCGGAAGGGGTGGGTGAGCCCCCACAGGGGCCTGCTACGGTGGGAGACGGTGAGGAGCCATCCAGGTTGGTGGTTTGCACAGAGGAGGAGGAGGCCGCCACTGGGGCACACATGGGGCCTGGTGGGGGCATCCCTGCTGGTGCAAGTGGTGCAGTCCAGGGCCAGGGGCAGGAGGCAGCACAGGTCACCGTGGAGGGGCCTGTGCATGTCGCTGTCCCTGACCCTGTGAGTGCACCACCATGCACCAGCAGGGATGCCCCGTCCCAGGCCTGTCCGCAGGTAGAGGGGATGTCCATGTCACCTGACTCCCCTCCACCTGCGGACGTGGGAACCCCTGGCCGTGCGGAGAAGGTCCTGATTGGGGTCGCGATGCGCACGGCTGTGATTCGTGATGCCGTGCGTGCTTCCCGGGAGGAGCACGCACGTCATCACGAAGTGCACCGTGCCGACGTGGCCCAATTGGGATCGGCCATGTTCGGGGGTTTCCTGCATGTGTTGGCCAATGTGGCGGCCCTCTCCTCCTCTGTGCAGGCTATCCACCAGTCGTTCTCCTTGCCGTCTTCCAGCCCAGATGCCACCAGGGCCCCCTGTGGACCTGCCCCGACCAATGCAGCCAGCTCAGTGGGGATCCCATCCCTGCCACAGTCGGGAGTCAGAGATCCAGCAGGGGTGGACACCAGAGCAACTGGACCCCAGCAGATGGAGGATGTGACGGCATCATCGGGCAGGGCACGTGCACGACGGCGTCGGTGGTTTCCATCAGCCTGGATGCCGTCGTGCTGGCACAGGCAGTTGCGTCGGAGGCAGCAGCAGGCTCAACGTGGGAGGCATCATGGCTCGGGGCCATCAACATCAGGGGTGCAGGCATCGGCCGGAGGGCAGGAGAACCCTGGAATGGGAGTGGCTTCCGTGTGGGAGAGGTTGTGCCAGCGGATAGGTGCGGAGCGGCAGCGGGCAGAGGAGGAACGGCTCACGATGGTCAGGGCGGAGGACTCCATGCGGAGGGCGCTGAGGCGGGCTGAGTGCCTCGAGGGTCTTCGCAGGGAGTTTGAGCTTGACACTGCGTTATCCCTGCGGGACCTCGGGGCCAGGGAACATGCCCGCCTCCAAGCCATTGACCAGGAGTTCGATGATGCCCTGGCCCATGACAACAACCAGTGAGCCGTCCGAATAGCCCGCTGCCTTTGTATATAGTTGTATAGTTAGGGTTAGGTTTCCTTTGTTTTTTTGATATTTTTTTGGTTGCGATTGGACAATGCACCACTTTTTTGTATAAAGTTCACTTTTTAGTTAGTAGTCAGTTAGGTTTAATTTGGTAGGGCTCATGGACCCAGGATGATCTTCTTAATTGGCTTAATTTAATTTTTCAGAATTTTTTCTTGGACATTCATCTTGTTTTGTTTGATTTGCTTTGTGTTTTTTCTTATTTCATTTCCATTCTACTTGCTGTTAAATACATATTATTTTTTTAATCTTCAATGTGTCGTATCATCTCATTGCTTTCAGGCATGTCATGTTGGGTGTTTTGTCATTCACTTGCAGCCATTGTGTGTGACAGACATGTGTTAAATTGCATTATTTAAATTGGGGGTGTAACATGTAATTGCCTTTGATATGTGGGTGGGTGTGATAGTTGGTTGGGCCTTTTGGCAGGGGAGGATGGGCATTACGGACATGATTGGGGAATGTTGGGACCCAGGTGCAGGGGGGCATGGATTGGACATGGATGGGGGCCTGCTGGCAGGTGCTCCACAGTGCTGGGGGGGTGGGGGGGTGGGAGACATGAGTGGGGGCCTGGTGGAGGGTGACCCTGCACTGCTGGGGGGTGGGGGTGGTGGGAGACATGAGTGGGGGCCTGGTGGAAGGTGACCCTGCACTGCTGGGGTGTGGGGGTGGTGGGAGACATGAGTGGGGGCCTGGTGGAGGCTGACCCTGGTGGCTGGGGGGTGGGGGTGGTGGGAGACATGAGTTGGACATGGGTGGGGGCCTGCTGGCAGGTGCCCCACAGTGCTGGGGGGTGGGGGGGGTGGGGGACATGAGTTGGACATGGGTGGGGGCCTGCTGGCAGGTGCCCCACAGTGCTGGGGGGTGGGGGGGGGGGTGGGGGACATGAGTTGGACATGGGTGGGGGCCTGCTGGCAGGTGCCCCACAGTGCTGGGGGGTGGGGGGGGTGGGGGACATGAGTTGGACATGGGTGGGGGCCTGCTGGCAGGTGCCCCACAGTGCTGGGGGGTGGGGGGGGGGGTGGGGGACATGAGTTGGACATGGGTGGGGGCCTGCTGGCAGGTGCCCCACAGTGCTGGGGGGTGGGGGTGGTGGGAGACATGAGTTGGACATGGGTGGGGGCCTGCTGGCAGGTGCCCCCACAGTGCTGGGGGTGGGGGTGGTGGGAGACATGAGTTGGACATGGGTGGGGGCCTGCTGGCAGGTGCCCCACAGTGCTGGGGGGTGGGGGGGGGTGGGGGACATGAGTTGGACATGGGTGGGGGCCTGCTGGCAGGTGCCCCACAGTGCTGGGGGGTGGGGGTGGTGGGAGACATGAGTGGGGGCCTGGTGGAGGGTGACCCTGCACTGCTGGGGGGTGGGGGTGGTGGGTGACATGAGTGGGGGCCTGGTGGAGGGTGACCCTGCACTGCTGGGGTGTGGGGGTGGTGGGTGACATGAGTGGGGGCCTGGTGGAGGGTGACCCTGCACTGCTGGGGTGTGGGAGTGGTGGGTGACATGAGTGGGGGCCTGGTGGAGGGTGCCCCTGGTGGCTGGGGGGTGGGGGTGGTGGTAGACATGAGTGGGGGCCTGGTGGAGGGTGACCCTGCACTGCTGGGGTGTGGGGGTGGTGGGTGACATGAGTGGGGGCCTGGTGGAGGGTGACCCTGCACTGCTGGGGTGTGGGGGTGGTGGGTGACATGAGTGGGGGCCTGGTGGAGGGTGCCCCTGGTGGCTGGGGGGTGGGGGTGGTGGTAGACATGAGTGGGGGCCTGGTGGAGGGTGACCCTGCACTGCTGGGGTGTGGGGGTGGTGGGTGACATGAGTGGGGGCCTGGTGGAGGGTGACCCTGCACTGCTGGGGTGTGGGGGTGGTGGGTGACATGAGTGGGGGCCTGGTGGAGGGTGCCCCTGGTGGCTGGGGGGTGGGGGTGGTGGTAGACATGAGTGGGGGCCTGGTGGAGGGTGACCCTGCACTGCTGGGGGGTGGGGGTGGTGGGTGACATGAGTGGGGGCCTGGTGGAGGGTGACCCTGCACTGCTGGGGTGTGGGGGTGGTGGGTGACATGAGTGGGGGCCTGGTGGAGGGTGACCCTGCACTGCTGGGGTGTGGGGGTGGTGGGTGACATGAGTGGGGGCCTGGTGGAGGGTGCCCCTGGTGGCTGGGGGGTGGGGGTGGTGGTAGACATGAGTGGGGGCCTGGTGGAGGGTGACCCTGCACTGCTGGGGTGTGGGGGTGGTGGGTGACATGAGTGGGGGCCTGGTGGAGGGTGACCCTGCACTGCTGGGGTGTGGGGGTGGTGGGTGACATGAGTGGGGGCCTGGTGGAGGGTGACCCTGCACTGCTGGGGTGTGGGGGTGGTGGGTGACATGAGTGGGGGCCTGGTGGAGGGTGCCCCTGGTGGCTGGGGTTTGGGGGTGGTGGGAGACATGAGTGGGGGCCTGGTGGAGGGTGACCCTGCACTGCTGGGGTGTGGGGGTGGTGGGAGACATGAGTGGGGGCCTGGTGGAGGCTGACCCTGGTGGCTGGGGGGTGGGGGTGGTGGGAGACATGAGTTGGACATGGGTGGGGGCCTGCTGGCAGGTGCCCCACAGTGCTGGGGGGTGGGGGGGTGGGGGACATGAGTTGGACATGGGTGGGGGCCTGCTGGCAGGTGCCCCACAGTGCTGGGGGGTGGGGGGGGTGGGGGACATGAGTTGGACATGGGTGGGGGCCTGCTGGCAGGTGCCCCACAGTGCTGGGGGGTGGGGGTGCAAGGGGACATGAGTTGGTGTTCATTAGTTCAAGGAGACATGTGCCTTTGCTGGGGGGCATGCCCATGGTGGGTGGGCTGCCTGCGGGACATGACCAGGGATGCAGGGTAGTCCCCTGTGGTGTGGGCTGCCTGCAGGGGCCGTGGAGGGTGTACAGGGTACTCCTGGGAGGACCCACACTGTCAAATCACATGTGGAACTTCACGCGCACCCCTGATATACACGCGCCCAGGCTATTCGCGTGTGGAACTTCCCGCGCACCCCTGGAATACACGCGCCCAGGCTGTTCGCGTGTGGAACTTCCCGCGCACCCCTGAAATACACACGCCCAGGCTGTTCGCGTGTGGAACTTCCCCCGCACCCCTGAAATACACGCGCCTAGGCTATTCGCGTGTGGAACTTCCCGCGAACCCCTGAAATACACGCGCCCAGGCTATTCGCGTGTGGAACTTCCCGCGCACCCCTGAAATACACGCGCCCAGGCTGTTCGCGTGTGGAACTTCCCGCGCACCCCTGAAATACACGCGCCCAGGCTGTTCGCGTGTGGAACTTCCCGCGCACCCCTGAAATACACGCGCCCAGGCTGTTCGCGTGTGTAACTTCCCCCGCACCCCTGAAATACACGCGCCTAGGCTATTCGCGTGTGGAACTTCCCGCGCACCCCTGAAATACACGCGCCCAGGCTGTTCGCGTGTGGAACTTCCCGCGCACACCTGAAATACACGCGCCCAGGCTATTCGCGTGTGGAACTTCCCGCGCACCCCTGAAATACACGCGCCCAGGCTATTCGCGTGTGGAACTTCCCGCGCACCCCTGAAATACACGCGCCCAGGCTGTTTGCGTGTGGAACTTCCCGCGCACCCCTGAAATACACGCGCCCAGGCTGTTCGCGTGTGGAACTTCCCCCGCACCCCTGAAATACACGCGCCCAGGCTATTCGCGTGTGGAACTTCCCGCGCACCCCTGAAATACACGCGCCTAGGCTATTCGCGTGTGGAACTTCCCCCGCACCCCTGAAATACACGCGCCTAGGCTGTTCGCGTGTGGAACTTCCCGCGCACCCCTGAAATACACGCGTCCAGGCTGTTCGCGTGTGGAACTTCACGCGAACCCCTGATATACACGTAGCCCGCTCCCCCAGACCCGATCGCGTGTGAAACTTCACGCGAACCCCTGTGATGCACGTACCCTGCTGAAATCGCGTGTTAGACTTCCCGCGCACCCCGGTATACACGCACACGTATTTTTTGTCAGCGGGTGTCCGTGTTTGTGGGTACCCCTTTGCACGTCATTTTTCCTGGAGGGCCACAGTATGGGACATTCATCATGGCAGTATATAGGTGTGATTTGTTGGCGCACCTTTTGGCGCACATTTCTTACAGCCGCAGAGACGCTACCGCCTGCTTTCTTGTGGCGGTCGTGTTTGTGCCTGTGCGCTGGTTTGAGCGTGCGCTTTTTTCCCCTATTCTATTCCATGAATACGTGTTGTAGGCGAGCGTGTGGGCGTTCCGCGCACTTGTGCCCTGTACTTCCCCCGTGACGCCCACGTTTTGGCAAGTTGTTCCCCATTCCGAGTGTTACGCCCGTGTTCCGCCTACTTTTGTTGCGTGCGCCGCGCTATGTGCGATTTTCGCTGTGGCCTGTGCGATTTTCGCAGTGACCTGGCGCACGCTGTTAGATGGCCTGTGCGCCAACGTGCGCCGCGCACTTTTTATCGCACATCCGCTGGTTTTCTCGCGCACGGCCTTCCATGAATCGACGTACGCTGCTTTTCGTGCGATTTTCGCAATTGCACTGCGATTTTCGCTATTCCACTGCGATTCGCACGTTTTTGCCCACTTGCGCCGCGCTAATTATTCCATGAATCGGCCTCTATGTCTGTAGGAATGATTTCCCTCTTCCCAGGGGGAATGGTAGCTTCCCTACTGCTACAGATGTCAAACCCTATTGATTCCATGGTGGCGACGGAAGGGCTTGAGGCTCTCTGACTAAGTTTTTGAAATTGTAGTGTCCCCCAATTAGTTTCAATTGAGACACATCCCACTCTAACACCATATACAAGGAACTCATGGTGACAACAGTAAAGACAGACACAAGTGGTCACAGTTCAAGGGTGTTTATTAAACTGTTAAAGCAGGTAGCAAAAACACCTAAACTAAACCTAAATCTAAGATGGGAGCAAGCGTTGACCATCAAATGAAAATAAGGAAGTCCTTTTGGCGTTGTGTCATAATAAAGGGCCTATACTAAGAAAAGCCTATTGCCATTTCCTCACGCTAAATACAAAAGAGTGTGGGATAGGGTATTCAAATAAAGGAAAAGTGTTCACAAATAATAAGTCAGTATGTGATTGCCTCAAGGTCTCCCTTCCCCACGTTTTCAGCACAGGACAAGGTGGGACTTTGGAACATATTGCAGCTCGAGCCTTCACAGCACGAACTAACAATTCTGTCCCAGTTATCAGGATTTTCGATAGTTCAAATAAAAGTCTCTTGCCATCGAGGCCTGATGCTCTTAACAAACAAACACAATGTTCTTGTTCTATGAACACATTGGGAGATGGCTTCACCCCTGGTTCTTCTAGTCTCGGCGCTGACCCCTCGCAAGTAGTGTTCAACAATCAAAACAGTTCCTTTCTTAATAAACTTAGGGCGGCAGCTTTCCACTCCTGGATCTCCCTCGGCCGGGCTCAGATCCCAATTAACAAGGGGGACAGTTCACCTCCCCTTGCCTTACACTCCTTTTCCCTTTCACAATTCTTAAACAAATCTTCGGGCTTTGCCCCTGGTTGGCAGCGTCCCTCTTCCGGGTTCACTCTCGCCAACTTTACAAAACACAATTCATGTGCTAATTTTCACCATGGGGGAATTCACTCTCTTAACTTTTGCAGTCATCTGTCGATCAAAGACTTTCGATGGTACAGAGGATTTTACGAGATCCCTGTATGACCACTTTGACCTTTCTTCACCTCTTCCCAAGGCCTTCTAGTTACGGTAGTTTCTTACTGTTGAGTAATCAGCTAGCGATTCTTGAGTGAGCACCCACATGTTGCCGGGCTCCTCTACTGCTGTTTTTCACCCTTCCAATATTTAACAGTTCTTTGTTTTTCAAAGTTCAAATAGCCACTTGCTACTTTTTGTTCAACACTGTCTCGTTTCTTATCGGTTCTTCCCTCGACTCACCGGCTGTGATGAACCGCTTGGCTTTCTTACTCCTTGGCGTCAAGGTTGGTACCACTGAGACAAGCGTCTCTACCCGTCTTGGCAATCAGCGGAGGAGGGTCTTGTGTACCTTAGACATCTGCTGCAACACATGTTGGCTATTGTTCACGGACCTATCATTCACTCTGTGGAGGCTTCACGGGTCTTGGTCGGAAAGGACAAGGTCGACTCTCCCCTTGTCACCGTCTCCATTTGTGCCGTCTTTCTCCTCCTCTTGAACGGTCATGCTGAGTTAGCCCTTACACTGTGCCGTCTGCCTTGCTTGTACTGTGCTGTTGTGCTCCACCTTTTATCCCTGTGGGGAAGGGAAAGGGCGTCAGGTGTGTGTAATTCCTGTCAATTGCCTGACTTTGCCTCACCCTGGTATTTGGACACATCAGGTAAACAGCTCGGGTATTAGTCTGTTGTCTTTCGTG
This sequence comes from Ambystoma mexicanum, assembly GCF_040938575.1. Taxonomy (NCBI): domain Eukaryota; kingdom Metazoa; phylum Chordata; class Amphibia; order Caudata; family Ambystomatidae; genus Ambystoma; species Ambystoma mexicanum. Next base: position 12,548,711 of record NC_090925.1, on the reverse strand, counting down.
TGGTGGAAAAGTGTTCATGTGGAAAAAAGGGGGGTAGTGTTTTGGAATATCCTATGTGGTAGGATGGGGAATGGTGCCAAAAGAAGGGAGATACCATGACTCACCCATCATTGTCCCACTCCCCAAGGACCCCCCATCCAGGTGATCCTCCCTCACTGGTCCACCCCCAAGAATTGGATCCAATAGCGATGGCTGCGTCCTGGCCACCTGGATGACAGATCCCTGAGTACTAGCTAGGGAAACACCTCCAGGTATCTCACATCACATGTAACATTTTAAAAAGACATAATTAAAAACTGTACCTGATAACCTTCAGCGATGTCGCAGGGAGTTGGTGTGAGATCATCCTGCAAAACATATTGATTAAATTGGGGCCCCTTTAATGCGTTGTAATGTTATTTTGTTTCACCAATTCCATTTTAAGCTAAGCAGCTAAAAGGTTATAAACAAAGGCATACACAATTCATATAGAGAAAGAGCCGATGTTATTCAGTAACATTTTTCTGAAGGTTTACTTTCATTGTTGCATGTGTTTCTGCAATAAATACATCAAGGTACATCAAGGTTGTTGATCTAATGTCTTGCAATTTGATGACAGTATTGCAAATGATAAAATAAAAGTTATCTTACGTGTAAAAAAGATATGGTTAATCAATAACTATTCGTATAAATCAATACATTATCACTTCTCCGACCTCATCCTCCAAACCGGTTGCAGTAGACAAATAGTACATTGTGGAAGTTCCAGGCTGCTAAATAACAGTAATTGTAATAATAAAGATTAAACAGCAACAAAAGAAATTACATGTAAAAGATTATCGATATTGACAAGGAAGCATACAGGCCAGTTTGTATCAGTATCAGTTTGTATCAAAAATTAATATTATACATAACAATAATCAATACGTTTTAAGTTGAACTCTAACAAATGCATATTTTGCATCTTAAGGAACATTCTAAAAAAATTACTTGAAATGTGAGTGAGGTTGCTGTTGGTCCTTTAATCGATGTATATATTCATACCATTGTCCAATAGAAAATGGACATTAGTATTATAATTCAGACCACGAAAAAACAATAAAGAAAGGTTTGTGTGCAAGTTGCTTGGCCTCACCGTTAGGATATTGGACGTGTCTGTGGTTTCATCCGTGGTAACGGTCAGTAATTCCATCAGTGTGTTCTACGTAAAGACAGACATGGTCATTTAAAAATAAATGACCTATTTTTAAAGGGCGCAATGTGACTGTGTGTTTGGAAAGGCTCCCATTGCACTGAACTATTGGAGTATCTCTAAAGTAGGGATACACAAAGTAATCTAAAGTTCAAAATGTACAAACCACAGTGCATCATGTCACAAAGGAAAATTGTGTAATAAAATTTCAGTTGAAATATTCCCCAAAAACAGAAAAACTTTAATTATGTTACCTGTTCACAGACTATTTCAATATATTGAGTGGTTATTGTTAAGACAGTGTGGGTATTGAACCTGTATCATAATGGCGCTAAGTTGGTTGATAGTTTCCCTTTGATTATAGGGTTCTATGAAGTAGAATTCAATTCAATTGTAGAAAGATTCAAAAGCTTGATGTTTGTGATGTTGTAGGAAACCTTGAGAAGTAAAAATGCTCAATGTTGTAGTATATATTCAGTTTAGCTGACACGTGTTTCGACCCAACAAGGGACTTCTTTTAAGGAGTAGTGGTGGGTGTAGGTAAGGTAGGCTTTAAAGAATCACGTTGTCACTTTGCAGAGAACGCTCAACTGTTTGCAGAGGCCCCCCCGGACCTTAAAGGCTATCCCATTCGGAGGCTCGAATTAAGAGCATTGGGCTTCATTACAACCTTGCCGGTATCCTGGCGGTAGAGCCGCCAGAATACCAGCAAGTTCTGTTACCGTTTGGCACCCAGTTCTGCAGCATTGCCACAGGATTACGGGTGCTGGCGGAGCGGTGTAAATCCCCATTCATGGAGTCCCTCCATGAGGGGATTTGCCATCATCACCGCCACCGGCAATGCCAGTGGGTAAAAGTGCTTTTTTGGGCAGTAGGGCCCCTTGCTTGCTTACCTCCAGCATTTAGCTGGAGGTGACCCAGGTGCCACACCAGCAGTGCTGTATTCCTGCAGTCTGGTAAAGTGCCGGTATCCTCGGATGCCAGCACTTTTTTACTGAACCGCCCAACTGGAATGAGCACCAGTATTCTTGAAAAAGACCATTGTTGGGTCGAAACACATGTCGGCTAAACCGTGCAATTAAAAATCACCACTATATACTACAACATTGGGCCTCATTACGAGTTTGAAGGTAGCCATGACGCTATTTGCGGCATGGATGCCTTCAAACTCGGGTCCGGGTTCCCTGAATGGGGACTTACCGGGTCATTTCAACCTTGGAGGACCCGGCATTTCCCCATTCAGGGAAGCCATCCCCATTCCCATTCGAGCCCCTACAGGGCTCAATGGGAATGGGGAGGGAGCTAATAACGGGCCTGTTAATAACGGGCCTGTTATTAGCTCCCTGGTCCTTTAGCAGCTCCCGCTGAGGGCGGCTGGTTTTACCAGGCGGCCTTAGTGGTACCCTCTAAAGGACCTCGGAATGCAGCGGTAAGGGGTTAATGGCACCGGCATCCTTACTGGCGCCGTTAACCCCTTACCGCCGCACTCAGAATGAGGCCCATTGAGCGTTTTTACTTACTATGGTTTCCTACAACATCATAAATGTCGAGCTTTTGAATCTTTTTCTACATCATACAATCCTGTAATCAATGGGATCCCACCAACCACGCTAGCACCATTGTGACACAGGTTCAATACCCACACTGTCTAAACCAAGAAACGAGAAGGAAAGGCTCCATCTCAGCAGAACCCAGTCACAGGCAGCTGAGTCACACTCACGAATGCACGGATCTAGCACAGCGATCCTCAAATTTATAGTGCCTTATCTTCCTCAGTCATTTATAAGATATATACAGGCAAATTTTGATAATGGTAAAATACATTTAAAAATGCACTGCCCACTGCTCACCTGGTAAGTAATTTGCGAAGGGATCTGGGGCAACTCTTTTTAGTGTACTGTGATTGTTCGTACATCCCATATCATATGTAGCAAGAGTATCAGATACGTCCATGGCTTCTGATTCTGTCAGTACTCACCAAAACAAGACCAAGTATACAAAGTGGGTACTGCTGTGTAGTATAACCTGGACCAGAACTGGCCCAAGTCTCCCCACAGAGGGAGATCTTTCCCTTGATACGTTTGGAACTCACAAGATCAGCGGGGTAGATTAAATGAAGGAGCGGGGCAAACAACACCGCCAGTCTGCCAGGCTGCAAGGAAAAAGAAACGGTTTAGAACAGGATTATGTGCTAGCTAACATCTAACGCCAGGAAAGAGAGTAGATTAAACTAGGGGTCTTACCGGGAGTATTTGTAGTCTGGTTAGAAAGTGAAAATATGTTGAAGAAGACAGAATTCGAAAAGATAAAGAAAACGTAAGGAATAGGGAATGTTAGTAAAGGACTAGCACCCGAACGGCACGAGGGACGCACTAGTTTCGGGACGGTGCACTAGAAGATCGCTGCAGGGTGTCCAGGTCTTGTGCACAATGAGAGTTCTCGTGTAGTAAATACAATATAATAGGAAGATGAGGACAGTACTTGTGGGAGCGTGGAGGCAATCCAAGATCAGGCAAGTTGGAATAGTCCGTGGTCAACAAACAAAACAGAATCCACATGCAGAGGCAGGCCAAGGGACAAGCAATACATTTTCGGGACCGTTCAAGAAATGAACAAGGATATTTCCGGAAGGCAGTAGAGAGTCCAAGGGACAGGCAGAGTGTTCGGTAAAGTGTGGTCAATCATAACAGAGCAGAATCACAGGGCAAAAGGCAGTCCAGGTACACAGAACGGAATCAGAGTTTTGGATGTTCAGACAAAATGCGAGAAAGGTACTAACTTCAATCAGAAACACCTTGCAGCATAACAGGAGGTGTTTAATGCAAGTGCAATGGGCGGGGCGATCACATGATTGTTCGGATGCATACGTCGTGCTCTAGTGTAACGCTGCGTTGTCGAAGGGCGTCTGTGCATGGCATATCACCATGGCAACCTCCATCTATGATAGAAAGGAGAGGCCATGGAATGGAGAAGATGGGGAAAACAAGGCAAGATAAAGGAACTCGTTGGAACCGTGGCACTCGGTAACGCACGATGGCGGTGTGTCTCCTTCGGCAATGTAGGCCAGTCAGCCATAGTTTTTCTGCAATAGCAGTTCTCCACCAGCGTAGGCATACGCTCACAATGATGGCAGGTACACCAGGTGGAAACGTGTTCCATGCGACTGGGTTCGGGAGTTCCTCTGATTATTATTTTCCGAACTGCCAGTCTGCTTTAACCAAACACCACTATTCTCACAACCCCCCTTATTCATTTCAGGACAATAATCCCGGTCCTCCCCTCGACAAACTGTCCAACTATTATTTTATGGATTATTCCCATTAATTTCAGAAATCTGCCAAATCTCACCCTTCCGAAATTATCAACCCCTCTAGGACGAGGGTTAATGAACTAGGAGGTAGAAAGAATCCCCAGGTGAATACGAGGGATATAATTCCTGATGAAAGCCTGCCAAGGTGTCCCAGTTTTGAAACAAGATGGACTAACACCAGAGCCTTGTACCTGACATGACCCGACACAAGGGTCAGGCAGAGTCAGGTAATTGACAATAACTACACACACCTGACGGTACTTTCCCTTCCCCATAGGGATAAAAGGCAGAGCACGAGAGCACACTTCGAGCAAGGCTGAATGCACGAGGAAGCAGTTATTCCAGACCGGCAGTTCATGCGGAGGAGAAAGGTGACAAGACCTGAAAGGAAGACGAAGAGGGAATTGACCTTGCCCTTTTCAACCCAGACCTGCAAAGCCTCCGAAAGGGGAATCACAAGACCGGGAAGTAGAGCTGGCGTGGGGTGTAACAGGTGTCAATGGTGCATGGGGGCCTCTCACGTTGATAACGCAGGTGGGGAGGTACACTGGATACTGTGGTGCCGTTCTTGACTCCAGAAGCAAGACAAGCCAACTGTCATGATCCGTCGATCACGCCCTTTCTGGTCTTCCTGGTCCCCGGCGCATCGGGGGTTACTCGCTCTAGTACACCCAACATGGCCGTATACACGGAACGCGGTCTATCGACCTTTACGTCCTATGCAGCATGTTCTATAAATTAGCCACTCCCCTGTGGTTCCGCGCGTCTCAACGCTACCGATAGCTGTGGCCTGACGTGCTCAGTAGTTCGTTCTCCTGAACTGTGTTGCTTCCTGGTTCCCGGACCTTCCTCCTTCTCCTTTCCTTCTACCTTCCTTGATCCTGTTTCTTCCGCGTTCTGCGCAGACCGCCTCCGTGTGCTGCCTCCATTCCAAGCTTCCTGGAGTTTCCTAGATCCCGGACGAAGAAGCTGAACGAATCCTGGAAGCCGAAGACGGCCGAGCGGGCTTGTACAAGACCCGAACTGCTCGGAAGAAAACCCCGACAAAGGACTCCGCAAAACAGAGAAAACAGGTGAGAAAAGGGGGAAACCTGTGACAGATTGAGACGCCACCTGAACGATCTCGATACAGACATGGAAGCGGCCGTCCAGGATCTTATGCGTGGCATGCAAGAACTGACGACCGAAGTGCAAAACTTAAAGGCGGAAAACGCTGCGTTAAAACAATTGGTGTTATCCCGTGATTCCGCTACGAAGGAGAGTGTAATTCTAGGCGGCGTTGTTGATAAGTATGACGGTTCAGCAAAGAGCCTTTGTGGATTCCTAGATTCTTGTTTGGTCCACTTTATATTTAAGCCTTATTATTTTTCTACACCCAGGGCTAAAGTGGGCTTTATTATCTCGCATCTTTCCGGGAATGCCTTGACCTGGGCCACCCCATTGGTTAACTCTGGTGATGCTCTCCTGGATGACTAAGACAGCTTTATAGAGGCCCTCAAGACCATGTTCGAACGCCCGTAACATGTTTACAGTGCCCAGGAACGTTTACTCGACTTTCATCAGGGTACCCAGGACTTGCTCACGTATGTCACACGCTTCAAACAGCTGGCTAAGGAAGCGGATTGGTGCTCTGAAGCTTGTTTTACTTTATTTCGAAGAGGGCTAAACGAAGAGATCAAGCACAAACTAGCCAGAGTGGCACGCCCGGGTTCCTTGCAAGCCCTAATGGATCTCGCTCTACAGATTGACTTTCGCATCCAGGAGAGAAAGGCAGAAAAAAAGAAAACCAAGTTACCACTCCAGAAAAACCCCATTGGAACCCCTTCGAGCTCAGAAGGCATTTCTACTCCAAGCAATGAGCCTGAACCTATGCAATTAGGGGCCTTCCGTGGACCCATTACACCACAAGAGAGGATGCGAAGGATTCATACTGGATTATGTATGTATTGTGCACCCGACAAACATTCAGTAAGAGAATGTCCGATTGCCCCCCCACGGCGCTCAGGAAACGCCAGCTCCCGATCCTAAATGGAGCGCAGGCTCAGGAGAGAGATGTCTGCTCCACCTCTAATCCATCCTTGTACTCTCCTGGACAAAATTCCTTGGTAATCTTACAGGCCTTCTTGACAACATCCAAGAAAGAAATATACCCCATCCTGGCACTGGTCGACTGTGGAGCTATGGGGGTATTCATAGATCATGAATGGGTCTTAAAACACCATATTCCTTATGAATCCCGGACTATCATGCAACCTGTGGAAGCAATTGATGGAAGACCCCTTTCTTCTGGACCTATAACCCTGCAGACCAAGGAGATCGAGCTTGCTATAAATCAACATCGAGAAAGGATAAGATTTGACATCATCAAGTCAGCCCATCACCCCATGGTTTTGGGAATGCCCTGGCTTCAAAGACACAACTGTCACGCCGCCCGCATTGGGGTCCACTTACCTGAAGCGGCGCGCCCCATCCTGGAGGATGCACCCGTGCTTTCGCTTGGGGGCTCCAGGGTTGTCCTGGTCCTCGGGCGCTTCCGGGTTTCCTGGGCATGCTGGTCTGCGCATGTGAGGGCGGCCGTTTCGCGTTCTCCGCGCATGCGCACTGCACGCGGCACTCGGTTTGGACAGCCTTGCGGTCCACGCCTCTCTCCAGGCTAACCAACGCTTGGGAGACAGCACGGCTTGCGTTCCAAGCCTCCCAGGTGTTGGTAGCCCTATTTAAGGAGCCCGGCCATTCATTCAAACCGCGTCTCAACGCGGTTTGAATTGGATCGTGTTCCTCGCCGGTTCCTTGTGCCTTCCTTACCTGTTACCTGATTCCCGTTCTTTCTTGTTCCTGGTACCCTGCTGGTACTTCCCGTGGTTCTGTTGTCCTGTCCTCTTCCTGTCCTGTGGTTGGGGCTCCCTATTCCTTCCTTCTAGTTGGATGGTTCCCTTCTGTTCCTTTTAGTTGGCTCTATCTCCTTGTACCTTGTCTGCCTGCCCGCTCTGCCTCCTTCTGCCTTGGTGCCTTCCTTATGAGCCAACCTCTACCTTCCTCTGCCGGATCCAGCCTCCTACGAACTTCCACTGTGACCTGATCCTTGGGACTTCCACCTTCCGGATCCAGTCCTCCTTGGGCCTCAGTATCGTCACCTGGAAAGGCTCCCCCTGTCAGTGCTTGCACTGTCCTGACGCCACGCTAATCAGGGGAGAGCGCACCCATGGCGTTGGGAGCAGGTTCACCTCCAACCCGGTTCCATTCGGGCGGGAGCTGGGCTGGCTTCCCGCGTCATCAACTACATCTCCGCAGGACTCCTGACAGCCTGGCATCATCTTCAAGGTCTTCAACCAGACGAACAGGTACGCAACGTCTTCGCGACGCAGTCTATAACAGATTGAGACGCCTGCCTTCGGATACTTCAGACTCTGAGATGGAAGAGGACCCAGGGCCTCGACTTTCTTGTCCTCGGTGGGAAGTCCAAAATAGGGCCCAACTTGTACCATAGTTCCCGATCATAGCGGGACAGAATGGCCAGGGCATTAGCAGCCTTAATGGTGGAGGCCGCTGTATAGATTATTCTCTTGCCCATCAAGTACAGCTTCTTCCCCCTCATGGTCCAGGGCACCATGGACACAGACGATGGGTTTACGGAGTGCTTCCGGACTGCGGCTGAGACCACTGAGTCAGGAGAAGATTGGGACCTCAACTACTTGGGGGCTGAGTCGGTACCCTGTACTTCTTCACAAGTCTATCCTGCTTCGGCGGGGCCTTTTTTGGGTTCTTCATCAGCACCAAGCCCACCTCCCAGATATCATCTAGCAAGGCGATGGACATGATGGTCTACCATATGAACTGGTAAAGGAAACCCTCCTTTTTAGTCTCCTCAGGCGTAAGGTGAAAGAGGTCAGAAGCCCTGGACATCACAGAATGAAAAGAGCCAACTTCGTCCAGAGGAGAGGACCTGTTGGGCTTGACTGCGCGCAACGACAATAAGGTTGACTTGGGAGGCTGAGCAGCCGACGGTGCCATCTTGTCCGACGGGGTCGACTTGGATGATGGCTTAGCTGATGGTGGTAGTGAAGGGCCACCTCCAGATTTCTCCTTAGTCAGCCTGGCCACCGGCGGTAAACAGAGTTTCGACAGAGTCAAATACTTTCTCTTAGAGGGAGCACCCTACCCGGAAAGGCTCACTGCAGAGGTAGATGGCGATTGTGTCCTCCCTGAACTGGGACCCGCATCTGCGGCAAACCCAGCGGGACTAGCCTTGTGGAGCTTGCCCCTCTTTTAGACCCCTATGGGCAGGGTCTCCTCAAAGGATCTCAACCTCCTCACGGAGGGAGTTTGCTCATGGGACCGGCCGGTCCTGGGTGAGGCATGACCGAGCCCAGATACAGAGTCAGGGGCCTTGCTCGATTTGAGCCATGTCACCAGCCTGTTACTCACCCGTCCGTATGCAGGTCAGTAAATCGGGATCAGACGACCTTGGAGACGGAGGTGTAAACAGGATTCACTGAGCAGCCTCCAGGACTCCAGCTCCCCTGAATACTATGATTCAGGCTTCCTCCAAAGAGGGGCTCTTCTATAGAATGTACCTATCTGCTGTTTCAATCTGAACAGGCAGAGGTGTCAATCGCATAAAAGAGCGGGGAAAACACGCACCGCCAACACCAATGCTGCAAAGGAATACAAGATGATTAGATGTGCCAAGATGACGAAGCAATAAACAATTCAATAACAACTGACGAAATACCTAGGTGAGGCTTGGAGAGGAGTGCACTACAGTGGATGAACCTACAAGAGAATTAAACCCATTACCAAAAGTCTAAACGCAACTTCATTGACTTCCCCTAAGGACAAATAAACCCGAATCATACCTGAAAGAAGGGGTTCTTAGGAGTCAAGGATGTCCAGTTTGCGGGCAACAACGACAGGATAAAATAACAAAAGGGCTGGTTAGTACAGGTAAATAAACCCGCGCGGCACGAGGGTCGCACTAGTTACGGGTTGGTGCAGGCACAGGAAAGCATCACTATTGCACGTAGAGAGTTCTTTTCCAAAGAGTATGCCGTCCAGGAATTGTTTGTCATGATGCCTACCTCCAAGGAGCCAGGTCCGACCCAGCAACCCCAGAGGCAGGCATCATTCCCCCCAGGGAAGTGCCAGTGGGCCCAAGCTGGGGCCCTTTGGACACAGTCCTGGCCCCTTAGGCGCCAGGCTCATGTTGGACCCCTGTCCTGGCGCCTTAGGCGCCAGGCTCATAAAGCTAGACATGTGTTCAAGTGTTTTAATGTGCACTTACCCATGGCAGACCATGCTGCTACATCCAGGCCCTCTTGAGGCCTGAATGGAACTACTTTACCTGTGGGACTATTTCCACCTGGGTGTGGTCGGGGAAGGATACATACCTGATCGGTGGAAGGATACATACCTGGAACTTCTCCCAAAGCTATTTAAACCACGCCCGATCAGCAACTCACGCTTCGCGTTGTTCTGCTCCTCGCAGCTGGACGCTCAACGTGTCAGCTCCTGCATCTGGACTTCAGCCACGCCTGTCAGCATCCTGGGTCACCTGCAAGGGGAGATAAGAGAGAATTGGTAAGAAAGAAGACCTTACCTGCTAAAGCTGTATCACGCAGACATCACACCGACGATCCTGAAAGGGAAGACATCATTTTTAAAAGCATTTCGCTTCGATCGCTGTAGCGCTGCATTTCACTCACCTTTCCTGGGCGCCTCCATCTTCAGCAGCGATCATCCGGATCCGCACTCACTTCCCAGAGCCTGGAGAGAGAAAGACAAGAATAAGAGGTGAGAGAAGGAAGGGAATAAGACTTACCTGTTGGGTCATTCCCATTTCATTTCGGGTCCTGCCGCTTCCTGGCATTGCGGACCCCGGCCCCTATGGGGAAAAAAGACAAAGACATTGAATGAGCGAATGCAAAGACATTACCCTAACGCTCATCCAGAACTTACCTGTCATTTATTGGAACTGCACGTTTCACTTCGGGTTGGCGCCATATCTCCGGCATTCCGAACCCCGGCCCCTAAGGGGGAAAAAGAAATAAGCGTTAGCACTTGCTGCAATAAGACAATGAACATTATTATTAAGCTTGAACTTTTGAACTTGCAACAGAACTCTTACAGTGCCTTACCTGAATAGTCAAGCTTATTTGAGCTTCCTTCAAACCTCAATCCAGTGAAGTAACTGGGTTTCAACGCGCCCCTGCATCAGAAGCAGGATGGAGAACCCTTCACAGGGAATCGTGGAAGGGTATCATGGAGGGTTGGAAGGGAGTGGAAGGCTTGAGCATTATTCCGCCAGTAGGTAATACTCCCTTTTCACGCACAGGGGAATATTCCTGCGAGCCAGAGAAGCCAGAGTAGAGGGGTCCTACCTGTCCATCTTCAGAGTCCTGCGCTTCACCGTTGAAGAAGCATCAGCACTCGAAGCCAGACCTGCGCCTCCGTGGGAATCAAGTGAGCGTGACAGAACGCGAAGCCTACCCACAATTTCCCACCCGGGCGCTATGGAGACTTCCGAGACAGATCAGCTGGCCCAGCTTTTGGGGGAATTACGGGCAGAAGTGCACTCAGCCCGCCAGGAGACTAACGCTCTCATAAGAGAACTGATCCTATCCAAGGAAAGAACAGATGACCTGGCCAAAAGGTTATTGCAGGCCCAGGCAGGGCACACTCCTTTACCTAATTCCGGAGGTACTTCCACATCAATGGGTTTGAATAACCCGGTACAAATCAATCTACCTGGACACATGCTTTTGGCCCCACCTGAACATGCCTTTGGCCCCGCCTGAACGTTTTGCTGGGGATCCCAAGAAGTATGCTGTCTTTATGAACCAATGTCGTTTACACTTTCTATGCAGACCCGGGGCCTTCCCTAACGACCAGACCAAGGTAGCCTTTATACTATCTTACCTCAGTGGCAGTGCTGCCGATTGGTCTATTCCATTGGTAAATCAGGATGATCCCATTCTCCAGGATTTTCAGGGCTTCCAGGCCAGCATGGAAAGATTGTTTGCTCGACACTCTCAAGGACAGGCCCTTGATAACGAACTGCTATCCTTACGACAAGGTAATCAGGATCTCCTGTCCTACGTTGCCACCTTTAATAGACTGGTTGTGGAAACTGGATGGCCAGAAAACAAAAGGATCACATTGTTTCATCGAGGCCTGCGCGGAGAGCTTAAGGATGGTCTAGCTCAGATTGTAAATCTACCCCAGGTCTGCGCAGACTATATAGACTTGGTGGTTCAACTTGATCACAGGCTTCAAAATAGAAAAGCAGATCGGTTCAAGTACGAAACTCGAGTACCGATCAAAACCCACGCCAACTTCAAGAGTACTGACGTATCCGGACCTATGCAGATCGGCGGTGTTAAAGGACCATTAACGCAGAAGGAACGAGAGAGAAGGCGGCAAATGCCACTTTGTCTGTATTGCGGGACTTCCGGTCACTTTCTTCGAAATTGTCTGGTTAAACCACCTAAGAAGGTGGTTGGAGCCACTGATAACGATTTATTGACACCTGATTCGGGAAACGACCTAGCCCGACAAGCGTAGGGGTCCGCTTGCCGAGCTTGAAAACAAATTCTTTGACCTCGCATTTTGTCTTGCCAATGGTGCTCGTGGACCCAAAACAGCCTCAGCAGTTGCATGGTATAAAAGCATACCTCGACAGTGGAGCTATTGGAAATTACATAGACCGTGAATTGGCTTCCAGGATTAAGCTCCCTCTCCGCCCGAAAGTAACCCAAGATGTCATTACTACAGTAGATGGAACCGAAATAGCCTCAGGGCCTGTAACACATTCCACTGTTGAAATGACACTGGTGGGTCAGGATGGACATATGGAAGCAATCGTGTTTGATGTGATCAAGGCCCCACAATTTCAAGTAATTCTTGGAATTCCTTGGTTAGAAACACATAATCCCAGAATTGACTGGCGAGCAAAGAAGATAAGTTTTCCTGATTGTGAACCAACTTGTTATCCAAGAAATCCAGTTATGGGTCTAGCCTCAGCAACTTCAACCCCTGTACAGCTACCGTCAGAATACCAAGAATTCCAAGACGTTTTTCAGAAGGAACAGGCTAACACGTTACCTCCCCATCGGTCTTATGATTGCCAAATCGATCTGGTACCCAATGCTCAACTACCTTGTAGTAGGATTTATGCTCTTACGGAACCTGAGAACCTGCATTTGCGTCAGTATTTGGATCAGTACCTAGCCAATGGTTTTATTCGCCCGTCCAAGTCTCCTGTCTCCTCAGCTCTGTTCTTCGTGCCGAAAAAAGAGGGCGACCTTAGAACATGTATAGACTATCGCACCCTAAATCAAATAACGATTAAGAATCGTTATCCTCTGCCCCTGATCCCTGAGCTTATCGACCAGGTGAAAGACGCTTGTGTGTACACCAAGTTAGATCTTCGAGGAGCTTATCACCTGGTGCGTATAAAAGAAGGCGACGAATGGAAGACTGCATTCCGCACCAAATTTGGGCTCTTCGAATATCAGGTGATGCCCTTCGGTTTGTGCAATGCACCTGCCGCCTTTCAGTACTTTATGAATGATGTTCTTCGGGAACTTATCGATGTCTGTGTCATCGTTTATATTGACGACATCCTGGTGTACTCTTCTCCAGAATCCGATCACAGAAAACATGTTAGGGCAGTTCTTGAGAAATTGCGCCAGCACAGACTATTTCCAAAGCTCGAAAAATGCGTTTTTCATACCACAGAAGTGGAGTTTCTTGGATTCATCCTGACACCACAAGGAGTCCGAATGGACTTGCGAAAGGTGGACGCCATCCTCAAATGGCCATCTCCTAGCTCGGTGAAGGGAGTTCAGAGCATGCTCGGCTTCGCCAATTTCTATCGAAGATTCATCCCGGAATTTTCCCGAACAGTCCAACCCATCACAGCTCTCCTAAAGAAAAACAAACGCTTTGAATGGACTCTTGAGGCCGAACAAGCCTTTCAGGACCTGAAAACCAAATTCACCTCTGCACCTGTATTGAAGCACCCGCACCCAGATCTCCCTTACATTGTGGAAACCGACGCATCCAGTTCGGCCATGGGAGCTGTCCTGTCGCAAAGAGATCCAGAAACTAACCAACTACACCCTGTGGCCTTCTGGTCCAGGAAATTTTCTCCTCCTGAAATCAACCACGCAATTACCGACAAAGAGTTACTGGCTATTAAATCTGCTTTCAAGGCTTGGCGTCACTACCTTCTCGGGGCAAGACGCACCATCACCGTAATTACGGACCACAGAAAGTTACAGTATTTAAAGACGGCCAAAGCTCAATCTTCATGGCAACTCCGATGGGCTCTATTCTTTGCGGAATTTGATTTTGTAATTACCTATCGCCCTGGCTGCAAGAATGGTAAAGCGGACGCCTTATCCCGGATTGGCATCGAAGAACCCAATTCGAGTTTAGAACCTGTGCCAATCTTACCTGAACAAAGAATCTTAGGCCTAACTTCATTGCAAACTATTGAGGACATCCAAACGCAAGTAAAACAACTTCTAGACTCTTCAGCCTTACTGGAATGGAGTCAAAAGGGTCCTCATTACACCATTAAGGATGATTTACCCTACTTCCAGGAGCGGTTGTTTCTGCCTAGTAAAGAATTGCAAGAACTTGTTATTGCCCATCATCATGAATCATTAATGGAAGGACACCCTGGTATCGCTAAAACGGAGGAAAAAATGAAACGCCACTTCTGGTGGCCTTCTTGGAGAAAAGACATAACGTCTTTTGTATTGTCTTGCGGAATTTGCGCCCAAAACAAGGGTCAAAAGAAAAGGCCAGCCGGCCTACTTCAACCCTTGGATATTCCGCCGGCACCATGGCACACCCTGTCAATGGACTTTATAACTGACCTGCCTCCTTGTGCTCGTTACAACACTATCCTTGTAATTGTGGATCTATTCTCCAAAATGGCCCACTTTATCCCTTTAAAAGGTTTGCCCTCAGCTTCCACCTTGGCCAAGGAATTTCTGGAGAATATAGTTCGCATACATGATTTCCCTTCCATATTAGTCTCGGATCGTGGAAGTCAATTTATCTCCCATTTTTGGAACAAGTATTGCCAACTAGCACAAATAGATGTGCGGTTATCCACCAGCCACCACCCCCAGACCGACGGACAAACCGAGAGAACCAATCAGACTCTCGAGCAATATCTTCGATGCATGTTACACCAATCCGAGTTAAATTGGAAAGACATCCTTTGGATCGCAGAATATGCATACAACAATTCAGTGCATTCTGGAACCGGACAAACTCCTTTTTATACTTTGTATGGTCACCATTCTCGGACCTCTGATCTAGATCCACCTCTGACCCTGGAAATGCCCGCAGTAAATCATCTGCATTCCACAATAACCCAAGCCTTCAAAGAAGCTGCAACTCATTTACAGCAAGCCAAGAAAAAGTATAAAGAAAACGCTGATTTGCACCGAAGTAAAACTCCTCCTTACCAAGTAGGAGACCAGGTATGGCTAGCAACAAAACATTTACCCCTCAAGGGCCCGCAAACCTTCAATCCCAGATTCATAGGACCTTATCCCATCAAGGCTATAATCAATCCCGCAGCCTTTAAACTGGATTTACCGTCCAACATGCGTATTCATCCAGTTTTTCATGCATCTCTTTTGAAGCCAGTACAACCAGGGACCCGACTGTCCAAGCCTCCAGACCCAGTTCAAATTGAAGGGGAATTAGAATTCGAAGATAAAGACATTTTAGACTCCAAGGTGTTAAAGTCAAACTCTTCTATCTTGTTGACTGGAAGGGATATGGACCTCAGGAGAGATCGTGGGAGCCTAGTAACCATGTTCACGCACCTCGATTAATACAAGGGTTCCACCGGAGATTTCCGAACAAGCCAAAACCCCGGAGGGAACAACCTTGGGAGGGGCCTTGAGGGGGGGGTACTGTCATGATGCCTACCTCCAAGGAGCCAGGTCCGACCCGGCAACCCCAGAGGCAGGCATCATTTCCCCCCAGGGAAGTGCCAGCGGGCCCAAGCTGGGGCCCTTTGGACACAGTCCTGTCGCCTTCGGCGCCAGGCTCATGTTGGACCCCTGTCCTGGCGCCTTAGGCGCCAGGCTCATAAAGCTAGACATGTGTTCAAGTGTTTTAATGTGCACTTACCCATGGCAGACCATGCTGCTACATCCAGGCCCTCTTGAGGCCTGAATGGAACTACTTTACCTGTGGGACTATTTCCATCTGGGTGTGGTCGGGGAAGGATACATACCTGATCGGTGGAAGGATACATACCTGGAACTTCTTCCATAGAAGAATAGCTTCTTCCAAAGCTATTATAACCACGCCCGATCAGCAACTCACGCTTCGCGTTGTTCTGCTCCTCGCAGCTGGACGCTCACCGTGTCAGCTCCTGCATCTGGACTTCAGCCACGCCTGTCAGCATCCTGGGTCACCTGCAAGGGGAGATAAGAGAGAATTGGAGAGAAAGAAGACCTTACCTGCGAAAGCTGTATCACGGAGACATCACACCGACGATCCTGAAAGGGAAGACATCATTTTTAAAAGCATTTCGCTTCGATCGCTGCAGCGCTGCATTTCACTCACCTTTCCTGGGCACCTCCATCTTCAGCAGCGATCATCCGGATCCGCAGCCACTTCCCAGAGCCTAGAGAGAGAAAGACAAGAACACAGAAGGAAGGGAATAGGAAAAGCTCAGTTTCCTTCTAAGACTTACCTGTTGGGTCATTCCCATTTCATTTCGGGTCCTGCCGCTTCCTGGCATTCCGGACCCCGGCCCCTATGGGGAAAAAAGACAAAGACATTGAATGAGCGAATGCAAAGACATTACCCGGACGCTCATCCAGAACTTACCTGTCATTTATTGGAACTGCACGTTTCACTTCGGGTCGGCGCCATATCTCCAGCATTCCGAACCCCGGCCCCTAAGGGGAAAAAGAAATAAGCGTTAGCACTTGCTGCAATAAGACAATGAACATTATTATTAAGCTTGAACTTTTGAACTTGCAACAGAACTCTTACAGCGCCTTACCTGAATAGTCAAGCTTATTTGAGCTTCCTTCAAACCTCAATCCAGTGAAGTAACTGGGTTTCAACGCGCCCCTGCATCAGAAGCAGGATGGAGAACTCATCCTTCCAGACCCTAAGGTGAGACTTCACGGGGAATCGTGGAAGGGTATTGTGGAGGGTTGGAAGGGAGTGGAAGGCTTGAGCATTATTCCGTCAGTAGGTAATACTCCCTTTTCACGCACAGGGGAATATTCCTGCGAGCCAGAGAAGCCAGAGTAAAGGGGTCCTACCTGTCCATCTTCAGAGTCCTGCCCTTCACCGTTGAAGAAGCATCAGCACTCAAAGCCAGACCTGCGCCTCCGTGGGAATCAGGTGAGCGTGACATTGTTCCAGTGGAAATCAGACAGAAAACAGAAGTGAAGTATGAAGGTAGCGCTGGCAGGAATCCCCAATTAAATATGCAATGCTTTGTTTACCTTGCAATGTGTAAAGCAGGAAGCCTTCGACAGAATGATGAGCCACTGGGATGTCCAGGGATGATTAATGTGAAGAAACTGCAAGGAGGCAGAAACAATCCAGTTAACATTCTGAGTCGGGACCAGGAAGTCAACAGGGTGGAGCATAGGCAGTCCGAGGGCAGTCCGGGTCAGCAACGTAGCAGAGTTAGACCAAAACAGATGGAGTAGACGAAAGACAGTCCACGAATACAGGCGTAGGTCGAGAACCAGGAAGTCAAGATAAAAGTTCACAAAGAGTATGGAGCGAAACCGTAGGGACGTAAGTAACGCCACAATTAGCAGCGACAAGCCGCCAGGAAAACCGGCAATTTAAAGCACATGGGGGCGTGGCTTCGCTACGCGTCTTCCACGCATGCAACATGTCAGCTGATACAGGTTCCACCGGTGTTTACCCAGTCGCCATGGCAACCTGTATCTGCTTCACAAGGGAGCCTGCAAATGATGTCTACTCCGCAGGGAAGCCGTGGACAGGGAAACACGGCTTTTGCTTGCTGATAAGTAACACAGCCTGCTGTAGCAATCCTTCTTGGTTTTCTTAGAGAAACCACGGCGGACCTCACATACCTCTTCATCAAGGTCTGGATGCAGGCAATATAGACATTTATGATGTCAATCTTTCAACATAAACATTCCTCAATCCACACTTCGCGCAGAGTTTGAAGAGGCTCCTCTTCTCCTCGGACATGGTGGAAAAGGCGCGGAGTAGGCCCAAGCCCGGGCCTTCTCAATACTTTGAATGAAGATCCGCAATGCAGATGATTTTCACCAACAGTGGGTCCCCGCTGAAGGTAATCGACCTTTGGTCGAATGATAGAACAAAAATCGGCCAAAAAGAAAAATCGCAAACTTTTGCCAAAAAAACTCATAAGTAGAAATAATTGCTCAAAGTTAAACTGTTTTTTCTTTTACCGAGGATTCCCAGCCTGACGACGAGGAATATTCATGAGCATGTGAATCCATGCCAGACCCCATGCTGGAGAAAAGTAACTTCCTACGCATTCAACAGGCGAGTTCTTAATTATAAAAAAAAAACGGCCTTTTTCTCTCCCTATTCCCGCAGAGCAGTACCTTAGTTTTCTGACAGCTTACCACAAGTCTGTAAGCATTCATAAACAAAGTTAATACATTTATTGACCGTTGGAGGCCAATTGGGGTTTGGTCCATGATCACATTGTCATCTGCATTAAGCATATAATGACATTTCACCGAACCAATACTAGGGGGTGGGGGGATTAAGCCCATCCAAACAAGAGCCCAGGTTTGCAAGATACAAATTGAACAAGGCCAGGGCCAACACACAACCCTGTTGCACAACCTGGTGTGTCGCCACCGGCCTCAACAGTCTTCCTTCCCTAGCTAAACGGACCGGGACATTGGTATTTTTATGCAAGGAGACAAGAATCTCAGGCAAATATGGAGGAAAACCCCAAGCCCTTAATTTCCGCAATAGGCAACTCCTTACCACCCCATCGAAAGCAGAGGAGAGATCCACAAAAACCAGGTTGAATGGCTTCCTCTCTGATTTCTTTATATTCACCAACGTAGATAATATGAACCCATTCACCTAGGTCCCGAGACCTCTCCTGAAACCTGACTGATAGTGGTCCATAAATCTGGCAGTTTCAGCCCACCACGTGTGCCTGAAGCAGCAACAATCTTATTGCAAGAATCAAGGAGGGCGATAGGTCTATAATTTCCCAGCAAGGTACTATCGCCGTTCTTGAAGATGGGCACTAAAATTGCAACCCTCCAAGAGTCAGGTATCTGTGTGTTTAGTATGATATTCAGAAACCAAGTAAGCAGGATCTCTGTCCTTAGGGCCAGATCAGACTTCATTATAAAGTTAGAGACTCTATCCGGGCCCTGCCATCTGTGAGGTTTTAGATGCAGTTATCAAGTTCTCAATGTACTCCCCATCTAATTTGAAATCCCAATCTTTAGACTGAAACTGCGGCTCACTACAAACATCACCCTCTTCCCAAGCATAGGTCCCTGCCATAAATTCTACCCACGTCTCTTCTGCTATATGATATGATATGGCATTTATAACGCGCCTATACACAAGTGTACTACTTATTTGAATTAATTCTTGTCTGCTTGGATTGCCATTCAATACTCTCCAAAATTCCTTGGTATCTTTATCCTTTAACATCTTAAAAATACTCTCTCTAAACAACCTTTCTGCCATTTCACCCAGTTCTTGAATATTTGCTTTAGTTTTTTTAGCTTTGACCCAATACTCAGCAGGATCTGTGTGATGTCTGAATCTTCTAAGAACTATCCTCAGTTCTCTTTTCCTCTTCTGGGTGATCTCATCAAATAGACGATCAGTGGCCCTCGTCCCATTCTCTCTGATCCCAATTTCAATAAATGGAACAAAGTTCTGTACTGAGAGACCCTCTTCAATTGAATCCACAGACTCAGTGTCCAACCAGTCTTTTAGGAAGTCATTGAATTTAAAAATAGACCTGTCATTCCATATCAACCGATTCCCCAAGCTGTTTACCTGAAACTGGATTCTCCCCAATTTATCCCTCTCCTCCCATAACCACTTAAAAGGACATCCCGGCAGTGCATAGCCACTACAATATGTCTTATGAACATCAAAGTCCTCTACCATGTAAAGCAATGGTCTTGAAACAAAAAAAGAATCTAAAGTAGATGATACATTATTACCAAACCAAGTCTTCTGTATCATGTTCTCACCTGCCATTGCTGCATTCAAACACTGCAGATCCCAATAACCTAACAACTCACACCATCTGACCACTTTCTGGTCTTTCTTTCCCTTTCCCACAGAGACATTTTTTACATAGGAGGTGTCTATTTTTTCACAAGAACTATTTATATTAGGAGCTTTCCCCTAACTCAGTCATTCACTTTGTTCATCACTTGCGTTTTACTTTGTTCATATATTCATCATAACTTTCCATTAGTTCGGTATTCAATATTGATTGTCTAACCTTTAAATGCATTCATAACAACTTGCAGCTTGCTCGGCATTCAAAAACCCTCAATCTGGGTTTCACGACCAATTGTCACAGGGTTCAGTTCATTCTGCATTACCATATGCCTGTTTGCAGCCACTGAGGGCCCTGGTATGAGTGTTCCCTTTATTCCACTCACTGGTATGCAGCTCCTCCTTCATGGGTCTTCTCTTCTTTCTGGCATCCTTTTGCTCAGTGTATGCTTTTCGAGAGCCCGGTGAGCAGAGCTCGACCCTCTTCGAGCCTCGCTGCTTATTGTCTGTATCTCCGCTCTTCCCTCACGGATGCTACCAGCGGTCTGTAGTGCTCAGGAGCCTTCAGTGCCCCATATCTGCGGCTGTGGGCACAAGGCAAAGGGGCATGCAGGTGTCTTGAACCTCTCACGTGCCGCTTTGGCCCCAGTGTCCCTTTTACCTTTCTGCAGCGCACAGCGTCCGTCCCGCTGACCCCTCTCCAGTCTGCTCCGTCCTATTCTCCAGGCAGGTTTCTCTACCTCTGCTGGCGGTCCCACCTTGTATGCACCTGTGGCCTGTTAACTGGTTGCAGGTGCAAGTCCTTGTCTTCAATAGCCTGGCCATAATTAATCCTATTTGAGGAACATGCCTGACTCTTGCAATGGTACTCCTCTGAAGTCCTCTTCTTCGTCTCAGTACCAAAGTGGTGTGAATTAATGGGAGTGTACACAATTCCTAGTTGTCTCTTTCCTCATCCCAGTTTTAAGGGAAATGGCTGTATGTAAGAAATAGGGAATGACTGGCACTAACCTATGAAGACAGGGGGAGGGGATACCATGTCTCACTGTATTGCTCGCCAATAGTGCATGAACAGTTATTTATCACCAGTACATTTGCAGAGCAGAGCAAATACTTTGAACGCAGGTAGACGGAACAATAACTCACAACCAGACATGCAGTTAGCGAAATAATGAGCACTTATACGGCTATTTATTCATAGTTAAGCATACATAAGTGACAAGTGATAACGCAGAAATAAATCACAAAACAATAGTGAATTAATACATCACCATGGGCGTAACTGAATCCCTCATCTCGCCAGAAGCGGCTGGAAGACCCCGGTAACAGCCAAGATGAGAGCACAATAGCCCACAGGAAGGTCGGAACAAGGCGTCCCCCTCCGACTGAGGTTTTTGTGTTTTTTCCACCTGACCTTTCCAAAGCTCTGCATATATGCCCTCCTCAAAAAGGGGTGTCAATTTCTCGAACCTTCTGGCATTAGCGCTTGCGCATTGATGAGTGACAGTTGGTTGCCGGCCGGGCCAACCTACAGTAACCCCAAGGAGCAAAGCTTCCCTTTTCTAAAGCACCACTGAAAATAATTCCACAACTCATCTTCAACCTTGGCACGGAAATTACCTTTTTATAGAGTACCAGCCGACACCTGTGAATCCCAGCAGCTTTCCCAGCACAGTGTCCTCGACTGAGGCCTGCATACCAGGCTCAGCAACAAATAACATTGAAAGCATGTTTTTGTAATGCTCACCTGACTCCCACGGAGGCGCTGGTCTAGTCTGGGTTGCTGTGGCCTCTTCGAGCGTGATGCGCAGAACTCGGAGCACCGACTGAACAGGACCCTCAAATCGTGCTTGTTTGGCCCATAGGAATATCCTTCTGCAGATGAGAAAGGGGATTAACAGTCTGCAGAATAGTGTGCTTGCTCCCCCCTTTCCCCCTTCGTTCTTCTCTAACTTCCTCCGAAATCCCAGGTTGAAGCTCACCTTATGATTTGAAAGGATGAACTCTCCATCCTGCTTCTGGTGCAGGGGCGCGTGTTTGTCCAGTTACTTCACTGGTTTTCAGAATGGCGCTGGCAAAATCCACTTGACTTTTCCGAGTGAAACGCCGTAAGTATGAAGATTACAAAAGTTCAAGTGTTGAGCCTCCTTTTCTGTTGCCTTCCTAACCTGTGATCTGTCCTTTATTTCAGGTGCAGAATGAAGGCGATGCGTTGAGGGATTGAATTGCCGATGGTAAACTCAGGTGAGTTAGCGATGGGGGCGATCCCTCTTAATGTCTTTATATTCCTCCAGTAATGTCTTTTGTCCTTTCCCCATAGGGGCCGGGGTGCGGTACCTGCCAACGAAGCGGCGCCGACCCGAAATGAGGAATGGTCCACCAACAGAAGGCCGGTAAGTGTTATGGCGGAAAATTAGGCTTTCCTCATATGTTCCTTCTGCTCACCTTTTGTCTCTTCTTCTCTCCCCCCTAGGCGATGAGATGTGGCGACCGGTGCAGACAGTCGCGGTGGAGCCAGAAGAACTCCTGAGGACAGGTGAATGAAGCGCGGCGCTGCAGCGAGCAACGCAGTGCTTTTAAATGAAAGTCTTTTCTCAGGAACGCTGGCGTGAAGGTTCCGGATGCAGGTAAGAAGTTTGATAAAATTCTTGGTTTTCACCTTTCTCTTCTCTTCTTTCCTTATAGGTGTTCCAGGATCGAGGCGGGCGTGGCTGGAGACCAGATGCAGGAGCAGACATGGTGAGCGTTCAGCTGCTTGGATGCAGAACAACGAGAAGCGTGAGCTACTGTCTGGGCGTGGCTTAAATAGCCCCCAAAGTAGTTCCAGGTAAGTATCCTTCCCTGGCCACGCCCGAGTGGCAAAATAGTCCCAATGAAAAAATAGTCCCTTTCAGGTCTCAGGGAGGCCTGAATCTTGCAGCATGGTCTGCATCAGGTAAGTGCACAAAACACCTTCCTTTATGAGCCTGGCGCCTATGGCGCCAGGACTGATGTCCAACATGAGCCTGGTGCCAAAAGCGCCAGGACAGAGTCCAAAGAGCCCCTATAAGGGGCACGGGGCTTTTACCCGGGGGCATGATGCCTGCTCCCGGGGGTGCTGGGCCTGGCCTGGTGCTCCGGGGGTAGGCATCATGACAGTTTTTTAGCAAAGCAAGTGCAGTTTTCACTGAGGCATGGAGTAAATATCCATTCTGGCTCTGAGTGCCCCAGGAATGCACTGCGCATCAGCGCCATGTTTTAGCTCAAGCATCACAATCCACCCTTGGAAATGTATCTTCCATAGCCCAGTGGTAGAGGAGCCGGTCTCTGAAACCAGCAAAACATCAGAACTAAGTTGGGAATACACTGAATACAACAACAACCAATTATTATAATAGCTAAACTAATACAAATGCAAGCAAAGGCGTAACGCAATGTACCCCCAATGTCAGGAATCCATGAAAATAACCAATCCTACCAATTCCCAGTATGATCTTGAGACACTTGGGAAATGAGGTCCCTTAAACCTCTAATATGACTTTCAATGGATCGTGAATGGTCACTTAGATTGAAAAAACACATACCTTCAACTGCGTTACAGCCCAAATTATGTTTCAGCAAGAGATAATCAACGGCAGCCCTGTTTTACAGAGTTGCTTTTCTAATAACTTTGCTATCAAGGAGCAACTTTTGTAATGCTTGAGAAGTATGATTAAGTCCTTTCACCACTGAACATGCTAGTTTAATCAAAGATGTATAACCCCCAGTGGCTAAACCCCAAACTCCTACTAATGAAAGGGCTAATGCTAGAACTTCAGTCTCAGATAACAAATGTGCATGTGAATCACAATCTGGGGATAGACTCACGGATTCAAAAGTTGATCTTTTGCTTCGAGACATTGCTGAGTGTAAAGGGAACATCATTAGCCCTAATCGAGTTAAGGCACATGGATCTCCGGAAATGTTAGCTGGAATGTAAGTGTATGTGATGTTGCCACATGAGAAGAGCCATCCTGTTGGAAGTTTCACATGATTTAGATGACTGGCAGCTATCACTGTATTATTGCAAGACATAGGGCCTCATCACGACTTGGGCGGTAACGCCGGCGCTATCAGCCCTACCGCCGAACTCCCCGGCGCTAATAGCGCCGGATCACGAGTTCGGCGCTAATGTTTATCCCCATTCCCCATTGAGCCCATTCGGGAATGCCCCATTCCCCATTGGGCTCAATGGGGACATTTGGCGCTAATACCGCCGGCGGATTTCCCGCCGGCGGTATCAGCGCAAATTTTTGGTGGATTTCCCCCCAGCTCAGAGCTGGGGCAAAATCCGCCGAAGTCCTGATTTGGCGGACCCTTAAATCCGGCGGTAATAGCGCTACCGCCGGATTTAGGGGCTACCGCCAAAGTCGTGATGAGGCCAAAAGTATTATTCACACTGGTACATGTGCTTGGAACTCGTGAACACAACCTTTTCTCAAACTCAGTTTGATTTTCCTGTTTGGTTAAATTCAACTGTTGGCATTTTGCCAATTTTTTTTACCTTGCAGGTCATAAAGTAACACACATCGCCTTGAGTTATATTGTATGTTATAATACGTGTCAAATTTCTCCACTTGTGATCTGTTTCCTGGCAAAACCTGCAGTACTCATAGACTGAAAAGGATTATCTGTTATCGGAATCTTGAACTGCAGAATCATTGTGCGTGACGCCGAAAATGTGCTTTAGAACCGGAACTGGCGTCGGCACCGCTACTAAACATGTAGTCAGCAAAGCTTCAGCATTGGGCATGTCAGTAAGGCAAAAGTGCGTAATGTTGAGTACTTGATGTGCCAAATATGTCCACATATTCTCTGTTTGGACAATCATCGGGGAATATCTTTGCCATCCTAAAGATATCTCCTGCATAGCTGGCATCAACGTTGTTTGCGCTTGCACCTGACATGTTTTTCGCATTCCACAAATCAATTTCTTCAGTCTGGCTGGCTTTTCGGCATTGGCATAGGGCTGCTTTTGGACATCATTGATCATCATTATCGGTTTCCCATAAATCGCTTGCACAGATGTGACATCCCTCACGGACAGCAGCATGCCGTTTGACTCTCCCAAAAGGAGTCCATTTAGTCCCACAATTACACCAGCCAGACACAGGATCTACAAGGCAAACCCAGAAAAGAGATATCAGTGTTGAAAATCACTCTCTTAGGTAACATTTGTCTGCAGGCACATACTGCCATTTGTTTTACCAGGCTCCATTACTAAAACTACCTGGTCTTTGCCTGATGCAATAACATCTGCGGGCACTCGTGGGCCACTTGGTCTTTCAACCCACACCTTCGCACCCGGTACCATACTGTCTGAAGAGCCAAAGCCAGGATCCCCACGGGTAGTTAACACTGTGGGAGCCACCCCTTTTTAATCATGGACAACTTAACAGGAACAATAATCAACTGGGCCACCCGATCCCTTATGGATCGGTAACACTTGGTCCCCACTATTCATCAAGATGACTTTGATCTCACCTTGGTAATCGACGTCAATGACCCCTCCCAGCATTTGAATACCTTCAATGCTAGGCCAGATCTAGGGGCAATCCATCCCATATACTCTGGAGGAATTTGTACTCCAATCCCTTTCTCAACAATCCCTCTTGGGTCTAATCTGATTTCTTCATGAGAATGCAAGTCTACCCCTGCTGACTTTGGAGTCGCCCGATAGGGAGCTAAAGAACCCAGGTTAATTTCCCAGTACAATAGGGTCTCTCTAGCTGAGTTGGGTTGAATCTGTAAAGCAGGAGTCATTCGCCGCAATAATAGAGTTTCATGATTATTCACAGGCCTATTGTTTAACACTTGCACCGCATCAAACACACGATCACGTCAGCCTGCTAAACTGCCATCCCCAGACTTGCGCAGCTGTTCTTTCAACAAACCATTGATCCGTTCAATTAATCCTGAAGCTGCAGGGTAATAAGACACGTGGTAGAGCCATTCAATACTCTTTTCCTGACAATATTCCTGAATTAATTTTCCGTTGAAGTGTGACCCATTGTCACTTTGAATCTGCAAAGGCACCCCGTAATGCAACGTGATCTGATCCAACAACTTAATGGTGTTCAGTTGTGTGGCACGTTTGCACGGCAAAACCATCATATATCCAGAGTATGTATCCACAATGGTGCATGCATACTGACAGCCTTTACTGATTGGCAGGGGACCGATGTAATCAATCTGCCAAATTTGACCTGGTAATTTTCATCTTCACAATGTACCTTGGACAATCTGAGGGAAAAGGCCTAAGCTGTTGGTGTTGGCACACTGGACATTGCAAAATGATTGTTTTCACTACCTCTAAAGGAATACTGATTCCTCAAGCTTGTGCCCACCCGGTAGTAGCCTTTTCTCCAAGGTGCCCACATTTCGGTTGAGTCCACTTGGCCAAACCCTCCAAATCGTCTTCCTGAGCCTCCGCATCCACAGATGAAATCTTGGTGTGTTCATCTGCAACAGAATTAAACCAACGTTCTAATGAGTCTGTAGCACAATGCGCATCCACATGATACACAGTGACTTCACTTTGTGATAACATCCCAGCAATATCTTGCCCACACCTCTTTTGAATGAATCTTCCACCCATTCTTTTGCCAGGTTGGCAGCCACAACGCCAATCCATTCGCCACTGACCATGAATCTGTGTACAAATGACATCGACCAGGGGTCTCTTGTTTCAATGCTTGGTAAACTGCGTAAAGTTCTACAAACTGACTACTCTTCCCTTTCCCTGACGTTGTCAAAATCTTTTTAGTCTTGGGATTTAATGACACCGCCTTCCAGTATCGCTCGGTTCCCACATATCGGGCCGAGCCATCTGTAAACCAGGCGTGCTCTGTCTGCTCTAAGGTTAGATCGCCATAAGGTACTCCCCATTTCACGAGAGACTCACATTTCTCAGACACTTCTGGTGGTATGTAATCTGAGGGTGGCATGTTGGCTACTTGCTCATGTAATTTTGCAACCCCACCCTTCCCTGATTTAGCTCTGTCTTGAATGTACCATTTCCATTAGATTATGCTGGCTTCTTGAGCGTGTCCTATTCTGCGTGTTTCGGGAGAGCTCAGCACCCATTGCATAATCGGGATTTCAGGCCTCATCAGCACATCATGCCCCACTGTCATTTGCTCAGTATCGACCAGGGCCCAATAACATGCCAGCAAATGCTTCTCGAACGGAGTGTATGAGTTATCAGCATCGGGCAACTTACGACTCCAAAACCCCAATGGCACACGTTTCCTGTCCTGTTTCTGCCACACACTCCAGTTAGCGTAATTGTCTTGTACAGACACATTCAATTCCACTTCGCCTTCCTTCAAAGACAATAGATCAAGCACATGCTGCACTGTGTCTTTAGCCAAATCAAATGCTTTTTGCTGCTCCTCCCCCCACTGAAACTTATATTTCTTTTGTGTCACTTTGTAGAGGGGAGCCAGTATCTGCCCTAAATGGGGAATGTGCTGTCTCCAAAACCCAAACAGCCCTATGAACTGCTGAGCTTGCTTTTTGTTCATTGGAGTGGTGAACTCAAGGATTTTCTGTCGGGCCTTCGGCACCATCTCTCGATGCCCATTATGCCATTGAATCCCTTGGAATATCACTGTCTCAGCAGGGCCTTGAATTTTGTTCGGGTTAATCTCCCACCCTTCCTTATTCAATCCTTCCATAATGACTTCCAATTGGTTTAGCACACTGCGCTCGTCCTTACCCTGAATCAAAATATCATCAATGTAGTGAGAGATCTGTATGTCAGGTTTACACAGTATCTTGTCTAAGTGCTCTGCCACCAGCCGGTGACAGATAGTCTGGCTATGTATGTACCCCATAGGTAACCTTGTGAAAGTGTACTGACGCCCGCTCCAAGAAAATGCAAACTGCTCTTGGCACTCTTCAGCAATTGGCACAGAGAAAAATGCATTGGCTAAATCTACCACTGCATACCAGGTCCCCTCAAACTTTTGGACATTCTCAATCAGGGTAATGACATTTGGGACTGTGGGCACCAAGGGAGGAGTATGTTTATTTAACTTGCGGTAATCCAAGGTCATCCTCCAAGACCCGTCCCCTTTTTTGACAGGCCAGAGTGGGTTGTTCCACGCGGTAGTAATAGGGCGTAACACACCCGCCTCTACGTACTCTTTGATGGTGTCTGAAATTTCCTTGTGCCCCCCGGGAATGTGGTATTACTTCATCACTACCCGCTTGGTCGCCAGAGGCACCTGCACTAGGGGCATCTTCAATTTGCCTACGGTAATGGGTGTGCAGGTCAATGCACTCACCCCAAACTGATATGTTTTACCTCTAAGTCCCAAAGTCAATCCTTCTAGAATGTCAAAGCCAATTATGTACTCAGGAATTGGGGACAATCAACACTTGGTATTTCTGCCTAGTCAAATTGCCTATTTTCATATCCACTTCTGTTTGTACTGCGGGGGTCTACTTCCCCCCTAACCCTGTAATGGTAAAGTGTCTGCCTTTGAATCATGTTGGATTTCCATGAATCAGAGAGGCTTCCGCCCTGGTGTCTATCAATGCTCGCACCCCTTGCGTATTTCCCGGCCCCCAAAAAATCTTAACATTAACATGGGGCCGTCTATCAACTTTTATGCGAGCCGACGCTGCCGGAGCTTGGCCGTAACCCTAGTAAAATTTTGAATGAGTGTAACCTGACTCTGCCTCTAACATCACACTCACCACCTTCCTCAAATCAGCATATGTTGGCTGGTACGAGGAAGGTGTCCCCATAGCCGCTTCTTCCTGTTCTTCCTCAGGAGGGGCGGAAGGTGAGGTGTCCCCCTGTGGCTTAGTCACCACCTGTTTCTTAACCTGTTTATAGCGCTCTTTGGCTGAAAGCCCTCTCTTTTTATATAGTTCATACATTACCCTGGTTTCAACGCCATCAATTTCTTCTCGTGGCACACCATCTTTTAACAAAGCCAAAAACATGTCCTTTCTGGACACTTCGGGAGTCTCCACTATCTTGCCTCCTGACTTCAGTTCTTCTCTCACTACGCCCCTCTCTCTCTCGCGGCTTGTCATCACTCTTGTCCCACTCCCCTAAGTCTGCCAATTGCCGGATGGCATCCACTACTTCATCAGTGGGTTTGCCCATCATACCTACGAGCAAAGTCATAATGATACTTTTGTATGCGGGCAGTGCAGTTCTGATCACCATATTCCTGGTTGAAACAGAGCGGCACAGCTCCCATGTGTCCTGGTGCATCTACATGAATTGCCTCCTTCATAGCATGCTCTCTGACCTTTTGACTCGCTTCTTTCAAAGTGTACCACTTCTTTTCCTCGCTAGGCCAATTTGTGGTAATAGGATACTTACAGTTACATGCCTGGGCTGCTAGGTGCAGCGAAGGCACCTGTGAATCTTGCACATTGTCATCAGGGGTGGCCCTGCCCTTAAGACCTCCTGCACATTGGTGTCAGTTGACAAAGGCAAAAAGCGCGGTGAGTCTGTGGAATCTACCAACAACCCAGTGGCGCCCCCATCTAGCAATCTCACCATCCATGTCAGTAAAGGTTCTCCTGACTTTTGCCTCAAACAAGTAATGATTTCCCCAACCGCCTGCTGGGTGTAATCTTCCAGCGTGGTTAAATCCACAACCCCGCCTGCAGGATTCTGTGGGTGGGGCCCAGCACGCCGTCTCCTATCCGGCTTCACTGCCACTGTCTATTGCTTCAGTTCTGCATTAGAATCTGACTCATTTGCCGAGCTACTCTCTGGGCTTGTTGAGTCAAAAATGTCTCCATCCCACTTATCAGGGTCCCAATCCACACCTGCAGTAGCGATTAAAGTTGCCACTTTCCTTTGGTTGACCCCCCTCGCCTCTTTTTATACTTATACCGAGCTACCCTAACCGCGGCCTGCTCTGCCACAGCCTGATATTTATCAGCCTTGTCTTTAAAAAGTTTCATCTGAATTTCCTGCATCAAAGCTATCTGTTGCTTGGCAGAGCTAACTCTTTCTCTGATTGCAAAATATGCTCTTTAATTTCTACATTTTTTTAAATGTATTTTCCTATAGGCAAGCAGGAGGACCCACCCCCGCCTGCCCAATGCAATGCATTCCCTTCCCCCCTCTACTGAAATCTGCTGTAAACAAAGCATTACTTCTGACAGAGCAGATTCTCCCAAACTACTGTCACATGTTTCACTCAGACCAGCTCCTCACGCCCACACCTGAATCCCTCATCTCGCCAGAAGTGGCTGGAAAACCCCGGTAACAGCCAGGCCGAGAGCACAACAGCCCACAGGAAGGTCGGCACAAGGCGTCCCCCCTCTGACTGAGGTCTTTGTGTTTTTTCCACCTGACCTTTCCAGAGCTCCGCATATATGCCCTCCTCAAAAAGGGGTGGCAATTTCTCGAACCTTCTGACATTAGCGCTTGCGCATTGATGAGTGACCGTTGGTTGCCGGCCGAGCCAACCGACAGTAACTCCAAGGAGCAAAGCTTCCCTCTTCTAAAGCACCACGGAAAACAATTCCATAACTCATCTTCAACCTTGGCACAGAAATAACTTCTTATCGGGTACCAGCCGGCACCTGTGAATCTCAGCAGCTTTCCCAGCAGTGTCCTTGACTGAGGCCTGCAAACCAGGCTCAGCAACGAATAACATTGAAAGCATGTTTTTTAGCAAAGCAAGTGCAGTTTTCACTGAGGTATGGAGTAAATATCTACTCTGGCTCTGAGTCCCCCAGAATGCACTGCACATCAGCGCCATGTTTTAGCTCAAGCATCACACTTACCCAAAGACATCCTCTCCCACTCTCCAAAGTCCCTTCAACCAGGTGATCCTCCCCCACATACCCTTCCCCTATGCGTGTTGGCCCTAAATGTTTCACATGGAAATCGGGAGAGAAATTCGATGTTGCCTTGCTCTCGACCCTTTCGGTGTTCCACTGTAAAACAATATGGTTGAAGGTCCATGAACCACTGCAAAACTCTTGGATTAGATTCTTTTCTCAGACTAATCCACACTAAAGGGGAGTGGTCCGTGATTAGTTGAAATGTGCGACCCAATAGGTAGCATTTGTGATGGAGTCCAGCCCACTTAATTGCTAGTGCCTCAAACTCGATAACCAAGTAGTTCTTCTCCCTGGGGAACAGCTTAGTGCTGATGTATAATATTGGGTGTTCTAGGCCATCATGATTTTGTGAGAGAACAGCTCCTAGCCAATTAAGGAAGCATAGGTCTGTAAAATGAACTCCTTGGAGAAGTCAGCTACTTTCAGAATGGGGCTCTGGCACAGGGTCTGTTTTAAGGTGGACTAACACATTCAACCTCCTTATCCCATCTGATCTTTTGGGGCTCAGCATTTTTCATATTGTCAGTTATTTGTGAGGTTTTGCTTAAAAGGTTTGGGATAAAGCAGCAGTATTATCCGATGAACCCCACAAAGACTTTCATATCTATTTTGTTTTTGATGTGAGGGTATCAAGAACAGCTGTTACTTTTTCTTGCTGGGGTTGGCAGTACCATTAAACATGAAAAACCATAGGTATTTAACTGCGGATTGAGCCAGTTTGCATTTTCTGGGATTAGCAGTTAGGCCTGCTTTTCTTAATACTCGCATGACTGTGTAAAGGTGGTACAGATGATCTTTCCAGGTTTTACTGTGTATCACAAAATCATCTATATAGGCTCTGCAAAAGTTTGAGTAAGGTTGTAGAATTGTATTCATTAGTCTCTGAAATATTACAGCAGCCCCAGGTAGACCGAATGGTCATACTTTAAACTGAAACAGATCTAAAGGAGTAGCAAAGGCAGTTTTTTCTTTGTTCAGCTCATACAATAAACCTGCCAATAGCCTTTCGTGAGGTCAATAGTAGAGAGGTTGATAGAATTACAAAGTCGGTCAATAAGATCATTAATACGTGGCATTGGGTAAGCATCAAAGGCAGAGATGTCACTTACCTTTCTAATGTTGATACAAGACCTCAAACTCCCATCAGGCTTTGTCACCAACATGATAGGAGAGGACCATGGGCTAGTAGATGGCTCAACAATATTAGCCTAAAGCATCTGCTTGACTTCCTGGATTATGGATTATTTTCAGGACTCAGGTAATCTGTAAGGTTTTAAATGTACCACTTTGCTTTCTGGAGTGCGGATGTGATGATAAATATCCTTCACTCTTCCTGGTTCTTCTCTAAATACGTCAGTAAATTGTCTTATAAGATCATACAGATCTTGCTTTTGGTTGTTACTAAGTTCAGGGGAAATGAGGGCAGTGTTATCCAAATCCTCTAGTAACAAACAGGCCAAAATGGTGGCATTAGACTCTGAAGGATTTTCCCTCCACTCTTTTAAAAGATTTATGTGGCAGACTTGTGTTTTTAGGCACCGATCAGGTTGGGAAATGTTATAGTTACAAGGTTCCATTTGTTCTAACACCTCCTATGGTCCATGCCACTTGGATATTAGTTTGTTCTCAGAAGTGGGCAACAACGCTAATACACTTTGACCTATTGAAAAACATCTCAAAGAGACCTTTTTGTCATATGAGGTTTTCTGTTGTTCTTGTGCCTTGGCCATAAGGGTTTGTACCAAGATCTAACAGCCGTCATGTGTTCTTTAAGTCTAGTGGCAGTTTGGGAGAGTGGTATTGGGGCATCTTCTCTTTCCTCCCAAGTTTCCCTCAACAGATTTAGGACATCCCGGGGTTCCGATCCATAGAGTAATTTGAACGGGGAAAATCCTGTGGAAGCTTGAGGGGTCATCCTAACTGCAAATAAAGCCCATGGAATCATCTGATCCCAATTTCTGCCAACCTGTTCCACTAACCTTCGCAGTATGGTCTTCAATGTCTTATTAAATCTTTCTACAAGGCTGTCTGTCTGTGGGAGATATACTGAGGTTCTTAACATGGTAATATGCAACAGTTGTTTAACTTCCCCCATGAGTTTGCTCATAAAGGTAGAGCCTTGATCTGTCAACATTTTCTTTGGAAACCTCACTCATGAAAAGAAAGGGAGAAGGTGTTTCAAAATTAGCTGGGTGGTATTTCCTCTCAGGGGAAAGGATTCTGGATATCATGTTGCATAATCCACGATTACCAAAATGTACTTATTTCCCAGTTTTGAAGTTTCTAGGGGGCCAAGAATGTCCATACAAATTATTTTTATTTTTTATATATGTTTATTAACCAACAACAAACAAACAGAAAGACAGGTTCAGTTGTATCGTTACAGGTCTGTGGTATGCGCCAAATGCAAAACTGTTTAGGCACTGTGGTTCTTCATGGTCCCAGTTCCCTCCTCACTTCTGATTCGGCTACCTTTAATAACCTTGTAGCCCTCTCCTGTACAACCATGTATCCTTTATTAGTTCGCAAGGGTTCCACCTCATTGAATGCTCCCCCTCTCGCTATGTTCAGTCCCACTAGACTCGCCCTGATCAGGGGCAAACATGCTCTGTATCAGTGCATTCCAAGGCTCCACCCCAGCGCTTCTTTCGTGCATTACTCTCTTGAGTACTCTGTGCCATACTACAGTTTCAGCTAGTGACCATCTCTTCAGGTTTGCCCACCAAGCCACAAGTCTCAGACCCTCTGCCATTTTCCAGGCCAATGCAATCCTGCGTTTCGCAAGTATGCAGACCAAATCTTTCATTTTGGCGATATACACATTTTGACACCTGACTCTTGGGAACAACCCTAGCAAGCAATATTCTGTGGGCCCCAAGTGTATCTGGATGCCCCCTTTTCTACTCTCTCCATCACTCCCCCCCAATATTTCTGAATCCGTGGGCATGTCCAGAACACATGCACATGTCTGCACCATCTTGTGTGCATCTCGGGCAAACCCGACCACCCTCCCCCATTATGTATGATAGCCTGTGGTGTCCTATACGCCCGGTTCGTTAAATACAATTGAGTTAATTTGAAATTGGCATTCCTTGAGACTTGCTTGGTGTAAGCCAGCACCCTCTCCCAGTCTGTATCTGTGAACATTCTCCCCATGTCTGTTTCCTATTTTCCTCGTACTTTCAACCCTGTCGTGCCTAGGCTGCCCAAGAACAGATCATAAGTCTAGAGACCATTTGCCCTCCCTCTGATACATCGTATATAGTATCTATTGTTTCATTTGTTACAATCTTTGCTCACGGCGCCTTGAAACACTTGTGTATAGGCGTGTTATAAATGCCATATCATATCATATCATACGGGTACTGCCATTTCCTCCTGATCCTCTGGGCCATTCCCAAATACAACAGGAACTGGCCTTTATGAATGCCATGTTCACTGACCAGGGTATGGAAATCAATGATTTGGTCGTCTTGCATTAAGTCACCGACTGTGGCTATCTGTTTACCTTCCCAATGCTTCCTATACTGTCCAATCGCACTCCGTTGTTCTCCAATGACTCCTGTCAGAGGGACATGCATGGAGCAGGGGTCCAGCGCTCTCAGAAGTTTCCAAGCCCTGCGCCATATCTCCCTGCCCAATTTCAGTAGCCGGAGGGTCTAGTTAAATGTGTGTCTTCTACCATAGGATTTCTTTAAGAAAGTGTCCCTTCAGCATTGGTTGTAGCAGCGCGGTATCCTGTGAGACCTCATCTCCCAACCAGCCGACCGCAAATTGGACTTGTCCTGCCAGGTAGTAGCCCTCAAAGTGGGGAACCCTTATCCCGCCCTCCTTGCAGTCCCTCTGCAGGGTACTAAGGGTGACCCTGTTCCTCCCCCCTTTCCACAGGAATGTTCTAGTTATCATGTCCGCTTGTTGGAAGAAAGCTTTGGGTATGTTGGAAGGAATATTGGTGAAGTAGTATAAGAGACAGGAGTACCACAATCTTCAGGAGCACAGCCCTGCCTGGCATCCCGAAGGGTAGTCTTTCCCAGAACCTTAGAGTTCCTCACCCCTTCCAGGGCCTTCAGGGTATTGTGCTTGTGCATGTCCTCGGGGTTTATAGTGAGTTTTTCAAATGCCTTTAAAAAAAAAAAAATGGGGGGGTCCCCCCCAAGCACCCGTTTTTTCTTTTAAAACCATCTTTTTTCTAACTAACTCAAACTAAAGCCTATAAAAAAAATTTGTAAAATTGTGAAAACTTTTTTCAGCTAATTTTGATTCGACATATTGGTATGTCGACATTTTTTTTCTCCAAATATTGAGTGGATACCGTCCTCGGGGCTGTGCCACACATTGATGCCTAAGCAGCGAAAGGTGTCGATCGCCCACTGTAGGTCGAATTGCGGTAATTGTGCCCCACGGAGACCCCTGCATCTTGGTAACGGGAACAGACAGGACTTCCCACAATGTATCTTGATCCCGGAGAGCATAGCAAATTGGTCAATGTCTAGGAGGTGCGAATAAACCAGTGCTAGGGTGAAAGCACTCTTGCCAAGACCACTAATATTTGCCACACTACTCCTACACTCTACACAGGTCTCCAACACCTCTCTTGCAAAATGCTCCATACACCAATTAAGCATCCAACAACTATTCTGCTTGTGGTGCTAGGTGTCCAACACCTCTTTTCAATTGACACGGGTGTCCAACACCTCCTCTTAATTAGCGTGATAAACGCCTCCTCTACCTGAGCATGTTATCTCCTCCAGGGTTTAACGCTAGCGGTGCATAGCCACTATAATTCCAAACAATCACTTCTTAGCCACTTGTAACTAAACATAGGCTAGTGTTGCTATAATCCCCCCCAAGCAAGGCCATGACAAGCATATATTGCAAGCGCACCCATAACAAGCTTCTTAAAACATGCCTCACATCACTTCTAACCCAATGTAGGAATCCATTTAAATACTTAACAGCTCAGCAAAGGCTACAATGGAAATGCTCTAGAGTCTGTAGCTATGCCAATTCTTCCTCAACTTGGCAGTATGGTACTCCAAACTCCAAAACAGTTAGCCCCCACAGTAACATAATGATCCCTTGGCTCCAAACGTGCCAGTACCTTTGGGAACTATATGCTCATGTGAGACATCCAGCTCTTTATCTGGACATCCGCCTCTCTCCATCACAACAGGGCTGCATTTCACACATTTTCATTCCTGCTGCCGCTCTTCATCGCCAGCGCCAAATCAAACCTCCAGGTGATCATCCTTTCCCGGACACACCACATTGCCACCTGCAGACGCTGCACGGCCAACACACACAACGCTGCCTCTCGTCAGGCTCATGTGACCCTCCTTCATGCTGTGTTTGCAGTACAAGTTATCAGCACGCAACGGCTGGGCCTACCCAGTGGTTGGCTGCTCATTCGCTGATGTCACCAGAGCAGCTCTGGACTCAAAGCCGCTGGAGTTCTGACTCACTGTTCAGCCTAAGGGTTTCTTCGGCAACGGAGCACACTTCAATGAGGGCAGACAACGATCCTCTCGCCACAGGTTTGCCGCAAAGATAGCGCCACGGCACAGGAGCTTCTCCAATCCAGGCAGAAAGCACACCCTCGCCACACCACGAGCTGGCATTTGCACCAAGCTTCACCTCCTCAGACCCACAGCATCTCCTCAACCAATGGCCTCTTAACTGCAGATGTCAGAAAATAAGTTCACCTTAAGAAGTACCTCTCGTTCAGTTGTCCACTGACAGGCACTATTACAATGTTGTAGTAATCTCGGCAAAGAGCAGCAATTACAGCACAGCACTGTGGTGCGTCTAGCAATGGCACTGAGACGAGGCGGAAGGACGACAGACTCACGCAGGTAGGAACAGTGTCTTTGTTGCTGCAACTCCATAGTGTGCCTCTCAGGACACTAGATGGAAGTGGACAAGAGCTGGCACTCTGCCACCCAGGCTAATCACTTCTCCAGTCACCGCTTAACCACCAACTGTCACAGAATGCAGAACTCCACACAACCACATTCCATAAAGGGACGTCACACACACTCGCACTGGGCTTCCATGAGGACAGAATCACCCATGTGCACACTGATGACCACATATCCACAAAACACTCCTGCGTGACCACCACAATCCCACTTCCATAAGGAATACCATAACAGACAAGGCAATTGCTTGTATCAAACCTGAGGCCAAACTTAACTCCATGTTACAACACTACCATAACACTAGAAATAAACTCCACCCATGCAATAACAGAAAAAAAGAGCAAAACGAGAAGAAACAAGAAAGAACAGAAGGAGTGAAGGTAAACCACACAATGCAATATCTCCCAAAAGATAAGGAGAGGTATATGTGAGATGATGGGCCAAGTTGATCATCCCGAAAAAAAAACAGAAAGTCAGGGTTTAGTTCCTGCAGGACACAGAGGTAGCTCTTCCCCTCAACAGGAAGAATGCCCCTGCAGGCGAAACAGAACTCTAGGGACACAGCAAACTCCCTTTCTTCCTCAGTGCTGCAGTACACCCGGTTACAGGGAGGGCATATACACTTTAAATGCCCAGAACAGTACCTTGCTGTGTAGTCATCTCCTCCAACGGCAAATTGATACGACACCTCTAATACACCAGATGTTGTGCTCTCCTGCAATATGGCAGATGTTGCACTCTCCTTCCCTTCAGTTACTGGATGTTCCTCCACCACTGGCACAAGGACAGGACCACAATCAGAGCTTACAACTGTTCCCCAGGATGAAGGAAACCCCTGACTGACCACTGGGACAGAGTCTGCACTAAATTGCAGCACAGTGGATCGCTCACCGATCAGGAAACGTTTTGGGTCGTTGGAGTACCCTCGATCAGCAAGCGCTCTCTTTCTGCAACCGGCGGTTGCCAGCTCGGTCTTCCATGGAGCCTGCACACTTCTGTATACAAACTTCCTGCAGCCTCAGCATAATGATAGGCGTGCACCACAGCAAATCTGAGCAGACAACCAATGGATGGCGCTGGCCAGAAAGACAAAGCTGACAGAGCCCCGCACAGCTAGAAAGGACGCTGGCTGCCCACTTCACACAGGAAAGCCCTGGGTGGTAGAGACAATGGGGCGGGGAAGCTCTTATCACCTCGACACCGCCTGCAGCAAATGTATCTCATGAGCACCACTATGTTGCATCTAGCACTGGCATTGAGACGAGGCGGAAGGACGACAGACAGTGCCTTTATTGCTGCAACTCCATAGTGTGCCTCGTAGGTCACCAGATGGAAGTGGACATGAGACAGCACTTCACCACCTAGGCTGTCACTTCGCCAGTCACTGTGTAACTGCCAGCGATCAGTTGCAGAATGCAGCACTCCACGCCACCACGTTCCATAACCGACGTCACACACACTCGCACTGGGCTGCCATGAGGACAACGTCACCCACATGTACACTGATGGCAACGCTTCCACACAACACTCCCAGGTGACCACCACACACTGTCCTTCCGGTGAATATCTAGCCAAGACCACAGTTTTTTTGTCAACAGCAGACCCCCATGCCTACCTCTGGCAGCATGAGTAAACTGAGGCTGGCAACTCCCTTTCCCACAGAGAGAGGGTTTCTTCTTCAGTTTCTTCCTGGGTTGAGTTTGGGGGGAGGTGGGTGCCCTCTGGTTGTCCCCCCAGCACAGCACAGGTCCTCCTTTAGCCCAGTGTAGGTTCAGCTAGTCACCAATGTTAAAAGGTGCCTTTGTCCACAAATCACTCTGAGCCTCAGGCACTAAAGGAAACTTCTTTACTTCAGTTACAGTGCAGATAAGAACAGGACCAGGTTACAATACAAGGGTTACATAGGGGAATATCCACCAGCCACCCTCTCTCTCTAAGCCTGCCTCTCATCAGTTGTCATTCGGAGAACACCCAGTAGAGAACACTCAAACAACATTCCATTATCAGGCACTCACAACCTCATATACATAGTGAGCAGAGAAGATAAGGCAAAGGTAAGTTACAACACCCTCCAATGTCTCCCACTCCTAAGCCTCGCCTTCACATTTGGATGTTACTACTTCTCCACTACACTATTACTCACTGCTTCACACTACTACTTTATGCTCCATATTACTCTGTATTCCACAATACTATTCCCTTCACCCTCCCACCTTCTACTCAAACCCTTTCTTTCACTTACACATGCACTTCATATCCACTTCCTCTCCTAAACACACATGCCACCTCTTTCATGCATACTCATAATGCAGTACCACTTGCACTCACTAACCAATGCCAACAGTACACTCCACCATCCTTCCTCCTGTTGCTCTCTCAGTCTGCCAACTCCACCTTCTTGACCTCACCCAAACAACCCATGTCTTCTAGTTTCCTGCAGCTTCTCTTAACCCCCTCCCTACTTCCTCATTGGTCCTCTGCACCTGGACAATATGGTCCAGTCTTCCCAACCCAAAGGGATTAGCATTACAGAATGCTTTAAATGGCAGGTTAAACCCCAACCACGGGGCCACCGTGCTGCTGGAATGGCAGCTCACACTGCATAGCATTCACGTCCCTGTTGGTGAACAAAGGAGCCGTTCACTGTGAGGCAAGTAGTCTGGTTGAGCGTCCACTACGGTATGCCAAGTACCAGGTGATCTATTTGTCTAGGGGGCCCACCCTGGGGCTTAGGTATGGTGTGCTGCTTCAGGGAATGCCACATAGGAGCTCTCGCTCCTGTATTTGTTCTTCGACTTCCTTCGGGACAGAGGTTATAGCGATCACATATGTTGGCATCTGTGGAAACTGGGTCTCTCTCTCTCCTGACGGTTTCTTTCTCTGCCGGAGCATTCACCACTCTCAGTGTGAGCTGCTGATGATGCTCTTGCCTTCCAACTGGGTTTCCGAAATGAGAAGAGAAACCTCTGGCAGCATTTTGGGCCATAGGCGTGGGATGAAGCAATCTGGTACTGCACATGGGGAGGGGACTGGGACCCTCTCAACTGTCCCCTCCCTCTGGGGTAGAGCTGGCACTGGATTTCACCCTGGTAGGCCTCCCACCCCAGGCTGAAAGTGGTTCCCATCTTGACACAGTACTTATATCCAGAATGCAGGGTGGCGCGACAAATGAATAACAGAATACAAACCTAAAAAAGTAAAGGCAGGAAAAGGGAATGAAGAGGTGGCAGAAGGAAATATACTGATCCAGAAATCAGCAGCTTGCAATAAGTAAACTTCAGCCAAGAAAGATACACAATAGAGAGACGTCCAGCCTAAAACGAACTCTCTCTTCAGGGAATGACCCATGTACTTATATAATAAAGATGTTACTTTAGAATAAAACTCTTCACACTAAGGCACCCTGTGATGAGGCAGGAAAAGAGAAGGGAGATCAGAGCCTTGTTCAGAGCCAATTAAAAGAGTTCAGCAAGCCAGGAAGACTGGAGTGATTATGATGTCAGCAGCGAGTGTCATGAAAGGAGGGCCTCTGTAAGAAAGGCATTTTTATGAGCCAATGGGAGATGAAAGAAAAGGTGCTCTTCTTTAATGCTAGGTTTCGTTGTTCTTGTTGTTGTTCGGTGTTGCAGGTGGTTGGAAAGGAGGAGGAGGACGGGACTCCACCCGAAGAACAAATCGTTTACGAGTGGGCTTATTAGGCGAAATACATAGAATACGCTCCCGTTGAGCGACGTTTGAAGAGGTTGAACCACGTTCTATATGCTATGAAAAGAAGTTTATCCAGAGTTAAGTGAAGTGAGGTGTTGAAGTGAGGCAGATCGAATGCTGAGACGGAGAAAAGGGCCAAGCTGCAACAGCGCGTCGCCTCTTCCAGCTACTCTTCTGCCAAGTAAGAGCCGTCAGAGCAGCTGGGGAAGAGTACGCGTCTTCACTCCAGGCCCCCACCGTTACGCGGGAGGAGCCTACGGAGGGAGGCAGACAGACGTTGGGCCCAGCTAAGCGATCTCCACGGCGCAGCTCCAGGCCGTCTTCTGAAGCCGACGCCTGTCAAGAGGACAGCTGATTCAGGTTCGCACATACGGAGGAGGAGCCGGATGACTTTGGAAGCCGCCGCTTGATGCCAGACAGCTGATCCAAAGCAGAGCGTGTAAAGAGGTCAGCGGAGACCTTCAGAGGTGCCGATAGAACGCAGAGCCTTTGAAAAATCTGGAAGTCCTGATGGACAACACCCTAACCTTAGAACCGCAAATAAATGCAACAGTCAAGAAATGCTTCTTCCTCCTCCACACGGCAAGAAAAATACTACCTTTCCTCTCCTTCACACACAAAACACTCACCATCGTCGGCCTCATCATGTCAAGTATCGACTATGCAAACAGCCTCTACCTCGGTATACCAGAATACCTACTGAAGAAGCTACAACGGATCCAAAACACAGCAGCCAGACTACTCCTTAAACTATCCAGAAGAGACCACATCACCCCGGCCCTAAAAACACTACACTGACTCCCAGTAAAACAGCAAATCATCTTCAAAACAATGTGCATAACGCACAGGGCAATCAGTGGACAAGAAGCAGAATTCCTACAAAAATAAAAACAATCTACAAGCCAACGAGACCGCTCAGGTCAACCAACGAAATCCGACTGGAACAAAAACCTTACATCAAGAAGAAACTCGGAGGCACCGCTTTCTACCACTTAGCCGCGAAAACCTGGAACAACAACCCAAAAGTAATAAGGAACACCAAAGATCACCTTAAATTCAGAAAATGACTAAAAACCTGCCTCTTCAACACCAGAGACTAAAACCGAAACAACAATAAGACAAACGACTCATCAAAAAAGGACATTGACAAACCCCTAGAACCGACAGAAGTACCCTGAGCACCAGTAGGGCTGACGCTGGACACAGGGGTCCACCCGCGAGACCCAGGGAAACGGAGGCAACAACTCCAGCCAACCCTTACCATCCCCCACCGCCCGTACAGCCACAACTAGGTACCACGGGGCTGTGGAACGGACAAGATACCACCAATCACCACACAATCGGAAGTATGGACACTAGCAGCTGCGCTAGTCATGTGGAGGTGGTGAGGAGCATGCAAGGTTATTAAGGGAGCGGGACGAGGGGACAGCTAAATCCTCAAACGGCCTTGAATGCAAAAACGGGCACGTACCTCCTGTGGCTCAGGGTGTACAAGCATTCCGTCGTGTAAGATTACACGAGCCCAACCGGTTCAGTCCAGGATAGAGATACAAACTAACCAATACCACTAACAATTTCCTTTTCTGCATACACCTCTCAAACTCCAAACCAAACACAACCACAAACCTCTAGCGCAGCAAACCGCACAAACTTCACTACACTGCAACAACGAAACAAAAAACACACATAGACTCGTACATCAGCACACAACGACTACCGGCCGCATACACCCCAGGCCCAGCCGACGGAACCACCGGGCTGAGGCTGCCAACAGCACATCACTGCAATCTTGCACTTTTCCAGCCTCCACCCACCCCTCCCTCCCTCCTTCTGAGCCGCCAGAGCGCCAGGGGACCAGTCCGGTGGTGATAGTGCGCGGTACAAATGACCTTTAACATTAACATTAACATAAGAGGTGAGAGAGGAAAGTACTTATAAAACAGAGGGATAAAGGCATTGGAAGTTTCGACAAGGCTTGAGAACAAAAAGAACTTGAACTCCTAATGGGGATTAAAGGAAGTCTGGGCAAGGAAATTCTTTATGTAAAAAAATGAAAGGATATGAAGTTAAGCGGCCATCCAATGACCCTATTCACCTTATTTCCAGGCCATTTTTGAAAGTCTGAAAGTGACTGTTAATGGAAAATGCCCATTCACAAATACAGAGGCTGAGTATAGTCTCTGATCTATTGAAAGGACCAAAGGGACTCTTAACCCCAACCAGTTTGCAGGTCCCACCAAGAGACCCAAAGACTCTCACCCAAAGAAGAAAGTGCAGTTACAGAATAGTAAAAGTGTTACAGTTTGTTTTTGGAGCTTGAACGTAAGAAATTAAATTTCAGTTCAAATCAACTTGTGTCCTGAGTGGTCAATTCCCACCCGTTCTCGTTTTCATTCCCACTGGTCGATAGTGCAGGGGT
Organism: Ambystoma mexicanum; assembly: GCF_040938575.1. Lineage (NCBI taxonomy): Eukaryota > Metazoa > Chordata > Amphibia > Caudata > Ambystomatidae > Ambystoma > Ambystoma mexicanum. The sequence goes on along the minus strand of NC_090925.1, from coordinate 12,506,055 downwards.
GCACTGTAGACATCCAATGTCACACCCCTGTATGAACTCCAAAGCCCTGCTCTCTTGTGTCTATTCTCAGATGCGTCATTTGAATAAAGAAAACATCCACACACGCACACCCATCCCCCGTTCAAGGAAAAAGCATCTCTACCATGTGGATTCTCTGGTGGTTTTCACAATGTTTCTTTCGAATAAAGCTTTTCTCACACTTACTACAAGGGAAAGGCTTCTTTGTTATGTGGAGTTTCTGGTGTTTGTTAAGTTGTTTCTTTAAAGCAAAGCTTGTTTCACACTCCGTGCAAGAGAAGGGTGTCCCATAGGAATGGACTCTCTGGTGATGCTGAAGAGTTCCTTTTTGAGTAAAGCTCTTTTCACACTTAGTGCAAGAAAATGGCTTCTCACCCATGTGTAGCCTCCGGTGATATTTAAGATGTGCTTTTCGAGTAAATGTCTTTGGGCACTCACTGCAGGAAAATGGTTTCACTCCTGAGTGGATTCTCTGGTGACGCAGAAGTTGCTTTTTCAGAGTAAAGCTCCTCTCACACTCATTACAGGAGAAGGGATGCTCCCCGGTATGGGCTCTTAAATGTTGTTGAAGAGTTTCCTTTTGATTAAAGCTCTTCCCACACTCAGTGCAGGTAAAGGGCTTCTCACCCGTGTGAATTCTCTGGTGGCGTTGAAGAGAGGTCTTCTGAGTAAAGCTCTTCCCACACTCGGCACAAGGAAAGCGTTTATTTATGTGCACATTTTGGTGCTGTTTAAGGGTGTCATTTTCCCATGGAGAGCAAGCGTCTGCCTGTTTACTAGTCATTCCTGATATCTTTAACTGGTCATCTGCGTAGGCTACAAAAGAAAAAGAAAATCAGAACTATTAGTCAACATTGGATCTGTTCAAGGAAAATACATTCAAACAACACAAGTTAAGGTTTAGCAATCATGCAATAAGCAATTGGAAGGAACTGGTTCGAAAGCTGCCAACAGTTTAATCAATAATAAATGTTAACCTCCCAAGCGATTGTCCTTTACTAAACTGCTAAACATTTGGTAGATGTAAGGCAGTACTTTTGCAAGAAGCGTCTGGCGGTCCAACAAAAGGAGCTTGAACAGAGTGCCAAAATATTAACACACCGGTTGAAAACCAAATATTTTGTGTTTTGTCACTTCCCTGTCGGCAAGCTATTGAATGGTATTAATTCCCCTATTGTAGGAGTTCTCCATTCTTGTAAAAATAAAAAAATAAATAAGTACAAAGTTACAAGGTTTTATTGAACCGCCCCCTACATTTCAGGATTAATAGAGACTAAAAACCTGAAGGTTACCAAATTCCTTGTATCCATCATCTACAAAGAAAGTCGCTTAATGAACCAGAGACAAACCTCCTTGGGGGAACCCAACGATCGAAACCCCAATCAGGTCCTTGGTAAAAATAGGAGCAGTTGGTTATTGATAGGAGAAGCTCTGTACCCTCTGATAGGGTGCACCGTATGAAGATGCATTTGAGTCTAGAAGGTATGAGGAAATACTCAAATACTCAGCAATGGCCATCCCTCCGATAGCAAGAGTAGTACCCAGTATGCACAGAGGTAATACGAGTGCTTCAATTTATGGCTAGCTTTGTGACTGGCCTGGCAAGCGGAACAACATGGATACCATTCTTCATTTTGCTCAACCACTCACACCAGTAAATTACACATTTCTGCTTTATTACACGGATTTGTAACGCTCACCTGGTATCCACGGGGACGTCACTCAGCCTGTTCTGACCTCTTACGACCTTGAACCCTTCCCTGGAGTCTACTCGACTGGAGACTGGGCCTTGTTTTCTTGGAAAGTGTGCTCTCCGTCCTGCTTTCAGCGCAGGGGCGCGTTGATTGATGCAGGCTTGTTGCTGCCTAGTTACTTCACTGGCAAGAGTCCGACAGGTAAGTATAATGAGTCTTTTGAACAGTTCTCTAACTTCGTTCCTTTCCTTCCTTAGATGATGGCCAGCGTCCGGGGATGGCGACGTGCTGCTGAGATGAGTAGCGCTAAAGGTGAGTGAGAGCGCGATGCGCAATGCGACCCTTTCATATTTGTATTGAACTGAGTTCTTTTTCTGTGTCTTTTAGGTGCCGCAACATTTTCAGTGTGGGTGCCGGTTATGAAGAAGAAATGCGGTGAGTAAGCGCGGTATGCGGCGCCTCTAGATGTTTCTACGCTAACCTGGAGTGTCTTTTCCCTCTTGCAGATGGATGAGAAGTTCCGGAGACAGAGTTCCCTCAGAGCGGCTGGGATTCAGGTAAGCGTTTGAAGCTCGTACAGTCTTTAAAAATAAGCGAAGATTTGTTGAATGCTTACTAATGCCTTTTTTCTGTTCTTTTCCCTTTTCCTTAGGAAGCGGCGTGCCGGGATGGGAATGACACCGCCGAACATGCCCGCAGAACAGAAGAAGCGATGAATGATGGGCAGAAGCGCCGCAAGGTAAGGCTGTTCCTAACGGTGTTCTTGTTCTTGCAGGAGCTGAGCGCAGAAGAAAGATGCAGGGCTACTGGAGACTGATCCGAACACGGTGAGTGTCACGCTGCAGGTGCAGAAAACACAAAGCATGTTTCCCAGCCTGGGCGTGGCTTAAATAGTCTCTGGGTATCCCAGGTGTCTCTGGGCTGAACCACACCCAAAAGACTAGACTGCACATGCAGTTCTGGGAACCGAAATATGTGGGGGCATCCATCTCGTCCCCCCATCAATGCACTACAAGTCGAATCCCCAATGTTATCCTATGGTATTGAGTGAGTCTGGTGCCACAAGCACGAAGTCTGACTCCAAGTGGGTTTTTGGAGGGATGGAAAGGCCCTTGAGGGCCATGTAGGTGATCGTGGCCTGGCTCCAGCCTGACATCTTGGAGAGCTGGGGACATGAGGGGCAGGAATCATGACATCACTCCCCCTCTCCCCCCAAGACCCCTCTCAAGGTGGCTCTTCTGTCTGTTCCTGGTTTGTTTGGATGGTTTTTATGAAATCGTCTAAGCAAATGAGGGGCATGGATGTACTCACAAGGCTCCCATGTCCTGTCTTGTGGACCATACCCCTTCCAGTCTACTAAGTAGTATAATTTGGATCTGACGTAGTTTGAATCCAGAATGTCCTTGACTTTGAATTCTGGCTCCCCAGCGACTACTACTGGCTGCGGTGGCATTGGTACTCGGGTCCCAGGTTGAACAGGTTTAAGGAGCGACTCGTGGAACACAGGATGAATCTGCATTTTTGACGGCAAAGCTAGTCTGACCGCCACAGGATTTATCACTGAGGTGACGGTGAATGGATCCAGGTATCTTGGACGGAAAGTTTGGGTTCCTTTAATGGACACGTGTTTAGACGACAGCCAGACTTTGTCTCCCACTTGGTAGTTGGGGCCTTTGCTCGGTGTTGATCAGCAAACCTCTTTTGGCGATTCTTAGCTTGAAGTAGGTGTTCAGCTGCCCTTTTAAAGGTTTGAGAAATGGTCGTGTGCAAGGTTTGACTGCTGGCATTTCCAGGGTTGTAGGAACGTCCAACTCAGAAGTACGTGGGTGCCTGCCATACATGGTATAAAAGGGTGTCTGACAAAAAGAGAATGTTTTCCTAATAGGAAAGCTTCTTCCCCTGCACACTATCTGGAAGGCCAGAGCCTAATGGTGATTAGAGAGTTAGGTAGTATGTAAGACAGGTTACCACCCTTATTTAGCAGAGATGAAAAGCCTTTTTAGGCATCTTAGATATATTCGGAATTTCACCAATGAATTAAATTTGACAACTTGGAAGATAAATTCAAAAACAATACAATTTATTATTCATACATAATAGTTGGCCCAACGCGTTTCGAGTTGCAAAGACTCTTCATCTGGGGCATGTTTTCTTTATCAATAACATTTCTATAAAGATAGTGTGCAGGGGACGAAGCTTTCCTATTAGGAAAACATTCTCTTTTTGTCCTTTATCTCCAGCCTAGGTACCAAGGCTGAGCACCTCTCCCCCGCACCTTTACTTTAATCAACATTGGTTACAATCTATTGATTGGGTTTTAGCGATTCCGGGGTGGCCCTCGATCAAGGAATCATGATAACTGGACATGACTCGTTCTCGTAGTTCTTGCTTTGGTAAGAATAAACGATTCCTGAAGTAGGACAACTGATCTTTTATCATGTAATGTTCTCCTTGTGCACTCCACGCTTGTAATTGCTCTGGACTCATCTGGTTTTGGATTTCTTCATGTAATTCTTTCTGAGTTATGGTTGCTGTGATTCCTAGTAGCTTATCACTCGGGATGATTGGTATTGGGTCAGGGGTCTGATACCCTTGCTCTTCCACCCCCATATGGCAAAGGGCATCGGCCTTCCCGTTTTTCACCCCTGGTTGAAATGTAATCACATAGTCATATTCAGCAAAAAAAAGAGCCCAACGTAGTTGTCATGAGGAATGGGCCTTTGCCATTTTTAGGTACTGGAGGTTCCGGTGGTCAGTTATTACGGTGATTGTGTGTCTGGCGCCCAAGAGGTAGTGCCGCCATGCCTTAAAGGCTGACTTAATGGGCAGGAGTTCTTTGTCTGTGATAGCGTCAATGAGTTCAGGGGGTGTGAATTTACGTGACCAGAAGGCAACAGGATGTAACTGCCCCGTTTTGGGGTCCTTTTGTGAGAGGACGGCTCCCATAGCCATGCTTGAGGCGTCCGTTTGCACCAGGTATGGGAGACCAGGGCAAAGGTGGCGTAAGATTGGGGCAGGTGCAAATCTTGCTTTGAGTTCCTGGAAAGCTTCCTCGGCTTCTGATGTCCACTGGAACTTTTTGTTGCTTTTCCTTAGCAATGACGTGATGGGATGCACGATTCGCGAAAATCCTGGGATGAACCGGCGGTAGTAGTTTGCAAAACCCAGCATACTTTGAACCCCCTTGAATGAATTTGGGGATGGCCAGTTCAGGATAGCATCTACCTTGTGTATATCCATTCGGATTCCATTCGGGCTGAGAATAAAGCCCAGGAATTCCACCCTGGAGACGTGGAATGAGCATTTTATGAGCTTGGCGTAGAGCTGGTGTTGACGGAGTTTCTCCAATACAGATCGACATGTTTAACGTGGTCCTGCTTTGATGTGGAATATACTAGAATATCGTTGATGTACACTAGAGCACAGACATCAATCAATTCCCGTAGGACATCGTTCATGAAGTATTGAAATGCTGCAGGTGCGTTGCAAAGGCCAAAGGGCATTACTTGATATTCATACAAGCTGTATTTGGTGCGAAAAGCAGTTTTCTATTCGTCCCCCTGTTTTACGCGAACAAGGTGATATGCCCCCCTCAGGTCTAGGTTTGTGTAGATTTGGGCATCTTTGACTTGATCAAGCAATTCAGGGATCAGTGGCAGGGGGTAGCGTTTTTTACGGTAATCTGGTTCAGTGCGCGATAGTCGATGCGCATTCTCAAGTCCCCCTCCTTTTTCAGTACAAAGAATAGAGGACTGGCTGCTGGAGACTTCGAGGGACGGATGAACCCGGATGAAGATAGGCCTTGAGGTGCTGGTTTTCTGGTTCAGTGAGTGCGTAAATTCGCTGATAAGTGATTTGTGCGCCGGGTATCAGGTCGATTTGGCAATCGTATGGTCTATGCGGTGGCAGGGTATTAGCCTGTTCATTCTGAAAGACATCTTAAAAGTCCTGGTATTCACTTGGTAGGGTGCCGATTGCCATCGTCGCAAGCGCTGAGGTTCTGGTGTCTATTGGTTGTTTCTCTTGGCGATAACATGTGTGGGCGCAAGTCTCGGGAAAGGCCAATTCTTTTGCTCGCCAATCGATTCGAGGATTGTGAGCTACCAACCATGGCATTCCCAAAATCAACCGGAACTATGGTGCCTTAATGAGGTTGAAAACGACAGATTCTTGGTGTCCATCCTGGCACAGAAGGGTTAAAGCTACAGTGCATTGAGATACTGGACCAGAAGCTATTTCCGTGCCGTCGACAGTGGTAACAGTGTCGGTGGTTGATTTAGGGCTTAACGGAAGCCCCATCTTTGCCGCAAGATCCTGGTCGATGTCATTCCCAACAGCTCCACTGTCAATGTACGCTCTTACTGCGTACATCCGAGATGGTTGTTGGTGATTGATCAAGACCACAGATAGTGCAAAATGGGAGGTCTGTAGTTCACTTTCTTCGCTCGACAAGTGGACCCCTACACTTGCCGGGCTGGGGAGTTTTCTGATTCCTTGATGGTATCTTCCTTGTCCGTGGCCCCTACCGTCCTCCTCGGTGGCTTCACAGGGCACTCTTTAAGGAAATTACCTGACCTTCCACAGTACAGACATAACTGCTGCTGTCTCCTTTTATCCCTTTCCGCTTTAGTCAAGGGGGATCTGATCCCCCCGATTTGCATTGGTTCTCCTGAACCTTCCGTTGTGCGGGCAATATTGTCCTTTGAACGCACATACATAGGGCGAGGGTCCGGTCTGGTTCGATCTGCTTTTCGGTCCTGCAACCTATGATCCAGTTGAACAACAAGGTTAATGAATTCTGAGCAGTCTTTCGGGGTTCACTACTTGTGTGAGAACATCCTTGAGCTCCCCCCGCAACCCCTGATGAAATAACGTGGTTCTGTTCTCCACTGGCCATTCTGCTTCAAATACGAGTCTATTGAACGTGGCTATGTATGTAAATAGGTCTTGATTCCCTTGGCGTAGGGACAGAAGTTCGTTGTCTAATGCCTGCCCATGAGTACGACGGGCGAACAGCTTTTCCATCTCCTGCTGAAAGCCCCTGAAGTAATGCAGCAAAGGATCGTCTTGGGCCACAAAGGGTACAGACCAGTTCGCGGTGCTACCACTCAGGTACCACTCAGGTAGGATAGCACAAAAGCGACCCGTGATTGGTCATTCGGAAAGGCCCCTGGTCTACAGAGGAAGTGCAGGCAGCACTGGTTCATGAACCATGCAAACCTCTTGGGATCCCGCGTAAATCATTCGGGCGGGGCCAAGGGAACTGCCCCAGGAAGGGTTATCTGAACGGGATTGGCTGATGGTGCTGGCATCGAGGGCACGCTGCCAGGCAATGGTGCATGCCCTTCTTGTGACTAGAGAAGTTGTCGGCTCAAATCATCAGTGCGTTCTTTGGCTACTATCAGCTCTCTCCTCAGGGTGTTGGTCTCCTGCCTGGCTGCATGTACTTCGGAACGTAGCTGCCCAACATGTGGGCTAACTGGTTGGTTTCTGACGTTTCCATGACGCCCAGGTGGATTTTGATGTGAGGCTTTGTGTTCTGTAACGCTCACCTGGTATCCACGGGGACGTCACTCAGCCTGTTTTGACCTCTTACGACCTCGAACCCTTCCCTGGAGTCTACTTGACTGGAGACTGGGCCTTGTTTTCTTGGAAAGTGTGCTCTCCGTCCTGCTTTCAGCGCTGGGGCGCGTTGATTTATGCAGGCTCGTTGCTGCCTCGTTTCTTCACTGGCAAGAGTCTGACAGGTAAGTATAATGAGTCTTTTGAACAGTTCTCTAACTTCGATCCTTTCCTTCCTTAGATGATGGCCGGCGTCTGGGGATGGCGACGTGCTGCTGAGATGAGTAGCGCTAAAGGTGAGTGAGAGCGCGATGCGCAATGCGACCCTTTCGTATTTGTATTGAACTGAGTTATTTTTCTGTGTCTTTTAGGTGCCACAACGTTTTCAGCGTGGGTGCCGGTTATGAAGAAGAAATGCGGTGAGTAAGCACGGTATGCGGCGCCTCTAGATGTTTCCACGCTAACCTGGAGTGCCTTTTCCCTCTTGCAGATGGATGAGAAGTTCCGGAGACAGAGTTCCCTCAGAGCGGCTGGGATTCAGGTAAGCGTTTGAAGCTCCTACAGTCTTTAAAAATAAACGAAGATTTGCTGAATGCTTACTAAGGCCTTTTTTCTGTTCTTTTCCCCTTTCCTTAGGAAGTGGCGTGCTGGGATGGGAATGGCACTGCCGAAGATGCCCGCAGAACAGAAGAAGCAATGAATGATGGGCAGAAGCGCCGCAAGGTAAGGCTGTTCCTAACGGTGTTCTTGTTCTTGCAGGAGCTGAGCGCAGAAGAAAGATGCAGGCCTACTGGAGACCGATCCGAACACGGTGAGTGTCACGCTGCAGGTGCAGAAAACACAAAGCATGTTTCTCAGCCTGGGCGTGGCTTAAATAGTCTCTGGGTATCCCAGGTGTCTCTGGGCTGAACCACACCCAAAAGACTAGACTGCACATGCAGTTCTGGGAACCGAAATATGTGGGGGCATCCATCTTGTCCCCATCAATGCACTACAAGTCCAATCCCCAATGTTATCCTATGGGAGTGAGTGAGTCTGGTGCCACAAGCGCCAAGTCTGACTCCAAGTGGGTCTTTGGAGGGATGGAGAGGCCCTTGAGGGCCATGTAGGTGATCGTGGCCTGGCTCCAGCCTGACATCTTGAAGAGCTGGGGACATGAGGGACAGGAATCATGACAGGATTCTCCAAGTTGGACCTCTCTGCATCAATGAGACACTCGCAACCACCTGACTACCTAATCCCGTTTGCCAATAGCATTTCAGTGCAGCAGGCCATCTTCCTAATAGACATTAGGTACTTTTCCGTCCACTTGGACCGCTGTCTGATGCAGAACACCATGTGTGCTTGTTAGACAGGCATGGTATCAAGAGAGACACAGACTCCAGTGTTATAGTTGCATCTAGCACCTAGCTGCTTCCCATTTATCTATTGCTCTATGCACCTAATTGTACTGTCACTTGCTCCCCATTTGCCTATTTCTCTATGCACCTAGTTATACTCTCCTTTGATAGTTGCATCTAGCACCTAGCTGTCTCACCATCCTATTGCGGCACTCTAAACACATTCTCACCATGCAACACCCTCAACCAACCAACACACCAGTTGCCCTCCACACCTTCCCCTCCAACATCCCCCCTACCTACTTCCTACCCTCATTCTTCACTAAGAGCCACATCACTGCAAACTCTCCTACACCCACTATAGCATCACGCACCAGACCCATTAACATCAGGAACCAACTCCTGGGACTCCGTTCTAGACACCCTTACGCCGCCCCTCAAGCCTCATCCAAGACCATAGAAACGCCTACTCACACAGCCAAACCGACTGCACCTACCTCAGTCCCGACGCACCCTAACCACCATGCCTCACTCATTCCACACAACACCACCCCGTCCACCTCCCAGCCACCACACAATTTACAGTGTGCCCTTATCAGCGCCAGATCCATCCCTGCTCATGCCACTGAAATCCACAAACTCCTACTTAACCTCGATCTCGACATCCTAGCCATCACTGAGATCTGGCTACACAGCGCCGCAGGGCCAGCCCTCAACCTTGCCATCCCACAGGGCTAGTCCATCATCAGTCAAGACCGCCTTTCCTCAGTAGGAGGTGGTGTAGCACTCATTCTGAAAGACCACCTAGAGGCCAGACAAATCACATCTAACCTGGGTGATAACACAGATTCCCTGGCTATAAAAATCACCCTCTTCCCCAACTCCACCATCACCATCAACCTCATTTACCGTCCACCCGGCCCACTATCAGAATTCCAGGAGAACCTCCTACATCGCCTTACAGAAAACCTAAAAACCACTTCCAAAACCATCTTTTTATTTAGGTGATATTAACCTTGGGTTCAATGACAAAAAGGACAAGCCAGCCAAAACCCTCTCACTAGCACTAAAGGAACTAGGCTTCGGCCAAAAAATAAACTTGCCCACTCATGACAAAGGCCGCATCCTTGATTGGATAGCTGACCACAACTGTCAGATTGACATTAGTTCCATAACCCCCATCCCTTGGTCAGACCACCACCTCGTTCACTTCCTCATCCCCACCGAGTCTAAGACCAAAAAGCCTAACCCCATCCCCCCAGCCCTGGCAAGGTGCGCCAAAAATCTCACCAAAGATAACATCACCTCAGCTCCCTCACAACAAACCTTAAGTCCTCCGACCCATCAGTGCTAGCAGATATTTATAAGAACACCATAAGCACCGCTATAGACACCATTGCCCCCTACAGAACAAAAAAGTCAAAACAATGAAACACTCAAACACCTGGTTTTCAGAAGAACTAAAAGAGCTACGCTCTCAGAAGAGAAAAGCTCTGAACACCTGGCAGAAGCTACCTTCCTCAGCCACCCTATTCTTCTACAAAAATATCACCTCGCAATACAAGAAAGCTATAATCACAGCCAAGTCAGCTTCCTACAATGAAAGGATCACTAATGCCAGATCTGAATCTAAAGAGCTCTTCGCCATCTTCAAAGAACTCACCATACCAGTTACTAAATCCCAAGATATTACGAAAGACCAAACTTGGTGTAACTCTATTCAATCTGCCTATTGAACAAAACTGAGCTCCTACAAGAAAAATTAAGGAACACCACAAAAACTTATCTCAGCACACTAAAACTACCACCAGCACTGACCACCTGCTCTCCTCCAGCACAATGCACCCACCTACCAAAGCCCCCATAACCCCTTTCACATTCAGGGAAGTAACAGAAAAGGAAGTCATTGAGAATATGAACAGGATTAAACCATCCAACTGCAAAGGAGACCCCCAGCCAGCACTGAAACACTCGCCCCCTTCCTCAAATCCTTCATCAACGCCTCCTTCAACACCAACACAGTTCCAGACAGTCTAAAAGAAGCCTGGGTACGCCTCCTCTTAAAAAAAAACCACCCTCGACCCAGAAATTGCCACCAACTATAGGCCCATTACTACAGTGCCTTTCCTGCTCAAGATCTTGGATAAAGTTGCCTATACACAAATCCAGGAATACCTAGAAACCAACCATATTTTAGGCAAAGGACAGTCAGGCTTCTGTCCAGGTCACAGGACAGAGTCAGCCCTACTCGACTTAAAAATACAACTTGGAGACATCATGCACAAAGGCAAACCGGCACACCTTCTCCTACTGGATCTATCTGCCGCCTTTGACCTCGTCAACCACGATATCTTAGGCATGCACCTAAAAAATGAAGCCCACTTTTCCCCAGAAGCCATCGCCTGGGTGGCCTCATTTTTAAACAGAAGACTCATGAAGGTCTTCTCACACACTGCCTCTGCATCCCCTACTATCATCCACTGCGGAGTCCCGCAAGGTTCCTGCACCACCCCTACACTCTACAACATATTTACCCTCCCACTCTTCAATGATCTCGACAGTCGCAACATAGCGTACACCAACTACGCGGACGACACGCAGGTGCTACTCCCACTAACTGAGACCTATGCAGAAGATGCAACAGCCCTAACCAAAATCTACACAGCCATCCAAACCTGGATGGCTGCCAACGGCCTCTGCCTAAACGGGGACAAAACTGAAATCCTTATAGTAGGTACTACCGAAACCCTCAACAAACTCCCCCGCAATATAGAACTTTCAACATCGACAATTCCATCATCACAGTTTCCAAGACTGTCAAAACCCTAGGTGTCCACCTAGATGCATCATTATCCATGTCCCGCCAGGTCAACGCCATAGCCTCCTCCGCAGCGCTCACCACCAAGATGATCAACGCAGTCAAGTCCTTTCTCTCCACAAAAAACTGCCTACCCATAGCCAGAGCCAGAATAGGTACTAAACTTGACTATTGCAATGCCCTATTACTAGGCACCTCGGTCAACAACCTAAAAAAACTCCAAATCACGCAAAACAATGCGCTCCGAGCAGCACTGTCTATTCGCAAAAGGGAACACATCTCTCAAGCTAGGAAAGAGGCCCACTGGCTACCGGTTAAGGAACACATATTCTTTAATGCCATCACACACAGATGCCTTTCATCTGATGCCCCACCGACCTCTCTGAAAGAATCACCCTCAACTCCTCTAACCGACCCACTAGAACCCACCGCGCCAACCAGATTTATGTCCCAACATTCAAAAGGACCAAAGCCGGAGGGTCTAGCTTCCAATACCTCGCACCCAAAAATTGGAATGCCCTGCCAACTTCACTAAGGAATGAAAACTCATACACTACCTTTCGCAAAAACCTAAAAACCTTCTTATTCCGCTAATGCTCTACTAACATAATGTAAATTTTGCTATTGCACTGTAACCATAGCAAAGCATAGTATTTGACCCGCTCTCTCCGCTACTACCTGTCCTTCTCATTGCTGCAACATGAGTATTTAATCTGCTTTACCGCTGCAACTGACTATTTGTATCTTACATGTGTACCTGTGTACCGCTACTACCTGTCCTTCTCATTGCTGCAACATGAGTATTTAATCTGCTTTACCGCTGCAACTGACTATTTGTATCTTACATGTGTACCTGTGTACCGCTACTACCTGTCCTTCTCATTGCTGCAACATGAGTATTTAATCTGCTTTACCGCTGCAACTGACTATTTGTATCTTACATGTGTACCTGTGTACCGCTACTACCTGTCCTTCTCATTGCTGGAATATGAGTATTTAATCTGCTTTACCGCTGCAAATGAATATTTGTATCTTACCTGTGTCAAGTTCAAGTTCGCTGTAACAGCGCCACGATGCCTCAGGGCAGTTTTTTGTGCGCTTTATAAATGCAAATAAATAAATAGTTTCAAAACCTTAATTTACTATAATGCTGGGGTTGGTGTAATACCTAACTGGCCCCAACTCTAAAGGGATGGTTCCCTCAACAGATGTTTCTAAGGGACGTCTAGTCCAAAACCAAATCCGACTGTGTCTAAACCTATTCTTGCCCTCACTCTTTCATAAAATGTGGTAAGAAGTCTCTTTAAAGAAAAATAGTGATTAAAAAAGAAATAGCTACCAAGGCTGGTTTCATGTGGTCTTCTCACCAAATGTGGCTTGGTCAGTATCATCAAAGTTCAGCACAATCAAAAAGAAGTTGTTCGCTAACTCCTCTCCACAAAATGATTGCACTCTGTTCAAACAACTCCCACTGTATTTAGTACCTGGGGCTTCCCTTCTCAAGCTTCAAACCTTGCAAGTTTCAGACAAAACTAAAATATAACCGTTTCTCTCAGGCTTCTCAGGGTTCCCTTCCCCCAAGCGTATGCTTCTCCGTTTCACCAAATAAGTATCCACCTTTGTTAGACCTCTTACGGTTCCCTTCCCCAAGCTTAGGCCCTTCAGTTCCAAACACAAGTTCAGTTTGATAACGCAATTCCTCTTAGGGTTCCCTTCCCCAAGCATAGGCCCTTCAGTTCCAAACACAAGTTCAGTTTGATAACGCAATTCCTCTTAAGGTTCCCTTCTCCAAGCTTAGGCCCTTCAGTTCCAAACACAAGTTCAGTTAGTTTGATAACGCAATTCCTCTTAGGGTTCCCTTCCCCAAGCTTAGGCCCTACAGTTCCAAACACAAGTTCAGTTAGTTTGATAACGCAATTCCTCTTAGGGTTCCCTTCTCCAAGCTTAGGCCCTTCAGTTCCAAACACAAGTTCAGTTTGATAACGCAATTCCTCTTAGGGTTCCCTTCCCCAAGCTTAGGCCCTTCAGTTCCAAACACAGGTTCAGTTTGATAACGCAATTCCTCTTAGGGTTCCCTTCCCCAAGCTTAGGCCCTTCAGTTCCAAACACAAGTTCAGTTTGATACCGTAATTCCTCTTAGGGTTCCCTTCCCCAAGCTTAGGCCCTTCAGTTCCAAACACAAGTTCAGTTTGATAACGAAATTCCTCTTAGGGTTCCCTTCCCCAAGCTTAGGCCCTTCAGTTCCAAACACAAGTTCAGTTTGATAACGCAATTCCTCTTAGGGTTCCCTTCCCCAAGCATAGGCCCTTCAGTTCCAAACACAAGTTCAGTTTGATAACGCAATTCCTCTTAAGGTTCCCTTCTCCAAGCTTAGGCCCTTCAGTTCCAAACACAAGTTCAGTTAGTTTGATAACGCAATTCCTCTTAGGGTTCCCTTCCCCAAGCTTAGGCCCTACAGTTCCAAACACAAGTTCAGTTAGTTTGATAACGCAATTCCTCTTAGGGTTCCCTTCTCCAAGCTTAGGCCCTTCAGTTCCAAACACAAGTTCAGTTTGATAACGCAATTCCTCTTAGGGTTCCCTTCCCCAAGCTTAGGCCCTTCAGTTCCAAACACAGGTTCAGTTTGATAACGCAATTCCTCTTAGGGTTCCCTTCCCCAAGCTTAGGCCCTTCAGTTCCAAACACAAGTTCAGTTTGATGACGTAATTCCTCTTAGGGTTCCCTTCCCCAAGCTTAGGCCCTTCAGTTCCAAACATAAGTTCAGTTTGATAACGCAATTCCTCTCAGGGTTCCCTTCCGCAAGCTTAGGCCCTTCAGTTCCAAACACAAGTTCAGTTTGATAACGCAATTCCTCTTAGGGTTCCCTTCCCCAAGCTTAGGCCCTTCAGTTCCAAACACAAGTTCAGTTTGATAACGCAAATCCTCTCAGGGTTCCCTTCCCCAAGCTTAGGCCCTTCAGTTCCAAACACAAGTTCAGTTTGATAACGCAATTCCTCTCAGGGTTCCCTTCCCCAAGCTTAGGCCCTTCAGTTCCAAACACAAGTTCAGTTTGATAACGCAATTCCTCTTAGGGTTCCCTTCCCCAAGCTTAGGCCCTTCAGTTTCAAACACAAGTTCAGTTTGATAACGCAATTCCTCTTAGGGTTCCCTTCCCCAAGCTTAGGCCCTACAGTTCCAAACACAAGTTCAGTTTGATACCGTAATTCCTCTTAGGGTTCCCTTCCCCAAGCTTAGGCCCTTCAGTTCCAAACACAAGTTCAGTTTGATAACGTAATTCCTCTTAGGGTTCCCTTCCCCAAGCTTAGGCCCTTCAGTTCCAAACACAAGTTCAGTTTGATAACGCAATTCCTCTTAGGGTTCCCTTCCCCAAGCTTAGGCCCTTCAGTTCCAAACACAAGTTCAGTTTGATAACGTAATTCCTCTTAGGGTTCCCTTCCCCAAGCTTAGGCCCTTCAGTTCCAAACACAAGTTCAGTTTGATACCGTAATTCCTCTTAGGGTTCCCTTCCCCAAGCTTAGGCCCTTCAGTTCCAAACACAAGTTCAGTTTGATAACGTAATTCCTCTTAGGGTTCCCTTCCCCAAGCTTAGGCCCTTCAGTTCCAAACACAAGTTCAGTTTGATAACGCAATTCCTCTTAGGGTTCCCTTCCCCAAGCTTAGGCCCTTCAGTTTCAAACACAAGTTCAGTTTGATAACGCAATTCCTCTTAGGGTTCCCTTCCCCAAGCTTAGGCCCTACAGTTCCAAACACAAGTTCAGTTAGTTTGATAACGCAATTCCTCTTAGGGTTCCCTTCTCCAAGCTTAGGCCCTTCAGTTCCAAACACAAGTTCAGTTTGATAACACAATTCCTCTTAGGGTTCCCTTCCCCAAGCTTAGGCCCTTCAGTTCCAAACACAGGTTCAGTTTGATAACGCAATTCCTCTTAGGGTTCCCTTCCCCAAGCTTAGGCCCTTCAGTTCCAAACACAAGTTCAGTTTGATACCGTAATTCCTCTTAGGGTTCCCTTCCCCAAGCTTAGGCCCTTCAGTTCCAAACACAAGTTCAGTTTGATAACGTAATTCCTCTTAGGGTTCCCTTCCCCAAGCTTAGGCCCTTCAGTTCCAAACACAAGTTCAGTTTGATAACGCAATTCCTCTTAGGGTTCCCTTCCCCAAGCTTAGTCCCTTCAGTTCCAAACACAAGTTCAGTTTGATAACGCAAATCCTCTCAAGGTTCCCTTCCCCAAGCTTAGGCCCTTCAGTTCCAAACACAAGTTCAGTTTGATGACGCAATTCCTCTCAGGGTTCCCTTCCCCAAGCTTAGGCCCTTCACTTCCAAACACAAGTTCAGTTTGATAACGCAATTCCTCTTAGGGTTCCCTTCCCCAAGCTTAGGCCCTTCAGTTCCAAACAAACACAAGTTTAGTTTGATAACGCAATTCCTCTCAGGGTTCCCTTCTCCAAGCTTAGGCCCTTCAGTTCCAAACAAACACAAGTTCAGTTTGATAACGCAATTCCTCTCAGGGTTCCCTTCTCCAAGCTTAGACCCTTCAGTTCCAAACAAACACAAGTTCAGTTTGATAATGCAATTCCTCTCAGGGTTCCCTTCTCCAAGCTTAGACCCTTCAGTTCCAAACACAAGTTCAGCTTGATAACGCAATTCCTCTCAGGGTTCCCTTCCCCAAGCTTAGACCCTTCAGTTCCAAACACAAGTTCAGCTTGATAACGCAATTCCTCTTAGGGTTCCCTTCCCCAAGCTTGGACCCTTCAGTTCAAAACACAAGTTCAGTTTGATAACACAATTCCTCTCAGGGTTCCCTTCCCCAAGCTAATGCCCTTTCATTCCAAACAAACACAGGTTCAGTTTGATAACGCAATTCCTCTCAGGGTTCCCTTCTCCAAGCTTAGACCCTTCACTTCCAAACACAAGTTCAGTTTGATAACGCAATTCCTCTTAGGGTTCCCTTCCCCAAGCTTAGGCCCTTCAGTTCCAAACACAAGTTCAGTTTGATAACGCAATTCCTCTTAGGGTTCCCTTCTCCAAGCTTAGGCCCTTCAGTTCCAAACACAAGTTCAGTTTGATAACGCAATTCCTCTCAGGGTTCCCTTCCCCAAGCTTAGGCCCTTCAGTTCCAAACACAAGTTTAGTTTGATAACGCAATTCCTCTTAGGGTTCCCTTCTCCAAGCTTAGACCCTTCAGTTCCAAACACAAGTTCAGTTTGATAACGCAATTCCTCTTAGGGTTCCCTTCTCCAAGCTTAGGCCCTTCAGTTCCAAACACAAGTTCAGTTTGATAACGCAATTCCTCTTAGGGCCCTTCAGTTCCAAACACAAGTTCAGTTTGATAACGAAATTCCTCTTAGGGTTCCCTTCCCCAAGCTTAGGCCCTTCAGTTCCAAACACAAGTTCAGTTTGATAACGCAATTCCTCTTAGGGTTCCCTTCCCCAAGCATAGGCCCTTCAGTTCCAAACACAAGTTCAGTTTGATAACGCAATTCCTCTTAGGGTTCCCTTCCCCAAGCTTAGGCCCTTCAGTTCCAAACACAAGTTCAGTTTGATAACGCAATTCCTCTTAGGGTTCCCTTCCCCAAGCTTAGGCCCTTCAGTTCCAAACACAAGTTCAGTTTGATAACGCAATTCCTCTTAGGGTTCCCTTCCCCAAGCTTAGGCCCTTCAGTTCCAAACACAAGTTCAGTTTGATAACGAATTCCTCTTAGGGTTCCCTTCCCCAAGCTTAGGCCCTTCAGTTCCAAACACAAGTTCAGTTTGATAACGCAATTCCTCTTAGGGTTCCTTTCCCCAAGCTTAGGCCCTTCAGTTCCAAACACAAGTTCAGTTTGATAACGCAATTCCTCTTAGGGTTCCCTTCCCCAAGCTTAGGCCCTTCAGTTCCAAACACAAGTTCAGTTTGATAACGCAATTCCTCTTAGGGTTCCCTTCCCCAAGCTTAGGCCCTTCAGTTCCAAACACAAGTTCAGTTTGATAACGCAATTCCTCTTAGGGTTCCCTTGCCCAAGCATAGGCCCTTCAGTTCCAAACACAAGTTCAGTTTGATAACGCAATTCCTCTTAGGGTTCCCTTCCCCAAGCATAGGCCCTTCAGTTCCAAACACAAGTTCAGTTTGATAACGCAATTCCACTTAGGGTTCCCTTCTCCAAGCTTAGGCCCTTCAGTTCCAAACACAAGTTCAGTTTGATAACGCAATTCCTCTTAGGGTTCCCTTCCCCAAGCTTAGGCCCTTCAGTTCCAAACACAAGTTCAGTTTGATAACGCAATTCCTCTTAGGGTTCCCTTCCCCAAGCTTAGGCCCTTCAGTTCCAAACACAAGTTCAGTTTGATAACGCAATTCCTCTTCAGGTTCCCTTCCCCAAGCTTAGGCTCTTCAGTTCCAAACACAAGTTCAGTCTGATAACGCAATTCCTCTCAGGGTTCCCTTCCCCAAGCTTAGGCCCCTCTAGTTTCAAACACAAAATCCAACTTGTCAAGATGTACCTTTTTCTGATTTACAGTTCCTTTTCACCCACAACCTTCTCATTGGGTAAAATCAGACTTTCGAAAAATGCCAGGTTCTTTGCTCCTCCTAAGAATGACCACTCTGATCTTTGGTCCCTCTCTGTATTTCCTGTACTTGCTTTTCTTCTATCCTTTCATCTTCAGGTGCTTCCTGCACCCCTGTGTTATCTTCCACCTTACTGTGCACACTTGCACCTTCTTTGGCTTTCTCTCCTTTCACCTTTACGTGCCGCTGGTACCTTCCTTAGATTCATTTTCTTTTCACTGTGCCTCTTGCACTTTTACCTTCATGCACCCTTGCACCTGTCCTTTTTATCATGCCTCTTGCACGTTTACTTCTTTATTGTCATGCCCTTGGTACCTTCCTTTGATTCACTTTCTCATCACTGTGCCTCTGGCACCTTTACTTTCGTGCACCCTTGCACCTGTCCTTTTCCTCATTGTGCCACTTGCACGTTTACTTCTTGATTGTCCTGCCCTTGGTACCTTCCTTTGATTCACTTTCTCTTCACTGTGCCTCTGGCACCTTTACTTTCGTGCACCCTTGCACCTGTCCTTTTCCTCATTGTGCCTCTTGCACGTTTACTTTTTTATTGTCATGCCCCTGGAAACTTCCTTTGATTCACTTTCTCTTTACTGTGCCTCTTGCACCTTTACTTTCGTGCACCCTTGCACCTGTCCTTTTCCTCATTGTGCCACTTGCATGTTTACTTCTTGATTGTCGTGCCCTTGGTACATTCCTTTGATTCACTTTCTCTTCACTGTGCCTCTTGTACCGTTACTTTCATGCACCCTTGCACCTGTCCTTTTCCTCATTGTGCCTCTTGCACGTATACTTTTTTATTGTCATGCCCCTGGAAACTTCCTTTGATTCACTTTCTCTTTACTGTGCCTCTTGCACCTTTACTTTCGTGCACCCTTACACCTGTCCTTTTCCTCATTGTGCCACTTGCACGTTTACTTCTTGATTGTCGTGCCCTTGGTACCTTCCTTTGATTCACTTTCTCTTCACTGTGCCTCTTGCACCTTTACTTTCATGCACCCTTGCACCTGTACTTTTTATCGTGCCTCTTGCACGTTTACTTCTTTGTCATGCCCTTGGTACCTTCCTTTGATTCACTTTCTCTTCACTGTGCCTCTGGCACCTTTAATTTCGTGCACCCTTGTACCTGTCCTTTTCCTCATCGTGCCTCTTGCACGTTTACTTCTTGATTGTCGTGCCCTTGGTACCTTCCTTTGATTCACTTTCTCTTCACTGTGCCTCTTGCACCGTTACTTTCGTGCACCCTTGCACCTGCCCTTTTCCTCATTGTGCCTCTTGCACGTTTACTTCTTTATTGTCGTGCCCTTGGTACCTTCCTTTGATTCACTTTCTCTTCACTGTGCCTCTTGCACCGTTTCTTTCGTGCACCCTTGCACCTGCCCTTTTCCTCATTGTGCCTCTTGCACGTTTACTTCTTTATTGTCGTGCCCTTGGTACCTTCCTTTGATTCACTTTCTCTTTACTGTGCCTCTTGCACCTTTACTTTCGTGCACCCTTGCACCTGTCCTTTCCTCATCATGCCTCTTACACGTTTACTTCTTTATTGTCGTGCCCCTGGCACTTTCCTTTGATTCACTTTCTCTTCACTGTGCCTCTTGCACCTTTACTTTTGTGCACCCTTGCACCTGTCCTTTTCCTTATCGTGCCACTTGTTTCACTTTTCAGTGCTCACTTGCAACTTTTCTTTATTTCGGGTCACTCGCACCATTATTATTCACTTTCAAGCCTTTTGCTTTCTTTTCACTCTCTTAGCGCCTTTCTCTCGCTTTCCGCTTTGTGCCGTTTTTCAAAATCTGTCTTTCTCCCTTCCCGCTCCAGCTTGCCGCACGCTCTTGAGTTTCTCCCATTTACTGGCCTGAAACTCACTGGTTAGTGTTGCGCTGGCAAGCGTTCTCTCCGGGCATCTGGGATCGAGGTCAGCATCTCACCACCTGCCTCTCAGACCCCCTTGGGACAGGCACACGTCCCAAGGGAACGTGCACTGTTCCGCACACCGCCAGCAGGACATAGGGTGCCTCACTCCGGCTCCATGGAGACACAGCTTCCTAGCCACCCTTCAGGCCCTTACAAACACCGGCCAGCGTCTCGGCACACCGCTCTCCCCTGGATCCTCCAGGCTTCTCTCCCTGCAGTTCCCTGCTCCTTGGCTTCTCGGCTCCGATCAGGATTCACAGCTTGCTTTCCTGATTCTGCAAAATCACACCTTTTATATTTAAAACGGGAGTCAAGTGGAGTCAGGTGTGAATAGTCACTGTTAAATGCCTGACTCTGCATGACTATTAATGGGGCAATATAATGGTAGTAGGTGGCAGTCTTCCTTCTGTTTCTCAAGGTACTTTTGGCAGGTAATCCTCACTACGCTCGGTTGCCTCTTCTTCTTCCCAGTATTAGTCGGGAATGGGGAGGGGGAGTTGAATTGGGGTTTGATGGTTAATTCTATTTACTGGAATACTATTAGGAGATCGACAGCAGCGATAGCAATATTCTCTAGCCTTATTTTTATTTAATAAGATAGGTTCCCATTGTGGAAGAGTATTCCATATCCCTGATGTTTTATTATAAAAGCATGGGAATTGATAGTATTCCCTGTGGTCTAGATGGGTAACAGTTGAATGGATATGAATATCATGGTCCTGTCTCTGTTGTGCTTGATCTTTCTTCCCACCAGATCTCATGTACTTAACTCTTTTCCTACTCTTACGTGGACCATGAATAATCGGTTTTGAATTTGGAGAAATGAGACCTGAATCAGGGATAAGAGAGTCAGCTGACCCCATAAAGGCTTCTGGGACTACTTCCTCCTCTTTTATTGTCCCTTGGGTAGAACGTGTCTCGCCTTGGATACCCCCATTGATACAACCCCGGACTCCCCCTACCCAGGTGATCCTCTCTCACTTGTCATGCCCCAGGGTTGGGATCCAATAGCGATGGCCCTCCCCATGCCACCTGAATAGAGGGTTCTCAGGGTTTACATGGGAGAGTACCCCAAGATTTCTCACAGTGCTATACTCCTTCCATGGCCCACGAATATGTGCCTTTGTCAGACCACCTCCATGCTTGGTCAGTTCTTCGCATTCCAGAATGATTTGGTCCTTCAAGGATGGCAACCTTCTCCATATTGCCACTCTAAACTCTTGCTCCGCCGTGAAACACTCTTCTGATATCCACCGAATTCTCAACGAACTTGACCTTGATGTCCTCTGTCTCACTGAGATATGGTTCATGGCTCTGTCACTAACTTTGACACGCTCCTACCTGACGGTTACAAGATCCTCTCTGCACCCAGGTCCAATCGCTCTGGTGGGGGTGTAGCTCTGATCTTCCCCGAGTGGATTCCTGCCTCTGTCACTCCTACGCAGGCCTACTCCTCTTTTGAATGCCTCGGCTGCAGGCTCTCTCTCCCCCCTAGCCATTCCGTCACTGTGGCTACTATCTATCGGCCACCTGGTCAGATCTCCTCCTTCCTCTCTGAGTGGGCTGACCTCTCCTCCTCACTCCTGGCCTCAACCACGCAACTCCTCCTTCTCGGAGACTTTAACATCCACCTGGGACCTCCTGTGCGTCCTCTGTGTTCTTTCGCGATCCCTGCGACTCTCTCTCACTCACTATTCTCCCCTCTCGCCCGACTCACTCTGCAGGGCACACTCTGGATGTTCTGATCTCCTAAGACCTTCCCCTCTCTGTTCTTCTCTCCACCCCTCTCTCCTGGAGTGATCACTGTCTCCTCTCCTCCCACCTCACCCTCCCTACCCCTCAGGCCAAGCCACTTCCATCACTGCCACCCACCTTCTCAGTCATCCGACCCATGAGGCGCGTGTCAGCTGAGGCTTTCGCCACCACCTTCTCACCCACTCCGCCCCCTTTGGCTGACTCGCACCCTGGCACAGCCCTTTCCACACTCCACTCTGCTATATCTGATACTCTTGATATCCCTGCCCCTGTCATGAGAATCCGCCTGAAGCCCAAAACCAAATGTAACTCCTGGTATGACTCGGATCTCGTCACCCTAAAACGCAAGTGCAGGGTGGCCAAGAGGAAATGGCGTGCTTCATATACATCCTCTGACAAACTGGCCTGCCGCCTGCTCCAAAGGCAATACCGGCTCTCTGTCCTAACCAAGATGAGAGCTCATTTCCAAGCCCACGTCTCTGTGGCATCTAACATCTCGGCTGAACTCTTTAAAATCTGCAAGGAACTGGCCAATCCTGCCGCAATCTCTACCTCTCCTGGCCCTTCCCAGGCCCTCTGCATGGCACTGGCTTCTCACTTAATCTCTAAAACTCAGGACATCCTGTCTTCTCTCTCCTCCGATCTGCTCCATCCCCCTACTCCCTGCTCTTCCTCTGGCCCTTCTGCAGCCACCTCTCCTCCCTCCTTCTCTGCCTTTTGTTAGGCAGAAACCTGTGCAGTTCCCTCTGGGACCACTGCAAAAGATTTAAGACCACAGGTGGTTGGCAGTAAACCCAATTGGTAGCAGTCTGTACCACCCAGATTTACCTGGTAGCTGTGGCTGAGCAGTCAGACTTCTCTCAAGAAGAGTTAGGCAGTATACAGAGAATTCACAATAGGTCAAAAGAACACAGTAGAACAAGCAAACACTGACCAGAGCTTGGTGTAAAAGAGATATAATTATTTACTTAAAAGAAACACATCTAGTTAAACACACTGGCACTAATATCAAGCAGTTCAAAAACACGGTCACTAAAAGATATACACTCCCTTCAACGATTATTAGACAAGTCTTAAGTAAAGCAACACTTATTTTCAGACAGCGGTGAGCGCTTAACGAAGATGGCACTCTAATCAATCGGTTAAAAAGGGAGAGGAAGGCAGAGCAAAGATAGAAACAGATCCCAACACTTTCAGAATAACACAGTAGAAGAAAAAGCCAGGTTAAAACCGTAAAGTCAAAGTTAACAAGGCCGGATCCACTTTAAGAGGCTCCGGTCGAAATGTGTCCAAGGTCACACAGTTAAAAGTGCCCAAAAGTCTCACAATAGTTCAGAAGGAGTTGGATCAACAGAAAGGGACCAGTTAGATGGTCAAGGCGGCCAGCCCAGTCCAGAAGGTTAAGGGATTATTGTTACCTTGTAGCAATCTTTAGAAAGGGAGGCCTGGCGGACACGGTACCTTAAAATGGTGAGAACTCTCCAGCGGGGGCAGTTGTTCCTGGCAGCCGGTGCAAGTCGGTGCTTCGTCCGGGGGAAGAGAGTATCTCGTCAGGGAGGAAAGCAGGAGTCTGTTGCACTGCCAGGGAAGAAACCAGCTGCGGAGTTCTCAATTAAAAGGAGCAGTCCTTTTATTTGCGGTCCAGTGGTAAGTGGCTATCCGGTTGCTGGGGTGCTTGGCATGGGCAATTCGACCACAAGACGTCCTGGGATGCGAGAAAAGAAGGGGAACTGGTTGTGCCCACCAGTCAGGGGAAGAAGACTCTCCAGCAGGGAGATCTCCTCTGTCGTTGGGAAGTGGTGAGACGGTTCAGCAGGGCTCCACCGGTGGTGTCGTCGTAGCAGGTCGGCTCAGCTTCTCCCTCGTCGGATTTTCAGGTCCTGTGGCGACTTCTAAAGTTCCAGTCTCAAAAGCCATGCTTTTATGCAGCACACCCCCATTCACTTAGCCTAGCTGTCAATCAAACATGCTAAGTGGTGAGCCGGCTGGCTCACCAACTGGGCCAATCACACAAGAGTGTGACTTGAGTTACCAAGGTAACTCAGTCCAGGGTGCCTAAACCCCCTCCCACACCCCCTGTGGTACCCAGACAGAGTGGCACCACTTTTGGAGGCTTCTGTGGAGAAGCCCGCCAAAAAGTGGAACAAAGGGCTCGACCTTTGGTTTCGAGTTACAGAGGCGAACACAAACGCCATTTTAAAACCAAGTTCTGGCAGAAAATACCAACCGGTGAATTGATATTAAATAAATAAACCGGCGGTATGTCAGAGGCTATGTTAAAAAGTATTAGCCTCGAACAATGGGAAAATCCCATCGAGATATATTCGCGGTTGAATATAAAAAGTAGTATCCACAGTCACCAGCCAAAACTCGACGAGGGGGGACGGGACAGTGCCCACTCGAATAACAGACCCAGGGGCAATCGAATTGCCCCTACCAGTACGTCCACAATATATATTTTTTTTTAACGTTTTTTATTAATTTTTAAAACAAACAAACAATACAAACCAAACTGGCAGCGCTTTTTGCAACAATCACATGAACATCAATTAGTCAAGACCACTGCTCCCCCAATCCCTCCCCCCTCAAGAGCTTGTTTGTCCTTCACATTCCGTATCTGCTACGTGTGACAGGGTATCACCTCCTTCTGAGACTGCAGAATCCGTTATTGTTCCAAACAGTCCTGCAATTAATACTCTCCATGCCATCAGGGTACCCACTTCTTCTTCGCCACACATGCTACATGCCTCATGCCATACCACCGTTTCAGCCTCCGCCCATTTCTGCAATTCCCGCCACCATACCTCCACCCGTGGCTTATGACACTGCTTCCATCCCATGGCAATCCTTCGTTTTGCGAGCACATATGCCAAGTCCTTCAATTTCCCAACATGTTTAAGTTTCCGTGGTCTGGGAAACCCTCCCAACAGGCAGGCCCAGGCCGTATCTATAATAAGCGTGACCCCTTTGTCCGCTAGTTTTTGCGCCACTTCTCCACAGAAACTCTCAATCACTGGGCAAGACCAACACATGTGTGTCATATCAGCATTTTCCTTATCGCATTTTGGGCACGCTTGTCGTCCCGCATTTACAAACTTCGATATTCTCATTGGGGTCATGTAAGCTCTGTGCGTTATATACAACTGTATTTGTTGTAATCTAGCATTTCTTGACACCTTCTTGTGGTATCCCATAGCACGCTCCCACATACCATCCTCCATCTGTGCTCCCACCTCTGTTTCCCAATCCAACCTCAAATGCGTCAGCTCCTTCCCAACCCGGGTCATCACCATCTCATACAATCTAGAGATCTCATGCCCCCCTTCTGATATGTCATATATTGTCCCCATAGTGGCGTCTGGTTCCTCCGCCAATACAGTCTCAGGCCAGATTTTACGAATATTCTGCACCAGCCTTAGGTACGTGACATACTGGCCCCTATGCAAGCCCGCCTCTTCCCCTAGTCCTTCAAAATCCCTAATGGTCCCCTCTTGCCAAACATCCCCCAATGTAACCAGCCCGACCGACTCCCAGTAGGTCCTGATTAACATCCTTAGTTGCTTGTCTTCCCCTGCCAAAGCAACCAACAGCACCTGCGGGGAACACGGGTATGGGTCCTCCATCATTCGGCATACTCTACGCCACATTTTCCACCCCAGCAACATCATTCCCGGGCGCTCCTTCATTTCTGACCTAGGCAACCAAATAATTTCCTTCAGGTAAAACAGAGTGCTGTCCTGTCCAAACAGCCTAAATTCAGGAGTTACCTCATCAGAGAGTCATTTGACCACATATTACAACTGACCAGCTACATAATAGGCCTCAAAATTAGGCAGCTTAATACCCCCCCTCTCATAGAAATTCTGCAACTTCCTTAGCGCCACACTATTCCGGGTGCCATGCCATAGGAAGTATCTGCACATACTATTCAGCTTGGCAAAAAACTTCTTAGGTAACATATACGGAATATTGCTGAAAAAATGTAAGAGCCTAGGTAGGACCACCATTTTAAGCATCGCCCCCCGTCCCATCATCGCCAACGGCAACTTCTCCCAAAACTTCATGCTTATACGGATTCTTCCCACAGCCACCTCGGTGCTATGCAAATGTTCCTCCTCTACCGTGTGATACACATCTATTCCGAGGTAGCAGAAGGAACCAACCGCCCATGGTATCGGCAACACTGGCAACTGCTCCAGAAGGGTTCCTCTGTAGCTACCCAATTGGAATATGCTCGATTTTTGGGGGTTCACCGCTATGCCAGACAGTTCTGCATACCTTTCCATTACCTCCAGAATATATTGAAGATTTTCCTCCGGATATTTCAAATATAATAGCAAATCGTCAGCATACAGGGATATTAGGTGTTTCTCTCCCCCTACCTCAATGCCTATCATGTCATATTGTTGCAGAAGGTACACTGCCAGGGGCTCCAGGGCCAGAATATATAACATCGGGAACCAGGGGCACCCTTGTCTGATGCCTCTGCTAAGTTGCCACCTCTCGGATATCACTGCTCCTGTACGTACCCTAGCCAGCGGTTCACTGTACAGCAATTTCGCCCACCTAACATAGCCCAGCCCCATCCCGTATTCCCTCAGGGCCTCCAGCAACCACGACCACCTGACTGAATCGAAAGCGTTGACTGCATCTAAGGACACAACCGCCATTTCACCCTCACTTTTGCTCCCCCATTCAACCACCCGGTGGAGTCGCCTATGGTTGTGGGTTATATTCCTGTTGGGGACATAACCTGTTTGGTCCGGATATATCAATTTACTAATAACTCTCCGCAATCTATTAGCCAGGACCGCCGTCAATATCTTGCCGTCCTGGTTCAGCATTGACAAGGGCCTATAGGAGCCGCAGCTATGCCCTGGTTTGTTGGGCTTAGGGAGCGGTATTATAATCGCTTCTCTAAGCGATTCTGGCAACCAGCCCACCTCAAACGATTCATTAAGCATTTCTAGCATGGGGGGGGGGAGTACCTCCTCTCTATATGCTTTATAAAATTCGCTAGGAAGTCAGTCCGCTCCCGGGGTCTTACTGGTGGGCAGCCGCCTCACCACCTCCTCCAATTCCTCCAAAGTAATCGGTGCATCCAGCTCTTCTCTTTCTTCGGCACTAATCTTAGGTAATCCCATATCTCTTAAAGTTTCCCTTATCTCCTCTCGGCTGCCCCCGCCTTTGTCCTCATATAGTGCCCTGTAATAATCCAAGAATGCCTCATTGACTCCTTCTTGGGTGTTCGCTACCTCTCCATCCTCTCTGGTTATCGTCCTAATCGGGGGCCTAGGGGTTTCACTCTTGTCTAGCCACACCAAGAGACGGCCCGTTTTATCCCCACCTGCATGCTGCCTCTCAACATACTTCTTATAGTTAAGGTTGCAGAGCCTTTCACAAAGTTCCGCACACCGCTGCTGTAGTTTAAGTACTAGCTCCGCATCCCCCCTCCACTATTGAGTTCCCTTTCCAGTTCATCCTCAGCTCCGCCAAACTCCGTCAGGACCCCACCCTGCAGGCCCTTTGATTTAGCAGTGGCAGCACCCCGCAACACCACCTTAAAGGCTTCCCAGAGCGTGCCCGCCGAATCCACACTGCCAGTGTTCTCTTTGAAATAATGTATAATCTCGTCTCTGATATCCTCTCTGAAGACCGGATCCTTGAGTGCCTCAGCCCGGAGGCGCCACGTCGGTATTCGCGCTCTGGGGCGGCAGTACTGCCACCCCAGGACCAGAGGCGAGTGGTCCGACAATTGTATTCTATTTGGGTGGTCTCTACCACCACATCTGGTGTGGCAAAAAAAATATCAAGTCTTGTATGCAGTTGTTGCGGGGCTGAGTAATGCGAATACTGCTCCCCATTAGGATGTTTCAGCCTCCAAACATCTGCCAGCCCAAAGTCGTCGAGCAGCGTCTGCAATGCCCTGGCTGCTGGGGTGGGCCTATCAATCTTATCATCAGAGCTGTCTACCCTGGGGTTCAGCACACAATTAAAATCCCCTCCCCAAATAACTGCCCCACCCACACACGTACCCAGGTTGGTACACAGAGTCCTAAAATATGCCGCTGTGTTTTGATTGGGGGCATACGTATTTACAATGCACACCTCTTTATTCTCCACCAGCGCCTTCAATATAACCATCCTCCCCTCTGTATCCACCACCTCCTGTGTAAGTTGGAGCGGAACGTGCGGTGCCACCCAGACCAACACTCTCCTAGCGTAGGCAGAATACGGAGAACCCACTACAATACCTCTCCACTTCTTCCCCACCAGTTCCAACTTTTCCCGAGTCAGATGTGTCTCCTGCAACAGTGCAATATCAATCTTCTGTCTTTTCAAATACATCATGACCTTGTTCCTCTTTAAGTAACTATTGAGTCCCCTGACATTCCACGTTACGATCTTAAGATCCCCCATAGCTCATAAGTATCCTCCCCCCTTCCGTGCAGCCAATCCCATCTGCCCATGCAATACAGATACAGCCCTCTAGCTTTTTCTTGTAGCCTCATGTACAAACTCGAACTCCCCGTAACTATGTACACCCCAAACTCCCCACTACCCTCCCCACCCTCTACCCATCCCTTCCCCAACACCACACTCCTCAACTGCTGCCCAGCTCCATCCATGGAACTCAGGCACCCCCACATCTAGCCCTGCAAGCACCAACCAATGCCCAGAGCTCAGTAGGGTGAAGTCACCCTAATGGCCACTTAACCAAGGTTACTAAGTGGGGTAAAGAGATCCGCTCTGCAAGGCTCCCCTAAAAACAGCAATATTCACAGTGCTCATAATATATTGTTTAACAGTCTGACCTTCTCTGCCTAAGGCCGCTCAAATGACTATAATCAAGTCCCAGAGTCCTATTCCGCGCCATCTTGTAGCGCCCTCCTCGTGCATTACTTATCTCCTCCATCTCCTTTTCCCGTCCGAACGTCAGACTCCTGGGGGCATCCCTGCGCGTCAAGCCATCCCATGGCGTTCTCCGGAGTCTCAAAAAAACAAAGTCCTGTGTTTGTGCAAAACTTTCAATTTCGCCGGATACAGCAACATGTATTTATGGCCCGCCTCTCTCAATCTCTGCTTTACCGTCCCAAAGTTCATACGGCTACGCTGCACAGTCAGGGTATAGTCCGGGTAGGCCGTTATGTTTGCCGCCCCTCGTGTAATCGTTCCATCCTTGCGGAAGTGTTCTAGTATCCTCTCCCGGTCCCGGTAATTAAGGATTTTGGCAATTACTGGCCTAGGTGGGTTTCCTGGCAGCGGCTTCCTTGTCAGAGCTCTATGCGCACGTTCCACTGCGAATCCCTGAGATAAAGGTCCTCCGGGTATCTCCTGCAACAGCATAGATTCGATGAACTCTGTGGGATCGTGGCCCACGATGCGAATGTTATTTCGTCGGGCGCGTCCTTCCGCCTCCTCCGCCCTGTTCTCCAAGTTGCCCACTCTCTGCACTAGGGCATGCAATTCGGCCTTATGGGAGGCACAATCCGTGTTCGGGCTCACCTCTTTCTCGAGGGTTTTTTGTGTCACCTCTTCCTGCACCTCACTTAAGGTCCAATGCCGTTTTAGCTCAGTAACGGTCAGTTCAAGTTTAGCCTCCCAGGCCGCCTTCAGGTCCGCAATCGCAGCCAGGACCTCTTGGTTAGTGCCCGTCACAGGCATGCCGCCTGCAGGCGACTTATCCTTGCTCTTGGAACTTTCCAGACCAGGGGACGTCTTGGCGAAGTCGTCCAACCTGGGCTGCTTCGCCTTCGGTCTCACGGTTCTATTAGACATGATTCTGCAGCCATATAGGCCGATTCGCGTTAGTATCTCAACATAGGGGACCTGCGTTCCGCGCAAGTTACAAATGCGCACACAGTCCGCTCCTATCGCCCGACCACCGTGCGGCCTGCTCCTTCCTTTGTTCCGGTCGTTGATCAGCCATTTTGTTTCGTCTTCCGTCTCTGGCGCTCCTTATCTTTTTCGCACAATACTCCACCACCATTCCTCCCACGCCTTCCAAAAGTTCACCAAGCGCAGCCAGACCGTTCACACACCAACATGTGTGTTTTCAGCAGTCAATGGCACGTTGTTATGCACTATTTCGCCAGGATCATTTCAGGATCTCGGGAGCTCCTCCAGATCGTGTCCTCCTACATGGCCCTCGTAGCCACGCCCCCCACTACGTCCACAATATGATGGTTTGTACTGGTTCTGTTAGTAATTTGGGACTAGTAAAGCCAATGGTGACTTTACATGCCCTGGGAGACAGTAGTCAGTCCCAGGGTATGGAGTCTATGGTTGGGGGTCACTATGACACCCCTGTGTTACTGCACGGAGGGTGCTGTGTAACACACATAAAAAAAACATATGAGACCCTATGGAGTAAAAGACCCCATAGCCTATGAAACACATTAACATTCAAAGGAACACCATAAATCATGTCCAAGAGTGGGAGGAAAAGAGTCTCACTCTTGGCAGGAGAAAAAAACAAACTCCAGAAATCCAGCAAAGCTGCTGGGGGACTCACTAGGTTAGGAAATTCAGCCTAAACAGAGAATTCTCCCTAACACCTTTCCCCTGTTCTCTGCTGATGAGGTTTCTTGACAAGTACGATCTATGAAAGTCTTGTTGAAACAGGTTCACCCCTGTTCCTCCAAAACCATCAAGGACTACATAGACTCCCTGGCTTCTACCCTGGCTGATTTCTGCAATCACTCCTTCGCCCCTGGAGTATTCCCATCCCGCCTGAAGCAGTCCCTTGTGCACCCTCTTCTAAAGGATCCCTCTGCCGACCCCTC
The DNA here is from genome assembly GCF_040938575.1 of Ambystoma mexicanum. NCBI lineage: Eukaryota > Metazoa > Chordata > Amphibia > Caudata > Ambystomatidae > Ambystoma > Ambystoma mexicanum. The sequence continues at coordinate 12,475,632 of NC_090925.1, read as the reverse complement.
CTGCCCAGCTAACTATCGCCCACTCTCCATCACTCCTTTCCTGGGCAAGCTCCTGGCGAAACTGGCCATCTTCCAGCTTAATCTCCACACTGAATCTGTTGCTTGTCTGGCTTCAGAGCTGCCAGAAGCACAGAACCTGCTCTCCTGAACCTCCGTGAAGACCTGCTCTCCAACCTTGACTAACACCCCTTGCGTCCTCATCTTGCTTGATCTCTCTTCTGCCTTTGACACTGTCAACCATGCCATCCTTCTCAACCGTCTCCGTGATAAGCTGGGTATCACTGGTCAGGCCCTGGCGTGGCTGACTTCTTTCCTCTCCGACCGACCCTCCCAGGTCCAACTTGGGTCCTTCCTCTCCGCTATCTTTTTCTCTACCTGTGGTGTCCCCCAGGGGTCTAACCTCTCTCCCTGGCTGTTCAACCAATACCTGGCACTCCTTGCCCACTGCATCGCTGCTCTATGCCCCAACTTTCAGTGCTATGCGGATGACACCCAGCTCATTTTCAGGCTACCCTCGGCCTCTTCATCTCCTTCGCTCATCTCTGACTGTCTGTCTGCTATCCAGGAGTGGTGTACCGCCAATGACCTCTGCCTTAATGCCATTAAGACTGAGATTCTCCTCATCGGCCCACCCGATCCCTCCTTCCCTGTAACTCTCTGGCTGGCCTCTCTTGGCCCTCTTCCTGCTCCCACCTGCAAGGCTAAAAACCTTGGGGTCATCTTTGACTCCACACTCTCCTTCTGTCCTCACATCTCTGACGTCTCTAAGAAGTCACACTACCAGCTGCACCTCCTCAGGGGTATTCTTCCTTTCCTCTCCTTTCCCCAGAAGCTCACTGTCTCCAGAGATCTGGTTCTCTCTAGGCTGGATTATTCTAACAGCCTCTTTCTAAATCTGCCTGCTTCTACTCTCCGCCCTCTGCAACTTATCCAGAATAGGACTGCAAGACTTGTCCTTGGCCTCAAGCCCAGGGATCGTATCTCTCCAGGACTGAAATCTCTGCACTATCTCCCAGTGGCTGCGAGGATTAAGTTCAAAACCCTCTGCATCGTTCACAAGGCCTTCTGTTGCCTGAGGCCTTAATAACTTCAACTCTCTCTTCCTAAATATCTTCCTTCTTGAGCTCTTCGCTCATCCGCCTCCAACTCCCTAAGGGTCAGTCGCTTCTCCAAGCAACGAGTGGGTGGTAGATCTCTTTCTTCGGCTGGTGCCTCCCTGCCTTCCTTAAACTTGAGGAGAACCCTCTCCGGTGCCGGAAGCACCTCAAAACCTTTCTCTTTGCTTCTGCCTTTTCTCCTCCTCTCCTCTACTGACGTCTTGGCTGTAACTGGAACTGCAATGGCTACCTGGGCACACTCTGATCTCGGGCCCAGGTCCTTTCCCCGCCAGCATCATACACCTGCAATGCCCACCTGGCAACCCCCGCACTTGGGGACTGTTCTGTATCCCTACAGTCCCCCTACCAGCCCTTGACACCTGATTCCCGCACTTACCCATGCACTTGCCACATGCTGGCTGTTATTTACTTATTGTTATCATCTTCCCATGTACTGCACTGTCCCTTCCCCCTTCCCACGCACTTGTGCGATCTGAATGACACCTGGACTAGTAGGATCGCTGTCCGTCCTCCCTTTGTTACCCTTCCTTGCCTCGTCGCGCCTTGAAACACTTGTGTATAGGGGCGTTATAAATGCCATATCATATCATATCATATCATTTCATCAAGAGGGGTTTCTAATTCTAGGTTCAGGAGCCTGATCTCCAGAGGCTCTTCCTTGGATTTTCCCCGAAGGCATAGACCTTCCTATTGTGCTCTCGATGTTGCCCCAGACTCTCTCGAATACCCTGCTTTAAAAAAAAATATATATTTTTTATTTTTTTTTATACAACTTTTAACTAACAACCAACTTCACATACACTACAACACACAGTAGCAGTTGAACCATGCAGCTTGATGAGCTTGATTTTCTTGCTGCTTATTCCAGTCTATTGTTCCACGTATCCTGTTGCCTCTTGCGGGTACTAAGGTATATCTGCTGGGAGAGGGGTTCAGAGCTCTGGACAGCTCTGTCTCAACTCTCGACAAGTTGCAGCTAGTGTTGTGGTCCCATGTTTCTTTCAATTCCGTGTTTGCGCTTCCTTAATTCACTGGGACTCTCCAGGTTATCTGCAGCGCTAGGTGTGAATAGCTCCTGCACTAATATGTTCTATGCCATTATTTTCTCGCTGCTTTCGAGCTCCCCTCTTTGTTGTGCCATAGTCCATACTGTCGATTCCGCTAGTGACCATTTCTTGAAATCTGCCCACCATGCTTTGATCCCCGGGCCTGTTTTGGTTTTCCTGGCTATAGCTATTTGGTGTTTTGCCAGGATGCCCATTAGGTTCTTCATTTTGGCCAGGTTCGCTCTTTGCTTGCTGCCTCTTGAGGCGTGTGTATGTATGTATGTATGTATATATATATATATATATATATATATATATATATATATATATATATATTCCTGGTGAGAGAAAAAAAAGGATTGTCTCTTGGTCCTTGAAGTTCATAATCTTGGCTATCATGGGCCTCAGCGGGGTGCCTGGAAGGGGGGCGGGGGGCTTCACCAGGGATCTATGAGCTCTCTCTACTGCGAAGCCCTGCGACAGTGTGCCCGCTCCCACCTCTTGCAGAAGTAGGTTTTTTATGTAGTTGCTGGGGTCCCTGCCCCCCTCTACCTCCAGCAGGCCAACAATGCAGATGTTTTGTCGAGCCCTACCCTCTGCGTCTTCGTCTCTGTGCTCCAAGGATTCGATTCTTCCACGCATGTCCGTGATTTGGATTGAACGCTTGCAATACTATTAGTGTGGTCCTGCACTTGATGCTCTGCTGTGCCCATTCGGTCCGCCAGTGCCCTAACGTCTTGCCGCAGCAGGCCCACATCCACGATCACTGCATCCATTTTGTGCTGAAGTGCTGTCTTCAGTGCTGCTATCACCTCCAGGATAGGCCCATCCTCCTGGGACCCTGCTTGTTGATCTGTTCTCATTACACTCGTGTCTGCTGACGTATGCGGGCTGCTGTCATTTTTGCGGGCATATGATCCCATGCTGGTCTGCTTGCCCTTACTCCCATGTTGCTTGTCTGGAAGGTTGCTGATCTTCGGATTCCTGCTCAACTTCTAGTTGCTATCGCTCCACTTGGCCAAGCGCGATTTAATGAAGTCAGCCTACATTCTTTAAGGGCTGTAGGGGTGCTGCACTTGTTCCTGGGCCTCCCCTCGCTGTACACCCCGTCTTTTGGTTAATTCCCACATCACAGCTCAGTGAGCCGGGTGCCCTGAACCACGCTCTCAACCTGATTATCGAGGTCCAGTCACTGTATTCTGGGGTCCCCTTCTCTTGCGGTCTCCTCTAGCTCTTCTGGAGTGGCCGGGGCATGTAAGGACAGGCCTATGCCCGTCTCGGTCCTCCGACTCTTCCCCATGGGTTAACTCCTTTGTATTTATTTGGCTTTTTACTTCATCACACAGTGGTTTTCTGCTTCTGCCATGCTCCGACACCTCTCTGTGAAGTTTCTGTGTGAATCAGGACAAATTTATGTATTTACTCGTAGGATCATCGGAAGCTCTGAGTTTCTGCTGCCTCAATGCATGGCCTCCAACCTGCTTCAGCTCTTCTTATGGGGTTGTTCCTTCAGGGTTTAAGGTGTAAAGGCCTGCTGGGCTTCTCCTGTTAAAAGAGGGGATATCTACTGGGCCCAGCGATCTTGTTGCCAGTGAGTGGCCTCGGCCACTCACTCAGAATTCACAAAGAAGGCGGCTCAATCTTTTCCGTTACCCATTTTCTATAGGATCATGGGTGGGGTCAGTTTTTACAGTCACTGAATAATAGCTTCCTGCAAGGCCGAAAAGGGCTCTCGATATCGGTGGCCAATAGCCAGATGGCCTTCCAACAGTGCCCTTAACAGGGCATCCCTGGATGTTGGTGCAGAGTCTATTCCCTAGGAACTGTGATCTGCAATGGACGCTGAGACTGGTTTTCTCCTCTTCCTTGTCTCGGTCCATAGGGTTTCTACACTGGTGGAATGCAGAACCACCTAAGAGGCTTAGCAGACCGCTTTCACTGGCTTAAGATTGTTTCAATCAGCTGGTTATTGACTGGGACTTCCATATCTGTACTAACAGGCGCAGGTTGGCGCAAAACCAATACTCAAATCATTTGTACCAGGTATATGTAATAAGGAAATGAGAGAAGTCTCAAACTTGAGAAGTGTTGCAACACCTTAAGACTGGAATTTGCCCAGTGTAGGGATCTCTGTATCCTCTTCTCTGACAATGGGGGTGATATGGTAACATGTTCTTAATCCTGTGATGAGGCGTGCAGCAGTGTACTTATGACTTTTAGAGGGAACGTTTCATAAGGGGCAAGCAACACACACGTTTCTGGTTTTCTAAACCCTGAAGATTCAGCATGGAAAATGAAGGTTAAAAACATTGTTCCCTGGCAAGAGGCTCTGATGGCAAGGATTTAACATTGCAAAGGAACAGCTAAACCATACGGTTCACACAGTTTACCTAAAGTGTTTCCAGTTAACAGGGCACATGCTGCATGCATAGAGCCTCTGGCTCAGACGGCAGCACTAGGGAGGCTCAGAGAAGAAACAGACAGATTCAAAAGGGCAGACCAGTCAGTGTTGTCCTCCAGGGGGAACAGTCAATGCAAACCTTCATTCACTTGCCAGTCACAGGCACAGACACCAGGCTCATGTTTAGAGAAACCTGAGGATTGGTGAAATAATGTTACAAAGGCAGTGGGAAGGTGTCAGCAGTGGCGGGCACAAGGATCTAATAATTGTTCACAGAGACAACGAGATGATTTCATCAGAGGGCGACACTGAGCAGAATGGAGTGGTGGGAACTAAAAAATGAACGAGGTGGTTTACATAGGGAGAAGGGGTAAAAATGGAGGGAGTAAAAGAAAAGAGGCATGAGTTAAAGGAGGAAAGATGATTGTGACAACATCAAGAAAAGCGTGGTGGTGAGATGAGTTAATTATATCTGGATAGGAGGGTGGAAGTCGAGGAGCAGGGAATAAAGAGGGGTGGGGGAGACCCCAAAAGAATGAGTTCACAATGCCAGGGAAGGATAGCGACACAGGTAGTAACATTAAAGGGAGGGACCAAACTTGGAGACTGGGGGGGAAATCAACACCATGAGGATTTGGAGGTAAAGGCACTTATGGTATTTTAGAGACTAAGAGAAAACCATCAGGAGGGAAAAGGTTAGCTGCATAAGGAGAGAGAGGAGAGAAGAGATAGTTAGACATACAGACCAGATAGCAGCAAGAGGCATGAGTGTGTCATGTAGATTATGCATAGTTTAGACAAGAGGGTAAGAGCAATCCCATAGGTCACTCTCCAACTCTCCCTGCCAAATGTGTCCACTGGCTTGTCTGCCGGAAAGACTATCATGGGCTAGTCATGCTGTACAGTCTGGAAACCCTGCAAATGCCTCAGGAGGTGGATTTGGGTGCCCCTAGAGCAGATAACACCACATGAGGGGAGATAACCCTTCTTCAACTATACAGATTACGACATTTGGTCACGCTGCCTAGTAGGCCACCAGACAAGCACTTGCAGACCAGACAAATGTACCGATATGGTGGATTATTTACAGCCCTATAATGCCAAATTCTACGCTGTGCCGGTGTTCTACTTGTACGTGTTGGTGGAAGATCTTGGGTGAAATGAGAACAGACTGGAGTACTTGTTTGAACAGTTTCCTTTGTGCCATGTTGCTTTCATGGGTTGCCACCCAGTGGTCGATTGCAAGACTAACCAAGCTCAATAGAGCATGAACAAATGCACAAGTGCCTTCTTGTGAGATCACAGGATGTCTCACATGGGGCCCCATCAATGATCACAAACACAACAAAGTAGTACCACAAATTAAAGACAACTGCAAATTAACAGAAGCAACATGACTAAATGTCACAAACTACTACAAACCACCTTACTAATCACAAGTTACCTCAAACAGAAACAACTCTTCTAAATAAACAACAATCACAAACTCGCCCCTTGAAACTCTTGTGTGTAGGTGCGTTATAATTGCCATAGATCATATCAGATCATATCATAAACTAACAGGAACATGATTATTTGCCACAGATCTTAGCAAACACGTTGGAACCCACATTAAGTAAAGCTACCATAAGAGATGAGATGTAAACTCATGGTTAAGACTTGGGTTATAAACCAGGAAATTGATAGATCAATCCAGGTTTCTAGAATAATCATAAAGTAATCCAGTTTTCTAGGAAAAACATTTGCCATCTCTTGCAATATCCACTCTTTCCAGATAATTCCTGCCTTCCTTGATGGAATGATGGAATGGGGAAGCATAGCATGTAAAGAAATGCAGATTATCTGGGCAAACGTGCATTATTAAGCAATCCCAAAATATTTAGAAAACACTATATTACTAAAAACAAACCCATTCTGCACCCAAAATTAATTCTATTTTTAACACAATTACTAAGAACTATTTATATGAACACTAATGTAAGATTATTTTGAACATCCATGTAGACCACTTCAGAATAAAACTCAACGTGTGATGAAAGCACGCCCAAAACAACGGATACTATAATTAAAGATGTAAATCTATGCAGTCAATAGCCTTTTCTTTATTACTGCTTTTTCCATTTAAAGGTTTCTCTTTGCCAGTTTTGTTTTTTGAGCTCCTTGAAATTTGAAGTTGTCCATCAGTGGATGTCAGTGTTGTACTTTTGGTTGACTGCTTGGCTTTAAGAAACCTTTACTAATGGCCGTAAGAACACATCAGCTCTCATAGAAGGTTGAAGAGTTTTTAATAAAATGCTTGAGAAGCACTTCACTAAGGGCCGTTACTCCTTCTATCGTCGCTTGTGGGCTTTTCACTCCCTATCAAAAAAGCGTGACTAATGATGATGGCTGAAAGGCAAACGCCTTATCTTGATAATTCAATCTGTGATCAATCTATGTGGCAGACCCTAACCAGGGCCCCGCAAAAAGAATGGAATCAAGAAGTGGTGCCGGAGAATCACTCAGGTCTCACTCCAGATGTATCTCCCACGCTCTTGTATTCCTTTCCCTAGTGTTAGTCTCTTCTTTCTCTTCCTCTCCCTTCATGTCTCTCCGATGTTCCTATATGAAGCTACGCTTCCTCACTCTAAAGTACTCTGCACTCCCCTCTCTACCACTCTCCTCTCCACTGCACTCTACTACTCCCCGCCACTTTTCATTTCAAAGTCACCCCCTTACACTCTCCCAGTGAATCTTACTCACACCCCATCTCTCTCTACTGGTCTCACTCACCTTACACACTGTGATGCTGGAAATGCATTAGAAGGTGGCAACAGTAAAGACAGACACAAGTGATCACAATTCAAGGGTGTTTATTGAACTTTATAATGGGTGAGATAAACGCCTAATCTAAACCTAAATCTAAGATGAGCGCACACTACACCATCAAATAATAATAAGGCAGTCCTAGTAGCGTCTTGTCAAATAAAAAGTCCTATACTAATACAATTCCAAATCCTTACTACTAAATTGCAAAAAGAGTGTGGGATAATGTTCACCAGAAAAGAAAGACGTGTTCACAAAATGATAAATCAGGATGCTATGGCTGGGTCTCCCTTCCCCACGTTTGAAGCACAGGACAAGGTGGGACTCTCAAGCACAGCACACTCCTTGATCTCGTCAGCACGAGGTTTACAGTTCCAGTTCAACGATATCAAAAACCTTCAAAGGCTAAGTCTCTTTCCTGCAAAAGTCTCTTGCCTTAGAAGGCCCGCTGATTCAAAGTAACGAACAGACAAACAAACAAAAAGTTCCTTTCTTATTGCACTTTAGGATGATCATTCTTCACCCCTTGTTCCCCATCTTCCGAGCTCAGAACCCTCTCGAATATCAGCCTCCCTCCGTCGAGTTCACTCTGGCTTGTATTAAAATGATTGTATCTGTTGCATTCACGTGTCAGTGGGTGATGGCTTTTCAACTCTGAATCCCCCTCTTCCGGGCTCAGAACCTTCTCTAATGTTTGTCTCCTCTGTCAGATTCACTCTGGCTTGTATTAAAATGATTGTATCTGTTGCATTCACGTGTCGGTGGGTGATGGCTTTTCACCCCTAGATCCCCCTCTTCCGGGCTCAGATCCTCCTTGCAAAAATGTACTTCCTACGTCGGGGTTCAATACGGTCTTCTTTAACACAGTTCCAAGTTTTACTCAATGTTATAAGAAAGCGCTGGTTTCCCTTCTCCTAGCTTTCTTTCGGCATCCCACTATTGGGTTCACACTTGCCTTATTCCACAGTTCACAATCTTATTGGAAAGAGGGGTCCCTTTCAACAGGTCAGAGACTTTCGATTGTACAAGGGATTTGATGTGACCCTTGTAGGACCACTCTGACGCCTTACGCCACCCCCTTTCCTAGGGCCTTCTGGTTCTTGCAGTTCTCTGTCAAAGTCTTTTGAATGAGCACCCCCACGTGGCGCCGGAATTTCTGCATCTGGACTTCACCTGGTCTTTCTTTAAAGTTCAAACATGCACACAAGTTCTTTCGCTTTTGCATTCAAAAGCCTTTGCTACTTGCAACCTTGGGCACAACACAGTTCGGTCTGTTATCAGCTTCCTCCGACTCACCGGCTGTGCTGAACCTGTTGGCTTCTCTTTTCTCTGGAGTCAAGGATGGTACCATGGTAGCAAGCTTGCCTCCCCACCTGTGTTATCAATGTGGCAGCCCCCCCGCCGTGTACCATTGACATCTGCTGCTCTGCATGCCAGCTGCAACTCCCGGTTTTATAATTTCCCTTTCAGAGGCTTTTGCAGGTCTGTGTTGAAAAAGGCAAGGGAAAATCCCCCTTCGTTGTCCTTCAAGGTCTCACCGCCTTTCTCCTCCGTTTGAATTGCTGATTTGGTGTGGCTGTCTCCTTGTGCGTTCTGCGTTGCTCAAAGTGTGCTTTCGTGCTCTGCCTTGTATCCCTGTGGGGAAGGTAAAGGGCCGTCAGGTGTGCATGATTATTGTTAATTGCTTGACTCTGCCTGACCCTGCCTGACCCGTGTGTTGGGACATGTCAGGTAAATGGCCCAGGTGTTAGTCAGTTGTCTGTTACCATGTAGGAAAGTGTTTGTGTGGAAAAAGGGGGCGGGTAGATATAAATATCCTACAGGTAGGATGGGGAAAAGGTGTTACAAAGAAGGGGATACTGCGTCTCAACCCTTGGTGTCCCACTTCCACTCCACAAAGACCCCTCGCCCAGGTGACCTCCCCACTGGTCCACCCCCAGGAACTGGATCCAATAGTGATGGCCGTGTCCTGGCCACCATGACGACATATCTCCGGGGACTAGCTGGTGAGACACCTTCAGGTTTCTCACAAGGGACAGGGCCTCCATGTCCTTGTCCTGTACTGCCTTATCATGTGTGTTCTGTGTTATCTGCATGTGGTTGAGTCCCGATTGCCTAATCTATCCCGAGATACGTGCTGCGGCTGCAACACCGACAGGCTATAGGACCATACGCGACTCTCGACAACCGCTTCTGGGCCTGCATTCATCAATGAGTCTTATTTGCGGCACCTGAAACTTTTCATCAAGGTTTACCGCACACATCATTTTCCCAGGACTTCCACAATCGATTGTTGAAGATCACACGAAGGTCGAAGCTGTATCACTGCTTGTTCACATTTCCTTGAGGTTCTCGACGCCCCATGGCTCCTGCTTTAAACAGAGTCCACCCTCGAGGGCATCTGTCGTCGAACTGTCGGAAAAACTCTTCCACTTCAGGTACATTGGGATGGTTGAACCTTTTGACCAAGAAGCAGGGCTTATTAAGCATTTATGGACTGGGCTTGTTAATACTTTTATTGCTAGTTGCCCAGGTGGGGTATTTGTCACTCAGCATTGTGCCTCCATCTCCCAAGAAAGCATTCTGCTATTGCTTAACCTTGACCTGCCTTCCTTCCTTACTTATTATCTATGCTGATACACCTTACTGAATGATTTCTATGCTCTATCATAACTGCCTGCAGTTGATGCATTTTAAAGGAATCTTAAGTCTAAGGGCCTCATTACATAGTAGGCGGTAAGGGTTTACCGGTACCAGTAAGGGCACCGGTACTGGTAAACCCTTACCGCCTTACTACGAGTTCCGTTTGCGGGACCCGACCTTAACGGCTGGTTTTACCAGCCGTTAAAGTAGGGTGCCGCAAAGGGACCTTGGTGCTAATTACGGTACCGCAATTTGCGGTACCGTAATTAGCGCCTTCTCCATTCCCATTGAGCCCTATGGGGGCAAAAATGGGAATGGGGAAGTGCCTTGGTGAATGGGGAATTACCGTGCCCTGCTCACCTTGGAGTAGGGCGGTAATTCTGCCATCCACCAAGGCGGACACGGAAAAATACCGGCGGCAATCATGGCGCTAATAGCGCCATGGTTACCGCCTACCGTGTAATGAGGCCCTAAGTGTGGTACCACATAGAATGGTATAGATTTGCCATTATAGAATTACCATAGTACAAAGTGTGTTGTTATATTGCATATATATAACTCTGAACCTTATTTTTATATAAAGAACTGTCTTAGCATGTAAGTGTGTGGACATTCCTTTGTGGGGGCTTGTAGACCCACTGTACTTAAGAACCAGCCCGCATCACATCCTGAGAGCTTAAGCCTTAGTTGCTCGTCCATAGCTACCACAAAGAGAACCTTGGTTGGGGTGCTCTGTGTCTCTACCCTATCATATAGGGGCCAGGAATACAGATACCCCCCTCCAGTCTTTACACACACTCTCACATCTAAGCACCACTTTCGCTCATCAACCAATATTGCACATTGCACATGCTTTCAAGAACCCTCCTCCATGCTCTCCTGCATCGTTTGTCCTCCACCTGTTCTCTCTGCCTGCCTTCTCGCCCTTGATCCCACCCAAACAGCCCATGCTGCCATTTCTTTTCTGCCCCTTCTTATACTCCCCTTCTACCTTGACAGGTCCTCTCTTTTTCATCTGAGTTCCGAGGCTAATTGCTGCCTCTGCTTTCCCCATGGGCTGGGTTACAGGCATTAAAGAAAATAAAATGGGCTTTAAGCCCCCGCCCCTTTTCATACACGGGCCGGCCGGTTGTCCATAACAGCGGCCTGCTACAATTATAGTACATTTCACAGTTTATGTCTGCATTGAATGGAGCATTGGTATTGCCAGTCAAACTTGCGCTTTGCTGCTTCTTCCCTCAACGACGCATCTCTCTCTTATGAGCTGTGTTGGCGGATCGCTCCATAGCATGGACTTCTCTTGGTTAGAGACCTAAGGCATAAAAAGAGAAACACTGGCCAGCACGTTGTGCAGGGGGCAAGAATAAGTGGTACTTCCCACATCTAGCAAGGCACATGTGGAGGAGACAGACTGGCCCGTCTCAACTCCTTCACCCAGCCGCGGGCCAGGACTGGCTCTGACAATTACCCTGTTAGGACTCCTGCCTCAAGTTGAGAGGGGTCCCATTCCCTCTTGTTGACAGGGCCATTGCTTACCCCTTGTTTATCCAACCGACACTGTCATGAGCTGATCATAATATTCTTGCGATTGGTTTCAGTTTGCACCAGGTTAGGTCATTTTTGAGCCTTTAATCCAGTCAACGTACACAGTTGTTGGGCAAGCACTAGGTAAATGTAATGAAGGCATGGTATCAACAGTAAGACAGACAATTGACCACAGTTCAAGGGTGCTTATTGAACTTCAACAATAGTGTGATAAACACCTATCTAATCCTAAATCTACAGATGGGAGCAAGCCACGACCATCAAATAATAATAATGCAGTCCTAGTGGTGTCTTGTCAAAATAAAAGGGCCTATACCAATAACCCTATTGCCAATACAAATAGTGTGGGAAACAGTGTTACGAAAGAAGTGTTCACAAAATGATATGTCAGGATGTTCAGGCCGTTGGCCTCCCTTCCCCACATTTTCTGCACGGGCCAAGGTGGTACACTGGAGCTTAGCACAGTCTCTGGCTTCTCTAGCACGAGAGCACAGTTCAATCATTAGGATCAGGGACTGCCATGCCCAAGTCTCTTTGCCTTTCAAATTCTCTTCTTTCAGAGGGCCTGGTGCGATAAACGGACAATAAGTTATTTTCCTCTTTCAGATTTTCACAAGTATTCAATTTCTCACACGATTCACTATTCACCCCAGATCCCCCCTCAGCCAGGCTCAGATCCGTTTTCAACACAATGTTCAATTAGTATCCCTCTGCTGGGTTCGAACCAATCTCAATTAACAATATAACTTTACCACAAACTTGCTTTAACCAAAAAGCTCTTAGCTGACCTTGCTCCGCCAGAATTGAACCAACTTCATCTACTTTGTCATCAACTTTCATTATGCTATTAGCATCGAAGACTTTCGAATGTGCACAGGGTTTTGCTTGACCTGTTGCAAGACCACTTCGATTCCATTTGCCACCTTTTAGTTGGATACCTAACAGACTTTCGAATGAGCACACAAGTGGTGCCGGACAACTCTGTCCTAGGTATCGTATCTTGGCTTCAAAGTTCAATCACTCATCTGTTTAATTTTGTTTGTGTCGCTTACCATACACCCTTCATATACTGTTCTATTCAGCTTTCAGTATACAATGTTGCCGCTTGCAACCTTAGCTTCAACACACAGGCTGGTCTGGTATCAGTCTCCCCAACTCACCGGCTGTGCTGACTTCACTGGTGCTGCTTTGTTGTGGGAGCCAATGACAGAATCACATTGGCAAACGATTCTCCCCACCTTGACTATCGATACGGTAGAGCCCTGGGTACCTCTGACACACAATGCAGGATTATTCAGCCTTGATTCCTGGTCTTACGTTTCTTATTCTCAAAGGTTCATGAAAGTAACAATCTTTCGTTGAACAGGTCAAGGGCACTGCCCTCCTTGCAATCCTCTTCAGTTTTGCCGTCTTTCACCTTCTATTAAACAGCGATCTTGGAACTGCTGCTTCGTCCTGTGCTTTGCCTTGCTCAGAGTGTGCTCTCGTGCTCCGCCTTTTATCCATGTCGGGAAGTGGAATGGAGGTCAGGTCTGTGTAATGGTCAGCAATTGCTTGACCCTGCCTGATCATTGCATTGGGACAAGTCAGCTATATGGCTCTGATGTAAGTCTGTTTCTCTGGTAGTGAGCTGTTCGTGAGGAAGAGTTTGTGTTGGGAAAGGGGGTGGGGGTTGAGTTCAGCAGGATTTTTTTTTTTAAAAACTTTTTTTATTAGTGGCTGCAAAGGTTACATGGCACTTTTCCACACCACTCATCACATATTTCACAGGGATACATCATATAATTCGTTTTTACATTAAATATTACAGAGATTCGTCATCTTCAACAATCATGTCGCACAGATACATTCTGAACGGGCCCCAAATGTCCTTGGGCCTACTCTTAACAGGCCGAGTCAGGACAAATTGTTCTTCCGATTCATTGACGTGTGTTAGTTCACGAAGAAAAAGATTCATGCTGGATGGCCCCGTGCTTTCCCATGTTTGCAGTGTGCACTTTCTGGCCACCGCACATGTGATGTTAAACAATCTCCTATCAGTTTCTTGGAGCATTTGCCAATGTCACCAAACATATATGTTTGCGGGGTCAGGTCAGGGGGTACCTGTGTAATCTCCTCAAACATTCCAGCCACATCTTTCCAGAATCCTGTCACCACCGGGCATTCCCAATACATATGAAAGGCACCCGCCTGGGGCGCCCTGCATTTGGGGCATTCATCCGGGCTATCTGCTGTACATTTTTCTACTTTGGCTGGTGTATAGTGTAGACTGTTCAAAACCTTAAATTGAATTAAGCGCAACCCAGCATTAAGTGATACGCTTTTGGTAAGCGAGCAGTACCTATCCCATTTTCTCTCATCAATGGGCCCTTGTAAATCTCTCTCCCATTTGTCCTTAAGCCGATTCACTGTGGGGGTTTGGGCCTGTATTGTTGCATACAGTTTGGATATTCCCAGGCCCTCTTTGGCCGTGACCAGCTGAGTACATGGATGTAAAGGGGGTTCAGCCGGGAAAAGTGGCCACCACTTTTCAAATGCAGACCTCATACGATAATACTGAAGAGTTCTAAGTGGCCCCCCAGCCAACGCTCTCACCAACTCCTTTAGGGCTACGAACCTCCCGTTAATAAATAAATCTCCCAGCTTCATCTCCATGTTTGGGTCCCAGGATTCTTGTAATGCGCTATCGTGGGTCGGGGGTATGCCCAGATATTTCCAAAGGGGTACCTCTGGGTAGTAGGGAGTTTCTATTCTCAGTCTTTTGTATATAGCCCCCCATGCCCTAACCGTGCAGCTTACCGGGTTGTACCCACATGTGTCTTTATATTTTGGATCGAAAATTACAGATTGTGTGTCCGTAGCAGGAAGTTTGAAAAAGAGTTGTGTGTCATCTGCGTAGCACAGGAAGTTGGCGGAGAAGGAGGAAATGAGGAGTGCCAGCTGCACAAGATAAGTGTTAGAGAGCCAGGCAGAGAGGTTTCATTCCTGGGGGACACAACATGTGGAGAAGGAAGTAGGTGAGAAGAAGGTGCCCAAAATGACTTGGGACAAACTGTCAGTTAGGAAGGAGGTCAGCGAGTCCAGTGCCGGCTCCGAGATACTAAGTGTATCACGAGGCCGTTTTGAGGATAGAATGGCTTACCGTGTCAAAGGAAGAGGAGAGATCGAGTAGGATGAGGACAGCTGGAGAGTTAGATTCCAGAAATGCAAGCAATTCTTCATGGGTGTTCAGAAGAGCAGTTTCCGTGGATGCTTGAAATCCAGATTGATGGTCGGGGAAACCAGCAACAAGTTCATTATGTGAGGTAAGTTGTGGAAAGGCCAGCTTCTCCAGCAGTTTTCCAAGGAAGGGGGTGATAGAAATAGGGTGGTAGTTGCCTGGACAGGTAGGGTCTGATGAAGAGTTTTTCAGGAGGGGGCGCATCAGGGAGTGCTTGATGGAGGAGAGGAAAGATCCAGTGGCAAAAGAGTGATTGCAGAGATCAGCGAGTGCAGGGGCAAAAGAGCCAATGTTGTCCCTGATGGTTCTTGAGGAGCAACAGGAAACCTGTTTGGAAGAGACGTTCATGGAGCTGAGAACTCTGGTGACTTCTTCAGGTGCGACAGGGGTGAAGGAGGAGAGAGAGGAAGGAGGAGAGTGAGAAGCCATAGGAGGCAGGGGAGTGAGGGACGGGTTGGGCGGGAGGGAAGCAAGGGTCCTCAGGATGTCCAGTGTTTTAGTGGCGGAATGTGTGGCCAGTGCATTTCAGAGGGCCTGGGAAGAAAGAGGGGAGGAGGAGACTGCAGAAGGGTTGGCTAGTTCCCTGCAGATTTTAAAGAGTTCAGCCGTGTTGGATGCACCAGATATCCGTGCCTGGATGTGGGCCCTTTTCTTGGCACGGACAGAGAGTCTGTATTGCCTTTGGCGCAGGCACCAGTCCAGGTTGTCAGAGGGTAACAATTATTTTTCCCTCAAGACCTTGTTGTCCCCCCACACATTCAACAGCATCATCCTCAGACATATATGGATTCGGAAACCCAGCACCTCTGACATTGTGTGACAAACTCTTTCCCAACAGGGTGTCAATTTTGGGCATCCCAGATCATGTTAAAAAATGTTCCTGTGGCCCTCCCCATGCGGAAACAAGTACTCTCCCTCCCCCGGTGTAATACGTTCTGTGTAGAATTTTATATTGGATCAATGAAAGCCTGCTGGGCATGTTTACATCGATAGGAGCTATTTGAGCGCCAAGCCATTCCTCGCCTTCCA
This sequence comes from Ambystoma mexicanum, assembly GCF_040938575.1. NCBI lineage: Eukaryota > Metazoa > Chordata > Amphibia > Caudata > Ambystomatidae > Ambystoma > Ambystoma mexicanum. The sequence continues at coordinate 12,459,825 of NC_090925.1, read as the reverse complement.
ATGGGCCCAGGTCTGCCCATTTTAAGTTTCAGCTTTGTCAACAGTGTTTGAGTGAAGCTGTTTATTGTTTTTTTTTTTTGATCAAAGATTTTATTGATTTTTAAATTAAAACAGCATTACATTCACCTCTCTGCATTCCGGGTAGGGGACATGGGGAGGGGAAAAGAGGGGGGGGGGAAGGAGGGGAAGGGGGGGAAGGAGGGGTAGCAGGGAGGGAGCGAGGTGAACAAGAAAAACAATAACATTAACAACACAGCTTCAGGGACCATGGTGCGACAGTCCGTCGGAATCGACATCGGAAGTCCTCGTGTCACAGGGTGCGCTTAACAGAGTCAGTATTCCCCTCTGGTGGGCCTCCCACAGTCTCAGCGGCTACAGTACTTGCCCCTGAATCTCAGTCATCCTACTCCCATCTTTTCCATATTTGTTCGGCTTTTTGCGGGCAACCCCTCGCTTTGTACACACGATGCTCCATAACTGCACATATGTCCACATCCGTAACCCATTGGTCGTAGCTGGGTGTGCGCTCCGACCCCCACAGCTGAGCAATGTTCCGCCTGAGAACCGCCATTGCAGTGGACCATAACAGTTTCTCATAGCGGGAGAGGTCCGATTCCCCGGAGATCCCCAAAAGAAGTTGCTTCGGGCACCTCTGTATCTGTTTACCCAGAACTCTGGACAGCTTGTCACAGCATTTCTGCCATAGCTGCTGGATGTTACCACAGTCCCACAGTATATGAAAAAATGTACCTTCCTCTCGCTTGCAGCGCAGACATCTTGCATCCGAGGCCCTGCCCCAACGGAAGAGGGCCACTCTTGGGTAATAGGTGCGGTTCAGTATCTTCAGCTGGACCAGTCGGAGCCTTGAAGAGATAGTTGTTTCTGGCGGGTACATCAGGGCCTCCACCCAGTCTTCTGGCAGAAGCTGACCCACGTCACGTTCCCACTTTGCTTTCAGACTGGATAGCTCCGGTGTCGCAAATGAGGTTATTACGTTGTACATTGTGGAGGTAACCTTCCGCTCCACCCGGTCTTGGACTATGTTACGCTCTAGTGGAGAGCTTTCTGGCAGATCTTGTATGGACTGTCGCTGGGCCGTCCAAGCATGGACTAGTTGCATATGGTGGAATCTTTCTGTGTCTGGCAGGGAGAATTTCTCTTGCAACGCCCCGAATGTCGCCAGGTTATCCTCATGCACGACAATGTCCCTGACATTGGAAATTCCGCGTTGGGTCCATTCGGGCCATCTTGGCAGCTTCCGTATTTCGGGCAGGTTGCAGTTGTTCCACAACGGTTGGGCCAGAGTTATTTTCCCTCCCCAGCCTAAGTATTGCAACGCTTCCTTCCAGATTCTCATTATGTGAGATATCATGTCTGGTTTCGGAGGTCTGTCCAGGTCTCTGTAGAGGTGCTCTATTGGTTTCGCCGTGGCGTTACAGTGGAAGCCCTTGATGTGCGGCAGGCTCCCGTCGCCGTGGAGCATATCATTCACCACCTCCATTTGGGCAGCCCAGTAGTATGATTGCAGTCTGGGCAACCCGATCCCTCCCTCTCAGATAGACCTCTGAAGAGTGGCAAGAGCAATTCTTGGGTGTCCTCCTTTCCAAAGCAGTTTCCGGAGGATGCATTCAATTTTGTGAAAGTCCTGATGATGGATGTACAAAGGCGCGTTTTGCAGGATGTATAGGAATTTGGGAAGGGCAATAATTTTGAACAGAGCTGCCCTACCCAGCAGCTTAAGTGGTAAGGAGATCCAATGGCGGGTGTCCTCTGCAAATCTCGTTATCAGGGGGGAGAGGTTCAGCGCCGTGTATTCCGTGAGTTGCGTTGTGATATGTATTCCCAGGTATTTGAACTGCTCCTTCTCTATCTGGTAGGGGCCCGAAGCTAGGCCTGCCTCTGGGGTGTCTCGTATAGGGAAAAGGATGGATTTGGACCAGTTCACGCGTAGTCCGCAAAGTACCTCATATTGCCTCAGTAGTTGCATGACCTTGGGGCAGGAAGCGATCGGGTCCTTTAAGTAGATGAGAAGATCATCCGCATAAAGAGATATTCGGTCTTCCCAGGTCTCGGACCATCGGAAGCCCTCCCAGGTTTGAGTGTTTCGCAGTAGGATCGCCAGGGGTTCGATGGCGATGGCAAAGAACATGGCCGATAGTGGGCAGCCCTGCCTTGTACCTCTTCCCAGCCTGAACAGTTCTGATCTCCAGCCATTGACCCTGGTCCTAGCAACTGGGGATTCATACAGCAGTCGCACCCAACTCATGAAGGGTTCACCGAAGCCCATGCAGTGCATTATGGTCTAGACAGCTTCCCATCTCACCGAATCGAAGGCCTTTTCGAAGTCGATTGCTAACAGGGCTAGTGGTCGCTGTATGTTGTTGGCCCTTTCCAACGCTGAAAATAGCCTGCAGAGGTTCATGCGGGTTGATCTTTGTGGCATAAAGCCGCATTAGTCCGGGTGTATTAGGGCAGGAATTACCTTCTGTAGCCGATCTGCTAGCAGTTTTGCGAGTATCTTAGTCTCCGAGTTAATGAGCGAGATGGGCCTGTATGAACTGCATCTTTCTGGGGGCTTGTCCGGCTTGGATATCACTACTATTGTTGCTTCTCGTAGGTCTGGGGGGAGAGTGCCCTTTTCTCGTGCGTGGAGGTACATTTTCAGCAGCTGGGGGGCTATCACGTTAGCGCCTACCTTACGCCATATCGCCACCGGGAAGCCATTTGGGCCAGGGGTTTTACCGGACTGGAGACCATAGATGGCACCTAGGATCTCTTCCTCTGTGATCTCCCGCTCCAGTTGTTGCCGCTGCGCTTCATTTAGGGCAGGGATTCAATGTGGTCCATGATCGTAGCGTCCATCGGAGATGTGGGTTCACCGTATAACTCAGCATAGTATTCCGCAAAGCCTTGGGTTATTTCCTGGTCTGTTACTCCTGCATTTGATCCATTTAATTCAAGTCTTCGGACATGGTTGCGTCCCTGCTCCTTCCTTTCCAGCCATGCCATCATCTTGCCGGCCTTGTCGCCTGTGTCATAGATCCTTGCTCTCATTGCAGTGTGTGCATGTCTAGCGTTATCCATCGCAATACTTTGCAATCTTTTTTGTGCTTATAGCAACGCCCGATTAGAGGCTGGCGTATTTTCGTTTATGTGCCTCTCCTCTGCCTGTTTGGCTTGTGTCTCTACTTCAAGGATCTTGTGCATACGCTGCCTCTTTTGGGCCGCCGTCCACGAGATCAGCTCGCCTCTTAGGACCGTTTTATAGGTTTCCCACAGCGTTTCAGGGTTCGCTCCCGCCTGTGTGTTTAGCTCAAAGTAAGTATTGGTAGTTTCCTGTAGTCTGTCGACCAGCTCAGGGTCACCCAGATGGTAGCTATTCAGGCACCAGCACGGTGGTGGGATTTTCCGGGATGTAGTGAGTACCATTTCAATCGGAGAATGGTCAGAAATACCTCTAGGTAGCATGCGTGTTTCCTGTGCCCTGTATAGGTCGGTAGCGGGGGTGAAAAAATAATCCAATCTGGAGAGCGAGGCATGTGCCCCGGAGTGGAAGGAGTACGCTCTAGTGTCTGGGTGTAGTTCTCTCCACACATCGCAAAGGCCGAGTGCGTTGGCGAATGTGGCCAGTCTGGTGGGGACGTTAGGGTTTCTGTTATGTATATGTGATCTATCCAGGGTTACGTTCATGACTTCATTAAAGTCAGAACCTAGTACCATGTAGTCAGATGTGTCATTGGCGATTAGAGGGGTGATGTCGGTGAGTAGTGGCTCTAGTAGGGTTGGTGGTGCATAAATTGCTATTAGTGCCACGGATTGCCCCCACAACTCACCTGTCACATATATGTATCTGCCGCCTGTATGATGGGTCACCGTGTGGAGGTGGAGGGGGAGATTTTTTTGTACCAGGATCATGACGCCTCTTGCACCCATCGTGAAGCCGGAATGGAGTGCTAACTTATAGTTTGTACGTCTGAATAGGGTACATTCTGTGCCTGCGAGATGTGTCTCGGATAGGAACACTATATCGGCCCTCCGTCTATTCAGGAATTGGCGCACCAGACGACGCTTGATGGCATTGCCCAGGCCATTTACGTTCCAAGACATGAGTCTTAGTGTTCTGAGGGCATCCGCCTTACTGTTGTCCTCTGCCATATGAGCATTTAATGATATTAGCCCACAGTGTCTCCGGCGGCGATGTACGCCCATTGGAGCCCTGCCCATGGGACCCCGACATCCATTCCAGCCATATTCCCTTATGAGTTTGATGGGTCCCACCTGAAGCTGTCCTTAACAAACCCCTAACCCCCCACCCTATACTCCTCCCAACTAGAAGCATCGGTCGCCCAAACAACAGCTCTATGGTGTCAACCGGACACTTAACATGTACTAAACTTACTTTCAGGCGAAAGTGACTTTCCCCTAGATGGAGCCCAAGGGGGCGGGTGCTGCTCCTCTAGAGGAGGTCCCCGTGGGAACTACCCGTGTGCAGCACGTGGGATTTGTTTCACTCCCCGGGGGATGGGGGGGGATTTTACCCCTCAGCGTCAACTGGACACCTTATATGCGTTTAGTTTGACTTTCAGTACAGGTGGCTGTTACACCTCGCCCTCAGCCGCACCACGTTCCCCGGGTTCTGCCTCGTTGCTCCCGTATACGCGAGAACAATTGGGGAGTTCCAGGTAACGCCAGAATAAGGGACAGGAAAGTGATTGCCCTTCATAAAGGGTTACGGCGCCGGCATGCGCCCTTCTTATCGCGCTGGCAGCTGCCGTGGAGAATTGCTACACGAACTACAGTATCCAGAAAACCTGTTAAGAGTTGTAGTTCTCGGCGTTGAGATGGGAGCCTCATTTTCAAACGGTACGCCTCTTTGTTGTTACTTATTCCACAGCGGCATACAGAACGCTGCTTCTGTTTAAAGTTACAACCGGCATACTTTCCGAAGTGCTCTCCCTGTATCTTGAATTTTGAAGTCCTTGTTTTTCCCGTGTACCGACCCTGCCTGCACACGGACTCCTTCTTCTGAATCCTCGATTGAACTGTTTTCTGACCACCCGTGTATCAGACCCCTTGTCTGCTTCCTGAACTCTTGGACACTGATTCTGCTGTGTTTCTTGACCCCCCGTGTACCAGACCCCTTGCCTGCTTCCTGAACTCTTGGACACTGATTCTGCTGTGTTTCTTGACCGCCCGTGTACCAGACCCCTTGCCTGCTTCCTTGACTCTGGGATAGTAACTACTCCGGTAAGAACGACTCTAATTGGAATCCCTCTTCATTCAGACTGTCATTTTCTGTGGATTTTGGCTTCATTCCTAAGTGCATCTTTCTGAACGCTTTGCTGTGGTGCACCATCCCGAAACCAGTGCGACCCTCGTTCCGCTCGGGGATAGCTGCCTTACTAACCTCCCTTTTTTTTTATTTTATACTTTCGTTGTTTCCCAGGACTCTTTACATCAATCCTATTTCCATCAGGGGTAAAGTATAGTTTTCTTGGTTTTCAATACTGAAGAGTTACACCTTTAGCCATATACTAAAGCCTCTTTACTTTATAGGTTGCTCCGGTTCTTTTGGCTTAAGGGGAGATTAAACCAGGTACTACTGAAGGGGAATAGTCTTGGGAAAACCAGATTCAGTATTGACAGATTGTTTAACTTGTTATCCTTTCCTTTACAGCCTGGGTTTGAGACGGTGTGTTCTCCTCGCTCTTTTGATCGATCGGTCCCCTTGTCTGTACAGTTCAGCAGGTGGTCATATCGGTTTAAAGAGTTCATTCCCTCACAGAGAGGAGGCTTGGGTGGAGGCTCCAACCCTTGCTCCTTCAAGCAACTCCACAGCAATAGAGGTCCGGCCTGTTTACGTACTCTCCATTCCGGTGAGTAACAAAAACAGAAGCCATGGAAGAAGTTGATCCTTTAACCACCTTGGTTCGCTTGGTATCTGAACTTCGTTCTGATATGACAGCCGCACATAGTGCTATCCATCAAAGGATTGACACTTTGCAGAGTTTTCCAAGCCCCCACACCCTGGGGGTGGATACGTCTGCTGCTACGGCATCAGGTTCAACCGGTCCTACACCCTCTGCCTCTGGCTTTACGACTACCCCGGTGCTTATGGCTACTCAATTCCCACTGGCCCCCCCAGAACGTTTCTCTGGGGATCCTAAACAGTATCGCACGTTTATCAACCAGTGCAAATTACATTTTCTCTGTCGGCCCACTGCTTTTCCTAATTCTACTACGAAGGCAGCCTTTGTTCTCTCTCATCTTGGGGGTACAGCAGCCGCTTGGGCGAATCCATTACTGGGATCGCATAGCTACATCCTTTATTACTGTAATGCTGTCATCACTGCCATGAACAGAGTATTTGACACCCGCTATAAATCCCAGGCTACTGACCTGGAGTTCCTCAATCTGCGTCAAGGCACATCTTCTTTGTTTTCATACCTTACTAAATTCAATCAGTTGGCAGCTGAAACTGATTGGCCGGAAGAGATAAAATCAGCCGTGTTCTACAAAGGGTTGTCAGAAGAGTTAAAGGACGTTTTGGCCACAGTACCAATGGTTCCAACCACTTTTGGTGAACTGTTAGACTTGGTATTACAAATAGACGCTAGAAGAACCGAAAGAAGGGGTGAACGCAAGTCGCCAGTCCCTGTTACTCTGTAGGTGGACCAGTCTTCTCCTTCTACTTTGCTTCCGGAACCTATGCAAATCGGGGCAGTAAGAGGTCCTTTGACTTCTGCACAACGGGATTATCGCAGATCACATAATTTATGTATGTATTGCGGATCTGCTGAACACCTCTTGAAGGAATGCCCTAAGAGACCTGTCAAAAAGCCGGGAAACGCCAGAACCCGGCGATAGACAGGGTCCCTACGCCGGGGGTGCTTTCCTTGGACTCTCATGGTGCTGTTTCTGTTCCTGTTAGCCTTCCTGTGGTGTTTACCACTGAAGGTAGTACTTTTTCTTCTTTGGCGATCATTGATTCCGGGGCCACCGGGAATTACATGGATTACGATTACGCCACAAGTAACAATGTTTCAATTGTCTCTAAAGCCCAACCCGAGGCTGTTCACGCTGTGGACGGTACATCCTTGGTCTCTGGCCTAGTTACACAAAATACTTCCTTAATTCATATGCAAACCGAGGAAGGACATGCTGAGTCGATCTCCTTCGATCTGATTAAAGCCCCTCAATTCCAGGTCATCTTGGGCATCCCTTGGTTGCAACATCATAATCCAGCCATCAATTGGACGAGGAAAACCGTGAAGTTTCCTTCCACTGAGTGTAACGAAAAGTGTTTCCTAGACACTAGTGTGTCCTCTGAGTCTTCTTGTCAAGCCTTGGTAGCATCTATGTCTATAATTGGAGCCATCACTAAATCTCCCGAAACCGAAATCCCTCCTGAATACAAGTCTTTCTGTGATGTGTTTGACAAGGGAGGGGCTGACCAATTGCCACCTCATAGGCCTTACGATTGCCCCATCGATTTATTGCCAGGTGCTAAGGTCCCGGCGGGTAGGGTCTATTCCCTTACGGTTCCAGAAGATAAGGTATTGAAGGAGTATATTGACAAGGCATTGGCCATTGGGTTCATTAGGCCTTCCAGGTCCCCTGTGGCTTCTCCGCTCTTTTTTGTCCCTAAGAAGGAGGGGGACCTCCGCCCCTGTATAGATTATAGGGCATTAAACGCGGTGACGGTAAAAAACCAATATCCCCTCCCGCTTATTTCAGTGCTCTTAGACCAGCTCGGTTCTTCTGTAGTCTTTACTAAGCTGGATCTTAGGGGTGCATATAACCTCGTTCGAATTCGGAAAGGGGACGAGTGGAAGACCGCATTCAAAACATGCTACGGACTGTATGAATATTTGGTTATGCCGTTTGGTCTCTGTAACGCCCCGGCCACTTTCCAGGCGTTCATGAATGATATTTTCCATGACTGTTTGGATCAGTTTGTTGTAGTATATTTGGACGATATCCTCATATATTCACCCTCCAGCGAGGAACACACGAGGCACGTGCAAATTGTCTTGCAACGGTTGAGGGAAAACCACCTATTTGTCAAAGCTGAAAAATGTGTCTTCAACTCCACTGAGGTGGAGTTTCATGGTTACGACCTAACTAGTAGGGGTATAAGAATGAGTCGCTCTAAGGTTAAGGCTGTCTTGGATTGGCCCGTTCCTACATCGATTAAAGCCTTGCAATCCTTTTTGGGGTTCTCGAACTTCTATAGGCGCTTCATCCGTTCTTTTTCTTCTATATCAGCGCCGCTGACGGCTTTGACCAGCTCTAAGAAATCCTATCAATGGAACCAGGAGGCACAAAGAGCCTTTGATACCCTTAAAGCAGCCTTCACTTCCGCTCCAGTGTTACAGCACCCTAATCCCTTACTTCCATTTTTGGTGGAGGCCGATGCTTCTGGCTCGGCTATTGGGGCAGATCTATCTCAAAGATGTCCAGACTCGGGGGAAATCCATCCGATTGCATTCTTTTCAAGGAAATTGACGCCCTATGAGCGCAACTATCCCATCACAGAACGAGAACTCCTAGCCATAAATGACGCTTTTTCCGAATGGCGACACCATCTTTTGGGGGCTTGACATCAGGTCACAGTCTTTTCGGATCATCGGAGCCTTTTGGCATTTAAATCAATGAAATGTCTTACTGCGCGACAGGCTCGTTGGCATCTTTTCTTTTCCCAGTTTTATTTCACAATCACATATCGACCGGCCCGATTGAATTCTTGTGCAGATGCTTTGTCACGCATTGCCTTCCATTCTGACACCAAAGTCTCTGACAAACCGCTCTTGTTACCTGGTAACGTTGTTTGTGCCTGCACCCCTCAACCTAGCCTGCAGACTTTGATTTCGGATTGGGTCTCCGCGCATAAGGAAGAATGTGAAACTCTCAATCTTGATGTGGTTCAAGGCCTACCCTACATCCAAGGACGCTTGTTTGTGCCTCCAGGACAGGCACGATTTCGTGCTCTGGCTTGGTCTCATGATTCCCTATGTGCGGCTCATCCGGGTCAGCAAAAGACGCTGGAGGCATTACACCGTTGGTCCTGGTGGCCTACTATGTCAAGGGATGTGATTGACTATCTGGCATCCTGTTCTGTATGTTCTCAATGCAAGGTCTCCCGTTCGAAACCTATGGGTCTGTTACGCCCTCTCCCTGTGCCTCACAAACCATGGTACATGGTTTCTATGGACTTTATTGTGGATCTTCCTCCTGTGAAAGGCCTTGACACTATCTGGGTAGTCATTGATTATTTCACCAAGATGGCATTGTTCATTCCCTGTACAGGTCTGCCTTCTGCTCCTGTTTTGGCTTCCCTTTTTCTCCAGAACGTTTTCCGGTTCTTTGGACTGCCGGCTATCTTGATTTCGGATCGTGGCTCTCAATTTACATCACGTTTCTGGAGGGCTTTGACTGCTTCATTGGGTATTGACGATCGGTTCAGTTCTGCTTATCATCCTCAGACGGACGGGCAAACTGAAAGAGTAAATGCCACCCTTGAACAATTTCTCCGGTGTCTCTGCCTTCGTTTCCAAGCATCCTGGTTGACGATGCTTCCTTCTGCTGAATTCGCTTACAATAATTCCATGCATAACGCTTCAGGGGTATCACCATTTTTTGCCCTATATGGTTGCCATCCACGATCATTGCCTTTTGATCCTACGCTTCCCATTGACAACTCGGCGGCTCGGGACTGTGTAAGGGAACTGGTGACGACCCGTAGTACGGTTCGCTCACATCTACTTCTAGCTCAGGCAAGGGCAAAGAAATATGCTGATCGTCACAGAAAACCGGCGCCTAATTATAAGGTGGGCATGAAAGTTTGGTTGTCCACCCGTAATTTGCGGATTCCTGGCAAACGCTTGTTGTTGCCTAAATTTGTGGGTCCTTTTCCCATTATTGAGATTATAAATTCGGTGGCTGTACGCCTTTCTTTACCTACCTCGTGGAATCAACATCCTGTATTTCACGTATGTCTCCTGAAGCCTTGTCCACCTTCTGTTCGGCTGCCCGATCGCCCTCCTCCGGTTCAGGTGGATGGGGATGATGAATACGAAGTGGCGGACATCCTGGATTTTCATCTCCGTAGGGGGCGCCCCTTTTATTTGGTGGATTGGAAGGGGTACGGTCCCGAAGACAGGTCCTGGGAGCCCTTATGCAATATACATTCTCCGGCTCTCTTGCGCCGTTTCCATGCACGGAGGGGGTCTGCGCCGCCTTTGGGGGTGGATGCTGTTACACCTCGCCCTCAGCTGCACCACGTTCCCCAGGTTCTGCCTCGTTGCTCCCGTATACGCGAGAACAATTGGGGAGTTCCAGGTAACGCCAGAATAAGGGACAGGAAAGTGATCGCCCTTCATAAAGGGTTACGGCGCCGGCATGCGCCCTTCTTATCGCGCTGGCAGCTGCCGTGGAGAATTGCTACACGAACTACAGTATCCAGAAAACCTGTTAAGAGTTGTAGTTCTCGGCGTTGAGATGGGAGCCTCATTTTCAAACGGTACGCCTCTTTGTTGTTACTTATTCCACAGCGGCATACAGAACGCTGCTTCTGTTTAAAGTTACAACCGGCATACTTTCCGAAGTGCTCTCCCTGTATCTTGAATTTTGAAGTCCTTGTTTTTCCCGTGTACCGACCCTGCCTGCACACGGACTCCTTCTTCTGAATCCTCGATTGAACTGTTTTCTGACCACCCGTCTACCAGACCCCTTGCCTGCTTCCTGAACTCTTGGACACTGATTCTGCTGTGTTTCTTGACCGCCCGTGTACCAGACCCCTTGCCTGCTTCCTGAACTCTTGGACACTGATTCTGCTGTGTTTCTTGACCGCCCATGTACCAGACCCCTTGCCTGCTTCCTGGACTCTGGGATAGTAACTACTCCGGTAAGAACGACTCTAATTGGAATCCCTCTTCATTCAGACTGTCATTTTCTGTGGATTTTGGCTTCATTCCTAAGTGCATCTTTCTGAACGCTTTGCTGTGGTGCACCATCCCGAAACCAGTGCGACCCTCGTTCCGCTCGGGGATAGCTGCCTTACTAACCTCCCTTTTTTTTTTATTTTATACTTTCGTTGTTTCCCAGGACTCTTTACATCAATCCTATTTCCATCAGGGGTAAAGTATAGTTTTCTTGGTTTTCAATACTGAAGAGTTACACCTTTAGCCATATACTAAAGCCTCTTTACTTTATAGGTTGCTCCGGTTCTTTTGGCTTAAGGGGAGATTAAACCAGGTACTACTGAAGGGGAATAGTCTTGGGAAAACCAGATTCAGTATTGACAGATTGTTTAACTTGTTATCCTTTCCTTTACAGCCTGGGTTTGAGACGGTGTGTTCTCCTCGCTCTTTTGATCGATCGGTCCCCTTGTCTGTACAGTTCAGCAGGTGGTCATATCGGTTTAAAGAGTTCATTCCCTCACAGAGAGGAGGCTTGGGTGGAGGCTTCAACCCTTGCTCCTTCAAGCAACTCCCCAGCAATAGAGGTCCGGCCTGTTTACGTACTCTCCATTCCGGTGAGTAACAGTGGCTTCCCCCTTCCTAGCAACCCAGGGGATGAAAGCCCTCCTCACGAGGTATGCCCGGAGGGGAACAGTTACGTGTAATGTACGTGGGATTCGATTCAGCCCCGGGGGGGGGGGCTCTCCTCGTGTTGCGGTTTTGGGGCGTGCCGCATCAGTTATGTGTGTGTTGCCTGGTGTTGCGTATGCGTGTGTAAACAAATGGTTCTGTGTCTCTACCTGGGTAACCCCACGGGGCTTCAGGCGTCTGGCAAATATTGGGACTGTGGTCAGCCCCCCATGTCCTCCGGCGGGTCTTGTGCTGGTGGTCGGCAGGCCTCTCGCTGTTGGTCTGGTGGAGACCTACGGTTCCTCCGCCCGACGTCACGGGGGGTGGACCAGTCTCCGTCTATGTTTTGTTCAGCCCATCGCCAGGACTCCTTGGGGTCATTAAAGTGGACAGTTGTCCCTCTATGATATATCTTGAGTTGCGCCGGGAAGAGCAGGCCATACTTCACTCCCATTGTTTGCAGTTGTTTCTTGAGATGATCGAAGGATTGCCTCGCCCTTTGGACTTCCCTGGTGTAGTCGGGAAAGAAGGCAACTTTGGAGCCGTTAAATGTGACAGCGTCTTTCGCACGCGCATACTGTAGTAGGGCATCACGGTCCCTGTAGTTCAAAAACTTTGCGATTATCGTGCGTGGAGGCGCGCCGGGTTGAGGTCTGCCTGTGGGTACTCTGTGTGCCCTTTCTATGGAGAAGAACCTGGAGAAGGCGTCCGGCTCATACAGGTCGGTCAACCATTGCTCCAAAAAGAGCTCCATGCAGGGACCTTCGGCTCTCTCGGGTATGCCGAGAATGCGCACGTTGTTGCGTCTGGATCTACCCTCTCCATCTTCAATTCTGTCCTCCAGCACCTTCAGTTTAGATGTGACATTTTGGAGCTGTTGTTGCACGATATTCATTCTATCCTCAGTGTTGGATATACGATGTTCGGCCTCCCCGGTGCGGGCCGTCAGTTTTTGGAGGTCGTGCCTGAGGAGGGACACATCCATGCTGATCCCGTCCATTTTTTGTTCCATTGATGTGCGGGAATCTGCAATGGCGGTCATTACGTCCTTCAGGGAGATCATATGTTCTGATTCTGCATCTTCTGAGGGTAGCGCGTGTAAGTCGGGGGCCTGCAGTGGGGGAATGGTGTATTGATCCATTCTGCTTTGAGTGGGAGGCTTTCTGGATTTGTCTTTTCCCATGGTTCTCGTTGCACCTTGTGGCTGTGGTCTTTGCGTGGTGATCCTTTTGTGGTAGCTGGATAACGGTATGTTTTGTCCACCCACTCTTGGGCTGTTGGCTCTGGGATTGCGTTTGGAGGCCTCTGCGGAATATGGTCCGGTCGTGACCCCCGTGTCTTATTTGGCAGCAATGAGCCTTTCTACTTTGGGTCTGATTGCCTCACGGTTGGCCTCACGGTTGGCATGCAGCACTTAGTCCCTGGCCTCGGTCTTTTCTTCCTGGTGTCCTGGCGGTTGGAGCGGTGCGTGCGGGGCCCACACCATATGGGGGGGCTCTCTCCGGGTCTGGTGGCCTTTGTTTGGGTGGTGTACTACCGCTTCATAACCACTGCGCGTGGGGCTGTAATCCTCCAGCTATGGGCTCGACCTTCCCCTGCCGTGGGCCCCCTCGCTGCCCAGGTCGGTGTCAGTGTGGGTGGTATGGCGGCCAGGTGGCTCCGCGGCCTCACGGCCTCCTCCGAGGACCGGCCCGCTCACTTCTGGGGTGGGCTTATTTGGGTGGTGCAGTTTGCGTGTCCTCCTACCTCCAATAGCGTGTCCGCTGTTTGCGTGTGGTGCTCAGCCGCTGCAGGCCTCCCCCGGGTGGTGTCTTTGTCTGCAGGCCGCAGCGCGGCGCCGGCCTCCAGGCCCCGCTCGTCGGACGGCGTGTGCGTCGCTCCCCTCCAGACTCCTGTGAGATCAGGCTGTAGGCGGGCTCCGGCGCAACACGCAGCGCTGCAGCCGCTCACCGCAGGTCCTCCGAGCCTCAACTCGCAGGCCCCGTTCAGTCTCCTTGTCACCATCCGCCCCTCCCGCAGCGCTGCTTGAGAGGGTGCACGGCTCTCCTTTGCGGCGCCGAGGGCGTCTCACCACGACAGGGGCGCGCAGGTGCGCCGAGGTCTGCCCACGTATCGGAGCGCCGCCGGAGCCTTCCCAGGGAGGCCGCGCTTCTCCTCCGCCGACACCAGTGGACAGGCGGCGAGCAGGGCACCGCTTTAGTGGAGCTCCGCTTCCCGGCTTCAGTGTCTGCAGGCGGCCATCTTGAAGGCGGGCTGGTTTGGCACTCGTACAAAGTTCTTCAAGCTCCAGCTCGGGGATTCGGTCGCGGTTTGAGCTGCTTTCTTCCCAGCTTGTGCAGGGGGGTGTCCGGCACCCCACAGGAGTGTTCTGGAACCTAATTTAGCCAGAAATCAGGCGTTTTCTTCCGGATGTGTGATGCGGCTACGGGAGCCGGAGAGACTCACGTCTTTCCCATCTCGCTGCTGGCCACGCCCCCCCTGTTTATTGTTTTTAATTATAAAGCCAACATACCCGTTGGGATCAAAGCGCATAATATTTAAGATTGAGACAAGCATCAGACCAACAAGACAAACTGAACAGGACCCACATCAGAACAGCAAAAATCTGACACATCAAGCCAGAAAATAATCAAATCCAGGAAGCAAAGAGCCAAAGAATCAGTCAGTTAAAAAAATGAGTTTTCAAAGCAGTTTTGAATGGCAAATTAGCTTCGATTTGTCTCATATCAGGTGGAAGTGAGTTCCACAGCATTGGTACCATTGGCTGAGAGCAAGTTTACCAGCTCACTCCTACCGATATCTAGGTTGAATCAGTTGGCAAGTATTATTCGAGCGTAAAGCTCTGAAGACAGGCAGCCAGTCAATTCTCTCCTTAAGATAAGCTGCGGCTACTCCATACAAACATTTGTGAGTTATAATAAGCAGCTGGAACATGATCCTTGAATCCACTGGATCCAGTGAGGTTTGCGGTGCACTTTTGAAATGTGTTCCTTGCGTGGAAGATTGTAGAGGACGCGCACAGCCCCATTCTGGGCTGACTGAAGCTTTGCAAAATTATCTGAGCTAGTGCTCACCAAAAGACTACCACAATAATCAATCTTAGAACAGATGACAGCACTGGCAATGATGGAACAGCTGGCTTCAGACAGAAAGAACAGAATTTGTCGGAACAGTTTAAGATAATAGGCACAGCTGGACACTATTTTATTAACGCATGGCCTCTGTGATGAATCGGAGGGGATGATCCCAAAAACCCTGACCTGGGCCCTTTCTCAGGTGGTCAGGGAAAGTCAGACGCTACCTGATCCTGACCCTGGGGTTGGAATTATGCAGGAGGATCACCTGGGTCAGGAGAGCTGGGAGAACCCTCTGAACAATGTCCCTAATTACCATACACTATTAATGGCCTATTGTAAAAGTAATGCTTTGGATTGTAAAACAAATAAGAACATTATGGACTTCAAGTCCCATAATGCTTTTAGTACTGAGACGAGGAAGAAGGATCCAGTGTTAACAAATTGTAATGACCCACACCTGAGCGGGTCCTTTAAACATTTAAATGCCTTTCAGTTGCAGGCCAATAGAGTGCAGCAGGAAGAAGCAGAAGTTGGAGTTGCTGCTGTGCTGTGAGAGAAACCAGAAGGTGTCTCACCCACTAGTCCCCGGGGAATCTGTCATATAGGTGGCCAGGACACGGCCATCGCTTTTGGATCCAGTTCCTGGGGGTTGACCAGTGTGGGAGGATCACCTGGATAATGGGAATTCGGGTAGTGGGACACCAGATGGTGAGACACGGTATCCCTTCCCTGTAACACCTTTTTTCCATCCTAAAAGGTAGGATCCTAGGAACTTAGCCCCCCGCCCCCTTTTCCTGACATTAACACTTTGTCATGGACAGCTCACCGTGAGTGAAAACGGACTAACACAAGACCAGTATACCTGACTTGTCCCAATACAATAGTCAGGCAAGGTCAGGCAATTACTGATCATTACACACCTGACTTCCATCACACTTTCTCCCACACGGATAAAAGGCGGAGCACGAAAGCACACTCTGAGCAAGGCAAAGCACACGGGGAAGCAGCAGTTCCAAGATGGACGTTTAATACGAGGAGAAAGACGGCGAGACCAGAAAGTGTTGCAAGAAGGGAAGCACCCTTGACCTTTTCAGACCGTTACTTTTGTGAACCTTGGAAAATAAGAAACCTGGGACTAAAGCTGAAGAAATCTGCATTGTCCGAGGTACCCCGGGTTCTCCCGCGTCGATAACCAAGGCTGGGAGGAGCATTTTCCACCGTGGTAATGTCCTTGACTCCTACAACACATCAGCGTCAGTAAAGACTGCACAGCCAGTGAGTCAGAGAGACTGATACCAGAGCAGCCTGTGTTAAGACCAAGGATGCAAGCGGGAACAATGTTTGAAGAAATCTAAAGAGAACAGTGTGTAAGAAACGTATGTGACGAGGAACGCATATATAATTGAAAACGAGAGGAGTGACTGAACATTGGAGGCCAAGAAAGAGTGGTCCGGCGCCAGGTGCCTGCTCACTCGAAAGTCTGTTAGGTATCTAACAGGTTGGCAACTGTGAAAAGGGAATTTTTAGATCGAAGTGGTCCTGCAACGGGTCATGCTAAACCCTGTGCACATTCGAAAGTCTTTGATATTTGAATGTGAACTGAATTTGGTCCGAGCCGGCTGAGGGAGACTAATTGACTAAGAGGAAGGATATGAGCCCAACTGAGGGGGATCCAGGATGAAACGCGAGTCACCCGAGAAAGAATAGTCTCTGATCATTGTAAAAAGAGGGATCTGAGCCTGGAAGAGGGGGATCCAGGGTGAATCACCTGAATTGAGTCCTTATAAGAGGAAAGGAAATTTGTGTTTTGTTTTGGTACATCAGGCCCTCAGAATCAAGAGACTTTGATAAGGAAAGAGCTGTGGGCATATAAGGCCCTGATGCTGGTAATGGAACTGTATCCTCATGCCGAAGAAGCAAGAGTGTGTTCTTTGCTCGATTGAATCGCCTTGTCATGTGCTGAAAGCGTGGGGTAGGGAGGCCAAAGGCTACAACATCCTGACATATCATTTTGTGAACACTTTTTTTATGAACGGTATCCCACAATATTTGTATTTAGCGGTAAGGATTGGCAATATTTTTCTTTTTAGTATAGGCCCTTTTATTTTGTCGAGACTCCACCAGGACTGCATTATTATTATTTAATGGTCGTAGCTTGCTCCCATCTGTAGATTTAGGATTATATAGGCGTTTATCACACCCTTGTTGAAGTTCAATAAACACCCTTGAACTGTGGTCACTTGTGTCTGTCGTACTGTTGTTATCATGCCTTCCTTACAGCTAACAGCAGGACACATTGAGAGAGTGTGGTGGAGGTCGGAATTCCTGTTAGATGCAGAGGACACGCAGCAGGAAGCGGTATTGAGGCCAGCTACCCCGAGGAAGAAAGCAACTCTAGGTCCTGTAATCCGCTTCAGCGTAAGATTTTCACTGGTGAGCGTAGAGGGCTGTACAAACTCCGTTGACGGTCAGTGCGAGCAGTAGCCGGCTGACAGTAGCTGTGAAACGCTGCCGGAGTCTAGATGAAAAAAGAAGCAGAACCGGCGAGTCAGAAGGAGTTGGCCTGATGCAGGTGACCCCAGGGTGCTCCGAAGGAGACCGTAATTTTGAATGCCGAATAATTTAACTGAAGCAAACTGGGCTCAACTCTCCTATTAAGAGATGTTGAATAGGGGAATATTGTAACCCGCTTTGCCAAAGCCAAAGAGGGGCAATAGTAAAACCAAGGGAACACAACTTTCCTAAAGGGTAATATCCAATAAGGGGACATTATAACCTGCATTGCCAGAGCCAAAGTGAGGGGGGATAGCTCAGGGGCAACGCGTTTGTCATAGAAGCAAGCGCCAATGCAGCGCCACACAGGTCCGAAACCTGATCCGGCGCTTAGAAACCTCTCTCTGGTATTAAGTGCGTTATAAATTAACAATTATAATAATAAAAGAAAGCTGAGTGACAGCAAGTCAATTTGAATGTAACAGTCCGAGAACAAGATACCTCAAGTGAGGAAGTTGTAAACCTAATTACCAACAGCCCAAAAGTTGTGCAAATAGAGATCTAAGACTGCAGGAGAAAAGCCCTCCTTGTAAAGAGGATAAAGGGAGAGAACTATAACCTGCATTGTCTATGTCAAATAGATCAATGTGAGAATAATTGTCATTTTGTGCAGTATACTTGTGGAAGAAGGGAGTAGTTTCTTACCTGTAACTCCATTTCTCCAGCGTTGGTATCTTTCATGGATTCACATGCTGTGACTATTCCCCGTCGCCAGGCTGGGAATCCCTGATACTTTGACTTAGTAATTTTCCTATGGAAAAACGTGACACCTTGAGTGTCACATCCTCGAGTGTTTCGCTTCCCCTCAGATTTTAACCACTCCAGCTGGAGGATATCCCCATGTAGAGGATGTTTGCATTCAGAAGAGGCTGGATGGCTGAGTCACAGGTAAGAAACGACTCCCTTCTCCAGCATTGGATCTTTCATGGATTCACATGCTGTGAATAGATTGTATAGCAGTACACATGTTAGGAGGAGATAAACCAGGCACACACAGATTAGATACCTTCACATTTGTTGTGTTAATGCGAGAAGAATACATACATAAGTAGACAAAGGAAACAACCCCGGAAGCTGCAGGGTTTACCTTACTGGAACATCCGTTGAAGGACTGCCCGCCCCATTTGCACGTCTTCAGTGTGTTGCTGATGTAAGCAGTAGTGCCTGCTAAATGTGTGGGGCACTGCCCATGTTGCCTCATGGCACATGTATCTGATGGGATATAGATCAGAGAGCCGCTGAGGCAGCCGTGGCTCTTGTGGAGTGCGCTCAGGGAGCAGTTTGGCCTTCGAGTGTCAGAAGGAGATTGCACATGAAACCCATCTTGAAATGCCCTGCTTTGATATGGATTTTCCGTTGTTGAATGGACAAAAGGCCACAAACAGCTGCTTAGTCGATCTGAAGATTTTGTCCGATCTAGATAATATTTCAATGCCCTTTTCACACCCAGAGAGTGAAGGGCTTTTTCCGCTGGTCAAGTGGCATTTTGAAAGAATATGGGCAGAGTTATGGGTGCATTTTTATGAAAATCTGAAGGAACTTTAGGGATGAAATGAGGATTACTGGAAGGTACCACCTTGTCTTTCATGAAGTGTAGATACAGAGGATCTACAACTAAAGCTTGCAGCTTCGAAATGCGTCTAGAGGACGTAATGGCAAGTAAGAAAGCCACCTTGCACGTGAGAAATTTGATGTGTGTTGCCGACAAAGTTTCGAAGGGAGGGGTTCAAAAACCCTGCCAGGACCAGGACCAGGCTCCATACAAGTGGAATCCTTTTCTTTGGAGGAAAGGTACGAAAGTGTTTGCTTAGCCTGTCACTGTTGAGAGGGGAAGATCTTTTCCGTGTAAATCTAGAAATTGCCGCTAAGTGCACTTTAATGGAAGAGATTGGTAGACCATCTTTAGCTAACTTAGGCAGATAAGGAAGGATCTGATGAGGTGTTATAGCTAGCGGCTGCAGGATGGACTGCTGTGCACCCCATGCACAGAATCTTTTCCATTTTCGGGTATAGGACATTTTGGTAGAAGGGGCTGTAGCCGCTGCTAGAATGTGGCAACAGTCTTGAGGGATATTCAAGTGGCTGAATTTGGCGTGGTCAGGAGCCATGCTGTTAACTTGAGAGAGCCTGGATCGTGATGAAGAAGCATCCCGTTGTTCTGGGATAGAAGAATGGCCTGAGATCCTAGATGGATTGTATTGTCTGCTGCCAGTTGTAGGAGGTCCGAGAACCAGGTCTGCCTGGGCCAGTACGGAGCTACCAAGATTATTCTACAGCAACCTTTGCGTATCATCTGTTTCATTTTCCTGATGAGAGGAAACGGAGGGAACGCGTATGCGAACACGCTGTTCCACGGGAACAAGAATGTGTCCCCTTGAGAGTCGAGATGAGGAGTCCCGCTCGCAGATTTCTCGCAGTGCTGGTTGTCGGGAGTGACAAAAAGGTCTAGAAGGGGATGACCCCACATTTAAAAAATCTTGGCTGAGTGTTGTGCAGTTGCCATTCGTGTGACTGCGAGGCATCCCCGCTGAGGGGGTCTGCTTGCTTGTTCTGAATCCCCGTCAGGTGGAAGATTTGAAGTAGAATGTTGCGTTGGAACGCCCAATGCCAGATGGTCTGTGCTTCTTGGGACAGGGTGCCTGACCGTGCTCCACCTTGTTTCCGTAGATAAAACATTGTGGTTGTTGATTAGCGGGAGGAAGGATTCTAGAGCCCAATGCACTCCCCGTAATTCCAGCACATTTATGTGGGGGACGGCTTCCTCGGGGGTCCAGAGGCCTTTGTTTTGGTGCTTGTCCAAATGAGCCACCCATCCGCCTGGGAGGCATCGGTCACAATCGTAAGATGGAAATTTGGTTCCACTAGGGGCATCCCTTTTGCAATGTTGCAGGGGTATGTCCATCATTTCACTGTGTTTGATAGAGTCCAAGTGATGGTAACTGTCTGAACACGTACGCCGGATTTGGGACCATCTGTTAACCAGAAACATTTGCACTCGCCGCATTTGTAAGCTGCAGTGGGGAGTTAGAAGAATGCAGGAGGACATGGTCCCCAGGAGAGCCATGATGTGCGGATTGTGACTAGTTTGGCGTGAACGAGTTTGCTAGCATTATCAATTTCTTGATTCTGTCTGATGACGGTCTGACAAGACTCTGGGCCGTAAGGAATTGAGCGCAGAGGAAAACCAAATTCCTTGAGGGAACTGTGCAAGATTTTGTATAATTTATTGTAAGTCCAATTGTTGGAGCAGCGTTTCTTTTTTTGAGAGAAGACAAGGCTAGTTGATATGTTGAACCTCGAACCAGCCAATCGTTCGAGTACGGGTAGACGTGGTGGCCCTGTTTTCAGAGGAAGGATGTTACCATTGCTAGGCGCTGTGTGAATGTACTGGGAGCAGATTTCAGGCCGAATGGCAGTACCTGACACTAATAATGGCTCTCGCCGACCACAAATCTAAGATACTTTCAGTGCCTTGGATGTATTGGCACGTGGAACTATGTAACACTGCAAGGTATTTGTGGGGCTGAATGCCTTTTATGATCTCATGGAGAATTACCATCTTGAATTTCTGCTTTTTGATGTTCTTGTTTAGTCTTCGCAAATCCAGGATAGGGCACCACTTCCCGTCTTTTTTTTTTACGACGAAATACCTAGAGTATACTCCCTTTCCTCTTGCTGAAGGAGGAGGAACTCTTCTGATGGCTCGTTTTCTTAGCATTTGATGTACCTCCTGCTGTAAAACCTGAAGGTGCGGGTGAGATACCTTTATGATAGGTATCGGGATGTGTGCGAGTTTGAACTCCAACAAGTGGCCCTACTGGATTGCATCTAGCACCCACCTGTCTTTCGTTATTGTTTGCCACTCGTCAAGGTAGAACGCCACATTTCCCCCACCTGTCTGCCCCTGAGGCAGTCATTGCTGTGCCTTATTTTGCCTACCTCTTTGGGATGTGGCAGATCCGTGCTTACGCTGCCCTTGATGGTATTCTCTGTTGCGCTGAGAGGATTGGTAATTCATCTTGTAGCCCTGCGAGTAGTATCCAGGTCTACTATAGGTCTTGTTGTCTCTTAGAGGTTGAGAATCCGAGTTACCGGAGGCCCCTCGAAAGGAGCAGAAGGACCGCCTGCCTTGCAGGGCTGTAAGAGACCTAGCAGTGTCCAAGTCTGTCTTCATGGCTTTAAGGCCCTCATCAGTTTTGTCCCCAAACAGATTTTCTCCTTTACATAACATATCGATGACCTTCTGCTGTACTTCCTGCCGAAAATCGGTGCAGCGTAGCCATGCTTGCTGCCTGAGGACTACCCCATTGCTAATCTGAATCTGTTTGAACCCCTTTTCAGCAAGGTCTACAGCGATATTGATGCTTTGATTCGAGGCGTCTTCCCCTTCATGCACCAGCGTCATGGCTTCTTTCCTCTGCTGCTCCGTAAGTGTTCCAATATAGGAGCCAGACGGTGCCACATCTCCCGATCATATTGAGCAACAATTGCTAGGGCCTTTGCTGATTTGACAGTTGTTGCCCCAATGGTGAGAACCTTTTTTCCGAAGGCATCAATATTTCAGTTTTCATTGTCCCGCAGAGTGGCACACTTATGCTGCGTTCGACCCTTGCGGCTTGCTACCGCCAATACGATTGACTCTGGGGCGGGTTGCCAGGTGAGGCATTTTGGTGTTGTGTCTGGAGCCTTAAACTTCTGATCTAGCCTACCTTTGACTGCCGGCTCTGTAAAAGGATGCTTCATAGTACGGAGGCCCTCCTGCCAAACGTGATCCAGAATGGGTATGGAAAACACTGCCTTCCTGCGTTTACCCATATGGTCAAAGAAGAAACAGTCCTTCTCCTCTTCTGGGATCACACCAAACTGCTGACATAATGGAGTGAAAAGCTCCAATGTCATCCGGAGGTGAAGGTTGAGCCGGGGTACCCTGCACATCTTGGTCAGGATCACCTGTGTCCCACGTGCCGGCTCTGCGTGGAGATGAAGAGGCAGTGGAACTTGTATCCGTCGGTGTCCTGGTCTGTATCAACCAATTCCCCCTCTTCTTGCTTTCTCCTACGTGGGCTAAATCTAGGTGGAGGTGGAGGTCTAGTAGGCGGTTGAATACTAGGGAGTATGCCCTGATCTCTACAGGGATGGGATGGGTCCCTTTGATGCTTTGGGGTAAATTACTGAGTTTGAGGGAGCGGGAGCCTGGCATCAAGCTGCTCCAAATGTAAGTGTAGTGTTGTCATCACTTGCAGGGAAAGCAAGGAATGCAGGTTTATAAGGGGGAATTGTGGTTGCATACCACCCATTCCAGCAGGTGTTGATGGTAGAGTAGGTGTCTGGATCCTTAGAGGTGTGTCTTCCTCTCTAGATGGCCCTTGGATAGGAGGACTGGAAGTTTCTTCTGCAGGATCATAATCAATGACCCCTGGACAGTGCTCTGGCGGAGACTCAGAATCTGATGTAATCTCATGCTACAAAATGTCTTCTGGCATGATATCTGGGTAATCCATGGGAGACATTCCCAGGGAAGTATGATCATGCTCCATCGTGGACCCCATTGGGGTTTTCAAAATACCTTTGGGGACAATATACTGCCATGCATAGGTAATTCCGCAATCTCCATCGTAGTGGTGGTTGACGGGTGCTTAGGCTTTTCTACAGACGATTTCTTTTCGGTAGTCGACGAGGTGGTTGTCGTCGAGAGATGGGCCGTCGACCCTGATGAAGCTGTCGTCGATACCGTCGTCGTCGGAGTGAATTTCGATTACGATTTGATTTGGTCGTCGACAGGTGTCTCGATGAGACATATTGAGCAACAATTGCTAGGGCCTTTGCTACTTTGACAGTTGTTGCCCCAATGGTGAGAACCTTTTTTCCGGAGGCATCAATTTTTCAGTTTTCATTGTCCCGCAGAGTGGCTCACTAATGCTGCGTTCGAGCCTTGCGGCTTGCTACCGCCAATACGATTGACTCTGGGGCGGGTTGCCAGGTGAGGCATTTTGGTGTTGTGTCTGGAGCCTTAAACTTCTGATCTAGCCTACCTTTGACTGCCGGCTCTATAAAAGGATGCTTCATAGTACGGAGGCCCTCCTGCCAAACGTGATCCAGAATGGGTGATCCAGAATGGGTATGGAAACCACTGCCTTCCTGCGTTTACCCATAGGGTCAAAGAAGAAACAGTCCTTCTCCTCTTCTGAGATCACACCAAACTGCTGACATAATGGAGTGAAAAGCTCCAATGTCATCCGAGGTGAAGGTTGAGCCGGGCTACCCTGCACATCTTGGTCAGGATCATCTGTGTCCCACGTGCCGGCTCTGCGTGGAGACGAAGAGGCAGTGGAACTTGTATCCCTCGGTGTCCTGGTCTGTATCAACCAATTCCCCCTCTTCTTGCTTTCTCCTACGTGGGCTAAATCCAGGTGGAGGTGGAGGTCTAGGAGGCGGTTGAATACTAGGGAGTATGCCCTGATCTCTACAGGGATGGATGGGATGGGTCCCTTTGATGCTTTGGGGTAAATTACTGAGTTTGAGGGAGCGGGAGCCTGGCATCAAGCTGCTCCAAATGTAACTGTAGTGTTGTCAGCACTTGCAGGGAAAGCAAGGAATGCAGGTTTATAAGGGGGAATTGTGGTTGCATACCACCCATTCCAGCAGGTGTTGATGGTAGAGTAGGTGTCTGGAACCTTAGAGGTGTGTCTTCCTCTCTAGATGGCCCTTGGATAGGGGGATTGGAAGTTTCTTCTGCAGGATCATAATCAATGACCCCTGGACAGTCCTCTGGCGGAGGCTCAGAATCTGATGCAATCTCATGCTGCAAAATGTCTTCTGGCATGATATCTGGGTAATCCATGGGAGACATTCCCAGGGAAGTATGATCATGCTTCATTGTGGCCCCCATTGGGGTTTCCAAAATACCTTTGGGGACAATATACTGCCATGCATAGGCAATTCCGCAATCTCCGTCGTAGTGGTGGTCGACGGGGTGCTTAGGCTTTCTATAGACGATTTCTTTTTGGTAGTTGACGAGGTGGTTGTCGTCGAGAGATGGGCCGTCGACCCTGACAAAGCTGTTGTCGATACCGTCGTCGTCGGAGTGAATTTCGATGACGATTTGGTCGTCGACAAGTCTCTCGATGATGACTCATGGCCGGAGGAGGATCTTCAGGAGTCCGATGACGAGTAGTGTTTCTTTTTCATAGACGATGAAGAGGATGTCTTCGTAGCCGATTTGGCTCTGTATTTGTCTGTCGACGGAGATCTCTTGGATGGGTCAGATGTGGACTTTGACGACGGGCGTGAGCCTTTCTCCCTCGTTTTCTCCGATGGTGCTTTCGTCAACAGGGTCTTGCATGAGTGTTTATATCAAGTAAGGGACCCTTCGCCACTAGTTGGTGGTTTCTTGCCAGGGAAAGAATGCTTGGCCTTATCGTGACCCGAGGATCATTTTGCCTCACCTGTCTTCTGTTTTTTCGCCACCGTCTCCTCAGAACTGGATCTCTGTCGCGCCGGTGACATCTTGTCAGATGGAGTGGTTGCTCTCCCACTCCGTGACGAACACACGTCCAATGACGGATAGGCTCCTTCATTGAGCCAATAGATTAGGTGATGGTTGCTGTCCTTAAGGGTTTTTTGCAAGAAACCCTGGTAGATGTCACATCCGTCCACAGAATGGTTGGGGTAGAGGCAGTAAAGACATTCCGTATGTCTGTCACCCTCATATACATTTTTTAGGCCACAAGTGTCACATGGCCTAAATAAGGACATGGTCCTGAAGATTCTATAGTTGTAATTGGAACCGTGTGTGTAGACGTCGGTTTTTCCGGATGGAATTTGAAGAAATTTATTTTCTGACGAACGTCATTTTCTCTCAGGAGCGAAACGCGAGGAATCCCAACAGCTCGGAAGACAGTTGAAATCGGAGGGGGAAGCTGCTGGGGTGGAGCTATACAATCGATGTCCCATTGGTGGGGACCAAACACACCCACAACGACGTCCATAGGACACTCAAGGAGTCAAGTTTTTTTCCATAGGAAAATTACTAAGTCAAAGTAACCGGGGATTCCTAGCCTGAAGACAGGGAATATTCACAGCATGTGAATCCATGAAAGATCCAATGCTGGAGAAGCTGTGCGCCAACTAGGTTGAAAGTTAAAAGATTAAACCAAGAAGCAGGTATTGAACTTTCCCCATTGAGGATTTAAGTGTGGAAAAATTGGAACAAACCTTAACACAGAGTACAAGTTGTAGTAGGAGTTTTATCCTGGCAGGAGAGTAAACCTGGAAAGGGAAAAATAGTGGTTAGTCCTGGCAGGCGAGTGGACTGGGAAGAAGATAACTTGAAGTACTGTGAATATGGTATAAGGATGTGGTGGAAAAGAAGTGGCAATTGCACTACAGTGTTTTGATGAACTGATAACCATCTTGACTCAAGTTGTTGTTTATGAAGGAGAAATACAATGTGATATAAAGTGATTGATCGAGATTCCAAGATTGCGGCAAGACGGTGAGGACATGTGAGAAGCCAGCTCTATCTCCGAAGAGGCCCAAACAATGAAGATGGGCACTGGACGCGGTTACCTCCGAGTCCATGACCACTAAAAGGCACTACCACAGGAGTCCGAAAAGAAATTAAGGGAATTGCTGCGTAGAACACTGAGCGAGGAAGGAGCGCCTGGCGTTGGCACCGAGACCCGTGATTGCGGCACTGAACGTGGTGGGCGGCGGAGCAGCTCCTGGCACCCTGAAGAGCCGACAGTGCGGCACAGAGGACGGGGTGAGGAGGGACAACCCACGGCAGCCCAGAGGGTCGAGACCGCGGCACAAGCTACGGTGCAATGAGGGCAGCTCAGCATATTACACTGTGCCCAGCTGGCCCTGCATCAAAGACGCCCAAACAAAGCAGCTTCCTCGTGGAATGGTGAACACCAGCCCCCAGTGGGCTCACATGGTCCCTCGTATGACTAGAAGTTCCTGTGAAACCCCCCCGTATGCCTCAGAGGGACTGGAGCTCCCCACATCAGGTGAGCGGCATGAGTACAGGAGTAGATCAGCGCGGCAACGGTGCCCGTCTGGGGGGACCCGGTGCTTCCACTCCACCCAGCAACTCTTCCACCCACCAAGAGCAGAAAGGGGGAGGCCAGTCAACATAAAGGGGAGTGGGACACCAACGGGGAAACCGGGCCCCCAGTAACCATGGTACCAACACCAGCATCATCTGCTGAATTCCACGGGATCTCCGAGGCCCCGCCGGGCAATCAAAAATATCCCTTCAACTAACACACAGGGGCAACAACGAGGTTACGGGCAGCCCAGGAGGAAGGCCCAAAATAATAACACCACCAGATGTAGGAGACGCAGAGGAGGTTTAAAGGCCACCAAACAAACCACCCATGGAGATAGTACAGGCCTACGCAAAGGGGTGGGTCAGGGAGCATAAGCAGTTGGAGGCACCACATCCAAGGGGCATACCTGATGTCGGGAGCCAAGGGGAAAAACACACCCAGCAAAAGAAGCCAAAACCACTATGAACCTTTGGCAGACCGTGCTACAGTATTATCAAACACCTTAGGAAACAGATACACCTAACAAGGAAGTGACCATTAGCCCGGGGCTATATGCCCTCTCCAAATTCACCACTGAAGACACACCTAATCCCTAGCCTTGATAAAGACCTGCAAATGGTCGAAACACGTGTCGGCACTCATGGTGAACAATAAATAGTCAACAAATCACAATGGTATCTAAAGCAAAACGTGTGGACTATACCTACTACGCATTTCAGTGAATAAAGAAAATTCAGATAAGATGTGTACAAGCACCATACTAGTAGAAATCCGAAACAAATGTGCATAGACCTTGGGCACCAAGAGCATGGGCTGTATGGTTTCTAATAACCGGCTGTATGTACAACTAGACCAGATAGAACACAAAGAGTAAGGTGCGGCAACCACTAGTTCCTAGTGCTCTCACTTCTTCCGGAACTATGGTTCGAGAAAGCCCTATCCAATGCTGCTGGGCTAAAGAACCGGACCCTGGGGACCAGCAAGGTAAACGATCCAGGTACCCCTGCCCCCAGAATGGCCACCTCGAAAGCCAACATTGAAACCTACTTCCTTGAATTCCAGAAAAAACATATAGCTACGCTTCAA
The DNA here is from genome assembly GCF_040938575.1 of Ambystoma mexicanum. NCBI lineage: Eukaryota > Metazoa > Chordata > Amphibia > Caudata > Ambystomatidae > Ambystoma > Ambystoma mexicanum. Next base: position 12,432,465 of record NC_090925.1, on the reverse strand, counting down.
ACGCAATTCACCTCCTTTATGGGGGAAAGGAAACAATCCATCATAGACATAAAGAAAAACATTACAGCCCTGGAGGAGAGGACAGACACCACCGAAAGGGCCCTAGAAGAGGTGGTAGAGGATACTCGCAAAATAGACGTGGCCCTTGAAGACCTAACAAGGGTAACCCAAAACATAGACCTGTAATGCGAAGATCTCGGAAAAGGGTCCCACAGATCGAACATACGCATCCGGACTCGACGCTGAAACCCCGGGTCACACTGTTTTTTTCGGACCTCCTGGGAATGGAAGGGCCAGGGGAAATCCCAATCGATAGGATCCATAGCACAGGCTTCAAACAACAAGAACCAGGTGCGCGAGCAAGAGACATTGTGGTCGCCCTAGCAAGGTACCCCCAAAAAGAGGCCATCCTCCAAGCAGCTCGCCCAGTGGAACCATTCACCTTCAATGGAGCGGAAATTCGCCAATTTTGAGATCTGGCACAGTTGACCCTCCAGAAGAGAAAAGAAATGGGAGGGGTGGGGGCGGGCAAGACGGCTCCAGGCAAAGCAAATTAAATATAAATGGACATTCCCCTTTGGGCTTCTCTTCCAGTGGGAAGGCCACCAGCACAGAATTACAACAAGGGTGGAAGGGCCACATCTGCTATGCATTAATGACTGCCCAGAAATAAGGGATGTGCCACAGCTACCCCTTTGCCCCAAGTCATGGAATGGACACCAGCAAGGAGAAGCCATAGGCGACCCCAGCTACAGGGCCCACAATATCGGGACCCCCCAAATAGAGAAGAGTACCGCAAACCTTGCAAGTAAAGTGATACTGGGAACCAACAGCATTCAACACGAAAGCATAACACCTAAACTGCAGACTCAGCGGACAGAGTCAGCAAATGGTCGAAAGAACTTGGAATCACCATAGGGGCTTTAGTATGCCCCACAAGATGGCCCTGGCAGGACTTGCAAGCACAACTCCCAGGCTTCTGGCTTAGGAGACCCATAGGTACTGTGACTTGCACCAGGGCTAAGGGAGAGCTAGGGCGAAGGGAGAGGCGACTGGGGTTGAGGGGGTGGACAAGGACAGGGAGTATTCAAAGGCATTTGGCTAAAGGGTAGGGCAGGAGAGGGAGCCCAAGTTGGGGTAGGGCTCCTGATACGGTTTCATCTATTTTGGGGTTGTTGGTTTCTTTTCCCAGGGCACTAGTTTCAAGGAACACGAGAAATATCACGTAGGATGGTCAAATTCCTCACACTTTAAGGGGGCTAAGCACTCCAGTGAAAATGAAAAGGCTGGAAAGGTGTTAGGGAGAATTCTCTGAAAAGGCTAATTTCCCAAACCTAGTGAGTCCCCCAGCAGCTTTGCTGGATTTTTGGGGTTTATTTTTGTTCTCCTGCTAAGAGTGAGACTCTTTTACTCCCACTCTTAGACATGATTTGAGGTGTTCCTTTGTCTTTCCATGTGTTTTCTGGGCTATGTGGTCTTTTACTCATAGGGTCTCATGTGTTTTTGATGTGGGTTACACAGCACCCTCCGTGCCGTAACCCAGGGGTGTCGTAGCGACCCCCAAACATAGACTCCATACCCTGGGATTGAATACTGTCTCCCAGGGCATGTAAAGTCACCATTGGCTTTACTTGTCCCAAATTATGAACAGAAACCAGTACAAACCATCATATTGTGGACGTACTGGTCAGGGCAATTCGATTGCCCCGGGGTCTATTATTCGAGGGGGCACGTCTCCGTCCCCCCTGATCGAGTTTTGGCTGGTGGCAGTGGATACTACTTTTTATATTCGACCGCGAATATATCTCTATGGGATTTTCCCATTGTTTGAGGCTACCAACTTTAATTATTTAATTCCTATAGCCTCAAACATACCGCCGGTTTATTTATTTAATATTAATTCACCGGTTGGAATTTTTTGCCAGAACTCAATTCTAAAATGGCGTTTGTGTTCTCTTCTGTGACTCCAACCCAAGTCGAGCCCTTTATTCCACTTTTTGGCGGGCTTCTCCACAGAAGCCTCCAAAAGTGGTGCCACTCTGTCTGGGTACCACAGAGGGCGTGGGAGGGGTTTAGGCACCCTGGACTGAGTTGCCTTGGCAACTCAAGTCGCACTCTTGTGTGATTGGCCCAAGTGGTGAGCCGGCCGGCTCACCACTTAGCATGTTTGATTGACAGCTAGGCTGCATGAATGGGGGTTTGCTGCATAAAAGCAGGGCTTTGGGGACTGGAACTTCAGAAGTCGCCACAGGACCTAAGAATCCGAGGAGGGAGAAGCTGAGCCGACCTGCAACGACGACACCACCGGTGGAGCCCTGCTGAACCGTCTCACCACTTTTCCCGACGACAGAGGAGATCTCCAGTCCGGAGAGTCTTCTTCCTTTGACTGGTGGGGATAACCAGTTTTGCCTTCTTTACACCTTCCTGGAGCATCTCGTGGCCGCCTTGCCTGTGCCAAGCACCCTGGCAACCGGAATACCACGGCTTACTATTACCGCGAAGAGAAGGGTAGTACCTTTTAACCGAAGAACTCCGCGGCTGGTTTCTTCCCTGGCAGTGCAATGACCTTCATCTTTCCTCCACGGCGAGACCTCCTCTTCCTCTGGATGAAACACTGACTTGCACCCGCTGCCAGGAACAACTGTCCCCGCTGGAGCTTCCTTCACACTTAAGGTACTGTGTCCCGCCTGGCTTCCCTTGCGACAGATCGTTCGGGGTGACAGTAAAGCCTCGACTTTCTAACCTGGGCTGGCCTGGGACAACCTAGCTAACTTTTCCTGACTTTAATTTCATCCTTTGTGTGCGAACTATCTACAAGACTCTTTGGGCATACCCCCACTGTGTGAACCTGGACCCCTTCTGCTTGCTCTCTCCAAGAGTGGGCCTTGCAATTGACTTCCTTGCTCTTCAGTAGAACTCTGCCTATCCTGCCTTACTGTGGTTCTTTTAAAAGTATTGAAATTTGTGTGCTTCCATAACTCTGCCTTTTTCCCTCCCTTTTTAATAACTTATTAGAGTGCCATCTTATGTTAAGCGCTCACCTCTGTCTGAAAATAAGTGGTGTTTCTCATTAAGACTTGTCTAATAAGTAATTAGGGTTGTATATATTTAATAGTGACTGTGTGCTGAATTTACTTACCTCTTTGTTGCTAGTGTAATTTACAAGTGTGTCTTTAAATAAATAATTATATACTTTTACACCAAAGCTCTGGTCAGTGTTTGCTTGTGCTACTGTATCTCTGTACCTATTGTGTATACTCTATATACTGCCTAACTCTTCTTGCGGGAAGTCTGACTGCTCAGCCAGAGCTACCAAGTGAATCTGTGTGGTACAGACTGCTACCAAGTGGGTTTACTGCCAAACACCTGTAGTCTTAAATCTTTTGCAGTGGTCCCTAAGGGAACTGCACAGGTTTCTGCCTAACACTGGTGTACAGCGGTGGGATTTGTATTGAGTATACATTTTAGTGTGCTTATAGATACCTTAGTGCAACTAACCACAAAGCTTAGCACTAAAGAAGTATTTTCTAAAACATGTCAACTATGGAAAGTTATAGTCAAGAGTCCCTTGCTACAAAAACTGCTGATTGTTTAAGAGTTCTCTGTAAGCATAAGAATCTCCTGACTAAAGGCAGGAAAATGGAGCTAATAGAAAGGTTGCTAGCAAACCAAAGTCTGGATGGTGGTTCAGAGGAACCTACCACTCCAGCAACTGTAGATAACAGCAATGATATTGATATGAATGTTAGTATTGATAACTTTGAGTCAGAAGCAGAAGAGGAGGTGGATGATGATAGAGTTGTCTCCCCTGGGCCTCTACCTGCCCTGCCAGCTGTACCTACTGGACCCTTACCAGGTCCCACACTTAATCCTCAATATATGGAACGAGAAAAAATGAAGCTTGACTTAGAATTCAAAAGAATTAATGCTCAAACAGAACAACGGTACCAAGAACTAAGGCTCAGAGAAATGGAGCTCAACCATGAGCTAGAAAGGAAAAAATTGTCTGTGGAAAGTGCTTCTCTCTCCGAATCCTCTAGGAGTTCCAGTCCCAAAAGACCCCGAATGCCTAAGGAGTTGGTGGGTATGTAGGAGCCTAAGTTGGATGTGTTGGATTGGTTCAGTTTGTTTGAATATAATCATGGGCTCCAGAACATTACAGGAAATGAGTTTCTTTCCTGATTGTTCTCTAGGCTCCCCCCTGTTGCAACTGATTTGGTAATGAGTTGGGGGAGGAGGATAAAAAGGATTATGAATGTGTGAAACTAGCTTTGATAGCTAGATTTGGGAAGACCCCTTCCCAGTACCTTAAGAGGTTTAGTACCCTCAAAAAGCATGATGGTACCCCTTGGGCTACCTGGGTGAGTGAAAGTTTGAAGAAGTTAGAGGGATGGATTAAGGGTTACAAGGTGAACACATATGAGGGAATGAAGAATCTTGTGATGTTGGAGTCAATTTATGATGCCTGCTCTCCTGAGCTCAGACAGCACTTGGCTGATTCAAATGAATTAGATTCCAGAAAACTAGCTAAGGCTGCTGACTTGTGGGTTGCCAACAGGGCTACTCACAAGGACTCTGGGGTAACTCAGAAAAAGGATGAGGGAAAACAGCCAAAAAATGACTCCAAAGAGAATTCTAATAATTCCAATCCCAAAGACGGCCCCAAACAGAACAATAAGGGTAAACCACAAGGGAAACCAAATCAGAGCAGTGTACCCTCTGGTGGTAAACCAGAAGGAGGTCAGAGCAAGCCACCATTCCAGAAAGCATTTGGTAAATGCTATGTTTGTGGCTCGCCTGACCATGTGAAAGGAGATCCCAGATGTAAGGGTAAACCTTCAGGGGTCCAACTTGTCTCCTTAGCCTTCGCTCCAGAGGAGGAAGTACAAATGGCAAGTGGAAACTTTCTACTGCTGGTTGATGAACCCATTGGAGTCTCAGCCAGTGTTTCTTTAGTGTCTCTGGGTCTGTGGGATTAACAGAATTTAGATGTCTATAACTCTATCCCAGATAATACTAAATAGTATTATAAGGACAGTGTCCAGGTGAATGGTCAGGAGACTCCTGCCATTAGGGACACTGGGGCCAGCATAACTGTGGTGGATTAATCTTTTTTTCAGGCTGAGGATGTTGCTAAGGCACCCAAACACCTCACCAAGTTAGCTGGAGGGCCTGTGCAGATGCTTCCCCAATTACCAGTTCTCATCCAGTGTAATGACATGACTGTGAAGATACCTGTCAGCATACAAAGTGAGGTACCAGGAAGGGTTCTGTTGGGAAATTACCTGAAAACTCTTGGAGTAGTGTCACATACCCCCAGACCTCCTAGTAAAAGGTTACAGGAGCTCACCAGACCTGCAAGGGAGAGAACCATGAGAGGTACTCCCAAGGAGATGATGAAGAAATATATCACTCCTACTCCACTGGAGTTACAACTTGCTATCACTGAACAAAAAGAAGCAAAGGGGAAACCCAAGACTTCCAAGAAACAGCCAACAGCAAGCACTCCAGTGCTTCCAACCCGGACTTCCCCTAGGTTGTCCAAAGTTACACCTGTAACTCCACCTCCAGCTGAGGCTGAGAGGGAGGTACAACCCTGTATGGTGGAACTAGACTCTGAAGAAGAGCTAGTGGAAGGACAAGAACTCATTGGAGATCTGGATCCTGTTGACCATCCTGAGCTGCAGTCTTTACTGGCAGAAGGTGGACCCAACAGGGGAGACTTCAGTAAGGGACAGAGAGAATGTCCAACTCTGGAAGGTCTTCGCCAACAGGCAGCTTCTCAGGCTGATGGGCAAGAGCCTGGGAAGTATAGGTTGCACTGGGAAGATGGCCTCTTCTACAGTGAACCAACTGAGTCTGCAACTGGAGACTACAAGCGGCTTGTAGTACCTCAAGAAAACAGACAACAGTTCTTGCAACTGGCCCATGAGATTCCTTTGGCTGGTCACTTGAGTTTCAAGAAGACCAAGGAAAGGCTCTCACTCTACTTTCATTGGCCAAAGATGGGGGCTGAGGTAGATAAGTTTTGCAAGAGCTGCCATACCTGCCAGACTTCTGGTAAGGTTGGGTCCAAGAATGTGGCACCTTTAGTGCCTCTCCCAGTTGTGGGAGTCCCATTCGAGAGGGTAGGAATTGACATTGTTGGTCCCCTTGATCCCCCAACCTCCTCAGGCAACAAGTTTATCTTTGTTGTAGTAGACCATGCTACTAGGTACCCTGAGGCATTCCTATGAGGACTGTTACAGCTCAGGCTGTGGCTAAGGCCCTCCTTGGTATTTTTACCAGGGTTGGGTTTCCTAAGGAAGTAATCTCTGACAGGGGGTCAAATTGTATGTCCAACTACATGAAAGCCATGTGGAAAACCTGTGGAGTTACTTACAAGTTCTCTACCGCCTACCACCCTCAGACAAATGGATTGGTAGAAAGGTTCAACAGAACCATGAAGAGCTTGATAGGTGCTTTAGAAGATCCCCTTAAAAGAAAGTGGGACCTTCTATTGCCATGCCTTCTCTTTGTTTATAGGGAAGTCCCTCAGGAGGGAGTAGGTTATTCTCCCTTTGAACTTCTTTATGGCCATCCAGTCAGAGGTCCATTGGCCATGATCAAGGAGGGGTTGGAGAGTGCTCCTTCCCCCAAGCCAGTCAGAGTGACTGACTATGTGATAGGTCTCCAAAGGAGAATGTCAGAAATGATGGCAGAAGCTAGTGATAACCTGAAAGCTGGACAAGCTCTGGTCAAGTATTGGCATGACCAGAAGGCTAACATGGTTGAGTTCACTCAAGACCAGCTAGTTCTACTTATGATCCCAACAAGGCAGAGGGCCTTGCAAGATAAATGGATGGGACCCTTCAAGGTTGTGGGTAAACTTGGAGAGGTGAACTATCTGGTGGACTTGGGCAATCCCAAGGAGGCTCCTAGAGTCTTCCACACCAACCGACTAAAGGCGTATGACTCCAGACCTGAAGTAGGAGCCTTGCTTCTAGCTTCAACAGAAGAGGAAGAAGAGAGTGAAGCTCTACCTGATTTCCTCAGAGGCTTACCATTGGGCGAAAAAATTGAAGGAGTAAATCTCTCTTCAAATCTGACACCTGAGCAACAAGAAGAGTGCAAAGCCATGTTAAATCAGTTTGCCTCTCTGTTCTCACTTTCACCAGGCTTGACCCCTGGGGGACAGCATGATATACTCACTGTGACTGTCGGCTAGTCAAAACCAGAGGATATAGAATGTCAGAAAATGTAAGGACCCACATCAAAGGAGAGGTCAAGAAGATGCTTGATCTCGGGGTAATAGAGCCCTCTACTAGCTCATGGCCTAGCCCAGTTGTGTTAGCACCAAAGGCAGGATCCAAAGAATTGAGATTCTGTGTGGACTATAGAGCTCTTAATGCAGTCACCAAGACTGATGCCCACCCTTTTCCAAGGACAGATGAGTTGGTGGATAGACTTGGTTCAGCCAAGTTCCTCAGGACATTTGACCTTACGTCAGGCTATTGGCAAATAGCCCTGACAGACCATGCCAAGAAGACTGCATTTTCTACCCCAGTTGGCTTATACCAATTTAAGGTTATGCCTTTTGGATTGAAGAATGCACCTGCTACATTCCAAAGAATGGTGAATCAGGTTCTGAATGGGATGGAGGACTTCTGCAAGGCATACTTGGATGACATTGCAGTATTCAGTCAAACCTGGGAAGAACATGTGAACCACTTAGGGTATGTTTTGCAGGCTCTTGGACAGGCCAATCTGACCATAAAGGCAAGTAAATGCCACATTGGTCAGAGTAAGGTGGTCTACCTTGGGCATGAGGTAGGAGGTGGAGAAATAAGGACTTTGCTCAGTAAGATTGGACAACACCTACTACTCAAACCCAGATGAGAGCCTTCCTAGGCCTCACTGGGTATTACAGGAATTTCATTGAGAACTATGGGTCCATAGCTTCTCCACTGAATGTGATCTCCTTTCCGAAATTCCCTAAGAAGGTCAAATGGAATGAGGAATGCAATCAGGCCTTTGAAAACCTGAAGAAAGCTCTTTGCCAAGCACCAGTATTGAGAGCTCCTGACAATCACCAAACTTTCATTGTGGAGACAGATGCTTCTAATGTAGGTATAGGTGCAGTCCTTAGCCAACTGGATGAGAAGGGTAGGGAGCACCCCATTTGCTTCATCAGTAGAAAACGGAAGGATCCTGAGACAAGGTGGGCAACAATCGAAAGAGAATGCTTTGCTATTGTGTGGGCACTGAAGAAGTTTAGGCCATACTTGTATGGTTCTACTTTTGTCATTCAGACTGACCACCAACCCCTGAGATGGTTAATGCAAATGAAGGGAGAAAATCCAAAACTATTGAGATGGTCAATCTGCCTGCAAGGGTTTGATTTCACCATTGAGCACAGGTCGGGGTGTCACCATCAAAATGCTGATGGACTCTCTAGGGGCGAGTGTTAGAGAGAATTCTCTGAAAAGGCTAATTTCCCAAACCTAGTGAGTCCCCCAGCAGCTTTGCTGGATTTTTGGGCTTTATTTTTGTTTCTCCTGCTAAGAGTGAGACTCTTTTACTCCCACTCTTAGACATGATTTGAGGTGTTCCTTTGTCTTTCCATGTGTTTTCTGGGCTATGGGGTCTTTTACTCCATAGGGTTTCATGTGTTTTTGATGTGGGTTACACAGCACCCTCTGTGCCGTAACCCAGGGGTGTCATAGCGACCCCCAAACATAGACTCCATACCCTGGGATTGACTACTGTCTCCCAGGGCATGTAAAGTCACCATTGGCTTTACTAGTCGCAAATTATGAACAGAAACCAGTACAAACCATCATATTGTGGATGTACTGGTCGGGGCAATTCGATTGCCCCGGGGTCTGTTGTTCGAGGGGGCACATCTCCGTCCCCCGTGATCGAGTTTTGGCTGGTGGCAGTGGATACTACTTTTTATATTCGATCGCAAATATATCTCTATGGGATTTTCCCATTGTTCGAGGCTACCAACTTTAATTATTTAATTCCTATAGCCTCGAACATACCGCCGGTTTATTTATTTAATATTAATTCACCGGTTGGTATTTTTTGCCAGAACTCAATTCTAAAATGGCGTTTGTGTTCTCTTCTGTGACTCCAACCCAAGTCGAGCCCTTTATTCCACTTTTTGGCGGGCTTCTCCACAGAAGTCTCCAAAAGTGGTGCCACTCGGTCTGGGTACCACAGAGGGTGTGGGAGGGGGTTTAGGCACCCTGGACTGAGTTGCCTTGGCAACTCAAGTCGCACTCTTGTGTGATTGGCCAAAGTGGTGAGCCGGCCGGCTCACCACTTATCATGTTTGAGTGACAGCTAGGCTGTTGAATGGGTATTTTTCTGCATAAAAGCAGGGCTTTGGGGACTGGAACTTCAGAAGTCGCCACAGGACCTAAGAATCCGAAGAGGGAAGAAGCTGAGCCATCTGCAACGACGACACCACCGGTGAAGCCCTGATGCAACGAACTCACCACTTTCCCAACGACAAGAGAAGATCTTCTGCTGGACGAGTCTTCTTCCTTTGAGCTGGTGGGATCAACCAGTTCGCCCCTTTCGCCTTCCAAAGACGTCTCTTGGTCGGCTTGCCCGTGCCAAGCACCCCGGCGACCAGATAGCCAAGCTTCACCACTTTGACCGCAAATAAAAGGAACGCACCTTTTACTGACGAACTCCGCGGCTGGTCTCTTCCCTGGGCAGTGCAACGACCACAAGGTTCCTCCTCGACGAGATCCTCTCTTCCCCTTCCCCTGGTCGAAACCACAAACTGCACACACTGCCAGGAACAACTGCCACCGCTGGAGCTTCCTCTCTCTTTAAGGTACTGTGTTCCACCTGGCCTCCCTTTCTTCGGATTGCTAAAGGTGACCCTTAAATCCTTGGCTTTCCAATTGGGTTGGCCCCAGACCTTCTAACCTTACTTCTTGAACCACCCCAACCTCTTTTGAACACTCTGCAAAGACTTTTAGTGCATTTTAAACCGTGTGATCCTGGGCAGATTTCGCTTTGCTCCATTTAAAGTGGGCCTGGCCTATGAACTTTGGCTCTACACTGTATACTGCCTTCACTGACTTGCTTTGAACTTATAAAAGTGTTGAGAACTGTTTTATTTTTATGCTGTGCTTTTTTCTCTCCCTTTACCCTAACTATTTTAGTGCCATCTAGGTTACGCGCTCACATCTGTTTTAACAAATAGTGGTGTTTTAACTCTGACTTGTCTAATAGTTATCAAGGGATGTGTTTATACTTTATCTGACTGTGTTTGAACTTGCTTTTGAGTTAGAGTGCTAGTGTGTTTTTAAAGTGTGTGTTAAATAAATAATTATATACTTTTGATACAAAGCTCTGGTCAATGTTTGCTTGTTCCACTGTGTTTTTAGCCCTACTGTGTATACTCTATATACTGCCTTACTCTTCTTGAGAGAAGTCTGACTGCTCAGCCACAGCTACCAGGTAAATCTGGGTGGAACAGACTGCTACCAATTGGGTTTACTGCTTACTCCTGTAGTCTTAGGGCCTCATTACACGGTAGGCGGTGAACCATGGCGCTTTTAACGCCATGGTTCATGCCGGTAAAATACCGGCACCGCCTTGGTGGAAAGGGGAATTACCACCCTATTCCAAGGTTGGCGGGGCGGTAATTCCCCCTTCCACCATTGCCCTTCCCCATTCCCATTTTTGCCCCATAGGGCTCTATGGGAATGGGGAAGGCGCTAATTACGGTGCCGCAAATTGCGGTACCGTAATTAGCACCCTGGTCCCTTTGCGGGTTGGTTTTTAACGCCTGCTAAACAGCAGGTGTTAAAGTACCTACCTGCAAAGGGACCTCGTAGTAAGGCGGTAAGGGTTAACAGTCACCGGTACCATTACCGGGGGAACGTTAACCCTTACCGCTTTCCGTGTAATGAGGCCCTTAATCTTTTTGCAGTGGTCCCCAAGGGAACTGCACAGGATTCTGCCTAACATAAGGGACAAGTCTGTGAGCCTGCATCGTTCTAAACTTTAGCAGTACCAAATTGCAGCCCACCATGTACCTTGGCAATGCCAGCTTGACCCCCACCCAATTTCTTGCACCCTGTTGGTAAAAACCAAACTACTTTGTTCTTTTTTTTCCCTGGGACACCAGCCTCATTACGGGTCCAGCGGTAACCCTGCCGGTGCTACCGGTGAGTTGCTGCCGGATCTGTAAATTATTACCGGCACCTGACTTCCCGGTGCCACCGGGCAATTCCAAGTCCGGCGGCCGGGAAGTCAGGCGCCAGCAATTTCGTTACTCCCCATTCCCATAGAGTCCTATACGACTCTATGGGAATGGGGACACAGGAGCACCGGCAGCCTGGCCGTCCATGGCCGCTGTGCCCGGCAGGGTCAGACCTGTTAGGCACAACGGCTTCGGCAGGCACACTCGTAGTTTGCTGGTCCGGAAATAACGGTGTGGGTAGTCTTACAGGCACCGTTGTTTTCCAACCGGCAAACTTATGAGGCCCACTGTCTTCCATTGACGTTCAACTTGAACGAGAGGTGAGGGTAGGCCGGCTACTGGGACTACAGTAGAAAGCGGTTCAAAACGATTGCTTGATAAAAGTGGGGAAGGCATAGGAAAACTAATAAGTAGGGCGTGGGGCTAGGGTGCCTCCTCTCCAGAACAAATTGTTCACAAATGAGGCAGGAGGGATGGGGGAGAGAATTGGGGTACAATTATCATATTGGAATTGGAGGGTGGAGAGGTTAGGTCTGGCAAGAAAGGTGGGATAACTGTCTGGGGAACCCTTAATCTGTGGATGATGTGCAATAATGGTAGGGCCACAGGGACCTTTCTCCAAAGTGTCTCTTGGTGTGCCACAGGACAATTCAAATATAAAGTTTCTGCCTCCAGTCTGGGTAGGTTTAAGGGCAGTTTCATACAGGTCCAAGATGTCCTCCTTAGTAATGTGTAGGCATGGACCCTTGCTTAGTTCAATAGACTCCAGGGTGACTTCAACATTGGTACAGAAAGATATTAGATCTGCACTGTCAGTCTGAGCCACACAGTTAAAGCCTGAAGCCTTGGGGGTCATAGAAGACTCTTTGGTGACACTTGTTGAGTTGTTGTGCCTGATAACTATGAGCACCTTTGTGCACTACAATAATTAAAGAAATAAAAAACGAACTTGGAACAAACTTCAAGTCTCTCTTTTCCTGACCTCCCTTAAACTAATCCATAACTAAGGATGCAAACGAATTCCAGCGCCATCAAAAACAACGTTTGCTCCTCTACTTAAGATGGCTGCAAGCTACAGCCATCAAATAATAAGGCAGTCCTTGTGGCGTCTTGTCAAATAAAAAGGGCCTATACAATAAGAAACTACTGCCAATCCTTACTACTAAATTACAAAAAGAGTGTGGGAGAATGTTCAGCAGAAAAAAAACAAATGTTCATAAAATGATAAGTCAGGATGGTATGGCTGGGTCTTCCTTCCCCACATTTGAAGCATGGAACAAGGCAGGACTCTTGAGCACAGCATACTCCTTGACCTCATTAGCACAAGGTTTACAGTTCCAGTTCAATGATATCAAAACCTTCAGAGGCTAAGTCTCTTTCCTTAGGCCTGCTGATGCAAAGTAACGAGCAGACAAAAAGTTCCTTTCTTATTGTACTTTGGGACGATGATTCTTCACCCGTGGGTCCCTCTCTTCCGTCAGACCCCTCTCGAATACCAGCCTCCCTCCGTCGGTTCACTCTAGCTTGTATTCAAAAGATTGTATCTGTTGCATTCGCGTGTCGGTGGGTGATGGCTTTTCACCCGAGGGTCTCCCTACGCCGGCGACAGATCGTCCTTGCAAAAATGGTCCTCCCTCCGTTGGGTTCACTACGGCATTCTTTAATACAGTTCATGTGTTTTTAACACAGTTCAGGTTTTACTCAATTTCATCAGAAAGCATCGGTTTCCCTTCTCTTTGCTTTCTTTCAGCATCCCTCTGTCGGGTTCACACCTGCCTTATTCCACAGTTCACAATCTTATTGGAAAGCGGGGTTCCCCTCCCCTAGCTTTCCTTTGGCAACAGGTCAGACTTTCGATTGTACAAGAGATTTGATATGACCTTTGTAGGACCACTCTGACGACTTACGCCACCCTCTCCTAGGACTTTCTGGTTCTTGTAGTTTCAAAAAACGGTCCCGGTCAGAGTCTTTCGCATGAGTGCCCACATGGCACCAGACCGCTCTGCACCTGGACCTCACCTGCGCTTTCTTTAAAGTTCAAACATGCACACAAGGTCTTTCGCTTTCATCTGTCTTGCATAGAAAATGTTTCTACTTGCAACCTTGGGCTAAACACAGTTTGGTCTGCTATCAGCTTCCTCCGACTCACCGGTAGTTCTGAACCCGTTGGCTTCTCTGTTCTGTGGGCTCAAGGATAGTGCCACGGCAGCCAGCTTGCCTCCCTGCCTGTGTTTTCAATGCGGGAGGCCCCCGTGTAACATTGACATCTGCTGCTCCGCACGCCAGCTGTAACTCCCTTTCAGAAGCTTTGCGGGTCTGAGTTGAAAAGGGCAAGGGCAACTCCCCCTTAATCTTCCTTCCCGGTCTCACCGCCTTTCTCCTCCGTTTGAACTGCCAGTTTGGTGTGGCTGTCTCTCCGTGCGTTTGGCCTTGCGCGTTCATTGCCTGACTCTGCCTGACGCGTGTGTTGAGACATGTCAGATAAACGGCTCTGGTGTTAATCCATTGTCTGTTACCCTGTAAGAAAGTGTTTTTGTGGTGGAGGGTAGAGGTTAATCAGCCCACTACGAAACAAGGAATGGGAGTGGAGTGATTTGATTTGTTTGCCCTCGGGTATCTGGGCACATTACGTAGGGTTACACAGTTACAAGATTACAGTACAAGGATATGTAAGGATATACAGCGAGTTGTATACAAAAGCAAATACAGCGATGAACATGCATAGATTATGTACAAACGTGGAATTATATAGTGTTAAGTAAAGCATACATACAGGTAGTCATATAAAAGTTGTATCGAATCTGCAAATACATCAGGTAGGAAATGACAGTTCATTACAGATTAGCATGAAGAAGCAGCAGCAGGCATTTAAGGGGTCTCATATGAGCGCTTGAAGATAGACAGCGCCGCCAGGTAACCTTTAATGGTACCTACTTGAAGGCCCCTGGGGGCCAAAGAAAGCAAGAAAGACAGAACCATGGGAATGGAACACTGAAAAGGATCAACATCGTGTCCTCTGCACCAGTCGCAAAACGTATGCCAACGGTACAGGGATTTGGTTGCCGGCCGCCTGGCCGAAAGCAACACCTCCATCAGGTCCCAATTCTTTTATCTCAACCTTTCAGATACCAAGCGTGAAGGTTGAGAGTCTTGACCTCTGGATGGAGAATCCCGGCCCCTCACGCGAGAGCAGATCCTCTCGGTAGGGAAGCCGGCGTGCAGGGCAGATGGACATTTCCAGAATGTCCGGGTACCACGCTCTCCTGGCTCAATCCAGAGCAATGAGGATCATGTGGGATCCAAACCTCTGCAACCTCCTTAGTACTTGAGGAATGACGGAGGAAACGCGTACAGAAGTGGGAATGACCGATCCACAGTCTCCTAAGGCTCCTCTCGGAGGAAATTCCCTTCAGCAGAACCTCTCGCACTTCCGGTTGGCACTGGTCGCAAAGAGATCCACTTGTGGGGTTCCCCAAAAGGCGAAGATCTCCAGAAGGACTTCCTGAGCCAACTCCCACTCGTTAGAGACCGTGCTCTGCCTGCTCAGAGCGTCCGCCGGCGCATTCTCCTCTCCGGCCAGATGTACTGCCGAGAGTGATCTTCCTCGCTTTATTGCCCAGAACCAGAGGTGCTTCGCCTCTCTGCACAACGGGAGTGACTCTACCCCCCCCCCTTTTTTGTTGAGGTAATGCATGGCCACTAAGTTGTCCGTCATGATCAGGACACTCTTACTCTGCACAAACGGCAGAAAAGCCTTCAGGGCCAGCCTGATGGCCCTCAGCTCTAACAGGTTGATGTGGAGTTTGGACGCCGACGGAGACCAACGACTGCTGGCGGTCAGATTGTCGGCATGAGCTCCCCATCCTTTGAGGGAAGCGTCCGTCACTACTGTCACCTCCGGCGACGGTTGCCAAAAAGGCTCCCCCTTCATCAGATTCCCATCGTTGGCCCACCACAGAAGATCCTACGAGACCGAGAGTGGAATCTGAACGGGATCCGACATCTTGCCTGAGAATTGAGACCACTGCATTTTGAGGACCCATTGCAGGGATCTCATCCTCAGTCTGGCCTCTGGCACCAGAAAAATGCAGGAGGCCATGAGGCCGAGCAACCTTAAGAATTCGAAAGCCGGAAGACGCTGGGCATGTTGAAATTTGTCCACCATCTGCACAATGTGATGAGCCCTCACCTTGGGAGGCAAACACTTTCCCAAGGACGTGTCCAACACAACCCTGATGTACGGGAGCTGTTGGGAAGGTGTCAGATGCGACTTCTTGAAATTGAGGGAGAAGCCCAGCTTGTGGCGGGAGTGGCAGGCGAGGCTGAACTTATCCATCTCTTGCTCAGGAGAATGCGCACGGATCAGCCAGTCGTCCAGGCAGGGGTAGACGTGAATCCCCCTCACCTGAGATACTCTGCCACCACCACCATTAGCTTGGTGAAGACCCTCAGGGCGGAGGTCATTCCGAATGGCAAGACCCAAAACTGAAAGTGCGAGCTGCCAGTCACAAACCTCAGGTACTTTCTGTACTTTGGATGAATTGGCACATGAAAATAAGCATCCTGTAGGTCCAAAGACACCAACCAACCCTCAAGTCGAAGGGCCTGGAGGACCTGAGAAAGAGTGACCATCGTGAACTTGTCCTTCCTGAGGAGTTTGTTCAACCAACGCAATTCCAAGATGGGTCGCAATCCCCAGTCTTTCTTTGGAATCAAAAAATATGGGGAATACCATCCCTTGTTCCTCTCCACTACAGGCACCAGTTTTATAGTGCCTTTCTCCAGCAGGGTCAAGATTTCCTGCACAAGGAGCGGATCCGGAAGTTTCAAAGAGACAGTCCTCGGTGGATTGTCGTGAGGCCGCTTTAGGAAGCGAATGCAGAAGCCGTGGTCTATTGTATCCAGAACCCACGCATCCGAAGTAATAGCTCGCCATTCTTCGAGATGCTGAGACAGTCTGCCCCCAACTGGCGAACAATGGAACATGGTTGTTTTGGAGTAGCTGCGGCAGCGCCTGAAGACAAAGAGGCAGCTGTCACAAGTCTCTCCCCTTCTCACCTGTCTGTATTGTTTACTCGTGATCTTCGGAGATGTCTTCTTTCGCACAGTTCGGGATTCATATAACCCCGTGCGTGGGTCCTCGGATTCCAGTGTGTGGTTCATAACCCAACTCCAGGTTACATTCAGATTTCGGAGACCAGGAAATAACGAGGTTCGCACTCGGAGACCCGAATACGATAGAAATCCAGGATATGAAAAGGTAAGGATAAGGGGAAGGAAGGAAGAACAGGAATTCAGGGAACCGGGATCCAGGAATCAAAGGTAAGCGCTGAGCTAGCTCAGGCAACACACGTCCGACTACTGGAAGCGGTAGCGTTGAGATGCGCAGAGCCGCGGGGGCGTGTCTGCTTTGCGGAACGTAGAGCGTGTAACGCAGAGACTGGCAAACAGCGTTCCGCGTTCAGCAGCCATGTTGGGAGGACTACTGAATTCAGTCCCCTATGGGTCAGGGACCACGAAGTCCAGAAGGGACGCAAACGGTGGTTCATGACAGCATGCCTCCTCTGAAACCCAGCTTGTCCGGGTTTGCTCGGATGTATAAGGTGGTATCTTCGAAGCAGCCTGGGGGCATTCATGTTTGAGACGGGTTCCCAGGTGCGTTCACTGGGAGGGTACCCTTTCCACTCGACCAGATACTGTAGCTGACCATGTCTGTACCTAGAGTCACATATTCTGGAAACTTCATATTCTAACTGATCATTGACAATCACAGGGGTAGATCATGGAGCAGTTCGAGAGGACTGGACGTACGGTTTCAACAGAGAAGTGTGAAAGACTGGGTGGATCCTTTTCCAAGATTCTGGTAGTCGGAGTCGAAAGGCCACTGGGTTAATGATTTCCTTTATGGAAAAAGGGCCGTAATACCTGGGAGCCAATTTATTTGGTCGTAGTTGTCGGGGGAGAAGTTTCGAGGACAGCCAGACCTTATCACCTATTGAGTAGGAAGGCCCTGGTCTTCTTTTGGAGTCAGCATGATGTTTAACGTCTTTTCGGGCCTTTTCTAGGTGTTCCTTTGCTTCTTTGTGTATGTGATAAGGGTTTCAATCCAGGAATCAACCGTAGGAACTGGGGTAGGATGTGGGAGAATGGATGGTTGAACCGAAGGGTGGAATCCTTGACTACAGAAGAGTTTGGTTTACGCGTCCAGTAGCTCCACTGGTCTGTGGGTGATAACCTGAGGATAAGGCACGTTAGATTCCCAGTATACGACATAATTGTTTCCAGAACTGGGATATGTACTGGGGTCCTCTGTCAGAAATGATCTTGGAGGGTAGTCCGTGGAGTCGGAATATGTGTTCCAGAAAGATTCCGGCAAGTTCAGAAGATGATGGCAGTTTATATAAGGGTGTAAAATGAGCCATGTGAGTGAACAAATCAATGGTAACCATGATAGTTGTGTAGCCCCCGGAAGGCGGCAGTTCCACGATAAAATCTGTGGCGATGAATTCCCAAGGTCTTGTTGGTATCGCTGGTTGGAGTAGGAGACCTGTCGGTTTCTTGTTATCATGTTTGTTTTGATTGCAGACTGCACATGTTTGGATATTAATGTGGACATCATCCTTCATCTTCGGCCACCAAAACTGTCTTTGTATTATGCGGAGGGCGTTGGTGATGCCACGGTGTCCTGAATGAAGGGTATCATGACATAGGCTTGTGATCTTTTGTCGCAGTCTCGCAGTGGGAATGACCAAGCGATTGTCCTTGAACAAATATCCTTCCTTCGTTTTGAGATTCCATCGATTATTACTATTAAACTCCCTCCAGGTCTCAGAGGACTGAGTTTGAATCCAAATATCCTCCAGGAGGTTGATTGCTTGGGCAACAAATATTGTGTGGGGGGAACATCTTTGGGAAGGATCAATCTTCAAGGATTTCGTAGTCTGCACGTCGGGATAAGGCATCGGCTATTATGTTGTGTGTTCCAGGAACATGATGGATTTGAAATTGATATTGAGCAAAAAAGAAGGCCCAACAGGCTTGACGACTGTTTCTACATTCTAGGGATTGCAGGACTTGAAGATTCTGATGGTCCGTGCGGACCTGAACAGGGTGTTTTGATGCCAGGAGTAGATGACGCCAATCAGTGAAGGCTTGACGGATGGCTAGCAATTCTTCTTCTAGAACGGAATAATGGGTTTCGCTAGGAGTCAAGGTGCGAGAAAGATAGGCGATGGGGTGCTCTAACTTGTCATCCAACTCCTGTTTCAGGACTGACCCGATGGCGTAGTTGGAGGCATCAGTTTCCACAAGAAAGGGTCGATCAATGTCAGGTTGGGCTAAAATGGGGGCTTGTGTGAACTCCGCCTTTAACCGTTGATCTTGTCCTGAAGAAATTGGTCTAAAACCGCTAGTAGAACCATCGAAACCGGTCGTCCAGACCTGTTGTGGCTCCTCCACAACACCACACGATATTCCCAATACCAACAGTGGGCTATCATAAAACCAACCAGGAACCCAAAGAGCACGGGTTTCTCAGCACACCCCACACCCTGGGGACTGCATGCCTTTTAAGAATCAATTGACAATTTCCACCCACGTTGTACTATTTTTTATTGTTCGGGCAAACACCCACATGGAAAGAGCACTGAGCAATCAGGGGGAATAAACCCAGAAATTCCTGATGCTTCTAGCCCACGCATGTTAATCAAACTGTTTTGGTTCATGACTACGAGATCTAATCTCCATCTCGCACTCACCCACAATATTGTTGGTTGCCCCACCCATATATTTTTAGGCTGTTAGGGATAGAACTGCACGTGGAACATAGCCAACCCACACGCATAGAGCTAGAAACCAGTCTTTCCTCCCCCCTCCCTCCCAGACAGGCGTCACACCTCTTGCTGTCTATAGGATAGGCCACCCTCCCGGCCGGGTTTGGGTGCCTTCCAAGAGGGCCAGCTCAGCTCACCATCTTGTGTCCCGTGCCTAGGACCACTCCATAACCAGAATAATTACCTGTTTTCTCCTTGCTTTCACCTGCAAGCAAATCAATATTTCCCCTAAGAACCGTCTTTTGTGTACCGATATGCCCTTATGGTTTGGGAAGGCAGTTGCGCTCCCGGCTTTCTAAGCCCAATTGACCCGGATGTTATTTTTTACCTCATCAGGCTCAACAGAGTCAAACTCAAAATCCTACCTCTACTCATCCTCATAGATATCATCCAGAGGCTGAAAGAACTCCTGCCTAGAAACAGGAGTGGGCCTGGAGTCGTGTCCACAAAAGGCTGTCCCTTCTTAGCTTTAGCCTTTCTTGGAGGATCCACAGTACCAGGGACCTCCCACGCAAATTCCGGCCAAATGGCTCCGAAGGCATCGAGGGCGCCAACGGTTCAGTGTCGACAATGGCGCTGACGGCTCTGAGGGCTGGAGTGAAGGAAAAGCATCGACAGCAGTACTCGACGGACACCGCGCCGACGGAGTCGAGGCAGACTTCAAACCCTTACCAGACTTCTGCGGTTTCACCGGGGACGAATCCCAAGACCTGGACCTAGCACGCCTCTGGCGATCAACCGGAGCCTTGTCCTAATGGGACCTCGACGGTTCCCGATGTTTATCACACCGAGGACCCGGGCCCGAAGGCGCACGAGCATCGGACCAGGACCATTCCCTGCTGGCTTCTTCCGAAGGCACGGACAGAACTGTGCCCTGGGATAGGAAAATTGCCAGCATCTGCTCCCGGAAGGCCTCCCATTCCTCGGGAGTCAAGGACTTAGTGGGACAAGCCACTTTCCTCGTGGAGCCATCCTCCGACGAGGACGGGGAAGGCGACCAATGACACAGAGGACGAGTGGCGGGACCCACTCCGGGATCGAGATCCCCAGGACTCCTTCCGACGAGGAGAGTCATCCCTCGAATCGTCGGTGGACATCTCTTTCGCAGCTTTTCAGGTCTTACTGGGTTTAGTACCCCGACCTACCTGCAACTTCCCCTTACGCTCCCGCAAAGCCTTAGCAGTCAGTGACTGGCATTTCGAACAGTCGTCAGTGTCATGAGTCTCGCCCAGACACCACAAACAAGTCCCGGCAAGTCTTAAATCCAGACCGCGGAGTCGGAGGGGTAGATGAAGAAGACATACTCACAAAGAATAAACGAGGCACGCCGTGTTCTTGAAGCAAACACGTTTGCGGAAAAAACAGAACTGAGGCTACGGGCACCATGCGTCCTATCTATAACATCCGGTGACGTTGCCCTCGACGGAGGCCTTTGAGGCACATCGACCCGACGCCACCGACGCAGGATGCCCTCTGCCGAAAAATTTGACATGACATTACATGTCAAAGATGTGGAATATGTTGGAGGACACAATCCATTCGAAAAGCTGTTTTCCACGACAACAACTTGAGTGGTGCAGAATATATAGGCTCGTTCAGAGGTCCCATGAGCCTAGTAAGCACCACATTGAGCTCCCACACCGGGGCCGGAGGCCTCACCGGCGTGAACGAGCGGAATAGTCCCTTGACGAATTACTTGACCAATCGATGCAACCACTAGGATGGTTGTCCTGGAGATCTGGTGCAGCGGGAGATAGCCGCCAGATGAATCTTGATGGAGGCGTGGCCCAGCCCTGACTTGGCCAACGACAGCAAATAAGGAAGTACCTGATGAACCTTGACCCTCAGTGGGTCAATCTTCTGGGAACGACACCAAATAGCAAATCTCTTCCACTTGAGTCCGTAGCATTTCAACGTAGACGATGCTCTAGCCTTGGCAACAACTTCCTTACAGTCCGCTGGGAGATCGTAGCCACCAAATTCTAATGCTGCAGGAGCCAGGCCTTCAGGTGCAGAGACCCTGGATCGTGGTGAAGAAAGGCGCCTCCTTCCATGGCGAGAAAATATGCGACCACTGGCAGCTTGACTGGTGGAGACACTGACATGCTGAGAAGGTCAGTGTACCAGATTTACCTCAGCCACGCCAGTGCAACAAGGACCATTCGGCACCGGCACTGTTTGAGTTGACTGATGACTCGAAGTAACAACGGCAACGGAGGGAACGCATACAGAAAGAGGTGTTCCCAAGGGAATGAGAATGCGTCCCACATGCTCCCCTGCTGGCAAACATCTGTGTTATTCACCAGTTGCTGGACTGGCCGGAGCGTTGCTCAACCTTGGGATAAAACCCAAGAGGGAACAGCTCTGGTAAGTATTCAGTCTAAGCGTCAGTGTACAATGGTACGAGCCAGAACCAGACCTCCTCAACTCGAGGACCTCTTTAAGGCAACATACCCCTTTGCTGTATAACAAAAACAGTCAGAGGAATCAATTACCCAAAAGAGCGGGGAAATCCACACCGCCAAACCCAGGATGTAAGAAATAAACAAAAGCACAATTATACGTCACTGACTTTGGACATCACTGCATAAATTCAAGATCAGACCAAACAACAGTACCTGAAGGAAGGGTTTGATAGGGCTCTATGGCAACTACGGATGGTTAGACTGGGACCAAGAATACTGGAAACAAAGAAAGGATAGGTAAGAATGATAACCTGTTGATTCCCAGGAAAACAAACACCAATGATCCCAGGCTTACCCAATAGGTGTTTTCAGGAAGGAATGTACTAATCAACGGTAGGAAAAAATAACAAACAGGAAGGTTAGTATAGGTAAGACTAGCCCAAACGGAACGAGGGTCGCAACCTAGGTCCGGGATGGTGCACTACAGGAGAGCGTTCAGAAAGTGCACAGTTGCTGGTGAAAAACACAGTTTTTCACACAATAGTTCCCCGGGTAGTTCTGGTATTGGTCAAGGTAGGTAGTGCATGAGTTCATAACATCTCCCCATAAACAGGGGCTTACAAAAAGGTTGATGTTCCGGGCTGCGTAGTGCGCAGCAGAGCAAAAGTAGAATTGAAGCTTTATGTCCTCTGTACTTCCAAACACAGGAGTGTTCGAATCCGTCTATAACGGGCTTCGGCATGAGTTTGTTGAGCAGCACAGAGACTTGACAGCCGGAGAGGCGGGTAGGCAGGCAGGCTTACCTTAAGGAACAAAGGCAGCGTGGGGGCTCAGCAGGTAGGCAGAATCGCTGCTGAGGAAGCCGCTGCAAGGTGCGGCACGCTGGCAGGATGGCTGGCTTGAAAGAACGAAGGCAGCGTGGGGGCTCGGCAAGCAGCCGGGACTACTGCCGAGGAGCCGCTGCAAGTGCGGCAAGCCAACGGGACGGCTAGCCACGGTCCAACTTGATATCCAAGGGTAATCCGTTAGACAGGTCGAGAAACGTCCGAGTTCAAAAGGTGGAAGAAATCTGGATCAAAGTAATGGTATGACAAACGCTAATTAGAAGCAGCGTTAAACCTTTGGCAATCGTATTTAAAGGAGGAGGCGTTACCTTACGCGTAGTGCATGTAATTGCCGTGCCATGTGACTACCCGAAACACGGGCAGTGGAAAAGCCATGTCTCCATGGTAACCTCCAGCGTTGCCAAACTGGAGATGCTTGGAGACGGGGAACGCGGCGGCGATTCATAACAGTCTGGCACTTGGTATTCGTCGCCATTGCAAACAAGTCGACCTGGGGATTGCCCCATTTGAGGAACAGGATCTCCACTAGGTCCTGACCAAGTTCCCACTCGTGGCAAGAGCGAAGCTCCCTGCTCAGAGAGTCTGCGACCGTGTTCTTTACTCCTACCAGATGAAACAGGACAAGGAACACCCCCTGGGCGACGGCCCAGTGCCATAAATCCTGCACCTCCAGGGAGAGCGCTGGGGATCTGGTGCCCCCCTGCCTCCTGATGTAAAACATTGTGGTGGTATTGTCGCTGAAGACCCGCACCAACTTGCCCTTGAGGGACGGCAGGAACGATTTGAGGGCCCAAAATACCGCCCGCAGCTCCGGAACGTTGATGTGCAACATCTTCTCCTCCGGCAGCCACAGGCATCTGGCGTGAAGACTTCTAGTGTGGGCTCCCCATCCTTCCAGGGAAGCGTCCGTCGTTACCGTCTCCTGGTGCGGTGGGACCTGGAAATCTGCGCCTCCGGTCAGATCAGAGCGCATGCCCCACCACCTTATCATCCAACGGAATCCCTCGCCGAGTGCGATCTTGTGCTGGAAGCTTCCGGACACCTGAATCCAACGAGCGTCGAGGAACTCCTGCAGTGGGTGCAACCTGCAGAGTCAGATGAGATAAATGCATGACATTATGCCGAGCAGAGACTTGATGGCCCGCACTGTGGCGATCTTCAGAGCGAGTAGCCTTTGCACCTTGCCCAGGATGGCCGCCACTCTCTCCGACAGTGACGCTAGGCATGATACTGTGTTGAGCCAGGATCCCAGGAACAGCACGTCCTGCGATGGAGTCAAGCAGGACTTTGCGTAATTCACAGAAAATCCCAGATCTGTCACTAGGTGGATGGTCCTCGCTGTGTGGTCTACAGTGATGCTCCTTGAGCCGGCCCGGATGAGCCAGTCGTCCAAGTAAGGGTAGACTTCGATGCCTTGTAGTCGCAGGTGGGCCGCCACCAGCCCAGCGCCAGGCACTTGAAGACTCTGGGTGCTGACTTCAACCCGAAGGGTAGGCCCTTGAATTGGTAATGCAACCCCTGAACGACAAAGCACAGAAACTTGCAGTGTCCTTTGTGAATGGGGATGTGGAAGTAAGTATCCTCCAGGTCTAACGACGACAGAAAGTCTCTCTCTTCCAGCTGTCCGAGCACCTATTGAAGGGACTTCTAAGACTTTATGTACTTGTTCAGTCGCCGTAGGTCTAGAATGGGCCTCCAGCCCCTGGTCTTCTTTCGCACGAGGAAGTACCTTGAATAAACTCTGGAGCCCCGGAGCTGCGTTGGAACCAGCTCAACCGGACCCTTTCTTTAGCATGGCATGAACCTCCAACAGCAGTTGAGGGACATGGTTTTCCTGCCGGGCCACCAGTGGTATTCAGGGCCACTTCTGTTTCAACTCTAGAGTGTGTCCATGGGAGAGAGCGTCCAGCACCCAGCAGATGGTCTTTCACACGTTGACAAAGTTTGCCAGCCGGACTCCCACCGGGGTGCACGGGTGGGGGCCTGATGTCACAGCAGGTTCATTCTTGCTTGGATGTCGACGGTCCGCCTTGGGGTCGCTGGTGACGGTGACTTCCTCCTCCGAAGGCCTTGGAGCGGCCCCTGTTGGTCTGATGGGCCGAGGAGCAGAGGGTTGGCGGGAAGAAGAGGAGCCCCCGCCGTAACCCTTCAAAGAACGGGGAGACTTGCCTCCTGATGACCGAAAGGACGGCAGTCGCTGCTGTAACGTGTCCAGGGCACGTGTCGTCTCAGTGTCCGCATTGATGGCCTTTAGAGACTCATCTACTGCCTTCCCGAACAGATTGTCTCTGTCAAAGGGCATGTCCAAAACCCTTGTCTGGACCTCCTGTCAAAAGTTGGTGGCCTTGAGCCAGCCACGGCGGCGAAGGCAAACTTTGTTGCCCATCTGGCGGGAACCCGCATTGGCGGTGTCCGTGGCCACTGTGATAGCGTGGTCCCACGCCACCTCCCTCTCTTGCAGAATCTCCAACGCTTCTGACCTCTTGTCGTCGGGGAGGAAGTCCAGCAGAGGTGCGAGCTTGAACCAGAGATCCCGGTCATAGCGAGCTACGATAGCAAGGGCGTTGGCGGCCTTGATGGTCGTGGCCACAGAGTAGATAACTTGTAGTCCCATTGCATCCAACTTCTTCCCCTCGCTGTCAGGAGGGGTAGACGCTGCTGAAGATGAAGAGCCTGATGACTTCTTCTTGGCCGCCGCTGAGACCACTTAGTCCAGTGACGGTTGGGCCCGCAAGCACTTGGGTGCAGTGTCCGGCATCCTGCATTTCTTCTCTAGGCGGTCCCTCTTTGCTGGGGCCGTAGAAGGGTTCTTCATGAGCGTCAGTCCTTCGTCCCAAATGTCATCCAAGAGTGGGACCGAAAGGATGGTCTTCCGCTTCGTCTTGCGCGCTGAAACAGGAAGCCCTCCTTCTCCTCTGGCGCGAGCTGGAAGAGCTCCGATGCTCTGGAGATAATCGCATGAAACAATCCTATCTTGTTGGGAGGAAAGTATTTGGGAGGAGGCAACGGGAGGTCTCCCATCCCGCCATTGTCGTCCGTGCCTGTCGTCGAAGTGTCCGACTCCATCTCACCTGATGGGGGCGGTGGAGAGGGAGGGGACTGGTAGCAAGTAGGCATCGGGTGCCTCTTCCTCTTTTTGGCCAGTGGCTCCCCCGTCGTCGGCGGGGAGGCAGGCACCGGTGCCGCTGGGAGTGCGGGAGGCGGTGTCGCTGGCGTCCTCATCTGTATCTCAGAGACAAGTGTGTGGAGGGTGTGAAGAATGTCCACCAACAGATCTCTAGATGGCAGCTGCGATGTAGGGACAGAGACAGGCAGTTGGTGCAAAGGTGCAGGGCCGGGGTCTCGTTGTCCAGAGGCCCTCCGTCGCCTTCCTCGACGTTATCGCCATCGCCGTCGCCCGCGTCGAAGGGAGTAACCCAGACGTTTCCCTTGTTGTCACCGACCTTCTGGATGGTCTGGAGGTAGATGAGTTCCTCCTCCTCAGCTGAGGAGATATCCTTGCCTTGGAGGACTTCAGCATCTCCATCCCCGTTCTTTGTGTCCAGAGGGGACGGTCTCGGAGAGATGACTGGCATCTTCTTCTCTGGGGTCTTCTCAATGGGCTGGAATGAACACTCCCTCCTGGTAGGGAGGGATACTCTTGCCTTTGGAAGGGCGCCCTGCGGTCCGCCTCCACGGCCTTCGAAAGGGACGCCACTACAATCTCGATGGAAGGAGTCGCCTTCGTCTGGTGTACTTGTGCCTTCACGGTCAGGCCAGGACCCTTGTCCTGCTTGGTCTTTGTGGTTGCCCTGGTCTTGTCCTTAGGGGCCTTCTTCAACGAGGGTAGGCCGGACGCCGTACCCTGCTTGGTCTTTTCCTTGGCTGCCTCAGGGGCCACCTTCAGCTTGCCTGGGTGATCTGACTTCCTCTTGGATGACGATCCGGAGCATTGAATGGATACCGTTGCAGCCAGCGAAGTAGGACGCGCCCTGTCTGCCGAGGAGCCCGCCGCAACGGTGCTCCCGGTGGCAGTGGAGTCGCGGGCTTGGCCTTTTGTTGGACCCCCGCGGGAGGAGTGCCCTCAAAGGACTTAGAAGCCCACTCAGCTTTCTGGGATGCGTGAGAGGCATGCTCCTGGGACCCACCCAGTGCAGAGGCCTTGGTCTGCAGCCACTCATTCAGCCGCTTATGCCGATCCTTCAACAAGCGTGTCGAGAGTTCATGGCACAATGCACAATCTTCCTCCTTGTGCGTCGGGTACAGGCAGTAAATGCACTGGGAATGTTTGTCGTCCATGAAAACATTCTGCAAGCCGCAGTCGGTGCAAAGCTTTAAAAGAGAAGGGGAATCCTTCTCCTCCTCCGACATGATCCACGCAGCGTACGGCTGATGAATTTTCTGGAAGTCTTCACGAAGAAACTCAATGAAAAAAATCTGAGGATGGCTGCCTGAGGAGGGACTTAGGTAGAGGGCAGTCATTGGCTGGGGGCAGTATGACCTAGCGCTCAGTGATTTGGTTGTTAGGAGAAAGACAGTTCAGAAAAGAAAAACTGATTTTTTCTTTTACTGAGGATTCCCAGCCTGACGACGGGGAATATTCACGAGTATGTGATTCCATGCCAGACCCCATGCTGGAGAAATAGAGGTTCAAATAATGAGGATATGTGGCATGGCAGTGAGGCCGTTAGCCGCAGCGATTGGTTCCAGTCAGGTAGGTTTTGAGATTGGAAAGCTTGCAGACAATATTCAGGGCGCCTGGATTATGAAGCGAGGTGGTGGGGCCTAACGTGGGTCACACAGTAAATTGGGCATAGAGCAAGAAGCAAGCAAGGTTTCGTGGGGTGCACTGGGTAGTATAGGGTACAGCAGTACAATTACACGCGGCGGATGGCACTAATGCGTAGAAGGCAGGTATAGCGTGGGGCGCGTGCATACATGATAAAATTGAAGAGGGGAGGAGGATCATAACGGTGCAGGATGGAGGTCCGTAGTGACCAATCATCGGGGGCAACTATTTACAGTCATAGGATAGTGCGAGGAGGTGGCCCTTCTGATCCCCAAGAATAGCGCAGTTCATAATTAGCACCAATTGTAGATAGACATTATTCAGAACACTGGGTAACACTGAGCATTATCTTACGTTAACATGCTGATGTGGCCAGATAGGGCAATAGGGACCAAACAGTTCACAGCAGGCATGTGTTCGGAGGAGGCATTGTTTAAGTTCACAGGCAGAACAGTGCGCATTCGAGGGATAGCGCAGGCTTTGGCAATCGTATTTCCTAAGAGTCCACGATCGGCACAACTTAGAAGCATGCATTATTCAGAATAAAGGGTAAGGTAAGAAACCGTCTTGCTGTAGCAAATGGATATATCAGTTGGAGTTACTGGGGCCCATGATTCACAATAAACATTAAGAGGATAGATACACACAAGGAATAATAAAAGGATCAAGCATTTAAGTCACACAGTAACAGTTAGACACAGACCTAGGCTAGGGCAAGCAAGAGAACGATATTAGCAATAGCAAGTAACTTAGTTAATGTGAATGGTACAGTACCTCAGCATATTTATGAATACAGTAAATAGATCTTCTTCCAGGAGAGTCTTCTTCCTCCTTGAGCTGGTGGGACCAACCAGTTCACCTTTTTCGCATTCCTGGATCGTCTCGTGGTCGAATCGCCTGTGCCAAGCACCCCGGCGGCCAGATAGCCACGCTTCACCACTACCGTGAATAAAAGGGTAGCACCTTTTAACCGAGAAACTCTGCGGCTGGTTTCTTCCCTGGCAGTGCAACGACCTCCAGCTTTCCTCCACGTCGAGATCATCTCTTCCCCTGGACGAAGCTCCGGCTTGCACCCGCTGCCAGGAACAACTGCCCCCGCCGGAGCTTTCTCATCATTTCAGGTACTGTGTCCCGCCTGGTCTCCCTTGCAAACAGACTGTCCACAGTGTCCCGTAAATCCTTGACTCTCTATCCTGGGGTGACCTCGGACCTGCTAACATTACCTTTCTAACTTGATCCAACCTCTTTTTGACTTTTCTGCAAAGACTTTGAGTGCATTTCCACTGTGTGATCTTGGGCACATTCCGCCTTGCTCTCTCCAAGAGTGGGCCTGGCCTATGAACTTTTTTGCTCTACAGTAGACCCTGCCTTTCTTGACTTGCTGTGGTTCTTTAAAAGTGTTGGTACTGTGTGATTTTACTATTCTGCCTTTTCTCTCCCTTTTTAAACAAATTATTGGAGTGCCATCTATGGTTACGCGCTCACCTCTGTTTTACTAAATAAGTGGTGTCTTAACCTAGACTTGTCAAATAATTAATTAGGGAGGTGTATATATTTCTAGTGACTGTGTTTGAACTTGCTTGACATATTAGTGCCAGTGTATTTTTACAAGTGTGTTTTTAAATAAATAATTATATACTTTTATACCAAAGCTCTGGTCAGTGTTTGCTTGTGCTACTGTATTTTTGGCCCTATTGTGTATACTCTATATACTGCCTAACTGTTCTTGAGAGAAGTCTGACTGCTCAGGCACAGCTACCAGGTAAATCTGGGTGGTGCGGACTGCTACCAATTGGGTTTACTGCTAACTTCTGTAGACATAAACTTTTTGCAGTGTTCCCCAAGGGAACTGCACAGGTTTCTGCCTAACAGAATATGAGAAACTTGTTGCTTAACTAATCCCATTTGTCTCTGTCCCTGCGGAGAAAAATGAAAAAATCTGCCATACCCGACCAGGCTGGTACCCTCAAGCCTGTTATAGTGCTAAAGCTAAAATCATCGAATGCTCAAAATCTGTGCTGGTAATTGACAGATTAAAACTCCAGACTTTTCGTGCAGAATATAAGACTTTTGTCCAGGGTAAATGGTCTGCCCCCTTGAAGCCCTCCAATCAAGAGACTATGTACTATTTTGGAAATTGGAGTCCGATAGAGATTTGAATAGTGATCAGGGATTGCACTGTTGTGTTAGTGAGGATGACTGGTGGTCAAAATTTCAAATTTATATCAGGATTCTACCCCACGCTTTATCCAGTCAGCCCAGTTTTTCCCTCCCGACACTGGATTACTGTCGGTATCTGTTGAGGAGGTAGTGGTAGCCCTGAACTCCCTAAAGAGTGGAAAGGCCCCGGCCCTGATCTAATCCCTATTGATTTGCTAAAGGAGGAGTTGGTGATATGAGCAACGGTTTTAACAAAAGTATTCAATGCCATATTACATAGAGGCCCTATACCTTCATCTTGGCAGAGAGCCGTGATCCTACCGATATACAAGAAAGGCGGTAGAGACTGCCTGGGTAACTAATGCCCGATTTCACTTTTGGACAGTATAGGGAAAATATTTTGTAACGTTATTTTCAGACATCTCCAAGACTGGGCTAATAGGGGAAAATACAATCCACACTTTACAGGTAAATTTTCGAGAATATCGAGGCACTATTGACCAATGTTTTATGTTCTTTTATCAATTAAGAAATACATGGTTTAAAAAAAATGTACTTATGTGGCCTTTTTAGATTTAAGGACAGCGTTCGACTCAGTCTGTAGAACGACCTTGTGGCAAATTCTTTCTGCAGATAAACCCCCCCAGCCCCTCAACTTGATCTATATAATTTGCCGGCTCTAATCTAATAATGGGACTAGCGTATGATTTGGGCCGGGAGGCGGGTCAGGCAAGGGTGTGCCCTGGACCCTCTCTCATTCAATCTCTACATTCAACAAATCATCGATTCCCAAAAAGGGCAAGAGAAATATCCAGCTTTGTTTTACGCAGACAGCGCCGTCCTCATAGCACAAGACCTCGTTTTTTGAATTAGGGCAAGTAGCTCCATCTTGAGTTAAAAATGGATAAATCTAAGACTATGGTGGTTAGACCCCCCACTCGAAACCCCCACAAATAAGACTAGAAGCAAGTGGTGGGGTGCTCGAGCAGGCCAAGCACTACGATTACGTAGGACCGAGATTCCAAGACACTGGCGGTTGGTCCGAGCAGACACATTTCTTTCGCATTGTCTTGGAAAAGGTCAGTGGTGCAATACTTTATTTTCGGGGGAAACATGGCAGCGGGGCTATTTCTCCAGCACTAGACCTCTTCCATAAACAGGCTCTCCATGCTGCCACCTATGGCTCAGAGATTTGGGCCAATGTGATATTTCCAAAATGAGCAGGAGTGAGCACACGTTTGTAAAGGAGCTTTTAATGTTACCTCTTAGCGCTCCCGCAGCATTGCTCTATTTAGAACTTGATATTGTCCCGGTCCTTCCCACCATCCGTGCCAGACCAGTCTTTTTTGGGGGCAGGTTATGGAAACAGCGCGGCTTAAATCATATAGCGCTGCATTGTTGCACGTCCTTGCTTTGGAGGGGAAAAAAGTGTAAAATGGGTTTTTAATGTTAAGACTGTTCTTCAAGATCTGGACGCCACTGCTATATGGTCAAGCCCGACAGCCTCCCCGACATCTTTTTTTATTTGTCACGGGAGGATAACTCAGGGGCAACGCGCTCGCCTTGGAACAAGACGACACGAAGCAACACAGGTTGGGTCCGCGCTTAGAAAGCTCTGGGTATTAAGTGCGTTATAAATAACCCATCATATCATGTCAATAGGAAGCCTAAGTTAAAGTCAAGGAGTAGTGAATGTGTGTGTTACCGGCCTAAAGACTGGCCTGGATTACCGTGAGCACATGATGTATTATGGCTTTAAACCCTATTTCGATGTCATCTCGCCTCCATTTGAAAAATCCTTATAGATAAGATTTAGGTTGGGCACTTAACCTGTCGCTTCTTTTAGCAAAAACGGGTGGGTATCTAATACAAGTGTATGCCCCCTTTGTGGGGCTGTCACTGAGACAAACATACATTGTGTGCTGATTTGCACTACTTAGAGCCGAAGCAAGGGCATGGTGAGAACAAGATGAGAGAGGTGGGGACTCGCCAGACAGCAGTGGCCGAAAGGTTCTTGAGCCAATGTGCCGACTTACCTGTACTCTTTGCAACTGTACGTTTTATACACAGGGCCTGGGTGTGAAGAAGGAAGGCTTTGGGGCTGACTGGAGGCAGTTATGAAGCAAGCTGGTGTGGGCGAGGCTGCGAGATTCTCTCCTCGTCCCACACGGCTATATGTTACCATCCAAGTGAAGTATTTGAGGGTCTTTATAGGTCTATGTTTCACACAATGTATCGGTGGATCGTACTAGTTTTTTCTATTCTTAAATTTGTCTTGATTATATTATGATTATTCTTATAAGCTCTATTGTGGCGTCATAAATAAAAAAAAATCTTTGTACTGTGAGTGTTTGGGGGACATTTCATCACATGTATTTTATATGTACTTTCATGGATTTCTTGCCAAAATAAAGTTTTATGATGTAAATGAATTCAGTGTCAGGACAAGAGGAAGGCTGAAGGGAAGCACAGCAAAAAGGGGTGCACTGGGGGGTTGGAAAGTGGCTGGAAAAGCCTGGATAACATTAATGGGGAAAAAGCTCCCCTAGATCTTAATAAAGAATTCTAGGGAACTGCTCGCCAGTCCAGGATGGCCTCCAGATTAGACATTTGCAAATAAAAAGACAACGTACTAGCCTTACTAGGGGAAACTAGACGGGGCTATAAATAGCAGGGTATAACTAAATGGTTATCGAATTGCTTCGCAAACTCCTTCCGTCAATACCAGCCTCTTTAAGCTGCTCTATCCAGAGGTTTCCTGCACTTGTTTTGATGGCCTGCTCCCATCCTTTCGTCTCTCATTTTGGTGTCTTCCTGTCAGAATTCCTCTTTGCTGGTTGACCCCGTAGTGTAGAAGAAGAATTCTTCCCACCAATGTACCCCTCTGAATGGTAATAATGCACATACAGAGGGATCAATTAATTGAAAGATGTTTTCAATGATGTTTGGATTTCCCTCAGAGACCACCGTAGCTGTAGAAGGAAAGAAGCATAATTAGTATCCAAGTATACCGTGTGTCTTCTCTAAGTACTAACACTCCTCCCACACTAACCTGCTTAGAGATAGGACAGATCTTAAGTTGATTAACCTCGATCTAGCAGGAACCGGAAACAATTTGAATACTCTGCAAAACAAACGACCTCTCTGGTTACTATTCCCTTTTACACTACAGTACTAATAAGAAGAAAAGCACAGAGTTTCATACCGGAGGGAATCCAGGGTTTTAACGATGCATTGTCCCACGTAGCAGCGGAGGCTGTCCCGCGGCGCAGCCGATGCTGTCCCACGTTGCAGCAGAGGCTGTCCCGCGACGCAGCCGATGCTGTCCCACGTTGCAGCGGAGGCTGTCCCGCGGAGTAGTCTAAATATATTCAAGAGAAGTCCTTTAAACAATCCGGGTCAAATCCATACGAGCAAATGTACACTAGAGGAAAAGACGATAATCAAAATCCGAGAGCAGAAGGCAAGGGTCGAAAAACCAGTAGATCATTGAAATACCAAAACAGACTAGGATTATCCAAAAGCAAGGTCGGTTATGGAAGCAAGGGTTCAGGATACCAGGTAAACGAGATTCAAGACAGTAAACAAGTAGCGCCAAAATGCTTTATCAGAAGCACTGAGCAAGCAGGGGGCGGGGTTAAATATCCAATGTCACATGATCACCGCCGTGAACCGACACGCACGTTGCCTCTCCTTAGCAACGCAGTGCTAAGCTTCCATGGCAACCTCCAGCCACCTCAGAGGCCCGTAGTTCGGGATATTCCTTTCTGTGAACCACAGCGCAAAACTCGGTTGAGTCCCGTGTTTTTACTGATGAAACGAACAGTACGTATCCCATTCCGGGAATTTGCGCGCTTAACAGTACCCTCTCCCAAAGATGGGCCCCGTCTTCTCGAGGCCCAAAATTCAGATAACAAACGAGGAGCGTGAATATGACCAACAGGCTCCCATGTTCTTTCTTCCGGACCATAACCCTTCCAATCTACATAATACATCCTGATACCCCTGGAAACCTTGGTGTTTAGGATCTTATGGACTTCATACTCCTCCTCACCCTGCACAGACAGGGGAGGCGGACGGGAAGGGAGAGAGGTATCAGGATGAAAGGCCTTGAGAAGGGACACATGAAAAACAGGGTGTACCTTCCATTTGGCAGGAAGAGATAGTCGTACAACGACAGGGTTTATTACCGCCGTGATAGCAAATGGACCGACGTAACGTGGGAGAAGAGCTCGTCTACCAGGGATACGCAAATTCTTCGTGGAGAGCCAAACCTTACCCCCAACAACATACTTAGGAGACGTAGAGCGATGGGCGTCAGCGAATCGTTTGGCAGTAGACTGAGCACTGTCCAGGTGTAATTTAACCTGTGACTGTATCGAAACAAGTTGCTGGATGCAAGAGGAGGCTGCAGGGTGGTGAGTGGGCAAGACCGGAGAGAGGGGCATCGACCTAGGATGTCTGCCATATAAAGCAAAAAACGGCGAAGAACGTGTAGAGGTATGGAGAGAATTATTATAAGCAAACTCTGCCATAGGAAGCATGGACAACCAGGTGTCCTGATACTGATGAGTAAGACATCTAAGAAACTGTTCCATGGTTGAATTGAGACGTTCGGTCTGTCCATCCGTTTGAGGGTGGTACGAGCTGGAGTACCGCTCATCAACACCAAAAGAAGCGGTAAGAGATTTCCAGAAACGAGAAGTGAATTGTGAGCCCCTATCAGTAATGATAATGAAAGGGAGACCAAAGAAACGAAAAACCTGTTTAAGAAACAGATCCGCCAATATAGGAGCAGTAGGGAGTCCTTGGCAAGGTACGAACAATGCCAATTTAGTAAAGTAATCAACGACCACCCAAATGGTATTGAAGCCCGAAACCGGGGGCAAATCCACCACAAAGTCCATGGAAATCATATACCATGGATAATCAGGAACAGGCATAGATTGAAGCAAGCCGACCGGTTTGGAACAAGAACTTTTACATTGGGCACAAACGTAACAACAAGCAATGTGTTTAGTAACATCTTTAGCCATAGAAGGCCACCAGCACCACCGTTGTAAGAGATCAATGCTGCTAGCATTGCATCATGACACCACTTGATGGCCTTTATACGCGTATCCTCATCCGGAAGAAACAGCAGACCCTTGATATGAGGTAACCCTTGTATGACTTCAATGTTAAGTCTAGCGATCTCCCCAGGATTGTCTCTCGCCCAATCCTGTAATCCATCCCGCAAGGTGGGTTGTAAAGTACATGCGCAAATCACTTGGTGTGGTAATAGCGGACGACCATCCGTACTTGGATAAGGCGACTCGCCATGAATGCGTGAAAGTGCATCGGCCTTCAAGTTTAAAGAACCGGGCCGGTATGTAATGATGAAATCAAACATAGAAAAGAATTCATGCCACCTAGCATGCCGAGCAGTGGAACACTTAACGGACTGTAAGGCCACTAAATTCTTATGGTCGGTAAAAACCTGAACAGGGAACGCTGTACCCAATAAGTGATGACGCCAGGTCAAAAAAGAATCCCGTACCGCTAATAACTCTCTTTCAGTTATGGTATAGTTCCGCTCATAGGAAGTTAGTTTCCTTGAATGAAATGCCACCGGATGCAACCCCTTGGTTTCAGGACATTCCTGAGACAATATGGCACCAAGAGCAATGTCTGAAGCGTCGGCCTCAACAACAAACGGCAAATTCGGATTAGGGTGTTGAAGCACCGGAGCGCTGGTGAAAGCTGTCTTGAGAGTCTGGAAAGCCTGTTCACACGCATCGTCCCAAATAAAAGCCGTTTTACTGCTCGTCAAAGAGGTCAAGGGAGCGACCAAAGTGGAAAAGTCCTTAATAAACCGCCTGTAAAAGTTTGCAAAACCCAAGAAAGATTGCAAGGTTTTCAAAGAGTTGGGCGGAGGCCATTCCAAAACCACCTTGACCTTAGACTGGCTCATTTGGATCCCTTTACTGGTTATCTCATATCCCAAAAATTCCACTTCCGAAGCATGGAAAATACATTTTTCTAACTTAGCAAACAAATTATACTCACGTAACCTTTGTAACACACGGGAAACGTGTGTAACATGTGAGTCATAGGATGCTGAGTATATCAATATGTCGTCCAAATAGACTATAAGAAACTGGTCCATCATGTCATGAAACACATCATTAATGAAATATTGAAATGTGGCGGGAGCGTTACAGAGCCCAAACGGCATGACTCTGTATTCAAACAAGCCATACCTGGTTTTAAAGGCTGTTTTCCACTCGTCTCCACTACGGATTCTTACCAAGTTGTAAGCACCACGTAGGTCTAATTTGGTGAATATAACGGAGGAACCCAGCTGATCCAGAAGTACTGAGATGAGAGGAATAGGATATTGATTCCGAACAGTAATGGAATTGAGAGCCCTATAATCAATACACGGGCGGAGGTCCCCCTCTTTTTTAGGTACAAAGAATAAAGGAGAGGCCGCAGGTGAACGAGAAGGGCGAATGAACCCAGTCTTCAATGACTGATCAATGTATTCCTTTAGAATAAGGTCTTCCTTGTGGGTCAATGAATATATTCTACCGGAGGGTAGTTTACCCCCTGGAATCAAATCAATAGGACAGTCGTAGGGTCTGTGTGGAGGCAAAACCAAACCACCTCCTTCATCAAACACATCTTTGAATTCCGAATATTCATTAGGCAATACACTGGTGATAACTGCTCCAACAGTAGGGGCGATATCCAAAAGAGGACGACAAGGACTGCTCACTGGGAGTTTGTCCTTCCAACATCGGTTCTCGCAGAACTCTGACATAAGTTCTATACTGCCCGAGTGCCAATCAATGATAGGGTTATGCAACCGTAACCAGGGAAGACCCAAAATGAGCCTAAACTGAGGTGCAGATATAAGATCAAAGAAGATCATTTCGGAATGCCCCATTAAGGTTTCCATTTTCAAATCCTCTGTCTGCTGGATGACCATTCCGGAAACCAAGGAAGAACCATCCACAGCGTTTACCAAAACAGGATTGGCTTTATCAATGGTAGGAAGACCCAGATCCTTGGTGTATAAAGAATCAATGTAGTTTCCTGTGGCGCCAGAATCTATGATTGCTGTGGCTTGAACTATCTTATTGTGCGGTAACGTGAAAATTACCGCTACCTCAATTGGTTGGACAGATATGGAATCCTTGGATACGTAATTGCTCGGCAACCGGACTCCTTTCATTGCCGAGCTTTCGCGTTTCCCTGTTTCTTGGAGGGTTTCTTGGTACAAACTTTCAATAAGTGTTCCGCAGAACCACAATAGAAACATAGGTTGTTCTTCTTTCGATGCTCTCTTTCTTCTTGTGAAAGAGGACCCCGTATAGCTGCCCCAATTTGCATTGGTTCTTTTCTAGCAGCTTTCCGAGCGTCTATCTGAAGAACTAGTTCCAGTAGTTCTGGAAAGGCTGTAGGAACTACAGGTACTATAGCAAGAGTATCCTTTAAGGTTTCAGACAAACCTTTATAGAACAAGGAGGCCTTCTTATCATCAGGCCAAGCCGTCTCAGCAGCTAACTGATTGAATTTGGCTACGTAGGCCAACAGCGTCATATCCCCTTGTTGCAGGCTTAATAACTCCAACTCCATGACTTGGGCTTTGTATCGAGTATCAAACACCTTCCCCATGGCTTCAATCAATGCATCACAATCGAACAATAACGGACTACCCTCCTCCAAAAGAGGATTAGCCCAAGCAGCGGCTGTACCCCCCAGATGGGACAACAAGAAGGCTGCCTTAGTAGCAGAATCAGGAAAAGAGCCTGGTCGACATAAAAAATGTAAACGGCATTGATTTAGAAACGTCCTGAAATGTTTTGGGTCCCCATGGAATCTTTCTGGTGGAGCCAATGGAAACTGGGAAGTAACATACATAGGACCGGCCCCCGCCTGTGCAGGTTCAACGACCGGGGGGGTTGGTAAAGCTGGTGCTGCACGAGGCAAGGGTTGTATGGCTGTCTGGAGCTCTAGAATTTGTTGCTGAGTGGCGGCATGAGCGGTAGCCATATCCGTTCTCAAATCCGCCACTAACTGGAGGAGGTTAGCTAGGGTCTCATTGGGGTCCATGTTTAAGGCTTCTGATTATGTCAGAATTCCTCTTCGCTGGTTGACCCCGTAGTGTAGAAGGAGAATTCTTCCCACCAATGTACCCCTCTGAATGGTAATAATGCACATACAGAGGGATCAATTAATTGAAAGATGTTTTCAATGATGTTTGGATTTCCCTCAGAGACCACCGTAGCTGTAGAAGGAAAGAAGCATAATTAGTATCCAAGTATACCGTGTGTCTTCTCTAAGTACTAACACTCCTCCCACACTAACCTGCTTAGAGATAGGACAGATCTTAAGTTGATTAACCTCGATCTAGCAGGAACCGGAAACAATTTGAATACTCTGCAAAACAAACGACCTCTCTGGTTACTATTCCCTTTTACACTACAGTACTAATAAGAAGAAAAGCACAGAGTTTCATACCGGAGGGAATCCAGGGTTTTAACGATGCATTGTCCCACGTAGCAGCGGAGGCTGTCCCGCGGCGCAGCCGATGCTGTCCCACGTTGCAGCAGAGGCTGTCCCGCGACGCAGCCGATGCTGTCCCACGTTGCAGCGGAGGCTGTCCCGCGGAGTAGTCTAAATATATTCAAGAGAAGTCCTTTAAACAATCCGGGTCAAATCCATACGAGCAAATGTACACTAGAGGAAAAGACGATAATCAAAATCCGAGAGCAGAAGGCAAGGGTCGAAAAACCAGTAGATCATTGAAATACCAAAACAGACTAGGATTATCCAAAAGCAAGGTCGGTTATGGAAGCAAGGGTTCAGGATACCAGGTAAACGAGATGCAAGACAGTAAACAAGTAGCGCCAAAATGCTTTATCAGAAGCACTGAGCAAGCAGGGGGGCGGGGTTAAATATCCAATGTCACATGATCACCGCCGTGAACCGACACGCACGTTGCCTCTCCTTAGCAACGCAGTGCTAAGCTTCCATGGCAACCTCCAGCCACCTCGGAGGCCCGTAGTTCGGGATATTCCTTTCTGTGAACCACAGCGCAAAACTCGGTTGAGTCCCGTGTTTTTACTGATGAAACAAACAGTACGTATCCCATTCCGGGAATTTGCGCGCATAACACTTCCCCCTTTCCCTCTTTGCTTCCCCCTTTCCCTTTGATGTCCTGTAACTGCCCCCCTTATGGTGGGTGTGCCTGTGTAGCCTTCCAAACCTCCAGTGGTTTTTGCCACCTTGCCCTGGTCTGGTAATTATACTCTATGCATTCTGAGGTCCGCCCACTTACCGGCTGCAGGACAATCCTTGCTTGTCTGCTTTTTTCCTCATTTGGCTCCTTGTGTCCTTCCCTATGAGGGCAAAATGTTCCAGCAACAGTTTTTTTCTGGACTTCTGGGGTTTTTGCAGCATTCTAGTATCACTATGGAGGGACAGGAAGGGGCTTATGGTTGCCATCTGGGAACCCAGCTTTTGAGCCCTCTAATGGGTAGGACCCCTTCTACAACCACATTATTTTATTACGTTACTGATCTACACTGGTATCCAGCCGCTGTCCTTTTATTCTCCAGAAGGAACCTGCTCCTTACCTTCCCTCATTTTGTTTGCTCATCTTCCACTGGCAAGTGGAATCAGGGGGGTGCTGGGATCTGTAAGGGTGCAGAAGTATGGGACCGACACAAAGGTGGCATAGTGGTTGCTAAAAACCTTTATTTGTTTTAAAAGAAAAGGGAAACACCCACCTATCTCTTATGCTAAGAGGGGGTAGAGGCGCCCATAACCCAGAGGAAGTTGCAGCCACCATTAGATCACTGCATACGGGCAAAGCCCCAGGCACGGATGGACTCCCCAGCAAATTTTATAAAGCCTACAGAGATACATTGGTGCCACTGTTGGCCAAGGTGTACGACGAGGCATATGCTCACCGAATACTGCCAAACAGCTTGAGAGAGGCATTGATAGTACCACTTTTAAAACAGGACAAGATAACCATGGATTGCGGATCCTACAGGCCATTGTCGTTGCTGAACCAAGATAGCAAGATCCTTACAGCGATCTTGGCGAGTAGGCTCCGCAGAGTGATACATGTGCTGATATACCCGGATCAGACTGGATATGTACCAGGGAGGAACATTACAGAGAACCTTAGGAGATTACATCAAGTGATCTACCACACCGAAAGTCACACGGAGGAGTGCGCAATTGCATCACTAGATGCGACTAAAGCATTCAACTCGTACACTGGAATTGGCTGTATGCCACAATGATAAAGATGGGGATAGGGCTACAGTATAAGCAATGGGTACAGCTGATGCATTCTGAATCAATGGCCAGAGTTCCAAACCAGTAGCACATTTTCAGACAAGTGGCAACTATATAGGGGCACAAGACAAGGCTGCCCACTGTCCCCAATGCTATAGATCATAGCGGCGGAGCCTATTGCTGCATATCTGAGACAGGAATACGGAGATGCAGGCATAGAGACGGGTGGGGTGAAGCATGTGCTGTCCATGTATGCGGATGACATGCTGCTGTATCTGAGCAATCCAGCAGTAAACTTGAGACGTTAGATCATTCTAGTGCGCTGACGGGAATTAAGATTAATAAAAGTATGTGATGCTTATTCCAGCTGGCTGCGATGGCAGAGGAAAGGGAATTGCCAATCCTCCCCCTGCCGTGGAAAAAGAACTCCTTTAGATACTTGGGTATCAACATTTACCGAGACCCCACGCAAGCGCACACATGTAATACAGTAAGGGCCAAAAACGGGTTACTGAAATCCATGGAGTTCTGGAGCAAGCTACCCTTGTATGTGATGGGCAGAATGGCGCTGCTGAGACTCATGCATTGTTTTTATTAATATACCAATACAACATCCCTACGCAGTTCTTTCGAGACTTGGAAAAGATGTGCAGGGGATTCGTGTGGCGGGAGGGGAGGAAAAGGGTGGCCCTGTGTTACGCTCACCTGGTTCCCACAGGGGCGTCGATCGGACCCGGACAGCTGCGGTCTCCACCAACGTGATGCGTAGTGCCGAGATGACTGTCTGGACTGGCCCGCCTAATCTCGTCTGCTTGATCCGTAGAAGTATTCTCCTTATGTTTTTAAATGATGAGCTCTCCATCCTGCATGGCATGCAGGAGCGCGTAGATACCAGTTACTTCACTGGTTTGAAGGTGCTAGAGGAGTTCCGGAGGAATATTGACTCCGGGGTTTATAAAGTTCAAAGAGTTCAATATGTCAGATGATCACTCTTATTCCATTCCCTTGTTGAATTGCAGCTGGTTCAAAAGAATATTGCCTGGATGCAGCTGATGGCGTTCAGGTAAGAGTCTGTATTACCCAACACTGTCCGGTAAAGGTTGCATGAGTTTAACTTGTTGTTTTCTCCCTTTAGAGGTGCGGCAAATGAAGATGAGGCGTATTAAAGGGTAATGCCTCCGGTGGTAAATCAGGTAAGCCTATGGTGGTAAGAGATTGTATTTGTCGGCTCTCTTAGCTCACCTTGTTGTTTCTTTTGTTTTCCCCCAGGCGCTGGAGTTCGGCGAAGAAAATGATGGAGACAGCGCCGGATCGAAAAAAATGCTGTGAGGACTGGTGAGTATGGCGCGGCGCTGCAGCTGGCGATGTGACGCGTGCAGAAATAATGTCCTTTTCAAGTTCGAAGACGTGATGGATCCGGAATCAGGTAAGAATTGAAATAAGGTTGGTGTTCTAACCTTTCCTTCTTGTTTCCTCTTTTGCTAGGAGCTCTGGATTCGAGACGGGCGTGGCTGAAGAGTGGATGCTGACTGCAGGCACGGTGAGCGTTACGCTGCTGGATGCAGAATAACGCGAAGCGTGTGTTGCTGATCGGGCGTGGTTTAAATAGCCTCCAAAGTAGTTCCAGGTAAGAAGTTCCCCAGAACCACACCCGAGTAAAAAATAGTCCCTGTAACCAAATAGTCCCATCCAGGCCTCACGTTGGCTTGGATTCAGTTGCAGCATGGTCTGCATAAGGTAAGTAAAGTCTATGAGCCTGGCGCCTATGGCGCCAGGATTGATTTCTATTATGAGCCTAGTGCCTAAGGCGCCAGGACTGAACCCAGACAGCCCCTAGCCGGGGCTGCTGGGGTTTTAATAAATATCTGGATGCCTGCTCCCGGGGCTGATGGGCTTGGTCCGGATGCCCGGGGGTAGGCGGCATGACACCCTGGGCACACTACAGAGACCGTACGAGCAGGGAGGGTTAAAAATACCAAACTTCGAGCTGTACTTCCTGGCATGCCAACTGCAACACGTGGTGCAATGGATGACAGATGACCCCGCAATAGAAACCTGTCAGAGGTAGATCCCTAAGGGATCTACTGTGGATTCCCCCTGGCGTACAATCTGATTACCCTAACTTGATAGAACTGGGCATCCGAATCTGGAGAAGGGCTTGTGGAATCATGGGACTGGCGAATCGACCCCCTCGCGCCGCACCAATTGCGGCACTCCTGGAGGGTAGACTAGAAAGCAGGGGCATGGTGGGAACAAGATTGAAGGAGTGTGGGATCTGCGGAATAAGAAAGTGCTGATGACGTTCGCAGAGTTGCAAGAGAATGGGAATACACAGAGGCCAGTTTCTGTTGCACAGCACAGTGATAAAGGTATTACAGAATAGATGGCCGGAGAGCAATGAGGAGACCATAGGGAGTGAGGACCCTGAAACATTCCTAGCGGTAGCAGAGGGGGAACACGCTGTCTTGAGAATCTATGAAGTGCTGATAGACCGCAATTCAAGAATGGAATTCAAGTGCAGAGAGAGGTGGGAAACGGAATTGGGGAGGGTGTTTGAAGGTAAAGAATGGAAGGAGGTGAAATTGTACCACAGAAAAAGTCTCAAGGAACGCTAGATGACAACTAATGCCATTATAAGTAACACAAAGAGCATAGCTCACGCCTGCTACTATCGCAACCTTTAAGGGTGCAAAGAGACAAGAATGCTCTAGTTGCAAGATGGCGAATGCTGGGTTGGTACATATGTTTTGGGGTTGCCCGATGGTGCAGGGGTTCTGGAAAGAGGTGGCGTGCAAAGCACACTAGGGTGGCAAAGAACTGGATATACAGACCCCGGAGGCTTGTATGCTGGGAAGATACAGGCGAAATGCGAAAGACAAACCGCTAAACAAAATCAAAGACCTGATGTACATATTGGCTAAACGTAGTATAGCCATGAGGTGGAAAGATGGTAAAGAGCCGAGCGCAAATGGTTGGTGGAGGGAGTTGGGAAAGTGGGTCGCCGCAGAAACCGGAGCATGGGAAAGGCGTTGAGTGAGCAAACGAATCGAGCTGGGAATGGACATTCAGCGATGGATAGTGTTGACTGTAACTCTGTTTGCATGCAATGACGAAGATGAAGAGCCACGCAGACTGCACGAGGCGGAACTGATGCAAAATGATCAAGAACTAATGGTATGACATGTTATGGGCAGGCGAAGTGGGGGGAGGTGATACAGGGAGTAAAGTTGAATAACAGATATGTTGCAAAACAGTTGACAGACATTGTGTGTGTTTGTTGTGGTACAAAAAGGCAATGCAAAATATTTCTTTTAAAAAGAAATGCTAAGAGGGGGTTCCCTGCCTCGAATAACAAACTAAGGAGATTTTCTGAATGTCCAAAAATCACAAATGTCCTCCATTGTGTCAAATCCTATTAAGTTGCCTTACACTTAAAAACAACTAAGGAACAATAATCTGCTGTGCTCAGAAGAATGACTCCCTTCTTCTGGACAAATCTGGATTTGCTCGAAAGGTTTCATGAAAATGTACCAGGCGGGGTGTGTCCCTTCCCCTGGTTTCTCTTAAGGTTTCCAATGTCCTGGGACTATCTTCCTTCCCCTGTCTCAATGTCCCATAGGACCAGGGCGAATGACTCTTCCCCTGGATACTTTGCTTCCCGGTGCCAGGAGGAAATGACCCCCTTTCCCCAGGCTTCCTTCTCAGTGTCCAAAACCAGCGAGGGGGTGGCGGGACGTTGGATGATTCCCTTCCCCAAGTTACTTTGCTTCCCAAGTCGAGGAGGAAATGACCGACCCCCTTTCCCCTGGCTTCCTTCTCAGTGTCCAAGAGTACCGGGGATGTGGGGGGAGGGGAGGATGAATGACTCCCTTCCCCAAGTTACTTTGCTTCCCAAGGCAAGGAGGAAATGACCCCCTTGCCCCTGGCTTCCTTCTCAGTGTCCAAGACCAGCGGGGGGTGGGGGGAGGGGAGGATGGATGACTCCCTTCCCCAAGTTACTTTGCTTCCCAAGGCCAGGAGGAAACGGCTTCCTTTTCAGGCTTAAAGCATGGGTCTGCGGCCCCTGGTCGCAGGCCTGGTTCTCTCCCTTACCAGGTACTGCGACTAAGATGAGTGATGTCCCTTCTCTTGCTTCGGACGATACTTGGTTCACTATCCTGCCAACTCTGCGGTTTCTTCCCTTCCCCTGCTGCCTGCATGATAGACCTGGTTCACTATCCTGCCAGGCACTATCTATCCTATCTATCACCTTACTGGTTGACTGGTAGCTTCAACTGCTTTTTGGGTCCCAGACCCTCCTTTCTCAGCTTTCCCCAAGCCTCTCTCTGCTTGCCACCTTCTTCTTAGCTCCCCTTCGCTGTTTGGCAACCCGTGAGCCTTTTGCTTTGGTCCGCGTGGGTTCAGACCTCTTCCAGGAGTCTGCAGTTCAGCGGGGGCTTTTCCTTGCTTTCGGAGACTTCTCGTCATGTGCAGCGGCTCTGCACCTTCTCCATTCTTCTGGGTGGCACGGC
The DNA here is from genome assembly GCF_040938575.1 of Ambystoma mexicanum. Taxonomy (NCBI): domain Eukaryota; kingdom Metazoa; phylum Chordata; class Amphibia; order Caudata; family Ambystomatidae; genus Ambystoma; species Ambystoma mexicanum. The sequence continues at coordinate 12,388,433 of NC_090925.1, read as the reverse complement.
TCTCGTCCCACACTCTTCCCAGGTTTCAAGGACTGGAAGAGCTCCACTCCACCAGCTCGGTACGTGGCCTTGCCACTCTGGGTAACCTGCAGAGCATCCTGCTCCTGGCTGAGCGCCCTGGTCTGCTCTTCTGCTTCTCGTCTCGCTCAGCTTTGCGTGGTTCCTCCCGGGAGGGCTTGACAACCTGTTTTGTCCTTCCCTTTTTATACCACGGACACCAATAGATTCTCCATATGGACTAGTCCACGCATGGTGGTTCTGTAGGGTGCTCTTTAGCACTCTGCCTCTTCTTCGTCTCAGAGTGCATGTTGTTCTCCACTGGGTTACTGGAGTTCTTCCTCGTACCAGTGTTCTACGATTCACGTGGGTAGTCCCTGCCCTTCCTTGTCTCAGTATAGGGTAGTGAGGTGGAATGGCCTACCGCACACATATAGATGGAGGTATGTAGGACTAGGTTACCCTGCATAGGGTAAGAGGGTGAGGTAGGTTATAAAGAGGTGGGCGGATACTGCGTTCTCCCTACCATGTCATCCCTCCTCTCATAAGGGGTTTCCCCGTGATGCACTACCCCCAGCGGGACAACTGGACCGGCTGCACTGCCCTGGCTCCATGGGAAGGCTCCTCCCATGGGTGAAGTGATGACCTCCAAGGATACATCACAGATCACTCCAAGTGTTAAGGCAGACTACACTTGAAGGGCTCGCTGCCCCACCAGCAACTGATTTTACCTATAATTATTATGCAATGGTTCCTTATTGTTGCAGGTTGCCGGCGCTCATTCCAACATAGCAAGCCGTCTTTTATTCCCACCTACCTCCATCTGCAACTGCCTGCTTTCACTACTCTCCTCCTCTGGGCGTTAGGTGAGGGTGCCTCTTCCTGCAGGAGCATGTTCTGCCCTCCTCCTGTCCTGCCTGCAGGGGCTTCCCTTTCCTGGACATCACCTGCATCTTCTGATTCAGCCCTTCAGTGACCACCAGAGGACACCACCTTCGGTCTCCAAGGGTTATTGGCCTATGGGGTTTCCCTGGGATTTGATGTTCCCCAGGTCACCATGGTGACTGTACTCGCTACACCAAACCAGCTTGTGCACAGGCCGCCCTAACCTTTGTAGTACCACCCTCAACCAGAAGGTAAGCAGTAAATTGCGGCCGGACCTGAACAATAATATTGGCAAAGGAGTGACCCAAGCTAAGGCGGGTGTTGGGTCCACTGGAGAACCACACCAAGCCAAATGCTGTATGGTACACCTTCGAGTGCTTACAACTTTGCAGTTGACTCCCTCACTGATGCTTTAAATGGTGAAAGGTTTCCAACTATATCCCAGGGGTGTCTGAGGCGGCTACCGGGATATTGCTAGCGGAGTGAGGAGTGCCTGAAAGCTAACACTGGCTTCTGGTGAGTGGAAGGAGGGAAGCAAGAAGAAAGGGAAAGAAGAAGGAAAAGCAAGGGAGTAATCAAGCAAGTAGGGGAAAAAGAAGAAACAGGAATGAAGCAGCATGGTATGGAAAGTAGAAAGGAAGTAACGAAGGATGGAAGGAACAAAGCGTTAGCATATGTTTTTTCTTCTCTTTCTTACTTCCTCTGCTCTGCCACTCTTCTCTTGAACTGTACCCCTGCAGCTACGTGGGCTTCCACAAGCCCCAGAAATTCGAGCAAGACGCAGGGCCTCATTACACGGTAGGCGGTGGACCAAGGTGCTAATAGCACCTTAGTCCATGCCAGTAAAATACCGGCACCGCCTTGGTGGAAAGGGGAATTACTGCCCTATTCCAAGGTTGGCGGGGCGGTAATTCCCCCTTCCACCATTGCCCTTCCCCATTACCATAATGGGAATGGGGAAGGTGCTAATTACAGTACTGCAAATTTGCGGTGCCATAATTAGCACCAAGGTCCTAAAGCAGGTGTTAAAGTACCAACCCGCTAAGGGACCTCGTAGTAAGGCGGTGCAATGAGGCCCGCAGGCTTATTTATTTAGGATTAGTAAAGTGCAACATTCAGCCATGGTTATCTTAGCGCTGGTGAGGACGTGAGATGCGATAGTAAGAGCATGGAGGAGAAGGACTTGATGGGTAAGCACATAACTATGTTTTCAATGGTTTCCTGAAGGCTGGATGATCTTTTTGGTTGTGGATGCCTGTGAGAAACCAGAGGGTGTCTCTCCCGCTAGTCCCCGGGGGCCTCTCTCTCTCTCTCTCTCTCTCTCTCTCTCTCTCTCTCTCTCTTTCTATCAGGTGGCCAGGACATGGAATTGCTTTTGGATCCTGTTCCTGGGCGTGGACCAGTGCGCGAGGATCACATGGGTGATGGTTCTTTGAGGAGTGGGGGTGAGAAAGCCGATGGTGAGACGCAATATTGCCGCGTTTTTTGTTCATCTACCCCATCCTATTTTGTAAGATTTCCCAAAGTACCAACCCTTTTTACACAAACACTGGGCAGAGGAAGAGGGTGACGGAGGAACCAGACAAACTCTCTCACATCATACTGGACATGTCCCGTTAATCGGGTCAGGCACTTTACGCTAAGTGCACACACCTGATACCAGTTGGCTCTCTGCACACGAATAAAAGGCAACACCTAAAGACACACTCTGAGCAAGGCAGAACATGAGTATGAGCAGAACCTCTGACAAAAGCACACCTACTGGAGCAGAGCAATGGACCAAGGGGCGAGAGCAACGGGCCTAAAACACCAAGGGATCCCTAATGGAGGTTGTTGCTTCAGACTGACCGCGAAAGACACGCGGAGAAGGCCAGATCGCACAAGTGAAGATTTCATTGTGTTTCAAGGATGCCAGCGAAGGATGCAAGGATGAACGGCAGAGTTGGAGAGGCGAGGCCAAGCCTGTGGAACTAACCTTGACTCATGAACTGGAAATAGTAAAACATGAAAGAGGCGCACACAGCCGGTGAGTTAAGCGACCTCTGAGACCAGTGTGTGTTAAAGCACATGAAGTAGCAACAATATATCATATGTGAAGGCTACATGCGTGTTGATGAGATGCGACGAAAAGCAGACCTGTGAATGAACTTTGAAGTAAAAGGCAGCTGTGAGATCAGTGATACTATCTTTAATGACAGTGAGAGGGTTTTAAGCCTTTTAAGCCTTTTATGATGTTTTCAACTTCCAGGATTGTGGGCTTTTTGCTGGGTCTGAGGCAGTTAGGGGGTTGTTGATGAGGCTGGCTTTTTTGGATTCAATCTTATTTTGAAGAAGCATTATTTTACTAGCTATGGCTTGCTGTATTTTAGTACACCATGTACACAGAGTGATCCGGTGAAAGGAAGTAGCCCATTTGAAAGTTTCTGTGAGCTCAGTAGCTTGGTCGGATCACCACCTCATCCTCTTCTCCATCCCTGGATCCTCTCCTTCTAAAAACACCTCGGCCCCACCACCCCACGCTCTCTAGAAATGGTCACACATCACCATAGACGACATCCAGCCTCTCATCAGGAATATCCTCAATGAGTCTAAGTTCAGTAACATTGACCCTACCAAACTGGTAGACCACTACAATGCTACCTTGAAATCTGCGCTTGATACTACAGCTCCCCTTAAACTCAAGAAAGCCAAACCCATTGCTCACCTCAACAAATGGTTCACCCCTCAATTAAAATGCCTTAGAAACAGCAAAAGAGCAGCAGAATCCACTTGGCGGAACTCGCCTACCAATACCAACAAAACCGCATTTATGTTGGCGGCTGCAATTTACAAAACAGCCATCCTCTGCAAAAAAAGAAGCCTATAATTCCGGAATCCACAATGCTAAATACCAAGGAGCCGTTCAGCATCCTTAAAGAGCTCAAATCCCCAGCCCCTCCCACACTAGATTGCATCAAAAATGCAACATGGTGTACTAAAATACAGCAAACCCGAGCTAGTAAAATAACGCTTCTTCAAAATAAGATTGAATCCAAAAAAGCCAGCCTCATCAACAACCCCCTAACTGACTCAGACCCAGCAAAAAGCCCACAATCCTGCACCCCTTTCACTTTCTCGCATGTGACACCAAATGAGGTTGAAAACATCATAAAAGGCTTAAAACCCTCTCACTGTCATTAAAGATGGAGCCAAACATCTTGCCCCTTTTATTACCACTCTGATAAACTCCTCCTTCTCGACCAACCTTGTACCCAACAATCTTAAGGAAGCCTGGGTCATGCGTCTTTTAAAGAAACCCAACCTTGACCCAAATATCCCCAATAATTACAGGCCCATCACCACCGTACCATTCCTCCTCAAATTCTTGGACCGCGTGGTCTATTTGCAAATTCAGAAACACTTACAGGAGAATCAACTCCTAGGCCTTAGACAATCAGGCTTCAGACTTAGACATGGAACTGAGACAGCCCTCCTTGATCTCAAGATCCAAATGGACGAGGCGCGGGACAAAGACAAGCTAGCAATCCTCTTACTCCTTGACTTATCTGCGGCCTTCGACCTCGTTGACCAACAAATTCTCACCAAACACCTTACCACAGCTGCAGCTTTCTCCTACAATGCTTCCGCCTGGGTTAAATCCTTCCTTTCCAATCGAACCACCAGAGATTTTTCCCCATCAGCCTCTGCAGACCCAATACCCATACTCTGTGGAGTCCCTCAAGGCTCCTGTGTGTCACCCACCCTATAGAATATTTTTACTAAGTTACTATTTGACCGCCTGGACAACTTGGATGTCATCTATACCAACTATGCAGATGACACCCAAGTCCTCATCCTGCTCACTGGCCACTATGACCAAGACGCTAAACTATTGAACGACATCTACTTAGAAATCCAAGCTTGGATGGCCACCAATAGTCTATGTCTTAATGATGACAAGACTGAGTTAATGATTGTGGGCACTCGAGTACGCTTGAATAAACCTGATACCAGATACTCGTCCTTCAGTATTGACGGCAACCCAATCAAGGTGTCCAAAGATATAAAAACCCTTGGTGTATACCTCGACTCAACACTATCTCTCAAAAAACAAGTCAGTAGTGTGGCATCCTCTACAGCCTATACGAATAAACTGATTTACAGCTGCACATTGTATTTATCCACAAGTAGCTGTGTAACGCTAGCTAGAGCTCTCGCATTGTCTAAATTAGACTACTGCAACATACTCTTTTTAGGCTCTTCTGAACAAAACCTAAACAGACTTCAGGTACTCCAGAACAACTCACTGAGAGCAGCACTCATTCTAACCAGATCCTGCCACATCTCCATGCACAGACACAATGTCAACTGGCTGCCTATTCGTTGTAGAATCACGTTACGCACCTTAGCCATCATGCATAAATGTCTCACCAATACAGCCCCTAAATATCTCTCTGACAAAATCTGCTTGCACCAACCCGCACGAGTCACCAGATCTTTGCAATCTCACAACCTTGTAGTGCCAAGATTCAACCTGAAAACAGCGGGAGGAGCTAGTTTCCCAGTCCAAGCTGCTAAAGGAACAAGTTACTTACCTGTAACTGTTGTTCTCCAGCATGGGTCTGGCATGGATTCACATGCTCATGAATATTCCCCGTCGTCAGGCTGGGAATCCTCGGTAAAGAAAAAATCAGTATCAGTTTCGTTTCTGATCTGTCTTTCGTAGTAGTAACCAATCACTGATCTCTGCGTCATACTGACCACAGCCAATGACTGCCCTCTACCTAAGCCCCGCCTCTGGCAGCCATCTTCAGATTTGGTAGCACGTGAAGTGGCAGTATGACCAAGTGAAGAGCCGCAGAGGGGTAGGCGGGAGGGTTCGCATGTGAATCCATGCCAGACCCATGCTGGAGAACAACAGTTACAGGTAAGTAACTTGTTCCTTCTCCAGCATGGGGTCTGGCATGGATTCACATGCTCATGAATAAAGAATACATAGCAGTACACACATGCACAACCACGGGAGGTGGCAAAGGCTCAACATTAAGCATTACATCAAACTCAACATTAAGCAATTCTTACCTCCTCACCAGGCTCACCTTAGGCGAACAGATTGCGCAGCACTGCTTGGCCGACCCTGGACTCCTCCCTGGAATCCCGATCGACGCAGTAGAATTTCGTGAAGGTGTGCGTCGACCTCCACGTAGCAGCCCTGCAGATGTCCAGCAAGGGCACACCAGATAGGAAAGCCGTGGTAGCTGCGATCGCTCTGGTGGAATGGGCTCTCGGACGGCCAGGCAGCGATCGGTTTGCCAACCGATGACAGTACATGATACAGCCGGAGAGCCATCTGGAAATGGAGGCCTTTGAGAGAGCCTTCCCCTGATTGACAGGTCCAAAGTTCACAAAAAGTTGTGACGTCTTCCGAAAACACTTTGTGCGGTCCACATAAAACTTCAGCGCTCTAGCCACATCCAGCGAGTGCAAAGTCCTTTCGGTCGGCGACGAAGGCGACGGGAAGAAAACAGGCAACACCAAGGGTTCGTTGAGGTGGAAGTCCGACGGCACCTTGGGCATGAAGAAGGGGTGCGTCCTGAGCACTACCCTCGTGTCGTGAAAAGTCAAGTACGGGGGCTTGCAGGAAAGGGCCTGGATCTCTCCCACTCTTCGTGCGGAGGTGATGGCCACAAGAAACGCTGTTTTCCACGACAAGAACTTCAACAGAGCCGAGTGCAGAGGCTCGAACGGAGGTCTCATGAGCTTGGTCAGCACCACGTTGAGCTCCCACGCCGGGAGCCTTCACCGGCGGGAACGATCTGAACAGTCCCTTCATGAATTCTTTCACCAGACGATGAGACCACAAAGACGTCCGCCCCGTGGTTCTGGTGTATCGGGAGATCGCAGCAAGATGAATCTTGATGGACGCGTGCGCCAGTCCAGCCTTGGCCAGCGTCAGAAGGTACGGCAGTACCTGGGGAGCAGTAATCCGTAGAGGGTTAATCTTCTGTGCGTGGCACCAGACAGAGAACCTCTTCGATTTGTGTCCATAGCATTTAAGAGTTGAGGACGCCCTGGCCTTTGCAAGAACCTCTCTGCAGTCGGCCGGTATGTCGTATCCTCCAAACTCTAATTCTGCAGGAGCCAGGCCTGCAAGTTCAGCGACTTCGGGTCGTGATGGAGGATGGCGCTTCCTTCCCTGGAGAGAAGATCCGTGTCCACTGGCAGCTTGATTGATGGGGACGCTGACAAGTCCAGAAGGTCCGGGAACCATATCTGCCTCGGCCACGCAGGTGCGACGAGGATCATCCTGCACCGTGACCTCTTGAGCTGGTTGATGAGCCGGATCAGCAATGGCAATGGAGGGAACGCGTATAGAAACAGGCCCTCCCAGGGGAACGAGAAAGCATCGCCCATGCTCCTCAGCTGGGGAAACCTGCTGGCGAACCTCCGGCACTTGGAGTTCGTCACCGTCGCGAACAGATCGATCTGGGGTGTGCCCCACCGTCGGAAGAGGCGGTCCACTAGATCCTGTCGTAGTTTCCACTCGTGGCACGAGCGCAGCTCTCTGCTGAGCGAGTCGGCAATGGTGTTTTTTATCCCTGCCAGATGAAACGGCACCAGAAACATCCCTTGGGCGACGGCCCAATGCCACAGATCCTGCGCCTCCTTGGACAGGGCTGGGGATCTGGTACCGCCCTGCTTCCTGATGTAGAACATGGTGGTGGTGTTGTCGGTGAAGATCCTCACCACCTTGCCCTTGAGGGACGGAAGAAAGGACCTGAGAGCCCAAAACACTGCACGGAGGTCCAGGACGTTGATATGGAGGGACTTCTCTGTCGGAAGCCAAAGGCCTCTCGCGTGCAGATTTTCGGTGTGTGCTCCCCACCCTTCCAGGGAGGCATCCGTGGTCACTGTCTCCTGGTGGCCCGGGGGTCTGGAAGTCCATGCCCGCCGTCAGATGCGCGCGGGTGCCCCACCACCGGATCGCTCGTCGGAAACTCTCGTCGAGTGTGATCCTCTCCTCGAAGCTGCCCGTCGTCTGGATCCAGCGCGCGTCCAGGAACTCCTGCAACGGGCGCATCCGGAGCCTGCACAGGCGGATGAGATAAATGCAAGAAGACATCATTCCGAGGAGGGACTTGATTGACCTCACCCTGGCCGCGTCCGCAACCAGCATCTTCTGCACCTTGCCCAAGATGGCCCTCGTCCTTTCCTCTGACGGAGAGGCCAGAAGCGACACTATGTCGAGCTTCGCTCCCAGAAACAGTGCGTCTTGCGCGGGCACCAGGTGGGACTTGCCGTAGTTTATGGAGAATCCCAGGTCCGTGAGCAGTTGGACGGTCCTTGCCGTGTGCTCCACGGCGAGCTCCTTCGTCTTTGCTCGGATGAGCCAGTCGTCCAGGTAGGAGTAGACGTGGATCCCCTCTCGGCGCAGCTGCGCCGCCACCGGTGCGAGGCACTTGGTGAACACCCTGGGTGCCGACCTCAATCCGAAGGGAAGGGCTCTGAACTGGTAGTGACGCCCTTGGACCACGAACCTGAGAAACTTTCGGTGTCCCTTTAGGATGGGAATATGGAAGTAGGCATCCTCCAAATCCAACGACGACAGGAAATCGCCCTCCTCCAGTTGACCCAGGACGTGTTGGAGGGTGACCATCCGGAACTTCTGTGCCTTGATGAATTTGTTCAGTCGTCGTAGGTCCAGGATGGGACGCCATCCTCCCGTCTTCTTCTTCACGAGGAAGTATCTTGAGTAAACTCCGGAGCCCCGAAGCCTCTTTGGGACGAGCTCGATGGCGCCCTTCCTGAGCATTGCCTTTACCTCCAAGAGAAGTTGAGGGACGTGATGTTCTTTCCTGGCCACAGGGGGGACGCGCGGGCATCTCTTTAGAAACTCGAGCGCGTGACCCTGAGCTAGGGCGTCCAGCACCCAACGGTCGGTGGAGATGGACTCCCACACGCTGGTGAAGCTCGCCAGCCGGCCTCCCACCGGGGTGCTTCGGTGGGGGCCCGACCCCGCGGCCGGTTCAGTCCTGCTTCGACGAGGCTTTGCCGCCTTACCCTCCTTGGCGATGACGGCGGGGTCCGCCTGACTTGCCTCGTCCCCTGTAAGCTTCCTGTGACGACGAACGGGCCGCTTGACGGTAGGTGGAAAATCCGCCGCTGGAACCTTTGGAGGCACCCTGTTTGCCTCTGCCGCTCCGAAACGGCGGCCGCCGTTGCTGAAGAACCCCAAGAGCCCAGGCCGTCTCCGTGTCTGCCTTGATGGCTTGAAGGGAATCGTCCACTGTTTTCCCAAACAGGTTGTTTCCGTCGAAAGGCATGTCCAAGACTCTGGTCTGCACGTCCTGACGGAAGTCAGTAGCCTTGAGCCATCCACGCCGCCTAAGGCACACGCCGTTGCCCAACTGGCGAAATCCAGTGTCAGCGATGTCCGTCGCAATCGTAATGGCGTGGTCCGACGCCACCTCTCCTTCCTGCAAGATCTCTAGGGCTTCCGCCCTCTTGTCGTCTGGTAGGAAGTCCAGCAGGGGGGCCAGTTTGTACCACAACTCCCTGTCGTAGCGGGCTACGATAGCCAAGGCGTTGGCCGCCTTAATCGTCATTGCTGCCGACGAGATGACTCTGCGTCCCATCGTGTCTAATTTCTTTCCCTCGCCGTCTGGCGGGGAGGTTGACGTAGAGGCCGCGGCCCCCCCCCCCGCTTTCTTCCTGACCGCCGCGGAGACGACCGAGTCCGGGGTCGGCTGTGCCCGAAGGCACAAGGGGGCCGCGTCCGGGACCCGGTACTTCTCCTCGTACTGATCCCTTCTAGCCGGCGTCGTGGATGGGTTCTTGAGGAGGGCGAGGCCCTCATCCCAAATGTCGTCTAGTAGAGGTACAGCGAGGACCGTCTTCCTCTTGGTCTCGCGCCGTTGATAAAGGAAACCTTCCTTCTTCTTCTCTTCCGGGCAGAGCTGTAAAAGCTCGGATGCCCTGGCGATCATGGAGTGAAACGATCCAATCTCGTCGGGCGGGGAAGCCCGGGTGGGAGGTGACGACGGGAGATCCACATCGTAAACCTCGTCGTCTGTACCCGTCGCGGCCGTGTCAGTCCCCGTATCATCCCCACGTGTCGTGGACGGGGAGGAGGGCTGAACAGGGCGCGATGGCTGAAAAGGAGGTGGAGGATGAATGCTTCTTCTCTTAGTGGGAGGGCTCCCAGAAGGGCCTGGCTCTGGGTCCCCCGTCGGGAGCAGTTCCTCCGTTGGTGGTAACGGCAGTCTCGTCCTTATCTCCGAGCATAAGGACTGTATAGCCAACAAAATGGCCACCGAGTTGTCTTGCGGCACTGGTTGAGGGAGATCCGACGGGCGATCAGGAGCCCCGTCGGCATCCTCGACGCCCTCGTCGTCTTCCACGTCGGGATCCCTCCCGACAGGATGGCCTTCTTCAACGCCAGAGCCGTGGCCTAAGACTTCAATCAGCTCCTCCTCAGAGGTTGAGGCAGAGTCCACGATGACCTCCTGCCCCCCCTTTTTCTTCTCCGTCGGAGGTTTCACGGGGGTCCTGTCGATGGGCATGAAAGAGGACTCCCTCCGCGGTGGCAGGGAGATTCTGGGCCCTGGGGTCGCCACCACTGATGTAGCCTCCATAGGCTGAGCCAGGGCCGCCGCGACTGTCTCGATAGAGGCCTTGGCCGGATGGATCAAGGCTTTCACCACCTTAGGTGCGCTCACCGCCTTCTCCTTGGGGGGAGGGTCACCACCTCGCTCCCCCTCCGATGGGGCCTTAGGGCACGACCGGGGTCTCTCCAGGAGTTTCGCCGGGTGCTCAGCCTTCCTCTTACCCGAGCCAGAGCGTTGGCTCGTGGTTGATGGCGCCGGGGAGGATGCACCCTGCCTGGCGCCCGTAGAGCCCGACCGTTCGGCGCTCCCGGTGCCAGCGGACTCGCGGTGCTTGGCCTTCTGTTGGAGCCCCGTCGCCGGGGGCGCCCTCAAAGGTCTTAGAAGACCGCTCGGACTTCTTCTTCTTCTTCTCGCCTGACGGGCTCTTTCCTTCCAGCCAGTTGGCGAGACGTTGATGGCGGTCCTTCATGGTCCGCTCCGACATATTGCCGCAAAACGCACAGTCCTTCTCCACGTGCGTCTTGTCCTCATGTAGGCAGTAAAGGCAAAGGGAGTGTTCGTCCTCCTTGAAGACATTCTGAAGCTGGCATCCAGGGCAGACCCTGAACAGCTTTCCGGGCGTCGAGCTTCCCTTCTCCTGGGCCATGTCCGAGATGGGCCTGAGAAACTTCTGGAGTCCTCCAAAAGCATGGCTCGACGAAATCTTCACCCTTGAGGGGCGTAGACGAATCCGACACGGGTCCCCGTTGATCGGATGAAGAAACGGTGGAGCTTGAGGCTCTTTTGACCAAAAAAAGAGAAATTTTTCTGAGAAAAAACGTGAAAAATAGCACTAACGCTCGAGAGCAATAGCACGAGGATCCCAACACTTGAACGTGCGGTAAAAATCTGAAGATGGCTGCCAGAGGCGGGGCTTAGGTAGAGGGCAGTCATTGGCTGTGGTCAGTATGACGCAGAGATCAGTGATTGGTTACTACTACGAAAGACAGATCAGAAACGAAACTGATACTGATTTTTTCTTTACCGAGGATTCCCAGCCTGACGATGGGGAATATTCATGAGCATGTGAATCCATGCCAGACCCCATGCTGGAGAACGTTGGAATTCCCTTCCCAGCCTTCTCAAACTAGAACCCTCCTTCCTCACCTTCAAAGTGAGCATAAAAAATTGGTTGAGTAACAACCAGTAAGAGGGTACCCTCTTGCTCTGCCGCCTTTGCTACTTACAACACTGCTTATTGCTTCACTCCGACCCACCTGTAACCAGGGTCTTAATCACTGTATATATTGTACATATTCCTGCCTCTTGTAAATGTAAAATGTTTTTCTTCTCAATTTGTATGTAACCATCAAGTTTCTCAAGCTCCCAGTTACCTCAGGGTTCGGTGCGCAATATAAGTAATAAACAAATACAAATACAAAAGGTACATTGTTTGAAGTTATAAAGTGAACAAACAGCAAAGGTTCATTAAGCGAGAGTAAACGTGAACATTGAGTTGAAGTGGACCTGCAGTGGAATGTAAAGAAAGCCACACACATTTCAAAGTCTTCGACATCCGAAAGGGGTCCGAGCCCGATTGAGAGAGACTCGAAGTACAATAAGCTTGGGGAAGGTAGCCCCCCAGCAAGTTTGTGTTGAACTGTGACGTGAGTGTTCTGAGCCAGATAGAGGGGGGCCTATATGAACTGTGTGCTGTAAGGTCTGAGCCCGGCTGAGAGGGACCTTTGTGAACTTTACGTTGGAATACAATTTTGAAAGTCAAGAAAGATTTTGGTGTGGAAGGCCAGGTGGGCCTCAATACACGGTTTGGAACTGCTTAGAGTGTTAGAAACCGAGCCAGAGTGTGCCATCCTGCCTACAAGGACAGCCTTACTCTGTGAGGATTAAAGTGAGGAGGAGAGCTGCTTCAAATACTTTTATTCTTTTGAATATGGATTTTTACTTTGTATACATTTCTCCTTTTTACTCTTTTTGTACAAGAGATAAGGCAGGCATTAGGTTTTTGTTAGCATAGGCCATTTTGATTTGACAGACTCCACTAGGACTGTTTTGTTTAACATTTGATGGCCGAGACTACTCCCATCTTGGTTATAGGGCAAAACAGGAGTTTCTCCGACCCCAACATTTTCAATAAAGGTTTTAAAAATTGTATTCATTGTGGGGGGGCGCTGTTGCGCTCAGCGAAGATGGCCGCCTGATTTTCGGCTCCGTTCTGTGAGGCACCTTCTCGTCGGAATTCTCCTGTCTGCCCCTGCACCACGACCATCCGACACTCCAGAGGGGCTGCTGAGGAGTCCGGGCACCCGCAGTCCAACCGCCGCCCACGGTGCTGCTCCTGCTGCGGAGATACGACCCGCCGCGGGCTGAGCGGGAACGGGTGCCTCCCTGACCCCGCACTCGGATCCATGGGATCGCGCTGGAGTCCCGCGGCTTGAGGCCTGCTGAGGGGGAGGGGCGCTTCACTCGGTTGCGCGCTCGCCCTCCCCCACTTGCTACGAGGGCGGCTGGCCCCGTTTTCTGAATCCTGTGGACACCTGGTCCGGACTCCAGAGCGCTCCGCTCCGCTGCCCCATCCTGGGCGGCGTGCTGCCGAACTTCCATCGTGGGCTGGGCGGAGGCGGGTGCTCCCCCCGCCCCGCTCCTGACTTCGGGGGACCGAACCGGTGACAAGCGGCTTGCGGCCTACTGTGGGGGTTGGGCGCTCTGATTGCTCTGTGTGGTCGCTCCCCCCCACCGGCTACGGGCACCGCTGGCCTCATCCTCTACACCAAGGTGCCCCCCTACTCTGGACTCCAGAGCGCTTCGCTCCGCTGCCCCATCCTGGGGGGCGTGCTGCACACCATTGGGACTCTGGTGTTCCTGCTCCGGGCGGTGAGTTGCCCCCTTCCCCCGGACCCTGGCCCCACGACTCTTATACCTCAGGGGCCACGGGTATCTCTCGGGCCCCCTGGCACGAGGTGAGTGCACCCCGGGCCCGCTCCATTTCAACTGTGCCGCACCATAAACGTTTCTTCCCGGATCCGTGGCCTGCGGAGGCAGATCTCGCCGACCTGATAATCTATCTCTGAGACACTCCGTGGAGTTTACCCTTGCCAAGCCCCTTTCGGCTGCTTTTCCTCCCGCACCGGAGTGCGCTGTGGTCACCAACCACCAACGTTCCAAGTGCCACTGCTCCTGGGCCCTAGTTGCCCTTGATTCCCTCCTTCCACTGACCGCCTTACTGCCTCTCACAGTGGCATTCCTCTCCAGTGGTTTCTCCCCCAGCCACCAACCCCCCCTCAAGCCTTCAGGAGGTGGTACCCGGCACGCTTATCTACACGGAGACATCATCAACGGTTTCCCACCGAACCTCCCGACTGGTGGGCCTAATCTCCAAGGGGGTTCTGGGTGCCCTTCACTCGCCTTCAGTGATCTGCACCGTGCACCACCCGCCTCACTGCATTGTATTGTGGTGGTCTCCTACACCACATTAACACCTGCGACTCCGGCTACTACTGCCTCTACTACTGTTCAATACCACTCGGACCCTGACCACCCCTACAGACTTTCCGGTGAGGTGTTCGGGTCCGCCCGGAGATCATCGGCTCCCTCGTGCTCCGGCGGGGCCCCCCATCGGAGACGCCATACCCCTTCCTTCCTGGTGCTCTGCTTGGGCCTCCCGTTCACACGTCTCCCTGACGATCCTGGCGTCTCCCCTTGTGGCCCTGCCCTCTCTCTTCTGTACTTAAGTTTCCCCCCCTACCGGCAACATGTCAACACGAACCGGCAAGAAACAATCCTCGATCAATATTTTCACGAAACCCTCGGGGACCCCCGGAGCTGAGGCGTCATCACTGGAACCTTCCCCCTCACCGGTACTGGAACCATCCGACTCCCAGAAGATGATGGAGTTTATCCGAGAGGGGTTCACCACAATTCATAGTAAACTCGATGACATGAACGGCACGATTTCATCCATCAAAGCACACATGGAGAGGACTGATAGTCGTGTTGCCGAGATCGAGACACGAGTGGGCACCGCCGAGGACGGTCTGGGTTCCCTCCGTGCGGAGGTCTCCACGCTATCTGCCCGTGTTACGGAGGTAGAGAAGAAGAACGAGGACCTCGAATCCCGCTCGAGGCGCAACAACCTCCGCATAATCGGGGTGCCAGAGGATGATATACATGAACCCATGGAAGACTACGTGGAAGGCATGCTACTCCAACTCCTTGACTCCCCTAAACTTTCCCCGCAGTTCGCGATCGAGAGGGCCCACCGCTCACTTATGGCAAAACCCAAACCTGGAGCACCCCCACGCCCGATCATAGCCAGGGTCTTAAACTTTCGCGACCGCGATGCACTCCTCAGGGCGGCGAGGGCCAAGGGGGACCTTCGTCTAGGCGCAGCCAGGATCCACCTATATCCAGACTTCTCTGTGGCAGTTCAACGTGAGCGAAAAACCTTCCTGGCAGTGAAGAAGAGGCTGCGCGACCTCCAGGTTAAATATGCAATGTTATACCCTGCTAAACTGCGTATCGAACACACAAACCGGGTTTACTTTTTCACGCTGCCCGAGGAGGCATCCAGGTTCATTGATGAACGCTTTCCCGGCTGAAATGTTCCCGTGACAGTCACTGACACTGGCCCGCAACGGATCGCCCTAATTGTTGAATTGACACCGTTTAATCCTGCCTTAATTCTTGGCTGAATTTTTGTCATTCCGCTATTACCTGATGAGTCTCCCGTGTACTGCCTCGTTCACATTTTTGACAAAAATGTTGGTATCACTGTTGTTGTTTCTCACTGTGATTGTTGCCTCCAGTTTCACTGGCCTATCACAATATGGCCGGGTTGCTGGGCAATCTCCTGCTCGGCCCACCCCCCTCCCTGATAGGCTCTGGATGCCCGTCAAATGCTTTTCTCCCCCTTGTTCACCTCTCCTTAGGATTTTCTCTCAGTTCTCGTAGTTGAGCTAATACGATTCTCGGTCCAGTGGATCGGTTATACATACTTTTTCATTCCAGTTCTCTTGTTTCACCACCTGCTGTCCATTCCCCCCACCGTCACCCATGGACCCTCCCCTGGGTGGGAACGGGGAATATTAGTGGGCACTATGTTTATCCTAAAATTGCTTTATGGTTCGGAGCATCGCCGCCAGGCCGGTACACAGGCCCCCCAGGCGTTGATGCCATCGTGCTTGTTCTGGTTGTTTGGGTGTGGGTTGTTCATCCCTTCGTTTGGGGGAGGGATGTGGGAGGGGGAGGGGGGATCGGGGTTAAATGTTAAAAGCAGCTTGGTATTCGCAGAAAGGGCAGAGCCCGAAGCATCATGGCCCCGTCGGCGTTTTAAATTGATCCGCATTGAGCACCGTCCATGGGGAGCACATTTCCACCCACCCGTATTTCTCTATGACTATCCCTGGAGGGTCGAGTGAGGAAACCCTGACATTTATGAGCTGGAACGTACGGGGATTGGGTAATTATAAGAAAATGAGGTTACTACAACTTCAAGCCGAGCGACATGGGACTAAAATACTCTTCCTTCAGGAGACACATGCATGCACAGAATACTGCGAAAAATTTGCTAAAACATGGGGTCCCCAAAGGTACTTTACCACCTATTCTACCCAGAGCCGCGGGGTTATGACCCTTATTCACAGAAGTCTCAGATACAACCCCATCGCCACGATTATCGACCCCCTGGGCAGATACGTTCTATTCCATGGTATCCTACAGAATAAGGAAGTAGTCCTGTTGAATATATACGGCCCCAATATTGATGATCCCGGATTCTATTCTGATCTTATAACTTTCTTAGATGGCTTCCCTCTGATACCGATTCTCTGGGGAGGCGATTTCAACACAATATTCGACGTGGATCTGGACAGATCTGGTTCCAGACCCCGTCAACTCTCCAGAGCGGCTTACACTACACTCTCCTCTCTTCCCCGCTTGTCCTTATTTGACACATGGAGGCTTCTCTACCCTGATTCCCGCTCTTATTCCTTCTACTCTACGGTTCACGACTCCTTCTCTCGGATTGACAGATGGCTGGTGTCTGATGGGCTAATAAGGAGTGTATCTGGCATGACAATCCTCCCCAGGACCCTATCCGATCACTCCCCTGTAACCGTTACACTATGCTGGGGCCCGGATCGGGATCGATCCAGATACTGGAAAATGAAGCCGCATTCTCTACTCGATTCGGTATTTAGCTCTGAGATGGAGTCGGCGATCGAGGAGTTTTTTGAGATCAATACCAACTCCGTGTCCTCGCAGGCCACCCTCTGGGAATCCTTTAAGGTCTACATCAGAGGCATTGCCCTCTCCAAGGAAAATGGTATCCTCAAATCTATTCGCAGGGAGATCGCCGAGAGCGAGGCCACGTTATCTTCACTGGAAGCTCAGTATTCCTTAGATCCAACCCCTGTAACCCTCGCGTTAATCGGCACTGAATTGGACACCTTCCGCGCCCTCGCGGACCGCGAGCTGAAGTTTCTTGATAATCCCGGGCGGGCGAGGAGGTATGGTGAGGGCGAGCGCCCTGGCCGTCTCCTAGCTAGACTCCTCCGCCATGAGTTTGGCTCCCCACCCATTCCCGGAATCCAGAGACCCGATGGATCCATGGCCACCTCCCCTGGAGATATCAATGCGGAATTCCTTTCCTTCTACCAATCCCTATATGCACACTCTGACAGTGCCACCGATGCAGAGATCGATGCTTACCTGAATGGACTCCCACTCTCGGTCCTCTCTCCCGACACCATCGGATCCCTCGAGAATCCATTCACCCCTGAGGAGTTCTCGGATGCTATAGACTCTCTATCCTCGGGTAAGGCCCCAGGTTCAGATGGTATCCCTGTCGAGTTTTATAAACATTTCAAATCACTCCTGCTCCCCCGCCTGGTGGCTCTTTGGGAGGAATCGTTGGAGGCGGGCCAGTTCCCCCCTTCACTCCGCGAAGCCACCATAACAGTCCTACTAAAACCTAATAAATCCCCCACTCAATGCGGCTCTTACCGCCCGCTCTCACTGATCAATTGTGACGTTAAAATTTTCGCAAAATTACTCGCTCTACGACTGGTCCCTTACATGCCACATATCATCCACCCTGACCAAGCGGGGTTCATCCCGGGCCGCTCCACCTCCTTAAATCTGAGACGTCTTTTCAACATTATAAGCAGAGTGAACCCTGGCGTACACGCGGTGGCCGCGACCCTAGACATGCAAAAAGCTTTTGATTCCGTCTCGTGGAACTACCTTTGGCGGGTACTCGATAAATGCAAATTTGGTCCCACCTTTGTATCCTGGATCAGGCTACTTTACTCCAACCCCATCGCCAGAGTTCGCACTGAGGACCGCTGCTCCCCCCTATTCCAAATAGCTAGGGGCACCAGACAAGGCTGTCCCTTTTCGCCCTTAATCTTCGCTGTGGCAATGGAGCCGTTTGCGGATATGCTTCGCCAGAACCATGCGCATAGGGGTCTACGTACTGCCGGTTGCTCAGATATAGTCTCTCTATATGCCGATGATGCTCTTCTCTATATCCGCTCCCCCGAAACTAATCTAGCCCCAATACTTGCAGACGTCGCTCTCTTCGGACGGATCTCTGGTCTTACAGTGAACTGCTCTAAATCAACCCTTTTTCCGCTCACACCCAGCACGCTCCCCCCTCCCGATGCCATGGGATTCGCATGGGCCCAATCTAGATTCACTTACCTGGGCGTAGTAGTGTCACGTCATACTGAACGGGTCTTGGAAGATAATTTTCAGTCATACCTCACAAACCTTATGATAAAAATACAGGGCTGGAACAAACTTCCGATCTCACTTGCAGGCAGGATAGGGGTACTGAAGATGGTGGTACTTCCCCAACTCCTGTACAGATTTGCTAATATTCCGCTGTGGCCGGGAGTTGAATTCTTTCAGACATTGACACGCTCTCTTAATTCCTTCCTCTGGCATTCCGGTGCGGTCCGCCTTAAGCTTAAGACCCTCTCTGCCCCAATGGAAGCTGGTGGCTTTGGGGCACCAGACTTCCTCAAGTACTGGCTGGCGGCTCAACTCCAACATACTGCACACTGGTTCAACATATCGGACCCCCCACCCCACGTTAGACTGGAAAGGCTGTCAGTCAGCGATCGCGACATCCGATCTCTGGTGATCATGCCAATCCCGGCGGTATCAGACTCACTGGACCCAGCGACATGCACATCCTTGGCCTTGTCCAAATCTTGGCAAATATTGGGCATCACCCATCCTTTTCACGGTAACTTTCCAATTTGGAATTTCCTCCCTGGGGTCCCACGAGTCCCTCCCTCCGTGGTTCGCACATGGGCCGAGGCGGGTTATGAACTGCTGCGCGATATATTTGAACAAGGTAATTTTATAGAATGGCCTGACCTCCCGGCCCCCCTTAGACGGAAACCTTCCGTCTGGCTTCAGTATTCATCCCTACGTAGAGTACTCAAGCACAAGTACACAGACTTCCCAACACTGCCACCTGATGAACCTGCAATCACCAAACTTTCCTCACCTGACCCAATGAGGGGCAAAATCTCCAGACTATACACCTTACTTCAAACCAGGACACCCCCTACATTCCCCAAACTAAGGCTCTCCTGGGAGACAGATCTCGGCCTCGAGATAACCGATGAACGTTGGTCCCACATGTGTGCACGGATCCACGGGGTGTCCTTCAACTCCCGGTTCAAATTGATCCAATTTAAGGTGATCCACAGGTACCACTACACCCCCCAACCAGGCTACATCGCATCTCTAGCGACTCCTCCCCCAGGTGCCCTAGATGCAGCTATGAGGATGCTGATTACATCCACATGATCTGGTCATGTCCTCGACTCACCCAATTCTGGACCTCAGTGTGGTCCACTACATCGACCATCCTCAAATCCCCCTTCCTTCCATCTCCAATGAAATGCCTATTTCATGATTTCCCTGAACTCCACCGCGACTCCAGGAAACTGGCTGGTCTCTGTATGCTACTAGCGGTGCGTACAATTCTACTTTGCTGGTTACGGCCTATCCCCCCCACCCACGCGCAGTGGCTCAGAGCAGTTACGTGGGCCTCCGACACTGAAGAATCCTGGGCGGTTCAACAACCCGCCTGCTCCAGGCCTAGAGATATATGGCAGAAGTTCCGCTCGTTCATGTCCTCCACTGACACCGACTCGGATTCCGTATCCCCAGCTCCCTCTCCTAAACCAGCCTCAGGTGGCCCCTGAGCTATCTTTCATTTACCTTCGTTTCGACCTTCTATGGGCCCCCCAGGTGCATATGTCGATACCCTTTCCTTTATGTATTCCATTGATATGTATTGCATGTAATGTGCCGATTGCCCTGTTTTGCTTCTGAAGGCTCTATTGTTATTCACCTGTATCTGTGTTACCAAGCTGAATGAATAAACAAAAGTTTAAAAAAAAAAAATTGTATTCATTGTGTCAGCGTCATACTTGTGATATCAGGCTTCCCTACATGCTGTACAGCACAGTTCCATAGGTTACCCATTTTTGAGAGGCTTATTTTGGTGATGCAAGAAGCCTCTTGTTGGCAAATCTGAGAAGTGTTGATGGTGTGGGTTAGTTGAATTACTCTAGGATGCAACTATGGCTGCAGTGCTAGGGGGGTATAACCCAATGCACGGGACCTTGAACTTGATTCTCCAAGTGAAGTGGATGAATAGCAGGTGAGTCGAGGAAGGCAGCAGTGTTCTGAATTAGCCATAGCCTGTGGATTCAGGTCTTTTGGAGGTGCAGGTAAATGCTGTTGGAATAGGTGAGATGTCGGGTTGATAAAACGTTGAAGTGATCGGAGGGCCAGGAAACAGCTTTTCATGATCAGGCTGATTTGGGTATCGAAGGTGAGCGTATTTGTATTTATTTATTTATATTGCGCACATAACCGGGAGGTAGCAAGGCGCAGAGGCAACAAGAGGTTTGCAAAGCTTGGTTACATACAAGGTACGCGGTCCGGCTGTGGTTACAGTGCTGGACGTGAAAACATGGAATCAATGCATGCCGAGGAGGCATAACTTACAGAGAAGAACAATATAGGCAATATTATATACAAGGAGTGGGTTGTCACATGACCGATGTCTACGTCAAAACAGGTGACAACCTAGATGTACATATTTACAAACATAGTGGTCTGGAGCATCAGGGCAGTAAGAGAGCAGGTGGTCGTTTATATGTCGTGAGTCTTGAGCCAATGGATGGTTTTGGATCTAAATTGGCGGTAGGGAAGGTCCTCCCTACAGGTGGGAGGGAGGGAGTTCCATAATTGTGCTGCTTTTACCGGAAAGCTATTTCCTCCTGACATAGTACGTTTAAACCTAGGCACCAGAAGGAGATTAGAGTTGGCCATCCTGGAGGGGCGAGAGGAAGTAGGTCTGGTGAATCTGGTGATAAGGTATTGAGGGGCTGCTTGGTGGAGACATTTATGAGTCAGGGAGACTGATTTGAGGAATATTTTGTCTTTAGTGGATAGCCAATTGACGGATCTTCTAGAGTCAGAAATGTGGGCTTTCTTCGGGATACTGAGGGCCGCTCTTAGGGCATTATTTTGAAGGATTTGTATTTTGTTAGTGATATATTTGTTGCAGCCTACATAGAGTGCGTTGCAATAGTCCAGCTTGGACAAGATCAATGCCCTGGCTAGTGTGATGCAGTTGGAAGGGGAGAGAAAAGGTTTGGCTGCTCTGATGAGTTTGCAAGTATACACTGTGGCGGAGGCCATGGCATTAACTTGTTTTTTGAGTGTGAGAGTAGAATCTAGGTAGAAGCCGAGGGTTTTGACCTCCTTGGCTACCGTGATCTTGTTATTGTCAATTGCAAAGGATGAGTAATTTTGGTCCAATTTGCTAAGGTTATGTGGCGATCCCAGAATGAGGAGTTCCGTTTTGTCATCATTCAGGCATAGACCGTGTGAGGCCATCCATGCCTGAATGATGAGGTACACTCCATTGACGAAGGCCAAATCCTTATCATAATCCCCAGTCAGTGGGATGAGGATCAGGGTATCATCGGCATAATTGGTGTAGGTGATACCTAGGCCATCTAGATCATCAAAAAGGGGCTTCGTGAATATGTTGTACAGTGTCAGGGAAACGCATGAACCCTGGGACACGCCACAAGTGATGGGCGTAGGGTCGGCTGCTGCTAAAGGTGAGAAGACTCTCATTGTGCGGTTGTTTAGAAAGGATTGGATCCAGTCAGTAGCCTCTTGAGAGAAATGGGCTGCTTTTTGAAGGTGATCACATAAGATCTCGTGGTCGACCAGGTCGAAGGCAGCTGATAGATCAAGAAGTAGCAGGAGTGCGGTCCTGCCCTGATCTCTCAGTTCATCTATCTGTGCCTTAAGGTCTATGAGTGCAGTTTCGGTGCCATGTTGAGGCCTGAAGCCCGATTGTCTGACTCCTAAGAGCTGGAAGTGCTCGAGGTGGCATTGGATTTGTTGGTATGCTACTTTGTCTATGATTTTAAGAAGGAACGGTACTGTGGTGATGGGGCGGTAATTAGTAGGAGTGGAAGGGTCAAGATTAGGTTTTTTGAGCAAGGGGAGGACCCATGATTGTTTCAGATTGTTGGGTACGGTGCCTGATGTGAATGACGCATTTATTAGTTTGGTAATAAATGGTGCTAGATCACGAGCTGCATCCTTAATCAATTGTGCAGGACATATGTCCCCATGGCAGTTCGATGGTTTGAGAGAGAGAATGACCTTTTCTACCTCTTTGGTAGAGACTCTGTGGAAGTTGAATTGGGGAATATGATCCTGGGTGTGCGTCTGTGTAGGGTGAGTCATTTTGGGGGTGAGACTACTAGGCTTGGTAGAAGAGAGAAGGGAATCTTTTTTGGTGTTTATCTTTGTCTTGAGGGAGGGGATTTTGTTGGCTAAGGCATTTTGTATACCCGTGCACCAGTTATTATCCTTGAGGCACGAGTCAGGCGCTTGGACGGGAGATTCAACCTCTTTTAGTATAGTAAAGTGTTCTCTGGTGTTAGATTTGGCTTGTAGGATACGGGTGCTATAAGATGTATGTTTGGCCAAGATAATGTCTTTTTTTGTATTGGGAGGCTAGTATACTTAGGTTATTCTTGTTTTTTTCCGAGGGATGTGATCTCCAGATTTTTTCGTAACGTCGCTTTTCCTGTCTGAGGGCTTTCAGATGGGGGGAAAACCAAGAGTTGATGTGTTTCCTAGGTTTACTCTTTGTGAGTTGCAGTGAGGCTATGACATCAAGAGATGAGAGCATGACTTTGTTGTAAATGTCTACCATCATAGCGGGATCCGTATGGTCTGGGATGGCGTTCAAGGTCGGAGCGATCAGTGGGATCAGATTTTCAGGGATAATGTTCTTTTTATTTCTCGTCTGGACAGCTGGGGCTATACTATCAATCTGCGTTGGTGTCGCCTCTAGTGTAAACGAGATCAAGTAATGATCTGTCCAAAGCTGTGGAAGTATAGAGGAGATTAGGACTGGGCAGTTGTGCACAGCTAGCCAGTCCAGAGTTCAACCTTTGGTATGAGTAGGCTCCGTGATCTTCTGGGAGAAACCCAGTTCCTCTAGGGTATTATTAATTGTTATAGCATTAGTGTCTGTGGGGTTGTTAAAACCCAGGTTAAGGTCTCCTAGTAAAATACTTTGTGAGGAGTTCTTGAGGTTATTGGATAGGATATTTGTAAGGTCTTCCTCAAATGACACTAGGGGGCCAGGTGGTCGGTAAATTAGGTTGATGGAGATGGATTGTGTGTTGGATATGGTTAGTTTAGCAGTTAAGGATTCGCAAGATCCTGCATCGGGAGGTGTCTCAATAGTCAGGGGGAATTTAGTTTTAGCTACAATGGCGAGACCTCCACCTCGAGAGGTGGTACGATCAAGTCTTAGTAGGGTATAGTCATCCGGAATGGCTAGCATAATTGCGGGGCCTGCTGTTGGGTGTAACCAGGATTCAGTAACAGCTAGGAAGTCCAGGTCTTCATTGTGGAGTAGCTCGGCAATGTCAGTTGCGTGGGCTACCATGGAGCGGGCATTTATCAGTGCTCCCTTGGTCCCAGGTTGTGCTGGTTTAGGCAGAGGTGTTGAAGATTTGTGCATACTTTTCAGGGCACGGGTTGGCTCGCGATAGTCTGCTGTTTAGTTGAAGAGGGTGCTGGGAGGAGCTGAGGGGGCTGGTGGTGGCCTTACTGTGAGCTATATTGTTTCGAGGGTCATAGAGCCTTGGGAGCCTTGCAGGTAGTTTGAGGTTCCTTTGGATGACAGTGCAGGGTGTGGTGATCATGTTGGTAGGTTTATGCAAGTTAGGTGGGGACTTGTGTGCAGGTAGATTGAGTGGCATGGTTGGGTACTGGACATTCATGGCATAGAGCAGTAGTCTTAGTGTCACAGTATAGAGCGTGTGGAGATACATTGTATTTGAGTGACTAGCAAACACGTATAGAGTAGCAGCTAGATTCGAATTATTGGCACACTAGCAGGATAGCATGTAAATGGGGTGACTAGCAAACACGTATAGAGTAGCAGCTAGAATCGAATTATTGGCACACTAGCAGGATAGCATGTAAATGGGGTGACTAGCAAACACGTACAGAGTAGCAGCTAGATTCGAATTATTGGCACACTGGCAGGATAGCATGTAAATGGGGTGACTAGCAAACACATTGAGAGTAGCAGCTAGATTCGAATTATTGGCACACTAGCAGGATAGCATGTAAATGGGGTGACTAGCAAACACATTTAGAGTAGCAGCTAGATTCGGATTATTGGCACACTAGCAGGATAGCATGTAAATGGGGTGACTAGCAAACACATTTAGAGTAGCAGCTAGATTCGGATTATTGGCACACTAGCAGGATAGCATGTAAATGGGGTGACTAGCAAACACATTTAGAGTAGCAGCTAGGTTCGGATTATTGGCACACTAGCAGGATAGCATGTAAATGGGGTGACTAGCAAACACATTGAGAGTAGCAGCTAAAATCAAGTGACATACTGACACGCTAACAAGGTAGCTCATATGTAGAATAGTCAGAGGGCAGATTGAGTTAGCGGCTAGGTAACTAGTAGTTCTAAGAGCGCCATTGTTTATCTAGAGCCAGGCGCTTACCTTGGCTCCAGTGGTAGTGTAGTTGCTATCCGGATTTGTAGAGAGATCAGACCGCTCTCTTGTGGCTCGCAGCGGACAGGTCCTTATAGCGGGGACCTTGGTGCAAGGGACCACAGCCGGCTCGTGCCTTTCGGCAGTGCGGGCTGCGTGATCAGAGGACGGGCAGCCAATCAAGCAGATGTCTGGAGTCGTTGGAAGTGGATTGCCTTGCCAGGTGTTGAAGAAGTGGGGAAAAAGGCCATAGTTTCGCGCCTCGCGGCTCCGATGCGGCACGACAGGCTAGGACAGGCATCAGCCTTGGATCCGTGTGCCTTAGAGATGTGGGCCGGCGTGGATTAAAATGGTTGAATATCTGAATAGGTAGGTGGTCATTTACTTCCAAATCACTGCAGGGGTGCATTTTATGATGTAGCTGCCTAGCAAGAGAACACTCGGCAGTCCTTAGTATCAGCTGGTCAGTTCAGAGAGTAGGAGCTTCTTGAGTAGTAGCTGCCTAGCAAGAGAGCACTCGGCAGTCATTAGTATCAGCTGGTGAGTTCAGAGAGTAGGAGCCTCTTGAGTAGCAGCTGCCTAGCAAGAGAACACTCGGCAGTCATTAGTATCAGCTCGTCAGTTACGAGCGTAGGTGCCTCTTGAGTAGCAGCTGCCTAGCAAGAGCACACTCAGCAGTCATTAGTATCCGCTGGTCAGTTAAGAGTTTAGGAGCCTCTTGAGTAGTAGCTGCCTAGCAAGAGAATACTCGGCAGTCATTAGTATCAGCTGGTCAGTACAAGCGTAGGAGCCTCTTGAGTAGCAGCTGCCTAGCAAGCGAACACTCTGTAGTCATTAGTACCGAGAACACTCGGCACTCATTAGTACCAGCTGGTCAGTTCAGAGAGTAGGAGCATCTTGAGTAGTAGCTGCCTAGCAAGAGAACACTCGGCAGTCATTAGTATCAGCTGGTCAGTTCAGAGAGTAGGAGCCTCTTGAGTAGTAGCTGCCTAGCAAGATAACACTCGACAGTCATTAGTATCAGCTGGTCAGTTAAGAGCGTAGGAGCCTCTTGAGTACTAGCTGCCTATCAAGAGAACACTTAGCAGTCATTACTACCAGCTGGTCAGTTCAGAGAGTAGGAGCCTTTTGAGTTGCAGCTGCCTTGCAAGAGAACACTCAGCAGTCATTAATATCAGCTGGTTAGTTCAGAGAGTAGAAGCCTCTTGAGAAGCAGCTGCCTAGCCAGAGAACACTCGGCAGTCATTAGTACCAGCTGGTCAGTTCAGAGAGTAGGAGCCTCTTTAGTAGCTGACTAGCAAGAGAACACTCGGCAGTCATTAGTATCAGCTGGTTAGTTCAGAGAGTAGGAGCCTCTTGAGAAGCAGCTGCCTAGCAAGAGAACACTCGGCAGTAATTAGTACCTGCTGGTCAGTTAAGAGCGTAGGAGCCTCTTGAGTAGCAGCTGCCTAGCAAGAGAACACTCAGCAGTAATTAGTGCCAGCTGGTCAGTTAAGAGAGTAGGAGCCTCTTGAGAAGCAGCTGAGTAGCAAGAGAACACTCAGCAGCCATTATCATCAGCTGGTGATTTCAGAGAGTAGGAGCCTCTTGAGTAGTAGCTGCCTAGCAAGAGAACACTCGGCAGTCATTAGTACCAGCTCGTCAGTTACGAGCGTAGGAGCCTCTTGAGTAGCAGCTGCTTTGCAAGAGAACACTCGGCAGTCATTAGTATCAGCTGGTCAGGTAAGAGCTTAGGAGCCTCCTGAGTAGCAGCTGCCTAGCAAGAGAACACTCGGCAGTCATTAGTACAAGTTGGTCAGTTCAGAGAGTAGGAGCCTCTTGAGTAGCAGCTGCTTAGCAAGAGAACACTCGGCAGTCATTAGTACCAGCTCATCAGTTACGAGCGTAGGAGCCTCTTGAGTAGCAGCTGCCTTGCAAGAGAACACTCGGCAGTCATTAGTATCAACTGGTCAGGTAAGAGCTTAGGAGCCTCCTGAGTAGCAGCTGCCTAGCAAGAGAACACTCGGCAGTCATTAGTACCAGCTCGTCAGTTACGAGCGTAGGAGCCTCTTGAGTAGCAGCTGCCTTGCAAGAGAACACTCGGCAGTCATTAGTATCAGCTGGTCAGGTAAGAGCTTAGGAGCCTCCTGAGTAGCAGCTGCCTAGCAAGAGAACACTCGGCAGTCATTAGTACAAGCTGGTCAGTTCAGAGAGTAGGAGCCTCTTGAGTAGCAGCTGCTTAGCAAGAGAACACTCGGCAGTCATTAGTATCAGCTGGTCAGGTAAGAGCTTAGGAGCCTCCTGAGTAGCAGCTGCCTAGCAAGAGAACACTCGGCAGTCATTAGTACAAGCTGGTCAGTTCAGAGAGTAGGAGCCTCTTGAGTAGCAGCTGCTTAGCAAGAGAACACTCGGCAGTCATTAGTGTCAGCTCATCAGTTACGAGCGTAGGAGCCTCTTGAGTAGCAGCTGCCTAGCAAGAGAACACTCAGCAGTCATTAGTATCAGCTGGTTAGTTCAGAGAGTAGGAGCCTCTTGAGAAGCAGCTGCCTACCAAGAGAACACTCGGCAGTCATTAGTGTCAGCTCATCAGTTACGAGCGTAGGAGCCTCTTGAGTAGCAGCTGCCTAGCAAGAGAACATTCGGCAGTCATTAGTATTAGCTCGTCAGTTACGAGCGTAGCAGCCTCTTGAGTAGTAGCTGCCTAGCAAGAGAACACTCGGCAGTCATTAGTGTCAGCTCATCAGTTACGAGCGTAGGAGCCTCTTGAGTAGCAGCTGCCTAGCAAGAGAACATTCGGCAGTCATTAGTATTAGCTCGTCAGTTACGAGCGTAGGAGCCTCTTGAGTAGTAGCTGCCTAGCAAGAGAACACTCAGCAGTCATTAGTATCAGCTGGTTAGTTCAGAGAGTAGGAGCCTCTTGAGAAGCAGCTGCCTAGCCAGAGAACACTCGGTAGTCATTAGTATCATCTGGTGATTTCAGAGAGTAGGAGCCTCTTGAGTAGCAGCTGCCTACCAAGAGAACACTCGGCAGTCATTAGTACCAGCAGGTCAGTTACAAGAGTAGGAACCTCTTGAGTTGCAGCTGCCTAGCAAGAGAACACTCGGCAGTCATTCGTACCAGCTGGTCAGTTCAGAGAGTAGGAGCCTCTTTAGTAGTTGCCTAGCAAGAGAACACTCAGCAGTCATTAGTATCAGCTGGTCCGTTCAGAGAGTAGGAGCCTCTTGAGTAGCAGCTAGATTCGAATTATTGGCACACTAGCAGGATAGCATGTAAATGGGGTGACTAGCAAACACGTATAGAGTAGCAGCTAGAATCGAATTATTGGCACACTAGCAGGATAGCATGTAAATGGGGTGACTAGCAAACACATTTAGAGTAGCAGCTAGATTCGGATTATTGGCACACTAGCAGGATAGCATGTAAATGGGGTGACTAGCAAACACATTGAGAGTAGCAGCTAAAATCAAGTGACATACTGACACGCTAACAAGGTAGCTCATATGTAGAATAGTCAGAGGGCAGATTGAGTTAGCGGCTAGGTAACTAGTAGTTCTAAGAGCGCCATTGTTTATCTAGAGCCAGGCGCTTACCTTGGCTCCAGTGGTAGTGTAGTTGCTATCCGGATTTGTAGAGAGATCAGACCGCTCTCTCGTGGCTCGCAGCGGACAGGTCCTTATAGCGGGGACCTTGGTGCAAGGGACCACAGCCGGCTCGTGCCTTTCGGCAGTGCGGGCTGCGTGATCAGAGGACGGGCAGCCAATCAAGCGGATGTCTGGAGTCGTTGGAAGTGGATTGCCTTGCCAGGTGTTGAAGAAGTGGGGAAAAAGGGCATAGTTTCGCGCCTCGCGGCTCAGATGCGGCACGACAGGCTAGGACAGGCATCAGCCTTGGATCCGTGTGCCTTAGAGATGTGGGCCGGCGTGGATTAAAATGGTTGAATATCTGAATAGGTAGGTGGTCATTTACTTCCAAATCACTGCAGGGGTGCATTTTATGATGTAGCTGCCTAGCAAGAGAACACTCGGCAGTCCTTAGTATCAGCTGGTCAGTTCAGAGAGTAGGAGCTTCTTGAGTAGTAGCTGCCTAGCAAGAGAGCACTCGGCAGTCATTAGTATCAGCTGGTGAGTTCAGAGAGTAGGAGCCTCTTGAGTAGCAGCTGCCTAGCAAGAGAACACTCGGCAGTCATTAGTATCAGCTCGTCAGTTACGAGCGTAGGTGCCTCTTGAGTAGCAGCTGCCTAGCAAGAGCACACTCAGCAGTCATTAGTATCCGCTGGTCAGTTAAGAGTTTAGGAGCCTCTTGAGAAGCAGCTGCCTACTAAGAGAACACTCGGCAGTCATTAGTGTCAGCTCATCAGTTACGAGCGTAGGTGCCTCTTGAGTAGCAGCTGCCTAGCAAGAGAACACTCAGCAGTCATTAGTATCAGCTGGTTAGTTCAGAGAGTAGGAGCCTCTTGAGAAGCAGCTGCCTAGCCAGAGAACACTCGGCAGTCATTAGTATCAGCTGGTGATTTCAGAGAGTAGGAGCCTCTTCAGTAGCAGCTGCCTACCAAGAGAACACTCGGCAGTCATTAGTACCAGCAGGTCAGTTACAAGAGTAGGAACCTCTTGAGTTGCAGCTGCCTTGCAAGAGAACACTCGGCAGTCATTAGTACCAGCAGGTCAGTTACAAGAGTAGGAACCTCTTGAGTTGCAGCTGCCTAGCAAGAGAACACTCGGCAGTCATTCGTACCAGCTGGTCAGTTCAGAGAGTAGGAGCCTCTTTAGTAGTTGCCTAGCAAGAGAACACTCGGCAGTCATTAGTATCAGCTGGTCCGTTCAGAGAGTAGGAGCCTCTTGAGTATTATGCAATACCTTGCACTGGAGTCATTTCTCTCAAATTGAAGGGGCAGTACCTCTCCACCGCTGGAAGCAGGAACCCCAGGATAGAGGATGATTCTATGATGGTCCCTGGGATATTCCCACCCAATACACCCCATTGGTTCAGCCTTAAAAATAAACCTCACTAGAGATGGCCACCCTGTAAGGCCATCAGATCTTCTCTTCCATTTCTATGGTCTGGTCTGTGGGATATTGCACAGGGAAACGGTGAGGTGGCGACTGCCCAGGTAAGTGGGGCAGGGCGTTTGTGGCATGGCAGGGGCAGCGAAAGAGTGCTGAACTTGGGCAGCTCACATTCTTACATTCAGAATGGGTTTGGTGCCACACGATTGGCTGCTGCAACCCTTCCCCACCAGACTGCCAATAAGAAAAGAAACAGAAAAGGGATTTCTCATTTAGGAGCAAAACTGCTGCTTCAACAGTGACTGCACACAGCCAGCAAAATCACCTGCCTCCACCATGGGGAAGGCCGCAGAAAAACATGCTTCTATGCGATCATTTTGTTTTTTGTAGGTTGTCCGACAGAAAGACAGATTTTGTTCCCGCCGATTTTGAGCAGCCTACAAAAAGCGAAAACCCACATTGCCTCACCTCCACACACCCACCCTCCCCCAATGAGATTTGTTCAAAATCAGGGTATTTCACCCCCCTAACCCCTTCACCCAAACTCCCCTCCCTCAGCATCCCCCACACTCCCCAGAAATAAACAGCACACACGCAACACACACACACACTTACCCGTTCTGCATCGCGCCCGCTTCCGGGTCCTGGTGTGCCTGTCAGTCCCTGGGCACACTCGTGTGCGACGCAGGGGCTGACAGTTCAATTTAGAAAGACTGCTCTGTGCGGTCACAGAGCAGTCTTTCGAGATCTTTTATTTTTTTTTTAGAAAAAAAAGGTCTATTGACCCAATACCACAAAACATAGCCTGCTGAGGGAAAGCAGCACTGTGCGGAGAAGCAAGAGTGGGGTGAAAAGCAGGAGAAGAGGAAACATAAGAGTGAAAGACAAGGGGAAACTAAGGGGGACACAAAAATAGACATACTGTGGTATGAGAAGGTGTGCTACAGAATTGACAGGAAAACAACTTAAAGTAGGCTAAGTGCTCCATCCAAGGTTAACAGGTGACTCCATCCACCAGTCCTGAGCTTCGATTTCTCCGTTAATTGCATTCTGGGAGCAGTAGTCTATGCTCATCTCAAATGAATAAAATGGAGTATAGTTAAACTAAAGAGAAAACACCAGACCTGGCACAGGAGATGCTCCTAGTGACAGAGAGGCTTCAGAACATTTTAGCTGTCTCCTGGAGCGCTGGTGGCCCGGAGCAGTTACAGATGCAAAGAACACAGAGTAAATAACACAAGGGATAGAAAACCTAACATATGGATGGAAAGGACACAAAAGTAAAAATAATTCAACGTGTAGAATTTGGGGGTACTAGTTAGTGGTACTTTGTAGCACTCTTGACACTTTGCGTTACTCGTTTTAGGAATGTTCTAGTAGTTGTTGATATTTTGTTGTACTTTGCATTACTCATTTGTAGTACATTCTGGGAATTTTGTTGAATATTTTGAGGTACTACAGGTCAGGCTTTGGAGATTTGAGGTATTAGTCTGTGGAGATTTGTGGGATATTGCAAGGTAGTTTGTCCAAATCAGTAGTACATTGTGGTAATTAGGATAGATTATTTCATAGTTTGTGGAAAACACTAGAGCAGAGTTTGTCAAACAGGCAGTTTCCTGCTTGTTTGTTGTAGCTTTAGTAAAATGTAAGATTGTTCTGTATATGTGTGGTCCTATCAGTGTATTGAAGTTTGCAGTTAGTACTTACTCTGTGGTAATAAGAAGGGCTGTTTGTAATGGCAAGTTTAAGTTGGTAATACCACAGGGGCTGCCTGCAGCTCTGGTCCAGCATTGTGTGGTACTCATGTCCTATTAGGGCTGTTTGTAATGGCATGTGTAAATTGGTAATACCACAGGGGCTGACTGCAGCTCCGATCCAGCATTGTGTGGTACTCAGGTCCTAGTAGGGCTGTTTGTAATGGCAAGTGTAAGTTGGAAATACCACAGGGGCTGCCTGCAGCTCTGGTCCAGCATTGTGTGGTACTCAGTCAGGTCCTAGCAGGGCTGTTTGTAATGGCAAGTGTAGGTTAGTAATACCACAGGGGCTGTCTGCAGTTCTGGTCCAGCATTGTGTGGTACTCAGGTCCTAGTATGGCTGTTTGTAATGGCAAGTGTACGTTGGTAATACCACAGGGGCTGCCTGCAGCTCTGGTCCAGCATTGTGTGGTACTCAGGTCCTAGTAGGGCCGTTTGTAATGGCATGTGTAAGTTGGTAATATCACAGGGGCTGCCTGCAGCTCTGGTTCAGCAGTGTGTGGTACTCAGTTAGGTCCTAACAGGGCTGTTTGTAATGGCAAGTGTAAGTTGGTAATACCACAGGGGCTGCCTGCAGCTCTGGTCCAGCATTTTGTGGTACTCAGTCAGGGGCTGCCTGCAGCTCTGGTTCAGCATTGTGTGGTACTCAGTCAGGTCCCAGCAGGGCTGTTTGTAATGGCAAGTGTAAGTTAGTAATACCACAGGGGATGCCTGCAGCTTTGGTCAGCATTGTGTGGTACTCAGTCAGGTTCTAGCAGGGCTGTTTGTAATGGCATGTGTAACTTAGTAATACCACAGGGGCTGCCTGCAGCTCTGGTTCAGCATTGTGTGGTACTCAGTCAGGTGCTAGTAGGGCTGGTTGTAATGGCATGCGTAAGTTAGTAATACCACAGGGGCTGCCTGCAGCTCTGGTTCAGCATTGTGTGGTACTCAGTCAGGTCTAGTAGGGCTGTTTGTTATGGCAAGTGTAAGTTGGTAATACCACAGGGGCTGCCTGTAGCTCTGGTTCAGCATTGTGTTGTATTCAGTCAGGTCCTATCAGTTTATTGAAGTTTGCCGTTAGTACCATGTGGTAATTAGTAGGGCTGTTTGTAATCGCATGTGTAAGTTAGTAATACCACAGGGGCTACCTGCAGCTCTGGTTCAGCATTGATTGATCATAACCATTTGTTCACATGGTCAGCACTAGAATAAAGCCCAGGTGCAGGCAACAATTGCACTAGAAAATGACCTCCCAAATAAAGGAGCCCATTGAAAGGAATGACTGGCAGAAGATCACTTGAAGGTAGAGAACAGACAGCACTTACTTAATAAGACCCCAGAATCACCAGAGCAGGCTACATGCACATGGACTATTGGTTGCTTCCTGTGCAACACACACATTCAGCACAGAGGAAGAAGAGGCGTGCAAGACATTACAAAGCTACCGGACACGGAACCAGGAGAGCTGCAGCCAGAGGCTTGCCAGGCAGTGAGCAGCATAGCCAGCAGAGGAGGGGTACCTGGGCTGCAGCCACACAGGCTTGCCGGGCACTGAGCAGCATAGCCAGCAGCGGAGGGGTACCTCGGCTGCAGCCACACAGGCTTGCCAGGCAGTGAGCAGCGTAGCCAGCAGCGCCAGCAGAGGAGGGGTACCTGGTCTGCAGCCACACAGGCTTGCCAGGCAGTGAGCAACATCGCCAGCAGAGGAGGGGTACCTGGGCTGCAGCCACACAGGCTTGCCAGGCAGTGAGCAGCATAGCCAGCTGAGGACGGGTACCTGGGTTGCAGCCACACAGGCTTGCCAGGCACTGAGCAGCATAGCCAGCAGAGGAGGGGTACCTGGGCTGCAGCCAGAGGCTTGTCAGGAAGTGAGCAGCATAGCCAGCAGAGGAGGGGTACCTGGGCTGCAGCCACACAGGCTTGCCAGGCAGTGAGCAGCATCGCCAGCATCGGAGGGGTACCTGGGCTGCAGCCACACAGGCTTGCCAGTCAGTGAGCAGCATCGCCAGCAGCGGAGGGGTACCTGGGCTGCAGCCACACAGGCTTGCCAGGCAGTGAGCAGCATAGCCAGCAGAGGAGGGGTCCCTGGGCTGAAGACACACAAGCTTGCCAGACAGTGAGCAGCATAGCCAGCAGCGGAGGGGTACCTGGGCTGCAGCCATACAGGCTTGCCAGGCAGTGAGCAGCATAGCCAGCAGAGGAGGGGTACCTGGGCTGCAGCCACACAGGCTTGCCAGGCAGTGTGCAGCATAGCCAGCAGAGGAGGGGTACCTGGGCTGCAGCCACCCAGGCTTGCCAGGCAGTGAGCAGCATCGCCAGCAGAGGAGGGGTACCTGGGCTGCAGCCACACAGGCTTGCCAGGCAGTGAGCAGCATAGCCAGAAGCGGAGGGGTACCTGGGCTGCAGCCACACAGGCTTGCCAGTCAGTGAGCAGCATCGCCAGCAGCGGAGGGGTACCTGGGCTGCAGCCACACAGGCTTGCCAGGCAGTGAGCAGCATAGCCAGCAGAGGAGGGGTCCCTGGGCTGAAGACACACAAGCTTGCCAGACAGTGAGCAGCATAGCCAGCAGAGGAGGGGTACCTGGGCTGCAGCCACACAGGCTTGCCAGGCAGTGTGCAGCATAGCCAGCAGAGGAGGGGTACCTGGGCTGCAGCCACCCAGGCTTGCCAGGCAGTGAGCAGCATCGCCAGCAGAGGAGGGGTACCTGGGCTGCAGCCACACAGGCTTGCCAGGCAGTGAGCAGCATAGCCAGAAGCGGAGGGGTACCTGGGCTGCAGCCACACAGGCTTGCCAGGCAGTGAGCAGCATAGCCAGCAGAGGAGGGGTACCTGGGCTGCAGCCACACAGGCTTGCCAGGCAGTGAGCAGCATCGCCAGCAGAGGAGGGGTACCTGGGCTGCAGCCACACAGGCTTGCCAGGCAGTGAACAGCGTAGCCAGCAGAGGAGGGGTACCTGGGCTGCAGCCACACAGGCTTGCCAGGCAGTGAGCAGCGTAGCCAGCATCGGAGGGGTACCTGGGCTGCAGCCACACAGGCTTGCCAGGCAGTGTGCAGCATAGCCAGCAGAGGAGGGGTACCTGGGCTGCAGCCACCCAGGCTTGCCAGGCAGTGAGCAGCATCGCCAGCAGAGGAGGGGTACCTGGGCTGCAGCCACACAGGCTTGCCAGGCAGTGAGCAGCATAGCCAGAAGCGGAGGGGTACCTGGGCTGCAGCCACACAGGCTTGCCAGGCAGTGAGCAGCATAGCCAGCAGAGGAGGGGTACCTGGGCTGCAGCCACACAGGCTTGCCAGGCAGTGAGCAGCATCGCCAGCAGAGGAGGGGTACCTGGGCTGCAGCCACACAGGCTTGCCAGGCAGTGAGCAGCGTAGCCAGCAGAGGAGGGGTACCTGGGCTGCAGCCACACAGGCTTGCCAGGCAGTGAGCAGTGAGCAGCGTAGCCAGCAGAGGTGGGGTACCTGCTCATGAAAACAGCTGCGGGGCACCTCTGAAGCATTCTGCACCGGGAGTCTTAGGGGCTCCCATGGAGCACAGCACACAGAATTGCACACCCTGAGAGGTTTTGGGGAGGAAATAATGAATTAGTCAGGTTAAGAAGCGACTCCCCCAGGGTCAAAGTTTACCACCTTGAGCACAAGAACTATCTTAATCTGCCGTGTTTCACTCCTAAGAATGGATGTCGAGCACTTCTGTTGCCTAGTCCTGGGTAAGTGCCGCCACGTGGGGTAAAGGGTTGACGTATAGTCTATCTGGTACGCACCTGTGGATGTATTGCCACCGGTCTCTGCGTCCTGGCGACGCACAGAGTCGGATACTCCGTCTTCTTGAACGATGAATGTGGCAATCTCTGCAGCATCCTCATGTTCTACAAGAGAAGAGCAGGAACTCTGCTTATAAACACATCTCCAGGCATGGCAACACATCACAGTACACGCACAATACCAGGGTGTCCCTGTTCCTCGTATAAGTGCCTAACTTATGGGAAAAGACCCAAGACGTGGAAAATCTCAGACACTGAAACAAACGACCTGATCTTCGGTAAAGCAATTCTTGTGAATGTTCAGATACCTTTAGTTAGAAACATTCAGTTATCTGCAAAATTAACTATTTTATCAAGTGTGACATGTCCAAAACAAAATTGTCAATTGTATTCTTGTAAACAATTAACTAGATGGGAAACCAGTTCAATAGCTGCCAGACCTACAAGATTAAGCACGGTTCAAGTATGCCCGATTCCCAGACCACCAGCGATCTGCAACATTTCATACAGAAAGGTCTAGCTCACACTCACACACACGCACTCACACGCACGCACGCGCGCAGCGGGAAGGAGTGGCATACACTGCTGAAGCGCTGGCGGCCCCACACAACCACTAGCAGCCCCAGCAGTCTTTGAATAAAACCACACTGCTAGAAGTCATATCCTGGCAGCAGCACTGCCTTTTTCATGTGGGGGCTGGGGGGTGTACCTGTCCCTGGTGAGCAGCTGAGTTTAACTGAGCAGTGGCACGTGGCATCCTGATGACTGGGGGCTCTCGATTGTGACCCTCAGCTGCCGCAGGAGGGCACATTGCATGAGGACCTAGGCTGACATAAGAATCTGAGTGGGGAAGAACAGGCGAGGCATTCTCCCAACATGATATGGTTGTTTGAGCTGCGAATGGTACCTCACTGAGGCTGCGAATAAACCCTACCAGACCCTCTGCCGTGGAGCCCTTAGGCCTGCCCCCTGGGTCGGCGACGTGTGGCACCACAGTCAAGGATAAAGTTAGGAAAGCGGTGTTATGGAGAATTCTCAAAAATGTGCTAATTCCCTTCTCCTTAGAGACCCCCAGCAACTTTGCTGGATTCTGATAACTTGATTTTTTTTTCCTGGAGAGAGTGTGAGCCTTTTTTCCCACTCATGTATTTTGATGCGTTTTACTCGTGTGTTTTCTTTGGTTCTGGAGTCTAACCAACTCCATAGGCATCATCTTTTCCTTTGTGTAACACAGCACTCTTAGTGCAGTGACACAGGGAAACCTTTATTTTTATACTTTATTTAACCCAGGAGGGTTTTTAAAAGTTTTTGTTTTTGCGTTTCATTCCTTTCCGTTTGAATATTGTATACCTATGGTCGTTTTTCTATAGTTGACAGAATTGTGTCCAAAATATTTGCTGTGGCAGTGACCCAAGTAGTTCGTCCGCCTCCAATTAACCTCGCCCACCAAGTCTCTACATCGAAAGTGTGGGCTGCAGATAATATCTCCTTCAAGTAAGGACCTCTTATAGCCTCTACTTCTGGGCACCTTAACAATAGATGTTTGGTCGTTTCCACCATAGCCGGATCATTGCAAAATCTGCAAACGTTTGAACTCGCCAGGCCTCGTATCATCAACATTTCGTTCGTATGGAGTAAGTTGAGGCGGGCTCTTATAAAGATATTCCTCAGCTTGCGGTTTGGTTATCTTTTCACATACGCTTGTGATTCGTGTAGTTTGTGGAACGTCTGTGGCAGGTGCGAGGTTAACTTGTACGAAGCGGCCTGTTCCAAAGTAAGTATCCAGTCAAGCTCGTTTAATTTATTTTGGATTTTCATCGGGTTGTCCGTCAACTCCTTTTTGGAACATTGAATAGAGTCTAATTTTTCTTCTTGGTCTCTACCATTTGTTCAGGACAGCCAGGCGCTCTCCTGCTGCCTCTATGTTTATTGCTTCCAAAAGCTCAGGGCGATTTTCCAGCAGTAATTTTCTAAACAACATCAAACTGTTCCTTTCCACTATCGAGGCAAGTGAGAGTTGGCTCATTTCACGTCTGATCAAAACCAATGGAGTAGAATTTGGTAGATTCAGGACCTCTCTCCAGTATTGGCTTTCAAGTTTCGTCCAGATGGTGTGTGGCAACCCCGGCATTGCTTCAGCTCCGTAGACCAGTGTAGAAACTACCTTGGCCTTGTAGGAGTCCACAATTGGTATAAGGGAGAAGCGACCATATCTATCGCTTTAGCCTGCGATATTAAGTTCTTTATTTTTAGCAGCAGATGTTTTTGCATTGCAATCTCCCTTGGCGAGTTATCCACCACAATGCCCAGATATTTGAATTCTGTGACTGTGTCGATGTGTTCACCTTCCAAAGACCATGCATATGCGTCGCTTTTACTTCTGCCTTTCCCAAAGAACATGATTTTGGTCTTGGGCTTGTTTATTTCAAGACCATTTGCCTTGATGTAATCAGCACAGTTGTTAAGTTGTCTCTGCAGCCCTATTGCAGTTTGATCTGTGATGATGATGTCGTCCGCATACATAATTCTCGAGATTTTCATTTGGCCAATATGCGGAAGGAATGATCTGACCTTTGCTTCTGATTCTTTGTAGTCGCCGATGAAGCTCAGAAATAATGCCGGGGCCAACGGGCAGCCTTGCTTGACTCCCTGATTGGTTGGGATCTCCACCGAAAGTATGCCTTGGTAATCAAGCCTCACTTGTATCCTTGTGGCCGTATGTAGTGCTATGATTGGATGTAGAATAGACGCCGGGTACTTCCAGGACCTTAACTTTGCCCAGAGCCTCGCTCTGTTAACTTGGTCAAAGGCTTGTCTTAGGTCGATGAAAGCCATGTAGGTACAGGTGCCGCCCGCAAGGCTTTTGTATTTTAAGATGTTAACCGTTAGAATGTTAATTGTTGTTCCCACATTCTTTTTGAAGCCAAATTGAAGGGGATCTTCGCAGGGTGCGTCTTTAGCCCGCCTTTGGAAGTGTTGTAAAAGTAAGGAACCGTACACCTTGCCAATCACATTCAACAGGGCAATAGGCCGGAAATTTTTAGGATCGTCTCTCGCCCCTCTCTTGTAAATAGGTACAACAACTGCGGTGGTCCAAGATTCAGGTAGAACCCTCGCCACTGTCAATCTTCGGAAGACCGCACATATGAATTTAGCCCATGCCTCAGGATGTTCTTTTAGGTGCCTATTTGTCAGGCCGTCGGGCCCAGGGGCCCTGCAGTTTTTAAATTTTTTCAAAATGTACGTTATGTCTTCAAGGTCGTGAAGCTCCACCCAGGGTTCTGTACTTTGGACCTCTGTAGTTTCGGTGCCAACCTTTGGATCGAAGAAAAGGTTTGCGAAAAACTCTGTCCATTTAGCCTCTGCAATGCCGTTGATTAAGGCATCTGAATTGATCCGTTCCGTTGCATTTATCAGGGCCCAGAATGCTCTCGGGTTTTTGGTTGACACACTTCGCAACATGTCTTCCGAATCTTTTTGATACATGGCGAGACGATGGTCTCGCAGCCATGACTGGTAAGCTTTTAGCTCACTGATCCAAATTTGTTTGTTAGGGTCAGATCTGATTTTCACAAACCTTCTCTTGGCCTTCCTGAGTTGACGTCTTTTCTCGACCAAGATTTGGTCGTAAGTGTGGATTGATTTGTTCGTAGTTGTTCTATTCTTCAAACTCGGTTTCTTGAAGACGTTCAGGAGATCACTGTAGTAAAGAAGGATAGAGACATGCTCTTGAAGCTCTAACTTGGAGTAGGTATTTGTCAGAGAGATGATATTGTTTAGGCTCAATGCAAGTCGAGTTCCATTTGCATTTGTTACAAGCTTTGGGGCCGAGGCTATTTTTTCAGTTGAAATGGTTGGCAAGGACAGGCATAGAAGATTATGGTCGCTCGCCTTGGTTTTAACCACGTCAAAGGATGAAATGATAGACAGTAAGGCTGATGAGGCGTAGATGTAATCTATTGTTGACTCAGAACCACGACCTTCCCATGTTGGATACTGAACTGAGTTCCCGAATGTGGCGGCCACATTGAACAGGTCTTTAGATTTCATCAGTAATGACCAAGCTGCACCCCTTGCTTCAGCTTTGGTTCTCATCGGTTTCTTTTCACATACAGCATTCAAGTCGCCGCAAACATATAAATAGACTTCGGAGTGTACAATGTATGCTTTATCGATTTCTTGTTCGACCATATCTAGAAAATCCTTGTTTGAGATGGCTTCTTGGTTCCAGTACAAGTTTATGATTATTGCTGTTGTCGAGACAGATCTGTTATGTAATGCGTCCCAGTACTTCCATTTTACTTGTACTGAAATCATCAGGAAAGAAAGTGTCAGGATTCTAATCATTTTCATTCCCTTGCGCATTCTAACTGCAGTTATCAAGTCCGAGGAGGGTCGGCCTTTCGGTCCCTTTTTGGCTGTTGCAAAGGCTATTTCGAAACCATCTAAAATAGGTTTTGTGGTAAGCCATGTCTCTTGAAAACACATGATGTCAAAAGAGGCAAAGTTCACGTCACCCCGTACTGTAAGGTGCATAAACCCCCGAGTATTCCATGAGCAGAGTTTAGCTAGATTTGTAGTTGGGCCTCTTTTCAAGTCGTCGTTGCCAGAATTCTTAATGGCATTGGATTGCTATTTTTTTGGGGGCCTAGAGCTTTCGGGAGCCATGCCCACATCTTTTGCAAAGGATTTGATTTTTCCTTGTCTTCGTTGCCTTTTTGTGCCGATTGCACATTCTGTGTACACGTTCTTTTGGTCGGCAGTAATGGCCCAGCTGGTTTTCTGTCATATTTTGTCACTTCCACCTCATCACTTTCTTTGTTACTCATTGAAGGTTTGCCCTGTGGGTCTAGTTTCCTGGTATTTTCTTTATGAAATCTTCGCTTTGGCGAGTTTCTCGTTGATTCATTCGCCCATGCTTCTCGATATTCCGTATTACGGTTCTCTTGGAAATGTTTTTGTCTCCTAGCCTCAGGGGATCTGTCGTTTGAGGAGTTATACCCTTTCCTCGTTGAGCGGTTATTTGGACTGGGTTAGTTGGGTCTTCCCATTTAGCTCTTCTCTCGTCACCAAATTCACTTATGTCGTAGCCCATTTTTAGGAAGTGTTTCAAGGAGTCGCGCAGCCTCTGTTTGACAGATTTTGAGGAAATAAATAGATAGGCAGTTGCTCGGCGGCCTTCATGAATCGGCTCCACTATTTGCAAATCTCTCGATTCCACTGGTCTTAGTTTCGGTATGCTGTGTAGCAACTCCATCACAGTTCTTCTATTCAGGATTACATAGTCATGGCAGATGCCAATTTGTTCAATTTTGAAAGCAGGCGGATCTCTAGATCGCTTTTTAAGTGGTACCCATCGTCCTTTATCTTCTCTTTCTTGTTTTTTTCATTTCTATTCGCTGCGCGATCTTCTCGCCGTAGGTGGTTCTTGTATCTGTCTTGGTACTGAGCCTCATTTCCGGATGTAGATGAGGGATATTTCTCTCCCCGCCGATTTTCTAGATCACTAGCCTTTGTAGAGTGTGGTTTTTGTGGTCCTTGGCTCGGGGTCTTACATCCATTCTCGTCCTGTTTAGCAGGACTCCGGTTAACAGAGTGAGTAATCTTCTTACAGCGATCCTTCAATGGTAGAGATGGGTGTTTACCTCCTACGTCTTTTGATCCTTGCTCCGATCGGGATTCCGCTTTGTGGTCACCTTTTATCCTTTTTTCCATTGATGTCTCGATAAGTTCTAGGGAAGGAGGTTCACAAGATTGATTCAAGTTTTCAAGGACTTCTTCCATCAGAAGATCTTCTGTAGATTTTGAGGTATTTAAGACTTTGGAAGCCTCCATTTGATTCATGCCAGTTGGGGTCAAAGCAGCCTCTGGGATTGTTGGAGTTGAGCAATTTGAATTTGCATTTGGGCACGCTCCATCACCATAATTCTTTCTCCTATCTTTGAAGCTCTTTTCCTGAACTGGTAGGCAGAATACAAGTTGCTTTCCCTTAGTTTCAACTGGTGTCATTGGCAGCTTGCGTTCTGCAAAAATGGAGAAGTCTTTATTGGTAACTGCTTCCGTAGTCTTCGTTTGTGAGTTCTTTGAATTATTCACTAATTTGTGGACTTTTTTTTCGGATGCAATGTTTTGAGCCTTCTTTGGTCCGTGTCCACTGGCGGCATCATCTTTCTTTAATAGATTGTGTCGCAGGTGTATACTTGTAGGCTTTGACCTTTTGGTTGGCAGTTGGACTGGTGAAGTTTGCTCGATTATGAGCAAATACGCCTCCTCCGTCGACTTTGGGGGGGATTGAATTTTTTTTTGGACGTTAAGCACGGTTTGAGACCCCTTTTCGATGCTTGCCGATATAGAGGTCTTTTTCGTTCCTTCTGGCGCTATCGGCCAAGGTCGCAGTGTACAAGCCTTATTTTTTTCATGGTCCACCGCAGTGACATACCCTTCCAAATATGCAAGCTTTGCATGCATTATTGCCAGTAGAGAGCTATTGTCCTTTAATGATTCATTTATGGCCTCATAAAGCTTGGTAAAGGGGTCCATTGCGACCGCCACCGCTGCCATAAGCATCACCATATCCGGTCTTTTTTCTTGTGATTTCTCGGGCGAATGGTCATGTCCGAAAATTCTTCCTTTGTCCCTGCTTGGCGTAGTTGTTGCAGATAAGTTTAAGTCATTTGCCATTTGGTTTGCATCTTCGACTGAAGGGAACCAGTCCTCTGGTTCCCCATTCTCCATAAGATATTTGGGTCTTGCTTCATCATTATAATCAATGTTTTGTATTTTGTCAGTGACAGGTTTTGCGGTTTCCAGGCTGGCCATACCAGACTTAATCTCCACTGTAGTTTCAGCGTGGTTTTCGTTTTTTTATAGCACGGTCCTTCATCAGGTTGTATGTCCGGTGATTTTGTTGACTGACAGCCGTTTGGGTGGCCCGTGTTGCCCATGGTCTCGTTGGCTTTTGATGTAACTGTGTCTGCTGATCCTGCTGTGGTGGGCATACTAGGTGGGAGCGGATGGATTTCCACCGCCACCCTTGCCGGTTTGCCTGCCAGTTGGTCGTGTAAGCAGGGAACTTTCTGCAAAAGTTCACCCTGTGCGTTTTCCGTCGTTGTCTCGCACCGATCATCCACCAGGGGGCCCTCCAGGACGGCCGCTACAGGCGAGACTACACCGTGATCCGTGACCTTCTCCGTGGGTTCCTGTTCCGGGAGCCCCACCCGCGGGAGCTCCACTAGGTCTGCCGGCGCCTTAACCCACGGCTTCTCCCGATCAGCGGCTTGCTCCCCCGGACTGGCTCCTCCCATCACCGCCGAGCTCGACGCCGTCCGTCTTCCGACAGGCGGCGGGGCGTTCGCGGCTGACAGGACAAGGCCTAGTCCGTAGGAGACGCCGCCCGGGGTCTCCAGCAGAGCCGCATATCGCCCAGGTGAATTTGAGGTTGTTTGGTCCCGATTTTGGCGTCCGGGGAAGATGTCAGCTCCCCGCAACTCTTCGTCGTTAGTGCACAGATCAGTGTGCTGGGTTCCCAGTACTGGGAGTGTATTTTTTGCCGTCGCCTCCTCTTTTGACCAAGTTGTTTTCGGACAGAAGCTTCTGCTACTCCCAGGCGTCGATATTGTGGATACTTGACTCAGAACAGGACTCTGTGTCGTTGCTGTAGCAGTCGGTTTGGTCTGCTTTGAATATAACAGACTTTTCTCTGAGCTTGAAGGCAGTTTTCGGCCCACTTCGGCTCGTGTACGGGACCGTGAACTCCTTTGCTGAGAGTCTTTATCACATAAAGTCATGGTTAGCGAAAAAGGCAGAGTAGCGTCCCCGGCGTCCATGGCTGCCATAGACTGCCTGAGACTGCTACTCTGCCGCTACTCCGCGGCCGCTCCACGGTGTCAGGGAGCTTTTGAATGGTGGTCAGGTGGTCAGGAACAAACACAGTAAACAGACTGAAGAAAAGAGTAGCCTGCAGTCACTGCCTGAGACTGCTACTCTGCCGCTACTCCACGGCCGCTCCGCGGTGTCAGGGAGCTTTTGAATGGTGATCAGGTGGTCAGGAACAAACACAGTAAACAGACTGAAGAAAAGAGTAGCCTGCAGTCACTGCCTGAGACTGCTACTCTGCGGCTACTCCGCGGCCGCTGAGCGGTGTCAGGGAGCTTTTGAATGGTGGTCAGGTGGTCAGGAACAAACGCAGTAAACAGACTGAAGAAAAGAGTAGCCTGCAGTCACTGCCTGAGACTGCTACTCTGCCGCTACTCCGCCGTTAGGCTTTAGGCTGTCCTTAGGTTTAAATACCTTCTCTGGGATAAACTATTGTTTCCCAGAGAAAGTAAAGTGAAATTGACTTTACTAGTCTTTTCAAATTCCTAGACCCAGCACACACTATCTCACAATAGAGTGCTGGAGGGGTTACTCAGTATCTCCTGTGTCTAGATACTCATTTCGCAGTCAACCCTTTCCTCTCAGAATGGCTGGTGGTAGTGGTTTTACAACAAACTACCATGATTTTTCCCTACTGCAAACCATTTGTAGCTCCGATAGCGTTAAATCGCGGGAGCCATGTTTTTCAAGATGGCGTCTGAGCACCCTTTGTTTAAACAGGTCCCGGTCTTCTTTTTTCGCCATTTCTTTTTGGAAAGATCCTTCTAGTGTTTGTGTCTGTGCGCCATACCAGGTTTGGTCCCTTTGTTCGTTCACCTTTGGCGGGCTTCAGGAGTGAAGACCGCCTATGGC
Source organism: Ambystoma mexicanum (assembly GCF_040938575.1). Lineage (NCBI taxonomy): Eukaryota > Metazoa > Chordata > Amphibia > Caudata > Ambystomatidae > Ambystoma > Ambystoma mexicanum. Next base: position 12,344,667 of record NC_090925.1, on the reverse strand, counting down.
GCTCAAGTCTCTGGGGTGGGCAGGAAGTGAGGGTGCTGCCCGAAACTCCCTGTGCTTAGTCTCTTAGGAAACCCAAATGCACTCTGCGTGATTGGGTGGCTGACTGTCCAGCAAGGACAGACACCCTACTGGGTGAGTGTCAGCTAAGCTGGAATGAAAGGGAGAAAACTGTTTAAAAGGCGAGTATCTGGGACTGGAAAGCAGAGTCGACCACTGGAACGAAAGAACCGAAGACGAGTTTGAAGACGACGGCTGCTGCAACTCCATGACCGTTGGTTTGGCCGTTGAAGCCCTGCAGCAGGTCCAAATAGCCAAGTTCACCTCGACAGAGAAGCCCCTGCAAGGGCGACTTCTCCCTTTGAATTGGTGGGACCAATCAACTCAACAGTAAGCCACCTGGATACCAATCTCAGAGCTGGTTGCATTTTCCTCAGAGTGCTGCAGGAAACCGTATAGCCAGGGAGAGAGACACCAGTTTGTGTGCTTGACTTACAGCTACCGGAATTGAAGTTTTGCCAAGCTTTTTAACTGTTCAAGTGCAGTGCAGGAGTTGAGTGGAGGTGCAAGACTCTCAGATCTCCCTTATGGACGTCATGGGCACCACAGGAGAGTACAGATCTTCCGCTGACGGAAAAATTGATGGCCTCTCAGTGGAAGTGTCCTTTTTATGGCATGGTTTATGGAAACTTGCTTCCAGGGTGGGAGAGGCAGAACAGCACATTTTGGACTCTGAGCATGCGCTTAAATGCATAGAGAAGCAACTACTGGCATTTTCCCAGAAACGTACGCACCTGGAAAGCAGAGGAGAGGACAGAATCTTCGCACCCTTGGGGTGTCGGAAAAGGAGGAATGGCCCAGCATGGAGTACTTCTTGGAACAATAGCTTGCGGACTTGTTAGCTCCAGAAACTCCCCAAATGATTTTCTATAGAAAGAGGCCACAGGATCCTGATGGGTCGCCCCACTCCGGGTGCACCCCTCGCACAATAATCGAAGGACTCTTCAATTCCGGAGACCAGGACGCTCTGCTGCAAATGACCCTATTACTTACGGCGGCTACAAGTTAGGGTTCTTTCTGGATTATACCAGGGAGATTCAGAAGGCACGTCAATCATTTGACTATGTAAAGAAAAGGAGTTATGGCATGGTGTCAAGTACACCCTCTTCTTCCTTGCAGAGCTTAAGGTGTACCATGGAGGGACAGTTCACCGTTTCAATAATCCCAAGGAAGCATGGACCTGGCAGGAAACTCAGATCTTATCTGTACCTGGACTTCAGCCGCCAGGAGGGAAGCCAAGGCAGGAGCCAGATCGCCCCAGTACTGTTTGAGTTTCAGACCATGAACTTGCCGCCGGGATGGCATTGGTCCACATGTTTTCATCATGGGGTTATCGTTCGTAGGCAGCCCCTGGCTGGGGGCTGAGGCTGCACTGGCTGCTTCATTCGACAACCTGCACTTGGTTGATTCTGATTTTCCGTGTCAGTTTGGCACGGCATTAGGGTGACAGGTGCTTCAAGTTGGGGGGGAAGAGGGGGCACAGGGAAGTTTTCATTTTTGTAGTATTTGGTTTGTTTGCCTTGCTTGGGTATCGATGTGCAGGGGTGGGTTGAACACGGATGTCGGGATTGGCCTGTTGCATGGAGGGAGGGGGCAATTCTAGGTTTTGCCCGACTCTTGCTATAAATTCTTGTGGAGGATGGCTAATGGCTAATGAGGTAGTAGTTTACTTGTTGACATGGAATGTAAATGGGCTGTGCACCCCTGACGGAAACACATCTTGCCGTGAGAAACTAGAACCAACTATAAAACTGCCTTTCATGCGGATTTCTCACGGGGGGCACAGGGTACGATGATACTCCTATACAAGACAATCCCCTTCCAAACCACAGTTTCGATCTGATCCTAGGGGTAGGTTTGTTCGGGTGAAGGGTAAACTGTGGGGGGCAACCTGGGGCATAGTGGCTATCTACGTTCCTCCCCCACTTACATTTGCATTACTGAACGACCTCCAAGCGCTGATACTTCACAACCACGTTAACACATGGGTGTTAGGTGGTGACTTTAATGAGGTTATGGACCTGTGAGAAACCAGAAGGTGTCTCACCCACTAGTCCTCGGGGATCGGTCATCCAGGTGGCCAGGACACAGCCATCGCTTTTAGATCCAGTTCCTGGTGGTGGACCATTGTGGGAGGATCACCTGGGTGAGGGGTCTTCGGGGAGTGGGACACCTGATGGTTAGACGTGGTATCCCCCTCCCTGGAGCACCTTTACCCCATCCTACCCGGTAGGATATTTGGGAACTTTACCCCCCACCCCACTTTCCCTTTACAAACACTTTCACATGGACAGCCCGCTCTGGGAGATACTCACACCCAAGCATTGTACCCGACATGTCCCACTACCATGGTCAGGCAAGGCCACTCAAACCTGACTTCCATTAAGCTTCACTACACGGATAAAAGGCGGAGCATCAGAGCACACTCTGATCGAGGCAAAGCACACGAAGGAACAGCATTTTCCAGATGGCAGCTGAACGAGGGAAGAATGAAGGCAAACCAAGAAGGGTGCGCAAGGAGGAAGATACCCTTGACCTTTCCTACAAGAAACCATTACTTTCCAGAATCCTTCAGATTAAAAAGTGTAAGACCAGGAAACCAGACTGAAGAATCCTGCATTGTATGATGGAGATACCGGGTGCCTCCCTGCATGGCTGACTGAGTCGGGGAGGAGCAGCAGCCGCTGTCGTACCGTCCTTGGCTCCAGGATCAAAGCAGCGTCAGAGATTAACACAGACAGTGAGTTGGGGAGACCGATGCAAGACCAGTCCGTGTTGAAGTCAAGGTTCAAAGTGGCAACATTGTATAAAGAGCATAAGAACAAAGATTGGTAACACGTGTGATGAAAGAAGCAAGGAACGCTTAATTGCTGATGGATGTTTGAACTTTAACAGAGAAAGATACAATACCAGCGATAGAGTGGTCCGGCACCGCGAGTGTGCTCAATCGAAGGTCTCTGTGAGGTATCCTGCCTAGAAGTGGCAGAAGCAAACGTAAAAGATGAGAATAAGAAACAAAGTGAATCGAAGTGGTCCTGCAACGGTTTAAGCAAATTCCATTGCACAATCAAAAGTATATGATTTTTGATACAAAGAGGAAAGCTTAGAAAGTAAAATTACATGGTCCGAGCCTGAATGAGGGAGACCAATTGTGAACATTGTGCTTAAGGGGTCGGAGCCCGAAACGAGGGAGACAAATTGTGTACATTGTGTTAAAAGGGGGTTCAAGCCTGAGGGAGACCCATGGTGAACAGTGGACTTGAGAACTTGTGAATGTGAAAAACCTGATAAGAAAGGAATTTTGGTGCTTGTTTGTCACATCAGGTTCTCTGCAAAAAGAGACTTATTGGGAAAGAGACTTTGGCAGAAGGTCCTGATCCTATGCTTCGGTGTGGCAGAGAAGCCAGAGTGTGTGCGAGGTTTGAGCGTGCCACCTTGTCCCATGTTGAAGAGGTGGGGAAGGGAAGCCAACTGCTCAACTATCCTGACATATCATTTCTTGAACACTTTTCTTTTTGCATACATTGTTGTCTGTCTTCACTGTTTGATACTATGCTTTCCTTACAGATTTGGGACAGGTTAGAGCCCTTATTGGTAGTAGAAACCCGACCCTTCCCACTAAACTGTGTTCCTTTGCCACGGCAATGGGGCTGGTCAACGCATGGAGGATGTTGCACGCTTCAGAGCTTGGGTATTCATTCTTCTCCGGTGTGCATGCCTCTGTCACGGATCCACTAATTCCTTGTCCCCCTCAACATCACTCATAAACTGCGCTCTGCGACATTCCTGGCCAGAGGAATCTCGGATCATTCCACCCTCCTTAATGAGCTCAAAAGTGGACATGCAAAGCCCACTGCAATGTGGCTCCTTAAACCCACAAATACATGGAGGGATTTTTTCACAAGACTGAGTATTTCACTATAAATGAAGGGACAGTAGATAGTCCAGTCACCCTGTGTGAGGGCTTCAAAGTGGTACTCAGAGGAGAGGCACTCTCCCTGGTATCAGCGAAACAGAAGCAGCATGTACAACTGGCGGAGGAGGCGGAATTGGCATCCATTCAGGCAGAGGAGGAATTTTGCGTTTCTGGGTACTGGGCTTCGCAAGAAGCTTTCTCAACAGCACAAGAGTGGTTACGCAATGTGGCCCTGGACAACAGCAGATCAGCCCACTGGGTCATGCAGAGCTATATTCATGAAGCCGGGGACAAATTGGGGAAAAAACTGGATTGGTTGGTAAGACGTGACAAGGGGAACGGATATGTAACAGCGATCCAGGATGCAAAGGGCGGGACACTGACTGAGGATGTAGATATCACAGTGTCATTTACTGCTTATTTTGAAACACTGTACAGTCCCCTCGGGAGCTGTCCTTTGTGGAAGGATTGAGCGCCCTCGATTCTGCAGTTCTCCCCCGTCTTAATGCACAGTAGGCACTGGGGATGGAAGTAGACATTACTGAAGAAGAGATTGCTGCAGCGCTCTCGCAGCTGCAGTCAGGAAAAACTCTGGGTCCGAATAGCTCCCGGTAGAGGTGTGAAAGCAGCTGGGGGACACAGTTATCAGATCCATGCATCGCCTTTTTGAAATATGCAAGCGAGACAGATGCCTTCCCCCAGACCTGAGGAGAGACTGCATAGTGGTCCTTCCAAACTCAGGAAACCACCATAGCACTGTGCCTCCTATAGGCCGATATTACTGATTAATGGAGGAGCCAAGGTCTTGCGCGAGTTCTGCCCAACCGTATACTTGGGCTAATAGGCTCTGTAATTCACCCAGAGCTCTGGTTCTCTCTAGGCTGGACTATTGCAACAGCCTGTTTTTAAATCTGCCTGCTTCTACTCTCCGCCCTCTGCAACCTATCCAGAACAGGACTGCAAGAATTGTCCTTGGCCTCAAGCCCAGGGATCGTATCTCTCCAGGACTGAAATCTCTGCACTGGCTCCCAGTGGCTGTGAGGATTGAGTTCAAAACCCTCTGCATCACCCACAAGGCCGTCTGGGGCCTCAATACCTTCAACTCTCTCTTCCTAAATATCTTCCTTTTCGTGCTCTTCGCTCATCTGTCTCCAACTCCCTCAGAGTCAGTCGCTTCTCCAAGCAACGAGTTGGTGGGCAATCTCTTTCTTCGGCTGGGGTCTCCCTCTGGAACCGAAACTGCACTGGCTACCTGGACACTCTCTGATCTCAGGCCCAGGTCCCTCCCCCGCTAGCGTCACACACCTGCACTGCCCACCTGGCAACCCCCGCACTTGGGGACTGTTTCTGTATCCCTACAGTCCCCCTCCCAGCCCTTGACACCCGATATATGCACTTACCCTGCACTTGCCACATGCTGACCATTACTTACTATTGTTATCATCTTTCCCATGTACTGTACTGTCCTTGCCCCCCTTCCCACACACTTGCTCAATCTGAATGACACCTGGCCTAGTAGGATCGTAGTCCGTCCTCCCTTTGTTTCTCCTCCCTTGCCTCGTCGCGTCTTGAAACTCTTGTGTATAGGGGCGTTATAAATGCCATATCATATCATATCAGATCAATGCAGGTTCATGCCTTCTAGATCCAGACACATGAATCTCTGTGTCTATGTGCAGTTGGCCATAAACCAAAACTCTCCAGCAACGGATTCGCTGGCACTTTTAACTGTGGTTTTTGGGAAAGATTTTGATTCAGTCTGTTGGGCTTCTCTCTGGGAGATTATGGGGCATATGGGGATCGGGGAGAATGTCATGACTTGGATATGCCTGCTCTATAACTCCCCCAAAGCAACTGTGAGAGTCAATGGGACATCCTCCAGGGCATTTCTCATGGGGCGGGGGACGAGACAGGGCTGTTCCCTCTTGCCCCCACTGTTCACTTTGGCCATGGAGCCACTCGCGATCAAACTCAGGACAGAGCCGGACTGTGTGGGATTCAAATGGCCTGAGGGGGCAGAGGGGAGAAGGTCAAGCTTAATTCAGATTACCTTTTGATCTATATGAGCAACCCTGCAGTCTCCGGACACAAAGTAACTAGAATACCAGTGGAATATCAAAGGTTTAGTGGGCTCAAAGTAAACTGGAAAACATCTGTTCTTTTTCCACTATAGGGAGGGAATGGAGCAATACCACGGGATTGCCCTTTTGCAATATTGGTCTCTGGTTTTAAATATCTGGCCATTCATGCAAGTCCGTGCCCCTCAGATTTCCTCCGGCTTAACCTCCACCCTGGGGTCGACAAATGTGCTCTAGACCCTGTGCACTGGCAGGCTCTGTCACTGTCTCTGCTGGGCAAAGCGGCTCTTCAAAATGTTGACACTCCCTAAGTTTCCCTATGTGCCACAAACCGCTCTGTTCCTAAAATGTTTTTTGCCACAAATGAGGGTATCGTTCACAGGCTATTGTGGGGGATGGGGAAACAGCTGTGCATTGCTCCCAAAACTCTGCAGTGCTCTGCATGGGACGAGGGACTAGGCCTGTCCAACCTTCGGTGATACTAATGGGCCGCACAACTCGGGTAGTGAACGACTGGTTACATGAAGACCCAGGCTTCCTCACATTGCGATAGAAAGGGGATGGATGTGATGGATGCCAACCAAGCAAGTGTTATATGGGGGCGGGAAAAGAAACACAACCCTACCACTAATGCTACGGCACACCCGACAGGTATGGTCAGGCGCACACCAACACAAAGGCTGAGGATGTAGACTGACTCTTGGCCAACCCATCTGGAACAACACACACCTACCTGAGCTACTTAAAATTAGTCACTTCAAAAGATGGGAGGGACATGGGGTACAGGTTGTAGCTGATATGGTGCTGAGGTGGTGCGGGAGGGATGGCTCATCCCATTCGGGATGATGCAAGACATGCATGGTCTACCGGGGAGGGAGCAATACAGACACATGCAACTCACCCACGCCATGGGATCCGAGTTCCCCTCTCTGGAAGAAATTGAGAAAAGGAGTTGACTTCGGCTCAGGGATAGGTGTGCAGGATGTTGGGCAGCTGGATCCTGAGGAATGGGTAGATGCTGTTATGTTCCCACAGGAGGTTGGGATAGCTGCCAGCCTGTGACTTATACACTGTGTATATTACTTGCAGATGGCACTGGTTCACTGGGGTGCAGCAGAAAGCGATATCTTTTGAGATGTGGGAGAGCGGGGGGTACTTTCTTCCACATGTTATGCAAGTGAAAACAAATTCAAGTTTTCTGGGGGAAATGTATTCATAGGCTGACCTCATTGAGTGCCCGGCCATCTGAAACTCGGGATCTGGGGGGGGAAGCAGGGTTCACAAAGTCTGAGCAGGTGTTTTGGGCTGTAACACTAGGGCTGACAGAGAGGATCATTGCAGGAATGTGGGGCGCGGTGGAACACCCACGATTCAGTCGCTGGACTGGTGAGGTGGACAGGTGTATGTTCCTTGAGAGGCGAGTTTACAATGCTGGTGAGTGTCCCCAAAAATGTCAGAAGGTTTGGGGTTGGTGGGAGGGGTGAGGGTTTTTCAGCCTGTATTCTGTATGACAATGCACGGGAACCCATGGGTCTTCTCTCTGCTGGTATGTTATTGCTTTTGATGATATTCTTCTGATGATATCTAACCAAGCAACTGTTTTTCCGCTATTTTATTATTTTGAAATAATAAAAAGTTGTATAAATAAAGGAGTCTGATTTGAATGTTTCCCCCCCAAAGCAATGTAACAATTTCCATCTATGCAGCCAGGAGGATAGGTCAGGAGCAATGCGTTTGGCTTGGAACCAAGACAGAGCAGAGCAATGCAGGTTGACATCTCGGTCCCGCGCTGGTCTCCAGTTATTGGATGCAGCAATAAAGCAGCAGCCCCTGCAGCCCCTGCAGCCCCTCCCTTATGCAAAGTCTTGGGAGAGGAAGGATAACTTGTGGGTAGTTGTACAAGGTACAGTTATTAAATGCACTTAAATATCTGTGGCAATGCTGAACAACCCCATGGCCTTGGGGCTCAGGAGGGACACCCAATAGTGCAAACCTACAGTACAATGACATTTTAGAGAAAAGAGGAAAGGAAAGAAAAAAAGCAAAGGAATTCAGTCAGTAACTTTTGTGAGACCGGCGTAGTATCAAGAGAGACACAGACTCAAAGTTAACAGTTTCAAAAATCTTTATTTAATAAAGTTCTGGAGTTGGTGTAATACCTAATCGGTCCTAACCCTAAAGGGATTGTTACCTCAACTGATGTTTCTAAGGGCCGCTGATGTCTGAAAGTCCAAAACCAAAATCTGTCTGTGTCTACACCTATGCTTGTTCTCACTCTTTGACAAAATGTGATAGGAAGACTTGTAAAAAAAAAAAAAATAGTGGTTTAAGAAAAAGGAAATGTAAACCGCAGCTGGTTTCAGGAAGTTTTACCAATAGGTGTAGTTCTGCCAGTTCAAGAGAGCTCCATTCAAAAGGGTTACCCTTGGAACGTTCCACTTAGGGCTCATGCAGTAAGTCAACCAAGTTCACAATGTTGCTGGGCCTCTTGGGATTCCCTTTCCCAAGCTCGGACTCCTGGTTCCAGACATAAATACAAAGTTCTTGTCAGGCCTCTCAGGGTTCCCTTCCCCAAGTCTCGGCCTCCTCTCGTCTTCAAACAAACACAGTTCTCCTGGTCAGGATGTACCTTTCACCGTACAGTTCTTACATGGGAGTAGTATCGGACATTGGAAAACGCAGGGCTCTTTGCTACTCCCAGGCGTGACCACTCTGACCCCTAACCCCTCTCATTCTCTGTACCGTTCTCATGGCACCTTTTCCCTTCTGTGCCTCCTGCATTCCTTATTTTGCATTGTGCACACTTGCACCCTCTTTTCGCCTTGTCGTGCCTCTTGAACATTCCTCTTGTCTTTGTCGTGCCCCTGCACACGCTGTTCCTTTGGTTGTGCACTCTTACACCTTCCTTTCTCTTTGTTTCACTTTCCCTTTTCAATCTTTGGATCGCTTGCACCTTCTTTGATTTCTCTCACTTTTACTTTCACTTTTCCAGTCTGTCGGGTCACTCGCACCCTCTTTCAGGTCATTCGCACCCTCTCTTTTCCTTACATACTTTAAAGTTGACTTTCCCATTATCTCTATACTTATACAGTGCTAGCGGAACTTTCTTTATGCTTTCTCTCTTGCTTATCACTCTCTTTACTTTGTCTCTTTCAGCTTTGTTTACCTTAGTGCCGCTTGTAAATCTTGCTTGTTTCCATTCCCGCTCCAGCCACCCGCATGCTGCTGAGTTTCTTGCTTCACTTTCACGAAACTCGCAGGGTAGCAGGCCGCTGGCAAGCTGTCTCCTCGGGATACACTGGAGTACTCACCACCTGCCCCTCAGGAGTACTCACCACCTGCCCCTCAGACACCCTTGGGACCAGCACACGTCCCAAGGGAACAAGCATCTCGCTGGACTCGGCCAGCAGGTTGCAGTCTGCCTCATTCCGGCTCTCTGGAGACACAGCTCCTTAGCCACACTGCAGCCCCTCAAACACACCGGGTCAGCGTCTTGGCACGCTGCTCCCCTCTGGACTCTACAGGCTGCCCTTCTTTCAGCTTCCCGCACCTTGGCTCTTCTGGTCCAGTCAGCATCCCCAGCTCACTCATACTCTTTGGCAGAACCACACCTTTTATACTGATGTAAAGAGTCAGGTGTGAATAGTCAGAATAAAGTGCCTGACCCTGACTGGCTCTATTAATGGGACAGCCTAGTGGTAGGTTGTAGTAGGCCCTGTCCTGCCTCCCGATGCTTTTCCTATGGGTAATCCTCATTGTTCTTGGTTGTATCTTCTTCCTCTCAGTATTTGTTGAAAATGGGGAAGGGGGAGTTGAAATGTGACTGTAGATTAGATTTATTTAGTGAAACATTAGTAGGGGACTGATAGGGGATATAGGAAAACCCTCTAGTCTGGGTTTTATTTAAAGGGATGGCTTTCCCTCTCGGTATGTCACTCTGTATCACTGACATACTGGCATACAAGCATGGGACTTGATCGTATTCCCTGTGGTCTAGCGTAGTGGACGGTGAATGGATACTTCCCTTAAGACCGTGTCTTTGTCTTATTGGATCTTTCTTCTCACCTCGTTCCCTATAATAAAATCCTTTCTTGTCCTCTCTTGGATCGGGGTTGCTGAGGCCTGGATTAGGGATGATGGAGCCAACACATCTCACATACGTTTTCGGGACTACTTCCTCACTTATTGTCCGTTTGGGATACTGTGTCTTGCCTTTGGATTCTCTCCCTGCAGTTCCCAAGGACCCTCTGCCTGGTGATCCTCCTCGCTTGTCCGCCCCCAGGGTTGGGATCCAAGAGCGAAGGCCCTGACTGACCTATCCCCGGGGACTACTTGTGAGAACAGCCTCATGTTTCTCACACTTTGCTGCTGTCACTTGGTTTCCAGGCAGCGACTGCAAGGTTTACAGCAAACCGCTTTGAGCCGGTGGTGGGTAGACATTCTGTGGACATTCCCCAGAGGATTTAAAAGAAGCAATTGCTCATACAGGGCACGTTAGCTGCGAGACAGCATTGCGCTTCACTGTTGTGCATTCAGATTAGTGGTCAGAAAGCCAGTCGTGATACAAGAGTCTATGATTAGAAGGACAATCTATGATGCCAAGAGATATGTTACTTACGACCATGCAGGTTAATGGGTAAGTGGACATCCTACAAGCTGAAATCTCGTCCCCAGGGGGAAACGCTCATTTTATTGTAAACCCAACTGTACTCATAAGACTAAGATAAAGGTTAAGATAATGGAGGTCTGTGTGCCACCCACAGCTTGTTCTTTGGACATTCGATATTTTATTTATTTATATTGACATTTATAGCAGCGTGCAAAGCCCACAGGCATCTAGGCGCTAGGTTACATTCAGGGAGGAAAAAAGCAACAGTGGTAATAAGCGTTACATACATGCTGTTTTCCAAAGAACGTTGATAGTTTGCTGGTGGAAGTCCTGGGTTAGTTGAATAGATGAGTTTTTTGTTTTTTCTGAAAAGTTGGTATGATGTTTCAGAGCGCAAATGTTGCTGCAAGTTGTTGCAGAGGTTCACCACCACCGGGAAGCTGGAGCCCCTGTTTGTTCCTGTCTGAATCTTGGGGTAAGTAGAAGTTGACTTTTGGATGATCTGAGGGATCTCCCTGGTGTGTATTTGGTGATCCTCTGGGTAAGGTAGAGGAAGGCGTGCCGTTAGACAAACAGCGATGGGCAATGGTGAGGCATTTAAATTGTTTTCGGTCCTTGGCAGGAGGCCAGGGGTCAGCTCTTTTGGTTTCCGATATGTAGTCATTTTTGTTTAAGCCAAGTGCGGTTGGCTCGAGGGGCATTATTTTGGATTGTTTGCAGCCTTCTCAGGTTTTTATTTCGGATGTTCCACAGAGTAAGGCAAGGAAGCAATTGCTCATACAGGGCACGTTAGCTGCGAGACAGCATTGGAGTCCAATTTGGAGACAGCATTGGAGTCCAATTTGGATCCTATCAAGGCTCGGGCCACAGAGAGTCGGTTAGAGGAGGCAAGAATGGTCGGCTCGCCTTTTTTGAGTTTAGTGTTGTAGGCTTTGGTAGATGAGATGGTGCTGATTTGGTGGCTCGTGTTCAGGGATGCGTCAAGGTAAACTCCCAGTGGTTTTACAGATGTCGAGACTGGGATTTTTTGTCCATCTATGTTGAAGCTCTGATAAATTGGCTAAGACTAGCGAGGCGGGCCAGTGGACCATCTAGTAAGACCTCCATCTTCTCGTCGTTCAAGCTCAGGCTCTGGTCGGCCATCCAGGTTTGGATTATTTCATAGACAGAGTTTACAGCAGAGCGGTCTTTGGTTGAGATTCCCGAGAGAGGGATAGAATTAGTGTTTCATCCGCTAAAGGAGATGCCTAGTTTGTCGAGGTGGTCGAAGAGGGGTTTTGTATAAATGTTATAGAGTAGGGGAGGCGCATGAGCCCCACAGGTTGCCACAGAGGGCCTCTAGAACACACCAATGCTCGAAGACAGTTCAAGGGTTCTTTTTGCTTTTTGTATTCAGGGGTTCTCTAAAGGCCGTCCCATACCATCTCATCTAGAGATGGGCGTTCCCTCATAACTCTGGTGTCCCTCAAACCCAGGCTGGTCTCTAGATGTTGGAAACCACTAAAACCCATCTTACATGTGTGATGGTCTAAAGGCAAATGCCTTATCCATCTAAGACTCCGTCAGGGAATACTCTCTGGTCCCTGCTCTAAGATCCGCAGGTTGGATTTTGGTGACTTTCGGGCACCAAAGCCGCACTAGCTCTTACCCTTACGTGCCTGACTACTACTCCCCTAGGTCCTGCTGTCACTATCCCTCTTCTCCTTCTATTTTCTTCCCTCCTACTCCACCCACCTTCTGTCTCTCTCTCTCTCTCCCTAACACTTCCTCTTCTGTCCCTGCACCGGTAGCTTAGGGACTGGTTCGTTCCACACAAACAGTGGCCCATAGAAAGGTAAGTGAAGTAAAAAGGCTTCACTGACCTCAAAAAGCCAGGAGAGGTTCAAAACTAAAGAAAAACACTGGGGGGTTTCCATAGTTATTTGTGTTACAGACAAATATCTTGATTTTTCACAATCTCAAAGAAAAATGAACACAATACAGACACTTACATCAACGCATTAAAAACATATACGACCTTATAATCAACATATATTGTATACATACACCTTTAGCTAAAATATCTTTCTATTATTATTCACTTATATCTTCCACTTCGGCACAGAGAACTTACTATTTATCAACAAAGCTCAGAGCCTGAAGCACCCGACTTCACCAGCAAGGAATCTATCCCAAGAATTCTCAGAGTACCAGCTATCTACCCTTTCCACTGAACTGAGGAAACATTGCCTCCTCACATCCCATGATCCTCTACAGTCCGACAGGATGTGCTTTAGAGACTGGATTGTTTTGACTTTACAAAGGTGGCATCCTTCAATGCTGGACCTAGCTTTTTGCAGTATAATAGGACTTCACCAGTAGGCACACAGTTCAGGCGTACCCTTAAAAATTCTTGTCTCATCCTTGAGCTTGGAAACCGCCTCAAGTAACTGGGGATAATTCCCATTTCTTTTTTTTTTTTTTTTTAAATCAATAAGAATTGATTTAGCCAAGACCAGTGAGCGTATACCATCTATAGTGCGTATCCAATGCAGTCTCCTCAGCAATCGCTTTACATCCAAAAGATTGGCAATTAGGACTCAATACCACTGTCACATCTTTAGGCAGGGTGTCCACGTGATGGACCTAAAGGGTAATCCAACACCCCAATCTTCCCTTAATCATAGTAGTCGCACATTCTGATTCAGGTGATTTTGTTTATTAGTAGTTTTTGAAGGCCAATATTTACCATATGAAGAATGCCTTTAAAGTAAAACATTATTTTCGTCTTTATTCAGTTTCTATATAGAGCAGATATTATTAAGAACCCACAGGTTCTTGGTAGATGCCACAATGCTCATACCATAGACCGATGGTGTACATAAGTGGGCAAAGTTAAAAAGATGAATGGACCGGAGTAATTTGTTGAATTCTCCTATATCCTAGTGCGTGGAGTAGTTTGCACCTTTCTAAGCTCCAGTCGCCCTGTGATCAAATATCATAGTCCTCTCTTTCTTGATTTTTGAGAGGATTAAACTGTAGTCTGGCATAGAGTCTTTAATACCTTAGTCCATCTTTGCCAAGGCACAGAATAAAAGCAAGCCGACCGGTTTCAGTGGTGTTGGGCAATTAGACCACTTTCATCAGGGCTATTAAGACTAACATTGAATGATCCGCTGTCTTTGCAAACTTTAATTCAGCATAATGTAGCTGTTTTCAGGAGGACCTGCCCTCATAAAACGGTGTTCCCCCTTATCTAAAACCAGCCGGGACGCCGCCCGCTTTGAACACTCCATCACGGATTGAATGAACGAAGGAGACAAAACTCTTAAGATTGCATGGCATGCGGCTTATCAAGAATAGCCTCTCTAGGAAGACTGAAGTCATGCTTCTTGGAATAAGGACCACCAGATAAGGGGGAACACCGTTTTATGAGGGCGGGTCGAAACAGGATGGTAAAAAACTCAATCACAAGCTGGGCAAAATCTAGGAATGCATATGGGAGGAAGAACATCATCCGGATACATTTATAAAGTTTGTCTGGTCCATCCTACCACCCAGTATAACAGAAGGGGGTTCCAAACAAAAATATATCCATAGTTTTCATGAGGAGACCTGGCAATGTCTGCTTAAACTGAAACAAACATATACTGACCAGGATGAGAATGGATAAGAGATCAAAAAGGCTGAAAGGAAATATCAGCACTGGTCAAGAAACCCGAGGTTCTCACGTCTACAGCAGGACGGAGAACTTATGTTACACTTACTTAGGCAGAACAATTCCAGACATTTCTGGTCAGTGATTGGTCAACTTGAATCTGGCCAAAATAGTACATTATAGTACATTATGTAATTTGGTCACAGAGATAAAATGGGTGGAATATTTGTCAGAGGCCTTTAAAAGAACTAGTAGAGAGGACGAAAGAGTTCATCTGGATGTCCATGGCGTCTGACCTTTGATGAACAAGATATCATCGATATATTAATAAAACCATCTTCATCTAAAGCCGCGGGACTAAATGGCCTCACATACCAAGTCCTAAGGAATGATCTTGGGCTTTGGTCTAAGCTACTATGTCATCTTTTTTTTTAGAAATTCTGGAGAGGCGCTCGTTTCCACCAACATGGAGGACAGTGCTAGTCATACCACTTTTCAAGGCGGGCGATGGGCTAAGTCGCCCTCCTAGATTTTCTTTTTGTTTTTATTGTTTTTTACAACATACAGAAGAAAAAAAAACATTGACCATCACACCCGACAGTTACTCCTCTAAGGTTCTTAGCACACATTTACACTTTACTTTTGACTGTGTTCCTCCCTCCCCCCAGTTTAATTCGAGCTTTCCCTGTGATACTTCAAACCTCCTGTATGCTGGTGTTGTCCCCTCCGCCACTCTCGGGCATGTCGTCTTCACTGGAATCTGCTTGGGAGGTTCCCGACAATGCAGCTACCAATTGTCTCCACTCCATCAGAGATCCCACTTCCCCATTCTCCCCTCTGGTGACTGCCTCGTACCAAACCACTGTCTCAGCATTAGCCCATTTTAGGAGGTCGTACCACCATGCTTCCGAGCTGGGTTTATGGACCACCTTCCAGCTCATGGCTATTCTCCTCTTGGCCAGGATGTAGGCCAAATCTTTAAGTTTGCACACATGTTTCAAGTTACGTGGTCACGCCGAGACGGATTCAACGTCTAGCTTGATTCCTTTCTCGGACAATCGTGCTCTGATTTCCCCCCAGAATTTACCCACCTCCGGGCACACCCAAAACATCATGTATCATCCCGGCATCCAGCTCCCCGCACTTGGGGCATTTTTGTACCGCAATGCTCCCAAATCTAGCTATCTTCCGGGGGGTCATGTATGCCCTGTGAGTGACATATAACTGGATCTGCTGCAGCCTCCCTTGACACTTTTTTATGGTATCTCAGGGCTCTCTCCCACTGTCCGTCTTGCAAGGGTATTCCCGCTTCCTCCTCCCAATCCCGTCTGAGTTGAGGAGGCGCCCTGCCCACCCGGGATATCGAAATTTCATAGATCTGTGATATTTCGTGCCCTCCCTCCGAAACATCATACATTCATTCTATGTCCACATCAG
Organism: Ambystoma mexicanum; assembly: GCF_040938575.1. Lineage (NCBI taxonomy): Eukaryota > Metazoa > Chordata > Amphibia > Caudata > Ambystomatidae > Ambystoma > Ambystoma mexicanum. The sequence goes on along the minus strand of NC_090925.1, from coordinate 12,328,933 downwards.
GTTGTTCTGCCAATTCTATTTTGGACCATGTTGCCACCACCCGTTTAACTATTCTGTTGTGTGTAATATACTGCCCCATATGTATCCCAGCTTCGTCCGCTATTCGTTGAAAATCAAATGCCTCCCCACCTAGCCATAAGTCTCCCAAAGTCGCTAGGCCCACCGGCTCCCAATATTTACGGATACTTTTCCTTAGTTGTTCCTCCATCTCCTTTAGCGCCACTAGTGGTGCCTCCGGGGAGCACGGGCCGGGTTTCCCAGGGCTTGGCACGCTTTGCGCCATATCTTCCATCCCAATTCCAGCAGTTTCCGTCTCCCATACATCTCTGTTTTGGGTAACCATATCAGTTCCCTCATGAAATAAGGGTCACATTCCTCCCTCAGCAGTTTTGATTCTGCTGTCTCCTCTTCAGATAGCCACCTGACCACATATTGTAGCTGTGCTGCTAGGTAATACAACTCAAGCGCTTTATGCCCCCTTTATCGTATGTATTTTGCAACTTCCATAAAGCCACCCTGTTTCTGGAGTTGTGCCACAGGAAGCCCCTACACATGCTCTGGAGTCTGGTGAAGAAGTGCTTGGGCATTACATATGGGATGTTTGCGAAGAAGTGTAGTAACCTAGGCAGGACCACCATCTTAAGCAAGGCCGCCCTCCCCACCATGGCCAGGGGGAGCTTAGCCCAGAACCACATGCTGTTCTTGGTGCCTTCTACCGCCCTCTCTGTGTTGTGTTTGTGCTCGTCCATCGCTGTATGGTAGATGTTGATCCCCAGGTATCTAAATGTCTTGGTCTGCCAGGGTATTTTCAGGATCGGTAGATGCTCCAGTGGGATCCCTTTGTACCTTCCCAGGGGGAACATTCTCGATTTTTGGGGGTTTACTGCTATTCCGGATAGAGTAGTGTAACGCTCCAACACCTCTAAGATATATTGCAGGTTCTCCTCTGGGTACCTTAGGTACAGCAGTATGTCATCTGCATATAATGATATTAGGTTCGGTCCCCCCCTGGTGTGGACCCCTATCTCTTCATCCTGCTGTCTCAGGCAAATCGCTAGTGGTTCTAGAGCGAGTATGTACAGCATCGGGACCAAGGTCAACCCCGTCTTGTGCCTCTACTGAGCTGCCATTTATCCGAAATTATCGCTCCCGTTTTAACCCTGGCTGTTGGGGAGCTGTACACCATTTTCACCCACCTAAGATAACCTGGTCCAATCCCATATTCTTTCAAGGCCACCATCATCCAAGGCCATCTTACGGAATCAAAGGCTTTTACTGCATCTAGCGAGGCTATTGCTATTTCGCCTGGGTCCACTTCCGCCTGTTCTATAATGTGGTGGAGCCTCCTATGATTGTAGGATATGCTTCTGCCGGAGACGTAGCCAGTTTGGTTGGGGTGTATAAGTTTATTTATCACCCGTTTCAATCTGTTTGCCAGCACAGACGTTAGGATTTTACTGTCCTGGTTTAGCATAGATGGGGGTCTGTATGACCCACAGTCCGTGCTTGGCTTGTCCGGTTTGAGGAGTGGGACAATAACTGCCTCCCTCAAGGATTCCGGCAGCCTTCCTTTCTCGAAGGCTTCATTTAACATGGCCAATAGAGGGTGGAGCACTTCCTGCCTGTATATTTGAAAGAACTCACTAGGGAGTCCGTCTGTCCCGGGGGCTTTACTCGTGGATAGGTGTTGTACCACTATCTCCAGTTCTTCTATTGTGATTGGGGCCTCCAGTTTCTCCCTTTCTTCCGCACTCAATTTAGATAGTTCTATGTCATGTAGCGTCTCCCGAGTCTCCCGCTCCGCCCTCTCTCCCACATCCTCATAGAGATGTTTGGAATATCTGAGAAAGCACTGATTCACCCCCTCCTGGGTATACAAACTTGTCCCGCCTCTTCTATTGTCTCTCTGATTGCTAGTCTAGGGATCTCGTTCTTATATAGCCATGCAAGCAGCTTTCCAGGTTTGTCTCCCCCTGCATGTTGCCTTTCAATGTATTCATTATAGTTCAAGTTGCATAGCCTCTCCCAGAGCCCACTGCATGCCAGCTGTAGTTGGCTCACGCATTTGGCATCCTCCTGTGAGGTGCCCTCTTTGTTCATGAGTGCTTCTAGCTCCTTTTCTTTTCCCTGTGTTACGCTCACCTGGTATCCACAGGGACGCCACCCAGCTGGGTTACTCGCTGGTATGCTTCTCAGCTTTGCCCTGATGTGGTCTGCGGGGAAGGTTCTGCCTTGTGGTAGAATTAGGCGTGCTCTCCGCCCTGCCTTCTTTGCAGGGACGCGTTGTCTTTCATGGGAGAGTGCGGTCCAGTTACTTCACTGACACCTGCCCATTTGATATTGTTCAGGTAGGTCTTATTGCTGTTCTTTAGTTTTGTTGCTATTGTGCATGCATTTCTTTGTTTAAAATGTCTCTTTTCTCCCTTAGGTATGCGGAGCTTCAGCGCGGCTAACTGGCTTGGTTGAGCCCCGCTGGTAAATGATGGCGCGTTAAGAGCGCTATGATGCGGCAAGTAAGCGCTACACGCTGCGAAGTCTTGCCTTTGCTAACCTGTGTTTTCCTTCCTTGTAGGTCGTGGTGTTCTTCAGCGCGAGTGGAATGTCCGGAGTGGTGCCAGCCGAGAGGCGAGCAGTCAGGTAAGCTTTTTGAGCAGTTCGTAATTTGTAAATGTCTCTACAGCTTTCTTTAATGTTGCCTCTATCTTCCTATTTCAGGTTGTTCTGTCCGGGAGGCGTGCAGATTCGAGGAAGCTGTTCTCAGTAACTGCGAGTGTTTAAAGATGAAGACTGCAGGTAAGATGCTGCTGCTAATGATGTTCCTTTTGTCTCCTTGCAGGTTCTGCTTCTCCGGGGTTCGAGGGAATAGCTGGACACGGTGAGCGTCACGTTGCAAGCTGCAAAGTAACACGAAGCATGTTCTGCAGTCAGGGTGTGGTTTATATAGCTCAGGTAAAGTAGTACCAGGGAAAGTAGTTCCAGGCCTGCCACACCCAAAACACTAGACCGCATAGCTTGGTTCTTAGGAACCAAGCTATGTGGATGCCTCCATGTGTCAAGCTGATTGGCCCGAGAGGACCGCGTACCTGTAGTCTTGGTGGTTGGTCTCGCAGAGGTCGCCAGTCTGGAGTCCGGGAACTGATGAAATAGCGGCACGAGGAATCAGCCTCTCCACCACCCAAAAGAGAAACTGGGTGAAGGATGGACCAACTCCCAATGTCACGAAAGGCACTCTCCAGATATGCGTGACAAGAGGATTGTAGGCTCAGATGGATGGAACCATAGTCCAGGTGGAGCTTGTTGTCAAGACCATGAATCTTCCAAGAACCTCAGTGCAGCGACAGTTGGTAGATAGACCAGTGTAGCAGAAAAGGTATTCGCAGTAGGCAAAAGGAGCTTGGCTGGTGCTGATGGTTCCAATGGTACACAGGATAAAGTTCGGAGTCAGGCAAGACAGGAAAGAGTGAGGTCAGTTGGAGCTTGCTGTCTGGCCAAATAAAGAACTGTATAAACGTGCCCAGGATGGAACAGGGGAATGCAGGCTAGCATAGGGTATGACCCATATACACAATAGATGGTAGATGACTCAGGACAGGACTCCGGAAAGGGCTGAGGGAAGGCTGACCCAGGACAGGACCCAGGTAGTAGCTGGAGGCTGGCTGGCCCAGAACAGGACCCAGGTAAGGACTGGAGGCAGACAGGCCCAGGACAGGACCCAGGTAAGAGCTGGAGGCAGGCTGGCCCAGGGCAGGACCCAGGTAAGGACTGGAGGCAGGCAGGCCCAGGACAGGACCCGGGTAAGGACTGGAGGCAGGCTGGCCCAGGGCAGGCCACAGGTAAGGACTGGAGGCAGGCTGGCCCAGGGCAGGCCACAGGTAAGGACTGGAGGCAGGCAGGCCCAGGACAGGCCACAGGTAAGGACTGGAGGCAGGCTGGCCCAGGGCAGGCCACAGGTAAGGACTGGAGGCAGGCAGGCCCAGGACAGGCCACAGGTAAGTATAGAGGTAGGAACAACGAGGCGAGCGAAGCGAACCGCGTTGAGACGCGACCCGCTTTGACTCGCGGCCTCTTTTATGGGCCGCCGGCGCCCGAGAGGCCTGGAACGCAAGCCGTTCCGTTTCCGGGCGCCGGCGAACCCACAACGAGGCTTGGAAGGCAAGCCCCTCCAAGGAGGCGAGCCCAGTCCACGGCGCATGCGCGGAACCGAGAGAGAGGTCCTCCGCGCATGCGCCGAAGGCCGCCGGCCCCGTAACCCGTCGCTCCCCTCCCGGCGAGTCCCCAGACGCGAACGCGCGGGTAGACTCGCCAGGAGGAAATGGGAGCGGCAGACCCCAGTCTCCCGCGTGACATGACACTATGCCCCCTCCCAGGAAGACCCGGGGCCCCAGGTTTCCAGGGAAATCGTACGTAGAACTCACGTATCAGCCGGGGAGCATGCACGTGCTGGCGCGGTTCCCATGTACGATCACAGGCTGGGTACCCCTTCCAGTCAACCAAATAGTGGAGCACCCCTCTACGGTAACGGGCATCACAGATCTCGTGTACCTCAAACTCAGGGACGCCATGCACCAGAACAGAGGCCGGAGGAGGAGAGGTGCGGCCGTAATCATCGACCACATAGGGCTTCAACAGGGACACGTGAAAAACGGGATGTACACGCCAAGAAGAGGGTAGGCGAAGACGGAAGGCTACAGAGGACAACCGTTTGGTGATAACAAAGGGTCCCAAATATCGAGGGGCCAGTTTGACGGGCAGGTTGCGGAGGGGCAAGTTCTTTGAGGACAACCACACCTTGTCACCCTCCTGGAAATTAGGTTCTGCACTCCTCTTCCTGTCTGCCTGTCTCTTCATCCGATCCTTGGCTTCACTCAAGATCTTGCGTGCCAGTTCTTGTTGTTCCCGGATGTGTAAGACCAGGCCATCAGCAGAAGGAACAGTACTAGATGGAACTGGTTGAAAAGGCATCAACCGAGGATGTAGACCAGTGGAACAGAAGAATGGGCTGACTCCAATAGAAGCATGAACGGTGTTGTTGTAGGATACTTCGGCCAGATCTAACCCATCTTTCCAATTAGACTGTGTGGCATTGGCAAAACAGCGGAGGTACCCCTCCAAAGTCTGATTGGTCCTTTCGGTTAGCCCATTGGTCTGTGGGTGGTAGCCTGAGCTTAGAGCTCTATGTATTCCCAGATGACCACACACCTGTCTCCAAAATGATGAAAGGAACTGGGTTCCTCTATCCGATATGATCTTCTCCGGTAGGCCATGCAACCGGTAGATGTCGTGCAGAAATGCTGAAGCCATTTGAGTAGCTGTAGGGATTTTCTGGAATGGGATGAAATGGGCCAGTTTGGTGAAGCTGTCCACAACCACCATTATACAGGTGTACCCTTCTGATGGAGGCAAATCCACAATGAAATCGGTAGAGATTGTATGCCACGGATAGGGAGCTATTTCAGTGGGCATTAACAAACCCAATGGTCGTCTTCTAGGAACCTTGCACTGGGCACAAATTGGACAGCTGTCGATGTACTTCTGGACCTCGGTCGCCCAACCAGGCCACCAGAACTGTCGGGATATCAACTCTCGAGTGGCTCTGACCCCGCGATGTCCTCCTATGGGTGAATCATGGAATCCATGTAGAATGCCCCTTCTAACGGCTCCTCTAGGTATGTAGAGTCTTTTCTGAAAAAACAACAGTCCATCTCGTTCTGAAACCAATTGCCGACTAAGAAGGGTCGTTCTTTCTGGATCCGACCGAGTGGCTTCCGCGATGGACTTAAGGTGAGAGGACAAGGCCAGCAAAAAATGGCAAGGAGAAATCAGTGGCAGATCTGGACAAGGCGTCCCATCTACGTTTTCCAGGGACCTGGAAAGAACATCCGCCTTTATATTGGAGGTTCCCGGGATATAAGTAACATGGAACTCAAACGGAGAGAAGAAGAAGGCCCACCGGGCTTGACGAGGAGTCCGACATTGCAGAGAGCAAAGATATTGCAGATTGCGATGGTCTGTCCGCACCTCCACAGAAAAGCGAGCTCTGAGGAGAAAATGTCTCCATTCCTCGAATGCGGTCTTGATGGCCAACAGTTCCTTTTCAATCACCGCGTAGTTTCGTTCGCTGGGACTCAACTTGCGAGAATAATAGGCCACTGGATGTTCCACTAACGTGGTTGGATCTTTCTGAAGAAGGACTGCTCCTACCACGAAGCTGGAAGCATCGGCCTCCACTATGTAGGGCAACTCTTCCTGGGGATGGCGCAGGATCGGGGCAGCCATAAAGGCCGACTTCAATACGTCGAAAGCCCGAGAAGCCACGGCATCCCATTCGAAAGCGATCTTGCTGCTGGTTAGCCTGGTGAGGGGCGCCGAGATCTGCGAGAACTGTGGAATAAAGCGCCTGTAAAAGTTTGCGAATCCCAAAAAGCGTTGGAGAGCCTTGATATCGTGTGGATGTTTCCATTCTTGTATGGCTCGCACCTTCTTGGGATCCATCCCAATACCTTCTTGATTGATAACAAATCCTAAGAACTCAATGCTGGGTTGGTGAAAGCTACATTTCTCTGCTTTGGCGAACAGGTTATTGATGGACAGCCGATGAAGGACCTCACGAACGTGTTCCACATGCTCGTCTAAGGTTTTAGAAAATATCAATATGTCGTCCAGATAAACCCAGACGGATAATCCTAGCAGATCACCAAAGATGTAGTCCATGAATCGTTGAAAAACAGCGGGGGCATTACATAAGCCGAAAGGCATAACCCTGTATTCAAAATGCCCAAAAGATGTCTTGAAAGCTGTCTTCCACTCGTCCCCACTCCTGATGCGCACCAAATGATAAGCTCCGCGGAGGTCCAATTTGGAGAAGATTCGCGCAATATGCAGAGTTTCAAGGATACTGCGAATTAAAGGTAAAGGATACCGGTCCTTGGCTGTTATGTCATTCAACTGCCGGTAGTCGACACAGGGTCTCAATGTACCTTCTTTTTTCTTTACAAAAAACAGGGGAAATCCTGCAGGTGATTTTGACGGCACAATGTACCCCTTTTCTAGACTCTCTGACAAATACTCCTGAAGAACTTGCTTCTCGTCACGTGTTAAAGCATATAATTTCCCATGGGGAATAACGTGGTTCGGCAGCAGGTCAATGGAGCAATCAAAGGAACGGTGTGGAGGAAGGGGTATGTTGCCGGGTTCAGAAAAAACCTGTTTGAATTCGGAATATTCCTGTGGGACCAGAGACGTGGAACATAGATGGACCCCATTGCTGTCTGTTTCTAGAGAAGTCGAAACGGCCATGGTGGGAACCGGTAGCTTGCATTCTTGAGCACACCTTTCGGATGAAAAGGTCAAGGTCTGGGTTCTCCAGTCTATCAAAGGATTGTGGTGTTGCAACCAAGGTAATCCCAAGACCACCTTGTAGTTCGGTGACTTAATAACATCAAAGGCAAGTTCCTCGTAATGATCAGCAATCAGAAGAGCCAGTCCAACTGTGAACTGACTAACGGGTCCAGAAGACAAGGGAGTACCATCAATAAGCTCCACCGACAGAGGTGTGTGTCTGGAAATGAGTGGTATCTTATGTCTGGAGACGAACGTTTCGTCAATGTAATTGCCGGAAGCCCCACAGTCCAGTAGACCGGATACTTCCAGGTTCTTGTCTGGTAATTTAATTTGGACCTTCAGGGTCTGTAGCACCGCTGGTTGCATGGGCAGACGAATAGAACAAATAACAGAAGGGTCTGAGGAAGGGATAGGACCTGTCGTTGCCCTTCCCGTATACGACAGGTCTCCTAGTTTCCCGACTTCTTCTTCTGCAGACGCAAAGGACACGTACCCAAATAATGCCCAGCTGCTCCACAGTAAAGACACAAACGCAAAGACCTCCTTCGTTTCTTCTCTTCTTCCGTCAAAGGTCCTCTCATGGCTCCTACTTGCATGGGCTCAGGTCCGGACTCGGTCGACCCGAATGAACCAGCGGGTGAGTTGGTCGTCTGGGGACCGCTTCTGTCAAGCCGACGTCTCTCAGCCTTTCGTTCGGATAACCTTTGGTCAATACGGAGTACTTGATCAATCAAGAGTTGAAGGCTCTCTGGTTCAGGGATGTGGAGTAACTCATCCTTGTACTCCTCTCTCAGGCCTCGACGAAACAGTGTCTTCTGTGTAATTTCGGGCCACTGGGAGTCGGTAGCCAAAAGTCGGAAGCGGCTGATGTAGGTGATGATGTCAGTGCTTCCCTGTTTGTAGTCCATCAATTGATTCTGTGCAACGGAGGCCAGGTTCGGCGTCTGGAACACCTCAAGGAAGGACTTTTCAAAGGCAGCAAAGTCATTCAAAATAGGACTGTTCGTAACCACAAACGGAGTTGCCCAAGCTAATGCGTTCCCAGTTAGGTTCCCCAAGATGTAACCAATCTTGGCCCTATCGTTGTTGAAGTAGGTAGACCTGAAGAGAAAATGTATCCTGCAGTGGTTACAAAACTCTGCCACCCGTCTAGGGTCTCCGTCGAATTTGATGGGTGTAGTATGAGCCAATGATCCCTCTACTTGAGAGGTACTGGGTGCTCCTTGCGTTATCATTTGACGTAATGTTTGATTCTCCTGACGCAGGGCGGTCATCTCGGCCCTGAGCGCTAGCAACTCGTTCCTCATGTCTTGCGATTCATCCATCTCTGAATCAGAAGGCAGGCGTCTCAATCTGTCAAGCTGATTGGCCCGAGAGGACCGCGTACCTGTAGTCTTGGTGGTTGGTCTCGCAGAGGTCGCCAGTCTGGAGTCCGGGAACTGATGAAATAGCGGCACGAGGAATCAGCCTCTCCACCACCCAAAAGAGAAACTGGGTGAAGGATGGACCAACTCCCAATGTCACGAAAGGCACTCTCCAGATATGCGTGACAAGAGGATTGTAGGCTCAGATGGATGGAACCATAGTCCAGGTGGAGCTTGTTGTCAAGACCATGAATCTTCCAAGAACCTCAGTGCAGCGACAGTTGGTAGATAGACCAGTGTAGCAGAAAAGGTATTCGCAGTAGGCAAAAGGAGCTTGGCTGGTGCTGATGGTTCCAATGGTACACAGGATAAAGTTCGGAGTCAGGCAAGACAGGAAAGAGTGAGGTCAGTTGGAGCTTGCTGTCTGGCCAAATAAAGAACTGTATAAACGTGCCCAGGATGGAACAGGGGAATGCAGGCTAGCATAGGGTATGACCCATATACACAATAGATGGTAGATGACTCAGGACAGGACTCCGGAAAGGGCTGAGGGAAGGCTGACCCAGGACAGGACCCAGGTAGTAGCTGGAGGCTGGCTGGCCCAGAACAGGACCCAGGTAAGGACTGGAGGCAGACAGGCCCAGGACAGGACCCAGGTAAGAGCTGGAGGCAGGCTGGCCCAGGGCAGGACCCAGGTAAGGACTGGAGGCAGGCAGGCCCAGGACAGGACCCGGGTAAGGACTGGAGGCAGGCTGGCCCAGGGCAGGCCACAGGTAAGGACTGGAGGCAGGCTGGCCCAGGGCAGGCCACAGGTAAGGACTGGAGGCAGGCAGGCCCAGGACAGGCCACAGGTAAGGACTGGAGGCAGGCTGGCCCAGGGCAGGCCACAGGTAAGGACTGGAGGCAGGCAGGCCCAGGACAGGCCACAGGTAAGTATAGAGGTAGGAACAACGAGGCGAGCGAAGCGAACCGCGTTGAGACGCGACCCGCTTTGACTCGCGGCCTCTTTTATGGGCCGCCGGCGCCCGAGAGGCCTGGAACGCAAGCCGTTCCGTTTCCGGGCGCCGGCGAACCCACAACGAGGCTTGGAAGGCAAGCCCCTCCAAGGAGGCGAGCCCAGTCCACGGCGCATGCGCGGAACCGAGAGAGAGGTCCTCCGCGCATGCGCCGAAGGCCGCCGGCCCCGTAACCCGTCGCTCCCCTCCCGGCGAGTCCCCAGACGCGAACGCGCGGGTAGACTCGCCAGGAGGAAATGGGAGCGGCAGACCCCAGTCTCCCGCGTGACATGACACCATGTTGGCTGACAATACAATAAAGTAGTTCCCAAGCACATTGTTGTTCATGGTGTATGAGCCTGGTGCCATAGGCGCCAGGACTGGCCCCATGAGGGCTTTTGAAGAGGATGCCAGGCTCTAGAGGCCAGAGTCTTGACTCCACCTGACCAATGGGTTTGCCAGAGGGGATTTTGGGTGAGGGTCGTGACAGCACTCCCCCCTAATGCCCCTCCCATGGTGTTCCTTCTGTCTGGCCCAGGTTTGGTTGGGAAGTTCCAATGGAATTTCCTGATTAGACTTGGTGCGTGGATATTCTCACTGGGCTCCCAGGATCTATCTTGTGGTCCAAATCCTTTCCAATTGACGAGATAATATAGCTTGGTCCTAGAGTATTTAGAGTCCAAGATATCTTTGACTTCGAATTCTGGTTCTCCGTCAACAAGTATGGGCTTAGGTGGTGTCCCAATCCATGCGCTGGGTTCCATTGGTTTCAGGAGGGACACACGGAATACCGGGTGGATGTGTAGATTAGGTGGTAAATCCAATTTCACGGCTGCTGGGTTGATAATTGCCTTAATGGTATAGGGTCCTAAGAATCTGGGATGAAAGGTCCGGGTTCCCTTGATGGGTACGAATTTAGCGGCTAACCGAACTTTGTCTCCTACTTGATAATCAGGGGCCTTTTTCCGGTGTTGGTCGACGAATCTCTTTTGTTTTTCTTTGGCATGAATAAGGTGTTCCTTTGCCCTTTTCAAAGCCTGAGTAATGGTTGTGTGTAGAGTCTTTACCGCTGGCATTTCCAAGCTGACTGGAAGGTCTAGTTCAGAGGTACGTGGATGTCTGCCATGAAGGGTATAGAAGGGTGTTTCTCCCGTGCTTGAATGCAAAGAATTGTTATATGCATATTCGGCTATCCATAGTAGGTCTTTCCAATTCCTATGTTCGTGGTGCAGCATGCACCGTAAATATTGCTCGAGTGTCTGATTGGTTCTCTCGGTTTGCCCGTCCGTTTGGGGATGGTGACTGGTAGATAGCCGAACGTCGATCTGCGCCATTGCACAGCATTTTTTCCAGAAGTTTGAAACGAACTGGCTGCCTCGATCAGAGACCAGAACCAAAGGGAAGCCATGTAGCTTAACCACACCCTCCAGGAACACTTTTGCTAAAGTGGCTGCGTCTGGGAGGCCTTTGAGGGGAATAAAATGGACCATCTTCGAGAATAAGTCCACAACTACAAGGATGGTCTTGAACCCTTGGCTTGGAGGTAGATCAGTGATGAAGTCAAGGGAAAGAGTGTGCCATGGAACTGGAGGAATGTCCAATGGTTGTAGGAGACCAGATGGTTTTTGTTTCTGTGATTTATTTTGTGCGCAGACACCGCAGGACTGAATATACTGAATGATGTCCTTACGCCAGATAGGCCACCAAAAGATCTCTTTCACCTTAGCTAGGGTTTTGGCGATCCCAGTATGCCCTTCGATCAGTGAATCGTGATAGTTTGAAATAATATGCTGTTGTAATTCCTTCTTGGGTACATATAGGCGATCCCTAAAAAGGGTAGGTGGTCCTTGATGGTATATTATTCTCCTTGAGTTTGCCATGCGAGGTAGGCATCAGGATTCATTGTCCGTTGGATTTCTTTTCGTAGTTCTGCTTGTGTTAAGGCTGTCGTGATACCCAAGAGTTTGTCTTCAGGTACAATAGGTACTGGGTCTGGAGTTGCCCATGTGAGATAAGGCGTCCGCCTTTCCGTTTCTGACTCCTGGTCGAAATGTGATTACATAATCATTTTCGGCGAAGAAAAGGGCCCACCGTAACTGGCGCAAGGACTGGGCCTTGGCTGTTTTGAGATATTGCAGGTTTCGGTGGTCTGTGATGACTGAAATGGTGTGTCTGGCCCCCAGAAGGTAGTGCCTCCAGGTTTTAAAGGCAGATTTGATAGCCAGGAGTTCCTTGTCCGTGATGGCATAATTAATCTCTGGAGGTGAGAACTTTTTCGACCAGAAGGCCACAGGATGTAGCTGGCCGGTTTCCGGGTCTCTCTGTGAAAGGACAGCCCCCATTGGGACAGATGCATCAGTTTCAACGACATAAGGGAGGTCTGGACGAGGATGTCGCAGGATTGGAGCAGAGGTAAACCTTTGTTTAAGTTCCTGAAAGGCTTCTTCTGCTTCTTCGGTCCAAGCAAACTTTTTATTGTTTTTTCGTAATAGTACTATGATTGGGTGCACAACCTGAGAGAAGTCTGGGATGAACCGGCGATAGAAGTTCGCAAAGCCCAGCATGCTTTGTACCCCTTTCAGAGACGTCGGTGAAGGCCATTTCAGAATGGCATCTACCTTGTGCACGTCCATTCTGATGCCTCCTGGAGTAAGGATAAAACCAAGAAATTCTACTTCGGTGATGTGAAAAAAGCATTTTTCAAGCTTTGCAAACAAGCGATTTTGACGGAGCTTGGTGAGGACTGAACGAACGTGCCTGACATGATCTTGTTCCGAGGCTGAGTATACTAAGATGTCGTCTATGTACACTAAGGCGCACACATCAATTAACTCCCTTAAAATGTCATTCATGAAATATTGGAATGCTGCAGGAGCGTTGCATAACCCGAAGGGCATGACTTGATATTCAAACAAGCCATACTTAGTACGGAAGGCGGTTTTCCATTCATCTCCTTTTCTGACTCGGACCAGGTGGTACGCTCCTCAAAGGTCCAATTTGGTATAAATCTGGGCATCTTTAATTTGGTCTAGCATCTCAGGGATAAGTGGCAAGGGGTAGCGGTTTTTCACGGTGATCTGGTTCAATGCGCCGTAGTCAATACAGGTTCTCAAGTCTCCCTCCTTTTTCGGTACGAAGAACAAAGGACTGGCTGCGGGGGACTTCGAAGAACGGATAAATCCGTTTGCAAGGTACTGGTCTAAATAGGATTTCAAATTAAGGTTTTCTGGTTCTGTGAGAGCGTAGATCCTGCTGCAAGGGATTTTTGCACCAGGAACAAGGTCGATCTGACAGTCATAGGGCCTGTGCGGCGGCAATGTATCGGCTTGGTCCTTTTGAGGGCCCATGAGGGCTTTTGAAGAGGATGCCAGGCTCTAGAGGCCTGAGTCCTGACTCCACCTGGCCAATGGGTTTGCCAGAGGGGGTTTTGGGCGAGGGTCGTGACACCCTGCAGCTCCTGTGCGATCCCCCCTGAAATCCTCTGGATTTGGATACGGCGCCCCTCTTATTACCACCTTGAAGGCCTCCCACAGGGTGCCCTCCGACTCCACGCTTCTGGTGTAACTTTCAAAATACTCAATTATCTCCTCCCTTATATCTTCATGGGATGCGGTGTCTTTCAGTGCCTCAGCTCTGAACCTCCATGTCGGGATCCTGTACCTTAGGGGCTGATGTTGCCACACCAGGGCCAGGGGGGAGTGATCCGATAAGATTTTTGCCTTGTATTCTGAGCCTGTCATCTCCCCAACGAGTTCAGAGGTGGCGAACATATAGTCGAGCCTCGTGTACAAATTCTGTGGGGCGGCATAATGCGAATAGCACCTATCCTCCGGGTGTTGCTGCCTCCATATGTATTCTAACCTAAAATCTCCAGCAGGGCTCGTAGTGTTTTCGCTGCGGGGGTGGGGTTATCCAATTTCGTATCTCATCTGTCCATTATGGGGTTCAGCGTACAGTTAAAATCCCCTCCCCATATGATTGCTGTTTCCTATGTGGGGGCTGATCTTGCCTGGGCGTGGGGCCTCCGTGCTAAGGCTCTGTGTGCCCTTTCCACTGCGAATCCCTGGGTCAGTGCTCCCCCTTCTATCTCTTGCAGCAACATGGTTTCAATGTACTCAGTGGGGTTCGAGCCTTCCTCGCCTTCCAGGAGGCCAACTATCTTTATGTTGTTTCTCTGTGCCCATCCTTCGTCCTCCTCTGCTACGTTTTCAAGATTTCTCACCTGTTGTCTTAAGATGTGGACCTCCGAGGCATGCAACGCGCATGCAGCTGTGTTTGTCTTTACTTCTTTCTCCAGTGCGCCTGTGTGCTCAGCAATGGACCTTACGTCCTGTTTTAGGAGGTTCATATCTATTTGTACTGCATCAATTTTCAATTCCAGCGTCTCCTTGAGTGCAGTTATGGCAGCTTCTAATTTCATTTCCCATGCTACTTTCAGGTCTGCAATGGCCTCCAGGATCTGCCGGTCCCCCCTCATCGGGGAGACGTCCATCTGGGTGGTTTTTTACTTTTTTCTGGCCCCCGCCGATGGTTGTGGAATTTGCGTGAAGTCCTCCATTGTGGGCTGTCTCCCTTTCGACTTGGGCTGCTTGGATGCCATACCGATGAGTACTATGCTACTGTTGTTGTTGGATGGGGCTCCGGCGTCTGGTGTGCACCCACGCACTTCCTGTCGATGCCTAATCAGTATGGGGAGGGCTATCCCTTGGGTCGGGTCCTCGGGAGAGGTAGAGCTTTTGGGCTAGCCTGCGTGCTGTCGGGTCTCAATTAGATGATGCCTGGGGTCCGCTGCCCGTCTGCGCCAGTGCTGGGCGCTTCGCTTGCGGTTTCCCCCAAGGGTGGTGCTTTGTTTCACAGCCAATGGGTTGTGCAGGCTATATTTGCAGTGTTTGGTCCTCAATGTGTTGTGGCGCTCATCCTTTGACTGCCTTCCAGTTCGGTCGCTTTTCCTATGGTTTGCAGTGTGCTGTCTGTTTAGTGCACCTCCTCAGGTGGGGAGCCCCCAGCTGCCAGCTTGTTAGGTGGTGGTCCTGGGGTGAGCTGGCTTAACTGTGGCATGCCCTGCCGTGGCTCCAGCCAGTCCAAGCTCTGATGTGGATGGCGCCCGTGCTCCACTTCCTAGTGCTCCCCTGATGCTGTGCTGTTTAGGCAAACCATACTCACTCGCAGTCCATGGGCCGGGGGTGCATCCCTCCTCTGGGCGTCGGTGGCATCCTGATGTTGCAGTATGTGGAATCTGATCTCCCGTGAGGGCCTCCGCTGATCCTTCCGGTGCCCCCTGGTATTGATGTACTGAGAGTTCAATCAGCTTTTCCCCCCTCTGTCAGGCCGCACCCGCGTTAAGCTGTAGAGTGGAGCGGTTTGCAGGCAGACTGCGCCGGGGGTTGATCGTTCGCTTCTCAGTGTCAATGTTGTTTTCCGGTGCACTTTAAGTTTAATGTGTGCCTTGGTAGCGGGCCCGGGGGGGGGGGGGAGTTCTGCCGCACTCCGTGTGTGAAGGGCAGCACGAAGCCCGCCGGGGCCAGGTGGGTCCCGCCGCACCCCGCCTCCGGGTGCAGGGGCACTGCAGTGAGCCTGCCCGGCCCCGCTTGGGATCGCCCGTGGGCACCCGCGCCCCCCCACCTCCAATCCGCATGCCTTCTGGCCCCGCGACGCAGTCCAGCTCCTCCGACGCTCCACCAGGGCACCAGGGACCGAGTCGGAGCACGATACTCATTAGCGCTTAGAGGCATTAGGTGTTTCTGTCGCGTGTGCTGGCTCCTTTGGTCAGTCCGTAGCACGGCGGATCTGGGCTGATCCTCCTGCTGTAGCTCGGTAGTCTCCACGCAAATCCGTCTGGCTCTTCCACTACCTGGCATTCGGTTCGCTCGTCCTGGATGCCAGCCACTCTTCACTCTGGGCTCGGCGTCACGTCCCCAGTCCCTTTGTCTTGTGAGAAGGTGGCCATTTTTAAACAAAGACCATCAGAGCCCTGGTGTTTTCGTGACCGTGTAACTCCTGTCACTTGGGTCGGATGAGTCCCCAGTTTGCACCATGAATGCCGTATGTGTTTATGTGCAAGTACCTGTTCTTTGGGTAGAAATGCTGCAGCCAGACAGCTGGTTTTTACAGGATCATAGTAGGATTCATGGGAGCTTCAGTACCTCGCTGCCTGCTACATAGCCAGTTGGCCACGCCCCCATCGCCCTCCTAGATATAGATACTAAGGTCTTTATGAAGCTCCTATTGAAGTAACCTTCAACTTGGGTAGACACTGCACAGATCCTTTCTCGTTTTCAAACAGGTTTCAGACGGGGAATGTCGACTAGCTAAAACGGCCTATTCTTAAACCTGTTAAGTGAAGACACCATGGATAAAGGTGCAACCCCATTATATGGGGCTTGGGTTGATAGAACTCTGCTTTGGAGTAAATTGCCAAGGTGGGGGAATCCCAGACACACTGTTAGCAATGCTGATTGAATTGCTGTCATGATCTCTGCTTCCAAAAGATCAGGACTTGCCCGACTCCCTTGGAAGCAGACCTATAACCCCTGTTCCGAGTGCCAGCCAGTCCCAATTGGGACCTTTTGGACCCTGTCCTGGCGCCAGTGGCACCAGGCTCATAAAGATGCCTAGTCCCAGCGCTGGAAGCGCCGGGCTCATAATGCTTGGGTGGACTTACCTGCAGCAGACCATGCTGCTTTCTTACCTGCCAGTTGAACCCCTGATCCTCTTCTGTTTGGGACTACTTTTCCTGTTGGGTGGGGCAGGAGCCACTCCATAGGTTCAGAACACTGAAACTCTTCTGGAAAGCAGGAACTCTTTTCTTAGGCGTGGCTGTGGAAGGAGACACCTGAGCACTACAGGAGGCTATTTAAACCACACCCGATGGATGAATCTTGCTTTGCGTTATTCTGCATTCTCTGCAGCAGAACGCTCATCGTGTCTTCTGCATCTGATCCTGGGCCTAAGGAAAAAGGCTTACCATCCTGAATCCAGTCTTCAGCAACACCTATAAAGACAAGAAAGAACAGGTTAGCATTACGGTCTTCAGTGACAGCGCTTCACTTACCTGGTCCATCGGCTGTCACCAACGCCTGGCGCTGCATTCCGGCATCTGAAAGACAAAGGCTTACCTACTCTTCGCATGCTCCGGAGGTCTTCGCACTGCATTCCGGCATCTGAAAAACAAAAGCTTACCAGCTCTTCGCACGCTCCGGAGGCCTACACAAAAACCTCCCGTTCCACTTGAACTCAGTAACACAGGACATCGGAGGCAGGTACATATATGCGACAGGCACGTTCTGGGGAAACTCCATCACATTGCTTGCTATCTACGCACCACCCACTCTACTAACGCCATTACTCACTGACATTTCCCCCCTGATCACAGAAGACACCTCTAACATTACGATAATAGGAGGGGACTTTAATGAAGTCATGGACACAAACCTAGACCGCTCACACCTGCGCAATAGAAACCCCAGTGTACATACCAAACTTGCCACATTTACGAACGCCCTGGGCTTGTGTGATGCATGGAGAGATCTCCACCCCGATTCCAGGGAATATTCCTTTCATTCTGGGGCTCACGCCTCACTTTCCAGACTAGATTACTTCTTTATCCCATCAACTGACTTACACAGAGCACAAGAAGCATATCTACTACCTAGGGGCCTCTCTGACCACTCCCCATTGGTGCTGAAAATCACAACATCCAGACCGACCCCCCCCCCGCCTAGCTGGCGTCTGAATAATTACTGTTTGGGTAACCCAGACCTGATAGATAAGCTCCAAGAATCAACCAAATATATTTTGAGTTAGACACAGAGTCTGCATCAGACCCTGAGTCACTATGGGAGGCATACAAAGCAGTACTATGGGGGGGACTCATCTCATGGACAACCACACATAGGAAACAGCACCCACTTAAGGTACACGAAGCGGAAAACAGGTTAAACTGGCAGAAGAAACACATATTATCCAAGACACGCCTGAGACGAATCGAGCCTTACTCCAAGCACAGAAGCTGCTCCAGAACACAGCACTTGACAACGCCAAACACGCACACAGTGCAATGTGGGCACAGGTATATGAAACGGGCGATAAAGCTGGCAAGATGCTAGCGTGGCAGGAACGTAAGGAGCAGGGACGCAGCCATGTTCGTCAGCTACAGACGGGGAGCACAGGTCCACTAGTGTCAGATCAAGATATAACGCGGGGCTTCGCAGACTATTACGCTGAACTCTATAAGAAACCCACCACTCGCATAGACACGTCAATCATAGATGAAATCAATTTCGCCACTTTGAATGAGACACAACAAGAATTGCTGGAGAGGGATATAACGGAAGATGAGGTGTCGTGTGCTATGTCTGCCCTCCAGACTGGCAAGTCCCCAGGCCCAAATGGCTTCCCGATTGAACTGTGGAGGAAGGTGGGAATGAACGTAATTGCCCCACACCTACTGCGAATGTACCAACATGCAAGAGAACGGGGCATCCTATCTCCAGATCTGAGAGAAGCCACAATAATCGTATTGCCCAAACCGGACAAGCCCCCTGACAACTGCAATTCATACAGGCCCATTTCACTTATAAACAGCGAAACCAAAATTCTTGCTAAGATACTGGCAGACCGTTTGCAACAGGTGATTCCCTCTCTGATCCATCCGGACCAATGCGGCTTCATGCCCCAGAGATCGACGCGCATGAACCTCCACAGACTGCATGCAGCACTGGAAAAAGCCGACAGTATACAAGGACTGCTGGCTTTGCTGGCAATTGACTTCGAAAAGGCTTTCGATTCGGTAAGATGGGAGGCCATCTGGGTCATAATGGGGCACATGGGGTTTGGCGTAAACTTTATGAACTGGGTGCAATTACTATATAGATGCCCGATGGCCAGGACTAGGGTTAATGGCTGGCAATCAGACCTTTTCAGACTGGGCAGAGGCACTAGGCAAGGCTGCCCCCTGTCAGCAATGATCTTCGCAATTGCCATCAAACCCCTGGCTATTCTCCTACGTGACACATTGCTCTGGGAGGGCTTCCGATTGTCGGAGACATGGGAGGACAGAGTCTCACTCTACGCGGACGACCTGCTTATCTACTTGAAAGACCCACGCAACTCCTGCCACAGAGTTACACATATGCTGAAGAGATACGGAGCCTTCAGTGGCCTACGTGTGAACTGGTCCAAATCCATCCTATTCCCCATAGGCAACATGGCAGCCGCATGTCCCGTGGACTGCCCCAACCAAATTGTGACAGAACAGTTCAAATACCTGGGGGTAATTATCACGAAGCGTCTTACAGAATACACAGCGCTGAACCTCTACCCAGTTGTGACGAGATTCGCAGAGGACACTGGCCATTGGATCTCCCTGCCACTAACACTGATGGGCAGAGCTGCCCTATTCAAAATAATTGCACTTCCCAAGTTTATGTATATCCTGCAAAATGCACCGCTGCACATCCCACATCATGAATTCCTTAAGATGGACCGTATCCTTCGTAAACTGCAGTGGAGCGGAGGTCACCCGCGGATTGCTCTCTCTACTCTTCAAGGGTGGGATTGGGCTGCCTAGATTGCAGACCTATTACTGGGCCAGCCAGATGGCGGTGGTGAATGACATGCTCCATAGGGACAGGAACCTGCCGCACATCAAGAGGATCAACACTCACAGCGGAACCTCTCCCCTGGAACTTCTGTATCGTGGCCGGTGCTGCACAACAGCTCCCAACATGGACACTCACATCACACGTATCTGGACCGAAGCACACCGCTACATAGGATGGGACGTAAAATTGACTCTAGCCCAACCTCTGTGGAACAATAGTCTTCTCCCCGAAATACAGAAGCTGCCTAAAGGGCCCGCATGGGCCTGAAGTGGTATTACCAGAGTCGGAGATGTAATAAGGGAAGAGACACTGGCCCCGTTTGAAACACTGCACTCTGAATTCGCCCTCCCACCCTCTGAGGAAAACCACTATACTCAACTGAAACATGCACTACATGCCCACCGGCAAATCATCAGCGATATACCAGAATGCACCCCGTTGGAGCGCAACATTGTCCGGGACCAAATAAAGCGGAAAGTCACCTCAACTATGTAAAATGTGATCACATCCTTTGCCACGCCTGAATTGATCAGCCTAAAAGCCAGGTGGGAGCACGACGTGGGCCCGCTACAACCAGAGGACTGGACAGAAGCTCTGATGTACCCCCGGGAAGTGGCCATTTCATCGAGACTCCGACTGGTCCAACTCAAGATCCTGCACCGCATCTACTATCCAAGAGTGACACTCTTCCGATGGGGCAGAACACCGGACGCGCGATGCCTGCACTGTAAACGGGAGGAAGGAACTTTCTTCCATATCATATGGGAATGCGACAAAATACAGCAACTATGGAGGAAATGTTGTGACAAACTTTCCAGAGTCATGGGCAAGCCAAAACAAAGGGGACCAAAACAGCTCCTGTTAGGGATTTCCGACGAAAGTGACCTGACCCGCTATGAGAAACTGCGCTGGTCGACCGCAACAGCAGTCCTCAGAAGGAACATTGCACAGCTATGGGGATCAGAGAGAACTCCCTGCTACGACTTTGTAATAATGGAACGCAGGGTGTATGCTGCGAGGGGATGCCAGCAAAAAGCAAATAAAATATGGCAGAGATGGGAAGAGGATGGCTAAGCTTCCGACGAGATGACACGAGCAAGTTGTACTAATTGGGCGAGGCGACGCCGGGTTAGTGAGCCCGGTACGCACAAGCTGTTTCATGTGGTCCCGAGGGCTAAGGCCCCATATTTCCTTTCCCCTTCCTTTTCCCCGTTGTTGTCTTAGCCTCCTTCCTCCCTTTTCCCTTCCCTGTAATGTATAGTTATTTGTAATGTTTATTCATGTTTGAAAATCAAATAAAGTTTTTGATAAAAAATGTTTTAAAAAAATTAATATACTTGGGTTATAAAATCTACACCTCTCCCGTCCCCTATAAAATAGATTTGGAAGGAATGGGGAAAATTGGGCAGTAAATTCCCCAGATAAAAAAGCACGAAATATTGTATGTTTTCTATTCTTCCCTTGATCAGGTTCTATTTGTCCAAGGCAGTGCCAGTAATTCTGTATGGTTTAGAAGCCAGACCAACATAAACTGGTGCAAACTAGAAGGTTATCTCTGGAAGAAGGTTCTCGAACTTCCAATGTGTACTTCACTTTGGAGTCAGATGTTTGAACTAGATTTAAACTCCTTGGGTTGCCGGGCAGAATGGAAGCTTTTATCATTATATCGGGAAATTGTTACTTCCCAGAACTCCACATTTTATGGGGACATTAAATTACATCTAGACAGATCTAGATCCAGGATTCTGCTAAACTTAGAGTCAAAAATAAAAGAAATCCCGATAAGGATTGAATCAAATTTGGAGACTTTAATTGTGAACCCCTTGAAGAAGATGCTTGAACTGAGGGATTGGATCGATACAATTGCTGGGTTGAGGGCTCTGGTTCCTCCAAATCAATTTCTGAGTGCAGAAAAACAACTGGGACACCTGTTGTGTTCTCTATTAAAGTTTCCAGATAGACAGGTGAGAAGTAGCTTTCTGAAGATTAGATTGAATATCGCTCATACTGGAGAAATTCTGATGAAGAGAAATCAAGGGGATCAAGCTATGAAACTGTGCACAATGTGCTACATCTAGTAAACAAACATTAAGCCATTTGCTAATGGACTGTGAGGGAACATGGTCAGCAAGATTAGCACTCTTCAGGCGCTTCGTGGATCGAGAGAAGGGCCTGATTGCAGAGTACTTTTGGGACAGAATGATCTCTGGTCACAATATATCCCTAACATTTACTATTGTGCACGTTCTGAAAGGATGTAACATAGTAATATAAAACAAAATCAAACCAAGTGATGTAAGACTGCTGGTGTAAACATCCTTGTCATGGCAGGTGGAAAGCAGGTGGAAAAATCAAGTTTGTATTATGTTAATTTGAACAATTTTATGTATTTAATGCTCAGTATACTTTTAGTCAATATATTTATTTCTATCTTTGTAAAGGTTGTTTAACCATATACAAATAATATATATATATATGTCATGCATGCTGGACGCTACGCTCGTAGAACAGCTAGACCGTTCTACTCCAAATGGAGGCTATTCGATACGTTACCGGGAAAACGACGTTTACACTTTTCACGTCGCTAACTTCACGTGACTTTTGCTTCGTCACGTGAACTACGGTATCACGTATTTAAGCAGCGTAGAAACTTCACTCGCTGCTTCTGATCGTCTCTATTGGCGTCGTGTAGCTGAACCTCTGATCTACATCCTGGTATATTCCTACAGCTACTTTTGGGCCTTCGATAGCGTGTGTTCCGCCACACGCTGATTCCTGGAGCTATCCCTTCGCGTGCTATTCCACACGCGCTCTTCATCTTCAAGTGCGGCCGGCCCAGGCTGCGTAAATCCTGCCCGCGTGTAAAATCCACACGCGCTCTTTGTCTTCATACGCGGCTGGCCAAGGCTGCGTAAAACCTGCCCGCGTGTAACATCCACACGTGCTCTTCATCTTCAAGTGCGGCCGGCCCAGGCTGCGTGAATCCTGCCCGCGTGTAAAGTCCACACGCGCTCTTTGTCTTCATACGCGGCTGGCCAAGGCTGCGTAAATCCTGCCCGCGTGTAACATCCACACGCGCTCTTCGTCTTCAAGTGCGGCTGGCCCAGGCTGCGTGAATCCTGCCCGCGTGTAAAGTCCACACGCGCTCTTTGTCTTCATACGCGGCTGGCCAAGGCTGCGTAAATCCTGCCCGCGTGTAACATCCACACGCGCTCTTCGTCTTCAAGTGCGGCTGGCCCAGGCTGCGTGAATCCTGCCCGCGTGTAAAGTCCACACGCGCTCTTTGTCTTCATACGCGGCTGGCCAAGGCTGCGTAAATCCTGCCCGCGTGTAACATCCACACGCGCTCTTCGTCTTCAAGTGCGGCTGGCCCAGGCTGCGTGAATCCTGCCCGCGTGTAAAATCCATACGCGCTCTTCGTCTTCAAGTGCGGCTGGCCAAGGCTGCGCGAACCCTGCCCGCGTGTAAATCCACACGCGCACGTTGTCTTCACACGCGGCTGGCCCAGGCTGCGCGATTCCTGCCCGCGTGTAAATCCACACGCTCACGTTGTCTTCAAACACTATTTTCTTCTAACTCCTGCATCTGTGGAATTAACAGAAGGATTGATCCCTAAGTGGGAAGGAAGCCTTTCAAGGATTATTGGAAGTGACTTTGAACTGAACTTGGGACGCTATCCTGTGGTGAATTCAACCCGTATCTAGCGTGAGCCTCGTTCCGTCCGGGATAAGTCTCCCTTACTAATTTTCCCTTCCCTGTCGTTTTGTTCTTCATTTCAAATCCATCAAGAGACTTCTGGATTGTTCTACCCAGAGATACAGGTCAGTGTGATCATTCCTGTCATTATCTAACTCATCATACTCAGGTTGGAGCAGTTATTCATGATACTTTAATTTGTCCTAGGCTGGATTACTATACCTTACCCACGCCCTTTCCAGTGATCCATCGCTCTGCCTGTTTTATCAGCCAGAGGGTTGTATCATTTGGAAGGTCTTTGTTGACTTCACGACTATCAAGTCGGGTGAACAGGGATCCGGAAGACCCTACCTCCTGTATCCTTTTGAATATTGTATCCTTTTCGGTTGATACTTTGGTGCATTCTGACATATATATATATATATATATCACTGTCACATTCTTCTGTTTTTTAACATTGGCAATATTTTCATATAGGAAGTTCGACAGAGGAACTAGAATCAGCCTAAACAGAGAAATTAGACGCCATTCCATGTGCATTTTCATTGATCCTAGGCCAAATTCAAATCTTAGACTAGACATTGGCAGGGTCTTGGGCAGACCCAACACCCTTTTCCACAGTAAGCCCTCAATTCTAGAACAATTTATCTGCCATATCAAGGGTTTAGTATCTATCCCATATAGCAAGGCCGGGACAGCCTTTGCCACATAAAATTTCATAAGCAGTTCCAATGAAAACGTACAGTACGTTTTCAGGACTTTTCTCAAGCTATCCTTCCCTGACAGGTCTAGATTCAATTGGGTAAGTGTGGGGAAGGAGCATAGTCTGAAACCCAGATATATTACCCTCTTAACAAGGGGTATCTCCTCCCCACCCCAGGCCCACGGCAGACTTGCTTGCCAGGCCGTTTACAGATCATTATCTTTGATTTTTTAAATATTGATCTGGAGATCATTATCCACTGCATAATTGCCAAGGGACTTCAGGAGCCGCTGCAGGCCCCCCGGCGAGTAGTCCATTAGGACTATATCATCGGCATGGGCCAGCCACCTAATAGGTGCAACACCGATCTTTGGACTGGGCAAAGCCGCAGGACCTAGGTATCTCTCTAGATCTGCCATTTATAGGTTGAAGAGAAGGGGGTCTAGGAGACAACCCTGCCTTACCCCTCTCTCCGCCACCACAGGAGTTGACAACGGTTCCGTCACATTTAATCTAATCTTTAGAAAAGTATCTTTGTGAAGGCTTATTAACATTTCCAGGAGCTGCCTCGGGATCCATGAGGCATCCAGATTAGACCTGCTAACCATATTGAACACCTTCAAAAGATCAATCCAAGCTCCATAAAGACCTGGCCCTTCACGTGCCTCACGTGCCCAAGATTTTTAGCTGATCAGATTCAGCACCAATCCATTCAGGGAAGTCGACTGCCCTTTCGTGAAACCAATTTGACATTTTGATAAGATCTTACTTACTGTGGGCCAGCCGTCCAGTTCTCTTAATATTAGCCCTGTGTAGATCTTACTCTCAGCATCCAGGAGTGCAATCGGGCGATAGTTTCCTGGATCCACCAGGACGGCTCCCTTATAGATCGTAACTATTATGGATGATTTCCACGCGACAGGGCAGTGTCTCTCCTTTATGATTTCATCAAACACCCTCAATACTCTAGATCACGTCAGCACATTCCCTCCCACCCACCAAATTACTTTGGCCCAATGACTGAGTGGTCTTGGATCGATTGACTAAACCCCAAACGTTACGAGAGTTTTTCTTCCCCAACGCTCTCATCATAGACTCACCATGCTGATATTGCCCCCACAACCAATTTCTATACTGTTTCTGCAAATGATTTTCTTCAATCTATACACCATTGGGTCCAAGGGGGGTCGGTGTCAGGTCCCTGAGGGATTTACAGAAGAGAACCTCTTTGAGAAATATATGCAGGTGTTTCGTGTGCCCCTGGGCAAGAACCCCAGGCGATTCCACAGACCACATGAAGGTCAAGAAGTTCTCAGATGTACGCTCTGAGGCTAGCTCTTTATCATTCATACCAACACATTTCCTAGATCGATTCCCATTCACCCCACTCCCTCCTCTCTTAAACCTTACTACAGTAGACATAGATGTCTATAGAGGGAAAGCAGCAAAAATAAATTATTTCCTAACACTATCTGCTGCCCCCTGATGAGGGAAATGTAGATCCGATTCACCCTTAGATGGATTTCTTGTTCCAGTCGGTTGCCTTGGTGTCAGCATGACATTGGCACTGGAGACAGTGTGCCTACCAAGTCTAGGAAATGCAGTAAGTCAGACCTACCGCTGTAACAGCATCACAATGCCTGTGGACTGTTTGTGTGCTATACAAATAAAATAAAATAATTTAACAGAATTAAAAATAAAAGTGAAACCCCACATCAAGTTTGAGGTCAATAAAATGTTGGATTTTTGGGGTGGGAGAGCCCTCTAGTAGTCCGTGTCCCAGCCCAGCGGTTCCTGTTCCAAATTAAGGTACCTCTAATCTAATGTACTTTTTGATTACAGAGCTCCAAACGCGTCCCAAAGACAGATGCCCACCTCTTAGCATGAACTGATAAGTTGGTGGACAAGCCTGGTGCTGCCAAGTAGCCAAGCACCTTTGAGTGCCAAGGAAAAGACTGAATTCTCCACATCTGAGGGTATGTACCAATGCAGGGAATGCACTTTCATTACATTCCAAAGGCTGGTAAATCATGTCCTGAATGGGTTTGATGAGGTCTTCATGGCATATCTAGATGATATTGCAGATCTCAGCCCTACGTGGGAAGAGCTTGAGAGACACTCAACAGGACTACCTGACCATAAAGGCAATCAAATGCCAGGCTGGTCATGATTCAGTGACCCATCTTGGGCACAAAGCTGGTGGGAGCAAGAGCAAAGCACAGGTGGAACAAGGTTAGGAGACCCCCTACAATCCAAACCTAGGTAAGAACCTTTTTGGGTCTCACTGGGTATTACAGAAATTGTACGGCAGACTATGGCACCATGGCTGTGCCTTTGACAGCTCTCACCACTCCTAAAACACTGAAAGAGGTCTCTTGGTCTGAGGAGTGGGAGGAGGCCTTTGAGGGCTTAAATGCTTCACAGTACAAAGACCTGTTCCCAGGGCACCTACCTATCCGAGACCCGTTATAGTGCTCCCTCCCTGGATGTCTCCACCTGCGATCGCACCGCCGTGCTCCCTGTCGTGTAGGCCTCCATTCTTGTTTGGCAGCACAACCACTTGGCCTTCTTCTCTCTGGTCATGTTATGTTATGTTATGTTAGTATATTTATAACGCGCCAAAGCCCGAGGGCATCCAGGTGCTAAGATTGGGCAGGAAGAGAGCACTAGGTGATAACAGCAGTTTATTCATTTTTCAGAAATAAAGCAGTTTTGAGCTGTTTTCTAAAGACTAGGTGATTTTACATTTTGCGTAAGTGTACCGGCAGGGCATTCCAGGCCCGTGATGCCTGCTCATGAAAGGCACGGCCATATCCACAAGCTCGCTTTTCGCAGTCTACTTCCAACAGGCAGGCCTTAGAGGAACAATGATTTCTTTCGGGTTGGTAAACCTTTAATCTATCCTTAAGGTAGACTGTGGCACTACCAAAAACACACTTGTAGCAGATGGATAGGAGCTTGAACTGGATCCGCGCCGATAGTGGCAACCGGTGAAGCTTCTTTTGTGCCACTGATGTTGGTTCACAACGCTTCATCTGGTATATGATGAGGACCTCAGCATTTTGGATCTTTTGCAGTTTTTGAATATCTATCATGTTGGCGCCTCCCAGCAGGGCATTGCAGTAGTCTACATGAGGGAGTATCACCGCTCTGACCAGATATGTACGGTTTTCTATAGAGGCTAGTGGGGCAACTTGCCGTAGCACCTTAAGGTGGTGGTTGGTGCTTTTGGTAATAGCTACTACATGAGCGTCCCTGTCCAAACTATCTTCCAGGTAGGTGCCTAGGGTCTTTACTTTGTGCACAACTGTAATCTGGCTGCCATCGATTTCAAAGCTGGCCTACAAAAGATCCAGTCTTTCTCTGGCTTCCCGGGGACCGAACAACATAAGTTCGGTCTTTGCTGCGTTCAGGCAAAGTTAGTTGACATACAGCTCTTAATGGTTTGGTACACTGAGTCCAGCATCAATTGGTCCTTTTTGTAATCCCTGCTGATCTCCAACGTTAACTGAAAGTCATCGGCATAGTTACAGAAAAATAAATCCAAAGGCTCTAGGCCCAAACATAATGAGAGGATATAAATATTAAACAACCAAGGAGAGAGGCAGGCCTCCTGGGGCACACCAGAGGTGATGGTTTCTGCTTCCGACGCACCATCACCCCAGTGAACTTTCCAACGGTGGCCCTCCAGGAAGACTTGAGCCAGCTTAACGCCTCCATGGAGAGGCTTCCCACGGTAGCCAGTCGATCCAGGAGAATTCCATGGTCTAGCAGGTCAAAGGCTGCTGATAAGTCCAACAACATCAGCGGCCTTGACTTGCTTTGTTCCAATTTAGAGAGCATATGGGTCTGTAGATCAAGCAGTGCGCATTCGGTGCCATGAAAGCTCCGAAAGCCAGACTGTTTCTTGTGTAGGATATCAGCTCCCAAGACATACGATTGGAGCTGTAAGGTGGGGATCTTATCAATTAACTTAAGGAAGAAGAGAGTGTTTGTGATAGGCCCAAGATTGGCTGCATCATTGGGTACTAAGCCCGCCTTTTTTAATAGAGGGGTTACTGCTACACTTTGTATGGACTGTGGAATAAGCTTGGCTCCAAATGAAGAATTTATGAACCTACGAAAGAATGTGGCAAAAATGTCCCTATGCTCCAATATATTTTTAGATGGAAATATTTCTCCGCGGCAATTTGTGGGAGGCATGGTTTTAAGAAAATATATATCTCTACCGTGGTTAGCTCCTTAAACCTGAAGCCAGTGCTAGATTTCGGGTGCGATTGGGCTTCTTGTTCCAGGTGTAGGGGGCTCGTTTTAGTATTAGCCAGATCCTCTTCCCCCGAAGTCTTACTACAGTTCACCGTAGTAGCTAAGCGGGGGAAGCCTTCTTGGTAGATTCCTCCATGATCGTTTTGTGGGCCTTTTTTAATTTATCAGAAAAAGCTTTCTGCACTCTGTTGCGGTCTTCGTTGGTTGGTTTAATGGAAGGACTAGTAACTGCAGGTTTTTCCCATGACCTGAATAATCGAAATAGTTACTTTGTTTGATCCCCGGCGTGATTAATTTGGTCATTATAGAAGCTACTTTTAGCTTTCAAGATCTTTCCCTTATATTCTTTATCTTTCTGTTTCCAAGCAGTCAAGTATTCCAGAGAGTTTTCTCTCAACCAGACATGCTCCGGCTGCCTTTTGTAGGCTTTGAGTTCCACTAAGGCTGGTGAGAACCATTTCTGATGGTTAGGCATGTCTCTAACGGTTCTTGCTTTTAAGGGAGCAACCCTGGTCTAGCATATCTAAAATGTCCTCATTGTAGGTGCTAATTAAGGTCTTGGGACCACCAGAGTCATTTGCTTTCATCATCAGGCCCTTCACGAATTTGGCCAGTATAGCTGTAGTAACGGCCTTGAAATTCCTGTTTAATATTTTACGTACAGGTTCGTTCACTCATTGTAAAGGAGTTGGGAGCTTCATTTGACATGAAAGGAACAAGTTACTTACCTGTACTGTTGTTCTCTAGCATGGGTCTGGCATGGATTCACATGCTCATGAATATTCCCCGTCGTCAGGCTGGGAATCCTCGGTAAAGAAAAAATCAGTATCAGTTTCGTTTCTGATCTGTCTTTCTTAGTAGTAACCAATCACTGATCTCTGGGTCATACTGCCCCCAGCCAATGACTGCCCTCTCCTTAAGCCCCGCCTCTGGCAGCCATCCTCAGATTTGGTAGCACGCCAAGTGGCAGTATGACCAAGTGAAGAGCCGCAGAGGGGTAGGTGGGAGGGTTCGCATGTGAATCCATGCCAGACCCATGCTGGAGAACAACAGTTACAGGTAAGTAACTTGTTCCTTCTCCAGCATGGGGTCTGGCATGGATTCACATGCTCATGAATAAAATAATACATAGCAGTACACATGCACAAGCACGGGAGGTGGCAAAGGCTCAACATTAAGCAGTACATCCAAAACTCAACATTAAGCAATTCTTACCTCCTCACCAGGCTCACCTTAGGCGAACAGGTTGCGCAGCACTGCTTGGCCGACCCTGGACTCCTCCCTGGAGTCCCGATAGACGCAGTAGAATCTTGTGAAGGTGTGCGTCGACCTCCACGTAGAAGTCCTGCAGATGTCCAGCACGGGCACACCAGGCAGGAACGCCCTGGTAGCAGCGATCTCTCTGATCAAATGGGCTCTTGGACAGCCGGGCAGCGGTCTGTTTGCCAACCGGTGACAGTGCATGATGCAGCCGGAGAGCCATCTGGAAATGGAAGTCTTCCGAAAACTCTTCGTGCGGTCCACGTAGAACTTCAGCGTTCTAGCTACATCCAGCGAGTGCAAAGACCTCTCGGCCGGCGTCGAAGGCCACGGGAAGAAAACTGGTAACACCAAGGGCTCGTTGAGGTGGAAGTCTGACGGCACCTTGGGCATGAAGGAGGGGTGCGTCCTCAGCACCACCCTCGTGTCATGAAAAGTCAAGTATGGAGGCTTGCAAGATAGGGCCTGGATCTCTCCCACTTGTCGTGCGGAGGCGATGGCCACGAGGAACTCTGTCTTCCATGACAGGAACTTCAAAGGCGCCGAATGCATAGGCTCGAATGGGGCCCCCAAGAGCCTGATCAGCACCACATTAAGCTCCCACGCCGGGGCAGGAGCCTTCACCGGCGGGAATGATCGGAATAGTCCCTTCATAAATTCCTTGATGGAGGCGTGAGCCAGTCCAGCTTTGGCCAGCAACAGTAGGTACGGCAGTACTTGAGGGGCCGTAATCCGCAGAGGGTTAAACTTCTGTGCACGGCACCAGACAGAGAACCTCTTCCATTTATGACCGTAACACTTGAGAGTTGAGGACGCCCTGGCCTTTGCAAGAACCTCTCTGCAATCAGCCGGTATATCGTACCCTCCAAACTCTAGTGCTGCAGGAGCCAGGCCTGCAAGTTCAGTGACTGTGGGTCGTGATGGAGAATGGTGCCTCCTTCTCTGGAGAGAAGATCCGCGTCCGCCGGCAGCTTGACTGGTGGGGACGTTGACAAGTCCAGAAGGTCCGGGAACCAGATCTGCCTCGGCCACGCCGGTGCGACGAGGATCATCCTGCACCTGGACTTCTTGAGCTGGTTGATGAGGCGGAGCAGCAACTGCAACGGAGGGAACGCGTATAGAAACAGGCCGTCCCAGGGGAACGAGAAAGCATCGCCCATGCTCCTCGGCTGTGGGAACCTGCCGGCGAACCTCTGGCACTTGGAGTTCGTCGTCGTCACGAACAGGTCGATCTGGGGTTTGCCCCATCGTTGGAAGAGCCGATCCACTTGATCCTGGTGCAGTTCCCACTCGTGGCACGAGCGCAGCTCCCTGCTGAGTGAGTCGGCGATGGTGTTTTTTATTCCTGCCAAGTGGAAGGGAACCAGAAACATCCCCTGGGCGACGGCCCAGTGCCACAAATCCTGGGCCTCCTTGGATAGGGCTGGGGATCTGGTGCCCCCTTGCTTCTGTATGTAGAACATCGTGGTGGTGTTGTCGGTGAAGACCCTCACCACTTTGTCCTTGAGGGACGGAAGGAACGACTTGAGAGCCCAGAACACTGCTTGGAGCTCCAGAATGTTGATGTGGAGAGACCTCTCCTCCGGGAGCCAAAGGCCTCTTGCGTGGAGATCTCCGGTATGGGCCCCCCAACCCTCCAGAGAGGCGTCCGTCGTCAACGTCTCCTGAAACGCCGGGGTTTGAAAGTCCGTGCCTGTAGTGAGGTGAGCACGGGTGCCCCACTATAGGATCGCCCGATGGAACTCCTCGTCAAGAGGGATCCTGTCCTTGAAGCAGCCCGTTGCCTGAAACCAGCGGGCATCGAGGAGCTCCTGTAGTGGACGCATCCGAAGTCTGCAAAGGGGTACAAGATAGATGCATGAGGACTTCATCCCGAGAAGGGACTTGATGGACCTCACCCTGGCCACGTCCGTGGCTAACAGGCGCCGCACCTTGACCAGGATGGTCTTGGTCCTCTCCTCTGAAGGGGAGGCCAATAGCCCCACTGTATCGAGCTTCGCTCCCAGAAACAGTGCTACTTGCGATGGAACTAGGTGGGATTTGGCGTAGTTGATGGCAAACCCCAGCTCTGTGAGCAACCGGACGGTCCTCGCCGGATTAGCCAGTCGTCCAGGTAGGGGTAGACGTGGATCCCCTGCAGGCGCCGTCGCGCCACCACTGGTGCCAGGCACTTGGTGAAAACCCTGGGTGCCGACTTTAATCCGAACGCTAGGGCTCTGAATTGGTAGTGGCGTCCCTGAACCACGAACCTGACGAACTTCCTGTGCCTTTTTAGAATGGGGATGTGGAAGTAAGCATCCTCCAGGTCCAACGACGATAGGCAGTCGCCTTCCTCCAGCTGTCCCAGCACGTGCTGGAGGGTGACCATCCTGAATTTCTGCGCCTTGACGTATTTGTTTAACCGACGCAGGTCCAGGATGGGGCGCCAACCTCCTGTCTTCTTTCTGACGAGGAAGTACCTTGAGTACACTCCGGAGCCCCGGAGCCTCCTGGGGACGAGCTCGATGGCACCTTTCTTGAGCATCGCCCTTACCTCCAACAGCAGTTGAGGGACGTGATTCTCCTTCCTGGCCACAGGAGGAATGCGAGGGCACTTCTTTTGGAATTCCAGCGAGTGCCCGTTGGCCAGGGTGTCCAACACCCAACGGTCGGTGGAGATGGACTCCCACACGCTGACAAACTTCGTTAGCTGGCCTCCCACCGGGGTGCTTCGGTGGGGGCCCGACAACACGGCGGGATCCCCCTTGCTTGCCGCGACCTCTGTAGGCCTCCTGGGAAGAGGAGCGGGCCGCCTGGCGGTAAGTGGAGGAGCCACCGCTGGATCCTTTGGAGGCAACCTGTCTGCCTCTGGAGCTCCGAAAGGGCCATCGCTGTTGAAGCACCCCTAGGGCCCGGGCCGTCTACGAGTCGGTCTTGATGGCCTGTAGAGACTCGTCTACCGCCTTACCAAAAAGGTTGTTGCCGTCGAACGGCATGTCCAACACTCTGGTTTGGACGTCCTGGCGAAAGTCTGTCGCCTTGAGCCATCCTCGTCATCGGAGGCAAACTCCGTTGCCCAGTTGGCGAAATCCGGTATCGGCAATGTCCGTTGCCACCGTAATGGCGTGATCCGACACCACCTCGCCTTCCTGCAGAATTTCTAGGGCCTCCGCCCTCTTGTCTTCAGGCAGGAAGTCTAGCAGGGGAGCTATCTTGAACCAGAACTACCTGTCGTAGCGGGCCACGATCGCTAAGGCATTGGCCGTCTTAATCGTCGTTGCTGCCGACGAGATGACTCGTCGTCCCATGGAGTCCAACTTCTTGCCCTCGCTGTCCGGCGGGGAAGTGGAAGTTGAAGCCGCCGCACCCGCTGCCTTCTTCTTAGCTGTTGCCGAGACGACCGAGTCCGGCGTGGGCTGGGCCCTGAGGCACAAGGGGGCGGCATCGGGGACTCAGTACTTCTTCTCGTACCTGTCCTTCTTGGCGGGTGTCGTGGAAGGGTTCTTGAGGACAGCAAGCCCCTCGTCCCAGATGTCATCGAGCAAAGGCACCGCGAGGACCGACTTCCTCTTGGCCTCTCGTCGTTGGTACAAAAACCCTTCCTTTTTTTGTTCTTCAGGGCAGAGCTGGAAGAGCTCGGATGCCCTGGTTATTAATCTCATGGAAAGAGCCAATTTCGTCGGCTGGAGAAGCCTGCGGGGGGGTGATGACGGGATGTCTGCGGTGTCATCGCCGCTGTCATCGTCCGTCCCCGTCACTGTATCCGTCGCTGTATCCTCTCTAGGGTCCGGCGAGGGGGGTGAGGGGTCCACAGGTCTCGCTGGCACGAAGGGCGGAGCGGGGTGGACTCTCCTCCGCTTGTTCGGAGGGCTCCCCGACGGGCCTGGTTCTGGATCCTCCGTCGGGGTCCGTGGTAATCTCGTCATTATCACGGGACATAAGGATTGGATTGCCAACAAAATGGCCGCCGAGCTATCCTGGGGCTCGGGTAATGGCTGCGACGGACGGGATGGCCGCTCCACTGGGCCCTCTTCGTCGCGATCGTTGCTATCTTCAATCAGGTCAGCACGGAACGCCCCCTGGGATCGAACCTTCTCGAACCTCTCGTTGAGGCCTATGAACCTCTCGTTGAGGCCTATGGACCTCTCGTTGAGGCCCTTCTCGGTTTCCACCAGCTCCTCCTCAGAGACGGATTCCGAGTCTGTAATGGCCACCGGCCCCCCCCCTCTTTTTCCGCCGGGGACTTCACGGGGGTCTTAACGATGGGCTGGAAAGAGGATTGCCTCCGCGGTGGCAGGGATACTCTGGGCCCAGAGGCCGTTTCCACTGGCGTATTCTCAGCCGGCTTCGCCAGGGTCGCAGCGACCACTTCGATAGAGGCCTTTGCAGCTGGATCAAAGCCCTCACCACCTTAGGTGCGTCCTGGGCCTTCGCCTTCGGGGGAGGGTCAGCGCCTCGCTCCCCCTTCGAGATCAAACGGGTCCGCTCCTGCAGCTTATTTCTCGGATTTCCTCTTCCCCGAACCAGAGCGCTGGCTCGTGGTCGAACGTGCCGGGGAAGTAGTGCCCTGCTTGGCAGCCGAAGAGCCTGACCTTTCGGCGTTCCAGGTGCCCGCAGACGCGCGGTGCTTGGCCTTCTGTTGGGCCCCCGTCGCCGGGGCGCCCTCACAGGACTTAGAAGCCCGCTCAGACTTTTTCTTCGCCTTCTCACCTGCTGTGCCCTTCTCCAGCCAGGCGGCGAGGCGGGAACGACGATCTTGTTTGGTCCGTTCCGAAAGGTTCTTGCAGAACGCACAGTCCTTCTCCACGTGCGTCTTGTCCTCATGAAGGCAGTAGAGACATCGCAAATGCTCGTCCTCCTTGAAAACGTTTTGTAATCCGCATCCAAGGCAGCACCTGAACAGCTTGGATCCGGGTG
The DNA here is from genome assembly GCF_040938575.1 of Ambystoma mexicanum. Taxonomy (NCBI): domain Eukaryota; kingdom Metazoa; phylum Chordata; class Amphibia; order Caudata; family Ambystomatidae; genus Ambystoma; species Ambystoma mexicanum. The sequence goes on along the minus strand of NC_090925.1, from coordinate 12,294,810 downwards.
TCGAGTTTCCCTTGTCCTGGGCCATGTCCGTTGAGGTAGGCCGCAGATCTTCCGGAATCCTCCAAGAAGTGTAAACTCGACGAAAACTCGACGAGGGGCGTAGAAGAATTCCGAAACGGGTCCCCGTTGTTGGAAGTAGAAACGGTGGAGCTTGAGGCTCGATTAAACCGAAAAAATGAGAAAATCTCCTGTAAAAACGCAAAACGCAGCAAAAAACTCAAGAGCTAAAGCACGAGGACTCCCAACACTTGAGCGTGCGGTAAAAATCTGAGGATGGCTGCCAGAGACGGGGCTTAGGGAGAGGGCAGTCATTGGCTGGGGGCAGTATGACCCAGAGATCAGTGATTGGTTACTACTAAGAAAGACAGGCCAGCAACTAAACTGATACTGATTTTTTCTTTACCGAGGATTCCCAGCCTGATGACGGGGAATATTCATGAGCATGTGAATCCATGCCAGACCCCATGCTGGAGAACAATAGAGTGACCCGACCATATACAAGGGGTGGTGATAATATTTTTGATCAGGATGTTTCCACTACCAGTTCAATCAAGGGTATGGCCTTTGGAATGTGTCGGTTCAGAATTCTGAACTATTCTTTGGTGACTTTACAAGATTTTTTCAAGTTCCAGGGCTCTTTTATCCTTGGCGTCTCCTTTCCAGAGATTGAAATCACCCAGTATAACTAATGCAGAGTTAGCTGTTAACATAGGTACGACAGTGTTAACAAAGTCCTCATTAAACTTGGAGGATTCTCTAGGCGGCTGATAAAGCAACACCAGATTTAGGCTATGGTTAAAATTAGGAATCAATTTGATATGTACATTATGACAGCCTTCGCACTCAATCTTAGTCTCATATAGGCCAAGCTCCTTTTTACATAAAATGGCTCCACCTCCTCCCAAGCCCCCCTCTCGGTGCTTCCCCAAAAACACATAACCAGGGGTGGTCACTTGTGCGATAGTGGGTCCATGCGCCTCAGTAAGCCAGGTCTCTGTGATGCACATAATGTCCACGTTATGTTCAATGATATAGTGGTGAACATCGGTCATGTACCTGAGACCGGGTGTTCAGTAGAGCCACCGTACGTTTTGCAGGGAAAAGCCCCTTTCCTAGTATAACATTAGGCGTGTTAGAGCCTTCCGCTGTGATGCTGGTATCTATTGAGAGAGGAATTCTTACCTTGTCCGTACTAGTCGACTTGATGACAGAGATATGGGGCGCAATGCTATTTCATGGCTGCCTCTCTTGGCCACCACCTCTGCTTGCTCAGTTCCTACTTCACTGTTCAAGGAGAGCCCATTCCATCGCCACTCTGGATCGTGCCCCCCCGAATCGGGTCATCCCGAATCCGTGTTGAGGGGCCTGGGCTGGCAATTATCGTTCTAGGGCCAGATCCTGGGATTCTAGGTCCCCCTTACCGCCAATGTAGCTCGCCTGATCATCTGCTGTAGGTCTCCATTCTGGTGCCGTTGCCAGTGGCCCCCACTACCCTCCTGATTTCAAGTAGCTATTTCCCAGGACCCACAGTGGGCCAGATGGTACCCACCAGGCTTTGGTTGTCCAGTCCCCTCCCCGGGCGGACCACTGTGGTCCTCATCAGCCCCTCCAGTTTTCCTCAGGAGCTGCTCTCGGGGGGCCTCCCCCCGCACCATGGCTGCCCCCCACGGGCCACAAGGAGTGTATGGGTCTGGGGGCCCACACCCCTCTTTCCACTCAGCCAGCTGTATGTTCTCCTGGGCCCGTTACCCGGTGAAGTGTGCAATCTTATATATTCCCAGCTGCTGGGATGGGGCCTCCCCACCAGGGCCCGGCGCTTCCATTTTACCGAGTGTTTTTGAGTGGTCACTGCCACCGGCACACTATCCTCCCTGCACCCGCGTGCTTGTGCACTCTCGCCGGCCACTCCAGAAAAGGCCCGGGGGGAGGGGGCACCAGCTCCACAACCTCCCGAGCTGTGTCACGCTGCCCCACAGGGCACCTCTGAGTTTCTCCGCTCTGCTCTTTGCTCAGACGAGGATCTTCCCACAATGCGCCTCCACCTTGGGGTCATCTTCAACTCCAACCTCTCCTTCTCTCCTCACATCTCTAAGAACTCAAACTATCAGCTGCACCTCCTCAGAAGTATTCTTCCTTTCCTCACTTTACCCCAGAAGCTCACTGTCTCCAGAGCTCTGGTCCACTCTAGGCTGGACTACTGCAACAGCCTCTTTCTAAATCTTTCTGTTTCTACTCTCCGACCTCTACAACTTACCCAGAACAGGACTGCCAGACTTGTCCTTGGCCTCAAACCCAAGGATTGTATATCTCCAGTTCTGAAATCTCTTCATTGGCTCCCAGGGGCGGCAAGAATCAAGTTCAAGATCCTGTGCATCGTCCACAAGGCTTTCTGGGGCCTGGGACCGTGCTACCGCCAACTTTCTCTTCCTCAACACCTTCCTTCTCAAGCTCTACACTCATCCACTTCTAACTCTCTGAGGGTCAGTCGCTTTTCCAAGCAGAGAGTTGGGGGCAGATCTCTATCTTCGGCTGGGTCTCCCTCTGAAACAGCCTCCCTGCCTCCCTCAAACTTGAGCAGAACCACCTTCGGTTCCAGAAGCAACTCAAGACCTTCCTCTTCGCTACTGCTTTTTCTCTTCCTCTTCCCCTGCTGATGCCCGACTGCTGCACGCACTTGTTACCTGGCTACCCTCTGGGCCCAGGCTCCTGCATGTCCAGTTGCACATTGCACTGCTTCATGGCTCCCCTTGCACTTGTGGTCTGTATCTGCAACTCTACAGTAACTTCTCTCTGCACTTATAAGCCACCCGTTGGCTGTGCTTTCTGAGTTACCTGCACTGAGCCACACGCTGGCTGCACTTTTGAGTTACCTGCACTTTTCCCACCCCCGGCACTTCTCGCCTTCCACTTCCCTGCACTTGCGCGATCTGAATGACACAGGGCCTAGTAAGATCATTTTTTTTCCCTCCCTACGTTTCCCCCTCCTTTTCTTGCAGCGCCTAGAAACAATTGTGTACAGGTGCGTTACAACTACCATATTATATATCATATCCTCAGCTTTCCGGCGGTGCCAGGCTACTGTGCCTAAGCCCCTCCTCCTCTTACACCTTGCAGCTACCATCTTCCATATGCCCACGCGGCCAAATCGTTCAGTAAACTTCATTAATTTCTCAATCTAGGTCAACGTGGGTGTTACGACCTGTGCCCAGCCGTGCCGCAGTAGTTCTCATGCCTCACCCATCGATATCATTGGCCAGAACTCTGTTTCGCAATAACAGGGTGTTTCCCGGTGGTTAGGGGGCAGAGTGAGGTGAGGAGTGACTAATTCATGCTCCGCGCCACAGCGCCCCTGTCAACTTTTTCTTAGTGGTCTCTTCATCATGCCAGGGTCGACCAGCTGTCCATTGAAATGGAACCATCTTGCCAGAGGATGGAGCTGCCAACTAGCCATATAAAAAGCTGCATTCAGGTTGTGGGGTTTTTCAGTTACTGTGCGCTAGTTTCCACTCTTGTCTTCTCTAATTCACAATCTTACTACAAAAAGAAGAGGGGTGGCAGCGAACAAACTCTTCCCTCAAACTTCCCACAAAGTTTGGAGTCAGTTAAAGGATAGTTGCGGGACTTTTTTTTTATTGTCCCTACGGTTCGGCCATGTGTTTTTAAGCATAACTCGGTAGATCGTAGAAAACGTTCCTATGGACCTTACCCGACTTTTCGTCCATTAACGCACTCGAAATCAGCCGCCATTTTCTGATAATCCTATCATTTCCCCCCATCGCCCTGGCTCACCTGCTTTTGCGGCACTAAATCAAATCCCCCGCCCCTGAGCCTGACATCAGCAGACGCGTACCGCCCATTTCCCAACGCCAAAGCACGTTTCGTGTCAACAATCGCTGCGCCTCAGCTAATAAAGTGTCGCCATGGAAATGGCAGGACGCCTCTTTCCTCTATAAGTATAAACACACCGTTTCACAACACACAGCAGCAGATTTTCGATTCCATTACTCTCTCTGTGTTACTTTGAGTATTCTGTGACTCGTTTCTGTGCTCTGGTCAGCTACCTTCGCCGCTTCTAGGCCTTGTGAACACCTGTACCATCTCTGTAAATTATTTTACTTTCTTTACCACACAATGGCTACAATAATGCCGTATATGTACGAGCCCGAGTACACCGAGGAAGAACTACTGGAAAGGCAAGCACGCGAAAACGATGGGGATTCGGACGGCAGTTGGGAGGACCAGTCAACGGATGAAGAGCCTGGACCATGTCGCATGGACGGCGTCTCCACCTGGTGCACGTGCAATCGGTGCGAGCTAATGCCAACTGAGGAGGAGAACTGCTGCTGCCGTGAAAATTCCGGGTGCTTGGCCTACATTTCGGAAGGCGAGCCAAGTCCGCAATGCATCACCGAGCTGCCAGAGTTCAGGGAAGCCTGCCTCTCACGGACCGTGTTGAGGATGATGATGGTGCTTATGCACGAACTTCGCGGCACTGTTCGTCCGCGTAATCCGAGTAACGAGTAAGTATACTCTGGTTTTGATGTCAGTGATGCCACTACTATGTCATGGTCGTCTCCCACATATAAAATTACATCTACATATCATTCGAATGCATGTAAATTGGTTCCATATTGTGCATTTTCTAGATAGAATTTTTTTCAAAGCAGAATGACATTTTTTACCTGAATCGACAGTGATAAGAAAGTTTTGTCATTTTAATACAGTTTGCATCTTTCATTTTCACAGGTGGTACAGGCTGGTGGCCTATCGTTGCTTCACTTGGTGGCTTCACGGGAGGCTCGGACACCGCGTTCGGAGAGTAATACCTGCCTGTGCGGTACTTGCCATTAGACAACATTTCCCCAGCGACAGTGGACAATACCGCGGATTTTCCCTGGATGTGCTGCAACCGGAACTTTACAATGTGTAATGTTTATTATTTATGTTCAATTGAAATTAAGATCTAAAATAAAACCCAACATATATTTTAACAATGGTTGTTTTCATTTTTTAAATGAATCTAGTGTGTCTCCATTGAATAGTCTTCCTGTGCCTTGTCTTGTCACACCACATGTCTCCGGCCAGCATCCTCCCACACGCTGGCCGCCCACCTTCAATCCACATAACCGTTGAACCCATATGCAGCAGACATACATATGTTATTTTGCGGGTTGGCATCAAGCCTCCCGGCCTTGCCTCCTCCCCCAAAAATACTTACCACACCACTTTGTTCAAACGTTGGCAATAAAAGGAAGGCCGTTGGATTTTATTGATACAAAACATGGTTATAAGTAAATAATCCATATGGTTGATCATAATAAATCATCCTTTTGGGCACCGGGTACAGAGATGACCCCCTCTGGCCCGTGCCGCCTTGCCACCACAAGCCAGCCTGCTGCTGACTAACTGCCTAGGCATCCAGGGTCTCCAGGGTGAACTGCACCCATATATTCTCCTGGGAGGGTGAGGTATTTATAAACTCACACCCCTGCCTTCCATGTACTAGATCCTGCAGCCTGCCTCTTACATGCAGTTAGATGGCCTCTCCTTGGTGAGGCCCTGCGGCAAACGAGTCTTGTCTGCACGACCACCGCCCCAATCCACCCGCCCCCCGCCCTATCAAAGGCAGTTCGCACCGGGGTACTTGTGCTGGCAAGTGGAGCTGTCAGGGAGCGATAAAGGCCAAGAGGTGCCAAAGACCATGTACACTTCAAAGTGGTCTATAGAGCACGGGTTGTTGTTCCCATGTCTGCCTCCAGACCCCGTGTCTCCTGCCAAGCATCCCCCCTCACGCTGGACGGCCCCCTGCAATCCACATAAGTGTGTCTCCATTCACAAGTCTTCCTGTGTCTTGTCTGCACGACCACCGCCCCAATCCACCCCCCGCCCTATCAAAGGCAGTTCGCACCGGGGTACTTGTGCTGGCAACTGGAGCTGTCAGGGAGCGATAAAGGCCAAGAGGTGCCAAAGACCATGTACACTTCAAAGTGGTCTATAGAGCATGGGTTGTTGTTCCCATGTCTACCTCCAGACCCCGTGTCTCCTGCCAAGCATCCCCCCTCACGCTGGACGGCCCCCTGCAATCCACATAAGTGTGTCTCCATTCACAAGTCTTCCTGTGTCTTGTCTGCACGACCACTGCCCCAATCCACCCCCCGCCCTATCAAAGGCAGTTCGCACCGGGGAACTTGTGCTGGCAACTGGAGCTGTCAGGGAGCGATAAAGGCCAAGAGGTGCCAAAGACCATGTACACTTCAAAGTGGTCTATAGAGCATGGGTTGTTGTTCCCATGTCTACCTCCAGACCCCGTGTCTCCTGCCAAGCATCCCCCCTCACGCTGGACGGCCCCCTGCAAACCGCATAATGCCACGACATATACACGTCATTCATTCACAAACACACCCCTGTTTCGAATTCTTTATAACCCACTTCATATTTCTAATGAGCACTTCTTTGCGCTTTGCTAGTCAACCCGTGAAGGTGCTGGTTATCTGCTCTTCGTCTCTGTGAACTTCCGTGACCACTTCGAGGAAACTCCTCAGTTTGCAACCTGTGAACTGCTCCCTGTTCTACGACAAGAAACTACTCTGATCCCTGCATCTAACTGTTTGTTCGTCAAGGTAAGGCCATGTACCATAATCATTTTGCGTCCAATTTCTTTTCGTTCAAGACAGTACATGCAAGGAACTAGTCACATGTTCTGAGTTTACATTGGTATTCATAGAGAATTGTTGATCTTTACTTTTCAGAACTTTCCACAATGCCTGCCTGTTCCATTGGCGGTTGCCCTTCGAAGACCCATAATAAATCTGAAGGTACTATAATGCATGTTTTCCCTAAGACAATAGATCAGATAAGAGAATGGGTCCAATATTGCGGATATCCACCGTCTGAGCTTGAAAGTAGAGTCCTAGAAGTCTTTGCGGACAAGAGGGGTGATCGATACCGCATCTGCAGCAGGCACTTTACCTCTGACATGTACTCCACATCATTGCTAATAAAGAAGAAAACACCGCGAGCGAGGCGAAAATTGCTCTCAACCGCTATTCCCACTCTATTCGTCCACATCCCTCCACTGGTGAGTCAAGTTTACGGATTTAGCTCTCGGCCTTGCGGTAGTGTGTAGCATTAGCTAACAATAATTTCCCCATTTATGTATCCACTCAATATGAAGGCGGAAGATTCTCCATCCGTGTCGTTATTGCAGTCATCAGCCACTTCAAGCGCCTATCGGGTAATCTTACTTGGCTATTCTGCCACTGACTTGTTTTAGGCATGTAAATCAATAGTTTTAATTTATCGTGTAATTATTTTACCTAATGGTACACCCTTGTACTCGTCCTCTAGTCCTTGTTTTCAGTTATAATTATTGTTATCCAAAATAATGCAAGTACTGTCTTTCAGGGAGATGCTGAGGAGTCCAACGTATTGACGACTACCGTTGATGTCACTCAGATGCTCGAGGTACGTTTCCGGACAGTTCCATGGATGGAGATCATCAGATCTTGCATTCTTGTAGCGTGATTGTTACACACAATGTTTCTTTCGTTTTTAGCCATTGATATGTCCTTCTGTCGTCGCCCTCCTATGTGTCTTCTTTTTTCAATATTGTGTTCATTACTAATGAAAGTCCTATGTTTCAGGGAGTCGATGGAGCATTAGTCCAAGAAGAAGGGGGAGCATGCAGTTACGGGTCGGCGCAACAGCTTGCAGAAGTGTGCACCGCAGTTACATCGTCCCTTGATGTTCTTATGCATTTCGAGGTATGGATACTGACAGTTCGATCAAGCGAAATCATATGACGTGATTACATCCGCTATACTTCCTTCTTTATTAACGCAAGTACTATGTTTCAGGGAGATGACGGAGCTTCTTCTACAAGAACATCACCCCTAGTAGTTGATGCAGATCTCTGGGTGGTGACACTTCCAACGATCGAGCAAATCGAATCATATTTACATATCCATTATTTATTTTAGACAACTGATCATTTGTGCAGGTCTATTTAGATGAGCCGTTGACGCCTGCACAAAGTTTATGTTCTTTTTAACAAAATAGAAAACCATACTAATGCAATTACTGTGTTTCAGGGAGTTACTGAAGCATCATCTTCAATAATATCATCAATGGAAGTCTATGAGGAGCCCGAGGTATGGATCTTGACAGTTCCTTCTAACTAGATCAACAATGCGTGAATAATTGTCGTTTGAATGTTCTACACAAAGCGCTCATTCGTGTTTTGCTATTGAGATGTACGTGTGTATTGGTCCCCAAGTACATTTTGTGTTTTCGATATTATTATACATACTAATGAAAGTTCTATGTTTCAGGGAGTCGATGGAGCGTCAGTGCATGATGGATGTGCTTATCATGAAAATATAGTCGTTGCAGCGCAAGAGGAAGTGGAGACATGCACACACGAGTCGGAGCAACAGCGTCCTGATGTTGAAGTTCGAGGCAAGAAAGTTTCAAAGAAAAGAAAGCAAAAGAAGGTTAGTGTCCTGGTCACTATATTATGTTGTTTTTCACTGTTAATAGTTCAATACTGTAAGTTGTGTTTAAACTGAACATCCCTTTTCCAATCTGTCCTCTAGTTGCGAGTGGGTGTACGAACTAGATCTACACAGACAGTGAAGCGAACGAGAGATGTTGCTTGTCAAACCTTTTGGCAGGGACTTGAGACTGGAGATGCATCGTGCCAATGGGAAGAATATGAAGTGATTGACAACGGAGCTATACCACCACCAGCCATTGATAGTGAATGTCCTCCTGGTAGTTCGGATGCAGTCGGAGATCAATTCACAGAATCCACACCCGCAAAAACTAAGACCGCGAGAAAGTTGAAGAAATTGTTTTATTCACCCATCGCCGGAGAAGGAACAGATGTTGCAATGGAAGAGAATGAAGTGGACGACAATGAAACACCATCAATATCACTGAACATAGCGGAAGACGATATCAGAGATTCTACCTTTCATGTGAGTGACATGTCCTCAACGTTACAGGCCGAACCAGCTGGGATGCAGAGTGACAGTATAAGGAAAGAGGCCAAATTCATTGTATTCGATAGTTGTTTGATTGATATTATTATTCGGATGAAATGTGGGCATTCGGTTGGTGCGGAAGTATGTGGGGAGCCATTGATTAATGTGACTCGTGCAATTCGAGGCACTAACCTTAAAATACATGCCACCTGTACAAAATATCATCCTTTCTCATGGTCTGCACAACCCATGCTGGGGCAACTGCCAGCAGGCAATCTACTTTGTGCAGCGGCTGCACTTTTTAGTGGTTCAAGTTTTAAAAAGTTAGAGTCTTTCTTTCAGTTTGTGGGAATCCATTTCATTGCGAAAACTCAGTTCTACAAATACCAAACCGATTATCTATTTCCAGCCATTAGCGAAGCTTGGAGAATGGAAAAAATGTCTATTGATAGTACATTCGCGGGCAAACGGTTCAGGCTAGCCGGTGATGGACAGTGCGACAGCCCAGGATTTTCAGCCAAGTACTGCACCTACCACTTTCAGGACATGGAAAGTAAGAAAATTGTGAGTTCGGTGGTCGTGCAGGTGTCACAAAGTACATCCTCAGTGGCCATGGAGAAAGTTGGCGTTGTAGCATCATTGCAAGAACTACAATCGCGGGGAATGGTGATCGACCTGATAGCCACGGACAGACACGTTTCAATTGCCAAGACAATGAGAGAAGAGTACAAAAATATAAATCACCAATTTGACGTTTGGCATCTTGCAAAAACAATCAATAAAAAAATGTCGGCTGCAGGTAAAAAAAAGATATGCAAGGTATTTCACAGTGGTCCAAGTCAATCAGCAACCATCTTTGGTGGAGCTCAAAAACATGTGGAGGGTCGTTGGAAATTCTACTGGAAAAATGGCGGTCAGTAATGCTACACTGTACCAACGTTCACCGTTGGAACACAAACCAACATTTCCACAATTGTGAACATGGCCATTTGTCCACAGAGGAGGCACGGAAGTAGAAGTGGTTGATTCCTTCATCACCCACTCACAAAGCCATTGAAAAGATTGTATTTGATAAAACTATAAAAAGAGATTTGAGGGGACTCACGGAATTCTGCCACACAGGAGATTTGGAGGTGTTCCACAATATGTGCCTAAAGTACAGGCCAAAACGATTGCATTTTGGCATGGAGGGCATGATAAATCGGACTCTTCTAGCAGTCTTGGCACATAACCATAATGTTGGCCGTCAACAAAGTAGGACGACCGGAACTTTAGGGACACTTCGCTACAATAAGGCCTTCACTAAAAGAAGTAAACAATGGGTGATCAAACCAGTGTTTGAGGATATGCAATATGAGTTTATTGAAAGACTTATTGTTGACGTCCTAGATAGGCACATAAATGGAGTTGTGAACGAACCTGTGCAGGGGACAACTGCATTGCCACCCAACATTGCCTATGTTCCATGTCCACCTAAAGAAGAGCTCATTGAGAAATACACATCACGGTTTAAATGATTGTAATTTGATTGTCTGTTCTCTCGAGTCTCCTCATGTTGCAGGCCCATTGAATATGTGTATCTATGTAATGTGTAAATAAAAGTGATTGCTCAGTGTACATGCAATGTGTCTCTCCACCGTTGCCCCTCCCTTCACCGTGCAGTTGTGCGAACCACCCGGGTGTCACCTGTGACTTTGCTCTGGAGTCTCCTCATGTCGCAGGCCCATTGAATATGTGTAGCTATGTATTGTGTAAATAAAATTGATTGCTCAGTGTACATGCAATGTGTCTATCCAACCCTGTTCATTTGCGCATTAAATTAAACCAAACAGTAATATAAATAATTTTTCAAAAAATATAGAATGTCTCCGTATTTATGGTTCTCTGGGGCTGCAAATGCACGCAGACAAAATGCAAAGATGGAGTGTAAATTTCAAGTCCTGTGAGATGGCCTTACACTGAATGTAGCTAACTAGGAATGTGTGCTCGTTCAAAGTGAAGGTCAGCTGCTTTGATTTTTTGCTCGGGTGCCGGAATGGCCCACGACTCAGTATAAGGTTCTATTGTTATTTGACCTTGACAGGCCGGGACCATCCCGAAAGACTTCTTTTTGGGGGTGTGGTGCAATAACGTAAACGATAATGAATATAATTTCAGAAACGAAAGCCATTTAATGTTCGTTCATTAGAAGAAATAACGTCGGCATAGAAGGAGTGGTATTTCGGGGCTGCCCTACGCACAGACACAATGGAAAATGCAAATATAATGTAAGTAACTCTTTAGATGAGTTTATACCGCAATTTAATTACTATACAGTAGCTTTAAAGACAGGTTAAGTTGTACTTGTTCGTTCTATGTGGCATATTGTTTTGTACCGCGCACTATCTTGAGGAGAACCATCTCCTTTTACGGAAGCACCTCAAAACCTTCCTCTTTGCTTCTTCTTTCTCTCTCCCTCTCCCCTGCTACAACTGGTCCACTGTCTGCGACCTCGGTCCTGGGCCCTTCCACTCTCCACCTGCACTGCCTCCCTGTCAACCCCTGCACTGGGGGACTGTCTCAGTATCCTACAGCCCCCCCTTGACGTATAATACCCAGTTGCACTGTCCTAGCTATGAAATAATTTCCCGACCTAATATATAAAATGAATAATTTTAATAAAGATCTGATGGTGAGACTAATTTCATTTTTTATGTTTTTCAAACAGGTACATCATTCATTATTGCATGTGTCACGAGTACCAGACACCGGCGGATGGGTTTTTTAACCGCCAGTTGCTTCTCCGCGTGAACAACATTACCACCCTGACCATTTTATGGGACGATCGCCAAGTACAAGTATGCCCTTACGCGGTACTAACGGCTAGATGCAACATACAGACCGTTGTGGTGGCCTAGTGCCTCGTTGTTGGAACAGCCATGCGATTATCAGTGCGACCGAAGAGCTTATTTTATCGTAAACCAACACCCTGTGTACTGCACACGAACATCGCTTGCCTCAAGACGAACTATTTTGGATTGCGAGCAAATAAAAATGCAAGTCGCTGAATATTCTCAAAACATTTGATGTCAAATAAATGTACTTTACCAAATTTACAATCTTGCGGTTTAATTTAAAAGTACAGTTTCATATTCCCAATTGTGGCGCGCTGTGTTGTGTGAGCTCATCTGTGTTGATTTCCGGGTTCTGTGTGGAGTCGCGTAGAAGACGCCTGGGCGCGTTTGCCTACGCAGCTCAGTCACGTCACGGATAGAGGCGGGGAATATGAATGTTTTGATAAAGTCTGTTTCAGGGGCGGGGGATTTGATTTAGTGCCGCAAAAGCAGGTGAGCCAGGTCGATGGGGGGAAATGATAGGATTATCAGAAAATGGCGGCTGATTTCGAGTGTGTTAATGGACGAAAAGTCGGGTAAGGTCCATAGGAAAGTTTTCTACGATCTACCGAGTTATGCTTAAAAACACATGGCCGAACCGTAGGGACAATAAAAAAAAAGTCCCGGAACTATCCTTTAATGATAAGATGAATTTGGGAAAGTGTCTCGCGCTCTAACCACAATCTAAATATTGAGACAGTCCACTGATGTCGTCTTAAATGCCACTAGAATAACTACAATAATAGGTTGAATAATGTCTTTTTAATTCCTTGTATAGCAAACAGCCGACAAGTGTTTCGACCACAGGTCGTTTTCAAGGCCCCACAATTGTTTGTTACTTTCCCTTATCTTGGAAAAGTTTTTGACAGATGTCCCAAGTGAACATTCAGAGCAGTGTAGTCTTATTCATCAGCTATTGTCTTTTTCATCTGCGGTGTGTATCCTAATATTCACGATCCGTTAACTGCGGACGATTTCCATAGAGTGAAATTCTAGCTTCAGTATCAGGATTCCAATAGCCACAACCACCTTATTAACAGAGAAGTCACAACTGCGGTCCTTAGTTTAGAGTGCGAGACACCTTCCCAAACTAATTTTATCATTAGCCATATATAAATCCCAATGCCGAAAGGGACCTCTGCACCAGCAACCCCTAGACCCCTTCAACAGATCTAAGACACAAAGTAAGTGGGCCCAGCAAATTAAATTCTTAATGAATTGGAGTACAGGATTACATACCTGTTTCTACTTACCTCGTCCTCCGATAGGGATTAACAGTCTCAAAGTCCTAACCCTACCTATCCCTTTCCCTTTCCTGGTTGTGATCAGTGGAGGTCTGGCAAAGTATCCCCACCTGGGCTTCCCCATAGGTGGTGGGATTGAGAAGGCAACCTCCTAAGAACTCTGCTTGCTTTGTTCTTCACTGCTTGGAATACTTACTCTTACAAGATGGGAATGCCAACACTTGTGCAGCCTTCTTCAAAACCACCCAACTCCCTACAAAGGGCTACCTTTGTCACTTGTGATTGCAGGGCACTCCGTGCCATCTCAATTGGCATGGATGGTCTTTATAATGATAGGGCCTTGTAATTGCATTGTTTCTGACTGGCCTTGTTACGTATCTTGGTTTTCTTGGCTTGCTTTGCCGCACACTACAGCGTCACATTAACTGATCTAACAGCTTGAAAAGTGTTGGCGCTCTTTAGCAAGAGCATCCCAAGGTGGATGTCCATAGGTTATTAATGAGGGTTTGGTAGTTTTGCTTACCTGTGGTTTTCATTGACAAAACAGCACTGTATTTTTATACATTGTGTGTGCTGTGACGATTCACAAGGTGCTGTCACTTCTCCCCAAAGGGGAGCCCTTTTCCATGAGGCTAGGGAGGTGTGGCCGCTACCCAATAGTCCACCATGGCGTGATTTAATGCGGGAGGACCTCATGGGGAGGGCCTCTCCATTTGATATGATATGGCATTTATAACGCGCCTGTACACAAGTGTTACTAGGAGCAACAAGACGAGGAAGGGGAAACAAAGGGAGGACAAAACAACGATCTTACTAGGCCCTGTGTCATTCAGATTGCGCAAGTGCGGGGAAGGAGAAGGGGAGAAGTGCTGAAGGGAGGCGAGGGGGGAAGTGCAGTTAACTCAAAGTGCAGCCAAGGTGTGGCTAAGTGCAGTTAACTCAAAAGGTGTAGCCAACGGGTGGCTCATAAGTCCAGAGAGAAAGGGACTGTAGGGACAAGGACGATCACCTGAGGTGTAGCCCACTGAGCATTTCCACTCCCCAACATTTCCTAACCCTCCCCACTGTTCAGAACCATTTTAATGAAAGAAGTTTTTATCGTTGCAATAGGTGTTGCACATTTTATGTGGGTATTCACAATCAGAGCCTAATGATTTGTCCAATTTTTATGATTATATTTTATATTTTGTATTTCAGTATTTTGATGCTTTAATGGTCAAAGCCAAAATAAAGTTTTAAAGAAAGAAAGCAAACCTATGTATTGTTTTAACACAGGGGATAAGGCTAAAGCCAAAAGTACTAGGACGAAGAACAGCACAGTAGACATGAAGGTCACTGACTGTGCTAGTACTGGTACGAGGTGGCCCAGAGGAGGCATGAGGAATAAGTTGTCAACAGAAACAAAGGACTTCTAAAATGTTGCCAGTCTCGTCGTGGTCGATTGTAATAGAATATGAACTAACAAACCTGTCAAGCCCAGCCAGAAGAGGCAACAGGTGCGGAAACCAGCGGGAGTTTCAAATGCTGTTGGCAGACCAGAATCTTAGAAGAGAGGATGACACTGGTCAAGGACGGAAGGCGTTATCCGTGGGTCCAGCTGAAGTGGACAATAACGCGAAGCAGGAGAGAAGCCCGAGCAGCATACCAGAGTGCGGAGTCACCACAGTGCACTGGAAACTAGAGAGAAAAGCCCAGAGCCTTGAGGAGACGAACCCCAGTCACAGGAAGTCCCAGTGTTGCTCCAAATCCCTCGGAAGGTAACTGGAGGTGCGGGAGATCCAGAGAGGAAAGAGGGGTGGAAGGGAGACATGTCGGGGACCCTAATATGTGTGTACCTAGCATCCGAGGAGAGCTTCTTCACCACAGTGGTGGCAATAAGCCCACTGACCACCAGAGACGGGTCGGAGACCCCCAACCTGTACACACCAAGCATCCGAGGAGAGCTTCCTTGTCGCAGTGGCGACAATAAGCCCACTGACCACCAGAAACGGGTCGGATACCCCCAACCAGTACACACCAAGCATCCGAGGAGAGCTTCCTCATCGCAGTGGCGACAATAAGCCCACTGACCACCAGAGAAGGGTCAGAGACCCTAACCAGCAACGGAGGATAGCTTCCTCGTCGGAGTCCCCAATCATTGTAAAACAAGCATCCAAGGAGAGCTTCCTCAATGCAGCGGCAGTAATAAGCCAACGGACCCCAAGAAAAGGGAAATGAGCAAACAAGGAGCACTTTCTCGTCGCAGTGATGGCACTAAGTCCACTGATCTTGTGTATAGGCGGGTTACAAATGCCATATCATATCATATCATATCATATAAACATAGAAGGATTTGTGACTTTGGTTACATTGATGTACTTTGATGTACAAGTGTACATCAAACTGAGGATTGTGAGCGAAGGGAGTACAGCTCTTGGAACATACTCAAAAGGCGCTAGGGGAAAGGAGTCATTCCCCCTAGCCTTACTGTGAACTATACAGATCAATAAGAGAAGGGAGTCATCCTACTGGTCTCGAACTGGGAGTTCGCTAGAGATTCCAGGGGAAGGGAGTCGTTCCACCTGGCATTCTTGTTGCAATAGAACATTCTTTTAAACATTATCCAAGCATCAGGAGAAGGGAGACACACTCCTGGAGAAGGAACTTTCTGTTGTATTATTGTTTAGTTGTAGTGTGAGGGATAGAAGTAGGTTGTGACACAGGGCAGTGGTGTGTGATTTGACAGACATTCTGACGGACCCTTTAGTGTTAGCTTTCAGGCAGGGAACCCCTTCTTTGAAGATAGGGATAGTGAGGACCTTTTTATGCTTAAATAAATATTTATAACCACCACCATCCCACCTTTGTGTCAACTTCCTTCACCCTCCTCACTCTCCTAAGCCTAGGCCTTTCTGGCTCAGACACACTCAGTCACACTACCCTGGTGGTGGTTGGCTGGACATTTATGTCTTTCTCTACAGGGCTGATTCGGAAAATACATCTTACCAGTCTACACTTGCTCATCAAGCAGGAGCAAAATGCTTGCATAGTAATTTTCCAAGTTCTGTAGGCTGACCATCGTATTTGTGTTTTTTTTTGTTCATATTTCACGACATGGGTAACCCTGAATAGAATCCATTTCTCGGCGAGTTAGGGGACTGCCTGACATCAATCCACATTCTTCTGTGTGCCTGTGAAACAGTATGGAGGTTGTCCTCCATTGACTGAGGAGCTGCTAAATGTTTGAAAGGTGCATCTTGTGAATTGAAGGCGCTGCCACCTTGTGAGTGTGCATATTTGAAGAGATGCTAAGCGATTCATTGGTAAGTGGAACTGCTCCTGAATTAGCTGAAAGACGACACTGCTGTGGATCCTGCTGCAAGCTCTGCCCCATCACCTGAAAGCAAAGCTCTGCTAATTTCCAACCCAACTGATCTGGCCTCGGGCGTTCCCTTCATCTGATCCACCCTTCTCTGCAGTCAATGACCTTGAGCACTACCAACCAGAGGTGAGGCCTGTGATGACCCTCCAGATGATTGATGTCACTTCTCCCCACCATAACCTCTCTGGATAGGTCTGATTAGCATCTTGTCTAGATTAAGTGCAAGCACTCAATCAGGCGATGGTCCAACCTGCCCCTATTGAGTATTAGATCGCTAAATGCCTCAACTACTATGGAGTGAAGGATTGAAAATGATACGCTGTCTGAAAAGTCAGTACACCTACCCCTCTTATATATAATAAACATTTAGGGCGTCACCACATTCATACCCTGGCACTGCATCTTTCATTTGTTCTTTAACAGCTTTCTATGGCCTCCCTACCCATTGAGGGATATATCTACTTTGAGGTCCTAACACTGTTTTAACATACTACCTTTTTGGTCGGTACTTTTACTACCTTTTCACAGCATACACGGGTGCTTTTATTTATTTTGGCACAATTTCACTAACCTTCGGAAGTTCTTATATATTTACAACCACGCAATAGCTTACATTATTATAACGGACGGCACTCAAAGCTGCCCCATTCCGTATTTTTTAGAATAAAAAACCCTCTTTGTTGACATATGACGTCACTGCACCCCGACAGCATGAAGAGCGGGAACTGTGGCCCCTGACCGCCTTGCATGGAACCGAGCTAGCGCTAGAAGAGCGTTCAGCATCCGCACGTAGGAGCGCTGTCACACGCTTCTCTACCCACCACCAACACTCCGAGGCGCCCTTAGACACATCTGGCATCCAGAGGGACCGCCTGAGCCGTGCGTTACGCCCTCAGGTAAGTACATTCGTGAGTCTCCTCCTTGCATGTAGCTATTCCCCCTCACGCTCCCGCATAACTGGCTCTTTCCTGTGCAGGAAGGGCGCTAGTTATTTACTGCACATTACTGCACATTGCTGCACACTTGAAGGTGCCATTTGCGTAGGAAGCGAGTAACGTAGCAGCGCGTGCCTTGCTGCTAGACCCCGAGGTGAGCCTTACACGTACATTCTAATTCTTCTTCTTCTGTTGAATGTTTGGTTAATTTTAGCGCCATAGTTCATGAGACTCTGGTACCTAAATAGAAGTGACTCTGCGGTCACTTATCAACTGAGACCCAACTCCAGAATGTCGCGTGCATAGGCTGGATTTGCCTCATTCTTAAGTTAGAGTCCATTGGTTTATTCAACAGTCTATGTATGTCCCTCACATCTCGAAGTGGGATGGTATTAGAGTTATTAAGACTACATTTTGTACAATACTGATAACCTTTAGGCATCATATGTAAATATGGTCATTTACTGACATACAGGAAAGTGGGACTGGTTCTGTATTGATTTTAGATCAAGGCACATCGGGTGCCCTAGCAAGCAGGTACTTTGTTCACATGAGAAAGGCCTTGGCAAACTGTGAGTGACCTAGGTGGGAGAACAGCTCGAGCAAGTGTCTAATATTACATCTACATTTACTCTGAAGGAACATGCCGTTTTCCATTTCTCCTTGAATCTATGAATTGTTGAAACTTGTGCTCTTAAATTTATGAATTATTGTATTTCTATGATTTTACTATCATTGTTAATGCACCAGTTATGACATTTGACATTATTTTTACTTTAATTTCTTTGTGGTGAATCATGGTTAAGAAGGCCCTGATGAAGAGTGAATAACTCGAAACGTGTTGGACAACTTGTGAATAAAATATATTTCTTATGAACTCTAGCCTTGTGTGATGAATGTACATGCATTGTAAATCTCTTATAATTGTAGAACTTGATACATTAATAGAATCAAGATTGATAAATAAACTAGTAGCACAAGGGGCGGATATAAGAAGTGAACACGGCTCAGTGGACGCACCATGCAGGTGAGGCCCTTGAGAGGACTTATTTGTCAAAAGGGAGCCATTCATAGAGACTCGTTCCAACAGTAATAGAACACTAATTTCGGCTGTGAAAGAGAAAGGTCCCTGGTGCAACATTGGTTCATATAGGAACAGAATTTGAATTGGTGCCTGAATGTTGGAGGGGGCAAATAAGAAGGGTGCTGCGCAGCCTAGACAGAGGAAGATAAGTGTTTACGAAAAAAGGGGAAATCAAACAATTGCCTAGGACAAGTGGAGAAGAGCAACCAACAGAGAATGAGTAGACACCCCCACCTCACTGCACAAATGACAAAACACTGGAGGCAATAACAGCATTGAGGGCCTCAATGGATACCCGGAATGGCGAAATAAAAAGTGTTCTGAGCCTTCTTCAACAAAACTTACAGAACTTAGCAGAGAGAGTAAGCGACATCGAAAAGAAGGTGGGGGAGGTTTCATCCACTTCCAAGGAACTGCAGGAGAACATCCAGGAATTAAAGACAAAAGGTGAGATTGCTACAAGAAAGGGTAGAGGAAGCAAAGGGGAGAGCGAGAAGGACCATAGTCGAATTCTGGGACTGCCAGAGGGAGAAGAAGGCCGAGACCCCACCATGTACATGAAAATCTGCTGCTCCAGGAGATTGGCCCAGGAGCCCTGTCACGGGGGTTCATAGTAGAGAGGGCCCATTTTAAAGGGAGGATATGGATCTGGGGAGGAGACTTTAACTGTAGGATTGACCCAAGACTGAATAGACCAGATGGTAAAGGTATGATACCACCCCCCTGCAGAAATCCTATTAATACTCATGAGAGACCTAGACTTACAAGAGGTCTGGAGATGGCTGAATGGTTCCAGGTCTCAATTCTTTATTCTAGTCCGGTGTACATAAAATGTACACTCGGATAGATTACTTCCTTACAGGTAGGGACCGGATTGCAGAGTTTGTGGGAGCCTCATATGAATGGAGAACACTATCAGATCACTCACCTCTGATAGTGAACTGGGTTCTTGCCAACTAGCCGGCACCAATACCTAAGTGGAAACTCTGAGCAGAGACTTTATGGGATCGCCCATGCACGGATGATATTAGACAGCAGATACAGGAATATTTTGACCTTAATGAGGGGTACGGTGGCAAGTTCTTTGGGATGCTTTTAAGGTGGTGGTTCAGGGGGGAAGCTGTAGCTAAGGCTGGAGGGATCCAGAAGGAGTTGGAACAAAAGCTGTTAGGAACCGAAGCTAAAATAAAGCAGTTAGAAGGAGAAGTAAAGGGAAGTAAAGACACAGAAAGAAAGCTCATTGTACTGAGACAAGAATGCCTTGTGAACTGGGGAAGTATAGTTTTGCAAAGTACATAGAAAAGCTACACGGGCAAGGAGACAAGCCAGGGAAACTATTAGCATGGTTGTGCAAAGACTGGGATGGTCGGGAGAGTATTCTGGAAATAGAGGATGATTGTGGGGCAGTATGGAGATCACAGAATGAAATCAATGAGACCTTCTGAACATTTTATAGACGGTTATACAAGGATTCTGAGAATACAAAAATAAGGGAAGTAGAAGAGACATTGACTAAGAGAGGTTTAGCCACCTTAAAGGTAGATCAAAGAGAAACAATAGAAGCTCCCCTCTCACTTGAGGGGATACGAAATATCCTAACAATGCTCCCTACGGGTAAAACCCCAGCAGGGATAGCTTGCCTGCCGAATTGTATAAACAATTTATTGACAAAATGGCACTGATACGATTACAAAGACTAGAGGAGGTATTTGAGACGGGCACACTGCCTCAAAGCATGAAGGAAGCTATGATAGTTCTGATCCTCAAACCTGGGAAAGTAGGGAAGCACTGTGATTCCTATAAACCAATATCACTAATGAAGCAGGATATGAAGATCCTCACAGCAGTACTGGCAGAAAGGTTGAAAAAGGTAATAGGAACCCTGATCCACCCAGACCAGACAGGTTATGTCTCAGGTAGGGCGACAACAGGCAATACAAGGTGCTTCCAAGCAATTATTGATAGAACAAGGGACGGGCCGGAAGGATGTCTGGTGGTGGCATTAGACGCCGTCAAAGCGTTCGATTATGTTCGGTGGGAATGGAGGATGGCCTCCCCGAGAAATGTTGGACTAGGTGAAGGGTTCATGAAATGGGTCCGAATATTGTGCTCTAGGCCAGTAGCAGGGGTGAGGACCGGTAAATACATGTCGGAGCCATTCCAAATACAGAGATGCACGAAACAAGGATGTCTTTTATCCCCTATGTTGTATACCTTGGCCCTGGTACCCCTAGTAGTGTTTCTGAGGAAGGAATTCAGGGACACAGGGCTCCAAATATGGGGAGTACATCACGTAATATCATTATATCCAGATGACATGTTACTGTATGTGCGCAAACCGGAGGATGCCTTGGACGCATATTTAGAAGTGTTTGCAAACTTTGAAGAGTTGTCGGGAACAGCTATTACTAAGAAGTCGTCCTGTATATTTGCATTGGGGAGCTGGGTTGGAGTTGACACAAGTAGGCTCCTGTGCCTAGGACTTCAATGGAAAGCAGACATTTAAATATCCAGGTATTGTTATTTACCACGACACACGCAAGACACATCAGCAAAATACTATATGTACGGGTGAGATCTGGACTGGAAAAATCATTTAGATTTTGGGAAAATGTCCTCTCTGTAAAAGGTAGAATTGCACTCATGAAGATGGTTGCCCTTCCCTGCTTGTTACATCAGTTTGTTAATGTCCCATATCTCATACCTAGGTCTTTCTTTAGGGAATTAAATGCTATGGTGGGGAGGTTCATAAGGAAACAAGGCAGACGCAGAGTGGCCATGGGCACATTGAATAGGGACCATCTGGACGGAGGACTGAGACTTCCACACTTCCAATTCTATTATCTGGCAGGACAGCTACAACATATAGCGGGTGGTTAGCAGATTTTGAGACTATAGTACACACTCTGATAGGTGCTTAAATGACACCCTTTGTGCTGAAGGAAGCATTATGGTTGGGGACTAGCA
Source organism: Ambystoma mexicanum (assembly GCF_040938575.1). Lineage (NCBI taxonomy): Eukaryota > Metazoa > Chordata > Amphibia > Caudata > Ambystomatidae > Ambystoma > Ambystoma mexicanum. Next base: position 12,273,362 of record NC_090925.1, on the reverse strand, counting down.
GAGTGGCAGATCCCTCAGCACTCTAAATTGGGCAGACTGGTGTGGGCTACAATTAAAGCAATACTAGACAGACCGAGATTCTCCTCATCGGCACACCTGCTCTCTCCTTTCCTGTCACTCTCTGGCCAGCCTCTCTTGACCCTCTTCCTTCTCCCACATGCGAGGCTAAAATCCTCGGGGTCATCTTCGACTCCACTCTCTACTTCACTCCTCTCCATCTGTGCATGCTGACCCTCCTTCAGCCACCCCCCCAACCTCTATCTCGTCCTTTCCTCTTTTCTCCCCTGACGAGGTCGCTAGACAAGTCCGATATATGAAAGCCTCATTGAAACAGGTTCATCCCTGTTCCTCTAAAACCATCAATGACCACATTGAAACACTTGCTACGGTCCTTGCAGATTTCTGCAACCTCTCCTTTGCCTCAGGGTCCTTCCCCTCCCCTCTGAAGCACCCACTTGTGCATCCTCTTCTCAAGAAACCCACAGCTGATCCTTCTTGTCCGGCTAACTATCCCCCAATTTCCATTACTCCTTTTCTGGGGGGAAAACACCTGGAAAAGTTGTGCATCTCTCAGCTTAACCTTCATTCCGATTCTGTTGACTATTTGCTCTCCTGAATATCCGTGAATATCTGCTCTCCAACCTCGACTCTAACATTTCCTCTGTACTCATCCTACTCGATCTCTCTTCTGCCTTCGATACGGTCAACCATACCATCTTGCTCAATCGTCTCTGTGATAACCTTGGTATCACTGATCAGGCTCACGCCTGGCTGACCTCTTTCCTCTCTGATCAACCCTCCCAGGTCCAATTTAGGTCCTTCCTATTACCCATCTCCCTCTCTACCTGTGGTGTTGCCCAGGGGTTTAATCTCTCACCCTGGCTTTTCAACCAATATTTGGCAACTCTTGCCCACTGCGTTGCCATTTTCTGCTCCAATTTCCAGTGCTATGCCAACAATACTTTTCAGGTTGTCCTCGGCCACCTCCTCTGATCCTCTCATCCTCTCATCCCGATTACCTAACTGTCATTCAAGATTGGTGTGCTGCCAACGATCTTTGCCTGAATGCCAGCAAGACTGAGATCCTCCTCATCAGCTCACCTCCACCCTCTTTTACCCTCACTCTATGGCCGGCATCCCTTGGCCCTCCTCCTACCCCCACCTGCGAGGCTAAGAACCTCTGGGTCATCTTTAATTCCACACTTTCCTTCTCCGCCCACATCTCTGATGTCTCTAAAAAGTCAAACTTCCGACTGATCCTCCTCAAAAGGTACTCTGCCTTTCTTCTCCTTCCCCAAGAAGCTCACTGTCTCCCAAGCTCTGGTTCTCTCTAGGGTGGACTATTGTAACAGCCTCTTTCTAAATCTACCTGCCTCTACTCTCTGCAACTAATCTAGAATTGGATGCAAGACTTGTCCTTGGCCTCGTGCCCTGGGTTCGTATCTCTCCAGCTCTGAAATCTCCCCATTGGCTTCCAGTGGATGCACGGATTAAAATCAAAACCCTCTGCATTGTCCACAAAGCTTTCTGGGGCCTGGTACAAAATACCTTCAGCTATCCAGCTGCAAATATCGCCCCTCTCGAGCTCTTCGCTGCTCTACCTCCAGCTCCCTCAGGGTCAGTCGTTTTTCAAAGAAACGAGCTGGGGGTAGATCTCTTTGTTCGGCTGAGGCCTCCTTCTGGAACAGCCTCCCTGAAACTTGAGGAGAACCAGCTCCGGTTCTGCAAGCACCTCAAGACCTTCCTCTTTGCTTCTGCTTTCTCAGTTTATAGTCATAATTTCGAATCAAAATTTTCTAAACAAAAGTTTCAAAAACAAAAGCTGTGACATGCTATATTTAACATGGAAAGCGCATTTCTTTCTAAACCAATCCGTCGACAATAGCCATGGACTGGTTTCAATTGAAATGCACTTTTACATGTTAAAAGTAGCATTTCAATGCTTTTTTTTTTGTAACGTTGAAATGTTAGATGGAGCTGTCCAGTGCTGTAATTTCAGCACTGGAGAGCTCCATGTAACGTTTCAAGGTTTTAGTGTATATTGGGGATGTTCCCCCCGAACTCCTACGCCACCCTCCCACCCTCAACCCTAACCCAAGCCCCAACCCTAACCCATGTCGACGGCACTTTCACATTTTTTTCAAAGAAATTGTCATTCGAAAGAATGGCATTTCGATAAAAAAAATTCGAAAGTTTGCCTTTCGAAACTTTTGTATTCGAAAAAATGACTGGACACCGCTTTCCCTCCTCCTCTGCCTTGTTGGACTCCTGATTGAAACTGCACTGGTCACCTGGCTACCCTCTGATCCCGGTCCCAGGTCCCCTCTCCAGCCAGCTGCACACCTGCACTGCCTCCCAGGCAACCCCTGCACTTGGGGGCTGTTTCTGTATCCCTACAGTTCCTCCAGCTCTTGACACTTGATGTCTGCACTTACCCTTGCACTTGCCACAAGCTGGCCACACTTTCACCTACTGTTTTTATTTATTTGATGTATTCTTTACTGTTATCCTATGTATTGCACAGCCCAGCGCTTTCCCTTTCCCCCTCCCCTGCACTTGCGCAATCTAAATGTCACTTGGCCTAGTAAGATCGCTGTCTTTGTCTTCCCTCTGTCCCCCTCCCCCCTCCCCTGACTCGTCACGGCTTGAAACACTTGTGTATATGCATGTTATAAATGCCATATCATACTAAAAGGGGAAGAACCTTGCTCATCTAAAATACTGTTGGCAGCAATATACGGGAACAGTAGTGCTGATTTAGCATGGATAACAACCTTATGGGAGACTTATTTTTCTCAGATACACTGCTGACATTTCGTGAACTGGTGGATAGATCTAGAATACATCAAGGGTAGTCTTTGACATATGCCAAAATATTACAGGTAACAACTAACAGATGGCCGACCTTCATGAAATCATTGGATGAAATCAAGGTTCTGGGTTTACTGTACGGTGTATCAGAAGGGGTCCATGGGGTGTCCAGAATATACCAGGGTCTTTTAGAGGACATTCTTACATGGAAGTTTGATATGAGAAATGTTAGAAAATAAACACAGTTTTAAAAGAAAAAGAAAAGCTTTGAAACCATACCAAACCTTTACTAAAGTATTGAGAAGTATTACTGACCTGCCAAGAATGTTGGAGTACTTACCTCCAACGTGCATATTTCATTAGTATACTGCAGGGTCATTCCTTTGCTACCCCTGAACAGTGAACTAGCGACTGCTGCCAACTACCACAGAGTCCGAATAACGAGATATTTTCTATCAATGGTATGGAATGTAAGCCTGCAATAATGATTGCCAGATTATCTTGTCATATGCATAGTTTTATGAAATATCCCCAAATAACCACACTTCAAGTAAATCCTGCGTAACACTGCAGGTTTCTCTTACGAAGCCCCCACCAGAGGTCATGTGGAAAAATTCCCAACAGTTACCACACACAGGATTATGGCTAGTTCACAGACCTTTTCTCGTGTAGACATAGTTTTACTGATATGCTACTCAGGAAGGCTCTCCGTACGCACCTCTGGAAGTATTGAAGCTGCTGCTGGTGCCTGGGTCCCGTTGGTCTATATAATCTGGCATTCCGTCTTCTTTAATGATGAATGAGGAGATCTCTGTGCCATCCACATGTTCTATAAGAGAAGAGCACACACTCTGGTTATGAAAGCATCTCCAGGTGGTTCCGCCGCCACTATCCACCAACCGATCCACCACCCAGTCCACATCCAACTATAAAGCCCTGTTGCGGTCCTGCTGTCATTGTACTGCTCCTTTCACGTGCTTGCTTGCAGATAGAAGCGAGGAGTAAAAACAACCCATCGGCTAAAATGATGCAGAGGAGACATAGGGGGTCATTCCGAGGTGGAGGCAAGGGAAAAACGATGCCGGTAACGGATTACCGGCATACCTTACCGCTACGGGCTATTCCGACCAACCAGACCGCTATTTACGGCACCGTAAAGTACGATGCCGTAAATAGCGGTCTAGGGTCGCACGCGCGACACACCATTCCGATATTAGTGGCATGCCGTGAACCGGAGTGGATCCCAAGAAATGCGGACAGGCAAATAACGGCCTCCTGAAGCCCAAAAAGTACCTTACCGGCATAGAGTAAATACCGGCATCTCAGAGAAGGTGTTAAGAACCCTGAGCAGGGTTATCAAGAGCCACAGGTGCACACAATCAGCACAGGTGGAGGCAATGGAGTCTGGCACAGCACAAAAGGAGCACACCCACACACCACACCCCCTCCCACACCAAGATGATACCAATAGTAGTAGCATTCCTGGAGCTGGAGGCCCTGCTTGCAAGGCAGCAACAACAACAACAACCACAGCCCCCACCACAGAGGATACACAGGAGGAGAAGGAGGTTGAGACAGGCCCAGCATGCCCCACCAATGCAGCCACCGTTACCACGTCGGCAGCCCCCAATCCCTCGCATCAGAGCCAGTCCTTTCAACCTAACACCAGAGCAGATCCACACCCTGTACCGGCATGACCGTGACACCATCACCACCATAGTGGACCTGATACATGACGACATAGTCAGCCTCATAGAAATATGCACTGCCATCCCCCCTCTACTGAAAGTAGTGTCTGTGCTCCACTTCCTTGCCACAGGCACCTACCAGCACACAGTGGGGCACATGCATGGCATATCACAATCCTTATTTTCCCGGATACTGAACCAAGTGCTGGATGCCCTACTCAAGCACACAAGTGACTACATATCCCTACCACGGACTCCCCAGGAGATACTTGATACAAAAGTTGCCTTCCATGCACTGGCAGGCATGCCAAATTGTATAGGTGCCCTCGACTGCACCCACATGGAGTTGGTGGTCCTGCATGCCATGAAGGTGGCGTATTGCAATCGCAAGCAATACCACTCCATCAACGTGCAGATGGTATGCAACGCGAGCAAGATCATCACACATTGCTGTGCCCGATATCCAGGATCAACTCATGACTCTTTGGTCCTGCGGAACTCCACGCTACCACCCTATATGGAGGGACATGCTGGACGACGTGCCTGGCTGCTTGGTGAGTTGCCTGACTGGCCCATGGCAGTGCATCGGGGTCATGAGGTGGGTGCCTGCATACTCCAGCTGGGTGGGAAGGGGGGAGATGCATACTCCACCTGGGTGGAAATGTTGATGCCAGTGCACAATGTGCACCTCACCGAACACTGTGCCCCAGAGCCAGTGAAACGGCACATGACTACCGAATCCCACAGTGATGAAGTAAGGCCGACACCTAACACCACATGACTAACAGGTGACCAGGCCACATCCCACAACACATGCACCACTCATCTGAGGCCCTCACACACCATAAGGGCATCTATCACTATGCACTGCATATGCACTATGTTGCTGCTTCCAGCATATCACCACACCGGAGAGTCATCCCTGGGAGTGCATTGAACTGAGCCCAACGGGGATACCACACTGTGTCACTGGTACTGCACACCCATAGGAGTGCTGTAAGTCACCATAGTACGGATCAGTGCAGAATGACGAATATGCTACTGACTACAGCCAACACTCCCTACTACCAATTCTCACAGAACACAGCACTTCAAGGATCTTACCCCAAGACTGCTGCATGCATATACGATGCATGTTCTACAAGATATGAGTGCACACCATAAACCATCTTGAAGATGCTACCCTCTCCATCATTTCATTGCACAGGACACATATCGGGGCTAGGAATGGGGTCAATGCATACAGGGACATGTGCGTATGGGCAGAAATCACCTGCTGCCATGTAAGACTAGTTCAGTTGTCCACCATGAATGTACAAACACTTACCTTCATTCCCTTCTCATGCAGGTGATGGTGGCTATCCCTTGACGATGTGGCTCATGACCCCTGTCTGAAACCCACAAACAGGCACGAGGAGGCCTACAATCATTCCCATACCTGTACACGTGTGGTGATTAAGCAGGCCTTTGACCTGTTGAAGGCACGATTTCGTTGCCTCAGCCGGTCGGGTGGGGTACCCAACTACAGCCATGAGAAGGTGTCCAAGATCCCCATGGCATGTGTAATGCTGCACAATATGTGCATCCGTTGGAATGTGCCCCTGTCCCCTGACATGGGACTGCTTCCACCAGATGATGATGAAGGGTAGGAGGAGGAAGAAGGGGCAGGACAGCATCATGGTGCCCATGCACAGGAGGGAAATGCCGTGTGGCAAGCATTGAGTGGGCAATATTACTGACACACAAGTCAGCAGAGGGTGTCATGACATGAGGACATAGGGCACTGGTTGTGGGGATACATGTGCACCATGCACTGTCAGACATCAAAAGACACATGCGCAATGATGAATGTCCACACTGGTTTAGCTTTGCAACACAAACGGTGTATTGAAATTGAAAATGCCTAAGTGAATAACAAATCCTCCACCAGCCCACCCCCTTCCCCTCCCCCCCAACTTCCCCAGACACACTCACCCCCAACTTCCCCACACACCCTCACCCCCGTCCCCCCCAACTCCCCAACACTAGTCCCATGGTGTCCATGTAGGCCACATGTGGCTGGTGGGCAAGTTACTCCGCGCTCCTGGGGCCAGGGGGAGCCATGTCCCGGCGGCGCTGGGAACGGAGTGACCGACGCAGTGGGCTCGTCCGTGTAGAGTTACTGGTCGACGGGGTGTCCTCATGCTCAACCTATTGTGAAGGACGTGCAGCCTCCAGGGCATCGGCCCTTAATTCCGCCCGCCACTCCTCCCTGCCCAGCCGATTGTCCTGCATCAGCTCGGTGATGAGGGCGGTGAGCTGCGCTGCACGCTGCACATCAGCCGATGGTGAGTCATCCCTGCAGGGGATTGTGCTGCCATGACCTGGCAGGGCTTCGCCTGGGGGACTGGGCACAGGATTGGCTTGTCCCTGTGATGGTCCACGGCACATTGGCCAGGTGTGTCTGGCTCGCCCGAGTCGCTGCATGAGACCTGTGGGTAGGTGCTGGCCTCTGGGGAGTGGACGACTGAATATGTGTCCTCCTCTGCCGCTCCACAGGTGGAAAAGGGGCTGTCAACAGATTCCAGGGGGGCCGTGGCTGCCACCTCCCCAGCAACGCTTGACTCCTCCGACCTTGGCGTTGCCGATGTTCCTGGCGCCAATGCTGGGAGGGGTGGGGGTAGTGCACCCTCCATGGGCCTTGCAAGAGCCGGTGTTGCGCTTCCAGGTGTGCTCTTCCTGGCTGGGATGCGGCAGACCCTGCCTTTGCCCCTGGAGGTGGTGAAACAGCTGGTCTCGTGGTCCTCGCTGTCATGCTCACTGCCTGTGGGGGTAGAAGAGAGGGACGGCATGAGTGATGATTTGGAAGCCAACTTTCATACATGGCTACATTCAGATATTCAGTCATTTGGGGGTTATGGGCATTTGGGTATGTAATGGCACTACATGCAATTTATGGGTGGGATATCCATGCAGGTGTCAGTGTCACTCATGTTGGCCAGGTACTGTGCTGTCTGACTAGCACACTGTCCACAACAGCTGCCCAGTGTGCCTCATTGGATGGGCCACTTCGTGCAGTATGTGTAATGTGCGTTAAGCCCTTGCACTTGGAACTTGGTTGGGTCGCAGTTGCTTCGGCATGAATTTAAGGGGGGGGGACACCATGCCGTGACTCCTTGGCCAGGCCTTTCAAGTGTATATCATGGCATTGGCAGTGTTGACTTTGGACACTCACCTCCATCAGCGGACGACGGTGCCCCACAATCCAAGTTGCCGACCCCTTCAATTGATTCTTGGCCGATCAAGCCGGCACACGTCTCCTCCCATGGCATAATTTTCATGGGGGAACTTGGGCCCCCTCCAGTCTCCTGGGCCTGGCTGCGGTTTGCAGAGAGGATGCTCCGCACCCTCAGCCGCAGGTCGTCCCACCGCTTGCGGCAGTCCTTGCGGGTGCGGGGGGTGCTGCCGACTGCGCTCACCCTCTGGGCCACTAGTACCCAGATGATGTTCTTCCTGAGCACCGGTTCTCTCCGCATGTCTCCGCTGAAGATGATGTCGGCATGCTCCCCGAGGGTGTCCACCATGATCTGCAATTCATCGGGGCTGAAGCGCTGCTTGCGGAGCCGGTCTGCTCCCTTCTTGGGTGCTTTTGACATTCCTGGTGCTTCTGTTGTGCTTTTCCAAGGTTCACAATGGTCCCAAGGGTCATGCCTGGCAAGGATGGCAATAAATTGTGTTTTTAAAGATGGCCGCCGCGCTCCTTCCCGTTCATGTGCGATAACGATATTTCCTGTTCTGCTATTTAGCGGTGGCCGTAATTTACGGCCACCGCTATTGACGCTTTACTCTATGGCGGTAGTGTTAGGTACGGTGCGCTTCATGCCGGTGAGGGCTTTATGGGGCCCTTTTGCGGCAGGGTGCTAGGTACTTTACTGGCATGGCACAAAGCTTGTGCCGGCAAAGTCGTAATAGGCCGCTTTTATCGGTCTATTACCAGCTCGGACACAGTATTTGCTCCATGCCAGTAATGACTTGTACTTACCTCCAAACTCGGAATGAGGGCTATATGACTTTTGATGACAATTCTGGTCCTGTAGCAGCAGGAGCCTGATTGGCACTCAGGGGCCAGATTTTGATGTGCCCATGGAAGATGGCTGGCGGCTGTCTGGGGCACTTACCATTGTTGGGACCCAAGTTGTTAGGGCTTCAGATGGAAGAACCAATGCAAAAACCTGCATTTATCCTATTAAGCAACCAGCCCGTAATCAATAATCATCCCTGAAGACCAGCAGGGAATGCTTACACTTTCCAGTGCAGATGGGCCTTACGAGGAAGGGCTGTGGCTGAGGATCCCTATTCAGATGGATCCCAGTTTCCTTCAGTCCAATCGTTTGTGCCCCAGGTCCATCAGCAGGATGGGAAAGCTGGACTACCCTCTTTGTCTGAAACATGGTTGTAGACTGAGTGGACACCTTCTCCCCCAGAATAGTCTATTTAAGCTGTGGGTGTCCTCAGTAAAGGGCAGCCACGTTTTTATCTAATTTTGGAAGGCTTGGGGTTTCACCCTTATTTTGAAGGGTAATCAAGACATGGGCCCCTTGCCGTCGGTGTCTAAAGAGGCACAGCTTCACCTCGCTGACGATGTATCATTGGAATTGATAGTTTCCCTCATCAAATATGGGGGGGGCAGGACTGCAATTTTTATACAGATTTCCAGGTGCATTCTTCTGGGCCACACCCTTCCCAATCTAAGAGTTAATAGAGCCAGGAACCAGTATACATGAAATCCAGAACTTCCCACACTTCAAACCATTCCTTTGGGTTTATTTGGAAAATACTGGAATCTGAGATAATTTTGAAATGGAGTTTTTGTTTCGGGATGATGGGAAAACCAAATGGATACGAAGATGCGGAGGTAGCAATAATCTGGCTGCCACTGGGTCGATTATATGTTAGACAACAGAAAATATCTCAGTTTCAACTCCTGGGCACAGTTCAGAGTCTTCATATTTATTGTGAATACTGTCAGGGTCAGAAAAGTGAGGTGGACAACTTTTAGATGATCTCAAACTTTGCCATTTTATTAGTATAAGTGTCATTAAACGCCTCACTATCCCTACTCCGACGAGGATTTCGCTGCCTATCAAAACTAAAGGGAAACACTAAACACGGGTTATCTAGCCCTCACACTTAAAAATCAAATACATAAAGAAATATATAGCAATTCACAATGACATCAGCAACGGTATTCACAGTCTTTCCTGGTAACCTGGGCGAACTATCCTTCCCCAAATTTCAAGGTAACGTCAGTTAAAATGTTCAACAAAAAGAAACCAGGAAATCCAGATTTTTATAAAGCCTCAATTCAGTTCTTGGTTCCTTCAATGAGTCTGAATAGGTTTGTTAACCCAGAAAAACATATTCTTGCTGGAATAAAGACTTTCCACGTCATCAAATAGCATCAGTGTTATTTCCAGCCAAGATGCTTTGCCACAACTTAGAAATGTCCAAAAAGAAACACCACAGTTCCCTGTTAGATTCAAATGGACAACTTCTGGTAAGGTTAATGAAACACAACTTCTGCTCAACACTTAGTAAATCTTAGTAAATCACAGTTTGGATCTTTTTCAGGATGACTTCACAGCACTTCTACTTTCATCCAAGCAACTCACGGCTTTCAGATACTTCTACAAGAGTCACCTTGAGGGTCTAATATTCTGCCTCATAGTATTCCACCTCAATTGTGCTAGTATTAAATCCACTGACAACCAAACCACCACCACAGCTTCAGTACTTTGTGTCTTTAAACAGTTTTCCAGATAATACACAAATCACTTTAGGTACTTCAACACCTTCAAGTAAGCAAGGCACTCTTCCTCTGAATATCCTCTTTTCAGAGGGGCAGCCTCCTTGCCACGGTTTGTCTATCTGCAACAATGCAACCCACAATTGCCTTTAGGATACACGTCTCTCTTCTTCCTATTGGCTTTGGCAATATAGGTTGTGTCAGCTTCTAATGAATAATTGCAAGCAGCAAGTTTCCCTTCCCCAACCTTGCCTTTATCTCTCTGTATTCGGTCAGCCAGAATAATTCACTCAGAAGCCTTGTTGCCACTGTCTCTTTGTTTCAGGTAATGCTTGCACACTCTTGGCTTGGGCAATGCTGATTTTCTGTTAGGGTTATGACAATACATGCACCATTTCTTGGCTTTGAGGAAGGCTGGTTTCACTCTTGATTGGGGAGACACGTTACTCACTCTTGGCTTGGGCAATGCTTGCTCTTTCCAACTTGTAGAAATATGTTCAAATGCTTGGCTTCTATTGTTAAAGTTGTTTAATTGCTTTAGTAAAGATTCAGAGGTCACTATTTCTCTCAGAATCTTTAATAGACACACGCAGCCACTCCTTTATATGTGTTCCACAAAATTAAAGTTCAAGAATAAAGATTCACTGTGTTTCTTTCTTACGCAAGTGATCACCTTATATGTAAGTCCGACATTTCAAATGCCTCATTGTTTGTCAATCAACAGTCAGCATCACATTGCATTTCTCACGTCCAAGTGATTGTTTAAGGATACTGTTGCCAGCAGTGTTTGCACAAGCAATTAGAATTACAATTAAATTCGGTAATACTCACCAGCTTCTGTATTCCTTTTCTTTGCATGTTGCAGGGCGTCTGCCAATTCTGGCTTCTATTTAGACCTACAGCCTTCATTGTGGAGGGTGTCTCTGGTCCGGCCACGTAATTAAGGCGCCCTCCTCGCTCCTGAGAACCCTGGCCAGTCTCTGCTACACTTCCTGCTGAGCAATCTCTGCATTTAGGTTCAAATGGGGAAAAGCAGTTTTACTTTCTGCCTTCTGCTGCGCAACCACTGCACTTCAGAATTTGGGGGAACAAGACCCTTACGGGATAAGCAGTTGAAATCTGCTGGTTCAGAGTCCCAGCGTCCCTTCGGCTCTCCCACTTCTGCCTGGATTGTCAACACTGTGCTTTCTTCCTTCTACCTCTGCTATGGCTGCATACACTCCAGCCACAGTTTCCTCTCCTTCTAATGCCTAAACATGAGGGGGGCTTTTAAGCCTCCCAGCCTTTTTCAGGTGTGGGCTGACAGGATTAATTGCCCGACTACTGCTACAGCATAGCTCTTCAGTCCTCTTCCTCATCCCAGTAATTCTGGGACTATGGGACTTGTAGTCCCCTAATAACAAAATAAGGGTTTTCTTGTAAATTTCTTAATTTTAAGGGTACAGTCCTTTCCCTTAAAAGTATTTAAGAACAAATTATCAGAATTCCTTGATAAAGAGGAAGGCAGTTTTTTTAAGTCAGCATTTATAGATTCCTTTTCACTGTACCTTTGGGAGTACAAGAGATCGTTATTCTTATAGGTCTTAAAAGGTCTTTCTTTCCTTGGGGTTTTTAAAGGCATTATATTGGCAGGGCCCACATCCAACAGTTTAATAAGTAGTTCAAATACATCACGGCGACAATATGTCATTACATGTTATGACAACTTTGCAAGCCCCTCCCTTTTTAAGGATACATACTGCATCTCATCCCTTGGAATCTCCTCACCATCCTGGGGCTCGTCTCCTTCCAGGTGTTCCTCCCGCAGTACATAACCTCGAGGGTCAGGATCGGGAAGCGTCTACCTTTCCCTCGCCACCTGGGAGGAGACTTTAGGCAGGGGTTTTAGGGAGGGATCCATAGGATTCATCACAATACCCAGAACTGGTATCTCGGTTTGCGGGTCAGTTTATTCACGGCTTGTCGGCCCTGAAGCAAACAATCTTTGAGGGACCCTTGTTCTTTCTGTATGATCTATATATGCTTCTGGGCTGTTAGTACCACTCCATCTGAAGGGACTAGGGTGGTAACATACAGAGTTACAAGGTATGCGATCCAAATCCAAATAAAAAGGGAGGGGTGGTTGCTGCGTGAACAGAGTTTTTATACTCAGCGAGGCGGGAATATTTGACCCATTATTTTTCTTGCCTGGAGAAATAACACCAGAGATATTGTTCAAAGATCTCATTTGTACGCTGCACAAGCCCATCACTTTGGGGCGGTATCCTGACAAGGGGTGTACTTTGACCTTCAAAATATTATGGATTGCCCACAAAAGAAGCAGGACTGATCTGATCTTACAAACCCCGGTAATCCATGGATCCAGAGCAGTGTTTCAGAAATCCGATGCTAAACTCACTGCTGAGGGTTTTTAAGTAGGACTTGGAATTGAGCCTGTCTGGTGAAAAAGTCTACCAGCACATTGGTTATTTAAGCGAAGGGGCAAATGTCCATCATTAAGTCAATAATGTATGCTGCCATGGTCGAGGGGGAACTGGCATAGGTTGAGAAGGCCCAGTGGGAGATTGGCGAGGAGATTTGGATTGGGTGCTGTTGTCACGACTCGCTCCCTTCGCTCCCGTTCCCACCACTTGGGGGCATGATTTGGGGTTTATTCCCTACTGGACTTTTCCTCCGAACCTTATGCTACAGTGCTGTGATGAATTGGGAGCGCTAAATCCCTATTTTCCAAGCTACTTCCCTTCCGGATCCATTCCAGGTTTTTGGCAGCCAGCATGCTTCTTTAACCAAATGACTATGCTTCCCAGAATGCCTGGCCCACTGCTCCACCTCCACCCTTGCAGGACAAGGTTGGGTGGAGGATAGGTAACAGCTGTGGCTGCAGGTGCAGCAATCAGCACACCTGAGGCGTGTGCTCGTTAAGCAGCTTTAAAAGCCTCAGTCTTACTTCAGTCCAGCGCTGGTCATCGTTTGCAGTGTTCCTGTTGTGACTAGTCCCTTGTTCCTTGCCTTTGTACCTAGTTCCTAGTTCCTGTTTTCTTGTTCCTCCGCCCTGAATCTCGGATTCATGCGCTAATTGATTTCTGCTCCCTTGATTCCCTTTTTGTCTTCCTCTGTTTGCAGGCAGCATTTCTCAGTGATTTCCCCTTTTAGATGCAGCCCAGTTTGTCTGTGTTCTATATTTCTTTGACTCTGTCCTTTGCTGCTGTAAACCCGTATGCCTTAGCCTTCCTCTTAGATTAGCTTCCTGTCTTTTCCTTGGAGGGGTAGGGAGAAGTTTGCATTGGGTATTTCGTTTTTCCCTGCTCCTGATCCTTACTTTCTATTGGGATCCATTCCATGTTTTCCATTGCACTTCTACATTTATTTCCCATTTGATTATTAGGTGTGGTGTGCGGTTGTAGCTAGCTCCTGTGTGAATGCTTATGTTTTCCTCACTAATTTGTAATCACTATTCCAACTTAGGTATTTAGTTTCCCTCCCATTGCTGTTCTAGCCTTTCTGGGTCCCAGTTTCATCAACAGGATTCGTGGGCTAGCTGACATTCAAGAGGTTTATCTCGTCCTCGTGAGTACAGTTCTTTAGTTCCCTTATTTAATACCATCAAGAGTGTTAGTTCACAGATCCTGTCATTGCTTGCCCTCCACGTGGGTTTAGCGCTGTCAGTACCTGTAACAGCAATTGGGGGTAAGGCGCTTGCCGACTTTCCTCGCGGTCAGGTGCTTACCCCACATCCCTTTCCATATATTGGTTTTGTTGTCACACTCTATTTGCACTCCTGGGTTCTAGCATACATGAGTCGTTGTTCCTGTGTGCACGTAGTTTAATTCGAAGCTATTCACTGTGTGATTTAGTGCACATTTCCCTTGCCATATTCGCTGCCTTTGTACTCGCCTGACTAATCCTGATAGCTGTTAAGACAGTTATTGTACCACCTTCTACTGAGGGTGCTACAACCACTTACTCTAGTGGGAAGACTAACGAACCCGACAAGAAAGGGAAGACAACCCGTTTTAATGTCTATATATAGGCACTCCACCAGAAATGAGGGCCCAACATACAATAAAGGGGAAGGGGGCGACGAGAACCAGGGAACCATGAAACCTAATACGTAAGTCATTGCCTGTTAGGAAAGATTTTCTTTCCGTTACGTTTCTCCCATAGACTCCGATAGGAAACCGTTTCTTTTGGCTTTGTTTTGCTTGTTGACCTCACTTTGTGGAGGCAAGTAAATACTCTGCTTTACCTTCCTTGCTTGTTGCTGTGTCTTATGGGGAAACAGATCCGTCCATAAGGCTATCAGTCCTAGGAGACTCTCTCCCCCTTAGTGGAGTTCTTGAATGGCTAAAGTTGCACACAGCACCTTACAGTGAAGTGCAGTTCGGATACGTTGTACCCTTAGAACGTTTCCTTTTGTAACTTTGTTGTTATAAATGGAATGTGTCCAGGATAAGCTGGTGGCAGGGGATATCTTTCTAACATGCGTTATATGTTTTACTTGTACACTTTTTCATTTGGCCGCATAATGCCATTAAGAGTACCATATACTGTAAAATGGCAGTGCCACAAGATCTTTGCCTGTCCCTTGGCCAGCTTCTTGCTTTCTAGGGTCCTGAATTGCCGTATATGGAATGAAATTTGCCCAGGAAAGCTACTGCTTTCCCAGGCAAAGTGGCGGTCTATGTGTGTGGCTGGATGTGGGGGCTGGGACTGTCTGGCCCCAGTCCCCATCCGACCCCCTGATTGTTTTTTGCTGGGAAGATTGTGTGGCCAGTGGCTCTATATGATTGGATAACTACTGCCAGTTTGAATGGTGCAGATCCTTCCCATCAGTGGACTTGGGCTCACTTCCAGTCGAAATCTTGGCTAAAAGGAGGACTCCTGCAGCCATTCGACAGATCACCAATGGAGCTAAGACACCTACGAAGAAGTGGACAGTTGCAGCGGAATAGCATTGCCTCCGGCCCAATGCGGTGAAGCCGGGCTCCTATGTCCTGAACCCAAGAACCCCCTTGTTGGTGCTTCAACCCCTGGACCAGTGGGAACAATTCTTAGCGCTTCAGCACTCTGGACTGTCCAGCTCTCTCCTGGGCTATCTCGCTGCAACCGTCGCTGTTCTGAGTGCATGCTTGGGGCTTCGAGGGTCTTCAACTTGTGCTACAGGACACATGCTGCCACACTTTTAGCCCTCTAGTTCCAACGCCTGACTATGTTGACTGCCGTTGCAGTCAATCTTCTTAGCTCCCTGGAGGTCTCTTGCTCTGCAGAATTCTTAATTCTTTTGTGGAAACGGTGACCAGCTGGACAGTCTCTGCCACTGAAATACATATACCACAACCAACCGAAACTAAATCCTATGTCCGAAACATACCACTGCGCCCACAACCCGTATGTGTCTCTTTCGACCAGACATATCACAGAAGGACATATCCCCAGTGGAATTCGGAACCTCTGAAGTGGTCTTTGGGAAAATCGGAGTAAGGGGGATGAATTAACATGCCTGTTCCACCATTCCCGCCCCATCCATGCCTCCATAGGGTTAAAGAGGCGTAAAGTCCTGGCTCTAGCTCTCTTGCCTGACTCAGGAAGGTGGTGGTCTAGTCTAGGATCCCATCCTAAGCTTTCTTTAGTGTAGTGGGACAGAGAGAGCTACTTACCTGACCCTTTCCTGACTTTTGTAACTCTGAAACGCAACCACTGGCATCATCTATTTCAATAGTAAACCTACCTGAAAAGTACATCTTTTGGACCCGATGACTTTACGGCACTAGCCCCAAACCATCTCAGGGCTAGACTCGCAAAGTAATAGGGAACTATTCTAGTATTGCTCTTAGTGTTTCTACTGTGTTTTCTGAATCTGATTACTTGCCGGTATTGGACCAGTTTTTAATCAAACCTTTTCCATCTTTTCACAAGAGTGAATATGACATACATTACTTATAGTAATCGTATTTCTGATGCTTGTATCTGCTTAGATTCACATGCTATGCATATAGTCCGACATCCAGTGGAAATCGCAGAGTATTGCATCTTTTTTTCGAAGATCGAAAAGGGACGTCGACATGGCCATGACTAAGACTATCCCTAGCATGATGTGTAGTGTAGCCAAAACCCTTCACGCGTTGAGATCCCACAGGTTGTTTTTGTACCGTGAGGGAGCCTTTCAGAGGCGTGAGTAAAGAAGAAAGTAGGTGTAAGATGTCTATGTTCCTTCTACTCCAAGAGGGGAGGAAAGGTGGGTGCATGTGAATCTAAGCAGAAACAACCATCAGCAATACAATTACGTTAAGTAATGTCTGTCTTCTGATGTTTGTGAATCGACTAGAAAGCAGTACTGTAGATGGTGGTGGGATGTGTGAAAGAACAGTAGCAAAGAGATATCTTAGTAATGCTTGTCCCACCTGAGAATCAGACTTAAGAGTTTGTGTCTAAGCAGTAGTGTTGGGTGAAAGTATGAACAGAACTCCAGGTTGCTGCTTTGCAAATGGAATCTAGAGGAACATTTGCAATGAATGCTATGGTAGCCCCTGTGCCCCGAGTAGAGTGAGCGCTAGGTGTAAAGGGAAGATCTCTCTTGGCAAGAGGGTAAGACAGATTGAGGAAATTTACAATTCATTTGGAAATGGCCGATTTAGAGACAGGGCCTCTTCTCTACCAGCTGCCACAGAGACAAAGAATTGGTTTGTCTTTCTCAGGGACCTAGTCTTTTCAAGGTATTATATTACTGCCCTCCTCACATCTATTGTAAGGAGGCTTCTTTCTGCCAAGTTAGTGGGGTTTTGAAAGAAAGTGGGAAGTTCGTTCAATTGGTTCACAAAGAACTGTGAGATGAATTTAGGCGCAAAACATGGGTGTGTGTGCAAAACCACCTTGTCTTTGTGAATAGTCACAAATGGGTCCAGAACTGAAAGGGCTGCTGTTCACTAACTCTCCTTATCGAGGTGATTGCCACTAAAAGGCAGTCTTATAGGTGAGGGCTTTACAGGGCTTGGGTTCAAAAGGAGGTCCCATTAATTGTATTTATTGTGCATTTGTAAGGCACTTATACATCAAGTAAACTGTGTTTCAAAGCGTCCACAGGACAACAGGGAGGGAACATGGGAATGAAAAGCAAATATAACAATAAAAGAGAGGCGTACCTACTCTGCCTTGTGAACATTCAGAACGGGCAAGTGCAGAGAGGGAGGGATGAGGTAGTGGGGGTCGGGGGTAAGTGCTAGGTGTATCAAGAGGGAAGTGCTAGAGGGTGAGCAGCTGTATGTGCATACCCTAGTGGTCAGCCGTTAATAAATAAGTGCAGGCCTATGGTAGCATAGGAAAGTGGGTTCAAAGCAAAGTGCTGCGAGGGGCGGAGGCTGTAGGCAATTGGGTGTGGGCAGCCAGAACCCAGGAGGACACATAAGGGCCCTGGTCACCAATCTCAGCAACTGTGAGATTTAGCACAGGAGGGAGGCGGGGTAGGAGGAGGTTAAAGGGAAAGTCTTGAGGAGCTTCCAGAATTTGAGGAGATCCGGCTCAAGACGAAAAGGAAGAGGGAGGCTGTTCCATAGGAAGGAGCCAGCTGATGAAAGAGATTGGCCACCAGCTTGCAAAGCACTTAACACGCAGAGAGTTGGTGCCAGAGGAACGTAAAGATCTGGAGGGAGAGTATTTAGTCAGAGAAAGTTGTAGATTTTGTTGTCCCGGGTCCCAGACAGCCTTGTGGATGATGCAGAGCGATTTGAATTTGATCCTTGCAACAACCGGGAGGCAGTGGAGAGTTTCTAGGGCTGGAGAGATGCAGTCCCTGGGCTTGAGGCCGAAGATAAGTCTTGCAGCCCTATTCTGGATTAGCTGTAGGGGTCATAGCGAAGAAGAGGGTAGATTAACGGAGAGGCTATTGCAGTAGTCGAGCCTAGAGAGAACCAGAGCTCTAGAGATATTGAGTTTCTGGGGGAAAGTGAGGAAAGGGAGAATTCCCTTGATGAGGTGGAGTTGAAAGTGGGACTTCTTGGCAAGGTCCTGAATTTGAGGGATGAAGGAGAGAGAGGAATCAAAGATGACTCCAAGGTTTCTGGCTTCAGATGAAGGAGAAGGGGGAGAGCCCATAGAAGATGGCCAGAGTGAGGGACAGAGAGAGGGAGCAGGAGTTCCAATTGGAAGGAGCTCAGCCTTGCTGGCATTGAGGCAGAGATCAGTGGAAGTACACCAGGACTGGATGGCAGATAGGCAGTCAGGAATGAAGGAGGCAGAGAGGAGAGGGTCAGATGGAAGTTTGAACAACAGTTGTGTATCATCTGCATAACACTGGAAGTTTGGAGAGAAGGTCGGAAATGAGGTGTGCATGCGCAGCAAGGTGGTTGTTAAAGAGCCAGGGAGAAAGGTGTGCAAGCACCACAGGTGGAGATGGAGGTGGGGGAGGAGAAAGAGCCCAGAGTAACCTGGGACGGACGGTCAATGCTAAAGGAGGTCAGCCAGTCCAGTGCCCGCTCCGAGATACCTAGGGTATCGTGGAGTCATTTTATGAGGATGGAGTGGTTGACTGTATCGAATGCAGAGGAGAGATCAAATAGAATGAGAAAAGCTGGAGAGTTAGTCAAGAGATGGGAACAATTTCTCACGGGTGTTCAGAAGAGCAGTTTCCCTGCCTCTGGATGCTCGGAATCCAGATTGATGGTCATGGAGGCAACCAACAAGTTCAGTGTGCTGGGTCAGTTGGGGCAAGACCAGCTTCAAGAGTTTCCCAATGAAGGGGGTGATAGATATGGGGCAGTAGTTGCCTGGACAAGACTGGTATGCAGAAGGTTTTTTCAGGAGGGCGCTGCACAAATGAGTCCTTGGGGGAGGAGGTGGAAGATCCAGTAGCAAAAGAGTGAAATCAGCGAATGCCTAGCAAGGGAGCCAATGTTGCTCTTAATGGTTCTGGAGGAGCAGGGGGACACCTGTTTGGAGGAGCCCTTCATGAAGCTGACAACTCTGGTGACCTCATCAGGTGTGACAGGAGAGAAGCAACAGAGAAAGGCAGAGGGAGGATATAGTAGGCAAGGGGGTAGGGGCCGGGGAGAGGGACGCAAGGGTGCTCAGGATGTCCTGAGTTTTTGCAGTGAAGTGTGTGGCTAGTGCGTTGCAAAGGGCCTTGGAGGGAAGAGATGAGGATGAGACTGCAGAGGGGTTGGCCAGTTCCCTGCAGATTTTAAAGAGTTCAGCCATATTGTTTGGATGCACCAGAGACGCAAACCTGGATGTGGGCCCTTTTCTTGATGTGGGTAGAGAGTCTGTATTGCCTTTGGATCAGGCGACAGGCCACTTTGTCAGAGGGCGAGTCTGAGGTCTGCCACTTCCGTTCTGCAGCTCTGCACTTGCGTTTCAGGACTGCAAGTTTGGAGTCGTACCAGGTGTTACGCTTAGAGGCGTGTTTCAGGTGCATCCTCATGACTGGGGCAAGAATGTCAAGGGTATTGGTGAGGGCCAAGTGGAGGTTGCTGAGAGCAAAGTCAGAGGTAGTGTCTGGAGTGGTGAGAGAGGGCGGGGGGGTTGAAGGTAAATGGGAAGGCAGCAACTGACACTCATTTCATCAGAGGGATGTTCGTGAACCAGGATGGCATGGCGGGGTGGGGGGCGGTCAGAGGGCCGAGAGAACCCAGGTGAGAGGAGAGTGGTCTGACTAGGAGAGTGGGGTGATGAGACGGGGGTACGGGGAAGAGTGAAAGGTCTGTGTGGATGAAGGCATCGAGTGTGTCCATCCGAGTAGGTAGGATCAGAAGGAACAATGAAATGGAGAGGGAGAGTGAGGTGCAGAGGTCATGGAAGAGTGAATGTGTGAGGACAACATTCAGGTCCCATCAGGGAGTTGGGTTGGAAATAGGAAGTGATGTTGTTTAACCCCTTCCATAAAGGCCTTAATGACAGGAATCTTCCACGATGAAACTTTGCTCTGGGATAGGGTATACGCAGAGAGAGCGGCCATGTGGCCCTTTAGAGAATCGAAAACAAGTCCTGAGTCCAATAGGTGTGTTAGGTACAGGACAATGGGCCTCATTACGAGTGTGGAGGTAGCCATGCTGTTTTAGCGGCTTGGCTATGCCCAAACCGGGTACCGGGTTCAGGTCCCGAAAATAGGTTGTTACCGGGCCATTCCGACCTTGGAGGGCCCGGTAATTCCCTTTCGCGGGACCGGGAACCGGTACGTCCCAATTCTGATTTGAGCCATCATAGGGCTCAATGGGAATGGGGAGGATGCTAACAACGGGGCCGTTAATGATGGGTCCGTTGTTAGCCTCCTGGACTGCTAGCAGGTCCCGCTCTGCACGTCTGGTCTGGCCAGGTGTCCAGAGTGGGACCCGCTGCAGACCTCGTAATGAGGCGGCCTGGAATGAACGGTGCCGGTCCCTTACCGGCACCGTTCATTCCGCGGCCGCCTATGTTGTAATGATGCCCAATGTCTTTGGGGGAGCCGTCAATGGGATTGACATTCTTACCATTGCACCAGATAACAAAGCGTTTCCATTTATTGGAATAGCAATGCCCGGTGTTGGGGTTTCATGCTTCCCTGAGTATGCCCATACATCTCTGAGGGAGTTGGAGGTGACCAAACAATGATTTCAGGAGTCAAACTGCTAAGTTGAATGTGTGTGTGTGCAGGGGTGCAGCGTTTCCTCTTGGTCTTGCGATAGCATGTTGTACGGGCATGACGGTTTGCTGCGGGTGGGGGAGAGACTGTCAACCTCATGAGGTGGGAGAACCATGGCTGCTGGGCCCACAAGGGCGCCACTAGGATCATTGTGACTGGTTCCTGGTGCATCTTGTGCACTTCCTAGAGCACTTCAGTGGGTACCTGGAGGCGTAATCTGGGCATTGGGCTATCTCCAGAGTCGTGAACAGGTCGATGTCTGGAAAATCCCACTCTGCAAAGACGTAGAGTAGAATGTGTTCTTGCAAGCGCCATGCGTGCTGTACGGGTTAGGGTTAGGGTAGAATGTGTTCTTGCAAGCGCCACTCGTGCTCTACGGGTTAGGGTAGAATGTGTTCTTGCAAGCCCCACGCGTGCTCTATGGATTAGGGTTAGGGTAGAATGTGTTCTTGCAAGCGCCACGCGTGCTCTACGGGTTAGGGTTAGAGTAGAATGTGTTCTTGCAAGCGCCACTCGTGCTCTACGGGTTAGGGTAGAATGTGTTCTTGCAAGCGCCATTCGTGCTCTAAGGGTTAGGGTTAGGGTAGAATGTGTTCTTGCAAGCGCCACTTGTGCTCTACGGGTTAGGGTTAGAGTAGAATGTGTTCTTGCAAGCACCACGCGTGCTCTACGGGTTAGGGTAGAATGTATTCTTGCAAGCACCACTCGTGCTCTACGGGTTAGGGTAGAATGTGTTCTTGCAAGCGCCACACGTGCTCTAAGGGTAGGTCGAAGTCTTGGCTGAGCATGTCTGACAGATGATTGGGTTCCCCTGGAACATGTTGTGGTAGAAGGAGTATGTCGCGTTTGAGTGCCCATTTCTGGGATAGCTTGGATAGCCCTAGAGAATGAGTGCCCCCCTGTTTTTCCAGGTAGTACATGGCCGTGGTGCTGTATGTAAGGATGAGAACTGTTTTCCACTGAAGGTGGGCCTGGAAGGCTTTCAGTGCATTGAACACTGCAAGCAGTTCCAACAGATTGATGTGATTGGATTCTACTGAAGGGGACCATACACCGTGCGTTGTCTCTGAAGGAGGTGAGCGCCCCACCCCGACAGAGATGCATCCGTGGTGAGAGTGGCTTCTACTGCAGGGATGGTGAAGGTTTTCCCCTGCAGACGGTTTTCCATTGCCCACCACTGCAGAGACTGAACGAGGGCTGTCAAGGCAACCACTAGATCGTCCCACTAGCCGCTGGCCTGACACGATTGGCTCGAGAGCCACTCAAGTGTAGGGCGCATGCGCAAACGAGCCTGCGGAACTAGGAAGATGCAGGCTGGCTTGGCTGACTTCTTTCCTATCCGATCGACCCTCCCAGGTACAACTGGGGACCTTCCTTTCCTCTATCTCTACCTGTGGTATTCCCAGCAGACTAACCTCTCTCCCTGGCTTTTCAAACAATACCTGGCACTTCCTGCCCACCGCATTGCAGCTCTCTGCCCCAACTTTCAGTGCTATGCGGATGACACCCAACTCATTTTCAGGCTCCTTCCGCCACCTCGTCTCCTTCTCTCATCTCTGACTGTCTGTCTGCTTTCCAGGAGTGGTGGGCCGCCAATGATCTCTGCCTTAATGCCAGTAAGACCGAGATTCTCCTCATCAGCACACTGGCCCCCTCCTTTACTGTCACTATCTGGCCGGCCTCTCTTGGCCGCCCTCCTGCTCCCACCTGTGAGGCTAAAAACCTCAGGGTCACCTTCGGCTCCACACTCTCCTTCTCTCCTCACATCTCTGACATCTCTAAGAAGTCACACTACCAGCTGCACTTCCTCAGAGGTATTCTTCCTTTCCTCTCCTTCCCCCAGAAGCTCACTGTCTCCAGAGCTCTGGTTCTTCCTAGGCTAGATTACTGCAACAGCCTCTTTCTTAATCTACCTGCCTCTACTCTCCGCCATCTGCAACTCATCCAAAACAGGACTGCAAGACTTGTCCTTGGCCTCAAGCCCAGGGATTGGATCTCTCCAGGACTGAAATCTCTGCACTGGCTCCCAGTGGTGGCGAGGATTAAGTTCAAAACATTGTCCACAAGGTCTTCTGGGGATTGAGGCCTCAATACCTTCAACTCTCTCTTCCTAAATATCTTCCTTCTCAAGCTCTTCGCTCATCCACCTCCAACTCCCTCAGAGTCAGTTGCTTCTCCAAGAAATGAGTTGGTGGTAGATCTCTTTCTTCGGCTGGGGCCTCCCTACCTTTCTGAAACTTGAGGAGAACTATCTGCGGTTCCGGAAACACCTCAAGACCTTCCTCTTTGCTTCTGCCTTCTCTCCTCCTCTCGCCTGCTGATCTCCTGACTGAAACTGTAACTGCAATGGTTACCTGGGTACCCTCTGCTCTTGGGCCCAGGTCCTCTCCCCGCCAGTTGCATACCTGCACTGCCCCCCTTGCAACCCTTGCACTCGGGGACTGTTTCTGTACCCATACAGCCCCCAACCAGCACTTTACACTTGATGTCTGCACTTACCCTTGCACTCGCCACCTGCACTTTCATTTATTGTCTTATTTAGGTTACTGTCTATCTTATGCACTGTACTGCCCCCTCCCCTGCACTTGCACAATCTCAATGTCACCTGGCCTAGTAAGATCGTTGTCTTTGTCCTCCCTCTGTTCCCCCTCCCTTGCCTCGTCGCACCTTAACACACTTGTGTATAGGTGCGTTATAAATGCTTATCATATCAGGAAGCCATCATCCCCAGCAGCCGCATGGCCTTGCGAGCGGTTACACGCTGACTGGCTACATAATGAGGGATCTGGAGCAGCATGTTTCGAACCCTCTCGTTGGAGGGGAAAACGAGCCTGTCTTCTGTCCGAATCAGGGTCCCAGAAACTGTTTCACTTGGCAGAGGGTGAGACTTGAATTCATCTCGTTGATAGAGAAACCTAGATTGAATAGGAGATCTACTGTCTTCTGGGTATTTCCCAGGCATGTTTCGTAGGAGTCTCTGATTACGGGCAAGTCGTTGAGGTAAGGGTACACGGGCTGGACTGCCTGTGCAGGTGAGCCGTTGCTACTGCTGGTGCCTTTGTAAACAACCTCAGGGCTGAGGCAATGCCGAAGTGGAGAACGTCTAACTGATACAGGACATGCACTATCTTGAACCAGAGGTAATAACTGTGCGCTGGCAACATTGAAATTTGAAAGTATGCATTTTTCATGTCCAATGTGGCAATGTAATCCCCCTGCCGCAGCAACAGGATTACTTCCTGAAGAGTTGTCATCCTAAATTTCTGAGGTTAAACATACTTTTTTCAGGACGCAGATCTTAAACAGGGAGAATGGTTAGATCATTTTTGGGTATAAGGATGTACATTGAATAAATACCCTTGTTAACATAGAGATGAGGGACAACTTCGATGGCACCTTTTTCTAGCAGGACTGGACCTCGTCTAACAGGATGTGCAGATGGTCCGATGACAGTCGTCTACTCCCGGGTGGATGGAGAAATTTGATGCAGTACCCGTGGGCGACTGTCTTGAGTAACCACTGATCTGATGTGATGTGATCCTTCCCACACGTGGGAAAAAGATGTTACACGTCCTACGACCAGGGAAGTCACTTGGAGGCCGGGGAGTCCCTGGAAGCAGAGTTTCTTCCTCTGTCTTTGTCCGGAGGTCCAGTTGGAGCCCCCCAAACCGTAATGTCCCTGGGAAGAGTAGGAGACAGACTTGCCCGTGTAAGGGCCGGATGGTGTTGAAGTTGCCTTCCTGGACGAAGGGATTGGTCGAGATTTGAATGAGCGTTTTTAAAGCCTTGGTGGTCTCCAGAGCCTAATCAACTGCTTCTCCAAAAAAAAGGTTGGCTTTCTCTACCGGCTTGTTGAAAAGGGAGGCTTAGTCTCTGGGTTTAAAATCTGAATTATTGAGCCAGGCATGGCATTTGAGAAGGTTCTCCTGGCCAAGGACACACCATGCAGTTTCGGCAGAGTCCAAGGTCTTTTTTTTTTTTTGAAGTAATCTTTATCAGCATTTAATATTTTCTCCCAACAAACATGTTTACAACAAAACACAATTCTCATTAGTCACCATCAATTTACAACACCCCTTCCCACCAGTCTGCCCCCCTCCCCTACAACTGACGTTACTCATGGCTGGGTACATTATACACTGAGTTAGGAGCTAATGAGGAGTCCATTCCAAGTCTTTGGATCCATCTGATTTTCACTCAGGCTTATTTTACAAGGTTCAAGTGAGTGTTGCCATGAGGTGAAAACGACATCCATTTCCAGCCCGCCAGCTGTTGCCCTACACCCCCTTACCCTCCCACGAGGCTAGGAGTACCTTCAACCTTGCCATCCAAAATCCACATTCTTCCTGAAATAGCCCAACTTATCATTCACAAGTGCTGTAAATGTTTGCATTGTTAACATATCTTGGAGTTTCTTCTCCCAACCTAATTTTGTCGGGAGATATTCCCCTTTCCATCTATGGCAGCCCGCAGCATCGTTTCCTGGGGTCTGGCCAATCTAAATTCCAGTCTATCAGTGGTCGGGAGGCCCAAGAGTATCTGGAGGGGGCCCCACTCAATGGATTCCCCAGTGGTTTCTTTAATGCAGCTTAAGAACTCCATCCAAAACAGTTGGACTTTTGGTCAACCCCATCACATATGGGAAAAAGTACATATCTGGCGCCACCGTCTAAGACATCTGGGGAGGGCTGGGGGAACATCTTAGACAATCTGAGAGGGTCCCTATACCAACCCTAGGAGGAGCTTAAAGTTGTGTTTCATCGTGGCCGAGGACAGGTTCCCGTGGTAGGCTATCTTGTATATCCCCCGATATTCCCCTGCCTGCAAGGTCTTTACATGTCTTTTTAAATGTTTGTCTCCCCTCCATGTCTGCCGTAATTAGCACTTAGTAAAGCTGTGAGCATCCCTTTCCTGCTTGTGGCCGAGTTCAGGGTTTTCTCAAAGGACGTGAGGTGCCTCAATAGAAAGCCTTTCCATTTGGGTTCAGTGATGATCCCCTTCAGTCTTAAGTAGTCAAAAATTGGAATGTTTGTGTTAGGCATGTCATTCCGTAAAGCTTCTATAGAATTAAAGATCCCCTGATGAAAGAGCTGGCCTGCCGCTTAAGCACCCGCCTGACCATTGTTAGGAGTATTTAAAGTTCTGCTCGTCAAGGCATATTTGTGGAGCCCAGACTGAGGACAGAGACGAGGGCCAGGTAGAAAGAGCCGCTGGTGCTTTACCTCTCCGCCATGTAGCCCACAGTACTTCTAGGGTTGGGTGGGATATCTCTGTGTGATGCCCATGGGTAATCTCTCACTTTCCTGGGATGAGCCTTGAGATCCTCTAAGAAGGACCAGTAGGTTCCCTGGTCTTTCCTCATGTGTTCAAACATAACCCTCAGCTGAGACTCTCGGTAGTATTCCTAAAAGTCGGGGAGACCAAAACCACCCTGATCCCTGGGGAGGTTTAGCATACATTTTTTAATTCTCGCTATTTTATTTCCCAGATGAACCTGGCCAGAGCCCCGTTAAGATCCCTGAAGAAGTCATCTGGGATGACCATCGGGAGTGAGATAAACAGGTAGAGAAGGCGAGGCAAGACATTCATTTTCACGGAGGTCATTTGTCCATACCATGACAGAACTAGTGGCTCCCTCCTTTTCAGGTCAGCCTTAATAGTCACCAAGGTGGGGGGGTTGATGGGGATGGAATTGGACGCAAATAAACATGATTGATCCCTAGTGAGATTAGTATCTAATACTTTGTCTTTCAATTTTCATTCCACATAACCTCGCTGCTTGTTCTAAAGCTGGGCAGCTCTTACCCGTCGGCATCACCCTGGATTTGCCTGCATTTATCCTAAGCCCTGAAAATACTCCAAATTGCAAGATCTGGGACCCCAGTTCAGGAAGGGAGGTACGTAAATGGACAGGTAGACTAACATATTGTCAGCAAAAAGTGATAGTTTGAATTCTGTTCCCCCTCGAGTTATCCCATTAATCTTTGGGTTGTGTAAGGAAGGCATGGTATCAAAGTAAGAGACACAAGTGATCACAGTTCAAGGGTTTTTATTTGAACTTTACCAAGGGTGTGAAAAACGCCTATCTAAATCTAAATCTAGGATGGGAGCAAGCTACGACCATCAAATGATAATAATGCAGTCGTAGTGGAGTCTCGTCAAATAAAAAAGGCATATACTAGAAACCTATTGCCAATCCTTACCGCTAAATTATAGTTAAATAGTGTGGGGTAATACTCACAAAAAGAAATTAGTGTTCACAAAATGATAAGTCAGGATGTTCAGGCCGTTGGCCTCCCTTCCCCACGTTTTTAGCACGGGACACAGCGGTTCACTTGAGCTTAACACACTCTTGGGCTCAAACCAATTTCAGTTCGTAGGAAATCAAAGTCTTTCGAATATGCACAGGATTTAGCTTGACCCGCTGTAGGACCACTTCGATTTCACGGTTCAATAATTTCTCACACGCTCAGTTGGGTACCAAACAGAGACCTTCAAGTGAGCGCCCACGTGGCACCGGACCACTCTTCATCTGGTACCAATCTTGGTTTCATAAAGCAATTATTCACATGCGAGTCATCATTCCTCATACAATGTCCTCGTACAATGTTGCCGCATGCAACCTTCAGCGTAACACAGTCCGGTCTGCTATCAGTCTCTGACTCACCGGCTGTGCTTTGTTGTCGGAGCCAAGGACAGTACCACAGTGGCAATTGCTTCTCCACGCCTTGGCTATCAATACGGGAGGGCCCTGTGTATCTTCTACACACACTGCACCGTTGTTCAGCTGCAATTCCCGGTCTTCTGTTTCTTTTTCTTGAGGCCTCTTGAAAGTTGTGTTTTTTCTCTGAAAAGGTTAAGGCTAGTTCCCTCGTTGCCACCCTCTCTGGTCTTGCCACCTTCCTCCTCAATTTAAACTGCCATCTTGGAATTGCTGCTTCCTTGTGCATTTTGCCTTGCTCAGGGTGTGTTGTCGTGCTACGCCTTTTATACCTGTGGAGAAGTGTAATGGATGTCAGGTGTGTGTAATTATCAGTAATTGCCTGACTTTGCATGACCCATTTGTTGTGACATGTCAGGTATACGGCTCTGGTGTTAGTCCATTGTCGCTCACAGTGAACTGTCCACGAGAAAGTGGTCATGTTAGAAAAGGGGGTTGCGGGGTAGTTGAGTTCCCAGGTATCCTACCTGGTAGGATGGGGTAAAAGGTGTCATTGGGAAGGGGGTACCGCGTCTCACCCTCCGGTGCCCCACTTCCACTCGCATAGGACCCCCCATCCAGGTGATCCTCCCGCACTGGTCCACCCCCAGGACTGGTTCCAATAGCGATGGCCAAGTCCTGGCCACCTGTATGACAGATCCCCGGGGATTAGCAGGTGAGAGACCTTCAGGTTTCTTACAATTGGTTCTAATGGAGATGGCCAAGGGCTCCATTGCTAGGGCGTATAACAATGGGGAGAAGGGACAACCTTGTCGGGTGCCTCTGGTCAGTCCCAATAGGGCAGACAACCTCCCATTAACCTGTACGTAAGATGAGGAGGCTTCGTATAAGGCAGCAACCCAGCTTCTAAAGTTCACTCCCAATCCCATTTTCTTCAACACTTCCATCATATATCGCCATTCCACTCGGTCAAAGGCTTTCTCAGAGTCGATGGTAACAAGACCCAGTTCACCACTCTCCTATCCTATCCAGTGCATTAAATATAGTTTTCCTAATATTATCAGTACATGGGTCTACCCTTAATGAAGCCAACTTGGTCCCCATGGATTGGGGATGATAGCACATTTTCCAGTCTATTTCCCCGAGTGTTTTGCTAGGATTCTAATGTCTACATTTAATAGGCATATAGGCCTATACGAAGAACAAAGTGCAGGATTTCTACCTTCCTTGGGGATTACTACAATAATCACTCCCATCATTGTTTCTGAATGGTATCCACCTGCCAGGACCACATTAACCACTCGAGTCAGGGAAGGGGCTAGGAGCGATCTATGTCCCCAACCAGTGAATGATAGGCCCCGTACATCATATTCTCGTATCTGTGCACTACAAACTGGTTTCTTTCTCATGTAATCCCCTGAACAAGTTGTCAGTACTTGATACCCACTAAAACAACAGCTTTGAACTTTCAACTCCTCCAACTTCCCCCCTCCCTGCTCCCACCAAACCCACCCCCCACTCCAAGCGTCCAGACTAGGTCGGTCATAAAAATAGACCACCGCCTGAACCACCAGCACGCTCCAAACGTACACCCTGTCTTCATACTTCCAGATAACGTCTCGGCCCCCCACCCCTTGTGTATGGTCAAAGGCAGAACACAACCTTGAATTCGAACAGTAAATGCAGTGTAGCCCCACCTAATAACTGTATAAATGAAGTAAACCCCCGGCTTCAATCAGTTTGCCTTTCCTCAGTCCAAACAGGATCAATTTCTCGCATCCCCCAAAGGTCTCCTTACTTGTAAAAGGTCCTCCCCGACCCTTCCTGTGCCAGAAAACCCTTTCCACCTGCTTTTGCTGCTATGAGTAGCCAATCACAGGGAGGGGACATCTTTGATGTTATGGCCGATGGTTCTCAAGGTATGGTTGGACAGGGACCGGATGTTAATTGAAATGGCACCACCTCTGGCGACCCCCACCCCCTCATGCAAAAGTCAAGGAGATTTAGTTTTTCTGAACTTGTGGGAACCTGGAATTCAATGCTTGTTTGACTGTTTAATGCACCACATGTCCTCCTTTGGCTGACCTTCCCTCTCACCAAGCCTCCTCGCCTTGTCCCCCACCAATTATTCAGTGACTGCGTATATCATCCTTGGTGATGACCTGGTATTTGTATCCATCTGCCTCGAATGAAATCGAAAAGGGGAAACCCCAATTGTAGTGGATGCCCTTCTCAGCTAGCCATTTGGACAGTGGCGCGCACAGACTGCGCCTCGTTAGAGTATAGGATGATAAGTCTTGAAAGACAGTGATCTTAGCCTCTCCTTCGGTTACCGGGCCCTTCTGACGAGCTTTGTCCAAAATTCTCATCTCAGGATAGTGGTGAAAGCGAGCAAGCACCTATCTCGGACCTCTGGCTGCCCCGCCCACTCCCTGGGCTCTGTCAATGTTCGGCTCGACTGTCAAATCGTCACCCGACAGGGCATTTGCCACTTCATGAATTGCTCTCCTGAGGTCCCTTTCTGTCTCACCTTACCTTTCCGGAATCCCAAAGAAGCGAAGGTTGCTTCTCCTCTCCCTGTTTTCGAAGTCGTCCATCTTCAACATAATTTCCGACTCTGTCCAGTTCCAATAGTCTTATGTCCATCTGTGACTCTAATGTGTCTAAGGAGGATTCTTTTCCACTTGTTGTAGCCTATCATCCATGTTGTCCACTTGTTGGATCAACCTGTCCAGCTTTCCACCTAGATCTGCTCTCATACCTCTTATTTCCTCCATTAGTGAAGCTTTGTCTTTTTTACTGGACATTTGGTCGCTAGCTTCTGTTGCCATGGCGTTGTCGTTTTTCGGATTCGAAGGGGGCAGGGAGCGTAAGTAGTTAAATTGTTGCAGAGTGGATCACCAGTCCATATGTGGCCGGGTAGTCTGTATTCCCCAACGGGGAGGCAAAGACAGATCGAAAGGCTATGGGGACCCCAGGGTTTCTGCCCTCAGTGGGATCGATGGTGTTGAGGGGCTGCTGCTGCCCACCTCTGCCAAGCTCAGTTGTCTGTCTACTATTCGAAGTGCCCCCAAGGCAGTCGACTCTCCGTGGCCCGGCACCTCATTCCCTACTGAACACCCTCTTCATTCACCAGCTAGATCAAGGGGTTAGGACCCAGGGAGTCGGCCCAGAGTCCGCTTTTCCGTTGTCGCCAGTCGCTCCATGGGGTCTTAAGTCCGGGGGTCTTAATGTTGTCCTCTGGGCTCAAGTGGATGTTCCACCATCCCTCCGCCGTCCAGGCGTCAATGCGCACTCCCTTTTCGTCCCTCTGGCGCTTTCAAGTGGCAGGTCCTCATGTGATGTGCCGAGGCGCGCACAGGCCCCTCTTCGAGCTTAGGGGGCCCACACCTAACCACTGGCCTCCTGCGCCGACCCTGGTCTTACTCGACAGGGCAGCCGCCTTCCCCTTCAGGGTGCATTGAGTCAGGGACCTTCTTCACCAGGCCACTTTCTCAGCAGTGTCCAATCAGCTCTCTTGGGTAATCAATTAATCCCTCTCTGGGTCCGCTCCACAAGGGGCACCACAGGCCACCACCGGGGGGGTGGGTCTCCAGCGCCCTGCTCCTCCGCTCCTGCACCCTCGTCTCTCCCCTCTCTGCCACCCTTGTCGCATGTGAGGTGTAGCACTTCAGAGGTGCTTCCAGCTCTGCCCCTCACCCGGCCTCACCAGTGATTCCTCCTTTTGGGGGGTTATAGCTTCATCCCCCACCTCCTGCAGTGCCTGCACAGGTCTCCTGTGGTTCACCTCTCGCATTCTGCTGCTCCTTTATGCTGCTTCCTTTTCCGCCAAAGCTGTCAGCGCGGCTAACTCAGCCACCCGACTTCGGATCCACACCAAACCTGGGGCTGGAGGTGCCCCAGGCACACTTCTCCTGAGGGCAATCTTCCATACTGCCCTGGGCGGTGGGGAGGGTAAAGGGAGGACTCAGTATACCTTTGCGTTCCGGGCTCAGGAGCTGACGCAACGATCAGCTATTCGCCATGCGTCCCCTGGGAGCTTCCCCATGGTATTTTTAAGAATATTCTGGGTGACTTGCCGTCCTTCCGCAACCATGGCCAAATGGCGGATGCGAGCAGGTTCTGGGACTTCTTGGAGGCCCTCTTGGACAAGACCCCACTGAACGTCACTATCGAAGCATGGAATTATTGGCTGTCCTGGTGGAGAAGGCGGCAGAGGGGGTTACACACTTGCCAAGGGCATACAGTTTCTTGCAGTCCTTGTCGGGAGGGGATTCTGATGAGGACAGTGGTACCCCAGCCCTCTTCCATGCAATATTGACGACTGGGGAGTCCAAGATGGCATGGCCCCTGATGTACAGCGGTTCCAAAGGAGCCGGGCGGAACATTTTCTCCACACAGTGATGAACCGCACGTGTGAGTAATGAAGGGGACAGATGGTTTTTTATTGAGTTGAATAAAGCGATGACTTGGCTGACCGGGGTCCTTGAGAATATTTTCAACAAAGTCTGAATCAGGGACGGCTTCTTTTGTGGTAATTTGAAAATGGTCAGCAGCCTTCTTTAGAAGGTTATTGAACATCACCTGGTCATCAATAGGCGAGTCTCTAGTCTGAGGAGTAGGAGGAGCGTCCAGAAAAATGTTTACTGGGTCAGAGTCATGAGGGGGAGTGGTAGGCCTTGTGCCATGGTCATCTACAGGGTCCCAATCGGGGTCCTGATAAGTAGGAACTTGGTTGTCTTGCAGAGACCTGGGCATAAAACATTTCTTGACTTGGGCCACCTGGGTCATCTAGAAACACATCTGCTTGGGGTCCTGATTGGATTCACCCAGGGACGATAATTGAGCACCTGGGGAGTGAAACCTCAGATTTAGGAGGGACAGGACAGGGGTCAACATCCCTATGTCTTTTCAAAACATCATCAAAGTGGCCTGAGAAATTAATGAACTCTGCCAGTTTATGCATACAAGCCTCTAACTTGTCTCTGGTCCATTCAGAGGAGACTGAAGGATCAGGAGGGGGAAAAGGCTATGAAGGATGGAATGGTGCCTGGTGCAGGGCATCGGAAAGAGGACTAGAGGCCGAAGATGAGTCCTCAGAGGGGACTTTCTTGGTGTCCGAAACGTGTGAAACAGCTCTGGAAAGCTTCCCTGAAGCTTTGGGTGTGTTTGAAGAGCAGACCCGTCTGGGTGAGTCATTCGATGTTACCACATCAGAGGTCCTAAGTTTAATGGGTGCGCCCGCTACAGAAGAGAATTTATCAACATGCGTAAACCCGAAAAGTACAACAAAGTGCTTAGGAAAAAGGACGCTACTAGATGGATACTGAAATTGGAACAGATCGAGGGAAATGAAGACGAGGTTACGTTAAATCATAGCTCAGTACTTGCTTTGTTTAGCTACATTCCGTCACTACAAGGTATAAGATCTGAGGACCTATTAATCGTTGACCCGAGCCATAAACAGGGGAAAGCTTTGGCCCACTTGTAAATTGCGTCTTCAACTGTCAGACGCCAATTAAAAGAAGACACTAACAAACTGTTAAGAATGGGCTATGACCTAA
Source organism: Ambystoma mexicanum (assembly GCF_040938575.1). NCBI lineage: Eukaryota > Metazoa > Chordata > Amphibia > Caudata > Ambystomatidae > Ambystoma > Ambystoma mexicanum. The sequence goes on along the minus strand of NC_090925.1, from coordinate 12,240,244 downwards.
CAGTGTCATCTAGAAAGATCACCTTAAGGCCAGGCACATCCTCATTTCAATGCGAGCCTGGCATACAACAAACGCAAAATATAGAAGACAAAAGGCACCTCCAAGATAGAAGGTGGAAATCCAAAGATGACCCCAGTGGAACAAATCACGACAAAAGACCACAAAATCGTTGTGCGGAGGAGTACCTACAGCATGGACCAGAAGGGCAAAGCACCCAGAGCCTACTGGGGGACTACAGAAATAGGGGCAACGTGGCTACGAATCCAAAAAGAATTCTATCCTCAGTCCAGTACGAAACTCCAAGGACAAACTCTTGTAGAAGAGCCGAGAAACTAGACAAGAGCGTATCTCCTACCAAAAACCTCTGACACAGAGCCTGTGGGCCTGGTTACCAAAAACTCTACTAAAGCAACAAAAAAGAAAGCAACTCTTGACTCCGGAGCATGGCGACCGCCTTCAGCCAAACTTAAAGTCATCTATAAGAGAAATAAAGCTATTCTCTTGGAACACAAGGGGTCACGCCCATCTGACAGCACCTATCGACATAAAGTTGGCAGAATATGACGTCCTCTGCCTACAAGAGACTTGGCTGATCGAACTTCCTTCTCTCGATGGCTACGAAGTCTTCTTAGCCCCTGCAAAAAAGGGTCCGTTGGAGCGGCCGTCTTCAGGTATTCTGACAGCCATACGCTACAGTTGCGATATGTCGTCTGCAAAAGTACTGATAAGATATCAATCTTTGTTAATGATCAAATCAGAGTTGACAAATCCAGAAGCCAACAAAACAAAGAAGGCAGAATCGACAATAGTGATCATGAATATTTACTGGAATCCATCTTCAACTCCAGTTATTTGCTTGGGATGATTGATCAAGCCATTGATGAGGCAACAGCAGTACACCAGGCCTCTCATCTACTGCTTTGTGGAGACATCAATGCCTCTTCCCTCCAGGAAAAACCCAAAGACCCACCATGCCACAACACCTCGGCATCAGACCTAAGAGGAAAAGCTTGGGCAAATCTGATGACATCACGCGAGCTGCACAATATGAGCGAGGTGTTACCTAATGAAAACATCTTGCCAACATGGGAAAGAGGTTTATCTAATGCAACGATTGGCTACATCTTTGTTTCTGACCACTTAGCACAATCAATCATGACATTTGAGGTGATACGAACCACCATGAGCGACCACAATTTACTATACGTCGCCTGGCCAATAAAACAAAACACGAGTATGAAGTCAGTCGCTCACCTGGAGACAAACTCCCAAGGTTCACAGCTAAAAATGTCGGCGAAAGCAATTAAAGATCTAAAGCTCAAATACCTTGCTCAAGAACCCTGCTCATCCATAAGCCAGATTGACTACCTACCATTGCTTGAAATCTACAAAAAGAAAAGGGGCCCAAAAAACACTGTTGGGCCCCGAAAACACGTGTTTGATCAAATTCTTGTTGAAAAAAGAAAAGAGCTAGGAAAAGTGAAGAGGGCTGCTAAACTCCTGGGCACTACAAAGACAAAATCAGTCGGTGATTGAGGCTACCCGGTCATACAAATCATGGCTTAAACACCATCGGCTGACATTATACCAGCAAGATGCAGAGTCAATTCAAACAGCCATACGGGGGAAACAAAAGCCGTGAATTTTGGTCGCTTTTAAACTCAACCGCACCAAAAGATGAACTATCCATACTCAACAACATAGGGGAACCTGTATGGGTAAACTTCTTCAAAACTCTGTTTGCACTGCCAGAGACAAACCGGACAGTAAACAAGAGCTTAGATTCAGCAAAATGGATCCCCCTGGATGACCGTGAAGAAATAATTTGTCAGATCAAGTCTCTTAAGAACTCTAGAGCGCCTGGTCCTGACGGGATCACGAATGTGGACCTCAAGGCACATCCGAAAGAGTGGGCAGCGCTCTTGAGTGAAATATACCGAAGATGCGCAGAATTGAAAGCAGTCCCGCCATCGTGGAAGTCAGCAACGGTGGTGCCAATTTTCAAAAAATGAAACAAAAGCGATCCGGCAAACTACCGCCCGATCACCCTGTTAGAGTGCATTGGAAAAGTGTTTGTGTCTCTTCTTTTAAACGAATTTAAAGCTTGAGCTAAGACGGCGCCTTGTGAGGATTTCCTGCAAACGGGGTTCAAGAAAAACTTTGGAACGTCTGCAAACATACTGACAATGAACATCTTGAAGCACAAAGTTCTAGAGGGAGGTCCCAGGATATTCATTGTCTTTGTGGACCTCACCCAAGCGTTTGACTGTGTGGACAGGTCATTACTCTGGGAGAAACTATCAGCCTGGAATTGTCCCGCTTCCCTTTTGGAGCCTATTAAAGCCCTGTACTCTGGTACTAACATGAGAGTGCGTCTGGACCAACAAGGCCTGCTCTCTGCTCCAATTCTGATGTAAAGGGGAGTCAAACAAGGATGTCTTCTGGCCCCGGCTCTATTCGTAGCATTCCTTGGCGATATCGAAAATTCTGAAGCAGACTTTCGATGCTTCCCTCCTAAAATAGGAAAAACTCAAGTAGATAGACTCTTGTATGCAGACGATGTGATACTCCTTGACTACACGCCGATAGGGCTGCAACGTCAACTCAGTAATCTCCAGGCATATATGGAAAGAAACAACTTGGAGATCAATCTAAACAGAACTAAACTCATGACTGTGTCCATGACTGTGTCCAAAAATTCAAAAAACAACGAAAAAACAAAACTAGTTTTGAACGGAAGTCGGATAGATAACGTGGCAGAGTTTAGATACTTGGGAGTGATCTTGGACAACTCTAAGAACGAGACAGGCATACAAAATTTTCTGAAAGAAAAAACAAGAAAACTAATGGCTCAAGGCAGTGCAATCGATAGGAAATTTGGACGATTTTCCTTGATTCCTGTGATACATTATTACAAAAGGAAGGTGGTGCCAACATTAACTTACGGCGCAGACGCAATGCCTAATATTCCAACATCTTTATGGCCTATTTTGGAGGCAAGTTTCTGTCGAAAAATCTTAGGACTTCCAAACGGTGTCTCAATAGCCTGCACTAGAAAAGAACTGAGTTTACTCTCCCTCAAGGCTTCTGTCAGATGCAACTCTTTGAGGCTTTACCGCAAATGCCAGCTCGCGGATAAACCTTCAGTTTATAACTTGAATCTACAAGAAATTAAAGATTCAAGCTGCAAGATGTTAAACAGGTGGTCACAATGGAACCTAGAAACCTTACAAGAGGTCGCAGCCGATGTAGAGTCCCTTAAAACCAACCCAGTGAAGGTCTTGAACAAAGTGAAAGAGCTAGACTGGATTAAGACTGGAGTGAAAGCTGCCTTCAACAAATTGACGAGCCACTTGCCCACGAATCCTCAAAATGTGAATGAGCTACAACAATTCATAAAGCAGTTCCCATCCAAGCAAGCTAGGACCCTGTTACTGAGCGCAAGACTGAACTTGTTACATAATAACGAAATCCTCTCTATACGGGGACTTGCTATAACCAATGGCTGCAGTTTCTGTGGCCTACCTGAGTCCATCCGTCACTTACTTCTTTCTTGTCCAGGGACCTTGAGGATTAGATCACTCTACTTGAGGCACGTATTTTCGGACTTTGTGCTACGGGACGAAGACCTCTGCTGGACAAGGATGATGGCAGGGGAAAATACTTTGTGTTTGCTGGCAACATATAACATCTTACATCACATCCAAAAATCCTTTCCGGCTCCAACAGAACTGGTGGTAAAGTGCACTTTACCAATGGCTGCCATACAACAGAGTGCCTTGTGTTGCTAGCTCCACGGTTTAGCTATCCCCATTAATTTCCCTTACAAAGACTTGAGAACTTGAGCATACATTTTTCTTCTTCCTTTTCTTCTGTTACTTTCTTTTGTAAAAATCTAAAGGATTAAAATACAAATTAAAAAAAATAAAAATAAACCGCAAGGGCGTATGTGCAGAGGGCATCCAACCGTGAGGTTTGGAAGGCCCCGCCGAGGACTACAACAGGCCTGCAGGCATAGAAGTCTTCCTCGACGGCTCAGCCGAGGGGAGGCTAGGGGTTGTGTGCTTTGGCGCAGGTGGTGCATGTGGATCTTTGTCGCTGGGATGTGGCTGCACCATGGCATTGCCAATGGCATGCTTGTCGGGGCTGGGGACAGACACGGGGGAGCACAAGGGTGTCACAGTAAGGTTGACGGCCTCCAAATCAGAGCTGTGGCTACCGACAGACTCCTCACCTGAGGCGACAGCGAGAGAGTCACTCTTGGCCTTTATAGCATAGGCCGCCGACCGTTTCGTACACCTGTCTTTCAGGGTCTTGGGCCGAAAGAGCTTACATGCCTTACAGTTACGCTCGTCGTGATCACAAGGGAGACACTGATTGCATTGGCAATGATGTCTTTCTAGGGGGATTTGGTTTTGCAAGACTGGCAACATTTAAATGGAGTGTCCCTTCCATAGCAGAGGGAAACGGCAGCCGGACCAAAGGAAAGGAGAGAGAAGGGGTGAAGAAAAGGCTTTTAAAGAGAAGACAGCACAAACAGGGTTCCACTTTCCATACTGTAAAGGTCGGGTCGGAGGGCGAAGTCCACGTAGAAAACAGTCGCCGAGTAGTCACTGGATGGATCGTTGGCGGATAACATCAGGTGAACAGCCATAGACTAGTCGTGGAAGGCAAGTGACCCGCTGATGAAATAGGAAAAAGCTATATAAAACTCTTACAAAATCGGCCTTATGTGCGACTGACTAGATAGGCGAATAAAACAATCCGGTGGGACCTCGGCGTGTGAAGGATTTTGGGTACACTACACGTCACGTTAGGGATAGTGTTACAGTCACGCTCATGTCGACGACCCTTTTCGATCTTCAAAAAATAGAAGCCATACTCTGCGATTTCCACTAGATGTCGGACTATATGCACAGCATGTCATCTAAGCAGATTCACAAACATCAGAAATCTATGTACTTTATAGTATGTGTGAGAATTCTTACCTAGAGATTGCATTGCTTTGTGTAGATTTGAAAGGCCTTCTAAATCATTTTATATTTTTGTACTTCTCGGTCTAGCTGCAATTGTTGGTGTGCTCTGTGTATGTCATTGTAGCCCTAGCCCACCCTCACAGACCAAGTCAAAGCCTTGCTTGCTCTGCTACCTACTTTGGTAGTGTTTGTTTAGACTTCAATGTCTTTCCTGTTCGCCATGATAGGCTGGCCTTGCAAAATGCATTGTTAGGGTGGATTTTGGAAATTTATCTTAACAGTGCTCTATACACCTTGAGGTAAGTCAATTAGGAGACTGACAACTCATGTTTAGTAACAAGCTTTATTGGAGGTAGCAAAACCCTAGCCCATCCCTTCTAGCATCTATACGGTATTAAATGAAAGAGTCCATATGTGCCCATGAGGATGGCATACAAAATAGTCTTTTTGCTGTCTAGAAACCGATCCTAGCCTAATGTCTGCCCCAACCCCTAAAAAGGAAAAATAACCTAACTTAACCAAAGCATTTCATACGGGTCTTTTACACCCACTGAAATGTGTCTGGCTTTGAAGAGGGGTCACCGTCCAAAGAAAAGATCCCAGTAATGTTACCAGCACAAATGTCGCTGGCCTTCTTGCACGATGCAAAGCAGCAATAACGTGGTTAGCTAATGTCTTTTGGTCTTCACGCCTGTTTTACAGTTTAGGCATAGTTATCAGTAAGTGTCTCTAGGACTCCTTGCCATTACACGCCCAAGTCAAGTGTCTGGTTTCACACCCCTTCTTGGGGGGCGGTCTGCTTTTGGTCCACTCTGGCTCTCACCCCACCCTCTGGTAGCCTCCCCCACCCTCCTCCAGGTTTCTAGGACTGCCCATGTACCTTGGCTCTTGGGCAGAGTTCCTCTAGGTAGGTTCCCATTCTGCATACTGTGCTTCCTGGTTCCAGCTTCATTCTACAGCTCCATGTCTGTTATAGCAGCTGCCCTTGTCCCATGGGTCTTTGACGTCTGCCTCCTTCGGTCCTACTCGGGTGCGGTTTAAGTGCTTCAAATTGTTGCAGTTTCTCCAGAATTTGGCTGCCTCGGCCTGGGTCTCTGCAAGGGAGCTGGGCATAATGCGGGCATCGCCGCCCACCAGGCAGGGCGTGCACACTCCTTTAGCTGCCACACCTCTCAAGGAGAGGTCTTTCTCTCTGTACTGTTTGTTCTATGGCCGGCTTCCATCTCCTGATTCTATGGCTGTCATGCTGCTTATCCTCCTTGTAGCGAGGGGCCAGGGTTCTATTCCATTCTCCATCCCTGTGTAGTTAAACGTTCCTCAACGGGGCCAGAAACCATCCCCACCATCAGTGTACAAAGGGGCACGTTTTCACACACATTAACTCCCAAGTAACAAACATAACCATTAGCATCTAGGATTGAGGGATGATGATACATAACCCTGCTTAGGGATTGCCTGTCCCTACCCAGAGCAGGGCCACCCCTCAGTGTGATCCGGCTTGCCCTGTGTCCCCTAGATCCCGCTTGCGCTGTCCTCTAGGTGATGGTTCCCCATTGGGGAGATGAGACGAATTCCCTAGATTCGTCATAGCCTGCACTATGATGTACAGTGTCCCAAAGACACAACCCAACCCTAGTTTATGTGGAAGACCCTAGACCGGATGCTCACCACCCCAACACACATGGTACATATGGTAGGACGATGGATAAAAAGCAAAACAATTTTATACACAGGAAAAATATGTAATACATCCCTAACACCCAAAACTGTAATCCATATTCAGTTCAACTCCTCGGGGCATTATAGAGGTATTAGTGCAACGGCACATATAAGAACATATTATAGGCAGAGAGAATTAAGCCACTGTAAACCCTAGTCAAAGGTTTCCAAGAATTAACATCTGTAGCAATAGTTAACAGATTCATACATTAGACTTATTATGAACTATCACAGTGTTATACATACAGTCCCATGGCAGAAAAGCATATGAAGACTTCAAAAAAGCAATTACAAATCACAGGTATGTACCAAAAATACCAAACTTGGTGCTCAGCTTGCAGAACCCCTAGGGGACTCAGGAGAAAAGTCTAGAGACAGGTACCTAACCCGGGGTCCGTTTTAGGAGAGTTCCATGTAAGTTCACAGTTCTATTGGAATGAGTGGGAGAGAGAGATAAAGGGTCATCCGCTTTATTGGAGGTTATTCTGTTTGACCCACACAGGGGTGGATACTGCGATGGGCAACCTTAGTGAAGGTCACCGGAGAGCCCATAGAAGTGTTCCAGAGGTCAGAAAAAGGATGCATGCCCAGGGGGAATAAGCAGAATAGGAGAACCCCAATAGAACTCTATGGGAAATGTGGTAAAGATTCACCACCAAGGAATCTTTACCCTGGAATGGGGGCACACCTAGAGACAGGTAGCTTGAATAATGGGCAACCCCAAGACCCAAAGGGTATGTACTCACGCTGTCGGGTTCAGCGACAACTGCTCCAGCAGTGGGAACAACCCGTTGAGATAGGCTCTTCCCAGGAACTCTACCTTCAAGCCAGAGACTTCAGGGAGACTAGGGAACCCGGAGAAACAGCCTCCAGCAGCAGACTGATGCAGGCCTAAACTATTTGGGACCAATAAGGAGGCTTCCATGATGGGTTTACAAAAGCCCACTGTGACAGAGCAGCCATTTTAAGCCTGCCACGTGGTCATCTAGACAAGGAAAGCCCTGAAACACAACATAGCAGAGAGTAAGAATAATTAAACCCATTGTTACCCCAATGGCTACCAAAAAGGTACATTGGGGTGTAAATGGGATAAAATGGCTTGCATCCCTGGTTCAGACAAAACTAAAGTATAGCTGGCGCCAACCTACTCCCTAAAACCAGCATAGAGTGATAAAAAAATATATATATATCTCGCACTTGGGCAAATAAAAGGTAGTCTGAGAGACCCCTCTGGTACTGGGCATATTAGTGGCAACACAATACCATATACCTTACATAAGGTCAAAAGGGACATAATAGGAGGGAGACTTCAAAGTCCCACAGACCACCAACATGAGATCAAGGAACAACAAAAGACAACAGAGGGGTGGGGGTAGAAAGCAGGAAGTAGAGGGGCTACAAAAAACATGGCCCTAAAATCCCTGCATACCATCATAGGACTTTGGTAAAATGGGTTTCTAGAATCTGGCCGGGTGGACAGGTTTTAGGAGGCCACTCTAGTTATTGTGAACAGGGAGTTTAGCCAAAACCCAATTAAGGTAAATGTGGAGCGCATTCCAGGCTATTGTGAGGAGAGTGCGGGTGTGGTCAGGGGACCGCAATGAGTCCACACAATATAATAAACAATAGTTCCATTTAAACAGGAATATAGGATGCATTACTCGCACTAATCGTATTTCTGATGCTTGTATCTGCTTAGATTCACATGCTTTGCATAGGCCGTCATCTAGTGGAAGGTGTGTAGTATTGTACATGAGGTTTTTTGAACTCTGGAAAGGGACATCGACAGGGCATGACTAATCCTATCCCTAGTGTGACGTACCCTGTACCCATGATGCCTCGCGCATCGAGGTGTTAGGGAGAATTCTCATTTATGGCTAATTTCCCTCACCTAGTGAGTCCCCCAGCATCTTTGCTGGACTTCTGGAGTTTATTTTTTTTTCCACTTGGTAAGAGTGTTAGAAATACACATGGCAAAACTCAGGTAAGTGTGGGGGAAAAGCTATGTTTTTGTGATTGTGGACTCTGAAGTACACCACTTCAGTAGCCCCCTTCTTTTTGTGGGTCACACAGCACATTCAGTGCCATGGCACAGGGTTGTCTTTGAGACTCCCCCAACTCCATTTCTGAGGCTGACTACAGTCCCCCAGAAAAGCATAAAGTTGCCATTAACTTTACTTAGTCAATCTACCACAGATCCAGTACACCCCATCTTCCATGGAGTACTGGAAAGGGTTAATTTGTATCCCTTTTTATCTGTACCTCCTAGAGCATTGTTTCGCTCTTTTAACATTTAGACTTGGCTGGTGACAGTGGTATCTACCCTAACTTTTCTACCGCAATTATATTAGATAAATGTGGTATTGTTCTTGGCTATTATATTAGCCTCGAACATAAACCCGCTTGACCAAGTCGTCTTTCTTTTGGCTCTGGTTGGGTTTATTCGCCATTTCTTTTTGTTAAAGTCCTTCTTGTGTTTTACTTTGCTTGGCAAACTAGGTTTGCCTTCTTTGTTCACCGTCTTTTGGCGGGCTTCTGCTCACAAGCCCTCCACCAGGCGCCTGGGTGTCTAGTTGGGCTGAATGTGAGGGAGGGGTGTAGTCACCCCCTGCACAGGGTATCCTAGGAAACCCAAGTCACACTTTGCCATGATTGGCTGAGGTGGTTGTCCAGGCTGGACAACCCCCCTGCTGGGTGATTGACAGCCAGGCTGTGTGAATGGGGGTTTTGTGCATAAAAGGCAGGTCTCTTGGGCTAGAAGTCAGAGAGTCGCCACTGGAACTACAAGGAACCGAAGAGAAGCGACGAAGAAGACGGCTGCTGCAACTACCCCGTCCTGGTGAAGCCCTGCTGCAGTCCTGAACTATCTACCCTTCGACGACTAAGAGAAGATCCAGTCCAGAGTCTTCTTCCGTTGAGCCTGGTGGGGATAACCAGCTCATCTTCTTCAGCCAGAGGTCGCCTTCGTGGTCGAAATTGCTGCACGCTGCTGTAGTGGTCCGGATAGCCACCTGAAGAGCCTCTCCTGTTTTTAAGGAGCGCACCTTTTATTTTTTGTTGCTGCTGCCGGCTTCATCCCTGTGTGGTGCAGACCCCCTTCAGAGGTCCTCCTTCACGACGAAGCTCCAGGAATCGTGGGTCTGCGGGAAACCATCAGGAACAACTGCCAGGGCACCAGCTGCACCATTGGAAGAAGGTACTGTGTTCTGCTTGAGGAAACTGGGTGAACCCCTTTTCTTCCTCTCCAAGGCTTGCCCTTGTCTTCCCTCCTTCTTATAACTTTTGCTTCCGAACATTGAGAATATCGAAGTACTTTTGGCTACGTTGAATAGTGAACTGTCTGACTGTGTGATCTTCGGCAACAGGCCCCCGGTGTCACTTGACCCTGGCTCCGGCCCTTTGACTTTTGAACTCCTGTCTCTGAGTGTTTCTCGATTCTGTCTGCCTAACCAAAATATTGCCTATGATTTTTGCCTCCAACTCCCTCTGGGTATCTAAGGTGCTAAGTGTGTTTTTGCCCCGGTAGCATTTCATGTCACTGATACGCATTTATTTAGTAGACCGAACTGTCAAAAAGTGAACGCAATCGTATTCGCGGTAACGTGTTTTGTTCGTAACACCAGTTCATTCAAACACAGGGTACTTACCTTGAGACTTACTGTACAAAGTGAATTTGTTAGTTGTAGTATATTTGACGTGTGTTTTTTGTTTAAGATTAATAGAAGTGTTGTGTTTATAACGAATGGTTTAAAAATAAATGTACTTATATTTTTCTACCTGAAACCTTGAGTCAGTTTTTGCTTGAGTCACAGTAATTGTGGTCCCTTTGTCGAATCTCTGCTACTGCTCATATACTCTTGAGATAAGCCTGGCTGCTCCGCCACTGCTACCACTCTGACATAGAAGTACAGGCTTGTACCAAAGGTAAAACTTGTATTGCCACCTGTAGTCTTAATTGTGTGTAGTGGTCCCTAAGTGCACTGCACAGGATTCTGCCTAACACGAGGTCCCTTAGATTATTTGTTTCTGACAAAAGGGAGTGTAAGTTGTAAGCGTGGAGTGTGGGTAGAGATCATGAGGCGTGCAAGATCTATGTTTTTCCCAAGAACCTTCAACTCCAGGAGGGGAGGAAGGGCGAGCGCATGTGAATCTAAGCAGATACAAGCATCAGAAAATAAGATTACAGTGCATAATGTATCCCTTCGGAGGCTTGCGGATCTGCTTAGAATCACATGCTCTGCAGAGATTAGCGAGCGCTACTAGTATAAGGAGGTGGATTATTAGAAGGTAGCGCTACAAAGAGATGTTTGAGCACCGCTTGTCCCCCCTGTGAATCCCCCCTAGAATGTGTGTCCAGACAGTAGTGTTGGGTGAAGGTGTGTACTGAACTCCAAGTGGGAGCCTTGCAAATGGCATCTAGGAGTATATTTGCTATGAAGGCTAGAGCTGCCCCTGTGTGTTAGGCAGAAACCTGTGAAGTTCCCTCTGGGACCACTGCAAAAAGTTTAAGACTACAGGTGTTGGCAGTAAACCCAATTGGTAGCAGTCTGGAGAGAGCAAGGCGGAATGTGCCCAAGATCACACAAGGAGTTGGATCAGTTCAGAAAAGTTACTTAACAGGTCCCAGGTCAGCCCAGGATAGAGAGTCAAGGATTTACGGGACACCTTGAACAGTCTGTTGCAAGGGAGACCAGGCGGGACACAGTACCTGAAATGGTAAGAAAGCTCCAGCGGGGGCAGTTGTTCCTGGCAGCGGGTGCAAGTCGGTGCTTCATCCAGGGGAAGAGAAGATCTCGACGTGGAGGAAAGCTGGAGGAATTGGCACTGCCAGGGGAGAAACCAGCTGCAGAGTTTCCCGGTTAAAAGGTACTACCCTTTTATTCGCGGTAGTGTTGAAGCGTGGCTATCCGGCCGCCGGGGTGCTTGGCACGGGCGATTCGATCATGAGACGATCCAGGAAGGTGAAAAGAGGGCGAACTGGTTAACCCCACCAGTTCAAAGGAAGAAGACTCTCCAGGATGAAGATCTTCTCTGTCGTCGGGAAGTGGTGAGGCGGTTCAGCAGGGCTCCACCGGTGGTGTCGTCGTTGCAGGTTGGCACAGCTTCTCCCTCTTTGGATTTTTTAGGTCCTGTGGCGACTTCTGAAGTTCCAACCCCCATTCACCAGTCCTAGCTGTCACTCAAACATGCTAAGTGGTGAGCCAGGCGGCTCACCACTGGGCCAATCACACAAGAGTTCGACTTGAGTTGCCGAGGCAACTCAGTCCAGGGTGCCTATTCCCCCCTCCCACACATCCTGTAGACCCAGACAGAGTGGCACCACTTTTGGAGGCTTCTGTGCAGAAGCCCGCCAAAAGTGGAACAAAGGGCTCGACTTGGGTTGGAGTTACAGAGGCGAACACAAACGCCATTTTAAAACCGAGTCCTGGCAAAAAGACCCAACCGGGGAATAAATATTGAATAAATGACCCGGCGGTATCTTTAACATTACACCAAAAAGTGGTGCGTTTAAAATGAATGGGAAAATCCCATAGGAAATATTCCGGTGGAATATTTTGCGTGGTAACCACTGCCACCAGCCAGAAACTCGACGAGGGGGGACTGCACAGTGCCCACTCGCAAAACAGACCCAGGGGCAATCTAATTACCCCTACCAGTACTTCCACAATATGATGGTTTGTACTGGTTCTGTTCACAATTTCAGACTAGTAAAGTCAATGGTGACTTTACATGCCCTGGGAGACAGTAGTCAGTCCCAGGGTATGGAGTCTATGTTTGGGGGTCACTATGACACCCCTGTGTTACTGCACTGAGGGTGCTGTGTAACAGCATCCCAAAAACACATGAAGCCCTATGGAGTAAAAGACCCCATAGCCCATAAAACACATTACAAAGTCAAAGGACATTCTCAAATCATGCCTAAGAGTGGGAGAAAAAGAGTCTCACTCTTAGCAGGAGAAGAAAATAAACCCCAAAAATCCAGCAAAGCTGCTGGGGGACTCACTAGGTTTGGGCAATTAGCCTATACAGAGATTCTCTCTAACACTGTGCCTCGAGTAGAGTGTGTTCTAGGCTTAAATGGAAATATTCTGTTAGCAAGAGAATAAAAGCTGGATGCCGTTAACCATCCATTTAGAAATTGCTGCCTTAGAGACAGGGTCCTCCTCTCTTCCAGCGGCTACAGACACGAAGAAATTGATCTGTTTGATAGGCTTTGTCTTTTGAAGGTAGAAAATGACAGCCCTGCGTACATCTAGCGTATGCAGGTTTTCTGCTGTGTTTGTTGGGCTTTGGAAAAATGCAGGAAGGGATTAGTTTCTTACATTTAACTCAATTTCTCCATCGTTGGTATCTTTCATGGATTCACATGCTGTAAATAATCTCAGTCAGGCTGGCAATCCTGACTATGGGGAATATTCAAAGCATGTGAATGCATGAAAGATCCAATGCTGGAGAAGTTCTATAGTTTGATTCACATGACATTTTGATATGAATTTAGGAGCGAATCGAGGATGGGTGCGTATGGGCTTGTAATGACCGAGCCTGTAGTTCACTAACCCTTCTGATCAAGGTAATGGCTATAAGGAAGGCTGTTTTGTAAGTCAGATGTTTAAGGCTGGCCTTGTGCATTGGTCCCAGCCGGGAGTAGGATTTGAAATTGCAGGGTTTTGCTTTTTAAACACCATCCATGAAGGTTTTAACTACTGGAACCTTCCACCATCAAATTTTACTTTGAGATGTGGTGTGCTTTGAGTGAGTTAAAGACTATTCCCGAGTCAAGTATATACAGCAGGTAGTTGACTATAGTGGATGGTGAACAGTCCGTTGGATTGCGAGTCTGTGTCTGGCACCATAACACAAATCGCTTCCATTTGTTAAAGTAGCAGTGTCTTGTATTAGGTTTACGCGCTTCTTTGAGTATTTCCATGCACCTTTGGGGTAAGTTTAGGTGTCCAAATTATATGCCTGTCTGGACAAGGCAGTTTCAGGAGAGGACACGGGACATAATTTGAAGGTGGGAGAACCAGGTTTGTCGTGCCCACATGGGAGCTATCAGGATAAATGTTACCTGTTCCCGGTGTAGCTTGTGGACTACCTTGTGGAGAAGAGGTGTGGGTGCTGGGGAGGGTGAAGCGTACGCAAATCCCCCTCACCAATTCATCGGATGTGCATTCCCCTTGGAGCCGTTCTGGGTAAACCTGAATGCGTAATCTGAGCATTGTGCGTTGTCCAGTGTTGCGAAGAGGTCTTTTTCTGGGAACCCCCAGCTTGAGAAGACATTGTCCAACACGTCTGTGTAGTCACCCAAGTGCTCTGAGGGTACCATTGTGCCTCTGTTTAGCACGTCTGCCAGAGAACTGAGTTTCCCTGGAACATGCTCTGCTACGAAACATGTTTTGATGTAGTGCCCACAGCCAGATGTTCTGGGCTAGTTTGGAAAGCCCTGGTGAGTGTGTTCCCCCTGTTTATGTAGAACATGGCTGTGGTACTGTCTGTGAGGACAAGGACTGTTGTGTGCTAACTGAGCCTTGAAGGCTTGAAGTCCTTTGAGGACTGCTAGCAGTTCCAGAAGGTGGAAGTTTTCTGGTTAGTACCTGTGTCCACATTCCGTGGGCAGTCTGATGGAGGAAGTGAGCTCCCCACCCTGTCATCGGCGCGTCTGTTGTTAGAGTGGCTTTGATCACTGGTGTGTTGAAAGGCTGTCTGTTTAGCAAATTGCTTCTGGACCACCATTGAAGCGATTGAACCAAAAGGTTGCAAAACCACAATTAGATTGTCCCACAAGCCGGTTGCTTGCGCCCATTGTTTCGCTAACCATTCTTGCATTGGACGCATGCGCAGCCTGGCGTGTGACACCGGGTAGATGCGGGAAGCCATCATTCCTAGTAGGTGCATAGCCTTTCGTAACCGTCCCCCGACAACCGGGAAAGACTAGAGCGTTGTTTGTTTTTATAACTTGGCTGGGCACTAGACTCGATTTCTTTTCGTTTATGGAGAAGCCCAATTGGAACAACAGATTTGATAGTTTGTTGCATGTTTTGAAGGCACCTCTGGGGTGTCCCCAGTAATTAGCCAGTCGTTTATGTAAGGGTACACGTGAATGGACTGCCTTCACACGCGGGCCTCTACCACTGTTAGGACCTTAGTGAACACTCTGGGAGCTGATGCAATGCTGAATGGTAGCACTTTGAATTGGCAGTGCTCGTTTCCCAATTTGAATCGGAGGTATTTTTGGTGCGCTGGCAACATTGAAATATGAAAGTATACATCTTTCATGTCCAATGGTGCCATGTAATCCCCTAGTTTCAATAGTGGGATGGTCTCCTACAATGTTGTCATTCTGAATTTTTGGGGTTTGACATACGTGTTTGCAGGGGCGCAGGTCCAGCACTGGGCGCATTGTCAACAAGGAAGTACATTGAAGAAATACCTTCATTTTGTTCCAGAAATGGCACCAGTTCGATTTCTTCCTGCAGGATGTTGAAGTGTTCTGAAGAAATATTTCGTACTCAGAGTGGATGAGGGCGAGGTGTTTCTAGGAACTCCATGGAGTGTCCCTTGGCCACTGTGTCGAGTACCCAGCGGTCTGAAGTAATTCCCTCCCATTGCTGGACAAAAGGTGTTATGCTACCCCTGTCTGGGGACGCATGGGAGGTAATATGAATCGGTCCATTATTTGGAGGCAGGGGTTGCTGCGCCTCTAGAGGCTGCAACTCTGCCTCGTCCTTTTCTGTGGCAAAACTCTTGCTGCTGGCGTTGGTAGGACAATTGACCTTGGGGGTTGTAGAAGGAAGTACCAGAGATACTTGTGCGGGATTGCCTTGGTCTTGGTCTGCTGAATCCTTGCATCCGAAAATGTCAGCACGTGTTGAATACTCCCTTTTATATGAAGGGTTTATTCGATAACTGACCCAGTACCTTGGTTTCATGTTCTTTTTTTGTGGTTTCCAGCTGATCATCTACAGTTTTACTAAAGAGGACTGTCTCTTCGATAGGCATGTCCATTTAGTTTAGTCCAGTTTTTTATTTCTATAGCGCACTTAACCCAGAGGAATCTAGGCGCTTTAGCTTGGTAACATAGTTACAGATACATATCAGTTCACAAGTCGTTGAGTTACAGTATACATACAAGAAATTTACAAAGAAAATGAGCATTAATAAAACCAGTACAGAGACAAGACAGCTCGTTGTGTAGTAAGAATTGTACAGAATATACAGTTACTGCAGGAGGTCTAGCCGCTAGTTTGAGTTATAGAGCCAGCCTGAGGATCAAGTAATGCAGATCAGATGGCAAGTAACGGTACATTGCAGCCAGTCATACAATTACTGGGAGAAGAGCCATGTTTTTACCATAGATCTAAAAGGTCCAGAAAGATGGTTAATGAGGGCTGCCTGTTTTTCAGGCTTGAAGCCCGAGTCTGAGTCATGAGTGCCTCTTTAGGAGAGTTCCCTCAGCGATGACTCTCCCTGAGGTGTCAGCAGATCTAGAACGTTCTTTAGGATATTTTGAGACACTGGTTCCCCTCTGTGGCCACCTTGAGGAGGTGAGATTGTGCAGGTTCTGGCACGGAGTCAAGACGTTTTGCGAGGTCATCCCACTGGGTGCTGTTATAGCTGGCCAGCAGGGTAGTATTGTTGGATATTCGGGTCATGAATGCACCAGAAGTAGTGATACACTTGCCTAGCGTGTAGAGTCTTTTGCACTCCTTGTTCAGAGATGGAGAGTGGAATACCAGCTCTCTTTCTGGTAGTAATAACCACCAGAGAATCCGGCTGGACATGTCCTCTGATATAAAGAGGATTGGATGGCGATGGCTTAAATATTTTTTCCACCCTTGGGTTGACTGCCCTGGTGAGTGAGAGGGTAGACAGGGATGGGGAGACCCTCCTCTTGATTGATTCCAGTAGAGAAATAGTGGACTAATGGGCTTCTTCTCATTGAAGATGTCCTCAACAAAGTCAGTTCCCCCAGGACTTGTCTCCTCTGTTTGTACCCCGTAATGGTGAGCTGCCAGATTAAGCAGCTCATTATAAAGGAGTTGGTCTGCTATAGACAAGGTATGCTCGCTCTCGACTACAGAGGCGTCGGAAGGATCTGTAAAGATAACATCCAGGTCATCCTGGTCTTGTAGGTAGGTGTGGTCGCCATCTTGGTTGGGATCATCCTGGCCGACAACCCAACTATCTTGGTCTGCTTGATCTGACTGCAGATCACCTTGCTGAGAACCTTGAGACGCCTCCCTGGGTGTGATGGTTTGATGAGTAGGTCCCACTGGTCCTGGAGGTTAAGTCACAGGTTTCTGTGGAGTCGGCAACTTGCTGATCAAGTGAACAAAATGTTTTCCCCATGGTTTCTTAAAATGTATCCTAGGTCCATGCACCAGGGATTGGAGTCTGTGCCAGGGGGGCCTTTGCCACCACAGGGGTGGCCCTGGGGGTCACCATTAGGCCTTCTGCAGGACAGTCAGCCCTGGGGCTTTCACTGTGGTGTTTTTTGTGAAGGGTTGAGGATAGGGATGAAGACCCGTCCTCATAGTCCTCAGAGGCTTTAGGGGTCCGTTTACTATGAGAATGATGCTCTTTGTGATGTTTTTCTTTTAGGGAATGATATTTGTGCTTTTTCGATGGCTGTTGCAGCGTCCCCGCCTCAGCCGTTGAACAATGTTTATACACGCCCTTTTTCACGAGCGCATTGTGGTAGACGCAGAGGCGGAACCACAGCGGGTGTAGTTGGCGGTGGGTCAGTAGGTCAAGAGACGCCTACAGCCTGCATGTGGCCTTCTGTAGACTGGTCCGTCGAGGAACCGCTATCGCCAGAGGCCTTCCTCATATTGCACAACTAACCTTTCGAGGCTGGGGACAGGCTTGCAGGAACTGGTGTGTTCCTCTGTAGTGTCTTCGAGCTTCGATTCAGAGTCCCGGCTGCCTCGGCCTTCGTGATCATATTCAAAAGATCCTTGCAGCCATCTCCGATTCTGCCCTCATGGCGTGTGCCACCCACCACTTTGTTCGGTGCTCTTTAAGGGTTTTGGGCCTAAAGAGTTTGCACGGCTCACAGCAGGACTCAGAGTGATCGCATGGAAGGCAGTGGTTACACACCCTGTGTGTCTTTCCACAGAAATGTCCTATTGCACTTGGGGCAAAATGCTAATGGAGTATATTCCATAATAGAAGGTTGACACAGAGGCAGCAAGACAAAGGCAGTAGGGACAGGGAATATGGGCAGGCATTAAACAAAGTTTCTCACTGCTAATAGGCCAAAGCCATGTGTAGGCCAAAGCCCGTCACCGGTGTTCGGAATCGGGCGTCGATGAGAAGCGTTGATGGGTAATCAGCAATTGATATTAGGAAGAAATGAACTCCAAAAGTAGCATTTGCCACGGACTCTGCGAGAATACAACTATCCACAAGTGACGCGTGAGGGATCATGGGTACAGGGTACATCATACTAGGGATAGTATTACTGTCACGCCCTGTTGACATCCCTTTTTGAACTTTGAAAAACTTAATGTGCAATTAATCGCAACTTCCAAGTGATTCCAAGAAGATCCACAAGCCTCAAATAAAAATAAAAAATAGTCTAGGCCTTCTGCACACACTGAAAAATGAAACTAGCAGGTGATGATATCGCTCAATAATAAATACATTGATCATGGGTTCTTAAATTCATTAAAAGTACTTATTCAGCAAGCAAGTATATTAAATGCAGTTATGATGGCACCAAGTGAATTTCCATACCTGTAGCAGTCCAATCTCTAAGAAGTATGGGGTGGCATGCGCCCAAAAGTCACAGGAGAATATAAACTCTGTGGGTGAGTTCTAATTTACTTATGTTGTTGATAGTTCAAAGAAGATATTCAATAATGTTATTAAGATAAGTCATTGTGTTGCCTTTCAGAAAATACTACCCAGGTCCAACGACCAAAAGGCAGTGCAATAGAAAGTTTACGAAACAAAGGGACTTATTCTCAGGGGTGTCCTCTGGAGGACAGGGCTAGGGGCGATGGGGAGCCTGACAACTTACCCACTGCCCCACCTTCACTCACACCTCTCCCCCCCCTCCAAACACCCCGACTCCAATCACATTTTCCCATACGACTTGATGGGTAATTGCTGGAGGTTGGATTTTCCACCGTTGGTTCTAGCATGAGGTGCCTAGGAGCTGCACGTGCAAGGATTCTTCCAGTCAGGTACAGATGCAAGATTCACTGTTGCAGGCCTCTTCCGGACACTTCACAGGAAGGGGCAAGCCGAGTTCCAGTGACAGTCTCCACACAAAGGCGATGACAGGAGTCCTTCCAATCGCGGTTGAAGAAGCTTCTCTAGGATCGTGTCCCTTGACACTGGGACACAGAATTTCAGAGGGAAGGAGACTTGTACCACAAGTTGGCACCTAACAAAGTTCCGGAACAGCGATGGTTCTGGCGAGGTAGCCCATGAAAGAGCTGGTTAGTCCACTGGGTGGTCCAGTGACACTTCCAAATGCTCAGGATAGCTGGATCCTCGAGAACGTGTCAAGACTAGTTGGTCCTACTGGTCCAAGGGCTGAAGCACTGCTCAGGGTCTTTGGAGATCAGGTAGTCCAACAGGGCTTCATCAGGCCAGATGCAGGCTTCTTAAGGAGGAGTCTTTGGATCTTCCGTCGGCTTTGCATCTACGAGGGATTCTTGGCTCCAATTATTGGTTTCACTCAAGCCAGACACCCAAAACTCTCTGGCACCAAGGATGTGGAATAGGACACATACAAAGGCATCACTAGCCTGCAAAAGCAGCAGCTTTCCTGGGCAAGTGCATGACCTTTTAAGAGATTTCCTGACCTCGCAAAGCAGGAAAAGGCCAAACTCCAATTAGTGAATGTAGCCAGAGGACATGCAAAGGGGGCGTGGCCTGAGCTCATGCAGTGAAGACGTGACCTGCCTGAGCTCCCTCTAAGATCCTACAATACAATCCTCCAAGCGGTGTGAAACGGCATTGTGGCACTTTTAATACCACTCCCTGGTTGTGAATAGCTGCAACTTGATTGTTCCCCAATTCCTACAGAAATCTGAGCCTTGGGAGCCTGGGGAGAAAGCGCTGTACATCTCAGGCTCGAATATCCAAGATGGCGACCTGGACGGCTCTCCAGCTCTGAGTGGGCCACTGAGGGTGCGGCGGAAGTGCTGGCGAGCCTCGCTTGCTGTGGGTGGCGGGGCGGCTGCCGTTATTTTTTGCCTACAGTCGAGCTAGGCCTGTTCTGGCCCCTGTGCTGGGGCTGCTATCTACTGCACGGTTCCTGTACTGGGGAGACTGCTGCAGTGCAGAGCTTGGGCTGAGCGGCTTGAGCGTTGTGGGAGGCATCAGGGACGAGGAACACCTTGTGAATCGCCGCAGCTGGGGACGAAACAGCTCTGCTGCATACATGGTGGCAGCCCACTGGCAGACCGCGGCTACAGGGAGTGCCTTGTTGAGAGTGCCTGCTGTGTGCTTCTGCTCATTACCAGAGATATCAGGTAGGCGCACGACCCTCTAGGACTTAAGCGCATACGTTAGCGCTGTGGCAATTGCTTTTGGTGGGCAGTGAGCAGTGAGCACCACTGCTCACCCGGCATATGACGAATGCACGGAACGCCTTCTGATGTTACTGGCGTCCTTTCCTTCTTAATCTGCTATACCGCGGGCAATCCTGAAGAGGAATCAATCACTGTTGAACTCCACGGCTTCCCTCAATAGCTATTGCATACTGCCCTCCCCCAGGGACAAAGGGGAGTGGATTGCTGGGCACTTGCGTGTCTCCTATTTGGCCTTGACCTGTGGGAGACTTGGAGGCCATTACGGATGGATTGCATCAAATTTGGTCCCTGATGCTGGCAAGAACTTGCATATAAGCCGACCCGGCGTGCAACTCACTGCAGCTATTAGAGCACTGACGCTGCTGCTCCCACGCTGAACACTGGTCTTGTATTTCAAGAATATAACAAACTGTGCACTATATCTGGGAAAAATCAATTTACCGTCACGTGGTTCCAACTGATGCAGCTGCGAGTCAGTGCAGATGTTGCCCCAATAGACCGGAGGCTTGTTATGGACATTTGCCCGACCTCAACACACTGCATGGTATTCACCTACACGCAGTTTATGCCCAGAATCTTCATGCTACGAATGGAACTAGATAGTGTGCTTGCTATGTCACCTACCAAGAAAATAATGGACTCCTTAACTAACCAATCCAAACAACTGATTCCTTTTCACCTGTGAGCGCCAACATACTGATGCCCCAATGCCACAGGCAGAACCTAAGGAAAGCAAAGTGCTGGCAGCGATCTTCCCTGGAGAATAAAATGGAGGATGTGAAAGTGGACTTGCAGCTCCTACGGCAGGATGCGAGATCGCTTGCAGAAAGAGTCACACCAACGGAAACATTCCTGGAAGAAACGGCAACTACTACTAATGACCTATCACTGAGAATGAAGGCGCTGGAGGCGAGGAATGCTGTGCTGGAGGCACGTGCTGAGGATGCCGAGGGCAGGTCGCAAATGAACAACATCAGAGTGCTCTGACTTCCCAAGGGTATGGAGGGCCAGGACCGACTACATATATATAGAACTTGCTCCTGCAGGGGGTGGGTCCGGGGAATCTATCACAGGACTTTGCCATCGAGAGAGCACACAGATCCATTCAGAAGAAACCTCCACCCGGGTCACACCCCAGACCAGTAATAGCTAGGATCCTAAACTTCAGGGATAGGGAGGCAATAGCTCCAATATTGTAGAGATGGTGGGAAGATGCAGCGGGGCAGTTCAATGATTGTCATGTACCTTGATTACACATCCTTGACACAGCAAGAACAGAATAAATGTGTACCTACCAAGGCGCACCTCTGACAGCTGGGGCTCAAATACATGCTTATGTACCCAGCCATTTTGAAAGTGCTGTACTACGGGAAGACATTTCTTTGAGAGCCTGAAGGCTCTGAACACGTGGATTAAACACAATAACTTGATGCACGACGATGATGGCGATATGCAGAGACATCGTGGGCCGACCGCCTGAAACTCTGACATATGCAGCTGTTCCTGGACATAGGGGATACCTGGAGATGCACAGTTCCTAGGCAAATCATGTGACAGTAATGCCAAGAAAGACAGTGTAAACAGAACGGTGGTTCGAGACAATGGACCTGAAATGCAGTGACAAACCATTTCTGACAACACTGAACTACTGCTCATCATGCACTGTGCATTAGTGGGTGCGGGCTCTGTCGCCCATTGGGTGTAGCTTGAACGATCAGGGAATACCTGAGGCCTGCTTGTTGCTGGCCCTTCTGCCCGGTACCCAATGGCTACTGGTAGCTTTGGTGGTACGGGTGTGCCTGAACAGAGTCTGTTGGGTGCTGTTTATACCCTAGGTTTGGGGGTTTGTTGGTTTCATAGAGCTTAGCCTGAATGAGTACTGGTGGGGGGGAAGGTGTTGCTAGAGATAGATTTAGACACTGGGCCTCATCACGAGTTGGGCGGTATCCCGGTAGCATTACTGCTGGGATACAGCCCACGCTAATAGCGTTACTGCCACACGGTCTGGCGCTATTAGCGCCGGATCAAGGGTTGGGCAGTAATGGGTGTTGCTCCATTGGACCCAATGGGGCATTTTCGGCGCAATTAGCTTTGAGCTGGGGGTATATGCTGCCAGACTCTTTGGGGGGACCCTTAAATGCGGCGGTAATAGCGTTACCGCCACATTTAAGGGCTCCCGCCCAACTCATGATGAGGCCGACTATGTTTATTTTTGCTGTATATGCTGGGTGGGGATGCAGAATTATACCCCTGATGAAAGAGGGAGTGCACTCTGTGGGGGAGACTTGCTAAGAACCACAATGTCCTGTTCGAAGGACACCAGGGGTGGGCAGATGTACTTTCCTTATGGCTTCGTACAGGATCCCAACTTGGAATGTTTGGGGACTAGGGTCATATGTGCGCAGGAATAGGGTACGATCGTTCCTCCGCAGGAAGAAGATATCCATTGCCGTGTTGCAGGAGACATTTCCTTCCGGAGCGCCAAGAGAGCATTCTGAACCGATCGGGAGGGACTGGCCATGGCTCCACATTCTCTCGGTTTGCAACGGGTGTGCTTATCTGGATTGATGAGATGGTCCCATTCAGGCTCTCGAGGTGGTGTCGGATGGGGAGGGACGATATGGGATCTTATGCAGCCATATTGACCATAGAGAAGTGTGTATAGTGAACTCCTATTTCCCTAATCACAACATCACGGACCATATACGCACACTGAGCAGGAAAATGGCACCGCAGCATGATGCTTTATTCCTGTGGGACGGCGACTTTAATTGTGTATATGACACCTTCCTAGATAGATACTCTTATCCGTGAGGCGGAATGCCCCCAGCAACTGGTGCCCTCAACGCAACCCTTTTAGAGTTTGCACTGACATGTCTGGAGAGAACTACATCCGGACGCCCGGGGATACTAGTCTCTGCCCCTCATGGGCTAAACACCAGTATAGACTACTTGTTTGTGGGATAAGACCCCTCAGCCGAATTCTCCATGCAGAATATATACGGGGCGCATGATGTCAGACCACTCCCCACTGATAGTCACATGGGAGAACACCTATTCCGATATCGCGCATGCCAGCGGATGCCTTGTGAGATGGCACTTTCAGGGATTTGCTGAGAGAAACTCTGGAAAGATTCCTGGAGATGAATGTGGGAAGCGTGGGCAGCATGGGTATTGTGTGGGAAACCATAAAGGTAGGAACTCATGGAGAGATCATAGTAAGTGTGGGGGGATACGTACAAGGCTTACAGAGGACCTAGTGGCCATGGATGGTAGGATTAGTACCCTGGAAATTCGGAACCCTGGGATAAGCTCCTTGGAGACAGAGCTAACTGAGTTGCGATTACAGTGCGCACAGGCTTGGAGGAGGTTGTCCAAATTGGCGCCAGCACACGCAGGAAGGATGCTGGGATGGATATGCAAATGCGAACACCCTAAAGTCATAACCACGCTATTGCATGATGAATCCGGGGCTCCGTGGCGATCCCAAGCAACAATCAACGACATCTTCTCCACATATTATGCCCACCTACATAGACATGACACACAAACGCAGATCAAGCTTCTGAGGCTCACAGAACACCAGGTGGCTGCTCTAGACCAGCCCATCTCCCTGGAAGAACTCCGGGAAGCGATCGCCTCGCTCGCAACTGGTAAGACTCTGGGGAACGATGGGCTCCCAGCAGAGTTCTATAAAACCTATGGATCCACGTTAGCACAGATTCTGCTGCAGATCTATGAGGAGTCATTTGAGCGAGGCCTTCTTTGGGCCAGCATGAGGGAAATGTTGGCGATACCCATCCCTAACCTGGGAAACCGACGGAAAGCTGCGACTCCTACTGCCCCCTGGTCATGCTGAACTATGATGTTAAGATACTTACCACTGCACTGGCCGGTCGTTTGTGCAGAGTAATTGCCTCACTGATACATAACTACCAAACAGGGTTCATACCTGGTCAAACCACTACTGTGAATCTCCGCAGCCTGCAACATGTAATTGATCAGACCAACTCGCAATCTGCACATTATGTGGTCGTGCCCCTCAACGCTATAAAGGACTTTGAGTCGATCTATTGGGAGTGGATGTACGCAGCATTGAGGGGTTTTCGGTGTGCATAGGGCTTTGTTAGCTGGGTTACCTTATTGTACACCCGTCTGGTAGGTCGGGTGAGGTCAGGCAAGCAGATCTCGGAAGCATCGGACATGTAGAGGGGGACTCGTCAGGGATGCCTCTATCTCCAATGCTATATATAAAGGCTTTGGAACCTTTAGCAGTGTATCTGCAACAGGGATATCAAAGCGGTGGACAGCATCAAAAACAATGACATTCTGGGCTAGACTCCCACTATCTATCCTGGGGCGGGTCTCCATAGTTAAAATGGCTGTACTCCAGAGATAATTGTATATTGTAGGCATTCATGCATGTGCATTATTATGTACAATACACATTCTTTTGGGCGTTTGATACCATCCTTAGGGATTTCATGCGTGGCGCGGGCCGAGACAGAAAAGCACTTAAGGTCCTACACCTCCCTTACCAGGACAGTGGTGTACAGCTTCCCCAGACGGAACTTTATTATCTGGCTGCCAAACTCTGCTTTGTGACTATGTGGATTTCGGATGATGTTACCCCAGAGACTGAGCTGCTTCAGGCAGTGGTGGGACCTGCTCAGGTAAAGGGGATCTTATGGGTACCACATTGCTGCATGGGCCCATAACCCCCGATAGTTAGACTGGGCAGACGGATATGGTCCAGAATACTGCAATTATTGCACCTACCACACCCTTACCCCACAAATGCTCCCTTTGCGGCTGATGTTTGCACTAGTGTGGACGACCTGAAGGCTGCTAGGCAATGGGAAGAACTTGGAATATCTACTTGGGGTGGGGGGGACATGTACGATAGTGGACTCTTCAGAGACCTGACAAGCCTGATACAGACCAAAGGCTTACATGGAGGACAATTCTTGAGATACATAAAGGTGGTGAGAGTGGCCAAACGCAAATGGGGAGTGTGGCCTGCTGAACCAGAAGAGACGGCACTTCTCGCCCTAATTTATCGCTTAGAAGACGGTTGGAGATCTGGGTCCAGGATATATGCACGCTTGCTAAATGGTACCAGTGCTAGGAGGGCACGACTGAAGGAGAAGTGGAAGGCTGATCTTGCTATAGAGATTACCGAGACTCAATGGGAACAAGCTCTGTCCCGAAACGCAAGATTACGATTGATCCACCTTAATCTGCTCCATCGCACATATTTGTCTTGCTGCAGAGTGGCCAAATATAACATGCATGTGACCCCAAATTGCCCTTGGTGCGACAGTGATAGCGCTGACTTACTGCATATGCTCTGGAATTGTGTACAGGTACAAAACTTCAGGTACTGCATAGCAGAGGCCTGCTCGAAGGCTGGAATTGTCAGATACAAATGGAGCCGGCTTGAATGCATGTTGGGGGTGTATCCAAGACCAAACAGATAAACATGTGGTGAAATTCATGGACCTTGCATGTGTCCTGGCAAAGAGACGGTTGGCCATGTCGTGGAAATTCAGACCGGGCCCAAAATGTGGCTTATGGTACAGAGAGTTTGAAAAATGGTGCTTAGCCACGCTGAAAGCATGTTGTGGGGTCATATGTGAGAGAGAGGAAGAGATTTCTACCGCCTTTGAGGCTTGGAAAAACCTTACGTTGGAAATGTTCCATCCCTCCAATGACAAACCCCCTTGAACATGGACTCACCCACTGTTAATGATGTCGTTATACTCAAGAAATACACGTAACTGTTTCGTTATATCCCACCTGGTGCACGGAGCTCACCACTCCACTGATTTCTTTTGTGTTTGACATGTCGTCCGGCCAATAGACCGCCATGTGGATACTCACGGCCCCAGCTCTGTTGTTTAAAGCACTATGATCTGTATTGAGTTGTGTTGATAAGGAACAAGTTACTTACCTGTAACTGTTGTTCTCCAGCATGGGTCTGGCATGGATTCACATGCTCATGAATATTCCCCGTCGTCAGGCTGGGAATCCTCAGTAAAGAAAAAAACCAGTATCAGTTTCGTTTCTGATCTGTCTTTCGTAGTAGTAACCAATCACTGGTCTCTGCGTCATACTGACCACAGCCAATGACTGCCCTCTACCTAAGCACCGCCTCTGGCAGCCATCTTCAGATTTGGAAGCACGTGAAGTGGCAGTATGACCAAGTGAAGAGCCGCAGAGGGGTAGGCGGGAGGGTTCGCATGTGAATCCATGCCAGACCCATGCTGGAGAACAACAGTTACAGGTAAGTAACTTGTTCCTTCTCCAGCATGGGGTCTGGCATGGATTCACATGCTCATGAATAAAGAATACATAGCAGTACACACATGCACAACCACGGGAGGTGGCAAAGGCTCAACATTAAGCATTACATCAAACTCAACATTAAGCATCTTACCTCCTCACCAGGCTCACCTCAGGCGAACAGGTTGCGCAGCACTGCTTGGCCGACGCTGGACTCCTCCCTGGAATCCCGATCGACGCAGTAGAATTTCGTGAAGGTGTGCGTCGACCTCCACGTAGCAGCCCTACATATGTCCAGCAGGGGCACACCAGAAAGGAACGCCGTGGTAGCTGCGATCGCTCTGGTGGAATGGGCTCTCGGACGGCCAGGCAGCGGTCGGTTTGCCAACCGATGACAGCACATGATGCAGCCGGAGAGCCATCTGGAAATGGAAGCCTTCGAGAGAGCCTTCCCCTGATTGACAGGTCCAAAGTTCACAAAGAGTTGTGACGTCTTCCGAAAACACTTTGTGCGGTCCACGTAGAACTTCAGCGCTCTAGCCACATCCAGCGAGTGCAAAGTCCTCTCAGCCGGCGACGAAGGCGACGGGAAGAACACAGGCAACACCAAGGGTTCATTGAGATGGAAGTCCGACGGTACCTTGGGCATGAAGGAGGGGTGCGTCCTGAGCACTACCCTCGTGTCATGAAAAGTCAAGTACGGGGCCTTGCAGGAAAGGGCCTGGATCTCTCCCACCCGTCGTGCGGAGGTGATGGCCACAAGAAACGCTGTTTTCCACGACAGAAACTTCAACGGGGCCGAGTGCAGAGGCTCGAACGGAGGTCCCATGAGCTTGGTCAGCACCACGTTGAGCTCCCACGCCGGGGCCGGAGCCTTCACCGGCGGGAACGATCTGAACAGTCCCTTCATGAACTCTTTCACCAGACGATGAGACCACAAGGACGTCCGCCCCGTGGTTCTGGTGTATCGGGAGATCGCAGCAAGATGAATCTTGATGGACGCGTGTGCCAGTCCAGCTTTGGCCAGCGTCAGCAGGTACGGCAGTACCTGGGGAGCCGTAATCCGTAGAGGGTTAATCTTCTGTGCGTGGCACCAGACAGAGAACCTCTTCCATTTGTGTCCGTAGCATTTAAGAGTCGAGGACGCCCTGGCCTTTGCAAGAACCTCTCTGCAATCGGCCGGTACGTCGTATCCTCCAAACTCTAGCGCTGCAGGAGCCAGGCCTGCAAGTTCAGCGATTTCGGGTCGTGGTGGAGGATGGCACCTCCTTCCCTGGAGAGTAGATCCGCGTCCACTGGCAGCTTGATTGGCGGGGACGTTGACAAGTCCAGAAGGTCCGGGAACCATATCTGCCTCGGCCACGCAGGTGCTACGAGGATCATCCTGCACCGTGACCTCTTGAGCTGGTTGAGGAGCCGGATTAGCAGTGGCAAAGGAGGGAACGCGTAGAGGAACAGGCCCTCCCAGGGGAACGAGAAAGCATCGCCCATGCTCCTCGCCTGGGGAAACCTGCTGGCGAACCTCCGGCACTTGGAGTTCGTCGCCGTCGCGAACAGGTCGATCTGGGGTGTGCCCCACCGTCGGAAGAGGTGATCCACTAGATCCTGCCATAGTTCCCACTCGTGGCACGAGCGCAGCTCCCTGCTGAGTGAGTCAGCGATGGTGTTTTTTATCCCTGCCAGATGAAACGGCACCAGAAACATCCTTTGGGCGACGGCCCAATGCCACAGGTCCTGCGCCTCCTTGGACAGTGCTGGGGACCTGGTTCCGCCCTGTTTCCTGATGTAAAACATGGTGGTGGTGTTGTTGGTGAAGATCCTCACCACCTTGCCCTTGAGGGACGGAAGGAAGGACCTGAGGGCCCAGAACACTGCACGGAGCTCCAGGACGTTGATATGGAGGGACTTCTCCGTCGGGAGCCAAAGGCCTCTCGCGTGTAGATTTTCGGTGTGCGCTCCCCACCCTTCCAGGGAGGTGTCCGTGGTCACTGTCTCCTGGTGGTCTGGGGTCTGGAAGTCCATGCCCGCCGTCAGATGCGCGCGGGTGCCCCACCACCGGACCGCGCGGCGGAAACTCTCGTCGAGTGTGATCCTCTCCTCGAAGCCGCCCGTCGTTTGGACCCAGCGTCCAGGAACTCCTGCAACGGGCGCATCCGGAGCCTGCACATGGGAATGAGGTAGATGCAAGAAGACATCATTCCGAGGAGGGACTTGATGGACCTCACCTTGGCCGCGTCGGAAGCCAACATCCGCTTTACCTTGCCCAGGATGGACCTGGTCCTTTCCTCCGACGGGGAGGCCCGAAGGGACACTGTGTCGAGCTTCGCTCCCAGAAACAGTGCGTTTTGCGCGGGTACCAGGTGGGACT
The DNA here is from genome assembly GCF_040938575.1 of Ambystoma mexicanum. Classification (NCBI taxonomy): domain Eukaryota; kingdom Metazoa; phylum Chordata; class Amphibia; order Caudata; family Ambystomatidae; genus Ambystoma; species Ambystoma mexicanum. The sequence goes on along the minus strand of NC_090925.1, from coordinate 12,211,346 downwards.
TGGCGTAGTTCACGGAGAATCCCAGGTCCGTGAGAAGTTGGACGGTCCTTGCCGTGTGCTCCACGGCGAGCTCCCTCGTCTTGGCCCGGATGAGCCAGACGTCCAGGTAGGGGTAGACGTGGATCCCCTCGCGGCGCAGCTGCGCCGCCACCGGTGCAAGGCACTTGGTGAATACCCTGGGTGCCGACCGTAGTCCGAAGGGGAGGGCTTTGAACTGGTAGTGACGCCCTTGGACCACAAACCTGAGGAATTTTCGGTGCCCCTTTAGGATGGGAATATGGAAGTAGGCATCCTCCAAATCCAACGACGACAGGAAGTCTCCTTCCTCCAGCTGACCCAGGACGTGCTGGAGGGTGACCATCCGGAACTTCAGCGCCTTGATGAATTTGTTCAGACGTCGCAGGTCTAGGATGGGGCGCCATCCTCCCATCTTCTTCTTCATGAGGAAGTATCTCGAGTAAACTCCGAAGCCCCGAAGCCTCTTTGGGACGAGTTCGATGGCGCCCTTCCTGAGCATCGCCCTTACCTCCAGGAGAAGCTGAGGGACATGAAGCTCTTTTCTGGCCACGGGGGGGACGCGCGGGCACCTTCTTTGAAACTCGAGCGCGTGGCCCCGGGCTAAGGCGTCCAGCACCCAACGGTCGGTGGAGATGGACTCCCACACGCTGACGAAGCTCGCCAGCCGGCCTCCCACCGGGGTGCATCGGTGGGGGCCCGACCCCACCGTCGGTTCAATCCTGTTTCGACGAGGCTTTGCCGCCTTGACCTCCTTGGCGACGACGGCGGGGTCCGCCAGACTTGCCTCGTCCTCTGTAGGCCTCCTGAGACGACGAGCGGGCCGCTTGACGGTAGGTGGAGAAACCGCCGCCGGAACTTTTGGAGGCGCCCTTGCCTCCGCTGCTCCGAAAGGGCGTCCGTCGTTGCTGCAGAACCCCAAGGGCCCGGGCCGTCTCAGTGTCCGCTTTAATGGCCTGAAGGGAATCGTCCACTGTTTTCCCAAACAGGTTGTTCCCATCGAACGGCATGTCCAGGGCTCTGGTCTGTACGTCTTGACGGAAGTCCGTAGCCTTGAGCCATCCACGCCGCCTAAGGCACACGCCGTTGCCCAACTGGCGAAACCCAGTGTCGGCGATGTCCGTCGCAATAGTGATGGCCTGGTCCGACGCCACCTCACCTTCCTGTAGGATCTCCAGGGCATCCGCCCTCTTGTCGTCCGGTAGGAAGTCCAGCAGAGGAGCCAGTTTGTACCATAGCTCCCTGTCGTAGCGGGCCACGATAGCCAAGGCGTTGGCCGCTTTAATCGTCGTCGCTGCAGACGAGATGACCCTGCGTCCCATAGTGTCCAATTTCTTTCCCTCGCCGTCCGGTGGGGAAGTCGATGTGGAGGCCGCACCCCCCCCCGCTTTCTTCCTGGCCGCCGCAGAGACGACGGAGTCCGGGGTAGGCTGCGCCCGGAGGCACAGGGGGGCCGCGTCCGGGACCCGGTACTTCTTCTCGGTACTTCAGCTCTTCTAGCTGGCATAGTGGAAGGGTTCTTGAGGAGGGCGAGGCCCTCATCCCAAATGTCGTCCAGTAGAGGCACCGCGAGGACCGTCTTCCTCTTGGCCTCGCGCCATTGATAAAGGAATCCTTCCTTTTTCTTCTCCTCAGGGCAGAGTTGGAAAAGCTCTGATGCCCTGGCGATCATGGAGTGGAACGAACCAATCTCGTCGGGTGGAGAAGCCCTGGTGGGAGGTGACGACGGTAGATCCTCGCCGTATACCTCGTCGTCCGTACCCGTCGCTGCCGTGTCAGTCCCTGTATCATCCCCTCGGGTGGACGGGGAGGAGGGCTGGACAGTGCGCGACGGCTGAAAAGGAGGTGGAGGGTGAATCCTTCTTTTCTTGGGCGGGGGAACGCCAGAAGGTCCCGGTTCAGGATCCCCCGACGGGAGAGGTTCCTCCGTCGGCAACGGTAGTCTCGTCCTTATCTCTGTGCATAAGGACTGTATAGCCAACAAAATGGCCGCCGAGTTGTCTTGCGGTGCTGGCAGAGGGGAATCCGACGGGCGATCAGTGGCCCCGTCGGCACCCTCGACGACGTCGTCGTCACCCGCGTCGGGATCCATCCCGACGGGCCGGTCTTCTTCCACGCCAAGGCCGTGGCTTAAGACCTCGATCAGCTCTTCCTCCGAGGTTGAAGCCGAATCTACGACGACGCCCTGCCCCCTCTTTTTCTTCCCCGCCGGGGATTTCACGGGGGTCCTATCGATGGGCACAAAAGAGGACTCCCTCCGAGGTGGCAGGGAGACTCTGAGCCCCGAGGTCGCCACCACTGGTGTAGCCTCCACAGGCTGAGCCAGGGTCGCCGCGACAGTATCGATAGAGGGCTTGGCCGGATGGATTAAGGCCTTCACCACCATAGGTGCGCTCACCGCCTTATCCTTGAGGGGGGGGACACTGCCTCGCTCCCCCTCCGATGGGGCCTTCGAGCTCGACCGGGGCCTCTCCAGGAGCTTCGCCGGGTGCTCGCCCTTCCTCTTACCCGACCCAGAGCGTTGGCTCGTAGTTGAAGGTGCCGGGGAGGGTGCGCCCTGCCTGGCGCCCGTAGAGCCCGACCGTTCGGCGCTCCCGGTGCCAGCGGACTCGCGGTGCTTGGCCTTGTGTTGGACCCCCGTCGCCGGGGCGTCCTCAAAGGTCTTAGAAGACCGCTCGGATTTCTTCCTCTTCTTCTCGCCTGACGGGCTCTTCCCTTCCAGCCAGTTGGCGAGACGTTGATGGCGGTCCTTCATGGTCCGCTCCGACATATTGCCGCAAGACGCACAGTCCTTCTCCACGTGCGTCTTGTTCTCATGTAAGCAGGAGAGACAAAAGGGGTGTACGTCCTCTTTAAAGACGTTCTGCAGCTGGCATCCAGGGCAGACCCTGAACAGCTTTCCGGGCGTCGAGCTTCCCTTCTCCTGGGCCATGTCCGGGCCTGAGAAGCTTCTGGAGTCCTCCAAAGCGTAGCTCGACGAAATCTTCACCCTTGAGGGGCGCAGACGAATCCGACACGGGTCCCCGTTGATCGGATGGAGAGTCGGTGGAGCTTGAGGCTCTTTTGACCGAAAAAACGAAGTTTTTGAGCAAAAAACGTGAAAAAATAGCACTAACGCTCGAGAGCAATAGCACGAGGATCCCAACACATGAACGTGCGGTAAAAATCTGAAGATGGCTGCCAGAGGCGGTGCTTAGGTAGAGGGCAGTCATTGGCTGTGGTCAGTATGACGCAGAGACCAGTGATTGGTTACTACTACGAAAGACAGATCAGAAACGAAACTGATTTTTTTCTTTACCGAGGATTCCCAGCCTGACGACGGGGAATATTCATGAGCATGTGAATCCATGCCAGACCCCATGCTGGAGAAAGTGAAGTACTACCACCATTGTAAATGATCAAGATTATGCAGGATGTCCTTGCTATATTTCTGTAACATTAAGTACAGTGAATTTCTCAATAAACAGAACTTAAATTAACTAGCCAGAGGACAAGCAAAAATCTTGTGGCGTGGCAATTTTAAGGCAGTAGCCATGTTTAGAAGCCTTACGCTATAAACGCGAATGTGCAGTATCAGCAGGAGACAAGAATGAGCAAAACTTTAACCAGATATCTCTAGGTCTGGAGTGGGCGGGCTGTTGTACCGCCCAGGATTCCTCGGTGTCAGAAGCCCATGTGACCGCCCTGAGCCACTGTGCATGGGTAGTTGTGGTAGGCGGAGCAAGCAGAGTAAGATGGAGCGCATTGCGAGTAACATACAGAGGCCAGCCAGTTTCCTGGTGGAGTTCTGGGAAGTCGTGAAAAAGACACCTCGTTGGGATGATAGGGTGTTCGAGGATAGCTGAAATAGTATTGCATTCTGCATCCCAGAATTGAGTGAGGGGGGGACAGGACCGGATCATGTGGAAATAGCCAGCGTTGTCGCAGTCGCACCTGGGGCACCTCGGGGAGAGGTAATTCGAGATGCGGTGCAGTCTGGTCGGGGTGTAATGGTACCTGTGGAGTAACTTGAATTGGATCAATTTAAAGCGGGAGTTGAAGGAGACCCCATGGGTGCGTCATTTCCAGTCCGAGGTCGACCTCCTACGTGTGTTTTAATTTGGAAAGTAGAGGGGATGATCTGGTCTGCACCAAGGTGTAAAGTCTGGAGATTTTGCCCCTCATGGGGGAGGGTGAGGACAGTTCCGTGATTGCATGCTCATCAAGTGGTAACGCAGGGAAAGTCGGGTATTTGTGTTTAAGGATTTTCCGGAGGGATGAGTACTGAAGCCAAACGGAAGGTCTCCGCCTCAGAGACAGCGGGAGGTCAGGCCACTCTATGAAAATGCCATGTTCAAAAATGTCCCGGAGCAATTAATATCCCACCTCTGCCCACCGGCGAACGACAGAGGGAGGCACTTGTGGGACCTCTGGAAGGAAATTCCAGAGTGGTAAGTTACCATGAAAGGGATGGGTGATGCCCAACAGGTGCCACTTTTTAGATAAGGCCATTGATGTGTAGTTCGCTGGGTCAAGTGAGTTCAATACCATCGGCATAGGTGTAATCACCAGTGAGCGGATGTCACGGTCGCTTACTGATAACTTTTCGTGCCTGACATGGGATGGAGGGTCTGATGTGTTAAACCAGTGTGCGGTATGCTGGAGTTGTGCCACCAGCCAGTACTTGAGGAAATCGGGAGCCCCGAAGCTGCCATTCTCCATCGGGGCAGCTAGGTTCTTAAGTTTAAGCCGGACCGCGCCCCAGTGCCAGAGGAAGGTGTTAAGGGTACGTGTCAACGCCTGGAAGAACCCGCTACCCGGCCACTGTGGAATATTGGCAAATCTGTACAGGAGCTGGGGTAGTACTACCATCTTCAATATTCCTATCCTGCCAGCCAGTGAGAGTGGGAGTTTGCTCCAGCCCAGTGCCTTTACTGTAAGATTGGTAAGGTATTTTTGGTAATTTTCTTCAAAGACCCGTTCAGTTTGACGTAACACTACAATACCTAGGTAGGTAAAGACAGATTGGGCCCATGCGAATCCCAGGGTGTCTGGAAGGGGGGGGGGGTGTGCTGGCAGTGAGCCGGAACAGGGTAGATTTAGAACAATTCACTTTGAGACCGGAGATTCGTCCAAAGAGGACTACATCTTCCAAAATCGGGGCCAGATTAATATCAGGTGAACGGATGAAGAGAAGGAAGGGCGTCATCTGCATATAGGGAAACTATGTCCGAGGAACCAGAGGTACGCAGACCCGTGTTGCATGACATTGGCAAAGCATGTCCGCAAATGGCTCTATTGCCACAGCAAAGATTAGGGGGGAAAGGAACAGCCCTGTCTCGTGCCCCTAGCTATTTGAAAGAGGGGGGAGTACCGGTCTTCAGTGCCAACTCTGGCTACAGGGTTGGAGTAGAGCAACCTAACCCAGGAAAGGAAGGTGGGGCCGAATTTACATTTGTCAAGCACACGCCAAAGATACTTCCACGAGACAGTGTCAAAAGCCTTTTGCATGTCAAGTGAGCCGCGCAGCTACCGCGTGGACATTTGGGCTCACCCTGCTTATGATGTTGAAGAGGCGCCTCAGGTTCAAGGAGGTAGAGCGTCCCGGAATAAATCCCACTTGGTCAGGGTGAATGATGTGTGGAATGTAGGGTGCAAGGCGTAGGGCAAGTACTTTGGCAAAGATCTTGACATCACAATTGGTACGTGAAAGTGGACGGTAGGAGCCACATTGAGTAGGGGGTTTACCTGGTTTTAGCAAGACTGTTATTATGGCTTTGCGGAGCGAGGGGGGGTGGACTGACCTACTTCCACTGACTCTTCCCAAAGGACCATCAAGCGAGGGAGTAGGAGCGATTTAAAGTGCTTGTAAAATTCGATAGGGATTCCGTCTGATCCCGGGTACTTGCCTGAAGAGAGCGAGTCTACAGCTTCCGAGAGGTCCTCGGGGTGAATGGATTCTAGAGGCGGTGGTCTCGGGGGGAAAGGAATGAGAGGGGGAGATTATCCAGGTAGGCGTCAATTTCCGATATCGTGGCCCTGTCCGTTTGAGCATATAGGGATTCATAGAAGGAAAGGAATTCGGAATTAATATCTTGGGGTGACGTGGCCAGGGTGCCATCAGGTCTCTCTATCCCGGGGATGGGGGGGGGCACCAAACTCTCGGCGGAGAAGTCTAGCCAGGAGGCGGCTTGGGAGTTCACCCTCGCCGTATTTCCTCGCGAGACCCGGGTTGTCCAAAAACCGTAGATCACGATCCGCAAGAGAGCGGAAGGTGTCCAGTTCTGAACCGATTAACGCAAGGGTTTCAGGGGTTTGGTGAAGCATGCATTGGGATTCAAGAGCGGACAGCATAGCCTCGCTTTCGGCAATCTCCCTTCGGATAGTTTTGAGGATGCCGTTTTCCTTGGAGAGGGCAATACCTCTGATATAGGCTTTGAAGGACTCCCAAAGGGTGGCCTGGGAAGATACTGTGTTGGTGTTGATCTCAAAGAACTCCTCGATTGCCGACACCAACTCTGAGCTGAAAACCAGGTCGAGGAGGGAGTGTGGTTTCATTCTTCAGTACCTAGTTCGACGCAGTCTGGGCCCCAACCTAGGGTGTTAGTCACCGGTGAATGGTCAGAGAGAGTTCTGGGTAGGATTGTTAGAGAAGATATATTCCTTATAAGTATATCAGACACTAGCCATCTATCGATTCGGGAATAGGAGTCGTGTACCGAGGAGTAGAAGGAGTAAGAGCGTGAGTCGGGATAGAGAAGCCTCCATGCGTCAATAATGGCCAGGTGGGGGAGAGACGAGAGTGTAGTGTAAGCAGCTTTGGTAAGTTGACAGGGTCTAGAGCCAGATCTGTCAAGGATTACATCGAATATGGTGTTAAAATCACCTCACCAGAGGATTGGTAACAGCAGGAAACTATCGAAGAGAGCTGTGAGGTGTAAATAGAATTCAGGATCATCAATGTTGGGACCGTAAATGTTTAACAGGACCACCTCTTTGTTTTGCAGGATACCATGGATTAGCACATATCTGCCCTAAGGGTCAATCAGTGTAGCTATGGGGTGAAACTTAAGGCTCCTGTGAATTAGGGTCATGACCCCACAGCTCTGGATAGAGTAGTTAGTATAATACCTCTGAGAGCCCCATGTTTTAGCAAACATTTCGCTGTTCTCAGTGCGTGCATGCGTTTCTTGCAGAAACAGGATTTTAACCCCATGACGTTTGGCCTGGAGCTGTAGTAGCCTCCTTTTCCTATGGTTTCCCAGCCCCCGCACATTCCAGCTCATAAATGTCAAGGTGTCTTCACCCAACAGACCAAGGGTAGTCATCAGGGATTGCGGGTAAATGGCCCAGTGCCCCCCATGATCGGTGTGCATCACAGATGGATCTGCAATACCATTGATTCCACAGTGTCCCGCACTCTACCTCCTCTGCAGATACCAAGCCATTTTTAACATAGAACCCAATTCCCCCCCCCACCCCCTCCCACATCCCTCCCCCAAACAGAGGAATGATAACCCCATAACTAAACAACCAAATCCAAACCAATGGCATCAGCGCCTGGGGGGCCTGTGAACTGGCCTGGCGGCGACGCTCCGGATCGGGAGGCAATATTAGGATGAACATGGTGCCCAGAGATGATATCAGGCGGCACCCGGGCAGGGTCCTTTCCGGGTAGATAAAGCATGGTCGCATAATCGGGAAACAGATTGCACAAGATTAGGTTAAATAGTTTCTTAAGCAATCGGATCATGACAGTATGTGGGTTCAACAACACATATGAAAGAGATGTTATGATAGTTGATGAGCGCTGGAATGGGGGCATCCTTTCAACAGGTAGTCCATACTGTAGCAAATAAGGAGCTAAACATTGATAATGTATGTTGCGGATGTGAATTTGCTGTAATAAGCCAAGGTTCCAAACATGGGCAACCAGGTAAGAAACATAGTGGAAACATTATGTGTTGCAGGAATGATTCAGCCAGGGAAGTGTTAATCGAGGAATCTGGAGGCCTCCTCCGGGATCGTGAAAAAATATACATGGTTAGAGTGTTCGATCCTCAGCTTAGCATTGTATAGCATGGCATATTTGACCTGCAGATCTCGCAGCCTCCTCTTCACTGCTACAAAGGTTTTGCGTTCCCGCTGCACTGCCACAGAGAAGTCTGGGTATAGGTGAATCCTTGCTACGCCCAAAAGGAGTTCACCCTTAACTCTCGCTGCCCTGAGGAGGGCGTCACGATCACGGAAATTTAGGACTCTAGCTATGATGGGGCGTGGTGGTGTGCCCGGTCTAGGTTTTGCCGTGAGGGCACGGCGGGCTCGCTCGATTGCAAACTGAGAAGAGAGCATTGGAGAGTCTAGTAGTTGCAATAGCATGTGTTCGACATAGTCCTCCATAGGTTCCTGTATGCCATCTTCGGGTACTCCGATAACACAGAGTTTGTTGCGCCTCGAACGGGATTCAAGGTCCTCATTTTTCCTCTCAACCTCGGTGACCCGGCCAGAGAGAGCCGAGACCTCAGCCCTGAGAGAGCTCAAGCTATCCTCGGTAGTCCTTACTCGTGTCAATCTCAGTAACCCGGCCGTCAGTCTTTTCTATATGGGCCTTAATGGAGGATATAGTGCTGTTCATGTCGTCCAGCTTGCTATGAAGTGTGGTGAAACCCTCCTGAATGAACTCCATTATTTTTTGGGACTCAGCCGGGTCTGATGTTGACGTGTTGGGTGGTTCCTGGTCGGGTGCCTCCCCCACTGGCCCCACCGAAGACTTTGTAAACATGTTGATCAAACTTTGTTTCTTTCCAGCTCCCTTAGTCATAATGCCAGGAGAAGGGTAGGATCAGTGAACCAGGAGGGCGGTAGGGGTGTCAGGAGGAATAGGCAACGCAGGAGAGTCTGACAACTGTTCGAAGTGTTCTGGGTGAAGAGAGATCCTTGTAGGCAGGGTAAAGTGCTGAGCCGTAGCTGGGTGCGGGGACTATGTTTGCCGTCGCCCGCTGGGTCGAGGATCTGGAGGGTTGCAAGGTGGCCGGTGAGAGGGTCCACTGGGGCAGATCACCCAGGGGGTCCGAGGCAAAAGCGAAGATGAAGAAGCAATACAATGCGGCCGTAGATGAGGGGGTTGTGACCGTGGGCTCTGTTGTAGTGAAGTAAATTGGGGAGCGCACTCCCCAGATCGAGTGGTCAGGCAGACAGGGCCCCCTGCGCAATGTGCATGTGCCGATAAGAGGCAAGCAGGGCGTCCGGGGTCTGGCCGCGCCGAGGGGGGCAGTGTGAAGGGCCCACAATTATCAGAGTACACGGGTATTGCTGATAGTCCAGTAGGCGCACGACACAGGGGAGGTTGTCGGCGTGGGCCCCCCCCACCGCAGTTTATTACGGCCCAGTAGCTCAGGTGGTTATTGAAGGCAAGGGGAGCTGGGGGCGTAACGTCTCTATGAGGTCCCCAGGCCAGTGTGAGAAGTCACAGGGGCTGTGTCCGCTGGGGTCCACACCAGGAGCCGGCGCTGAGCGTTGTGTGCCAGTGCTTGAGGAGCGAGGGGGCCCAGTGCCCGCCAAAGACGTGGCCTTCCAGTAATGTCAGCGTGGCCCGGGGGCTGAGAGTGGGGAGCCGTAATACGCGGCACCAGTCGCCACAGGTGTCGGAGATGCAGGATCAGAGATCCGCTCACACTCCCAGGGAGGAGGCGGTACGAGGTGGCGCTGGAGCCTCCACAAGGAAGGCAGGCAGGATGCCCCGGAGGCCTGCGTAACTCACCAATGTACAGGGTGAGAGGACGTCCTGTGAGTTGGCCTCCGGATGATGGGCCTCCAAACAACAGCATGCCGCCCGGGCGGCGGAGCAGTCCGCTCTAGATGCAGGAGCGGCCCCCGGGTCCAAGCAGGGGGCTGATGCCTCTAGCCGGGCCGCCGCAGGATCATGCAAGGTGGGGAGAGAGGCAGGATCAGGCCGCACCGTGCCTCTCCCCCACGGCAGGCCCCGAAGCCGCGGTGTAGCCGGCGCACTGCTCTGAAGCTGGGAGGCGGGGCGGAACGACGCCGTCTCACGGCCCAGATTGCGGATGCTGGATCTCAACCGCCGGGCAGTCCCGGAGGGTGGCGTTCGGGGAGCACACTCCCGAGGTTTAGGCATAGCAGATGTAGCTGAATCTAGGTTTAGAAGGGCACCTGCGCAGTATTTATGAAAGGAGAGTGCCTTGCGATGCGGAGCGTACAATCAGGTGGCCATCTTATTGAAGCGCAACAGCGCCCCCCGCCGATGGATGAATTTGATGTCTTGTTGGGGGCTAAAATATTTGGAACCTAATATAGGGTCAGGTATTAGGGAAACCTGGACTAATGGGAAGGTCGGGTATAGGCTAGACTATTTGTTTGTGAACAAAAACCTAAGTCACTCTATCATCTCATTCGAACATGTAGATACCTCTTTGAGTGACCATACACCCCTCAGGGGAAAATGTATTAATGGCCCAAAAACACAGAGATAGGAAGTAGGTTAGGCGATGAACATCCAATTTTCAGCAGGTGGAAATAGGATCACTTGGTCTGATAAAAACTTAACCTCCTTCAACGGTTTGTTTGATCGCCTGACCATTGATTGCCAGAATATTGCCCTTAATGGCCTTAATTTGATCACTAATTTGCTGGGCATAATACGGAGATCGAACAGTAATATTATTTTGAAAAATACAAAGGGCAGAAATCACTCCCACAAATTTGACCAAGTGATTCAGGATAGGAAAAAAGAAATGAAGCGTGATATTCGGGAATTTAAGGAGCTACGTGACTTAGACGATTAAGAGAGAAGTAAGAGATCTAGTAACATTAAGACACACTATAAAAATGAGTTAATATAATACCAACAATGCAAATTGGAGATGTATATATAAGCTATGTAAAACCCACGATTCAAAAAAAATGTTGGTACCTCTATCGCCAATTCCTGATGGATGAAGATAATAGGGAAAACAATGACGTGGGCCAGGAGGTTTGGAAGCAGTATATTTTACTGATCTCTTCTTCAAGACTAGTCACATATCTGCTATCGCTATCTGCATAAACTCATATGGTACCTACATGTTCCCCTTCGGTATTCTGGACATCCTTAAAGTGATCTCAAAAATGAAATCTTCGCGAGCCCCTGGCCCGGACGGGTTGGCTAACATTGTTATAAAACAAAATCCTAAGAAATGGGCAGTGCTCTTCCTCCAGTTATTTACTGGTATATGGGAAACCGGTATTATACCAGCTATCTGGAGGAAAGCTATAGTTATTCCTATTTTTAATCAAGGGGACAGAAAATTGCCTGACAACTACAGATTACTGGCAATGGCTGATAGCAGCTGTAAGATTTTCTGCTCCCTATTAGTAGACAGGTTGAACAACTGGATAGATGAGAAGGGTCTCCTCTCTGCCCAACAAATGGGTTTCAGAAAAGGATACAGCAGCCTGGATAATCTGACTATGTTGAAATATATTATAGCTGGCTCTAAGGATAAGGGGGAAAAATTGTATGTGTGCTTCATAGATTATTCGAAAGCTTTTGACTGTGTCAATAGGGGCCTGTTGTGGGAGAAACTGAGGGGGAAAAAGATCTGCCCAAAAATTCTCCATTTCTTGGAAGAAATGTATAGGGAGACCACGGTGTCCATCTGTCTGGGTAAAGGAGGGATGTTATCACCTGAGATTAGTACTAACACTGGCCTGAAGCAGGGATGTGTTACATCACCTATACTCTATCACCTGTACGTTTCAGATATGTGGGAGAGCTTTACTGCTTTAAATTATTTCCCACCCATTGTGGCGGGGAAACCAATATGTGGCCTTATGTATGCAGACGATACTATCCTTATGGATAAAACTCCGGTAGGACTGCAAAGAATGTTGAATGGCCCGTTTCTTACTCTGAGGCGAATAACCTTAACATCAATGTAAATGAGACCAAGGTTATGGTATTTGGAGCTACAAAGCCAGAGAAGAAAGGACTTACCTCTAGATGGCACATTAATTCTATTAAACTGGAGGTTGTCGAGGCTTACCCATACCTGGGGATGCCCATTCTGAGCAACCCCTACATTATTTTTTTCCAAGAGGCAGTAAACTTAAAAATACTAAAGAAATGGAACGTTATACGGAAATACATGGCTAGTAAAGGAGGCCACTCCATCGAAGGCTTCCTTGAGGTATATAAGAGTTGTATTATTCCCGGTATTATGTACGCTCTGGAAACAGTGGAGAGCAAATATTTGAGTAAACTAGATCAACTTGAAGGGAAGCTCTGGAGACCTGTCCTTGGACTACCCAACGCTGTGCCTATACAAGCAATAAGATGTGAGTTGGGGCTCATCTCCCTCCTGACTCTGTGGAAAATTGGATGCTGTAAACTTTATTTCAGAATAATATCGGGGGAAGGGGAGGAAGGTAATCTGCTTAACGTTATAGGAAAAAATAAAAGCGAAGGCAGGTTTAAGAATACTTATATTGTAAGTTTACAAAATACAGTATTATCCTTCCTTGAAGCCCTAGGCTTTAAGGACCCTATGGAGAAAGACAACACGTGCATTTTGAAAAATCTTAAAGAAAAAGCATGTATCTGGGATCTGTCTGAAAACCAATCTTATCTCTATACTAAGTCACGATACGCTGCCTATGCTCTCCAAGACATTAAACCTGCCAACCCAAGACAATGGGCCTCATTACACAGTAGGCAGTAACCATGGCGCTATTAGCACCATGGTTGCCGCCGGTATATTACCGTGTCTGCGTTGGTGGATGGCGGAATTACAGCCCTACTACAAGGTGAGCAGGGGCGGTAATTCCCCATTCACCAAGGCCCTTCCCCATTCCCATTTTTGCCCCCATAGGGCATAATGAGAATGGGGAAGGCGCTAATCACGGTACCGCAAATTGCGGTACCGTAATTAGCACCAAGGTCCCTTTGCAGGTTTGTTTTTTAACGCCTACTAAAAGCAGGCGTTAAAGTACCAACCCGCAAAGGGACCTCGTAATAAGGTGGTAAGGGTTAACGGTCACCGGTAGCATTACCGGTGACCGTTAACCCTTACCGCCTTCCGTGTAATGAGGCCCAATACCTGTTAAATACTGGAAACAGGGCTTTAAGAAGATTCATTTTGCAATTGCGCCTGAATATAGGGGGAGGCCCTGTAATGAAATAATGGGGCATGGACAAATATCCGGCAAGCAGAAAGACCGTGTAGGCATTGTAAAATAGAGGTGGAGACTGTAAGACACATTCTTACCATGTGTACCGAATTAAAGGAATGGTATTATAAAGGGTATGTAAATATAGTTGGGGATCTTCAAATGATCGAATCTGACCAATTTTCGTCAGTTATTTACGACGGAGAGATAAAGGTTTTTACTGGGGCAGCCTTTTATATTTGGAAGCAAGCAATCTGTTAGTAAATTATTTGTAACTGTCTTTTAAATATGTGTTCCTTTTTTCCTCCTTTATGAAATATATTTTTAGATTAGAAATAATTGACTGTAATATGTCTGCTAAATGGTTTTATGACTGAAATGTAATTGTTTTTGTTGATATATTTTTCTTGTAGTGTATAAGGTTTTAAGTAACCAAATTGCACTTTAAACTAATAAAAAATAAAAAAAATGTAAGAACACACTGGACACTCCAATTCAAAATTACAATGGAACAGGGGAATAAGCAGACCCCAGAAACTTAAAATTCCCCAAGCTTAAACTGTTTAAAAGGAAAACAGCAAGGCAGCAAACGAGGAATCGAGAAAAACTTGGTGTTCACCAAACAGTCAAAGCACATAGCAGGCTTCCATGATGGTAACCAGCCCTGCAAAGTCTCATTTCCAATCCGTTCAAAGCAGTGAACCACAGAGGGGCAGGACAAGAAGAGACACAGCAAAAGGCTGCTGAGGGCTGTCGTTCCGAGCCGGACTGAGGTCAGAATGCAACAATACAAAGTGCTTAGAGTCCTTTGGGGTCTATAACCCAGATACTGGCAAAAGCCAGAGTCTGAGAGAGAAAAGTTGCTAGCTTGCTGGGGGTATAGCTCATAGCCTGGCAGGACCTGAGAAACACAAGCACTTAGGCATTGGCCCCCTATACAACTTTTTTTCAATATTTGTTAAGTGAATGGTTAGGGTTCTACATTTCTTTTGGACAGCAATTGTGTGCACTTTGTGCAATTTTGCTCGCCATGATTGCAAAAGATTTTTCTTTGTTTAAATAGCGGGCCCCCCCATTTGACATAAAGCCGATCAAATCTTGCATGGTTCTTCTCTGGTAACAGCCGACCAGCATTTTAGGGAAGGAGATACCCGAGCAGGCTACAAAAGAGACTAAAGAAAAATCACCCCGCACTGACTATCACACGTTTTTCGACAGCAACCGATGTGTGCACTTTATTCGCACACGTTTGCCCAAATCCGGCCAATTACATATACATTTATATAAACTTGAACAATTCCCCACCCCTTCAGGATGCCTTGTGAGCAGCACAGAAGACATGCAAGTAGCATCTGCAAATTCTGTGCAAAGGTGTCAGGCGCGAGCCACTAAGCCAGTGCCTGAGGGTTAGTTAAGGAAACCAGAAGCGACGGTCTAAATTCTCCATGGTAGAACTGTAATCATTGCGCTTTGGATGCGAATGCGGCCGGAACATTACTGCTGTAAAATTAGCTTTTTACCTGTGGGCCCTGGACCACTGCCATGCCCATTCTCCATCTTGCCACAATGATCTAGACAATGCCGCCCTGAAATGTGAAAAATGCACTTGTGTATTCCAGACGTTGAGGACTGTAGGATTGTCCAAGGTCTTGAAGAACTGAGCAGACCTGCATAGTGTCCGGCACGGCAGGCTAAGGCGTGGGGTCCGGCATGAAACAGCAGACTGCCTAGGCAGAGTGCATCCGATCCACTGCTAGGGGCAAATGACAAGCCCAACGGCAGAAGGTGATACAGAGAACAATGACCCATGTTAGCACATCACAGAACCTGAGTGAAGTGGATGGATGGATGGGGATTTACAGGCATGGAATGATGGAGGGACTAATGCACAGAAGGTATTCCATCATGGAAGACATGCACTATTCATTGTAAGTGTACCAGCATGCCTTACAGAGACTACTGTTGACCAGTTCTGTCTTCCAGCTCTTAATGGCCGCCATGGTGCAGCACTCAGATGCTTAAGACTTAACTACTACCTCTTACCTGGATAACGACTCCACCATTAATTACACGGCTCCTTTGCCAACTCCCTCTTGCACACCCTGGAAGATAAAGACTGGTCGCACCAATCGCCACATCTCCATATATCCTCCACCTTCCCGCCCTGTCGATATGATGTCTACTACTCTTTTATAAGGTGTGTTTGGACTTGTGGCAGCAACTGTGAAATATTAAAACCAGAGTAGTTTGCCCTGATTCCTTTGAATGGCCAATGTACACCAGCTGACGATGGTTACGTCACAACACAGGGACAGCTCATATATGATGCGTGCAGGGACAGTTTTGCTCAACGTTGTAGGAAGGGAGCTACCCAGACCCCACATGCTTCACTACCAACCCAAGTATCTTCTCACCTGCAGGACTACTGGCACATTCTCTTTTCAACTTGTCTTGAAAGTCGATACAGCAGGCCTCCTCTTCTTCCTTTATTTTGAATTGAGAACCGGGACTCATCGCTGCTTGTTCTAATAAAAGGTTAAAAAAAAGTGACGTTTACAAATGCACATATAACTACTGCTGAAGTGTCAATGATGTATTGGTTGCACTAAGTTACATTGACCCGTTTGGCAGAACCAGAAAAGAAAACCTATGAATCTGCAGCATATCCTTTCATCCAGCTTCCTGTGCTGGGAAGCCACTGCCCTCGTCTTGGGATACAGGACACATTACACACACCTGCCCAATGTCCTTCTGATCTTCACCCCTTGCCTTCACAAGACGTATTATCGCTGCATGATCAGAAGTGATAACATGGCTGCAGCAGAGTATGGGGCCTGAGGAGGAACTGCTAATGAAAGCCAAAAGGGTTTCAGACAAGGAGAGAAACTAGACGTGTCCGTGCTTGAAGATCATGCAGGTGCTGGCCCTTCACCCATACCCCAGAAGGTCTTGGAAACAATGGAGGGGCCATGGCCGCCCATCCTGCCCATGCATCCTCTCCCGTCGCCCGCCCTCCCTCCCATTGGTTGCACTGCTCAGAGCCCACTGGACAGACTTGCCTGGGCAGCCAGTAAAGCACAGAGGCAAAGGGTGAACCCCACCAACCCTGATCTGCCTGTTCTGAGGAAGCGGAGGGCGTCCTCACAGCTTTTCCCCCTGTGCCTCCTTTTGGGTTGCCAGGGAAAGGCCATTGCTTTGGGTCCCGACCCTGGGGGTGGATATGCAAGGGACGATCACAAGGGAGGAGGAGACTTGGGGAATGGGAAGAGGGCGTCCTTAGGTGAGACATGGTATCCCCCAATTCCCTTTCACAATGAACCCTCCATCCCTCAAGCCTTTATAGGCTTTTGTCAGTCCTTTTTCTGTACCTCCCCTAAAACTTCCCCAAAACACACCAGTTTGCAACTGGGACGAAGAAGAGGATAACTAGAACAGCACATCCTCATTTTATTAATGCAGACATATCGACCCCAACTATGTACCGAGACGAGGAGGAGGACAATGCAGATAAAGCAGGACTACCGCTTGGTGAGCAGTATAGTCCTTTATGGAATATTCAGAAGGGGGACTTTAAAAGAGGGAAATTGAGTCCGATGTGAAGGCCGATGGAGCAGCCGGGAAAGCAAGTCCAGGTCAGCGGTGTGGCAAGAGGAGTGCTTGAGACCTGTGTGCAGATGCAGAGTATGCAGCAGGAAGTGAAGCCAAGGTGTGCTGGAAGCTGAGGGCAGTCCGCGAGAAGAAGACCAGTGTGACCGAGCGAAGCGGTCACAGGAATTCTGACCTGCAAGTGGAGCATCGCTGGGGAGTCGCGCCACAAAGAGCCGCTGGGAGAGGTAAACGAGGTAACGCAAGAGAAAGCAAAGACCCGTGGCGGCAGAGACCTCGCAACCCCCTAAACTCCGACTGCTGAGTGTGGGCGACACCAGGCTGGCAGGTGAAGATGCAGTGAGCATGCTTTTGAATGCCGAACGAAATAAAAAGTGTAAGAAGTGCTTTAAAATATCCCACAGAGCAATGACGAGTACTTTTCAATAACAAACTAATTGAAAGTCATTATTGAATGCCGCACAGAACCATTACAAGTACCTTTGAATAACGAACAAATTGAAACTCATTATAAACACTTTTGAATGGCAAGCAGAGCAAAAGCAACTTTTGAGCACTCATGATTGGAGTGAAAGAACGGTTGTGAAATTAACTGATGCTACGAACGGTATTTTGTGAAACACAAGTATTGACAAAGTCAAGATAACACCCAGGAGGGTATGGTATGAGAAACCTAGTATTGGCCAAAGCCAAAAAGAGATCAAGGACCTGCACGTTATAAGAAAGCATTGGCAAGAGACAGGAGAAGCCAAGAAAGGGGACTCGGTTGCGTGACCTGTAATGGGTGGACCGGGTGGTCTGACAATGTCTTACAAAACTTTGAAAATATCCATCAAGAAGTTTATGTTGTGCAGCAACCTTTTATGTGCTTTTGAAACCAATATATTGAACTGTCTATGTGAACTTGTCAGGTCCCTGGGTACTAAGGCTCTATTTTTGCAGTTTTTAGGTGAAGTGTGGATTGTATGCACAATAATTTCCTTGACCTTCATGTTAGTCAGCAAGCATTCTCCCAGTTAAAGATGGTGAACTTCCTGATCAGCCATAATTGGCTAAAGACTATTGTGATGCAGTTTGGAACCTCTGGAGAGGTTCTAAACTGCCTTTCATTCAAGACCAGCTTTTTAGAGGTCACAGTGCTTAAGAGCTCCATAGAAGACTGAGGAAACCAAGAAGAAAACACAACAGGAGATGTCAGAGAATGAAATTCAGATAAGTGACAAGTGACCTTTTAAAAAAGAAATTGTTTGCAACTTGCCAAGAGAAAATTGCATGTGTAACTTTAATGGAAGAACTGTTATAGAAAGTCAGATGAAGAGAGTTTTGTAATTTAATGAACTGTGTAAATAATAGGAAGAAACTGTAAATAATATTAAGCAGGAAACTGTGTTTTAAGGTTAGAGCATGTTGCTGAAGCGCGAGTTCAAGGAAATGTTATTCCGACGTGCGTGCTGTGCATTGCAATGCTTGTGTCCTCACGCCTTGAAAAGTCGGAGGCGCGTTAGAAGAAGGCACCTTGCGACGTGTATCTGAGCGTTAGTGAAGTGTTGTAAGCATCGCATATCGCGTTCACGAAAATGACTGAATGGCGAAGAGAAAAAGAAGTCAGCTGTGAGGAAACAAAGTATCGGTTGAGCGCGGTTCCCTTGTTAATGCTGGCGCAGTCCGTCAGCAATTTGCGTGCGCGCAGTTGGCAAGGTTTTCTACTGTTCGCGTCAAGTAAGTGAAATGAAAAGAGAAACCTATAAATATTAAGTATCTCTGATAGGAGATAAGGACTTTGTAACAAAAGTGAAAACGGGTGAAACAAGGGTGAGAAGCAGCAATCTGCAGTGACAAGAAGTAATATTGTTGTGCAGCAATTTTAAAAGTAATCAGAAGTCCATGGTGCAGGTTGCAGACAGATTTATGGACAGAGAAAGTTACCCATTTTTAAGGAGCAACAGTGCAAAGGTTGAATAGCAATTTCTAATTGTTGAGTAGCAACTATAAAAGTAGTCAGAAGTCCATGGTGTTGGCTGCAGATAAACTTTCACAGACAGAGGAAGTTACTCGTTTTAAGGAGCAACAATGCTAAAGTTGAATAGTAGTTTAGTTCTCTAAGTTGAAGCAGCTTCTGGAAGAGTTGAGAATTCTTTGCAAGCCTGAGTCAGGAACACAGCGAACAGGTCAGAAGAATTGATACCAGGATTACCATCCTCTTAATTAACCTCTCAGCAGGGAGCAGAAGCAGACAGGTAATACGGAGGTTGGGAATTAAAATGTTTTGAAACAGAGTTAGAGCTAGTACAGAGTAATAATTAACTTATGCTGACTTTTACAGGGTTTCCAGAGTTCTGAATCATTGGAAGCAGAAGGAACCCTGAAGGACCTTTTCCGTTTGTTATTTTCTCCACTTCCCCTTTTCCCCCCGGTCTGGTCAACTCAGCAGTTGTTAAACTTAGCTGCTTGGTGAACCGGTTTGGGGGATCTGGTGGGCTATTCGCCTGCTCCTGCAGGTTTTCGGCACTGGGACCTCACAGAACGTGTGAAAAGAACAAATATCAGAAGAGCTGGGAAGAGTCCTAAGGAACTGTATTTTTTGGAGAAAGCTAGAAGATTTGAATTCTTGGGGAACGGAACCCCAGTATCTTGTTAACAATATTGTGAACTTGGTGAAGGGGAAGCTGATTACAAGCCAAGAGCTGGAAGAAGCTCTGAACTTTATTTTGAACACTATTCATCTTGAGGATCTGAACACATTGTATACAGTTAGTTTTGAGGGCAAGTATAGGTTTTAGACACAGACAGACATTTGATTTGGACTTCCCGACACAGACTACCCTTAGTTTTCTTTAGGTAGGGAAATCACACCTGAGCATAGGGCGAGTTAGGCCTTACTCCATCCTGATTTTTTGTTTTGTTTTTTAAATTCAAGTTTTATTGCTTTTTCACATATTTTATGTGACAGCCAAAACGTCAATACAATCCCCCAACAAAATACTGAACAGAGGCCAAGTTACATAATCCCTGCAAATCTTCCCCATCCCTGCCGCCCCCCCCCTCCTGGTATTGGCTACCACCACCATTCGACCCGTGTAAAACTAAAGGCACACATAGCTGGCTGATCAAATCTGGCATGCACGTCTACCCCTCCTCTATTGGCTCACAACCTCATTCCCTCAAGGTCCGCACAGTCTGGGGTCCCAATCCCTTAGTCACCAGCCCGTCCCTTCATTCCACTCCCCGTTGCATCCTCCCCCCGACCCCCAACTCCTCAGGTGGCATGTACCTGTCCCTAACTTCTCTCCATTACATTTCAGTGCCCGCACCGCCTCCATGGATGGCAGCCGTAATTCTTTCCATCACGTAAATATTCTTAGCAGTGTACAACCATTCCTTTTTACTCAGGAGCAGGACCTTCTTCCAGTGCATGCCAAGCATGCCCTTCCAGCCAGCAACAAAAAGTGTGCCACGTGTGGAAGGCCGCTATATTCCCCCTTCACTGCCATCCAATCCGAAGAATACAAATAGTTGCATTGGCACTTGTGAGACCCCATCCAGTTCCTTAATCCACCCAAGCACTTCGTCCCAAAAGACCTGCACTTTCTCGCAACCCCACCACATGTGCCAATAATCCGCACTCGCACCACACTCATGCAAGCACAGAGCGCTCCCCCCGAGAACATTCTGGAAAGGCGTATCAGATCATACTGCAATTGATGCAACAACTTGAGCGCATGAAGCTTCTACTGGCATGAGATTGAACCCGTGTACCCTCTACAACAGATTGGGCCTCATTACACGGAAGGCGGAGAACCATGGCGCTATTAGCGCCATGGTTCATGCCGGTAAAATACCAGCACCGCCTTGGTGGAAAGGGTAATTACCGCCCCATTCCAAGGTTGGCGGGGCGGTAATTCCCCCTTCCACCATTGCCGTTCCCCATTCCCATTTTTGCCCCATAGGGCATAATGGGGATGGGGAAGGCGCTAATTACGGTACCGCAAATTGCGGTACCGTAATTAGCTCCCTGGGTCCCTTTGCGGGTTGGTTTTTAACGCCTGCAAAAAGCAGGCGTTAAATTCCCCAACCCGCAAAGGGACCTCGTAGTAAGGCGGTAAGGATTTACCGGTACCAGTAAAATACCGGTACCGGTAAACCCTTACCGCCATCCGTGTAATGAGGCCCAATGTCTGCCACAATGCTGCATCCAATTACAGTCCCCTCTCCCAATTATCCCAAAGCCTTTCTGTACTTGCCCTTCCTGCCTCCACCAGCGCACCGTACAGCGAGGAAATCAACCCCTTCATCTCTGTTTGAGAATCCAGGATTTTCTCTATCGGGGTGAGGTCTCTGTATCTTGTCCTTCCAGACCTCCATCGTGTCCACTCCCTTCCGTTGCAAATAGGAGAATGCCTGCAGATTACCCATCCCGAGTGCTTCCTCCAATTTCGTTATAGGGATAAACTGACCATGCCTCCATAACTACCCACTCCTCGTTAAGCCTGCCTCAAACCAGCTCTGGAACCTATCCAAATTTGGGATATGGTCCCTCACCCCCGGTGCCCACAGGTGACTCAGCGGGGAGGGCCAAGTCGTTACACCCATCATTTCCAGGCCTTTCCTCCAAATATTCCAAATGACCCCTAGAATGGGGCGTTCTCTAATCCTTACCGGAATCCGCTCCCTAGGAACCCAAAGCCATTCCCCCACCGTTGCCGGCCGAAGATGAAAATGATCCAGCCCTACCCAATGGTGGTCCCCGGATTCGGATCCGAGTGGCCCTATAATACAGGTACAGGTCTGGGAGACCGCCGCCCCCTCTATCTTTCGGGAGCACTAATACATCATGCGCCACACTGGCCTTCTTTCCCTGCCACAGAAACTTGAGAAGACACCCCCTCATCTCACAAAATGTAGAGTCCAGAACCACAATAGGGAGCATCTGGAATGGTAACAGGGACAAGAACATATGGTTCTATTGACTTGGGCACAGCCAAAGCCAAAGATTGTGGCCACTGGCTAGTCTTGTTCTAAAGTCCATGGCTAGTGCCTGATCAGTGTATAGAATATACAGGGGGCACGGTTGAAGATGTATCCACTGATAAAGGCCAAAATCTATGGTTGGTAGCCTGTTAGTGTTTTAAAATACTCACTGCACACGGGTGAAGGTTGTGACCACTGTCGGTAGCAAATCCTTTCATAAGTGGAAACTTTTTGTTGTTTTATTTTTTGCCATTGGGCATACGTAGGCTGATTAAATATATCTAACATACACAACATATCACAAGGCATTTGCTTTGGGTACTTAGACATATGCTTTCAAGCATTAAAGGTGGGAGATTCCAGCAGTGATGATTGGAGCAACACAGACATTGGCTCACTAAGATAGCATGTAGAATGTATTGATAAAGCTATAGGGATCTAGTGGTGAAATGTATGTAATAAGTATGTTCCCTCAGGCCCAGTCAATCAGAACCAGGTTTTTCTGCATCGTGTCCGCTCCTCGTCGACCCCTTACAAAACCCACTTGGTCAGAGTGGACCAATCGAGGCATGATCCAATCTAACCTTGAGGCTAGGACTCTGGTAAATATCTTTCTATCTACATTGAGAAGGGAGATCGGCTGATATGAACCACACACCAGAGGATCTCTCCCCTCCTTAGATATCACCAATATAAGGGCCCTAACAAACGAGTCTGGTGCCTGGCCGGTTTCCAAAATATTATGAAACAATTTAACCAGTTGTGGAACCAGTGTATTCGCAAGATATTTATAAAAGCCTGGGGTTTAGCCATCTTCACCCGGGGCCTTTCCCAACTGCAGACATCAGATTGCATTGAAAATCTCCCCGGTGATAGGGGCGTCCATCCCATTGACCTCGTCCACGTCTCCTCTCCCTTGTATAATCCCTATGGAAAGGAAGTAAAATCCTCCACAATCCCCCGGACATCTCTTCCACCACCCCATCAGGACCCTGCACTTCCGCTATCCATGTCATGATGCCTACCCTCGGGCATCCGGACCAGGCCCATCAGTCCCGGGAACAGGCATCCAGATGCTTAGAAAAAGCCCAGCAGCCCCGGCTAGGGGCTATCCGGGTACAGTCCTGGCGCCGTAGGCACCGGGCTCATAGAAGGGGTCAGTCTGGCGCAATAGGCGCCAGCTTCATATGCTTACACTTATCTCTTGCAGACCGTGCTGCTAAGAATCCAAGCCAATGTGAAGTCTGAAGGGGACTACTTTACTTCAGGGACTATTTTCTTACTCGGGTGTGGTCTTGGAGGAACTTCTTACCTGGGACTACTTTGAAGGCTATTTAAACCAGGCCCGAAGAGCAGCACACGCTTCGCGTTATTCTGCATCCAGCAGCGTAACGCTCACCGTGCCTGCAAGTCAGCATCCAGCCTTCTGCCACGCCCGCCTCGAGTCTGGAGCTCCTAGAGAAAAGGGGAAGAAGGAGGAAAGGTTAGAACATGAACATTACTTCTATTCCTCACCTGATTCCGGATCCATCGCGCCTTCAAACAAGGAAAGAGACGTTAATTTGATATGCGTCGCATCGCCCACTGTAGCGCTGCGCTATTCTCACCAGCCTTCGCAGCACCTCCACGATCCGCCGCAGTCTCCATCACATCTTCGCCGAACTCCGGCACCTAAGGGGGACAAAAGAACAGCAAGGTGAGCTGAGAGAATAAACAAAGGCAATCTCTGTTACCACCATAGACTTACCTGATTTTACCGCCGGAGGCATTATTCATTAAGACGTCATAATTTCTCACGCCGCACCTGTAAAAGGAGGGAAAGCAACAGATTAAACACAGTTATCATTTACCGGACGGTGTTGGGTAATACAGACTCTTACCTGAACGCTACCAGCTGCCACGAGGCAATCTTCTTTTCGGTCAAGCTGCAAGACAAAAGGAATCGGACAAGAGTGAATATCAGACATTTTGAACTCTTACGAACTATATACTTACGGTTCCTCACCAGGGACCTCAGAGTCAATATTGGTCTGGAACTCTCCCAATTCCTTCGGACCAGTGAAGTAACTGGTTATCTACGCGCCCCTGCATTCCACGCAGGAAGGAGAGCTCGTCTTTTATAAACATAAGGTGAGACTATGAAAGGAGATATCGGAGGTGATTAGTGGGAAGAACAGTGGGGTGTTATCACTCAAATCTACGGATGGGTAATTCCCCTTTCTCCACTTTCAGGAGAATACTTCTACGGATCAAGCAGACGAAATTAGGCGGGCCAGTCCAGTCTGTCATCTCTGCACTACGCGTCACTTTGGTGGAGACCGCAGCTGTCCAGTTACAGTCAACGCCCCTGTGGGAACCAGGTGAGCGTAACAATCCATCGTTCGGACCGCTGCCCTAGTAGACGGGCCGCCAACAAAGCATCCGCCTTATCTCCTTTTTCATAATATTTGTGCTTCAGGAACTGAAGCTTTCGGACTATCCTGCCGTCCTCCACAAACCGCAGTTCCTCCCTCTTACCCCTGACTGTCTCCATCCATTCTCCTACTTCTCCAACAATGTTTGTATATATTTTTCCAAGGCACCAAGTGCGCAATCTAGTCTTTAACCGCATTCTCTCCCTCTTTTTCTGAGCTCCATCTCTGATCCATAACCCCCTCACGGTTGCCTTTGCTGCATCCCATACCATACCCTAGTCCACCTCTGTAGTGTCATTCAAAAGGAAGAATTCCTTGATCGCCCCCTCCAAGTCCTCCCTGAACACTCCATCGTTCCACAATGATTCATTACACTTCCACAAAGACCTACCAACGCACAACCATGGAGACCATGTCTTGATCCGACCAGCTGACCGGATGAATCTCCTAGCCCAGGGCTATCTCCCGCCACTCCCTTGTGATACAAAAGGTAATCAATACGAGTATAGGTCCCATGCGGCGGAGAGTAAAATGTAAAGCCCCTCTGGATGGACGGATGGAAGGAGCGCCACATGTCCCATATGTCATCTGAATCAAACACTGCCTGCAAACCATCTCCGCGCCCCACAAGGGCTTCCATTCCCGACTGACGCAGGGCCCGTCTGTCCAAGGTAAAATCCGCCCACATACTGAGATCTCCCCCACAATCAAGCGCCCTGTACCCTCACTCAACACTCGAACCAGCATTGTCTTCAGAAATTTCAACTGCCCCTGGTTGGGGATGTACATAGTCGCAAAGGTAATCCTTACACCCTTAATGAGTCCCGAAACCACCAGCACCCTCCCATCCACAATCTTCCACATCCTCTCCTCTCCTATTCATAATCGCACATGTAATAAGATGCCAATCTTTCCCTTACTGGAGTCACCCGACCCTCAATACGCCTGTCCAATTAGACTGCAGGGAATCGCCCTTTCCCCTCCACGAGAAAACCTTGTCTGAAGGAAGAGAAAATCCATCCCCATCTTCCGAAACTCCCTGGCCACCAAGGACCTTTTAGTAGGTAAATTAAGCCCCTTAACTTTCAATGTGCAGACCCGCAGGTGGTCACCACCTCCCCTCTTTTTCAGATCCGCCATTGCCATGCCTCAGCATCCTCCCATTTCCTCCACCACATCAAACTCACATTAACCTCTACTCGGGTCACACCATATTTCCCTGTCAATTCCCCTATATCAGACCTCCCTAACCCCCCCCCCCCTATATCCCAACATATCCCTCTACCCCCCAGTGCCTCTCGCTCCCCCTGAAGCACCCGGTCTCTTCCAGGTAACATCACTGGTCGAGTGCCGGACCACCAATAGGACCCAAACCCATTGTGTCACCTCCACTCTCCTCTCCATGCCAAGAGCCCCCTTCCTTCCACCACACATAAAACCCCACCAACACCCTCTGACCCCCAAACAACCATGATCTCCTCCCCCCACCCCTCCCACCAAAACATCATTGTTGCCCGAATTCTGACTGGACCAAGATTCAGGACTTCAAAGTAAACCTTCCCCACGGATGGGCCATGTCAAAAGCTGTGCACTCGACAGAATTGGAAACAGAAAGACATGGTGGGGAACAGAGCACTCCTCAGGTATCAGTGGTCGTGTTTAATTTCCTGAATTTCCTTGAACAGGGCCCTCGATGCCTATTGGGCCCCTTTATGCGTCTGGGTCAATCTTCTGGTCCCTGTGAACCTTCTTCCGGCGTGGGCTCTGCATCCCCAGTCATTTCTCCCGTGACCCTACATATGTCATCCACTGTGACCAGCTTGTAGTTATAGCCATCTATCTCTTAAGAGATGGAGGAGGGAAATCCCCATCTAAAGTGCACTCCCTTCTCATTCAACCATTTCGAAAGGGGAGCACATAGATGCCGCTTAGCCAACGTGAGGGTGGACAAGTCCTGAAAAAACGTCTGGCACTACTCTGCATCACTGGACCGGTTGTGCTTGCCCTGTCCAGAATCTTCAACTGATCCGGGTAGTTGTGAAAGCAGGCAAGGACAGACCGCGGGCATCTGCTTGCTCCACCCGCCCTGTGCACCCTGTCGATTTTGGGTTAATCAATGGTGTCATCTCCAAATAGAAGCTTAGCCAACCCATGTATAGCCCTCCGAAGGTCCATCTCTGTTTCTCCATCGTTCTCGAGCATGCCAAAAAAAATCATAGATTGTTCCTCTTCTCACGGTTCTCGAAGTCTCCATCTTGAGAGTGATTTCAGTTTCTCTCCTCTCCAACTCTGCCACTCGCATGTCCATCTGAGTTTCCAGTGTGTCATGGGATGACTGATTGTTCTATTTATTATTAATATTTATTAGCATTTATAAATTGCACAGCAGTCCTTAGGCATCAAAGGCGCTGTTACAAAGAAACTTGCTGATTACAGAGGATAAAAAATGCTTAGTGGTTACATAGGTGAAAAAGCTTAGTTACATGCTTTGCTTAGTGAGCAGGTGGAGCGACTTGAACAGAGTGGTTTTGAGGGTTTTGCGAAAGATGGATAGGAATGGTTCAGCTCCGAGTTCATTGGGTAGTACTTTCCATAATTTGGGAGCTAAGTGAGGGAAACCTATATCTCCGGCGTTAGCTCTTTTGATGTGTGGAACGCAGAGTTGGTAGGCGTGGTGACTTCTTTTGGGGCGAGTAGAGATGACTCTGGTGATGGTTTCAGATAAGTAAGATGGTGCTGAGAGTCTGATGCATTTGTGCATGAGGGTGAGGATCTCTCTTTAGACACTGTCCCGTGACTGACTTAGCCACCATGCACTTTAGTATGGCTTGTATTCCTCTGGCTCTTGCCAACACAAGTTTCTCCCAGCTTGCAATACCTGGGCCCCTCTTGACTTTGGGCCACTATTTAGTTTCTCATCTTCATACCCTCTTTGGTATTCTCTTGACTTTGCTTCTACTTGTTTCATAAACTCTATTCTTTGACTTCCGTTTCATGTACTACTGTCCTTTCGCTCCATTTGTGAGCATTCAATTGTCTTTTCACTCTGTGCAGCATTCACAAGTACTTTCAATTTGTTTCAGTTCATTCGATATCTTGACAATACTTGTTCCAGTATTCAACGTTACTTTTAATCCCTTGCCGTTCACTCGGCATTTGCAAAAAGACTTGCTTATACGTTGTTAGGCAGAATCACATGCAGTATCCTTTGGGAACACTAATGCAATTAAGACTACAAGTGTCAGTACAATTTCACCTTTGGTACAAGCCTGTACTACACAGTTATGTGGTAGCAGTGGCTGAGCAGCAGCCAGACTTATCTCAAGTGTTGAGTGAGCAGTAGAACAAGTTACACAAAAGACCAACAAATACAGTGGTTCAAACAAACACTTACTCAAGGTTTCTTGGTAAAAAATATACATTTACTCAGTCAGTTTGAAATCATTACACTGGCAAGAGCACCTCAATATCACAATCTAATACTACAATACAAAACCAATCAGTTTCTGAACAAGTTCAGCTCATCTGAATAGGGAGCAAAATGGCACTTCAGTTACTTTAAAAAGGGGTAAAAAGAAAATGTTATAAGAATCAGTAGCACAAATACTTTCATAGACAGGGCAAAGGGTTCCAGTGAACTACAACCAGCAATTCAGTTCATAGGCCTGGGCCAAAGTCAATGGTTCAGAGTCTTTGTATAGGATAGCACAGTTCTGGTAGTAAACGGTTAAGTCTTTGCCACGGAATTTAGAAGAATTTGGCTAGGCAAAAAGTTAGACGAATGTTTAGGGAAGGACAAGCTTTCGAAGTTGGGAAAGTTCCACGAACTTTCGCAGTGGCCGAAAAGATTTCCGGACCGCGTTTGCACAGTACCTTTAAAGTGAAGAAGAGCTGTAGCTGAGGCAGTTGTTCCTGGTAGTTCAAGCAGATCTCGCTGTTCCTGAGCTTCAGTTGTGGGGACAAGAAGGAGGACATCAAGAGGTTCCTGCACTGGCCAGGGATGAGGCCACAAGCTTGTCAAAATGTCGGTTTAATGTGTGAGTGCCTTAAAGACCACAAACTGGTATCCTTCCCACTGGCTATCCGGTTTTCCACAGCACTCTGCAGAAATTCGACCAGGAGGGGACGGTGTTCAGGCGGCTTACGAGTTGGTTGTTCACACCAAACTCAAGGGAAGAAGTTAACCTAGAAGGGCTTCTCTGTCGATGGAGTTTCAGACAATTCAGACCTGCAGCAGGGCTTCACCGGTCGTCCAGGAGTTGCAGCAGTCCTCTTCCTTCAGCTCACCTTCGGTTCTTTCGTTCCAGTGATCGACTCAAGTCCCAGAGACCTGCTTTTAAACAGTTTTCCCCAATTCATTCCAGCCTGGCTGTCACTCACACAGTAGGGTGGCTGTTCTTGCCGGACAGACAGCCGGCCAATCACGCCAGAGTGCATTCAGGTCTCCTAGGAGTCTAAGCACAAGGAGTTTCGGGCACCTCCCTCACATCCTGTCCACCCCAGACA
This sequence comes from Ambystoma mexicanum, assembly GCF_040938575.1. Classification (NCBI taxonomy): domain Eukaryota; kingdom Metazoa; phylum Chordata; class Amphibia; order Caudata; family Ambystomatidae; genus Ambystoma; species Ambystoma mexicanum. Next base: position 12,182,694 of record NC_090925.1, on the reverse strand, counting down.
CCCTGGCGCCAGAGGAGGGCATCAGCACTGAAGCCCGCCAAAGGCCAATGCACAAAGGGACCAAACCTGGTTTGGCGCGCAGAGACAAACACAAGAAGGACCTTTCATAAAAGAAATGGTGAAAAAAGTCAACCAGAGTGTTTTTACAGATAGGTCTTGGGTGCCATATTGAAAAACATGGCCTACCTGATTTTTATCTACCGTTGTGCGCGGTCGGGAAAAATCATGGTAGTTTGATCTAAACCACTGCCACCAGCCCTTTAAAGTAGGAAAGGGTAACATTTGACTGTTACATGAGTGTTTTGACTCAGGGGAAGCTAGGCTACCCCTCCAGCACTCTATAGGAAGATAATGTGTTCTGGGTCTATAAATTTAAAGAGACTAGTAAAGTCAATTTAACTTTACATGCTCTGGGAGACGGTAGCCGTTCCCAGAGAAGGTAATTAAACCTTGGGAAGTCTGAAAGACATCCCTGTGCCACTGCACTGAAGGTGCTGTGTGACACACAGAAAAAGATGATGCCTATGGAGTTGTTTTAAAAACTTCATAACCAAAGAACACAAAAGTAAAACACACATCAAAATACATGGAAGAGTGGGAAAAAAGGCTCACACTCTTCCCAGGTAAAACAATGAAATCCTAGAAATCCATCAAAGTTGCTGGGGGTCTCAAAAGGTAAGGGAAATGAGCACATTTTGAGAATTCTCCCTAACATATGTTACCGGAGCGCCCCGGTCGCAGTGTGTATTGGTTTTGAACTCACCGGACGCACACAGCAACGTTCATCCTCTTGGCTCCTCCGCGATGGGCTTCTCCAGACTCTGCCTTCAGCTATCTGCACTGCACAAAATGCCAGCTCTCCTGGCTTCTCCCCACCAGACCCGCTCCGGCAGATAGCAGTTCCTCTGGACCCTCACACAGCCGACCACAGCTACAGCATCCCCTTCTCCTGTGCAGCACTGCTCCAGCCACCTGTGTCTCCAACTTTTTTCCTCCAGCCCATTCGTCGTGTCTCAGAACGGCAGGCATTTTTATACTCATCAGGTGTGTTAAGTGGCCCCAGGTGTGGGTCATTGAGTTCTCTTGCCCGACTTTGGAGCACTCCATTAGGAAGACATGCCTGGTTGTACCACTGGTGTGCCTCCATAGTCCTCTTCCTCGTCTCAGTACCAGCGTGGTGTTTGGTACTGTCCGATTTAATAAACAAAGCATTTGCACCTCGGTTTGTTTGGTCTCTGATATATGTGTGTGTTAGTGAAATGAGGATGTGTCCTCCTAGTTGGTCTCTTCCACGTCCCAGGACTAAGGTGGGAAAGAAGGGAAAGGGTTGACAATATCCCACAAAGGCTTTAGGGATAAAGGACTCATTATGAAAGGGGAAAAGGGGGATACTGTCTCATCTAAGGACGTCTTCCTCCCATTCCCCAAATTCCCTCCACCCAGGTGAGCATCCCTAGCCTATCCACCCCCAGGTTCAGGATCCAAAGCGATGGCCTTTCTCTGGCCACCTGAGAGGAGGATTCGGGGAAATAAAAGGTGAGGACACCCTCAGGTTCTTCACAACATGCAGCAACTGAATTTAAAGTACACTGTCACCAATCAGACGCAATACAACCATGTAGGGTCAGGGTAGTTAACCAGGGAAACTAAGCAGACTTGGTCTCCTTGGATAAAACCCTTCTTTTGGGGGCTCCAAAGGTCGACAACAATGTAAGAGTCGTGAGATCTGAATGGATTTAAGAGGGGACAAATAGTCAAGGCATCGTAAAAGGAAAGAAAGCGGCATGGACTCTAATAAGTGACCAAAAGAGGTCTTTCTTCTTTCACTTGCGTGTCAGATCAGTGAGTCAGTGAAGGGTCGTGCAGTGGTTGGTGGCTGAGAGAGCTCTGTGGTGAAGTCACTACTATATTAAGAAGGAACCTTAATATGTGATCTGTTCACATTATACAGATTTTCTTTAAAAGGACTCATTTTTCCAGGGAGAGAAAGAAGAGTGGAAGGAGGGGAATAGGAAGGATCTGACCTGGCCGCGCATGAGGAAGCAGTGACATTGGGGCAATTTATGGTGGCAATCCAGGATTCCAGGAACTCACTTGAGGGCAAAGTGCAGACTGTCACGGTTGAGCTTTCCCTGGTGCGAGCTGACCTCAGGCAGACGGGTGAGCGGGTGTTTGAAGCCGATAAGGGAGGATGCGGGGGGCTAGGGGGGGCGGTCAAACGATGAAGATGTAGTCACGATACTGCAATCGAGGATTGACACTCTTACAGTAGCTACGAGAGCGCTTGAGGCCAAAGCAGAAGATGCAGAATGCCACACTCAACAAAGTAATATCAGGAACGTAGGTATAGCATAGGGGGAGAAGGGCCCCAAAGTTGAACTGGACCTGGGGCAGCTCATCACAGATGTCCTGAAGGTGAGAGGGCTATCAATGTGGTTTAGCTTTGAAAGGGTGCACAGGGCATCTGGTTTGAAATCCCCTGTTGGGGCTTCGCCGAAGCCCATCGTGGCGAAGCTCCTGAATTACAGAGACCAAGATCCGATCCTTCAAGACGCGCGTATAACAAAGTGGGGGGTATGAGTATTTTGGTCTTTCCGGACTTCACCCAAGAAGTACAGAAACAGCGCAAGTCCTATGATGGGATGAGGAGACTCAGAGACCTTGGCTTGAAATCTATGATGTTCTTTCCTGCAAAGTTGCAGGTGTTGGTAGATGGACACTCCCATTTTAAACAGCATCTGGCTGAGGTGTGGGACTGGTTGGACTCCCGAATATGGGGACAAAGCTAGACCCCAGAGTGTGAGGGGGCATATATTGGGGCCAAGAGTGGGGAGTTCCCCCTCGCATTAGAAGTCTGACCAGGAATAATGATGCAGGGAGAGTATGTGTAACTGAGGATGGCATGCTGGAGCTGAGAGGGGAACTATTGAAGCCAGGTTGGGGTCTTCTGAGCTAAACGATGTAGACGGTGGCAATGTGGGACCTGTGTGGAGTGGGAACAATGGCTGAGACACATGTCTGAGATTGCCGTTTGCTTTTGCACGGCATGCACGAAAGGTGATGTTTTAAGTGACGGTGTGGAACAAATATTGGTAGGGTTAACATTGTGGGGGGATTTATAATTTTAGAGCTATGGAAAGGTGCGTAGGAAGCCTCACATGTGTGTTGAGTCGTTTTATATTAATGGCCTGGCCGTTTAATGAACACAGAGAGGTGTTTTTGCTAGGGGTGGTCGGCCGAGGCTGGGTGGAGCAGCCCACCGTAGTGTTTTTCCCTCGCCCACATCTCTGGCCATAAGGGTTGGACATGGGAGTTGAGGGGTAACCTAAAGCCTTGTGTGTGTGGGATGAGGATGAGGTTTGGGTGGGCAGGACAGATGGGGGTGCGTCCTATGCTAGTGGTTGTGGGTGTGGGGTGGGGGCAAGGTGATTCTCTTGGAACAGGGGTTTGTTTGTTTTAGGCTTGTTTGCCTTTTTCTTACCTTGTTGGTTTGTTCTGGAGTCGGGCTGGTGGTGACAGGTACTAATGTCGCAGATTGGACAGCATGTCTACATTGAAGATAATAAGCTGCAATGTAAGAGGCTGAATAACGTTATTAAGAGGTAAGATTCAGTCGTATCTTAAGAGGCATAAAGCTGGTGTGGCTATTTTGCAAGAGACCCATTTGGTTGGGCATGGCTGCAAGTGCTGAGGGCACGGTGCAAAGGGGATATGGTTGGCAAGGCTTTCTCCACCTACTCTAGGGGGGTGCTCACATGGGTCACGGATTCCACGATGCTGAAGATATTGCAGACAATGGAGGACAAGGAAGGGAGGTATGTAGCCATATTGGGTGAAATACTGGGTATCGCAATGTTTTTTCTTGGGACTTTTACGCTCCCAATGTGCGCCAGGCCGAGTTCTTCCAGGGAATATAGGACTTTTGGTACAGCACAGGAGCGCTTGGACTTTGGTTTGGAGATTTCAATTTTGTGTTGGATTGTGCACTAGATGTGGCCAGCTCTACGGGTAGGCAGCTGGGCACAGCAACGAGAGTCTTATCACGGGTGGTTAGGAATCTCTGCCTTACAAATGCATGGGGGTGCTGCATGGTGACAAGTGCAGTTACTCCTATTTTTCTGCGGTCCATGGATCCTATTCACTTACTGACTACGCATTTGTTGGAGGAAAAACTTGATTGGGTTGCATCGAACGAATACCTGGATAGGACTTTCTCGGACCACTCTCCCATTTTGGGGGGGGGTGGCTAGAAGGAACACTCACCCACACAAACCCAAGTGGAAGTTTGATAACAGATTGCTAAAGGATGCTGCGTTCAAGGCATTGCTAGGAATGAAATTAATCAATTTCTGGAAGATAACTGGGGCACCTTGCACAGATCTACTAAATGGGAGGTATTGAAGGTCTAATTAAGGGAATATGCATTTCTGCGAGAGTGGGCGTATGACATTCAATCATCAGAATTAGGATTACGGTGAGTAATTTATCTGCTTAGATTCACATTCTGTGCATATAGTCCGACATCTAGTGGTAATCACAGAATATTGCATCTTTTTTTTTTCGAAGATCAAAGGGGATGTCGACATGGGCTTGACTGTAACACTATCCCCAACGTGACGTGCCGTGCACCCAAAATACCTCCCGCGTCGAGGTCCCACTGGTAATTTTTATTTTCTGCAGTGAGGGAGCCTTATATTCTGCATGAGTGAGTACAGAAGAGAGAAGGTGTAAGAAGTCTATGTTCCTTCTACTCCAAAACGGGAGGAAGGGAGGGCGCATGTGAATCTAAGCAGATACAATCATCAGAAATACAATTACGGTGAGTAATGCATGTCTTCTGATGCTTGTGAATCTGCTTCGAATCATATGCTGTGCATAGACTAGCGAGCAGTACCCAGAGATGGTGGTGGGATGTCAGAAGGAACAGGTGCAAAGAGATGTCTTAGCACTGCTTGTCCCACCTGAGAATCAGACAGAGTGCGCATCTAGGCAGTAGTGTTGTGTAAAGGTGTGTACAGAACCCCAGGTTGCTGCTTTGCAAATGGAATCTAGAGGAACATTTGCAATGAATGCTATGGTAGCCCCTGTGTCCAGAGTAGAGTGTGCTCTAGGCATGAAGGGTAGATCTCTCTTAGCAAGAGCGTAACACAGTGTGATACAGTTTACGATCCACTTAGAAATAGCTAATTTAGAGACAGGGTCACTTTCGCTACCAGCTGCCACTGAAATGAAGACGTGGTTTGTTTTTCTTAGTGGCTTTGTTTTTTCCAGATAGTAAATCACAGCTCTCCTCACATCTAGTGTGTGGAGGCTCCTTTCTGACACGTTAGTGGGGTTTTGGAAGAAGGTGGGCAGTTCGATGGACTGGTTCACATGGCACTTTGAGATAAATGTGGGTGCAAAGCGTAGGTGTGTGCGCAAAAGCACCTTGTCCTGTGATTCGTAACAAAGGGGTCCTGAACTGAAAGGGCCTGCAGTTCACTAACTCTCCTTATCGAGGTAATGGCCACTCGGATGGCAGTCTTGTAGGCGAGTGCCTTAAGGCTAGCCTTGTGCAATGGTTCAAAGGGAGGTCCCATTAGTCTGGTATGGACAACATTCAGGTCCCATCCGGGGGCTGGGTTGAAAAAAGGGGGATGAAGTCTCGTTACCCCCTCCATAAAGGCTTTAATGACAGGAATCTTCCAGCATGAAACTTTGATCTGGGACGTATTGTACGCCGAAAGAGCAGTTAAGTGGACCTTTAGAGAAATGAAAACCAGCCCTGAATCTAACAGGTGAGTTAGGTAAAGGACGATGTCTTTAGGAGAGCAATCAATACGATTTCCGCTCTTGGTATTACACCAGGTAACAAAGCGCTTCCATTTACTGGAGCAGCAATGTCTGGTGGTAGGTTTCCATGCCTCCCTGCGTATGTCCATGCATCTCTGAGGTATTTGAAGGTGCCCAAACTCTATGACTTCAGAAGCCAGGCTGCTAAATTGAGTGTTTGGGGGCATGGAAATAGTGTCACTCCCTGATCATGGGACAGCGTGTTGTACGGGCATGGCTGCTTCCTAGGAGGGGAGACTGACATTGCCATGAGATTGGAGAACGAAGGCTGGCGGGTCCACATAGGGGCCACCAGGATCATCGTGACTGGTTCCTGGTGCATTTTGTGCACTATTCTGTTGAGAAGGTGAATCGGGGGAAAAGCGTAGGCAAATCTCCTGCACCATGTTATCAGAGACAGTTCCCCCTCAGAGCGGTTCTGTGGGTATCTGGAGGCGTAGCCTGGGAATTGGGTGTTTTCCTGCGTGGCGAACAAGTCGATCTCTGGGAATCCCCATTCTGCAAAGACATTGAGTAAAATGTCCTCTTATAGCTGCCACTCGTGCTCTACGGGTGGGAGAGGAGGGAGGAGGAGTCTCTGCTGTGTATGCCTGCCAGAAGATTGAGTTCCCCTGGAACATGTTGTGCGAGGAAGAACATATTGGGCCTCATTACGAGTAGCGCGGTAAAAACGGGGTCATTACCGGCATGGAGGTAAGGGCGGATCCGTGCTCGTATGGCGCCGCTAATAGCGGGTGATTACGAGTGCGCGAGCATGCGCGAACCCCCATGCCGGTAATGGCCATACCGGCATGTCGCTAAAGGCCCTCCAACATCTCCGATAGCGCCATCACGGGACATGCCGATACCGCCTCTGCCTAGAACCCCTTAATACCGACCCGGTAATAACATGCAAATACCCTGCTCGTAATACCGGACCCGGAAGTAACGTCATCGCGTCGGAACGGGAAATGCGCCGGCCGCCATCTTTAAAAACACAATCCATTGCAATCCTCCCAAACCAACAGTTGTTTACAGGAGAGAGCAGTGGCAATACATACACCATGTCGAAGGCGACCCAGAACACTACCCCCCGCCTGCGGAATAAAAACGCTTTTCTGATGCAGAATTGAACATGCTTGCGGATACCCTTCCTGCACATGCTGATGTGATAAAAGACCAGAACCTGAAGCGTGAGGTGCAGCAGCGCAAGAAGGAGATCTGGCAGGAGGTAGCCCGCAAGGTCTCTGCTGTTGGAACCACCCCACGGACAGTGAGGAATTGCAAGAAGTGGTGGGATGACCTCCACCTCAGGGTCTGCAATATTCTTGCAAGCAACAGGAGGGAGGCCATGGCTACAGGCGGGGGTCCCCACTCTCCTGCCAAACTGACCACCTGGGAGGAGACGGCAAGCACCTTCATCAATCTGGAGTCCATCGAGGGATTTGGGGAGATGGGGACGGGTGCGGCAACATCAGCAGATGGAGGTGAGTGACCCTGCAGATGTCTGTATGGGAAACCATGACGTAGCAGAAGTTATGTGGAAGAGAGTCTAGGCAAGGCAATGCATGTCCCAACACACATATGAACATATTCTTGTCCAGATGGAGCGGCAAACCCTGCCACATTGAAATGCATGCTGAGTGCCAATCCCATTACCAACACACACGGACCTTGCCCATGTAATACATCACACAAACCCCAATACAACGGCATGCCACCTGCCATGCAGCAAATGCCAAAATGCCCCCTAGTACTACCCTGTGTGACACACCTGTAAGACATGAATGCATGATTAATGAGATACTCCACAGCACCATATAATGCATCTGGCATGTAACACCATCACTGATGCCCTGAATCTCTTCTACCCCCCCCCCCCCAAGGCACCGATGGAGAAGATGGCAGCCAGGATACCACCACAAGGGCATCCACGTCCCGGCCACAGAAAACGGCAACTAACACCACCAAGTCTGGGGCAGCCTCGCAGCCCACAGCTACACCCAGTGCGCCTGACACTGTGGACACCCAGCTGCCCACACCTACACCATTGGAAGGCGAGGACCTACAACCACTGGCCACCACCGAAGATGACGTGGAGGAGTATGTGGACCAGGAAGGAGTCACGCATGTGGGATGTCCACACTCCCCAAGGCCCGTTTCCACCCCCACCCCAAACTCAGCCCTCACCCACCTACAGCAGTGCCGATCCCTGCCTGCACGATTCTGACCTGAGCCCCATCCACGAAGACAGCACTGATAATGCAGGACCCGTGACAGCACCCTCGACCACTGCTGCACCCACCAACAGCCTTGAGGTACGGCTGGCGAGAGTGGAGGCCAGACAGGAGTCGATGTTGGACCTGCTGCGCCAATACATCACGGATGGCGAGGACACCAGGCGGGAGATTTGGCTTAAAGCGCTATATAAATTCAATAAATATAAACATAGTGGGGACTACAGCCGCCATAACGGCCAACACAGCCGCAGTCAATGCCTCGGCAGTGCTGATGAGACTGTCTGGGGGCCATCACACAGGTCCTGACATCCATCCTACTGCACATGCAGTGGCCACGACTTGCAGCAGGCGTGGAAATCCCCACCGACTCCTCACCAGCCACCACACCTGCTTCCTCTGTCCCCACTTCCTCTGGAACCCCGGGCCCTGTGCGTCCTACGAGAAGGAGTGCGAGTCACACTGAAATGCTGCCCCCGGACAGCAAGAAGTCCCGCAAATAGTGTGAGAGAACTATGGGAGTGGCTCAGATGGTGTTGGGGGTGAATGGGAGAATTAGGGGGAGTTCACTGGGGGGGGTTTGGGAGTTCACTGGGGGTTTTGGGAGTTCACTGGGGGTTTGAATCAATACACACGTTGTGTGAAAAAACATTCAATGCCTGGACATTGTTCATTTCGTGTGTATCCATTTAATGTATGACAGTGTTCACTGCCCAACTCCCAACATTCCCTGTGTTCATGTCCACATGGACCCAGTGTGTCACTGACACACATCTATCAAAGTCCCTGTGGTTCAGAAGTATTCGTGAATCAGTGATTGGCGTACTGCATGGCCATCCTGTGCATCACGTACTGGCAGGGGTGCTGCTTCACCTCGGTCTCCATCCTCATCATCCTCACCCAGTGCATGCATGTCAATGTCAGGTGGCAGTGGTACATTTCTCCGGACGCACATGTTGTGCAGCATGACACAGTCCATGGTGATCTTTGCCACCTTCTCAGGCCTATAAAGGAGTGCGCCGCCAGACCTGCTTAGGCAGCGGAACCGTGCCTTCAACAGGCCAAAGGTCTGCTCAATCACAACACGGGTACGGGTGTGAACCCGATGGTACTCCTCTTCATGGCTGTTCCGCGGGTTCTGCACAGGGGTAAGTAGCTACAACTTCAAGGGATATCCTCTATCACCTGCAAGCAAATACAAATAGGTGTGTGTCACTCTGAGCTGCCACCTTCAGGATTCACAGTCATGCCCGCAGCTATTTGGTGTGGACATGCACATGTCCCTGTACGTATGCACAAATATTATCTAGATGCATTCTATACTACTATGAGGTGTGGTAGTCTGGATGGCGTTCAATAGATGATGCAGGGTGAAATAATGCATGCTGAGGCGGATGTACTGTGGTTGTATGACAATGTTTCACCTCCCATTTCTGCTGTGTATACTAGACTGTGCATGGTCACACTAGCCACATTTGAACAGTTGCAATCATGTTTGGTCATGCATTGCTTGACATACCCATGGTGGCCAGGTTGTGAGTCTTACATGTTGTCATTGATATACGGCATTGGTCCAATGTGTGGCAGTGATGTGTTATGTTGGGGTTGGGGAGGTTCAGGTCAGGAGTGTATAGCTCAGCAGCAGCGACAGCTCGCACACATCTTGGCAAAGCGCATGCTACAGGATCAAGGGCGGAAGAAAAGTAACCGCACGGCCTCTTCTTCCCTCCATGTTCCTGTGTTAATACAGCCAAAGCACATCCATCACATTCATGCACAAACAACACAAAGGCCTTTTCATAGTTTGGTGTACCCAAAACTGGTGCAGAGCATAATGCATTCTTAAGCAAGTCAAACGATTGCTGGTGTTCCGCGTTCCATGACAATGGCGAAGAAATGCCCTTCTTCGTCAAAGCCAACATCGGTTTGATCACTAGTGAAACATTTGGGATCCACAACCTACAGTAAGAAGCCATACCTATCAAGGCTCTAACTTCCTTCTGTGTATTTGGGACAGACATGCCAGAAACGTGTTTTATTCTTTCAGGTGTCAATCTTCTTCCCTCCTTTGACAGGAGATAGCCTAAATAGGCGACCTCCTGACAACAATATTGAAATTTTTTAAGCAAAGCTTTGTGACCATGCTTAGCAAGATAGATAAGCAATAACACAGTGCCCTCCTTACAGGCACTCTCAGAGTGAGCAGCTAAAAGCAAATCATCAACATACTGAAGCAAAGTACAGGTAGAGGGCAATTCAAGGGTATCAAGTTGTTCTTTCAAAGCCCTACTATAAATGCTAGGACTCTCTGTGTACCCTTGAGGTGCACGAGTAAATGTGAACGAGCATCCCCCTAAGGTGAACACGAACAAGTATCTACTATCCTTGTGTATAGGAATACTAAAGAAAGCATTTGTTAGATCCACCACACTAAAGTAAGTAGCTGTAGCTGGAATCATGGTTAGGATTGTCGTTACATCAGGCACAATTGGAAATTGTGGAGCCACGACTTATCTTATACTGGGGAATGCGTGGCAGCTCAATTCCATGTTTCAAAACTATCTTGACAGGTTCAATCTGTAAAACACTGACATCATTGTCGTCGACAGCCCACAAGCTCTCTGGTACATTAATGAATTCTGGAGGCAAAGGTCTAGTCAAGAATTGGGAGACAGAAAATTGCTGCGGTGAAATCGTCAAGCGTACTCCATCAGAAGAACAATAAATCACTGCATTTAATTATTTTAACAGATTCAACCCCAGCAAGTTCTCTCCACAATTTGAAGTCAACAGAAATGGACAGTGGTCCGTAAAGGGACCCAAAGAAATAGGTACTGGCAAAGAAACCGGACAAACAACTGGTGTGCCAGAAAACCCTACAGAAACATTGGTTGCCCTAACAGTGGAATGTCTAGAACCCGTGAATGATCAATGGAACACTTCTGTGCTCCAGTGTCTATCAAAAACTGATATTTCCTATTTCCCATCACCATTTCAACATAGGGACCTTTCTGATTGACGGGAATAGGTGTAGGTTCCAAACCCTGCTTTGGGCAATCCTAGCGAAACAGAATGTCATCAAAAGGAAGCTCTTCAGATAAATATGCAGCGGAAGGATGATCAAATATGTTCCTGGTGTCCACACTCGATGTCTGATTGTCCTGCGAGAAAGGTTGCTGAGGGTCCTGTGCAAATTGACCTCTACCAGGGCCACCTACACCCGGGCGACCTCTGGATCGCCTACCCATATTTCCAAATGTATTATTTGACCTTTGTTGAAGGACGGGGCATTGTGATCGCCAATGACCCTCTCGACGACAATAAGCGCACTGGTTAATGTTCACAGGACCCAAGGGCACATTCCCCTGCGGGACATACTGACCTCTAACCTGAGAACTACCCCCTCTGGGCCTCTAACAATTTGCTGCAATAGCACTTTAGTTTTCAAATCGCCTTTTGTTTTTCAACCCTATCTTTTTCATTATTGACACGGTTCTCGTAGTACTGAGCCATGTGCAGTACTTCTGATTGTGATTTCGCCTGCTAAGCACTCTCAGAGACATAATTTGTGACTGGATGTCAGGCAGCAATCCACGCACAAATTTGTCCACGGACAACCTTTTCCCAGACTCTGTGCCTAGGTCTTGTCCACTGAAATCCGAGAATACCTGTTCGAACCGATTAAAGAACTCGGTAGCACCCTCAGACTTTCCTTGGACACAGGCCGTAAGTTTGTCCCATATAATTCTTTTTTCTGGAATTATAGTTTTTAATTTTGCAATAATTCTATCAGGCAAAGTTAGTATCACCTGAGGCGGTCTTTCACCAGCTGGCCTTTCTCCATCGAGTCTAGTTATATTCACCCATGTATCTCCCAACCCTGGCACGTCGTCTATAGTTCTAACTTGTTTCCACAAATCTACGGGCAGGAGTACAGGGAATAACAAACCGATATCACCTAAGGTGAACACTGGGGATTGCAAGACGGACTCTATTTCTTTATAGAATCCCGTCGGATTTTTCCTAATATCAGGAATAGATTGCCTAATAGTATTCACTTCCTGTCTTGGGAACGAGACTTGAACGAACTGTGATACATAATGTGCAGGAATGTTCACAGCAACTATACCCTGTGCAGCATCGGCCGCAACCTCAACCTTTGCGACAAATGTCGAGGGAACCTCGCTCATAGGCAACTGAGAAGTAGGTGACTCCGAACGCTTACTAAGCAACAGAGCTAAATCGAGCGCTAAAGCAGTCGAAGAAGTGTCAAGTGAAAAAGCCCTCTTGTAAAACTCAATAACTCTGTGGGACAACTAATCTTTCTTTTTACACAATCATCCTGTAGGTACTCTATCATTACCTGTATCACTTTCCTCTGCATTTCTGGCGTATACTGACTATACGTGTCATATACTTCAACTGGAGTTATAGATATATCCAAAATCTATCTAAGTGCGTCCTTCGTACAAATTCGTGCTTCCTCAGATATCGATTTACGACAAGGAAGGAACCGTTTCTGTACATACATACTTTCCTCCTCATCATCCTCATTCTGTAACTTTTCTAACTCCTTTCTATACCCAAATAACCTCTCGACATGCTCATTTACCTTCTCCACAGTCTCTCTAGAAAACGCTAGAGTATTTAGATCCCTTAACCCTTGCGGGAGATCCGCATTATTTAATTTTCCCCACATTATACATAACTGAATCCCTAAACCTTCAATAAAAAATGTTTTCTCAGGAAATGTATCCATATTAAAAAGTGTGGCAAAAACACTAGCTTGATCATTCTTCTCCATACAATGCTTAGCCCATGCAATTAACTCACGTTTCTAATCCGGTGGTACAGTATTGCGAGTGACAACCTTTGACCCTGCACCTCGATCGATTACAAGCGGCTCAGGACCACTTGGAAGAGAGGGAGCAGGCAAATTCAGTGGAGGTACTTTAACTGGTGCAATAAGAAGAGGTGGAGGAGCTGGAGGAAAGGGAACATTAGGAGGAGCAAGAACAACAGGAACAACAGCAGGTAGAGCAGAAATAACAGGGGAAGAGGCAAAGCAGCAGGAAGAGGAACATACGGAGGTGGCGCAGAGGCACCAGGCCTTTGTTCATTTAATAATTTATCTATAAATTCATCGGAAGCATGGAGGTCTTTGGACGGATATATTTTTTGAATTCCAAGTGAGAAAGCCCTGTCCATATTTCTAGTCCATTCATAATGTTTATCTTGGTCATACAATAATGCTTTTTCAGCGTTCGTCTTGGCGTTCGTCTTAGGACGGCGCGCATGCTTCTCCCTACTTTTAAGTTGTTGCAACGCTTCTTTTTTCCAATTCTGCAAAACATCAAATGCTGCAGGTCTAGCCTTTTTCTTTAATAGAATTGACTCTAAATACTCAATACAAGGGATTTCGAAACTACGATTGATTGGCCACTGAAGTTCGGAGGCATGTCTGGTTTGTCTGTGCCAAATATCATTAAACACTATACTTCCAATGCCATGCTTATAGTACACAGTACAAGCCGGTGACCCCTCCTGCAGTGCCGGACAGCTAAATTCCAAAGATTGTCTATCGCTGCGGAACAATGCCCTGAAGCAGGTAGACAATTTCCCAGGCATATCAAATTATTGGTGCTACCTGGTCAATAATTGTGTCTGCAGATACAATGCGCCAAATTCAAATTTTCAGGGTTGAATTAAGAGTCGGGTCACGACTCACCTGAACAAACCTAAGGAGGTCCGATCGGATTTCAAAGAATCTTACCTAACTAATCTTACCTCGTGTAAGGTGATTTCGGCAAATCTGCCCGCCTCGATAAGTGGACCCTCGTCAAGATGCCGTCTCAGACCACAAGCTAATCGTCCAGGGATCGGGTCATGCAGCGCTGCTGAGGTGTCGCGTCTCGTTCAGTGGGGCCCCTTTTTTGTCACACCGTCCGATCCTGGTCCGATAGCCTGGGTCAACCTTCAACAATCCGGCATCAATCTTGAGGGTCCCTATTCAGGCGCCAACTGTGAAAACAAAATCAAAATATCGAGGCCGAGTACCCCAAAAGGAAATGCACCGAACACGGGTTACAAAGGAACATACAAAGTACTTTATTTTTATACTGAATCCAGTTACAAAAACAGAGCAAAATCAGATAACTATCGGCCCTCAGTACAACACAACGAACTCCAGCATGGTTCAGTGTGTTCAGTGAGAGACGTTGTACATTAGAATGCATTAGCCTTTTATACACTTGGTGGGCAGGATGTCCAGCCCCACTTTGGGTTAATATTCCATGTAATACATCACCGATCTAGGGTTCGTGCCAAGTCTCGAACAACGGCATATAACTGGTTTGCCTTTAATACATGTATCAACAAGCCTATGCAATAACTGTGTATTCTAAGATTTTCCATGCAGGCCTTCTCAAACATTGATACAATGTAGTTAAACAAGTGTTCTGTGTTCAGTATTTTAATACATTGTTTCAACATATGCTCGTGGATTTGTTTTGTTGCACGAGTAATCCTTTTACACACAGGTCAACGAAGGACAAGGTCTCAGTTCGCAACCTCAACAAGTGGCCTGCAGGCAAGTTACATATTAGCTATGTACAGAGGTCAAGACGGCCATGTTGTATTTTGGAATGACATCGTCCACCATTTTAACTCACAGGGTGACTTTTACAAAGCGAATCCTAAAATGGCGGATTGGCCTATAATGGCGGCTTATATTGATTTAAGGTCAGGACCTTGCAACACTGATTCTTTTGCAAGCGACTTTCGAGCAGGTTGGAGTAGGCCAATAATCGTATTTCTATTACAATAGGAGGCACGATATAATTTCTCTTTTGACAGGGGGGCCTCTGGAAAAAGAGTTTCTACCTCTGCCCGTACCCAGACGTGAGCCTCTTTGTTGATACTGAAAATGACCATAGGTGCCCGGTCCGCAGGACCAGTTGGAACCCCACCTCTTTACCTACGCATACTGGGAGAAGGATTGGCCATGAAAGGACTGGCAGGTGTTAGGGCCGCCACGCTGGTTAAAGGGTTTAGCCGATGTCTGTCCGAGTGACTTTAATGTCTCATGCTCCTTTTTCACTGTTTCCAGGGCGTCGTCGACTGCCTTCTTCCACAGGCTTTTCAATTTAGGAGGCTTGTGTTTTGGGCTTGAATCCAGAGTTTTTCAACAAAGCATGTCACGTGAGCAGAGTCCCTGGGAAAGGGTGCCCCCTGCGGTTTCGGGCAGAGTCCAGAGTGTTCTTCAGTATATTCTGGGTAACCTCTCTGCTTTCAGCCACGAACGCCAGCAGGCGTTATTGGGTAGGCTCTGAAAGTTCCTGAAGACCATCCTGTACTAGGCCCCACTGAACATCACTATAGCTCGCAAGGAGCGTGGTGTTATTTGCAATTCTGGAGTAGTAAACTGCAGAGGCGGTGACACGCTTAACATGGGCGTAACGTTTTGTACAATATTTGTCTGAAGGATATTCTGCCGAGGACAGTGGTACCCCTGCCAGTGCCAGCTTATGAGTGGTGGTTACAACCAAAGAATCCGATGGGGCATGGCCTCTAATGTAGAGAGGATCAGAGGGGGCCAAACGAAACATCTTTTACACACAAGCATTAATTGCCCTAAGGGAAGGGGAGACTAAGGAAGGAGCCAGGCATTTCTTAATGGAGTTTAATAAGGGAATGGCTTGACTAACAGGAGCTTTCTCCTTGAGGCTGTCCTCCATGAGGTCCGAGTCAGGGGCAGCTTTGAGTTTAGCGATCTTATAATGTTTTGCTGCCCTTTTTAGGAGGAAGTTAAACAGCATTTGGTCGTCAGCTGGCGACAAATCTCTTGGCAGAGTAGTGGAGGCAACCAGATAGATATGACGTCTGGGTCAGCGTTCTGGTGGTGTATGCCACAAGCACTGGTCGTGCACCTGGTTCCGGTCTGGATCCTGAAAGACAGGGGTCTTTGTCATAAAGGTCAAAACCCCCATAAGAAACATCCTGACTCGGGTCCTCCCTGAAGACATCTACGTGGAGTTTCTGTGGTTCCTCCAAAAGGAGGGAACTGGGCACTGGGGGAGGGACTGGGATTTAGAAGGGATGGGGCATGAGTCCACTTCTCTATGCCTCTTCAAGATATTATACTAGCCTGAAAAGTTGATGAACTCAGCCATTTTAGCCATACACGCCTCAAATATTTCCCTGGTCCATTCTGAGGAAGCTGAAGGGTCAGGGTTGTGTGTGGGGAATGCACAGAAGAGGGTGAATCCCTATGCAAGACCCTAGAAAGAGGCTGGGAGGACTCACAATAGCCCCCATGGGAAGAGAGGGCTTCCCTGGAGTCACCGGCGGGCAAAATGGTAACCACAAGCTACTTGCAGAGCTTTGGAAAAATTATCGACGGCCTAGAGGATTTCGGCACATCTGAAGGTGCTGCTGCGGCTGACAACGCTACCACCTCTTTCGGCGTCTGAGCGTCTTTGGACGGTAACACATCGGTGATGGAAGTTTGAAGGGAACCGCCCATTCCCGAAGAGTTTTATGCTCATTTGCATGCTGCAGTGGCGACTGCGTGGAGGATCCCAAACTACGAGGTTTGGAAGGCTCCGCCAAAGACTTCAATGGGCATTGAGGCCTTCGATGACCCCGTCGAAGAAGCCTTGTGGGTTGTGTGTTTATGGACACGTGGTGAGTGGGTGCCCTTGTCGCCGGCAGCATGCCCTTTCGGGGTCGGACATGTTGGAGCAGGTAGTCTCCTCGGAAAGGTCAATAGCTTCCAAACCGGAGCCATGGCTGCCAATGGATTCCTTGTCCAAAGCGACGGCGCCCGCAGGGGAAAGACTCAGCTTTCATAGGCTTAGTTGACTCGCTCACTCAGGGGCCTAAACTCCCCTCCGAATAGGAAATCCATCCTGCAAAAGCTACAAGATGACGGAACCCCAGTCGCTTTCCTGCAAGAAACTCATCTAATCCCGGCGGACTTCTCCCACCTGCGAAGCAGACTTTTTCCCCTACAATTTCTGGCATCCAACGGCACCAAGAAGGGAGGCACTGCCATTCTTTTCGCAAAAGACCTGAACCCCCAGATCCTGGACTCACTACGATGCCGGGAGGGTCATTTCATCGCAATCAAACGCGTCATCCTGGGCCAACTCTATACCCTCATCTCAGCCTACGCTCCAAACGAGCACCAGGAAGGGTTCTATCAAGACCTAGAAGAGTCCCTCCTTCTATGCATTGAGAGGCAAGTCGTCATTGGAAAAGATCACAGCAGCACTCCACGGAGGGAGTGCTGGCAAGGGGGAGAATGGTCAAGGTTCTATAGCAAATTTATGGATACAAGTGTCCAATAAGGTTGGGGAGTGAAAAGGCCAGGATTCTGGCAAGAAATTGATGGAGAGATCAAGTCTGTAGCCCATACACGTGACCGCTCTCCATTTAATGTATATGGGATTATGCACAAATATTTTTTCATATTCTTGAGCAGCAAGCTTAGTTTATTCATGTAGTTGTACTGCCATTTCTGGTTTGTTATAAGTTTGTCGTACAAGCGGTAGAGGGTCTGATGGAAGGAATAGGTGAGAAGACACTCATCTCCATCTATATGTAATCGTGTTTGAGGTGCCTTTCTTCTGTCGTGGAAAATCAATAAAAAGTGTGTGGGGGGGGGGGGACAAAAAAGAAACCTATGAACAAGTACAATGGGTGTTCCTTGAGGCCTGGGAAGCGTGCCCAAGGAAAATCCTGCTAACAACATACACAAGCCCCAGAAATATATATACACATTGTTCAAATCAGAGGCAATCCGGATGATGTTTCGCGTTACCCGTTATGGTCATAACCTGGAGGCAGATTTTACTCTCACTGTACTGCAACCTGGAAGCCCTGTTGCCTAGTGACTAATTTGCCCCAGATTGCTAAAATGGCAAAATGTCCAAAATGGTAACAAAATCTAACCGATCCTCATCTTCCTATTAGTCCCCATCTTCTGAGCTATCTTATAGCTTGCGGTTGGTACGTCTGTCCTTGGGGAAGAAAAGTAAACCTTTTCCTTTAAGGGGGTTCGCTGGGGCAGTTCCACAAACCTCCTGCAATCCTGCCTAGCTAAGAGGGGTCTTGATCTTTCGAAGAGCACAGGGTAGCTATGGCCTAAGAGCATTTGCCACTGACCCAGCAGCCATTGCAAGACCACTTCATAGTGGCTGCAGAATCGGCAAAGCAACAAGGATCGTAGTAAAACCTTTAGTGGGGTATGCGTTGGGTCCCATTGACGAGGGAGGAACAAACCCTCCCTGCATTAGAGAGAATTGGGGGGGTTTCTAAAGCCCCACTTCAAGCAAGTCTCCAGAGATTCCTGGGGTGTCTGATCAGAGAGTTCCCTTGCTGGTTGCACAGGAAGCATAGGGTGTTTCTCCTAATGTGGTTTATCTTGCTGTATTCATGTGGCATTCACTGCTTTCATACTTCTATTATATGGTAAGATAACATAAGGGGTTTATTGTTTTACATTCAAGCAAACACATTATCCTGTGTAGCAGATAAGTGGGTGTTAAACCAGATCAAAAGATGTCCATTTTGTGTAGAGTATCTGTGGCTGCCACCTGTCTAGACAATACTGAACCATAGTGACGATCTAGCGCAGACAACCAAAAATGGGCTGAGACAGGAGACACCACTACATGTTCCTTCATGAATCCTCCTTGCATGGCAAATACCAGAAAAGACTGACTGAAGACAGCAGAAGAGGCCTAGGGAGGGGGCAGAAGCCTCGGAACACCAGGAAATAGGCAGTGGGCCAGAGGCAGGATCTCAGAGCGGTCCACGAAGGGCAGAAGTGTCAGCTCAATTACAATCCAAAACATGCTCTGCTAGAGGCTGAAGACAAGACATCTGGTTGCCACTCAGAGCATGAAGGAAGATGCCGCACAATGCTGTTTACCTGAAGGAAGCAAATCCACAGCAAGGAGTGTTGAGAGATCGAAGAGGAGAACTCCCATGGGAGGGAGCAGGCCCATACAGAAGGAAAGTCCATAGAATGGTGAGAGGACAAGTTGGCAACCCACCTATAGGAAGGCAATAGCAAGGCAGGAGGAGTGTATATAAGATAAAACAGCCAGCACCAGCAGGAGCCCTCACAGAAGGAGCAGGAAGAATATACTTGGGCCTATTGATATGGAAGCAGGGGGAAGACTAGAGAGAAGAACCCGAGTGAATGCACCACTTGTACCTTTATAGCCGGTGATGAGAACCAGCACTTTACAGACCCCCCCCCCTTCGCACACCACAACCACTTATTGGCCAGTTAACACTTCTTAGATACTTACTTGGGCGAGGGTTGCTACTGTCCTCTATCCCGTCCTCTTCACGGTCCAGAATTAACTGTTTGTGTTCTTTAGGTCTTAAAGAAAAT
The DNA here is from genome assembly GCF_040938575.1 of Ambystoma mexicanum. Taxonomy (NCBI): domain Eukaryota; kingdom Metazoa; phylum Chordata; class Amphibia; order Caudata; family Ambystomatidae; genus Ambystoma; species Ambystoma mexicanum. The sequence goes on along the minus strand of NC_090925.1, from coordinate 12,163,239 downwards.
ACTGAGGTGGCAATCACAGGACCTGTCATTAACACAAAGCAGAAATCAGCAGATCTAAAGGCATCAGTAGGTAAAAGCCAACTACATCAGGATGGTTAGCATAAAATGTGCAATGATAAAACTAGTTCCATCTAAGCCTCGTATTCACTGGCCCGAATGTCAGCGGTTATTCAGATGCAGGCTGTAAGGGATGCTTGTGGCACCAATGTCATGCATACCGCCATACACTGCCACCCATTATTTGGATTTCCCTTCTTCCATCATCTGTACTCTGATTACATCCACACCACCTTCCACCTCCCGTCTCCACTCCCCATTCCTCTGCTCAATCCCTCCAGCTTCCTCCCCCCCTCAGAAGTAGCCCCTCACTGCAAACATCATATTCCTAGCTCCCACAATGGCTTCCCGCTCCCGTCTACCTGCATTTTCCCTTTCCATCAGCAAAGGAAAGTCTAAAGGGTTGAGGGCCTTCAATTGTGACGAAATTGCCTGAGGATCAGGCGCAAGGCATTAGGACTACCAGTTAACAGGATTGACACCGCCACAAAGTAGAATTTCAGCTCGTCCGCCATCTTTGAACCATACTTTGGCAGTCCTCGCTAGCTGGCAGGATGGGCACTTCTTCTCTGAAATGGTTAATTTTTGCTTTGCTTGTATTCCTGGGGCCTCCGAGTAGTTTAGAGAGTGGTGCTCACGCTTAGTTCCGCAAGTCGCACCCACGGACCGGTCTCTATTCAAATTAAGTATTTTTCCAGGGATTCATTGCTTCGTTGACCCCCTGTTTTCCCTCCTCTCTCTAACAAAATGCTCCTATTATTTCCATGAGTGGTGCTAAGAGCAGTGATGTGTGGCACACATTTGAAGCTTGTGATGGACGGGGGTGCCGATACCTACGGTAGGGACTACATCGCAGTGCAGGTAGTGGTCCCGGCCCCCATGGTCACCCCAACCCATCTTCTAGCTCTGAAAAAGGGACTAAGTCATACCTCCAGGCTTCCTACATATACCCAGCTACTTTAGGTAGTAGCAATCCCAAATGATCTTCCATAACTAATCTGTGGGTCCCCATGCCCTCTACATGCCTTAACCAATGAGCAAAGTCTCTTCTCCCACCCTGCTCCTGCCCCGCTCATGCTGTCTGCAGTAGTCAGTGACTCACCACACAGGCTGTCACTGTAATCCAAACCCTACTGATGGCTGCCTGTGCTCTTTGGTCACATAGCTGAACCCATCTTACCCTTTCATGCTCATTAGCACTACCCCTTGGTCCTCTTAAATCCGCCCTCATCCATGACCACCTACAGGTGGCATGAAACCCAGACAGGAATCACTGCATCATTATCCACCTTGACTGTCACCCTGACCATCCTACCCACACTCAGACCTTCCAGCCAACATTGCCTATTCCCACATCCGCCAGGCACTGTGAAGAGTATACATACAGCTGAACCTCCAACCCTGTACCGTATGCCTCCCCATAAAGATTTCCAATCATTATACATAAATCAATGTCACCAACTCCAACAGGCTTCCTCCTCAGAGTGCTAGTGCACCCCCCGAGCCCACCAGAAATGTTCAGGTTCTACACAACCCTCCATCACCTAGTGAACCAATCCTGTCAAAGTGGGATGGGAACTTGGTTGCAAGGTAAACGTGGGAGGACGAGGTGGCACGGGGGGAGAATGAAGGGAAAAGGATAGAGAAAAACGTGTGGGTGAGAAAACTAGAACCACCAGATTGGATATCGCGCCCTTCTGCCCCACTTCCATCACCAGCCACAGAGCAATCTCTCATGGCTGCAATGAGATCAGCAGCCTTACGTCCGAGGTCACCCAACCCCCACCTCCTCCAAGCATGCCCCACACTCAATCAAGACTGCACGTCATGGTCTAACCAGTGTCAGACTGCCTCAATAACTCGACTCCAAAAGATGGTTCAAGTGTATTTATTTTGGAAACTGGCTCCAAGAGCTTCCCTAGCGCAATCTCCCAATGCGTGGCAACCTTCTCGATCCAGGCTTTCCGAATTGCAGGTTTAGCAACTAGCAATCAGTAACACCTACTAGCTAAAAGACAGCTGCAGGTGAGGGCCTAAAGGCAAAAGCCTTAGCCATCTGCCTCCCTCTGGGGTTCTCCTAAGGGGTCCATAAACTAGGTGTTCTCACTAGGAATGGCTATTTTCTTGTGCCAGTAAGACACCCAGCTCCATTCTCTCATGCACATGCTCTCCCTCTCTCTCCCCCTTTCCCTGAAAGCACCAGTGCTTCGGCCTCACACTCTGTTTTATTATTTATAATGCGCATCATACCCTAGGGTAACAGGGCGCAGCAGTTACAAGTATATGCAAAGCTTAGTTACACAAAAATGTATGCAGTTTACATACAGGCAATAATTACAACGGTGGATATACATAGGGTGCTTATTTACAGGCATAGCATGCAGCAAAATAATATGAAGGCAATTTCCAGAGGGCATTACATACAGAATAAAGTCGGGTGAAGGGAGAGAATTACAAGGAGACTAGCATAGAAGTGAAGATATCATATCATATGGTGGGTACCATGGTGGTGGCCGATCAGTTCTAACTGTATCCTAAGCAGGAGTAATTAATGTGGATTATTAGATTTCAGCCATATGATGGTGTTGGATCTAAACTTGTGGTAAGATTGGTCTATTCTCAAACTGGGAGGCAGAGAATTCCATAGTTTGGCCGCTTTCACCGGGAAGCTGTTACCTCCAATTGTGGATCGTTTGAAGCATAGTATGGAGAGTCGATCTCTGTTGGCTAGTCTTACAGGTCTCATGGAGGTCTGTTTGTGGAATCTCTCCGTCAAGTACATAGGTGCAGCATTGTTGTGGGTAAGCGCCAGAGTTTTTAGGAGGACTTTGTCGAAAGTTGGGAGCCAGTTGTTCTGTTGACAGATCTCTGAAATGTGGTCTCTTCTGGAGATGCCTAGAGCTGCTCTAAGGGCATTATTTTGTAACGTTTGGATTCTTTTGATGGTGGCTTTAGTCGATCCTAGGTAAAGGGAATTACAGGCGCGACAGGATGAAGGCTCTGGCCAGAGTGATGCAGCTGCTATCAGAGTGGAATGGCTTGCCATTGCGTATCAGTTTGCACGTGTAGGCCCTGGAGGATGCTAGGGAGTTGACCTGTTTAGTGAATGAAAGGTTTGAGTCAAGGTAAAAGCCAAGTGTTTTTACCTCGCATTCTACTTTTATGATGTTTCTATCGATTATGAATGAGGAGTAGTTGGAACCTATTTTTTCTAGGTTGGACGGGGTGCCCAGGATGATGAGTTCAGTTTTATCCTCATTCAGACATAGTCCATGTGTGGCCATCCATGCCCGGATGATGATGTACACTCTATTTAGCAAGGCCAAATCCTTTTCATAATCCCCTGAAAGCGGGAGGAGGATCTGGGTATCATCTGCATAGTTAGTATAGGTGATACCGAGATGATCCAGATCATCGAAAAGGGGCTTAGTGAAAATATTGTTGAGTGTAGGGGAGACGCATGATTCCTGGGGCACACCGCAGGTGATGGGTATGTGGTCTGCAGCTGCTGGCGGCGGGAAGACCCTCATTGTTCTGCCATTTAAGAAGGATCTGATCCAGTTAACAGCGTCATCAGAGAAATGTGCTGCTGTTTTTAGATGGTTGCAGAGAATAGTATGGTCGACTAGATCGAAAGCAGCTGAGAGATCTAGGAGGAGGAGTAATGCCGACTTGCCACTATCTTTGAGCTCATCGATTTGGGTCTTAAGGTCGATGAGGGGAGTTTCCGTACCGTGCTGGGGACGGAAACCTGATTGTCTGGCTCCTAACAAGTGGTGTAGTTCCAATTGCTTTTGTATTTGTGTATACGCTACCTTATCCAAGATTTTTAGAAGGAAAGGCACAGTAGTGATAGATCTATAGTTAGTTGGTGTGGATGGGTCGAGGGTGTTTTTTTTTTTTTTTAAGAGTGGGAGTACCCACGATTGTTTAAGGTTAGTGGGAATGATATCAGTAGAGAAAGACGCATTAATGAGTTTGGTAATGAAAGGAGATAGGTTTCGGGCAGCATCCTTGATAAGCTGCGCAGGGCATAGGTCTCCCTGACAATTAGAGGGTTTAAGGGACAGAATAATTCTTTCCACTTCAGGGAGGGAAACTTTGGTAAAGTTGAATCGGGCAGATTCATCAGTGTTAGCTTTACCAGTTGTTTTAGATGCAGGAGGGTCATTTAGGCAGTTCTTTTACAAGAGATTTTATTTTGTAAAGTGGCTATTTTATTGGCTAGGGCGTGTTGGATATCTTCGAACCATTTTTTAACCTTTCGTGCATGTGTCGGGTAATGCTCTCGGAGTCTCTATTTCTTTAAGAATGGTGTAAAGTTCCTTTATGTTGGATTTGGCGTGGGATATGCATGTGTCAAAGGATATTCGTTTTGCTAATCATATTCTTTTTTGTAAAGGGAGGACAATTTGGGGAGTTTGAGCTTATTGGCTTCTGACGGATGTTGTTTCCAAGTAGCCCCGCAATTTCTTTTTTGTTGTCTTAGATTTTTTTTAAAAGGTGTAAACCATTCATTCAGGTGGGTTTTCTGCTTGCTTGGTCTCAGTTTGGCGGGGGAGATGTGGTCCAGGGAAGTGGTCATGATTTTATTATATTCTTCAACCAGTCTCTCAGGGTCCGTGTTGTCTGGGAGTGAGTTAAGAGTGGCAAGTAGTGCCGGGATAAGCCTGTCCACAGTAATACTCTTTATTTCTGGTTAGTGTAGTCGGAGCACTAAGGGAAGAAGGCAATAGAGGTCTATTGGTGGAGAGCATAAAGGACACAAGGTGGTGGTCCGTCCAAGCTAGTGGTGAGATGGACAGGATATTAGCCTGGCAATTATGGTCTGCCACCCAGTCAAGTATTCTGCCTGTGTTGTGGGTAGCGGTGTTACTTCTTTGGGTGAATTCAAGTTCTGATAGGGTGTTAGCTGTGGTTGTGGCAAGCTGGTCTGATTGGTCATTGAAGCCCATGTTCAAGTCTCCGAGTAGAAGTACTTGCGAGGAGCTTTTAAGGTTGTTGGTTAGGATGGTGTTAATATCATCCACGAAGGTTCCAGATGGGCCTGGGGGGCGGTATATCAAATGGATATTCAGGGTTTGGGCATTAGTCAAAGGGACTTTGACTGATAGTAGTTCACAAGAGTGGATGTCGATCAGGGTAGCTAGTGTCATAGCAAGGCAGCATTTGTAAATAATAGCGATACCTATTCCTCTGGATTTTAGTCTATCATGTCTCAGGATGGAGTAGCCATCAGGGACTGCTAGCATGCCGTCTCGGTGATAGCAAGGAAGTCTAAGTCATCTTTCAGGATCAAATTGGCTATTTCCGTAGCGTGTGCTACCAGTGATCTGGAGTTTATTAGGGCTCCTTTTATCTGGGGGCTCGTAGTAGTTAGTGTAGTCGGTTGGGGAGTTTGTAGAGGTTTAGGTTTAGTGTACTTAGCTATACTCTTTGTAGGTCTAGGGCCGCGATATGGAGCTAAGGGTGTACTTAGAGTCCTTGGTCCTGGGGAGATAGGGAGAGACCTAATGGGGGGCTTATATGTTTTGGCTAGTCTCGCTCTAAGGTGTAAGTTCCTGTCTGTAGTTGGGCAGGGCTTGCCTGGGAAGTGGTTTATGGAGTCTATCATGCCTGTGGACTCTAATCTCACTTGAACCTCTCCGCCAGACTTTCTCTCCTTTCTGTCTCTCCATTCCACACTCCCCTATCTATGCCTCTGTGCCCTAATTGTAACACTCTCTGCCCATCTCTTCCACTACGCAAAGGCATACAATAAGCAGAGTCGCATAGCAATTTGCAATGCAATTCTGTATGTTTACTAATTAAATTGGCAGTTGTGTAGCAAAGCTATTTATTTAAATTACCCCGATTTCAATGAAAGCCCAGCTTGCCCGCATTCACCTCTTCAGGACTCTAGCCACTCTTTTCTCTGTAAGCTCAAAGGGGCTGTGTTAGGGAGAATTCTCATTTATGGCTAATTTCCCTCACCTAGTGAGTCCCCCAGCAGCTTTGCTGGACTTCTGGAGTTTATTGTTTGCCACCTTGTAAGAGTGCGAGCTTTTCCCCCACTCTTACCTGTGTTTTGCTATGTGTTTCCATCTGTTTTTGTGATTGTGGACTCTGAAGTACACCACTTCAGTAGCCCCCTTCTTTATGTGCGTCACACAGCACCTTCAGTGCCGTGGCACAGGGTTGTCTTTGAGACTTCCCTCGACTCCATTTCTGAGACGACTACTGTCCCCCAGAAAAGGGTAAAGTTACCATTAACTTTACTTAGTCAATCTACTACAGATCCAGTACACCCCATCTTCCATGGAGTACTGGAAAGGGTTAACTCGTATCCCTTTATCTGTACCTCCTAGAGCATTGTTTCGCTCTTTTAACATTTAGATTTGGCTGGTGGCAGTGGTATCTACCCTAACTTTTCTACCGCGATTATAATGGATAAACGTGTACTGTCCTTGGCTATTATATTAGCCTCAAACATAAACCCGCTTGACCAAATCGTCTTTATTTTGGCTCCGGTTGGGTTTATTCGCCATTTCTTTTTGTTAAAGTCCTTCTTGTGTTTTACTTTGCACGGCAAACTAGGTTTGCCTTCTTTGTTCACTGTTTTTTGGCAGGCTTCTGCCCAGAAGCCCTCCTCAAGGCGCCTGGGTGTCTAGGTGGGCTGAATGTGCGGGAGGGGTGTAGTCACCCCCTGCACAGGGTATCCTAGGAAACCCAAGTCGCACTTTGTCATGATTGGCCAGGGTAGTTGTCCAGGCTGGACAACCCCCCTGCTGGGTGAATGACAGCCAGGCTGTGTGAATGGGGTTTTTTCACATAAAAGGCAGGTCTCTTGGGCTAGAAGTCAGAGAGTCGCCACTGGAACTACAAGGAACCGAAGAGAAGCGGAGAGAATGATGGCTGCTGCAACTACCCCGTCCCGGTGAAGCCCTGCTGCAGTCCTGAGCCATCTGCCCTTCAACAACTCAGAGAAGATCCAGTCCGGAGTCTTCTTACCTTGAGCTTGGTGGGGATAACCAGCTCATCTTCTACAGCCAGAGGATTCTCTTCCGTGGCCGAAATCGCTGCACACTGCATTAGTGGTCCGGATAGCCACCTGAAGAGTCTCTCCTGTTTTTAAGGAGCGCACCTTTTATTCTGTGTCGCTGCTGCCGGCCTCATCCCTGTGTGGTGCAGACCCCCTTCAGACGTCCTCCTTCTCGACAAAGCTCCAGGAATCGTGGGTCTACGGGAAACCAACAGGAACAACTGCCAGGGCACCAGCTGCACCATTGGAACAAGGTACTGTGTTCTGTTGAGGAAACTGGGTGAATCCCTTTTTCTTCATTTCCAAGGCTTGACCTTGTCTTCCCTCCTTCTTATAACTTTTGCTTCCGAACATACAATATCGAAGTACATTTGGCTCCGTTGAATCGTGAACTGTTAGACCGTGTGATCTTCAGCAACTGGCCCCGGTGTCCTTCGACCCTGGCTCCGGCCCCTTTGACTTTTGAACTCTTGTCTCTGAGCGTTTCTTGATTCTGCCTGCCTAACCAAAATATTGCCTGTGATTTTTGCCTCCAACTCCCTCTGGGTATCTCTGGTGCTACGTGTGTTTTTGCCCAGGTAGCATTTCATGTCACGGATACGCGTTTGGTTAGTAGACCGAACTGTCAAAAAGTGATCGCATTCATATCCGCGGTAACGTGTTTTTGTGCCTAACACTGGTTCATTCCAACACAGGGTACTTACCTTGAGACTTACTGTACAAAGTGGATTGGTTAGTTGTAGTACATTTAATGTGTGGTTTTTATTGAAGTTTAATAGAAGTGTTATGTTTATAACGAATGGTTTAAAAATAAATGTTCTTATATTTTTCTACCTGAAACCTAAACGAGTCAGTGTTTGCTTGAGTCACAGTAATTGTGGTCCCTTTGTGTAGTCTCTGCTACTGCTCATATACTCTTGAGATAAGCCTGGCTGCTCCGCCACTGCTACCACTATGACACAGTAGTACAGGCTTGCACCAAAGGTAAAACTTGTATCACCACCTGTAGTCTTAATTGTGTGTAGTGGTCCCTAAGGGCACTGCACAGGATTCTGCCTAACAGGTTGTGAGACAGGCAAGGTATCAAGAGAGACACAGGCTCAAAGGTGTTCATTTTAAAACCTTTATTTACTAAGGTTCCTGGGTTGGTGTAATGCCTGAATGGCCCCAACTCTAAAGGGATGGTTCCCTGAACTGATGTTTCTAGCCGCTCAATTGTCTAATAGTCCAAAATAAAAGTCTGTGTCCAAACCTATGCTTGCCCTCACTCTTTCCAAAAATGTGATAGTCTTTAAAAAGGAAAATAGTGGCTCAATAGAGAATTGTAAACCAAAGTTGGTTTCAGGTGGTCTTCTCACCAGGTGTAGTTTGGTCAATGTCACAAAATTTAGTTAAGTCAGAAAGGGCTGTTCGTAAAACCTTCTTAACAAAGTCCTGTTCCCTTCCCCAAGCTTCAACTTGTTCAAGTTCTAAACACCACAAACGAAATAGAACAGTTCTGTTCCAAGCTTCTCAGGGTTCCCTTCCCCAAGCTTCAATCCTTTTAACAAAAGAAAACAATAAAAGTCTCCAACTTGGGTGGGCCTCTCAGGGTTCCCTTCCCCAAGTTTAGGCAACTTACTGTTATTATATACAGTTTCTCTCAAATGCAACCCTTCCATGGGGTGGAATAAGAGGCTTTTAAAAACGCCAGGCCCGTTGCTCTTCCTAACCGTGACCACTTTGATCCTTTGCCCCTCTCTATTTCTTACACTTACTTTCTTTTGTACCTTTTATCTTCAGGCGCTTCCGGCACCCTTTACATCCATCTGTGTTCCTTTCACTTTGTCGTGCACACTTGCACCTTCCTTTACTGTCTCGGTGGTGTGCCCTTTGCACTGTTCCCTCCGTCTGCTGTGCACACCTGTACCTGTCCTCTTTCTATCGTGCCTTTTGCGCCCTGCTTTCACACTTCCATGCACACCTGCACTTGTTTCCTCCTCTCCGGGTCATTCACACCCTCTTGTACTCTGGACTTTGCTTTTGCTTCTGCGCTGCTAGTGCGCTTTCTCTTTCTTTACCACGTCCTTGCTCCTTCTTTTTTGCTTTGTTTCTTTAAAATGTCCTTCTCGCTTTCCAATGTGCTGCTTTAGAAATCTTGCTTTTCCCCCTTTCACACTCCAGCCACCCATGCATGCTCCTGAGTTTCTCTCTCTCTGATGCAAAACACACCGGGTAGCAGCACTACAGATGAAGGGTGTATCAGCCACTTTTACACCCTAGAAATAAGCAAATACCCCCTTGATTTTACCAACGCAGCTCCATGGATATGTTTGGACCAGTAGTGCACGTAGTACCTCAGTATGAAACTGCTATCATAACTGCCTGATCGGAATGCAGAAACGTGTATCTTTTAATGTGCATGCATAATTAAGTGCAAAGAAATAATTATTGCAAAATCATTTCAGTTAAAACCTTTTTACTCTGTTAAAACATACTCTCATTGCAAATTGGGCTTACATTTTTACACCCTAAAAAAAACATTTTACGCCCAACTTCCACTTCCAAATCTTATCTGGAGCACTACCGGTTAGTGTAGCGCTGACGAGCGGTCTCTCCTGGATGCTTTGGATCGAGGTCAGGTTCTCACCACCTGCCCCTCAGATACCCTAGGGCCCGGCACATGGTCCAAGGGAACGAGCAATTACACGGGCACCGACAGAGGGATAACGGCTGCCTCACTCCGGCTCTGTGGAGACACGGCTCCCAAGCCCACACTGCAGCCCCTCACAAACACCGGGCCAGCGTTGCGACACGCTGTTCTCCTCCGGATCCTTCTCTCTGCAGCTCCCAGCTTCCCTGGTCACCTGAATGGAAGATCCCGAGGGAGTAGGTGGGAAAATACCGTCAAGTTTCTCACAGGGCCAATGGAGAGAGTGTGCGGCAGCCTCCTAAGTACCAAAGGCCTGTGAGGGAGTGCTAGGCATAATGTTTTTTTCCCTTCTTCAAATAATTGCAGAAGTAATCGAGATGATACTTTTAATAAAACAGAAAGGTGATGGCTGGAAGATTATGAATTAATCATAACCACGGGCAAAGCTCTGGGCAACCCTCCAGACCATCGTTTTTCAGCCTGCCAAGCCATTACAGAAGGGGAAAAACCATATGCAAATCAGGCTTGGTCCTACCACAAGAGGGGCAGTCCAGCCCGAACTGCTAGGTCACATCCCTTCTGCACAAGACCACAAGCATCCCCAGACATGTTTCAGCCTTGTTGGGCGTCATCAGTGAGGAGTAGCTTGGGTCTCTAGGCCTGGCAGACTCAGTGGTTTAGATTCATTCGAAATCTTCCACCCATCACTTTTGTGGTCAGTTTGTTTCTCCTTGTGAGAGAGGGTATGCCCAGACGTGGGTCCCTTGCTCGCTGCGCCACAGGGAACCAGGCTGCACCTCACTGAGGAGGTCCAACAAGGCCGAAACCTGTCTGGGGTTGCTTGGTTTTCTGTGCAGAGGGGACCTGGCCTAGCAGTTCGGGCTGGGCTGCTACCTTCGGTGGCGGCAGCTGCTGACTGATTTGCACATGGCTGGTCCCCTTTTGCAATGGCGCAGACGGGCTAAGAAACAGTGGTGTGGAAGGTTGCCCAGAGCAATTTCCAGTGGTTTAGATTCATTCGAAACCTTCCACCCATCACTTTTGTGGTCAGTTTGTTTCTCCTTGTGAGAGAGGGTGTGCCCAGACGTGGGTCCCTTACTCGCTGCGCCACAGGGAACCAGGCTGCACCTCACTGAGGAGGTCAAACAAGGCCGAAGCATGTCTGGGGTTGCTTGGTTTTCTGTGCAGCGGGGACCTGGCCTAGCAGTTCGGGCTGGGCTGCTACCTTCGGTGGCGGCAGCTGCTGACTGATTTGCACATGGCTGGTCCCCTTTTGCAATGGTGCAGACGGGCTAAAAAACGGTGGTGTGGAAGGTTGCCCAGAGCAATTGCCAGTGGTTTAGATTCATTCGAAACCTTCCACCCATCACTTTTGTGGTTGGTTTGTTTCTCCTTGTGAGAGAGGGTATGCCCAGACGTGGGTCCCTTGCTCGCTGCGCCACAGGGAACCAGGCTGCACCTCACTGAGGAGGTCCAACAAGGCCGAAACATGTCTGGGGTTGCTTGGTTTTCTGTGCAGAGGGGACCTGGCCTAGCAGTTTAGGCTGGGCTGCTACCTTCGGTGGCGGCAGCTGCTGACTGATTTGCACATGGCTGTTCCCCCTTTGCAATGGCGCAGACGGGCTAAAAAACGGTGGTGTGGAAGGTTGCCCAGAGAAATTGCCAGTGGTTTAGATTCATTCGAAACCTTCCACCCATCACTTTTGTGGTCAAGATACTTTTAATAAGCCAACATGGCCAACCTGCATGGCAGAGACATACATGTGCTAACATTTTTTATTTTTGTTTATTTTTAATTTGTTTATTTATTAAACAGTGCACAGGAGCATACATGGTAACATTGCATATGCTACAGACAACATGCGAGACTTGAAATCCTCCCTACCCCCACCCCCTGCGCCTCCGGAGGTCATTGTTCCTGGGCCTCATTTAGTTTGGCAAGGCGGCGAGGTGTCCCCCATATAGTGGAGCGCTCTTAAAGGTTAGCGCTGGATAGTTCTGGTCATAGTCTAGGATCGGGGCCCAAGTGTTGGTGAATCAGTGGAGTCGGCCCGCCTTGGCTGCCGTGACCTTTTCAGCTATTAGCATGTCCCAGAGTTTAATCCACCATAGGGGCATTAGGGGGCCTTCCACAGTTTTCCAGGTGCAGGCTATCGTGATTTTGGCAGCCAACAAGAGTCGAGTTATCAGCGTGGCTCCCCTCCCTGTTCTCGGGTAAGTGTCTGGGTGTGGGAACCCCAGGAGGACCTGCTCGGGTGTCAGCGGGATAATCACTTGGGTGATGTCTTTTATAGTAGCGAGGCATTGGGTCCAAAACTCCCTTACCTTAGGGCAGGTCCACCACATGTGGAAGTAGAATCCCGAGTGACCGCAAAGACGCCAGCAGTGAGGGTCCAGGGCTTGTTGGAAAAGATGAAGGCACAAAGAGGGTAATACCATTGCAAGAGCAGTTTATGGGCGCATTCCCGGTTGGTAATGCAGCGGCATGCCGTGCGCGTCCTAGTCCAGATGTCCACCCAAGAATGGTCCTCTATGGCATGACCCAGATCCGCCTCCCATTGGGACATGTAGGAAGGTTTGGAGTGGAGGGGGTTTTCTTGTAGTAGTTTGTAGAGGGCCGAGATCTTTCCCCGGGCAGGCAGGTCTGTCGCTGTGAGCTCAGGTAAGGGGTCGGATTGCAGCCTTTCGAGTCTGGGGATTGGAGCACCAGTGTCTTAGTTGGGTGTAGGCGAATCTGTCCGTCTCCGGTAGCCGCAAGGTGGTTTTGCATTGTTCGAAGGTGAGGGGAGAGTCCCCTGCAAAGAGTTGTCCCAGCGTTTCAAGGCCTCCTGCGACCCAGCTCCTGAAGTTCACTGGATGAGCTCCTGGGGAGAAGGCTGGGTTGTGAAAAATTGGGGAGAGCGCGCTCAAGTCACCCGGGACAACTCTATATCTGCGGGCCCACTCCCATGCCTTTATTGATTGTTTCGTGACCGTCAGCACATCTGGTCAGTTCCGGCGTAAGGCGTTGGGGAGAAACGGGAGGAAACGAAGAGGAAGGGGAAGGCAGGATTGTTTGATCTCCACCCACTTTGGCCGACCTGAGGCCAGTCCCCACGCTTGGAGGTGGGCCAGCTGTGCTGCTATGTGGCATTTGCGAAGATCTGGAACCTCCAGCCCTCCCAGTCTTGCGCTGGTCACCATCGTTTTCTGCGGAATCCTCGCTTTCTTGCCTTTCCATATAAAGTCGATCATTTTCCTTTGGAGCTTCTGTATAGGGGGAAGAGGGATTGAGATGGGAAGGGAGGCGCAGGCGTACAGAAAGTGGGGGAGAAGGTTCATTTTGCATGTCGTTATGCGGCCCAACAGGGAGATTTCCTGCAATTGCCAGCAAATGAGGTCTCTTTCCAATTCCTCAAAGAGTGGGGGAAAGTTAGCTTGGTAAACTTTCGTTGGCTGAGCGGGGTTCTAGACCCCCAGGTATGGGATTGCTTGGGTGCTCCATTGGAACGGGCTTTGCTTCTCCAGGGCGTCCCTCTCATCTGGGCTCAGGCCCACTCCAAGGGCTATTGATTTTGAGATGTTGATGGTGAATCCCGCTACCTCTCCGAAGCTCCGGAACTCTGCCAGGGCTGCCCTCAGGGAGGTTTTGATGTTTGTGGTGGTTAGCAAAACATCGTCCGTGTAGAGGGCAATCTTGTGTTGTATGGCGCCTACCCTTGGGCCGCTGATCTGCGGGTTGGCTCGAACTCGTTGGGCCAAGGGCTCCATAGCCAGGGCGAAAAGCAGGGGGACAGTGGGCATCCCTGTCTCGTTCCACAAGTAAGAGGGATAGGGTCCGACAGACGGCTGTTAATTCTGAGCCGGGTTTTGGGGGCTTGATAGTTCGCTAGGATCATTTTCCTGAAGGTTGGGCCAAAGCTGAAGGCTTCGAGGGTAAGGGTCAGGTATGGCCAGTCCACCTTGTCGAAGGCTTTGGTCGCATCCAGGGCGAGTAAGGCCAGCTGTTGAGACTTCTGCGTGGCCACCTCTATGAGGTCCAGTGCCCTGCGGATGTTGTCTTTCGTCAAGCGGTGGCTAATAAAGCCCGTTTGGTCCGGGTCTATAATGTTTGGCAGGACAGGTGCGAGGCGGTTAGCCAGAATCTTGGAATAAATATTGGCGTCCAAGTTTAGCAGAGAGATGGGTCTGTACGAGCTGTTCTCCTGGGGGTCCTTTCCAGACTTAAGGATGGGGACAGTGATGGATTCCTGCATGGTTGGAGTGACCGTTCCAGTAGCCGCAAATTAATTGAAGAGGCGGGTCAAGGGCGCCACCAGTTGGGAGCGGAAGAGTTTATAGAAGCGGGTGGGGAATCCATCCGGCCCGGGGGCCCTAGGCTCAGGCGCGGGAGGGCCGCCTTTTGGATGTAGGCGCGCTGCTCGTCTAGGTCCCTCGGGACCGCCGTCATAATTTCAGATTGGTGGGCGACTGCTAGCCGTATTTTCTCTTGGTCCGCATAGTGGACCGTCCCCTGTGGGTCGCGAAGCCCTAGGATGGATCTCCGGGTCTTCTCCCTAGCCAGCTTACTGACCAGCAACCTGTTGGCTTTGTTATTGTGGACATAATACCATTGTTTGGTTCTAGTAAGCAGGCTTGCATCAGTGTCGGCGTAGTGCGCCTCAAGCCTCTTCCTCGCCATCTGTAAGGCTTTGTAAGATTTTCGGGGACCAGCCCTTCCACTTGTTTGTAGCTCCGGCTGCGCAGACTTCGGCCTCCAGGGCATCTCGAATCGCATTCTTCTGTTTGTGAAACGCGGCACCTTGGGTGATCAGTTTCCCTCTAAGCACGGCTTTCATGGCGTCCCGGGTATTAGCTGGGGAAGTGTCCTTGTTGCGATTTTCAGCAAAGAAGTTTTTAATTGTCCTGGCAATCGCATCTCTCACAGTCATGTCCCCCAGGATAGGGTCATACAGGCTCCATTGGCGGCTCGGAGGGGGTCCGGGTCATGGGCTCTGAGGGAGAACGAGACTGGGGCATGGTCCGAGAAGATCCGGGGGCCAATCGTGACGTCGTCCGTGAAGGCCAGGATCTGGGGAGAGGCCAGCACCAGGTCAATTCTGTAGACAGTGCGGTATACGTATGAGTAAAAGGTGAAGTTTTTCTCCTCTTGGTACAGTACCCTCCAGGTATCGACGACGTTAAGCGTGCGGAACAAGTGGAGCAAGGTCGCAGCCGGCTTCTGATCCTTGGAGGTTGGGGAGTGAGATCTGTCTTTAAGGGGATCCGGGGCCCTGTTGAAATCACCCCCGATGACAAATTGTCCCTCAGTGAACGGGAGGAGGATCTCCTCCAGATCTTGGTAGAACCCTTCTTGGAGCTCATTTGGGGCGTAAACTGAGACGAGGGTGTAGAGTTGGCCCTTAAATGGTGCATTTGACTGCCACAAAGTGACCCTCTTGGCATTGCAATACGTCGAGGATCTGGGGGTTCAAGCCTGCAGCGAAGAGAATGGCGGTACCTCCCTTTTTTGTACCATTGGATGCTAAGAGTTGCGTGGGGAAGAGCCTGCTTCGCAGGCGGGAGAAATCCACTGGTGTTTCCTGTAGGAAAGCGATTGAGGTTCCGTCAGTTTGTAGCCTGTGTAAGATAGATTTCCTCTTCAGGGGGGGGGGGGGTTCAAGCCCCTGACATTTAGAGTGGTGAGTTTCAGTTTTAGGTGCGGGGGTTGGCCTTCCGAGGTCGTTTGCCTTGGGGGCGTGGGGAATTGGGAGGGAGCTAGGTTAGCCATAGCTGCGTGGTATCAGCGAATTTGGAGCTCCTGTGGCTGATAGTTTTTAGTAATAGTCTCCAACAGGAGATCCGAACTTCCAACTTTGGACTCCAACGGGAGAACCCAACTGTGGCCGGGGGACCGATTGAAAACTGTCGGTGGGTCCCCCAGCCGCCCAGGCCATCAACGGGCAACCTGGGCAACATGGTTGAGGTTTTCTCCAAGGATAATACGATGACATCCAGCTTGGAGGAGGGTATCGGCCGCACTGGATCATCGGTGGGCTTGAGGGAATATAGATGGTTCCAGTGCCATGTGATCCTCAGGGGAGACATGAGCTGTCATCTGGGTTTGCGGGCTCTCTGCACCTGTGACCAGGGGGTCCGTCTCGGCTTAGGGGAACCTGTCTCCAGGGCAAGATCCGCCCGGGGCGGGAGTGAAGTCCCCGTGCCCCCGGGGGAATCCAGCCACAGAATGGATGCCGCGTCGTCGAGGTGGCTGATGGTGTGAGGAGTGCCTTTGTATGAAAATTGTAGCGCCGTCGGGAACAGCCATTGATAACGAATCTGCTGGTCTCGGAGTAAGAGTGAGGGGACGGAGCATTCTTCACTTTTGGAGAGTTAGAGGGGATAGATCCTGGAAGATTTGGAGTGGGGATCCCTGGAAGCAGAGTTCGTCATTTGAATGGCCTATAGCGGAGATGGCCTCCTTGGTGGTGAAAAAGTGGACTCTCGTGATGACGTCTGGAAGGGTGTCTGTGTCGGATCCCCGACGGGGATGCATCCTGTGGGTGCGCTCAAGTAGGAGTTGCGTTTCATTCAAGTCCGGCAGTAGAGATCAAAAGAGGGCGCTTATGTATTCAGGAAGCTCCTTACCTCCACTATTCGATGTTCAATGTTGTCAACCCATTGCTCTGTTTGTTCCAGTTTGGCTGTGAGTTCTGTCATACAGGTCCGAAATTCTGCTTTAATATCTGACATGAAGGCCTGGAGATCCTCCTTGGTGGCGAGCGTTCCCTTCTCATCAGAGGCCTTCTGAGGAGTTAGTTTGGGGGGGTTCGGTTTTCTTCCCCTTCTCCGGGGCCAGCAGCATGGTGGTAATGTCGGTGGACCTCTATGACTTCACTGTTTTGGTCATGGTTTTGGGGGAGAAGCGATGGCTTCCGAGAGTTGGCCCAGCGTGGGGGGGTTGTAGTCACTGCCAGGGGCCACAGGAACCTGAGGTGGTGATAGCAAAGAGTGGAGTGGGCCGGGGTGCCCCAGGAGGTTATGCAAACAGGAAGGGCAGGAGTGCCCCCGCGGGGTGGTACTAGTGCCGTGATGACAAGCCACACAGGGTAAGAAGAGAGAGACACGTGGCCCCTCCACCGCAGCCAGGATCCAGGACAATGGAATGGAGGCGGCTCTGTTCAGCTGGTGAGTGGTGATGGTGGGCAGGGGCGCCCCAGGAAGCTGCAGGGGCACCAGGTCCACCTCTGGGGAGGCAATCGCCGAGGGGTCAGGGCGTGAGTGACCCGGAGCGTGGGAGCCTGATAACCACAGTCAGTGGGGGGCGGGAGGGAGAGCGAACCGGTGAGCCTCAAAGATGGCGGCGGGCCTCCAGGAGCAAGCCCCCGCGGGAGAAGCCAATAGCGGGTGCCGGTGGGGTGAAGCCACAGGGCGCAGCAGGAGAAGCCCCAGGTAAGGTGGGGTGGGAGGCCGGGCCCCAACAGGCTCAGAGCCAAGGGGAAATGGAGCCCGCCTCACTCAATGGGGCCAGTGGCACTCACCTGGAGTGTGGTCCGATCTCAGGGCACCGACCGGACAGGAGATGATGGCTGGGGAGCTCTCCTCCAGAAGGGTCCCCTGTAGCTCCAAGCACTACGCATCCACCGGCTAAGGGCGCCGGGTGCCGGGTCCACCGGAGCTCGAAGTGCAGGGAGAGCCAACCGGGAGTAGGCCGAAGCAGCCGCCGGGAGCCCCCTCGCCAACAGGCCCAGGCGAAGGGGGAGGATGAAATGCTGCAGCTCCCGGCCTTAGGGTAGGAGGGGTCCTGAGTGGTCGCGGGACCTGGCAGCCTCTAATCGTGTGCCCCGTGAGGATGGGGGAGACGGAAAGCATTACGAGTGCAATGCTAACGTAAGCTGGAGACAAGCCGCACTCCCGCATCGGGTCAAGGCTCGCAGAAGAGCACCAACGGGCCGCGGTGGTGAGGAGCCCTGGTCACGGCCGCCATCTTGAATCACGGCGGGGAGCACCATAGCAAAGTTCCCACGCCGCGTTTTCAGCCACTCCGCCGCGTTAGGTGTCCGGAATGCAGCCACGGGTGCAGGAGTTGTTCCTCTACAGTTCCCCTCCAGGAAACTGCAACAGCATAGCGGGAACCGGCTAAAGATCAATCAGAGCCGCGGACCCCAACGGAGGCCATCAATGGAGCAGCCTCATCCGCGGCGCTCCAGGCCACTCCCCCTAAATTGTTTTTTTAAGAAGACTGTCATACAATTCCATTTGTAAAACAAAAGTTGCCACAACGCATTATTACAGTATTTCTACTGTAAAACGTTGCATCATCTCCATGCTTTCCAGCAAAGTTTAGTTTTTTGGGATCTAAATCTCATAGTGTCAACTATATTTCATGTTGCTGAGGAAGATGCAGCATCATATTGACGAGTGAACACTTTTGAAAATGTACATGATCACACGGCCAAATGCTTTTGATGGCAAACCTAGTTCTGGACCCTGCTAGTTGGGTACATCTGTGCAACTAGTGTTCAAGCCATGAGCAGATCCCGTACTCCTTGACATTCTATCTTATCACCATGTGTTTCTTGAGTACAAACACGTCGGTCCGGTAACAACAGTGCCGGTAAGCGTACTGGCATTATTGTTACCGGACCGGCACACAATTCTTCGGACGGGTGTCGTCCTGCCCTCCAGGTGGGACCTGGTGGGCGGGACAGCACCGCCCGCAGACTTTCACAGAAGCATTGGCACTGTTATTAACGGTGCCGGTGCGCCCATCATCCCCATTCCCATTTGAGTCATATGGAACTCAAATAGGAATGGGGATTAACAATTTTCCGGCACCTGACTTCCAGGAACACCGGGGTCGTAATGCCCTGGTGTTTCCGTGAAGCCAGGCGCCATAAAACTTTACAAGTCCGACGGCAGCCTGCCGGTTTTATGCCGGAATTGTAACGAGGCCCTATTCTTCTTAGTTTAGGAGACAAGTATTAATGACCCAGTGCTCAGAGGCTGCCCCTTTGGCTGTCAGACAAGTAACCAGGTAGATGGACCGCCATATATTCTGTAAAGGTGAGATGCATTGTGTGCACCAACAGAGCTGGAAGCATAGGCCTACATTTCTGGCCAACTCAAATTTGCCAACGGAACTGGAAAAACACACCAAATCCCAAAGTTTGCAGGATTTCATTTTCAGGTTGCTAATGAAATCCTGATTGCAACCCATTATTTAACTTTTTGCTCCAAAACTTTGCCCGGGTATTGGGAATACACTTTAGTGCTGCGAAATCATGCAAATTCCCGCTGGCAGGACTAGCAAGAATGAGTGAGGAGACCCTTCCACAGGTCGGGCTAAAGTGGCGTAGGCACGAATTCAGGTACCTGGGAGTCAACATTTGGCATACCCCGGAGCAGATACACGGAGGAAAAACCATGGTGGCTATACAGGGGCTCTGAAACTCTATGAAATTCTGTGCTAAGCTGCATTGTCGGTCATGGGCAAGGCAGCCATAACTAAAATGATAATCCTTCCGCAATTTCTCTATTTCCACAATGTTCATTATTACATACCGACCACCTTATTAATATTACTGGAAAAATTACTTAGGGAATTACTCTGGGGTCAATCTAGGCATAGATTCTCCCTAGCGACCATGATGCTACCCTACAGATCGGGCAGGATCCAGTTGCTGGACCTGGAGAGATTTTATTTAGCTGCGTAACTTGGCCATGTGGCCAAATGGCTGTCGGACGAGGTTACCCTGGAAACGAGCCTACTCAAAGCATTAGTGGAGCCGGCACACCTGAGGGAGGTGTTGTGGACGCCACTGAATTGCCTTACGGTGCAACCAATGATTGTGCTGTTGGGAAGGAAGATCTGGGGCAGAGCTCTGAAGCTAACGGGACAAAACCACCCTTACTCACAAGAACACTGTTATAGCTGCAGATGTACATGTACCCAGGGCAGACTTATCCACGATACGATTTATACTTGGGGAGACCTGTACGAGGAAGGCTCCTTCAAAGATGTTGACACCATCATGGAGAAGGAAGGACTGCCCGGGAGTCAATTCCTCTGGTATCAGAAGATCAGAAAGGTGGGGAGCAATATATGGGCGACCTGGCCAGAGGAACCGGAGGCGGCACCGCTGCTGACATTACTTCATAACTTTGGGGATGGGTGGAGGCCGGTTTCTAGGCTTTATGGTCAGCTTGCGGATAGACCAAATCCTAAAAGTGAGTTGATGAAGCAAAGGTGGGAAGCAGACGTAGGCAACTGTATCATGGAGAAAGAGTGGCAGAGAATCCTGGCATACCCCCGAGAAGTGTCCAGAAATGCCAGGTTCTGATTGATTCAACTGAATGTCCTCTATAGAACATATATGACACCAGATAGAATCGCCAGGTTCAGTACCACTGCAGACCCACTGTGCCATTGGTGTAAATCCGAAAATGCTGACATAATGCACATGTTCTGCGGTGTTTGAAGGTATGTGGTTTCTGGCATAAGCTCGAACAAGCATGCAAGAGGGCTGGGCTGACACGGTAGGAGTGGACACTGAAGACATGCCTCCTAGGCTCCTACCCGAGAGTAAGCAAATTCTGGCATCTGGTTAAATTAATGGACATGGCATGTGTGCTGGCCAAGAGAACCATTGCCATGGCATGGAAGAAACCTGGGGGGCCGCAGTATGCCAAGTGGCATTCTAAACTCGAGCGCTGGTCGGGCTTTGAGATCACTGTGTGGGGTGATGGTGTGGCGAGGGCAGGGGGAGAGCAAAGCCCTGCATATGAGGTCTGGAAGGCGCTGATATGGGACATGTTCCACGCATCAATGATAAACCCCCGTGAGCACTGAACACGTGTCTATTAGGTGTCACAACGAATGAGTACTGAACTGCCACGCCCAAATGCACCGATATGGAACTGCCTGGCCTCTCCCGCCACCAGACTTCTACTACACCCAGGTCATTGGGTCCCCATGTCACCTCTAAAATTGACCCCTGATGATAATGGTATGAAGACAATCTGTTGTTGTTACACTAATTCTTTGGTTATTATTATAAATACCAATAAAAACATTTTAAAATAAAATGATTTAACTTTTTAGAAGAATCCACTTAGTTCCAACATCTCCCCTAGAAAGGACTTGCTCACAACAATTCTGACAAAAACAAATATGTGCCACTACTTAAATAATTCACCAGCTGACATTCATTTACTGTGGGGTCCTCGATTATTGTGATTAAGATATGTTAGCCCACTTGGGCCACGCCCAAAACTCACATCAGGAAGCCCACCATCCATAGTGCATTACATCAAGCAAAGCTCAGACAGCAACCACCTCAACCCAAGCACACCCCAATAACCCACCGCAATAACATCCAAAAACACTGGTACCACAGCAACCCACCCCAATTCATTCCAGTCACCCCCGCATAACACTTGTCAAGAATCCACTGCGGTTCTCATGCAGATCCACAACACTACAGGCTTCTAAGCTCATCAAGAGTCCACCCTGACCCCAACTCACCAAGCAGTGGACTCACAGCAACATCACCCTGACCCCAACTCACCAAGCAGTGGACTCACAGCAACATCACCCTGACCCCAACTCACCAAGCAGTGGGCTCACAGCAATATCACCCTGACCCCAACTCACCAAGCAGTGGACTGACAGCAACATCACCCTGACCCCAACTCACCAAGCAGTGGACTCACAGCAACATCACCCAACCCCAACTTACCAAGCAGTGGACTCACAGCAACACCACCCAACCCCAACTCACCAAGCAGTGGACTCACAGCAACATCACCCTGACCCCAACTCACCAAGCAGTGGACTCACAGCAACATCACCCTGACCCCAACTCACCAAGCAGTGGGCTCACAGCAATATCACCCTGACCCCAACTCACCAAGCAGTGGACTGACAGCAACATCACCCGGACCCCAACTCACCAAGCAGTGGACTCACAGCAACATCACCCAACCCCAACTTACCAAGCAGTGGACTCACAGCAACACCACCCAACCCCAACTCACCAAGCAGTGGACTCACAGCAACATCACCTGACCCCAACTCACCAAGCAGTGGACTCACAGCAACATCACTCTGACCCCAACTCACCAAGCAGTGGACTCACAGCAACATCACCTGACCCCAACTCACCAAGCAGTGGACTCACAACAACATCACCCGACCCCAACTCACCAAGCAGTGGACTCACAGCAACATCACCCTGACCCCAACTCACCAAGCAGTGGACTCACAGCAACATCACCTGACCCCAACTCACCACGCAGTGGACTCACAGCAACATCACCCTGACCCCAACTCACCAAGCAGTGGACTCACAGCAACATCACCCCGACCCGAACTGCAGCATGCCACACCATTCATCCCATGACCTGACAGAGGCACCAGCTGGCACAGGGCTTAATCACCTGAGCATATGAGGCAGGGCTGCCAGAGGGCTTCTTTAGGCACTAGATATGCACGTGCAAGAGCCAGAAATGTTCGCGTTGCCGCTGCTTGTTGAACATGCGAAGACATGAACTAAACACCTGCTTGTTGGAAAGGAAGGTCAACAGGTGTGGAAACGTTTGCCCCCTTAGTCTGAAAATGCAAAATCTTTCACTTTGCTTGTGAGACTTGCACGTTGGCCGGATGACAGAGATAAAAGCTCAAATTAAAGATGTTCAAATAGGGCTGACAATACATTTTAAAAAAAGACAAGGGGTTTGATGCGCAATCAGAGAAATAAAAATCAGCCTCTTCTAATTGCATTATTTTAATAAAAGCTGCAGGCCACCATATTCACAAAGGTGACCTGCACGTTTCTGGGTTGGGGTGTGCTGGCCAGCGGCCTTGCTCCAGACACGGGTCCACGATAGGCTCACAGCACCCACATGGCTACTAGGAGCGCGCGTCACAGTTATGGCCCTCACATGGTCTGTCCCTGTGTAATATTAAGAGAAGGAAAAGCATTTCCGCCCCGGCCTGAGGGCAGAAAGGCAGGTCAGAGGGAAGTCGGTCATTCTGCTGCTATATCTACCAAACAAAACAAAAAACCGCAAGGGTGCAAGGGTCAGAAGTCACTCAGGCATTCGCACTACACCAGTACATGTTCAGAACAGACAGGGAGAACGTGTAATATGGGGTGGGCTGGCCTATGGGGAACTCTGGAGATTTCCTGGTGGGCCTCTGCGCCCTGGGCAGGGGTGGGCTGGCCTATAGGGAGCTCTGGAGATTTCCTGGTGGGCCTATGCACCCTGGGCAGGGGTGCCCAGGGCGCAGAGGCCCACCTGGTGGGCCTCTGTGCCCTGGGCAGGGGTGGGCTGGCCTATAGGGAACTCTGGAGATTTCCTGGTGGGCCTCTGCCCCCTGGGCAGGGGTGGGCTGGCCTATAGGGAGCTCTGGAGATTTCCTGGTGGGCCTCTGCGCCCTGGGCAGGGGTGGGCTGGCCTATAGGGAACTCTGGAGATTTCCTGGTGGGCCTCTGCGCCCTGGGCAGGGGTGGGCTGGCCTATAGGGAGCTCTGGAGATTTCCTGGTGGGCCTCTGCACCCTGGGCAGGGGTGGGCTGGCCTATAGGGAACTCTGGAGATTTCCTGGTGGGCCTCTGCCCCCTGGGCAGGGGTGGGCTGGCCTATAGGGAACTCTGGAGATTTCCTGGTGGGCCTCTGCGCCCTGGGCAGGGGTGGGCTGGCCTATAGGGAACTCTGGAGATTTCCTGGTGGGCCTCTGCCCCCTGGGCAGGGGTGGGCTGGTCTATAGGGAGCTCTGGAGATTTCCTGGTGGGCCTCTGCGCCCTGGGCAGGGGTGGGCTGGCCTATAGGGAACTCTGGAGATTTCCCGGTGGGCCTCTGCACCCTGGGCAGGGGTGGGCTGGTCTATAGGGAGCTCTGGAGATTTCCCGGTGGGCCTCTGCGCCCTGGGCAGGGGTGGGCTGGCCTATAGGGAACTCTGGAGATTTCCCGGTGGGCCTCTGCCCCCTGGGCAGGGGTGGGCTGGCCTATAGGGAGCTCTGGAGATTTCCTGGTGGGCCTCTGCGCCCTGGGCAGGGGTGGGCTGGCCTATAGGGAACTCTGGAGATTTCCCGGTGGGCCTCTGCACCCTGGGCAGGGGTGCCCAGGGTGCAGAGGCCCACCTGGGCAGGGGTGGGCTGGCCTATAGGGAACTCTGGAGATTTCCTGGTGGGCCTCTGCGCCCTGGGCAGGGGTGGGCTGGCCTATAGGGAACTCTGGAGATTTCCTGGTGGGCCTCTGCACCCTGGGCAGGGGTGGGCTGGCCTATAGGGAACTCTGGAGATTTCCCGGTGGGCCTCTGCACCCTGGGCAGGGGTGGGCTGGCCTATAGGGAACTCTGGAGATTTCCCGGTTGGCCTCTGCACCCTGGGCAGGGGTGGGCTGGCCTAGGGATTTCCAAATTGTCCCATAGGAAAAGGGTTGGAATATGGGGCCACTTGGAACATTATTTCCAGGGCCCCTTTTGGCTCCCAGTCCACTCCTCTGTGGAATGCATCGCATGAGATTTGTCTAGGAAATCGGTCAGAGAACAGGAGTCGTGCCCGGTGCCCACTGAATGCAGAAGGATCCGGAACCTTACCCAGGGAGATCAAGACTTGCTCGATCTCCTTCATGACGTCCCTGTGTACTTCCTCCTGCCACTCTCGCAGCAGTTTCCACTCCTCTTCGGAGAACCGAGCCACGACATCACGAAAGGAAAGCAGGGCCTAAAAAAAAACACAATGTACGTCAGCAAGCATCCATAATCTTGTCTATAAACTAGCAGGCTGGGGGTGTTCTGCTGGGTACAGGGAGAAATACCTGCTCTAAGAGTAGTCATGCACAACCAACACTGCCAGCTCCCTGATGGGAGGGGGGCGTTCAGCACCACCTAGCACAGACGTCTTCAAAATGTGGGGCGCACCCCTCCAGGGGGGCGCGAGAGCCCAGCATGAAATGTAAGAAATATATATATATATATATTTTATTTTTATTAGATTGGAGGAAATGGGCTGGGACAGCTCACATGGTCGGACTGGAGCATAAGACTGTCTCAGGCACCAATGAAAAAGTGGCCCGCACTTGAAAATAATTATTCATTCCTTTAGTCACAGACTGTTTGAATAGTACCCAAGGGGGTGTTTTTTGTTAAAATGTAAGCAAATTGTGATATTTAAAGAATATTTATTCAGCAACAATGGTCAAAACTACTAGCCGCACAGTGAAGTAACTCATCAAACTGACCTACATTGGCCAGAAAAGTGGCCCATTTTGACTGCCCCACACTAGCATTTTGCATTTTTGGTATGGTCATCGCCCTATAGACCTGCTGGCTCATCCGTAATGGGGATTTGAATACCCAGTTTCAATTGGCAATTTTTGCAAAAACATAAATAACGCAACCAATACACTGTTGCTTCCTATTTAATCTTACATTACACATCAATTAATAATATCACGGCCATTCACTGGTGACAAGTCCACTTACTCCTAAATAAAAAACAGAAAGAGACCAGGACGTTACCTCACTTATCTAGAAATACTCAAACCCAGCCACCAGGTACATTTTGTTATTAAAAAGACACCCTTCAGTTGCTTCAAAAATTGGCCAAAAACACCTTATGCTAGGGGCTGAAATGGGGATTCATGGAGCAGGAGCTGAAAGTAGCTCCTGAGCGCCAGAGATTTTGCTGTGATCATAATTTACTCCCCTGGAGCAGGTGCTGATAATGTGAAGTTCTAGAAATGCTTTGTGATCTAGCACCTTGAAGAGTCTCTTGTGCTAGATGGAATTACAAATAAAGATCTCAGACCAAATAACCGGACAGACTCTAGGAATGTGGCAAAGTACTACTTTATGCTCATTTGATAAAGCAGGGAGAACGGACAGGCATCGGACTGATGTTTGCACACTCACCAACGAGCTTGATTACACAGAGGTGTTATACCCCAATATGCATCATCTATGACGTCATTTTAGGTTACAAATCATAAAACCTATTGAAGGGAGGGATTTGTTAGGGGAACATATCTACGTATAGAACCTATCAGAATACATCATTGGCAGCCCCATATCTTTAAAACGTACCTTGAACTACCTCTGCATACGTATAGTACGGATTATAGCGGACAAAATAGCAGCAGATTGGTCTATGCAACATTGTATGTTAGGTTGCCCCTTAGACTCACTAATTAATTGGCATACTATCCCAACCTTGGACTTTCGGCTCTTTACAATCACGTATGTGAAATGAAATACTTTGAATTGCCTCAGATTACTCCCCTTTCTCCCAATTAATCCATCACCCCTCATCGGTCGGCCATCAGCCAAAGTCTTCCATCTGTAGTTGACCTTGTAGCCTGCTCACTGTCCTGGAACATTTCAGGGAGTGTGAGCACACCACTATCTTCGTCTAAGGCTCAAATAAATAGCCCTTATCTTTGACTTCTGAGCCACGTGTGAAGAGACCGTGAATTTGTCCATTTCAGCCTCTTATTTACTGCTATTTGTGCTATTTGATTCAATTATGCGGGGTGCTGTTGCTCCTCTTGGCCTCTAGAGACTTGCTCACTTTACCTTGCATAGACGTCATACTCTGAATTGTCCAATACTTTGGCTGTTGCAGATGTTTTCTTCTTCCTTAATCTAAGAGGAATGTCTCACATTCAGGGTTTATCCATATAACTCTCCTTGTACCTTACAATTATTCCTTAAAATGGTATCCTTGATCCTTGGCCAACCTTGACTCATCACCATTTTGCACACAAGCTGTATTTCCAATGTTTCCTGATTCTGCAGTCTTGGTCTGTCTGAGGTAGCTTGGTTGAATTCGACATGAGCCAGCGTTTTTTTTCCCATCATGGCCGTCCTTGCCACATTATATATTTTATTTAATTGTTCATTTATAAACACACTTAATACGAGCGTTGTGGTTTCTAAGCGCAGGATCAAGAGTCAAACCTGTGTGTTGCTGCGTTTTCTCGCTATCCTTCTTTTATAGCAAGCTTCTATAGGTCTCATTTATCTTGCGTTACTGCGTATTTACAGTTATTAACCAGCACGTTAATTCATTCGTCTTTATAGTCATGATTACTTTAGCTTTAGGTACATATTTCTCTTGGTGCTTCAGTCATTCTTAAGTATTTTCATATTGTTTCAACATAGGTTCATATATCTTCTTTATGACATCACTCTGCCCTCGTCGGATTTCACTTAGCGCTTCATGATGTCCATAGGTGCGTGCCGACATCCTTCCATGCAGCATCCTTCCACATTTTCAGTGCGAGGGTACATTCTATATGACTGTTTTAGTGCATAACATCTCTCATACACTCGATGCGGTAGTAAGATTACACAAGACGCTCCAGCCATAGCCCTTCGTCTGCTGTTCCAACACGTTAGTGGCGAGGGGGCAGGAACTAGTGAGATACCATTCACCTGCTCCTCTACAGCTTACTTGGGATATTGTAGGCTTAGTGAAGAAGTAAAAACAGATCTTAAAAAGGATAGTTTCACACAGCAATTTAATCCTCAGAAAGGTGACTCTGGAGTACCTGAAGAATGGTGTGCCTCGCTTTTATTTACAGAATGCGGCATCAAGTGGAAAATGCAGGCATTGCAACCGTGCTTTCCCTTTTGCCATGTTGGTCAGTCCTTGGCTCTATTGTGGGCAACCTGTTGAATCCACGGTCCCCTTGGATATCATTTCACATTCCTTTCCTTTCCTTTTCATTAACTCCACTTTGTATCAATCTCTCTCCCTCCATTTCTGCAGTTGTCAGTCATTGCCCTTTTTTGCCACGAGATCCATCACTGTCACTTCATCTCTGCTTTTGTTGCCATCCCCTCTCTGCTACAACAGGCCTCTCTCACTCTCCTTGGGCAAAGATTTTAAGCACGTTTTTAAATGCCACTT
Organism: Ambystoma mexicanum; assembly: GCF_040938575.1. Classification (NCBI taxonomy): domain Eukaryota; kingdom Metazoa; phylum Chordata; class Amphibia; order Caudata; family Ambystomatidae; genus Ambystoma; species Ambystoma mexicanum. Next base: position 12,135,651 of record NC_090925.1, on the reverse strand, counting down.
CTTGCTCTTTAGTATATGGCAACGACTGAAATACGGATTAATAACTCGGACACTGAATGAGTCTCCGCAGGTGCCATTGCTTGCTAAAGTACGGCCAGGAGCTACAAGACTTAAGACGGCACAGGGCATCTCAGGAGCTACCAGCAACCAATGATAATAAGCAGCGCTCAGATACCCGAGGGTTCGTAGCGCTATATAAATGCTAAATTATTATTATTATTATTAACAACCCATTTGCAGAGAGTTTCATGTAGTAAAGGCGACTCAACCAATGTGTGATGTGGTTTCAGGGTGCGACTGTTAGGAAAGATTTCATCAATGTGTAATTTTCCCTCCATTTATGGACCCCCCATCCCCCAAAAATGTTGCTTTGTTTGGCTTTCCTATCCTGACTTTTGCCAGAGGAGCACATGCTTCAGCTGCACTCCTCTGGGCTTTTGCTCACTTGTTATGGGGAAACTGATACGTCCTTCAGACTGTCAGTACTGATAAATTAGGTTTCCCTTAGTCTTTGGCTAGGTTGCCATTTCTTGGTAACTTTTTAACAGTGCACAATGTACCTTCCAGTACCATGTGCTGGGGTCCTTTTTGTTTTAGGGCCATAGACACCCTCAAAGGATTGTTTGGTGATTGTACGAGTGTGCCTGGGGTGAACTGGTGGCAGCAGTTACTTTTTTATAAGTGTTTTACTACTTTTTTACAGAATCATATCGCGTTTACCGCGTTTGGCTCAAGACTGTGGCCAGGTCTGAAAATGGCCAAGTCACAAAGTGTTCTGTTCCACGGCCATTTTGTCCCTTGCCTTCACCCAGGTCGAGTAACCCGGGTTTTCCTTATTTGGGCATGCAGCCTCCCGTGAAAACCAATCACTTTCGCAGGCTTCTGCATGTCACGTGTGTGTACCGAGGAAGCGGGTTGAGACTGCCTAGTCCCAATACACAATACTGGTGCCAGGGTGTCTGGAGTGCCTGAATGACTAGGACCACCGTGAACCGGAGACTATGTGGAAGGTTTGGCACCTTTCCCCCTCTGCTGTCCCGTCAAACCCCTGTTTTCTTCATCGATCAAGAAGGACTGCCAAGGCACTTCACCCCTTTGGAGTAATGGGAACTACTCTTGGCGCCCCCTGCTTACCCACTGAACTAGCCCCTTCGGAAGTGTTGCAGGGCCATCCAGTGAACTGTCTAGCTCTACCTCAGGGTATCAAGCAGAATCGCTGCCGTCTCGATTTGAAACCCGAGTCTTGAGAATTCGCTGGCTTGTGGTCCCATGTCCTCTCCTGCCAAATTCTGCAGACCTAGCTCCTCTAGGTCCCGAATAAGGAGCGTGCATAACGCTGCCGGATCTGTGATTTCCGCGTCACTACCTGTTGGTGCCCCTCGCTGTAGGTGCCTTGCTGTTCTGCCCTCCGGTGCCCTGAAACCTGCTGCACTGGAATTTTCTTCATACCTCCTTCGGAAGCTGAGAAAAGGAAACTATCCCATCAAAGACGATCGTTCTATCACGCAGCCTCTGAGAGCCGCAGCGCCGTAAAACTGCATGACTCGAAATTACTAGCGACCTCGACTAAACTGGCAACATTTGGTCCGGACTGTGCCGAGGATCGGTGAGTACTTGCATCACTTACCGGCGGCCCCCTCGCACAACCGATCTCTTTTACGCACGAATATCCCTTAAAAGGTATTTGATCTTGGCTGGGTTAGCCTGCACTCCCTAGCTATTCTCACCTTTTGAAAACTGCTCTGCCACCAAGGGCAGATCCTACTGGAATAGTGGGAAGCAATTCTTCATCACCTCAAGCCCCTTCCTGACTTGCCACAGCTCTCCCAAGAAGACCCGCTTTTTGTTCTGCCTGCGTGAGTACAAGGCTCCCCACTTCTTATGGCTGGACTCGAAAGTTAGGGAACCACTCTTTAGTAGAAAGAAGAATTGCGTAATGCTCCTAGTGTGTTAACTCACCCTTCTCTTTACAGGTTGTGGCTGCGTTTTCCTCATGTGTCACATTAGGAAACATATTGTATATATGTTATATAGTAGAGTATGTTGTGTGGTAACTGTTTTGATATAACTAAACTTTACTTGTGCCTATTTTGTCCGACCGACAATAAATGTATACATATATTTTTCATATACACTTGTGTAAGAGTAATTTGTGGTTTGTTACTGTGCTAGTTCATTGTGGGCTCAGATCACTCTCACCCCTCCTGAGACTTAGTCTTGACCACCTGCCAAGCTACATAAATTGGTCTGGCTTGCCCAGAAGGTTCCCCTATTTCACTAAACCAAGGGTGGCCTCCTAAACTTCTGCCCACCAGGTCAGAGTTTAGAAATCCATCTTAACAGCGACACATCCTGCTTTTATGTTGGATTATGTTGTTTCATAGCTGAGAACATGTCAAGGTGTCAGGGGTCCTACCAGCACTAAAATGCTGGTTCCCACTTGAACTTTCTACCAGAGCACCTGCATATTTTTCAAGGTCAAATAAACAGGTTATTTTTGGCTTACTGTTTTACTGCAGCTGGAAGGCTTTCCAGAGTAGAGGACGAGTTCACTCCTAACCCTCCATCATGCACAATGAAAGCTCTAATTTAGAGAACTGCCCGGCTTTAGCTTCAGGTATAGCTGCTGAGGTCTAATGTGCTGTGCACTCAAAGTCCCCTGACCTTTTCAATCTCTATATTAAGCCTCTGAATATCCGTTTCACCAACTACACTGATGCAACTCTGCTTCTGCTAAGTTTGGACGCAAACTATGAACCGGATTCTGCTAAACTGAATGATGTTTTTAAAACTGTAAAACGGTGGATGATGGAACACTGGATGTGTCTGAATTCGGCCTATCCCCATAGAGATCCAAATTAGATCAAAAATACACCAAAGTTATGCTTGATGGATGTGTCATCAAAACTGAGTCTAAAGTTAAAACACTGGGCACAGTTCTAGACTGTAATGTTAGCACAGATTCACAGGTCAACAGCATCCCCCATAAAACACAATATTGTCTGAAACTTCTTAGAAAAATTAGACCTCTAATTGCTGAGAAAAATTGTGAACCCCCGGCTAGGGGCACCAATCTTTGGAAGATGGACTACTATAATGTCCTATTAGGAGGCACATCTAAAAAGAAAGTGCACACCCTATAAGTGGTTCAAAATAATGCTGTGCACATTATAAACCAAGTAACTCGCAGTGAGCATATTACTGCACATTGAAGGAATCTTCATTGTCTCCCTGTTAAAGCTAGAATCCAATTCAAAATAGCGGTCCTCGCACACACAGCTGTATATGGCACTGCCCCAGAATACCTAAAGAAAAGAATCACTACCTACCAAGCAACTAAAACTTTACGTTCAAGTAGCACTATGCCCCTCTGGTCCCTTGTGATGTTGCCTTGTGCCCGCCACCCCCTTTGGTCCCCCCCGTTTGTTTTGTTTGTACATTTATATATAGCGCTACAAACCCTCAGGTATCTGAGCGCTGCTCATTTCTCACGGTGTGGTGCTCATTTATCGACCTCGGAAGGATGAAAGGCTGAGTTTGGCCCTGCCGGGATTCGAACCTGAGTCAGCAGGCTATGCACGGATGTCAAAGCGAGCGCTCTACTCGCTGTGCAATCTGACCGGTAACTATGAAGAAAATAGTGTGGGGTAAAGCATGTCCACATCGGAGAAGAGGATGGACAGAGAGCTATCAGAGAAATTCAAATTCCTAAATACACACAAATCCAAAAGGTTTGTTTGTTTGTTTATTTATTTATATAGCGCTCTTGACCCGGGGGTATATATGCGCTTTGAACATCAGGTTACAGGTAAAAGACAATAGTACAGTATTGATAGGGCATAGATAATAGTTTTCAAACAATATACATAAAATTGGACATTCGGAGTGCATACATATGTGGTAGGACAGTTATTTGTTGGTTAACCAGGAAATGACCTTGGTTCTGAAGGGTTGGAAAGTAGGTGTAGATTTAATATCCAGTGGGATGGAATTCCAGAGTTGTGATGCCAAAGTTGGGAAGCTGGATCCTCCAGCTCTTTTGAGGGAGTATTTGGGAACTGTTAGTTGTAATGAGTTGGACGATCTGGTGGTTCTAGTGTTCTGTCTTAGTGTAAATTTGTTCGAGAGGTAGGGTGGGGCAAGATGATTGAGGGCTTTGTAAGTAAGGCATATGGTTTTCAAGTCAATTTTCTGTTGGATGGACAACCATTTGCAGGCAGTTCTGGTGGCGGAGATGTGTTCCCTTCTAGGAATATTGAGGGCGGCACGGAGTGCGTTATTTTGTAAAACTTGCAATTTATTGATTACTGTTTTGTTGGCACCTACATAGAGGCTATTACAGTAATCCAGTTTAGATTGAATGAGTGCTCTGGCTAGGATGAGACAGTTGCTAGGGGAGATCAGTGGTCTGCAGGCCCTGATTAGTTTACCGGTGTAGGCAGTGGCTGAGGCGGTCATGTTGATTTGTTTAGCTAGGTTGATGTTCGTGTCTAGGTAGAAACCGAGGGTTTTTACGCTCTTGGCAATGGGTATGGTGTTACCGTCAATAGTGAAGCTAGTGTAGCCGGGACAGAGTTCACTGATAGTGTTCGGTGAGCCGACAAGAAGCAATTCAGTCTTGTCATCATTCAGGCATAGGCCATGTGTGGCCATCCATGCCTGAATGATGGAAAAGACTTCATTGATCCATTTGGCGTCCTTGTTGTAGTTGCCTGATAGGGTGAGGAGTATCTGGGTGTCATCTGCGTAGTTAGTATAGGTGACACCCAGATTGTCCAGCTTGTCAAATAAGGGCTTGGTGAAAATATTGTAAAGGGTAGGTGAGACACAGGATCCTTGTGGGACACCGCAGGTGATGGGGATGGGGTCAGCCGCTGCTAGGGGGGAGAAGACCCGCATGGTTCTGTTGTCCAGGAAAGATTGGATCCATGTGACTGCAGAGTGGGAGAAGTGTGCTGCCAGAGACAAATGGTTGCACAGGATTTTATGGTCGACCAGGTCAAAGGCAGCGGAGAGGTCAAGGAGTAGAAGGATGGCAGCCTTGTTTTTGTCTTTGAGTTCGTCTATCTGGCATTTGAGATCAACAAGGGCCGTTTCTGTCCCGTGTTGTGGTCGAAAGCCAGATTGGCGAGTTCCTAGTAGGTGATTGGCCTCAAGGTAGTCCTGGATTTGTAAATAAGCCACTCTATCCAAGATTTTTAGTAGGAATGGGACGGTGGTAATGGGTCTGTAATTCGTGGGGATGTCAGGGTTGAGAGTAGTTTTTTTTAGTAGCGGTAGGACCCAGGACTGTTTCAGATTGCTGGGGACCATGTTGTTGGCGAAGGACAGGTTTATTAATTTGGTGATAAATGGGGAGAGATCCCTAGCTGCATCTTTTATGATCTGTGCGGGGCAGCTGTCCCCCTTGCAATTCGATGGTTTAAGGGATGCTATAATTTTCTGAACCTCCAATATGGATACCTTTTTGAAGGTGAAGCCTGAACTAGTGGCAGTAGGTGGAGGGGGCGTGGGGAAGGAGGTGGGATCGAGAGTGAGTTGTTGTCGTTTGTTGTTGATTTTAGTTTGGAGCCCTGAGATTTTGTTAGCTAGGGCATTCTGGATCCCTGTGCACCAGGGTTTATCCTTAGTGCAAGAGTCAGTGGGGGTAATGGGGTTTTCTAATTCCTTTAGTATGTTAAAGAGCTCCTTAGTACTGGAGCTTGCCTGGGAGATCCTAGTATTGAGAGATTCTTTCTTGGCCCGTATAATCTCATTTTTGTAGAGGGTGGAGATGTTGGTGAGATTGGTTCTGTTATTTATAGAAGGCACTGATTTCCAGAGTGCTTCAAGTTTGTTTTTTTGTTGACGCAGGGTTTTGAGCTCCGGGGTGAACCATGTGTTCAGGTGCGCTTTGGGTATTCCTTTGCGCAGTTTCAGTGGGGCAATGATGTCAATGGCTTTGGCCATGGACTCATTGTAGGCGTTGACCAGTTGGTTCAAGTCCGTTGTGGCGGGTAGTGCGTTTAAAGTAGGGATCACCAGAGGTATTAGGGCTTCCGCTGTGATATTGCTCTTTTTCCTAGTAGGGCAGGCAGGTGCCATGATAGGCCTTTTATGTGCTGAGTTACTGGTAAGAATGTCAAACGGGAGGAGGTGGTGGTCAGTCCAGATAAGTTGTGTGGGATCTTTCGTAGTAATGTTGCAGTTAAGGGTAGTTATCCAGTCAAGGATTCTGCCTTTCGAGTGGGTGGGTTTGGAGCAAAGTTGTTGGAGGCCATGCTCCTCTAATGCCATGGCCAGGGCAGTGGCTGGGGTGTCTAGGGGGTCGTTAAACCCAAGGTTAAAGTCTCCGAGTATAATCAATTGTGCTGATGGTTTGGAGCTTTCAGCAACTAGTGAAGTGATGTCTTCCTCAAATGAGCCAGGAGGGCCCGGGGGTCGGTAAATTAAGTGCAGCGTAATAGTACTTTTAGGGGAGGTTTGAAATTTGACTGTAATGTGTTCACAGGATTTGAGTGGGGGAGCAGAGGATAGTCTGATGTCAAGCGTGGACTTAAAGATGATAGCTACACCGCCACCTCGAGCGTTCGGTCTATCTGCTCTAAGGATGGTGTAGTTATCAGGTATGGCTAGGGTAAGAGATGGACCTGCAGCATCGTGCAGCCATGTTTCGGTTACCGCAAGGAAGTCCAGGTTGTTTGTTAGAATAATGTCAGCGACTTCTGTGGCATGGGCGACTAATGATCTGACATTTAGGAGAGCTCCTTTAAGACTGGGATGGATAGTGTTGATGGGTGTTACAGTGTGAGGGTTGATCTTATTGAGTGATTTGGTAGGGCCTTTGCTAGGTCTGTGGTGGGTTCTGGCGCCAAGTCTAGAATTCCGATCGGAGGGGATGAGGGTAGTGTTACGGGAGTTGGTTGGGTTAGCTAATGTAGAGGTGTTGTGGTCAATGGTAGGGCAAGATGCTCTCGTGTTGATGGGGTTCTGCTTATAGACAGCTAGGTGTGTGTTAGCTGCGACATGCGGAACGTGTGCATGTCTATGGGTGGGAAGGGCGGACTTGGTATCCGGGGGGAAGGCTGGTGTGGTGGGCAGGAATGGTGTAGGGCAGGTGATCGGGTGGTGTCTTGGGCAGGCGGGTCTGACTAAACCATTATTATAGGCTAGGTAACTGTTGCCAGTGCAGGGTATGTTACTTTGCATGACACAGAAAGGGAACATGATCGCAGTCAGGCAGAGTAGCATGCTGGGGCTAAGGTAATGTACAGGGGAGTGGCGTGAAGGGGGCATAGGCGTTATAGGTAGGGCACAACACAATGCGAATGAGGTCTAGGCGACCATAGGGCACAACACAATGCAAGTGGGGTCTAAGCGACCATAGGGCACAACACAATGCGAGTGGGGTCTGGGCGACCATAGGGCACAACACAATGCAAGTGGGGTCTAGGCGACCATAGGGCACAACACAATGCGAATGAGGTCTAAGCGACCATAGGGCACAACACAATGCAAGTGGGGTCTGGGCGACCATAGGGCACAACACAATGCAAGTGGGGTCTAGGCGACCATAGGGCACAACACAATGCGAATGAGGTCTAGGCGACCATAGGGCACAACACAATGCAAGTGGGGTCTAGGCGACCATAGGGCACAACACAATGCAAGTGGGGTCTGGGCGACCATAGGGCACAACACAATGCAAGTATGGTCTAAGCGACCATAGGGCACAACACAATGCAAGTGGGGTCTAGGCGACCATAGGGCACAACACAATGCAAGTGGGGTCTGGGCGACCATAGGGCACAACACAATGCAAGTGGGGTCTAGGCGACCATAGGGCACAACACAATGCAAGTGGGGTCTGGGCGACCATAGGGCACAACACAATGCAAGTGGGGTCTAGGCGACCATAGGGCACAACACAATGCAAGTGGGGTCTAGGCGACCATAGGGCACAACACAATGCAAGTGGGGTCTAGGCGACCATAGGGCACAACACAATGCAAGTGGGGTCTAGGCGACCATAGGGCACAACACAATGCAAGTATGGTCTAAGCGACCATAGGGCACAACACAATGCAAGTGGGGTCTAGGCGACCATAGGGCACAACACAATGCAAGTGGGGTCTGGGCGACCATAGGGCACAACACAATGCAAGTATGGTCTAAGCGACCATAGGGCACAACACAATGCAAGTGGGGTCTAGGCGACCATAGGGCACAACACAATGCAAGTGGGGTCTGGGCGACCATAGGGCACAACACAATGCAAGTGGGGTCTAGGCGACCATAGGGCACAACACAATGCAAGTGGGGTCTGGGCGACCATAGGGCACAACACAATGCAAGTGGGGTCTAGGCGACCATAGGGCACAACACAGTTGCAGTGGTACGTTAGCGACCATAGGGCACGGCCAAATAGCAGTCATGAGGCATGGAGCACTAAGGGCTAAGGATGCCTGTACTATTAAAGAGGTGGCAGCAGTAATGCATAGAGGCGGCGGCGTTGGAAGCATGAGCGTATGTAGCAAACAGTTAAAGAAACCGAGTTCAAATGTTTATGGGTGCGGAGTAGCAGAGGGCATACTAGAAAGCACAATAGTATAGACTGAGGGTATTCCCACTACTCACAAAAGATTAAAGGTCCGTGGCCCCTGGCTCCTGATGCTCCAAACAGGCTCTCAACAGGCCTTTGTATGGCCTTCGTAGGGCCGCCGGCGCAACCGCCTGCCGGCGGATGTAATGGGCGGGATAAGCGAGGCTTAGCCTCGATGTGGCGCCGCGATGCGCCCGGCATGCGGGGGTCAGGCAGGAAGTTGGACAAGGCAAGGCAGGCCTTCGTTGCAGCTTACCAGCTGTTATGGCGTTTATATAAGCCTTTATATGGGGAAGTGCGATTCCCCGGAGAGATGTCTCAAAGCATGTCTGGAATAGAAACCCAACTTCAGAGAAGGTGAAAAACGTAAGAGTCACTAGAACCTCAGGTTCTCTCAATCTACACCTGCCAGCTTCTACGTAAAACACACCGGGCACTCTATAGGAATTTCAAGACCCAAACGATCTAAGTCATGGAGATCTCCAAGTAATGTTAATGTTAAAGGATATTTGTACCGCGCACTATCACCACCGGAGTGGTCCCCTGGCGCTCTAGCGGCTCTGAAAAAGGGAAGGGGAGTGAGTTAGTGGGAATAAGCTGGAATAGTTCAAGAGAGCAGTGATGTGCTGTTGGCAGCCTCAGCCAGTGGCAACACTTATAGCAACACAGTTCTTCAGGCCTTTCCAAACTCATCCAGGGCCTAGGGAGATGGATCGCATTTCCAGTAACTCCTTCAGCTCCCCTGGCTTCCGGTCATCGAGAGCTTGTACATCACCAGGAAGCATTATGGAATCTTCTCGATTTACTGGTTCTGTAAATACTCGCCTTAAAGGCCACTTCACGCCCAAAGATGCTATAAAATGACAGGGATCAGTCACAGATTTGGAAAATTTGGCTAAAGGAAGAATGGCGTCAGTGGACTGGGATTGTCAGTCCCTGTGGACTGGGACCGAGAGCCCCTTCCCTGTGGACAGGGAGCCCCTTCCCTGTGGACTGGGACAGATAGCCCCTTCCCTGTGGACTGGGGCTGTCAGTCCCTGCCCTGTGGACTGGGACCAAGAGCCCCTTCCCTGTGGACTGGGACTGAGAGCCCCTTCCCTGTGGACTGGGACTGAGAGCCCCTTCCCTGTGGACTGGGACTGAGAGCCCCTTCCCTGTGGACTGGGACCGACAGTCCCTTCCCTGTGGACTGTGACTGAGAGCCCCTTCCCTGTGGATTGGGACCGACAGTCCCTTCCTTGTGGACTGGGACTGAGAGCCCCTTCCTTGTGGACTGGGACTGAGAGCCCCTTCCTTGTGGACTGGGACCGAGAGCCCCTTCCCTGTGGACTGGGACCGAGAGCCCCTTCCCTGTGGACTGGGACCGAGAGCCCCTTCCCTGTGGACTGGGACCGAGAACCCCTTCCCTGTGGACTGGGACCGAGAGCCCCTTCCCTGTGGACTGGGACCGACAGTCCCTTCCCAGTGGACTGGGACCGACAGTCCCTTCCCTGTGGACTGGGACCGACAGTCCCTTCCCTGTGGACTGGGACCGACAGTCCCTTCCCTGTGGACTGGGACCGAGAGCCCCTTCCCTGTGATCTGGGACCGACAGTCCCTTCCCTGTGGACTGGGACCGACAGTCCTTTCCCTGTGGACTGGGACCGACAGTACCTTCCCTGTGGACTGGGACCGACAGTCCCTTCCCTGTGGACTGGGACCGAGAGCCCCTTTCCTGTGGACTGGGACTGTGAGCCCCTTCCCTCTGGACTGTGACTGAGAGCCCCTTCCCTGTGGACTGGGACCGACAGTCCCTTCCCTGTGGACTGGGACCGACAGTCCCTTCCCTGTGGACTGGGACTGAGAGCCCCTTCCTGTGGACTGGGACTGTGAGCCCCTTCCCTGTGGACTGGGACTGTGAGCCCCTTCCCTGTGGACTGGGACTGAGAGCCCCTTCCCTGTGGACTGGGACTGAGAGCCCCTTCCCTGTGGACTGGGACTGAGAGCCCCTTCCCTGTGGACTGGGACTGAGAGCCCCTTCCCTGTGGACTGGGACTGAGAGGCCCTTCCTTGTGGACTGGGACTGAGAGCCCCTTCCCTTGGTAAATCCCTCCCTGACAACATGAAGCTGTGGGAAGCACTTAAAGCTTTAATGTTCAGGAGTCCTTCCTAGTGCATTTCTAGCACGAGGAAGCATCCAGCCCCCTCCCAGTGCCACAATGCAACTATTTTAATTGAGAGAAACGTTTATGAAAATCCAGAGTAACACAGGGTATGGGTTTCTTTGCATGGACAAACACGCAGCACCTTGTAAAGCACAGAATACAAAATATGTATGTGGGCTGAAAAGGCTCCTGTAAAACTTGCGTTGCACGGCCGCTTCTTGATCGATGAAAGTCTGATATTATTGAGTTGTGTGTCTGACAACTCACTGGTGCACCGTTCCTAAAATAAACCCTACAAGAGCACCCCCAAGCCCTGGGTACGCACAGCACACATGGCAGGGAGCACACGCATTGCAGATATATAGTGTTGGGGTCAGCTTGCCCACTCGTCTTTGCCTTGCACCTGGTTTCCCCTTCAGAGCCCTTTAATAAGTGTGATGGTGCTGATGAATACAGACAGACAGACACACAGGCCAGCAGAGGTGCTCTTGCAGGGACGCTTCGCCCGCAATGGTGACCTAGGTGCACCCAGAGCCTGCACCCGAGATGTGAAATGCAGGAGTAGCTCACTCTTCTACAGACACTGCCAGCCATGCACATGCGAGGTAAAGGGCAGACACGCCACTGCTTAGGTGCCACCATCAGAGCTGCCGCCTTGTGTGATGCTAGGCAAAGAATTAGAAGCTACAAGGTGTTCCAGAGGGGCAGAGTCGGCCTTAGGGTAGGGCAGGCGAATATATTGGAAAAACTACACGGCCAGTACACACTAGAATCACGGAGCACCGCTTCAGGATTTGATGTAAGTCAATTAACTCACCACTAGTGAGCCATTACATGGAATACGGCCACTCTACAGAGGATATGCGCTGGTGCGTGATTGATGTTGTCAAAAACTCTTCCAACCCCTCTCAAACTCTGTCCACAAGGAGGCTCGTTGGATTTTCCAATTGGACACCATTTCCAATGGTCTTAATGAGCTATCTCCGCTTTGGCACTAAGGCAATATTTATTTAATTAATTTTTTAACTAGTCCTCTTCAAAAAAACTTTTTTACAATTTTTTCATAATTTTTGCATTTATGCATTTCTATATGTTTCTTTTTACCAATGTTTATCATTGGTGGGTTTTCAATTTTCTTTCATGCAGTTTCGAATTTGGTAGAATTAACACTCCATATGCTTTGGGGTGTGCTGCCCCTTTTCGCTTTGTAATGTTTTTTTTCCCTAGGATTAGTACCCTTTGCATATAGCACATAATGCCTGGCTTCACTAAAGTTTCAGCAAGCCTGTAATGTTAGTGTTAGTCCCTTGTCTATGTCTAACTCACATGTTGAGCTTGTCATTTTTTACTATTATGCAGCACTGCCATACTCATCAACCCATAGCCTGATACCACCAGTCCCAGGCTAGGAGTTTTCGTGTCCTGCGCAAAATACGAAGCGCTCCATGGGCATCCACATATTCATATGGTGAGTTTTTGTTACCTTTACCATACCTGCACACCAGCTGTATTAAATTACCGCTGCACATAAACTATCGCCACTTTTATGTCTTTGTTCTCCCCCTCTTTCACTTTAGGTGAAAATTCCAGATTCAGTTCGTTTTCTAATTGCTAAACCCAAATAATGTGCTGAATGCACGACATCTTGCATGGTGAGCACATGATGTGCCCTCTGAGGTACGTTCCGCCATGTTTTGATTTATGTGCCTTTCTTTTGCACAGCATTTTTTGCATTCTATCACACACATTTTTCACTATATGATCACATCTTTCACTTATTTTTCTCACTAGGTGACTTAGTTTTTGGGCACGCTCTTTACACTTTAAGGGCACCTTTCTGGTAACCTTCAAGTTTTCTGTCTGGGGGTACTGCCAACTTGGGTCTGGGGCACTGAGGCCTGATGCCTTCACCATATATTGGTATATTCTCTAGTTCTCTTCCCATTTAAAGTTAAACCTTTTGAGTTCACAAAATGTCCCCTGTTACTACCTTTTCAGGAGGACCCCCTACATTAAGGCTGTCTGTATTAAGGCTGAATGTGAAGATCCCAGTACCTGAGGAAGGTGGTTGTTACCCATCAATATACCACCGAAACGCCAACTAGTCCTATGTAATGGTCGCAGGAACTACATTCTCCTGCGGTTTGGCATCATGGACATACACGCTTTATAGCGGTAGGCGTAGTACACCCCCTTTCAGCCTGTGACAACACAGCAGATAAATGACTGTTTGGGTGACATTGTATATGTCGAAATTTTTTTCAGCCAAAATCTGGCTTAACACACAGCACTGTGCGACATTGTTTACATGGATAGCCAAAATTAGGCTTAGCAAACAATATTCTGTGTGATATATTTTTTTTTTGTTGTAGCCATAATCAGGCTCTGGTTGGCGCATGTACTGTGCCATTTTCACGAAATTGTTTAATCTGAGCCTTTAGACAAGTAAGGGTCAGCTAGGGATAATTTAAGTTTTATTAGCTATCTCGGAAAACTTTTATGATTTAAAATGTATTTACTGTTTTGCTAACACCAAATCATTTTTTGTCAGTTCCCATATATTGGGTTCCCATGTTTATTTCCTAGTGGGGTTGTACCCCTACTTCTGTGAACCTTTGCATAAATTCTGCTCGCATTGATTGTATGGACTAAATAGTCCTGTTTTTTTCTCTTTGTAAATTGCATTGTTTTTGTATGTTTTTCATGTTGTATGTACTTATTAAATTGACACATTGTCTTGTTACAAACTAACAATTAAAGCAAGTTTATAATTTTTTTATGCCAATGTACTTTTTCCCCCTTTTTTTTTTTGCTCATAAAGGTTACTTTGACTGGTGAGAGACCAGTACATTTTGAATTTGATTTAATCTATGTTTAGGCTACCAGGAGAATAATACTGTTAGCTCCACAAATTATATTTTTTGACTTTGTATGTTCAGGCACACCCTTGTGTTTATAGATGTCTGTTTGCTCCATTTGAGTGCCTGTACGTTTTGGAGTCCCTCTTTTGTTTATAATGCCCCTGCAGGGCGCCATTAGCCCCCCGCCACCTCGGGGGGAGTCTTTTAAGGGCTCCCTGAGCTGGCATAGTTGGATAAGGCGTGGCAGGTGCCCTTATGTTATTAAATGCACCCGCAACGGCAGGCGCATTTAACAACAATAGGGTTGTGCAGTTACTTTAAACATAAACCTCTCCTGTCACGTGGGGAGCGAGTGGGAGCAACGGGGAGGGGCAGGCGGCCGGAAAGGGCAGTTCTAGTTTATGTTTCGAGGAATAAAGACGTGCTTTATTCTTACTCCAGGTGTCCGCCTCTTATGGTGTGCTGCGCACGTGAGAGGCCGTGTGGGTCACTGTCGGGCTGGGAGAGCTTGGACGGTACATTTGGCGCTGAGTGGCAGCAAAGAACGTGCAGTGCCGGCATCCCCTCATCGCATGTGTGCGAGGTGCAGCAGTGCAGCGATGGACACCGTCGGGCCCGAAAACGGTTGGCCCATTGCAGATTCCCGGGCACCCGCAAGGTGCCCAATGCTGTCAAACCTCAGAGGACTGCCTGCGCTTGTGGAAAGCAGTACGAAGAAGATGAGTTCCCACGCGGGGGAACTCAGCTGTCAAAGGGTGTGCAAGTGCTGGCTCCGCCCACTGTTTCTCTGAGCCCACCGAGCTCAGAGAAACATACAGCAGAGGCCAGAGTGAAAAGCAGAAGGCAAACGTGTGCCGCATGTCGGGGACAACGCGCATTACAAAGAGACTAAAGAAATAAAATTCACGAGCGCATGGCCATGTGTGGTACAAAGGCATCACAACACGCAAGGGAGACGAAAACATCCATCACCATAAGGGAAATACAGTGCAAGTGCATCTAAGGTCAGTCAACCACACGCAATCATACAGTGGGAAGCAGCATTCCAGACCTGCAATTCATCACTGTAACACTGTGAAAACATGTCTGGGGATGACGTGCACCCTTTCCCCATCACCCCGGCCCCGGTTCTACCGTCCAGGGTCCAGGACAGTCTCATAAAACAATTGGCCACGCACTTTGACCTCATAGAATCCAACACGTTGGGGACTCGCTGGATAAAATAGGTTAGACTAGAGACTTTGAAGTGTGCATCAAGCCCATAGGGCCTCTTGATGAAGAAAAGAAACGCAGCCTTCTCACCCTGTCCATAGGCACAAATGTCAGGGACATAGTGGACGAACTCCCTGCAGATTCAACTGACACCTAGGCAAACCTCAAATCCACACCAACCGAATACTTTACGCCGCACACGAATGTGGATTACGAGAGACACACATTTCGCACGACAAAGCAGATCAAAGGGGAATCCATGGACACTTTTGTCATGCGGATGAGGCTAAAGATGAAGCATTGCAACTTCCACACTTATTCAAATGAGAAGGTGCTACGCTCGCAAATCATCGCAGGGTGCGAGTGTGCCGACTTTCAGAAGCGACTACTACAAAAACCGCACCAGTTGGAAGAGATCCTATGACTTGCGCGCTCTGACGCTGCACTCACATCTCAAGTGGAAGGACTCAGGGGGATCAAAATATTGCATGGCAAAGGTGAAAGCATCAACAATCTGGATGGACCTGGCATCTAAGGGTAATGGTGAGCCGTTCTGGCTACGAATTCCCACACAAGGGACTGTGTCCTACTATCGGCCAGCAGTGTTCAGCCTGTGGCGGGGACAATCACTTTAAAGCGGTATGCCGCATGTACAGAAGTCAAATGAGAGGGGAAGGAACATGCAGACGGCCACATCAAGGCAGAGAAAGACAGCCATTAAGTCCACTCGGGCCATCGCCTCACCCATAAGAGCCACCTCAGCTAAGGCACAGAGATGAAAGAACAAACAAAAGACCACAAGAGAGCATCCGGAGACTGGAGAGACACCAAATCAACACCTTCGAGATCAAGGAGAAGACCCAGGAGATATATATGCTACGTTGTTGAACACTCACAGACGGAAAGCCGATCGAGTGAATCATCTGAGGAAGACCCCAGGAGGAGAGAGAAAAACAGGGAAGAGCCAAAGAAGAGGGGTTATCTGTACGCATTAGGCAACCAGATTGCAAAGGACCACAGCCCCATTCTTCTGATGCAAATAAACAACTTGGCAGCAAAATTCCTAGTGGATACGGGACCGACTGTGAACGTCATAAGTGAGGAAGTGTATGATAATTTACCACAAGCCCCTCATCTCAAACCGGCACAAATCAACATCTACCCATACGGATCCAAAACACCACTGCCGTGCAAAGGGTAGTTTAGGCATCATGCTCCTACAAAGGACAGTCAATGAAGATCCCAATGCATGTTCTGAAGGCGGCCTCCAAAAGCGGGTGCATCTTGATCTACAAAACTGCCATTGACATGGGCCTCATCCATATGTTATACAGACTCATGGCTCACAAATATTTCAACCCAGCTGCAAAGATTGAACAGCTATTCCCAGCACTGTTCAAGGGCCTCTGGAAGCTGAAAGGGAGACAGATCGAACTCCATATCGACCCCCAGGTGGCTCCAGTAGCGCAACACTACCGAGGAATACCCATAAACATACAGAAGCAGGTGAAGAACTTTACAAGCTCTGCGAGGCAGACATTATTGAACCCGCAGAAGGGCCAACCCTGTGGATGTCCCCAATCGTCCCAGTGCCAAAAAAGGAATCCACCGACATTCGCATATGTGTAGATATGCATCGTCCAAACGAGACCATATTACGAAAACACCTGTAGAGAAACAAGGCAAGACATCAGCTGCTTATTAGCAGTCAACGAAGAGGTATCCAAAACAGAAGGACTACTACTCAAGGGAACCAAAATATTAATTCTCTGCTACTTACGCCGCAAAGTGCTAGACTTGGCACATGAGGGTCATGCAGGAATAGTATCCACAAAGAGAATGGTCAGGCAAAAGGTCTGGTTCCCTGACCTGGATCCAGAAGTAGAAGACCTCCTCAAACAGTGCCCCACAAGCGCAGTGATAAATCCTCATACGCAGCCTGAACCTCTACGAATGACCGAACTCCCTGAAAATGCTTAGGACAAAATCACAGTGGACTTCTTTGGACCATTGGAAGGGGGTGAGCACATACTGGTTGCAGTGGACGAATATTCCTGCTTCTCTGACGTACAGCACGTGCCTTCCACGTCAGCATTTCACACTATACCAGCACTGGATAGAATGTTTGCCATTTATGGTATTCCTAAAATATTGAAGTTAGGCAATGGACCCCCTTTCACGGGACAAGACTGTTGTTACTTTAAACATAAACCTCCCATGTCATGTTGGGAGGGGGTGGGAGCAACAGGGAGGGGCAGGCGGCAGGAAAGGGCAGTTCCAGTTTATGTTTGGAGGAATAATCACATGATTTATTCTTACTCCAGGTGTCCGCCTCTTATTGTGTGCTGCGCACATGAGAGGATGTGTGGGTCACCATCAGGCTGGGAGAGCCTGGACGGTACAAGGGTGCTGATCAGCACCCTATCCACATGATGATTACCTCCCTGCTCCGACGCGGCTGATCAGCACCCTATCCACATGATGATTATCTCCCTGCTCCGACGCGGCTGATCAGCACCCTATTCACATGATGATTACCTCCCTGCTCCGACGCGGGAGCGAGGAGGTTTCCATTGGAATAGGGCGCTCATGTATTAGCATGAGCGCCCTATTCCAGTGATGAACCCCCTGCGAGGCGCCGGAGCAGGGAGGGACAAAACAAATGTGGCGCTCTTGTCCTGTCCCCCACCCCTCCCTGGGGGGGAGGGGCGCTGTTGCATCTAAGGCCGCGCCTGCCGGGGCGTGGCATGTTGGGTGGACTGGGGGGCGCTGATAATCCTCGAGCCCTCACCCGCCGAAAGATGATATCTGGTCTCCTAGATGCAAACTGTGGGCGTGATGGAGGGGCTGCCCCAAAACTGCATTAGCATTAAAATAAACCCTCTTCTGAATGGCACAGAGCTGCTGCGCTGAGCTCGGGGTCCCCGGCGTTCACTGGGGTCAGGGGGTGCCCTCCTGGGAGGGGGGTGTCCAGCCGAGCCCAGGCCTGGCACTCGGGGCACTCACCATGTCTGCGGCCGAGGCCTCCCCGGGCTCCTAGAGAGACCCTCCGGGTATCAGGCTGGAGCCACAGGGCGGAAACCTGCAGGAAAGAGCCCGGGACTCAGGGGACACGCTGGGGGGGGGGGGGGGGGGGGGGGAGCAGGCTCACAATAGTGGCAGCCTTCAGGACACCGTCACCGCGCATGCGCATTCTGGGACCTGTCCAAGGTATCTGCGCATGCTCCGTCTGGGCACACCTGAGCCACGACCACAGACTGTATCTGCGCATGCTCTATCGGGGAGTGTTCAAAAGTATCTGCGCATGCTCCTTCTGGGCGTACCTGAGCATGAGCTGCATCTGCGCATGCTCATTCTGGAAACACGCCAAGGTATCTGCACATGCTCCGTCTGGGCGCACCTGACCCGCAACCACACACTGTATCTGAGCCACACCACACATAGTATCTGCGCATGCTCCGTGTGGGCACACTTGAGCCGCACCCACACATAGCATCTGCGCATGCTCTATCGGGAGTAATCAAAGGTATCTGCGCATGCTCCTTCTGGAAACACGCCAAGGTATCTGCGCATGCTCCGTCTGGGCGCACCTGACTCGCAACCACACACTGTATCTGCGCATGCTCCGTCTGGGGCTGCGAAGGTATCTGGCATGCTCGTTCTGGGCGTAACACACGCTGAATCTGCGCATGCTTTTTCTTGGAACACGACAAGGTATCTGCGCGTGATAATTCTGGCCACCCTCCACGGTATCTGCGCATGCTCATTCTGGGAGCACTCCCTGTATCTGCGCATGCTCATTCTGGGAGCACTCCCTGTATCTGCGCATGCTCATTCTGGGAGCCTTCCCCTGTATCTGCGCATGCTCATTCTGGGAGCACTCCCTGTATCTGCGCATGCTCATTCTGGGAGCACTCCCTGTATCTGCGCATGCTCATTCTGGGAGCGCTCCCCTGTATCTGCGCATGCTCATTCTGGGAGCACTCCCTGTATCTGCGCATGCTCATTCTGGGAGCGCTCCCCTGTATCTGCGCATGCTCATTCTGGGAGCACTCCCTGTATCTGCGCATGCTCATTCTGGGAGCGCTCCCCTGTATCTGCGCATGCTCATTCTGGGAGCGCGCCCCTGTATTTGCGCATGCTCATAAAAGATGTCTCACTTGCACCCTCAGCGAAAGAGTACTTATTAAGAATCTAAGGTCCAGTTCCTTCACAATGGTGACTAAAACCACCACAGCAATGTTGTGGCCCACAATATCCACGCACAGACTGCGGTTGGGAATTATGGCTTTATTAATGGCAACCAACATAACACAACAGCACAGTTCATGTATACTGTGCAAGAACCCAACCCATAACGTTCATCTGGGGAGGGCTGTTTACACCAGTGTCTGAGGAGGTATTCAGGACTGTGATTGTGCCAACCGGTGTGCCCAGGTGCAGGGCCAGGCTCTAACCGCCGCTCTCACTGTGTCCATGTTTATACATGCCAACATTCCCACCCACCTGGGAGGGAGATTTCCTCCCAAGAATCGGGAGACAACATTTGTGTAGGAATGCATTGGGCAAAGATGTATATTCGACGGGAGAACGTGGGGAAAAAAACGGGAGTCTCCCGCCAAAATCGGGAGGGTTGGCATGTATGCATGTTTCTAGCTTTGCTCCTGCCTCTCGCAAGAGTTCGGTCTGCCGAATCTCGCAAGTCTGGAGGTGACGACGTGGTGAAACCCCAAATAGCTGGGTAAGGAGGACGAGTTGGGCAACTAGCCCGGGAAAAACAAGAGGGGCGGGAAGCCCGCCAACCAGTTAGAATGCCCATGAAATGCAGACAAAGGTGAGGGGTGTGCCAGAGGGCTTATAAGCCACCAGGCAACTGGCTGTCGGACCATTACAGCACAAGGACGCCTGACAACATAAGGAAGGAGGCAGCAGTTTTTTCCTCCCACCCACCCTACATAATGACTGCGGAAGTGCAATGCGTTGCTGTTGCAGAACGGCGAGGCAGTGTTTTTGTGACCAGTAGCACTATACAGACTGCTAATGAGCAGTGGAAAAGCGGGAAGGGTTTTCGCTCTTCTAGCATTCAGCGCCCCTTTGAGGCCTAAGCGGAAAGGGCGCTGGAGGTATCGATGAGGGCTCGGCTTCCCCAGACAAAACGGCAATCCCCCCAGCACACGAACATCTGCAAGGGCAAGTGGGGTTCAGACAAGAATGTTTGGGTGAGCTTTGGCCTACAGTGGACTTGGTTGGGAAAGGGGAAGTAAGGTTTGGAAACAGAACAGTCAGTTGGTCGCCGCATCTTCAGAACTATTTTCACAGAGTGTGGTGTGCAGTGTTTTGAAACATGTCGTTATTAGCAATCTTGTGAAATTAAATCCGCAGCCTTTTATGCCAACAAAGAAAGAATGCCTCATGCTGCACCTTTTTCCATAGTTGGGTAGCAAGGCTGGCGAATGGAATGAGCAAGTATGTTGGTATAAGTATGAACAAATGCCCAGGTTATGGATCTCTACATATCTCCCTCATTTGGTTGAGCAGCATGGTGCTATTCCAAAACAAAATCTGCAAAATGTACAGGTCTTTTTCTTTATCTTTGGGGCAGGATCCCTCCGGACTCCCCAACATGCTGCAGGTTCTCTGACTCATCAGTCGGCTAATATCCTGTCTGACTGGTCTCTCCTTGTATGTTGGGGTCCTCTGACATCGCACTTCGCGGTAGTTGCTGTGCCTCGCTGATCGACCTGTCAGCCTCTGTCTCGTTCTCCTTGCGCACTGGCTCGCAACTCACTGGGTCCTGTGGTTCTTTAGCCCGTCTTTCGAATAGTGCCAAGTTCCATCTTCTCCCATCCTGAGTACACACATGGTTGGTCCCTCTCTGGCACACTCTGAGGGGTCTGCTGAACTTGGACCCTGTCACTGGGTACTTATGGGATAATTTTATTTTAATCAGGTCACCCTCCTGTAATCCATTGTACTGGGGGCTCTCCTTTTGTAGTTCCAAAGTTTCATGTGTGTCTTGCCTTTCCTCGACTTCTATACTAACTTGTCCATGTCTATGATGTCATCCTCCCTTACCATTGAAAACCAGGGTGGCACTACGGTGGTGGCTGCTGCTCTGCACCCTCTCAGCAGGCGAAACTGGGAAATATTTGTGATCCCATTGGGGGTCAGGCAATGGGCGGCAACTGCCTCCTTGACCATGCTGTACGGGTCCTTGCCAGGCGCCATAGCCATTCGCATTGCCCCTTTGATTAATCTATTTGTCCGTTCCACCAGTCCGTTGGCCTGGAGATGATACAGTGCAGCCTTTATGTGATGTATATTATTGTTCTTCAAGAACCTTTCCCATCTCTCTGGCGATGAGTTGGACTCCATTGTCTGTAACAAGTTCTTTGGGTGTAACGCTCACCTGATTCCCACGGAGGCGCTGATCCCGGCTGGGCTGCTATCGTTTCTTCAATTGAGAAGCGTAGAGCTCGGACGACTCTCAGGACTGGGCTTCCTCTTATCGAATGTCTGACTTGCAGGGTAAGTTTTCTGCAGGTGGAAGAAAAAGGGTTAATCACCGTTTGATGGGATTTCTTCTCCCACCAATCGCCAGTTTCTCCCACAGCCTAGCTTTCTACTTGTCTCGGCAAGCTCTCACCTTAGGCGTATAAATGCTGAGCTCTCCATCCTGCGTCTGGTGCAGGGGTGCGTGGATTCCAGTTACGTCACTGGATGAGTTCAGTGTTGAGGCTCAAGTCTTTTGCGGCCTTAGTTGTGGCACTGGTGCTGGGATGCCGAAGAGCGACGCCGCCGTTACTGCACGAGCGGATGCCTGTAAGTATACTGTAGTCTTTAGGCTTTAAAAGATGGGCACCTCAATAATGTCCCTTTTCCTTTGTTTCAGGCCTCGGGATGCTGTGGGCGTAGTTTTCCGTTGCCGCTGCACGTGCCGATGCACGTAAGTATAATGTTCGTTGGCCGCTTTTAATGGCACCTCTAATAATGTCCTTTTTCTAGTTTTCAGGTGCCGGGATGCTGCGGGCTTTATATCCGTTGCCACTGCACGTGCCGATGCACGTAAGTATAATGATCGTTGGCCGCTTTTAAAGGCACCTCTAATAATGTCCTTTTTCTAGTTTTCAGGTGCCGGGATGCTGCGGTTGATGCGGCCGCTTCTGCGCGTGCAAAAACTGGCAAGTTAAGATGAATGCGACTGCCTTCACCCGAACCCCTTTTTAATTATGTCCTTTGCCTTTCAGGTGCAGAGAAGCTGCCGAAGAGAAGGCCGCGGTTAGCTCCGTTGCAATCACGGATGGATCAGGTAAGCGGGCGCGGCTGCGAGCGAGTTGCACTTTTCTAACCTTATGTTTATACTTTGCAGGTTTTGCCGGTGACTGGATTCCGGGATCTGGTAAGTATTGTTCTGTGTCTTTCTTCATCCACAGGTTGCTGCGCGGTAGCTGAAGATGACTCTGGACCTGGAATGCAGGAGCCGACTCGGTGAGCGTCCTGCTGCTGCTGCAGAATAACGCGAAGCACGTGTTTTCCATCGGGCGTGGTTTAAATAGCAGAGAAGTGCTTCCAGTGTGTGTTCTTCCACCGGTTCCACCCAGGTAAGAAAAGAGTTCCTGAATGGAGGGAATAGTTCCTCCCAGCCCTGATGGCTGGGGACTTCAACCAGACTGGATTGTTCTGGGTAAATATGCAGCATGGTCTGCCTCAGGTAAGTCCACCCAAGCATTATTACACTGTTTATCAATATGAGCCCGGCGCCTATGGCGCCGGGACTGAAACCCTTCATGAGCCTGGCGCCAAAGGCGCCAGGACACGGTCCAAAGGGCCCCTGTAGGGGTCTGCTGGGTCCGGAGTAGTGGAAGATGGGTCTGCTTCCGAGGGCGCTGGGCCAGTCCTGGCCCCTCGGGAGTAGCACCCATGACAGCGGGCAATCCTTCTCTTTGAAAGATTTCTTTTAGAATACCAATAACAGTGGACATCGTTATGCCAGGGACAAACTCTACTTCTACCCACTTAGATAGCTAGTCGACTACCACAATGCCATGCCTGTTTTCTGTCCGCATTAACTCCAAAGAGCCTATGAAGTCCAGCCCTAGTTTCTGCCACAACCCTTCTGGTTTTTCTGTGGGGTGCAACAGAGCACCTTCAGCCTCTTATCGCTGTTGAGGCACTCGTGACACCTTTCTGTCATTATTTTTATATCTTGGTCCATGCTGGGCCACCAATATGACTCTCTCACTTGCCTCCTCATCCAGTTGCTCCCCAAATGTCCTGCATGGGCCCTGCACATGATGGTCTTCCTCAACAAAACAGGTGGAATGGCTTGATAGCCTCTCATCAACATGCCCTTATTATGTATGTATTTATTTATTTATTTATTGTTCGCTTGTTAGGCGCTCATACAGTAAGTACATTCTGTTTCAAAGCACCCACAGGGCAACAGTAAGGGATTGAAACATTAAATACAGCGGAGGGTCAAATGGACGACCTACTATGCCTTGTGAGTATTTAGAACATGTGAGTGGAGGTAGGTGCTGGGGTGTCAGTGCTTGTGGACTAGCAACAGATGAAGTTCATGGTATGGTAAGTGCTAAATGGCCTGGAGATGCCATGGGTAGTGTGAGCCACCAGGACAAGGCCGGAGGGTGCTGAGGCAAGTGCTGAAAGGTAGACAGAAGTTGGGCGATTGGGTGTGGAAGGTCAAGGACCCCGAGGATGCGTAAGGGACCTAGGCACCAATCACAGCAACTGTGTGATTAGCAAAGAAGGGAAGGAGGAGGTAAAGAGGAAAGTCTTGGGGAGCTTCCGGAATTTGATAAAGTCCTGCTCAAGACGCAGAGGAAGGAGTAGGCTGTTTCATAGGAGGTAGCATGCTGAGGAGAGAGGTCGACCTCCTGCCCTCTGTTTAGCGAAACGCTTTACACACAAAGAGTTGGTGCCAGAGGAACATAGCACTCTAGATGGAGAGTCTTTAGTAAGAGAGAATTGCAGATAGCGTGGTCACCGGGCCCCAGACGGTCTTGTGAATGATGCAGAGGGATTTGAATTTGATCCGTGCAGCAACTGGGAGCCATTGAAGACTGTTTAGGGCAGGAGAGATGCTGTCCCTGGGCTTAAGGCCAAGGATAAGTCTTGCTGCACTCCTCTGGATTAGCTGGAGTGGTCGCAGTGTAGAGGAAGGTAGATTCAGGAGGAAGCTATTGCAATAGTGAAGCCTAGAGAGAACCAGGACTCAGGTAACGTTGAGCTTCTTTGGGAAAGTAAGAAAAGGGAGAATTCCTTTGAGAAAGAAGAGCTGAAAGTAGGACTTCTTGCCAATTTCCTAATTGTGAGGGAGGAAGGAGAGAGAGGAGTCGAAGATGACTCCCAGGTTTCTGGCTTCAGATGAAGGAGCAGGGGGAGAGCCCACAGAGGAAGACCAGAGTGAGGGGAAGAAGGAGGGAGCAGGGATCCCAATCGGAAGGATCTCAGTTCTGCTTGCATTGAGGCAGAGATCGTTGGAAGTGCACGAGGACTGGATGGAAGATAAGCAGTCAGGGATGATGGAAGGTGCAAGCGAGTCAGCAGGGAGTTTGAAAAAGAGTTGTGTGTCGTCTGCATAACACTGGAAGTCGGAAGGAAGAAGGAGAGGAGAAGGTGCCCAGGATGACCTAGGAAGAGTGGTCACTTAGGAAGGAGGTCAGCCAGTTCCGAGATACTAAGGGTATCGTGGAGCCTTTGTATGAGGATGGAATTGTTGACCATGTCAAAGGCAGAGGAGAGATCGAGTACGATGAGGACAGCAGGGGACTTGAAATCCAGTGATGCGAGCAGTTCTTCATGGGTGTTTAGAAGAGCAGTTTCCATGCCTCTGGATGCTCGGAATCGAGATTGACAGTCTTGGAGACCACCAACAAGTTCAGTGGTGAGGTGAGTTGAGGAAAGGCCAACTTCTCCAGCAGTTTCCCCAGGAAGGGGGTGATAGAAATAAGGTGGTAGTTGGCTGGACAGTTAGGGTCTGCTGAGGGTTTTTTCAGGAGGGGGCACACAAGGGAGTGCTTACGGGAGGTAGGGAAAGATCCAGCGGCAAATGAGTGGTTGCAAAAATCAGCAAGTGTGGCGGCAAGAGAGCCAATGTTGTCCTTGATGGTTCTGGAGGTGCGAGATGAAACCTCTTTGGAAGAGACCTCATGGAGTGCACAACTCTGATAACTTCTTCCGGTGTGACAGGGGCAAAGGAGGAGAGCGAGGAAGGTGAGGAACCTTCCTTTGCTAGTGAGGGATGCGTTGGGCAGGTGAGTAACAAGGGTGTTCAGGATGTCATGGGTTTTTGCGGCAGAGTGTGTGGCCAATGCTTAGCAGAGGGCCTGGGAAAGCAGAGGGGTGGAGGAGACTGTGGAAGTGTTGACTACTACTGTGCAGATTTTGAAAAGTTCAGCCATGTTTTTGGATGCACCAGATACCCGGGCCTGAATGTGGGCCTTTTTCTTGGCACGGATGGAGAGTCTGTATTGCCTTTGGAGCAGGCAGGTGAGCCTGAGATTTGCCAATTCCATTTCTCCGCTTTGCACTTTCGTTTCAGGGCTGCAAGTTCGAAGTCGTACCAGGTGTTACGCTAGGAGGCGGGTTTCAGGCGGATCCTCATGACGACTGGGGCAAGCATGTCAAGGGTATTGGTGATGGCCAAGGGGAGGTTGCTGAGATCAGAGTTGGTGGGGAAACGGGGGGATTAAAGTGGATGAGAAGGCAGCAGCAGGCACTCGTTTCATCGGGCGGATGTTCATGAACGAGCTTGGCAGGGCTTTTGCGGGTGCAGTCAGAGGGCCAGTGGGACCCAGGTGGGAGGAGAGAATAGTCTGACCAAGAGAGAGGGGTGACGAGAGGGGGGGAGTTCAGAGTGGATGAGGGTGTTCAGGATGTGTCCAGCCAAGTAGGTTGGACTGAAGGGAGAATGGAGAGGAATAGAGAGGTGCAGAGGTCAATGAAGAGAGCAGATGCTATGACAGAGGAGTCCAATTTGATGTTGAAATCGCCCAAGAGGAGGAGATTGGAGGTGGTTGAAAGTCCAGAAGACCACCCTGTCCCTATACCGGGAGTCTATCCCTAGTGGTCTGATGGTGCGCCGTAGCCAGAAGATTCTCCCTATCCGACAAATATACACATCCTCCTAAAAATGATATTGTTAAAAAGGTCAGACACAAGAAATAGATTACTAAATAAAGACACTAAACATTAGATTACACCTTTTTCATGAGTGACATGGAGGGTACAGCAGTCTGGAATTTCTCTCTGTGTTTTAATCACCAATTCAGGCAGTAATTCTGTCATGTCAAAGCTTGTTCTGATCATGTAAAACAATGTGCCCTCGAGAAGAGGGGAAAACCCAATACTTAAAGGCTGTAAACCTATCTAGTCATAGAACAAATTATTTGTGACGTGTGCAATTTTCCTGAATTGGACATCGTCATCTACATGAGAAGGCTCATGCATGGATTGGTCGATCGGTTTCGATAACCATAGTAATTTGGGTCATCTTCTTCAGGACCAGCGGTTCTTATCATGGGGTTCACTCGTTCTATGGACCTTCACTGTGATCCAGGCGACACCTCCGTTTCCTAGGGGGAAACATAAGGTGGAGAACAGGGGGGTGAGTATATCCCCTGCAAAACACACATACTCATCAGTAGCTGCGTGCTGTCAGTGTGTGGCCTTTTAGATCCCATTACCGTTTATGGTGCAATGGTTCAAAGGACTAGCGTATGTGCCCTTTTAGTTACACCTAGCTAAGGTGGGGAAGGAACATGGGAACGTGAAAAGGTGAGGAGAGCCAGTGATTAGCCTGCACTAGTTCATTCATAGGATGGGTCACCTCCATGTTGTATTCAAGTGGGACACCTCCATGATGTATTAAACAGGCATGCGGACAGAGACTGCATCAAGTGAAGAAAGTCCTACCTGAGTCCCAGCAGTTGTTAGTCTGCACGTTCGAAAAACCACCATTCATCAACTGAAGGGATGTAAATAGCCATCAGCACTTACTGATGGAAGTGGAAGTTGCACTTACATACGTGTCTGCAATGGGTATGCCAGGGTTGGCCCTTAGTATGTCTTTCTTGTGCCTTTTTCTTCCAGCCTTTGTGGGAGAGGGAAGGTTGGTGATAGTGTAGCCGGTGGAGAGGATTTGAGAGATGGTGAGAGCCATTAGGATGGCAGAGGAAAGTTGAGGAGAAGAGGCTACACTGCACGCTCTGGCTCAGCTCACAGACGGTCAATCAGGAGTGCAGGATGTTAAAGCACAGCACCAGGATTCAAAAGTAAAAAAACACGCCAAATTACAATGCAATCAGGAGTGCAGGATGTTAAAGCACAGCACCAGGATTCAAAAGTCAAAAAACAGTGCAAATGACAATGCAATAAGGAGTGCAGGATGTTAAAGCACAGCACCAGGATTCAAAAGTCAAAAAACAGTGCAAATGACAATGCAATCAGGAGTGCAGGATGTTAAAGCACAGCAACAGGATTCTAAAGTCAAAAACTGTAAATGACAATGCATTCAGGAGTGCAGGATGTTAAAGCACAGCACCAGGATTCAAAAGTAAAAAAACAGTGCAAATGACAATGCAATCAGGAGTGCAGGATGTTAAAGCACAGAACCAGGATTCTAAAGTAAAAAAAACAGTGCAAATGACAATGCATTCAGGAGTGCAGGATGTTAAAGCACAGCACCAGGATTCAAAAGTAAAAAAACAGTGCAAATGACAATGCAATCAGGAGTGCAGGATGTTAAAGCACAGCAACAGGATTCTAAAGTCAAAAACTGTAAATTACAATGCAATCAGGAGTGCAGGATGTTAAAGCACAGCACCAGGATTCAAAAGTAGAAAAACAGTGCAAATGACAATGCACTCAGGAGTGCAGGATGTTAAAGCACAGCACCAGGATTCAAAAGTAAAAAAACAGTGCAAATGACAATGCAATCAGGAGTGCAGGATGTTAAAGCACAGCAACAGGATTCTAAAGTCAAAAACTGTAAATTACAATGCAATCAGGAGTGCAGGATGTTAAAGCACAGCACCAGGATTCAAAAGTCAAAAAACAGTGCAAATGACAATGCAATCAGGAGTGCAGGATGTCAAAGCACAGCACCAGGATTCAAAAGTCAAAAAACAGTGCAAATGACAATGCAATCAGGAGTGCAGGATGTTAAAGCACAGCAACAGGATTCTAAAGTCAAAAACTGTAAATGACAATGCATTCAGGAGTGCAGGATGTTAAAGCACAGCACCAGGATTCAAAAGTAAAAAAACAGTGCAAATGACAATGCAATCGGGAGTGCAGGATGTTAAAGCACAAAACCAGGATTCTAAAGTAAAAAAACAGTGCAAATGACAATGCATTCAGGAGTGTAGGATGTTAAAGCACAGCACCAGGATTCAAAAGTAAAAAACAGTGCAAATGACAATGCAATCAGGAGTGCAGGATGTTAAAGCACAGCAACAGGATTCTAAAGTCAAAAACTGTAAATTACAATGCAATCAGGAGTGCAGGATGTTAAAGCACAGCACCAGGATTCAAAAGTCAAAAAACAGTGCAAATGACAATGCAATCAGGAGTGCAGGATGTTAAAGCACAGAACCAGGATTCAAAAGTAAAAAAACACGCCAAATTGCAATGCAATCAGGAGTGCAGGATGTTAAAGCACAGCACCAGGATTCAAAAGTCAAAAAACACGCCAAATTGCAATGCAATCAGGAGTGCGGGATGTTAAAGCACAGCACCAGGATTCAAAAGTAAAAAAACAGTGCAAATGACAATGCAATCAGGAGTGCAGGATGTTAAAGCACAGCACTAGGATTCGAAAGTCAAAAACTGTAAATTACAATGAATTCAGGAGTGCAGGATGTTAAAGCACAGCACTAGGATTCGAAAGTCAAAAACTGTAAATTACAATGCATTCAGGGGTGCAGGATGTTAAAGCACAGCACCAGGATTCTAAAGTAATAAAGGTGCAAATTACAATGCATTCAGGAGTGCAGGATGTTAAAGCACAGCACTAGGATTCGAATGTCAAAAACTGTAAATTACAATGCATTCAGGAGTGCAGGATGTTAAAGCACAGCACTAGGATTCGAAAGTCAAAAACTGTAAATTACAATTCATAAAGGAGTGCAGGATGTTAAAGCACAGCACCAGGATTCGAAAGTCAAAAACTGTAAATTACAATGCATTCAGGAGTGCAGGATGTTAAAGCACAGCACCAGGATTCGAAAGTCAAAAACTGTAAATGACAATGCATTCAGGAGTGCAGGATGTTAAAGCACAGCACCAGGATTCGAAAGTCAAAAACTGTAAATTACAATGCATTCAGGAGTGCAGGATGTTAAAGCACAGCACCAGGATTCGAAAGTCAAAAACTGTAAATTACAATGCATTCAGGAGTGCAGGATGTTACAGCACAGCACCAGGATTCGAAAGTCAAAAACTGTAAATTACAATGCATTCAGGAGTGCAGGATGTTAAAGCACAGCACTAGGATTTCAAAGTCAAAACTGTAAATTACAATTCATAAAGGAGTGCAGGATGTTAAAGCACAGCACTAGGATTCGAAAGTCAAAAACTGTAAATTACAATTCATAAAGGAGTGCAGGATGTTAAAGCACAGCAACAGGATTCTAAAGTCAAAAACTGTAAATTACAATGCAATCAGGAGTGCAGGATGTTAAAGCACAGCACCAGGATTCAAAAGTCAAAAAACAGTGCAAATGACAATGCAATCAGGAGTGCAGGATGTTAAAGCACAGAACCAGGATTCAAAAGTAAAAAAACACGCCAAATTGCAATGCAATCAGGAGTGCAGGATGTTAAAGCACAGCACCAGGATTCAAAAGTCAAAAAACACGCCAAATTGCAATGCAATCAGGAGTGCGGGATGTTAAAGCACAGCACCAGGATTCAAAAGTAAAAAAACAGTGCAAATGACAATGCAATCAGGAGTGCAGGATGTTAAAGCACAGCACTAGGATTCGAAAGTCAAAAACTGTAAATTACAATGAATTCAGGAGTGCAGGATGTTAAAGCACAGCACTAGGATTCGAAAGTCAAAAACTGTAAATTACAATGCATTCAGGGGTGCAGGATGTTAAAGCACAGCACCAGGATTCTAAAGTAATAAAGGTGCAAATTACAATGCATTCAGGAGTGCAGGATGTTAAAGCACAGCACTAGGATTCGAATGTCAAAAACTGTAAATTACAATGCATTCAGGAGTGCAGGATGTTAAAGCACAGCACTAGGATTCGAAAGTCAAAAACTGTAAATTACAATTCATAAAGGAGTGCAGGATGTTAAAGCACAGCACCAGGATTCGAAAGTCAAAAACTGTAAATTACAATGCATTCAGGAGTGCAGGATGTTAAAGCACAGCACCAGGATTCGAAAGTCAAAAACTGTAAATGACAATGCATTCAGGAGTGCAGGATGTTAAAGCACAGCACCAGGATTCGAAAGTCAAAAACTGTAAATTACAATGCATTCAGGAGTGCAGGATGTTAAAGCACAGCACCAGGATTCGAAAGTCAAAAACTGTAAATTACAATGCATTCAGGAGTGCAGGATGTTACAGCACAGCACCAGGATTCGAAAGTCAAAAACTGTAAATTACAATGCATTCAGGAGTGCAGGATGTTAAAGCACAGCACTAGGATTTCAAAGTCAAAACTGTAAATTACAATTCATAAAGGAGTGCAGGATGTTAAAGCACAGCACTAGGATTCGAAAGTCAAAAACTGTAAATTACAATTCATAAAGGAGTGCAGGATGTTAAAGCACAGCAACAGGATTCGAAAGTCAAAAACTGTAAATTACAATGCATTCAGGAGTGCAGGATGTTAAAGCACAGCACCAGGATTCGAAAGTCAAAAACTGTAAATTACAATGCATTCAGGAGTGCAGGATGTTAAAGCACAGCACCAATATTCGAAAGTCAAAAACTGTAAATTATAATGCATTCAGGAGTGCAGGATGTTAAAGCACAGCACTAGGATTCGAAAGTCAAAAACTGTAAATTACAATGCATTCAGGAGTGCAGGATGTTAAAGCACAGCACTAGGATTCGAAAGTCAAAAACTGTAAATTACAATGCATTCAGGAGTGCAGGATGTTAAAGCACAGCACCAGGATTCGAAAATCAAAAACTGTAAATTACAATGCATTCAGGAGTGCAGGATGTTAAAGCACAGCACCAGGATGCGAAAGTCAAAAACTGTAAATTACAATTCATAAAGGAGTGCAGGATGTTAAAGCACAGCACCAGGATTCGAAAGTCAAAAACTGTAAATTACAATTCATAAAGGAGTGCAGGATGTTAAAGCACAGCACCAGGATTCGAAAGTCAAAAACTGTAAATTACAATGCATTCAGGAGTGCAGGATGTTAAAGCACAGCACCAGGATTCGAAAGTCAAAAACTGTAAATGACAATGCATTCAGGAGTGCAGGATGTTAAAGCACAGCACCAGGATTCGAAAGTCAAAAACAGTAAATTACAATGCATTCAGGAGTGCAGGATGTTAAAGCACAGCACCAGGATTCGAAAGTCAAAAACTGTAAATTACAATGCATTCAGGAGTGCAGGATGTTACAGCACAGCACCAGGATTCGAAAGTCAAAAACTGTAAATTACAATGCATTCAGGAGTGCAGGATGTTAAAGCACAGCACCAGGATTCGAAAGTCAAAAACTGTAAATTACAATTCATAAAGGAGTGCAGGATGTTAAAGCACAGCAACAGGATTCGAAAGTCAAAAACTGTAAATTACAATGCATTCAGGAGTGCAGGATGTTAAAGCACAGCACCAGGATTCGAAAGTCAAAAACTGTAAATTACAATGCATTCAGGAGTGCAGGATGTTAAAGCACAGCACCAATATTCGAAAGTCAAAAACTGTAAATTATAATGCATTCAGGAGTGCAGGATGTTAAAGCACAGCACTAGGATTCGAAAGTCAAAAACTGTAAATTACAATGCATTCAGGAGTGCAGGATGTTAAAGCACAGCACTAGGATTCGAAAGTCAAAAACTGTAAATTACAATGCATTCAGGAGTGCAGGATGTTAAAGCACAGCACCAGGATTCGAAAGTCAAAAACTGTAAATTAAAATGCATTCAGGAGTGCAGGATGTTAAAGCACAGCACCAGGATTCGAAAGTCAAAAATTGTAAATTACAATTCATAAAGGAGTGCAGGATGTTAATGCACAGCACCAGAATTCGAAAGTCAAAAACTGTAAATTACAATGCATTCAGGAGTGCAGGATGTTAAAGCACAGCACCAGGATTCCAAAGTCAAAAACTGTAAATTACAATGCATTCAGGAGTGCAGGATGTTAAAGCACAGCACTAGGATTCGAAAGCCAAAAACTGTACATTACAATGCATTCAGGAGTGCAGGATGTTAAAACACAGCACCAGGATTCTAAAGTAATAAAGGTGCAAATTACAATGCATTCAGGAGTGCAGTATGTTAAAGCACAGCACTAGGATTCGAAAGTCAAAAACTGTAAATTACAATGAATTCAGGAGTGCAGGATGTTAAAGCACAGCACTAGGATTCGAAAGTCAAAAACTGTAAATTACAATGCATTCAGGGGTGCAGGATGTTAAAGCACAGCACCAGGATTCTAAAGTAATAAAGGTCCAAATTACAATGCATTCAGGAGTGCAGGATGTTAAAGCACAGCACTAGGATTCGAAAGTCAAAAACAGTAAATTACAATTCATAAAGGAGTGCAGGATGTTAAAGCACAGCACCAGGATTCGAAAGTCAAAAACTGTAAATTACAATGCATTCAGGAGTGCAGGATGTTAAAGCACAGCACCAGGATTCTAAAGTCAAAAACTGTAAATTACAATGCATTCAGGAGTGCAGGATGTTAAAGCACAGCACTAGGATTCGAAAGTCAAAAACTGTGAATTACAATGCATTCAGGAGTGCAGGATGTTAAAGCACAGCACCAGGATTCGAAAGTAATAAAGGTGCAAATTACAATGCATTCAGGAGTGCAGGATGTTAAAGCACAGCACTAGGATTCGAAAGTAAAAAACTGTAAATTACAATGAATTCAGAAGTGCAGGATGTTAAAGCACAGCACTAGGATTCGAAAGTCAAAAACTATAAATTACAATTCATAAAGGAGTGCAGGATGTTAAAGCACAGCACTAGGATTCGAAAGTCAAAAACTGTAAATTACAATTCATAAAGGAGTGCAGGATGTTAAAGCACAGCACTAGGATTCGAAAGTCAAAAACTGTAAATTACAATTCATAAAGGAGTGCAGGATGTTAAAGCACAGCACTAGGATTCGAAAGTCAAAAATTGTAAATTACAATTCATAAAGGAGTGCAGGATGTTAAAGCACAGCAACAGGATTCTAAAGTAATAAAGGTGCAAATTACAATGCATTCAGGAGTGCAGGATGTTAAAGCACAGCACTAGGATTCGAAAGTCAAAAAGTGGAAATTACAATTCATAAAGGAATGCAGGATGTTAAAGCACAGCACTAGGATTCGAAAGTCAAAAACTGTAAATTACAATGCATTCAGGAGTGCAGGATGTTAAAGCACAGCACTAGGATTCGAAAGTCAAAAACTGTAAATTACAATGCATTCAGGAGTGCAGGATGTTAAAGCACAGCACCAGGATTCGAAAGTCAAAAACTGTAAATTACAATGCATTCAGGAGTGCAGGATGTTAAAGCACAGCACCAGGATTCGAAAGTCAAAAACTGTAAATTACAATTCATAAAGGAGTGCAGGATGTTAAAGCACAGCACCAGGATTCGAAAGTCAAAAACTGTAAATTACAATGCATTCAGGAGTGCAGGATGTTAAAGCACAGCACCAAGATTCGAAAGTCAAAAACTGTAAATTACAATGCATTCAGGAGTGCAGGATGTTAAAGCACAGCACTAGGATTCGAAAGTCAAAAACTGTAAATTACAATTCATAAAGGAGTGCAGGATGTTAAAGCACAGCACTAGGATTCGAAAGTCAAAAACTGTAAATTACAATTCATAAAGGAGTGCAGGATGTTAAAGCACAGCAACAGGATTCGAAAGTCAAAAACTGTAAATTACAATGAATTCAGGAGTGCAGGATGTTAAAGCACAGCACTAGGATTCGAAAGTCAAAAACTGTAAATTACAATGCATTCAGGGGTGCAGGATGTTAAAGCACAGCACCAGGATTCTAAAGTAATAAAGGTCCAAATTACAATGCATTCAGGAGTGCAGGATGTTAAAGCACAGCACTAGGATTCGAAAGTCAAAAACAGTAAATTACAATTCATAAAGGAGTGCAGGATGTTAAAGCACAGCACCAGGATTCGAAAGTCAAAAACTGTAAATTACAATGCATTCAGGAGTGCAGGATGTTAAAGCACAGCACCAGGATTCTAAAGTCAAAAACTGTAAATTACAATGCATTCAGGAGTGCAGGATGTTAAAGCACAGCACTAGGATTCGAAAGTCAAAAACTGTGAATTACAATGCATTCAGGAGTGCAGGATGTTAAAGCACAGCACCAGGATTCGAAAGTAATAAAGGTGCAAATTACAATGCATTCAGGAGTGCAGGATGTTAAAGCACAGCACTAGGATTCGAAAGTAAAAAACTGTAAATTACAATGAATTCAGAAGTGCAGGATGTTAAAGCACAGCACTAGGATTCGAAAGTCAAAAACTATAAATTACAATTCATAAAGGAGTGCAGGATGTTAAAGCACAGCACTAGGATTCGAAAGTCAAAAACTGTAAATTACAATTCATAAAGGAGTGCAGGATGTTAAAGCACAGCACTAGGATTCGAAAGTCAAAAACTGTAAATTACAATTCATAAAGGAGTGCAGGATGTTAAAGCACAGCACTAGGATTCGAAAGTCAAAAACTGTAAATTACAATTCATAAAGGAGTGCAGGATGTTAAAGCACAGCAACAGGATTCTAAAGTAATAAAGGTGCAAATTACAATGCATTCAGGAGTGCAGGATGTTAAAGCACAGCACTAGGATTCGAAAGTCAAAAAGTGGAAATTACAATTCATAAAGGAATGCAGGATGTTAAAGCACAGCACTAGGATTCGAAAGTCAAAAACTGTAAATTACAATGCATTCAGGAGTGCAGGATGTTAAAGCACAGCACTAGGATTCGAAAGTCAAAAACTGTAAATTACAATGCATTCAGGAGTGCAGGATGTTAAAGCACAGCACCAGGATTCGAAAGTCAAAAACTGTAAATTACAATGCATTCAGGAGTGCAGGATGTTAAAGCACAGCACCAGGATTCGAAAGTCAAAAACTGTAAATTACAATTCATAAAGGAGTGCAGGATGTTAAAGCACAGCACCAGGATTCGAAAGTCAAAAACTGTAAATTACAATGCATTCAGGAGTGCAGGATGTTAAAGCACAGCACCAAGATTCGAAAGTCAAAAACTGT
This sequence comes from Ambystoma mexicanum, assembly GCF_040938575.1. NCBI lineage: Eukaryota > Metazoa > Chordata > Amphibia > Caudata > Ambystomatidae > Ambystoma > Ambystoma mexicanum. Next base: position 12,100,383 of record NC_090925.1, on the reverse strand, counting down.
AAATTACAATGCATTCAGGAGTGCAGGATGTTAAAGCACAGCACTAGGATTCGAAAGTCAAAAACTGTAAATTACAATTCATAAAGGAGTGCAGGATGTTAAAGCACAGCACTAGGATTCGAAAGTCAAAAACTGTAAATTACAATTCATAAAGGAGTGCAGGATGTTAAAGCACAGCAACAGGATTCGAAAGTCAAAAACTGTAAATTACAATGGATTCAGGAGTGCAGGATGTTAAAGCACAGCACCAGGATTCGAAAGTCAAAAACTGTAAATTACAATGCATTCAGGAGTGCAGGATGTTAAAGCACAGCACCAATATTCGAAAGTCAAAAACTGTAAATTATAATGCATTCAGGAGTGCAGGATGTTAAAGCACAGCACTAGGATTCGAAAGTCAAAAACTGTAAATTTCAATGCATTCAGGAGTGCAGGATGTTAAAGCACAGCACTAGGATTCGAAAGTCAAAAACTGTAAATTACAATGCATTCAGGAGTGCAGGATGTTAAAGCACAGCACCAGGATTCGAAAGTCAAAAAGTGGAAATTACAATTCATAAAGGAATGCAGGATGTTAAAGCACAGCACTAGGATTCGAAAGTCAAAAACTGTAAATTACAATGCATTCAGGAGTGCAGGATGTTAAAGCACAGCACTAGGATTCGAAAGTCAAAAAACAGTGCAAATGACAATGCAATCAGGAGTGTAGGATGTTAAACCATTGCGCCAGGATTCGAAAGTCAAAACACAGGCCAAATTACAATCACAGGAACACAGAAATGCAGTGAGAGAAGTAGAGTAGGTGAGGAAAGAGAGGGTAGAGTGAGAAAGGCACAGGAATGGCTCAAGGTGTAATTGAATGAAGCAATATGAATAGATCCGCCATCACTCACAGTGGTACAGGTAGGGGTGCTGGGGCCCAAGTTCATAGAAGAGCAGGATGTTCACAAGTGCCTGCAGCATAGTTTGTGGGGGGCATTCCTAGTTCTCACAGGCAAGGACAGGGCCTTAGATCGTGGTCTGAGATCACAGGCCTTCTTTGGGGGGGCCGGCTAAACCCTACTGGTGCCCTGATTAGCCAGAAGAAGGCTACTCTGCCCAATCGGGAGGCAGCAAGCAGCTCACTGTACTTCAGGGCTGCCTGGCTGATGTGGGTAGGAGGGGTTGTAGGTCAACTGGTCGAATTTAAATGGTTGACAGGACAAATGGTCGACACCAAAAGGTCGACAGGTCAAATGGTCGAATTATTTTATTTATTTATTTTTTCACTTTTTTTTTGTTGGGGGGGCTCCCCCTCAACCCCCTTTTTTTTGCTAAAAACCCCCTTTTTTCCCTAAACGAAAACCTAAAAAAATATATATAACTAAAAAAAAAATTCGACCATTTGTCCTGTCGACCAAATTGTGTCGACCATTTGTCTGTCGACCATTTGTCTGTCGACCATTTGACTAGACACCGGTAGGAGGTGGCAGCCATGTTATAAGGGCCTTGAGGTGCCTGTGATCTCACTGTGTAGAATGCGTTCTTCACCTTACAAGAGCAAGGCTGCTGTACATGGACCAGCACGACAAACTGGAGTGTGTCCAGGCGGCCAATGATCACACACGCCCAAGTGGATTTTTGAAAAGAAAACATTATTTTCAATGTTTTCAAGGAAGATGTTTCATTAATAGCTTCCCGCTTGATTGCAAATGCTGAGATTATCCTGCTGTGGGTGTTGTGAGCGCCTCACAGCATCATGCAGGGGGAGAAGTCAGGCTGTGTCTGTTCGATGAGTGACACTGGTGGGACACTCATTCAATGATGTCTTTCACCAGCTTCCACTAAGGGCGCAGACCTTCAGAGTTCGCCTTCTCGCCCGGCCAGCCATTCCTGACCCATTCGGTGAGACTTTCTGTTGTTGCATCTTTCACCAACTCTTCTTTCCAATATATTTCGCTCATCTCAAAGACTTCCTTGCTTCTGAGTTCTCCAAACGACGCTACCACGCACTCGTCCTTGAGGAAGCTGGTCGCTGTATCTCTTCGTTCCGGGAGCTTAGACATGCAGTCTGCCTGGGAATTTTTACAACCCACAATATGTACTATCTCATAGGTATTGTGAGAAACCTGAAGGAGTCTCACCCGCTAGTCCCTGGAGATCTGTCATCCAGATAGCCAGGACACAGCCATCGCTATTGGATCCAGGTCCTGGGGGTGGACGAGTGGGGGAGGATCACCTGGATGGGGGGTCTTCGGGGAGTGGAATTGGGACACCAACGGGTGAGACACGGTACCCCCTTCCTTCTAACACATTTTGCCACTCCTACCCCATAGTATACTTAGAAGCTCTAGCCTCCCACCCCTTTTCCGACACAGAACACTTTCTTACACCGTGAAAGACAACAGACTAACACCAGAGCCGTTTACCTGACATGTCCCAACACAAGGGTCAGGCAGAGTTAGGCAATTGACAATAACTACGCACACCTGACGGCCCTTTCCCTTCCCAACAGGGATAGAAGGCAGAGCACGAGAGCACACTTTGAGCAAGGCCGAGCGGACAAGGAATCAGCCATTCCGGACTAGCAGTTCAAACGGAGGAGAAAGTTGGCGAGACCTGGAGGCACGACGAGGAAGAAATTGCCCTTGCCCTTTTTAAATCCAACCCGCAAAGCCTCCGAAAGGGAATTCATAAGACTTGGAAGTCCAGCTGGTGTGTGGTGTGACAGGTGTCAACGGCACACGGGGCCCTCCCGTGCTCATCGCCAAAGCAGGAAGAAGCGCTTTTCGGCGTGGTGCCATCCTTGACTCCAGAGACAAGAAGCTCCAACAGTTCAGCACAGCCGGTGAGTCGGAGAAGACTGATAGTAAACCAAACTGTGTTGGGCCCAAGGTAGCAGGCGGCATCATTGTTGAGAAAAGAACTTGTGTAAATTGAACTTTAAAGAACCCGTAGTAAAAAGTCCAGAAGCAGAGTGGTTCGGCACACTGAGGGGCGCTCATTCGAAGGACTCTGACTGGAGTCTTTTTGTGTTTTGTTATTTTGTTGAAATTATGAAAACCAAGAGGCCTTAGGGGAGGCCAGCGTGAAGTGTCGAAGTGGTCCTATGAGGGTTGAGCAAAACCCTTCGTACACTCGAAAGTCTTTTACACATTGAGGAAAATGGAGTGAACTGTGAAATTGGCAAATGTGAACCCGACTGAGGGATGGCTACAAATCGGGGTAACCAGTGACACACCCGAGAACGTTGTATTAATAGAACTGTGTGAAGCTGGCTGGGGGCTTTAAGGGAAGCCTGACTGGGGGCTGAGACCCAAACCTAGGTAAAGGGAAGAACCTAAGGGGTCTTGTGAACAGTGGCAAGTGTGAACCCAATGGAGGGATGCTAGGAGAAAGCTAGGGGAAGGGAACCCCCGCTTTCTGATGAGATTGTAAACTTTGATTTGGGCAAATGTGAACCCGACTGAGGGATGCCCGCGAAGACATTCATACTTTTTAAATGTTACGTTTTGAGTGAGGGAGGCTAACATTGCAAGAAGGATCAGAGCCCAGCTGAGGAGGATCCAAGGGGCAAAGAGCAATTGCACAATTTGAAAGATTACCAAGGAACCTTTGTTTGTTTATTGTTTATTGGTTATGATTCAGCAGGCCTTCTAAGGCAAGAGACTTTACAGGAAAGAGACTTGGCCCCAGAAGGTCCTGGCATTGTTGAAAGAAACTGTAACCGCATGCTGGCGAGGCCCAGAAGTGTGCTGTGCTGAAAGATCCTGCTTTGTCCCGTGCTACAAACATGGGGAGGGGAGACCCCAGTCCTACTATCCTGACTTATCATTTGGTGAACACTTTTTTCTATTTTGTAACTTAGTTGTAAGGATTGGCAATAGGTTTCTTTAGTATAGGCCACGATGTGCTCAATGTCGGCCTTCCTCTGGGTTAGTTTTGCCCCTAATCCATATGAGCTGGCATCAGTGGTAATCATAGTTTTCCACTGGGGATTGAACGGCTGCAGACAGGGAGCGTGTGTAAGACGCTCTTTGATTTTCTTGAAAGCGTTGCTTTGCTCTTCCCCACATTGGTACTCAGCACCTTTTATTTAGTAATTCCCTCATCGGGGCAGTGGCCTCTGTGAGAAACCTGAGGGTATTCTCCCAGATAGACCTCGGGAATCCCTTACTCAGGTGGCCTGGGAAGGGCTGGCTCTCTCAGATCCCAACCCTGGGGGTGGACGAGCGAGGGAGGATCATTTGAGTATATAATATAATACCTTTTTCCCATCTTACCATGTAGGATACTCAGACACTCTACCCCTTTCTGACACAAACACTTTCCCACACCACGATAGACCACGGACTATGTCTAAAACTGTTTATTTGACATGTCCCAACCCAAGGGCCAGGCAGAGTCAGGCAATTGACCAGAATCCCACACACCTGACAGCCCTTTTCCTTCCCCACAGGGATAAAAGGTGGTGCACAAGAGCACATGACAAGCAAGGCAGACTGCACAACGTGAGGGCTAACTCAGCAGAGAAGTGACCATGTCCTTTCCGATCAAGACCTGTGAAACCTCCGTAGACGGAGACATAAGACCGCGAACAAGGCCAGCATGTGTTGCAGCAGATGTCAATGGTACACAAGACCCTCCGCCGCTGATAACCAAGCCAGGGAGAGACGCTGGTCTGTCTCTGTGGTACCAACCTTGACTCGAAGGAGAAGAAAGCCAAGCAGTTCATCACAGCCAGTGAGTCCAGGGGAGAGTCGATAAGAAACCAAACTGTGTTGAATGAAAAGCAGCAAACGGCTAAATTTGAACTTTGAAAGATTTAAAGGAACTATTGAAAAAGAGGGGAAAAACCAGCCACAGGGTTGTCCGGCACCACGTGGGTGCTCACGCAGGAAACTCTGGGCGATTACCCGATGATAAGAGACTACAGTAACCAGAAGGCCTTGGGAAGAGGCGAAGAGAGATCAAAGTGGTCATACAGGGGTCTTGCAAAATCCTATGTACTGTCGAAAGTCTTTGACCGACAGATGATTGTGAAAGTTAAGGGAACGAATCCTGCATGTTGAAGTCTGAAGTCTTATGAACAGTGTGATGACAAGAATAAACCCGACAGAGGGATGTCCAAAAACAAATGTTTGAAAAGACATTAAGACTCGTGAAGTCGTTGACCGACAGATATTGATGAAGCAAAGGGAGATGAATCCTGTGTGGTGAACTTAGTGAATATACTGTGTGTCGTGAAGGTTGGGAAGAGTGAATTCGGGGGAGGACTGCTAACAAGAGGGGACAAAGTCTAAAGTCCCGAAATACATTGAACTGTTGAGAAATGTTGGCAAGAGTGAACCCGGCAGAGGAAAGCCGACAACTAGTGGACAAATCCCAAAGAACTGTTTAAAAAGACATTAAGATTTGTGAAGGCAAGAAGACTAGGGGATGTGAATTGTCCCCCTTGTCAGTTGGGTCCAAGCCCGGCCGAGTGAGATCCAGGAGTGGAAAGTCATCACCCAAAGTTCATTGAGAAAAATAACTGTTTAGTTGTTTTGTTGAATACGACTGGTGAAGGATCTGCGGCTGGAAGAGGGGGACCCAGTGGTGAAGTCGTCACCCAAAGTAGAAGTGGAACAGAACTTTGTGTTTGTTTGTTGAATGCATCAGCTCCTCGAAGGTAAGAGACTTTTTGTTAAAAGAAACGTAACCATCAAGAACCTAACGGAACTGTCGGCTCGTGCTGGGAAAGCTCGAGTGTGTAATGTGCTCAGGAGATCCATCTTGTCCCGTTCTCAAAACGTGGCATTTGTGAACACTTCTTTCTTTACGGAGAACATTATCCCACACTTCTTTTTGTATTTAGAGTAAGGATTGGCAATAGGTTTTTCTTTATTATAGGCCCTTTTATTTTGACACAACGCCACAAGGACTGTCTTATTTTTCATTTGATGGTCGACGCTTGCTCCCATTTTAGATTTAGGTTTTGCTTAGGCATTTTTCCACCCTGCATTTACAGTTTAATAAACACCTTTGAACTGTGATCACTTGTGTCTGTCTTTACTGTTACCACCATGAGTTCCTTACACCTATGAGAAGTTTGGTATGAAGTTTTGCATAATATTCAGTCAGGCCCAGGAACAGCCTCAGTTCTTCTTTGCTGGTCAGAGCTGATGCCTTCACAATGGCCTGTAACAGGTCCTTTTTGGGCTGATCCCTGCTCTGGGAATCTTGTAGCTCAGGTATTCTACCTCCTCGCTTTTATCACACAATTATTGAAGCGCAACCTAAAGCCTGCCTCCTGTAGCTTTGCTAACACTTTCCGAAGAAGCCTATCGTGCGTCTAATGTCCTCAGCGTACATCAAGATATTGTCTTGAAAGTATGATACGTTGCCGATATTTTGCAGCAGAGAGTCCATCATGCGCTGAAACGCCAATGCGGCCAAAGACATGCCGAACGGCATGCGACTGATCTGGTAGGTGCCAAAAAGGGTTATGAACGCTGTCAATGGTCTCAACTCTCTGTGCAAGCTGATCTGATGATTTGCGTCTCTCATGTTGAGCTTTGAGAACACTTGGGCCTCTTTCATTAATAAGATTAACTTGTTTATGCTGGGTAGTGGGTAGCTGTCTGCCACTACTTCGAGATTCAAGCTGCACAAGTCAATGCAGATTTGTATATCCTCAGAGTGTTCTTTTTTTATTAGGACTACTGGGCTCAGCCATTCGGATGACTCAACTGTTTCTACTGTCCCATCCTTTAGTATTTTCTCGAGATGCTCTTTCAACGCACCCTTTGCCGTCACCAGCACAGGTCTCACTTTGTGTTTCACTGGGACTGCCCCTTGCTTAAGTTTAATTTTGTGCACTGTGAGAAACCTGAGGCGTTTCTCTCAGGTTATTCCCGGGATCCTTTGTTCAGGTGGCCAGGGGAGAGTCATCGCTCTTGGATCCCAACCCTGGGGGTGGACGAGCGGGGCAGGTTCACCTGAGCAGGGGGTCCTTGGAGACTGCGAGAGGAGCACCCTTGGGTAGGATGCGATATCCCATTTTTTCCAATGCATCCCTACGTGATATCCCAGCAGTCTTTATGGGATGTTGTCACCAAAATCTCATCCCCCCCAAGCACTTTCCCTTACGGAAAAGATGGAGAAAACAACAGGGGAACTCCAATAAGAATCTCACCTCTCCACAACACTACAACTCCCATAATCCCATTCCCCTATTGAAATCCACAAGCACTGGGACGAGGAAGAGGCAGATAGGAGTCATGAGGATTACCCATTGGAATGTATGGGCAATGGATTCCTATGGGCAGTCTCCATGTTGTCCCAATAACAAGGTCAGGCAGAGTCAGGCAGGGAGGGACAACTATTCACACCTGACTCCAATTAACTCTAGCCGGGTAGTATAAAAGCAGCAGCCAGGAACAGCATAGTGAGTGAGTAAGGGATTCTGGAAGGTACTGGAGAGCAGGAGAGAGGCTGGGTGGCCTGGAGGAGGAGAAGAAAACCACCCAAACACTGGCCCTGCTACAAGAGAGGAGATTTCAGTGTGGAGGAGGAAACTGTCCCTCCAGAAGGCAAGACCAGGGACAGCTGGGGTGGTACAACGTCCTTTCATCCCCAGGCTTTCTAACGACTGCCTTTTAACCCCCCCCCCCAAAAAAAAATGCAATTAACTTTTTGGTTATTTTCTCCATGTTTAAAAGGCAGTCGTTAGAAAGATGAAAGAACGTAGAACCGCTTTGGTTGCCTGGCGCTGCCGACAGTTAAACTCCTCCCCTGGGCCTGGCAGGCTAACCCAGGTCTCTGAGAGGCAGAGAGAGACCCTGAGCTCCTACAAACATCCGCTTTTGGCTCCTGCGGCTCCCAAAGACAGAAAGTGCCATTTCGAGGAGCAACAAAGTGGGAGCAAAATTGGGCCAATGCATTTTGGGATTAGTAGTCCAAAAGCCTTTTTGTTAAAATTGTGACTTTTGGGAAGCAGGGTCCGAGCCCGGCAGAGGGAGAACCTTGAAGAACTTCTAGAAAGTTCTGAGTATGACAGAGGGAGACCAAGTGTTGAAACTACAAGACCAGCTGCAGAGTCTTCCGGTGCTACGTGGGTGCTCATGTGAAAGACTCTGGCTGATTCCCCATTTATTTTGCGTTGGAGCTACAAGAACCAGAAGGGCCGTGCGAGAGCCGCAAGAAGAATGTGAAAGTGGTCCTACAGAAGTTGAGCAACATCCGCTGTACAGTCGAAAGTCTTTGACCGGCAAGTAACTAAAAGCTAAAGGAAACTAATACTGCATGGTGAGAGAGAAGATTGGCAAGAGTGAACCCGGCAGAGGGATGCCATCGATAGGGGTCTGCACCCGGAAGAGGGGAACCCAGGGGCGAAGAACCATCAGCCTAAAATTGTGTGAAAAGCCATAGTGAACCGAGCTGAGTGAGGCTGAGATTCGAGAGGGGTTCTGCGCCTGGAAGGGGGGTATCCAGGGGTGAAGAACCACACCACAAAATTGTGTATAAAAGGGGCAGAGTCTGCTGCCTCAATGAACAGTAGTGCTGACAAGAGTGAACCCAAGAAAGGGAGGCTCACCATGTACTGGTTAAAAAGACATTAAGATATGTGAACCAAGGAAAAGCCATAGTGAACCTGAAAGTGGGAGGCTGAAATTGAGAAGGGTCTGTGCCCGGAAGAGGGAGACCCAGGGGTGAGCCATTATCACCCTAACTACCCTATGAAAGGAACTTTGTATTTGTTTTGTTGAATACGATCTATACAGGATTTATGCCCGGAAGAGGTGAACCCAGGGGTGAAGGTATCACCCATCGAACATTTGAAGGTAACTTTTGTTTATTACTTTTGGAACCCATCAGGTCCCTGGAGGCAAGAGACTTTTTATAGAAAAGAGACTTATCCAATTAAGAACCTGATACTTGCAAAGGAACTGTCAGCTCGTGCTGAGAAAGCTTGTGCGTGTGCTGTACACAGGACTGCCACCTTATCCCGTTCTCAAAACGTGGGGAAGGGAGACCCATGGCTAAAGCCCATCTTGACATATTATTTGAGAACACTTCCTTCTTTACTGAAAACTACATCCCACACTCTTTCTATATTAGTTGTAAGGACTGTGTGAGAAACCTAAGGCTATTCTCCCAGTAGGACCTCGGGGATCCCTTATTCAGGTGGCCAGGACACAGCCATCGCTGTTGGATCCAGTTCCTGGGGTTGGACCAGTGGAGGAGGATCACCTGGGTGGGGGAACCCGGGGTTATGCTTGGGGGAATAGCACAGGTGAGACGCGGTACCATCACGGGCAGGAGGGTGAGGGGATCAAAGTCCCTGAGGCTTTTATAAGCTATTCCCACTCATCATCTCTTCTCTTTATTGGATTTCCCTTACCCAAAGCTAAAACCAACAACCCATTCACATCCGATACATACCCCAGGAGCACGAACCCCATCAGGATTTAAAACCGTTTCGCTCGGAATTCTTGCTTTCCTGTTCCCCATCTGAATACTTCCAGTCATTCTTCCCTCTGACTGCGATCTTCCACACTCCTAAACTACTCAGGTAAAATACTACACTTTCCACAATCCCTCTCGTTTATTTCACAGCTCCAGCTATTCCCGTTTGCCCCACAAACCTTCCCTATCCTGTCCCGTAGGATACTCTGACACCCCCCACCCTTTTCCAACACAAATACTTTTTCACACCCAAGACAGTGGACCAATGTAAAACACAACGGTCATGCAAAGTCAGGCAATTGACTTGGATCACACACACACACCTGACGGCCCTTCCTTTTCCCCACAGGGATAAAAGGTGTAGCAAGAGAGCACAGTACGAGCAAGGCGAGCATGGCAAGACGGCTACCACGTAGCAGTTCAAGAGAAGGAGAAAGGCAGCAGGAATGGAGAGGGTGACAAGGAGAGAAGTGACCTTGCCAATTTTGTTCCAGACCCGCAGAGCCTTCGCAGAAGAGAGCCTAAAACCGCAAACAATAGCACAAGTGTCCTGCAGCAGATGTCAATGGTACACGGGGCAAACCTATGCCGATAAGCAGGAGCGAGGGAAGCTCCCGCGCCCGTGGTACCGGCCTTGACTCCAGATAGGCAACAGCCAAGTGGTTCATCACAGCCCGTGAGTCACGGGGAGAATCGATAAGAACCGGGCTGTGCTGAATGAGAAGCGCAAATTGGCAAGTTTTGAATCAAGTTTAATGAACTTTGAATAAACTGTAAAAAGGTGAAAGGGGAGAACAGCTGCAGAGGGAAACCGGCACCACGTAGGTGCTAATTCAAAAGACTCTGGTCGAGCCCCATATGAGAGAAACTACAAGTACCAGAAGGCCGTAGGAGGGCCAGCAAAATAGGTCAAAGTGGTCATACAGAGGGTTGAGTAAAATCCCTGTACAATCGAAAGACTTTGATCTACAAGCAGTGTGAAAGAAAGGGGAGTGAATCCTGTAAACATTGAACTATGTAAAAAGGGAACATTGAAAGTAAAGAGGGGTCAGCGCCCAGAAGAGGGGGGACCCTGGGGTGAGCCACTATCACCCTGATCGAGAACCATAAAAAAAACGTAAAGGGGATGCTAAGTATCGAGAGGGATCGAAGCCCGGCAGAAGGGGATACAAGGGGGAAAGGTTGTCACCCCAAGATGGAGAAAAGTGGAAGTAAAAGTTAAGAGACAGCAATAGTAAACCTGAAGGAGGGATGCGAGAAGGAAGAAGCGATCACCCAGGTACTAGCAGTCGAGAGGTCCTAGCCCGGCAGAGGGAGATCCAGGGGTGAAGCCCTCACCTGAATACTGACAGTCAAGAGGGATCTGAGCCCGGTGGAGGGAGATCCAGAGGTGAAGCTATCATTCAAATTGTAGACGCATAAATGGAGGAATATGATACATGAAGGGTCAGCGCCCAGAAGAGGGGGACCCAGGGATGAACCATTATCACCCTAAAGGAACTTTCATTTTGTTAATGGAACTTTCATTTGGTTAAAGGAACTTTCATTTGGCCAAGAAACTTTTGTTTTTGTTAAATGAGCATCTTCCCCTCTTGCATCACGGGCGGGACTAAGAGGTAAGCTGCAGGCATATGATCAGCTGCCTACAAGCCCCTCCAAGTCCCACTGCCCCGCGAGATAGATATCCGAGTTAAAAGAGTCAAAAGAGCTGTCCTTGCTCTTACCTTCATTTATGCACACCAGCTGATTGCAATATCTATACTACTGGTGCCTACAACGAATATCCCCCTTGAATAGCACAAGATGCACTGTCCTAAAATGGCCGCTGCCTCGAGTGCACCCTGCGCCTGACTCTGTCTTATTCGCTTGCCTGTCTTCCTGGCCGACATCAACGTGCGGATTGGCTGCCCCCTACATAGCCAATCACGCTTCACCGGCAGGCGAGAGCCGGCCGACAAAGTAAGGCTCAGAAAGAAGGCTCCCTGCTGACGGAGCTGACTGAGCACAACTAGCGCTTGGCGCCGTCAGGCTGCCCGTCCCTACATGCTCCGCCTTATCTGGGACATATAGGTGAGTGCACAACATGCACAAAATCACCAAATTAAGACTAATCCCCTCATGCTCACTGAACTGTGATTAACGTATGCAGCCCCACGTTAACTCTATTGTCCAGCCATTTCTGTGCATTGACGCATTGTAACGCTAAAACCCCAACGCATTGTCTCTCAAATGTCATTCACTATTAAGGATATCCCAATTAGATTGCAGCACAAACGTTACCTGTGCATATCATACTCTAGCCTGATGTATCCCTGCCTATGTTATAGTCACACTACCAGCCGAATAGAAATATAACGTCTGCCATTAACATACTTTATTGCTTATATGTTAACACTGCATACTCTACTTCACCACCAATGTTTGTTAGCCTATGCATTCAACAACGTTATTCCATGCACTTGACCCTATTTTGTTGTTAGATGTTGTTGCTGCTGTCATTATTGTAGAGGGAATTTACTTCCAACTGCGCACTGCTAATTTAGTGAATCACCAACTGCACAGAAATTGTCTGAGTACTAATGTGCTAATGTGCGATTACCCAGAAATCACTATGGCCTGCCACTAGATATAGCTACCCACCTTGAGGATAGAATGTTCATCACTTTCTTCTACCTGACCACTCTCTGGTCCACAAAGGTATTAATAAATTACCCACCGCAAGTTATGACCACTACAATGCTGTACTTTGATAAGAGGCTACTGGCGTTCACCCTTGATACTGACCACTGGTCCTCAAAGTTACCTGTTCCCAACCGTACCCTAACAAATACCCTGTGTGACACCATAAGTAGAAATGCCAAACTACGATCCAGACTACCTAAAATGTATGAACCTCTAGCTAGACTCGCTTCTGCATCCAGCAATAGAATAGACTCCCAATTGACTGCCACCAAACTAAACACTTCCTCCACAAAGGTAGACACCAACCACAACAGTTCTACCAACAAATACCGCAAACCAAGCAACAGGCTAACCAAAAAAAAATAAATAGATGTGTCAGCCCCTCAACACTTAAACCTAACAACTCTCTCAAGGGAGCCCTTATTAATGCCAGGTCATTAATAGCCCATGCCACCGAAATTGCTGAGCTCATCCGAATAGGTGATTATGACTTCCTAGCCATAACGGAAAAATGGCTTCACCAAGCAGCCAGCCCTGCCCTGATGCTTGCCTTGCCCCCCAAATATAATATTCTCAGAGAAGACAGAACCAACTCTCGAGGAGGAGGCATAGCCATTATTGCAAAAAACAACCTTACCATAAAAATAGAAACACCATTGCATACCAAATCGTGCAAATCCTTAACTGCCAAACTTTTAAAATCATCCTCTCAATCCATCAATATGCACCTTATCTATAGGCCACCAGGCCCCATCAGAACTTTTGAAGAGGACATCTCTATGATCATCTCAAATAACTTAAAAAACTCATCCCAAGCTATCTTACTAGGAGATCTGAACCTAGGCTTTAATGACCACAAAGACTTGCAAGCGACTAATATATCTAATGTCCTCACAGAACTTGGATTTACCCAAAGAATTTCACAACCCACCCACGAGAAAGGCTGAACACTCAACTGGGTAGCTGACCATAATTGTAATATAACTATTACCGCTGTCAGCCCACAAATTTGGACAGACCATGCGCTAATAGCATTCCTCATAAATGAAAAAAACACCCAACCTCAGGAAACATACTAGCCCCCCCAGGCTGACGAGAAATAAAAAAAACATAACCACTGACAAACTGCCACCACTAATCCTCCCAACCCTAAATGCTCTACCTGACTCACTAGACCCTACATCTGTAGTGAACAAATTCAACTCAACCATGGCCAAAGCCTTGGACACCATTGCCCCATTGAAATTGAGAAAAAGCAAACCTAGAGCACACCTAAATGCCTGGTTCACCCCATACCTCAAATCACTAAGGAAAGAAAATCGCAGGTGTGAAACCTCTTGGACACTGACTCCATCACAGTCCAATAAAGCAGCTCTCATCAACGTCTCCAACAAATACAAAAGTGAAATACGCAGAGCAAAAAAAGATAGCTTTGACAACAGAATAATGCAGGCACAATCTGGTACTAAAGAGTTATTCATTATACTAAAGGAACTGTAAAACCCAATCCCAGCACCTGACAACTGTGATAAAAATAAAGCATGGCGCACCAATATCCAAAAAGCGCTGAATGATAAAATTGCTACCCTCTAAATCAAAATAGAAAAAAAGAAACAAAATATTCCTCCCTCTACCAATCAAAGAGGCAAACTACCCACCACCCCTAAACCTGAACTAAGATTTAACTTCACCAAAGTAACTATCCTAGAGATTGAGTAAATAATACTCTCGCTCAAACCGTCAAACTGCAGAGGTGACATCTGTCCAGCTCAACTTATAAAAGGTGCTGCGAGAGATTTATCACCATTTATATCCAAACTCATTAATGCGTCCTTTTCACCAGGCATGATATCAAATAATCTTAAACAATCTTCGGTCCTCCCGCTCCTCAAAAAGCAAACTTTAGACCCGGCCATTCCGACAAACTACAGACTGATTACAACAGTGCCATTTCTGTTAAAAATACTCGACAGAGTGGCTTACCTACAGATCCAAAAATTCTTGGAGCTACATCAACTTCTAGGCACTAGGCAATCAGGTTTCAGACCACAGCACGGTACCGAAACTGCGCTTATTGATCTCAAAACCCAAGTCGGCGAGTTGAGAGACCAGGGAAAAACTGCCCTACTCCTCCTACTGGATCTCTCCGCAGCGTTTGACCTGGTGGACCATGAAGTTCTTTGTAACCACCTTGAATCAGCTGCTCATTTCTCCTCACACGCCATAGCATGGATCAAGTCTTTCTTAGGTGAAAGAACCATGAGGGTTTTCTCTACCTTAGCAGCGGCTGACCCCATATCTATTACATGAGGCGTACCCCAGGGTTCCTGCGTCCCTCCCACCATGCATAATATTTTCACTAAGCCCCTGTTCGATGATCTGGACCTTCTAGGTGTCACCTACAGTAACTATGCAGATGACACCCAGATTGTCATCCCACTTTCAGGGGATTATGAAGAGGATTTGGCCTTGGTGAATAGGATATACCTCATCATCCAGGCATGGATGGCCCGTCACGGTCTATGCCTGAATGATGATAAAACGGAACTCATCATACTGGGGACCACACAAAATATCAAAAAACTGAACACTGACTACTCCTCCTTTGTTATAGATGGTAATACCATCAAAGTAGCGAAAGAGGTAAAAACACTAGGTTTTTACCTTGACTCCTGCCTTACTCTAACTAAGCAAGTGAATGCGATGGCCTCCACTACGGCATACACCTGCAAGTTGATTAGATCAGCAAAACCCTACTTGTCCACCACTAGCTGCCTCACATTGGCAAGAGCATTGGTATTATCCAAATTGGATTACTGTAACACTCTATACCTGGGATCCAATAAACACATTATGCAAAAAATTCAAATACTGCAAAATAATGCACTCAGAGCTGCCCTCGGAATCCCAAAAAGAGAGCACATATCAGAAGTCAGTCAGAAGACAGTCTAACTGGCTTTCTACAGCTCACAAAATTAAACTGAAAACGGCCTCATTAACTTTCAAAAGTATCAATGATTTAGCTCCCAAATACCTAACAGAAAGGTTCAATAGAAGAAACTCCAACAGACCCACCAGAGAAGCGTACACCAACTGTCTAGATGTGCCTTCATTTTTTAAAAAAAATGTTTTAATTTTTTTATTGGTTTTAATACAAACCTTTAAAATATTAGACAAAACAATCACATCCATCAACCCAATTACAAAACCCCAAACACCTCCTCCCTCCCTTCCTCCATTGTCTTTAAGCTCCAGCCTATTCAGCATCCGTGACTCCACAAGTCTTTGTTTGGGGCTGATCGGTTTGATGCTGGACCCCCATGTTTAACCTCTCTACAATTGAAGCCAAAAACGATGTTAGTGGCAAGATTAGTTTCATGTCAGATCTGTTCCACATTCTCATCCACCATTCTTCTGCGCTCACAAACTGATGCTCATCATTCCAACGGCCCAGGTGAATTGAGCGGACATCTTTTAGTTCCGGGCAGAACAACACAAGATGTTTAAGTGATTCCACTTCTTTATTGCAAAACCGACAGGAAAGATTCACCCCTGCGTTGCAGGCCCAGTGGCTGTGCCGCTCTTTGGTTTTAAGGGCATTTAGGCGAAACAGCATAAAGAGTCTATGGACTTTCGGACTTGGAAATAAGAGCAGATATTTTTGTAACACGTTAAAGCCTCTTGCTTCTGCAGGTGAGTTAGACATCGCTCTAGCCACGAGGCGCTCCCTACACGCCGCTTCCCAATCTGCTCGCCAGAACTTTACTTTTGCTGCCATGGGATTTGAAGGCAGGGTGTCCAGGCTAATATTGTATGCAAGTAAAAGATCTTCACAACGTTTTGTCCATAAAGAGACAAGGGGCCTCATTACACGGAAGGCGGTGAACCATGGCGCTATTAGCGCCATGGTTCATGCCGGTAAAATACCGGCACCGCCTTGGTGGAAAGGGGAATTACCGCCCCATTCCAAGGTTGGCGGGGCGGTAATTCCCCCTTCCACCATTGCCCTTCCCCATTCCCATTTTTGCCCCATAGGGCTCTATGGGAATGGGGAAGGCGCTAATTACGGTACCGCAAATTGCGGTACCGTAATTAGCTCCACTGGTCCCTTTGCGGGTTGGTTTTTAACGCCTGCAAAAAGCAGGCGTTAAATTCCCCAACCCGCAAAGGGACCTCGTAGTAAGGAGGTAAGGATTTACCGGTACCGGTAAAATACCGGTACCGGTAAACCCTTACCGCCTACCGTGTAATGAGGCCCAATATCAGTTCCACTCGAAGACACATTGTGAAATATACGAAAATGCAGAATTTTTTCCTGAGCTCTGGATTTCCGATATAAGGCCAATTGGTTCCAGATAATCCGAGCATGCATCGAAATTAGCGCCAGTTCGTACCTTATGCATGCTGTCGCAATTCCAATTGGTAAGCTTAAGGCTTTAGACCAGAACATATGCTCAAGAGATGCCCAATGGTTTGGTGAGCATCCGAAAGCGTTTTCTGCACCGTATGTAAGGATTGGCGACACTTTATGTTCATAGAAGTTTCTCAACGGTCGCATGGAGAATCTACCAAATTTTCTATGTAGCAAAAGGCCCTGACATGCTAACTGGCCACATTTCCTCTTTGACTCACGTATCCATGGGTCATCGCAAATGCTTGAATTTAATATCATGCCCAAGTACTTCACGCTTTTTGATAAACGTAATTTGTCTTGCCCAAGTTTCCACACAAATTTTGACTCCATTGAGCTCTGTGTAACACTTAAATTATAAAACACCAGTATTTCGCTCTTTGTTGCATTGATTTTCAGGTTGTTCGAGTTCACATACCTTTGGACGGCTTCAAGTTTGCGTTGTAAACCAATCGGGGTTAAATCCAAAATGACAAGGTCGTCAGCATACAGCATCCAATTTATTGGTGAAGAGTGGAGCTTAGGTGGAAAAGCCCTCACTGCAGATATTGCATCACCGATATCTGAGATGAAAAGACTAAAGATTGCAGCTGCCAATGGGCAACCTTGTTTAACCCCCTTATGAGTCTTGATCTGTGCAGATAAGGAACCTGACTGGTCCAAACGGATAGTAATGGATGTATCTGTGTGGAGTTCTTTAATAGCCTCTAATAAGCCAGCAGGGCATCCCCATTGCCCTAACTTTTGCCAGAGTAGCTCTCGGTCGATCGTATCAAAGACGCATGAAAAGTCCACAAAGGCAAGATAGATTTTGGTGTTTGTACGCAGTGCTTCCATTTTCAATAAGTTTAGGACAAGCAGGTTCAAAGAACACCCAACGTTTTTGACAAAACCTGCTTGTCTTTCGTCAACTCTTTTAGCTGACTGAGCCCAGTTGATCAATTTATTTTGGAGCAAAGAGGCGTAGAACTTGCCTAGGACATCAAGCAGTGCCACTGGCCGATAGTTCTGGCGTCTTTCTTGAAGATTGGGACAATTATCCCCGTTTTCCAAGAACTTGGCGACTGACAAAGCATGTTTATTCTGCCTTCATTCAAAATGACTACTGCCGGAGGTAACAGTTTCCCGGTCAAAGCGGCCCAATTGTGGAACTCCCTACCAACCTCTCTAAGATCTGACCAATCCTACTTACACTTTAGACTAAACTTCACTAAATGGCTCAAAGAAAACGACCAATAACTGTGCCTCCCTGACTACCTATGCCCTGCCTAACTGAAACTCTACTGCTCGCCGTGCTTACCGTATAATTGTATATATACATTTATCCTTGCATATTGACATTACCTTGTACATTGACTTACTGTGTATAT